>NC_080686.1:96159843-98559843 GCF_030445035.2 Dasypus novemcinctus
CCCCCCCCCCCCCCCCCCCCCACTTTCAGGCTTTTCACCTTTTGAAGTTCTGTTTAAACAACCACTCCCAATTATTCAAACCTTCAAAGGAAATCTCAGCCTCCTGGGAAAAACTGGCCAGGACTCTATCCTCCAGCATTTAAAAAAACCCTAGCCCAAATACACAAAAATGTTCTGTCTCAGGATCCCACCCCATTAGGCCACGCAGTGCACCCACACTTGCCCGGAAACCTAATTTGGATAAAAGACTGAAAAAAGAGCCCCTCCACCCTACCTGGATGGGCCCACATATTGTTATCCTGGTAACCCCCACTGCTCTCAAAGTTTCAGGTATTGGTCCTTGGATTCATCATACTAGAGTTAAAAGGGCACACTCCAATGAAAAACGAGACAACTGGACAACTCACCCTGTAACTGACTGCCCCTTGAAAATCTGAATTACCCAGAGCCACTGAAAATTGCCATCACCTGGCTAGATGGACTCCTGTTCCCTACAGTTCCTACTCCTCTTCAAACTGCTCAGATTAATATTTGAGACTGAACTAACCACTACATCTCTCAGAAATTGGAATGTAGTTAAAAAAAAATACTAATCTTAATAATGTACTTGTGTTTTGTAAAATGCTTTACTACCTTAAGTTGTTTTTCCACTTGAGTAACACCCTATAAAAATTATAAGGACATTAAAGGGGTCAAATGTTGAGAAATAAAAAGCATAACCTTGTAAAAATATCTAACAAGTCACTCCAGCCCCTGTTTCTGTGGATTGGCCTGTGAGGGCATGGCCTTGCAGGAAAATATCAAATGAATAACTCCTGCCCCCTGTTTCTGTAAATCAGCCTGTGAAAATATGGCCTAGCAAGAAGGTATCCAACGAGTGACTCGCCCCGCTTCTGTAAATCAGCCTGCAACCTTGCACCTGCATTCTGCCTCTGTAACCCCACTTGCAAAATTTCGCCTAGCAATGCATTAGCCAATGAGCAAAAAGTCATGCTGATCCCACATAAAATCCTACATAAACCTATGAAAACTGAAAAATGGGGCTCAGAATTTGGAGATTGACTTTCCTCTGGGCCCATGCATAATAAATCCTCCACTTCTTCTGAGAGCCAGTTTTGGGTTTTTCTGCAGTTCAGAACTCCTGGTTTGCTGCAACACTGGAAGAGCCAGATTGGGAGTGTGGGTGGGTTAGCAGCTTAGGTCAGCACTGCCTCCTGGTGGCTCTCCTTGGCTTGCTTCTTACACATGATCTCATCCATGGCTCTTGCTCCTCCACCAGTGCCCTTTGAAGCCCTGGCTCAGCCAAAGATGCCCACTGCATCTTTGTTTTTGTTTCCCCCCCCCCCCTAGAAAATGCAAAGTTTATGTTTCACATTTGGGTTACTTTGCCACAGGGATGCCAATGCAATATACCAGAAATGGGTTGGCTTTTATAAAGGAGATTTCTTTGGGGTTTAAGCTTACAGTTCAGAGGCTGTGAGGCTGTGAAAGTGTCCAAATCAAGGCATCATCAGAGATGCTTTCTCACCAAAGGTTGGCTGCTAGCAGATCCTGGATTCCTGCCACATGGGTCTGCCATCTCTCTCTAACTTCTCCTCAAGCTCAGCTATGGGCAATCAGGCATCTCTCCCTGGACCTTGGGCCCTTGAATCTTTCAGGGGTTCTTTGCCTTTCTGCAGCTGTAGGCAAACCTGGAGTCTTCTCTCTCACATGGCAGGGTAAAGATGGCAGTGGTTCTCTTTCTTCTGTGTCTCTCCTCTCTGTGTTTCTGTTTATATAAGTCTCCAGGAAGAGGGTGGAGATCCACTCTGGGTCATGCCTCACTGATGTAGTCCAATCAAAAGCCTTAAAGCAATCTAAACAAGTGATCTGATCAAAGTCCCTTAATTTAAGGCACTCAAAAGGCCTCATACCCACAAGAATGAATTAGTTTTAAATATAATCTTTTCTGGGATTCACGAAATTCAAACCCTCACAGGGTCTGTGATCCATTTGGGTTTAATTGTTCTTTGTTTCTCTTTCTTGCTTCCTTGCCTGTTCTCTTGCTCTCTTTCTTTATTTTCTTTCTTTCCTTCCCTTCTTTTTTCTCTTTTTCACCTTCTCTCTTCATATGGCTATCCAATTGTCCCAGCACAATGTTTTTGAAAGACTATCTCCATGCACACACCCCTTGATTGTTGAAAAGGCTATCTTTTTTTCATTGAATTACCAGTGTACCTTTGTCAAAAATCAAGTTACCAGATGTTTTTGTTTGCTAGGCTGCTGAAATTCAGTATACCAAAAATTGGTTAGCTTTCTTAATGAGGATTTATTTGCTTAAAGTTTAGTTCTGAGGCTGTGAAAATGTCCAAATTAAGGCATCATCAGGTGATGCTTTCTCCTCAAAGACAGACTGCCAGCAATTCTGGATTCCTCTGTCATATGGCAAGACACATGATGGCTTCTGCTGGTCTCTCCCTATTCTTCCGATTTTCGTTGCTTCAACTTCTGGCTTCCTCTTTCTCTCTCCTTCTGTGGCTTTTCTCTCTGTGTCTCTCTCTGTATTTACTCTGTTTATAAAGGTCTACAGGAAAAACATTAAGACCTACTCTGGGTCACTTCTCAAATGAAGTACCTAATTAAAAGTTCTCACCTACAACAGGTTCATATACACAGGAATGGATTAGCTCTAAGGACATAATTTTTCTGGGATCTATAAAAGTCTCAAACTACCACACTAGAACTATGTGCATTTTCCCCCACAGTTGACATTCTTTCCTACTGATCCATATGTCTGTCCTTGTGCCCATATCAAACTGCCTTGATCACTATAGTTTTATAACTAGGTTTGGAGTCAAGTAGTATAATTCTTGTACTTGTATTCTTCTCCATTAAAATTGTTTTACCCAATTGGATCTTTTGAATTTTCATAAAAAATTTTAAGATCAGATTGTCATCTTCTTTTAAAAACCTGAATTGCAATTGCTTCCATAATAGTACTGAAAATTACAATCTTAACAATACTGAGTTCTCTGATTTGTTAGCATGGCATATTTCTCCGTTTGTTTAGGATTTCTGTTTTTTTTTTCTCAGCAATGTTTTTTCACAGTTTTCAGTGTTCAGATTTTGCACTTATTTTGCTAAATTTATTTTTAAGTATTTTATTCTTTTTGATGATATGGATTTCATTGATGAAGTGGAATTACATTCTTAATTTCATTTTCAGATGTTTCATTACTAAAATAGAGAAATACAACTTATTTTGTAAGTCTTATATCTTGTCACATTGCTGAACTCACTTATTAGTTGTAGATTTTTTAATATTTCCAAAGACTTCCTACACACAATACCATGTTTGCAATTAATAAAGAAAATTTTACTTTATTTATTTTCCTTACCTTGTTGCATTGACAAGAACATCTGCTGCAATGTGAATAGAAGTGTTGAAAGTGGCCATCTTGCTTTGTTCCCCAGGGGAAAGCTTTCGGTCTTTTCACCATTAACGATGATGTTATCTGTAAGTTTTGGTACATGCCTTTTATAGGGTTGAGGAATTTACCTTCTATTCTTAGTTTGTTAAGAGTTTTTATTATGAACAGGTGTTGGATTTTGCTAAATGCTTTATCTGTTTGTAATGAGATGATCCTAGAGTTTTTGTACTTTTTTCTTTTGATATGGTGTATTACATTAAATCTTTTGGAGATTAAATTAACCTTGCATTTCCAGAATAAACCTTACCTGGTCACGATGTATAATCCATTTTTTGGTATTTCTGGATCTGGTTTGCTAATATATTTCTAAAGATTTAAAAAATCTATATTCCTCAGGGATATTTGTCTGTAATTTTCTTTACTTATGATGTCCTTGTCTGGCTTTGGGAGCAGGGTAATTCTGGCTTCATTAAGTGAGTTGGAAAGTATTCACGTCTCTATTTTCTGGAAGGCTTTTTGTGGAGTTAGCATTTATTTCTTCCTTATATATTTGCTAGGATTACCAGTGAAGCCATTTGGGATTGAGGTTTTCATTGTGGGAAGATTTTAGTTATTAATTCAATTTTTAATCAGTATATATCTGTTCATATTTTTAATTTCTTCTTTAGTTAGTTTTTGCAGTTTCGGTCTTTCTAAAATTTTTCCATTTTATCTAGTTGTCTAATTGTTAGCATGATTAAAAAAATAATTGCACCTTATAATGTGTTTAATTTTTATGTGGACTTTAGTGATTTTCCATCTTTCATTCTTGATTTTGATAACTTCTGTCTTGTCCCCCCCCATCAGTCTTCCTAAATGTTTGTCAATTTTGTTGGCCTTTTCAATTAGTCAATTGTTGGTTTCTATTATTTTTTTCTTGTTTCTGTTTCATTGGTTTATGTTCTCATCTTTATTATTTCCTTCCTTCTACTTACTTGGGATACTTTTTGCTCTTTTACCTAGTTTCTTGATGGAGAAGCTATGATTATTAATAATAGATATTTCTTCCTTCTAACATTTCAAGCTATAAATTTCACTCTAGCGATCAATTTCACTCTACCCTACACATTTTGATATATTGTATATTCTATTTTCATACCAGTCAAGATCCTTTCTAATTCCCCTTGTGATTTCTTTATTGACCTATGGATTATTTTGGGGTGCATTGTTCATTCCAAATACAGTAGATTTCCCAGGTTTTGTTTTGTTCTTAAGTTCTAGTTTCATTCCACTGATTTGTTGAATATCCTCGTACGATTTCAGCCATTTTCAACTAATTAAATCTTGTTTTATGTCTAGTATATGCTATGTGCACTTGGAAAGAATATGTATTATGTTGTTGAATGGAATGTTCTATCCTTGTCAATAAGATTGAATTGGTTAAGAGTTTGCTAATGTCTTCTCTATCCTTACAGATGTTTTCTCTGTTATAGAAATTATTGATAAAGGGTTAACAAAATCTCCTACCATAAATATTGAATTTTCTTTATTTTTTCAGTTCAATCAGTTTTCATACCATGTCTTTTGGTCCCATGTTGTTATCTGTATGTTATTTATAATTTTTTATTACTCACCATATATTATCCCTTGTTGGAAACTGAGGCACAGTGGTCTCACAAGGAGAGATGCGCTGTTTCCGTGGCTATGCTTGCACCCTAAGGAATGTGATAATTAAGAGTTCCCAGCAAACAGGATGAAGCTGTTAAAGGCTGAAAGAAAAGATGAGCACATAGCTTTTGTAGTAAATAGAACACTTAGACTTTGTACCTTGAGATAAGATTTTTTGAGTGCTAATAGCTAACTGCACGTTGCTGCTTGTTGTCACGTAGACTGGGGAGTATAGAGAGCCCGTTGTAAACAATAAAGTTGTCTGATGAGTCTCTACTCGCAGACCCCCTGATCCCAGCTCTCTCGTTCTTTCTTTCTTTTTCTTTCACTCTCCTTTTTCTCTTTCTTTCATTCCCGATACCCTTCGGGCCCAAATCTCCAACAATCCCTTTTTATCATTATTAGATATTCTTCATTATTTTGAGTAGTACTCCTTGTCTTAAAAATCTGTTTTGTCTGATATTAATATATTCAAGAGAAATGGAAACATAAGTTCACATGAAAACTTGTACACAAATGTTCATAGCAACATTATTCATAAGAGCCAAAAAGTAGAAACAACCCAAATGACCTTAAACTGATGGAATGGATAAATAAAATGTGGTAGATCTATACAAAGGCATATTATTTGACAATAAAAAGAAACGAAGTAGTGATATATGCTACACCAAAGATAAACTGTGAAAACATTTTGCTATATGTAAGAAGCTAGTTATGAAGGACCACATATTGTATGACTCCATTTATATGAAATGTCTGTTCTATAGAGACAGAACATAGATTAGTGGCTGCATCCAGCAGGAGGGATAGGGAAAAGTAAGCCTCCTCCATCTTCCTGGAAGTGCAAGGAATTTTTTTTTTTCTCCTTTATTTTCTTTTAAATGTTACATTAAAAAAATATGAGGTCCCCATATACCCCCCATCCCCTCTACCCCACTCCTCCCACATCAACAAACTCTTCCATCATCTTGGCATGTTCACTGCACCTGGTGAATACATTTTGGAGCACTGCTGCACCACATGGACAGTGGTCTACATTGTAGTCTACACTCTCCCCCAGTGGGCCCATGTGGGCCATGGCAGGACACACAGTCCAGCATCTGTCCCTGCAGCACCACCCAGGACAACTCCAAATCCTGAAAATGCCCCCACATCATAACTCTTCTTCCCTCTCCCTACCCTCAGCAGCCACCATGGCCAATTTCTCCACATCACTACTACAATTTCTTCCCTTACTAATCACAATAGTTCCCCAGCAGAACACCAGTAAGTCCACTCTAATCCATACTCTATTCCTCCAGCCTGTGGACCCTGGGATAGCTAAGTCCAGTCCCTCTCTACATCAAGAGGGGCCTTAGATCCCACATGGATGCTGGATGCAATCCTCCTGCTGGCAGCTGTAGGCACTCCTGGCTCCCTGGTGTGGTGGTTGACCTTCCTCTGACTTAAGGAATTTTGATTATTGCCCTGGCCACACAGGAGGGGAGCGGTGTGGCTTTGAGCCGCCGGCCTGAGGGAGAGCAGGGCAAGCTGTCTGCTGCGGGAGCTGCACCCAGTCACAGCCCGCAGGCTGGGGCGGGAGAGGGGGCCGGGAAGGGATTCCCCGCGGTGGGCCCAGCCCAAGGACGTCAGCAACAGTGACCGCTGCTGTTCCGGGTGGAAGAAAAGTCCTCTGTCTTCTAACTGCTCCCCATTTCCCTCAAAGCCTTGGTGGGTGCTTAATACCTGTAGCACTTGAGGGGTAGGGGATGCAGGGGATGCAGGACAAGGTCACAAGAATGCCCTTGAGGCTGTGGCCCAGTGGGAGAGAGGGAGGGAGAAGGGAGCGAGGCTGAGCCAGGGCACGCTGAAGGAGGCCTGCAGCAAAGCGCGTGGCCTCCGAGCTCAGGGCAGCGAGGGGTGGGAAGCGAGTGTCTTCGCATCACGAGAGCCTTGAGGCTCCCTGCTCTGCCGCTTGAGCGAAGAGAAGCACCTCTCCTCCCGGGGCACGAGGGCAAGCTCAAGGGCTCTTCCTGCCGACCGAGGGCCGGCCCCCTGGCTGCTCGGGCTCGCAGACCTCTGACGCGCTGCCCCGGCTCCAGGTGGGGTCCGAGGTGGACTCAGCTCAGGGGCTCGCAACGCTCCTGGTGCCCTGGCACGTGCCCAGAGCTAGTGGAGCAGAGCCCCCCACCCCCAGCCGCAGCTGGAGGCGCAGATTCCGCTCGGCTGCGGCCCAGAGCCAGGCCAGGGACGGTGACGCAGCACCCGGCCCACCTCGGGCACGCAGCTTGGGGTGATGACGGGCACCGCAGCGGGGGGCTTTGTGGTCAACTTCTAACCTTGTTCCAGCTTTTTGTAAGACTTGTCTGCTTGAGAGCACCTGGAATTGGAGGGGTGACGTGGGCGATGCTTGCTATTTTACGGCAGTGACAGGATGCTATGGCTCTCCACGGCCTGGGGGGAGCTTGCCTGTGTGACTGGGTGGGCTGGGGACGGGGCGGGCTCTTCCTTTTGTGTTTTCTCTTCCAGTCAAGGCCAACACCAAAGCCCCACATCATCTTCGTCTGCAATCTAATTCTCATTTTTTTGCACCACCCCCCCCCCGACTCCCCACAGCTAACTGGTCTCCGAGAACTGCTCATGCCTCCTCCCAAACAAACACTGTGGCCCTCCTTCCCCCCGCCTGGCTGGCAAGGGAGCCTCGGCCAGGGTCAGGGCCAGGGCCAGAGGCCAGGGAGGAGCCACTGGCCCCCTCGCTCTCGGCTGCTGGAGGCCCCCGGAGGGAGGCGGGGAGAGGATGGGCAGGGGGCGTCAGAGCCCAGGGATGCGAGTGGGCCGGGTCCTCTTTCTCAGTGGAGGTTGAGCAGATGGGAGGGAAGACAATTAGGACGGCCCTCGGGTTTGCCGTCCCTGAGATCGTGGAGTTGGGAGGAGCGTTGGGATGTGTCGCACTTGAAATGTCCACGGAGGGTCCAGCAGGCAGGTGGATGGATGGAGCCAAAGCTTGAGGGGGAAGTCTGACTGGACAGAGACACGTGGGAGCTGAGAGCTGGGGGCCGGGGCCCTGGCCCGTGTGAGTCCCCAGGAAGGCGGTGAGAGCAGAGCAGGGGGTCACGCTCTCATCCCACACCCTGCCAGTCTGGCTTTTCCTTCTTTACCACAGGCTCCTGCTGAGCTTCACTTTCCATTGTTTGTATCACGAACATAATGATCACGGCAACCTCCACCACGAGGTCCTTGCTATATGCCAAGGAATGTTCTACGCACTTGACGTGTCACCATCCCTTTCATAGTCACAGCAGCCCTGAAATGTCGGAGCTCTAGTCCCCTTTATGGAGGAGGGAGCTGAGAGCGGGAGGGGGCGCTTGGTCATGGTCACCCCGCCTGCAGGTGTTTGGAGCTGGACTTGAGTCAGAGTGGCTGGGTCCAGAGGCCACACCCTTCACTCTTCACCCCTCATTCCCTCTCTGGTGTTTCCTGTGGGATGTCCACATTACAGGGGCCGCTCCAGGCCCCTGGGACATGGCAGTGAGTGACGTTGACGAAACTCCTGTACGTCCTGCTCATGGCCTGCTAGGGTAGGCAGCAGTGAAGGGAGGTAATTGCAGCCCGGGAGTGTGGAGGGGAAAGGGGACTCCGAGTGAGGGGAGGCAGCTTCCCTGGGGGCAAAGGCGGGGTAGGCCCCAGGGCCCTTGAGTTTGCCATTCTCACTGCCAGGAACACTCTTTCCTTGGCTCTCGGCCTGGTGGCTCCTGCCCACCCTTCAGGTCCAAGATCAAGGTCACCTCTTCAGAGAAGCCCGCCTTGAGCATCCCCCCTCCATCCCCTTTGCCTTTTTCCACACCACTTAGGATCACTTGCAGTTATTTTTTTCTTGTCTATATCCACTAAAATATAAATTCCACGTTTTGTCCGCTTGTCTCCATGAGCAGTGCCCATGGGAGGCTCTCCATATGATTACGTGGTGAGTCTCAGACAAAGCAGATTCGGGAACCTCCCGGGCCAGGAAAGTTCCACCCCACTTACCGCTCTCTAAAGAATGCCCCGCTTGCCTTACACTCCACCACCGACCCATCGGAAGATCCTGTGGCTCTGTCTTCAAAATCTATGCCCAATTCAATCCCCTCTCATGGCCATCAGCCCATCCGCAGTGCTTCGGTGCTCGATCTCTGTGTCTCACCTGTGCTCACCTGAGCAGTCCTCCCACATCTCCTGGCAGCTCTGCCCAGAACCCGTCCCCCCAGGTGGTTTCACCTGCCTTGAGGTCCTTCACCATCCGGCCCTGACCTGAGCTCGGGGCCTGCTTCTCCCCGCCTTGCCCGCCATCCTGCACTTTCCTTCAGTCTCACTGGCCCCCGGACTTCCCTCCTCCCAGGTGCCCCACCTGCCTCACAGCCAGCCCCCTCTCCCTGGGGCGACGACCCTTCCTTCCAGATCCTCCCCCCGCCTTCATTTGGGTCTCGATGCTTCCACAGCGAGGGCGTCCCAGGCCACTCCACCATCCCATGCCCCTACCTGTCTCCCACCCCACCCTGCTGTGATGCTCCCTGGCCTTGTCTTTACCTGCTGCTGCGCCATTTGCAAAACGAGAAAACCCACTTTGCAAATGACTGCTGGTATTTGTCAAGCGCACGCCCTCACAGCCACCCTGTCAAGCAAACACACAGTATCTATTCTCCTTTGGTTTATTTTTTACGGCGAAGGAGATTGGAGCTCATGGAGAGCAGGCGATTTTCCCAGGTCCCACGGAGCAGGAGTGAAGGCAGAACGCTGGGTTTGCTAAGACAAACCACATGGATATGGGCGTTAAGTGGAAGATCATCCCTGCTGCCTTTAACCGGGCAAATTCTGCCGTCCTGGGAAACGAGGGGGTAGGAATGGACTGTACCCATGTGCATAAGCTTCCGGCACTAAAATCCTTCCGTCTGTACTGAAGACGGCAGGACTCGGCCCTGCTGTTTTCTGCTGTACACTGTTGCCAGAACAGGGCCTGCCCCATAGAGGGCTCCAAGGAATACTGTGGAAGGAAGGAAGAGAGGGGGCAGGCAGGAAGGGCTTGCTTTCTCCCACAGCGGGCCTGAGCCAGCTCTGCTGTGGAGCTGTGGCCTTGACCCCTAACGATGGTTTCCAGGTGACCCCGGTAGCCCAGCCAGGCTCTCGTGCCCCGCTGGCGACACAAGGGTCCTCAGAGGGACTTGAGTAGGTGGAGAGAGCTCCCCATGACCAGCAGAGAAAACAGAGCAGGCCACTGCCTCCCCGAGTGCCCAAGGGGGGAGGGCAGGTGTGGGCAGAAGCTCTATAAAGGTGTCCTTGCCAGAAGCCGGTGGCAGGCAGTGACTTCCATCCCTCCATCCCAGGAAGGGGCCAGGAAAATGGCCCTGGTCCTGTGGGCCTTGGGCCTGCTGGGCGCAGCCAGCTCAGTGTCGGCCAACATCTTGGGTGAGTTCTGAGCCCCTGATCATGGGCAGGAAAGCAGGAAGGGAGCCGAGGCCTCAGGCAGGGAGTTCTTCTGTCATGCCAGGGTCTACCCCAGGTCTTTAAACCCCATGCTGGGAGGTAGGTTATTTGCTCTTTCCTTTCCAGATGAAGAGACAGAGGTTCAGAGAGATGAACTGAATTAGCCGAAGTCACAGAGCTAAGGACTGGTGGAACCAAGCTGGGAAACCAGGTCTTCCCAATTCATTTCTGTAGCCACTCTGTGCCCCCGCCCCCACCCTTTTAGCAAACTTTGGGTACTGACATTGGTTTTTATTCCGTTAGCTTCCCAAGCTCTAGGTCACCTATGTGAGGTATTTGACTGGTAGCCAACAGGTAGTGGAAAAAAGAAACCTACCTGTGGAGTGAAATAGACCAAAGTTCTAGCCCTGGCTCAACCATTTATAAGTTCTGTGACTTTGAGATAAATTCCAAGTTTAGTCTCCTCATTGGAAAGGCAAGCAAAGGACACTTCTCTGACAAGGTGGTTGTGATTTCGCAGTAAGATCGTGCTTGCTACATGCATTCTTGATGGAAAATAAGACAGATGTGGGTTATTAATTAGTTTGTATTTCTACTCTTTGCCAAGAAAACTGCTCTTTCTGCAGAGAACATCCCTTGAATAAAATCAAATGGCATTCTGACTAACCCAGCAGCTGCTTGGGGGGACGTGTAGACTTTGAGGGTTTATTTTACATCCTTCAGTGTCCAGCTTTTGACGCTGGGCAGCTGCTTCCATGCTTGAGCCTCAGTGCTACCCGGGCAAAACGGAGAGATTACCTTTCAGGGTGGTTTTGAGAATTAAGTCAGCTGACGTTCTTATATGAAAAAGTATGAAGAGCCATGAAACTGGAAGTTAAAATGTAATAGTTGAGGATGACAACGTTAGAAACAAACCAACAAACCAAAACAGAGACGCATGCGTGCTCCAGGGACTCCGTGTGCGTGGAGTCCAGGCTGCGCTCTCCCCTCATGAACTGCTTCCCTTTCTGCAGAATACCAGGTGGATGCGCAGCCTCTCCGCCCCTGCGAGCGGCAGAGGGAACAGGCCTTCCTGAAGCAAGCGGACTATGTCCCCCAGTGCTCGGAAGACGGCAGCTTCCTGTAAGGCTGGACCCAGCATGAGGAGCCTCAGGCTCCCGGGACCCTAAAAGAGCAGCTCATCACCCCCCCGGCCCATCCCATGTGCTTTCCTCCCTGTACCTGAGATGTGGCCGCCACTGTCGTTTGGGGGTTCCCCAGGCTGACCCACCCTAGGGTGGGGTGGTCTGTGCGCGTCTCGCGGAGGCTTCCTCCCAGCTGGCACCCATGGCCTTCCTTCCTTTCCTGCCACACTTTTACCATCATTGCTTTTAAAAAAGGAGGGGAGCGCCCAGGATTGGCGCTCTGGCACCTCCGCCTCCTCCTGACACCCTCTCGAGAGGTCAGAGGTGGGGAGATGCAGAAGCTGCGCTTTCAGGGGGATGCTGCCCCGCCCCCTGCCCAGGCCAGCTCTGGGGGCTGCTGCCCTTCCTGGGAGCTCCCCTTCCAGTTGTCCTGGGACCCTCTCTGTGCAGAGTGGGGGCTAAGGGACACCACCTCCCCTGCAAACAGACACGAATCCCTCCTGGCGCGCCTGCTGTCTAAATGTCCCTGTGCCGCTCCCGCCCCCTTGAACTTGGGCAGCTCCAGCTGTGGATGAGCCACGCTCTGAATTGTGATGGTGTTCCGGCAAAGGTTGTTTCCTAAACTTGTGAAGCCTCTCTCCCTGCTCTCTATCTTATTTGCGCTCTTAATGTGCCTGAGACAATTCTGATATACTCACAAGAGAGCAAAGGGTGCTTCCAGTTCAGCTCCTGCTTGGAGCTCGGTGAACCCTGGGGCAGAAGGAAGGAGGGAGGGCCCCTTGCAGGAGGGGGCTGCCAGCCCGTCTCCCGACACCTGCTGCCCTCCACCTGGAAGGACGCGCTCCGCCTTCTTGTCTCTCCATCTGCCTCCCCTGGCCTCCCTGCTGGGCTGGCCAGCATCACGTCCCTTGGACATCCCTCTCCACGGGCCAGGTTCCACACGTGCTGCCCTGCAGAGCCAGCGCCCTGCTCCCTCCCGGGGCCCCTGAAGGCAGGCGCGGAGGTTTCCCTCCTCCCGCCCGGCCTCTCTACAGCTCACCCCAGCAAAGGGCGTGCAGAGGGTGCGCTGCAGGGTGAGCCTCCAGGGCGGGCTGCAATGGAGAAGGAGGGCGGGGGCTATGGCAGGTGCGTTTCCAAGACCTCTCCTGGATCCCCCACCCCCTCTGCACTCCAGCCTCTGCCTAATTTAAGTGAATTAAAACCCGGGAGGGGGGCAGGGAGGAAGAAAGGTAACGGGGCTTGGGCGCCGCTGGTTGCTTTGGGTGCAGTTAACGGTGTCCTGCCTGCCGTGTCTCCCCTGTCCTCAGGACCGTGCAGTGCCGGAACGACGGGCGTGCGTGCTGGTGCGTGGGAGCCGACGGCGGGGAGGTGCCGGGCAGCAGGCAGCCCGGCCGGCCGGCCGCTTGTGAGTGTGACCGGGGCCCCCGGTGGGACAGGAGGGGCCCTGCAAGGGCGGCTCACGTCCAGGAAGGACCTGGGAGGGCTGGGAGTGTGTGGGCAGATGCAGCACCTTCCGGGCTGGCGCCTCTGGAATAAGGACAACCGTCCCGCACGGCCAGCTTCCCACAGGCCCCGTGGAGAGGAAGGACCACGCAATAGTGGGTTCAGCCAAGAGCTGTCGAGTGCGTCCCTGCGCGGGGCTGCCTGGCGCTAGAAAGCAGCCACGCCGACACCAGTCGTTTCCTCACCTGGAGTGAGAGGGGCCCTAAAATGTGGGACTTAGTGAAAATGGTCCAGTTAAGAGACTAGTTGAGTGGTCAAAGAAACACAGTCCCCTTTAAAGCGTGTCACTGCTAACACTCAAGAAAGGCCCTTTTCTTCCGGCCACCTCATTGTGGGGAGGGGGAGCCGAAGCCCAGAGCTGTCATTTCTGGGGTAGGAGCTCTGGCCTGGGCCCCCTGCCAGCCCCCGCTCGGCCAGCGTGGCCGCTTTGGGATTGGGCTCCTGCCAGTCCCAGCTGGGTGAACTTGGCACTTCCTCTCTGAGTGGGGGGTCCTCGTCCAGGACGTGAACTTCACGTCGGTCTCCCAGGGCGGTCGTGAGGGTGGAAGGCGCAAACAGCGCAGCGCGGGAGGCCTGGATCGCGAAGGGACGTCCCCAAGGGCCCACGGCGAGCGTGTGCTGAACCAGGGTGCCCACGCGCTCTGGGTGGCTCGCCGCCTGCGCCCCCCCATCACTCCGCGGCATCGCCAGCAGCAGGGCTGTGCGGTCCATGGATGCGGCTCCCTGGGGTGCGCTGCCCCCTGCGCTCCATCCACGGGGGTGCTGGTGGGAAAGCGGGGCCAGGAGTCGGGCCCCTCGTGGCGCCCTCAGTGTGTCCCTGCGGGCGGGGGCTGCGGGTCGGCCCGGGCCCCTGGACGCGCCCCCTCCAGCGCCTCCCCGCCTCTGCGCTTTGCCTCCCTAGGCCTGTCGTTCTGTCAGCTGCAGAAACAGCACATCCTGCTGAGCGGCTACGTCAACAGCACGGCCACGTCCTACCTCCCTCAGTGCCAAGAGGCGGGGGGCTACGCGCCCGTGCAGTGCGACCCCCCGCGGGGGCAGTGCTGGTGCGTGGACTCGGAAGGGATGGAGGTGTACGGCACCCGCCAGCCGGGCAGGCCGGCACGCTGTAAGTGTCCCTTGCCACGTGCCCCTGTCTGCACCCTACCCGTTAGTCCTCCAGGACGAGGGCAGAGGCCCGCCCTCAAGAGGGACAGTGCAGACCTTCGGAGGGGAGCTTTCTCCCCTTCTAATATTTCCATAAAGTAGACGATCCATATTCGCTGGTGGCCCATGGAAAGTTCAGGAGGGGTCGTGGATGTGTGCAGGGGTCCTGGGGCAGCCCACAGACCGTGTGGGTTTTAGCGGGGCATGGGGCTTTGGAGATCTATGAGGTCCTCCATGCATGAGAATTCTTTTTTTTTTTTAAGATTTATTTTATTTATTTCTCTTCCCTTCCCCCCCAGTTGTCGGCTCTCTGTGTCCATTTGTTGCGCGTTCTTCTTTGTCCACTTCTGTTGCTGTCAGCGGCACAGCAATCTGTGTCTCTTTTTGTTGTGTCATCTTGCTGTGTCAGTTCTCCATGTGTGCAGCACTATTCTTGGGCAGGCTGCACTTTCTTTTGCCCTGGGCAGCTCTCCTTACAGGGCGCACTCCTTGAGCATGGGGCTCCCCTAGTGGGGGACACCCTTGCGTGGCACAGCACTCCTTGCGCGCATCAGCACTGCGCGTGGGCCAGCTGCACACAGGTCAAGGAGGACCGGGGTTTGAACCTCGGACCTCCCATGTGGTAGACGGACGCCCTAACCACTGGGCCAAGTCTGCTTCCCTGTGAGAATTCTAATATTTTGCCTTGAAAACGCTTAGGTCCCAAGAGCTGTGAGCTGAGAAACCGCCGTATTCTGCACGGGGTGGGCGAGAAGTCGCCCCCGCAGTGCTCTGCCGACGGAGAGTTCATGCCAGTCCAGTGCAAGTTTGTCAACACCACGGACATGATGGTTTTCGACCTGGTCCACAGCTTCAACAGGTAAGGGGGCTGCCTCTGGGCTTTGCGCGCCCACCGGGCCAGCCCTTCCTTTCGGCGGCGGCAGCTCATGCCTGCCCTGGGGGCTGTGGGCGCCAACGCGTGAGGCACATGGTCCCGGGAAGAGGTCCCGGGGTTTACTCTCATGTGCCGCACACGGGCATCTGAAGGGCTGTGGTAATAGCTACTCAGATCCAAAGCCTATGTATCCTGTGATCCAACCCATCCATGGAAACAGAAATGCCTTGATGAGAAGACGTAAGTCTGCTGCCACAATTTGCATTTGTAGCAAAACCTGGGAACAAAGTGACTCATCTTCAAAACCTGGATGGCTGAATAAATGTGTATCCACTGTAAATTTTTATGCAACCCTAAAAAAGCTGCCTTAGAGCTAGGTCAGTGACTTGGAGAGAACTTCACAATGTATTATGATAATATGATACAAAATGCAAGATGCAGGTAATATAATTAGAAAAACAAACAAGCAAAAACTCCTTTTTATAGGCATATATAATTATCTAATTATGTCTGTGGCTGTACATAAGTTCCTGAGCACAAAGGAAAACGAGCGCACAGTTGGCGGTTACGCGGGCTGCCTTGGGAGGTAGCGCTGCTGTGGAGGAGTGGGGGGGGAGGGGGTGAGTGGAAGAGGAAAAGAGATGACGTTTTTATGCATTTTCATAAATTGCGTGTATATGTGCACTTATAAGTACTTTTAATTTAAAAAATTAAAAGAATAAATACAAAAAGGTGGATACATTCGAGAGCTCAGGCAAAATAACCAGGAAGCTGGTGGCTATTCCAGACGGCTTCTTGGTTATCGTAAAGGGCACACACAGAATTCCGAGAGAATTGAAAAGTTCTGAGCAAAAGTAAATAAGGAGGCCAGTCTGTGACACCGATGCGAATTCTCTTGGAGAACCTGAGCCTGCATGCCGCTGGCTCCCAAGCAGTTTCTTTCTCCGTGAGAGAGAGGAAGATCCCGTGGGCAGTGCCGGGGTGCGTCACAGGCGAGCGGCCTGTAAGCAGGACATGGTCCAGAGCTGAGCTTTGTTTGAGCTGCTTAATATTTGAAAAGCCGGGAAATTTTATTATGTCATGTTCTATGAAATTTCTGTTTTAGTCAGTGAAAAAGAGGTGAACGTCAGCAGTTTCCTTTGTTCAGCCTGCTACATAAAATTCTGAATTCTCGCTTTTAAAGCACAAGGGTGGGGGCCCTGGCATCACAAAGCTGGGCTCCAACAGCCACGCCCTGTTTGGACAGAGCAGGTGCCCTGCAAGCCTCCCTCCCCCCGGTGCCCGATGGCCCTCCCCTGCCCGCGCCATCCTCTGGCATTACCTCCTGGCTCTAAGGCGTCTGCTTTTGTGACCCTCCTTCTGACTCTGCCCCTGCAGGGCGTGGTGACCTGGTGTGAGCCACTTACCCTCCCTGAGCCTCAGAGTCCCCGTCGGTAAAACAGAGGACCGTGCCCTGAAGGTCCGATGAGCATGACCATTGCAAAAATTGTGAATTATTATACAGCTGTCAGGAAGCCTCACCCTCTCCTGGTTTCGGCAAACTTAGGTTAGCTTTCCATGAGCACGAATCTCCAAACAGCCTGCTGTGCTGGTGCTCACTGACACCAGCATTTCTCGGTTTACTGAGTGCTTGCTCTGTATAGGGAACTTTGCATCCTTTGGCCTACTTTCATACTTAGAAAAATAATTTGATAGTTATGGTCTCCATAGGAATTTGAAATAGGTTAAAGAACTCACCCTAGGAGACATAACTGTGAGGCCAGGGCCGCCTGGCTCTTTCTTCTGTCCCTACCTCGATTCATCTCCGTTGCCCTACAGGGCAGAGAACAGAGCTGTGCACACAGTGGGTCTACAGTCAGTGCTTACTAAATAGGCAAATGCACGAAAGAATTTCTTTGTGGTTGTCCTGTAGAGGGACATTTCACAGCTACGGCCACAAGAGGGCAGTCGAGGTAAACGCAAAAGTTCAGGACTAAGCAGCCATTGTTTGAAACAGACAGGCAATATTTTTCCTGCAATGGGATCCTTTCTGTTGTGTAACCAAGCAAGTCTCGGAGCAAACTCTGGTTTTGAAAGGGCATGGGAAGGGTCGGTGGTTGGTTACTGGGAGCCATGATTGGGGATTTTCTGGTCTGCACACCAGGGCAGCCCCAGACGGAGAGCCAACGGGGGCAGGGGGCTGCGTGGAGACCTCAGCCCGTCCCTCCTGAGCTGAGACCTCAGCCTGTCCCTCCTGAGCGGCACACAGAGAGGGCAGTTAAGATGCAGGACGCCCATTGAAATTTGTATTGCAAGTAGACGAGTCATTTAAAAATATATGTATGTCCCCAATATTCTATCAGGAATTTTATGCTTGGGGTGGAGGTAGGGTGTATCTTAATAACAGGTAGATTTGGATTAAAACAAACAAATGGTTTGGGGCTGGGGAGCGCAGAGTAGATGCTCACGGGCTACTCTACTAGTATAGCTGTACTAGTCCAGGTGAGAGATGCTGCTGTCCTGGGCAAGAGCAGGTGACAGAGAGGACGATGGAGAAGAGAGGTGCAGGGGTGGAGAAACTTTTAGGAGGCTGATCCTCGAACTCGGTGAAGGAATACCTGCAGAGGTGGGGGGAGTAGAGTCACAGACCACTCCCAGATCTGGGTGTTAGGTAGACGGGAGAGAAGAGATTGGAAAGGAATGGCCACGCATTTGGTTTTGGAACACCGAATCTGAGATTTCTCTGGGACTTCCTAGTGAAGTAGAGTGGGCCATGGACTTCCTGCCATGGGGCCACAGAAGGCTGGAAGCCTGGGACAGCCCATCCGCCAACCTCTTGTGGGTTCTTCACGTGCTGGGTGGTGGTGATTTGCACTTGAACTTGGCCTCAGCGTTTGTCCATTTGCCTTTTCAAGACGACCCTGCTAGCAACCCATTTTGCCGGTGGGGTGTAGGCTTCACCAGCTCTTCTAACTCCTCTCCCATCTTTCCCATGGCCCTTGTCTAATCATGAACTATGGAAGTGTGTTCTGGCTAAACAGATTGCAGGTAAAAGTTCAAGAGTCTGAACTTCTAGTGGGACTGAAGCCATTACCGAGGTCTTTGTGACCTGAGTTAAAATTCAGTTAATTGGCTTCTTTAGCAATTCTTGTCCTTCGTAACTAAGCCTCGCTGAAACTTCCTTAGCAACCAGTCTTACTTCAACTGTCTTAGCATACTCCAGATTATCCGCTGAGATCAGAGAGAGTTTAATCTATGGCAAAGGGGCATTGTCACTTGAGCATCTAAGGGGCTGTTTGGAGAAGTCCTTGTAGCCCGATTACCCTCACGAGACATCTGCCAGATGCTGGCTCCTGACTTCAAAGGCATCTAGTCACATGCAGGGGAGAGTCAAATAATTGCTGAACTAGTACCTGATGGTTAGACTTCCAGAGGGACTGCCTCTGGAAGTGGAGTGATAGAGGGAGCCCAGACGCATGAATCCTGCTCTGCGAGTGGACAGGACCAGTTGCCCGGCACTTCTTGGCATCTCACATTCTGCTGAGCCTCAGCTGTGATTTCTCTATCCCTAGGTTGGCCATAATCTGAACATATATTCGGAAATTCCATCATTTGCCCCTCCACTAGAAATTTCTTTCTTGAGGACTCTCTCATGATCATCCTGAGATTTTGATTTTTAGTTGACAAAAGCGAGGGATCCTCTACCACTAGACAAAAACACGAATTATTATTTTATTTTCAAATTTTGTACTGATTTTGTCTTCCTCCTCTGAGATTCTTTATATGCTTAGGACAGGATAAAAAAGAGAAACAGAGGAAATCATTGAAAGGTAAAATAAGGGTAGAAAATAAAAACAAGATAAGGCAGAGATTGGCACCCACCAAGTCATGCATTTCTATAATGTAACCAACGTGAGAGATGGACTATTTGCCCATGAGCTTCCTAAGCCCAGAGAAAAGAGTATATTTGGTTTCCACCAAATAAACCATTTTTTCAGGGGAACACGACTTTTTCTCCCATTGAGAATGGAGGGAGCTTTGTGTCTCAGATCCTTGTGAATGTCCCTCGTGGGATAATGGTGAGTGCTACAGGGTACTCTGTGACGTGACAGTGTCCTGCTGCCACTGTCGGTTGCCTGGGCTGGTGCCTGTGATATGCACGAGGCATGTCATCTTCACGCACCTGTTTCTGACCGCGTTACTTGGGTCCCAGCCATCTCCACCAGAGCGGTACTTCCCTCTGGGACACCAGCCCCACACCTGCAGGTGGTCTGTTTCTCACCTTGAAGCTGGAAGCATGTGAATGAGCCTTCTGGATGTGTTTTCTATTCCTTTCATTCTGTCCTAGTCAAGTCACCATTCTCTGCTTTAAAATCCGTCCCAAAACTCACCTGGTTTGGGAATGTTCTCTTGCCATACTGAAGTTTCCAAACCCAGCAGGCCCACGTGGAAGGATGGAGCTAGGGTCGTCTGTCTCTTTTCGGGACTTTCAGTTCATTTTGCATGTGAAGTGGCAGAGAAGGCGAGGGTATTTGATAAGAAAAATGTTGAAAGCAGAGCAGGGACTCTCCATCTTCATCACTAACAAGAGCCAAGCAACAGCCAAACAATCTTAACCGTGGAGCCCCGAATTCACAGACTGATGACATCGTTTCAGAAATTAGCCACAAAAATCAGATCGTAGCCACTTGCACTGCTGAAGCACTGGCCTCTCGGGAAGACTCAGAACTTGAACTTGCCGTCGACTGGCAAGCAGGCCCGCGCGAACTCTGGGTCAGCGGCGGCCTCCCCACCTGGCCAGCTGCTGCGGCAAGAGCTTTGCAAGGGGAATCAGGACGCCTGGTCTGTGACCTCTGCTCTCAGCTGGGTGATGGGGAACTGATCCCCCGCACCCTGAATCTCAGTCTCTGCATTTGGGAAGTGGAGACTTTAAAGGGCGGTTGTGAGCGTTAAAGAAGATAAAATACGGAGAATGCTCAGTGTAGTACTGGATCACTCAATAAATGGCACCTGTTATGATTTCCTTCACAGTAATGAACAGCAGTCATCCTAAGGGCTAAGGCAGGAGTCCCCTCCTGCTCCAACTCCAGGTTCTCAGCCCTTTTCACTAGATACAGAATTTGCAAGGAGAGGTTAAAGATGTAGTGTGGGGTGTCTATCCAGAGGGGAGCAGAGGACCTCCCGAGAGTCCAGGTGGCCATGCTGGACTCGGGGTAGTCCTCTTGGGGTATGGGAGGACCCCTCCCTCTAACTGTAGCCAGGGCAATCTCTAATATGCAGGAGGGGGCATGTGGAGAGCGAGGCCCAGGCAAACAGCACCAGCAAGCCCGGGTTATTAGGCAACTCACAAGACCAAAAACCCAGAGATAGGAACTCTGGCCATTGGGTGCTGAAATGGAGAAGGCTCAAGGACCTTGACTTGACGAGGTGGGCCTTTGGGCTGCAGCAGCTGAGCACGGGGCTAGAGTGATTTCAGGTCCTGTGCCCCGAGCTAGGGTGGGTTTTGAAATGTCCTACCAGTCAGGAGATGCACTCATGCATTCATCCAGCACATGCGCCTTTAACATGCCTGGAAAAAGCTAGGCATTGGGTCTGCAGAGGGGAATGCCAAGCAGAGTCGTGGGCCTCGGAGGCTCTGGGGCAGGAGCCAGGGCTAGCCAAGCACACACTGCATCACACCATGGCAGGGGCATGTGGTTTGAGCATGCCTCCCACCGCTCACTCGAGATGGTGGCCAAAATACTTCACCCCGTAATTCCTTAAATGGGGCTGATATGAATACCACCAACCTTTTAGGCATCGGTGTATATTAAATATTCTGTAGATGACTTCCCACAAATTGTGCTCAATAAATAGAAGCTACAACTATACTATAATATTATTAGCACTTGTAGAATTGAATTATTCCAGGTTCCAATTAATGAATATTTATTATATATCCCCTGTTGATGGTAACTAGGCAAAGTGAATTTTTAGTTTCTATCATGCAACTCACTTACTATAGAATTCTTTTTCATTTAACACACATTCACACAATAATAGACCAACAGCATGGAAAAATGTATTCATTAAAGTGCTTTCATAGCTTTTGTCTTGCATATTCACTTCCATTCAAACTAACTAACACTTATTGCCCTACGGTGTTCAGGCTCTGAGCTGTTACAAGGATATAGTATATTGCCTTTCAATGTAGGTCCATTTATAGTCATAACTGCAGTGTGTAGACATGGCATTTTGTATTCTAATTTTTTTTTCAGGATAAGTTTATGCACATCCCTTTTGACTAGAGCTTTAGAAGTATCATCTTCAATTGCAATATTGTATTCCATTTAGGGGCTTTACTATAATTTACTGTTTAAATTTAGAATTTACTTTTAATTTTCCTATCATGGGGTGGTGATATTTTCAAAACTTTGCTAGAGTGGATTACAGAGCAATATTTCTGTTTGTGCAGATAGCTGTGGCTTCTGTTTTTTTGGGATATAATTTCAGACATGGGTAGAAGCGCATCCTGTTTGGATCCCATGAACTAGCTATATGGGGCATAAAAGCAAATCTCTCGGTGCTGCATAAAGTCATCACATGTGGGGAGGACCCTTCCTTTAGGTCACACCTTTGCTTCCTGTGACTTCTAAGATGGGGAGCTCAGCAGGTCCTGGGTCAGCTGTGATTGCAACATGCTCTTCCTCAGCTTGTGCAAGAGAACGTATGGCCTTTGTCAGGCCATACGTTGTATAGATTTTGTGTTTTTTCAACCATGGCCCTGGGGCATTTCCTTCTTGAGGCTTTCCTATGGTGGAAAAGTTTTGACGTTTTAAAGGACCCTGATGTCATTTGAGCTCCCAGGATGAGATCGTATAAAATGGGCCATGTGGTTGTAAAGCAAACCTGGCCTTCTGTCTCCAGATTTATATTCTAGTAGAGGAACCAGTTCATATGAGGCCCATTATCTGTTTTCTGCCTGATCCCATGAGGCACATGCATGGGCACAAATTGTTCAAATGCCACTTGTGCAGAAAATGGCTAATTGGTAGGCGGACAGCTAAGCACAGCTTTATTTTACAAGAGCCCACTTAGCTCTGGCCAGGGAACACCAATTTAGAAAAGAAATGCATTTACTGCAGGGTGCAGGGAGCAAATGGAACAAGGCAAAAAAAATGGACATTTCCTTTTCCCCGGATGAGGACTTGGCTACATCCATTCATTTCTCCAGGAAGAGCTCCTGGTGACTTGCCTTTTGTGAAATGGTGACCATTAATAGAATTCTCTTTTAGGTTTCCGGATGCATTCTTGACCTTCAGTTCCTTCCGGAGCAGGTTCCCTGAGGTGTCTGGGTATTGCCACTGTGCTGACAGTCAAGGGCGGGAACTGGCCGAGACAGGTAGGCACACCTCCGGCCACCTGCAGGGAGGGGGTGAGGCTCCCTGGGATCCAGAGCCTAGATCTCGGGACCGGGAAAGCAGAGCCAGCCGCGGCTGCCTGCTCCTGGCAGGCTGCTGGGGAGGGGGGGGGGAGTGGCAGGGAAGGGGAGAAGCCTCACCGTCGTCACCTCCGCTACTTTGACTGCAACTAGTCTATATGGTGCTGTGGGGCGCCCTGGAAAAAGACGCCCCCTTCTGGACAGATGCAGCTCTGCCCAACCAGGTAGTGTGGTTGGCAAGTGGCACACAGCGTGGACTCCTCTTTCCTCTCTTAGAAGCTCCTTTGTGCTACGAGCAACCTACATGAATGTACACAGCAGCCCTGACTTTGGAAACTCTTGAGTACTGGTCAGACCCGCACGATGATCCTGGGGCCCTCTCTATCCCTCTTTTTATCCCTCCTAATTCCTCTCGGAATGAACCGATCCCCTGAAAGCCTTGCCGTCTTTCGCAGGCCTGGAGCTGTTACTGGATGAAATTTATGACACCATTTTCGCTGGTCTGGACCTTGCTTCCACCTTCACTGAAGCCACTCTGTACCGGATATTGCAGAGACGGTTCCTAGCAGTGCGACTAGTCCTCTCTGGCAGATTCCGATGTAAGTAACAAGCTGACATCACGTGTGCGTGTTCTGCTGGGAGGAAGCCACTTGGGTCTTCGAGTCGCTGTGACTACTCTACCAGAGTGAGTGTGGGGGTTTGAAACGTTTAATCGCCAAGAGCCAGGCATGCTGTAAACGCTCAGGCACTGCTCACACTGTCCCTTCTTTCACTGCGTGGATTTCTCCTAGGCCCCACAAAGTGTGAAGTGGAGCGGTTTACAGCCACCGCCTTTGGTCATCCTTACCTCCCGACCTGCAGCCGAAGCGGGGACTACCATCCAGTGCAGTGCCAGAGGGAAGGGCCGTGCTGGTGTGTGGACGCCACAGGGAAGGAGATCCACGGCACTCGGCGGCAGGGGACGCCACCGCTCTGTGGTGGGTTCCTCTCCAGGGCTTTCTCTTTGGGTCTTGCCAGGTCATATTACTTTAACTCTTTCTCTAAACCAACCTCTTTCGAACTCCAGACCCATTAATTCAACTGCCTCCTGATGGTGTCCCACAGACCTTCCAGCTCAACCTGATTGAAAATCAGTTTATCATCATTCACTTCCACCTTGTTTCTTGACCCATGTCAGACATGGCTGTTTCCTCAGGCAGCTCAGAGAATGCTGGGAGGCTCATAGGTGAAGAAAAAGAAAAGAGAATTAAATTTTACAGATGCCACGAGAGAAGTGTATATAGACAACGAAAGGGGCATGAAACAGGAGGGGTCGATTCTGCCTTGCAGCATGCATGAGGAGGCAACTAGGCAGGCTTCACAGAAGAGGTGATATTTGATCACAGTCTTCTAAGATAAAGACAATTTCTCAAAGAGGAAAGTAAGAAAAGATATTCTCTACATAGAGAGCAAGACATGCACATTTCTAAGGATAGAAATAATAGCTCTTCAAATGTGAATGGACATTCTGAATCTGCAAGAAGGATTGAGCAAAAAAACAAACAGTGGGAGTGTGGTCAGAGTGGTTCTCTGAAAGTTAAGTAAGAGTGGGGAGAAAGGCAGGGAAAGACAGGAGGTCTTTTGTATCCTAACAAAAGCGTGGTGACTTCAGCCTGGAGGTCAGGTGAGGATGTGGAGAGGTTTTAAGCTGGAGGGTGCCCTGCTGAGTTTTGAGAGTAAATAAGCTCACTCTAGAAGTCTGGAGGTGACACCGAGAGGCACAGGGGCCGTGGGAGCAATTAGAAGCTCACTGGAGTGTCCTGAAGAGAACGGACGGGGCCAGTACTAAACAGAAGCTGCGGGATGGGGAGAAGGGTGTGGACTGAGAAACGTCAGTAAGACGTCCCAGGAAGACTGCATTCCACCTGCCACAAGCCTCCGACTGGCTGTGAGTGATGGGTGGGAGGGAGGCTCTGACCTGGGTGGGCTGGGTGCATTCAGCAAGGCATGGCAAGGGCGGAGGGGAGCGCAGGTCTTCACACAGCCCCGAAAAGATACGCGTTAACCTTTCTTCAGTAATCAGTCATTTGATTTCTCCAACGTAATGTTTTGAATATTCTATACAGTGTTTGAGAGTATTCTCTCCGCTAAGAGTGAAGACGTAGGAAAAAAAAGAAAATTTTGACATCCCGCCTTTATGGGATGTACAATTGCATTTGATTTCTATTAAAACCTAGAGAATATTGTGCTTTCCAATTTCTGGGTGGAAATAAAGAATTATGGTTTTCCAAATTAAAACCACAGTCATGGTCTGTGGTTTTCCAAATTAAAACTATAGGTCCATGAAATGCAAGGATCATATATTTCCACTCCTCTTCCCTTTCCAGTGGAAACAAATGTCACATGGAACCAATAGCTGCATTTCTTTGTTTTGGTAACAGTACATCACAAGTGGGTGGAAGGGAGGCGCTCTTAATTTGAAAAGGGAATGAGCAAAGCAGTGCATTTTACTTCTTTCATACCTTCCTGTTATATCCATTAAAGGACGCCTCCTTGAGAGATGTGTTATGTGCGCTGATGTTGCCAGTACCCTCCTCCCCCGACCACATGTTCCAGTTCTTTCTCTGTTGCCCAGTAACAGAGGAAATTGCCTGGCCTCTTTTTCTGGCATCCATGTGAACCAAGAGGAGAGAAGTATTTTTAAAAAGTAGGGGAATGGAGGTTGCAAAGGTCCTCTGAGAGTTTCAGTTTTATGGAGAAAAATGGAGTCCACTTACTTCCACCTAAGGGACTGAGACAGCCCCTTGGAGTTTGAATTTTGCATTTTTCCTTATGTTAGTTACAGTATACCTAGAATTTGCAGTTAGAATGACCGGACCGTGTTTAGAGTTGACTAAATAGATCACTATTTAATTCGTAATTTCAAGGAAATGTCAAGAAATCAGAAGGATTTGTTTGTTGGGTGGACATTACTGATTATAATAGGAAATACTCAGAGCACTTAAGGGCTGGTTTGTGTCCTCAAAGAGACTCTAAACTAGGTGGTCTAGGCAAGACTGATCCAGAGCATACAGGTCATTAAATATGGAGCATTAACATCCATTAAGAACTACAGGAAGAAGATGCTGGAAAACAAAGTCTCATTAAGAACAAATAGGGATTTGTGGGTGCATGTGGTCAGATTTTCAGGAAGTGGACTAGTGTCTGTGAGCATTGCTTTAGAAAGGGGTCCACCTCGAGTGAAAGCTAGGAGAGGTGGTCACGTCAACTGGAAGATTCACTTCCCAACATGGCGGCCATGATGCAGCTCTGAGGGAAAAGACAAAATGACAAAGAAAAGAAAGAGGTACAGAATGTATGTGTTCTGGATGGAATACTTTGGTAGCTTACTGCAAGAAAGATCTGAGGGGTTGTTTCATGATGACTTGTGATGTTAAAACCATTTTTCCCATTGCTTCATCTCTGTGCAGCTCCAGCTCAATCCTGCACCTCGGAAAGGCAGCAGGCCTTGTCCAGACTCTACTTTGGGCCCTCTGCCTCCTCCAGCCAGCAAAATCTGTTCTTTTCTCCTGAGGAAAGACAGGTCTTTCAGAGAGGAGCCAGGTTTACCACATCCTGCCCACCCTTGTTCAAGGAGCTCTTAGTTGACTCCGGGCTTCTGCGCCCAGTGGTGGAAGGGCAGGATAAACAGTTTTCTGCCTCAGAAAGCCTTCTCGAAGAAGCCATCAGAGCGATTTTCCCCTCCAGAGAGCTGGCTCGTCTGGCCCTGCAGTTTACCGTCAACCCAAAGCGTCTACAGCAAAACCTCTTTGGAGGGAAATTCTTGGTGAATGTTGGCCAGTTTAACTTGTCTGGAGCCCTTGGCACAAGAGGCTCATTTAACTTCAGTCAATTTTTCCAGCAACTTGGTCTCCAAGGCTTCAAGAACGGAGGAGGATTTGATCTAGCCAAGCAGCTCTTCGTGGGCTCCGATTTAAATCTTTCCACAGAAACTCCTGAGGCCTCTAGGAAGGGCATTGCTATGAATAAGCCAATTGTGGGCAGCTTTGGCTTTGAAGTTAACTTACAGGAGAACCAAAATGCTCTGAAATTCCTTGCTTCTCTCCTGGAACTTCCGGAATTCCTTCTCTTCTTGCAGCACGCTATTTCTGTGCCTGAAGACATTGCAAGGGATTTGGGGGATGTGATGGGAATGGCGCTCAGCTCCCAGGCCTGTGAACAGTCCTCCGGAAGGCTTTTTGTCCCATCATGCACGGCAGAAGGAAGCTATGAGGATGTCCAGTGCTCTGCCGGAGAGTGCTGGTGTGTTGACTCCTGGGGCAAAGAACGTCCTGGCTCAAGAGTTAGAGGTGGACGACCCAGATGCCCCACAGAGTGTGAAAAGGAAAGGGCACGCATGCAAAGCCTTATGGGTAGCCAGCCTGCTGGGTCCAGCCTGTTTGTCCCTTCTTGTACCAGTGAGGGACATTTCCTACCTGTTCAGTGCTTCAACTCAGAGTGCTACTGTGTTGATCCTGAGGGTCAGGCTATTCCTGGAACTCGAAGTGTAATTGGAGAACCCATGCTATGTAAGTCTGATGGGTATTCAATCTATGAACTCTCATTGGCCTTCACATAAAGTGGTACAGGAAAAATCCACTTAGGGTTCAAGCCCAAACTTCAGTTAATGGCAAAATTTACTGGTTAATTAAAAAATTATCCAGAATAGTCTGGATATTGCTAATCATTCTAAGTAGTGAAAAGAGAGAGGTGTTTGGCCTTGAACTACCCCTGCATTCCTGAAATGCTGATAATAACTGCTCTCCATAGTGGAGGTTTAGAGACAGTGTCTCTCTAGATGCTGTTTGCAAATTTAAGGCTGATGAGATTTCTGTGGTTCCATTAGGGTTTTGGACAGTTAAGTGGTTCCAGCTCAGTCTTTTGGGTCTATTTCACTTCTTAAACTGACGTGCCTGTTCACTGTGTCTCCACAGGCCCCACTGCCTGTCAGCTCCAGGCTGAACGAGCCTTCCTTGGGACAGTACAGGCCCTGCTCTCTAATTCCAGCAGTCCACCCGCCCTCTCCAGCATCTACATTCCACAGTGCAGTACACATGGGCAGTGGAGACAAGTGCAATGCAACGGGCCCCCCGAGCAGGCCTTTGAGTGGTACACACGGTGGGTGGCTCAGATCAACGGTGGCCAGGAGCTGACCCCTGCTGAGCTGCTGAAGAAGATCATGAGCCATAAAGAGGCGGCTTCCAAAAGCTTCAGTCTCTTTATCCAAAGTCTCTATGAGGCTGGCCAACAAGACGTCTTCCCAGTGCTGGCAAGATATTCTTCGCTCCAAGACATCCCCTGGGCTGTGTTGGAAGGCAATCTGACCCACCCTGGAGAGAACATCCTCCTGGAGCCCTACCTCTTTTGGCAGATCCTAAATGGCCAACTCAGCCGATACCCAGGGCCCTACACAGATTTTAGCACTCCTTTGGCCCACTTTGACCTACGGAGCTGCTGGTGTGTGGATGAGGCTGGTCAAGAATTAGAAGGAACTCAGGCTGAACCAAGCAAGATTCCAGCATGTGAGTCAATGCATAAGAAGAAATGCCTTTTTTTTTACATGTCTGGCTGTGGGTATTGAGCATCAAAGGTGGAACTGCATTTAGAGATGGCCAGGTAGTCTTCCATTGCATGGCTGTGGAAACTGAGGCTCATACAGGCTAAGTGACTTTCCCTAAGTCTAATACAGGCAGATGTGGGCCCAGTTAATATAGTTCATTTAAAATTTTTTCATGGAATTAATTATTTAAATCAATGTCCCAAATTTTTCTTGCATGTCCTCTGTGTGGAAGTCACCATCATAGGTCCAACAAAGCCTATACAATTAACGTGATCTGCCCTTTGCCCTCCCACGGCCAATGCCTTAGTAATCTCTCAGAAGTTAGGTGCACTGTTTGCTTACTCAGCAAGGATTGTGGTCATCCTGCTAGTCTCACAGGGCACTGCTGGGTGCTTGGAACCTCAGGAAGTGCTTCTGCTTCCAAAGGGCCTTTAATTAAAGGACTCACTGGAAAGCCAGAGAAAGAGGTCTCCAAATTCAGCTTTGTGACAGCTAGACATATAGACACAGAGGCAGGCAGACATGGCTAGAAGGCATGAGGCTGACTCTTGTGTCTTCAGTGAAAATGCCTTATTACCAATAGTCATGCTGGCACCTTGAAAGAACAAAGACAAATCAACACTGTTAGTATCAAATCAGAATCTCTTTAACTAGCAGTTCCTAATGTTGTAGAGATGCATTGAGCAACTCTTCAAGTCCATTGAAATCTCTCAATTTGTTCTTTGCAAAATTTCACATGGTCCATTCCTTTTGGAATAATGTTAGAATTAATCAGATTATTTTGACATTAGTCAAATTTTAGATTTTGGCAGCAACTGGATTTTTAAAATTGTGGGGAAAGGACCATGTGCAGAAACACTAGTTCCCTGGGCATTTTTTTTTTTTTTTGAGATTTATTTTTTTATTTATTTCTCTCCCCTCCAGTCCCCCCACCCCCCAGTTGTCTGCTCTCTATGTCCACTCGCTGCGTGTTCTTCTGTGACCGCTTCTATCCTTATCAGTGGCACTGGAATCTGTGTCTCTTTTTGTTGCATCATCTTGTTGTGTCAGCTCTCCGTGTGTGCAGTGCCATTCCTGGGCAGGCTGCACTTTCTTTTGTGCTTATGGGGTGCACTCCTTGCACATGGGGCCTCCCTACGTGCAACAGCACTGCACATGGGTCAGTTCCACATGGGTCAGCAGGCTGGAGACGTAGTACTGCTAGGGTTATCCATTTATATGTCAAGTTCTAGCAATGGCCCTATTCTCAGAGTTAACATACCATTGCTGGCACGGCTGTTAGGTAGTACGTCTTATTGTGTGTGTATGTGGGGGGGGGGGGGGCGAATGCCTGCAGCATCATTTCCCACATCTTATGGTCAGGTTTCTGGCATTGGGGCATTCCTATACTTTTACAGGCTGTAAGACTGAATTTGGTCTTCTTTGAATACAAGTTTAGGGATCTGAGTTGCTGACACTGAAAGGACCATAACTGTGGGAGTGTCTTGTTCACTTTGGCCAGAGTGCTAGGCAGAGCAGGAAAACAGGGCTTTTGAGGCTATTGGCTTTCCCGCCAACAGGAGGCTGTGTAGAGGAAGTGGCCAACTATACACACTAATCCTTTAGGAAGCAAAGATTAGAACATCTACCTGTATTTGGTGTTTTATTCATCCTTTTAAATTCCTGTTTTTATTTTTACAATGAAGTATAAAGCTGAAACCGCTGAGAAAAATGGCACTGAGTATATTATAGTCCTATGTGTATATGCTTTAGAAATAAATATACATATTTTGGATGTGCACATTCACACTCTTTTGTGGGGAGGGTCATATGATCCAAAGGGTTTGGTGGCCCTTGGCTTGGAGTCTTGTACTCAAAGTGTGGTCAGGTGGCATCGGCGTCAGCATGAGCTTGTCAGAACAATACCTGGAGGAAGGCAACACAAGCTATGACTAATATCCTTACACAGTAAGTCCTTGGCAAATGAATGGCTGAATGCAATTAGGAGGCACAACAGAAAGCACTTTCCAGGGTGTGGAAACAGCAGGTGTAATGGACACAGCCAAGGCAGAAATGTGTGTGTGTGTGCGCGTGCGTGCATGTGTGTATGTGCATGTGTTTGCATGTGTGTGCTGGTGTGTGCACGCATGTGCATAGCTTCAGCGGGCGGCGGGAGCCTCTCCGTGGTCTGTGAATCCACCTGTGCTCTTCTGACTCCCTTTAGGCCCTGGCTCCTGTGAGCAGGTGAAGCGGCGTGTCCTGTGGTTCGTTCAGGAAACAGAAGAGATCGTCTTGGCTTCTAACAGTTCTCAGCTGCCCCTGGGAGAGAGCTTCCTGGCGGCCCAGGGGATCCGGCTGACCCATGAGGAGCTGTCCCTGCCCCCGCCCTCCTCATCCCAATGGACTTTCTTAGAGAAGCTGCTGAGTGGGAGCGGCTATGCCATCCGTTTGGCCGTTCAGTCCAGTGAGTGTTGTGCACAGCAGGTTTCCTGTTCCACCTCCTGGGGGAAGCACCCTTTTGAATTAGTTTCATTCAGCTTTGGCTGCCCCAGGCTGATGGGTTCCTGGGAAATAAAAGGGACACGTGGTTTTGCGACATGGGTCAAAGCTGGCATGGTGTTACCTGGCCGTGTCCTATGCAGGTGTGCACCCCTGTCCCAGGTGCCCCCAGGCCCTCTGGGAGAGCCATGTGGGGGCAGGTGGTCCCAACTGCTCCTCCATCTCTCATGGCCTGGCCTGAAGCCCTCTCCCCATTTCCAAGGAACCCCCAAGAAGGGGGAATGGAAAGGGACCCTCTGCTGGGCTTCAGGCACCTCCCAGCGTGATCTCGTCTAATCCTGTTAGTGAGGCCACAGGGTGGCCACTGTCACCCGTCTGTTACAGAAGTAAACTTAGGGAGCCACGGTCGTCCTCCGCCCACCACAATGGCTGAACTTCACTGGGAGCTTGCGCCTGGCCAAGCACTGGCCAGATCTTTGCATTTCATCCTCTGAGAGTTCCCTGAGAATGATGCTCTCATCCCTGTCTGTGATCATTTACAAATGGGGAAACGGAGTCTGTGTTCAATCCCTGCTCAAAGTCACTCAGTTACTGACTCGCAGGGCGTGGCAGTGAACCCACGCGGTCTACCTGCCTGGCTGCTCCTTTGGGGGGGTGGGCACCCAGCTCTGTCTCTGAGAGCCCTCTTCCCCCACCGCCCTGCAGGCTGCTCTGGAGGGAGGGTCCTGGCCTCCCAGTGCCTCGCTGACCCCACCCCGCTGGGCAGGGCTCAACCATTCATTGTCTACAACCAGAGTTGCCCATGCACTGTCAAGTTATCCTGCTCATTTACTCTCTGGAGTTCTCCGGGCTTAGGTCACAAAACAGCAAAGCAGCCACCCCTGACAATTTCTGTACCAAGAGAGAATCTGCTCTGACTTCCCCTTCCTGCGAGGTTGGCCCCAGCTGTCTTTGTTCTCTTCCCCCATGGGAGAAGCTCCACAGGGCACTGGCTTTCCTCGCCAGACGTCCCTTTGGGAGCCCTGGGCCCCAGGTCTCGTGCACCCTTCTGTTCCGCGGGCCTGCACAGGGCCCAGCGCTCGCTGGGCAGACGGCGCGCCTCTGGCTGCCTTCCTCCCTTCTACCTCTTCCATTCCCTTCCCCTACCCCGTGCCCAGGCCCCTTCTTTCTTTGTTTCTCAGAGACTTGGGGGCTTCTGCTTTTGGCAAGAAACCAGTTGTTTGCAATGTTGTGCGGGGGCAGGATTTAATGTAATAAAGGGGCAAAGTGGGATGGGAGCCCTTCGGTCTGCGCAGCAGAGGCAAACGGAAGAGGAAGGGGAGAGAAAGTCACCCGTGCCATAGGTCCTTATTGGTTGCAGGACATTTCCTTTAAGGGGAGTGAAGGAAGGCCCCCCGCTGGCCACCGGCTCTGGGTGGGCCTGTCTGGGTGGAAGGAAGAAGGCTGAGCAGAGAAGGACCTGGGAGCTCGTTTTCCTTGGCCTCCCTCAAGGTCAAAGGGACTGCTCTGCCACTGGGGAGGACCTGCAGGTCTGCCCTCACAGACCCCTTGTCCCAGCGCGTCGAGGGTGGAGGGGCCTGGGTGGGGAGGGAGGAAGGGCCACAGAGCGTCTTTGGCCAGAAGAGCATGGTGACGTCCTAGTGCCCGACGAGGCTGGGGAGGGTGTGGGAGGACATGAACTCAGCGGGGTCCAGCCTGGCTTGGCGCCTGGCCCCTTCCATCTCTTCTGATGTTCCTATCACGCTTACCCCATTAGCTGAGTATTAGACCCAGTTCAGAGAAGAACTTAGGCTCAGAGAGGTTGAGCCACTTGCTCATGGTCACACAGCTAAGTGGCAGAGCCAGCATTCAGGCTGAGTCTGATCAGACAACCAGAGTCCTGTCTGCTGTACCAGGCCACTTCCCAGGGGTCCAGTGCTCCCAGCAGGGCTCTGACTGTGGACTGGTGGGGTCCCTGCGCCTGTAAGCTTTCCTCTGTGGGTTGAGGCCTGGTTCTGAAGGGTGGTGAGTCAGGGGCGCTGCCCCAGTGGGCAGGGGGTGGCTGCAGAGGAGGCTGCAGGAGGAACCTGTGGCTCCCCCACCCCCGCCCCTAGCACAGAACGGAGAGGAGGGTAGAGGCAGAGAGAGGGCCTGCCAGAGCGACCTCGGCCTCCTGGAAGGTGGATGGCAGTGGGGGCCGATCAAACCGGGGGGGCAGCAGGAGGCCTATGTGAGCGGCTGTGTGGCCACCCCAGCCTCGGTCCCTCCTCCCTCCCGCCTCATGCACTCCTTTCCTTATTCACTCAACAAACGTTTCTTGCATGCTACAGTGAGCTGGACACGGCTCTAAGTACAAAACACATCCAAATCCCTGCACCAAAGGGCCTAAAGGCCCACATGTGAGAGAGAAACCTAAACAGAACAGGTGGGCGCAGCACCTAGGACACCAGTCGTGGCTAATGCTACGAAGTGCTGGGTGGGCAGGGGACGCGGCCGGCAGAGGTGGGCGTGATTTCACAGCCACCGTGCATCAAGCCACCTCCCTCAAGAGCTAACCTCTTCTTGGGATAAAAAAATTCTGACTCCACGGAGCTGTTGGGAACATCACGTAAGAGCTTTAGGGATAACAAAGCTTGGAAGGGGGTAAAAGAAACTAAACCTTTGGCAGTACAAAGGGCAGGCTGAGGGCAAAGACCGATTTCTCGCACTCAAAGCCCAGGCCCTCCCCTTCCTAGCTGCGATTCTGTGGGCAAGCTCCTTAATTGATCTGTGCCTCAGTTTGCTTGCCCATAAAATGGGAGAACGGTAGTGCCTTTCCCGCGGGATTGTTGTGAGGCTGAAATGAATTAAAAAATGTACTTCATGCTTTTCGCATAGTAGCTGCTAAATAAATGTTCCGTCATTATGGTTTCCATATTTTCCTGAAGACACTGCTTGACCTGACCAATTCTAAATGAAAGTTACCGAAAGACCACCCAGAGCCCTTCCCCTTTAGCCTAAAGTTTAATTTTAAAGGGCTGTCCATTGAGGCACACTCTGCTCTAGCCCACGGCTCAACGAGCCTTGTAATGTTTTGGGTCAGAACGTTGGTCAAAGAAACAAGAAGTAGCTAAGAAGGCCTCCTTACCGGTGGGAAGCAGGATGTGCTGGGCTGTTCCCGGCGATAGAGCCCGGGCCAGGCGCTCATGCCTCGGCTCTCCTCCTTCCCCTGTTTCAGCCCTGGACTTCTACCAGAGACGTTACTCCACGACCAGCGCTTCTGCAGGAGCCACCTCCCCTCTGCGGTCCGGCCCCTACCTGCCCCAGTGTGACGCGCTCGGAGGCTGGAGGCCTGTGCAGTGCTACCCCAGAACCGGTAGGGTGGGCCGGGCGCCCCGGGCAGCCCAGTTCCAGGCCCTCTTTTTTATTTAGAGGAAAGAGTCTCATACTAGGGGCAAATGGGCTGGCCCTGCACCCTGCTGTGGCAGCTGGTGACAAATCCCTTCGCTTCTCTGGCCTTCAGCGGTCTCCTCTGTGCAAGGCAGCAGAGACCTTCTACCAGCCCGAAGGTCAGGCGGGTGGTTGCTTGGGGGGGCAGAGGTCCTCGTGCAAAAACCTGTGATTGTGGGTAATTGGCACACGGGGTGGGAGGAAGGAGAGTTGTTTGCGGGGTGCTGCGGGTGCGCGTTTCCCAGTGCACTTCCTAAAGTCCTGGCTTGTGCTTCTTTCTAGGGCATTGCTGGTGTGTGGATGGGAAGGGGGAGTACGTCCCCTCCTCGCTGACCATCCGCGCCCCCCGGATCCCCGAGTGTAAGTGGACCCCTCGGAATTTTTCCACGTGACCCTCTGAAGCGGGCACTTCGTCAGGTGCCCCAGTCCTGCAGACTGCTCCGAGTGCTGCCACACCATGTTTTCCCAGGCGCCCAGGCCTGAGCGACCCCCACTGTCCGTGGACGAATTTGTGCTCCCAGTTTCATAGGTGGAGAGAGGAGCTGCGGGTGGGCCTGGATTCCTAGTCAACCTGCCCCCAGGTGATTTCAAACACCTCTGCAGGGTCAGCGACCAGGTCCCCTCTGGAGCTCCAGGTGCCCCCCCCATCTCCCTGCCTGGCTGCTGGGGTTTGGAGCCACATAATCAACTGCCCACGTACTAGCTCGAAGCTGGCCTGTTGCACAGTGTGTGTGCCTCAGCCACACTCTGCTTCTCCACTGGGGTCTTGGTGAAGGGCACCGCCCCACACCCAGAGGCACACACGGAACCTGGGGACCCTGGGCTCCTGGCTGGTCCTCGGCACCCACGGCCAGTGAGTTGAGCACCTGCTCTCCCCACAGGCCCCACTCCCTGTGAGACACTGCGAGCCAGTGGGCTGGTTTCCAGCTGGAGACAAGCTGGATCTCAGGGAAAGCCATCTCCAAAAGACCTGTTCACCCCAACCTGCCAAGAGGTAAGGCCCTGGGGGGCGAGGCGTGAAAAGAGCGAAGCCAGACCTCCGGGCTCCCCCCCAATAGTTGGGATGGTTTTTCTAGTTTTCAATAAGTTTGGCTTAATTAAGAACTCACAGGAAGTTGTAGGCCTCGTTTTTTTCCCTGGCCCTGGCAGACCCTGGCTGTGTGGCCTTCAGCAACTTACTTATCTTCTCTGGGCTCCAGGCAGTTTTTTTGACTCCTAAATTTGTGGTTACATTTTTGGCCATCCTAGTGTGAGATTTGTGTTTTGAGGCTCCAAGGAAGTGGATTTCATGAAAACTCTTTGACAAAGAACTTATACAGTTGCTGCCATGTTTGTCCTAAAGTCATCTTGCCAAGTTGCTTAGCTCTTTGTGCCTCAGTTTCTCAACATGAATGGAGGACATCATAATATTGCCCTCCCAGCTCCCTGGATGGTGGTAATAATCAACCAGTTTAACTGATAGAAAAGCTCCTAGAGAAAGGATTCATGCCCAGAACCTTAATCCACTTACCTGCCAACTGATGGGGGTCTCTGTGCCTCAGTTTCCTTTTCCTGAAATAGGGATGATAGGAATACTGTGGCCTGCTCTGCTCAGCTCCCAGGGCCTTGATGAAGATCAGATGCAATTTCAAAATTGAGCAAATGTTATCTTTGATTTATTACTGTTTGGTGCTGTGCACATGGAACCCAACTATGAATAATTTTGTGGAAAAATTAGCTTATTTAGTCTTTTACCTTGGCTGACAACCATGTACAATTGGAATAAAAGTCTGCTGCATTATGCTGGGTACTGATGTTTACTCAAGAGAAGGAGAGCTAGAAACCAAAGCTTCTGAGCAAAGGAAAAGTGATTATACAGAAGAGCGCAGAGACCTTCTGTGCTCCCATGGAACCCCCAAGTGAAAGTAAACAGGACCCAAGACTTCCACTGCCCAAACTTGGATCCTTGGCCCCAGATTCCAAAAAGTCAAGTTGATGGCTAGAATTTTCTTAATTTTAATATTTTTACTATAAAATCTTCTCAAACCTTTGCTCGGGCTTGAATCTTACTTCTGCTGCTTCCCAGCCAAGAGCACATCCCTGTCTTTCTGGGCCTTTCTGTGTGGGATGGGAACAGTCGGGTCCTGCCTCCTGGGCGTTGGTGTGTAGATAGAGCAGTGCATGGCGGGGGAAATGCTTAGCACAGGAGAGCTTCGTGCTTACGTTTGGATGTCGCTGTTACTTTCATTGCTTCCCTGGGAACAAGGCTCAGCCAATTACAAGAGGAATGAGGGGACTACAAATGCTAAAGGAAACACTGAGCCACTGCAGTGGGCTCGGCTGACAGCTCTTCTCCCCAGCATACCTGCGTGGGATTGTCATTCCTGTTAAGGACGAAGGAGAGAGAACGTTTTCTAAACCAATAGCGTTCATAGAAGGAAGGAACATGCTCAAGGATTGATCTCGTCCTGCCTCCATATTTTTAGATGGGGAAACTGAGGCCCAGAGAGTTGAAGCAACTCATCCAGCATGTCCCAGCTGGTCTTGGACAGGCCAGGGAGAGAAGGGCTGGCACGACTGGGCTTCTGTTCGGGGGGCACTGGCTGCGTGCAGGGCTGGGCCGCTGCCTGTTACACACTTGTCTTTATCCCCTGCTGTGGACACTAAGGGCCGACCCCCAGGCTGCTGGTTGAAAACCATTTCTGAAGTGGGTGGGGTTGGTTGGTGGAAAGTGGCCTGGCCCTGCCACTCGCCAGCTGTGGGAGCCACTCTGTCCCTCTCCCCTTCTGCGTGAGCCTTGGTTTCCTCCTTAAAATGGGATAGCTGTAGGCCCTGCCTTGAGTCAAACTAAGTAGCTAGAGGGGTTGGGGCGAATGCCTCTCCCCCTACTGGCTCCCCCCTGCCCCCACCTCCCTGCACTTGAGAAGCCACGGCTGCTTGTTGTGGAAGGGACATTCTTGACTTCTGCCCCACCCACCTGTCGGCCTCAGAGACCCTTGCCCTGGCTTTTGTCTCAGACAGGAGAGTTCGCCCGGCGGCAGGTGACAGAGGCTGGCCCCTGGTGTGTGGACCCGGCGTCGGGAGAGGCCGCGCCACCTGGCACCAACAGCAGCACCCGCTGTGAGTAGCTGCCCCGCCCTGCGTCGGCTTCGCACCCCGGCTCTGCTGCTCCCATAGCCGTGTGGCTGGGGCCCCCAATCTCCCTGGGCCTCTAAAACGGGGGTGCTATCCGAGCACCTCGCACGAGTGCGGCAGGCAGGGGGCTGCTCTCTGTACCCGTGAAGTGCCGGCCAGCTGGGTCCCAACAAAGAGGCAAGGGCCGTGCCAGCCGGGGTGGGCCACCCCTCTGCTTCCGGCTGGGGCCTGCCGCTGTCCTTTCCCATTGTGAAGCTAGGGCCAGGACCGGAAGTGCCTCTGCCTGGAAACCAGACACTCCCTGGTAACCTCGGGGTCAAGTTCAAGCTCTCAGCAGGGCTCTGGGCACCAGCGCACCTGGCTCCTGAGCATCTGTAGCTGCCCTGCTTCTCCAACTCCCCCTTCAGTCAGACCCGCCAAGGGAGCGGGCTCTCCCTTGCCTGGTCCTTCTTCACCTTCTGGTTCTTTCTCTGGTGATACTTCCACCCCCCGCTACCCCCACCAGTCCTGCCAGGACTCATTCACTGGCCTCACTGGCCTGTAGCTGAGTCCAGCGCCTTCCTAGGGCCCCCCAAATGCCCCCGTGTGTCAAGCTGCCGCCCTGAACACACAACTCCCATTGCACCCTGACTTCTTGGCGTCTCCCTCAAGCTCCCGAGGCAGGTGTGGGGTGGCGGCAGAGTGGAGCAAGGGCGGGCCTGCCCTGGCTGTTCACGGCTCCGGTGGGAGGCCGCCCCCGCCCCACTGGGCCCTGCCGGGAGTGGGGGCGGGAGAGGGGCTGCGCCCACCTGCCTTGTCTTTGCCGTCAAGGTCCGAGCCTCTGCGACACGCTCAGGAGTGGAGCGCTCTCGAGGAGCGTCGGCCCCGGCTACGTTCCGGCCTGCGGCGCAGGGGGCGGGCGCTTCGCCCCGGTGCAGTGCGATCCGGTCCAGGGCAGCTGCTGGTGCGTCCTGGCCGGCGGGGAGGAGGTGCCCGGGACGCGCGTGGCCGGGGGCCCGCCCGCCTGCCACAGTAAGTCGGGGACCCCCGCCCCTCGGGGCTCGCTGGGCGGGAGTCAGGGGAAGGGCACGCGAGGGGAGGGGGCACGTGCGGTGCTTCCTAAAAAGGCTCGCCCCCGGGAGTGGAACCAGGAAGGGCCTGGGCAGGGAAAGCTCCAGAGCTGGCATCTGGGGCGAGGAGGGCGCCAACCTGCTGGGGGCATCTCCCCCCAGGGTCACACAGGAAAGGCCGGAGTTGGGGTCTGAGCCCGTCCGCCTGGCGGAGAAGCCTCAGCTCTTCCGCCGTGCCCCCGGGGAGGGTCTGGCCCGTGTCCCCAGCAGGCCTGACGGGGAGGCCCGGGCTCTAGAGCCGTCTCTGTAGTCCTGGGGAGTCCCAAAGGACAGAGCAAAGAGCACTGGCTTGGGATTCCGTCAGGAGGCGCCGGCCCCATCTCCCGCCGCCTAGGGGTGTCAGGTGACTTGATCATCAGCCTCAGTGGCCCCGGCTGGGGAATGCTGGCCTTCCAGCCTCTAAGGATCTGCCCAGGCCCTGCAACCCACGGTGCACCCTCGCCGCCGTGAGAACTCACGTCGGCGCTGCGCTGGGTTCACAGCTGGCGACGCACCGTCGCCCGATGCCTCTTGGGCCGCCGGGGTGGCGGGGGACGTAGTGGGATTATTTAGCGCCTCCTAGAGGTGGGTAACGGAGGCCCAGAGATGTTAGGGGGCAGGGGCTCAGGGTGGCCCCGCCCAGGCCGGACTCCGCCCCCCGGGCTGGGGCTCCCCCTGTGGCCGGAGACCTCTGCCCCAGCGGGAAGGCGGTCTCCGATCGTGCAGCCCTGGGGCCTCCGGGAGCGGCTGTGCGGGTGCCCGGGGAGGGCCCCTTCCCGCCTAGGGCTGAGGAGAAGGTGGGCATTGGCCCCGCGGGCGCAGTGCTGGAATCCAAGACCGGGTTCAAGTTTCCGATTGTCTGTGAAAGGGAGGTGAGAAGACTGGTGCTGCCTACTTCCTAGGGTGGTTTTTAGTGAGGCTCAATTAAATATCGAGTATGACAAGAGGTCTACAGAGGAATTCACGGCAAATATCAGTGTGTATTATTTCTCTTGGGAGTTTACTGTTGAAGAACACGGAGTTCAACTTCCTTGTTCTAAAAGAATTGATTCGTATCCTAAAATGCCCAACAGTAAACCAGGCAATAATACACAGCCCTTGCTTTCATATTTGTTATAGTTCTTTTTTGTCCTGTTAATCACAGTCCATCGTCCATCATAGGATTCCCTGTGTTACACAAGCCCATACTTTGTACAGGTGTACACCAGGTAGCTCTCCTTTTCTTCATGGAGTCGTGCTGTCATCACTTCAGTCAATTTTAGAATGTTTTCATTTCTCCAAAAGGAAAAATCTCATACTCCCTTATAACTCTTATTTACAGCCCTTCCTTTTAAAAAGTTTTTAAGTAAAGTTTTTTTGAAGTATTGATACACTTCATTCATACATGAACATACATAAACAATAAGTATATAGTAAAATTGGTGACTTTACAAGACAAACATGCATATCATCGTACAAGGCTCCTATACATCACCCACCACCACCACTTTGCATTGCTATGAAACAATTGTTACAGACTACGCAAGAGCGTCTTTAAAATAACACTAGTAACTATAGCCCACAGCATCATGAACACCCTGTATTAGTGTTATATATTTGTTATTGTTGATGAGAGAACGGTCTCACATTTGTTCTGTTAACCACAGTCCATCTTCCGTCACTGAATTTCCTGTGTTATACAGCCCCATGCTTTGTGCAATCCATTCAAAGTGTACGTTCAGTGGCTCTCATTGTCATCAGAATTGTGCTGTGATCACTATAACCCTTGTCCTAATAATAATAATAACATTGGCTAACATTTATTAAGCACTTAGGATAGGTCTGTAATTCTTCTAAGCCTTAATTTGTTTTGATTCTCATCATCCCCGGGGAGTAGGCCTCACTGCTCTCCTCACCTGTCTGTGGGTGAGGACACTAAGTCACAGGCAGGTTAATTAACTCACTCTAGTAAATGTTAAGTCAGGATTCGAAGCCAGGCAGGCTGGCCCCAGAGCCCTCAGGCTGCCGCCTGCCCCTCCCCTCCCACGGCGCACTTGGTAGGAACCGGCCCAGTCAGCCTACTGCAAAGCACACTGAAGATCTCAGCCAGAGGCCCCTCGCCTTACTGGCAGGAGGCCCAGGCTGTGGACTTGGTATAAAAGGGCACTTGCCCTCCTTTGAGAAACCCCTCGAAGCAATGGGGATGCAGCGTGTAAAGTCAGGCATGTCCAGGCTGCAGAGCTGTGCCTGAGAGTCTCTTAAGCCATTAGCTCTCTCACTGGTGGTGAAGGTGCCACCCTGAGTGTGTCTGTTCTTTAATTCACTCGTTGACCCATTTATTTAACACATATTTCTTGAGCTCATATTTGGGGCCAGCTGGGTAAACCGAGGAAAAGTCGCCCTCTCTTCTCCTGGGTGGACTCAGTCCAATGGAGAGCAGCACTGACTAAGTACCTGGTAACATGGAGGTCTGTACCAGGTGGCTTGGGAGCTCGGAGAAAGACCTAGCCCTGCCCGCGGGAGAAAGCCGGAGGGTGGCGCAGCTTTGAGGGCCGGTGGGGAGTCTTCTAGGCAGATGGGCCACAGGGGAAGGCCTGCGCCAAGACCTGTGTGCAAACATGGTATGCTCAGGGCACACAGTCGGGCCTGTTGGCAAAGGGGGGCACCGGAGGGGACCAAAGAGGAGAGAGGAGGGCAGGGCCAGCCAGCAGGGACAGGGAGAACTGGCGCTCAGCCCCCCCCACTCCGGGAGTGGCAGCGCTGGGGACTGGATGGAAGGGGGAGCGGAGAGGCTGGGGCTGAGGCCCACGTGCCAGGAGCCTGATGAGGTGGCTTTGAGCACAGTTCAGGCAGAAGATGGCGACAGGCTGAGGAGCAGGTGACGGACGTGCGAGTTGTGGAGCAGATTGAGTCACTGAGCCTCGCTAGCTGCTGGGCCTGGGAGGCCACCTGGAGGCCACCCGCCCTGTTCCTGCCTGGAGGTGCCGTTCCTGGATCTGGGGGCACTGGGGGCGCTGGAGCAGGAGCAGGGCCGCCCGAAGACGCCAGCGTCGGACGTCCTGGCTTTGTGGGGAGGAAGATAATTGAGTCTGGAGATGGGAAACCCTGGAGGAGGCCTGAGCGGGAGAGGAGACGGGAAAGCCAGTGCTCAAGTGTCAAGAAAATGAGGGGTGGGCTGGTCCAGGGGGAGGGAGAGGGCAGGGGCCCTGCCCAGGCTGGAGCTGGGCATTTCCAGGGTAAGGGAGGAGGGGGCAGGGACAGTGCAGGGGAAGCCGATGGGGAGCGGGCGCCGTCGGCAACACTGTGCTGATGCCCACCGCCGCGCCCTTTCCTCCCCCAGGCCCGCGGTGCCCACTCCCGTTCAACCTGTCGGACGTGGTTGGCGGTGCCGTGCTGTGTGAGGAAGCCTCGGCCCACGGAGGGGCCGCCGTCCAGCGGTGCCAGCTGATGTGCCGCCAGGGCTACTGGAGCGCGTTCCCGCAGAGGCCCCTGGCGTGCAGCCTCGAGAGCAGGCACTGGGTGTCGGAGCCGCCCCAGCCCCTGGCCTGCCAGCGTAAGTGGCCTTGGCACCCTGTCTCGCTGCTCCCTGGTCCCTCTCCGGCCAGGGGTCTGAGGAGCGGAATGCGGGCATGTGGTCATTTCACGTAGCATTTTCACGGTGAGCCGTGTGGCCTCAAGAGCAGGGAGGGCCTGATGGAGCATCTTCCTCTGGAAGGAGCAGATGTGTTCCCCGGACCCTGGAGGTCGGTTTTTGTGGTGGCTTCCAGGGCTCTCTGCTCGCTGGGAGAATGGCCATAGCTTTGGGCTGTCCTGGGCATCTGAGGCTCGGGGCAGCATTCATCAGGCAGGCTCCGGCACTTCTGACCTGCTCAGCGCTGCATGACCAGCCTCTGGGTGTGACCCTGCCTCAGCCTTTCCCTGTGTCCCTCTGGACCTGCAGGGGGCAAAGCCTGGCAGAGCAGGGGCCCAGGACCCTGCCCCAGGCGGGCATCAGTCCTGGGCCCTATTGAAATCCTGCCTTGCTTGGGGTGTGCGGGCGAGCTCCTTTCCCCTGCTGCCACCCGGCCACCAATGCTCACATACGCAGTGGCGTGGGCACATGGACGTGTGGCCCCTCCAGGCCCTTCTGGGCCTGCCCTGGCAAAGAACAACTGGTTGCCCAGAGCCAGCCAGGGCGGGGCGTCGCAGTGGGCATCTGGGGAAGCAACCCTGGTCCTGGAACTGATCCTGGGACCCTGAACACAAGGCTCTGGATGACTGGCAGCACGTCAAAGGACACTTGTACTGGACTATTCTGGAATAGAGATGGTTCCCCTTCCAGAAAAGGCTCAAAATGGGATTTGGACGAACAGGTGACCTGTCTCCTTGGCTATGACAGGGTGGCCTAAGCTGAAATCAAGACCAGGGTGGTCCCAATTGGATCTAGAACAAGAGATGTTGGGGAAGAAAGCATGGGGTCTTGAGTTCCTGAAATTGAGTGCAGAGCTCTTGTGTATGATTGTGCAGGTTGTGCGCTGAACAGCCCTGAGGATGCCATTCATGTAGTTGGTGGTATCTATTCTTAACCTGCAAAACCGTATGTAGTGGCCCCATTTGTATGGAACCTTGTGTAAGCATGTGCATTTCCCTGGGGAGAAATGCTTTGGAAGATCTTTGAAGGAGAATGCCCAGGACCCCCAAATGGAAAGCAGTTCTGGTTTCAAGCTGAGACAGGCCTGAGCTCAATGTGAAGGTGCTTGTATTGGACAATTTGACAGTTATCCATCCCGAGGGTGAGAGTGGCAAACGGCAGTGCTTGTGTGTTTCAAGGTAAGTTGAGGAAGGGTTATTCTTGCAGTCTAAGGACCAGGCAAGGCAGAGCAGAGCGCCCCGCAGCCCCCTTGCCTGCGCCTGCTGAGCTCCGGTGCTTGCCTGCAGGGCTCCAGCCGTGGCAGACCATCCAGACCCAAGCGCAGGTCCAGCTCCAGCTCCCGCGGGGCAAGGAGTGCAGCGCGGACTACACGGGCTTGCTGCAGGCCTTCCGCGTCTTCCTCCTGGACGAGCTGACGGCCCGCGGCTTCTGCCAGCTCCAGGTACGCCCTGCCCTTTCCACACTGGGCTCGGACGAAACCGTGCTTCAACCCCTCCTCCTCTTACCGACGGGGCAACTGAGGTCAAGGGTGGGAACGTAGTTTGGCCAAGGTTAAGTACAGGGGTGGCAGGGATTGGGTTCTTACCCATCTGGTTATCAGCCATTCTTTCTATGTAAGATGCCAAATGGGCACTGAGCACTCGTGATGTGCCAGTCCCTGGGCATCGCTTTGCATGTGCTGGCTAATGCAGGCCTCACAGGGGCCCTATGAGTGTATGATCGTTTTGTAAGTGAGGAAGATGAAGGCCAGAGAGTTCAAGTAATTGGCCCTGAGCCATACAGCGAGGACAACTTGAGTCAAATGCTGTGCTCATGGTGCAGTGCCACCCCTCAGGGAGAAGGATGGGGATGTGGGGGCAGGAAGGTGGACATGGGGTAGGCATGCTCTGTGTGCCTCGGTGCCAGATGTGCCCCTCTCCAGCCCTGCAAGGAGGACTTGCATACGCTCCCTGCGGGGTAGCACATGCCAACTGGAAAGGCATAGGGCTGTCGCTAAGGAATGTCAGAGCTTTCGACTGTGTAATATGCAAGGACTTGGGTGATTTGAGGTCCCAAGTAATCACAGAGTGGAGCCTTTAAGAATTACCTAGTTAATTAGATCCCTGTTCTGTTCAAAGTTTGCTAAATCATCAGAGTAATAATTTTTTTTTTTGGCATCTTGCGTTAAGAATTTTGGAGAGCACAAAATTTCCCACAACTAAATACAAGAAATATTAATTTTAAAGCAAATAGAAACATATATAGACTTTGTTCCTTCATCCAAAGAAATGTACTTGACAACAATGTCAGTAATTATTGAGTGGCTGTATGTTCCTGCAATGCAGGAAGCTCTGCATTCCTTTTCCCTAATCTCAAGACCCCACCCGGTGGGTAACATCAGCCCTGGATTTAAAGTGAATTACTAAAACCCACAGAGGGTGCGAGAGCTGCCCCAGGTTTCATGTGGCTTTGTAGGTCCAGTTCTGCCTGGACTCGTCCATTACATCAAATTTCATCATTTGTTCGGCCTTCCATTTACCACCATGTGAGTGGCCATTACAGGCCAGGCTGTTTTAGCTAAGCACCGAGGACACAGCATGAATGAGATCAACTCTTTGTCCTCCAAAGCTCACAGTGCAGAGGAGATGAGAATAAGCAGATACATATCAGATAACAGTGAGAAGGGCAACCAAGTGGGGCCAGCATTGGAGAGGGAAGGTGGTGGGATGGGGGTGATTTTAGACGGAACGGCCGGTGGAGGGCTCTCGGAGGAGGGAGATTGAGTGGATCTGAGTGAGAGGAGGCTGAGGGGCTTATGGATATCTGGGGGAAAGGAATCCCTGAAGAGGACAGAGGAACAGGCCTGGCATGGTCCATAAAATCCAGGAGGCCCGCCTGGGTGGGGTGCAGTGGGGTGAGGGGGTGTGTGGACCTGCAGGGTTCCGTTAGCCATGGTGATGGCAGTGTATTTTATTCTACTGACGGGCAGCTGCTGGGACCCTGAGAATGAGAGGATGGGATTTTAAAGTTCGCTCTGGCTGCCATGTGGAGAGCGGGCTTTAGGGCTGACGGCTGAGGGCAGAAGCCAGCAGGGCCCTGCAGGAGTCTTGGTCAAGGCTAGGGAGGTGGGTAGTGGTAGAGCAGGCTGAGGAGCAGGAGGATCTGGGACAGAGCCCCGAGGCCAAGGGAAAATGGAGGATGGCTGGAGGCTTGGCTTGAGGACCTGGGCAAAGGCATGGAGATGCCATTGACTGGAACGAACCTCATACAATGAGGAACAGAAAGCTCCCGGACACTGGGCACCTGGGAGCTGAGTGCTGTGCCAAGGACGGAATCAGGAGGCAGGCAGGGCAGGGCCTGGTGGCAGGAGCTTCCAGAAAAAGATGTCGGGGTGTGACTAGGAGACAGACAGCTCCTAAGGTTCGGGGGTCATGGCCGAGTCATTCTTTGAACGTAGGAGACACATACAAGCTTTCTAGTTGGACAAAAGTGGGTTTGAGCCCAGATGCCTCTACCTCCTGCCTGTGGGACCTGATCTTTGCACCCTTGCTGAGCTGCGCTTTAATCTTCTATGCAACGCAGGTGGTGACACCTTGAAGCATAGGCTTAAGTGAGATAATCTGTGGCTGCAAAACCCTTGCCCTTTACACTCAGCCTGCGGTGAAGATCCCAGGATCTCGGGGCTCCCCTGCTGGTTGGCTGTGTCATCTTGGGCAAAGCTCCTCAGCCCCTCTGAGTCAAGTGCCCCACCTGGACTGTGGCATAACGATACTCTATACTCCCTGGGTTTGTTTTGGAGATTAAATTAGCTGTTTTGTTTTTTTAAACAGATTGATATTATTGATACGTATTAATGAAGCATACAATTCAATCAAAGTGTATAATCAGTGGTACTTGGTATAATCACATAGTTGTGCTTTCATCACATCAATCATTATTAGAGCATTTTCATTATTTCCATAACAATATTAATAAACAAAAAACAGACAAAAACACAAGAAAATTCCTCATCTCTCACTCTCTCTGTGCTCGCCCTGCCATGCAGAGCTGCTCTTCCCAGCTGTTGTGTTTAAAGCACTTCCCACAGGGGCTAGTGGGAAATGATAGAGAATGGTGCCCAGTTGCCTCTGCTAACACTGGGCGCCTGGGGCGTGGCAGGTGCTCACTAAGTGACATCCTCCCACTTGCCCTTGTCTTGGGGCTTAGTACGAGGAAGCGCTCAGTGGTGAGAGCCTGGCACATGGAATGGCATCCGGTGCACAGAGCCGGTCTGCAACTGCCTTCAGAGGGCACTGCCTGGCCCGGGAAGGCAGTGAGGCCTCTCCAGTGAAAGGCCGAGGGCCACACGGGCACTGAATGGGGGCTGCGTGCAAAGTGCCTTCGTTTCCTCTTACAGCCCCTTCCTCTTGGGTATCCAGAGCTTTCCGTCTCCCTCTTGACAACACGTTTTCGATAAACGGACTTCCCCTCAGGTTTCCGCAGCTTCATATAATCTCTGCCTAGGGATGTCAACCTTTTAAAGAGGATGATGTGAAAGAAAGCCAGTGTGACGCCTGGGTCGGCCCTGGCCCTGGGCCAGGCGCTGTCCTCGGGGCTGAGCAGGCCGCACAAACGCCCACCGTCCCTCCACTGGACAGGCACTTGGTGGGCGCTCACCTCACGGCACTCAGGCCGGGAGGGACGGTCAGGCTGTGTAGCTGAGATGGAGGAGTCAGTGGAGGCCACGGAGTTCAAATCCTGCTGGGCATGTGTATGGTGAACATGTAAGCGGAGTCTGCTGCTGAAATAGGGGTCCGGGCAGGTGCCGTGAATTAGCAGTGGTGGATCCAGCCTGGCTCTCACTGGATTTCCACCTTGTAAGTCGTGTAACCTACACACTGTTTAATATCTCAGAACCTCATTTCTGTCCAATGGGGAAAAGGGGCTTAATAATGCCCCACGCCTGAGGAAGACAAGAAAATGAGATGAAATGCCGTTAGCTGAGGTCTGGTGTCTGCCGTGGGCTCAGCAAAGCTGGCTTCCCAGTTCAGGAGCTGACGGCGCATGTCCCCACGCAGGTGCAGGCCCTGGGGCTCCCACTCTCTCTTCCCGTCTGCCGTGACTCTGCGGTGCAGGTGGAGTGTCTGACCAGGGAGCGGTTAGGAGTGAATGTCACGTGGACAGCTCAGCTCCAGGACGTCCCGGAGGCCGCCCTTCCGGACCTGCACAGCATCGGTATGTTTTCCCGCTGCCTTGGAGAAGGCATGCCACCTTGCTGAGCCTCAGTTTCCATATCCATAAGATGGGGCCCGTGAAGCCTGTACTGCCTTCCCATGAGGAGCTGGTGAGTGAGTTGTGGCAGATGGTGGGAGCCAATTATTAAAAAATAGATCAACATTAATAGGTTTCTGGTCGATAGCTTGCTAGAGTTAAATAATATCGTTGGCAACAAAGAGCCCAATTGTGCTTTTGTGAATACCTTCTGATTCTTCTTTTGCTTTTCTGGACGTAGAGAGGTGAGACAGAAGGTGTGAAGAAGGGAAGAGGAGGGTGGGGTGAGGGAGTCCATTTTGGTTTATAATTTATTCCCCCTCATTTCCAATTATAAACCGTCTCAGACCATACACTATTGAAAACCGGGAAATTATGTTACAGATGAATCGAGAGAGCAGCAAGATCTCAGGAGGAAAAGAGTGGATTTCTTGATAGCTGCTAGGAAGAGACACCATATTTAGTTATAACTTTCTGGCAGGCTGAGAAATTATTCACATATTTCTGGCCAGGGGGTGGGGCAACCCCACTTTCTTTTCTACCTTCCAATGGCCAAGCACCCTTGGTCGGAACTGGCTGGCGCTTGGCCTTCGTTCTATGGACGACTTCTGGAAAATGTTATCAGAGTGTACAGGAGCCAGTGTGTCACTGTCATCCTTCAGTCCTCATGGCACTAATCTTCTGTGTCAAAGGCCCCTCCCCCCAAAGCACTATGAATTAGGGGTCGCCATCTGTTTTCCTTCTCCTGAGTCTGGACAACCAGGGTGGATTTGAACTGCACCAGAAGGAGCTGTTTTTTCTGACTTTAGCTGTGCAGACAATGAGGACTGTGCCTACAAGCCATGAACTGGCTGTGCTGCAGCCTCTTGCAGCATGAATGCTTGCTTCATGCTGAGATCTGCCCCAGTTACTTTTCCCCTGAGAAACACTTAGAGTCCAACAGCTGGAGGCTTTCTTGTTGGTTAGCAGAAGGCCACGTTGCCTCCTCAAGTCCCTGCCTCCCCTTTGAGTGGCATCTTCATGCACATTATCTCTCTTGATCCAATGATTGCAAGGGGCATTCCCAAGCCCATTTTCAGATGGGGAAACTGAGGCTTGCCAAAGCTTGAGGCTGATGTCTGTTTGGATAATGCACCTTAGATTAGTGACTGAAGATGTGATATCCTACACCAACGTGGGAAACATGAGGCCACAAGAAAGGACAGGAAACCTGCGTGTGAGTCCTGATTGTGCTTCTGACTCCTGTGTGAGCTTGGGCTAGCTGATCCCCTCCCCTGGGCCTCAGGTCTCCCTCTGTAAAATGAGACACCAGATGACTGCAGTGGACGATGCCTCAGTCTGCTTTCCACGGGGAAGTTCTAGGTGGCTCTGCCCCCTTGTTCTTCTCTGGCCCTTGCAGAGAACAATGAGGTGACCATCCTCCCTTACTCCGTGTCTTCCAGAGGACGCCTTAGTGGGCAAGGATCTCCTTGGACGCTTTGCAGATCTGATCCAAAGTGGAGGCTTCCAGCTTCATCTGGATTCCAAGACATTCCCTGCAGACACCTCCATCCGCTTCCTCCAAGGGGACCGCTTTGGCACCTCTCCCAGGACTTGGTTTGGGTGCTTGGAAGGATTCCACAGAGTCCCAGCCACCAGCCGAGCCCATCAGGATGCACAGGGATGCGGTAGGTCCACCCTGTTCTCCTAGACTGCCATGAGGAGCCACTTGAGGCTTTGGGAAAGACCACCAGACCTCTGCTCTGGATGTAGAGTTGGGAAGCATTCCTTTATTTATTCAAAAACTGTTTTCTCAACACCCACCACGTGTGGCCAGACATCGCCCATTAGGTAGTGATTGAAACTGTGGGCATGGGTGACATGACCGTTGTTTGGTGATCCTTTCTGTTCTTCCTTGACAAGCATGAGCCCCATGGCTGGGGATGCAGTGTCTTTGTGGAGAAGGCCCATGTCCACCCTGTGTCCGTCATGACCTTGCTCAGCCTGGTGACAGCAGCATGTTACCACAATCCCTAGTGGCCGTGTTCCAGCCCAGGACTTTATGACTCAGGGGAAGTGAGCCACTGGGTTCCTGGGGTTTGTTCTGGTCCTTCCACGGAAGTCACTTTGGACACCATTTTCCCCGAGACCCAGCTGCAGGTTTCTTGAATAGCTGCTGTAACAAATCACCAAAACTTAGTGGCTTAAAGCAACACACATTTATTTTGTGGAGGTTCTGGAAGTTAGGATTCCAACATAGGTTCCACCGGGCTAAAATCAGGGTATCAGCAGGGCTGCCTTCCTTTGGGAGGGCCTAGGGGAGAACTTGCCTCTTCCAGCTTCTGGAGGTCCCACAGCCCCTGGTTTCATGGCTCCCTTCCTCCTCCTCAAAGTCAGCAATGTTGCATCTGTGACCATTAGACCATAGCCACGCCTCCCCTGACTCTGCCCCTCCTGCCTTCCTTTTCGACTTATAAGGACCCTTGTGATAGCATTGGGCCTGCCCAGATAATCCAGGATGAGCTCCCACCTGAAAGTCAGCTGCTAATGACCTCAAGTCCATCTGTGGCCTGAACTCCCCTTGGCCTTGTGATCTAACATGCTCACAGGTTCTAGGGATCAGGAGGGAGCATCGTTGGGGACTGTTATTCCACCTACCAGAGAAGCTTAGAGGGTCTCTTGATGAGGCGCTTTCCTCTCCTGCGGAGTGAGAGGGAGAGGCACTTTTATTGAGCTGAAAAAGATGTTGGTTAGTTATTTTTTACCATTATTTATATTAGTTGCAACGCAAAAGCTACATGGCCTTTTCTTTTCTGAAATCCACGCCAACTTCCAAACTCCACATTGGATTTAAGATGCAACGAAATTTTAACAAAACCACTTCCCACTTACATTTATAGAGAGCATGGTATTTTGCAATGCACCTTCACAAATATTTGATCTAAGTCTCACAAGAGTACTTGGTGGCAGGTAATTTCCCCCATTTTACAGATGAAAAGGCTGAGGCTCAGATTACGTAAAGTAACACACCTGCAGTGCCTAGAGCAGGGCTGACTCAGAGAAGGGATCGTGTTCTCCTAATCTCAGGACATGCCCTCTTTCCACTTCACCGGAGCTGCCCAAGGTTGACAAGCAGTGGGAGCAGGTGTGGATGGGTGCTCCCTGGCAGGGCGGGTGAAATAGATACACGGTGATGGAGGGCTTCAGAATGCCTTGCAGTGTTCTCAGACTGCAGGGCGAGGAGCCCTGGGCTCCGCTCCAGAGACGCCGAGTGAGTCAGGATGTGCATGGAAGGGGGTGGTCAGGAGACTGCGTCTGTAGCGCCCGCAGGTGGGACTGTACAAGGGGTTTGAGGACCACAAATTCAGGTGCTCAGCGACAGGAGATGGAGATGGCTAGTGTTCTAGGGCCAGGCCAGGACTCTAAGGAAGCCCCACCCCTCTGGAGTGGCTCCATTTCTGTTGTGTAAGGTACAGGGGTCGGGCTGGAAATAGGAGCCCAAGGTTCCTTCGGGGGCCTGCCATCCTGGAATTAGACCACAAATAGCTTGCCCAACTGGGAGAGGGGCGAGCGAAGCTGAGCTGGAGCTGGGGTAATCTTGCCTGAAAGGGGGAACCCAGTGTGGGGCCCTGAGAATCAGAACCTGGCATTGGGGTGATGATGGCTTCAGATGATGGGAGTTCAGGGGTGCAGTGTGGGGAAGTGACTGAAGGAAAGGATCGGCCCAGGATATACTTGCTCTAGAGATCGGCAGACTTTTTCTGTAAAGGATCAGACAGCAAATATTTTAAGATTTTCAGGTCATATGGTGTCCACTCAGCCATTGTAGGGAGAAAGTTGTGACTGGGTTGCAGTAAAACTTTATTTACCAAAGCAGAAGTTGGACTAGAATTGAGTCACTGGCTGTAGTCTGCCAACCCCTGATCTAGATAAATCTACACTCTATTTTTCAACACTCTCAAAGAATTACAAAGCACACCATTTAACCCTGCTCTCTTACTCCAAAAATTTAGAAAGGATCCGGAGTGGAAGTCATGAAAGCAGCACCTAAAGGCATGATTTTTCCTAGAATCAAATATAGTATCTATCCTTCGTTAAGGTTCTCACATGCGCCAGCCCTCGCTAGCATTTCTCTGACCGGAGGGCCAGGTATTTTTAATCCCATCATGGATGAGGAAAGCAGGTCCTAGTTGGAAGTGTGAGGATAACTGCTCTCTGAAGACAGGCTCTCCTGGGTTTGAGTCCTGGCTCCAACACTTTCTAGTCATGGGACTTTGGGAAAGTACCTTATCCTGTTTTTCCTACTTATTCTCACTGTGCATAACCTGAAAAACTAGGGAGTGTCTTGAGGATCACATGGGAATAATCGATGCAGAGCACACCACTTGGCACACGATAAGCCCTCAATGAATGGGTTTGTTGTTGGTCAGCAGTGCTGAGATTTAAACTCCCATCTGTCTGACTCCATAGTCTTTCTTGTGTCCACTTCATCACATACTTCCCTTCTCACCAAGGGGATTTGTGATGAATTGTGCCCTTGGATTTTTGTATCTGTGCTCATTGGCTCTTTTTCCTTCTAAAACACAATCACATCTGGAACTCAGCTGTGAAATTACAAGGCAGGGCATTGTCCTGTGGAGCTGAAGCAGGGTTTCTGTACATCATCTCTCTCAGGGGGGCTACTCTGGAGGATCACGTTGGCGGGCAGTGACTTAGGGGGTGACTCCTGTTGGAGCGGGGGCCTTCAGCCAGGGGGCTGGGGGCTGGCTCTGCAGGCCCTCTTGTCTCTAGGTCTACCACATGGCTTCCCCTTGGAATAACCTGTTAGCAAGCTTCATGCCAGGTTTCTCCTTTAAGGAGAATCCCAGAAGAATTGTCTGGAGTTTCTTTTTTCCATTCTTGACTACATTGCCTTTCACCTATTCACTGCAAGTTCTTATAAAAGAGTTAGAGACCCTTTTGGATTTTTTCCCAAAATAATACGTTGTCTCCCACCCCACCCCTCCCTCCTTATCTCCGTCCCTTCCTTCCATCCATCCATGTATTCATCCAAGCTTTCAAAAGATAAGGTGCTATACACAATGTTACATGTTCAGGGAAGGAAATGATATAGTCCCCACTTTCAATGAACTCACAGTCTAGTTGGGGGCTGGTGGTAAGTGACAATACACAACAGCTATGATAGGTGTGGAAAAGCTTTTACCTCCCAGTCAGAGCAGTTGGGGGAGGCTTATGGGGTAGCAGAGGCAGAAGTCTTAAAAGGTGATTAGGAATTGTTGCTCAGACAGAGATGGTGATGATATGTGTGTCTGTGTGCCCTTATATGCCTGTGCTGGGTGCTAAAATGATGAAGGATGCTGCAGGACTGGAGATTAGAGCAAAAGCCAGGAGGCATGCAGCAGGTGCCCTGTGGGAGCAGGACACTGGAGAGCGGGGTACAGCAAGCGTCAGGAGTGAGGGCCATAGAGCACAGAGGCCTTGGGGCTCCAGGTTTGAAGCTGGAGAGTGACAGGACCGGGTGTGGGATGAGCAAAACTGAGGAGTGAAATACCATCATGTCTACTTAGAGTTAGTTTTCTTCACCAGAAACCTGGCTATCACCATGAGGGGGCTGTTAGGAACTGTGGGCAGGAGGGGTGGTGTGACCCCAAAGCTTGGTGAAACTCTCAGAGTCAAATACACCAAACCGTCTCATCCTAGAAGGAGGGAACTGATGCCAACAGGTTTTCCAATGATTCTGCCAGAGCGGTGTTATTGAAGCACCAGTTATTACATTGGACTCCACCGCCTTTGAGAGGATCACCCTGCTGAGGGGAAGATGACGATAAGCAAGACACTGTACCCTTCTGAGTTACCAAAGTTTCTTTGAGTGGAAAAGACTCTTGACATCAGAGATGAAAGAAATGGTGGGAAGAAAGAGAGCACACATTCCCTGAGCACAGCTGAGGGCCCTGGCATTTCCTGGACTTGCAGCACATTAGCTCCTTGCTCTCTTCTTTCTGAGCTTTCACTGTAGCTTGGGCTTTGTAGGCAGGGCAGCTCAGGTTTAGTCTTCTTTAGCAATGACTTTGAAGACCATTTACTTAAAAGAATAAACACAGTTTTGGGTCTGATGTGCTGGAGATGATCATCGTCAAACTGACTCATACAAGTATTGAAACTCTGCTCTTTGAAGAAGGGTATTCATTGCTCAGGGCAAACTGGAAAGCACATTGTTCAGTTTCCAAGATGTGGCTTGAGTTTCTGATTTACTCGGAAATGCCAAGTACATACCCAGACTAGGGACAGTAGTCCTTAAGTCAAAGTTGACTCCCTCCAGCGTGTCCCGCCCATTCTCTTTTGCTAAAGGACGATGGCTTAGCCTGGTGGAAGGAGAAAGGGCTTTGGCTTGAAAAGACTGGGGTCCAAATCCCAGACTTACCACCTCACACCTGTGTTATCTTGCCCTTAAACCTCGGTTTTCTCCAGTCTGGAATGGGGACGATAACTTTCTATTGGGATTCTAAGGTAGTACTGTGCTTGGCCTATTGTATAATTTTACTTCCCTACTGCCCTTGGCAGAAAAATGTGCTAGGAAGTAAGGAATGTCCTGATACCCAGCCTTCTCTTCTGGGTTGTGGGGATAAAATACTAAATTCTGGGAATGTTGTGTTAACTACATAAGGTACACACAGCAGGGTGCCAGGCACAGAGTAAGTCCTGCCAAGAAGGAGAAAGATTTTACCTCCCACTTTCATGGGGTAATTGCTCACTTTTAGAAGTTTTTTTTTTTTTTTTAGCAAATTCTCAGAAACTATTCCTGAACCAAGAAAGAAATTAAAGAGAACCTCCTTCTCCCACCTCCTCCTCTGAGCCGTCAGAATCAGGTTGACCACATTCATGTGCTTTACTCAGGGCAGAGCTTCTCAGACCCTAACCCATCCCTCAAGTCTGGTTTTCTGGCTTCCCAGCCCATACCATATTAGGCAACTTAGGGGGACTTGTGGGGGGGGGGTTAGAATAAGAGAACCAGAAAGAATTAAGAATGGGCAGGCTAGCAGGGAAAGAAGCGATGAGTGACACAGGAAAGGGCTGGAGGGAGGCCAGTGTGGTCCCAGGTTACAAAATTTGGGGAGACCCTCACTGCTGGTTTACCTGAAAATGCCATGTATGACCCAGAGAGTGAGGCTTCCTGAAATTTTGTGCCCTGGGAGCCACACTGGCCTCCCCTCAGTCCTGGGCCTGAGCCAGCAAAGCTCTTCAGGACTGGCCTGGAGGGAAGTCAGGTGAGTTCAAAGAGACGCTGCAGAACTATTGAAGTTGCCCCACATGGAGAAGGGGCTATGCTTGAGCAGAGAGGGGGCTTAGGCAGCTCCAAGGAAGGACCGCCTCAGGTCCCACGTGGGCACTCAGGAACTCGACTGCCAGTGTTGAGGACACATGAGAAGGGCTTGAGGTGTGTGCTTTATCTGGATCAGCACTACATTCCAGTAAGTTAGTAATACCAGTTCCCATTTTACAGAGGGGAAAATGGAGCCTCTGAAAAGTCCAAAGTCATATAGAGCTAACAGGGAGTGAGACTTCACCAAGTCTGTCTGACCCCAACGCGAGCATCTGCCATGCCCTACTCCATGTCCTTAACCTGGAGAGAGTGCCCATGGGACCCTGTGAATGGGCCCTCCTCTTCCCCGTTGCTCTCCAGCTTCTCCTCCTGCCCCTCCTTCCCCTGTCTAAAAGCGACCCTGGTTTTGCCCTTTCAGTTTCTTTAATCCAAACGGACTCCTACCTCAGGGTTTTTGCACTGGCTGGAAGGTCTTCTCCAAGATCTTTGCCTGGCTGGTTTCCCATCATTCAAGCCTCAAGCCTCACCTCCTCAGAGTGGACTTTCCTTTCTCATGTCCTCTTCTCTCTCTCTGTCACAACGCCGCACCATCTTCACCTTCTCTGAAATTCCTGTCTGACTCCCTTGGCCCCTCCTGGCAGGTCAACACCTGGGAAGCAGGACCCTTGCCTGCCTTCCTCAAAGCCCCTTCCCTAGCTCTTGGAATGGAAAACACCATAGACTCTCAGTAGACATTTGTGATGTGAACTAACCTTTGTGCCTGTTTAGGATTTCAGATACTCTGTGTTCTGGGGTTGTAATTGTAAAGTAATGTCTTGTTCTTTGACCTCATTTCTTTGTTTCTTTTTTTCTAGTTAAGTGTCCTGAAGGAAGCTATTTTCAGGATGAACAATGCATTCCCTGTTCTATTGGATTCTACCAAGAACAGGCAGGTAGCTTGGCCTGTGTCGCCTGTCCCGAGGGCAGGACCACTCTTTTCGCTGGAGCTTTCAGCCAGACTCACTGTAAGTTTTGCAAGAGAAACCCTGCAATGCAGGAAGGATGAAGCAGGGTTTCTCCACCTCGCCTCTATTTACGTTTTGGCTATTTCTTTGTTGTGGGGAGTAAAGTGTGCAGTTTAGGATGTTTAGCAGCACCTCCCATGACTGTGACAACAAAAAATGTCTCCAGACATTGCCAGATGTCCCCACTGAGGCAAGATTGCCCTGACTGAGAATGCCGGGGTCTGCAATGCAGTAACCAAAGAGGCCACCGACCTTGAATGCGTAGCCCCTGCCGAGTGCCGGGCCAAGCATTTTTCACCTGTGCTCCAATCTGCCTAACACCCCTTCCAAATAAATATTATCCTGACTTTCCAGATAAGAAGGCCAGGGCTCAGAGAAGTAACATCATAGAGCAAAGCCACTCAGCTGGTAGGGCACAGGGCTGGCCTTTGAACTTGGTTTTGTCTGATTCTGAAACTTCTGATTTTTTGTAAGCCGACCGTATCAGGTTGAGAAGTAGAAAATATTTTCCACCAACCATCAGTACCACGACATAACTCATTTTCCCTTTCTGGCCCCACGCGTTTGTCAGGCCTGCGTGTACCGGGGCCTTCCTGTACATCATGTGATGTCACTTGGCCTATTTACTGAGGAGTCACCTGACTATTGCTGGGTTTTTCCTAACAAGCACTCAGAACTTGCCTTTTTGCATATCTTTTCACATTAGCCTGAAATTGGGCCAACCTCTGTCTTTGAAAGACTCTGAATGATTTCTAGAATTTTTAAAACACTTAAAAGGTATCAAGGCACCTTCTTTGCTAAGGGTGATTTCCTTGGTGGAGAGAGCAGTGGTACTAGGACTGTAATTCCAGGAAAGTAAATGTAGGGAGGATTTTTGTAGACCGGGAGCCTGACTTCCCTCCTGGAGAAGAACTTTGTACCAGGAGCGTGAGCAGCCCTGACCCTGGGCACCGCCCCGTCCCTGTGGTTTGCCACGACTTGGGGTGCTCTCAGTCTGCCGGAGGCACCCTTCTGAAAGGGTGTCTCTGTAATGTGTCAGTCCTGGTGTACAGAGGGTGGGTGACAGAAGCGGGGAGCGGGGAAAGAGGCTGGGGTCCAGCCTGGCCTGAGGCCCGTTCTCAGCTCTTCCTGGCTTAGTCAGGTCACTTTCCTTCTCAGAAGGTCGCCTTCATTGTCAGTTAATGGGGTCAAGTCACTCCTCGAGTGGTTCTAAAGTCTACGATGGAAATGGTTCAAGTCCCTGCGGTGAGCAGTGAAGACTCGGCCCCCCTGCCTTGTGCGGGGAGCTCTGATAGCATCTCCACGCCACAGTGGAGTCACAGCTCTCCCTGATGTCTCCCTTGATTAGACAAGAGGTTCCATTGACTGGTTGGCAGGGTCAGCAGTGGGACCTGAGCCGAGGGTCTGTTTCCATCGAGACCTTCTCCATGACTCATCAGCTCCCCCGCTGAGTTACCAGGCCAATGTTCTCGGGCACCGAGCAGGACGTCTGCCACCGGTGCAATGATGCCAAGGGTTGAAGATGTTGCCTCAATTTCCCTTTGGTGTTAGGATATTTTTCTGAATTCCATTCCCTTTATATAGTTAGGTCTGTATTATAGTTCTTCCTTATAAACACCTTCCACTGGCACGTTATGGTGGGAACACCTGCCTTATTTTTCTCGTTTCCTAACCTAGCAGGTCACATCTGAGTCTCTGTTGCTAACTGAGTAGCTCACTATTAATTTTATTTGTTTATTGATTGATTAATTCACGTATGGCGTGAATGACATATAAAACATTCTATTTAAAAAGTAGCCTTTGTAACCTCCCCACAGAAAAAGCTGCCATTCATCAATGGTTAATCATATAACGGATGGCCTTAACATATAGAAAATCAGATATTATCAAGTCTCTGGGATGTCAGGAAAGAATACCTTCCATCTCCTTTCCAGTCCTGGAGAACTTAGACAAGATAATCTCTTTGGCTATCATTCATCAAAAATTCATTCCAGCCCCTGCTTGGAGTCGGGTATTTGGTATATAAAACAAGTAAGAGGAAATTCCATGTCTTGAAGGAGAGTGGGAGCTGATATAAAAAGAAAACATGGCGTGAGTAAACGTAGAGTAGTGTAATTAGTATATAATGGAGGTGGGTGTTAAATGCTATTACAGCACCCTGTGCAGGTGCAGTGAGGATTTGCTAGAGCACGAGGTAGAGAAGGGGCTTCCAGCAGAGGAAGCGGCTTGAGCACAGGAATAGAATTCATCTCTTTTCAACTAGCATATCTTGATAGTTTGAGGCCCTACTGTGTGTCAGACACTACGTTTCTGGGATCCGGTAGTGAGCAAAGGCAGCTCTGGTCCCTGCCCTCCTGGAGCTTCCTCCCGGCTGACCTCAGTCCCCTGTCCACACAAGGAAACGTAAAGAAGAACCGTGTTGCTTGTGGTGCAGCAGAGGTGCTGGGAGAGAGGGAAACAGGGGCCCTGACGTGGCAGGGGCCAGGGGAGGCAATGAGGATGGAGCTGAGAGCTGAAGGCTGTGAGGCGTTGATGCAGGGCAGCCTGGGGTCCTGTACACCTGACGAGGGGCCAGGGTGAGCGGAAGCTGTGCTCGAGCAAAGACCTTCCAAGAAGATGGGTGCCCAGGGCTCGTGCTGGGAGCCGGGGTGGACGGGCAGGTTTGACTTCGGGCAGGGAACAGAACACGGAGGCCTCTGTGGCCGGAACAGGTCGCCCAGGCATCATCCTTCCGTCCGGGTGGGGACACTGAAGGGTTGGGGGCTGGAGGGTGCCTGGGTCAGGCCGGCCGCGTGGATGGCCGAGAACCGGCCTGGAGCCCGGAAGCCGGGGGTGGTGATCCCAGAGGCACCGCGGCACTCTCCAGGTCTGCCTCTCGGTTGCAGGTGTGACTGACTGTCAGAGGAACGAGGAGGGCCTGCGGTGTGACCGGGACGGCCGGTACGGGGCACGCCAGCCGGACGGCGGCAGCGGGAAGGCCTTCTGCGTGGACGGCGCCGGGCGCCGGCTGCCCGGCTCGGAAATGGAGGCGCCGCTCTCGGACGCCCAGTGCCTGCGTACGTGGGGCCCTGCTGCGGCCGCGGTCCCTGGGGTGGGGGTGCACGTCCACAGGGCTTCGCAGCAAGACGGAGACATGTGGGGTGCATATGGTGCCAGCTTCGGCTTGGAAAAGTTTTCACCTCTGCGGAAGTGGAAAGAACACGAAAAACCAGCAGGTCTCCCCTTGATCCATCCACAGATTGATCCTATTTCACTCTCTCTGGCTCCTTTTTCCAACCACTGGAAAGTAAGTTTCAGACATTAGGAAACCTCACCCCTAAATACCACAGCATGCACAAAAGATGTGCTTTTTTGTTAAATCTGCTGTGGATTCCTTTTCTTTACGAGTTTGCCTCCATAAAACTGGTCAGCATTTCTCTCTCCATAGGAAGTTGTGGGAAGATATGGTTGCCAATTTTTTAAAAACTTTTTTATATTGAAATATATCACTCATACACAGACATAAACAATAAATGTTTAATAGTTGTGAACTTAAAAAACAAACATGTAACATCAAACATATATAACACCCTACCACCAATAACTTGCATTGTTTTTAAACCTTTTTAAGTAATGATTAAAAACATTGTCAAAATATTCTACTAAACAAAGTATTTTTCCCCTAACCAATTCGAGTATTATTATCTCTATATAATTTATATATGAACATACATAAACAATTTAGTGTATAGTAAAATTTTGAACTTACAAAGCAAACATGTATAATGTCATACAGGGGTCCCATATCAAGATTTAATGCGATTCTGAAAAAAAATCCTATCAGCATTAAAGAAAAAATTGAAAGCACAATCATTAAATTTCTTTGGAAGGGCAAGGGGTCCTGAATAGCCAGAAACATCATAAAAAGGTAAAGGAACCCTCATCTAATACCTACCTACGGTAGTAAAAACAGCATGGTACTGGCCTAAAGATGGACACAATAGACCAATGGAACCAAACTTATGGTTCAGAAACAGACCCTCACAGGTGTGGTCAAGTGATTTTTGACTAGCCTGTCAAACTCACACAGCTCAGGCAGAACAGTCCATTCAACAAATGGTGCTGAAAGAATTGGACATCCATAGCTGAAAGAAGGAAAGAGGACCCCTATCTCACACCTTATCCAAAAATTAACTCAAAATGGATAAACAAAACTAAAAATAAAAGCAAGAACCATAAAACTTCTAGGAGAAGTTATTGGGAACTGTCTTCAAGACCTGGTGGTAGGGGGTGGACTCTTAAGGGTGCCAGTTTTTGTTCCATAGTTCACTTGCTGGGTGACCCAGAGCAAGTTGCTCCCCCTCTCAGATCCTCTCCCTTCCAGGGGCTTCCTGCCTGCTTCCTGGAGTTGTTGGGAAGGTCAACATCCTTCCATACAGTCAATGAACATTCCTGGAGCACTGCCTCGGCCAGGGACAGTTCTCTGATGAGATAATGGGTAGGAAAGTCCCCAGAGACCTGCTGATGTCCTCCAGTCCTGCTGTGATGGGAAATCCACAGAGCAGGAGAGAAAGCACGGGCTGGGGGCCCAGGCCTGGTGTCATCCCGGGGGCGCCCTGGACGTGGGATGGGGACGCTATCGCTTACCTGGGGGAGTGTTGAGTGTGTTAGCAATGGGTGCCTAACAGAGGTAACAAGCATCTCTTAAGAACAACAGAAGACCAGGTCGTTGTAGTTGCTTCTAACCGGGGCTGTTTCCTCATCTGTTCAAATGAGGGGGTGGCCGAGAAAACCCGCAAGGTCCTGGTTCCCTGACTTCCTCTCGTCTTGAGGACTCTGCTCCCCCTTTCCACGGAGTCGCCTTCATCTGCTTGAGGTCCTCCGCGTGCCTTGGCACACCGACAACTCAGCTGTTTCTACGTAAGGGACGCAGGACGTCCCGTGTGCCGGGCACTTAGTGTGTCTTGTCACTTTTAAACTTCATGGTGACTCCGAGGGGTGCCTATGATCACCCCCGGTATTTTAGCTGAGGCAACTGAGGCAAAGAGTGACGTTTCCTTATCCCATAATGAGGAAATAACCCAGAATTTGAATGGCTGGGTCTGACTCCCAAATCCCTGTTTTCTTTCCCCCTTCCACCAAGCCATGCTTTTACCTAATCTTCCTATCTTGTCATTAAATATACACACGTGTGCACACACACACGCACACACAGACTGTCTATCCTCTAGGGAAGCTGGTACAACTAATGACATAAAATGCCCGAGAAAATCCAAATGAGAAGTTTTCATCCTCAGAATAATCATTTCCCATCTCTAGCAAAGAGCTAACAAATCCCAGAGACTTTTGGTGTGCCCATGAATAAATTACAAATCCAGTGAAAGCCTGTCTCGGGCAGGAGTAACAACCAGAGGATTTAGAACTGGAAGGGCTTTAAGAGCTCCGTTCCGCAGCCCTGCAGCCTCCATCCCAGTGAAGGAGAGCGCGTCCTGCAGGGCAAGTGACTGGCCCCAAGTGGATTCTCGGCCATTCTGCGGATACTCCCTAAGGGCTTGCATTTTCACTCTGAGCTGTCTTGGCAGCCTGCTGATGGCTCGGCAGGGAGGGCTGTAAGTGCAGTTTGTACAGCACATCACGAGCTGTCTTCCCAGTGTTCGTTTGGAGACAGGACCGTTTAACAGGCAGCACCAGAAGACTTTGTGAGGACTAGCCCAGCTGGGACATGCTGATGACACTTCCCTACAGGCTCACTTCTGAAAGCCTCCCCAGTGGCTCTCCTTCAGCTTCTTATGCAAAGCCTGAGCTTTCTGGCTGTGCCAGGGGTTTCCGTGTTAAGAAGCTGGGCCACCACTGGGGGGTCAACGTACCTTTTGCTTCTCAGAATCCTCTCCACTTACCTTTGAGAGAAAGTCTTTTTTGAGGCTTTTTTTTTTCCTCCAGAAAAAGCAAAGAGCTTAGAGATCAGCGATATAACTCCCCAAACAGGTATCTACCAGAAGAGGTTTGGCCCTTTTGCACCCCCCGGCGAGCCCTGTCCAGACCTCCATTGTCACCCCCATGGAGTGCTGTCATAGTCTCCCACCTTGTCTTCCTGCACCCCGTTCTGCCCCTTCAGTTATTCTAAAATTGTAAAGTTCTGCAAATTCAGTGCTCCTTAAACTTTTGCACTGGTTCTGCATTGCTCTGCAGATAAAGTGAAAGCATCTCATGCAGACTCACCTCTGGGCTCTAGCCCTATTAGACCCTATGCTCTCTGCAGGTTTGGGCTGCATCTTATTTCTTGTCATAGCCAGAGGAGTAGGCCCTTGGGGATGGCAGAATGGACTGGGCTTTCAGAGCCATTGCAGGGAAGAGGATTCTTCTCCACCTGGATTCCTGTGGCCATTTTACAAGGCAGTTCCCTTGCAGGGGCCAGAGAGACCTTAGAGTTACCATGTGCTATTTTAGTTGATCCTCACAAGGAAACTAGAATTCTCAGAAGTTAAGAGATGTGCCAGGGATGCATGGCTGCCAAGTGGTGGCATTGGGGCGTGAACTGAGGGTGACCTCAGAGCTGCTACTCACTCCGTTAGTACTTGCTGCTTCCAACCCACAGTCCTGCTTGCTGCAGCTTTATGGCATCCCCTTAACCTTGGCCGTGTTGTCTGTGTAAACCCTCATTTACTTGCATGGTTAGTCTGACCATGGCCACTGGAAATATTTCAAGTTCATCTTCCCTTTAAATAAGGGAATTTAAACTTAGATAGCGAATCAATATGAATGCAAAGACTGACATAATCTTATACTTCCCCTTTTCTTCCTGACAAGAAGGTAAATGAGGCACACAGAGTAAGTCATAGCTCTCAGTAGTATATTTGAGGCAGCAGACTGGAGCTACCTTTCTAGGGAATTTCTCTCCTTGGGGCACTCATGCGACCATGGCTGCCCATCGGAAGTGACTGTTTGAGATAACACTCTCAGGCTTCTCTGTAGATGTCAGATTTCATAGATCTGTTTTGTTTTCAGTGATGCGGAAATTTGAGAAGGCTCCAGAATCTAAGGTGATCTTCAGTGCTGATGTTCCTGTGCTGGGCAGGTCCAAGGTCGCTGGTTCTGAGTCCACACTGATGCAGTGCTTAGCAGGTAAGCCATGGTAGGAGAAAGGTGTAGAAATAAGCTCTGTTGATCTTGGCAAGACACACCACACAAGACCAGGACAACTACACTGAAAAACATCCTTTCTCAAAAATACTTGGTGACTTCTTTGGTTTTTCAAAAGGTATATTCAATTCACTCCCAAACTGAAGGACATCTACTATCTGCCAAGAACCATGCTAAGTGCTAGGGAGCAGAATAAAGGAAAATTAGTTCCTTGTTAGGCTAATTGTCCTGGGTGGGAGATGTATTTGTGCATTTTAACAGTGAGGCCGGAGAGGTAGCAATAACAGCTACCACTTTTGGAGCATCTCTGTATCTTTACAAGGGTTATCTCCTAATCCTACAACCACTCATGAAGTAGTAATTGTTATCTCCATTTCAGATAAGGAAAATAAGGCTTTGAGATTTTACATGATTTGCTCAGGGACACAGAATAAGCAAGACCCAGAACGTAGATTCAAGCCAAGACTTGGATGCCAAACCTATCAACCCGCACATTGTGTTATGCCTCCCTCAGTAACCAGTGTGGTTTAGTCATTGTCATTAACACTCTGAGTTTGCATTTGTGTGGCTGTCTGCTTTGGTTATGATGAGCATAAGCTGCTGTTGGTGTCACTGACACAGTGCAAGGCCTTCTGTAGGAGGTGAAAAAATGATCGTGGGATGAATGATCCTCACAGGAGCTGAAGACCAAAGGGTCAGCAGTGTAAACAAGAGGAACCTGCACCAAGAAAGCAGCCTTGATGGATAGCTATGGCTATTTGTCTTGACAAGGACTATTATACACCTGGCCACATAGCTGCACACATGTGTGAATTAGAAGGGCAAAGCAGGGGAAAGGGCAGGAAGAGGAGAAGTAGAAGCCCAGGAAATGAAGATAGCGGGAAGGGCAGGTCCCTCTGTTAGTGTTGCAAGATGGTGTAAATAAACAGGTTGAATGCAGTGTCCATAAAAGGGTGAGAGGAAATAGGTGACAAGGTGAGCGATGAAAGCCTGTCAGGGAAGTCTGGAAAGATGGGTTCCTATCGGGTACCAGGGAGCAGGGCAAGTTAAGCCACGGAGCATGTGAAGATCCAGTGGGGATCCGGGCATTCAGCATCAAGACGATTTTACAGTAGGTAAAAGGGCCATGCCAAGGGAGAGATGTAGAGCTTCTGTAGCCATGGGAGGGCTGGATCTTCTTGGTGAGGGAAAGGGGAGACTGATAAGAACACCCAGTCACTGAAGAGCTCAGCAGCTCCTGGGGAGTTGGAGAGAGATGTGATTCAGTGGAAGCACAAGGCGATGCTGTTCAGGCCATGCAGAAGCTCTGGGTCTGGATCAGTACTTGACCAACCAGGGTTAGAGGCTCACTGCTCTGATCCTGACCGAGAACTTGTATGTCTTTTCAAAGCATTTGTCCCAGAGCCCAAAGCAGGGACTTTCTTGCAGTGAGAGATCAGGCGTGTTCAGATGAGGGAAGAGGAAGGCTCTAGGGCTGGGAGCCAGGTGGGTCAGTAAGAATGACTTTCTTTGGGTTCGGAAGGGGTCAGGCACGAGGGTAAAGGGACCATTTAGCTCTAGTACCTCGTTTATGAGGCCATCACAGCCATATAATGCTGAAATGAAAACCTGTCAGTGATGGAAACCCCCGTGCCTACCTTTGCAGCACAGGCCTTATAAAGCCACATCTTGTAAGATGTCCTGCTAGAGAAGTGAAAACATTTCAGGCACCAGATGCAAGTGCTTTTCCTTGGCCCTCAGAAAATAGGATGGAAGTGCCCACAAAGTGGGTTTCAAAGGCATTTGAGCGCCAGCTCTGCTACCATCTGGTCCTGTGTTAAGGGTTAGTCTTAAACTTACCTCTTAGGATTAATGCATGTATCAACATGAATCATAAAATAATCAATACAAGAGTGACTTGTAGTTGTAATATAGAAGTGTACGTTATTTTTTACTCAACGGATTTACATTTCTACAAGAACTGCTTATTCCAGCTAATTGTTAGCTATCTGCTATCATTATACATGAATATAACACATTGAATAAGTTGTTTTTTTTTGCATATAATTGTGACTCTGTCATTCATTTTTTCACACATTTTTAGAGCCACCCGTGGCTGGGCAGTGTGCTTCATGCTGTTTACAGAGTGTTAACTAGAAAAGGGCCCTGGCCCTCCCTCATTAAGCTCAGGGCTGCTGTCCTCATGAGAGACATAGGTGGGCACTCTACCACATCACAAGCCCCAGCAGGGCAGCCGTCAGCTCCCTGACGCAAATGGAACAGCCTTGAACACAATTGTCATCTCAATGGACTTGAGCCTCACAGAATGGAAGGAATGGAAATGTAAAAAAATTTAAACCGTGCAGATTCTGCAGTCGGCTCGGGTTTAAAGCCAAGCTCTACCACTTAGCTGTGTGACTTAGATAAGTAACTGAATGGCTTGTGGTTCGTTTTCTCATCTTTAAAGGGAGGGGTCAGTGAGTTAATCACACAGAAATTCTTAATACAGCATGTAGTCCATGATACACGCTCAGTAGATGTCTCGTGTGTTTATATTGTGTTTACATGGTGTGTTTGCGTATGTATGTGTTTGTGTGTTTACATTGTGTGTGCATGTGTGTTGGGGCGGGTGGCCAGGCTACATGCCTTCAGCATCACCTGGAAGACACAGGTGGGTGACTGTTGCCGTGGTCCCTGCAGAGTGTGAGGAGGACGAGGCCTGTGGCTTCCTTGCCATGGCCACCGTGGGATCAGAAGTCTCCTGTGATTTCTACGCTTGGACAAACAACAGCATCACCTGCATGACTTCTGGTCAGGTCAGTGCTGCAACCTCATGGCTGTCCCACCTCTGGTCCCTTCTATGACAGACACCAAAGCGACCTAAGCTGAGCAGGAGAAGAAGTGAGTTTGGTGACAGCGGAGCCCATGTTGCTCCATTTCTTCCATGTGATTAGGGTCATGGATGCTGCAACAGGCCAGCGATGGCGCGGACTGGCGTGTACTGTCTCCTAACGATCTGGGAGGGAGAGCTGGAACTCTGGGCACTCCCTCTCCATCTTCCCATGCCCTGACCTGTCTCCTCTGACAGCCTCAGTAGTGTCTCCCTCCTGAAAGGGGTGGGAGTCATTGTCTAGGGCCCCTAAATACCATCTGTCCCTTTCAGTCCTGGACACCAGACTTTTCTTTCATTACAGAAGTAAAACATGCTTATGCCTTAAAAGGGGAAAAAAGATATTAGTTTGGACCATATGAAATTGCTGTTTCTATATGTCAAAGCTGGCTGAATATCAGCAATTTCACATGGAACCATTGAATTAGAATAGAAGGCTACCCAATGAAAAGCAGAAGTCCCCTGTCTCCTACATGCCTATTTTCTGAGCAGTGGCATAGTCCCACTTTGACTCTCCAATTTTTTATGGATCCTTCCAGAAAATGTCTATATATTTATAAGCACCATTTTTCTTTGCTTATACACTATTTTATAATGTGTTCTTTCTATTTTGATTTTCTCACATAATAGTTCCTTTGCTGGGTCTATCCTTTGAAAATTGCCTTTCTTTTTGATGGCCGCATACCCACCCACTCTATGGACGTACAGTTTTTTCCACACTCCCTCAGTTAAGGACCCACAGGTGTGTTAGTGGCTTTGCAACATCACCACCACGGCGCGCCATGTGCCCTTGCCCATGACCTGTGCTTGTGTGTAGACTGTGTGCAAAGGCTAACCCCCGGGGCCATTTGGAAGACAGGCCCTGGAATTTTAGGGCTCTGTAACTAGGGATTCTGTAGCTGCAGGACCTACAGAGGAGGCAGACGGGGGCTGTGGGAGGCCCCAGGCCTGGGCCGTGTAGGGCTAAACCCCGGGCCAGCCACTTCTGGGCTGCCAGGCCATGAACAGGCTCCTCAACCTGTGTTTCCTCACCTGAAAACGGGAGCCCAGCCTTCTGGGGAGGATGAGAGGGGCTAACGCGAGACCACGGTAGGCTCGTTTGAGTTCCTGCTGGTTTAAGCGTTTGGGGGAGGAAAAAAGCCTCTGTTTTTTTCACTATCGTGATTCAGATGACTTGGCCTTAAGAGATATCAGGAGGGGAAAGATGGGGTTGGTGGGTGGGCAGAGAGGATGAGCCTTGAGGGCTGGTGAAACTCAGAGAGAGAGGAACAATGAGGAAAGCCGAGACTGAGGCTCGGGCCCTGGGTGCACCCTCTGCTGTGGCCAGAACACCTAAGTTCGATTTGTCTGTTTCCTGGGGTTCCACGTGTGCTCCCCCATCCTGACAGGTCCGTGGTGAAGTGACTCTGCTCAGCAGGGCATTTCTACCCAGATGGCCCTCAGGTTCTTTGTGGTCAAAAGGTCAAGGTCTGAGGGCCAGAGCTCCCAGTGATGAGCTCCTGGGGACAACAAGTCCCAAGTCATTAAGAAACACTGATTTAAATGAATTCTACTGTTTCCCTAAGGTCAGAGCCAGCTTATGGGATTAATAATAATAACAAAGATGACTGACATTTACTGAGTGCTTACTAAGCACCTAGCATTTTTCTGACAAATGTATTAAATCACTGATCATTTGGTTGGTGCCCTATCCTTACAGCTGCTTATTTGGTGAGTATGGATTTTAGTCTACAGGAAATAGTCTTCATTAAAAATTTAAATTAAATCTACCTCCAGCGCCCAGCCCAGGGGACACACTGTATTATAGGGAGGGTCATGAAGTGGGCTCTGGAGCTGGCCTCCCCAGGTTCGAATTCCAGGTCCACAACTTGCTTATTGTTAATTACCCCTTGGTTCCTCAAACTCCCCATCTATTAGATGGGGGTTCTGATGGTACCTACACCACGGATTGTTGTGAGATTGAAAAGGATTGAATACGTAAGTGCTCACAGCTTCTGCTGCAGAGGAAGTGCTCAGTGCCCGTCATTTGAATGGTCATCATTGCTTTCACTGTTCTCATCCCTCCATCGCGTTGGCAGGTCAGCCCATCTCAGCCATGAGTCAGGCTCCTCTCCAGGGCCCTGGGCTCTGGGCTCTGGGTGCAGTGAGGGTGGGGCGGGAAGCGGGGAGTGGGGGCTGGGGAGCTCTTGATCAGTGGTCATCAGGGACTGGTCCACACTGCCCGGTGCTGAGGCCCCCAGTCCCAGGAGTTGGCTCTGCTGCTCCTGGGCCAGACCTGGCAGGAGCCCCAGTGGTCCGGGTTTAGCCTCCCAAGTACAGGACCCAGCTGTCATCGGGCGCACGACCACAGGAGGCACGCGTCCTGGCTGCTGGGAGCTCCTGGCTCCCGTCCTTTTCTCGTCTGCAGGAATCACTTCCTTCTTAATGTTCTCGAAAGCCCTCACTTCCCTTCCCGGCCATCACCTCTTCAGGGCTGTCCAGCTTTCTAAAAAGCAGGAAGAGCTGTTGTCTTCCAATAGACTCTGCGTTAGCCTCACCCTCCAAAATTCCCATAGCTCGGAAGCTCAAAGGGGGGCAACATGGACCTCAGAACACAAACTGATGTAGACCAATGTATCCTACCACATGCCCATGGTAAAATTGCTGAAAGTAAGTCAGAACGAGAGATCAGCGATAAAATGGGATTGGCAAGACCTTTGGAGATTGATCTCCCCATTTCCCTGCTTCAGGACCTTCGCTGGGTCCTCACTGGACAGAACTGCACCCCTAGCTTGACCTACAAAGTCTTCCAAGGGCATGCTCCTGCTTGCCCTCCTCCCCCGCCTCTCCTCCCCTTGCCTGGCAGTCCAGGAGATCCACTGCTCCAGCTTTTCAAAACACCCATGGAAATCCCTGTCTCTGTGCCTGCTGCTTCCTCTGCTGAAAATTCCCCTTCCCTTTCTGCCACCTAACCAACTCACACTCATATGTCAGAACCTCACCCAGATTCACTTTTTCTGGGAAAATTGTCTAGTTTCCCCTTTTGTGACAGAATTAGACACTCTCCTCTGTAATTACACGTGTATTTGCAGCTAACACTCTGAGCAGTAACTCACTGCTTACATGTCTGTCAGCTCCAATAGACTGGGAGAAACTGACATGCAGGGAGCACCTCTTAATCTTTGTAACCTCAGCACCTACCCTACTGCCTGGTCATGGCTGGATTTGATAGTTGTTGGCTGAATGATTGCTAAAGATGAAAGGATGACAACTCAGTCTCTTTCCATTTGCAGGAACAAGGTGCCTTGGGTAACTTGACGGCCACCAGCTATGGAAGTCTTAGGTGTCAGGTGAAAGTGAGAAACCGGAATCAAGACTCTCTGGCGGTGTATTTGAAAAAGGGTAGGTCGGTTCAGAGCCTCAGCGACGTAACGCGGCCCTGGTCGAGAGCTGGGGGCATCTGGGGAGGGACCGGGCTGTTCCCAGCCCCCGCTCCCTGCATGAGCCCAGCTCCCCTCACAGTAGACTTGCCGCAGCTGCACTCATAGGACAGGCGCTGCTCTTCTCCCACGAGTTCCTCTTGGCTTGTATGGCCCTATGTGATCCTCATCCCCGCCTGGCAGGGATTGGGAGTCTCATTCCGCCAGGGTGGAGCTAAGAGTCAGCAGCCACAGTGCTGAGGGGTGGAGGAGCTGGGCAGGGGCCAGCTGAGTGCAGGGTGCGCATCAGGCTGCTTCCGGCAGTGTGGGGTCCCCCTCCAGCAGGCCCACCCCTCTTGGGTCTTCTGACTCCCTGAGCTTCTACTTTCTCTCCCTTCGGTCTCTCTCTCCCTGAATGTTGTCAAACCTTTTCTTCCCACCAATCAAAACCTCAAAGTCCTTCCTCTGATGACTCTGCATAGCAGTGGGTCTCCACCTGCAATGGGCAGGCCAGCCCCCGGGGGTCTCTGAAGATGTGGATGTCGAGGCAGTAAGTCCAGGCCAGGGACCAGCTTCTGCATTTCTAACAACATCCCGGAAATGCTGGTGCTGCTGGGCGGGGGGCCACGCTTTGAGCAGTAAGGCTGTATATTGTTTTATAATTTATAGTTTCCTTCCCGTTCTTCCTTTCATTGCACCCTCTCGGATACTCTTGGAGGAAGGCAGAAGGAGGATTGTCATCCCTGTTTTGCAGATGAGTGAGCTGAGGTTTAGAGTGATTCAGAGAGTGGCCCAAGGCCATAGGGTTCGTATGTTGAGGAGTTGGCCTTGAACCTCGGGGTGTCTGAACTCCCCTCCTCCACCTGCAGAGGGTCACGGGGGAGCACTTCTGTGCTGCAGGCCTTCCCCACGCATCCCACAGTCCGTGCTCTGCTCACCTCCCGCCTTCTCTCCATCAGGACGAGAGGGGCCAGTGACGTGGGTCCTGATGAGTGGCCCTTTGCTCTCTGGGCCTTGGCTTTGCGGTGGCTAAGGGCAAGGCCCAGCAGGCTGCCTGGGTTCGAAACCCAGCTCTGCCACTTCCAAGCTGTGTGTTCTCAGGCGAGTTAGGTGACATTCCAGGCGTGCATGTCCTCATCGGGAAAACAGGAGACACGGAGAATGGAGGTTATCGGGAGGCTGGAATGAGGTGATGCCTGTAAAGCTCCTAGAACAGCGCCGGGCACGTGGGAAGCTCTCAGCTAGGCTCTTCCCATGGTCATTTTTGTTCTTGCTGAAAAGCTCCCGACACCTGAGGCTGAAGTGTAGACCAGACCCTGGACAAAGTGGGCTGCTCCTGGGACTTTGGGGCTGGAGTGAAAGTGGGTGGGGATGTCATCCTCTTAGGTCCCTATCTCAGGGCAGGTGGCCCAGGGTCCCAGCAGCCTCAGATTTGTGCTGGCAGCAGGTGGCCCGGGGTGTGGCCGTCTGCAGCCTAGGGCAGGGACAAGGGCTGGTGCTTCTCTGTCTCAGGCCCTCCTCTCGCCTGAGGCTCCCTCCTCTCTCTGCAGAGGGTTTGTCTGGGAGAGTGGAGGCCGCCAGGCTTGCCACCAGGCCTTCTGCCTCAGCGTTCACCGTTCCCTCCAGTTACTTCCACTCTCCACTTTTTAAAAGGGCAAAGCAGAGAAATTATTTTCTAAAAGAGAAAACTAAAATAAAACGAGTAACTCCTCCCAAAACTGTTCTTTAAAACCATACCTTGGCCTTTTAGCACAATTTAAAACAAATACAATCGTTTTTATTTTCTGAATGTTTTCTTTTTTCTTAAATTTCTCATCTCCTGAAAGCTAATATTTCAGGGAAGCTTGCAAGGGAAATCAAGAAACTTCCTCATTGCCGAAATAAATCAAGGACAAACTGGTTTTTTGCATTTTGTTCCACCTTATTTATAAGCAGAAAAGGTGCAGAACCAGGCATGCTGGATCCTGGCTTCATGGAAAGAGAATGGAGATGGGGTTCAGCGAGGCCTGACTTCAGACTCCTGCCTCCCCCTAATGAGCTCGACCTTTGGTTAGAAAGAACTTCCTTCCTTTCCTTGAAGCTCAGTCTCTTTTCTTCAAGCTTAGGGGGGAGGACATGGCCCCTGAAAGCATTCAGCATGGCCCTTGGACATAGCAGCTGATTATGTCCACTTCTGCCCCTGACTTAAGTGACCTGGGGGAAAGGACTAGAGGAGGAGCTGGAGACACTAGCTTGACCTGTCACCCAGGGCCAGCCTGTCTGTGTCCACTTCCTGTCTGTAGACCTTGAACACAGAGGATGGAGGAACCAGACGATTCTTCAGAATTGGGAAGTTGGCTCCCGAAGGTTCCTTAGAGAGTTTCTAGCCCAATGCTCTCGTTTCACAGATGGGTCTAGAAAGAGGAACCACCTTCCCAACACTGCATCATGGCAGAAGTTGGGGACCGCAGGGTAGGAAGATCTCTCCTACCTGTCCCAAGGTCCGGCATGCAAATATGGTGTGGGCAGCTCAGCACAGGGACTGCTCAGAAATATTTACTGAGCACCCGCAATATGATACACACTTTCGTAGGTGCCATGGATGCAGCTGCCAACAAAGCAGGCAGAGTCAGTGAGTGATAAAAAAAATTTTACCATCAACAATATAATTTCAGAGGGTAAAATGAGATGAAAGCAAGCAGGGTGATGGGGTAAAGATGGATGTGAGCTGCTTTAGGGTGCTCAGGGAAGGCAGCTCAGAGGAGAAGACACTGGACCTGAGACTGGAAGGATGAGACGGAGGCACCTTGCCCAAGTCTCGGGAGAGGGGGTCCTCTGATGTGGAGGAGGACAAATGAGCGAGACAGGGCGGCACCGGCCATGGAACTTTCTGCAGCAATGGAAAGGTTTTCTAAATCTGTGCTGTCCGAAAGGCTAGCCATTAGGTCCATGTGACTGCTGAGCACTAGGAATGTGGCAATTGAGACACTTCCCTTTGATTACTTAAACTGATATTTAAGTAGTCACACATGGCTGGTGTCTACTGTACTACACAGCAGGGAACAGCTCCAGGGACTCAGCTGATGGAGAGGCAGGCACCATCTCAAGTAAGTTAAGTACACAGCCGAGGGCAGTAGAGCCTATAGCAGAGGCACAGACAAAATATAAGAGAGACCACAGGGAGAAGAGATGAGTCCTCACCCCCCAAATCTGGGGGAGGTGCCCTTAACATTAAGCCAGGCCTTGGTGAGGGATGGCCGGAAAGCTTGGCTAGCAGAGGGAAAGGGGCTGCAGCAGCAACCCTTAGAGGGCCAGGATGCCGGCTCCTGGGGGCTGTAAAACATCTGCTGGGCGCCAGCTATGTGCAGGCTCACTGCTCGGCCTTTTGGGGTACAGGCTCTCATTTTATCTGCTCACCACCCATGAAGATTACATATCTTCCTCTCCACAGTTGGGAAAGCTGAGCCTCAGAGCAACTGGGCACTTGCTCGACAGGGTGTGGTGGGGACGCAGTCGGAACCGCCTGGTTTCGAAGCCTGTGCTTCTTGGCCCTCCACTGTCAGCGCCGCCGCCCCTCCAGGCACGGGAGTCTGCACATACAGCGGCTGGGGCAATGGGAGGACATGGAGCTGGGGAGAGTGCAGGCCCTGGAGTCCCTTCTGCCACCCCCAGCTGTGTAAAGTTTGGCAAATGGAGATAATGACAGGACAGACATTTTGGCTATAATGCATCTATCTGTTCCTGAAAAGTCTCATGTTTGCAAAAATGATGCACTAAAAATAACACTTTCTATTTTTCTTTGGGAAAAATAGGGCTAGGGACAGACAAACCCAAACCATGCCACTTTTAACCAGAGGACTGATGAAAGCAATAGCAATCCTGTTCAAAGTTCTAGCACAGTTTTTGAAAAAATGTGTGTTAAATATGCCAGAAAGCAAGGCTCTATGAATACGAAAGGGCACAGCAGGTTGGTGGAGGAGGGGCATGCTGGGAAAATCCTTCCACACACCAAGCAACATCAGCATCACGGCAGCGCAGCTCCCGGGAGGCCCGGTGTTGGTAGGAATTTGTGTTCTGGAAACGCATGTCATAGCAGAGCAGACAGAGCCGTCTCTTGAGGGAAATGAAGTGAGACGATGTCGGCAAACTACATGCCGCGGTGTGATGTATACACTTAGCGCTCACTCGATATTGTTGGGAATGATAAATGATAAGGGCCAGGTCCCCACGCACATCCTTTAGATTCCCGAAGGTGCGGGGCTGTTTGTCCAGGTGTGCTTTAGGCCCCAGCCGCCCCCTTGCTGCACAGGTACACCCAGAGGTCCCCTGGCTCAGGCGCCTCATCCGGACCCCACACGGCCCTGTGCATGGCTGGGTCCACGGCCACGTGCGATCAGCAAACTGCCCCACTCCTCCGTGCCTGGAGGTCTTCTTAATCGTTCTCCTGCCTTTCCCCCAGGCCAAGAGCGCGCCGTGATGAGCCGGAAACGCTTTGAACAGACCGGTTTCCATACCGCGCTGCCGGGGACCTACAGCGCTGTCGCGTTCTCGGCCGCCGGAGCCAATCTCACCGACGCGCGCATCTTCTGTCTGCTCGCATGTGACCCTGATTCGTGCTGCGACGGCTTCGTCCTCACACGGGTCCGAGGAGGTAATGCTGGCGGGGCGCGCCGAGGCCGTCCCAGGCCACGACTGTGGGCGAGGCGCGGTGAACGTAAAGGAACAGGGAAGCCAGGGAGACCCGGGACACCCCGCAGAGATGGCCAGGGGCAGTCACAGGCGGGGGGACCACACCCCAAAGAAGGGGATATTCAGAGACACAGTCTGTGTGCCACTTACCCTGCTATCGTGACACTAACTTAATCCCTTCCGCGGTCTTCTGAGGAGGTGTTTTAGCTCCATTTGACAGATTGAGAAACTGAGGCTTGGAGAAGTTAAAGCGGTTACTCAGAGCCACACAGCCTGAAACGTGATAAACTGGAAAGTGACCCCAGGTGTACCTTTAACACACCTTATTGCCCCCTGGGAAGCTAGAACCAGCCAGGCCCATCACCAGGATCATTCCCTCAGCACGTATCTGTTGAGTACCTGCTGGATGCCAGGCTCTCTGAGCAATAGGACTGGCGTTTCAGGGGTCTCTCAACAGTGTGGTTGGCCTTCTGTTTATAAAAATAAATCCACATGTTGACTGTATAGCCGATGGTTGAAAAGGGACTTTGGGGCCGTGCAGACCTGGTTCTAGTTACTGGTCTGTCACTTTCTGGCTGTGAACTCTGGTCAAGTTGCTTAAACTCTCTAAACTGCAGAACCCTTGTCCATAAAATGGAGATCATGACTACTTGTTATAAAGATAATAGGTGCAAAATGCTGGACATGGATTTGGCTCCTGGGGTGCTATGAATTTTGTTACAGAGGGATTTAATTAGTGTTCATATGTGGACTGACCCTACCTTTACCTTAGCATTAAACTACGTTGCATTAAACTGATAGGGAATTCTAAAGATGGGGGAAAAAATGCAAGTAGTCTGATATATATTTTTTAAACCCTTGTTTTCAGTCAATCAGTAAACTTGAGTTGGTTGCCATATGTGTGCAACCCAGTAGGTTGGGCATTGGGAGTAGATGAAAGGAGCTTAGACTCTGGCTGGGAAGGCAGGGAGCACCATGAAGACTATGGCTTCATTCATTCATTCATCATTCGTACATTCATGTGTTCATCTGCTCTGCCATTCAGCAATCATGTGTAATTGCTGCATTAACAAGGCAGCGTATGAATGTCTGATGGGGCAGAGAATGTGGGGGGCCATGGAGTACAAAAGAGGGAGATACCAAGAAGCTGGGAGGTCAGGGAAAGCTTTCTGGAGGAGGAGAGACGTGGGCCAGGCTTTGAGGGATGAGTAGTATTTAGAAGAAGAGAGAGGAGAGTCTGGTTCAGAGTGGACACCCCGTGAGCTGAGGTACAGGCAGGGTGACTCCATGTGTCTAACAAAATATTAACAATCACGTGGGCTTATCAGAGAGCCACTGCCACATATAAGACCCAGGGTTGCGATCACCTCCAGACTCATCGGTAGAGGTCTCTCCTTCTGAGAAAGGCTAAGCCTGTCTGTTGGCTCTAGAGCCCTTGCCTCCACCTTCCTGGGGACTTGCTCCATCCTTCAGGGGTGTCTCTGCTCTGTCGTCAGCCCTTGCCTTCCCTCGCTCCCCCACCCCGCATGTGCAGTGGTCTTAGCTGCTCTCCTCCTTAAAACCCAAGAAAACCTACGCTACAATGCTCTGGATTGCCTGTCTCCCCTCCAGCTCCTGTGCTTCCTTTTCCTACCGCAGACCCTGCCACATGCTCTGCTAATGGCCCCAGGTCCCTGAAAGTGCTCCTGCCAAGTGCGCTGGTCACAAGGGGACACCACCTTCCGTTCATCCAGAGCCTGATTAAGGAGGTGGTCGCCACTGCTGGCCGCACCCCTGCTCTTTAAACTTGCTCTTCTCCCGACTGCCCTGACTTCCTTCTTGGACTCGGGGTGCTCTTTCCTGCTCAGTGTCCTGAGAATAGTCCTTAGGTTCTGTCTTCCTCTCATGAGATCCTCAGGTCTCTGTTTCCAGCTGAGAAATAGAAATAGATCCAGAGCCATGTCCTCTTCTGCCGTCTGGATGTATCTCCTGGGAGGTACTGCAGCTATCTCTAAGTCAGCAGGCCTCTAAATGAACAAGTTAGATTTTACCCGAAATGAGCTGTTCTCTCCTGGATTTACCACCGCAAGGTCATCCCAGCATAAACCTGGGAATCAGGCTGACTTGCTCCTCAGCCTCCCTTCCTCTCGGCTGATTTTTCCCTCTGATTTCTTGTTACCTCCTTCTTATTACCTTTGGAATTGAGGTTTTCCCCACCCTCTCTGCCACGTGTGTTTAGACCTATACCATCTCATTTTGCTCTTGGTAATTGTGTCAGTCCCTTAACTGCTCTCTCATCACCACCATCCCAACGGCCCAATTCTAGGTTCCCCACCATCCACGTCAGCCTGTACTATATACCCTGCTCATGCTTTCTTCCTTCTGGAACACTATTGGTTCCTTCTCTTTGTACTGAGTCCAGCGTGTCATCTCTCCTGGTGGATTATCACTGCTCCAGGCTATGAAAGAGCCATTTATCCCCTGCACTTAAGAGAGCGCCAGAACACTGGAGACACAGAGTTATTATTGGTGAATTTAGTTGATCTAAAAGAGAGAACACAATCTATCTGATACCCAAATTCCCATGGTCAGCAAAGTGGAATTACAACTCAGGTTTCCTGGCTCATGGTACAAAGGGATTGTGCTCTATTCCCCTCTCTCTTCCTCCTTCTATCAGTTCCAGAAGGCAAAAAGGAAAATTGTTCCTTGCTAGGCTCTGAAGGAAAAGTAAACATTGCTTTGGAAACATATAATAAGTGTTTTGCATTATTCAGGGAGATAAATGAAGACTTTCCTAAACTTTGAGCAATATATAGATCTTAACTGGGTGGAAGGAAGAGAGACAATAATGCTAGACGAAGGCCATGGCATGTGTAAAGGCCCTGTGGCAAGAGGGCACTAAAGAATTTTGATTTTATTCTAAGAGCAATTGGAAGCCCTTGAAAATTTTGAGCAAAGGACTGTCATGATAAGATTTGAGCCTTGAAATGAATGCTTTGCCTTGAGTGTGGAGCAGATGTTAGATGGGGGGTAAGAGTAGATGTGAAGAGATCAGCCAAGAATCACTACAGTGGTCCAGGTAAAAGAGGGTGGTTGCTTGGACTTGTGTGATAGCTGTGCAGATGGAAAAAGGGGGACAGATTCAAGAGATCTTTAGGGGGCAAAATCAGCAGGATTTTGGATATAGGCATTAAGGAAAAGGGAGGTCAAAGGTCATTCCTGGTTAGATATTCCTGGAATGGAGAAAAATGGAAGATATTGGAACTGGAGCTGGTGATGTGGGAGGGAGATATGGGAAGATGAAGAGTGTGCTAAGTGTGAAGTGCCTTTGAGGCTCCCACATATGTGGGCCAGACCTGAGGGCAGGTCGGAGCAGGAGATGAAAGTGCATGAATTACTCGCATAGGGATGATTTCAGAAGGTCTGGGTCGGATGGGGTTTCCTAGGAAGAGAGTGAAGAGCGGAAGATAAAGCGGGGGTGGGACAAACTTATGAACACCTCCTCAAGGAATAGAGAATCTGCAAAGAAGAGAACGGGGAGCCAGGGAGGCAGGGTGAGGCCAGGGGAGGGTGGTGCTGGCAGCCAAGGGAGGAGAGGCTTGAAAGCTGAAGGCAGCTGCCAGCAGTTTGACTGCTACTGTGAGTTCAAACAAGGTGATTACTGAAAAACGAGAATTTTGCTCACAGTGGTCAGCGGTGGCCAAAACGAGAAAGTTTTGTTGGAGTCGTGGCGCCGGAGCCCAGATTGGAGCAAATTCCTTCCTATGATCCTTTCTAGGTTTAATGCCATCTAATTCTGTGATGTGGATTCATGCTATTGTTTAGATAAACCGAGGCACACACGCATGCACATAGAGTCCCACGGACATTTCTGTGGTGTAGGTGCAGCTATATGTAGAAACAGTGTAATGGGAAATCCAGGAGGCCTTCCTCCAACTCGATGTCTTTTCTCGACTGGGGATACCACACTCCCCCAGCTGCCTGATTACTCACCAGACCATATGGTTTTCCAAGATGGAAAAGTTGATTTCATTTCCTTAGGATCTTGTGGAAGAATTATTTTGCTCCACGGTGCAGTAAAACCACACTTTTGGCTAGTGGCCTGCTTCCTCTGCCCTCCAAGACAAACCTGGGATCCGTGGAATTGTGCTGAGTGGAACCACCACCCAGCCATGCAGAGAGCAAAGCTCTCTTCGAGACACATCCAGTATCAGCAGATGTTTCTCCCAGGCTTGTGCTGTGGGCGGATTTGGGGTTTCGACTCTGAAAGCTTTGGGTGACGTGCTGACAATCAGGAAAGGCCCTTCTGTGCCCTTTCCCTCGGCCTGGAAAGTCCTTGAGCTTTCTGGTGGTTGCGCTCCTCCCTTCCGCTGCCAGCTCCCAAAACGGCCTTATTTCCACTGAGAGTGAATGAGCGAAAGTTCACGGGGCCTCTGCACCTACATTGTGGTTAAGGCAACTTGGAAGTGGGGCTCAGAAGGGCCTTGTGGGCCCAGGCTCTGGGAGGTGCAATTGAAGCCGGCGGGACGGGGGTCAGCAGGGCGGCTTCTGAACTTGGCTGAACCCTGCCTGCCCAGCACACAGAGCTCCCCTGGACACATCAGTGCTAGTGAAAGGACGTGCCCGAGATTTCTCTTCAGAGGTCTGGGAGCAGAAGGGAGACTATGCTGTGCTGTTGGGTAATTCCATGGTTCTGTGTTTTGGCTTGCAAGAGGGGCAGACCACGATTTGCAGATCCTCCGAGCTCTCACCTGGGCTCCTCCTGCCACATCAGGGGCTCTCGTGCCCCACGGGCTCCTCCTGATGCCCCAGGTGCTCTCCTGCCCCATGGGCTCCTCCTCTGACCCCAGGTGCTCTCCTGCCCCATGGGCTCCTCCTCTGACCTAAGGTGCTCTCCTGCTCCACGGACGCCTCCTCTGACCCCAGGTGCTCTTGTGCCCTGCAGGCTCCTCCAGTGACCGCAGGTGCTCTCCTGCTCCATGGGCACCTCCTCTGACCCCAGGTGCTCCTGTGCCCCATGGTGGGACCTCAGCACTCGCTGCTGCAGGCTGGTCCACTGTGTAGCAGCAAGTGGGAAAGCCATTCTCCCTTGCTGCGCCTCAGTCTCCTCATCTGCAAAATGAGGTGGTCTAACCAGGTCAGTGATTCTAGAATCTGATTGTGCACTAGAATTATCTGTAGTCCTTTTCACAGAAAGGGATTCCCAAACACACCCACCCTGCTCCTCACCCTCCACCTACCATGTCAGAACTCTTTGGTTGGTGCCTGGAAATAGCATTTTCAACATCACCTTGTGTTTTTTACATAACCATTCTAAGCATCCTGGTTTGGGAGCCAGATTCAATGATCTTTTTTTTTTTTTTTTTGATCTATCCAAAAGCATTTATTAGGGGATTTAGTTACACAGGATGCAGCTACCTCACGATGGGCGGCGATAAGTTCACTCCAGTAGGTCTACACCTATGGCTACCACTCTACAGGTACTCTACGGCTTAGTGGCTAAATGCCAGGGCTTGTGTGTAAGTTTTGGAAAACATCTTGGTATGTGCATTTTTCAAAACAAGATGTGCTTGGCACAGGCAATGTGTAAGGTTAGAGCAGTCCAAGCTGGGCACACTTCTAGGAGTCATGGGAAGGAACGCCTGAGGAGGGGCCAGGGGCAAGGTCAACTCTCCGGCAGGCAGGAGGTGCAGTATGGATCACACGCCGTTTAAGCACCACGTTTTCTCTATCCATTCGTCAGTTGGTGGATATTTGAGTTGTTTCCACCTTTTTGCTATTTTGAGTAATGGAGCTACAAACATGCACATGTAAGAATCCATTAGTCCCTGTTTTCAATTTTGGGGGGTAATTCATCAGAACGATGTGACACCATCAATGTCCCCATAAAAAGGTCATCCTTCTCTACACACTGCACTGCCAACATAAATCCTATCAGATCCTGTGGGCCACAGCTGGGCCAGGTCCTTGACTAAGTTGTCAGAGAGAAGGAAATGAGGCCCCACTTAGGGTTTACACTATTCACCATGTCCTCCGGCAAACAGAATACCGATGTCTACTGCCCTGATCATGTGCGAGGTGCCTGAAGCACACTGCTGGCCTGCCAGCAGGTAGAGTGGAATGCCTTATGCCAGACCCTGGTGATAGGTTTGGCTAGGGCCCTCAGGTTAGAAAGTGCAATGCAGTTTCTCACAGCTTCCCACAGACCTGGAACTTAGGAGAAATCATCCCGCTGGCACATTAGGAGGTCTGAGATGCCATTCAGGTAGATGTCTCCTTCCCTCACAAAGGCTCCCATCTAGGGTTGTTAGAACAAGGACATTTCCTGAACATTAAGGTCTGTCTCCCGTGTGAACTCTGTGGTGTCGAATCAGGCTACACCTTTGGCTAAAGGATTTCCCACATTCACTGCACTCATAAGGCCTTTCATTAGTGTGTACTCTCCGGTGTTTAATGAGATTGGATTTGCGGCTAAAGGATTTCCCACAGTCAATACACTCATATGGCCTTTCTCCAGTGTGAACTCTCTGGTGTTGAATGAGATCAGATTTGCGGCTAAAGGATTTCTCACATTCACTGCACTCATAAGGTCTTTCTCCAGTGTGGACTCTCCGATGTTGAATGAGAACAGAGCTTTGGCTAAAAGACTTTCCACATTCACTACACTTATAAGGCCTTGCTCCAGTGTGAACTCTCCAATGTTTTCTGAGGCTGTAGCTTTGGCTAAAGGATTTACCACATTCACTGCACTCATAAGGCATTTCTCCAGTGTGAATTCTCCTGTGCACAATAAGGTGGGAGCTCTTGCTGAAGAATTTGCCGCATTCGCTGCACTCATAAGGCCGTTCCCCAGTATGAACTCTACGGTGTTGAACAAGGGTGGAGCTTTGGCTAAAGGATTTTCCACATTCACTGCACTCATAAGGCCTTGCTCCAGTGTGAACTCTCCAATGTTTTCTGAGGCTGTAGCTTTGGTTAAAGGATTTCCCACATTCACTGCACTCATAAGGCATTTCTCCAGTGTGGATTCTCCTGTGCACAACCAGGTGGGAGCGTTTGCTAAAGAATTTCCCACATTCACTGCACTCATAAGGTCTTTCCCCAGCGTGAACCTTGCTGCACTCATAAGGCCTCTCCCCAGTGTGAACTCTCTGATGTTGTATGAGGCCAGAGATTTGGCTAAAGAATTTCCCACAGTCACCATGCTCATACAGTCTTTCTTCAAAATGAATTTGCTGGTGCTGAATAAGTTGGTACTTGCAGCTAAAGGCTTTCCCACATTTGCTACACTCAAAAAGTCCTTCTCCAGTACAGACCCTCTGGTGGTGAACGAGTACGTGTTTGAGGTTGTAAGTTTTCCCACACTCACCCAACTTGTAGTAACTTCTTCCACTGTGAAAGGCTTCTTCACACTCCATGCTGTTGGGTGGCTTCTCACCACCGGGAGAGGCCTGATGCTGCAGAAGGCTAAAGGTGGCTGGGAAGCCCGTCCCAACATCCCCCTGGCTCAAAGACTTCCCCAACATGTGGAATCTGCAGCTTTTCACACACCAGGCCTCGTCCACATGCCCCTTAAAGGGTTTCTGTGCAATGTCAAACTCTTGGTGCTGGTGAAGGTTTGTGTTCATCCTGGAGCCTCTCACACCCGTACCACCCAAATGTGGTTTCTGTCCGGGGCATAGTGGTTGTTGCTCAGCCTGGTGCAAAATGTCTTTTGAGACTGGGGCACACATTTTTTGGGGGTGAGACTTGTGAGTGTACAGACCAGCCTTTGGAGTCCTGATCTGTGACACTCCTACAGAAACACTCTGTTCAGAAGCTGCTTCATCTTCCTCTGTTCCATGCCAACACCCCAATGAAACTATGAGTGCGAAATTCTCCAGCATCACATCGCAGTACAGGAGCCTCTGATGCTCACCAAGGAGCCCCCACTCCTCCTGGGAGAAGTACACGGCCACATCCTCAAAGGTCACAGAGCCCTGTGTAGGGTCCATAAATGTTTCTGCTAACATGGGAACCTGTAGGAAGAGGGAAGTCATGAGAGGCAGGTAGCCATGGCAGGGCTCCAGGGCTCCTTCTCCTCCGCCCGGTCCTGGAGCCAGGTGGCCTCGGATGGCTGTGGTATCTCTGGGCCTCAGTCCTCAGTGCTAACAGCCGTGTGACCTGGTACAACGGTCTCGCCATTCCCGCCCGCCTTCCAGGCTATCCTTCCTCGGAGAAGCTCTGGAAGCGTTTTCAAGCCTGGCTCACGCGTCCCTCTTCGGACCACAGCCCTCCAGGGCTCCCAGGGTCGAGAGCCCCCGCTCCATCGTGCCTCCAGGACCTTACCCACGCATTCCTCGGCCTGACAGACCCCCTCCGTGCATCCCAGCGACCCCACCCCGGGCGCCTCAGCGTTCCAGGAGCACCTCCGGGGGCTTTGGGGCCCGGGGAGCGGGAAGGCCGGGGGAGGCCACGGGACGCGGCGCTCACCTGGGCCGGGACCCAGGGCGCGGCCGCCGCCATCGCGGGCTATCGGCGGAGCGGGCCGGGGCCTCGGGCACGGCGCCCAGGCCCAGGCGGGGTCCCTCGAGACCCGCCTCTGCGCAGCGGGAAGCCCGCCTCCACTCGGCCGCTCCCACCCGGTGGGTGAACAGCCCCAGCGTCCGATTCAATGATCTTTTAAGGTTACTTTTTATACAGAAATGATGTCATCAGTGATGATTTAAAAAAAAAACAACAAAACGATTACAGTAAGCGTGGGCAGTGGTGGGGAGAAGGGCAAAATGTCAAATTCATAAGCCAGTCAGCCATAAATCATATACTGTGGAGAAATTTGTTGAGAGAAGAGTTTGAAGCTCTCTCTGAATTATCTACATCAAAGGAGTAGGAATTTTGGGGCGCTGTCTTCCCATGCCTTTTTTTTTTTTAGGAGAGTCTGAACAGCTGTACTACCTAAATTTAAATTTCTAGAGCTTAGTAACCTTGAGAAAGTGGCTTAACTTATGAGACTCAGTTTCTTCATCTATAAAATGAGGACTATAATCTCTAACAATTTCAGGTTTTAAGAACTAAAGAAATTACCAGTTCTTAAGGCACTTAACATAGTGGCTGACACATCACAGATATCCAGAATATTTAAGGTACCTTAATTTCTTCAACTAAAATCACTATGAAATTCAGTTAGCTTGGGGACTAGGTCTTCTTAATGCTAAATAAAGTCATAACTTTAGGACAGCTTTTTAATATTCAGAGTTGGAAGATAGATTCAAGACAAGATAGTTCAATGTCTCCTCTCGTTATAGATCCCCGTTATACATCCCAGGCCTATGAGCCACAGCCTTTGCTTGGATAGGCCCAGAGACAAGGAGCTCACTTCCTAACAAGGAAACTTGTGCCATTGGTGCACAGCTCTTAGCTTTAAAAAAATACCTTACTTTGAATCTACTCTTTCCTTAGTCTCTTCAAGGTAGATCTCGCTCTCTCTTTTTTTTTTTTTTTGGTGAAAAGAAGGAACTGTTCATTTGGAAAAGATCACTCCATTGGGGGGGGATAGAAAATGGAGACTGAGGATTCCGGCAGTAATATCCTAGCGTCTGTAGTGGGATTAGGGAAGAAGAGGTTGTAAAGGAGGAGGAAGGGCCAGCAGGCATGGTGGTGGTCCTCCCCTTGGGAGTTAGCCAGTAAAACGACTGTAAGACCATCAGGTAAGAGCGACCTAGTGTAAAACCAGCCTCCTGGACCCTGGGACCTCCAAGGTACGGCTACCTGTCCCATCCCACCAGGCTCTCGCGGCACAGAGGTGGGCCGCTAAAGGGTCCCGGCTTGCTCCCAGCTCATCAGCTCTCCTCCTCCTCGTACTTCTGCAGGTCCCATCGTCTGCGGGCTGCTGAGCGCCCCCGCCGTGCTGCTCTGCCATGATGCAGACTGGAGGGCCGCCCCCGACGCCCCTGCCAACGCCACGTGCCCGGGAGCGACGTACGACCAGGGGGGCCGTCGGGCGACGTCGCGTCGGGGGGACCAGGAGCTCATCAGGAGTAAGTCTCTCTGTCCTCTGTCCACTTCCTTCAAGACCAGGCCTCCCCGAGGGATTTATACTTCCAAAGGGGAAACGGAACCAACGAGGTGGCTTAAAATCAGCCCCCGCTTCTCAGTGGCGTGGAACGAGAAGTGTGGCTCTGGGGACCGCAGGTTGGCTTGGCTTGCGCCGGCTCGGGAGGGACCCCTTGCCCTTTCGCCACCGAGGGGCCGGCTGGAAGCTGGCCGACGCAGCCTGGCCTGGGCGGGCTGGCTCTGCTCCTCTGGGCGAGGCCGCTCTTCTCCCATGGATGGCAGAAGTACAAGAGGACAAGCACAAACAAGGAAGGTGCTGTGGTTGTGGCTTGGCCTGGCACGTGTCACTTTTGCCTTGTTCGATAAAATGAAGCAAAGCACACGGTCCCCCTGGAAGTCAGAAGGCAGGGAGAAGTCCCCTGCCCCTGTCGTGCCACCTCCAAAGCGTGTGAGTCCAAGGCGAGAGGAGCTGGGCCAAAGGTGCTTTGTGCCTCCAACCAAAGGCCCCCGGGGCATAGTTGCCCCTCTGTGAGTTAGGAAATGCCAGGTGGTAACAGTTGTGCTGCATGTTCCAGTTATAGGGGTGCAAGGGACTGTGAGCCCCACTACGCAACCTCGGCTCACAGGTAACCATGGAGACTTCATCTCCCCTTCCTCCCTGCCTTTCCAAAGCGCTCACCCCCTCTCTTTTGCACAAACTTATAAACATTAGGCCTAGTGATCACTTCTGAGGTCATCTGGCCAATCCCCTCGTTTTACAGAAGGGGAAACTGAGGCCCAGAGATGGGGGTAGGTGCCTGGGGCCCCACAGCTGGCCAGATCTCCTGGGCCTGCCTTCCAAGGCCCCAGTAGCGCTCCCAGCAGATCCCACCAGGAACAAGTGAATCCCTCCCTGTCCCGAGCTGGGGACTGAGCAGCCCAACCTCTCAGGGTGCCTGATCTGGGAGCATCCCTCATCTGGGAGCTGGTAGGATGCACATTCTCAGGCCCCACCCCAGACCTCCAGGGTGGGCTCCAGAAAGCTATGTTCCACCAGGCTGCCCAGGTAATGCCTGTGCCTGCTAAGTTTGAGAAGCCCTGCACCAGATGACCTGGGGCTTTCCTTCCAACCTGGTGACAACAGGGCTGCCCGCAGCGTCAGTGCCTCTTCTGGCTCCCATGTGAATTTGGGAAGTCCCTCTCCCTCTCGCCAGCAAGAATAGGGAGCTCAGCACTGCGGTTCCAACCTGCTCTCTGAGTTGGGGGCGGGAACCATAGGCAGGTCAGAGTCAGAGGAGCCCAGCACCTGTGGTTACAGGGTCCAAGAAGCCCGTGTAGGGGGAGCCCCTGGGGTCTTCCCATCTCGCCAGGGTGTGGTCCCTGGGGCTGGTCGAGACCCTGTCCTGCCTCCCTGAGAAGCCATAGGCCACAGTGTCCTGCAGGTCTCAGGTTCTCCTGGGGGTTGGGGGAGCGCCATTGCCACCTCCTCCAAGAGCCCTGGGCTGGCTACTCCCACAGTGCCGACCACGCCTCCTCTGCGCAGCTCGCCCGGCTGCCCGCACCCCTCCGCCAGGCAGCACAGGCTGCTTCCCTCACCAGCCTGGCCGAGGGTTCCCCAGTGGGGTGAGCCTGGGTCACCTTGAGCAGGTCAGCGCATCTCTTCCAGCCTAGCTGCTTGTCTGTACAATGGGGATACTGACAGTACCCGTCTCCCAGGGTTGTTGGGAAGGCTAAAGGAGAAGAGAACACGGCAACGAAAACTAACGCCTTACATTCACTTACTGTGCAGCAGCCACTCCTCCGAGGCTGGGCCTGTAGGAACTCACTAATCCTTAAAACAAGCCCTATTGTCATCAGTATCCCCATTTTACAGCTGAAGTAACAGAGGCACAGAGGCATGCCGGAATGTGGAGCCAGACATTCTGGCTCCAAAGTGGGTGCTCTGAACCGCTCGTCTACATTGAATTGACCTTGCAAATAGTACATGTAAAAAACTGAGAGTGGGGAAGCAGATGTGGTTCAAACAATTGGGCTCCCGTCTACCATATAGGAGGTCCAGGGTTCAATGACCAGGGCTTCCTGGTGAAGGCAAGCTGGCCCATGTGGAGGCTGGTGCAGCAAGATGATATAACAAAAAGAGGCACAGAGGAGAGATAATAAGAGACACAGCAGTTAGTGATATGAGGTGGCACAAGAGAATGATCGCCTCTCTCCCACTCTGGAAGGTCCCAAGATGAGTTCCCAGAGCTGCCTAATGAGAATATAAGCAGACACAGAAGAACACACAGAGAGCAGACAATGGAGGGAGGAGGGATAAATAAATAAATAAATAATCTTTAAAAAAACAAAACCAAAAAACCCAATTGAGAGTGTCCGAAACATGGTGAGTGTTAGTGTTAGGTGATATTACCTTTATTGTTTTTAATTTTGTCATCGTTATTGTTAGTATCTTGGAACTAAACTCTGTCATTAGATTCAAGCATTGAGCGCAAGACTTGGCATAGTAATATCCAATGAGTGCATATTTACCAGGTCGAGGAAAAAGATACTGCAGAATTTGGTGGAATTCCATGGGGATCAAATGAAGATCGTTTGGGGTAAATAAAATCAAAGAGCTTATTTATATCATGGGTAGTAAACATATGGTATTCATTACTCTGAGAGGTAGCCCAGGGTAAGAAAAAGGCATTTCAAGGCTGTAAGATATATTCATGGGCAACTAACCCAGAATGAATTGCTTAACTCAGAGCATGTGCTTGGTTTGTGCCCAAGAAATGAAGAATGTGCTCGTTTGGCCTCCCTGAGAAGAAATGTTTACCGAATGGTTTTTTTTATTAGAGAAGTTTTAAGTTTACAGAAAAATCATGCAGAAAATATGGAGTTCCCATAGACCACCCCCCACAGTTTTCCCTATCATTAACACTTCGCATTAGTGTGGTACCTTTGTTATAACTGGTGGAAGAATACTATTCTAATTGCACTATTGACTATAGTCCATAGTTTACATTAGGGTTCGCTGTTTGTATTGGATAGTCTATGAGTTTATAAAAATTTTATTCTAGTGACATATATACAACCTAAAATTTCCCCTTTTAGAAAGTCACACTCAAATATAGAATTCAGTGGTGTTAATTACCTTCAGATTATTTTGCTACCATCGCCACCATCAGTTACCGAAACTTTTCCATCACTCCAAACAGAAACTGTCTACCAATCAAGCATTCACTCTTCATTCCCTGGCCCCACCCTGACCCCTGGTAAACTGTGTTCTAGTTTCTAACTCTATGAATTTGCTTATTTTAATTATTTCGTATTAGTGAGGTGATTGCAATATTAGTCATTTTGTGTTTGGCTTTCTTCACTCAACATGACCTCTTCAGAGTTTATCTGTATTATTGCATGTATCAGAACTACATTCCTTTTAATGGCTGATAATGTTCCATTGTATGTATATAACACATTCTGTTTATTCATTCATGGGTTGATGAACACTTGAGTTACTTCCATCTTTTGGCAATTGTGAACAATGCTGCTATGAAATATCAGTGTGCAAATATCCATTTGATACCCTGCTTTCAATTATTTCGTGTATATACCTAGAAGTGGGATTCTTGGGTCGCAATGGTAATTCTATACTTAACTTTCCAAAGAACTGCTGAACTCTCTTCCACATAAGCTGTACCATTTTACATTCCCACCAGCAATGAATGAGAGTTCCTATTTCTCCACGTCCTCTCTAACACTTGTTTTCTGTTTTTTTGTTTGTTTTAAAATAGTGGCTATTCTATTGGGTGTGAAATGGTATCTCATGGGTTTTACTTTGCATTTCCCTAATGGCTAATGATGTTAAGCACTTTGTCATGTATTATTTTGACCATTTGTACAGCTTCTTTGGGAAAATGTCTATTCAAGACTTTAGTCTACTTTTTAATTGGGTTGTCTTCTTGTTGAGTTGCAGGATTTCTTTATACATTCTGGATATTAAACACTTATTAGAAATGTGGTTTTCAAATATTTTCTCCCATTCTGAGGCTGTCTTTTTACTTTCACAGTGAGAGTCTTTGATATGCAAAAGTTTATTTTGATGAGGTCTCATTTATATATTTTTTCTTTTGTGCTTATGCTTTCGGTAAAACATCAAAGAAACCATCATGTAACACAAGTGCTGAAGATGCTTCTGTATGCTTTCTTCTAGGAGTTTTATAGTTTTGATTCTTATATTTAGGTTTTTCATTCATTTTGAGTTAATTTTTGCATGTGGCATAAAGTAGGGGTCCACCTTTATTCTTTTGCAAATGGATGTTCAGTTTTTCCAGCACCATTTGTTGAAGAGACTATTCTTTCCCAACTGAGTGGATTGGTTTCCTTGTTGAAAAATCAGTTGTCCAGAAACATCTAGGGGTTTATTTTTGAATGCTCAGTTTGATTCTACTTGTCTATACGTCTGTTCTTGTGCCAGTACCATGCTGTTTTGATTACTGTGGCTTTGCAGCAAGTTTTAAAATAGGGAAGTGAGAGTCCTTTAACTTTATCCTACTTTTTCATGATCGATTTGGCTCTTTGGGACTTTTCACACTTCCATATAAATTTGATGATTAGCTTTTGTTTCTGCAAACAAGGCTATGGGAATTTTGCTTGGGAATGTTGAATCTATAAATCTCTTTGGGTAGAACAGACATTTTAACAGTATTTAGTCTTCCAGTCCATGTACACAGAATTTTCTTCCATTTATTTAGGTCTTCTTTGATTTCTTTTAGCAACGTTTTATAGTTTTCCATGTATATGTCCTTTACAACTTTGGTTAAATTTACTCCTTGCTTTGATTCTTTTAGCTGCTATTGTAAATGGAATTTTTTCTTAATTCCTTCTTCAGATTGTTCATCACTAGTGTATAGAAACACTACTAATTTTTACATGTTGATTTGGTACCTCACCATTTTCTGGATTAGCTTTGTTGTGGCTTTCTGAATAACTTTTGAGGTTTATTCGTTCTTTCCATTTTGTGTATGTGTGTGTGTGTATTTTGGGGTGAGGGCAAGGCTTTCAGAAGGGAGCCCTATGTGGGATTTCAAGTAGCCTGGAAACCGTATTTATGGTTTTCTGAATTGGAGGTTTCCTTATGCACAGATTAGGAGTTCACTTCCAATTTGGAACAATAGGGAACAGAACCTTCCTTTCCACAGTAAGAGATCAGGCATTTTCCTGAGTAAGGAAACACTGTGGGATAAATTCACGCTAAAGTAGGGATAGCTGAGAGACAGCCTTTCCTAAGAGCATATTGATGGAGACAAAGAGGCATAAGGATTCCAGGGCTCTAACCAACTTTGGGCCATAGCACAGTAAAAGAACATGAGGAGGGGGTAGGGACAATAAAGGCAAGTGTCTAAAGTTGGTTTAGGGCCAGTTTCTTCCCATTTACCTCCTGGATAGATGCTCCTTAAGATATACTCTTGAATCAGACCTCAGGATTCAAAACCCAGTGTGATTGCTTATTCATTATATGACTTTTCTGGGCCTTAGTCTTTCCAATAACGAAATGAGGGTAATAGTGACATCTGTCTCCTAGGGAGGTTGGGAGAATTAAGGGGGAATGCACAGAAAGCACTTGGAATGGTTCTCGAGAAAGGAGGTCCTCAGTGGATGCAAGATACAGGATTTAAAAATGCCTGGACTTGAATCCTGTTCTATCTGCAGCCCTGAGACCTTGCTCAGGCAGTTCATCACCCCAACCTCAGTGTATCTATGAGGCACACGTCAATATATTACAGAATGGTTTGCTAACACGCTCTACAGACTGTAGATTGAAGCATTGTTTTCTCAACTCCCAGTCCCTGGACCTCTAACTGAGCATCCAACAGGTACACTCAGTTTTTAGCTTCTGCTCTCATTGATCACCTTGCCCAGTTTTGTGAGGGTCTGGTTCAACAGGTGGTCCAGGTAATGGACTAATTCTCCAATCAGTTCACTGCTGCTAATTGTAGGAAATTACAACTTAATGGATCACCCTCAGGCACTTGAACACCCATCACCTTATTTGACCCTTTGGGGAAGTTGCATTACCCCAGTTTTACCCAAGAGAATGAAGTTCAGGAACATGGCATGTCATATGTGAAGAGACTATCTTGAACTCTAGTTTTAAGCTTGGAGACCAGAGATGTCATCAGAAGCCCTTCACTTCATCCCATGGTTCCACGTATAATTTACTAGAAGCAGAATGTGTTTCAGGGTTCTCCTTCCTATCAAACCAGCAAATAAAAGAATCTCCAATAACTGAGCATTTCACTCCTCAAACATCTCACTGGGGCCTCCTATATTCCTGACATCGGGTAATTAATATCAGCTAAAAGCATGTTCTACATGAAACATTTTAAAGGGTTGGTGTTTTGGGGGGGAGGGAAACAAAGATCCACAAAAAGTGCCAGGTCAGGTGTGCTGCAGGGGTGAGCCGGGAGACGCATGAGGGCCTCCACCATGGGCACCCCGAGGGGAGGTCGAGTGAGTGGTGTGGCTGACGAGTCCTCACGTGTCCAGTCCCTCGTTTCCTGAGGACGTGCTAGGTGTCAGGTGCCAGGCCAGGTACTGTAGTACTAAGATGGGTTGGGGTGGCTTCTGCTCATGGGCTCCCTGGTTAGTGGGGACTCCTGATGTGAACATTATTCAAGTACAACGGGCCCCCTGTTTGCCTATCTGAGAGGACTGACAAAGTGTGGTGGGTGCACAGAACGGCCTTTTAGCATGTCTGTCATTTGTCTAAAACCAACCAAGCTCCATCCAGTAGACCGCTACCAGCCAGCAAAACCTGTCTAAATAGCCCCACAGAACACCTGGAGGCCACTTCACACAACTTGAAGGGCCAGTGCTTTTTGCTGTGAGGTTTCACTTTCTTGTCATCAGGGACAAGTAATGGCTGAGAATATCAGATTTCTGTTTGGCCTTTGAACCTGGGCTGACGTGTGTTTTCCAGAGAGCAATCCACCCAGGGCCTGCCTCTCCTCGTTTCCAATAGGCATGTCTGGTTGTTGTCAGCTATCTGGTGTTGGCTGGACCGGCCTTCCTGGTTCTAAGAAAAAGGGCTTAGGATGCTCTGGGACTGCTTACAGCTTTTTCTTGATGGTGTTTTGAAGTGCAAATGAGTGAAAGCAGGCAGATTAAATGTCCCCTAAGATCCACAGGGACTTAAAATTTGATGGGAAAAAAGGCCTGGGCTCATTCTGAATCCAAAAGGCTTAAAACTGTCATGCAATTGTGAGGCTCAGCCTGCTGTCTGGAGTTTTATCAGGGCTGGTCATTGTCTCAGGGTGGGGGGAGCTGAGGGGGGAAATTACCATACCTTGGGCATGCTCATTACAACCAGATGCCTCCAGACTTGATGCCTGATTAGTACCTAAAAGTAGGACTGTGGTTTAAAAATGATCTTCTTAGTGACTTACAATACCTGTGGTTGATTGCCCTTTCCAAGAGCTTGGCACGATGCTTTCTGTCTTGTGTGCTCTCTTTGAAGCAGACCCTGAGACAAGGATTCAGGCATGTAGCTTATTTAGAAAGTTGAGACACGGGGGACTTGATACAAGGAGAAAAGGCAACCAGTAAGGTGTGGACTCTTCCTCCACAACCATAGTGTCTGGGGCTAATCCTATGGCTTTCTGCAGGTCCCTGAAAAGGAGCCTCAGCCACAGATGGAGGTACTGACAGTGGGAGGCCAGAAAGGGCAAACCAGGCAGGGGCTGCTTCATTTTGCATGTGTTCTCACAATGCGTCCCCTACCTCCTGCAGCTGAATGGTATTTTCCCCATTTGCTGAGGTCTGGAGAGGTTAAAACTTGCTTGAGGTTTTCCAGCCCATAAGTAACACAACTGAGGTTTCTTTTATTCCAAGATCAGTCCTTCAGCTCTGGCTTTGTGCCAAGAGGTAGGCAGGTGCAGATGTGGAGACCTGAACACTGGAAAGCAGCTCACTCTCTGGGAGCTTCTGGGGAGTACCACTGGGTTGGTACAGCTGACGGGGCCTTGTGCACATGAGGCTGGGCCCTTGGGTACCAGTTGGAGGGTGGAACCTCAGGAGACTGTCTGTCCTTGAGTCATGCTTCTGAGCCATGGGAGCAGGCCCAACTTGAACAGAAAGAGGCTTTTCTGAGCTTTTAAGAGCTCCAAATGACAATTACCTCTCAGAATAGCTGTTTTGAATCCACCTAAACCAATTCGGTCAATCATGATAAGTTCCTTTAGTAATGGCCATCTCTAATGATTGGAGATGTAAACACCCAAGATTATTCTTCCCCAAAATTTTATAAATGATTCTACCTTCGGAAGAGGGCTATGAGAGAAATATGGATGGGTCCTTTAAGGAAATGTGTCACCTCAGTTGGGCGGTGTGAGAAGGTCTAGCGGCAGTGCTTATTCCCATTTCAGAAAAACCAAAGGGAAGAGTGACTCAGTAGTTCTGGCTCACCCCACAGTGTACAGCAAGTGGTCATCTTGGGGAAGCCATCGCCTTGATGGCTGAGGTTGCCAGGGAGTGGAGCATACTCCTCTTTAAACCCAAGAACCTTGAAACTTTTGACCATTTTGGATGGGCAGAATTCCAAAATCCTCTCCCTAGTTGGTGGTTAAGAGCAAGGGCTATGGAACTAAAGAGATGGGGATTGAGTCTGGCATTAACCTCTCTGGACTTTGATTTCTTCACCTGGGAATTGGGGACAAAAAGATCTACCTTACCTTGTAGCATGGCTGCAAGGCTTAAATTAGATAATGTGTAGAAGGCACTCCTTTTAGTGTGGAATAAAGGGTAATGACTCAATAAATGGCTCTTAATGATAATTAAAAACAAGATTTGAACATTTCTTGATGTCTCAGGTTGTCAGCCAGCTGTCTCCTGTAGAGTGTAGGATTGACTGTCTCCAGTCTACCTGGTTTCTGAGCTCTCTTTTCAGCCTTTTATATCACTAGGGGACTGGCAGGAACTTAGGGTTGAACGGGGCAATAGAGGCAGCCCTGGCCATCAAGAAATGTTACAAATCCAGTCTCATCGAGGGTGGTACCCGGGGAGAAGTCTGGCAGAACAGAAAATGTAATAATACTAGTAATACATTTAATAATGGCAGTTACCAATTTACTGGATGGATACTAAATGTTGAGAACTCTACTAGGCAGTTTTCATATATTATTTTTGTCCTAACAATTACCATCTCCATTGACCAATGAGGCAAGAGTCTCGGCTGAGTGAAGAGACATGGGAAATTAACATAGCTCTTAGTCTCCTATGAACATTGTTTTCTTCAAGCCACAGTTTCTCAGTCCCTCACTATGCTGGTCCCTTTGGTGTCCTGAGCAAGATAATGGAGGTGTGACCACATGTGGTTTTGTATGAGGGAGCTGAGAGAGAGCCCCAAGAGGCTCTTGGAGGGTGTGCCTTACGTGGGAAACAGACTTCTCCAGCCAAGGAGGGGCCAGAATGAGGGGCCAGGAGGCAGTTAGTGATAATGGTGGATACCCAGCAGGGCAAGCACACTCAAGCTCATAAAAATAAAAGTCTTCCCTTGCAGGTCTGACACCCCTGGAAGGAACTCAGGATACCGTTACCAGTTTCCAGCAGGTTTATCTTTGGAAAGGTAAGCTCCTCGGTTACCCGAGATTGTTGGCCTCATCTCACTCAGAGATAAGAGTGTAGAGGTTTCCTTTCCCAAGCGAGTGCTCTGTGTGAAACAGAAGGGCCTCAACTCCTCATCAGATATCAACATCTGAAAGAAAAATGAAAAGTATGGAAACCCAAGAAAGGGTAGATGAAGGAAGTCCTAGGTCCCTGGGAGATAAAGTTCCCTGACCACAAGCAGTCCTTGTTACTAAGAAGGCAGCACTGAGGCCACTGCAGACTAGCAGGAGGCATTGCTCCAAGTGACTTGGCCACATGGGCCTCTCTCTGAGGCTCAGGGGAAGGGGACAGGACCCCAGGCCAGTGGTCCATGGGCCCTTGCTTAGAGATAATGCTACTATGGGTACATGGAAAGGCGGTTCAAAATGGGAAGCCAGTAGAGTCCGCAGCTGGCATCCTCTTTCTGCTTCCCCATCCTTCCTTGTGCTTATGGAACATGGACTGAGTGACTCCCAGAGCCAGGGACTGGGAGAGAGATGAGTGAGGTACAGCCCTTTGCTTTAAGGGGCCCCAGTCTCACGAGGAATGGACAAGGTCATGAGCCATTCATTGCAGGGCAGTCAGTGTTAAGACAGAGGAACGAGCAAGGTCTCGGCCACTCGATGGCTCTCCTCCTCTCCACCCACCCCTCCCTCTCAGCCTTGTCTCCTGAGGGTAAGGCACTGATCTGTTTCCACGCTTGTGAAGTGAAATAGTGGAAAAGAGTGCTGGTTATGGACTGAATGCCTGGATATGAGTTCTTGTTATCACTTTGAACACATCCCTCAGCCCCTAGACGCCACAGGTGAAATAGTGATTAAAAATGTACATACGCATGGAAAAGGTAATGCTTGGCAAGTGCTCAGAACAGGGCCTGGCGCACAGTAGGTGCTCATTACTGCTAGTGCTGCTGCTGGCGCTGACAGAAGAAACAGGAGAAGGAGGAGGAGGAAAAGAAAAGGGAGGTGGGCAGTATCCTTTTCATTTTAAATGAGATTATACACTCCTTTAGTCACACCTATAAGGTAGGTACATAGAGGGGATGACATTTTGCTCATTTTGCAAACAAGGAAATAAGACGCGGAGAGTTTAAGCGGGTGCTGAACCAACCTGGGTGCTTGGGGTGGGGGAGCCCAGATACTGGTGGAAAGGCTTCGGGATGTCCCCTTCCCAGTTAACAACTTGTGGTGAATAAGGTGTTTGTTGTTGAAAACTAAGGGACGACCTCTCTCCAGGACATTTGCCACCCTAACCAGGAGTACCCAAAGACCTGCCGCCCATCCTGTTCTCCCCATCCTCTCACTCTGCTTTCATGGAAGGCCTGTTCCCAGCTGGAAAATTTTATTTTCTTTTTCAAATTCTGATTTATCTACTTACCCTCTGAGTGTCTCGGATAGATTATTTCACCTCTCTAAGTCTCATGAGATAAATGGAAATCTACTCTGAACCTTCACAAGGTGCTATGAGGATCCCATATTTATGAACATATTTTGTTAACTCTTCAGTGCTTTGCACTGTAAATAATTTCAATATCAGGGCCAATAATAGTTCTGTCAGTAAGAGGTTGGTTGATGCTCCATTAAGAGGCCAAAGAGTAGAGACCCATAGCACTGCTGTCCTAGCCCTGTCTTAGGGACATGGCCATGGACCATGAGAATGGCCATTGCCATTTGATTGGCCAGAGCAAGTCCTTCCCTGCTCCCCCAAACATCAGAATGCCTCTCCTCTTCTTTCTCCTAGATTCTGACATGGGGTCACGGCCCGAGTCTATGGGATGTGCAAGGGTCGAAGTACCAAGACCAGAATCTCCAGCAGAAACAGGTACCATCTTGGAAAACTTTTTACACACTTGGGCTGTGGAGACCTGGGTTTAATCAACGAGTGGACCAAGTAATATTCGGCAGACTTCCCTCTCATCTTTTAACCCCAATTATCTATTTCCTAAATATGGACAGCTCCTCAGGTGGACAAATGGCACAGAAAGTAAGGCATTGCAAATTCACTACCGCCATTAGAAAAGTAAACAACCATAAAAACAAAAACAGCAAAAAAGTGATTGAAGGGCAAGATTCAACTGACTGGTTGGTGGCTTCACTTTCCCCCTGAAGAGTCTAAGCAGAATTTATATATTCTGGAATTGTTTAATGAATGAGACGTCCGTGAGAGTCTCGAAAGAGTCACTGCGGTGGAAGATATGAATTCATACACTACGAGGGACAGAACGTGAGAACAGTGACCTCTCTCTGCTCACAGCCTCTGACTGTTATCACTGGTTTGGAGATAAAACTTGAATGGGAGGGAAAAAGGGTGAGTTCACCAGGCAGGCACAGCTTGGTGTGATACAACCTGGGAGGCCACATTGCAAACAGGTAGACCAAGGCTCGAGCCACTTTCCGTCACTTGCCCGTGACGTACTGCGTGGCCACGGGTAATTTGCTTGCCTGCTCGGAGGCTCGGATTCCTCTTGTCAAGAAGGAGAATCTTGCCTCTCTTCCCATTAAATGACAAGACTGGTAAAACATCTGGACCATTGCCTGGCACTTAGGTGCCAGAAAAAATGGTAGTTTCCTTCCTGCTCGCAGAGTTTTCATGAAGATTAGAGGAAGTAATGAACATAAGCCACTGAAAGGGGCTCAGCCCTTAGTAGTTGTTTCAGTGATTGTAGGTCCGTGTTGCGTTCCTAGAGCTGCTGGGAGCATTGGGGAAGGTGTCTTGATTTAAGCCCGGGCTTTCAGGGCAGGGGAAGAGGTCTGGGGCCCCACTCTGCCTCCTTCTGCCCGTGTAACCCTAAGTGAGTCACCTTCCTCAAGCCTCAGCTTCTTGGTCTGTGTATGAGAATGACGATGGTGCCCATGTCATAGGGCGATGATGGGAATTTGGGGTGTGCAGCACAGACGCACAGAGTGAGAGCTCGGAAACTGGTGGCTGTTAGTATCAGGCGAAGGCGATTAGGATCCCAGCGCAGAGCCTGGCTCCTGGCGAGCGTTCAACAGTGTTTCGGCCCCCGCCCTTCTCTTCCTGAATCGCCTGGCAGATAGCAGGACTTGGTTTGGCATCTGGAACCCTCCCCTTGGCAGTGGGTGTCCTTCTGCCCCTGCAGATATTTTCCAGCAGCGGCTTGGTGGGGGGAGGGGCACGGATCAGGAGACACCCCGTCTTTGTGCTCAGGCATCTGGTGGGTTCCCTTCTGCCTGGTGGCTTGGCTCCTCGCAGTCCTGGTCTCTGCCCAGTGCTAGAAAATCCCCAAGCTCACTCTGCCTCGGGGGACTCGTGTTCAGGTTGATCTGCTGCCAGCCATCGCTTTCCTGCTGAAAATTTGAGAAACTCACCAGGGTGGGGGGTGGGGTGGGAAGTGGGGGACTCAGGAGAGAGCCAGCCCTCAGGGGGGCTCCCATGTGCTAGGGGCTTCACAAGCATCCTCTCATGTGTCAAGAACCAGATGACAGCTCTGCGGGTCGGGGCTGTGAGTCACATGCCACCAAAGGGAAGCCTGGGGCTTACAGCACCTCCGTTTCCCCGGCTTGAGACAGTCTAGCGCCAAGTAAGCAGCAGAGCCAGCATTCAAGCCGGGGCCCCTTGACGCTGGAGACTGGGTTCGACTGGATACCAGTGGCCGGGCTGGCACGGTCAGCCTGGGTCCCAGGGCTGTCAAGGCAGGCTCAGGCTTGACAGAGCAGGCGGGCTTGGTTTGATTGGCAGAGTAGCCTTTTTCTTTTCTCCATCGAGCCAATATTTTTATATTGGGAGATTTTATATAAAAAGGTAGGTTTCCACCTTCTCTTGTGAAAAACAGAAGAGAAACTCCGGCAACACTGGCTTCAGCTCTTCCTGGCAGCAACCTGCTGAGCTGGGCTGGGCTGCCGCCTTCCCTCTGGGCATGGCTCTCCAGTTCACCCAGTCCCCACCCAGCCCCTGCCCGCCTTAGAGCCCCTGCCTGCCCCCCAGGATCCTTGAGTTTGCAACCCCCGGCCACAGGGGCTGCCACACAAGTCGTGGCAATGGTGAATGATCTGGTGGCCCTGGAGAGCATTTGTAAAATCCACCAGGATACCCTGAACCTGGGCTGCACCCACAAAACTATCCCATGGGTCCCTCAGCAGGGACCCCCAATGCAGCCCCAGCAGGGGAGTGTGGTCTCTGCCCCCATCTCTGTGGGAGACACCGCCCATCTCCAGTGTCCCTTTCTCAGTTGACTGCATTCCTGGGCGTTAGAAGATGAGTGCGAGCCAGAGAAGCCAGAGAAATCATTTTCCTCTGCTCGTGGGAGTCAGGGCCTGGGGGCTTCTCCACGCACGTGCTGACGTCCTCGCTTCTCAGCCACCCAAGAATGGCCTCTGGGATTCAAAGCACAGTGAGGAGCTTCCCCCTTTCTGATTCAGGCTACTGCAATTATTTTGATCATTTGAAAGAAACACTGGGATGCCAAAGAGAGCAGCCTCCCATCTGGCAAGCCTAGCACTGGTCTCCCTGCCAGAAGGGGAGTACAGAACTTTAACAGAACGAGCAGCAAACGGATCCTTTCTAATGTGGCATTTAAGCCAGTTATCAACTGAAGGGGCTCTAGTAGTCATGCTATCACCCAAGAAATAATTTTTAAACCCATCAGTTTTACTGATACATATTCATAGAGTATAAATCCATCCAAAATGTACAATCAATGGTATTTGGTATAATCACATAGTTGTGCATTTATCACTTCAATCATTATTAGAACGTTTTCATTCTTCCAATAATAATAGTAATAATACATAAGAAACAAACAAAAAACTTACCCCCCCCCAATCTCTCTGTGCTTCCCCTGCCATACATGGCTGCTAGTCTGTTTGCATCTCTCCAGTTTATCTGTATTTATATTTGTAAAAACAGGCTTTTAAATGCAATGTTACCCATAATCATATTTCTCATGAGGTTTCACTATGTCGTACAGTCTGATGTTACATTTTTAGCTTTCCTTTTAGTAATATGCATGACCTTAGACTTTCCCTTTCAATCGCTGTCATACCCATATGATAGCACTGCTGGTTACAGACACTGTGATGAGCTTTCACCATTTCCATTCATTTCCAAAGATTTCCAAACAACCTTTATACCAGTTCTGTGCAGATTAACCCTCAGCTTTCCATTCTCTACTCTCATTCTTTTTTCTGGTGAGCTATATTGTAATTATTAACTCCATGAGTTTGCACAATATATTTAGTTCATAACAGCACAATCATACGGTATTTGTCCTTTTGTGTACGGCTTGCTTCACTCAACATAATGTCCTCCAGTTTCTTCCATGTTGTCATATGCTTCACAACGTCATTTTCTTCTTACAGCTGCATTGTTTTCCATCATATGTCTACTCCACAGTTTGTTTATTATTTATCAGTTGATAGACTCCTGGACTGTTTCATCTTTTGGCAAATAGCGAATAGCCACTATGAACATAAGCTTGCAGATGTCTGTTCCTGTCACTGCCCTCAATTCTTCTGGGTATATACCTAGCAGTGGTACGGCTGGGCCACATGGCAAGCCTATATTCAACTTCCTTAGGAACTGCCAAACAGTCCTCCACAGTGACTGTTCCATTCTACATTCCCATCACCACGAATAAGCACTGCATTCTCTCCACATCCTCTCCAACACTATAGTTTTCTGTCTTTTCAATGGGGACTATTCTATTAGATGTGAAATGATATCTCATTGTAGTTGTGATTTTCATTTCTCTAAATCGTTAGTGATGTTGAGCATTGTTGTTTTTTTTCCATGTGCTTTTTTGCCATTTGTATTTCTTTTTTGGACAATTGTCTATTCAAGGTTTTAGCTCATTTTATAATTGGGTAGTTTGTCTTTTTATCCCAACAAATATTTTTTAGCACATATGCCATGCCAGGCTTGTTTGGCTCTGAGCTTCCAGGGGTAAAGCAGACAGGACTGCCTGTGCAAGGTCAACAGTCTAGCAAAGAAATCCAGGTGCTGCCGTTGCAGTACCCTGTGGCAGGTGGTATCATGGGGACAGGGGGACAGGGGGACACTGGGAAGGCAGGGGAAGGGGAGACAGGGTAGTCTGCAGGAGGCAGGAAAGACTTTTCCGAGGAGTTTCCAGAGGCTCACCTGGAAGAAGGTGTTCCAGGTAAATGGAATGGCCTATGCAAAGACTCTGAGGGCAGAGTGATTCAGGGAACTTCAGGTGTGCTTTTCGGCTGCTGCATGAATTTTCTCCCTTCCTCTGCTGTCTTAGGAGGTGATCTGTGCTCTCTCTGAGATCCTACCTTGTGCTAGGCACAGTTCAGTGGGAGAAATGGGCGTGCAAACTGGCCATTAGGCAAAAATGTGAGGGGTGATAGCACACAGGGTGGGTTAGCATAGAGGAGAGGGTGGTAAGTGGTTTCTGGGGTCTCTGCCAACAGAAAACTTCTGTACTAGCCAGATACTTGTAAAACCTTTATCCCCTTTGGTGGTAGTTTCTAGTAGGCAGCTCATTCTTCAAGAGCCTGCTAGTAGAGGATACCCAGGTCCAAGGCAAAGTGATGGCACACTTAGGATGCAATGCCCTTTATTCCAGAGCACCAAGCTAAGGGACAAGTTCACCTCCCTCATCAGTTTCATGCTCTCCAATCCAAGCCCCTATGGAAGAGCAAGAGCATTCAAGAGGAACGCATGAACCTGGGATTTGGGGCCCTTCAGCACCAGAGAACCACTTTGTAGAGCTATTAACAGGAGTGCAGGAGTTAACAAATTTGATCCTTGAAGCACCAGTAGGAGCTATCTTGGTGGGGATCAGCAGAGAGAGGATCAAGCATGAGCAATAATTCTGGGACATGAAACAGTGCAAGATGAGCTAGAATTATCTGTGTTTCCATGCTTTTGGAGTGTAAATTGAGGCAACTGGAGATGAGGCTCTAAATACAGTTAGAGTCCAGACCAAGAAGAGAGCTTGCACTTCTGTCTTGTGGACAGTGGGGTTTCAAAGAGAGCCTTAAACTGGTGATCATGGCATATGAATGGATGAGAAAAGAACAGGAGTTGTTTAAGCTAGAACTTTAGGTTTGGGGTTGAGTGATCAAAAGCTGTCATCATAGATGAAGGCTGCAATTTAGGAGAGGAACTGAACTTCCAAGTGGCCTCAGAAGACAGAAGTAGCATCATTGTTAAAAGTTGCAAAAAGACAAATTTGACTCCAAAACTCGAATGATGATGGAATGGGTTGTTGAAGTTGGCACAAAGATATCATGAAGTTTTGCAAGAACATCAGCCAGAAATGTCATGGGGAAAAGTCCTACATTGGGTGAAAAGGGGGGCCATATGGCTCCCATGGTTTCTTCCAAACCAAGATTCTAAGATTTTACAACTCCATAATTTTTAGGCTTTCTAGGTCCTTCTAAACCCAGACTGCCAACCTCATTGACTCAAAACTTCTTTGACTTCACATAGCCTAAAAATGTGTCTTTCTCTGACTTTGACTCTGTCTCTGTCTCAGTCTTTCTGTCTCTCTTTTTCTCTCTTATATTCACTGTAGAGATTAAGGTGAAGGAAGTTGACTTTTTCCTTCTTTTTCAGATTTGACCACAGAGCTTTTCTCCACTGTGGACCTTAACCAGGTCATTGTCAATGGAAATAGACATCTGCCCAGCCAACAGCACTGGCTTTTCAAACACTTATTTTCACTCCAACAGGCAAACCTGTGGTGCCTCTCTCGTAAGTATTCTTAGACCTCATCATTCTTCTTCTAGACCCCGTGGCCAGGCATCACAGCTTAGCTTAACTGTTAAGAAGCAGATAAGATCAAAGTCCGTATGACTCTGGGAACCCTACAGTGCTAGTATCATGTGAGATATAGAAGAAAGACTTTTCACAACTCCTATCTTCAAGAAAATTAAAGTACAGTTGGTTGCTATTCTCTCAGAACCTATCATCCACCTGTCCATTCATCATGCATTTGATATCCATGCATCCATCCATCATCCATCCATCCATAGTCCACCCATCCATCATTCATCCAGCCATCCATCATCCATCCATCAATCCATCATCTATCCATCCATTATCCATCCTTCCATCCATCCATCTACCCACCTATTCATCCATCACCTATTCGTCCATTCATCCCTCATCCATCCTTCCATTCATCCATCCATTCCTTAATGAACAGGCAGCATTGAGCATGTGCTATGTTCAAGGCCTTGTGTTTGACCTTGGGGATGAAAGAACAGCAACAACAAAAATCAACCATAACTCTGCCCTCAGGGAGCTTGCAAAGACTGACATGGAAGTGAGGACAGGGGACATGATCTTCCAAGTTCATAAGGATTTTATAGTTCTTTGGCTTCTCATTTGCTGTCCTGACTGCCTCTGAGATGATCATGGGTAGATGAAGTGGAATTTTACTCTCCTTGTTCCAGTATTGCTGAGTCTGAGGCTCACCCCTCACTCCCTTAGACTCTAACTCTAGTCAGGGGCACATGGACTCTCTATTCCATGCATACCCATCTCCCTGGCTAGCAGAACCCCAGTGTTTTTTCTTGGTCCTTCCACATTGGACAGCCTCAATCACCTTGGGTCTTTGCCTTGCCTAAGAAGAATTCTTCCTTAGCTTTTCTTCCCAGAGGATCCTATAGTAGTAACTCTCCCCTGTAGTCTTTCTAAGGATTAAACACCAAATGCTCTCTTGCCATAGGCTGTGCTCAAGAATCCTCTTTCTGCCAGCTCGCAGAGGTAACAGATAGCACACCCTTGTACTTCACCTGCACCCTCTACCCAGAGGCCCAAGTGTGCGATGATGTCTTGGAGTCCAATCCCAAGGGCTGCAGAGTGATCCTGCCCCATATGCCAAAGACCCTGTTCCGGAAGAAAGGTGAGGGCTTGGTGGGATCTGTACAAACTCTGTTTCCAGTGGGCTGCTGGCTCTGTGGTTTTAGAAATATGTAAATTAATTTCTTCTTTTAAAAGGAAAGTTATCTATGCTCCTTATAAAGATGTGAGCAATTCAGAAATGCATCAAGTTGACTATAGAGAATAATCCTGCTCTGCAGTCCACTCCTCAGAGAGGCACTGTGAATGCATGTGCTAGTTAGAATTCCATTGAGTAGGATATTTCAGAAAATCCAAACAGTGGCTTTAACAAGAGAGCAGTGGGTTTTCTCTCAAGAACATTAATGATACTATTTTTATAATGTTTTTTCACCCTGCACAGTCTCCATTTCCTCAAAGATGCTGCCACCCTTCATTTTCTGTTAGCTCTGTCCTCTTGCTGGATACTTTTCTCAGATGTCTGGCGATCCTTGGTTTTCCATTCAAATATAAGACAGGAGCTCAAAAGCTACTGGGGAAGCCCTGAGTGTGTGCTGGGAGCTTGTTGACTTTAGGTTTTCCTGTAGGATAATCTGGTTAGGCTATCTTTTTTAAAAAAAATTAATTTATTTAAGTATACCAGTCATACATAAACATACATAAACAATAAGTGTATAATAATAGTTGTGAACTTACAAAACAAACGTATATAGCATCATACAGGACTCTCGTAATTCACCCTACTACCAATAACTTGCGTTGTTGTTAAACCTTTTTAGCTAAGGATTAAAGAGCACTCTCAAAATTACTACTAACCAAAGTATTTTTCCCCCAACCAACCCTACTATTATTATCTTTATATCATTTATATATGAACATACATAAACAATTAATTGTATAGTAAAAGTAGTGAACTTACAAAGAAAACATCCATAACGTCATACAGGGGTCCCATCCACCAATACCTTGCATTGTCATGAGATGTTTGTTACAAATTATGAAAGAATATTGTTAAAATCTTACCAGTAATCATAGTCCTTATCTTACATTTGGTGTATTTTTCCCCCAACCCACCCTATTATTATTTTTTAAATATAGTTTTTATGACAGAAGTTGTAAACATAAAGAACAGTCATGCAAATGTGCAGAATTCCCAAACAAAACTCCTCCATCAACATACTACACTGTGCTGGAACATTTGCTACAGATAAGATAATATCATCTGATTGTTACCATGTCTATAGTGTATTTTTGGCTCACATTTTCCATTCTGCCTCATTATCAACACAGTACATCTTTTGCATAGATGCAAGGATATTATATTATTACTACCAACCACAGTCCATAGATCACTCCAGCTGTATTTTTCCCATGCTTCCCCACATTCCCAACAACCTGCAGTAGTGATGTACATTTGCTCTAGCTCACAAAAGACACTCTTGCATCTGTACCATCAACCACAATTCTCATCCACCTCTTGGTTGACTGTACTATTCAGTTCCTAGATTATTCTCTAGCATTCTGTCAAGTGGCAATTACTTACCTAGACTACCATTTTCAGTCACATCCCCATTTTTTTTTCATATCCCCATTTATTAACTAGCTGTAACTCACTATGTGTTACCATCCAGTCTATATATTTCCACTTTTACAGTAAAGTTAATTAAAACTTCTATATACATTAAACATCAGTAGTTCATCTCAGTCCTCCTCTTATCTCCTTTAAGAATCCACCACCTACCACAAGATCTTGGAGATATTTTCCTACAATTTCTTCTAGAAGTTTTATGGTTCTTGTTTTTATTTTGGGGCTTTTGATCCATTTTGAGTTAATTTTTGGATAAGATGTGAGATAGGGGTCGGTCTTCTTTCCTTCTTCTGGCTATGGATATCCAGTTCTTTCAGCACCATTTGTTGAATGGACTGTTCTGCCTGAGCTGTGTGGGTTTGACAGGCTAGTCAAAAATCACTTGACCATACATGTTAAGGGTCTGTTTCTGAACCATAAATTCGTTGTCAGTGGCATGGGAATCTGTGTTTCTTTTTGTTGCATCATCTTGTTGTGTCAGCTCTCCATGTGGGTGGTGCCATTCTCAGGCAGGCTGCACTTTCTTTTGCACTGGGTGGCTCTCCTTATGGGGTGCACTCCTTGCATGTGGGGCTCCCCTATGCAGGGGACACCCCTGCATGGCATGGCACTCCTTGCGCACATGAGCACTGTGCATGGGCCAGCTCCACACAGGTCAAGGAGGCCTGGGGTTTGAACCGTGGACCTCCCATGTGGTAGATGGATGCCCTAACCACTGGGCCAAGTCTGCTTCCCTGAACCATAAATTTGATTCCGTTGGTCTATGTGTCTGTCTTTAGGCCAGTACCATGCTGTTTTTACAACTATAGCTAGGTAATATGATTTAAGTCTGGAGATGAGGGTTCACTTTTCCTTTTTATGATGTTTCTGGCTATTCAGGACCCCTTACCCTTCCAAATAAATTTGATGATCATGTTTTCAATTTTTAAAAATGCTGGTAGAATTTTTATCACGATTGCATTGAATCTGTATATCAATTTGAGTAGAATTGACATCTTAATAATATTTAGTTTTCCAATCCATGAGCATGGAATGTTCTTCCAGTTATTTAGGGCTTTTAAAAAATTTCTTTTAACATTGAGTTGCAGTTTTCTGACTATAAGTGCTTTACATTGTTGGTTAAGCTTATTCCTGACAATTTGAGTTTTATCTGTCATATTCTATTTTCACCACTCTTTTGACATTTTTGATTATTCTTATTGATATAATCTTCATTTCTAGACTCTCTTCCAGGCCTCTCTCTCTTGTCTTTTCTTTTCAGGCTCTAGTACATCCTTTAGTATATCCTGAAAATCTTGTCTCTTGCTTAGAAATTCTTTCAGTTTCTGTTTATCTGTGAATATTCTAATCTCTCCCTCATTTTTGAAAGACAATCTTGCTGGATATAAGATTCTTGGCTGGAAGTTTTTTTCTTGTAGTATCTTAAATATATCAGACCACCATCTTCTTGCCTCCATCGTTTCTGGTGAGAAATCGGCATTTAATCTTATTGGATACCCTTTATAAGTTATGCATTGCTTTTCTATTGCGGTTCTCAGAATTCTCTCTTTGTCTTTGGCATTTGACTTTCTGATGAGTATGTGTCGTGGAGTTGGTCTATTCAGATTTTTTTGGATGCGAGTACATTGTGCTTCTTGAACATGGATATCTATGACCTTCAATAATAGGGTTGGGAAATTTTCTACCATTATTTCTTCAAATATTCCTTCTGCCCCTTTTCTCTTCTTTTCTCCTTCTGGGACACCCATGACATGTATGTTTGCATGCCTTTTGCTGTCATGTAGTTCCCTGAGACCTTGTTCAATTTTTTCCATTCTTTTCTTCATCTGTTCTTTTGTATGTTCACTTTCAGAGGCTATTTCTTCAGGCTCACCAATCATTTCTTCTGCCTTCTCAAGTCTGCTATTATATGATTCCAATGTTTTTAAAATTTCATTTATTGCATCTTTCATTTCCATAAGATCTGCTATTTATCTATGTATGCTTTCAAATTTTTCTTTGTGCTCATCCAGTGTCTTCTTAATATCTTAATCTCTTTAACCATCTCATTGAATTTATTAAGGAGATTTGTTTGAACATCTATGATTAGTTGTCTCAACTCCTTTATATCATCTGTAGGCTTATCTTGTTTCTTTAACTGGGCCATAGCTTCCTGTTTCTTGGTGTGGGTTGTAATTTTTTGTTGGTGTCTTGGCATCTGACTTAGTAGAGTGTTTATTCTGGGTGCAGTTTTTCTCTTTAGTTTAGGGCTTCCTGCCCTTTCTCCCTTGCTGGTTGTATAGTAGGAGCAAAGCATGTAGTTGATGCTATAAGCTGTGGAGATTCCAGCTGCCCTCATTGTGCCAGGGACTGATGAAGCTTCTCCCAACTTTCTCTTTTGTCAGGGGTAGGGACAGAATCACAGCTGTGTGGAATAATCCAAGTTGTGCAGGCCTAGAATGTAGTTGCCCAGAGAGACTAATGAAATTTCAAGCCCCTGCTTGGGTTAAGGATGGAGCTTCAGGTGTGGGCAGCAATCTGTGCAGTGTGGGTCCAAGATGACTGTAGTTGCCCCAGTAGACTTCTGATTTTCAGTCTGTGCCAACCAAAGTTACCTGCAGTTACCTGGATAGGCTGGTGCAGTGTCTGCCAGTCTCCTCCCTGCCAGAGGCAGGGCTGAAGCCTAAGCTAGGGCTATGGGCCAATCTGGGTGAAAGAAACCAATTTCTAATATCACTGTGATTTTCGGTCAGCCTTGCTTCCCCTCAGGCTGGGGGCAGAGTCAAATGGTGGCCACCAGCCACTTTCTGACTTGGGCTGATTCACACCCAGCTCTTCCCAGGATTATATCTTAGCCAGCCTAGTCTATCAATCAGTAGCTGAAATCGGCAGCCAACCATCTCCTCCTCCCCTGTTTTTGGGGAATGGAGCTTCCTATTCCAGCCACAGAATAGCTCCTGGGGCAGCTTGTACTGCCAGAGTAGGACAATCAGCTTGACTGGTAATTTCCTGGAGAGGTTAGTGCAGGGTTCCCCAGCATCCTCTCTCCTGGAGGTGGTGCTGGTGCCTAGGCTAGAGATGCAATCTGACCTGGATGAAAAGAAGCTGGTCTCCACCAGCACTGGGATTTTCAGTCCGCCCAACTTCCCTCATGCCAGGTGCTGAGTTAAAATGGTGGCCACTGGCCTCTTTCTGACTTGGACAGGCTTAAACTTTAGCTATTCTCAGGGTTAAATTTTAGCCCATTGAATTTACTCCTTAGTAGCTGAGGTTGGTGTCCAACCGTCTCTTCCTCCACCATTTTTGGAAAGTGGAGCTTTCAATTACAGCCATGGAACAGCTCCCAAGGTGGCTTGTGCCTCCAGTGGAGGATGGGCACCGGCCTCTGGGGTGTGGAGCGCTCTGCTTATGAGTCTTCTCTGCAGAGGGGTAGTCTCCTCCTTCCATTCCTTCAAAGATGTTGCAGGATGCTCTTCTGGCCTCCTGGAACCCCCAAACAGGTGCTTCAGCTAGCTCCAGATAACTTAGGGTATTTACTAACTGCTCTGTAGCGGGAGGTGACTCTAGGAGCTCCTTACCCCGCTGCCATCTTGTTGGTTCTCCTGCCTAGGCTATCTTTTGGGGAATCCCCCAGGTCAGTATTTTTAAATCCTTCTTCCATAGGAATCTCTTGCAATTCCTGACCTGGGGTCGTAAGCCTGACTGCTAGTGTTTTAGGCACCACATTAAGTTGGGAGGCTGGGGCGAGGGTGGGCGTGTCTCAATATCCACTATGCAACTAAATTGAAGTGATGCACGGGTTTCAATGTGGTACTCATGCCGTTAACTCTGCATGGTTCCTCCCAGGCTCTTTTGTCCTCTCCAGAGAATAAGGCTTCCATCTTCTTCCATAGTGGGGAGGGGGCAGGTGTGAGCTGTGTTAAGAGGAAGAGGTCATCTGGAGACCTAATTGCTTCTTAAAGAGATTTTCAACCAATGCTTCTGTTCTCAGCCGCTTTCACTCCCCAGTGCTGTTGATACTTTAACCTTTTGGGATTAAGCATAGTCTCTTGGGTTGTTTCTTGGCTCTTGCCTCAGAAAGGTTGAAGAGTCAGCTTTCTTAGGTCTATTTTTTCATTTTATCGTCCTCTGTGTGCTTCCTAGCTTTCAAAACTCTGTTGCTATATCTCCTCTCTTATTTTCTTTCTCTCTATGGGTCCATGCCTTTGAAATAATTCCTTTATTGTTATTTTAGAAAGATTTGAGGAGGGAGCACAGGGTCAATACATGATTTTAATCTGTCCATCTTTAACTGGTTTTTACTCCCTTGTCCTCATATTTTCATGGATACAACAAATCTCTCTAAATAAAATAATTTCTTTCTTCCTTTGTGTAGTTGTCCTGAGAGATAAAATCAAGAACTTTTACATGCGCCTGCCATTCCAAAAACTGACGGGGATTTCCATCAGAAACAAAGTGCCCATGTCTGAAAAATCCATTTCTAATGGGTAAGCAACCTCCACCCCCTCCCCCAATATTTACTGACCCTTCTACTTCCAGAAAAAAGGTGACACAACATCAGTTAAAGGCACAAATATTAAAAACGACAACAACAACAACTAGTAAAACCAAAGGTAAGGGAGGAAAAGGTAATAAGGAAATAATCATACCTGCAAACCTTGGCCAAAGTAAATTACCAAGCCCTGAGCCACCTGTCAGCTGATGGGAAAGGGAAACACTAAATTGCATCTTGCCAGCAAATAATAATTTTCAAGCTCTGTAATGAACTTAATTAGCAAAGCCTCGAAGTGCTATATTCAGAATCTTGAGAGCACATAGAACTTTTAATAGAGCCATAAGGCTTATAAGAACTATGACTTTAAAAATGTTTGTTTACTTGTTTTGTTATTTATTTTTGTTAAAATTGATGTAGTCTGTGGATTTTGCATATGAGCATCACCAGAAGGTCATTTTTACAAATCACATTCCTGGGTCTTACCCTGGACCTACTGAATCAGAATATTCTGGGGTGAAGCTCAAGAATCTGAATGTTAAATAAGTTCCCCCCACTCCACCCCACAATTCTTATACATTTTAAGACTTAAAACTCATTGACTTATAAACTGTGGATCTATAAAGTGCTGAGTTATGAAACTGTGTCATGTTACTTTTACTTTTGCAAATGGAGATAAAAAGATGGAAGAGGCTATCCTGTCTTGAAAAATGGTTGGATACCACCCATCCTGATGGTAGGAGGGGAGGAAAAGTAGAGCTGGATCCTGGGATCAGCATGACTGCAGTGTTGGGAAAACAGAGCCCTGTATCGACAATTAGGGAAGAAGTTTGATGGAGAAGCACATTGTGCAGGCCGCAGTTTAGCAGTGGGCTCCCAAGAAAGGAAAACCGAATCAGCAGGTGGGCAGGTGGGCAGGGCTCTGGAAGAGAGCAAATAAGGGGGAAGCGGTGCACAGGAATTGGACATGAGAGAAGCCGCCCAGCGGGGATAGGCTTTAACAGCTGGGAAGGGATTTGGGTCCAGGGGCTCCTAAGACAGGGAAGGAGAATAGCAAGAGTGAGGCAAGATCCCCCCACCAAAAAGGGCTTGCAGGATTGAACAAGCTCTCAGGAGTTGGGAATGAGTTATCAGAACTGGAGATCACGGTCAGGGCAGAGGAGGTTGGAACTGAGCTTGGAAACATTTGTTTAGAGCTACTTAAGTCCCTCCTGCCAGGATGGGTCCTAGAAACTGAGCATGGAGTCTAGTAGCCACAGTGAATTGATAAACGAGGAAGGCCCTGAGAACCTGGATGTGCTGACCCAGAAAACAGAATTGTATTCTTGCAGAGTAAGAAAGTGGAGAAGCCAAGGGGACAACAGACTTCAGCTCTGTGCTGCTCCATCACGCAGCTGCTTGGGTCGTGCTGCTTAGAAGCCCGTGGACGGCCTCTTTTTGGAGACACTTTCCCTATCGTGCCTTCCTTTTCTTAGAGCCTCCTGCTAAGATGTTCTCCTTATCTGAAAGGATTGTAGGAGCACGTTCAGGATCCCAGGGCAGCTTGGCTTGGAGCCCTGCCTGTAACAGACACAAAATAAATGCTTGATGAATGAATGAGAGAATGAAGGATGGCAAGACAACATTGCTGAGAAAAAAGTAGAATTCTGTCTTGAGAAAGAACCTCAAAACTATGGAATCTATCCATGTAAATTGGGCAAAACTTTGCCAAATTTGATGGTCAAAGAAAAGAAAGAATTCCTATGATTCAGCTCACCCAGAGGATCCTTGGCCACCACTGAGCACCTTCAGGCCTGTTCTCTTTTACTTCTTACTCTAGGTTCTTTGAATGTGAACGACAGTGTGATGTGGACCCATGCTGCACTGGCTTTGGATTTCTAAATGTTTCCCAATTACAAGGTAATCATGATAACAATGCCCTCATCCCTGTGCACAGCACTTTACAGTCTATAAAATGTATTTGTCTCTATGATCTTATCCAAGTCTCAGTATCTCCTCAAGGTAGGTGGGATCTTCATCCACAGAGGAGCAAGTGAGGACTTGGATGGGGGAGTCTAGTAGCTACAGTAGCTGGGACTTGACTTCTGGGCCCCTGCTCTGCTAACTTTACGTGTGCAGCTCTCCTGACCCAATCCCGTTCCTTCCGTGCTTCACTTAGCGATCTTCTGTTCATCTTTCAAGATTAGGGTCAGGCAGCTTGGTGGAGTGAACTTTGAATCCACTCATTTAAATCTTGGTTAAGTCACTTATTCGTGGTGTGGTCTTTACAAGTCATTTTATCTCTCTGAGCCTCAGTTTCCTCATCTGTAAAAATGTCTGTGACTGCTACCTTCCCCATAGGGTTGTGTGAGGACCAAGCACTGTGATGCAAAGTCCTAGCACAGCCCAGGGCACATGATGGGTGCTTGGTATGTATTAGCTGCCTCCATCCCTGTGCTCTTAGGCCAAAAGCTCCACAAGTTCAGGTACCAGGCTTTTCGTCCTTTTCCCAGGGACTAAAATCATGTCCGAAATATAGCGGTCCTCAGTGTCTGCTGAAGAATGAGTTTGCAGAATTTCTCTCATTCCATGAGCATCTCTGGTCATGACCATTTTGCCTGGTCCTGGTTATTTTTCACTCTAGGAGGAGAGGTGACGTGCCTAACTCTGAACAGCCTGGGACTTCAGACATGCGGCGAGGAAAATGGAGGAACCTGGCGCATTTTGGACTGTGGCTCTCCTGACATTGAAGTCCGCACCTATCCCTTTGGCTGGTACCAGAAGCCTGGTGAGTAACTTTACCCTACCAGCTACATAGCATCTATATTTGGCTGTTTCCCAACCATGAATTAGGATGATGTCCTTGGACTGAGAATTAGATTAGGCAGATTCACTGAGTGCAAGCAACAGAAACTTATTCTTCTTAATTTAAGTCGCAAAGAAATTTAGTGGAAGTCTGCTCATAAACTTAAGGAAAGATGACCAACTAGGTCTCAGAAAAGATGAAATTGGGCCAGCTCCATGGATATACTTCACAGGAATTTAGCAAGAAGGAAAGGACAACCTCTTCAGGGTATCCCTATCATCACTGATCTCTTTCAAACGGTTTTAGTTATTGTATTCAAACTTTGACTCTAAGGGAGAGAATTTGGTCTATGAGTCCACCCATTGCCAGAGGGAGGGTGGGGCAGCTTGACTGACAATTCCAATAAGAGTGTTTGAAAGGCAGGAGGGGAAGGTGCTGCTGCTGGACAGGCGAAATTCACGGATGTTTACTCTGCAAGCTTCCCTTGGTTTTCTTGGCTCATCAACTAAACGGGACACTGTAGCACATAGCAGTCTTAGAGAGGGATGGGGGACAACTGGAATGTATTTTACAATGTGCGTGAGGTTAGAAGTTCGGTGCCAAGTCAAAACTGTCCCCATGGGGTCCTTAATTCATGTATGCTGATGATATCCTGGCAAGTTTTAGGAGCTCAATTTGAAATTGTTGAATGAATGAATGTCCTGCATGGTGTGGTGGAGAAACCACTGTACTCAAATGAAGAAATGGTGTCTTCCCAACTCTGCCATCTTCTATACGTTTGTCATTAGGAGAGTCATACCACTTCCTTGGGCCCTGGTTTCTCCGTCAGTAAAATAAGTGGATGGGGCTCCCTGAGGTCCTATTACTTCCATTCTGGGGGTTCATGAGTGTGGGTAGCCTCAGGGAGCAGAAGGTAACTGACTACCTGGAGACTGCATACCCCACCCTGTGTCTCTAAAACAAATTCACAAAAAAGTCCCAGATACAATAAGATGGAAGACCCTGTCTTGGTAGGTGTCCGATGGGGAGACCAGTGTGAGGTTTGGCATCTTCAATCTCTATCGCTAATGGCTTCCTCCTTAGTTCAGAAAAATGATAGGATGGACTCTGTGCTTGCTCGGCCCTTGCCCCAGAAGTTAGAGTCATGGAATGTGTGACCCAGAAAGAGTCCTAGAGATCCATAATGTCAACGTCTGCCTTCGTCACATCACCAAGTACGCTTTGCCCACAGTGGGCAAGGCAAGGAAGTCTGACATTCATCATGAATCTGCTGTGGCAGACATGTGCTGGGTCTAGCACCATCATTCAGTAGCACCCTAAGGCACCCTAGTATTTCCATGTAAGATGAGGAGAGTGAGGCCTCGAGAGTTGAAGTTGCTTGACCCAAGTCATGCAGCTTGGAAGAAGCAGGCAGATGGCAAGCCCAGATCCGACGGCCCTAAAACTTACACTCTTGCCCTTTTAATAATGCCTCTTCCTCACAGGCCTTCAATATCCCCTAAGGGACCAGATATTGAAATGTCTAGACACCTTGTCTGGCTGAGTTTCCCTCAACTTGACTAACAAGTAATTAATAAGTTTAAAAAGAAAAGTTGAGTAATAAACCAACAAACCAAACCAGCTGGTGGCTTGGCCCCTTGTTCCCAAGCCATATCGAGCAACCTGAGAGGCCCAGGGCCTCTTGGTGTCATGTGTGTATATATATATATATATATATATATATATATATTTGAGTTAATTATTACCAGGCTGAGTGGAAGCACCCCCTCTGAGGTATACCTTGAGCATCCTGCAACTTGATCCAAACTCGCTCTATTGGGTTTTTATTTCTTTTAGCCTCTAAAATTATTTTAAGGGAAAAAAAATTAGGGTAGAATTAAATTGCCTTGGTAGGTTTCTTTTTAGGGAAGAGAACTCCCCTTTACCTCCCAGGGGCCAGGGAGAAGTGAACACCTGCACAGACCTTGGCCCTTGCAGATCAGGTCTGAGCATGTAGGGGGAATCTGAGCTGAATTCTCACGTCTCAATGCCATCTGGTCCACCAGTTCGCCCCCACCTCTCCCTGCCTCCTTGCTTCAGGTTATGAGACAATAGAAGAATGTCTGTTTTCATCTTCATAATGCTCAGGCAAGAGCTGGGTAAAAAGGAGCTTAAGAAATAATTTGTCTGCTCAGAAATATAATGTGAATCAGACCGGCGTGTTACAACATCTTGGTAGGAGTTGGCAAGGAAAAGATCCCAAGGTGCTTGTTGTCCCAGCTCATTCCAGCCTGTTTCTTTTCATCTGACTGCAGAGACTACTAACTTTTTCCAACATATGTGCCCACGGGAGGCAGGCTGAAGGCTTAAGAGTTTTAATCAGGAGCTCAGGGCCGAGAATTAAAAATTCACAGAGGTGCTCCCATCAGTAAAGACTGAGCATCCCCTGAATCTGGGCCTCACGACCCAAATCCAGCCTTTCCTCCCTGGGCTGTGCCGCCTGTCCTGATGCTCAGCGCGTTTCTCCCTAAATCCTCACCACCACGGTCAGGAGAGGAAGCCGAGGCTCAGAGAGGCTAAGTAGCATGCCCAAGATCACACAGCAACAGGATGACAGAGTTAGAATTTGGACTGAGGTCTTTTGACTCTAAAGCCCTACGCCAGATGGCTGAGTGTGAAGAAGGCATGTTCCCTGCCCTTAAGGCACTCACAGTCGGAGGTTTTGAAACAATAAACAAAGAAGCCGTTTTGGTGCTGGCCTCTCGTGCCACAAGTCTAGACGCTCTGGAGCTTTACTGAGTGTCTACTCTGGACCGTATACTGTGCTGGCCCCAGGAAAAGAGAGAGCAATTCAGCCCAGCATTTTCCTTAGAAGCTGACAGCCTAGTGAGGAAAACATGAGCGCCAGTGATTAAGCAGGCATCATAGACTGAGTGCTGCGACACGGGGAACATGGGAGCAGGAAAGAAATTCTGTTGGTGAGCTGTGGGAGTCTGTTGCTGAAAGGCTCCTACGACCCCCCTTCATGCTTTAGGGACCACCTCCTGCAGCCTCCCGGGCCCCTGCTGTGCATGGCCCACCAAGGCAGGCGTTCACACTGGGTGCTGCCTGCTCAGAGCCGGGTGGAAAGGAAGCATGCTAAAACGGCAGGAGTCTCCCATTCTTCCATCCATGACTCTCGGGCAGAAAGCCTCTGGCACCCCATGGCCTTAGGAGCAACTTGTTTCCCATGTCAGGAGAGCAGTGGGGGAAGGGCTGGGTGTCGGGGCCCTCGTGAGGGGCCGTAGCATCATGGTCTCCAACCGAGGAGAACCCGCTTCCCACTGTCCCTTGAGCTTAAGTCGTCCTGGTCAGAAGTGGGTGGAGGAGTGCGTCTTCAGGCACTGTGGGTTATCTCCTTCTAAGACCTAAATGGAGAAAGGAATCTTCCTGAAGGAGACTGGTTTAATAAATTGGACTATTGTGGTTGAGTCATGCTGACTGGTACAAAATCATCTTTTGATTCGTGATATGTTTTGAGCCAAAACATACTCACTTTCTAGATTCCCAACCTTAGTATGGTCTTGGGTTTGTGTTTCTCTAGTAGACAAAACCACACGGTGGACGGCAGGACATCCCGGCACAAGAGCGGAGGTTGTCATTACTGCTTCCCCATTCTTTTCTTTACATTAGTCAATCATGTCCACACCTGTAGGATATAGCCCCTGAGGGCCTGGAAGGCTGCGTGAAGGAGGGGCCTGACCCCCGAGGAGAGGCAGATCCCTTGTCTTCGCCTCTCAGGAAGCACCCACGCATGAGTCGGAACTTTTTACAAAGCAATGAAGGCAATTTCCATGATCGGTTTCCCGCTTCCTTCCAACCCGTGGTCATTTAATGTCTTGGCATCTACGCTGAGTGAATACCCCGGGGCGCCCCGGCGAGAGACAGGTACAGGAAGCGGACGCTTGGTCTCTGCTTCTGAGGAGCTACCACAGAGGAAAAGGAAATCAGTGGACGTTTGCTGCGCTGCTCCTGTGTCACACGCTGGGGACGCACGAGGGGTAGCAGGCCCTGTCCTCGAGGGGTTTACAGCTTGGAAGGGGAAGCAGATGTGAAAGGAAGTGACCATTTCTTAAGCTCCTACCAAATGTCAGAAACAACTCAAAAGTGCTTTCTGTGTTCACATGCTCACAACCCCTTATGGGGTCGGTGCTCTTCCTACCTGCAGCCATCAAGTTCCTGCTGTGTTCTCTGGACCCAAGAATCACAAGGATAGGTGGCTTGTGTTGCTGGATGCTTCGGGTGCACGAAATGAAAACGCTAGCTCTGTTCTACCAGGGGTTATTCCAAAGGGACTTCAGGGAAAAGCTGGACCCAGTGGAGGGATGTGGAGTGAAGGGTGCAGTGGCCAGGACTTAGGACGGGCAGCAGGTTCAGGGCCCACAGCCACGCTCCTGCCCCACAGACTTCACCCGCACCCTGACGAGGGCAGCATAGCCTTGCCACCTGGGCTATGTTCAAAGACAATACAAGCGGTCTCCAATCATCCAGGAGAAGAGAGGCGCAAACCCAGAGCAGGGACTGCCCAGAGCCGGTGGCAGCGGGCCTGCTGGATTTGCTGTCCAGAACAGAAAGTGCTACGGGTCTTACCACAGAACTGCAGAGGTTCAGGCTAAGCAATTGTGGATGCAAATGAGGAATGAGGCAGTTTGCCGTCCCTTCCGAGCCACAGGACCTAGATAGGATGCCTCCTCTGTGCCCAGAGGACAGGGAAGGGGGCAGTGCTGGGGGAAACGAGGGTCTGCTCTGCAGTCAAGTGGGGCCCTGAGCCCAGGGTTTCAGGGAAGCGGTGGCCCGCTGGGCAGTGGCGCCTCTGCTCTTTGAAGAGAACCAGCACTGCCCACGCCTGTGTGCTGCCTGCAAGCAGCGCGGGGTCTTTGGGTTACCAACAGAGTCAAATGTGACCGCTAAGAAAATGCACCAGAGCCTCCCAGTTCCTCTCCATTCTGCTAGGCAAATGTCCTTGGGCCTGGCAGCAGGTATGGAATGGGAATGGAGCCTGGAAAGGAAGTGACAAGCTCTTCTAATTATGTGCTTGCTCCCACACGTGGGTAGCAGTTTCCTGGAGAATCTGCTCTTCCTCCTCTTTCACATCAGACCAACAGTCTCTAGCACTTACTAGGCGTGGCATCTGCTCCTAGCCCTGGGCTGGCATTCTGCATGTAAAATGCCCTTACACCCCCGAGCAACCCCAGGAGTAGGGGCTCCTGCCACCCCATACAGTGCTGTGCTGGTAAATATTTACCACCTGGTGAGGGGGGGAGCAGCCCCGATTTGTAGCGTTTGCCATTTTCCATGGTGTAAATGCTCCCACCATGGCCGGTTTCACACCACCAACCTGATGCCACTGGAAGCAGAGGGGGAAAGAAGTGTGCTCGCTGGCTCTAGGGGGCACACGCCAGCTGGCTCCAGCACGGCCCTGTGTGAATCTCAGGAGGGCTGGCATGTGCTTGTTTAACAAGTATCAATCTGCTGAGCTACTGTCCAAGGTTCCACCATAGGGCAGGGCAGAACTGGGAGTGCCTCTGACAAGGGTGGAACCCAGAGTCTGTGCTCCGTCGTTTTTCTGTTTAAAGGCAGCACAGGTGTAGCTATAGGTGTAAGTGCTGGTGACCTGGTGTTTCCCAGCCTGGGTTCACATCCTGCCTTTATTAGCTATGGCTGTGTGACCTTGGGCAAGGTCCTCCCTGGGCCTCAGTGCTCTCCTCTAAAGAACCAGGATAATTATAGTGTCAATCTCATATGGTTTGTTGTAAAGATTAAATCATCTGGGGTAAAAGAAATTAACACTAAGGTATTCTGGGCATTTGGAGGCATCCTTTATCTAAAGGTCCATTGTCTGTCAACCATATCTAAATTTTTTTTCAAAACCTACTTGGGGATTACCATTTCATAGAATCAGTATAAGATAAAGCCAATACTGTAAAACTCAGCATAGGATCAATGAATATTGGTTTACTTTTTCAGGGGACCATTTAAGCACAGAAGCTAAAAATAACCCAGGATGATAAACATCAGAGCAGTGGTTGCATCTGAAGGGACATGGAAAGAATTGCCTGGAAGGGGCCATGAGGGAACTTTTGGGAGTGATGGAATCGTTCTGTGTTCTGGTTAGAGCAAAAGCTCAGCAGTGACGTGAGCATCTGCCAGGCTCACTGGCCAGCATACTTCAGACCTGTGCACTTCCATCTATGCACATTTTACAGCAATAAAAAATATATTTTAAGAAGGCACAGCATCTAGCGCACAGAAGGCACTTACTGTCTCCCACTTCACCCTCCTCAATCCAAAGGCCTAACTTTCTAGGGCCCAGAATTGCCTTAACATTGATGGCCAAATCGCCATCAGCTGCCAGGGCTGGGGAGGCCACACTTGTCATATCACTGCCAATCAGCCTTGGTGTCTCTGCTGAGGATCACCTTGGGAGGGTGGGGTTGCAGAGGAGGGAGGGGAGAGGCTGGGGAGACCCTGGGGAGAGGCTGGGGAGAGGCTGGGGGAGAGGCTACGGGAGAGGCAGGGGAGAGGCAGGGGAGAGGCTGGGGAGAGGAGGGGGAGAGGCTGGGGAGAGGCTGGGGAGAGGAGGGGGAGAGCCTGGGGAGAGGAGGAGGAGAGGTTGGGGAGAGGAGGGGTAGAGGCTGGGGAGAGGCTGGGGAGAGGAGGAGGAGAGACTGGGGAGAGGAGGGGGAGAGGCAGGGGAGAGGCTGTCTGTTCTGCTCTGGCCCAAGCAGGAACTCCAAGAGGAATTTCGCACCTTCCCAGGGTGGCTGAGGGGAGAGAAGTGCCATGTGTGACCACAGAATTGGCAGTTTGGGTTCATATTGACAATGTTAGGACTTTAGTAAGAGTTGTGGCACTGATTCTTCCCATTACACATACAAATTCTCTTTAGTTTTCCTTATATTACATGTTGACACTTTTATGTTGTCAACAATTACTTATAATGATGGGATCTTAGGAAAATGGTCCAATGAACCCTTGCAAAATTGCTGAAGAAGAAACATAGACATTAATTTCCTTACTGCTCTCAGAATCCCAGTCTCCCTCTGACAATTTTCTTTTTCCTGTTATGAGAACTGGTACATGCAAACTTGGCCTTTTATAAATTCTTAAAAATTCTTGTTAGCAAGAATTCTCAATAGCAAGTGCCATTAATGAACACCTACTAGATGCAGAAACAGGCGTGGTGGCAAGAATTCCGAGGTGGGACTGTCATCTGCCAGCCCGCACAGAGCCGAACTCCTGGCTGTGCTTCTTGGCTGGAGACAGTGATTCCGATAGGCAGTCCCCAGGGGAAGACGTTGGTCCTTCCAGTGACTGGGGGTGCTGAGGATTTCAGTGTCCCAGGCCCAGGGAAGCTGATAACAGCTGGGGAAGAGCAGTCCCCTGCCAAAGGCTGGTAGTGCTGAGAGAAGCAATGCCGGCAGGCCTCCGCGAGCTAACCCTGTGACGGAGGTGCCTTCCCACAGCGTTAGCCACTTGTAGAGTTTCCAGCTTTTCATTAGTATTGATTAGCTGTTTTCTTGGCAAACAGAACTCACTTTGAATTTCCAATAATTTTTAATAGTATTTTTTTTAATCTCTCTCCCCTTCCCCAGCTTCCCGCCCTCCCCCCCCCCCCCCCCCCGCCCCAGTGTCTGCTCTCTGTGTCCATTCGCTGTGTGTTCTTCTGTGTCCCCTTGTACTCTTGTCAGCGGCACCCGGAATCTGTGTCTTTTTTTGTTGCATCATCTTGCTACATCAGGTCTCTGTGTGTGTGTGGCACCACTCCTGGCCAGGCTGCGCTTTTTTCACACTGGGCGGCTCTCCTTACGGGGCACACTCCTTGCACGTGGGGCTCCCCTATGTGCGGGACACCCCTGCGTGGCAGGGCACTCCCCGTGTGCATCAGCACTGTGCACGGGTCGGAGGCCCTGGGTTTGAACCTTGGACCTCCATGCGGCAGGCGGACGCCCTATCCTTTGGGGCAAATCCACTTCCCCCAATAATTTTTAAAGATAAACTTCCAGACACAGAATGACTAGGATATGGATGTTTTAACAACTTTGCTAGAGATTGTCAAGTTGTTCTCTGAAGATTGCGCTAACTCTCAGGATCCTTGTTCTGAGAGTCACTCTCTTCTCGGAAGCTCTGGTACCTCAACAAATAAGTGCAGCAGGATCATCGGTGCCAAGCCGGCCAGCCGGGTATGGTGGCAGCATGGAGGTGGACATGAGCAACCAGAGTGTGATATTAGGGGCTCACAGGGTGCTGGAAGGTTCTCAGGCCCCATTGAAGTGCTCCTGAATCAGAGATTCAGGGTGGGGCCCAGCAATGATGTTTGCCAGAGGCCCGCTGATGATTCCTGTGCCCACCAAAGCCTTAGAATGAGGATGGCTGGTAGCAGGTGCTTCCCAGCAGGTGGAGCCAGGCAGGGAAAGGCCCAAACCTCTGGAGGCTCTAGAACCCAGAGAGGCAGGCTGATCTGACCAAAGTGAAGAAGACAGGGGAGGGGCAGGACGTAAGAGCACCCCCCTCCCCCAGGGCTGTGAGGTCCAGCACAGAGCAGGACACTGACCTGCGGCTTTTCATGGGGCCAGAGTAGGACAAAAGACAATGGCAAGAGCATGTCATTGTAAAAGGCCAATAGTTAGAACAACTAATGGCCAGCATTAATATTGAGTGCTTACTGTATGCCCCAAATTGTACATGTATCAACTCATCCAAACATCACAACCCCGAGATAGGTTATGTTATTATGCCCGTTTTATAGACACGAAAATAGAGGTTAAGTAACTTGCTCAACGTCCTGCAGCAGTAAAGTGGCCAAGCCTGTCCTTCCTACACTCCTGCTCCCAGGTGAGCGAGGAGCTCCTGTGTGCAGCCCCAGCTTGGGTCATCAGGTGAAAGGACTGGTGGCACTCTGAAAATTAGGTTTGACCACAGCGAAGAAGCATGGGGAAAAAATCATTAGCACTGAAGTGTCACTTACTGGGGATGTATGGTTTCTCAGCTAGTGCTTCTATCATCTGCTTTTTTCCAATGATGGAAGTGGGTCTGCAAGAGGTTAGCTGCCTTGTCACTCCTGCAGCTTCTAAGTGGCACCTCAAGGTTCAAATTCAAGTCTGCCCCCAAAGCCCAAGCTCTTGCCATCTTGCCACGCCGCCTGTGTAGCAGCAGCTTATTGAGCTTGTAGTGCAATGTTGTGACCTCCACTTTCACCTGTGGTCTCAGTCGTTCTCCAAGGAGGGTAGGGCCATCCCCTTGTACAGATGTGAGAGCTGAGGCCCACAGAGGGTACGTTCACCCCGCCAGTAAGTGATTGCCGTGGGGTTCGCCCCAGGCTTCTGGCTCCCCATGCCCTGGGAACACAGCAGCTGCACTTCCTCGTCTCAGCCTCACCTCCTTGCTTTGGCAATCACCAGCGAGTGGCAGTGATGAGTGCCACCTCTCAGCCGAAACGATAAGGGTGAAAACAAGGTTTGCTATGTTCTCTTTTCCCTGCTTCGGCGCTTGTTGAAGCCTGGGCAGGAGGAAGCCTTGCTTGGCCTGGGGTTGCAGGAAGGTGATGCAGAGCAGAGCTCCCCGCTGCTCTGCAGGGGCACGTGGTGTGAGCAGGGAGCAAGCCTTTGTGGCTTGAAGCCACTGCGATGTTGAGAGCGTTTCTTCCCTCGGCAGAGCCTCGCCCGTCCTGACTGATACATGGTGGCACGGGGAGTCGAACGCAGGTCATCTTGCCCTCAAAGTCCGCTTTCACCACACCATGCTGTGTCTCCAGAAACACCCAGGGAAGTCAGTGGCGTTGAGGGGCAGAGAGCTAAAAGGCTGCCTTTTTCTTCTTTCCAGTTGCTCAGAATGGCGCTCCCAGTTTTTGCCCTTCCATCCTTCTGCCTTCCGTCACAGAGAATGGTGAGTTCATTTTCTTTTCAGTACCTCTTGTGAAAGTCCCACCTCCCCTCCTGACTTTTGTCTGGAACGTTATAGCTGGCACAGCACGTCCACGTCATTAATGCCAGCTCCTGTCAGCTGTCCTGGTGCTGAGTCAGGGCAAAGACCAGCAGCAGCCCCGCTTTACAGGTGAGAGACCAAGTCACAGCAAGGCAATGACTGGGACACACAACACGGCTGATTAAAAGCAGGGGAGGACTTCCGCTCGGCTCTAAGGGTTGTTTCATCCTATCAAGTAATGACTAGACCAGCACAATCCTGGTTTTCGTGGCAAAAACTGAAAGAAGTCTGCCCTTTATTAGAGTAAGAGAGTTGGGGCTTGTAGCCATCGGGACCCATGGGTGGGTGACATGGTGGCACCTGAGGATGGGCCAGGAGCAGTGCCACGGACTGTGCTGCCTGCTCCCGCGTATAGCATGTGGCTCTCATCACCACCTGCTCCTTCTGGCAGCAGGACAGCAGGGCGTGTGGGCGTGGCGCACGCAGTGGGGAGCTCAGGCCACTCTGGGGGTGCAGGCAAGTGGTGGCAGGTAAGCCTGGCCGTCTCTGCTGCCTTTCCTTCATTGGGAAATGAGGGGCTGGGCCCAGGCTCCAGACACTGCTCAGCCAGGAGGCAAAGTGACGCTAAATCCTGTCCTGTGACCTGATGTCTGAGTTGTCCGAGACAGCTGTCATTATGGACCTGACTGAAGAGACAGAATTTAGCTCACGTAGGAGGGAATGACTAAAAGTCCTTAAACCATGCCATCCATTTCCTTTGTTCACTCACAATAGCTGCCTTTGGAGATCACATTTGAATACTTGTTCCTGAACTTTCTAGGCAGGACATCTATATTAAGCACTTTACCTAAATGGTCTGGTTTGAGCTTCCTGAAATGTGAGGTAGGTGTTCTTAGTGCCATGTTACAGAAGGCGGAAGGGGGCCTTCGAGAGAGTTCAGGACACCCAAGGTCAAACAGTGAGTGCCCGCCAGGCTTTGGTCAGAATCGCTGCCAAGTTTTATCAAGGTGATGTACGAACAAGGAGGAAATAATCGCAAAGCCGAGAAGATTTATGGTTGAAAGTGTCGGTCCCTCTCCCTTTCCTTCCCACCTGCCGTTCCTGCCCAGGAGGCACCACCTTAAACTATTTTTCTCCCACACTGACATCCACATTTCTAAATAACATGTGACTCCTGCTATTCTTGATTTGTCAGTTTTGGAAATAACTATTGAGTCCCTGCCTTGATAGGTGAGGGCTTAGCTCTTTTTCATTAACCCTATTCCAGTTTCCACCCCCATCATCAAAAATAGTCATATTAAGATTTTGGTTTTGAAACAAAAGTAAAATTTGTGTTATCATGGCCACTTAAATATGGTTCACTACCAATCCCAAAAGAGTTACAGAAATGTCCTGTTATTATTACCCACCACCGTGCACAGGGACTTTCAGTTCCTCTTCCTGCTTCAGTGCTGCGTTCTGCCCCTGCCGCCGCCGGCACCTCGTATTCCTGAGCTTCCCAGCAGGTCTGTGGGAAAATGGGTCATGTCAGTCCTGCCTTCTGCAGCTGCCCAGAGTATCGTTGATTCCACTCAGCTGACTCAGTTAACATGCCTCGGTCTCCCAGCCTTCATCAAGAATTTTGTTGAAATCCCTTTTCTGCATTTCTTCCTCTCTGGTATTTTTGTTTTGTTTTTGTTATCTTTGTAGGTTTAGACTTTTTCATTTCTTGACTTCATTTTATAGGGATTTGTACGAGAGAGAAAATAATGGGTCATATTTAAGTAAAAGCAATTACTTAATGAGTATTTTTCAGAAAAATTTAAACATTTAATCAACAGTCACTTCATCTTAAACATTTAATCTTCACACAAACCTCAAGAGATGTCCTATTATAACACTCATTAATTATAGAAAATTTTCAATGTGCAGAAAAACAAAAGGGAAAAAACTTTTGTGCCTCAAGGGACTTTATCATTAAAGTAAAACACCAACCTATACAATGTAAGAAAATATTTTGAAACCATACATATGATAAGGGTTTGATATCCAGAATATAAAAAGAAATCCTCCAACCCAACAACAAAAAACCAAATAACCCAATTTAAAAATGAGCTAGAGACTTGAATAGACATTTTTCCAAAGAGGAAATATAAATGGCTAGAAAGCACATGAAAAGATGAACATCATTAGCCATTAGGGAAATGCAAATCAAAACCACAATGGGATACCATCTCACACCCACTAGAATGGCTACTATTAAAAAACAGAAAATTATAAGTGCTGAAGAGGGTGTGGAGAAATAGGAACACTCATTCATTGTTGGTGGGGATATAAAATGGTACAGCTGCTCTGGAAACCAGTTTTGCAGTTCCTCAGAAAGTTAAGTATAGACTTATAATCCAGTAATTCCACTTCTAGGCATGTACCCCAAAGAATTGAAAGCAGGGACTTGAGCAGATATTTGCACACTGATGTTCATAGTGACATTATTCACAATTGCCAAAAGATGGAAGCAACCAACTCAAGTGTCCATCAACCAATGAATGAGCAAACATATGCAATATATACACAGAATAGAATATTATTCATCCATAAAATGAGGTTCTGATACATGTGACAACATGAATGATCCTTGAAGACATGTTGCATGAAGTAAACGAAACACAAAAGGACAAGTATTGTATGATCTCACTGATCTGAAATAATTAGAATAAGCAAACTCCTAGATTCATAAATTAGAATATAGGTTATCAGGAATGGGGTGGGCTAGGGAATAGGGAGTTAAGGCTTAATTGGTACAGAGTTTCTGTTTGGAATGATGGAAAATTTTGGTAATGGATAGTGGTGATGTGAATGTTTTTAAAAAATCAATTTATTTAAATGTTACGCCATGTCAGCAAATATATTGGTTTATTCTTTCCCTTCTTCTTGTACTTTTCTGTATGATCTGATATAGGTGTAACCTCTCTGTTTACAATGCTGCATTTCTTTGTTACCTAATAGTGCATCATGTGTATCTTTTCAAATTGTTATATGTTCCTCTAAATCATCCATTCATGCATGCATGTGTTTATTCATTCACGCACTCATTCATTCACTCATCTATTTCTTTCATAATGTCCACAATCTAGAGGAAAGACAGTACAGTGTTACCAGCCATGGTTGTCATTTTCACTAACTCATTCCTTTATCTTTGGACATTTGATTATTTTATAACTCTTCATAATTATAAAAATGAATACTTTTGTGTAAAAAGTTCTTTCCAACATCCAGATGGTTTCCAGGGGGGAGGCAGATTTTCCAAAGTGGAATTATTGGCTTTGTGAAGTTTATATTTTATGATTCTAGATTTATATTGTCAAATTAGTCCTAGTTGCATACCTACCAGCATTGAATTAGTGTTTTTTTAAATCACATATTTGCCATCCCTATGTATTATTGCTAAAAAATTGTTATCACATAAACTTATCATAGGAACAATGATAGGCATATATAAATCAAAGCCTAAATGTCTCTGGGTTATTTTACAATGTTCCCACTTGGTTTTTGCTAAACATGGCATTAACTGAGACTTGGATTATCAATAAAAGAAAATAAAAAGATGGAGCCTTGCCCATCTCCCTTCATATACGCAGAAGTCTATGGATCTGACTAGATTGGCCAAGACGGAATTAGATGGCACAGTATTTTTCAATCTACCTTTAATGAGTGTGATTTGAGACCAAGAGAGATGTTGGATCCAACATTCCATCTGTGCTTCCAGGCCCCTATTGGAATTACGAGTTTGGGCACATTTCCTTGTGCGAATCAGAGGGAGGGTATAATTCTGCCTTCAGGATATTGCTGGGTAAATGTGTGGTTTGGATGCAGAGTATGAGTCTCTGTGTGTGGGTGCATGCGTGTCCACGCCCCCATGCACTTAAAAAGGGCTCCCTTCATGCACCCTCTATTCAGGGACAAAGGGAGCTATTTATTGAAAACCCCCTTCAGACCAAACGTTTTATAAATCATTCAGTGCTCAAGAGGCGGTTGAAGGTAGCAAGGTCTGTTTTCCAAGTAGGTCCACTGAGGGGGTAAGTGCTGGGTGGGATGTGAACTCACATGCCTCTGAACCCCTCAGAGTTAATAAGGATCCACGGCTTGGGCTCTTTTGACGGGGTCGACAGAGATGGCCTTGCAAGTCCTCGTCTTGTCTGAAGGCCTCAGCTCCTGGCCTTGCTCTTGTGTGAGGGCACGCATAAGCCATCCCCTCAAAGTATGCTTCAGAAGGGGGTCCCTGATGCTCTGGCTGGTGGTGGGGTGTGTAAAGATATGTGGCTTCTGGAAACTCTCAGGCTTGTCTGGAACACAAGCACTGTGCCTTGGAGGGCCGGCTCTAAGCACGTTACGTGGCTCCACGGAAGGCGTCTAACACTCAGGCTGGTTTGAAGGCAGCAGGACTTTGCCAGACAGGCAAGTCTGAGAAAGTCATTCCAGGGAGAAGAGTTTGCATAGGCAAAGGCCCAGAGACGTGGAAGATTCAGGCTCTGGGAACAGCTGGTGGGATGAAACAAGAGCAAGGCTGTAGCCAGACTGGAGTGTGTGAAATGTGCTTACCAGAAGCCCCCGTGTTGGAATTGGAAGGAGGCCTTGGCAGGCTCTCTCGGGGTGGGTGAGTGAGCAGGGAAGCAACAGCCAGTTCCAGGGTGGGCAAGGAGAGGGTGGTGTGTTACAGAAAACAGGTCGTCTTGCACGTCAATCTGGTTCAGTTCAATAAAGATTTATGTGCCAGTCTCTTTTGAGCCTGAAGTTGCACCAGCGTTCCAGGGAAGCTGCTGTTCTGGGGCTTGGTGGTCTTGAAGGCATAGACAGGAGCTCACATTCTAGTCAAGAGAAAGGCAGGACTTGGGGGTGATGAGCCACTTGCCACGGCGCAGTTGTTCCTGGACTGCGTTGGGAGCACAGGGGAAGATGTCCAGAGTTCCCTGAAGAGGCAGGGAAGACACCGCAGCTCGGAGGGGTGAGCGGAGAAGGAGGGGGCTCCGGGCAGAGGCACTGGCGTGAGTGGAGCATGGAAGCCTGCAGCTGTACAGGGAGCTAGAGTACCTCAGGACTGCAGGTGCAGCGAGGGGCAGGTGGGAGGTGGATGCAGGCCAGGGCCAAAAAATGAAGCACTTAGGAAAAACAAATCCTTGAAGGAACTTGAGCAGTTGACCAGTGAGCTTTGAAAAGCTCTCTCCTTGTCTCTGAGAAGTTGGTAGGTGGATGTCTTAGTTACCCAGAGGCTAAAATAAAGACCATACAGAAGGTTGGAACCATGGGGATTTATTGACCGAGGTGTCAGGAAGGTGATTTTTTCCTACTTGAAGACCTGGCATTGTGGGGCTGGTGATCCTTGGTCCTTGGCTTTTCGGTCCCATGGCAGCGTTCATGGCCATGTCTTCTCCTTTCTCCTCTGGGTTCCATTGACTTCCAGCTTCTCGCCGTGGCTTTTTCTATGTCTGACTTTCATTCTGCTTCTAAAGGATTCTGGTAATCCGGATTAAAGCCCAAGCTGATTCGGCTGGGCCACATCACCACTGAAGTCACACCTCCAGGAGATCCTATTTATTTTGCAATGGGTTCCCACCCACTGGAATGCAGACCAAGAGCAAACTGGAGTACACAGTCCAATCCACCCCAGCACCCAAGCTGGATTTTGAGAAAAACTGGGGCAATTGTATATTCAGTGGATAGTGTACATGTTGCTCCCTTCAGAGAAAATTCTACATTATTCAAACAAGCTAAGCAGTAAATATGCCATTTCTTCAAGAGAGAAAATGCCCACTGCTCCTTAAAAGATCCATGACAGCCAGTTCAGAGGGAATGCTTGGAGATGGCCTCCCTTATTTCCTGCCTGCCTGAAAACTAGCATCTCACCTCTCCCCTCGATACCCAAGTAGTGGATCTTCCGATGCCTTGTTCTCAGAGCAATGGGTCTTTTGCTTTTTGTCCACTGTTTCAGAAGCAGTTCTTTTCAGAGGTGTCACTGAAGGTAATTTAATATTTGAACTGTAAGTCAGAGGAAAACATGGCATATGAGTCCTTGGGAATTTGTATCTCTCTGTACTATGCTCATTTCTCTGGAGGAGCTTCAAAATGCTCTTTGAAAGATGCCACAGCCCTTGACTTTGAGCAGTGGATGCAGCACAGGCCGCTACCAGCAGAGAGCCATGAAGGAGGCTGCAGCTGGGAAGGTGCCAGGTGGTGCTAGGAAAAACACCGCCCTGAAGTTTCCCCTCATCAGCCTTGCAATGCCTCTCCCCTACCTCATCCTGGAGCTCGACGACGGGGACAAAGCCAGAATTCAGGAGACCTGGACATGGAAGGGGCCGCAAGAACGGTCTGTCAGAAGTGGACCAGCTTGCTTTGCCTCTGTCCTGTCCTTTTGGCTGTGCCAATGGTTTATGGAATTCAGAAGATCTTTTCTGCAAATGTTTCTCATTATGCTGGAGGCAGAGCCATGCAATCCTAGCAAATGACCGCACTGCGAGGGACAACGCAACCTTGTGGCAAAGCCTGTCTTCTTTGAAATCAGCCTGCTTGGAATCCTGTCCTCTTCCACTAGTTACCCCCTGAGGACCCTGGGGGACAAATGTGTTGCCTTTTTTGCTCTCAGTTTGCCTCTGTAAAATGAAGATAAAAATTAAAGATATCAATCTAGTAGTTTTGTGTTGAAGAATAAAGTAAAATACCCAGCACAGAACGTGATGAAGAGTGAGTGTTCAAGAAACGTGAATGATGATTACCATGTTCAAATCCATCTTTTTCCAAGGGATGAAACTGAGGCACAGAGACAGAAAATGACTTTCCCCAGTCACAGCCACAGTTAATGCAGAGCTGTCAAACTATCTACTGTGACCTTTCTCTGTGAGCGACTAAATGTGCCAAAGCCTGTGCTAAGCCCGTGTTAATCCTCACGGTGGCCCCCTGAGGTGTGCACGGTTATGTCTATTTTACAGATTTGGAGACTGAAGTGTAGGGAGGCCTGAGGGCACATCCCTGGTGAACGGTGGAGCTGGGATTCTAGCGTGATGGGAATCTAAGCCCAGGCCCTCCCCGCTGCCTGTGGCGGCTGTTGCAGGTTGGGTCCCCCGGGCACCAGAGCCTGGGGTGGTTTCGTGTGTAGGTCATTTCTTTGGGGGTGCTCTAGGTATTGGCACGGGTTGGAGCGGGGAGCGGGAAGGGAGCAGCACTGGGCCGAGGGAGAAGCCGAGCTGCGAGGAAATCTCCTCGGAAGCCTCCACCGACTCCTTGGGGGTGCTGAACCTGGGGTGGCCTCCAGAATTCCTTTGCCCTCACGCTGATGAGTCATTGATATGGGTGCCCCGAGGGGGACCTGGCCTTCTGCAGGGTAACCCTATGGAGAGCGGCATCCCGGAAGGGGCCTGGAGGAGGGGGCCTGCCAGCAGCACCCTGGGGAGCTGGGGAAAGTCCTGCGTCCCCACAGCCCCCACCACAGGGGCTTTCTACGTAGCAGTCCAACCTGGGGCGCTTTGTGGGGCGAGATGGGGTGCCATTAAAAGCCATGCAGGCTGTCCTGCACAAATCCAGGTGCACGCCCCCTTCCCGCCGGAACCCCCAGGCTGATGCGCTTTCCAGACCCACAAGGTAATCCTCGGACTGGTGAGCAACCAGGGACTCTAAAATTGTTTGTGTAAAACGTAAATTTCCCGTCCAAACATAGACAGCGCTTACGCCCACACAGCGTGTTGAGGGAGGAAGTTCGTTCCAGAGCTCACGGTGATACTCCTGGGGGGCTGGACCCCCATCCCAGGGACCAGCAAGGCAGGGCTGGCACGGCACGGCGTCCTCCCTTCGGCCTGCAGTGCTGCGGGGCTCTGCGCGGGGCCTCTGGCAGCCCCTGGGACCTCTTCTCTGCCTCCCTGAGAACCAGGGGCTGAGAAGAGACAGCTGGAAACTGAGTCACAGCAGAGGGGGTGTAGGGGAAGCGGGAAGAAGGAAGGAATGAACTCCAGACCGCAAGGCTGTGGGAGGGCGCTCCAGCTAGCAGGGGGTGCCAACTGGGTCCCCACTGCCTTCCCCCTTGTCCATGCGCCTCTGCGCTCAGCACGTGTTTGTTGAGCACCTGCTCTGTGCCAGGCTCCAGGTGCTGGAGCCACATCCGTGAGCCACGCAGGCAGAAAGCCCTGCTCGGGGGAGCTTTTGTTCCATGGCCTCTCCCTGGACTCTTCCTCCTTGACTCCTTTAGCCCAGAAGTCATCTCCTCTAAGAGGCCTTCTCTGAGCCACTTGTCCCAAGGAGTCCCCTTCAGCACATCCTTTCTTCCTTCATAGAGCATCATAGAACTATGGTGTTTTCTCCCTCGCATGTTTACTTGTTTGGAGTTTGCCTTTTCCCTCTCCTAGAAGGGCAGCTGCGTGAGGACAGGGACCTTGTCTGTTTCGCTTACTGCTACATCCTCAGCACCTAGAAGAGTGCCTGATACCTGGTTAGGATCCAGTAAGTAATGACTGAAAGAGTAAATGCTTCCTCTTCCTTGCTTGCTGGACTTTCTGCTCCTAGAGCACAGATACTTTGCAATTTGTGGTTGGATCCTTCACACTTAGCTGGTACATAGTGGATGTTCAATATTATTTTATTTATAATTGTTTTTTAAAATCACATGTGCACATTGTTTTAGGTTAGTATTGAATGCTAATAGCGACTCAGTTGTTGAGTGACTCTGAGATGCATGAGAATGCTGGGTGTGGTGGAGTACGGGAAGCCACGTGTTTATGGAGTTAGGCTGCCTGGTTTGGAATCCTTCCTGTAGGTGTGTGACCTTCGCCAATTTAGAGAATCTGTCTGAGTCTTGGTTACCTCACCTGTAAAATGGAGATGATGATGTCTGCTTCAAGTGGCCGTTCCTAAGCGTAAAAGAGCTCGTCTGCGTAAAGTTGCTGCACTCGCTGCCTGTGCCTGGCCGGCAGTGCTGGGAGAGGTGGATTCAGTTGGGCAGTGCCAGTCCTAAGGGGTCCCACATGGGCAAGCTTAGTGAATGGTGTCAGCTTAGTTTGCCAGCGATGCTGTACCGTGGACTAGTTGGCTTAAACATCAGAAATGTACTCGTTCTCAGCTCTGGAGGCTAGAAGCCCAAAGTCAAGGTGTCGGCCGGCCAGGCTTCCTCTGCCAGGGGCTTGCTGGCAATCAACCTTGCCTCCATCTCATGTCTCTCTCTGCATCAGTCTGTGTTTGTCCAAATTTCCCCTTCTTACAAGGATGCTAATCATAGATTAGGGCCCACCTAACCCGGTTTGGTCTCATCTTAAATCAACAGCATCTTTGAAGATCCTATTTACAACTGAATTCACGTTCATAGGGCCAAGGGTTAGGACTTGAACATGCCTTTTGGGGGTACATGATTCAATCCATGACAGTGCCCCTGCCATTGTACAGTGTACCACTTGAGCAGCTGTACATTTTAAGACTGGGAGGCACTTGATAAATGTTTGCTGAATGATTATGTGTTTTTTTTTTTAAGATTTATTTATTCCTTGCCCCCTGTCACTTGCACTTGCTGTCTGCTTTCTGTGTCCATTTGCTGCTCATTCTTCTGTGTCTGCTTGTCTTCTCTTCTCATCTGCTCTTAGCAGGCACCAGGAATTGATCCTGGGACCTTCCAATGTGGGAGAGAGCCACCTCAGCTCTCTGGTTTGTTGTGTCTCTCACTGTCCTGCCTCTGTGTCTCTTTTTTGTTGCATCATCTTGTTGCACCAGCACTCCACATGGGTCAGCTCTCCACATAGGCCAGCTCACCTCATGGGCCATTTCACTTTCACCAGGAAGCCCTGGGAACAAAACCCAGGACCCTCCATATGGTAAGTGGGAACCCAATTGCTTGAGCCATATCCGTTTCCCTGAATGATTATGTTTTAAACACTTTTTAGCTCATAGAGTTTTAGAAGACAGAGAAAATATAGGATTTACTGTGATAATTTCCTTCCCAGACTGCATCAGTTTTTGTAGCTGGTCCATCATGGATTTGTTTAACTTAATGAAGGTGAATTGAATCAAGAGTAAAATAAGCCAACTCAGGATTGGTTATTTTGATTAAAAAAAAAACAGTTCCTGCTTACTGATAGAAGGTATTTTTCAGGCTAGAATTAACCAAGCATCAATATGATTAAAAAAAAAAAATGCCCTCAATCAAAGCTTTGAGCTAGAGGGAGCTGACCTTTGGTGTCATCCCCTCACCAGCCTCCTGCCCACTCTGGAAAACTCATGTCTTCATGCCACCCAGTGCCATGCTTCCCATCTAGAAATGCCTTCCCTAGGCAATGCTCTGAAGTGGGAAAAATGGTCCCTCTTTCCTCCCTACTCCTAAATCATCCTCGATCTGAATGATCATGAACTAGAAGGGCCTTGTTTATTTATTATTGTCTTTCCTAGTGCCATGCTAGAAGCTCCTGTCTAACAGAATGGCATTAAGAAAGTAGTTCACACTAAAGTGAAAATGATTGATACTCTTTTAATACAATATTTTCCCTAACAAATGGGTAAATGAAAAATATTTCATTTCTGTTTTTTAACTAGAGAAGTTATAGGTTTTTGGAAAAATTACACATAAAACACAGGATTCCCTTATATGACCTTATTGTTAACACCTTGCATTGGTGTGGAACATTTGCTAAAATTGATGAAAGCGCATTTTTATAATCATACTATTAACTATAGCCCATGGTTTACCTTAGGGTCCACTTTGTGTTGTACAGTCAATGCATTTCTTTTTTGAATTTTTATTCTAACATATGCAACATAAAATTTTCCCTTGTAACCACATTCGAATATCTATTTCAGCACCATTAATTACAATCACAATGCTGTGCTACCATCACCACTGTCCCTTTCCAAAACTAAGACTGGAATTTTACACCATATGACAAGCATTTGGGGGCAATATTCTAGACTGTTTGCCATTCCTTGGGCCCCTTAAATCATCCTACATAGCTGACATGGAATTAGACAAGCCCAGAATACAATCCATCAACATTAGTAGATTCCCTTTACATCTATGGAGTTTAATAATGATAACTTTTGATTAAAATAGTAATAATATACTACAAGTGGCTAGTGCTATACAGAGTTGTAAAAAAGACCCTTCAGTCATTCATTCATTCAGTCTCCCCCACGGCTGAGCCTCTACTGCATGCCCTGGCCTGCTTGGAGGAACTGAATTTGATGTAACAAGGACACAGTCCACTCCCCTCCCCCATGGGCAAAGTCCAGGAGGTGGGAGGGTCCTGGCTCAGGAAGTCGGGAAGAGGAGCTTCAGTACAGCTCCAGTACTTGGCAGTGTGGGAGGGCTGCTGGAGGGTGAGTGAGGAGAGGACCGTGTTGCCCTGCTGTGACGAGTGGCACAGAGGTGATGAGCTAGCCACCCTTGGAGAATTTAAGCATGCTGGGGATTCCCTGTGTGGGACTTTGGCTTACACATCCTCTAAGTTTCATTTCAAGTGTTCTCTTTCTATAATTCTAATGATTGCTTGGTTATGCTTCAGGGTTCTGTTTTTTATTTTCTGTTTTCGTGAAAACTTACCCATAGGCAAGGAGAAGTGGCTGACAGGTACCTATAGAAACTGAAGCAGTAAGAGAGAGACTCTGGCATTGGGCAGCGCTGGGTTTCAATTACAGTTCTGGTCCCACTTTATGTATGACCCAGGTCAAACCCTCCGCTGCTCTGACTCTCAGCTTCCTTCGGGGTTAGACAGAATTCATAATACTGCTCACATCCAGGGGATGCTGCGAGGTCTGGTGATGTGATGGATGCACAATGTTTGGCACCATTTCTAGCGTACACAGTAAGGTGTTGATAATCACGACAGCAGCAGCTGCTGCTACTGCCATGGTGACCGGAGGGGCCTGTAGCACAGTGACAGGATCGCAGCCTTGGGGGTCTCCTGTGTGGGTTCCAACCGGCTGTGTGACCTGGGGCAAGCAACCTACAGGCCCCCAAGGGAGCAGGACTCTCTGAAGCTCTTTTCCCCTTTGCCAGGGAAGCTTCCGCAGTATCTACTCAGCCCGTGTTGGCTCTTCATGTGCATTTGTACCTCTGAATTTCTGCAGTTTTGCTCAGCTACTCAGGATCATACACAGCGACCCCCAGAAAGGGAAGTTTAGATGCTTTCAGGAGATCCAATCCTTTGTAGTGTGTGTTGTATGTATGTGTGTCTGTGGGAAGGGTTACTTGATAGGAGTCAAACATCTCAGAGAGAAATCCGATTATCACCTGAGCCTTTGGGTTCCCACCATGAATTCTGCATTTGATTGAACTTAGTAACCAGGCTGAAGACATGGAAGGAGTATAGCTCCAAGCCTGATTTATATGTATGGTTTTTCCTTAGTCACTTACGAGTTTCCCGAGAAGTGTCTCTGAAGTGAGCAGCATGGAAGATGATTACTCACGATCCCACAAGCTCATAGCTTTACCAGATGCTGGGCCACCACACATGTCCCAGGGAACTTCTGCCTCTAATGTGACCGTCACTAAAGGGAACCACTTGCTGTGGCTGAGGTTGAGTCATGAGGAGAAAGAGGCCGCAGTGGTGGAGGGGAACATGCGGAAACTGTGGGAGCCATCTGGTTCAAGTCCTTGATTTGCTGATCACTAGCTGTGACCTTGGCTGTGATAGTATCTGTGAGCCTCAGTTTGGTCCCCTGCAAAATAGTAATACTAATACAATTAACACACGAGGTGATGTAGTAATTAAACCTCACAGTGGAATCAAAATGTTTTATAGACTGGAATGTGCCGCATTAAAGTAAAATATTCTGAAACTCAACTGCTCATTATTGGCTTCTTAATTCCTAAAGTGAATAACTAATCAACTAATTGATTTATTCGATAATTATTTATCAAGGCATTTTGGTATGTGAGTAGAGTCCTGATCATTACAGAGGTGAAAAATAAAAGAATATAGTACCCCATTGATTCTTAAGGAACTTAATTAATTAATTGAGTACACATGTATTGTTTGAGACAATTCATACTAAATACTTAGCCCAGTATTTAGCACATTGTGAAAATGTAGTAAATACTAGCTATAACTTTATTACTATTTGTTATTTTTATTGCTTGCATGTGCTAAAGAATCAGTGAAAACTGAGGCAGTCTTTGATCTCAAGGAGCTCATAATTTGACAGAGAGATAAGGAGCTAAGTAAATTGAAATGCAGTACATTAGTAGATGAATAGACATATATATAAGGTACAAGGATCAGAAGAACTACTTGCGGGTAGGTCAAGGAGCAGGTCTGAGAAGGCTTCCCAGAGGAAGTGACATCTGAGTTAGTCTTGGAAAGATGATGAATTCATTATACATACATATAAACTTACTTGACTTTGCCAGTGCATGTCAAACAAAGTCATCCAACATAGAGTGTTTGTGGGCCACCAGGTGTGAGTTTGGGGTGGCAGGAGGCAGACCGATGAGAGGTGAGGCTGGAGTGTTGGCAAGGCAGGTAGCCAGCAGATCATGAGGGATCCTGAGTGCCATGTTCTTAGCAAAAATGCAGATGGAGTATGTTTACTGCACAGTATCCACTTGCAATGGTAGAATGTGAAATTTAGACTCAAAAGGATGTTTATTATTTTCCTCTATAGTGTCCTTTCTCAAGGGACATTCAGTTCACTTAACAAGAGTGAAGGACAATGCTTGGGGTTTCAGATCAGGCAGCCCCCCAATGATGATGCCAGTCACCAAGATAGAGGCTCCAAGAAGGGGGCCAGTTGGAACATGTGACTGAGGCAGGGGGATGGAGGTAAGATTAAGGGTTCAGCTTTCAGCATGTTGAGTTTGGGATGCCTGGGGCACATCTGCAAGGAGGTATCTCGTAAGCACAGAGTATCTGCAAATGGAGCTTGGGAGAAAAGTCTAGCTTGGAGATGTTTGATAATCATTAGTGAGTCAGTAGTATTTGAAGTCTTGGGGATAGTACACTCACCCATGGAGAGTGTACTGAGCAAAAGAGTAAAAGTCAAGGACAGACCTGAGGAATACCAGTGTTCACGGGGTACGCAGAAGAGGAGAAGCCAGAGGAGCAGCTAGGGAGGTAGGAGAAGTCACTAGAGGAGTGTGGGGTCATGGAAGACGGGGAAGGGGGAGGTGGTCAAGAATTTCAAGGAAGACAAGGATTTAAGCATTCTTCGCTTTGGTCACAAAGAACCTTTGCATATTTGGTAGCGTGATAAGGGAAGAAGCTAAATAGTGGTGATTTGAGAAAGTACAAACTTTTCCCCGTAATCTTGGCTATGAAGAGAAAGGGATTTACAGTTAAAAGGAGAACTGTAGAACGTTAGTTGTAACCATTGTCAGGTCATGGATCCCCCTGACAATATATTAAAAATAGCATGACCACATTTTGCATATATTTTCAGGGACCCCAGTTTCGGAATACTTGAGTTAGAGTGAGATGTTGTTTTGTTAACAGGGAAACTTGAGTATGTTTTTATGCCAAGAGTACAGTGTAGGTGTCAAGGAATAGACTGAAGGTATGGGAAGGATGGGAGTGTGGGTAGGGTGAGGGGATAACTGATGGATGGATGCCCCTAAGGGGCTGGGAGGGAACAAGCTCTGGTGCACCATTCCTCTGTATTAGGAGAACAAAGGTGGGAAAGATTTGATGGTTTACTGAGGGTTGTGGAGGCAAAGAGGAAGTTGAAGCAGACGCTGCCTGATGGTTCCTCTTTTCTCTCTGAGCTGGAAGGATGCAAGGGGCAGAGCCTCCAGGCAGAGCATTTGAAACAGTGGTCATAGAACAAGGAAGAGAGGTGGCCACATTATCAGGTTGTGCTGAGGGTACATTGGAGGCTGAGGATCCAAAAGTTGTAAAAGTACCAATCCTTTTGACTATGGGATTTTTCTACAGCCCTGCTCAGCAGTTGAAGACAAACTTCCAAGAAAGCAGGCTCCTTGGACTAATTCAGCTGGGAGGGAAAGGAGTTGAGGGCATTGGCAAAAGAGAAGTTGATGGGTGGTCTGGGTTTTATAAGGAAGTGGAGGTGAATAAAATGGAGGGGTAACGAGACTAGATATCACAGTGCAATTAAAGAGCTGCTTTAGTGGGAGTGAAATATGAGAATGCTGGAAAAAAAGATCATTAGATACATCAGCAAGGGTGGAGCTTAGGAACAATAAGATTTAAATGGGATGGGGTACCAATGCCAGGGCAGGGTGTAGGGTGTGGCATGGACATAAATGTCATGGGAATTGAAGAGTTCAGGAAGCTGATACCAGAGACTGAGAGAGCCCATTAGCTTCCCACAGTGATGAAGTCATCAAGATTTCATCAGCGCAGGGATGGAGATGAAAATGATGTACTGGCTGGCAAAGAATTTGAGGAATTAGAGGAATTTGAGAGAATGGCCAGATATCTTAAATTGAGAATGATGAGAAGGTTCTACAGCCAGAGGTTTGGGCCTCCAAGGACCAGGAGGTTGGGGGTAGCCCCGTCATAAGTTTCCTCATTTCCAGGACTCAGTAAATTGGGGAAGGACAAAGAAATTTCAGGGGTAAGTGGTGAGACCCCACTGAGACAATCTCCCAGAAGCAGGAGCCCCAGGTCATTGGATGGTAGCTAAAGGTGTGGAGAAGAGCTTAGGTACACACTCTACTTTGTACTGGAGAATAATGGATTACTATGTTTTCATTCCATCAGATAAGAATCTGTAAAAAGCCCACTAAAATCTATTTTCATCACCATTTTCCAAAAGGACTCTAACATCCCAAATTAGGAAGGACACCACCAGTGTCATAGAATTAAAAAAATTTGGCTTTCAGCTGGCATTACACAGACTCCTCCTGATTCCTGGGAGAAGCTCAAACCTTCCTGTCAAGTCACCCTCTCAGAATGTAACCGTGGGCTCCTCACCCATCATGGCCTGAGGTGACTGACCCCACGAGCCTTCTCAGAACTCTGTCTTTCTAGACCAGGGGTCTACAAGCTATAGCCTGTAGTCTGTTTTTGCATGGCCCATGAGCTGAGACGGGCGTTTACATCTTTAAAACATTGTGAAAAAAAACAAAACTAAAAAGTCTAAGCAACAGTGAACAAATGTGGTTGCAAAGCCTAAAATATTTACTGTCTTGTTCCTCATAGAAAAAAATACTGCTGATCTCTGTCCCAGACTGAAGAGTTGTCATCTTTTGTGTCTTCCTCCCAAGTCCCTGGACCATTTTGAGGGGGTATTTTCTGGTCCTCCTGGGCCACATGACAGAGTTGTACCCCCTGCATGATAATCTTGATGTGAAGGCATTTTTTCTAGAAGGAGAGGGGCTGGTGAAGTAAGCTTGATGTTGTTAATTTTCACGTTTTGGTTGAAAATGCCCTATTTTACAAATGATAGCACCCAGCCTACTTGCACTGGACAATGCAGCACAGTGATAAGAAGGCTCAGGCTTTGGATGCCAACCCCCAGGGGGTCCAGTCCTTAGCAAACATCACTGAGCATTGCTCAAGCTCCAGGCAGTTTGCAGGCATCACTCCCTCAGCCCTCACTGTGTCCAGAGCTCGTAGAGACACACACAGGAAAGAGATGATGACATTCGCATGGCCTCCTAGGTGAATGGATGAAGGGACTAGTCCCAGCTCCTCTCTTCCTTCCCAGAAGGCCAAAAGGCAGCAAACTGTGACCCTTAGCACATGGGAATCTCTACTCCGTGACACAGGTGATATGACTACTCCTGTTTACAGATTAAAACAAGATAACAACCACTGGGCACTAAGTCCCAGAGCTGACACTAGGCAGAGCGGGGCTGGCCCTTTGGGCTGTCCTTTCCACAACCCACTAAACCAAACAGGACCCCAACAGGTTTCCACCTTCTGTGGCACCACTGGCTGTTTTAGAATCACCTGTGCACAGGTAGAGTCCTGGTGCCCAGGCTGCACCCCACACCAACTAGATGAGCTTTTCTGGAGGTGGCTCTGGGGCACTGGGCTTCTCAGTTGCCCCAGATGATACAGTTTGCAGTCAGGAATGAAAACCAATTCTTTGATTTCGGAAAGGTTAGATATCCCACCAGGGTCTTTTATATTATTATGTTTGAGAAGGTACCTTATGCAGCAGTTAAGAGAGATGAACAGTGAAAATGAATTAAGCTCGTTCCCTCCCGAGGCGTCTGATTTTCTTCTCTGGAACTGTGGTTCTTGGCAGATGCCCCTCATCCTGAGACTTTTTGAAGTCCTCCCTGCCCCCAACTCCCGAGGGGTACCTGGGGATTGGCAAAAGGGAGAGAAAAAGTCAGAGGCTGAGGGGTTCTGAGCACAGACCACCCTTTTATGTGATTTCATCTGAACCAAAGGTTTCTAGGTCAAGGAAAAATGGAAAACTTTGAAATGTAGATTTCAGGTGTGCTGTCATTTGTAAACTTTACTGTGATTCAGCATCAGTTCTCTTGTGGAAACTAAGGCCTGGCTTTATGTCATCCCTGCATACTGGCAGGTTACACCTTGGGGACAGGCAGGTGCTAATGGCCAAGAAGTCACTGGTGAGAGGGATTTGTCCCCCCAGTTGGCTCTCAGAATTTTCATGAAATGCACATGGGACCCCAGACATTAGCTTCCACACCACAGCAGTGGCTTGTCCAGGGGGATCCGTTCAGGCCAGGGAAGGGGACAAATAGGTGCATGGCCAGACTTGGCTCTGAGCCCTGGCCTGGCAACAGCTGAGCTGGCTCTCTCTTTGGAGTTGAAATTCTCCCTTCAATTACAGCACTTTGCCCCAGACATGCCCCTAAACACAGTGTAGCCAGACCTTCCATTTTAAAACTATAATTGGCAAGTTCAGTCCAGAAACCTCATCATAACCCCTCTCTGAAATTGCAGTGCCCTTGCCATTTAAAGGATGCAGCTTGATTTGGTCACATTGTAAAAATGCCCCTTCTATTGTCCATGAAAACAGCAACATATGGAGGATGCTCAAGAAAATGAAAGCCTGGAGTCTCTTGCAGTGAAACCAAGTCCCAAGTTCAAAAAGACATATCATGATGGTTCCCACGGCCCCATGGTGGTTCAGCTTCCTGGGGCTGAGCCAATGTGGAATCTGGCTGTGCTCATTTGGTGATGTTTCTGGGTAAAGCTCTTTTTCTTAAAAAATAATATTAAATAAATAAAAGGTAGAGGTGCTGTGTTATTTTGCTACTTTATTTACCATTTTAATTTTGGTGGCCTCCCCAGTTCTCTGGGTGTCAAAGATAAGTTTAAGATAAAAATTACAGGCTTCCCCATATAGCTAATAAGATGGTGCTATAAAAGAAAAAGATCTTTTAATACACCTGGGGATACTTTTCTGGAAAGTGTGCTCAGCCAGATGACTTAAAGCCAAGAGGCCTGATTCTGTTCAGGGTTTGGTCACTTTCAAGTTCAGTGTTTTTGGTTACGTCACACAACCTCTCCCAGCTTGTGAAGAAGGCACGAGAGCCTCTGAGCTACCCTTGGGTGAGGTGCAGCAGAGATCAAATGTGATAATGATGCGATAGGCTTTGTAAACTGTAAAGGGCTGCACCTAAGATTGCCACAGTGTTTTGCGAGCCTGAGGTAAATATCCACAAATGTTGATTAAAATGAAAAAACTGTTTTCATGTGAAAAAGAAGCAAAGGCAAAAGCAAATAAGGGAATGAATGAATGAATGGATTTTCTCTGTTAATAATCACTGGGTGATGCACAACGAACACCTCCCTAGGGTGTTGTAGAATCAGCACTCATGAATGACCGTGGAGTTCCATGTTGGGCGTCGATGTTTTTCACTCTTCAATGTTATTTGTGAACAGTTACACAGCATGGACCTAGACCTTCAGTCCTTCCTCACAGGGGAATTTTAACTCCCTCCAGCATCACCTCTACTGTCAGGCACACATAGCCCGGCCCCGACTGTGACAAGCAGTGACTTTTGCACCAAATATGACTTGATCGGCGGAACTGTTCACCTTTGCCCAAGCTTCTCCTCTGCTGGCGACATCCTTCCCTCCCTCCCTCTGGTGGGGGAAGCCGTGTCCTAGGTCATGTGTCTTGGAAGGCAGCGTGGTAGAGCCACAGGTTCTGCAGGTGGAAAGACTCGTTTCAATCTTGACCCACCACTGACCTTGGGCACACTTGGCAAGTCATTTCAGCTTCTCTGTGACACATCTTTAAAAGGGGGTGCCTTATGTGGGGCTACCCAGGAAACAGACTCTGAAGTGGAGAGCTGCATGCCCAAAGTTTAGTGCAGAGTGCTCTCAGGAACAACCCTGTAAAGAAGGGGGGGCAGGTGGACTGGACAGAGGGGGGGTGCTGCGATGCAATTGCAACAATGGCTGCAAATGATCTGGCAGTGAGCTTGGAACCCAACCCATCCTGTGGTGAGTTCTGAAGCTGAAAGAGACCATCAGGTTGTCTCACTTTGAAGCAAGTGTCCTGAGCCTTTGTATACCCTCATGACTAATTTTTGCATGCAGATGGTCCCTGGGGAGGCAGCTTTCTTGGACCAAGGATAAGTCCTAGAGAAAGACTCAAGTGTAAGCTGCCAGCTGCCAACTTCCCAATTTGGAAAAGGAGAGCCTCAGGTTAGAAGAAGGACCCGGCAGCCCACCATGGTGTCTGCTACAAAGGGCAATGGCCCTTTTTCCTCAATGGCTTGGGGAGGTTTAATGATACAGTGCCCGTGAAGACCTAAGCACAATACCTCGTGATAAGCGTGGATAAATATGTCATTATTATCTAGTATACTTTTAATTATTGCATTGTAGCAACTGTTTTGCAATGACTTTCTTGTCTTCTTGACATGGCTCCCACTCTACTGTGAGCTCTTGAAGGGAAGTGGCTGTGCTTTTATTATTTTTATTTTCTATCTTTGCTTCCCTAGGCCTGAACACAGGACTTGATTCATAAGAAACTCATAATAAATGGTTGTAGAATGGCAAGATGGATAGAAGAATAATGGCAAGATCAGGGGAACTGGAGACCACCCAGGCTGCCTTTGGGACATTGGGCGGTGCTCAGCTTCGTGATGAGCCGTGTGGTATCTGTGTGTGACTGTCCTCATTTTCTCTTCTAGTTACTCTGGACTCATGGCAGTCCCTGCCTCTCACTGCAGTCATCATTGATCCATCCATCAGGAATTTTGACGTTGCCCATATCAGCACTGCAGCTGCCACTAACTTCTCTGATGCTCGGGACTTCTGCTTACTGGGTAAGGGAAGTTCCTATACCCAGAGAGGGTGGTTGACTGGGATGAGGCCTCACATAAGTGCCTCTCAAGATTCTGACCTCAGGAACATATGTGACAACCCAAGGTCACCTGGGGTGCCTTGAAAGGAATTAACCTAGGGGAAAAATCCTGGGTGGGGTCTTCTCTTTGGTCTCCTCATCCCCCATAGGGTTGGCCCATAGTCGAGGTCTCCAGGGGATAAGCCAGCCAGAGAGTGGGGAGACATTAAACCAGGTCAGAGGAAGATCAGAGAAAGATCTAGGATGTGGCTTGAGGCAGAGGAGACATAGTGGGTCATCATGTGAGGAGGAAGTACACTTGTTTTGGCCAGGCTCAGGGTAGAAAGCTGGGACCTGTGGGTAAAGCCAAATTCCAGGAGGCATTTTTCAGTTCGATATGAAGAACATTCTCATAGGCAAATTGTCCACAGATGCCTACTGCCTTTCCAGTCACTGGGGATATTTTAAAAAATGCTAGGTGACCACCTAATAGGAATGTTCTAGCTTGTGAAGGAGGTTGAACTTAGGTAATATTGACACTCCTTTAATTCTTAGATTCCATGAATCTTCTCCTCCACAAGGTTGATAATATACAGAAACCCATATATATCTTCAAACAGGGCCACTGTGTACACATGTATAGGTTGTGCACTGCACACTCGGGGTGGTGCTATTCACAGACTGGCCTGTGAATATGACCGCTAGGCAGTGCACAACTTGCCAAATCAAATGCTTTCAGACCTGTTCTTAAGACTGAATACCCTGAATACTGTGAGTGGTTTAAATTGTCTACTGCAGTACCTGGTACATGTGGGAAAAGGCATGGCCTCTGGTAAAAATGGCAGTGAGGGGCATGGAGAAGAGGAATGGGGCTGAAGAGGAAGGCAGGGGCTGGAGCATAGAAGGCCTTGACTGGTACAACTGAATCCCAAGGGCAGTGGGGAGCTATGGGATATTTTAAGCAGCAAATGACGATGGCACATTTATGAATTAAATAAACAAACAGAAACCTGGCTGGCATGTGGAGAATAAATTGAAAGGAAGGCTATATTCTTACCAAAATGATTTTATTCCCAGTCCCTGGCACAATGTTAGGAAGTATAGTAGGAGCACAAGTGAATAAGTGAGTAGGTGGGTGGGTGGATGGATGGCAGGATGGATGGATGGGTGGATTGTTGGATGGATGGATGGATGGAAGAACTGACTCATGGATGAATATATGTTGCATAGATACATGGATGGATGCATGGACGCATGCATGATTGGACTGATGGACCATGGATGCATGACTGAAGTAATGACTCTGAAGTCCAGGCCTCACTCTTCCCCCTCTTCTTCTCAGAGTGTTCCCGTCACCAGGCTTGCCTCATCACCACTCTGCAGGCACGACCAGGGACTGTGAGGTGCATGTTCTATCCTGACACTCAGAGCTGCACACACAGCCTGCAGGGCCAGAGCTGCCGACTGCTGCTCCGGGAGGAGGCCACCCACATCTACTGGAAGCGCAGTAAGTCCAGCCTGGGCCTTTGTAGTCATTTCTGGGAGCCTCTGAAGGGAGGGTTGCATACCACTGTTGGTGGGAAAGCAGGCTTGCATTCCCTCAGAATGCTCTAGCTTTTGTATTTTTCTGCCTTCATATCTGCCTTCAGAAGAGGCCACATTCATGAAATGTGGCTGTGTGCTGAGTAACAAAGGAACCAACCTCAGAAGATTCTGCCACTTTAGCATCCACAATCCAAATTGCTTGCCCTTTGGTTTAGGCTTGAAACAGGAAACCTTGTGAGAAGGAACTGTGGAGTGAGATCAGTCATGGTTTGTGATTGAGGCCAGATTAAAGAGCAATGACTATTTCTTTCCATCCTGAGTTTCCACTTTGAGTTCTAATTCATGATCAGTGTTTTAGCAACAACAACCTGTGTTGAGCTCCTGTCATGCCAGGCGTTGGGCTTGCTGCAATGTATGGGACTCAAGGAACTTGAAGTCTTAGGGAGAGATGGAGAATAAACCAGTGTATTAGAGTTCTCTAGGGAAACAGAATCAACAGGAGATATCTGTCAATAATAAGAGATTTTCTAAGAGTCTCTCATGTGACCTTGGGGATGCACAAGTCCAGGTTCTGCAGGTAGGCTGCAAACCAGAGGCTCCGATGGAAGTCCAGTGGAGGTCCTTGATGAGTTTCTGGGAGACACTGGTTGTCCAAACACAAGCTGGGAAATTCTCCCTGAATGTTGGAATCACTTCCCCTTTTAAGGCATTCAACTGATTGGATAAAGCATCACTCATTGTTGATGGCAATCTCCCTTGTTTATGTCGATGTAATCAGCTCTCTATGCAGTCAAGTCACTGGTGACTAAATTCCATAAATGTTCTTATATTACAATTAGCCCAGTGCTTGCTTGACCAAAAACTGGGCACAATTACCTGGCCAAGTTGACACGTTAGCCTAACCATCACATACAGACTATCTTAAATTTGTGTTTTCTGAATATTTGGGGCTCAACACAGTGCTTGTTTTCTTGACACACCAGGCCAAGCTTGGACAGAGAGGAAAGACTGTGTGCACCTTTGAGAGCACTTGCTACATGCTGGAAATGGTGCAGGCCTCCCTTTAGCTGTTCCCGACGTCCTTGTGTTGCTCAAATTCCTCTTTGGCAGATGGGAGAATTAAGTGTCAGAAAGATGGCAAGGTTTTCCCAATAACTAGCTGATCCCAAACCTCAGACACAAGTCTGCTGCAAGGCCAGAGGATCTACTGCTTTCTCCTCACCATGCTAACCCTCAGAGGTCATGAAAAGACATTACAATAGGGATTTTCAGCCTGGGCATGATGACATGTTTGTTTCAGGCTCTCCTGCTCTTTGCAGGATGCTTAGCTGCACTCCACTAAGTCCAAGTAGCACCCTGTTTTAGTCAGCCAAAGGGGTGCTGGTACAAAATACCAGAAATCTGTTGGCTTTCATAAATGGGGTTTATTTGGAGTAGAAGCCTACAGTTACCAGACCTTAAAGCATAAGTTACTTCTCTCGCCAAAGTAAGCACAAGGGCTGCCGATGTCTGCAAGGGTTCAGCCTGCCTGGGTTCCTCTCTTCCCGGGGTTCATTTCTCTCTAGGTTCCGCTGCTGTGCTCGCTCCACAGGGCCAGCTGTAGACTATCAGGCAATTGGCTTAATTCTCTTTCTGGGACCTCTGCTGTGTCTGGTTGAGCCTTCTCTCTTTCCTTATTTATCTGCTTCTCTAGGCTTTGCCTCTGTCCCCAGGGCTTGACTCTCTCCCATGTGTTCACTTCCTGGGCTCCAGCTCAAAACTCCCACCTCCCTTCTCTGCAGTGCGGTTTCTCTGTGAGTACCCACCCACCAAGTGAACTCACAACAAGGGGGTGGGGGCTCAACATCCTACTGCCATGGCCCAATCAAAGCCTTAATCACTGTTTTAATCAAGTAAAAGTAAAACCCCTGAATCTGATACATCCAATACACTCTAATACGCCCAGAGGAAAAGACCAGTTTACAAACATAATCCAATCTTTCTTTTTGGAATTCATCAAAAATATCAAACTGTTACATACCCCAACCCAGTTGTGACAACCTAAACTCTTCCCTGGGAGGCAAATCACCTCTGGTTGAGAACCACTGCATTCCACCAAGCTCCTGAGCATCTGTGGACTTCTGCCCACCTGCCTGCCTGCCTCCCCTCCTCTTTAGTAATTTCTCTCTCTATGTATACATATATATTTTCCTTGCTAGAAGGAGCTGCAGAGAAAGCAGCAAGACTTTGTCTCTCAACCAGCTAAGAGGGGAGCTGAGCAGACCAAACATAGCTATTACAAATAATGAGATTTTTCCTGTACACACACAAAAAAGTATCTTCTTGAGGATTGCAAGGCCCTAAGTCCTGGGGGTTGGAGGTCAGACACAGGCCTGCCTCAAGTCCCTGGAAACAGACTTGGCACAAAACTGGGGCCCCAGAAAAGCTTACTGAAAGAATGAGAGAAAATGTAGTAGAAAATGTAGTAAAATGTAGTAGTTGAAATAAGGCTACAGAGAAGCTGGTAGCTAATGGTTGGCATTACAAGGAGAGGGTGGGAGGTGTGTTGGGAGCACAGGGCAGGGAAGCAGGTGGCAGCAGCCTTGACCCTGTAGGCCAGGTGGGTTGGGATGTGAGCTGTTAGGAGTGAGGGTATTCCTGGCACAGGTGACAGAGACACAGCAAGGGGCAAATTCCTGCCCTGAGCCTGTGTGGGTGACAGCATGGGCAGACCTGGGGATCGGCTGACTTCTGAGTTACAGAGGTGTACTTTGAAGTGATGTCACCTAGTGGTCTTGCAGGCCACTCGGTCCCTAAGCCTAGCTCCTCACCTGTGAAATGCAGTTATGTGCCCACCGTCCGATAGCTGCAATTCTGGAGCCCATTTGGGGGCAAAATCCCAACATGGTGAAGCACAGCTGGCCTAAGATATAGCTAAGGGATTGTGCATCTGAGTTAGTATCTTCCTTGTGGACCGATTAGTTAGAAACAAGGCACGCCACAGCGCTTTGGGCCCATGCAGTGCCTAATTAGGGGCAGCTGCCTTTACTGCTTGGTTTTCACATTGAAAACCAACTTGACTACCCTTAAGCTGCAGGGGTCCGAATGGATTACTGACATTTCAAAGTGTGAAAAGCAGTGATTTATTTATTCTTTTTTTGCTTAAAGCTCTTTAGAGCACCCATGAATAGAGCACCCATTGGTCTCTCTCCCTCTCCCCACCTCTCTCCTACAGGCACCCCTCTGCTCAACTTTGAGGCATCTGCCCCTTCTGTGTCCATTGCCACCCATGGCCGCCTGCTGGGCAGGTCTCAAGCCATCCAGGTGGGCACTGCGTGGAAGCGAGTGGACCAGTTCCTTGGAGTTCCGTATGCTGCCCCACCGCTGGCGGAGGGCCGCTTCCGGGCACCAGAGCCCTTGAACTGGACGGGCTCCTGGGATGCCACCAAGCCGCGGTAAGGGCCCAGGGGGTGCGTTTTGGTCACTGCCTCGGGAAGCCCTCTCCCATCCCACCCATCAATGTGAGCGTCAGTAGCAGAGCAGCACCTTCTGGGGTAGGTGGTACAGGGCAGGGGGTGTGTTAAGGTAGCATGACGTGCAGGTCGGCCCACTGGCATCCTGTCCTGGTGTAGCAGCCAGCTCAGGTGTCTTACCCAGCAAAAGGTCTGCACACGTGGGAGCGAGGGAGGAGGTCCCTGAGGGGCAAGGGCCTGGGCAGCTGGCGGGTAGGGGTGGAGTGGGGGCAGACTGGGAGTGTCCCCTCTGTGCCTCCTGGGAGTCACTGGGTCTGTACCTGCAGGGCCAGCTGCTGGCAGCCGGGCTCCAGGTCGCCCGCACCTCCCGGAGTCGGCGAAGACTGCCTGTACCTCAACGTGTTTGTCCCCCAGAACCCGGTGAGAACGGACGCCCCCGCCGCCTTGGCTCTGCGAATTGCCCTGTTAGAAATCCGCTTCCCTCCCAGCTGCCAGCGCGGTGCACTTGGCTCCTTGTGGCCCACGGCGGCTGTGCCCCGGTGCCGGTCCTGCTGGCTCTTAGTTTTGCGCGGGCCTGACCGGCTGTGGCCGCAGTGGTGCCCCTGGCTCACCCACGGGCCCAGCGCCCTCGGTCCAGCCTCACCCGCCTCTCCCCGCAGGGTGGATGGCGCCCCGGCTTACCCCATCAGCCTTCTGACAAAGGTTCACCGGGGCCTGCTGTTCTAGGTGCTGGGGATGCCATGAGGGACAGAACACGCCGCTGCCCTCATGGGGCTTACCTTTTAGTGTGTGTGTGGGGGGCAGACAGTAAGCAGATAAGCAAATACATAGTACTCATTTGCAGTCTTGGTGAGGGCTATGCAGAAAAAGAAAGCAAAACAAAGTGACAGCCCATGAAAGGAGGGGCAGTGTTAGAGCGCCCGGAGGAGGGGAGGGAGCCAGGCCGACAAGTGAGGGCGAGCCCCGGGGAAGGGGCTCAAGGGGTCGGCCGGGTGTGGGGTCCCAGGGTCTAGGTAGCAGGCCAGCAAGGAAACCGGCTCATTTTCTTGGAAAGACGCGCTGGGAGCACTTGGGCCGAGATGTCGTGCCTGAGGTCCCTCTGGAGGCTTTGACCTTGAGTCAGCTTAGGCGCCTTTTGAAGTTGTAGCCACCTAAGCAGCCGCTGCCATCCTGGGGCTGTGTGTCCAAGTTTACTGTTTGGGGAGAAGGAGCAGAGGACAAGAAAAAGTAACTGCTGAGCTTTAGCAAGCATCCATTTCTGGTGCTGCCAAGCCAGGACGTGCTGAGGGGTCCTGGGTCAGCACCGCGGCTCCCGTCCCCTGCCTCCGAGCTGCCAGGGTGAAGTGAGCTTTGGAGGTTCGGCCTCAGGAAACTCATCTGAGTGAGCTCTGCAGCCAGGCCGCCCCGAACGTGAGCGCTCTCCTTGGGGGCACCAGTGAAGGCCAGCACCTTCGGTGAGGGGGCGGTGGGGGGTCCGCTCTGCGCCCTCGGCTGCCGCAGCTCACCTGGAGAGGGCTCTGGGGCTCCAAACTGGCCCAGCCGCCTGCCTCGCTGGCCTCGAGGGGGTCACTCAAGCCCACCTGCCCCAGTCACCTGGTCGGCAAAGCGGGGCGAGAAATAGCACCCACCTCCTCAAGATCTCGTGAGAGGTAGAGCAGGGAGTGCGGAGCGCTGCTGGGCGCGCCACACACTAATTAGCAGTAAAGCGCTGAGGAGAGAGACGTTGGAAATGGGAGTGGAGTGGCAGAAGGGGAAAAGTGAGAGGGGAAGAAACCACACCTAAAAGAATGAGCGTTTCCTCTGCACTAGAAGAAGATCTTGTGAGCAGCGTGGAGTGCAAGACAGGGTGGAAAGTGCTAGAAGAGGAAGGCAGAGGGAGAGGCCATCTCTGGAGGCCTGTCACTCAGCTGATATCTCACAGCCCATGTCCTTCTGAGCCTCACTACCCCTCTAAAAGGTATTATTCCACCTTACAGATGAAGAGCCTGAGGTTCAGAGATGCTAGGTAACTTGCCTAAGGTCGCACAGCGAGTGAATGGTTACTCTAGACGTGGTCAGTCGGGCCCACGGGACACGACTGGAACTGGAGAAGGGTCACTCCCAAGGGTACACTTTTGCCGTAGCGTAACAAGTTTGTGACAACGCTTTCCAGCGTATGGCACGCCTGTCTGTCTGTGACGGCATTAGCAACGCTAGAAGGAAGCTCTATGCATATTTCCCCCTTTCAAGGTGCAGAAGCTGCGGCTAGGAGAGCTAAGCAGACGTTGGGCAGAGGAGCGGCCTGCGTCTCGCGTTCTGACTCCAGGTCCCTGAGAATTTCTGGGTGGCAGAGAGCCTTGCCCTTTCCGCCTGGGCTGTTGCATCACCCCTTGGCCTTGGTGGGGATGGAGTGGGGAGAGCACTGATGCCACAGCCTGGAGCGGGCAGCACTGTGGCCCCGAAGAGAGGGCCCCGCAGAGCAGGGGCTGGCCATGGACGCTGCCCTCTCGCGCGGGCTAGCTGGCCCTCGGCGCCTGGCCCTCCCTTCCCTGGCACTGCTGTGAGGGGCCCCTCGGCGTGCTCTCCCACTGGAGGGCCACTCACTAGACTCACCCAGTGAGCCGTAGCAGGGGCACGCCCGGCCCTTGTCAACCTGGGAGGCCGCAGTCGGGAAGCCAAGGCCCCGAGCCGGCCTCTCTCTGTGGCGTTGAAAGCCTTCACGTTTCAAGAATCGACAACCCCACCCAGTGCTGACACCTCCGAGAAGGAGTGTCCTAGAGACGGGGTGCTGGGTGGGGTCGGGGTGCTGCTGGGTCCCTGGGTCCCCGGAGACGTTTTAAGGAGACATGTCCCCACCCCCAGCCTCTGTTTCCCCTCCTGTGCATGGGATGGAAGCTCTGGTAGATGTTCGTGGTCTCACAGCACCCCGAGGGAGACCCTCCATCAGGGTTTGCTCTTGGTGAGGGAGCCCTGTGTGTAGGGGTGGGGGGCCCCGTTGGACGGGGTAGAGGGGTCGTAGCCTGGGGAGCCTGAGCCCCCGGTTGCCTCACGTGTGCACAGGCGTGGAGAGGGGCCTCGCTGTCCCCAGGAGCACGGTGCTCTGGCATAAGGCCAGTGCGCGTCGAGGGAGAGCACGGTCCCCCTGGCTTCGAGTCCAGCTCTCCTGCCTCTTAGCCGTGTGGCCCCGGACAAGCCGCTTAGCACCTCCAAGTCGCTGCGTCCTCATCTGTGCACTGGGAATAATAATAGCATGCCTGCTTGACAGAGCTGCTTAGGACCTAACGGATAACTCAAGGAAAGCCCTTAGAGCAGTGCCAGGTCCTCAGCGAGGCCCCGACACGTGGTACCAAGACAGGGCTTCAGTCACAGAGGGCCGGTCGAAAGGGGTCCCCGGGGCCCCAGAAGGTTCTTCAGGAAAGAACTGAGGGCCAGAACGGGGTGTTGGGGGACTGCATAGCTTCACACGATGGACTCACTGTTTGCAGTGAGCTGCCCTTTCTGCCACCTGCACACTTGGCAGTGGGGCAGAGTGGCTCCCATCTTGAGCCTCAGTGTCCCTACCTGTGAAAGGGGTTAAGCGTGCCTACAGGCAGAGCTGAAGAGAGGAGCAAGGCACGAGAAGCCTTGGGCTTGGGACCTGCACCTGGCGTGGGAAAGTGCTCTCAGCAAGCTCCGGGGCTTGGAAATGGGCCAGCTAACCTCATGCTCCCCAATCTCCACAGGCCCCCAACGCGTCCGTGCTGGTGTTTTTCCATGTCGCCATGGAGGGCGACGCAGGGGAGGGGCGGCTGCCCATCGACGGCTCCTTCCTGGCTGCTATTGGCAACCTCATCGTGGTCACTGCCGGCTACCGAGTGGGCGTCTTCGGTTTCCTGAGTTCTGGTGAGTTGCTCCACTTGGGGTGGACTGTCGCCCCCTGAACGGAGATGCTTCCTTGTGTGCATTTGGCCCCTTGTTCCCAAGGACCCTCCCATCGCTGTCACTGCCTCTCCTTCTGTCCAGCTGAGCATGCAGCAGAATGCCCAGCTCGTGCATGGGAACCTCCGGCATGTGGGTCCCCGAAGATGATAATAGCTGTTGACCTTAACTGGGTACTTACTGTGTGTCTGAAGCCATCCAAGTACATTGCATGTTTTATCTTGAGAACTATAGATATGTAGGAGAGTCAGTTGGGGCTGAAGGAGGTGAGAAACTTGCTCAAGGGCAATAGCAGTGCCAGGGTTCACCAGGGGTTTCCTAGCTCTGGAGAGCTTTAAGGACTGGATAACAGCTCCCTGCCCACAGGAGAGCATCTGCTCTGAGTGAGGGCTGGGCGCGCATAGTCCCCCCACCCTCTCTTAAATTCTGGCCTCACTGGGAACACTGGCCTGTCCCAAGTCCGCCATGATCCGGTGAACCACCTTGTTATGCCATCCATCCTCCCCACCAATCCCCAGGGCAGAAGTGAGCTCTGTGCCAATGGAAGCATCCTCCATCTGCAGCTTCCTCTCTGCCTCCAGCCCACCATGGTAGGAGAGGACCAGGCAGCATGGCAGGGGACGGGTAGCCTGGCGTTGGAATCCAAAGACCCAACACCAGCTCTGCCATTCATTGCTACATGACTGTTTTAGCCTGCCAAAGGGCTGCCAATGCAAAGTACCAGAATCTGTTGGCTTTTACAAAAAGGGTGTTTATTTGGGGTAAAAACTTACAGTTCCAAGGCTGTGAAAAGTCCAACTCAAGGTACCGTAAGAGGTGCTTTCTCACCCAGGTCAGCTGCCAGGTAGTGAAGCAAGATGGTGGGCAATCTCTGCCTGGGCCATCTCCTGGAGCTCAGCTGAGGTCACCCAGGCATAGGGCTTGTCTTTGACTGGGCCTCTTCTCTCAGGCTTGGCTCCTGTGCTTTCTTCCTGATTTCAGCGGCGAGCTGTCAGGCAAATGGCTCGTCTCTCCCTGGGGCCTCAGGTGGTTGAGCCTCTCCTTTCTGTCGAATGGCAGGAACAAAAATGGCAGGGCTTTCTTTTCCCTCTGTCTGTCTCAATCTCCCTTTATATCAGCCCCAGCAAGAGGGCGGAGAAAACACCAGTCACACCGCACTGATGGAATCCCGTCAAATGGGTCTCACACCCACAGGAACGGATTAGTCTAAAACATCCTATTTCTCTTTTTGGGATTCATAAAATAATTTGAAACTGCCATGGCGACCTTGGACTAAACCCCTCCTTTCTCCCAGTCTCAGTTCTCTCCTCTGTAAAATGGGAACAATCTTACCTGCCTCTATCCAACTAAAGGTACTACATGTGAAAGGGCTTTAGAAATTGTCATGGGCTTTAATGCCATCGAGGACGAGACTGTGCTCCACCTGTGATTTCCAGGGATCTCATCTAAGAACAGGAGTGTTTAATGCACTAAGTGTGGATGTGCAAATGGCCAAATGGCCGGAATGAAGGGCTCGACTAGCCGGGGTGAGTGGGGTGGGCATCCCAGTGTGAGCAGATCCTGGGGGTGCTTGGGAGCACGTGAGCAGCAACGGGAAGGAGAGCTGACGGGCCACGTGGCGTGAGACCTTGACTGCCAAGAAGAAGATTCCAGCACAGACAACACATATGCAATGGGCCATGAGTCGAGGAAAAACAGGACCAGATGCTAATGTGAGAGGGGGGTGATAAACAGATGTCCGATTTTGCTCCATGGGGAGCAGTTCAGTGGCCACAGCACGAGACGAGGGGCCTGAGGGCATCGCGCCTCGTCCTTTCCTGGCTTCCTGTTCTCTTGCTGGGTGACCCTGGGTCCCTTGCTTTCTTTCACGCCCCTTTCTTTACAAAGACTTGGGTGACGTTCAGTGCTCATTCTGTTGAGCCGCGGTTGAGTGGAGCTTTTCAAAGACATCACTGGCATTTTTGACTTAGACAGAAGAGGGAATTTCCATGTGTCCTCTGTCCCCAAGGGGCCGGGGGATTATGATTTCATGGACTGTAATTTTATGAAGATTTCATGTACTTCTGGAAAGTCGAACTCATTGCGGCTGCCTCTGGGGGCCGCACGGGGAGAAGCGAGGGACGCGTCCTGCCCCCCGGGCCCTCTCGTGCCTGACTCGTACCAAGGCTGCGTCCCCAGCTGCGGCTCAAGACCTGGGGTTCATTTGGCTCAAAGGAAAATCCGTGAGGAAGGGTGAGGGGGGCTAGCCTCACTCAGGGGACCTGCTGGCCCAGCAGTGAACTGCCCCTTTCCGGCCCTCTTCAGGGCTTCTTTGCAGGCAGTGCTGGGGTTCAGTCATGGCCCGGTCTCGGCATGAAGCTGACGCAGCCCCGGGCCTCTTCCGTCACTGCGCCGAGGCTGCTGGGTGTGGGTGACCTCATCTGACAAATGCTTGCGGCGTTTGTTGTCACATCCCCGGAGGAGCCACAGACCTCCAGGCACCAGGGGCACCCTTTAAAGGGGATGAGGAAAGATGAAAATAGGGGGCCAATCCTGGGTCTGATGAAGCTGGCTCATGTCTGAGAAGAGGCAGCCAGGGCCGAGGGCGCGCGGCAGCCGTGGTGCCTGAGGAAGGGTGCGGGCGAAGGAGGGTGGGGGTCCGGTGGTGGGAGGGGGGGCTGTTTCCCAGCCCTGGAGCCCGCAGGTGGGCCAGGACCTGGGGGCCTCGCCGCACAGCAACGGCCTCTCCAAAGGCGCAGGGCTCGGGGGACTGGCGTGCCAGGCCCAGGAGCCTGGCCGGAGGCGGGGCGCCTGGTAACCATAGTAACTGTGCGGGGGCGGGGGGCCCTACCTCGTTGTCCCCGGGGCATCGCGGCCCCTGTGTGACTCGCACGGTCTGCTACCCCAGCTGACAGGAAGACGGGGCCGGGGACTCCCCGTCACAGGTGCGAGGGCTGCTGCCCAGGTCGCCGGCCACGGGCGGATTGAGAGCGTGCCGGGCCTGAGACATCGCACGTCATTTGACACATGAGACTGGTGGCGTGTCCTCTGCCGGGCACTCCTCTGTTGCCCTCACGGTTATTAATCCAGTCCTCACGGCCACCCGGGGAGGTAGGTTCTCTGCTTAGCCCCACTGCCCCGAGGCGGCGGTCACAGCACCAAGGCTGAGTCACTTGTCCAGGGCCCCACACGGCTCAGCAAGACCCAGTCAGGACCCTGCTGTGAGCCCTGAACTGGGGAAGGGGATGCTAAGGTTGGTTGAAGAAACCAATTAGACTGCCAACGTGGTTGGACCAGAGGGGCAAGGGGCTACGGGTGAAAAGGCGGGCAAGGTGGGGGCGGGCCCGGTGGATGGACAGGGGTGTTGGCACACTGCCCAGTATCACACAGCCACGGCACCCTCCCTTGGGTGCCATGAGCAGGGGTCCAGGCTTGTTAAATGCACGGACGCCTCAATTTAGAAGCTCTTAAAAGCTGGTAAGAAGTTGAATAGGAATGAAGGAGTTATGGAGGCTTTTCGAGCAGAGAAATTTCCATAAATGGAGCACTTAAAACTTGTAATGAACACACAGTGCCTTGCACATCACAGATTTTTCAACAAATGCTTGTGGGATTGAACATAGAAGAAAGAATGCTGCAGTGAATCAGGACACGAGTCCTAACTTTTTCTTGAATCAGCTGCTTGCATCTGATCACACCCCTTGCCTCTCTGAGTCTGTTTCCCCACCTGGAAAGGAAATGGGTTGGACCGGGTCAGACATGGTTGTCTGTTCGCCTTCTTCTGCGGTGCCTGCCGAGGGTGCATCACCGAGGACCGGAGTCCTTTCTATCCTGCCCCCTGCTCTCTGCTCTGTGTCAGCAGAGCCCAGCACAGAGCTGGCACATGGTGGGGCTCTAGTCATGCTTGTCTCATGAGTCTCCTGAGTGTCCCTTCAGTTCTGACCTTCTAGGAGTCTACAGTCCCCAGAGGGTCAGGCCTGGCCCTTGTCCTGTAAGTGGGAAGTTGACACATGGCAGAGGAGACTCAGGGTCAGTTGTCTGACTGCCTGTCCCCCCAACCATCCCTGGACACACAGGCCATGGACGTTGCTTCCCGACCAAGGACTTGGAGGACTTGGTCCTCCTCAGTGGATGTTCTGCTCTCCTGTCCTGCCTGAGACCTCAGAAACAAACTCCTTCTTCCTAACAAATACAACATATGGGCAAATCCAGAAAAGGACGCAGCCACAATCATGCCGTGGCCTCACCAGTCCCAGAACATGAAGGCATTTGAAGAAATGCCGGAAGTCTCCCAACTGGAAGAATAACTTGCATTGTTGTAGCCCCTGAGCTGGTGTTCTCCTCAGGCTTGTCAATGCTAAGTTGGGAAAATCAGGATGCAGGATTGTTCTATTTGAGACCATGAGGTCTTATTAGTGGTTGGTTTTTAGCAGGATAATATTTTCATAGTTTCTGGCATGATACTCAATCCTTACAACAAGTATGCTACAAGCTCATTCACTCACCTAACCTTTGCTAAGGACCTACCATGTGCCACTGGATGTAACAGGCTAGCAGAGAAGACAGCGGTTGCCTGTGCCTTGAACGAGGAACCTTTCTTCCCCTAGCGCTCAGGGAAGGCTTCCTGTGACTTGATGGAGCAGCTGAGACTGGAAGGTTGACCCAGCAGAGGAAGAAAGAAAGCCAAGGGGCAGGGAGGGTTCTGGGCAGAGGGACCACATGTGCCCAGCTGGGCCCTGAGAGAAGGTGGGGCTCCTTGGGGCTGAGCAGCTGGTAGGAAGCCTGGGTGGTGGGAGAGCAGGCCTCAGCGAGGAAACGAAGGGAGGGGCATGGATGGGCCCTGCACGTGGGGCCTCCAATACACGGAAAGAACAGCAAATTGTGTCCTAAGGAAAATGGGATGAGATCAGAGATATTAAATAGGATGGGGAAAGGTGTGTGGTGTGTGTGTGATCAACATTGTAAGTTTAAAGATCATTCGATGTGATATGGGAACTTCATGGAGGGAGGAAATGTGTGCATGCAGGAGACCACTGAGAAGGCTGTTGTAGCATTTCAGGAGAGATGGTGGCAGAGGTCACTGGAGGGAGAGAACCCGCAGGCCTTGGGGGAGGAATGGGGCTGATGGAGGAAGAGGAATCAGGGATGACTTCCAAGGTTGCGCATGAGCTGGTGGGTGGGGGTGCGGTGGAAGGAGATGCTGGTTGGGGTTCTGGAGGCGAAGTATCAATTCCATTTTGAGTGGAATGAAGTTGAGGGGCCTGCAAGATGGCCACTTGGAAAAACGAGAGGGGCCTGTGGTCTGGAGAAGTGGGCTGGGCTGCTGATGTCATCTGCGAGTCATTGGCATTAGGTGGTGATTGGAACCGATTTCCTGGAGTGAGCACAAAGAAGGGAAGGGGGCCTCCATCAGCCTGGGAAGGAGGTGTGGCATGACCAGGCTTGGTGGAGGGGAGTGGGTTAGTGGAGTAGATTGACAGGGAGGGTCTGTTGAGTTTGGAGGGTCGTCCGAAGGATGTGGGCATGTAGTGTCCCCAAAAACCTAAGAAGAGCTTTTTTTCATCTGAATTGTTTCATGAAAAAATAATAGCGCCGGATGGGCTCTCCGCAGACATTTACTGAATTATATGGAAAAGGAATGTGCACTCACCTCAGTCAAATGCTATTGGGAGGTCACAGTGGATGAGATGGTGGGAAGGAGATTGATCCAGAATACTAGAAAGACCTGGCCCTTGCCAGGGAGGAAGAGGTATGGAGGGTGGCCCTGTGAAGTTAGGTGACAAGTCCAAGGTCTCCTAGCTAGCCAAGGCTAAAGCTAAAATTCAAGCCTGGTGTGTCTGATTCCAAAGCCCATGCTCTTCCCACTGTCCCACACTGTGCTTGGAACCTGAGGTCCCGACCTGTGGACAAGAGCTCAGGTCTGCCAGAGGAACCACGTATCTGCTGCAGACAGCATGTGATGATCTAACCTGTGGTTGCAGAATCACAAGGGTAAAAGGCTTTCCTCCTCTTTGAAGGTTCCAGCGAGGTGAGTGGCAACTGGGGCCTTCTGGACCAGGTGGCGGCTCTGACCTGGGTACAGAATCACATTGGAAGTTTTGGTGGCGACCCTCGGCGCGTGTCCCTGGCAGCTGACCGCAGCGGGGCTGATGTGGCCAGCATCCACCTTCTCGTGACCAGTGCCATGGGCTCCAGACTCTTCCGCAGGGCTGTGCTGATGGTGAGTTGGGGTCCTGTCTTCGCTCTCACTGCAAATGCTGGCCAGGGGAGGTGGTCCTCCACTGCCTCTCTTAGACCACTTGGCTTGCATTGTTGGGTTTTTCCTTATCCTTTGTCCTGAGTGGATTCTCCTATGGCCATCTGTCCATGGATGCATGAGTCTAGGGTGCTGAAGGGCTCCGTGACTACTTCCCACTCATTTCTAAAGCAACAAAAATTCTAGCTGGTGACGGATTTGGTGGTTCTGAACCATCAACCACCCACCTTGTCAACAGGTAAATAGAAGGGGATGGAACACAGCATGAAAAACTTGCTGGTGGAGGAAAAGGTAGCGAGGATGGCACGGTTCAGTCAATAACATGCTGATCTCCACTTGACACCCAAAACAGGAGAGGAGGAAAAACCTCATCTACTTCCCAGTGTTGCTTCTCTGGTGTTCTCTGTGCTTGAACTTGGAATACTCCCTTATGCTACCTGGTTTCTACAATGGTCCTGAGATTCAATTCTATGGCAGTTCAGTGATCTCACCAGTCCATTCCACAGCATTGTTGTTTACCTGGCCTAGGGGAAGGAATGTGTTCTTCATTTGAGGGGAGGCAGGGAAACCCAGAGCTTGCCCTGAGACCTGGTCCACATGGCTGCTCAGAAAATGGGGCAGCTGGGGCACCTGCCAGAGGGTGAGGGTCCAAAGGCAGGGCCTTCTTGTCATTGACTGTTGAATGGAAGAAACTACTGCTGAGGCAAAAGCAAGAACTCACCATTCGTGACACTACTGGATGGTAAGTGATGATGATGATGTTGATATAAAGGCATTAACGATGATGACAGTGATTATAATGAAAGAAATTATCCAGTTGATTATAGCATAAACCCTGAAGTTTCTTGTTCTGTCGTTGACTCCATCCTGTATTTTAATGAGCATCTGCTTTATGCCAGGCTCTGTGCTAGATGCTGGAAATTCCCTAATACATAAAAATATGTTCCATTTCTCAGGAAGCTTGGACTTTAATGGGGGGTGGGGACAAATACTGAAAACAGGTCTATTTATGAGGGCCTTCAGGCGGCTCAGAGAGAAGGCTCAGCCAAGCACAGGGGAAGGAGGCACTGTCACAGAACACTTCCCAGGAGAGGGACTGTCTGGGGGCTGCACAGATATTGATTGCGGGCCACGGCATGGTGACAGGGGAAGCTGTGCTGTTCACTGCACTCTGCAGGTCATGTGGAATCCGAGGCAGGAAGTGGTGCTGAGGCTGGGAGGCCAAGAGGAGCCAAAGAGGAGGCAGATCCTGCCGACGAGTTGAGTTTTTCCTGCGTGTCCAGGAAGCCATTAGGGCATTTTATTTTTAAGCATATGGATAACTTGCTTAGAGCTGGGTGGAGAATGAATTTAAGACAGGCAAGGCAGGATGTGTAGAAAGCAATGAGGAGACTCTAAATTAGCACAAATTAAAGAACGGTGGGAACCCAATGGGACAGCACCATGGGTTGAGAGCCCCACTGGCAATTTCAAGGCCACGTGATGGCACCCTGGCGTCATCCAGCTTCCCTGGGATACAAACCCCTGGTCATAAGGAGGGCGGGGTGTCACTATTTGGGCATTACTGAGGCGCCATCAACATCGTCATTGTTCTCGACCAGAAGCAGTGCCGCCTGCCACGCCGTCTCTCTCCTGCACCCACATGAGCGTCCTAATCCTGAAAACGCCCTTGCCGTCTTCTGCCTTGCACAGGCTGTTTCCTCTGCGCAGACACTGTTCTCCCAGCCTCCTTTCTGCCTGTCCTACTCACCCTTGAGGGGAGCCTTCTAGGCTAGAATTGGACCCCCTTCCTATGGCTTGGGCCAGCATGTACCCTCTGTACAGTGCTATGACTTCCCATTGGGAAATAATTATGACTAGTCCGTATCTGTCTTCCTCACAAGACTGTAAGCTCCAGGAGAGCAGGCGCAGGTGTTCCTAGCTCCCAACAGAACTCCAGCCCCTAATACAGAGAATCCCAGAGAGGCTCAGAAATTCACCCAGGGCGCTGGGATGGGGCGGTGCTCAGGCGCTTCTTGAGGGTCGTCGGTTCCCTCCTCCCCACCCTTCTGTGCTTCTTTCCTTCTGGGCTCCCTGGAAGCTGGTTCTCTGAAGGGGTCCATCTTTGTGTAGATTACCGGGTCTGGGGTTGATCCTGATGGGGTTTCTCCAGGGCGTTCTCAGAACCCAGACACTCAGGAGGACCCAGGAGACTCCAAAATGCCTCCCAATGGGCTCAGAAGGCAGACTTTTCTTTTTGAAGGTTTTGGTGTTTGGGGGATTTCAAAAATGAATCTGTTTTCACAAATGGCAGTGTATTTAAAAATAAACCCTCCTGTCTGGTTTAGTCATTTAGAAGCAGCTTTTATAACTGCTTCCAGCAATCTTTGGGATGCATGTGAAATTATTTGGAACCGAGAGAGCTAAAATACTTTAATATATTAGCAGTTCTTTACTGTCAGATGTTTGGGGAAAGAATGTGAGTTGGTCATTTATTTTTGCATTAAATCTTGTCTTTCTGCAAATCTTGGGGCCAGAACTCATGAAACAGAGATTCCTGTAATAATTAGAAACATATTTGTTTAGCACATTTGGGGTCACAAAGCACTTTCAATACATTATCTCATAGATCGCTCACATTGATTGGCATAGAACCTTTTCAATGTAGAGATAAATCTCGGGCTCAGAGAGGGTTAGTGACCTGCCAAAGAACACATAGCCAAGGAGGAGCTGAGCTGGGGGTAGAACCCAAGGTAAAATCCTGTGCTCTTGCTCTCTTTGAGGCTGCTTCTCCCAGGTCCTTGGGACTCTTTGGGGTCTCAGGGTGTAAGAGAAAGAACCTCGGGTAGAATCAAACATGCCCGGCTTAAGATGCAGACCTGGGGTGACACCTTTAACCCTGCAATCTTCAGCTACTAAATAAGAATGATTAATTCTAGCTCCCAAGGTTTCGGGAAGCTGTCATGAGATAAGCTTTGCAAAGTGTCCTACACAATAGGAACCCAAGACTCCCAAGCCCCCCTACCCTTGTCAACAGAAGGCAAATCCAAACCAAAACAGGTCCTGGGACGGGATGCTGGGTAGTTCACCTGCTCTGAGGTTGGGATGAAGGAGGAAAGAGGCTACCCGTTGTGAACCTGCATTCTGCAGCTCTGACCCCCTGGATGGTGGTAACTCAAGACAAAGGGGGCCTTGTCCTCTGCAGTATGATGGATGGGACTCAGAAAAGAGTTCCCTGGCCCTCCTGTGACCTCGCCCCGGTTCCACACTCCCCGCAAAGCTCCCCAGTGCCACCTATTCCAGTTCTCCCCCGGGGGATCCTTTCTGTCACTCAGGGCTCAGCTGACAGCTGGCCTCTGTGCCTTTCATCTCTTCAAATACAAAGAACCTCTGCTTCGTGAAGAGACTCCTATCTGGCACTTTTTAGGAATTCTGCCTTATTTTCACACTAGTTCTTTTTCTAACCTGTCTTATCCCAATGCTACTATGACCTTGTGCTTGAAAATGTGTGCGACTTTAACACTTGGCATAGCACTGGGAGAGCCACCAGGACAGCACACCGCTGAGTTTCTGTGAAACCGGTGGGAGGAGGCAGAGGTGTGGCTCAGAGCTGTCTGCTGTTCTGCAGCCAGTCTTTCTACCTCCTGGCATGGTCGCCCGCCCGTGCACTTGTCGTAGCCAAAACTGGCCTCACAATGCTTGGACTTTGCAGCTTCCTAATATACTTTAGGACACGTTTATTGAATTAAATATATATATATAATGTATAATTGCACATAGAATATATGTATTTCTGCTGGGAATTTGATTGTAGTTCATGGAATTTATCAATTAGTTCAGAAAAAAATCTACATTCTTTGGATGCTCAACCTTCCTTCCTTGTGGGCTAAGACACCACACCCACACCCATGAAAGTAGTATTTTTTTTTAATCTCCTTTAGGTTTGAAGTAGGTATTATGAAATCTTTGTGAGGCAGACTCCTGCATAGTCCAGGGCTCTGGTTGGTGTAATGAATGAAATCTTATTTCCTGTCGTATTTTCTAGTTGGCAAATCCTGGCATAGAGGAACAAGTAGATTCAACAATTTGCTGAGCTTGTTATTACTTCTAACGCTTTGTCTGTTGATTCTGTTGGGTTCTCTATGAAGTTATGTCATCACATGCAAATAATGGCCGATTTAGTTCTGCACTGGTCGGAGTATGACACTAAAGTGACCTGTCAGGTGACCCAACTCTAAGGTGGCTCAAAGAACAAATACGTTTCTTTTTCTCTCCTTCTCGTGACATTTCCCAAGGTGAGCCGTGCAGGTGTCTAGCAGTCACTCGAGGCCCAGGTTCCTTCTAGGTGTTCCTTTGTTGTCCCTCAGGGCTCTGTCCTCAGGTCAGGGTGGAGTCTGAGTTCCAGACAGCAGGGATGGGACAGAGGGGGGACGAGGCCCTCTCCTGCTGCCCAAGGGCTCAGCTGATGAGGGATGCACCCCCTCCTGCAGGTCACAGGGTCACACATAACTGCTTTGATTTGCTTTTTTTCTTTTTAAAGATTTTATTTATTTATTTATTTCTCCCCCTCCCCCCCCATTGTCTGTTCTCTGTGTCTATTTGCTGCATCTTCTTTGTCCACTTCTGTTGTTGTCAGCGGCACGGGAATCTGTCTCTTTGTTGCATCATCTTGTTGTGTCAGCTCTCCATGTGGGTGGCACCATTCCTGGGCAGGCTGCACTTTCTTTCGCGCTGGGCAGCTCTCCTTATGGGGTGCACTCCTTGTGCGTGGGGCTCCCCTACGTGGGGGACACCCCTGCCCTGCGTGGCATGGCACTCCTTGCGTGCATCAGCACTGCATGTGGGTCAGCTCCACACGGGTCAAGGAGGCCCGGGCTTTGAACCGTGGACCTCCCGTGTGGTAGATGGACGCCCTAACCACTGGGCCAAGTCTGCCGCCTTGATTTGCTTTTGATCTCTTTGCCTTTCTTTTTCTTTTTTTTAAAGATTTATTTTATTTATTTATTTCCCCTTCCCCCTCCCGCCCCAGTTGTCTGCTCTCTGTGTCCATTTGCTGTGTGTTCTTTTTTGTCCGCTTCTGTTGTTGTCAGCGGCACCGGGAATCTGTGTTTCTTTTCGTTGCATCATCTTGCTGCGTCAGCTCTCTGAGTGTGCAGCGCCATTCCTGGGCAGGCTGCACATCCTTTTGCGCTGGGTGGCTCTCCTTATGGGTGCACTCCTTGTGCGTGGGGCTCCCCTACAAGGGGAGCACCCCTGTGTGGCAGGGCACTCCTTGCGCGCATCAGCACTGCGCGTGGGCCAGCTCCACACGGGTCAAGGAGGACCAGGGTTTGAACCATGGACCTCCCATGTGGTAGACGGACGCCCTAACCACTGGGCCAAGTCCTCTTCCCTTTTTGCCTTTCTTGATCATTCCTGTTCATGTTTCCAGCTATTGTATTAATCTTACTATTATATTTAAATAACATTTTGCTTTTTAAAAAATCTTCTCTATTCGCTGTTTTAAAAACTCCATTTCATTGATGTTGGCCCTTATCATCTTTTATGCTCTCCTTTTTTTCTTGGCTAGTCTGTTACTCTTTTCCAACTTCTGTAGTTGAAAACTAATCTCATTACTTTTCATCCTTTGTTTTCTGAATAAAGTATTTTCAGAATACTGGATAAAGTTACTATTTTATCAGTTATGAAAAATATCAATATGTCATTTATTTCTAATATTTTCTTATTTCCTGCATTATTTCTTTCTTGATTTGGTTTTATCTGTTTGTTTTTACTTTTTTCCTGATTGTAGAACCTTAGAATTTTTACTATGCTCTTGCAAATTGATTTCCACCTATATTGCATTGTCATCACAGAGCTTGAAATGGATGAGGCTGACTCTTTGAGAAGGACTTCCTCTGTGATCTAGAATATGCCCCATTTTGTTGTCTGAAAAGTTAAATAATGCTATTAAAGTCTATCTACTCACTTATTTATTTTTGCTTAGTCTGTCAATTTCTGAGAAGGGTGTGTTAAAATCTCTAAATACAATTATCGATTTTTCTATTTGCCCTTCTAATAGTTGCTTTATATATTCGGAAACTATAATCTTCGATTAATGTATATTACAATCATTAGATCTTCTTAAATTTTTTTTAGGACATCTCTCCTTGCTCTTATGCAATTTATTTTTACCTTAATTTCCATTTTGTCTCACAATAAAATTAGACACCAGTTTTCTTTTTGTTCATTTTGGCCTGAAAAAGTTTCCACCCCTTTATTTTCAAACTCTCTGCATTCTTTTGTTTCAAGTATGGGTTAAGTATACATAGAAAATGCAATCCTGGATGTTTAAAAATTCGTCCTCCACATGGCAGCCAGAGTAAACTTTTAAACATAGAAATGAGGTGATGTCATCCCCCCACTTCAGTACTTCCTGCGGCTTCCCATTTCTCCAAGAAAGGAATCCCAACCCTTTCCCACAGTGCCGGCGCCCTCCGGGCCCTGCCACCCCCTCCACCACTCCCTCCTCTGCAGCTGCCCTCAGCCAGCACCGGGTCACTCGGCCTTCTTGCTGCGCTGTCGGCAGGCGGCCTCGCTTCTGCCTCCAGGAAATGCCTCGAATACTCTTCCCAGATCTTTGCGTGGCAGTTTGCTGATCATCTTTCAGGTCTTGGCTCAAATAATGTTGCCCCCGCAGAGGCCTTTCCTGATCACCCAAGGCCTCCTCCTTGCCGGAAGCGGCTTATTGATTCACGGTATCAAGCTCCGTGATATCAAAGACCTCATCTGGTACTCACTGCTAAAGCGCCGGCTCCTGGAGCACCATCTAGGATAGAGTAGGTGTCTGAAAAACTACTTGGGAAATTCTCGAAAGAATGCACGGCAGAGCTCTCACAAGCAGTATGCAGAAGTAGCTAGATGAGACAGAGAATTTTCGTAACAACTGCTACAAATGTGCTCTCTCCCTTGATCCCATGTCCACCTTCAAGTTCAATAAGACAGCCTCGAAAGTGATAACATCTGGTTTCCTTAAGGCTTGCCCTCAAGAAGAAGCTGAGCTGCTACCCAGAGCTGGCATCCCCTGGGGCTTCCTTGCTCCCAGGTCTCCCCATCTGCAGGCTTATTTGAAAATTTAGGGCCCACAGAGCTTTGGAACTGACCGCCCACCCATCTCACCCCAGAGGCTCACATTCCAGTGGTTAAATATTTATTAGGTTTATTTTAATTAGGAATAAATACAGGATTTGGCCAAGTGTAATGCTTCCCACGTAGAAACCCCTCGCGGTGCTCCCCAAATCGTATTAGTCAACGGAAGACGATGCCTGAGACACTGTCCAAACATCTGGAGCTCACCAGGTCTCGCTGCCTCGAGGTGGGAGTCCACATGCGCGGTGCTACATTCATATCTTCAGTGGTGGCTGGCCCCTTGGTGGACTGTGCAGGAAGCCACCCAGATCTTGTATAGACACTGGACTCTGCCGGTAAAGACAGTGAAGGGATTGCATGGACACTCATCACTGGCACGATGACCTCACATCTACAGAATGCTTGTGGTGGACAGGCAGACTTCTCACACACGGAGGGGTACCCCATGCAGCCCCCTCCAGTTCCTCTGAAACGGGGAGGAATGAGTCATGGACTCCTCGGCAGCCCCCTCCCTAACTGGATCGGGATGGGCAGCTGGAGAGGAATATTCTGCTTCTCTGGATCTTCCCTGTGTTTTTCCTCTCTTAAAATTATGTACAACAGAATGAAGCCATCCTGCCTCCCCATCTTTTCTGGAGCTTAGCATTTTTCCTCCTGTGGATGCCAGACCTTGTTAGAATAAAATCGCGGCTGGATCAAGTCTTTAGAACTGATCCATTTCCTTTTTCAAAAACTCCAGCCATCCTCACCAACTCCATCCAGCCATTCCTTCTCTGAAGATCCAGATGAAACATGAGCTCTTGGACCTCAGGCATCCACCCAGGCCCTGAGGTTGTCTCTTTTTGAACCCTGGCTTTCCACGACACCACTCTCTGTCTAGACTGTGGACACCTCTGCTGGAAGCTGGGGCTTAGTCATCTTTTTTTCTGTCCTGACATTGTACACAGACCTTAACACAGTGCTTCTTCGGGTGAGATGACTGAATGATGGCTGTTAATATAAGCAAGAATCGCTGCAACCCGGAGAAGCTCTTTCTGTGCTGTAGAGCCCTGGCAGGGGATACGGCGAAAGCGGGCACGGCCCTGGGTCCGCCCTCTTGCTTTCCCCACCAGCAGCATCGCCCTCTCCTGTGTGCTTTACCCTCTTCAGAATCAGAGAGGTCCTTTCCTTCTGCCTTTGTCTTGTGGAAATGCCAAAGGCGTTTCCTGATTCAGGTTGAATAAGGAGCACTAGCATTAGTGTCGCTGAGTTCCCTTAAAAGGAGAGAGATGCATGCCAAAGGTCTCCTGAAGGGTTGGTGAGGAAAAGTTCTACTAGGGGGACCAATTTGCAAACCCGGAATCTTCTGGCAGGCTGCGGCCGTGGGGGTCATCTTCCTCTCAGGCTTTTCTCAGAGTCCTTTGAAGTGACTTCAGGCTGTAAACCATCTGGAGAGTTTGTTGGAGAGCGTCCTTGGGCACTTTCTTACCAGAGAAAGTGCTTCCGTCTTGCACACACGCGAGGCACGCACACATGCACACGGGGTTCCACTGAAACGTCCCCAATCACGTCGTAACTCAGCATTTCACAGCACCCAAGAGACATCAGGACGGGGTCCCCTCTGTCGTGCTGTGGAGAAGACGTGAGTTTGAACCTCTGCATGGCCTCTCTCGGCTTCTAGAAAACCTGGGGTTCCCCAGGGAATCCGGCTTCTCTGCAGGTTCCCCGGTGACAGTCCGAACCCTGTTCCTTTTGGGCACAGAACACAGAGTCTGTTCCCCGGCTAGTCTTCGAAGTAGGGCGGCGACGAGAAGAAAGAGCTCTTCCTCTTGCTGCCGCTGTACACCAGAGACAGGCTCTTCTTCTTCCGCTCAAAGGAGGGGCCTTCGTCCCCCGTCAGGGAGAGGTAAGAGGCGATGCTTTCCCGAAGGCCGTAGCTGAAGAGCGACTCGTCCACCCCGAGGGGGTGCTCTGTGTCCTCCTGCAGCCTGGGAGGGGGGAAGAGGGCAGAGGAGGGGAAAAGAGACAGAGGGAGGAGGGAAGGCAGAGGCCCAAGAGCTTGGTTAGCACTTCTCGAACGCGCTGCTCCAATTCCAGGGCTTCTCCCTGAGGGCCCCGTGACCCTAGGCAGCTCCCCTCACCTCCCTGACTCACTGTCTTCCTACGGCTCAAACTTCCGCCCGTGAATTTTAATGAGCACGTCTTTACATTGACAGGGAGGAGCAGGGTGATTCATCTCCCAGGCTCTTCTAGGCTCTGACTTGCTCTGAAGTCACCAATGGGATGTCTGATTCAGGGTTTCATTATTAGGGAAACCTGCTGATCTCAAACGATAGGTATTCCGTGAAGTGCATTAGCTGGCAACCAAAGAAATGAATCAGTGGAAAAGCTTTTCCCCTTGGGAAAACCGTCACTTAGGGTTTTGCTGCTGTGTTTCAGCTATTTGAGAGGGTTTCTAGTAGTGTGTCAAATGTATGTAAGATTGATCTGCATGTTATTCTTTGGGGTCCTAACACTTAGAAAAAGCGAGGTGGTATTTTTCATCTAGAACATTGGCTGCAAACGTGGAATAGACTTGATCGCCCCGAGGCCCGCCGGCCTCCCGGGGCTCAGAGGGCTTGTGGGGGTCCACACCCGCTGGGTGCCACGCACAGCAAGGCCGGCGGTGACCGTCACTGGCCAGGGTGCCACATGCCAGGCTCTCCCCTGGTTTTTGCTCACCCGTTCACGGTGGGGGTGGGGGTGGCGCACACATATTCACGCACACACACTATATACGTGCCCTCCTCACACATACACATTCACACACTTGTCCATCCCCTACCCACACTCACACACACCCGTGTTCACGCTCACACCCCCTCACCCATGCACCCACACATTCACACACTCACACCCACCCCCCTACTCATGTACTCCCTCACACTCAGTGCACACTTACACGTGCAATTCACACACTCCCTCCTCACACATACACACTCAAACTTTTCACACACACTTTCACACTCACACATTTTCACACACGCACACATACACATTCCCACACACATTTTCACACATTCCCACACACACACTTAGACGCTTATGTCCCTTCACCCACACTCACACACCCTCACACCCACACCCACCTGCTCACACACAGATGCACGCATTCACCCACGCCCACAGGCACTCCACACATCCTACCTGGGCACCCTTTTCCAGTCGAATGACTTCTGGCGCAAGGTGACGGGTGGGCTGGCAGCCTCCGTTGCCGGGGCGGTCGTGCTCTGCGTCAGGCAGGGCGTGGTGAGCACACAGCAGAGACCGTCGGCCACCTCTGAGGAGGGAAGTGGGACAGCTGGTCAGTGGGCCTGAGGACGCAGGACCAGGGAGGGCCCCAAGGCCTGGGCCACGTGGGGAGACTGAAGCCAAGATTTGGGAAGGGACATGGCAGGTAGTGAGTGGCAGGGCTGAGATTCCTGCACCTGAGCAATTGTTCCAGAAATGCAACATGCCCTGAACACAAGCAGCATTTACAAGGCCCAGATAGGGAGAAGTGCTTAGGAGCCAGGGTCAGCCAAACGTGGGTTTGAGCCTCAGCTTCACCCCTGATGGTGGGTCACCTGGAACCTCTCTGAGCCTTAGTTTCTTCTGCTGTAAAAAGAAAGGAGTGCGCGAATGAGAATGGCTAGCAGAGTGCCTGCAATGCTTATGAAATGTGCATTGAAAGGTGAACCCAGTGCAGAGTTTGCCAATTCCATCAACTTCATGGGTTGAATCTCTTGTGTGCAAGGATGGGGCCAGGTACAACACTGATTCTTCCAAAGCACAGAGTTGTGTTTCACATGGAATTGGTGGACTAAAGACATTTGCAGGAAGACAGGCAGATAGAGGAAACATGGAAGGAAGAACGAAGGAAGGAAGGAAGGTCAGAAGGAAGGGAGGGAGGGAGGGGAAGAGAGAGGGAAGGGAAAGGGAGAGAGAGAGGAAGACAGAGGAGGAAGTAAAGAAAGCACAAGAAGGATGAAAGTTACAGGAAGGGAAGAGAAAAAAAAGGTTAAAAAGGTGGAAGAGAGAAAGTGGACAAAAAGAGAAGGAAGTAAACTCTCCCTTTTCTACCCTAGATTCTCAAGCACAAAGAGAATCAAAATTAAACAAATCCATTTCTTTTTCCTTTGACTAGTGTGAAATGTCTGAGCTTCTAGCATCCTTCATCTTTCCAGGAACATTAAGATACAACTTCCATCTCTTCGAAGCCTCCCCGCAGCCCATTCCATGCTGAGGACTTGATTGTGTTGGTACGTCAGGCATTCTTACAGATTAGGGGATACTGTGCGGCCCCTTCCAGGCCAAGGACCCCCAGGGCCTCTCAGTTCACACTGGAGGGGAATGTCTGAGGATGCCACCACTGCCTTGGGGCGAGTCCAGCACGAGTCTCCGCCAGCTCGTTACACCTCTGTCAGTCTATGCCTTCTGCCTTACTCGGTTGTCCTTGTCAAAGAACAAAAGGAAATTGCAGCCGAAGGCACAGGCCCAGGCTCTCAGGGAATGGCCCTCAAGGGCGCTCCTTCGGGGTTTCCAGTCTGACTCTCGCTGTGAGCGCCAATGTCCACCCACGCTGGCACGCACTGAGAAATGTGAGGTCGGACCATGAGGTTAGAGGGAAGCTTAATTGGATGTGAATCTGAACTAATTACCTGTCACAGGCTGGAAATTGAAAGGACCTCCAGGTTATTGGGTGAGGGAGATGATGTCAGATAGCAAGACGAGCTACATCAACCACAGTGCACCATCTAGGCAGCAGGAAACTTCCTGAAAGTCCTTCTTTAGAGGCTTAATGCTTGGGTGAAAAGGCAGATTTTCACAAAGAGCCAAAGAGCCTGCACTTACAAGCCTGGAACCCGTGCCAAGTGTGATCTGGCCTTACACACTTCAGCCCACTGAGACCCACTTCGACACTGTGAGGCCTGCATTGGTAGACCCACTTTGGGGGATGACGAAACTGAGGTTCCTGGGCCATGCCATTTGCTTGGGGCCACAGAAATGTGATCCAAACCTGCCTCATTGACTCAGAGCCAGGACTCATTCCCAAAGCTGCCCACTGCCTCTTAAATGGAGAAGAAAGAAATCCTACACCGCCTCTGGGGTCGGGAGTTACTAGTCTGATTCAACCTAGTCGATGTGGCAACCCAGAATGCTCATTGGACTCTTGGAGTCCAACATTGCCACAGCCCAGGGCCACGTTTCCTATCACGTCATTTTCCTGGTGATACTTTTGAGCTCATGTGTGCCTTGCCCTCTCTGTTCTCTCAAACACCACTGTGTGTGGAGTACTTTAGGATTCTGACTTTTCACCCGCACCCTGTTTTTGGTCTTAATAACAATCCCATGAAGAGGTGATATAATTCCCATTTTATAGATGAGGAAACTGAGGCTCTGGGATGTTAAGTGACTGCCCAAGGGCTCCTGGATAATAAATATAAAAACCCTGTAAAACAAAGAAGTCTGTTCAGACCCGTCATCACGAATGTCCCTGTTTATGTGCCTTTCGGAAGAAGCTAATGGGAGATAGAACTGGCCACGGTGCTTCCACTTTGGAGTCCTGAAGGGCATAGAAAGCAGTCAGGCTTTTGGACCCGGCTCATTTATGCGCACAGGTGATGCCTCCAATCTATTTATTGACGCACTTGCCCGGAACAGGCCTTTGGAAGGCGCTCGTTCTGCACGGGGCTATGATCCTCCCGGTAGTCCGGCGGCTGCCACGTGGATTTGGCGGCCCTTAGCGCAGTGGCCCCAGGGCTGGCCTGTTTGTCAGAGTTTTGCCAGAGCTGCGTCCTTTTCGTGTTTGCTTTTGGCTATGCAAAACTTATGGTCTCCTCACCTCTCAGATGATTGTTATTAAAAGCCAAATACCACAACCAACTTTTACTCATCATCACTAAAAGTTGGCTGCTTCCAGGACTCCCTTCCTCTTTCATTTTTAGCTAACTGCTAGGTGTGCGGCTGTCACAGAACCGATATTTGTTATCGTGTGTTTTGCGTCTGCCCCGCACCAGCCCGTGCTGGACACGTACCACAGACGACTGTGTTTGAGCATCGCCGCAGCCCCCGCATGGGCCGTCCTCTCCCGCTATCCTCCCAGGGGCCCGGGGCCACGACAGGACGAGTAGCCTGCTCAAGGTCTCGCTCAGCTCCCGAGGAGCAAACCCGATGGGAGCGTGGCCTGCCTCCCCCAGGCAGCTGTTTTTCTTCCATGAACTGATAACGGAAGGCTGTGTGGATGCCATCTTTCTCCTCAAAATGCTTTTTACTTCTTTGGTTCAAGACGCCACATCCTAAGAGCAAAGATGCCCAGTGCTGTGGGCACAGACATCCCGCCCGGAAGTGGGAAGGTGCCGACCAAGTGAGAGCAGCTTCCTCCCTGCCTCCCTCCACGGTAGCTGGGAGTGGAGGAGCAACGAGGGACCCGGCTGCATGTGCAGCAGCAGCTCGCGTTCTCTGGCCGGTTACTGTGAGGCAGGCCTCTCCTGAGCGTGTCCCATGTGCCAACTCAGTGGCTCTTCACGACACCCCCATGATGAAGGAACAGTGAGTCTCTGCATTACCAGATGAAGACAGCGAGGCACAGAAATATACACAACTAGCCCCAGCTGCCTGGGCTAGCAACGAGCAGATCTGGAATCCACACACAGGGGCTCCAGAGTCTTCCCTCTGAACTGCTGTACTCTCCAGAATGTAGCCTCTTTTTATGTTCCTGCAGTTTCCATAGGGTGAAAGGCGATTCACGGTCTTTCTCTCCCCGCTCTGTGGGACACCTCCGCCTCCAGCCAAGCCATGCCACGCTCCAGCCTTCTCACGGGAGGGGCCCTGCCCTGGCAGCCCGGGAACCTTTCTACCGCTCTCCCAAGCCCAGGGAGGACACACAAATGAACAAGCCACAACCCCAGGTCTTCAAAGCGCTTCCTGGGAGGCAGGGACCCGCTCTCGGTGTGTGAGGCCCCACGGCGGCAAGTGTAAGCCGCCTGCTGGGGCAGCTAAGCCGGGCAGTGGATTCTGACACGAGGACGCGCTGAGGCTTTGCCGAGCCCGTGCCCTTGTTCTGACCCCGAAGGATGAGGAGGATTTTGACAGAAAAGGGGAAATGAGTGCTTTTCAGAACAAAGCCCCAGAGGCCCCAAAATGTATAGCCTGCTGAAGAAAGGGCATGCTGTCTGCGCTTGTGAAGAAAGGGGCAAATTAATTTGTTTTATCTGCAAGGTTAGCTGCAGTGTGCTTCCTACATTCCCAGGCACCGGGACTGAGTCTGAAACTTATGGACTGAATTAAAGAGACGAAGAGCAGAGCAGGATGGCAGGATGGGCGGGAGGCGTGATCGGTGCCTCCTGCCCCAAGTCTGCTCCCAGCTAGACTGAGGGCGCCATGGGGCACTGAGCCTGGAGCTGCATGGGGCGTCCCTTACCAGAATAGTGGTTCACCAGGTCCTCCAGGCACTGGAAGGTAAGCCTCGGGGAGATATAGTACCAGTTGTTGGGCAGGCGGCAGATGCGGTAATGCTTCACCTGCCTGTGCCTCACCGACAGGGAGTAGAAACCTGTGGGAGGCGGAGAGCAGATCAGCCGGGTCCCAGGGACCGCCCGACAGCCCCCCACTCAAGCCCTCTTCCCCGCCTAGCGGTAGCACAACGAGGGTGGGGCGTGACACCCCTGCGCCCTGAGCAGCAGCGCCCCCCGCTGAAGCCGCGAAGCTCAGATGCAGCTCGCAGTTTGGAGACCATGGCGTGGAGTGGTCTCGACGCCCCGTGAGGCTGGAGGGGGCAATCCTGTCGCCCGCACAGGTCTTCAGGTGCCCAGACCCAGCTCGCTCTGCTTTTTGTGGGGCGCGCTTGGAGCGCTTCCGCGTCCTTTTGTGGTTCCTTTGGCCTAATTGAATCATCATTTGGTGGCCCCTGAAGGTCGGGGTCTGTGGTCACACTCCTGGGTCCTGGCCGGGCTCACTCTCTAAGGTGGTAGTGACGTCGTTTCCCTGCCTCGTGCCCGCTCCACCACCACCACTGCCCACTCCCCCTCTCTCGGTCCCCACTTCCTCTGACTTATGTTTGATTTCCTTGTAAATTTGGAAAAGGCTCTGTGAAGTCATTTTCTGGGTATCCCTAAGAAGCATGTAGAACGTGCCATTTCTCCGTAACCACCATTAGAGCGCTGGCCTGCTGTAGGTCTGTGAGTGGAACTGGTTTTTGGAATGACTGCGGGCAGGTCCTTCACGAGGATTGGACTTAGGGTGTGTCAAAGGGTCCTCCCTGCTCTGGCTCCCGGGGTCCCGGGAGTGAAAGATGCTTGGGAACTGGTGAGGAAGGAAAGGGCGCTCACTTTGGTTGAAGCTTTGCTTCATGTGCTGGGCAGGCTCTAAACAATTTGCAAAAATAGTGTCTCCACTGATTTAGAAAGACCTTGGGAGCTATTATCCCTACGTATTTTATAGATGGAGAAACTGAGGCTCAGAGGGACATGGCCAGAGGCACACGGCATGGAACGGCAGACCTGGGGTTTGACCCTTTGTCCTAAGCAGGCCCCCCAGAGCAACCTCACGGGCACCCCAAGCCTTGCCCAGGCCTGCCCGCTGAGTCAACCTGCGTGTCTTCCGGTAATGTCAACAGGGACCAGCGTGCTGGTAAGCAGGTCAAGGGTAGCAAGTGGAAAATCATCAGCGCTTTGCATACCCAAGGGAGCAGAGCCTGTCGCCCCACCCCAGCCACAGTGCGGCGGCAGATCTGCCTGACAACAGCGATATTTTTAGTTGAGTCTCATGCTGGCATCTTCCTCCCCTGGGCCGTGCCAGCTTAGGCGGATCTCTCTGAGTCTGGGTGTCCTGCCTTGGGGGCCCCCCTGGGACATGCGGGGAGCTTCACCTTCCCTTTGATCCGCTCTCCCCCTGCACATTCAGGTTTTCAAGAAACGCGTAGTTCTGGGTTTTGTGACCATATCATCTATACACTCCCTGCTTCCCCAGAATAAACAGGGTGTTTATTCTGTTCCAGGCCCCAGCACCAGGCAGCTCTGGCGCTTGATAGGTGCACAAGAAATGTTCTCAGAGGCAGCATGTTCTCTCTTTGATAGCAAATGTACAAGAAGTACGCTAAGAACTTGGGAAATATCTTACACAGTATTATTATTTTAGTCTGGGGGAAATCTTAGCTGTAAGTGCTTGGCTCCTGGAATTCTTTTAAGGGCTTGCTCCATCCCAGGCAAAGAGCTCAGTGCTTTACTGTTACTAACGCCACGTTACACAGAAGGGAGCCGAGGCTCAGGGACGAGGCGGCTTCTTTAGTCATCGGTGGAGCTGAAACTAGAACTCGGGGCCCTTGTGCTGAACCACCACAAAGGGCGCTGCTGTTTCTGTCTCCACTGCATTACTTAATGAGTGGGGTGCAAGCGAGATGAGAAGATAAAGATCTTGGCGAGGATGGCAGAGCAGACCTTTGCTGGCCTGGGTCTCTGAGCCGTCTCGTTTAACTGTAGGGTGCAGAGAGAGCTGATGTGCAGGCCTCCTGGGCGCCAGGAGCCCTGCAAGGGTTGCCGCGTTGGAATTTCCCACCAGCTGGCGAGGCGGGGGGGGGGGGGGGAAGGGGGGAATCTTCACTCCTCGCAGATGAGAGAACCGTGCTCCGAGGGTCAAGAGCCCGCCCGGGTCTCAGTGCCTGAGTGTGCAGCCCAGGCCTCGCCAAGGCCCCGCTCTCCCGGCCCCGGGGTGCCGTCGCACCTGGCGTGCGGTTCCCTTCTCAGAGATGGAAGAGCTTCCCCCAGGAGCTGGCAGGGCCCGCACTTGGCCGGGGCCGCAGCCGGCTGCCGGACCCGTGCCACGCCCCACGTTCACGCTGGCCACGCGGCGGGGTGCGGGCTGCAGCGAGCCAAGGACGTGGGGTCGGTCTGCATGGACTGTAGGATGAGGGAAAAGGCAGCCGTGTCAAGGGCCGGTTGGGGAAAAAAGACCAAAACCTGCTTTCTGACCCCGGTAAGGGAAGGAGGAGCGGAGGCGGCTTACCTTTCTTGGTTTCGCTCTCCCGGATCATGAAGGAGCCGATCTTGGTGTCGGGCAGCTGCAGCAGCTCCTCGGCCTTGTCTCTCCCCAGCCCTTCGAACAGCCAGCTGCAGAGAAGGAAGGCAGCTGTGAGTGCCCAGCTGGTACCTGGCTCCCTCCCCCAAAGACCTTGATCTTGTCCAGAAAAGACTGTTGGGATTAGCGGAGGAGGGCAGCCGGCGACTCGTTCACTCATTCGTTCACACAATCTTTCAAACAAATTTCCTGAGAACTTTTTTGTGCCAGGTATTTCATGGGATAACGGGGGCATGAGGTTGTGTAATTTCTTACCTCATGTCTCAGGTGCCAGCTGAGTATGATATGCATTGGGCGTTATATTTGGTGTAAGCGCTATAAAATGTGATCAAGCACCTGCTTGATAAATTGTTTGACATCCGTCTCCCTCACATGCTAACCACCCTGCTCTTCCCTCACCACCCTATGAGATGGGGACCGTCTGTCTGCTCTGTTCATCGTCGTGTCCAGAGTGAATGAATGAATGGGCACAATAAAGTAGGAAAGAAATGGTACATAATTTCACCAACCTAACAAGCCCTTTTTGCAGTCATTTGCTTCTTTCCTGTCTTCTTTATAAATGTATTTTAAACACAGCTGTCATGCTGTACATTGATCTGTGTTTCTTGCCTCTTTCACTGACCAGTAAATTGTAGCCCCGTTTTCCAGGCGTGCATTCCCCCTTCATAAGAGGGCAGACACTTCTGACTACCCTTCAGAAAGAAGCTCCCTACACAAAGGAACCTATGTTCTAAAAAGAAAGGGACTACACTCGTTTTTCAGAGCAGGCTTGGCCAGATCTCCCCATGGAAGGAAGGCTTTGTGTGCACATCCCTTTTTAAAAGACTCTGTATCTCAGTGAATGGACCCTGGCTTTTGATCAACAGGTCTGACTTAGTGTATGCCCCAGTGAAATTAATACTGAACTCTCACGGCCCCTTAACACTCAATGGCATACAAGCAGGCAGTGGAAGAGTTCCAGCTGGAAGCTTCTCAAGTCAGAGCTCCTTGGTGAGAGGACCCAATGGCATAATGTCCAATTCCTTTTCTTTATGCCCTGTTCTCTATGCTCACTTTGGTTGTTAAAATCAAGACTATGCGACGTTGGGCCCTAAATTTCATATATTCTATTAGTTCTGCACAATGTCCGGCATACTGATTACTTTAGCATTATGTGACAAAGATTTATGTTTTTAAGTCCTTATATGAAATCCCACTGATAAAAATGAAGATGGTAAAACAACAACAATGGCAAACATTACCAGGTGTGAGTGCTAACTATGGGCCACATACATTGGAAGCACTTGAAATCTAGTTCTGCTATCAACCCTGTAAGCAGGTAGTCTTAACCGTCTTTTACTGATGAGGATACTGAGGCTCAGAGTGACTCTGATTTGTGTCCACCTTTCATGTTAGCAGGTGGTAGAGCTAGAACTGGAATGCATTTTCTGGGAGGTTGAATTCCATGTTGATAACCACTGTGTGCAACACTTTCTCTCTTCCTCACCTATATTTTAAGGGCTTTTATTGCATCTATTAGATTGGAAATTCCATAGGGTAGAAATTTCAGCTGACTTGGGTGGGTTCCTCGCCACCCCCACCCAGCCCCTGCCAGCATTTGGCACCACATGTTTGCTAAAGGAATGAATGGATCAGTGACCTACAGCTGATTTAGAAGAGTTACACGACTCAAGTTTCTTTCAGAACCTAACTTGCATAGCAGCTCCTGGCCCACTTATTTTCACCTTCATCATCCTGAATGTGGAAATGGCTTTAGTATTCATAAACAAAATCATTCATACTGCAATTAAATGCACTGAATTGCATTCTACAAAATATTCAGGCAGATGTTTCTGCTTCGCCCGGTCCTTCTTTGAATATAAAGAAGTTATTTCTGGACCCTTTCAAATTAAAATGGTGCTTCCTTCCTTTCTTCCCATTTCCTATATGCTGTGTACTTCTTTGTCGAGGTCTGGCCTTGGTCGCTTGACAGATGAGGAGACTGTAGCTCAAGGAGGTTAAGTGACTTTTCTAAGGCTCTTACATGAAGTGGCAGAGTTGAGATTTGAACCCAGGTTTTCTGGTTCCAAAGCCACTAGGATACTAGTGGCCTCACCTGCACAGTGGCTGGAGATGCTCACTTCTCCCCTGCTTGACCAACTCATTTGTCCAGTTGGGTACCTAAGCATTTTTGACAGCATTCTCTCTGTGTCTGGCTATGCATTTAATGAGCATATAGCTGATACTTACTGAGTGCTTACTGCAATGCTAGGCATCGTTCCAAGAGCTATATGTGGGTTATGCCTCCTAATTCTCCAACAACCTGGTAGGCTTGGTCACATTATTACAGTTTACTGTCCCTCTCATCCTACATTGTGATGCCTGTTAGACAGATGAGGAAGGGAGCCAACTGCACAGAAACCTGAGTAGCTTGCCCACTGTCGTGGCCAGTAAGGGACAGAGGCAGGATTTGGACCCAGGGACGACTCCACACTGTCCTGTGACAACAGTTCCTGAGCCTTTACTGCTGTGTGCTGGGACCACCATGTCGGAGCCGAAGGGAACCCTGACCATAATTTCTGGCCCAATTCCCTTGGTCTTACTGATGGGGAAGTCAAATCCCAGAGAGAGAAGGGGATTAACCTAAGCTCGCCCCTCTCCCCGAGGTCAGAGATGAGACTGGGCGCACGCCCCTCAACCCAGAGCCTTCCTTCCCTCTGACGGCGGACTCTCTCTGCAGGCTTCTGAGTCATCAGCTGAAACATCATGATTTACTGATAATCGTCGAGAAGTATACTCACCCATGGTAGACTCTGGCCACACATATTCCAGGAATGTAACTCTCTCGACCAGTGCTCAGGGAAAGGGCTTTCCACCAGCCCCCTTCACTGTAAGACAAGAGCATACAGGAGCGGATGGGTAGGCCAGTGGCAACGCAAGGGAACGAATGGACATATGCATCGAATTTAACCTGGGGCAGCCTGGGACATTCCTTTTAAAAGATCTACCATTGGCCGTATTGACCTGAATTTCTCTGTATGAAAGTTTAGTTTTTAAGTGTATGTATCTAGTGGCTATCCCCCGATTCCATACTAAATGGGAAATCCTCCCACGTGCTGGCAATAGCTGCCTTTAGGGGTCAGCAGCTGATGTTCCAGGGTTGGAGGCCGTTTTAAAGGAAATGCCCGCTGTATTGTCTTATGCCCTGCAATAGACCAAGGATCGTTTCATGTGTCCACATCATTGGGATGTAAAGAAAAGAGGCTGAGAGTCCTGATTTTCTTCTACAGCTTCTTTTGATTCAGACCAGAGGGACAACAGGAGAGAAGGCAGTACTTCTGGCTTATCATCAGAAGTGCCTTCGGCCCCTGGGTCCTCCTTCCCGAGTCCGTCCTGTTATGTGATGTCAGTGCCACATGCGTGGAGGGAGGTGAGACCCATGTGAGCAGCAGAATCTGGATCATAAAGGACCTCAAAGGCCAAGTTAAGTAATTTAGATTTTGTTCCATACGGAACGGGGGGCCATTGAAGGTTTTAGAGCAGTATTGAGGAGGAGGGAGACAGCATGAGCCAAATTTCTCTCCTCACAGTGGAGTCAGGGCCCATATAGAATTGAACAGCTCTAACGACAAGCTGACAAGTCCCACCCAGTCTGAGTTCATCCTTTTGGGGGAAACGGTAAGAGATTTTGAAAGCTAACTCACTCAGAAATCACGCGTAGTTTCTCTCCGCGGCGGAATATCGGCGGGCTGATGTCAGGAGACGGGTAATCACTCAGCACAGCCAGGAAGTCGCTGTCCAGGCCTGGGGAAACAAAGGCAAGGAACTAGGCTGAAGGCGGCCCTGGGTGGCACGGGTGCAAGGAGGAGCCGGGCATGGCGCTTTCCAACCGGAGGCCTGGCTTGGTGTGAAATGCCGGATTCCACAGGCCCACCCTGGAGGAACCCCGGGCTCCTCTTTGCCAGCCTGCCTGGCCCTGATGTTCTGGCCTGAGAAATGGGCACCTGCAGACCCTTGGGCTGAAATCACAAGAGCGGGTGCCAGGGTCTGCCCTGTGCCTGGTGATCGATGCCACCTCGGGCAAGTCCCATGTGCCCCCTGGCCTCAGTCTGTTCACCTTTAAAATGGGGCTCAGTGAGACAAGATGGAAACTGTGGCACCCCCTGTAAAAGCCTATGTCCCAGGGAGAGTTGTGAGGTGCCCTCTCTTGTGGGTCCCACATCTGGAACCCTGGGGGGCAGGCGCAGGAGCTGAGGACCCACCCAGGACCCAGACACTCCAACTGTGAGGCTCCCCGAAGCTCTTCTTCCTTGAAGGATATGAGGCACCCTGTGGGGTCTCCTTCACAGGGACTTTCTTTGGGGGGAGGGGTGGGATTAAGCCCTTTTCATCATTGCGTGTGCATTGAAAGTAATTCGGGTGAAGTTTCCTGAGGGCAATCCTTTAGTTTGTGTCAGTACAGCTTACTGCAGAGTAAGGCACAGGGCCAAGATGTGAATTTGCTTTATGTCACTAAGCCAAATTCCTATTTCATACCCTTAGCGATTTGCTGTAATTTTAGCACATTAAATGCAGGATGTCGGGGTACAGTTTTGGAAAAATAATATGTCTTACAAATCAGCAGATACAGCTGTGGTTTTTGCTTTGATGTTTATCACTCCCTCTCCTGGCTGGGCCTGTGAGCACCCAGCTCTGAGTGCATCACTCAGTCATTCATTCGACAGTTCTTTACTGTGCACCTGGCGAGTGCCAAGCAGCCGTGAGCCCGGGGCCAGGTCTCCCGGAGATCCCATTCTAGAGGAAGAACCGTGGAGGGCCCATCCCTGGGCCCCTCGCCCCAGGGGGATCTGGAGAAGCCCCAGCACAGGGGCATGGCAGTCTTGGTGGCCCCGATACGCCACTTGCTAGGACCCAGGCACCCCCATGCCAAGACCTTCACACCCATCGATCCTACGGTCTCTGGCTCCTAAGTCCCTTGGAATGGACCGAGTTGAAGGAGAGGTCAATGCTAGAGTGAGTAAGAAACACAAGTGAGGTTTTTGGTAAAAGATTTGGATATTAATCGACAGATGAATCAGAAACAAGTTAACCCAGTGGCAAAGTAATCTCAATGTGTTGTTCACTTGGGGAAGCTGAGTCACCATCATGAACCCCGTGGCAGTTCCTGGGGGTAAGGGGGTGCAAGGCAAGCTAACGGGTTGGGGTGGTGGCACATGTCTCCGACGGGGATCAGACCCCGGGAGAAAGAGCAGGTGGGGCCCCCGCCCTGCCCCACACCTCCCCTGGCCTGCCTTCTGCTCCAGCCGGCTCCCACGTTTCGCTCCTTCCCCAGCCCAGTCCTCCGGGCGGGCGGAAATGCATGCTGGCCTGGAAGCCAGAAGTCCTGAGTTCTGATAAAGGGCGGGTCCAGATTTCGTGGGGCGTGAAGTCTATGCAAATTTGGAGGTCCTCTTTAAGAAAAAGAATGGGAAATGACAAATACAGACCCTGGGAAAGCGCCCCTCGCCTGGGAGGGGCCTAAGGCCGAAGTTTTCTTTAGTGCCCCTGGCTCTAAGTGGACTTTGCCAATCCCTGCCTGTGTAGGATGAGGGGCTGGGCTAAGAGATCTGGAAAACGCCGCCACGGCCCTCAGGCTTCATGATGGAAAGACTGTTGTCCCTTCACTAGTGGCCCCCAAATATGAAAGGGCCATTTATCAACATGCTCCCCGCCCGCCTCCGGGCAGGGCCAACGGCCTAACCCTACCTCTCAGGGCCTCGGAACCAGCATTCCGCCCCTCCCTGGAGGCCAGAGCTTGTCTGGAGCTCCAGAGGCACAGCCCTCTGGGTCCCAGGGGGTCTCCTCTGAAGAAGTGGCCGCAGGTGGTCGTATCACATTTGTGTGACTCTCAGGGGAACACTGGTTCCCCCACTGGGCGTGTCTTCCGGGTTCCTGTCCCTGTAGCCCGATCCAGTGCCAGTGTGGGGAGATTGCTCAGGGCGGGCTTACCACTAAGAACCCGGGGGAGCCCCTGTGCGCCGAGGGCCTTCACAGTCCCCAGCAGGCGACGGGCAGAAAACCCTGATTTGTGGGGGCAGCAAGTGGGCGGTCCCCAGAGTCAGCCCCTTGTGAAAAACTAGTGTTGAAATAAGAGGCACAGAATTTGTTACTGCGACAATAATAGAACCTTGAAATAGATTGTGTCTGCAGAAGGGTTTGGGGCTGGATGTCTGATTCAAGATGAGCACTCTGAAACGTAACAGTATCTCTTACCAGGTTAAAAACAAAAACAAAGACCCCAAAAAAAATCCATTATAAAAACGATTGTTTCAACGGGGGAAGAGAGCTGCTTAAGGGATTAGGGAGTTTCAGTTTCACAATGACCAGGTTAAATTTCCTGTGGAATTTCCATAACAATAATGTTTTTATACCCGTAAGACTTAAAAGCCACTGAGGAAACCTGGCCTGTGGGCTTTGTGTTGAAAGGTGGTGGCCTTTTCCCTGTCCTGTGTAAGGACTTCATATGTAGTCCCACCGCCTTTATCACCAGCCTTAGAAAGACACGGGCGAGGCCACTCAGATGAGTTCAAGTTTGGCTTGGATTTCTGGGGGCAAGGACAAACCATTCCAAGGAAGGTCTTATGCCTGGATCCCACTAAAGTCTTCCTAAGCCTTGGTCCCTAGAGGGAAATAAATGGAAGGTGGGGGATTTAAATCTGCTCAAAGAGTTCAAGCATCAGACATATCACGTACTCCTGGGCCTGCTTGGCTCTATAGAGGGTAGGGCTTCTGAATTAAGGCAGATGAATAAATTCCCTGGAGAAGAGGAGTGGCCTGGGGGTGTGCTAAATTACTGTAGACTCAAGATAAGGAAGCAAATACAGAGAAGAAATATGAGTGGGGCATGAAAGGAGAAACCCAGAGAAAATTTCCGGAAGAGCAATTCAGAATGAGAATGGGCTTTGAAATCCATCGGACCTGGCTTAGAAACCACGAGATTTGGTTTAAATTCCACTGCCACCACTTCATAGCTCTGTGATTTGGGGAGAGGTTTGTTTTTAATGATCTGAGCTTGATTTCTTCATGTATGAATACGGGAAATATTAAAATCTGTCTCATATGATTGGGTTAAGGGTTAAGGATGCATCATAGGTACAGGATCTGATTTGACAAATGGCAGCTGATATTTTTGTGTGGATGGGGTCATCATTCCAGTATCTGAGACCAGTGCCAACAGTTGTCCTCAAGTTTGAGGACTCTCTAGTAGTGTACATCAAAGATAGTCTCCTTATCTGGAAACAAGCTCCATTTGGTGAGAACAGAAGATGAAACTCAAAGACCAAATATTTGCTGACAGTTCAACTAAAAATGAGTCAGGTTGAACAAAATGTACAAAAGTTTAAAACAGGAAATGAGTACACGAAAGGAAGGAGACCGAGACAGAAATTACTAGCCACAAATATCCTTGAGTCAAAAGAGAATAGGCCCTTTTTTGCATTATTATTCCTTGGAGCCTTGTTATCATTTCTTTTTAACTGCTGAAGACATTTTCAGTAGCTCCCATTTATAACTCTTTAGCAATACCAGCCCTTCATTACTTCCAATACTCTGCTCATCCTACAGAACAGAGATTTCCATTTAAAGGGTCATGAAACTAAACCTGGGAGAGGTTTAATCATGTACCCAAGTAAGAGCATGGAGGCTTCAAAGCCCATTGTCGCTTCAACAAGCCCCCTTCCCGTTGGCTCTTAAATCCCAGGCTTTCCCCAGAGAACACTCGATCCTCACGTTGGGACAAATGAGGCTGGGAGCTGGTCCAGGCGGCTCAGTGCAGCTGGTGGGGGAGGAGATAAACAACCCAGTGATTTTAGCTTCTGGGTATGCCTTCCCTTGAGTCATGTCCAAACTCAAGGCCTCCTGAGCAATCAAACCAGCCCTCAGTTTTAGGACCTTTCGAGTACACGTACACATACATACACACACACACACACACATTCTCTCTCAGATTCAGCGGGGAAGACTGGCCTGGAGGTCCATCAAATTCTCTTGGGGACCATGAATCCCAGGTTGTGCCCACTGGCCTCTTAATGCTTCTCTGTATTAACTCACTTCTTAAAAACTGCAGTCCCATTCTAAGCAATGTGAAGTCCTACCTTGGGTGGGCTGGCAATGAAAGGTGCATGACCACGTTCTGCCCCGCATCATCTTATGTACCACCAGTGGGGTGGGTGATGCCCACGTGGAAATGGGGATCTAGCCAGGTCTGGTGACACTGGCTCCTTGTCTGTGGTGTCCCTCCCAAGGCCACTCGAGTGCCTGTGTGACCAGATCTAGGAAACAAGTGCTCATGCCCTCTCAGAACAGGTGGGCTTCTGGGAAACCCGTCCTCTCCAGCGTAGCTTCTGGCAGTGCAGAGCCGGGACCTAGAGTCAGGCCACCAGGGTTTAAACCTCCATTTACAAGCTTTCCAAATGAAAATTACCAAGTCATTATATAGATGCCTTTTTACTTCCATAAAATATCCAAAGGTTGGTGTCTAAAAGGGCTGAACCTAGCAGGACTGACCTCACCTTTGTGTGTGGTCATCTCCACCTGCTATTGTGATGATCATCAGAGAGATCTTACCCTGGTTTAAGGACATTTCTATTGCAATGGTGACCACTCCACCCTCTTCTGTTTAATATCCATGTGATAAAGTTTGTAACTGACTTTGCTCTGTACCCCGGTCCCAGATGCCTTCATCTCTGATAATGATTATTTTGTGATTATAAAATTCTTGTGACTCATCTCAATTTGGTACTCACCCCCATCCTGTTCAGCTCCTTAATGTTTTTTTTTATTTTTTTATTTTTTTGTGATTAAGTTTCATTTTAATGTGAAAGAATATATTTTAGTAATTATAAACGTCAAAAAATAAATGTAAGCTTACATGCTAGAAAGACAACAAACAGTGATAGGGGAAACACTAGAAAATTCAAAATAGCTTACAAAATAGGATAAAGTTTATAATATTACCACATCCTATATTGTGAGAAACGTAAAGAGATAGGCATACAGATAAGCTGCCAATAGGAGTGAATATTATTGCTTTTGTTAAGAAAATATTATGAGTACATCACTCTCAGCTTAAATTAGACAATACGTATAGCAAAATCCTTAATATCCACAGCCATTGAAATGATATTATTTCCACTCCTTAATGTTTATTAATGAAGGAATCTGTGCTAGTTCCACCCCAATTACTCATTAGTATAAACTGCTAATTCCGTATATTATAAATGATCAGAATTACTGCAATTCCAAGAGGCAGTTTTGGGGCTATTAGGGTGACTCTTCTCCTTTGCTTGTGCAAAACCACTCTTTCTCTCTCTGAACCCCTGGGGTCTCAGGAATTGGTCTTCAAATTGCACCTGGAGGAAGGAACCCCCTTTTGCTCAGCAGCAACCCTGCTGAGGAACTTAAAATCTCTGTGCCTCACTTTTCTCAGCTGGAAAGTGGAGATGATCATGGTGATGGCCTCATTCGGTTGTAAGAATGAAAGGTTCATATTTGTAAAGCCCTTGGAGCCATGGAATCTGGCAGGCTCTAAACACCAAGGAATGGTTGGCCATGATTTTGATTCCTCTGGTGGCGATAGATGACAGCTGCCCATAGCTTCCAGCCCCCGTCCCCTTTGCCTCCTTGCCCCACCAAGGACAGGTAGAAATCCTTCAGAGAGCTGAAGACACGGTCAGCTTTGTGTCATGTCATGGCTGAAAGGGACCTTAGAGCTCACCCAAGCCAGCCTTCCTGCGTGGCAGATAAGGAGACCAGGCTAACTTGGTCCCATGGCTGCTGGCGGCAGAGGTGGGCTCAGGGCCCAGTCTGTGGCTCCAGGTCCTTGGGTTCAGGGGAGAGCCCCAGGCATGCTTCTTCCCCAGCTTCTATTTTAGAAGTCGACAAAAGACATGCAAGGCCAGGGAGGGTCAGTTTGGCTGCACCCATGGGGGCCGATGTCCCAGTAAGCCAGCCTGACCATGAGCCTGAGATGGGCCAGTTAAAAAGCTTCATTGCAAGAAGTTCAAGACTCAGACAAGGCCCTACCCCTGGCCCTTCCTGACCTTCCAGCATCAAGTGCCCACCGCCCTCAGGTCCCTGTTTCCTGGGGGGATCTCCATTCTGAGGGTTCCACTGCCTTCCCCTGGCCCACCACACATCTGCCCCTTCCTCCCAGGTCAGCTTTACCTTCACACAGTTCATGGAACGTCTGGCCACTTGCCTAACACTTACTGAGCCCTACTCGGCACCAGGTACCTGGGAGAAAGACCAGGAGAGCTTATGGACCCCTCTGTCACCTACTGGATCCTCTTGGGAAAGGGGTGATGCAAGTGGTTCCAAGGTAATTGTCCCTGCTTTACAGACGGACACACAGACACAAAGGGGATGCACTGACTTTCCTCATTTCTCATTGCATGTTGGGGCCAAGGCAGGATTGGAAGCTAGGCTTGTGGTCTGCCAGCTTTCGGGGGCCTCAGGGCACCTGAAGTGCAGGCAAAACTTTCAGCTTCCTGCTCCAGCCCCGGCCACCTGATTCTGATGGTAGGTCCGGAGCGGGGCCCAGGAATCTGCATTTTTAACAACTCCCCAGGCGATTCTGATGTACCAGTCACCGGGAGGGCCAAGCTGTGGCTGTGACTCCCCTCCCCATCCGTCCTCCCAGGTCCCCGCCCACCCCTTCTTTCCACTGAGGCCTCTTCTTTGCCAGCTATGCAAATGTGCTGCTTTGCGCCCGCCTTGTTTCCATCCTTCCACAGTCCCGTTAGTGTTCATTTCCCATCAGACCCGGGTAGTCAGTCAGAGCTATGGAAAGGTAAGAGGCAAAGGGAAATTCAGTGTGACCGAATTCTCCTTTGAAGATGGAAAGGTGCTGTTTCCCGCCGCACAGGGACTTCCCTGTCTCCTTCAATTCTGTACCGCCCGCGTCTGACCCGAGGAGGAGCCTGGCCTGTGTGCTGACTTGCAGATTCAGATGAAGTCTTTGGGCGCTTTGAAAGTCATGGAATCACCAATTCCTCCACTTTAAAACTTTTGGGGAACGACCATTTAGACATAGCCCCAAGCAATCAGATGGATGGGCCCAGACGAGTTGTGTGTGTATGTGTTTTAGGAGGTACTGGGGAATGGTGAGCTTGTTTTTTGCAGGAGGTACCCAGGAATGAACCCCAGACCTCATACTTGGAAAGCAGGTGCTCAACCACTTGAGCTACCTCTGCTCCCCTCCAAAGTTTTTTAAAAGATGTTTTTACACACATTTATGGGTAGCAACTCGTACTGTGTTACTGTTGCGAGGGAGAGATTTTTCTGGCCTCCATTTTATAGCCAAGTCCTCAGGGAGGCGGTGTGACTTACCCAAGGTCATCCAGCACCAGAAGCTCAGTCAGGGTCTTTTGCCTCTAAAACCTGCCCTGTTCCCACCAAGTCCTGCTGCTTCTGTGGGGTTTATGACCTTAGTCCTGGCACCTGGACCTGGGACCATGTTCTGGAAAGCTTGGCTCAGGGGTAAAGCGGATGGGCAAAGGGAGTGCCAAGGCATTCACCTCCGCGGTTTGTGGGAAGAAGGAGCTCCTAAAAGCTCAGGAGCTCGTCCAGCTGCCCAAAGAGTGGCCTGGGGAGGGTCCCTGTGTGGGGGCTGGGGTCTAGGGACTTTCCACGCCCTCCTCTCAGGCTACACAGCCAAGCAGAAGAATCTCTGATGAGAATATTCGCCTGAAGCAGTCAGACACTAACGGATGGGTAAGCCTGGGGAGCTCTGGCTGTCGCAGTAGGAGCTCATTCCATGAAAACGCCTTCGCATTATGCAGATAGCGCTAATGAGCACAGCATCCCCTGCGCCCCGTCCTTCCCCTTTGTTCAGGTAGGTGTAAAAGAAAAGAGGAAATCAAGTTAGGACAGATCAGAAGGGAAAGTTTTCAGGGGTGGGGGGTGGAAAGGCAACCCACCAGCCTTGATGTGGTTGCCTGGGTCACAGACTGGGCTTGACCGGGGGAATTCTCTTAACCTGGCGGGGGAGGAGGGGTGGGGAGACCCCTCTCCACCTCCTTCTTAGAGGTGACCCCCCCCACCCACGCAGTGGAAAAAGAGAAACTGATTTCACGAGGATTTGCATTGAAAAATTCAAGGCAAATGAGCCCGTCCTTGGAGGCCCATGTTTTCACGGGGCCTGCTCAAGCATGCCACCTGCTCTGGCCCGCGCTGGGAGGGACCACACAGAACCCCTGCCTGCTGGGCACTGCCAAGCCTGTTTTCTAGTAGTGGGTCTGGCCCGAGGAGGAGGGCAGGGGCAGAGTCCCTTCGCACAAGAGCTGGAAGGGACCCAGGCGCTCCCGGGGCGCCCTCAGGCTCAGCCGCTCTGCTCCCAGCCGCGCCGTTCTGAGCGCTGCCCGGGAGGTGAAGGGCCCCTCTTCCCTGGCCCCGGCACACACGCTCGGCTCTGTCACAGCCCGTGGTTCCATCGCCTTGGCTCTGAGAAACCATCTTTTTGCCCTCCCCCACCACTTTGTTTTGGGGAGGGGGTTCCCTGAGCCAGGAAGAGCCTGGCAGATCGCCCTGCCCCTGACTGCACCCGCGTGCACGTGGAGGGGAGGGGCTCTGGCACTTGCCCGAGGGCGTCCCAAAGGCCCCCGGACTCTTTGTGACCTGGTGTCTCCATTTTGTGAGAAGAAAGAGCCTCCTCTTTTAAGGGGCCCCAGCAGCCAGGGGGGCTAGTGAGGTGGAGGCAGGGGGCACCTGGCTCTGTCTACTCACAGCCGTGCCCAGGGAGCCCCGCCCGGGGCAGGCTCGTGGGGGGGCGCAGGTGCATCAGGTGTGCCCCCCTCCCCGCTTTAGGACGTCAAGACCAGCCCCTGAATAACCCTAATGGTGGGAGGAGGAGGGAGGGTCCCAAGGGCCCCCATGACCCTGCGGACACTTCTGGTTCCCCTGACCTCGCTGACCCTGCCTTCTCAACCACGCCAGAGGGGCTGCACAGCGCGCCCCTCCCCACCGCCTCCCAGCCGGCCGCCCCGACTTGAAATCTGGAAGAAATGAAGGCAAGTGTGTTAGAAACCACCAGCACAGCCTTGCCTTCTGCTCGCTGACGTGCCCACCCAGTAGCTGGAGGACTCTCCGTAGCAAAGGGAGCCTGGCTTAGCCTGGCCGCCTCTGAAAAGCTGGCTGCTCTCTGCACTGATTAACTTGTGACACTGTATCCATCTCCCAGAACGCTTGGCATCTTGTGATCCTACCAGTGGAACACAGGATTCTTTTGTTTTCAGGGGGATTTCACGGGGGTAGAGCATCTATGTTAATAAAGTGACACCAAACAAGCATTTTAGCTAAATATACCCTTGGTAATTTTATACCAAGGGCTGGCAGGGGTTGGTAAGCAAGAGCCTGAATCAGGCAACCATAGGTTGGAATTCCAATACTACAAATAGCTAGTGATGCCAATTTCATTCCCTTTGTGGTCCTCAGTTTCCCCATCTATAAAATAAATAGCGTGAACCAGCCCATCTCCAAAATCCATCTCAACATGCCAACAATTCAGCATACCTCAGGGGATACTAATTACCCAATCCTTTTAAAGTTTTAATTATGAAAAAATTTAACCATAACCCAAACTAGAGAGACAAATCTAATGAACTCTGTGTACCCATCATCCTGCTGCAATATTTATCAGCACCCACCATTGCCCGATCCCTGTGGGACACAGGTACTGGGTCCCTGTGGGACAGAGTGACGTTTAAGGCACCCAGAGGTCAGACTCACCATCTGGACAGGGCAGAGGCCTCTCGGGAGGGGCGGCGGTGGATTTCATGCTGTTGCCCATTTCTTTCTCTCTCCGGGCTGTTCGAGACGCTTGAAGCCTGTGGCACAAGAGACACACATGGAAAGTCAACTGAGCCCTGAGCCCTCTGGGTGGAGGATGACCCAGTTTAGAGTGCATCGTGCATCATTTTGTCAGGCAGCTTGCTTCTTGAAAGGCTGGTGTTTTTATGTGAAGGCGAGATTCGTGAATGTTGGTTACATTTACGCAGCTCGAGTTCTTTTATCAAGGGAATGACAGAAAAAAACCACAGAGAGGGAAGTTGCTAGCGAATACAGTTGGTGGCAAAAAGTTTCCATTCTTCACCCGCTTGCTGAGCCGTGAGCCGCCCAGGCTGTGTTTGAGAGGCTGAGCCGTGTTTCAGGTTGTCCAAAACTCTCCCCCTTGCGTGCTTTCTCCATCCCTTCCCAGGCACCAAGAGGTGCTTTACAAACAGGAGGGAAGAGGAGGGGAAAGTTTCTGTTTCAACTTCTTTTCTCTCTGGTTGGAGTCTTTAATACACTTTGAGAGGTAAAAAGGAGGTCTTTTTAACCCCATTGTATATATGCCATCTGCTTTTGGTGCTGCTTTTGATCATTGGAAAATCCCTGCATCATGAACTCCATTTTGCAGTTCAGGAAACTGAGTCTCAGAAAGGGTCAATGACTTGACCAAGGTCGCAGGGCAAGGAACTGCAGAGCGGGGAGCTGCGCTTCGAATGCTGAATCTCCTGTACTGTCATGCTTACATGGTGGGCTCTGAAACCAGATCACCTAGGCTGGAATCCTGGCTGTAGACTCACAAGCTGGATAACCTTGGGCAAGTTAGTCACCCTTTTCTGTATCGAGGATAACCATAGAACAACGAGTGAGTGAGGTAAAAACTGCAAAGCACTTAGAACACGGCTGGGTGTGACGTTCACCTTACTTAGCTATTGCTGCTGCAAGTTCTGTCTAAAATGACAATCGTTCAAATTCTGGGTCCTCAATCAAAAAGGGACTTAGATGATGACAGAATAAAGAGTGTCTTAGGATAGCTACATCCTCCCAGTCGTCCCCACACCATAGACAGAGCTTTTCCCGCCTTGTGGGGACAAAGAGGAGAGCTGGGGCAAGCTCCCCCAACCCGCGGCCAGCCCAGCTGGGGCTTGCATTCCACCCCATTCTTTGTCCTCAGCTTAGGAGCAAAGCCTTGCAAGTGTGACAGGGCCCCAACGCCAGCCAACCTAACCGCCAGCATGGCCTTGAGCCCCTTCTGTAAGCCCTGCTGCTCAGGTTCCAGAAAGGTCTATGTTCTCCAAACTAGGCTTTTCAGAGATTGAGGGAGGCCTGCACCACTGCCTATTTTGGGGGATGGGATTCCTGTTATATTAAGAGACAAGGAAAGCCAAAGTGAGTGGTTTTTTAAAAAGTTAATATATTTTTAAATATTTACAGAAACAGTTTTTCATTCTTACTGCAATACATTGTAATATGATTGTGCTACTCCCAAGATAATCACAAAACTTGCAAACTCCCGATGCACCACAGAATGCGTCACGAGTTTGGAGTTAGATGAGACTCGTGTCTTCTGAGGGCACCTGTCTCTTTGCGGGGAGAGGTGTGAGCGCTTTGGAAACAACCGGGGCGGTGCAAACCCGAGGCCCTTCCAAACCTGGGGCCCGGGCTCTTCTTTCTCCCACCCTCAAGGGGAGGTGTTTGACCCTGGCAGGAGCCTTCCTGTGGGCCAGGTGGATTTTAACAGCCTCCCTGCACCCATCAGGCCGGAGCTGCAGGAGTGACGGCGGAATGCAGGGAGCCCACGCTCCCCGCGGTGCAGCCCACACTTCCAAGCGTCTCCTCTCGGTGCAGGCCAGAGTGAGTGCTCAGGGCAGGCAGTGGGGGGGTGTTTCCCATGACCTGCTAGGGCCCGCAGGTGACCTCTGAGGCTCCACGTTTCCTGGGAAGCAGCAAACGCAGTCTCCTTCGTGACGCTGAGGCGCCAGGGACCTCGTGCGGAGCCCAGGCTCCATGTGCAGACATATCCTGAGGGCCTCCAGCCCCTCTGCCCTGCCCCTGAGGCTGTATGGAGCCCCCGAGACCCTAAGCCTGCCTGTGTGCCATGGCCAAGGCCATGGGGCTTCAAGAGAAAGATCACAGGGCAGGCCGAGGCCCTCGCAGACCTGCTGGGCTCCTCTCTGCCTCCTGCCCCGCGGCTCGTTCTCACTCCACCCCTTTAACCACGCAGCTCTGCTCCTCCCAGTGGGATGCTCGGCGGGTGTCAAGTGCCAGCTGAGGACCCAGCAAGTACGCCATTAACCGCCTCCCACGTTCCCCCTGAGCTGTTGTCCTGCACCTGCCGGACACCCCAGGCGACACTTCTCCACCACTCCCCACTCCATCTCTGCCCTTGATGTCCAATCTCCCCCCTACCTTTAAGCCACGGCCCCAGAAAAACTAGTCTGGAAAAGACCTTGCTCTCCATCAAAGGGCTGGTTGAGCTTACTCCTCTTCCCAGCAATTTTACATTCTTCTCAAGCTTTCTCGTGCTGAGTTAGGGATGATTTCTGGAATCCAGTATGGGAAGGAGAAACTGGAAACTTTGCTTTTACAAATGGGGAAACTGAGGTCCATCCAGGGAATAAAGGTGGCCAGGACCACGAGGTGAGGAGGCTACAGCGAGGGCCACAGGAGCCTGGCTCCGTCCACGCTCACTCACTCCCGCTCCGCTTCTGGCCCTCTGGTGTTTTCTGGCTCCTGTGCTGTCCAGAAGATCCCATTAGGTCTCAACAGTCTCCCAAAGCCTCCAAGAGGGAGCTGACTTGCCTGGAAGAGGCTTTGATTTGAGGCAGGTGAAAATGTCCCAAAGAATAAGAGTTGGAGTTTCCCTGATGAAATGGTTGAACAATTTGATTTAATCTATGACAGTTTTATACAAAGGCTGGAGGTGGGAGGGTGAGAGACATAATTGCTTCCTAGAACAATAAGAAAAGGGCAAGAGAGAAATGAGCTCAGTAAAACTGGCTATGAAGGCCCTTGATTTCCCTTCCCTTTTTCTTCGTGGGGTAATTCTTGGGCTCCCAGGGCTCCCAGGACAGGGGATCATAACTGGGGTTTGCCCCCCATTTCCCCTTCAGTCTTTGGGCCAACACTATCTTCTTTGTGTAACCTTGGAATGGGCCTCGGTTTCCTCTTCTGAAAATTGATGAGTGGAAAAGATGCTCTCCAAAGAGAGGAATTTTGACCGCATTTAATGCTAGTAATCAAGACCCGATGGCTTTTTGAAAATTATTAATAAGAGAAAAAAAGCCATTATCACTTTGGAGTGAAGTCCCAACAGGCAGAGACCAAACCTCGTCGTCACCTCCTTCTCAGGGTCCAGGGCAGCAGCTTGGCTGGCCTGGACCCTCACCTCCTGTGAGCGGTTGCTTTGGCCTTCACATTATTTTTCACAAAGTGCGACCTTCTTCTAAGGCGTGGAAACGGGACACCACGAGTGGGGACACCGCCACGTCCACCACACCCGGGCTCCCACAGCAGGCTCAGACCCCTCACCAGCTTTGGCTCTGGGCTAGGGGCGAGGCCGGGCATTTTACATTCATATCATCCCAGGTAATGCACAACAACCCCGCTTGGCGGACGAGCGAGTGAGGCTCCAAAATTATGAGATTTATCCAAGGTTATGTCAGTGCTAAAGGGAAGGCTGCGGTTCAAAGCCGGGTCTGAGCCCAGAACCCGTTCTCTGAGCTACCGGGAAATGCGCCCTCTTTTCCTGCCCAGGCCAGCTGAAGAATGAACAGAAATGCCATTTTTAAAATTCAATGGAAGTGAACTTCAGGAACCATGACATTTGAGGGCCCCTTTAACAAAAGGTCATGAAGGGTCTCTTGGATGCCCTGTGGCAATGTCCAGAAGCCTGGGTCTGGGCGTGCAGGTGGAGGGAGCAGACTGGACAAGAGAGAGGCCAGTTACAGCCTGCTCAGGCCCCAGTTGTCACGGCCACTCTCAGGTGGCCTGATGTGGTGGAAGGGCGGGAGTGAATTCTGTGGAATGCTGCCGAGCCTTACCCAGCATTCCATATAGTTTAAAGAATTGTTCATGAAGTAGGGCAGGAAAAAAAGTGGAAAAAAGAAATCAAAACCCTGCTTTAATATCTCAATTTTATAAACTGAATATGCCTGGGCATATGCCTGGGAAAATATGGAAGGGAACTTCCCAAAATATTTTCAAAGTCTAAGTAGTGATTCATAGGTGAATTTATTCATTTCTTCTTTACACTCTTCTAAAATGCCCAAATGTTCTACCACGAGCATGAACTGCTCTTATAATCAGAAGCAGAATGTGGAAAGAGCTGGGGAGACTTAGAGAAGGGGTTTTCAAAGCAAGCAGGCATGGGTTCAAATCCCAGCTCCCCAGACTTCTGGCTGTGTGTCTTTCGGCAAGTTACTTCACCTCCCGGAACCTTGGTTTTCGAACCCAGACGTTTGGGAAACACACACCAGCCCTTCAGGGTTATATTTGAGAGTGCATCTACAACAGAGACATGGTTGGTAAGTGGCGGCTAAAGCAGTCACCAGGCTGGGCCGGTGGGAGATTCGGTGGCCAGCTAGCTCACGGGGTGAGTGTGGGCATGTCCCTTCCTAGCCCTGGGCCTGAGTCCTCCAGGGAGTTGGGGGCAGGGCTGGGCTGGACAATCGCTCTTGCCTCTTCCACCTCAGCTATCTGCGCCATGGCCATCACCTGTCCCCACTCAAATGGCCCGGGCCTGACTGTCTGCTGGCACGAGGGGCTTAGCATCAGTTGGTCTCCCTGCCAAGGATCTCACAGGATTTCCGGGGCACCCCACCACATCCTGACCCCTCACAACAGGTGTGCCCTCCCGGCGTGCAAGGTTGGGGGCTGCCAGGGGCTGTGTGCCCCGTGACCCAAATTGGCTCCTGGGTCCCTTGCAGGGCAGGTGCAGCCGCAGGCCTGCCCGCCTCCCCCACCTGTTCTCCTTTCCCTGCACAGTGGAGGGGGCTGGGGCACAGCCGTGGGTGCCTGGGGCTCCCGCCACGGAAAATCCTGCGGGGAGCAGACAGTCAGCTCACGGACATCCCTCCAGCCTTCCCCAATTGCCTGAGTCAATGTCAGAGGCGTTTTCTACTTGGAGGTGAACTTGGGAATTTTTCCACTTCCTATTGAGAACCTCTTAAGATATATTTCAACCTCATTGGTTCAAAACTGTGTTCTAAAGAAAGTTACCCTGAGGCTTTATACATAAAATCAATAATTGCAGGTTGCTGGCTGGGGGCTCGGGACTCTTGCCCCCCCCCACTGTTCCTGACAGGGCCTCCCGATCCTAGGATATTGGAATGCTCTGAGTGAAACGCAACAATTCAGTTCCCTCCCATCGTAAAGAAAAGGCTCTGGGGCAAGCTACCCGCTCCAGGCCCCACGGTCAGGTCAGTTTGGACCAAGTGCCTGACGCCCTGGCCGGCGCTCTGGCTGCCAGAACCAGGGCTGTTTCCTATTTGTCCCCCTGGCTTCAGATCCGCCGTGGTGCCCTGGCGACGCCCGGCCCACATGTGCGTGAGCCTGTGTGTGACTCCTTCTCCCGCTGGCTGCCTGGATGGGATCTCGAATGCTCTCAGGCGGACAGGGAGCCTCGCTTTACCCGCCCAGATGAGGAGGGATGCGTTCTGTAGAGTTCATAGGGTTATCTTAGTCATGGAAGAAGCCAAGTTTGGGGCCAGTGGGAGCTGGGGCAAATTTCAATCTTACCCCTATTTCTGCCCTATTTCTGTTGGTTTTCTCATCCAAAATGGCCCGAGCCGTATCCACCTTCCAGGGTGTTCACCTGGCTGCCCTCTCCGTGGGCAGTAAATCGCCCACAAGCACCTCACCCGCTGCAGAGCCTGTGAAGTGGGGACTGGGTGCAGAGGGTGCAGCGAGGGTCACCCAGAGCGGGGCCTCATGAGTCATGCAAACAAAAGGCCCCCTGACTTCTTTCTATTCTAGATCAGCTTTCGCCTGATCCCCTCCGCCCCCTATACACAGGGGCTGTGGAGTGGGTGCCACCCCATCTGTGAGTCTGTTAGCGTCAGAACACATTTTCCTACAAAAACTGTGCTGCAGGTGGGTGGAGGGCCCCGGCCGGGCTGGGGCCACCCACGGAGCCTGTAGGCTTTTTGGCAACGAACACAGATCGTTGTAAAGACCGCGGCACTAGCAATTACACTAGCAGTTGCAAATGGGAACCACAGTGACTATGAAATAGGCTCTTCCTTTTTGTTTCAAATATGGCTATCTGGGAAATGCAGGTTACACGAGAGAAGGGGCAGGAGACTTTGGTGGAGATGCCAAGGTTTGTTGGGATGGTAAATTCAGGGGCTTCTTTATTACATCACGTTTCCATTTCCCATCAAGGTTTAGTGTTGCTTTTTATGCAGCCGTGTGGCTCATCAGCATTACTCACAAACCGGTCAGGTAAAGCGGAAATGGATACTTGACCTCATAGGGCATTTGCATGAACGGCGCCTCTGCTCACCTCACTGTGAGTCACCATCAAAGCTCACAGAGGTCGGGGCCGCCCTCTGTGCCCCCCTGCCCCTCTGGTTGGCCTAGGCGGGGCTTGGCAGTTGGCATCTCTGAAGGGATCCCTGGAATTCTGCAGAGGCTGTGCCTCGCCCTCCTCGTCCTCGCCTCCCCAGGAGCACCTGTGCTGCCGCGAGGTTGCTTGGGACACCTGTGTGGTGGCTTGCTAAGGTGCATGAAGACAAGGGCTCACGTCTGGGTTTACTCATGGCTGGAACCCAGTGGGTGCCCCAGAAAGAAGGCAAAGTGGAATAGATGAGAGCTGAAGACCAGTGTCCTGGGGAGGGGGGAGGACTTATTTGTAGTAATTTCCAATTTCTGTGGTGTAGATACTCCCCCATGGCTGATGTCAAGCTTCCACTGTGACGTTACTGAGCGCAAAGCCAGGAAGAGAAGAGTACAGTCAGCCCTGGCGAGCCGGCCCAAGCCGGCTACTGCCGCCACGGAGGGAGTGGTCTCTTTCCTGAGCCTTTTCCCTTATCTGGACAGCTAGCGGTTTTCAGTTGTTTTCAAAGGAGAAGAGATGCTGCTCCCAATGGGCAGCCGCTATGTGGCAGGGACTAAATCAGATGTTTTAAAGGACACTGATTCATTTGATGCCCCCAAAGAGCCCATCATTCTATAGACGAGAAAACTAAGTCTCAGAGAGGTTAAGTGACTCGCTTAAGGTCACATAGCTAGTTCAGTGATGGGGACCACTTTCAGATCTCTGTTCTTCCTCTTCATCTTCTTATTTTTAAAGAAGCTTTAGATTACATAAATGTTACATTGAAAATTTAGGGGATTCCCTTGTGCCTCACCCCCTTACCCTCCCCCACTTCCCCCCATTAACAGCATCTTTAGTTAGTGTGACACATTGTTACAATATTAGTAACAACATTGAAGCCTCACTGCTAACCATGGTCTGTAGTTGACATTGTGGTTTACACTTTGCAACACACAATTTTATAGGTTTTGACAAAATGTGTAATGGCCTGTATCTGTCATTGCAAGGTCATGCAGGACCATCCCAATGTCCACGGCGTGCCCCATGCTCCCCCTGTGCTCCCCCCCTCCCCTCAGAACCTCTGGTGGCCACTGCCTTTATATCAGTGTCACTTGTTCTTCTAGTACTAGAATAATACCAAGTCTGCTTTAGTCCATAGTTGCAGTTCCCCCTGATGTTTGCTCACTCCTCAGCCTAGAGGATCTGGGGTGGCGATGTCCACTCTGCTTCCCGCTGAGAGGGGGCGTAGATCCCATGGGGGGATGCGTGGGACTGTCTTGCTGGCAGTCGTCGATACTCTTGGTTTTTTAATCCCCGTTCTTCAATTTAATCTCTAAATCCTTCAGTTAGCCTCATCCCAGTATAATGAAATTTTGATTCAGATAAACGCTCCAAGAGCTTCGATCACTGCTGCCAGGGCCCTCACTCCTCTGCCCCTCTGTGCTGGGCAGGCTGTCCCGCTGTGCCACAAGATCACTGGCGAGGGAGGCTCGATGCATAAAGAGGAAGGGCGCGCCCAGTCTCCTCCCTAATTTTCACTTTCCCCAGTCCCGTCTGTGGACCCCGCAGGGAGCCCTGCCGGCAGGCTTCCTCACTGCCTTCCCTGAGACCGGAGCAGCCGCTGGCCTTCCCTGGGCTGCAGTTCGCTTCTCTGTCAACAGGGGGTGGCCCAGAGGAGGTTCCTCACAGGCCAAGGCCAGTTGTTCTCTGAGTTCCTCGCCAGCACCCAGCAGGAGGGGAGAAACAGGAGCTAACTGTATTGAGGAGTTGTACGTGTCAGCCCTCGGCGTTTTATGTGTACTCTCCATTTGGTCCTCATGCGTCTTGCGGATAAATGAAACCGAGGCCAGAGCATTTAGGGAACTCGCCCGAGCTTACCCAGCTGGTAAGTGGGAGCCAGAATTTGAATCCAGGCAGCCTGGCTCCTAACTGCTTTGCCACGATGCTAATGGGTGGAGGACAGCGTGAGCCAAATCTGCCCTTTTAAGTGATGAGATTATGCCTTGCCCACTGTTGGTGCTAGAGGGTCACACACAGTAGGGATTCCGCAAAGGACCAAGAGGTATGTACACGGAGTAGCGAATTAGGAAGTGGACTCTCCAGGGTACATGGAATTTGGGTTCAGAGGATGTAAGTTTTAAGCTGATTGGACATGTGCCTGGGAAAGGGCGATGGGAGGGATGGAGTTTCCCTATCCGTATCTGATTGTTGGAGAGGAGCACACGCTGAAGGCCAGGGTGGAATTAAATAGCCTTCCCTGCCTAAGCCAGCCCCCGCTCTGTCCTCTTTGGGCTCTGCTGGTTTCCGTCCCAGCACACGCCACAATTTGCAGTTGTGTGTGTGCCTCTTTACTGTTTACTGTAACCCTCTGAGGACAGCGCCCATGTCTGTGAGAGTCACAGAGGAACCCCTGAGCTGGCAGGTGCCCAGCACGTCACACGAGCTGGGTGCCTTGGTTGGCTGGCTGAAGGCAACACATAGCAAGTGCCTGGCTTGGGGCCGCAGGCCAGGCCGTGCCCTGCATTCCCGGCAGGTGGGCCAACTGGAGGCGGTCCTTCTGCCCGACGGCAGCCTGGAAGACAGTTCCCCTTTCCTCCCCGAGGCACTTGGCCTTCCCAGCTTCCCCCCACCCACGGTGCCAGGCTGCTTGGGGGCGTGCCAAGGAGACAAGTGACTTTGCAAAGTTTTTTGACAACAATAGTGAACGCTGGGCCCTCGAGCTCCATAGTTTCTAGAGTTTCACAGTAACTAGAGTTTCCGTAATAAAATATGCCCCTCCGTTGGTGGTCCCAGATGGGAGGAAGTGGTTTGGGCAAAGTTTTATCTTTTCCTTGGGTGGCCTAGGAAGGGGAAAGCCTTTCCCATGTACGGAGATGCAGTTTATTGAGTGAAGGGCCGGCTGGGGGGACGAGGGAGGGTTCATGTGATACCAAGCCACCTTCTGCATTAATCGTCAAGGACCACACTGTAAAACTGAAAACTGGCAACATCGGTTACTGCAGAAGGCGGCTAGGGGTGTCCCGGGAGAACAGCTACTAGGTCATCAGCAAGCCTCCCTTCCTTGGGGAACACGGTACCTGGTCTTACAACTCTTAGGAGTGGGGAACTTTTTCTTTCTTACCAAAACGATTTCAGTTTTCTGCAACGCAAACCTGCACACCCCTGCTTCCCTTGGAGCAGATGGAGAAACAGGCAGAAGTATGTTTCCCGAAACATCTAAAGGAAGGCAGCTCCCTGGCGGTGCAGCCTTCGCAGCCCTGTTTAACCCTGCCTGCTGCCGACTGTCACCTGGGAACACCAGAGGGCCTGGGTCGCTCGTCCAGCTCGGGAAGGATGTTATCAGCCATCTTTCGTATTTAGCACCTACGACATCAGGTTTATAATGTAAACTTCCAGACACCATGAGGAAGTTGGTCTTTGTACGAGGAAGAAACACACTGAGAGAAGCAGAGTGACTTGCCCCCGAGTGACACAACTCGTGGGCGGCCAGTCCAGAACGTTGACCTGGATGCAGCTGGTGGCAGCGCCGTGTCCTGGCACGAGGCCATCGGCTATAAACACACTCTAGGTCTGCTTAAGATGCAGGAGTCTAAAGAGATTTCTTTATTTCAGTCTCTCTGTTCCAAACTGGAGCACTATTATTATTAGACTTTTCAGAACACAGTACGTACATGCGAACAGCCTTTTCCTAACTGCAGAAGCTCAGTTGCACCTGATTTTGCCAGAATTTCCATTCAGGCTCACCGCCTCAGTTTAAAAAGGACCATGGCACAGTTTAATAGACCTGGGGCTCGGCATCCGAAACAAACCACATGAGGAAAGTTTGGGGAATATGGGATGTATTTTACCCCAAAAGAACAGTGCTATACACACCCGTCTATGTCCTTCACACACTTGCCCATGCTGACACTCTATCCATCCCCACTTTAGCCCCCCAGAGCTCTTTGGTATCTCACCCTCTTAGGTGCTGTGTGACTTGGGCAAGTCACTGAACCTCTCTGAGCTTTGTTTCCTCATTTGTTAAAAGCAAATAATAACCTTCATCCTAAGGATTGCTCTGATGATTGCATGAAAATAGCTTCTCCTGCCTTACTGCCCTGTCACCCAGAATAGCAGCCATCATTCCTTCACACACACACAATCCTAATTCAGGACAGTCTAAGGCCAAAGCCCAGGCCCTTTCGCTGACACCAGGTTCTCTCCACACATAGGCACCTGAAAGCATGTTGAGTGTGTCACGTTAGAAAGTTCTAGTTCTCCAAAATATCTTACAACTCTTTTCAGAATTTTGCCTTTCCTTGAACCCTTACCCCCTCCATGCCACCTGCTTTGATTATTATCGATTATTACAGCCCTTCATTAGCATCTCCCAAAAAAGTTCCACGCACAGCAGACTCCTGGGCGCACCATTGTCAATAACCCTGCTGCCTGGTCTCCACGCGTGTGGAGTCACGACGCCACCCTGATCGAGCACCTACTGTGTGTCTGAAACTGGCCGAGGCACTTTGCATAGTTAGCTCATTGAATCTGTCCAGCCTATATGAAGTGGGAATCATTATTCCCATTTTATGGAGGAGAAAACAAAGGTCCAGAGAGGTGACAATGACTTGCCCAAGGTCATAGCTAGGAAACCGGATGATAAACAACTTCTGTCCTTTGTAAGAGTCTGCTCTGTGCCAGGTTGTTCTTTACTAGGCGCTCTCCTCTGGAAAGAGGCCCAAGCTCTCCCAGCCCTTTTTTTTCATCCGATTGAATTCACTGAGCGGCCGTGACGCACTGGGCACCGTGCTAGGTGCAGGGGCCGCGGTCGAGACACCACTGACCTGTGCCCACAGAGCTCTCTACCATCCCCAGAAAGCCGACACCCTGCCAGCTGTGTCTGCTCAGCCCTGCAACCTCCCCCAGGATACCTTCAGAAGCTGGGCACGCTCGCCCCCAGGAGTCAGCAGAACGGGGGGCCGCCGCCACCAGCAGTGCCGTCACCACCTGTCCATCGGCGGCTGCTGCCCCGGCGGAATGAGCTGGCAGCCCGGCCGCAGGCGAGGGTAGAGCAGCCCGTGCTAGCGCGGAGGACTGGCAGTTGCTAAACTGGCCGCATACTTCCTCTGCTCGAAAGGAGGAAGGCGCCCTGGCTTGCAGAAGTGCAGGTTCCTGTTTTCAGTAACCGCTCGGGGCAGGCTTCTACCTATGAGGACAAGGAAGAGAGAGGCATTTGTTACTTTTTCGGCAAAGCGCCTGGGAATACGGGCAGCTTGCTTCTAAGCATCCAGGCCCTGCCTGGGCTTCCCGGGGCTTGAACGTTTTTCTCTAACTAAAAGGCAGAGGGGGCCTGGAGGTGGCTTTCTCAGACCCCCCACGCTGGCTGGGCCTGAGGATGCCGTGGTTCAGGGCTGCAGCTTCTCTTTTCTCAGTTTCCCAATTTTTACAGCTTCCTACTTCACTGCCCAATGAGACCTCAGAGCAGAGCCTCCAGCCACGGCTTGGTTGTAAACTTTTTTTTTTTAAGCTTGAAATTATATCAAATTTGTTTTTCTCCCTTTTTTATTTTCTTTTTTTTAAAGATACATAGATCACACAAAATGTTACATTAAAAAATACAAAATATAAAAATATAAAAAATATAAAATATATTTATATATATTTATATATAATATATATAAAATATAAGAGGTACCTACTCCCCACCCCACCCCCACTCCTCCCACATCATCAACCTCTTTCATCAGTGTGGCACATCCATTGCATTTGATGAATACATCTCGGAGCACTGCTGCACTGCATGGATTATAGTTTACATTGTAGTTTACACTCTCCTCCAGTCCATTCAGTGGGTTATGTTAGGATATATAATGTTCAGCATCTGTCCCGGAAATATCATTTAGGACAACTCTAAGTCCTGAAAATGCCCCACATCACACCTCTTCTTCCCTTTCCCTGCCCTCAGCAAATCCCATGGCCACTGTCTCCACATCATGGTTTCTTCCATTGCTAAAGTCACAATAATTCTATAGTAGAGTACTAGTAAGTCCGCTCTAATGAATATTTTATTCCTCCATCCTGAGGACTCTGGGATGGTGATGTCCACTCCACCTCTAAATCAAGAGGGGGCTTAGATCCCACATGGCTGATGAATGTGATTCTCCTGCTTGCAGCTGTAGACATGCTTGGCTCCCTGGTGTGGTGGTTGACCATCCTCACCTCTCTGTTAGCTGACCTGGGTAAGTCCAATGAAACAGAGGGTAGGAGTTGCAACTCTGCTGAGGCTCAGGACCCAGCTGGCACATGGCCAGTCCAGAGATTCAGGTCTCCTGAGTATACACCAACCCTAGTGCCAACCACAGATTGAGTAAAAGTGACAGTAGAGGCATGTGTAGAAAGGCTGCATCTGAGTCCAGCTCCATCGCACTCAGGAGCACAAATTCCAAAGTAGGACCCACTGACAAGGCACTGAGCTCCAGAGCCATCTGTCATGACCACAGGACCTGGGCATCTCCGGAGCCCTCAGGAGCACCACTAGCTTGATTGTAAATTAGTTTTTAATTGTCAGAGACTTGACAGAGTGGCAGCCAGTCCCCCACCAGAAAGGACCAGCCCAGCAGCTGTCCCGAGAGATGTGCTGAGAGGGGCACACCAGCTCCTCTGCTGCCACTTCAGGGAATAGCGTCAGCACGTAATGGAAAATCCTTGGCTCCCCCCAGAACCATTCTAGATTAAAGGAGACAAAAGAGACATGATCGCTTAATGCAACGTGTGGTCCTCGACGTAGGACGTGTGGTCCTACGTCCGGGGAAAGACGTAGTAAGAGCGCTCTGGGGCCGGGGAGCGGTGATCGGCACTAACTGCGTGTTAGATAACATCGTGTCTAGTTTTCGTGGCTACGACCATGATGTGGCTATGTGGGACGATGCTCTAGTTCTTTACAGGCTGGAGAATTTGGGGGTCAGGTGTCGTGTCTACAACTTTCACGTGGCTCACTAAAGGCAGAAAACACATCCATGGAGACATAATAAGAATGAGAGAAAGCAAATGGGGCAAAATGTCAACACTTGGTGAATCTAGGTGGACGGTGTGTGAAGGGGTGCTATGGGTGTAATTATACTACCCTTTCGACTTCAGGGTGGGTTTGAATTTTAAAAAGGCCCCCCTCCTAGGGCACGAGGCTCCAGTAGGGAAACCCGAGGGCCCGGGGCTTAGGGAACTTCTCGAGGGCCAGCTCCAGGGCAGCATGGGAACTGCCTGCTTGGGCGTCCTGTCGGCTATCGTGGGTGGTCCTTGGCGAGCCCCCCGCCGACCTCCACATGTCACAGAGATGGTGGAGAGCCGGGGTGGGGTAGGGGGGTCGTTACTTGTAGACTTGTCCAGAGTCACACAGCAGGTCCCAAGGCCGCCCGCGGCCACCCTGGGACAGTCATTTGGAAACCTCACTCGATGTGGTTGCAAGAACGAATGAAAACAGCGGCTGCTTCTAAATTTGGAAGGAGCCCTGTACTGGAGAGATGCTTCCTTAGTCAACTTGTGAAAACAGCCGTGCTGTGCAGAGCTATTGGAAAGGAACCAAGTCAACATTGCAGGAGACTAAGTGGGCAATTGGCTTACACCAGAAAGAGGAGGCAGGTGGAATATGCGGAAGTGGAGTTTTACCCCCAAATCCAAGAGTAGCCAAAGAGCTGCGGCCATGGAGTCCAAAGGTGTGGACGTGGTGGCTACTTACCCGAAACACCAAGGCCCAGCCCCCAGCGGGCTTACTTCTGGGGGCGGGGGGAGTTGGACGATCAAGACTTAGACTTGGCAACCATCAAGAGTGGGAAAGGCTGTCAAGAAAATGAAGTGGTTGATGGAGAGGGAAGTTCAGGAGGTCATGGGCAGGGTGTCCTTGAGCTGAGACCGTGGGAGGAGACAAGGCAGCCTCGGAGAGCCAGGGCGAGGGAGGCCCACGGGGAGACCTGCTGGCTGACCCGGCTGTGGAGTTCTGGGGAAAGACTCATGCGGGCCATCAGGAAACTCCGGGTCTGATGGCAGAGGTGGACCGGTCGACAGGCAGGGACAGTAGAGTGGGTGCCCAAGAGGCCTCGGTCGCCAGGGGAGGGACTGTGGAGGAAGCGGGAGCGCTGTACGACCCCCAGGCCAGGGCTGTCTCTGCTCTAGTGGGGCCCTGGGGGGCCTGGGAGCCTGGTCTGGGGGGTTCACGTCCCAATCCCACCTCAGAGAGACAACGGCAAGGAGAGACGAGAAAATGCTTCCCCAGCTGTGAAGCGCTGCGGGAAAGCTGGGTGGTGAGAGCAGGGGGCAGTGTGGCAGGGAGACCCCGGAGTGAGAAAGAGTAGGGTGGGGGGAACGCCAGTGCCACCCTGTGCTCCCCGCCGTGCCACTCAGGCAAGGGCCCCAAGGGTGTGGAGGTTCAGCTTTCCTATTACCCCAGGACCCCCCAACCTCGGCACTGGTGGCGTATTGGGCTGGATAACTGGTTGTCATGGGGGACCGTCCTGTGCCTTGTGGGATGTTTCACAGCATCCCCGGCCCTTACCCACTGGATGCCAGTGGCCCGCCCCTCCCTCCAGTTATGACAAACCAAGCTACACCAGACATTGCCACATGTCCCCTGGGGGACAGAATCAGGCTGGCTTGAGGACACTGAACAGCGTCCCATACTGGTGCTAAGCGTGTGAAGTAAGACACCGTGTGAAAACTCTTCTGTGGCTTGCAGAGGGCTGCGGGGCGTGTGGATGGGGGACAGCCCTGCAGCAGGGCAGCTTGTGCCGCACCGCGGGGGCTGCTGCTCTCCTGCGTCCCTCTCCACCCTGATTGAGATCACCTGAGAGGAGGAGCAGGTGTCTGGCCAGGCCAGGATGCCTGGGAAGGGCTCCTCTCCGCCCCGACCCCCCAGCAGGGACCTACAGCTGTGGCAGGGTTTGCCCCGTGTCTCTAAGGAGGGAGCTGGGCACTGCTGGAGGGAGAGTAGAGTGCAAGCACCCCTGGCCCAGGAGGGCAGGGCCTGGGGAGAGGGCAGGGGGGATCCCTGGCAGCAGCCCCTCCCTCTGCCCCAGCCCCCTGCCCGGCCTCTCTCAGGCTGCCTCTTACCAGTTCCTTTCCTAGTCCACGGAAGAGGCTCATGACCAGAATGTCCTTTACGCAGGCCTTCGTTTAGGGATTCCTCATTTATTCCACTCACATTGGGCAGCCCTCCCTGTGTCTCAGGCACTGTACTATCCGCAAGGCCCTACCCTTGAGGCGCTCACAGCTAAATGCCCTCGAGCCCTTTTGCCCGAGGCCCAGCCCACGACAGTGCTCACTGCCGAGTTGTTGAATTACTAAAGTCAACAAACACGTACCGCAAACTTCTCATGCGTGTGACCCAGGCTGGGAAACAGGCAGGGAGAGCACCCACAGCACATCACGAATGAGGAGTTTATAGTCTAGTGGAGGCATGAACACCCCAGAGGAGTAAGACAAAGACCCCCGAGAGGGAGGGGCCAGGAGAGAAGAGGGAGCAGGGGTGGTGGGGCCGGCCGGGCCTGGCTGGGTCCTGACCTGCAGTGTGATCGGCCAGCGTTGTCTTTGGTGTTCTGAGCCAGCAAAGAAGACAGAGATGAAGACCTCCGGCAGGCGATGCCCTGCACCACTGGCTGGTGACTCGGCGTCAGGAGGTGGGAGTGCATCTGTGCAGACACCCGGGTGCACGTGTGTAGAGAGTACCTGATTCCAGGGGCTTTGTGAATTAATTGGCTGTGAGGACCCAGGCTTCAGGCCGCAGGCAGATTACCCAGGTCCCCCGCATGGGCTGAGGGTTACACAGTAAAGGATGAGGATGCCACCACGACCTTTAGTGAAATGGAATGTTCCATTAGTAAACACCTGCCTTTGCACACTTAAAGTGATCAGGAGCCAGTTACGTTTCCCCCACTGGGGGTTGGCAGGTCTCCCAAGCCAAGCAATAAGAATCCCATTTCTCCAGCTTCAGATCACAAAGGTGCCCAAGGGCGACTGAGGCTAAGAGTTCCTCAGGTGACTCGGTCACCTGAAGCAGGTGTGCAAGGTGTGAGCCCCCAGTGGGTCAGAGCTTACAGCTTGGTCCACTATTAGCACATCCCTAGTGCTACTTGAGAAGCCATTTTTCCTCCTATCAACATAACTGTGAATGTCAGAAGATGAGAGGGCAAGCTCAGGAAATAGTAAGCTTCCTGTCTGTGGAGAGAATCAAGTATAAGTTAGACCACTTGGGAGGGAGGTTCAGTCAGTATCTATGGAGTGCAAGGCGTTGTGCTTGATGCTATAAAACTCGTGATGGGTATCTAATGGCATTAAACCATATGCCCCTCAAGATCCCATCCAAACTAGAAATTCTGCGAGTGAAGTTTACACCCCTTCCGTGGTTGGATAAGGGCTGGCTCATTCGTTCATTTGTTCAATCATTTATCTCAGGTGTTAGGTGCTGTCCTAGGTGCAGAAGTAGAGAAATCAACAAGATAAAGGTTGGTGCTGTGGAGCATTATTTTAGTGGGGGAGGAAGACCATAAACAAGTCAACAAACAGGAATTATCAGACGGCAAGTCCATGCTATGAAGAGAGCAAAAGAAAGTAATGGCATAGGAAGTGACTGAGGGAATGGGGGCAGTAAAGGACCTCGCACCTCAGAAGAGGTGACTTGAAGTGAGCCCACAGTGGTGCCAACGTGAGGAAGAAGAACAATCAGGCAAAAGAGTAGCAAGTGCCAGGGTTGGGGTGAGAAGTGCTTGTTGTGTTCAGGAAGCAGAGAGTAGGGGAAGGGGAGCACGGAGGGATGCTAGGAAAGACACAGGGTTTTTGCTTCCTGGTTACTGTGGATGTCTAGACTTTACCCCAAGAAACAGAGGCTCACAGAGTCTAAATTACTCACTCTATGAGTAGCATCTCCTGGGTCTCAATTGCCCCTGGAGGCACTTGCTCTCTCTTTCTCACACATGGCCAGTCCTGACTCCCAAACAAGATAGCTCCCGTTGTCACTCTCCTTGAGCACCTGTCCATGTCGCCTGTTTCCCATATGACCAACGTCATTCCTTTTCTTGACATTCGATGAGCACCACAGTCTGTTCTCTGCCCATCTTACCAGTGCCATCTCCCATGACATGTCACCATGCAAGGCCTCCCTGGGGCCTTTTAGCCCCACTGCCCTTCAGCCACACCTCCTCCTACTTCCTCCCACCCCTGGCATGATGCCCACCCCCATCGTGCAGGGGCACAAGGCACAGGGACGTCCTTCAGGCCCCATCCAGAGCTCCTGTGTCTTCCCAGAGCTCCCCACCCTGCCCCAGCTCAGAGTGATTGCTCCCTCCCCAGAAGCCCCCTTGCTGATTTCTGCACACTGGAGTAGGTCATGAGCATATTGGAGTCAGGAGCGAGAGACAGGTTCAGAGTGTTTAGGAGCTCCGTGTACTTGCAGGTCTCCTGTCTCTTGGAGCCTAAATGGTGTTCTACTAACCCTTCCTGCACAGGTCCCGGCAATATGTAGGATAACGTGTGCCAACTACTGAGCACGGTGCCAGGCACGTAGTAGGGCCCATGAAAGTGACTGCCTTCCCTTCCCTCTCAAATCAAAGCATAGCTTTGGGACATTGCCACAGAGCCCAGCCCAGAGCCTGGTCCCTAAGAGTCCATTGAATGCACGACTGAATGAACGCTGCAGTTCTGCCTGCGAACAAAAGTACGTAAATTGTGAATATTGACTTTTCACCTCTGGAAAAGACAAGCTAACCTCCATACCATGAGGAAGAGAGAGCTCTCTTGTTCCTCTGGAGGTGGAAGTTGATCATCTTTCTAGATAAGTGATGAGCTGTACGCTCCTGCTGGAATAGGACCCAGACGTACATGTCATCAGAAGCTTTGTCTTTCCTTGGGAGGCCTCTTGGTGCTAACAGTATTCTCAGGAAGAAGCAAAGAGCAGAAGCTTCCCTTCTATAGAACTTCTCTGCAAGAAGAGTTGCACAAATATGTTGATGCACTAGAACGGTTCTCCTTTGCCATTGCTCAACCTAACCCCAGGGCGTGCACGTCAGAGGAGGGGACTGTCCTGTGCTCAGTGCTCCCCAGGGTTGATCAAGAGGTCAGCAGGTTTCCCAGAGCCTGGGAGGTCCTCTGAGCAGGGCCCAGTTTCAGCTTGCAGCTTAGCTTTCTTTACTAACTTATTCTAGAAACACTCCTAGGTAGACCCTTTTGTTTCCTAACAGCTAATTTGTTTTCATGAGCATTTATTCAGTAGCTCCCATGGGCCAGGTAAGAGGCTAAGCTCTGGGAGTACCAAGGTTGGACAGGGACCAGAAAGGAGGCCTGATGACAAGGCAGTGCTGTGCCCCCTGGGGGTCCTGCTCTCAAGGGAAGCGGGAGGCAGTGGCTGGCGAGGTTGCTGTGGACCTGCTGCCTGACCAGGGTGGCGTTCAGCTGACCCTTGCAGTGCGAGAGGAGTGTTGCCAAGGCAGACTTGGCAGTGCTGGCTGGAAGAGTCTATCTGTGTTTCTCCTTGGTTTTGTACCGGGATGGCTACAGGTGCATCTGGGCTGGAGTTGGAAGTGACTTCAGTACCGCCGCTCGTCCGTCATCCTTACCTCTTGTGTCCTCCAGCCTCTCCCCTTCCAGAAACAGCTGATGAGCTGACCCTCCTCAAATCTGTTCTAGTCTTTGCCTTCCATGGACCCCATTGTCCATCATTTGTTTGGATTACTCTTTGGGGCCTGTCACAGGAATGTCCCACCTGCCTTTCTGGTACTATTTCCTCTTTCCTGGACGAGCTTTGCTCAACTGCTCATTTTTCTTTTACTTTTCCTTTTTGGTGATAAAATATACATAATTTAAAGCTCGCCATTTTAACCACTTTACACATACAATGCAGTGACACAGTACATTCACATTGTTGTATAATCATCACCACGATTTCCGGAACTTTTCATAACCCCAAACAGAAACTCCATCCCCATTTCTTGTCCTCCCTCCCTCTGGCAACCTCTGGTCTACTCTCTGTCTCTTTGAATTTGCCAATTCTAGATATTTCATAGAAGTGGAATCCACTCTCCTTGGTTTTTCAATTTACTCCTGCTGTTCCACTGAGCTGCAATGCCTTCCCCCCACTCCTGGATCTCCCAGAATCAGAGATGCATTTCCTCCCCAGTCTGGCTGGCGCTTTAATTCTTGTATCATACTGCGCCAGGGGCTGGTGGGCCCCCTTTACCCCTGCTGAGCCAGGCCGTGACCCCCCTGCTTCTGTCATGTGGCATCGGGGGAGGAGGGATGGCAGTGGTGGAACCATCAGCCTGAAGCTGAACCTCAGCAGAATGACCTGCAACGGTCACTGTCCAGTGACAAGAGCTACGCTGACCACTTTCCTTACTATCCGCAGAGAAGCTGGGGGCCTGTGCTGCCATTTTACTCCAACTCTCATTCTTTCTTCAGCCCACTGAGAAAGGGGCCTCTTGTTTTTGCCTGGTGTAGTCATCCTGAAACTTTTTTGATGATGCCCCTGGAGTTTCGTGTAAACCTATCTGATGTATGTAAATAGCCATTGATTATATACATGGATGACTTCACTAAGCTGTACATTATAAACATTAAATAACTATTTTTAAAGGGTGATATTTCTTCAATGGTGTTTATAGATAAATACTCTAGAATTTTCTTCCTGGGCACCAGTGGATGGTCCTGTGCTCATCATTTGGGAGCTCACGACTCTAACAGAAATATAAAGGAGGAAACAAGTGTCCTTTCTAAACAAAGAGAGCTTTTAACAAGGGATTTTTGAAAAGTTATGTTTTATCTTCTCTTGGCACAAACACACAGTCTGGGAAGGACACAGAGATTCTGTGAACTCCACTTAAACACAATGACAAGAGTCAAAGTCTTCCCATGAGACAGAAAGTCAGCTTAAGGTGGTGATGGGTGGTAGCAGGTCCCATGAAGGGAACTTTTTCAAGAGTCCTTCAAACACTCCTCCCTCCCCCAGTCTCTACATTGCTCTGACTTTCAAAACCTCTCGGGGAGCCTGTCTGTTTTGTCAATGATCAGCGCCTAGCACAAGCCCTTTGCTTGTCTGAGAACAACCATCAAATATTTATTAGAAGGAAGGAAACGAGAGAGGGAAAAGGGGAAGGAAGGGAGGAAAAAGGGGAAGGAGGAAAATAAAATAACATTTAAAAAAAGAAAGTAACTCCCCTGCCCTGCAGATTGCAGATCTCCTTAAGTTACGCAGTCTGCTCCCCCAGTCCTCCGATTTCTGCAGCATCTGGCACCTGGCAGGTGCTCAGGGATGCTCGTGAATTGACCTGACATTAGCACAGGCAGGCGGGAGCCGCAGGTGGCGGGAACAGCTTGGTCTGAAAGTGTAGGGGAGGCAGCTCTGCCAGGAACTTTCCTAGGAGGGCTGGGGCGGCCCCAGTACCTTCACCTTACAAACAATAACAGTAAAACCTGCCCGTCCACCTCAAAGTGTGCTTGAACAGCACAAAATGAGGTGAAGGTGTGTAACAGAATGATCATGGTTCTCATTCAAGTCCCCTCTCACTCTCATTCTGCCAAACCTTAATACTCCTGTGAGGTACGCTTTTTCACTCACGCCAAGATTATCAGAAGAAGAGCAAGGCCAAAAGTGGCCTTGATGAAATTTAAAGCAGTGTCGTCGGTTACAACTGAGTGGACGGGTGTGAAATTGTCAGCCGGCATCTCCTCCATCACTCGCTGCACCACTGTTAATCACACCCAGCGGGGAGGGGAACGAGACAAGGGAGGGACAAGCTCAGCTGCTCCGTAGTAACCCGAGGTCAGAACAAAACGTCAGCCCGAAAGCCTCTTCTGGATGGGAGAATATGTCCCTGTTTTTTAAATTTTAGTTTATGTAGCAATAATATTATACTTAATAACCACTGACATCTGTATGGGGCTCCATGGCTTAGAACATATTTCTCAAAACTGTTACTTCATTTAATTTTCACAAGAATGCTCCGGTTTATCAGTTATGATTTTGATGATCTAATGTGATGAGCGCTTTGCATGCCTATCTCATCAGGTCACCTCAACAAGCGAATGAGACAAATATTATTCTTATCCTCATTTTACATTTGAGGAAACTGAGGCATTGGGAGGTTGAGTAGCTTTCCTAAGGACATGCAACCGATAAGAAGGGGAGCTGGACTTGAACCTGGGCTGATGGGCCCCCTAGCCCAGGCTCTGGAAGCTGCACCTGGGGACATTATTATGTACCCATTTTACAAATTAGAAAACGAAGACCCGGAGAGGTGAAGCCACTTGCCTAGAAATTACACAGCTGCCGTGCTGCCAAGCCAGGATCCCATAGGATCCGTCCATTTTCACACATCTCTTCAAAATAGCAATCATTTATACGGGCTTTCGCTTGGCCAATTCGTAGAGAATGGTGTTGGAAACCATGGGAAGTGGCTTCCAGGAGCAGAGCAGGGGCAGGCTTCCAGGTGCCTGCCTATCCAGGGTAGAGACGGATCAGAACCTTTGCAGGGGTCCCCTAGGAGCTTCTCATGGGAAAACTCCGGGGTGAGCTGTGCTTGCATCAGGGCCCCCCTGATGTCAGAACAGGCCCCCCATTGCTCTGAGGCAGCACCCTGGAGCAGGTGCAAGGTGAGGAAGTGGGTCCCACAGTGGGAACCGCCGAGCCTGTGTGAACACACAGGCCGAGGGGCGCAGGCCGGGGTGTGGGGGCTCAGCCTGCAGACACAGACGCAGAGAACCAGGCCCCGGCCCAGCAGAGGCCTGGGGGGTCCCTAGCCACCTCGCCGGCCCCATCGTGGGCCACGTCCCTCCCCGCCGTGGTGGCCCACACCAGCTTCCCGAGTCGAGAACCTGATTCCAGCGTCCCCCTGATGGAACCCCAGGCGGCCCCTCGCCCGTTCCTTCCAGCGCGGGACCCAGGAAGGGCCTCCTAGGCTAGGCCCCGCCTTCCAGCCCAGCCTTGGGCCCAAGCGCCCCTCCTCAGGGGACCCCTCAGGGGTGACAAACCAGGCCCAGCACTCCTACCTCTCACACCCCAGTCCCTGTCGGCCCCGTCACCATCGTGGGGTGTCCTCAATACACGCCTGAGAGGCAGCCGTGGCTCCCCCAGGCGCAGGGGTGGCCGTGTCCTCTCTGCCCACTCAAGGTGCCCAGGCCCACTGGTGTCCCTCAACTCTGCGCTCAGCGAGGCCTCTCTGTGGCTCAGGACAGGGACGGCATTTACAGAGGGAAGCAGGGAAGGGGAAGAGAGTAAAAGAGGGAAGAGACCGGGAGAGGAAGGCTGTTCCCAGGCGGCTGGAGGAAAGCAGCCTTCGGGACGTGGCGTCCTCTCTTCCGGAAGTCGTTGCTAGGCTCCCCTGCCTTCTCAAGGCTCGCGCTTCCTGGGCCGGTTCTTCAAGAGTCAGGTGGATTGCAGGAGCTGAAACTTGCGGGGAGAACGGGCGTGGGGAAGTAGAGCAGGAAGGAGGCAGGGCTTCCACTGGGCTCACTGCCTCCTCCGTGAGGTAGCTGCAGGGCCCCTCCGCCTCTCTCCACCTCCCTCTTTCCACTTTGTTTTTTATTTTATTTTTTAAAAGATTTATTTTATTTATTTCTCTCCCCTTCCCCCTCCACCCTTTGTCTGCTCTCTGTGACAACTCACTGTGTGTTCTTCTGTGTCTGCTTGCACCCTCAGTGGCATGGGGAAACTGCATCTCTTTTTTGTTATGTCATCTTGCTGCATCAGCTCTCAAGTGTGCAGTGCCACTGCTGGGCGGGCTGCGCTTTTTTTCATGTGGGGTGGCTCTCCTTGCAGGGCACACTCCTTGCGTGGCACGGCACTCCTTGCACGTGGCAGCGCTGCACATGGGCCACCTCATCACACAGGTCAGGAGGCCCTGGGGATTGAACCCTGGACCTCCCGTATGGTAGGCAGATGCTCTATCAGCTGAGCCATGTCCGCTTCCCCTCTTTCCACTTTGAAATGGACTGTAACAGTGCAGCCCTGGGCGAGGGTGGGCTGCTGTGGTCTGAGCTGCCACTGTGTGCTTTATAATCTAGTGACTTCCGCAGTCCTCACTGCACCAGTGGAACTGGTGAAGTTAATTGACTTGCCCAAAATGACAAGGTCACCGGGGACGGGGTGGAGATCTGAATGCAGGTCTTTCTGATTTCTCCATCCACGGCCTTACCACCTTTCTACATTGGCAGTTGTTTTTCAGTTTTAAAGAGAGTGGTGGTGTAGCATTAGTCGATGAAGTCCTTGCATGCAGTTGTCCCATTGGCAGTAGAGGTAGAGTGAATGCAAACAGAAGGCAAGGGAGCCAGGAGAGCATTTCCTCTGCACCAGGCCCGTGCTCAGTTCTTGCACGGCGTAGCTCAAGTAGCCCTCGCAACAAGTCCATGAGGCAGGCATGTTACAGCTGAGGAAACTGAGGTTTAAAGGGGTGCAGTAATTGCTTCAAAGCCTAAGATTAAGAAAGCTGCAAGGCCACCCGTCAGCTCCAGGCAGTGGTTGTCAACTCTGAGGCTTTACTTCTCAGCTACGCTGTCCCAGCCGTGCTTGTCGTTGTTCTCCTGGGTCAGTGGGTCCCAGAAGCAAAGCCGCAAGGAATAAAATGACTGGAAGGAAACAGCTAGACTCTTTAACAAGTCATATTAGGAAATTATTTTTAAAAGGAAGCATATGCCCACATGTGTTATAAAGCGTTCTCTGAGAAAGGAGCGGGGAGACTCTGGAGAGTGCATTTTAAATTCCTTTTGAAATAAGACCATAGTCATTGTCTCAGCTATCACTCATGGTGTCACTTTTTATAGTGTGATACCTTTGCCTGGGAAACCAGTAATTTTCAAGTGCAAAGCATTTAAATGGTTTCTGACAGCCAGAAGGTGACTGAGGCGATTCGGCATAATGTTAGTGACAGATGGAAAAAGGCATTTTGTCAAGTCTGCCAGAACCTGGATGAAAAACAGAACAGGGTAGCAAGCTCTGTTCTAAAGGGGCAAAGGCAAGGCAGGGCTCCTCTCCATTTTCCAAGCCAAGGAAGTGTCTGGGGGGTAACCCTGGGAGGGCGCCCCTGCAGGTGCTGGGCGAGGCCTCCACAATGAGCCCCCCTAGACAGAGGGGGCAGTTATGTAGCCAAGGCCCGTGGAAATCAAGGCTGCCCAAAGAGGTCTGCAGAAGGGAAGCACGTAGGCCCCCCATCCCTATCCCATTTCCACAGGGAGGTGCAGTGGCTTTGGAGACGGCCTGCCGCCCGCTCCGTGGAATGGGTGATTGGGGGCATGTTATTTACGCTCTCTGAGCCTCTGCCACTCGTCAGTGAAGCAGGTACAGTCGTCTCTCCCTGGTTCCCTCGTGAGCACATATCGAGAACAGTAAAGAAAGGACTTTGAGCACCCCAAGAGCCCACTACTTGTTGGTACCTTCCTTCTCTTTCCACTGTGTGTACCCATAGCAGGTGGATAATTTAGGTTTGCAAATAAAAATGTGCCAAGGTATAACCTTTCTGGAGATCAGGTTGGCAGTACATTTTTTAAAAAAGCTTTTTAAATATATATATGTGTGTGTGTACATATATATGTATATATGTGTGTATATGTATATATATGTATATATTATAATGCCAGGTGGAACTTCTGGACCTTGGATTAGGCATTGACTACTTAGATATAACCCTGAAACATGACTGACAAATGAAAAAAATTAGATAAATTGGACGTTATCAAATTAAAAACCTTTCATGTTATGAAATATCCTATCAAGAAGGTTAAAGACAACACAGAAGGGAAGAAGATATTTATTTGCACATCATATACTTGTTAAGGGCCTTGTATTATATATCTCATAAGGCACTTAAAATTCCATAATAAAAAGATAATACAGTTTGAAAATGGGCAAAGGATCCAGTTAGACATTTGTCCAAAGAAGATATACAAATGGCCATAAGCACAGGAAAAGATGCTCAGTGTCATTAGTCATTAAGGAAATGCAAATCAGCAAAACGAGATACCACCCCATGCCCGTAGGATGGCTGTAATAAAAGACAGGCAATAACAAGTGTTAATGAGGGCGGGGAACCCTCTGCATTTGCTGCCGGTAGGAAGGTAACGCGGTGCAGCCACTTCTCAGTTCCTCAGTAAGTTAAACATAGAATTGCCTTATGACCTAGCAATTCCACTTCTAGGTGTATACCCAGAAGAAATGAAAACATATGCCCACACCAAAACTAACTTGCATGCAAAATGTTCACAGTAGTATTATTCAAAATAGCCAAAAAGTAGAACCAAGTGTCTGTCAACTGATGAATGAATAAACAAAACGTGGTATTTATTTGGCAATAAGAAATTAGGTGCTGGGAAACGGACTTGGCCCAGTGGTTAGGGCGTCCGTCTACCACAAGGGTGGTCCGCGGTTCAAACCCCGGGCCTCCTTGACCCGTGTGCCGCTGGGCCATGCGCAGTGCTGATGTGCGCAAGGAGTGCCGTGCCACGCAGGGGTGTCCCCCGCGTAGGGGAGCCCCACTCGCAAGGAGTGCACCCCGTAAGGAAAGCCGCCCAGTGGGAAAGAAAGTGCAGCCTGCCCAGGAATGGCGCCGCCCACACTTCCCGTGCTGCTGACAACAACAGAAGAGGACAAAGAAACAAGACAGAAACAAGACGCAGCAAATAGACAAAGAGAACAGACAACCGGGGGAGGGGGGGAATTAAATAAATAAATAAATCTTTAAAAAAAAAAAAGAAATTAGGTGCTATGCTACTACATAGATGAGCCTTGAAAACAGCATACTAAGAGAAAGAAGTCAGACACAAAGGCCACATATCATATGAGTGCATTTATATGAAAAGTCCAGAATAGGCAAACTGTAGAGAAAAAAAGTAGATCAGTGGCTGCCAGGGGATGTGGGGAAGAGTGATGGGGAGAGTGCTAATGGGTACAGAGTTCCTTTTGAAGGTGATGAAGTATTCTAAAATTAGATTGTGATGATGGTCGAACAACTCTATGAATATACTAAATATACATTGAATTATAAGCTTTAAATGGTTGAATTGTATGGTATGTGAGTTATATCTCAATAAAACTTTTAAAAAGTTAGTTATAAATGTCAAGAAACAGAACTTAACATACTATATAAATGTAATCATATATGCATGATACAAATTATTTTCCTTTAGTAAAGATTTTCTCGTGGCATATATTAAATGGAAACCATTCACGTGTTGTGTAAACAGCCCATTCAGGAGAAAAATACTATTTCAGGAAAAGAAAAATATACCCTTGACCCAGCAATTCCTTTGTATAAGGACCTCATCATGTATATATGCATAGATTTGCGATTAAGATATGCACTGCTGTATTGTTGATTAGATGATAAAACTAGACACAATAATAACCATCAGGCCCCATACTCTGTGTTATGTGAAAATCATCTCGTTTCACCACTACAGTCCCCCGGGGAGGTTCATCACGAAACTACCCAATGAGGTAACTGTCATTAGAGAGTGGCTTGGGAGCATTAGGTGGAAATTTAATTGTTGTTTTGGTCACTTGTATTTTCTACAGTGGGTTTTCATATTGTTTGTGTTCCTTTAAAAATTGTAAAAACTGTTCTGTTTGCCTTTAAATATATGAAGGTAACACTGATGAAGGTAGAACGATATGTGGCAGCCTTTTTCCAAGATGTGAAGAGAATTTCTATTTTGGCACATCTTTGGGACAGCTGCCCCTTCCTCCTTCTGGGGCCTTCCTTCCATCCCACCTCTTGTTTTCCCTACAGAGTGATTTTAAACCATCTTGTTCTATGTCACTTGTCAGCTAACACACATATCACTTTCCCTTGACAAGAGTAAGTTATATTTCAATATGGGATTCATCTCTTCAATGTATATTAAATTATTTTTTAATTCCAAAGATAATAGAAATTCATTGAAGAAATGTTAGAATGTTCTGAAAGGTATGCAAAGGCCAATAAAAATCACCCATTATTCCCTCACCTTGGGTTAATAGGGGACTCTCGGAATCGATAGTTCTTGATTCTCCTAAGAAGCCAGGTGGAGTGACAGGTGATGGGGAGACGCTGAGGCAGGAGATTTTCCAATGATGTGGCATCATTGGAAAGTCACAGCGGCTTGGAATCTGAAAATCTGGGTTCTTTTCCTCTTTCACCTGTACTAGCAGGTCACTAAACTTCTTTGACGTTCTTTCCTGAGTCTACTCCTGATTCTTTTTGGAATGAAGTGGGGACTATATAGAAGAATGATTAAATAAGCAATGTATTTTCTTTTAAAGTAGTACCAGTTCTTCCTACTTCCTAGGATGGTTGTAAGTATTCAAATAAGATAACACAGGTGAGAGCTCTAAGTAAACCAGAGTGCCAGCCACAGTGGTGAAGGCAGCTCAGTGTTCTGGGGTGGGGTCCCTCGCCTCCGTGGGGTCTGTCCAACCTGCCCACATACAGTGTGCCTCGTGGAGCCCTTGAGGCTGCTCTCCACTGGGCGCTCCCACCACGGGAGGAGCCAGATCTCCCTACTTCCCTCTCACGATCGGGCCACGCTTACCAAGACCTTGCTTGGGAGCCATCATCTGCCAGCCACGCATGAAGGAGTAGAGAATAAGGATCCGTAACGTACTTGATTATCGTTGCTTTCAGTGGTAGGTGGAACCATGGAGGGGACACGGGGAAAGGTTTATAATCCCATCTCTGCTACTCAGCAGTCCTAAGACTTTGAACAGACTGCCCACCCACTTTGGCCTCAGGCTTTTCATCGGCCTCATGGTGAAAATAAAACAAAAGTTAGAGGGGGGCTGTGGGGGCTTGCCTCTTAAAAGGCATGTTATTAAAACACTTTTTTTTATTAGAGAAGTTGTGAATTTACAAAGCAATCATGCTTACCATACTGGATTCCCACATATCCTCTGACCACCACCACCTTGCGTTGTTGTGCAACACTTGTTACAAATGATGAAAGAGCATCGTCAAAATAGTACTGCTAACTCTAGTCCATAGCTTCCATTTGGTGTATTTTTTGCACAAACCATCCTGTTAGCATCACCATGTATTAGTATCGTACATTTGTTATAGTTCATGAGAGAACATTCTCATATTTGTACCGTTAACCACAGTCCATTATCTCCTACGGGTTTCACTGTGTTGTATGTCCATGTTTTGCACAGTCCATCCAAAGTGGACACTTGGTGGCTCTCGCACAGAGTTGTGCAGTCATCGCCTCAGGCAATAGTAGAACGTTTTCATTACTCCAAAAGGAAACACCCCGTTCCCCGTTACATAAACGCCTAGTCATCTTCCACTTCCATTTCAATATATGTGTGTATTTCTCTGTAAGAGAGGGGATGCCCCGTCACTAGGCAGCTCTCAAGCCTTACAGCTCACATACCCTCCTAGGTCAGGACTCAGGACAAGGGTCTTGTTTTAAGGTCCTTTAAGAACACAAGAGCAAAACACCTTGGCCTGATATTCAAAGGAAATGGAGCTTGAACTAAGTTACACCTTTGTTTTTCCCCCACAACTTTGCTGGACTTTCACAAGTAAAACCAAGAAGTGCTGCTGCCCAGGAAGCGGGAGGGAGGCACGTGCTCTTATGCCTCACGTCTAGGGTTTTGAGATAAAAGCTGTGCTAATTACCATCCCTCTGAGTGAAGCTTTGCTAAAATTGAAGTACTTCAAATTAGAGAAAAACGCATGCTTTTTGAAAGGAATCAAGCAAAGAGAAAATCTCAGTGTGGAAAACATTAAAGAGAATACTAACATTAAAGTGGATGTATAGCAGTTAAAAAAAGAAGTTCCTCTCTGCTTTCGTTTCTGCAGTTTTCTATCGGAGCTCTCTTGTCTCTTCGATAGTATCTCCCCCGTTCAGCTGGTCTACAGTATATTGGGGGCAGCTTTCCAGGTCGGGGCCTTTCCTAGGAGAGGCGCCAGGGTAGGGTAGTGGGAGTGGCACGCTGGTCCCCCCCTTGTTCCTTTGGCCTCAGACCAGAATAAGCTCTTGCTGGACTTCCCTCTCCAGTTGATGCCAAACGCTCAGCTGCTCAAGCGCCATTCAGACATTCATTCCAGTTCAGTTCTGGTCACGTGATACTTACGGAAGGCCTGTTGTGTGCCAAGCTCTGTGCTGGGCTCTGGGGCTACAGCTGTAAATACCTTGCAAACCCTGCCACCCCACATGCCCCATTCAGGAGCCTTCATTGTCCAGTCATTTACTGAGGGCCAATTGAGTACCATGAACCATTTTCAGCATGGAGGATGCAAAGGCAAGGAGCCCATCACCTTCCTAACATACTTTCTATAAGGCCTGTTCAAAAGCTTTTCCTGACTGCCCATTGCAGGTGGGATACCTGCCCTGTATCCCAGGATCCATACCCTCTAAACTGTATTTTGCTTTGTTTGGGATGTCATGTCCTCTAAATGTTATCCTTCATTGCTCCTCTATGCAAATTCCTTCCTTCACTCAGGAGAATTCAGTGGCCTAGCCATGCCTTCCTTTGCTCAGCCATTCACTTGCTCATATAGTCACTCATCACTCATTCAGTAAATTCTGTTTTTTGAGTCCAGGCCCTGTTCTGGGGGAGCTGGGATGTGTGGAGGCAGCTCCTATCCTCTGGAGCGCCTTTGGGAATTGGATCCTTCCACCCACTGCGAATCCCTGCTCCATCCCCCCGCAGTGTCCAACCTCTTTCCTTTTCTCAAATCCCTCTGTTCCCTGAAAATCCACTAAGTATGCCCTCTTCCCTGTGGCTTCCTTGGATCCCCTGAGTGCTTGGAAATCTCTCACTCCCATGCATCCTCAAAACGTGAGTCTCTTGGCTGTCTCTTGACCCTGTAATAGAGAACCTCACCTTGAGGCCACCTAGTGCTTGTTACGTTAGGTATTTTGATCAATTACCTCATTTGAATGGTGCATCAGCTCTGCGAATGGTGGCCACAGTGTCCCCAGCTTATGGACAAGGAGCAGGAAGCCCAGAAAGCTTCAGGAAATTGCAAGGTGGCAGTGAGCAGAGCTGGAATTGAAACCCTGGTCTGCCTGGACCCAAAGCCATGAGTTTTCCCCTTTGCTTTAGCCTCCATTTGCTCTGGGGAAAGGGGACTGATGACCACAGGTGGGGACCTATGTTTTAGTTTCCTGGCTGCTAAAACAAATACCCTGCAGTGGATTGGCTTAAACACTGGGGATTTATTGGCTCACAGTTTTGAGGCCAGGAGAAGTCCAAAACCATGGTGTCATCAAGACGACCCTTTCCCCCAGAAGACTGGTGATGTGGGGCTGCCTGCCAGTGATCCTGGGTCCTCAGCTTTTCTGTCACATGGCAGTGCACATGGTAGCCTCTTCTGGGTTTTTCCCTTCTCTTCTCTCTTTTGAATTTCATTCTGCTATAAAGAACTCCGGTGATAGGATAAAGACCCACCTTATTCAGGTGGGCTACACCTCACCCGCAGCAGCCTCAGCCAAAGGTCCTGGTTGTAATGGGTTCACATGCACAGGGATGGATTAAGATTAAGAACATGTTTTCTGGAAACATAGCTCCAAACAACCAAAAAGTGTTCAAGGCAGCATGTACGAGTGTGTACATGCCCAGAACACAGAACTATGGCGCCAGCTGCCAAGGTTCAAATCCTGCCTCATCACCCCCTAGCTGGGAGGCTTCGGTGAGTGGCTGCACCTCTGCCCCTGAGTTTTGTCCCCTATAAAATTGAGCTAATCCTGGTGCCTTCCTCTGAGGGTTGTTATGACGTATGAATGGGCGTTCATATGTACAACACTGGGATCACGCGTGGTTCATTGTGATGCTACTTGACTGTGAGTCACGGTTAGCCTTAGTATGTGGCCACAGCACAGCCGCAGGTGCTTGGAATGAATTAACTCACGGGTGCTGCTGGGTGTCCGATGGGGAGTTCCCTGAGCACCCGCTCTGGGCAGGATTGAGCTTTCCACCCTTGCCTTTCCTTCTGAGGTGCTCACTGCCCGCCTCACAGATGAGGGAACTCTGTATGGGAGGGGGCTGTGGGGCGTGAGGGACACGGACCCCGGAAGGCTGATGTGGGGGCCGCAGACTCACCGCCTCTGACTTGCTGATTGGCCCTCAGGCAGGACCAGCAGGGCCTCCTGGGACAGTCAAGTTTGCCATAGATTCTACCCACTTCTTGTTGCCTTTCTCGTCGACCACTTTTTTCTATAAAAAGTGAGCGCCGTGAGTGGTTCTTCCTGGGAAACACCTGAGCATCCATTCCATGTGCATGTCTGAGCATGTGTGTCTTTGTGTGTGTGTGAGTGTGTGTCTTGTATCTGTGTCCATGTGTGTGTCTAAGCGTGTGTTTTGTACCTGTGTGTCTGTGTGTGTATCTGAGTGTGTGTCTTGTATCTGTGTCTGTGTGTGAGCCTGGGCATGTGTCTGTGTGTCCATGTGTGAGTGTGAGCATGTGTCTTGTGCCTGTGTCCATGGGTGTGTCTTGTATCTATGTGTCTAAGCGTGTGTCTTGTATCTGTGTGTGTCTTTGCATGTGTCTGAGCATGTGGTTTTTATCTGTGTGTTCATGTGTGAGTCTGTGTATGTGTCTTGTATCTGGGTGTCCGTGTGTGAGTCTGAGTGTATGTCTTGTGTCGGTGTGTCTGTGTGTGTGTCTAAGCTTGTGTCTTGTATCTGTGTGTGTGAGTGTGTGTGTCTTTGCATGTGTCTGAGCATGTGTTTTGTATCTGTGTGTCCGTGTGTGTCTGAATGTGTGTCTGGGTGCATGTGGCTGTGTGTGCCTGAGTGTGCATCAGTGTATGCATTTTTGTATGTGTGTGTCTGCGTGTGTTTGTATCTAAATGTGTGTGTGGCTGTGTTTCTCTGCCCGTGACTGTCTGCTTGTGGGCCTGTGTGTGTGTCTGTGTGTCCTCTGTCTGTGACTGTGGAGTGTGTGCTTGGAGGGGGAGGTCGTGGCTCCAAGCGCCCAGCTGTGGCTGCCTCGGGTCAAGACACCTTGCAATGGCCAGAGGCTCCAGGCAGGAAAAGCCGTGGTCAGCAATTGTGGTTTTGGCCAGCACTATTTTTAAAGTTAAAAAAGAAATACAAGCGGAAACGTGTTGCCTTTTAATAGCTGGGTCAGATTCAGATAACGCAGGCCCGGGGCTAAAGGACCGCGGCGTTGGTGGGGCGGCCTGTCTCCAAACAGATGGCCAGATCCCAGAGGGGTCCCCTGTGACCCCCCCTACTAGCAGCACCCCACTATGGAGGGTGCTCCTGTCTTCCCCTCTTCCTCGCTCACCTATAGGACGGCCCTGCGAAATAGGGTTTTTTATTCTCCTTGGCAGGTGAGGAAATTGAGTCTCTGGAACGGCAGGTCCCTTGTCCAAGGTCAGTCCGTGAGTGACAGAGCTGGAGTCGGAAGCCGGTCCTTCTGTCTCCAAAGTCCACGCCTTTTGTCTGACTCTGTGCTGCAGCACCCCCCCCCCCCCGGCCCAGTTCTTTGTTTCAATCAAAGGTTTTAAAGTGAGGGCTGCACTGGCCGTTGGTTTGCTTAACCACTGATTTTCCACAAAGAAATAGGTTTCGTTCTGAAAGATCGATTGAAACAAAATATTTTAAGGGAGAGGAAAAGTTCTCTAAGCCATCTCATAATCTCAGAGTAACCCACGCCTTTAACCACTTCCTTACCATGTCAGGAACCTGGCTTTTTATAGCTGAAGAAAAATATCGAAAACAGGAGAAGACCGCATCCTGAAATTCACAGCTTGCAGCTTATCTGGCAGAGAAGCTGGGCCGAGCGCTTTGTGGCTCAGTTTGCCATTTAGATATGGGGCTTTGGCCTTGAACGTCTTGAGCATATGTGTTTGGAGGTGCGTGGTGGGTGTGCTTGTGCGTGTGTTTTCTACTGAGAAAAAGTACAACCGGTTGGTTCTCAGAAAAGCTGGCTCCCTCGTCGTGGAAAAATCAACTCAGGGCAAAGGAACTTGACACTAGCACTACATCACCTTGACCCCAGTTCTTTGCCGTGAGGATGGCCAGTTCCCACCATAACCCCCAGGCTTTGCCCACAACCCCTTCTGCCTGACCCCAAAGCACAAGGATCATTGGAAGTTTCCATGGGCAGGGATGGGGTGTGCTCCCTTGTCCCGGGACCCACTTCCAGAGCCCCTCAGCCTTCCAGCCGGGTGCTCAGGAGGATGGGTCCCCCCGTTGCTCTTTTACACAGTGGGTGATACAGCCTGGCCCAGGTGAGCGTGGCCACCTCCCTTTACTGCTCACAGAAAGCTCACCTCTGCGGTCCTTCAATGATCCTCGCGACTACCCGATGAGCATGGCCCCGCTCTTTGTCCCCATTTCGTGGGTGCGAAACCAAGCTCTGAGTTTCTAGTATTTTTAGTTTCTGACATTTTTTAGTGCAGTGTAGAGCTAGAATTGAAATACATGCCAGGGAGTCAGCCAGATCAGTGGTCTCCACCCAATAGTGAGAGGATACAGCTCAGCTCACAGGTGCGCCATCTTGTTCTGGATAAAACCACGCGCGTGGTACAGTGTGGCTGAGGACACAGCCCTGAGGTGGGCTGCTTGGACTTGAATACTCACTCTGCCCCTCATCAGCTGTGTGACCTTAGACAAGATACCAAACCTCTCTGTGTCTCCATTTCCTCCTCTCTAAAATAAAGGGGGTAAATAACTTCTACCTCTATGGTCATGGAGAGGATTTAGTGAGTTGATACGTGTAAGTGGTTAGAACTGAGCTGAAACTCAGGAAGTAAGCAGTGGATGTTAGGTGTTATTATTATTATTATTATTATTATTAAGCTTCTATTATAGTCATTTCTGGTGCACATCAGAAACCTGATAAATGAGAATTTCCTCTTTTCTCTTTGAGCCTTAGTTTGCTTGTCTGCAAAATGGAGATGATAACTGTACCTAATCTATGTCATTTTCGTGATGGCTACTAAGATAAGGCAGACAAGTTCCTGGATTGTCCAGCAGGTAATCGCAGCTGACCCATGAACAGGACTCTGCGGTCCAGCCGCCCCATCTTACTGGCGAAGAGCTGGAGGCCCGGAGAAGTGACCCCATCAAGATCAGACCATTGTTGGTCACAGACCTGAAAATGGCCACTGCCTCTCCAGGGTGCTGGAGCCCAGCTGACCCTGGACGCTAGCGGTTGAATCCAGTCTCGCTCCAGCCCTGAGAGATTTGACCTTGACCTTCTCACTTAAAGTCTCTATTCCTTCCTGTCCACATCTGTAAAATGAGGAAAACAACAGCAACCAACTCACTGGGCTGTTGTAAGGAGGAGATGAGCTAAAACCCGGGCGCTCTTGGGTTAACGTGTGCAAGCCCAGGGCAGGGCAGTAAGGCTAGCAATAGCAGTGGAGGGGGCAGCGCCCCACCCCCACCCCATCGTCCCAGGCCCTGGAGGCGGGGTGAGCCCCCGAGAACGTGCCTGGCATGTTATGCTGGTCAAGACCCCCTCCCCAGCCTCATCCGCCAACAGCGCAGGCCCAGAGGTCATCTCCTTGGGACCCAGTCCCACCGCTTAGATCCTTAGAAAGGAAGAGCTCCTGGCAGCCTGCCTGCCATTTTAACAGAGACCCCTTGCCAGAACACCGTCCTTTCGTAATAGCTGTGTTTCCATCATCTTCTATGGGGGCCTCATTTTAAAGTCCAACACGATCTCAACTGAGCCTGGAAAGCTTGCTATCTGCAGGAGCCTCAGGAGGTGGCGGGGGGTGTGGCTCCACCTTTGCCAGAATCATGGCCCCAGAGGACAGTTCTGATCTGTATCCCTCTTCAAAACCACCAGTGGCTGCCTTTTACCTCAATATGCAACTCCAGCTTCATACCCAGGGCTTAAGATCGCCTGGTCTAGTGCCCTCATTTCACAGGTGGGGAAACTGAGGCCTAGGGAGGCACTTGTTTCAGATCACACAACATGATGATATGATCTGGATCAGTCCTGGTCCCTGGGCGCCTGTGGGTCTCCCTAGCTGGGTCTGTGGACTACCAAGTGCAGGTGAACAGTGCAGAGCCCTGAGCTGGTCCCCGAGGGCCAAGGAGGGGGCAGATGACGGAGAGCTCCGGCCCTGAGTCTGCTTTCTCTTCCAGGGCGGCTCCGCGCTCTCCCCGGCCGCTGTCCTCACCCACAAGAGGGCTCGGCAGCAGGCGGCCGCGTTGGCAGAGGAGGTTGGCTGCCCCACCTCATCCAGCCGAGACCTGGTGTCCTGCCTGCGCCAGCAGCCTGCCAGCGTCCTCAATGATGCTCAGACCAAGGTGGGCCCGGGTGTGCAATCGGGGAGGGCCGTTCTCTGGCCTTTGACAAGTGGGAAACCAAGGCCTAGAAAGGGGGTGTGGCCCACCCAAGGCCACACAGCAGGCTGGGGATCGGCTGGAACAAGAATGCAGATTCCCCGACCCCAGGCCCGTGAGTGGGCCGCACTCTGCAACGGACCAAGCATGAGTGCTGAAGTGAGATCTTGCTGAGCCTCAGATTTGGGACCTGTAAAATGGAAGAGGCAGCCCTGGAGAGTAGGGATAAAATGAAGTAACACACGTAAAGGGTCCTGCCTAGGGCACCGCGATGGCACTTGGTTCTAGCAACAGCTGCAATGTATTGAGGTTAGTGACAGGCTGCCCAGCTGGACAGTGGACCCTGGCCACTCTGCCCTCTTCAGTGGCACAGTTGTGTGCTGCCTGTTCCAGCCTGCAAAGGCCTTGCTCCCAGGCCACAATGAGCAGGGACAGTGAAGGGGCCCTAGCAGTAATAACCCTTGCCACCTCAGCCGATGGCTTGGTCCCTTCAGCCATGGTCTGGACTCAAGACCTGGGGGTCTTATGTCCTCAGCAACCGTAACTTCCAACTCACCAGACAGTGGCGAAAGCCAAAGGATCTCCCCGGTCAGGGCCTGCCTCTGGCCACCACCTTCTCCTGCATCAGAGCCCCTCCACCTCCCTCACTCGCCTCCAGCTCTGGCCTCCCCCCGCTTGCTGCAGGTGTCTTTTGCCTTGGCAGGGTGGCTGTGGGAGGTCAAACTCACCTTCCAGCCCCTGGCACGGTCAGTTGGTTGCCCACCTGCCCATGTTCCAGTCGTTTACTGTGTTAGTATTAAGCTGAGCAGTGCAACTGATTATCCCAGTACCAAAAAAGGACAAAATCAACACAAAAAAACGGCACCACTTTGCACCCACTGCAGCTCCTGGCCGTGAGCGGCCCTTTCCACTACTGGGGTCCCGTGGTCGATGGCCAGTACCTCCGCGAGGCCCCGGCCCGAGCGCTGCAGAGGTCTCCACGGGCAAAGGTGGATCTGCTCATCGGGAGCTCGCAGGACGACGGGCTCATCAAGAGAGCAAAGGCCATTAAGGTAAGAGGGGGCAAGCCCAGGGTCCCCAGCTGGGCAGGCCTCAAAGCCCCCCGATCTCAAGCTCTGATCTGGGTCAGGAGCCATCTGCCACCTTGCTGCGTACGAAACAACGGCTGTAAAGCCACCGTGTGCAAAAGCTGTGCAAGGTGTTTGGGAGGCGGTGCTAGAGGAAGGATTCCAAAATCAGACACTTGCAGAGCAGTGAGGGCTACAGACACACCCACAAGTCACATCTGTGAGTGGAAAGGGACAGGTGGAGGCCGAGGAACTCCGCAGCCTCGGTTTCCAAGCGGGAGCCTCAGCCTCCAGGTGGGAGCCTTGGCCCTGGGCCAGGGCGCCCTGTTCCCAAAGGACGCGCATCCTCCTGACAGCTGGGGGAGGAGAGAGAGGGGTGAAGGGTTTCTGTGGAGAGCACCGCCGTGTCCCTGTAGCGGGAACCCAGCACCAGCTCGCCAGTGTGTGCCCCGGGCCCAGCAAAAGTACAGCTGTGTAGGGTGTGTTGAAGATGCAAGGAGCGGGAGAACCATTGTGAGTTTTTATCTGCCCGAGGACACACTTCCTGCCCGGGCAGAGGCCACAGTCACTCGGTGGGATGCAGCTCATGCTGGAATGGGCCATGCGCCTCGTTCTGCCCCCTGCCCCACCCTTCCTTAAACAGGCTGCTCGTGACAAAGCCCCTCAGCTAGTAAAGGCGGGCTGGTGGGCCTGGCCCACGAGCCACAGTGGGGAGGGGTAAAAGGAGCCCTTGGGGGTCTCCCCGGCTCTATTAATTATAGGACAGTGTAACTGGAAGTGAAAATATATACATCAGTAGCACACCTCAACAGGATGCTGCATGCCTTTGGGTTATTCTTTTCTCCCTGGCTAACACTTCTCACCTTGAGGAATCTCTCCCATAGCAACAAAAATGCCGATTTTACATGCTCCATGTAAAATACCAGCGTTAAATATTGTGGCAAGAAATTGGAAGCAATTCAAATGACCATTAGCAGGGAAATGGTCAACTAAATTAAGATAACGCAAACCATTAAATACTATGTAGATGTTAAAAAGCATGCGCTTGATATATGCCAACTAGCTTGAGAGATGCCTGTGCGATGTTGTTAAATGGAAAACAAATAAGAACGCAGAAGAATGAATATGGCATTTACGTTTTTAAAAGTGACCTGTATATAGGTGAGTGTGTATACTTTTGTGTGTTTCTGTGTCAAAAGATAATGGTGTGAAAAGATACACAAAAAGAAGTTGATAATGGTTACCTCAGGAAGTGTGAAAAAATAGTGTGAATTAGATTATGACTACCACGAAATACGTGTGTGTGCAGGGGAGAGAGAAAGAAAGAGGGAGGGAAAGAGAGAGAAGGGGAGGAGAGGGGAGGAGAGGGACCCGGGCAGGGGAGGATGGGAGGGGTGAGGGTTGGGGCTGATGATGCCCAGGCCTGAAGTTGATTCCTAGAGATTCCAATCTGGCACATTTGTGTGGGGCACGGGTAGTGGTAGAGGCCCCTGGCTGGGGTTGCACATGCGCGTGTGAGGGTATGCGTGGCTGTGTATGAGTGTGTGTTTGGGGTTTGGGCAGTGCTTGGCTTGGTTAGTACTAGCTTTCATCTGGTTGACTTAGGGTCACGGGAAATGACTCTGGCCCAGACCCGTCTCTCCCTGTCGCTCTGCCAGGCGCCCTCACAGGCACAGCCCTGGCGTCCAGGAGCCGTGACTTTGTTGCTGAAGCAGACTAGCACTCAGGAAGCCCTGACAAGACGCCCCTCCCCACCACTCCCTTATTCGTCTCTGAAGCAGGCTCTTCAAATGGTTTTTGATCAAACCACTTGTCGGTTAAAACATTTAAGTTCAAATATACATGTGTGCTCCTGTACTAACATGGTGGATTATTATAAAATATTCGTAAATTTAAAAATTATAAAGCATGAAAAAAAAAAGGAATGTTCTAGTATGCTCTTTCTGAACTGTATACATGCTCTACTCTGGAGACCGCGTCTCTAAAGCTCGGGCATCACTGGAAAGAAATAGCCCTGCGCCTTGGACCCATTTTCCATATGACACCTCATTTAACATTGCCCTGCAGGAGAGGATGGAGGAACTTTTGTAGCGAAGCTGCTATGCCCTCCCAGCTCGGGTTCTTCAGACCTTGTGCTGAAAATGTATTTCCAGCCATCTCCTAATTAGAAAGAGAGGAGGAGCTGCTTTTATATCTGTAGGAGCCTTGGGATCATCCTAGACAGGGTGAATGGGGGGAGGGTGGGAGAGAAGGAAGCCCTGTGGCTAGTTCCGCCACCCCCACCCAGTGGGCATGCCACCAGTCAGGGATGGGGGATGCTCAATGGCAGGTCTGCAGCTGTGGCTGGCCAACGGGCAGCCCCACTTTGTAGTTTTTTATTATAGCTGGCAGTTTTACAAGGGCTGCCTTCTGCTTTCTCCCCTCCTCCTTTCTCTCCCAGCAGTGATTTGGGGAGGTTCCCAATTCTGCTCAGAATTTCTGAGTCACCCCACCAGGAGCCTGAATCCAGAGGGCTAGGAAGCCCTCCTCACCAATGCATTTGATTGCTTTCGTTGAGTTTCCCTCTGTGACTTTCAAGGAAAGAAAGGAGGAGGGTGTCAGCCAGGAGGAGATTCACTAGACAAACTGGGGCATGGCCAGGAAAGCATGCACTCGTGTGGGGCACCAGCCCAGGAAGCCCCCGCTGAGGGCCTGGTAGACCAGCTACTGCAGCCTTGGACCGTGGCCAGGCACCATTATCCAGAACACCAGCCACAGGGCAGTGTCACCTGAGCACATTAATTCATCAGGTAGACTGTTCTTTTGTGTTTCCCTTCTCCACTCACTCCCTTGTGAATGTGCAGCCATGAGACAGTTGTGAGCCTGCTTCCTGCCAGGTCCACATCCTGGTGCGCAGGTTGGAAGGGAGGATGGAAATAGTGACAGTTGGACTTGAAGCCCACTCAGGTTTTCAATGACTTCACAGGCTGACATCTCTTAAATGCATCTTCAGTCCAACTTTATGCCTCTTGTCCAGACTTTCTCCTTGAACTCTAGAATGGTCGATTTAATATCTTCACTTAGATATCTAATGGTTTCTCACCCAAATGAACTACCGATTCCTCCTGTCCGCAGCCCCACACCAGCCAGCTCTCCTGCAGTCTTCACCATCTCCATAAATGGCAACTCCCTCCTTCTGAATGCTCATGCCCCAAACCAAAAATCACATTCCACCCCAATCTCTCACATCCTACCAGCATGCTACCAGCACATCCATCTAGCTCTAGCTTCAAAATATAGCCAGACTCTAACTGCCTCACACCACCTCCACTGCCATCACCTTGTCCCATGCCGCCATCTTGCTCCACGGTTTTGCAGGAGCTTCCCAACTATCTCTTTGCTTCTGCCTGTGCCCCTGTAATTTATGAGAATCACAGCAGCCAGAGAAACCCTTTAAACATGTTGGATCACATCACTTCTTGCCTCGAGACTCACCAGTGGCCCCCATCTCCTTCAAGGCTCTCCCTGATCTGGTGCCTATTGTCTCCTTAGATCACCCCCTGCTGCTCTCCCCTTGCTCACTGTACTCCTGCCCTACTGTGCCTCAGGTACGCCAAGCAGGCACCTACTTTAGTGTCTAGGTACTAGCTGTGCCTTCTTCTGGAATATTCTCCGCCAGGTGACTCACTGCCTCTCTTCTTCCAGGCTCTGCTTATCAGACTGACTGACCTCTCTGAATATAAGGAGCCATTCCCCGGCATCCTCCATCCCCTTTAACTCGTGTTCCTCACTCAGCACTGTTACTCTCTGAAGTAGCATAGGTTTGTCTACTCTCTTTCTTCCCCAACTAGAACAGAAGCACCGTGAACCCTGAGACTTTATCTGTCTTGCTTTCCACAGTAGCTCTGGTGCCTAGAAAAGTGTCCTGTTCGCAGTGGGTGCTCTGTAAATATTTACTGGTTCAAATATATACTGGTTCAAATGAGTGAAATGACAGAAGCTAACTATGTGCCAGGCCCTAAACTAGGGGGCCTTCAATGAAATCATGCCATCCTCCCCAATTTTTCATGTGAGAAACAAGGTCTGGGGGAAGCTGGAATTCCAGTCGGGGTCTGTCTGCCAGCAAAGCACCTCTTTCTATTACAGCCCAGGCCTGCCTCCACGGCTTGCAGTCCCCGGGGGACAGCCTGCTGCGTAGCAAATGGGGGGGAATCCATATAAAAAGGCCCCTCTATGTGTAAAGGACTTTGCAGACCCTCACACGTTCTTGCTCTGGCTCAGCCCTAACACTGTGGGGTGGGTGCATGTGTACTGGTATCAGGCACCAATTTACCAATGAAGAAACCGGCTTAGAGAGTACATTTAATAATTCTCCCAAACTCATCCAACAAGTCGTTTGCCAAGCCATGTCTCCTCTGCGGGTGCCCTCATTCAAATGTGGTGCCTTGCCCACAGGCCCTTTGTGGTACATTCTAGAACAGGGGGGTGGTACGTGCCCTGCCATGTACCCACCTACACCCCCATCAGCCTCTACCCTGGCCTGGAAGAAGTCTCAGAATCCTGCCCAACACTGGACTTCAGGAAGCCACTCACCGACACTTGCTCGGCGTGGACACGCAAGTGGAAACCTAGGTAGACCCAGCACTGAAACGCCCCCTTCATTTCACAGTATCCTACTCGTGGGCCTTCCGGGGTTACCTTCTTTTGCCTCACCTGCTCATGACCTGCATTTAGAGTTGGTTTCGTGGGCTTCTCCGGTTCCCCCACATGGCCCATAGCTTCTGGGCCCAACTACCCTCAACAGAGGAGGACCCAGGATGGCGCGTTCCCGAGGGCCTCAATTCCAGCAATTCCTCTGCCTCCTAAACCTCATTCCTTCCGTGCCAGCCCGCACCCTCCTGGGTCTGAGAAGAAGGACACATCCATTGCTGTAAAGCGCTGCATCCACCTGGCGCTGCGTATCTGACCATCACCATTTACGTAGCCACTTACTGGGTGCCAGTCACTGTGCAGGGTATTTGGGGCATAAATATGATTCAAATTCTTCCCCTCAAGGTGATCATGGTCACATAAGGAAACAGAAAATACAGGTAAATAACTAAAATCAGTTTGATATATGCAATGTGGATACATCCACTTCCAGAGCTTCAGCAGGCACTGGGGGTGTCACCGGACCCCATAATGGCACTGCCAGCAAGGGTGACACAGAAACAAAGGGACTGGCCAGGACACTGGCCCCTCCACCGCCTGCCATCAGAGTGGCCCCAAGTGTCCTGGATGTCCTCAGATTGTTATCAGGAGCATTCGAGTTCCCCAGAGTCTGAGCCTCAGTTTTCCTATCTGTAAAATTGGGAGATTATTAGTCAATAACTATAAAGATGTTGTGAGGATTCAAATAAGTTCCAGTGTTGGACTCATAGTATGAGCTTAGTAAATGCTACTTTATTCATGTAATTATTTAATTTAAACATTCCGATTAACATCCAAAGCTATTGCCCCTAATACAGAGTGTTATCCATGGAAACCAGGAATACAGAGAAAGCACAAGCACTGAATCACCTCGCCTGACCTCAGACCGATTTTCCAGCTCATAGCCGACACGCACCCATGCTTTACCCTCACGCCAACCTTGCATAAATACCCCCTCCATGCACATCATCCAGCCCACAGGTGGAGGGCACAGGTGGGGCAGGAGGTCCCTCGCTCCCAAGTTCAGCCCCCCAAACCCATCCGTCACTTCAGCAGACACCCAGCAAATCCCACCAAAGAGAGAAGATGGGTGGGGGTCTCATCAAGTCTGTGTGAGGACCCCCACCTCCCACCCAAGGCCAGCTACAGCCCACCCAAGGAACGCTAACGCCCCGGCCAAGTTCACGACATACCCGCCGAGCATCAGGGCTGAGACGCCGTTCGCGGAGAAGGAGCGGATTTTCTGAAGTAGCAGCTTTCGATTGAAATTCTTCATCAGTCGCTGTGGTGGGGATTTTTTCCCCCTTCTCTCTCTCTTCCTTACTGGTTAAATTGACAGTCTGCCTACATTAACCGGGCACTAATTTGCATGATCAGAAGCAGATTTGTTCCAAGATGGAATGTTTTGCCCTCCCCGCCAAGCGCAAGCATCTCCAAGGAAGGCAAGGAAAATCAGAAACAGAGTGCCGTGCCCCTGAGCTTGGCCAGGAATTGGCTTCGTCCAGGAGCAGGTGGAGCTGGGGAGGGGGAGGGCAGCCCGTCTGAGAGTTGGAAAGCTGCACCTGGCAGCCCCAGGCACTGGCACGAGCCCCAGCCCGGGAAAAGCAAGGCTTTGGCGACAGATTGTGGCTAGAGAAGCAAGCAGGAGTCCCCAACGTGCTCGTGAAATATCCTGAAAAGAGATGCAGCCTTGAATCCCAGGCACAGGGGACAGTGGGGAGGAGACACAGTCAGGCAGAGTGTCATCCTGTCGAGAGCCCAGGACCTAGAGTCTGAAAAACGGTCTCGGTTCCTGGTGTCAGCCTCCTGGCTTAGGCAAGTGACGTGGGCAGTCTGAGCTGCAGCTTCTTTACCCTGTGAACGGGCAGAGCGAGACCTGCCCTGCCTGTCTCCGGCATTGTTGTCGGAGGACGGAGGATGTGCAAGTGGACGAGACTGCTCCCACCGCCCAGGGAGCGTGGTCGGGCGTCCTGGCTCTGGGCTGCCCCAGCACGTGGTCAGCCCTCCACGCCAGCGTTTGTAAGCACAGGCCCTCGGTGCCAGGCGCCTGCACCCATCACCTGGCTCATTCGCCCCATAGCTCGGCGAGCGGGCCATCATCATTCTCAGGTCAGAGAAAACCGGGGAACGCAGGGTTGAACTACACACCCCCCTGTATGCAATCCAGGCTGGATTCATTGCTATGTATTCATGAACTTTTTTTTATCTTTTTCCTACTGATTTTAAAAGAGATTGAAATTGAAATATGTTCATGGCCCCTTAGAGTGCCATGGGCCCTGGGCACTGTTCGCGCCCTACTGTGCCCAATCGAGAAGGCAGCCCTGTGAGTCTCACACCACTCAGCTGGTAACCAGTGGAGCTGGGATTCATTCCTGCAGCCAACATGCATTCACTGAGAGGCTCTTCTAGGCTCTGGGGTGGATGGGTGGGGAGTGGTCACCTAAACAGATAAAGCCCGTGTCTCCTGGAGTTTATGTTCTAGGGAGAAGTGGCATTGATGTGCAAACAAATGGATAAGAACTTCAGAAAGTGCTCTGAAGAAAATTAAACCAGGGTAATGGGAGAGGAAAGGTGGGAGCTCCTTTAACAGGGAGTTCAGGAAAGGTGCTTCAGAAGAGGTGAGTTTTGGACTGAGACTTGAATGATGAGGAGCCAGCTATGGGGAGATCGAGGTGAAAAGCTGGTGCAAAGGCCCTGGGGCAAGGATGCCATGGGCCTGTTTGGGAGATACAAGAAGGCAGAGTGCACAAGCCATCCAATGGGCGTGGAGGGAGCGGAGGGAGATGAAGTTGGAGGTGTTAGAGGGGGCCGGTTATGTAAGATCTCATAGGCCATTATGAAGAAAACTGGTTTTATTCTCTGCAGTGGGCAGTTATTGAGATGTTTTAAGTTAGGAAGAAGTTATGTTGATTGACCATTTGTAAAAAAAAGTATATGGCTGTTATATGGAAAATTGACTGTGGAGAGGTAAGAAAAGAAGTGGGGAGACCAGAGTATGCTCTGTTGTGGAGGTACAAGAGGCAAAGCTTGTAACTGTGATTAGCGCTGTAGACATGGCAACAGAGAGAAATGATCAAGTTGGGCTATAGCTTGGATTAGACAACTGCGTATGCGAGTTGGAAGTTCAGTGCTGGAGATAAAGGTTTGAACAATGACCAGGAATACGTGATTGCTCAAGAGTCAAGAAGAGAAAGAGGTCAAGAGTCAAACGTCATTGAAATTTGGGAGAGATGCGGTTAGAGATGTGGCCATTGGACTCAACAGGAAGTAGGTCACCAGTGACCTTGATAAAAGCCATTTCAGGGAGGGGGGAGAGAAGGCTCCTCAGGGTAGGCTGGGGAGAGCGGGAAGTGAGGAAGTGGTCAGCCCGCTTCCCGAGCCCACCCTCTTTCCACGGCACCGCTGTTCCCACTGGAAGCAAGCAGTGTTCATGGACCGCTTTGCTCATTAGTAGGTTGGCCCTTCTGACGTTCCCTGGCTCTCTTCCTTGGCAAGAACTATGTCTTCTTTTTTCTGAAGCCTCTGATCCTTCAAACAACAGGGCTTCAATTCACGTCCATTGAATGTACAGATGAGTTTTTGTGTCTGTCAGAGCTCTGCAAGATTCTGGGGCGTTCATTAAGTAATTTATTCATTCATGCCATTGTGGAAGAACCAGGGGAGCCCTACAGCCTGCCTACCTTTCCTTTGGGGATTCTCCTCTGGATCTCCTTCTCAGACCTGCAATGACATCACCATCTTGCATGACGTTGAGAGTAATCGATGCACAAAATAACGATGAAGGACCTTCTGTGTACGAGGCCCTACTACGCCACCCCCACGATGGGTCAGGAATGCTGAGGGCATGAACTAGATAGGGCAGTGGGAACGGACAGGAGGGGACTCACCAGGACTGGGGTACAGCTGGATGTTGGGGAGACAGGAAACAACTCTGGTTTTCAATCAGGGGACAGGGTGTAGGTCTTAGTTACTGAAGATGGGAAAGGAGGTGGGGACGAGCCACCTCCAGAGGAGGCTCTGGAGGTGAGGAAGTGCAGGGGTGGATGAGGAAGTGCAGGGGTGAATGAGGTTCAATGGTGTACATGTGGAGTTCTGGGGCCTGAGAGAGTTGCAGGAGATGGGGGACATTTGGATGGGACAATTTGGAGTTCAGATTGGAGAGAGATGTAGGAATTCCTAGTTCCACATTGCTGGCGAAGGAAATGGGACCACCCACAAGCCTGGGTGGACAGGGGGGCGGGGGAGCCTCAGCATTTGCAAGTGAGTAGATTCAGCAGAATGGGGGCCCTCAGGAGCCTGGGACGGGGCGGTTTTGAGGAGAGGGGATGGCAGGGGATCTGCCAAGTCCAGAGAGGCAGGATGCCAGGGAGGAGGTGGTGAGCGGGATGGAGGTGGGGGGGTACCGAGTCCCCGAAGCTTGGTCCCTGGAGGCCATCAGTGCCCTTGGTGAGAGGAGCTCTCCCCAGGTGCAGCTGAAGCCAGGTGGCTGGTGTTGGGGACGCAGAGGGGAGCTCAGGCAGAGGCCCTGCTCCTTGGTGGAGACCCCAAGGCCTCCAGGGAGTAGTCGGGGAGCGACGCAGCAAAGGCCCAAGAGAGAGGGGACAACTGGGTCCGTGGAAGGTGGGAGGGGCTTCGGTCAGGGCTTGGGGAGAGTGAGAGGGGGCCAGCCTCTGTCCCAGTGGGGAGAGCTCTCAGGATTAGGTCCAGGTTTCGAGCCGCCATCCTGGGAGCATAGAAGGAGCAGGAGTGGGTAGGAAGCTGCCATGGCTGGGTGGGCTGCTCCCCGGAGCCCCGCTGAGCTGGTGGGCCCGGAGCAGGACCCCCCTGGCTGGCCCCACCCTGCCCCCAAGTGGGCCTCGCTCTTGGGGCAGGCAGACCACAGTGGAGGAAGCCCTCTCCTGGCCCGCTCTGGGGCAAAAAGCGGGGTGAGCCACTGCATCCGCTCCCTGCTCCATGCCCTCTGACTTCCTCTCCTGCGCTCGCCCCTCGCCCACTCTACCACTTCACCCCCTCCCTTCCTCCCCCCTGCCCCACTCTCCCCCACCTGTCTCCTCTCCTGATCTCCCATTTCCTTCCAGTCTTGGTTCCACTGTCCTCCCTGGGATTCCTATTGTGATCCTCACCAGATGGCACCCCCGGACCGCCTCCCGCCTCACTTTTCTTCCTGTCTGTCACCCTTATCACTAGCATTCTAGATCACAAAGACACGTAATGTGTCCCCACTCTACTAGAACTTCCAAAGTGCAGGGAACTTGGACTCTTTTGCTCACTGATGTACCCCAGATATCTGGAGCTGTTCCAGGCACGTGGTATGTAGTAGACATTGGTGGATGGCATCATGAATTGAAGCTCATCCACTTGATTGATCGTATCTTTGATAATGTATTAACTAGAGGGGAGAGAGAAGTAATAGTTATCGTTTCCCAGATGCCAACTGCTTTACAATAATCAGTTCATTTAATTCTAACGCTAAGTCCATTACTCAGACCTGAGATGGAGGCACAGGGAGGTGCATTCACTGAGCAAACTGACTCATTGGAGACTGATTGCCTGAGGTCACATACGAGAGCAGGATTTGTGCCCGGGTCTCCACAACGCCGTGTTTCGTGCTTGATCCACTGAACCACAGTAATTCAAGATGGCAGTGAAGCCAAGGACTTGGGTAGCCCTTCCTCTCCTCTGGATGCATCCCCAAGAGCTCTAACTTTTCTTTAGGACCGATCAATGGCTGCCTTTTAAAAACACAACAGAGGACCTGCCAACGCCCTCACCTGCAGCAAACCCACCGTCTGAGGCAGCGCTTGCGAGTCATCACAGCCTGTGGAAATGGGAGCTTGCATCACCTGGTGGCCCCGGCACCCTCCTGCTGACCCTAAATTGAATTAGCAACAGCATCTTTGATTCTGACCCTTGCAAGGAACGAAGAGATGTGGGTTCTAGGCCTTGCTGAAAATGTGCTGCTCAACATTGCCGGGTGCCCTGTGGTGGCTCAGGTCCACCGGCCATCTCCAGAACATTGACCAGCTAGAAGATCACATGCCAGCTGCTTAGAGGCCCTTAAAAGGTGCATCTCTAATCTCCCTTCTCGTGGAAGCATAAGGTGGCTGCCCTCCCTTAGATTTTCAGCTGGAAACTGTTGAGACCATTTTACGTAGGATGCACTCCTTTTTAGCAGCGCCCACAGCTTGGCACCTGGTGTTCTTAAGAGTGACGTCCTTCTTCTGAAGAAGACGTGAAGGACGCCCATCCTTTGGGTGGGCCAGTCATTTTCCAAGAGTGATATGGAAGAGGGGTTCTGAGTGTTTGGACGCACAGCCAACAGGGACAAACCCTGCTCAGGCCTCTCTCAAAGACAAGGGCTTCCCTGACCCATGAGAACTGCATACAAATCTAGTCTACAAATACATAACAACCATAACAAGATATATGGTGCCACATACTTTGTAGGTATTCTGCCATTTAATCCCCATGACAGTTTTCTGAAGAGGGTAATATTATTGTGCCCAATTTACAGATGAAGAAACAAAGGCACAGAGAGATTAAGGAACTTGCCCAAGGTCACACAGCTAATAAATGGCAAAGTTAGAAGCCCAGATCTCTCCACCTCTAGGATTTGAAGCCAAGAGGTTTGACTTAAGAGTTCTGTTCTCAGCCTCTCCTCAAAGGCCCCGCCGTACCTTTTCATGCATCTGGCACATACTGAAGTCCCAGGAAGAGCTTGGCACCATGCTGGACATGGCACTGTCCAGACAATCCCTGCCCTTCCAGCCCATGATGGTCCTAGAGCGGGAATTTAGCTCCGTGTCCTGAGGGCACTCAGGGGCCTCTGTCCCTGCGCGGGGACGGGTTAATCATAATTACTCATATTTATAGGTATGGACCAAGGGCCAAGAATGGTTAAACTCTGTATGTGCATTTCATTGGAATTTGACAGTAATGCTATGCAATAGGCCTTTTAAAAATTGCCCTCCTTTTATGAATGAGGAAAGCAAGGTGGTGAAAGGTTAAGTGATTTACTCATGTTCCCGGAACTAAGAGGGTGGGGCTGATTTGTTACCAGCTAGTCTGATTCCAGAACCTGCTCTCGCACCATTCTCTGTCCTGCTTCCTGGGCAAGGCCTGGAGGTTCTAGCACCTTCCCACTGGTGGTGAGGTCCTCAGACCAGCAGCAGCTGCACCCGGGAGCTTGTTAGCATGCAGATTCTCAGACTCCACCTGCAGCCTCAGAATCTGCATTTTAACCAGATTCCCAGGCAATTGTAATAAATGCTGATGTGGAAGTTCCAAAGCCCAGTCTAGTCTGATAGCTGCTATCCAGGCAAACCAGGGTAAAGGAGCACCCTGCTTGGAAGTGTATTTGGCATTCAGGGAGCTTAGAGCTGCTCTCGTGGCCTGGGACACTTTGGGGTCTGGTCAGTGGCCTTGTTTTCCAGGACAGCAGCGGGCTCGATGGCCTGGAAGGGCAGCCACTGCAGCCTCGGCCTTTGCCCCCGGCCCCACTCCTTACCTGGCTGTGCCCCTGTGAGAGCAGCACTTCCCCGCTCTGAGCCAGGGTCTGTTCCTTAAAACCAAGCCCCTGCCTCCCAGGATGGCCCCGGTAGGAAATGGAGCAGACCCCGGGGGCCCAGCCAGCGTCTGACACAGAGAGAGCCTTGGAGCATGGCTGGGCTGGCCTCCTTCCCACCGCTGCCTGGTTGTCATCTCCGCTCCAGCAGACAGCCTCTCACGAGGAGGCATCCCTAAATGTCAGCGGTCAGCCCCACTGCCTCCTTGGTCTCACTGCACCCCTCTTTTCACACAGGGGCAAGGGGGGAGGGAAAGCCGCACCCCTGAGCTTGCACAGTGAAGGGCCAGCACACCTGGTCCTGGAAGCCAGAGGCCTCCCGCTCAGAACGGAAGGAGGATTCTGTCCCATGTGGCCGAGTACTCAAGAAGGACCTAACTTAATGCAGCTGGTGCCCGGCCCTCCCCCTAGAACGAACTGAACTTACCCCCCACTTCTGTCCCATTCCCAGATTTTAGACCCACTCAGTCCCTGGCATGGGAGGGGCTGGGTGCGCATTATCACCTCTTTCGTGATTAAATACCTGCATGCAGAGACGCCCTAGACCAGTGCCTCCCCTTCCATGTTTCCCTTCACTCCGTCCCTAACCTCCTCATCTTCAGTCCACAGCTGAGCGCAGAGGCCCTGAGCCTTCTGCCCTCCACCAAGCCCGCTGGGCCAATGTTTCCTTGCACAGTTGTTTAAGAACTTCCTATCATCCAAAAGAAGAAACGAGTTTCGAAATAAAGGCGGGAGGGAGTGCTCTTCTGTGAAGATAGGCACACATCCCATCTCTCGATGTTGTCCTCATTTTGATAAAGGGGCCTTGTGCTCATCCTTCAGTGTTCTAATTGAGGAAGCTCGTGCTTCCTATCTCTAAGCTATGTCTAGTGTCTGATAAAACCCATAATTAACAAAGAACAGGGCTCATTATAGCACTAGGCTATGAGCCCGACTTTGAGCTAGGTGCTTTATAACATCATTTCTAATTCTCAAGACAACACTGTAAAGTAGACGTTAATGATCCCTACCATGTGTGTGAAAAACCTGGGGGTCAGAGAGGTTAAGGGACTTGCCCAAATCACACAGCTGGGAAAGAGAAGAGATGTGATGCAAATCTGGAACTGCTGGTCCAAGGTTCTTGCTCATTACTCTGAGCCCTGGTTCCTCTTGGCCAGCATCCACCATGTCCACGGAAAAGCAGCCACACCTTGCAGGAGAAGACCTTGCAGGTGACAGAGCATTTTCACATGGTTCTTTTTCACTTACTCCTCATGGGAGGTTAAAAAATGTGTGTGTGTGTGTGGGGGGGTGGGTGCTATCATTATTATCATACTCTTTTTGAATATATAAGGCTCAGAGAGATGAGAAATGCCTTTTCTAAGATTCACCCACCCAAGTTGGCCACCGGGACTTGAATCCTAAATTTTGAACCTCAAACTCAATGTTCTGTTCATGACACCGGCCCAAGACCCAGGGGGCAGCCTTTCTATCTGGCCATTTGGCTGAGGTCCCCAGTGCCTGTGGCTCTAACACAAGGTCCTATTTAATAAGTAATAACCAGGGAGAAAGGACCTGGCGTTAACCCTCAGCAAGTGGGAAACGGACTTGGCCCAGTGGTTAGGGCGTCCGTCTACCACATGGGAGGTTCGCGGTTCAAACCCCGGGCCTCCTTGACTCGTGTGGAGCTGGCCCATGTGCAGTGCTGATGCACGCAAGGAGTGCCCTCCCACGCAGGGGTGTCCCCCGCATAGGGGAGCCCCACGCGCAAGGAGTGTGCCCCGTAAGGAGAGCCGCCCAGCGTGAAAAGAAAGTGCAGCCTGCCCAGGAATGGCGCCGCACACACGGAGAGCTGACACAACAAGATGACGCAACAAAAAGAAACACAGATTCCTGTGCCGCTGACAACAACAGAAGTGGACAAAGAAAAAAGACTCAGCAAAGACACAGAGAACAGACAACCGGGCCGGGGGGGGGGGGGGGGGGGGGGGAGAGAAAGAAATAAATCTTTAAAAACAAAAACAAAAACAAAAAAACCCTCAGTAAGACCTGGAGCTACTCCAGCTCGTGCTTCCTGTCCCTAACCAAGCTATGGCGAGGGTCTGAGCCTCAGTGTAATGGGGTTTTAAGCAGGATAATATAATGCCCAATTCACATGGTTAATTTGATACTTCCATGAAACACTTATGTGACATGTTTAGCACAAAGTTTGGCAATAAGTTTGCAAATCATTGCTGCTATCATTTTTTTTCCCTTTGGTTATGAAATATCCCAAACACTCAGTAAAGAACAGAGAGTAATACGATGCATACCCCGACCCCTGCCAAGCAATGAGCATGGGCCCAGCAGTAGGTTGTGAAGTGAACTTAATAGATAGCAGACAAGTTGTTTTTTTTTCCACTAAACTAGAATAAATTGGACTAGGCTAGGATAGAATGGAAACATTCAGATGTATTACGTGGTAAAAGGAAGTGCTGTCTCATGAACATTATTTCAGGGGTGTGTGTGTGTATAGTACGTAAATACAATGTCTTACGATACGTCATGGTCAAACGTATTTGAACGTCACCACTATAATACTAATTCTCATGTATCACTAATCAGATATAATGAATATTTTGTTTTGCCGTATTTGCTTCCGACTTCTTTCCAGGGAAGGGACTGTTACAGATGGAATTCAGACGAAGGCCCCTGGGCCCACCTCCCACCTTTGCTGCCCTGCTCCCGCCCTGCTGGCTGTGGTGTCGCTGCTCCTGGACGCCCTGGATGAGCTAATCCTCCCGGGCGGCCCAGCCCCTTCTCCTTAAGCCCGGTTGTGCAGCCCCCCCGGGAGGGGTGAAAGGCCTCTAATAGACTTCCTCTCCGGGAGGGGTACTTCCTGATCATGCTCCCTCCTCGAATTCTAATCATAGCCCCTGAACGTCTGGAAATGATTAGAGAAACAATTCATCACGCCATGGTGCGCTGATGGGCATGCGCTCCTGTTCACACAGGCTCCCGGAGCTGAACGAGCCCCAGGCACTGCAGGGGCCGAGGCTCCGCTTGCCTCCCTCCCTCTGTTGCTCTTCGGCTTCCTAGATGAGGAAGCCGGGTCCTGGGGAAAGGAAATGACCCGCCCAGACACCCCCAGTGCCGACAGCAGGGAGGTCAGGACCTCGCTGAATGAATGAATGAATGAATGAATGAATGAATGCTGTTCCCTCTGGACGCTCTTCCCCCATAGAGCTGCCTGCCTTCCCTGACCGTCCCGTCTAGTGGCTCCCTGCCCCCCACTCTATGTTGCTCTTACCCTGCTCTGTCTTCTTTGTCGCACCTACCCCCATGAACGGTCTACTGTTTCCTCATTGTCCTGCTGCGCCACTAGAACGTGCGCCCCAGGTGAGCGGGGCCCGTCAGCACCGTTTCCCACACCTGGCACACGGTGCCGCTCATCTGTACCAGCCCGAGCCTCCACAGGCCTCTATCTGGAGAAGGAGCGAGGCGTGAGGACCGAATGAGCTCCCCTGCCAGAAGCAGGTCCGGGCAGTGGCCGTGTTTTAAGCTGGTCACCTGTTGTCCCTTTTGGTTCCTAAACTAACACGATGTGCAACGTTCTTCCACCGCTCAGAAGGGGAAGTTAAGGCACAGAGGGCGCAGCCGCGCGCTCACGCTCACGCGGCCAGACAAAGCAGAGCGGGGGTCACCCCGGCCTGTCCGCTCCAGCATCCGGGCGCTCGCCACCAGAGAGAAAATTCTAGGCCAGGGGTTTGATGATACGGACTCGGGCCTTTTAGAATCTGGGGAATTCTGTCTTTTCTTTCAGCAATTTGAAGAAAGCCAGGGCAGGACCAGCAGCAAAACAGCCTTCTACCGGGCGCTGCAGAACTCCCTGGGCGGCGCGGCCCAGGACGCGCGCGTGGAGGCGGCCGTGGCGTGGTACTACGCCCTGGAGCACTCCACGGGCGACTACGCCGCCTTCTCGCGGGCCCTGGAGAACGCCACGCGGTAAGCCTGAGCGCGGGGTCCCCCCGGGGCACCTCGAGTAGACGCGGAGGTGGCGAGTGAGGCACGGGGCTGCGCGGCTCCGCATTCCTGGTCTCCTTCTCACTGTGCTTTCGGTGCGAAATCTGGTGCTTGCCCTAAAGGGGCAGCCCCGGGGGAGCTGTGGGGTGGAACCAGCGGCCGGGGAAGCCCAGAGCCGTGGGAGGAACGAGGGGGCTGACCCGCACCCTGCGGAGGCTCGAGCGTGGGCCACAGAGACCAAAGGCCCGCCGGGGGCGCCTGCTGTATGCACTGCGTGGGAAGCCCCCCGTCCACCAACCCCTACAGCGAGCCTGCGGCGTGCGCGCCGGGCCCAGCAGGAGGGGCCCCACGCTGGCTGCACTGCATCCCGTGCCGAGCTTGTGAAGGACGGCCGATGCCCAGGCCGCAGGGGCATCCGTATGATTTAAAAGCTCCTCACATGGTTCTACTGTGCAGCCAGGCTTCGGGCTGCTTGTGGGAAACTGAGGCTGGCGCAGGGAGGGTGGGTTTTTTTTTGTTTTGTTTTGTTTTTAATTAAAGTTAATAGATCACAAGGAATGTTGCATTAAAAAACATTAAAAAAAACAAAAACCGAGAGGTACCCATATAACCCACTCCCCCACATCATTTTTGTAAATTGTGTTTCTTTGAAGTTCTATACATCACACAAAAAATGTTACATTAAAAAATATAAGAGGTTCCTGTATACCCCTCACCCCCCACCCCACTCCTCCCACACCAACAACCTCCCCCATCACTGTGGCACACTCCTCCCCCTCGGCAAACACATTTTGGAGCTCTGCTGCACCACGTGGATAACAGTTGACCCTGTAGTTCAGCTTTCCCTCAGTACATTCAGTGGGTCATGGCAGGATATATAATGTCCAGCATCTGACTCTGCAATATCATTAAGGACAACTCCAAGTCCCGAAAATGCCCCCACATCACATCTCTTCTACCCTCTCCCCGCCCTCAGCAACTACTGTGGCCACTTTCTCCACCTCGATGCTAAAATTTCTTCTATTGCTCGTCACAATAGTTTTATAGTAGAATATCAGTAAGTCCACTCCAGTCCATATTTTATTGAGGATGGGCTTTTGTGCTCAATGTCACGCCCCAAATAGGAATGGAGCCAGGGCGCCCTGTGAGCTGCTCTCCTTGTGCTCCCTGCTTATGTACTCGTTCCCCTTTTGGGAAATGTTCTCTGTCCCCTGTCCCCCAGGGGGGCTACAGGCTGCCCATAGACTCTGCCGAGACCGGGCATCCCCCTCTCCCAGCACTGACCCACCCCGCCTTGCAGTTGTCCACATGGCCTGACGCCCTGGGGCTGAGAGCTGTGTTTTGCGTGAGCGCGGAGTCAAGGATGGTCGTCAGACTGGAAATGAGGAACCGTCCAGGTTCCAGCTCTCCCTCCTTTCCAGGGGCCCTGGGGACGAGGCTGCAGCAGGGACGCCGGCTCTCACTCCCCTCTGAGCCCCCCACGGGCCCCTAGGCATGCTCCCAGGTTCCTTAGGGCTTCCTTCTTCCCTGGGCATCCTGTCACTTTCTCTCTCCCTCCCTGCTTCCATGCTTCTCCTTTGCTCTTTGGCCCTGGTCAGAGCCAATATCTAGGCTCAGATGCCTTGGCTGTACTTGACTCTGTCGGGAGAGGATGGGTGTGGAGGGAGTCGGAGACCCACCGCCTGGCTTGGCCTCCCCGGGAGGCCGTGGTTTCCCAGCTGAGGGTCACTGGCTCAGAATAGAACTGTGTGCAGCCACCTCAGAACTTAGGGACTAGAAAGGCTTTAATTTTCCCTCGAAGGCAGAGCTCCGCCTCAAGCCACAGCGCCAGCAGCTATTTCTGGAGGCCAGCCTTAGGCTGGACCCTCTGAACCACAGATGTCCAAGTCCCTGGCCCTGAGCTACTCGTCACCGAGTCAGGGCTGGCTGAGAGCACGCTGGCGGGAGCAGCTCGGGGCACCTAAGCCCTTGCCTTGACTTTGCCTTTAACTGGCTTTCAGGACACTCCTTGCCCTGGAGTAAGTGCTGAGGTGGGGCAGCCGAGGAAGGCTTCCTGGAGGAGGCAGCCTCCTTCCCTCCTGGCCAGATGGGCAACAGCCTCCCGGGCCTCCCTGCCCCTGCCTCGTCCACCAACCTCCCTCTGCAGACCCACTAGTGGGTGACCCTCCCTGTGTGGCATCCCCTCCCTGTCCTGCACAAATGGGTCCATGGGATGACACCCGGCTGCCCTCATCTGCCCTTCCAGGCCCCGGCTACCCTACAGGCTCCTCCAGACTCGCCAGGGCAGGTGGCCCTCCGCGTTGCGTGACGCTCGCACATGTGAGCTCAGCGCAGTCACTGTACACCCTGATGGGGGCCCCGCTGGACCCAGTTCTCAGCTCAGAAGAGTGCAGTTCAGGGAGAGGACGGCACAGCTGGTGGCTCCCCAAGCCCTGGCGGCTGGCATGGCCTGCGCGGACTGCTGAGCTCACCCCGGCCTGCCGCCTCGCAGAGCACCAGCCGTTCGCGTCCCAGCACCAGGCCCCGCTGTGAACTGGCGCTGCTGGCGTCTATTCACCCTGTTACCCCCGAAAGGGGAGTGGCTGCGGAACTCTGGGGTTTGAAGGCAGGCTCCTCACTGTTGGCACTTTAGACCGGATAACGCCTGGCCGAGGGGGCTGTCCCGTGCATCGTGGGGTGCACTAGATGCCAGTGGAAAACCCCCGCCCCCAGCTGTGCCCTTTAAAGTGTCTCCAGACATTGCCAAATGCTCCATGGGGAGAGGGAGGCAAATCACCCCCAACTGGAAACCCCTAGTCTGAGGGTGTCACCTGTATCACTGAGGTCACTGTATTTTCTTTACTCCATACTATATCTGTTTTTTTTAAAGATTTATTTATCTATTTATTTCTCTCCCCTTCCCACTCCACCCTGGTTGTCTGTTCTCTGTGCTCATTTTGCTGCGTGTTCTTCTTTGTCCACTTCTGTTGTTGTCAGCGGCACAGGAATCTGTGTTTCTTTTTGTTGCATCATCTTGTGTCAGCTCTCCGAGTGTGCGGCGCCATTCCTGGGCAGGCTGCACTTTCTTTCGCGCTGGGCTGGGCGGCTCTCCTTACGGGGCACGCTCCTTGCGCGTGGGGCTCCCCTATGTGGGGACACCCCTGCATGGCAGGGCACTCCTTGCCTGCATCGGCACTGTGCATGGGCCAGCTCCACATGGGTCAAGGAGGCCCATGTGGTAGACAGACACCCTAAACACTGGGCCAAGTCCGCTTCCCCATACTATATCTGCTTTTGCTTTACTATAAGCTGTTTTACTCCCAGATCTTTATGGACAGCTGATGCTCTGGGAAGATGTTTATCCCAGGCGTTTCTTGACCCGAGAGGCGCTGCCGTGGACAGCAGTGTCAGAGCATGGCCAGCCGTCACCCTAAGCAGACAGTGTCCTATCACCAATTGGGTGAGGAGAGGATGCAGGGAAGGCAGGGAGAGTGTGCTCTGCAGGCCTGCTGAGGGCTGGAAGCCTGGGGACCCCTTGCCTGGGAGAAGCCTTACATGGCACAGTTGTCCACAGACCCCTCCTCTGTCCACCTCCCACCAGGGACTACTTTATCACCTGCCCTGTGATCGCCATGGCCGGCCACTGGGCAAGGAGGGCCCAAGGAAACGTCTTCATGTACCATGTTCCTGAAAGCTCTGGCCACAGCAGGTAAGGTGGCCGTGGGCCAACGTGGGCGTGGGCAGGTGCGGGGCGTGGGCAGGTGCGGGCCGTCCAGCCGGGTCCCTGGCACTGCTGCGCTCCCCAGGGAGGCTGAGAGAGGAAGGCAGTAGCCGGGCGCACGTCCTGGCTCAACGGCCTTTGACAAGTCCCTGAGCTTCTCTAAGCCTCAGCTGCATCATCTGAAAATGAGACCGATAGTTATCGCCACTTTATCCCCAGGAATGAGCAAGTGTAGGAAAAGGCAGAAAAGCTTTGTAAATGATGGAGCATTTTGCTAGCGCAGCTTCAGTTATCCCTGATGAGCCTAGCTTAGAGGAAAAAGCTTCTTTTTAATTCTACATGTTTATCCCTCTAGAAATTGAGCTTTTGAAAATGACTTTCCAAAATAAAAAAGGATTTTGTGGGGTTTTTTTGCAACCAACAGAATATTTTGCTTAGTCCCAACCTATATACCATTCTTCCTCCCAGAATAGGTTCAAGGCACCTTACCATAAAAGTCTCAGGTACAACAAAATCACCAAAAGGGGAAGGAGAAAAAGGGGTGCAAGTGGAAGAAACCAGTGAGAAGGGAAGGGGCAACCAAAGAGCACAGAAATCAGCCCTGAGGGTCCCAGAAGCCAAGGAGAAGGCTAAAGAAGGTCTGGTTTCCACAGCTCCATCTGGGAACAAGGGAGGCCCCGGGGCTAAGAGGCGGGGCCGAGCTGGCCTCAGCCCCAGAATCTGAGAGGAAAGCGCCAGGGTCCTTGGGCACGTGGCCACCCAGGGCTCTGGAGGGAGGACCTTATGGCCCTGAGCCAGTCACCCCAGCACCCATCCCAGCAGGGCCAGCTCCTGCCCATTTCACACTGAATCCCCCTGTTAAGTCAGGGCATCCTGTTTGAAAAAGATGCAAGAGTATTGGGTTTTTAAAACTCTTACATAAGGACATGAGCAAGGGCTGCCGTGCGGGATCCAGGGCATTGACCCCCCTGGCCCATAGGTGGCAGGGAGGTGGAGTAAAAGAACCCTGGCTTTCCAGGCCAAGGTCCCACTCCACCTCCTGCTGTGCAATCTTGGGCAGGCTCCTTTGCCTCTCTGATCAACCACCTCCTCATCTACAAAACGAGGTTTACAATTTCCCCTCCCATTGGGACTGACTCTAGTTGGGGCATAAAAATATCAAGCGCCTATCAGGCCTTTAGCCTTTCTTACTTTGCAGTGGTATCAAGGGAAGTTTTATAAATAAACATAATTTATCAGCATAATTGGCAACGTCCCCAAGGTCTTCTAGTTTCCCCTAAACGATGAGTATTTATAGCTTCCCTGAACAGATTATGCAATTTCTATTGCTTTCACAAGAACATCTAGAATCTGTGTGTGGTCCACTGAGTTGGAAGGATTATCTCTACTTTAAGGAAGAGGAGCCTGAGGTTCAGAGAGTTCACTGTGATCCTCCTCAGGATGAGCAGCTGGTTAGTGACCGGGCAGAAGCCTCCCCATAGCTTCTCTGAGCTCCAGAGCCCTCCCCTCCAACGTGGATCTCTCTTCGAGAACTATTTATGGTTTCAAACAGGTTCAGCTTCTGGAGTCAAGAGCTGCCTCCAGGCTGCAGGAGCCAGGGTCTGTAAGAGGCCGTGGGAGACAGAGGTGAGGAGAGGAGGTGGAAGGAGCCTCGGGATCAGGGCAGGTGCCTCCCATGGCCAGCCGAGGGGGGGGAGCCGTCCCTGGGACAGCCCGGCGGCCTCTCCCCAGGCCTGGCCGGGCGTGCCCAGTGCTCTCGGCCCCCACCACTTCTCTGCCTTCCTCTGTCCAAGGCGGAGGACAGCAAAGGGCCCAATGCGCCCACGACACGGTCACCACAAGCTCTAGAATGTGCTGAAACCTGTCGACCCCAGAACTTACAAAAAAAGAATACACCTGCTAGGGAGGGCGCAACCCTCAGGGCAGAACAAAGCAAACGCGTCTGCTGGATTCCAAGCCTTCCCCTTGTCGGGGCTCCGCCAGGGAGGCCAATGAACGGGCAGGCCCCGAGCCCTGCGGCCTGTGCCTGGGGGACCTCGGAGGAGTGACCCCCCAACACAGGTACCAGCACCCTCACTCTCGCGGCCGCTGTGGTGCTGAGCAGCATTCCCCACGGCCCTCCTGCGCCCCCAGACCCAGCTCCCCCGCCCTGGGCCCGCAGACCGCTCTGGAAAGGAGGCTGCTCGTGCATCAGGCTCGCCCAAAGCCCCTCCTGGGGCTTCATGACTCACAGACCCTCACTACCAAGGGACCCTCCGGGCCCAGAGGGTGGCCAGGAGATCACACCGAAGGACAGAATCATACCCAGCACCTCAAGACAGAGGGGACGTCCAGCGCGGGCGAGGGCAGGGGTCCTTTCTCCTGTGGTCTGCAGGCTGCTTGGGACCCGGTCTGGCCATCTGTGAGATGGGCGCAGGCTGGCGGGGGACATTGGCTCACTGAGCTCCGGGGAGCCCTGGCCCCAGGACCCGCGAGGGTGGGAGTGACCTGCAGGACCTGAGCCTCCCGGGCCGCTTTCTCGCCACCTCCTAGAGCTTTGAGTAAAACGGCCCATGACGGCAAGGTGGTGCTCATTAGATGTGCCAACCCCTGAGCTCAGTCACCCTCCAGGCCCCTTCCAGCCCTCGTGTTCTGTGCTTTGGGGAGGAGAGGGACCCAAAGAACCGCTGAATCATTTTACAGCGGAGATGTCACTACTCGGTACAGGCAGGTGAGTGTCCAGGGTAAGAGCAGGGCCCTGCCCTGACTCTTAGTAGCTTGGCCACCAAAAGCAAGTCACTTAGCCTCCTTGGTGACTCAGTTTCTTCATCTAGGTCACTAGGGAAAGTAATCGTACCTACTCTAGGGGGTTATTGAGCGAGTGCGTTTGTCTACAGAGCGTTGCCCAGGAAAGCGTCTAAGTGCCAAGAGAGCCCTGTTATTTTGTCCATCGGCCACGTCCTTGTCAGCCCTGTGCGTGTGTCTTCCCTCCCCAGCGTGGTCACTGCTCGCTGCCCTCCACGGAGTAGACACTTGAAGCAATGAATGAATCACAGAAACTAATTTAATTGTTGACAAGTTTATCTTTTCTGCCCAAAAAGACGCCACTCTGGCTCTGCCCTGGAGCTGTCACACTTCGCATTTATTTCTGGCTCAAATCTACATACTTAAAATATATGTGTGTGCGTTACATTTTCACCATCTGTCTTGAATCTTGTATCTCCATTCCTGCTAGCATATATTAGCTTTCCTGGCAGTAGCTAGCGAACAAAACACAAGAAATTATCACTTTTTTCAAGACTGTCGCTAATTGATCACAGAATAGTGTGGCTCTCGAGCCGTCCACCTGGATTGTAATGGGCGTGACAGATGAAGAAGGGAACAAAGAAACTTAAACCCGAAGTGAGATTCAGATTCAAAGAATCCCAGAATATGGATGAGTGAGGGACTTTCAAGATGACCTCATTCAGTTCCTTCATTTTAAAGATAAAGAAGCAAAAGCCAGAAAGCTGAAGGGATTATGTTCTAGTCCCAGAGCCAGTGAGGGAGAGCCGGGCCCCAGAGCTCGTCTCCAGTTGTTTTTGGATCCTGGTTCTAAAGCCCTCACTCCCCAGAGTCCAGCGGTGTCATTCCCCCACCCCAGCAATGCAGGAGACGTTTCAGAGGGACGGGATTTGACCTATCTTTGGATGGGGGACAGGGTGGGGCTCTTGGGATGAAACACCTACCTGGACACTGTATAGGATATGGGACCATTCTTGCATTTGGGGAGAGGCAGCCTAAGAGAAGGGAAGAGCACACTCCCTGAGGATAAACCAACCAGAGTTTCAACCTCTGCTCCATTTCTTAGCTGAATTTGCTCACCTATCAAATGCACATAAATTCACCTGCTGTTGGCTGTGAAGCTCCAGGTGAGGTATGCGAAACACCTGGCATGTCACAGACATTCCATCTTCAGTAGCTAGGCTTATTTTCCCTTTAGGAAAAATAAGGCTCTGAAAGGAAAAACAAAATCAAGATGAGTAAAGAGGCAATAATTTTTCTCCTTTTTAAGTTGTCCCAACCCTGGAAAACAAAGCCATAAATTCTAAACTCAAGACATTCTGTTCACCACTGCATTTCCTAGACATTTCTGTGCATTCCAAGGGCCTTAACCATTCAAGACTCAAAATATCATTTTTTTAGTTTACTGTCTTGGTGAGTTTATTAGAATTAGCAAACCAAAGAAAATACTAAGTGGCTGGATTCTTGAACAGAGTCCATGGGCCTGCCTAGCTCCATTGTGCGTGATTTAACAAGATTATTTCCCAATAAAGATGGAACGAGATCATATTCTGAACTGTCCACTCTAATCCCATGATATATTGGCTTTCGCTGTACGTCCATTTCAGCGTTTATTCAACAAATGTTTACTAAACGCCTCGAATGCCCCCATATTATCCTCTAAATACTGGAGCTAGAGCAGCCTGGAAGGGGAGAAGGGCCTGTCCTCTTGGAACTTAGACTGTAGTCAAGGGGTGGAGATGACGGGTGCTGGGATGGGATACAAAGAATAGGCAATACAGGCATAAACAGCAGAGTAAGTTCAGGTGACTGGGAAGGAGACACACAAGGGTGCCATGATCAGTGGAGAGCAGAAGCAGAGGCGACTTGAGAAGGGGGAGTTAGGCAAGAACCTTCTGGAAAGGTGACATTTGAGCTGAGAATAGAGGGATGAGAAGGCAGGACCCTGTAAAGAACTGAGTGATTGGCAACCACAACAGAGTGACCATCAAATGCCAAGACTCCAAGATGGGAAAGGCCTGGCACGTTTGAGGGTAAGAAGGAGGCCAGTGCAGCTGAAGTCCATTGAAGAGAAGTGATGGGAGGTGACGAGAGAGAGGCAGCGTCTTCTTGTAGGTCACAGAGGAGTTTGTCGACCATGGCGGGCAATGAGATAGCACTTTCTCTGAGTATGATGGGAAGGCATTGGAGATTCTTAAGGAGACGTGTTATATAGAATGTGCATATTGGTCATTTTATTTGCACTTTAAACAGAGGTCACTACAGCACCAGGTGTGTTTCTTAAAACAGAAAATAGAAATCCTCTTATCCAATTTGATTGTCAAATGATCAAATGTCAATTAAAATGGTAACCCATGAAAAATAATTAAGATACACACACACATATATATATACCTTAAACATTTTAACATTTAAACATAAAAGCATGTAGTCGCTTGTCATTCTTTCAATGCAGGGTCAAAGACTTGCGTAGGAAACTGCTGATTGGAGATCTCCCCTTTAAATTTCTTACAAAACCATAAACATAATACATGGTTGTGGTTTCCAGCTTTAGTTTCTTGAAAGTGGGGCATCTGTATGAAGTTTAATCACTTTAATTAAGCTATATAATTACGATGGCAGATACAACTGGCATAAACAGGTTTGAGACCAACAGTTGGCTCTTGGTAAACTCACAAACTCTCTGGTGAGAATAGATATGTTGGGCCAGGAAATTCAGCTTTTTCTGAGCAACTGTTGATAAGTTTTATGGGAGGAATAAAATGTTCAGGTTAATTCAGCAAGTCTGTCGAAAGCTTCCACTGTGCTGCAAAACAATAGATCATACAGCTCTGCCACGCTTTAGGGAATTATGGAAATACAGAAAGCATGACATTTGGGGCTGGGGTGGGATTGTATTATTTAAAGAAAATTGGGGAGCTCATTTTTAAAAGATTGCGTAGTGCAGACTTTTGTAAAACACAAGCCATTTGTAAAGCATGTAATTACTTTCTGATTAATTCATGGGCAGAATCCGAGGTTTGCCGTATTCGATTTTCCCAAAGAGGCAAATCCTATTGCACACTTCTGGGCTTCTATTATTAAGCTATTTTACAGTTCCTCAACCCCTCATAAAAAGGGTGGGAGGCAGAAGGCCTTGCATTCCTTGTTGCCCAGTTTCCTCTGGAGGAAGGCATCCAGAGATACCCGCTGGAGATAAGAAGAGGAGACTATTTTGTGGGGCAGAGGTCAATAAACTCCCCCCTCGACAGATCAACAGGAACAGAAATCCCTGCTCCCAGCAGCTCTCACACTAATCCATCCAGATGGCCTTCTCCCCCTCCCCACGCCAGCCTCCTTCCCCGTCATCAGCGGAAGAACTGACCCCCATCATATGAAAATGGGGCATTTTTACATCAAATAAGTGCCTGCCCACTCTCCACACCTTGAGGGGAGCCCAGGCTGGGTCACCTTCCCAGCTCAGCAGAGCCCAGAGCCAGGCACACGCTTTCCGGGGCACCCCCTCAGTCACCGTGCTCCCTGGAGAGCCCCAAACATGCAGGAATTAGGGCTCCCTGATAGGGAAACAGCTCAAGTGAAGAGCTGACTAATCTCTACAACGTGGCTTTTGGCCCACTGGAATGCAGGCTTAGCCTCCCGGCAAACACTCCAGGCAAGATGTACGATGTGCAGGATGGCTGAGCTGAGCTGGGCCACCGTGTAAAAAGAAGGGCGGTTCTGCCTTTGCTAGACCCCTGCGGCGGCCCCACCGCAGGTTCCTCAGCTCTCGCCTCCCTCCCCCACCCTTCCACCCATCTTTCTAGAAGACCAATGGAACTCGTAACTCTTTTCTTAGAAACCCCTGATGTTCCTGATCCCCTTTAACATGTGACGGTCATTTCTCTGGCCTCCGTTCTCACACCTTACGTAGAACCGAAGCCTTCAGGACCTTAGCGATCTTGTAACATAATGGTTTTCTTGGAGTAGGAAAACTTCCAGTTTCACTTCTCCCCGTGATTCACCTCTCAGCACAATAGATGAGGCCCCAGACGTGGGGGACCCTGCTCCTCGCCAGCACCAGCTCCCCCATTCAGTGCCCTCGCTGCTCCCTCCTCCACACACACAGAACCACCGCACCCCTTTGCACCGGCTGACTCTGTACCCGAAATGCCCCTCCCCACTTCATCTGCTCTTTCAAGGAACAGGCCAGCGTGACTTCCTCGCTGGCGTTCCACTAGCCACCCCGTCCCCTTGCCTGGCACAAGCGGTATCTCTTGGTTCCCTGTACCTGTGGTGCTTTGTAAACCATTCTATCTTTCAACTCACAGTGATCTGATTTAAGAATGAAGATCAATCTCCATTTCCCGTTAGACCGTGAGCTCCTTGACACGGGGCTGACATTCACCAGTTTTGCCCCCAGCACCTCTTCAGAGCCTTCCACACGGTAGACAAGTCGGGTCTTGGCCCTGCCACCCCTCGTCCTCACTGCACTCTCGCCGCGTTCTGGAGCTGCCGTGGACAGCGCACTCTTGCGCACGCTCACTCCGACGGTGAGGCTGGGTGGCCCCTCCTGCTCCCTGGCTAGACGTGGCTCCACCACCGTGGGCAGCACCGGCTCCTCCTTGGGTGGCAGGGTATAACTTTTAGACAGATGTTCATCACCCATCTACCTAAGGGCATTCAAAAGTACCACGTGGGATGCTGCCCGGGGGGTCACCCCACTTTCCAGAGGCCCAGGGAGTCAGTGTTGACGGGGACCTGAGCGGAGCTCGCCAGGCTCGGGCAGGGTGATTCCCCAGGCCCCACCTCTGCCCCTCCGTGGGACGATGAGAAGATCCAGCCTGGCCAGAGCCATCCACCTGCGGACAGGTTGACTAGAGGCTCCTTACCAGGGACAGCAAAGGACAACTAAAGCCAAATTACGCCAACGTCAGGGCCATTTGCCTCCACGACCTCCACAGGGCTGGGTGGACGACGCAGTGATCAAACCAGCACAGAGAGAAGCCAAGTGAGCGAGCACAGGCGACCTGCCCCGACCGACCGGCGAGCACTGGGGTGCCCCAGCTCACTGGCTTCTCCTTTGCCCTGGCCAGGCCCTGGGGCCCGTCTTCTTACTTCAGAGGGTCCTGGAACTCTCACCAGCGGCCAGGCCCACTGAGGGTGTGGTCCTCTGATCTGGAACCCCCTCTTCCAAGGCACCCACTATAGGTCCCTCCTCTGATGCCTGCCTTAAACTGTGCAAAATAACATCAGTGTCCTGGTAGAGATCAGCCACGCAAAGGAAGGAGCCTGGCCGAAGTCCTCCATGCAACAGGAGCTCCAGGCAGCAGACCCCGGGGGCTGCAAGGCCAGGCTCTTCCCTGGACCAGTGCCCCTGACCATGTGAGGGCCGCAGGCACCGGGGCGCTGGACCTCCCCACGAGAGCCGCTCTTACACTTCTCTTCCCAGCTCTGCCTTCAATGATGTCACTCTGGTAGCTTGAACTTGGAGGGGACGGGGTGTTTACACAGCAGAAAATGGAACATGCCCGGTAGTGCTTCCCCCAGGGAGCCGATGACTACACATCTAAGCACAGCCTCTCCCAAGAAAGATGCAGGTATACACAGTTCACAACATTTTACGCACACTTCCAGGGAACTCGGGGACCTCTGCAACCCTGTCACAGACCCTGGGTTCAGGACCTGCGTCCCTGAGTTTTCAGGTGTCCCACAGGGAAAGCAAATGGAAGGGGGCGTGTGAGCTGGAAACAGGGCGGAGGGCCTGAGTGTTTTAGACCCCAGCCCACGTCTGAGGCAAGCCTGTCCCAGTGTCACCATTTCATGGCTGAGGACGCTGAGACCCAAAGAGGTTATGTGTCCTGTCCAGGGCCGCTCTGCTGTTAAGGGGTTAAGCTGGGATTTGATGAGGACTCTGGTCTCGAAAGTTTGTTCCATTCAGTGCCCCATTTGAAATGCAGCTTTTGGGGAAGAAACAGGAGACACCACCATTGTGGTGGGCAGCATAATGTTCCCCCAGATGCCCCTGTCCCAATCCCCAGCAGCTGTGAATGAGCTCCTGCACATGGCAAAAGGGACTTTGCAGGTGAGATTCGGGTGGGCCCTGGAGAGGGGGAGGGCGGCCTGGATTGTCCACGGGGGCTGATCTCATCCCACGAGCCCTTGAAAGAGGGAGGAGGAAGAGTGGGGTGGGGGCACGTGGTGGGAGCAGGACTCCCTCCGCTATTGTCGGCTTTGACTGTAGAAGGGGGCCAGGAACAGCAGCCTCTAGAAGCCTCTAGAAGCTGGACAAGGTCCTCGATTTACAGCCAGCAAGAAAAACTGACATCAGACCTACAACCACAGGGAACTGAATTCCACCAGCCTGCCGAAGGGGCAGGGCCTGGATTTGCTCCTAGAGCCTCCGGGAAGGACACAGCCTGCAGACACCTCGATTTCAATCCACCAAGACCGACGTCCGACTGCTGACCCCAGAGCTGAGATGGGACCTCCGTGTGCTGTTTCAAGCCACTGCACGTGGGGGGGGGGTTTCTTACAGCAGCAACAGAGAACTCACACGGCCATGTTCTCAGGCCCCCGAGAAGCAGGGTGGCTGCTCCGCCTTCCATGGCTCTCCGATGGCAGGAAACCCAAAGGACACTTCAGGACAACAGAGGGTGGCGAGGCCATCTCAACAGAAGGGGTCAAGCCTAGGTGCTGAGGAAGTCTGGGCTTCCACGAGGCCAGGGCTGATGCCGTTGGAGGAAACCCATGCCAGGGCCAAAGGGCACCGCCCGGCTTGTTGTCACAGGGCCCAGCATACCAGCTGTCACCTCCGCCCAGTGGCTTTGAGCCCCACTCCCCTCTACTACTCCTAAGGGAGAAACACCACCCACCACTGCTCGTGGGGCCAACGTGATGTGCAGACTCCCAGGTCAGGCCACACGTGGGAGGTTTTTTAATTTAATTCACTTTTATTTTTATTTATTTATTTATTTTTATTTCTCTCCCCTTACCCACCCCCCACCCTGGTTGTCTGTTCTCTGTGTCTATTTGCTGCATCGTCTTTGTCTGTTTCTGTTGTTGTCAGCAGCATGGGAATCTGTGTTTCTTTTGGTTGTGTCATCTTGCTGCGTCAACTCTCCATGTGTGCGGCGCCATTCCTGGGCAGGCTGCACTTTTTTTCGTGCTGGGCGGCTCTCCTTACGGGGTGCACTCGTTGTACGTGGGGCTCCCCTACATGGGGGACACCCCTGTGTGGCAGGGCACTCCTTGCACTCAGTAGCACTGTACATAGGCCAGCTCCACACGGGTCAAGGAGGCCTGCGGTTTGAACCTTGGACCTCCCATGTGGTAGGTGGATGCCGTAACCACTGCGCCAAGTCCACTTCCTTCGACAACCTCTTTCATCAGTGCGGCACAGTCACTGCATTTGATGAGTATGTTTGGAGCACTGCCGCCCAGCATGGGCTATAGTTTACCTTATCACCATTGCTATGACAGCTGCTCTCTGCCTGGCCGTTTTTATTTTGTGTTCCTTTTCCCTTCACGGGCCTTCAAACGCTGTTACCCACTTACTTCCTCATTACTTCCTAGGAGTGCCCAGCCCCCACCCAGCAGAGCTTGGACTGGGGGCCTGGGAGGCGCGGGTTGAAAGTGGGCTGCCCTGAGCTGGGCCCGGTGGCCTGGAAATAGGCAGACGATGGTGTAGGTGGGGCTGGCAGTGGGCGCTCACCTGTGCCCAAGGCCTTCCCATGCCTGGCACATCATGGGTGCTCAGGAAGTGGTGCCTACTCCCAGTGCTGAGTAAAGCTGGCGGCACTCGGGGTCCACGGGGCAGAGTTGGGGCTCCTTCCTGAGCTCTGCCACAGAGACTTTTCATCGTGGACAAAGGCCGTGACTCTTGGGACCCCAGCATCCTGTGAATTGGGGGTGCGGCTCGTCACTTCCTGCTTCCCTGGCTGGAGGATGGTAAAGTTTAGGCCAGCTCCTAAGTGGCCATGGGTCCCCGGGAGCAGTGGCCAAGACGCCACGTTGGTGGCTGCCCCCCTTCTGCGGCACACACTGCTTCATGCTGAGCATCTCACACAGAGCCCTGGCCCTCCTGCGACGCCGGGGGGCTGCCCCCCTTCTGCGGCACACACTGCTTCATGCTGAGCATCTCACACAGAGCCCTGGCCCTCCTGCGACGCCGGCCAGATGCCCAATGGGGCGCACAGTGACCACAGCCTGAAAAACAGCCTGCCTTTGTGAAAGCACGGGTTGTAGCCTATGTTTTAAGCAGCATGTCCACGGGCAATGGCTCAGTTGAACTGGCATTTTATCTCGAGGAAACCAAGACACAGTAAGGTCCAGGGGCTCATCCGAAGTCACAGAGGCTGTAAGCTACTGAGTCAAAGCCCCTGAGTGGTGCGTCCGTCTTCCGTGCCCTGCTCCCGTCACGTGCGTGCCCGGCACTGGCGCTCGTGGTCTTAGGAGGATTGTGGCTCACCAGCCCCTCGGAAGGCCCTGGGCTATGCCCCAGGGTTAAGGAGGGGGCCCTGTACCTGTAGCTTCATGGAGTCCCCAGCCTGGGGATGGAGGGGCCCCAGGGAAACGGACCGCCTTCAAAGCCAAGAGCTAGGGGGTCCCATTCCAGCCTCTTGGGGATCACAGTGAATCTCTCTGAGCCGTGGCCAGGGTCAGCCTGGCTGTGCACAAAGCCTTGCACTTGACTCCTAGGAATACCTCCCCCATACAAAGCACCTTGATCCTGGGGTTCATGGCACGGTTCCCTCCCTAGGGCACTGGGTGCATCTGCCCATTGAAGGCCAGCCCTGCCCAGCCTGATGAGAGTCCCCGGCCCGTGTCCCTATCCCTGGTCAGAGGTCTGCTGTGGCTTTAAATCCACCTGATTAGACCAGGAAGCAGAGTGGTGAAGTGGGGGAAAGAACCCGGCCAGGCTTCGTGTGTCTCTCAAGTGCCTCCTCTATGTACCATCTTGTTTTAATCTTCACAACAACACTGTGAGGTCGGGGTTTATGTTTATACACCCATTTCGTAGGTGAGGAAACAGGGAATCGGGGGGCGGGGAGCAAGAAACTTGCCAGAGGTCACCCAGTTTGGAGACGGAGGAGCCAGGGCCTAGCCCAGGAGCCCTGAGCCCCCCTGCCTTTGGTTAGCATCGTGCTTCCTGGAAATGTCCTCTTGGACCCAACTCCAGTGTTCAACTTACTGTGTGTCTCTGGGCAAGCCAGGAGACCTCTCTGGACTTCATTATCCTCCTCTGTAAAATTAAAGACTGGCTGTGAAGTCCCCTCCAGCTTTTCTTCTCTAGATTCTCCCAGTTGCTCCTCCAGCCCGCATCCACCATGGACTCCCCAGTGCAGCTCCAGCGCAGTCTCCTCAAACCATGCACCTTCCAGTTCTTTATCCCCCTCTGCCTGCTGCTTATTGGATAGTCTGTCCAGTCACTGAGGATGCAGGTACTGGACATGCTGTGTGTCAGGCTCTGCACTAGGACTGGTTACGTGGATAGGTGTCAACCTGCAGAGGTACGATTCACAAGTGACGATAACGCAGTGCCTGGCAAGGAGCTCAAAATATAGGTTGTTTTTATTAATACCTCTTTCGGTGAGTGGAATAGTCAAAGGTGCTATAACTAGCACGGGTGGTCAATGAGCATTTTCTTGGAAAATTCTTCTAAGGTTTGTTCCAAGAGAATCAAGGGCTCAGCCTGAGGTCCACCTCAACCAAGAGATGTGTCATGAGTCTGCCCCAGAGGGCCACTGGATGGAAGGCCAAGTCAAATAGCAACTAACGAAGCACTGAACGGAAATCCTAACCATGAGGTTACGAGTGGGAGGTCTTTGTTTTGAGAGCAGTATCGACAGCAGCTTTGGTTTTCCTGGTGGTTTATCATTCCTTTCACTTTTGCTTCCTCTGCAGCCTGGACCTGCTGGCGGATGTTCAGTACGCCTTTGGGCTGCCCTTCCAGCCTGCCTACCAGGGGCTGTTTACCCAGGAGGAGAAGGGCCTGTCACTGAGCGTCATGCAGTACTTCTCCAACTTCATTCGATCTGGGTGAGTGTCTGTATTCCGTCACTGTGGCCCCCTCCCCTTACTCTGAACACAAAAGGCACGCCTTGCATGGACAGAGCCACCCTTTCCTCCCTCGAGGTTGGAATCGTCTGCCACTGTCTCTCTCATCCCCGCCACCCTTTATAGCCCAATGTGCCTTTGCATAGATTCCTCTCCACGAAGGAAGTTCCAGCCACACCACTCCCTCGTTCAGCCACGTTTGGTGGCTCTGGCCAGGGCTTCTCATCTTTGCACAATTGGCACTGAGGGGTGGATGCATCTGTCATGGGGCCTGTCCCCAGCATCATGAGATATTTCACAGTATCCTTGGCCTCTGCCCACTGGATGCCAGTTGCGTGCAGGTCTCCCATCTCTCCCGGTGGTGAGAACACAAATGTCTGCCCTTTTCAAGTCACCCCAGTTGAGACCCACTGCTCTGATGTGAACAAGTCCAAGGCCCTTCGTTATCTTCCTCTAACCTCCTGTCCACCCTCTGCGTCTCCTCTGGCCCGGTTGGCACTCCCTGTTCCCACTTCCACAGCTGGTTCTGTGGCTCCTTCTGCCTTTTGGTTTATCTCGCTTCATCTCTTTGCGGACATGCACTGACTGATTTCCTTGCTAGGTCTCCTGGAAAGTTCAAAAGGCAAAAAAGGATGGCCCAGCTACAAGGTACTGACAATCTGAAACATAAAAATCAACCATGATGGAAAGCCAAGGAAAAATAGGGGCTTTACACAATTTATTATGAGAGTTGAACAGAAAAAGACACAAGTGTTTTAGGGTTTTAGAAAATGTTTCACTGAGTAAGTGACATTCGAGCTGGGTCTTGAATGATGGACAGGCATTCAGAGAGAGAAGGGAGAGGCAGGGGCCATGGGGAGGGGCCCCCAAGCAGAGGTGGGAGGTGATGAGAGCACTTTGTTCAGGAACATTGGGCGGCTGGGTGGGGCTGGTCCAAGGGGGGCACGCTGGGGCATGGGCCTGGGCCACATGTCTGGGAGGGACCTGTGTCTGGCGGATGCTGATGAACCCTCACTTTGGGCCAGCAAGGGCATTTCAGAGAGGGGCTGTGGTGCCCGGACACAAGGACCCCAGGTCAGGCACCGACGCTGACCTCTGAGCATTCAGAAAGATCAAGGGCTGTCATGTGTCTTCCCCTTTCCGGAAATGGCCCTAGAGTGGTGAGTTCAGGGAGCCTTCCCACCCTAACTGCCTGTAGTGCAGCAGTTGGGAGCCCGCCCCCAAAGTCAGATTCACGGGGTTCCAATATTGCTTCCTCAGGGGCCAAGTGTGAGCAATCAGTGACCCCAAATGATAAAAGTAGCAAGTGATCCCAGATGATAAAAGTATAAGTGATCCCAATTGATAAAAGTGTAATTGATCCCAAATGATAAAAGTATAAATGATCCCAAGTGATAAAAGTATAAATGATCCCAAGTGATAAAAGTATAAATGATCCCAACTGATATAAGTATAAATGATCCCAAATAATGAAAGTATAAGTAATCCCAAATGATAACAGGAAAGACAGGTTTCTCTCTGTATTAGTCAGCCAAAAGGATGCTGATGCAAAATACCAGAAATTGGCTGGTTTTTATAAAGGGTATTTATTTGGGGTAGGAGCTTACAGATACCAGGCCATAAAGCATAAGTTACTTCCCTCACCAGAGTCTATTTTCACTGTTGGAGCAAGATGGCTGCCAACGTCTATGAGGGTTCAGGCTTCCTGGGTTCCTCCCTTCCAGGGTCTTGATTCTCTTTGGGTTCAGGGTTCCTCTCTTCCAGGGGCTCCAGCTTAAGACTTCAGCATCAAACTCCAACATGAAAACTCCAACATCAAACCCCCCTAACTCTGTCCTTTGCCATGCCTTTTACCCCACCAAATGGTGGGGACCCAATACCCTACTGACAGAAGAGGTTTACATAATTACTTAATCAAGTAAACCTATGAATCCAATATAATCTCATATGCCCAGAGGAGAAGATCAGTTTACAAACATAATCCCATATTTCTTTTTGGAATTCATCCATTAATATCAAACTGCTACATCCTCATGCTGTTTCTTCTTGTTTTCCCAGAAATCCCAACTATCCTCATGAGTTCTCAAGAAAAATGCCAGAGTTTGCAGCCCCCTGGCCTGACTTTCTCCCCCATGCTGGTGGAGAGAGCTACAAGGAACTCAGTGCCCTGCTCCCCAATCGCCAGGGCCTGAAGAAAGCCGACTGCGCCTTCTGGTCCCAGTACATCCAGTCTCTGAAGGCGACAGCAGGTAATGAAGCAACCCCCTTCCCAGCAGACAGTGGGGGGTCCAAATAGAGGGTGGGCTGGCTGCTGACCCCTCGGCGTTTGCAGAGCCTGCTGTGTGGTAGGTCTGCACTGCCCCCTGGGCCACCAGGTCACTAGGATGGAAACGGCCTGGCCCCTTCCCCTTGGGGCCTCCAGTTCTGATGGGGGGAAGTGGACAGCAGGAGGAGTGAGAGAGGGACACAGGGAGGGGCTGCTGGAGAGAGCAGGGCCCAAGGGCTGCGGCTGGAAGTTGAGTAGAGAACCAACCATAGGAACTCTATCTTGGAATGTAGCTGTGGGGAAGTTTGTCCTCACTGCCCTTGAAGGGCTGGATGGAAAGTCCTGCAGAGGGAATTGCAGCCAGGGCAGGAATGGGCATTTCTGCCTCTTCCTGCCGAAGAGAATTTGACTTGTACAGAGCAGAGGCCCTAAGGAGAGAAAATGAGTCATGCAAGGGCACTGGGAATCTGGAGACAACTACGATGGGGCTCCTGCCCTTAATAAGCTTCCAGAAGAGTGGGGGAGGTGAGCCACACAGCCCAAAAAGGGGTCTTCATCTTTCCTGTGCCACGATGGAGGTCTGCACCTCATCTGGTCCAACCTCTGTCTGGTCTGGGTTGTCTTCCTAGGGTGGTGAGTCTTGGGTTGAGATTTTCCGAATGGCAGGGCTGCTTTATGGGCTGGATCAGGGATCTCCAGGGAGCAGAACTCTCAACAGGGAAGTGACCTTGCCTAGCTCAGGTTTTAGAACAGAACTTCCAAGGCCAAGGGACTCTGTTGATGAACCAAATCCCCAGTGTTCCTTAGTGTGTCCCTACAGGCCGGGGATGAGTCTGTTACCCCAAGCCCTGGACATGCCCCTCTGGGGGCATTAGCAAGGTCACTCTGAGTAAAGGGCAAGGGACTAGGAAGGGGAAGCCATGGTCCAGGACTGCACAGCCTCTCCTGACCCTCCTGTTTCAGATGGGGCCGAGGACCGGCTGTCGGCAACAAGTGAAGAGGAGGAGGTGCTGGTGGGCTCTGGGCTGAAAGACCCCCTCCTGGACCTCCCAGAGCCAGGCTCCAAGAGCTACAGCAAGTGACTGGCCTCGGAGACCCCCAACCCACCCTGCCTTGCAGCCTGACAGCCATCTGCCAACCCCGCCCCAGGCTCCTGGTCACCCACCATGGGCACCGTGTACTCCAGAAGAGCCACCCAGTTTCAATAAAGTATCTATGCGCAGTGAAGCATTGGTGAATCTGACCGGTTATTCAGAGCAATTCTTGGGTCACACCATATTGGTTTTTTTTTTATTAAATTGTCTTTTTTAAAAAAGATAAGTAAATCACAAAAAAATGTTACATTAAAAAATATAAGAGATTTCTATATACCCCACACCCCCACTCCTCCCACATCAACAACCTCTTTCATCAGTGTGGCACGTTCATTGCATTTGGTGAATACATTTTGGAGCACTGCTTCACCACATGGATAATAGTTTGCATTGTAGTTTACACTCTCCCCCAGTCCATTCAATGGGTTTTGGCAGGATGTATAATGTCCAGCATCTGTCCCTGTAACATCATTTAGGACAACTCCAAGTCCTGAAAATGCCCCCTCATCACATCTCTTCTTCCTTCTCCCTGTCCTCAGCAAATACTGTGGCCGCTTTCTCCAGATCAGTGCTACAGTTTCTTCCATTACTAGTCACAATAGTTCTATAGTAGAATATCAGTAAGTCTACTCTAATCCATATTTTATTCCTCCATTCTGTGGACCCTGGGATGGTGATGTCCACACTACCTCTATATCAAGAGGGGACTTAGATCCCACATGGTTGATGGGTGCTATTCTCCTGCTTGGAGTTGTAGGCGCTCTTGGAGCCCTGGTGTAGTATATGTTTTAACCTTCCTGAGTTTGGAATCTCAAGATGCTGTTTCATTTCCACAGATATTATGGAGCATCCTCCACGGATCAGGCGCTATGCTGAGTGGGGAAGGAAACAAGGGCCCTGCTCTCTGGAAGGAGAGAAAGATATTCAGACGTGTCTGGTTACCCAGGAAAGGGGATCCATGGAGGGCGGCCCCCAGAGTGGTACAGTCCCATCTGGGTTTTAGAAAGGACTCATTTTGAAGGTTCCAGAAGGGGGAGGTAGGGGACCACCCTGGGCTGGTGCCATAGTCTAACGAGAGACAACAACATCTGAGTAAAGGCAGGGAAGATGGAGATGAGGGAAGAAACAGGCCAGAGAACCCTTTGGGACCCCTTGAATGTGGAAGAGGGAGATGCAACGAGGCAGCATTGCCCTAGCTTTTTGTTGATTTTGCCCAGATAAGGAATGGTTTTATCATTTACTCTCCTAAAGGACTCACTTATGAAGGCAAATCTTCTGCCTAAAACCACTCTCGTCCCCTCCACCCATACACAGTAAAAGCAGATGGAGCTAGTTAAGAGCCCATTATTTACACAACACACAGAAGACGAGTTACAGGCATCATCTCATCTGAGCTCAGACTAAAATCCAGTGATGATTCCTGAATTGGGATTATCACTCCCATTGTGCAGATGTGGAAGGTGAGGGTTGTGGCATGCCTCAGCTACCACAGGAGGAGACAGGGGGTCAGGGGACCCGACTCGGACCCTCTGGCCTCTCCGTTTCCACACCCTGCATGGACTTCTCACGGCTTCAGGCCATGCTGTGACAGCCACGTGGCTTCTAAGCTGGCCCAGCCAGCTGCTGCTCTGGGACACCCTGAGGTCAAGTTCTCCATGGGGAGGGAGAAGGGGCCACGGCAGGCTTTGGGCTTAGCCTTCAGCAGAGCTCTCTGCACAGTCAGGCCCTAAGAAGAAGAACAAGACTCAACCCATACCAGGTTCTGTCCTACGAGCGCTAGGTCTCTCCACCCCCAAATGAAAGCCTGGTCTTTAGTTACCATCAGGAAACAGGCGCCTGAAATTCTACCCTGAAGCTTTGCTCCTCATGCTTCAAGCACATTCTCCCTTAAAATGAAAATTCCCTCCACCGCGGACGCGTTCTCCTCCACTGCCTCCTCAGTAGGGTCTTTGAAAGAAGACATGTCTGGGCTGCGCCCTGCTCAGGCAGTCAGTACTGACTGGCTTGGCATCATTCCTTTAGCCTAGGGGTTCCCAGCCTCGGCCGTTCACCTGTGCACTTGCACAAAATCCTGATGCCCAGGTCACAGCCCAGAAATGGGATTTTGATGTAGGCTTGAGATGGACACCGATCTCCCCACCTGCAAAATGGCGTCGATGAAGTTTACTGCGTGAGCAACACTTAGAAAGGTATAAGCTGGGAGCTTTCCCTTCATTCCCCATTTAGAAGACAGAATATACGTCCCCCAGGCCCCCAAGATGTCTACTTCCTAGTCCCTGGAAGCTGGGGCTACTTCCCGGACATGGCGTCTTAGTCCCCTGGTGCTGCTGAAATGAAGCACCACAAACTGGGGGCGTTGCAACAGCAGAAATGTGTTGCTGCTCCCTTCTGCAGGCCCGGCCTGACATGGGGGTCAGCCCAGGCCTGCAGGGAGGCGCCCACCCCTCACCTCCCTGCTCCCCGCCCATCGCTCTCGTTGCTGCCGCTGCCTTCGCACGGCCTTCTCCTGTCTGTGTCTCACCTCTTCCTGCAGAGACTCCAGCCATATTGGATTAGGCATCACCCGAACTCAGTGGACCTCATCTTAACTTGAATATATCTGCAAAGATCCTATTGGCAAATAAGGTGATGTTCACAGGTGCTGGGGGTTAGGACTTGAGCATATTGTGGGGACACAGCTCAACTCCTACCCCACGGCCAGATGGAGTCAAGGTTGCAGATGGAATTAAGGGTACTAGTCAGCTGACCTTAAAACAGGGCCATCATCCTCGTTCATCCAGAGGGGCCACGCGTAATCACATGAGTCCTTCAAAGTGGAAGAGGGCATCTGAAGAGAGGACCAGAGTGCCACTCCTGGCTTTGAAGCTAGAGGAGGGGGTCCTGAGCCAAGGAAAGTGAGCAGCCTCTGGTAGCTGGAAAAGCCAATAAGCAGATGCTCCCCTCAAGCCTCCAGAAGGGAAAGCAGCCTGCTGGCACCTCGATTTTAGCCCAGTGAGATTCATGTCTGACTTCTGCTCTCTAGAACTATAAGATAATAAGTGTGCATGGTTTTAGGACACGAAATATGTAGCAATTTTTTTGCAGAAGGCACAGAAAATGAATCCATGGTCTTCTCTGCTCAAAGAGATGGTTTTCCTGCTCTTGGATCAAAACTTGGTTGGAGCCCATTTTTACCCTGATTAGAAAAAGTCCACTGTATTAGTCAGCCAAAAGGTGCTGATGCAAAATACCAGAAATTGGTTGGTTTTCATACAGGGTATTTATTTGGGGTAGGAGCTTACAGATACCAGGCCATAAAGCATAAATCACTTCCCTCACCAAAGTCAGTTTTCATGTGTTGGAGCAAGATGGCTGCCGACATCTGCAAGGGTTCAGGCTTCCTGAGTTCCTCCCTTCTAGGGTCTTGCTTCTCTATGGGCTCAGGGTTCCTCTCTTCCCAGGGCTTGCTTCGCTTTCTTCCATGTGCTTACTTCCTGGGGCTCCAGTTTAAGGCTTCAGCATCAAACTCTGACATCAAAACTCCAACATCAAAAGCCCTCAGCTCTGTCCTTTGCCATGTCTTTTATCTGTAAGTCCCCACCCATCAAGGGTGGAAACTCAATGCCCTAATGACATGGCCCAATCAAAGCCCTAAACATAACTTAATCAAGCCCAGGTACAGACCAGATTACAAACATAATCCAATTTCTAATTTTGGAATTCATAACCATATCAAACTGCTACATCACTCCAATATCATATGATAACATGTTCCTAAACTCAGACTGCTTAGGCCAGAACCCCACAGAGGACAGGGCAAAGTAGTCTTCTTCTCCATTTCTCTCCCCTCCTCCCCCATCCACTAGCTATTGAGGCTGGTCCAGGGGCAGGTTCATTGACAGGAGCAGTAAGGCGGAGGAAGGTCCTACTTGGGTGGACTAGTTGTCATCTGGGTTGGCACCCCCTGGACCAGCTACTAGAGTACTTTAGTGGGTGGAGGTCACCCACCCATAATTCTTTTTGACATAGGAGATACTCCCATTGGCTGGATGATCCCAGCTTCTCCCTGAGCCCCCTGACTCTGTGCATTGCCCCCTCTATTAGGGTCATCTCACCTCTTGAGTAATTTTTTAAAGATGACCCAAGACCACCATCTTGGTCATCTTAAAATATCTGATCCACAGGAAATACAAACTCTTCTTGCCCTGGCCATCCCTAGAAATTCAGGTCATTTCCAGTGCAGCAGGCAGGGCAGCTCCAGCCTCAGCCTCAATAGGTATTTTTAGGCATGAATCATGTGTCACTCACTATTTCCCCACATTGCAGAGGACAGAGGCTAGCTCCCTGAAGGTTTCTGACATGCCTCCTCTTCTTGGATCAAGGTGAAGGAGAAGCTTTGTCTCCATACCTCACCATGGTAGAGGCAGAGATTCTCTCAAAACTATGTCTCCTCTCTCCAAAGAAACCCTCAATCTTAACCTTTCAACCCAAGAACAGATTGTACACCTTCTCTATCATGGTGGGAGGTGGGTGGTGGGCAAATGCTGATGGAACCAGCTTTGACCAACCCCTCTGTAAACGCACACATCCAGTCCAGCACTGGATGACACCTGTTATTTTGTTCTCAGCCTTTGAAATAGAAACATCATATTTTAACATCCTGTAATAATATCAAGCCTCCTCTGTGATTTGCCCTGTTGGTTATGTGATAATGGGGTAGAAGGAAATGAAGCTCTGTCCCAAGGTTACTGTGGTTCACAATTGACGTGGGGCACCTATGATGTGCCAAAGAAAAGGGAGAGGTGGGAAATAGGAGAGATGCAAAGGGCAGGAACACATGGCCCCTGCCCTTCAACAGTTCTCAGCTTATTTTGACAGGAAAAGTATAACCGAAGATATAACACGTGATAGCTAGAATATCTGAACTGGGGGAGACTTGTGCCCATATTTTGATGAGGAGCCTGAGAATCAGATTGGGAAAGTGGATGGCCAGGGTCCCTCAGCCAGCCCATGTCAGAACTGGTTTTCAGATCCTTGGGTTCACCACTTCCACTGTTGTGCTCCTTCTCATGTACCCGGAGATTCCCTCTGAGATCCCATGGAATTGCATTATCCATCACCAACTGGGAGAGGCAGGCATACGTGGACGGCAGGATGGCCATGAAGGGGTCATATAACCTCTACCTCATCTGCAAAGTTTAGGAAGGTCACAGGACACCTTGTATCAAGGCTAAGGTCACCCAAAAGTCAGGAGGTGAATGGGGCATCTCACACGGAAGATCGGCATGAACTTTAGAGACAGTAAAGCATGAACCAAGAAAGGAAATGAGGCAATTCACTTGTACGCCTCGTCATTAGTCTGAGTCAACTTTGTCCTGAGCTGGAAGCAACCAGGAAGATGGGGCAAGTGGTATTCTCAAAAGAAAGTTGTAAGACAGCCCTACAAGGTCCTCTCCTTCCCCCAGCCTTCGCGCAAAAGCAGCAGTCATGACAAGAGTTCAGGGATTGTCCGGGTGCTCGCTCCAAGCTGGGAGACTTGGATAGCTCCTCCCAGGTCAGTCGAGGAGTTAAGGCAGTGGTACAAGGCAGGTGGGAGGACAGAATAATCACCTGACACCTTGTTAAAAAACAAATCCCTAGTCCTAAACATTTGAGAATAAGTAGGTTTGTTTGGTGGGCATCCCCTCCATTAACTCTAGATAGGGAATGTAAGTTTACTTCTATTTATCATTTATCAACCTTGTACTAGACCTAGCAATTTCTTTCTTAGAGGTAAGGATTTAGCTCGCTTACATTCCCTGGCCTTTTCTTGCATGCCTCTGAAAGTTGGAAAAGAGTATTACTTTACTTCTTTCTTGGTTACTTTGGTAATTCTAAATGATAGCTTTTCTTTCTTATTCCATTAATTTCTAACAGCGTCCTAACTTTCCGCTTAAATGATGAGCATGTTTGCATCCTTATACACCTCCCCTTTTTTTCTTCCTCTTCTGTCTCATGTCTTCTCACCCTTTCTTTTAAACTGTCCCTGCTCCTGGATTTACTTGGTCTCTTACTCCAACTTAGCTTTCTACGTTTTGTCCAATTCCAACAATTTGTTCAATCCAAGCAATTTGCAATCAGTTCACTTCATTGACCATATTAAGACATATATGTTGTTCACAGGCCAGGAAATGTAACACTAGAATTAGCCCAACCTGCAGCCCCTAGACATATAAAGAGGAATGTTTCTATACCTCAAGAGCAAATGGGAGTGATGGAAGAGTTTTGGGAATAGACATTGGTCATGGCAGCACAACACTGTGAATATAATTAATACCAATGAATTATATATTTGAATCTGGTTAAAAGAATAAAATTTAGGTAATATATATGTTCCTAGAAAAAATTTTTTAAAAACATAGGACTGTATATTATAAATAGTGGATGGTAATTAAAATATGAACTACAACTAATAATATAACAATATTATTTCATCAATTGTAACAAAGGAACTACACTAATGAAAAAGTGTTAATGTTATGAACACCTGTGTGTGTGTGAGGGGCTCTATGAAAACTCTGTATTTTCTTCATGACTTTTCTGTAAACCTGCAACTTCTCTAATAAAATAAGAGAATACTATTAGTAGCTGGAGATGGACATCTCTTTGGATGCAGCTCTTTTTCATTTAAATACTGCTTGCTTTCATTACAGCTCTTCTCGCTCTGTTCAACAGCATTTACTGCCTGCCTATTTGTTCCAAGGTCTCTACAAGACAGTAGTCAGAAGATTGAAGTCCACAGCTCATTACCCTTTGCAGGATGAGCTATAAATACATGGGGTCACTGAAAAGAGGAAGGAGTGCACCTGGACAACCAAGAACATGTAAATTCAACCAGCTCAGACTCAGGGCCCCAGAGCCCGCCCATCACCATGGTTGCCTCTGTCTTCTGTAGAACTTGGGGTGCCCAGGCCAGTGACCGCAGGCCAGCCAGTTCTTCCCTCCAGCTGCTTTAGGGAATTCCCAGGGGTTCCCTGGAAAGGTCACAAACACAGGCTTGGGTGAATCACAGATCTTTGGTCCTAGAAAGACTCACCCTCTATGGAAGAGGGAAAGTGGCCACTAGGGGAGAACCTGGGGTTAGTCCCAGCAGGTCTAGAGCCTCCCTCTGTAGACTAGAGGTGTCCTGAAATCTCAAGGATTGTGAGTCAGATAGGAAACAGAGCGTGAGTCTTGACTGGGCAATATGTAAACTGGGTGACCAGTTTATCAACCCCCTAAACTGAACTCAAGGTTTCTTATTTCTGCAACAGGTGCCCTTCGAGCAAGAATGTGTGAAGAGTACACGGCACATAGTAGGTGTTCAACAGGGACCAGAGTCTATTTTTCCCTCTCCTCATCCTCTTTCCCATTATTAGTGTTATCTTTTTCATTGTTGTATTGCAAGCACATCTAAAAAGGTCCTGGCACATGGTGAATGCTCAATGCCTTTGAATGAATGAAGGAGAGCTCAGATTTCCCCAGCTCAATGTCCCTGTCCATTCTCATAGAGGGACAAAAATTACTGTTGAGTGTGGAAGACCAAATAATGGCCCCCAAAAGATGCCCACACTCTAACTCTGGAATTGTTGTATAGGTTTCATTACATGGCAAAAGGGATTCTTGCAGATCCAAGTAAGTTTAGGGATTTTAAAATAGGGAGATTCCTGGATTGCCCAGGTGGGCAAAATCTAATTATGTGATCTCTTAAGAGCAGAGAACTTTCTCTGGCTGAGGTCAGAGAGATGTGGCAGAAGAGTTTCAGCAAAGGGGATGATCAAAGAGATTTCAAGCAGGAGAAGTGTTTGATACAACTTTGCTGGTTCTGAGATGGGGGTGAGGGAAGGACGTCACATGGGAGGACGTGAGAGAAGTCTCTAGAAGTTAAGGGCAGCCCCCCAGCTGATAGCCAGCAAGGAAATGGAGACCTCAGTCCTACAACACAAGGAATTAAGTTCAGCTAACAACCTGAATGAGGCTGGAAGCAGATTGTTTCACAGAACCTTCAGTAAGGAATGCAATCTTGCTGATGTGAGATTTTATTCCTGTTTGATTTTAACTCAGTAGGACCTGTGTTAGACTTCTGACATACAGAAATTGTGAGATAATAAAGTTGTGTTGTTTTAAGCAGCTAAATTTGTTGTCATTTTAAAAAGTAGCAATAGAAAACAAATACATAGAACGTCCAGATTACGGAGAACGTCAGACCACTAACCTCTTTAGGGTGGCTAATACGTTCTTTAGCAAGTATATCGGAAGGGAAACCATCATTGCCATTTATGGAGTGTCTACTAATTCAGATACTATATTGCTTTGGGGCAGTATGTATCCCAGAAAAACATGCTCTTAAGCTTAATCCATTCCTGCGAGGTTGATTCCCTTGAGAACGGGACTTCCTGATAAGGTTATCTCAGTTAAGGTGTGGACCATCTGCCTCAGGATGGGTCTTAATCCTGTTAACCAAGAGGGGCTGCCATGTGCATTGCCACGTGACACAAAGAAACGTCAAGCACCAAGGATCTTGCTGGCAGCCAGCCCAAGGATGCCACAGTCTTCTGGGAGAAAGCACTGCCTTGATGATTCCTCGATTTGGGGCTTCCCCTAGTCTCAAAATCTTGAGCCAAAAAATTCTGGTTGTTTAAGCCAACCGCCTGTGTGGTATTTGCTTTAGCATCTAGGAAATTAATACAAGCACCATGCTAGAGGTTCCCACGTATCTTTTTTCTTTAAACTTCATACTCCCCTTCAAGTTGTCTTATTGCTACAGCTACCAAGGGCCATGACTCATGAAGTTATGGCCTGTAAGGTGCAAATTAAGTTGATGACCTTTTGACTGGGAGAAACCTAGAGAAGTTTATTGGAACTAAGCATATATCATGCAATGAGAATATGGTAAGACTCCAAAGAAAGTAAAAAATTTCCCCCAAATTTTATAAGTTCCACGTTGCGTTAATGTCCTCATTTCCTTCCCACTGATCACATGCTCTCACAGTTGTGTAACTCCCCATGGCCATCTGATGGGTTTAGGGGAAGGGTGGTGGTGATAGGACATGGGTGAAAAGAACTTTACTGGAGAGAGAGCTTGTTGCCAGTCCCATATGAAAAAAAAAAATTAGATGCAGAAAAGACATTTATTCCTGAGGTATAAATTAGGGGCAGTGGGGGTGTTGTGGAGATGAGTCAAGTGGTCACATTTGGGGCATCTGTCCTTTCTCCCTGTCCTCCTGGGCCTGGACTCTGAGTTCCTCACAGAGGTGCGCCTTTACTCAGACCGTCTGTGACTACAGGTAGAAGGAGCCCCCCACAGATGTATCATTCATCTTAAGTAAATGGTCACGGTTCTTCTGGATCTCCTTGGGTCTCAGCTTGGAGATGTTGAGAATCTGCTGCGCTACCTGAAGGCTGAGGCTGATTGGATGCAGCTGCATACTGGTGTCCAGCACAACCCTGGGCATTGGCTACTGCCCAGCTGGCGCAAACTCCTGCCACAGGACCTGGGCGAAGGCCCTGCCCATCGCCTGCACCATCACAATGATCTGGGCCAGGTACTTGGCTGTGGTGGCCACTTCACCCCAAGAGTGCCAGCTCCAGCTTCGGGACCTGGCTAAAGGGCAGTTGGTGGGTCAGAGGTCAGAGGCAGCTGCTGAAAGCCCCCGTGAGACCGCCCTGTATGGAATTTGATATGGCAAATAGGCCGTGCCCAAGCACTCTGGGGCGCAAATCCTTAGCTGTGGGTTTGTGTGCTGCTAGGGCAAGTTCCAAACAATGGGTTGATTTAACAACAGGGGTTTATTGGGTCACAGTTTCAAGAGCTAGAAGACTCTCTTCCTCCGGGGATTGGTGGCATTCCGGCTGGCTGGCAATCCTAGAAGATCCTTGGCTTTTATATCTTACACTGATGCCCTCTTCTTTCTTTCTCTTCCAGGTCCCTGCCGAAACCCACCCCCCCTCCCCACCTACCCACCCCTGTCTTCTCCCTATGGCTTTCTTTTTATAAATTCTCCTGTAATAGGATTAAAACCCATCCTGATTTGGTTGGCCACACCTTAACAATCTTCAACAGGTCCTATTGACAATGGGGTCACACCTACAGGAACAGAATTAAGATTAAGAACTTGTTTTCTTTGGGATATATAACACAATCTACTATACATGCCCAAGAGATAAAAGCACTGTTATTCAGCATTCCCACCTCTTTCCTTGCACATAGGGAGTTACAACTGGGTGGAAGCTCTGAGAGAATGCTGTTTTAGACCGAATTATGGTCAACCTCAATCAGCTGGGCCAGAAAGAGCCAAGAAGAGTTGCCTGGTCTTTCGAAGACCTTCTCCTTAAAGACCTCCCAGTGCCCAGGAGAGAGGGGTGGCCACATTGAATGTTTTTTTCTAGTTTTAATATTATATACCTGCTCTCTCATTAATAACTATCTTCATCCCCATTTCACCCATGAGAAACTGAGGTTGGAAGAGTTTAAGTTGCATGCGTGTTCAGAAATGTCAAGATGAAAGAGAAGGAGCTGGGAGACACAAAGTAGGGAGAAGGGTTATCTGTCATATATAGTAGTAAACAGTAACCCTTACAGAGGCCAGAGATGGGCAGCCATTGTTCTGTGCATGTGGACATGCATTTCTTCATTTCATCCTCCTATTAACGTACGAGTTAGACACTTTAATCATGACTCTATGAGCTGTGCCTAGAGGTCATAATCATGATTTATGAATGAGGAACCTGAGGGATTGAAACCAAGGTGGTCTGACATGAGGGCTCTAACCACGAGTGACCATGCTGGGCTGCCCCTCTGCCATCACAGGGGGAGGTGATGTTTGGTCTGGCCCTTTGGGTGGGTTGCTATTGACCATAGGGGTAGAGATGGAGGGGGGTGTTACTGGCAGGCATAGGGTGCATCATGAGGCAAAGTAAGGGGGCCAGTATGCCAGCGTTGCTGGAGAAGAGTCAAAATTGATCTTACACATTGCCTCTCAAGTCCAGTAGATATGTTAGTGAGGTGGGACATTGCTTCTCAGTTTAGGGAGCAGCAGGCAGCAGGAGGCAAGCAGGCTGGACAGGACAGGGGAGGGCCACATCACTCCAGGTCCCAGAAGGCTGAAGTTCCCTCATCCTTCCCCCATGCTTCCAGGCCCAGGCCCACCTCATGCCAGCTGCCTCTTTTGCAGCTCTAGATCATTCTGGGCCGTCTTGTCCCATTGCTGTGGATGGAGGTCCAGGAGAAAGCTCTGTAGGGGGTATGAGAAGCCCCCAGGGACTTCCACTGCACAGTGACTTCACTGGCCACACAGCCAGCCAGCCAGACAGCAGATGACATAGTAACCACAGCTGTGGCTAGCCTGCCTGGTGACATCACACACCCCAAATAGCTCTGGCATTTGCCAACAGTTATGAGAAGGAGCAGGGTCAGCCAGGGCTTCCACCCCCATCCACGTTCCCTCCACAATCTCTCTGACAGGATCCGCTCACTTCCCAGATTGTCTGGTGGTTTAAAACTTCAATTACAGAGCCATATGAGATCATTACAGAAAATGAGAGTGCAAAGGAGGGAAATGAAATCATCCATAACCCAGAGAAAGTCATTCATAACCTTTGGATTACATCCTTCCAGAATTTCTGTACTTAGAAGCATATTCTTTTTTTTTTTCTTTATTTTTTTAATGTTACATTCAAAAAATATGAAGTCCTCATATACCCCCCACCCCTCTCACCCTACTCCTCCCCTCATAACAACAACCTCCTCCATCATCATGAGACATTCATTGCATTTGGTGAATACATCTCTGAGCACTGCTGCACCTCATGGTCAATGGTCCACATCATAGCCCACAGTCCACCCAATGGGCCATGGGAGGACAAATAATGTCCAGTAACTGTCCCTGCAGCACCACCCAGGACAACTCCAAGTTCCGAAAATGCCCCCACATCACATCTCTTCCTCCCACTCCCTACCCCCAGCAGTCACCAAGGCCACTTTCTCTACACCAATGCCACATTTTCTTCGATTACTAATCACAATAGTTCATGAATAGAATATCCGTAAGTCCACTCTAATCCATTCTCTATTCCTCCATCCTGTGGACCTTAGAATGGTTGTGTCCACTCCACATCTATATCAAGAGGGGGCTTAGATTCCACATGGATGCTGGATGCAATTCTCTTGAGAAGCATATTCTTTTATCATATAATTATTTACATATTTAGACAAAAAGGTCTTATAAGTAAGCTACAAGCTATTTTGTGTCCTGACTTTTCTTAAACTTTTTGATAGATTCTGGACACTTACCTGTGCCATTGATCATTCTTCTCTATCATTTTAAATCACTGTTTACTACTGGAGTATGTATTGTTTTTATATTGTTGGAGGAGGATAGGTTCTGAGATCTTTAGTGAAAATCAGAGGAAGTCAAAATTAACCTTGAAAATCTCCTGTAACTGTCCCCCACGGGTCAGTTGTGCTGTAGAGTACTGCTTCTCAAGTCTTACACAGGCAGGTTTTTCTCTAGGGTTGGAGCAGATCCTGTTTCTTTGGTCAATCATGAAAAAACAAAAATGTAGATGGCTTGTATATATGGATCTTGGATACAAAAAAATATATGAATTTTTATCATCACCCTTATTACTATTTGCCCAGCACATCGAGTTAAATATTCAAAAATTAAATGCAAATAGGATCAGAAAGCAGATGTGGCTCAAGCGATTGGGTTCCCATCTACCATATAGGAGGTCCAGGGTTTGATTCCCAGGGCCTCCTGGTGAAGGCAAGCTGGCCCATGTGGTGAGCTGGCCCATGTGGTGAGCTGGCCCATGTGGTGAGCTGGCCTGAGCATGGTGTTGGCCCATGTGGAGTGCTGACCCACACAGGGGGCTGGGCCACGGGGAGACCATGGCTCAGCAAGATGAAGCAACAAAAAGAGACACAGATGAAAGACAATGAAATGCAGCAAACACAGAAGAACACACAGAGAGCAGACAAAGAGGGGGGAGGGAGAGAAATAAGTAAATTTTAAAAATGCAAATAGGATGCAATTTCACTAAGTTCTACCACATGGACGTCCCCTATTGCTAGACATTACTCAGTCCTGTTTTAGAACTTCACTGAGGATCAAAGCAGAGATGTTCTGCAGGTGCCAAATAGTCACATCCATAGGCTGAATTTTATAGAACCATAGTCTTGTAGAAGGAGGGTCTTGAAGGCATAGTTGAGATCATCTCACCTCCCCACCTGTTCATTTTACAGATGGAGACTGAGGCTCAGGGAGAAGAAGGAATCCTGCTAACCCTCTACTGCCAGGGCTGCTCTAGCAAATACTGCACACTGAGTTGGCTTAAACAACAGGAATTTATTGGCTCATGGTTTTGGAAGCTAGAAGTCCAACTTAAAGATGTTGGCAGGACCTTGCTCCCTCCTGGATTCTTTTGGTGTTCTGGCAATCTCTCTCCCCTTGTGTCTGCTCATCTGGTTTCTGTTGACTTGTGGCTTCTACTGACTGTGCCTGAGTTTTCTCTGCTTACATGGTCTCCAGTCACATGGATTGGAGTGCACCTTGATTCAATTTGGCCTCATCTAAAAAGAATCTTTGAAGAGCTTATTCACAACGAGTCCGCACCTTATCTAATAACAGCATCTTTAAAGGTCCTTCTTGCAAATGGGTTCACACCGGAGAACTGGGGGTTAGGGCTTGAGCACGTCTTTATGGGGACAACCTCCGACAGGTCCCTAACAGGTCAGCAGAAGCTGAGCCTGACTGCCCTCACCGCAGGCGCTGAGGACACGTGGTGTTAGTGCCTCTGACCAAGCCTGGCATGAGTCTTGGGGATGATGTAACAGAACCCTGCCAAGTGGTGAGCCACATGGCTCCTCTGTGGCCATGTGGGTCAATAGCCTTCCACTCCCGGAATATTTTCTATAGATTCTACCAGCACATGAGTGTTCACAGGCTCTGAGAGTTTTTAACCCTCTGATCCTTGCGAGAACCCTGGCAGGGAGGTTCAGAGTACAGATGATCACCCCATTTTACAGATGAGAAGACCGGGGCTTGGTAAGGGTGCGCAGCTTGCCTGCCTCCACAAAGCTAGTCCCTGGGGTCTCCTGCGAGTTGTCCAGCCCCAATACGGGGACAGGCTTTTCATCAAAATACCCTTCCTGTCATCCCTGTGCCTTGCTGTGTTTCGTGAGGCTGTGGGGACATCAAAGCATTTCTCTGGAACTAGGCTGGCCCTAGTGAGTAGCCCAGAGGGGCTGGAACACAGGTCTCCCACCTCCAGCCAGTGTTCCCAGCCCGGGGCTGGTCAGAGGGGGCATTTGCACTATGTGGAAAAGGGCACCCCCTCTGGGCTGGCTCACCCTGCAGGCTTTTGGCTTGGTGAGCAAAATGCAAGACTGAATTTTGGCTCCTTCTCTTGTACCCAACGGAACCCGAGTCAATGCGCTTGTGCAGGGCCTGGCCTCCTCAGCCTTCCCTGCGCCTGTTCCACTGAGTCCTGTCCTGAGGCCAGGCTCGCTCATGCTCGGCTGGCCCCACATTTGTCATGGTTACAGTTCCTGTCTTCAATGCATTGTCCAGGTTTAAAAGGTCCAGGATTCCCCCCAGCCCAGCCACTCCTCCTCGAGTCCTGCTGGGAACAGGGCAGAAGATAGTGGGTCCATCCAGGCTGGCAAACGTGCAAAGCCAGCAGCACCAGGCTGAGACTGCAGGCTTCTCCAGGGGCAGCGGTGAGCCTGGGAGAGGTGGAGAGGAGCAGCGCTTCAGGCTTCCCACTCAGCCGCACCCAGGCCCCTGGGTTCCGCTCTTTCCTGCTTCCCTACCTGCTCATGCTGTTTACCCTGCCTGGAATGTTCTTCTTCTTTTCTCCCTGGTGATCTTCCTTCTTGACCCCCTTCTGTGAAGCCTGCTGTGGCAGTTTGATATAATGTATGAATTCCAAAAAGAGACGTGGATTATGTTTGTAAACTGGTCTGTTCCTCTGGGTGTGATACCCTTTGATTGTATTAGACTCAGTTGAGATGTCTTTGATCAGATTCTGTCAAGATTAGGGCTTTGGTGTCAGTAGAGTGTAACAGTCCCAACTCCCTTTGTGGGCTCTATAAATGGACACTCAATCAAGGAGACACACAGAAGAAGATACACAGAGGAGCAGCTCCGTAGACATGGCAGAGGCCCTGGGAAGAGAGATGGGCCATTCACCTGATAGTTTACAGCTGACCTATGAGGAGAACAGAGCAGCTGAGCCTGGAAAGAAACAAGCCCTGCAGCCTACAGCTGAGATCGGAAGGACCACAGAGCCGTAAAATGAAAGAGAAAGGCTGAACTCTCTCGGATATCACCCGTCATCTTGTTTTAACACTTTGCAACAGACTTTGCTGAGGAAGTAACCTTGAATTGAACTCTAGGGCCTTGTAACTGTAAGCTGTTACCCAAAAAAAGTACCCTTTATAAAAATCAACAGATTTCTGGTACTTCACATCAGCACCCCTTTGGCTGACTAATACACCAGCCTTAACCCTCCAGGCAGTTAGGAATCCTCTTCTCTGCTTTCCCACAGAGCAGAACTCACAGCCATTTTGCCATTTCAAGCACTGAATTGTAATCTCTTCTATGCCTGTCTCCCTCTCTGGACTGCCAGCAGCTTCAGGGCTGGAAATGCGTCTTGATTTCTGTAGCTACTGAGCCTATGTAAAAAGCCTCTTATCCCCAAACACTCCCATCTTCCTTGTGGCCCCCTTTTCCTTTAATGGACAGAAATGGCTGAAGCCCCCACACTTCCTGCCTTAGGACCCGCTGGCCTCTCCATGAACCCTGGGAAAGCAATGAGATAAATGGTCTGAAAATGGCTTTGGAAGATCTATAGGAAGGACTTTGGCCTCTAAATAGATGTCTGGTCTTTGTCCTAGCTCCTCTCTCCCCCTGCCTGTCAAAAAAAAAGCTGAAACTCCTCTTAAATCATCAGGCAAGTTGCTTTCAGCTATTCCTAACTCAAGTCCACTTCCAGGAAGGGGCAAGAGAGAGAAATTTGCTTTTCTTAATCCAAAATGTGCTCTGTGGCATTTTTCTGGACCAAAGAGCCACCCACCCGTGTCTTCCATCTTTAGCTGTGCCAAGACATATCAGAAGCTTTGAAATGATAATAGTTGCTTAGTGGGGGCTTCAGCAGATTACTTTCTGTCCCATCAATACTGATAATGGAAGAGCCTTCTATCCAATGGAGTCCCCATTGGTCATGGGTTGTGTGGCTGAATTAGGGAGGGAGCAAGCAAATGCTGTCTCCATGGGGGGTGGCGGGATAAATGTGCTGAGTTTGGAGGTTGTGGGTGTGTGTGTGTGTGCATGCAGAGGCTGAAGACTGTCTGAGTGTGTGATGGACGCACTCCCTTGTACTGGTCCTGGAGGCGGTGTGAGTGTGTGTGTGTGCACATGGCACGCGTGTGCTAGTTCTGGAGGTGGTGTGAGTGCAGGTACACATGTGCTGGTCCTAGAAGTCATGTGAGTGTGTGTGCGTGCAAGCACATGGCGTGCATGTGTGAGCACACGTGTGCTGGTCCTGGAGGCAGCTTGTAGAGTCTATGTATGTTAGGGCTGGCGGTTGGCTGGCGTGTGAGGCAGGGGGAATATTTCTATATGATCTGAGATTTCTCTGCTGCCTCTTGCCAAGCTGTTTCCTCAGAAGCTCAGCGTCAGCCCATACGGCCTGGCCCGGGGTGGAAAATACCAGTGCATGCAGCCAGCCCCTGACTCATTCCGAAAGCCTGCAGGCCACTGCTGGCTTCTGCCGGTCTCACACTCAAACCCACTCACCCTTGCCAGCAGGTGGTGCCTCTGGGAACCTACATTCCTTCCAGAAACACTTTATCCCACCCGTCGCCTCTCCTCCCGCCCTCCTGCCCAGTCTTCTTCCCTAGAGCACAGCTCACACTGCCCCTTCCGCAGCCTGTACGCTACGAGCTCCCCACCTAAAGCCCCCACTCGCCCCAGCAGGGCCTGGAGAGTGGCTCCAGTGCCCCCTACGCCGTCCTGGCCAGGTCCTCTCTCCTGCCCCTTTCTTTCTCTCCTGCTGGCACTCATGTGCGGCCTACCATCCCAGAGCCTCGCAGAATGACTCAACACCACCTCTGCTGAGACACAGTGTCCACCAGAGGAACCACTAAAATGACCACGTTTCAATACCACGGATGCCTCGTCCTGTCTGAGGCCCTTCCCCCATCCCTAAGCTCTTCCCTCACCCCTCGCCTACCCCGGTTCCTACCTCTGAGGTGAGAATCCAGAAGACAGGGCATGGGGTGAGACTCCTGAGTGCTGGCTGAGCACAAGCCACCAGTACAGGCAGCCATTTCACACCGAGACCCAGCCATTTAGATGCCTCCTAAAGGTGGCTTCAAGTGGCCCCTTCAAAATATCCCCCTTCCTTCCAAGGACGGAGCCACCTACTGTGCTCAGAGCCATATCCTGGAAGCAGGAGAGTGCCATGAGCTAAGGCCACTCTGTAGTTCCACAGGGTAACCTTCTGCTGGTAATGAGAGAGTTGCCAAACTGGTGATTTACAGCTGATGAGCAAGCAGGTGGGGGTGGCATCTTCCACCTGCTTGGTGCCCCTGCATACCAGGGGTTAAAAATTGTCCCTGGGGTGGATTCCTCTCACACCCCCTCTGCCACACACACCCACTCACTCAGGCATCTGGAACCCCACTAACATTAACCCCCCCAAAGAGGTCCCTCTCCCAGGCTAGCGAGGTTTTCTGGGCAAACTACACCATCTCCATCTGTCTATGGCTTCTCTCTCTAGCACCCATTAGAACATGAGCAGAGCCCGAGGAAAGCTTCCCACAGACGGCCTCCCTCTTCCTAAACCCTTCCCCTTAGCCCCTGCATTCTCCCACGGCCCAGTCCACCCTTCCATATTGGTCCTTGATTTCTGCATGAAACTCATTTGCTGCCAGATTCCAGGGATGCCCTGGCGAGCAGCCAAAGCCACCTGGCTTGGACCTCCACCTAGCCCAGGAGAGCACTCCTGAAAGCCAAGGAGGGACCAGGGAAAAGAAACGCTGCAGGCTCCGAGCTGAGCTACCCTTGCTTGAAAACATAGGTGGGCAGGAAGCTCGGGAGAGACCAAGGATTATGAATGCAGAAGATAATGAATGTCTCAGGCACGAAACAGATCAGCAAAAAGTCAACGAAGGTCTCTTTTGAACCCACGTCTTGCCAGGTAACGAAAAAGGTAGTGCAATTATTTATTGACAAATTGAGTCATTGCAAGTACGTGTTCACTTTGGGGTAAACGTAGCCAACTGACTCAACCTAAGGTCCTTCCCTGCTGCCTCTCTCGCCAGAGGCACCTGAGTTCTGGGTCTCAGGTCGTTGGTGGGAAAGAGGCATTGGCTCCATGTCCTGTCTGTCCTCCGACGGCACGCCCTGGAGGTAAACTGTCTCCTCCAGGACTTGGCCTCAGCGCCCTGCGATGTCAGGGAAGTCGCAGCTGGGAAGGCCTTGCTCCCCATGGTGAGAAGCAGAGGGGGTACAGTCTGCTTCCTGGCCCCGGCCTCGGCTCTTTTGGGCTGTTGCAGGAAAGAAGCAACTGGTTGGTTCCATTTGGAGTCCATGCTGCATATTATTTTTGTTTTTATACATTTTAATTCCACGTGTATTAAGGGTGATTTAAAGATAGTTGCTGGAGAAGAGGATTTTGCTTCGATATAGACTCTGCTACTTGACCTATAGGGGGAATATGGGCCTTGGAGAAGAGGAATCTGGGTTTGCACTAAGGGGGTGTGCTCCCCAAAGCACAAGACTTGAGATGTGACCAATAAACACTCTTGACTGGGATGAGTGAGGCAGTGTTCAGAAGAGAGTAAACCTGGGCCGGGGAGCCACCTGCCTTCTAAAAGCCTGCTCGTTGCCTTTTTAGTTGTAAAAGCGATACAAGGTCATTACGGGAAATTTAGAAAATGCAAAAACTGCATACACAAGAAATTAAAAGTCACCTGTAATCTTACCAAAAATTCCAAATATAACCATTGTCAGTATTTTGACATATTTTCTTCTGGCCTTACGTCTGTGGGAGTGCATAGATTAATATAATTAGGTTAATTCTTTACATATACTTTGCGTCTTGGTCTTTTTTTTTTTTTTTTAATCTACTCTTACACCATGACCGCTTTCAATTTTCCACTAAAACATTGGTGAAGTCATAGGAAAAAATATATTTAAAAAGTCACACCACCATCAAGACGAAAGAGAAACTTAAAAAAAAAAAGCCTCTCTCTTGCTGAGAGCACATTATGTACCAGGCTTTGTCGGAGGGTTTAATATACCTTATCTTATCTCCTTTCAAAACAGCATTAAGTGGCTACTTTTTTTCCCCTTTTGTAGATCAGGAAGCTAAGATTTAGATGGGTAAAGTAAATGTGCAAGATAACAGTTCGCAAGTTGTAGAAATAAGAGTCAAATTGATTCAGATGACTCCTAAAGTCAAGCTCTTAATCACCATACCACGTCATCATCCTACAAATAATGGTTGAGCACTTGCTATCACCAGGCATTGAGCTAGAGTACATCATGGATCACGATGGGCAAAAATAAATGCCTTCATGGAGTTCCATTCTTTTGGGGATGGGCGGCTGAAGATAGACAAAGAATAAAACAAACACAGGAAGTTGACAGTAGGGTAAATTGTTACATAAAGTGCTATGAAGAATAGCAAAACATGGAAGGAAGAAGAGATGAGCTGGGGTAGCACTGCAGTTTGAAAGAGGTGATATGTGAGCAAGGAGGTCCTGAAGAAGGTGAAGGAAACAAACACGTGGATATCTAGTAGAAGAGCATTCAGCTGGAGGACCAGCACATGCGAAGACCCCAGGCAGGAGTCTGCTTGGACTGTTTGAGGAATAGGAGGAGGTGTGGGAATATAGCCAAATAAAACTGCTTTTAAAAAAAAAATACTGTGAGAAGCAGATTTGGCTCAATAGATAGAGCCTACCACATGAGAAGTCCAGGGTTCAAACCTAGGGCCTCCTGACTCATGTGGTGAGCTAGCCCACACGCAGTGCTGATGTGTGCAAGGAGTGCCGTGTCACGCAGGGGTGTCCCCCATGTAGGGGAGCCCCACACGCAAGGAGTGCACCCTGTAAAGAGAGCCGCCCAGCGCATAAATGTGCAGCCTGCCCAGGAATGGCGCCACACACATGGAGAGCTGATGCAGCAAGATGACGAAATAAAGAGAGACACAGATTCCTGGTGCCGCTGACAAGAATACAAGCGGACACAGTGAATGGACACAGAGACCACACAACAGGGGGGGAGGGTGAGAAATAAATTTAAAAAGTAAATCTTTAAGAAAAAATGGACTTGGCCCAATGGATAGGGCGTCCACCTACCACATGGGAGGTCCACGGTTCAAACCCTGGGCCTCCTTGACCAGTGTGGAGTTGGCCTATGAGTGGTGCTGCTGTGCACAGGGAGTGCCGTGCCACACAGGGGTGCCCCCTGCATAGGGGAGCCCCGTGCGCAAGAAGTATGCCCCGTAAGGAGAGCCGCCCAATGCAAAAGAAAGTGCAGCCTGCCCAAGAATGACGCTGCACACAGGGAGAGCTGACACAACAAGATGATGCAACAAAAAGAAACACAAATTCCTGGTGCCGCTGATAAGGATAGAAGCAGTCACAGAAGAATGCACAGCAAATGGACACAGAGAGCAGACTGGGTGGGGGGAGGGGAGAGAAATTTTTTTAAAAAAGTACTGTGAAAGCCAATATCTATAATGTAAGGAGGTGGGTGCATCATTATCTGTTATATTTTCTGTGTTTGAAATATTTCAGAAATAATTTTTTTTTACAAATTAAAAAAAAGGGTCCTTTTGGCTTTTGTGTGGTGAATCGACTGTAGAGGAAGCAAAGAGAGAAAAAAGAACAGGATTCCAGGCCAAATATCGTGGGGGGTTGGACCAGGGAGGCAGCAGGGAAGACGGGGAAAGCGGTCAGATTCCAGATCTACTTTGAAGGTGGCAGAGAGGATGGGACTGGAGACGTGTGTATGGAGGTTGTGACATCACCTTAGAAGGGTATCCTAGAGAAGGAAAAAGTTCTGAGGACCGGGCTGCGGGCCTCTCCATCAACAGAAGTTGAGAAGATGAAGGGAAACCAGCAGAGAAGACTAGGAAACTTTACACTGAGGCAGAACACGAGTATCTTCTAAGAGCCAACTTTGGACAAGTTGCTTTGTGCGTTATTTCAAATGCATTCAATCTTACATGAAATGCTATTCTTCCCATGTTGTAGATGAGGGAAACTGAGGCTTGGATGGAAGAAAGGAATGAACCCAGGGATAGAATAAGGCAGCAGCAGAGCTGGGGTTTAAGCCTTTAAATGACAGATGTAAAGAGCAATTTTCCTTGCCTGGCTGTGTCCCAGAACTGCACATTCGACAAGTTCATGTGAAACTCCACATTTCTTTTTCTATGTTAGACCCCCAGAAGCAGCCCCTGACCATGACAGAAAGGGAGTTGCTTGATAAGTGTTCCAGCTGCCACACCCCTTGGGGGGATAATTCTGAGACATGCTCTATATGTGCTGACCCTCCGCGTCCCCCGCTGTGGGTTGACAATGTCCTCGGATCGGTTTCCTTCCCGTCCTGTCCCAAGCCCCCATTCTCTCAATGCTGTTTCCTAGGATCATCTCCCAAACAAACTATTTGTGCTCAAATTCTTATCTCCAGGATTGCTCCTGGGAAACCCAACCCTGAAGTCCTTGTGTAATGTCAGAAACCCGGTGGCTGGGTTGGAGAACCGACAGGCCCCAGTTCCACGGACCCCTCCCTGCTAGAGCTGTAGCTGTGCTGGGCGGGAGGGGCGGGGGGTGTCCACACACCTGCGTCCACATGTATGAGACGTGTGTCTAAGCACGCATCCTTGTGTGGATATGGTGGGTGTTCTCCTCTTCGTGCCAGCTCATAAGTTAAAAACAGGAAAGGAAAATTTAAGCAGTTTCTTATGTAAATATTGGGCAATCAGAATTCTTTTCTTTTGCTTCTAGTCATTTCAGAATTTCTGAAACTTTGCCGCTCCTCCCCTTGGATGGAGGGTGGGAGTGGAAGTGGGAGGAAACAAGGCTATTTTTGTCCTGGGGATTTCAGGATCCCACCCCCCATGCTTGTCTCCCTTGTTTCTTCCACTCACTCAAGCCGCCAGAGGGAAAGATTCACCTAACGGCGGGAGGTTTTGGTAACTGCTTGGCAAACCAGGTGGCACCACCATTTTGATGGCCAGAAGAAAATTTACAGGAAGACAGTAGCTCACCCGTTGGTGTCCCTATGCATCCTTCCCCTGTGCTTCAAACTCCAAAATAAAGGGGTGGGTGCTCACCAAAGTTGAAACTATTCTAGACTAGAAGACAGAAGCTATAGGTTTGTAACCCATCATGGTGGTTATAACTGCATCATACACCTCCTGGCATCTAGGGAATGGATGGTCGGAGCCCTACAGTCCCATAGGGCAGCTGAAAGCATCAAATGATGACCAGAGAGCAGAGAGCAGAGCACTGGAAAGACCCAGACAGACACGAGTTCAAATCTTGACTCTGCCATTTCTGAGGCCCTGGAAAGTAAACAAATCTTTCTAGCCCTCTGTTTCCTTACCTATACTATGGAGATTCTAGAAATGTGTGTCTCATTTAATTAATATGCAAACATGTAAATTCCCCAGCCTATTCCCTGGTATCTCGGTTTGCCAGGGTTGCTATAAGAAACAGCACACTATGGGTTGGCTTAAACAGCAAAATGAATGACCTCGTAGGTTGGAGGCTGGAAGGCCAAGATCAAGGTCTCCGCGGACCAGGCTTTAGCATCCTGCTGCTGGTGGCCACAGTCCTTGGGCTTCCTTGGCCGCCCTCTCTTTCTCCTCTTGGCTGCTTCTGACTTCAGGCAACTGCACCCGGATTTCCTCTCTGTGTAAGGTCTCCAGTCCTAGCCACGCTGATTCAGCGTGGTCACAATTTATCTAATATTAACATCTTAAAAACGTCCTATTGCAAAACCCACAGGAACGTGGGTTAGGAACTGAGTGCATCTTTTGTGAGGTACGTGATTCAAGCCCCAATACGTGGTATATAGAATGTGCTACGTGGTATATAGCCCCAATACGTGGTATATAGAATAAACGTCAGCTTCCTCCTTTCTCCCTACCCAGCTAGCTCCCAGGAGAGTAAGGAAAATAAACACTAGCACAGGTAGAGACACGGGAGGGAGCGCAAGGTCTGGGGAGTGGGGCGTTTTTCTTTGGGTTAGCCAATGGATAAGCTCATTAGAATGTGAATTCAATCTACAATTCACAAAACTGTAAAGATGACAGGGAGAAAATGAAGCTGTAATATACAGAGAGCTCTGTTATAAATTGATGAGAAAAACAGAAGTCATCCTAAAAAGTATTGGGTAAAAGACTAAGATAAAGCACTCAAAATGAATGGTAAACATATTAAGTTCACCAGAATCAGGGAAATAATTAATGTAAAGATGACACATCACTGGACATTCATCTGACTGTCACATCTGTAAGAGACCAACATCACCTACAATTGGTGGAGATGCTGTAAAAAGATTATGTTCATATATTACTGGTAGAATTGCAAATTGTCATAGCATTTTTATAAAGCAAATGAATGACATCTATTAAAATTTTACAACGTGTTCTTTAATCCAGCAACCTCATGTTTGGAACTCAATTCCATAAAAATTAAAGTATCAGCACATTAGGGTATACGCTGTTAAAATATTAGACATGGTATTAATTATGGAAGTTTATTTGAAAGGTCTAAAATTCACGAATTTGGCAATATCCAAAGCTCACGTGGAGAGGAGCTCTGCCGTGGGAGGGCAAAGGGGGAGCTGATACAGGGCAAATGCAGAAGCGAGTGAGAAACTGTTCTGATTTCCATTTCATGTAAGGGTCTTACAGAGGGGGAGCGGTCTTCATTGGTTAGGATGGTGTGTGTGTCTGTTCTGATACACTGTATACTGGACTGAAACTGGTTTATCAACTCATGTTGGTTATCTGCAACAGTGTAAGGCACACTCCATTTTCCATTTTCTTGGAAAGCCCTGGTTGGCTAACTGTTTCTGTCTTCTGGCACATCTTTTCTCAGACAAGGGTCCTTCCTGGCAATGTTCAGTACAGGTGGCCCTTTCTATCTTACTTAACAACACACACACAAGTTCTAAATAAATGATGCTACATTATACCCTGGCATAGTCTATGATTAGTTAAAAGACTAAGTTTAAGTTTAATCACTTGGAGTGCCATAGAATACTTCCGAGTGAGAAAAATAAGCTGCTTAAGGAAGTGTGCATTCTGTTACGTCACTTTGGTAAAACAAATGATGAGCAAAATCTCTATACCCGGATGTGCACATGTGCTGCTGATGCTACAACTGTGTGACAAGCAGGAGACTGTGCATGTCAGGCTGACAACACTGCTCAGTGTTTGAGCAGTGATTGTTCAGGCTGGAAGCGATTGGAAAATATGAGAGGAAGAGGGTGAAGAAAGCAAAAGAGGGAAAAGAAGAACTAAAACAGGGCAATGAACCTAACGGCACATGCCTTGTGATCCCACTTTTACGTGCATGCCTAAATGCATTCAAAGGTCAGAAGAGTAAAAGACAACCTTTGACCTGTAACCTACTGACTTAATAGATGGCTGGACTAGTCAGTGTTCTCCAGGGAAACAGAAGACACAGGAGACAGATATCATTGAAAATACGAAGTTTATCGTGGGAATTGACTTACCTGACCATGGGGATGGGCAAGTCCAAATCCCCTAGGGCAGGCCACAATCTGGGAACTCAAAGAAGCTTTTGATGGATTCGCCAAGAGAAGCTGCTGGCTGAAGGAGCGAAGGAAGTTCTCCCATCTGACTGCTGAAATCATCTCTTCTCCCTCGAAAGCCTTCAACTGATTGGATGAGGCATCTCTCATTGCTGAAGGCCATCTCCTCAGTTGATTGTAGATGCCATCAGCTGTAGGTGCAATCAGCTGACTGATGATTTAAGATCATAAAAATTCCTCACAGCGACAATTGGGTCAGTCCTTACCTGACCAAGCAACGGGACACTATCACCTGGCCAAGTTGACCCGTGAACTTGACCATCACAATGGCCACTGCACATTGCTGAGCAAATTTAAAGTAGTACGTATGCTGATAATAGTAATGAGTAGGGAAAGGTGGAATAGACCCAAGGGCACATGTAGGAACACAAATGCGTGTTCCTGACCTGGCGTGGCAATCTTCAGTGCAGGTGGAGAACAACTGGAGAGAGATGAAGGGGCGGGGGCAGGTGGGGCGACAGATTAAGATCACAAAAGGGAGTAGCCAATCAAAATTACGAGATGATGGAGGGAAGAGAGATGAAAGGAGTGAGGAAAAATGAAGGACCCTTCAGCAGAGCTGATTTTTTCATCTGGCACAAGAGACAATGAATGGGTTTCATGTAAATTTGAGGCACCGAGAAAAATAGTTTGATGCATATAAATATATGTACGATGTATGTAAATTCCTAAGCATAAGCAACAGAATTAAAAATTAAAATGTGACCAATAGAAAAGTGGTAGGAGTGGAAAAGAAAGGGAAATTGTATTATGAAGTGAACAGTTTCATTAATTCATTCAATAAATATTTATTTAGCATTTACCATGTGCTATGTATTGTTTTGGGAAGGGAAATACAGAAGTGAAACAAACAGAGACAAAAACTGTAATTTTGTGGCTCCTCCATTCTAGTGAAGGGGAGAGACAATTTTAAAAAATAAATACATTATCAAATAAAATGGCAGGTGGCTGTGAGGATAATAGGCGGAGAATGGTGGGCGGGGCAGTAGCTATTTTGCGAAGCGTGGTTGGGGGAGGCCCCCACAAAGGGGCCGTTTGGGCAGAGCGCTGAGTGAAGGTCCCGCACACTCCGGGCAAACTGTGAGAAGAGTATTCTGGGTAAAGGACCCAGCGAGTGCTCTGGCCCCAGTCCAGAGTACCCAGTATATTCTAGAAACAAAAGGTAAGAGACAAGCGAGAGCGGGGAAGGCTGGGAGGAGAGGAGAGAAGACAGCAGATACTATTTCCCTGTGATACGTGTGGAAGTACGAAGACATCATTTAACTTTCTGCAATTATGTACCATAGGAAATATGAACCCAGAGCTCAAAAGTAGCTGCTGCTGGGATGTGCCTTTCATCATTGAGCTTTCTGTGCTGTTTGAGTTTCTCTTTCCCTGTGAATGCGTTATTCTTACGATTCTTAAAAAATCAATATATAAATGTGTTTCTAAATGGAAAAAGCAACACACGAGTGAAAGAATGGTAAAAACTTGATGCAGAGTTGCCTCAATGACACGTGGGGAAGAGAAGGCGTCTTCTGGGTCGCATTCCACAAAGCTGCGCCGGGCTCGTGGCCTGGTTTGAGCCTGCAGCTCTTGCTTCTGGGGTCACAGCCCATTTGGGCGCTGTGACCTGAGAGCCAGGGTCCTCCCCCGGAAACCACTGGGGCTAGAATGTTCCAGTAGGGTGCCTGCTCAGCCCGTATGATTTCATTACTTTTTTCAATAAAGCTTATTTTGTTTTTGTGAGTATTAAAAAAATAGAGAGTCACCGTAGAAAACTTGGAAATACATGGCTTTTCACTACTCTGTGGGGGTGGGGGTGGGGGTCTGCCCGGAGTCCCTGGCCCTGGAAGTGACAGTCTGCTCAGGAAGACAGGAAATGAGCAGGTGCGGGTGGCCTCTGGGAGGAGCGTTTCCACTGAGGTGTGAAGGACAGGCGAGTCAGCCAATTGGGGGGGGGGGGGGTAGCTGTTCTGGGCAGAGGGCCCTCAGGGCAAAGGTTGGGGTTGGGAGGGCCTGACTGTGGGAGGTCGGGGGACCCTGTGGCTGGGGCAATGTGAGGGACAGACAAGACGGACTGGGGAGAAGGAGGTGAAGGAGGTGAGGCAGCCCAGGATTCTGGACAAGGGCCAAAGTGGGGCCTTTATTCTCAGGGCAACACAAAGCCAGCGGCATGTTATTAAAATGGGGCAACAAAACCTAAGCTGTGTTTTTGCAACACAACTCTGGGATGAAAAGGCCCCCGAGGCTGCTGGGTGCACCACAGATCGCCAGCAGCGAAGCCTGGAAGCTGACCCCAGGTTTAGCAGGCCCGCGTCCAATAAGCAGAGAATGAGCTCGGACCAGAAAGGTGGCATCGGAGGAGAGAAATAATCAGATCCAAGATCCATTGAGGAGGTGAAGCCAGAGGACCTGTGTGGAGGTTAGATAAGGAAAGAGAGGAAGCTCCCCGTTTTCCTGGCGTTGGCAACTAAGTGGACAGTGGGGCCATTTACCAAAACAGGGAGCAGTGGGAGGGCCATTTTGGAGACACCGCCAAGAACCCAGGCTTGAACACAGTGGCCTTGGGATGCCCACGACATTCTACCCGGTGGACGGGGGAGTCAAGTGTTCCGAGGAGGGGGCCAGGCCGGAGGTTTCCATTCCGGAGTTGTCAGCACGAAGCTGGAGCTAAAAGCCACTGGAATGTGTGAGGTCACCGAGGCAGAGAAGAGCGCCTTTATAAGTTGAAACACCAGCGCAGTTATTTCCAAACAAAATACCTGCATCCTGGAGGATTTTCTTAAATAAATGCTTTGCAAAGTTCTCCTCCTCCCCTCCGCTTGTCATCTTTGGCTGCAGGAGCCACAAAGCCGGCCCCATATTGGCCTGGCCCCGGTGGCGCTAAGCTGACTTGGAAGACGCATTTCCTGAGGGTTCTGCGCCAGGCCCCGTGGTCCCGTTTCCTCCCTTCTCCCACTCCTTCCCCTCCTCCTCTGCCCAGGGACAACAGGCCTTGGGTGTCAGGGCCCGGGCAAGTGCCTCAGGACTCTACAGCAAGACTCTGTCTTCTCTGTCCCACGGTCCAGCTCCTGCTCCTGTCAGTCACACGTGTCTCGCGTGGGTCTGAGAAAGCGGGGCCTATGGCATTTTCTTGGGGAGACCTTCAGGACCAGATGTGTGGGTGCCAGAGGGGGCTGGTGAAGTGGACGTAGAACTGGCCAGGCTCCGGGGCAGGGGCAGGTGCCGAAGGATGAAGGGGGTCCCCAGGCAGGGAGGGCTGCAGAAAGCCAGTTCCCTTCTGCCCTGCCTCCACAAGTGGAAGTCCTTCTCTAGAGCTGACTTGGCTTCCCATGGCCCCAACTGTCTATCCATAGTCCCCCTCAGGGTGTCCCAGAGCTTCTCACTTCCTACTTCCAAAAACCAAACTCTCCAGGCTTCCTTCTCCAAAGCTGACTGTCATTCAGTCGGCCTAATCTCTACAAGTGGCACTTTTCCTCGAATTGCTCAATTCAGAAGCAAAACCTGGACAGTAGCGAGGTCCCCCCCCCAGGGCTCCCATTGTTCCATCGGGGTGCAAGTCAGAGTGGCTGCCTCCCTGTCAACTATCACCACCTTAGCCCCAGCCCAGCAATGCTTGCTGGCCTCCCTGTGCCTAGAGGCTCACCACCCTACCCCCACCACTGCCACCACAGTCTATCCTCCACACAGCTGCCTGGTCTTTCTAAATCTCAAATCCATTCCCCTTCATCTCTTACTTAAAACTGTTCTAAGGTGCGCCCATCCCTTCAGCTCCCCCAGGGCCTCTTAGCACCGCTGTCTGCCTCCCCCTCTACCCTCCTCCAAGCCCCTCCAGCCTCCGCCATTTCACTTGGCCGATCTGGGCATGTACCCCCATTTCCATCTTGTCCAGAAATTCGCTCATACAGCTCCATCCTTTTCATCCTTCCTGATTACCCAACGCACAACCCTCTGCCCTTCGCCCGACTGAGACACCTGCTCCCCTGAGGGCCACTGCCGCCTGCATACTGTTAGGGCACTTTCCACACTGCCCGGGGTTCTTTAGTTAATTAGCTGCCTTCCCCATATGTTCTTTGAGGGCAGGACCCAACCTCCCTGGGGCTAGCACCGTACTGAACACAGAGGAAGCATCAATGGATGTTTATTGAATGAATGAAGAATGAATGAATGAATGAGATCGCCTCATGTATGCATTAATCAGGGTCCCAGCAGAAGACAGATAACAGGTTCAGGGAGACTTTGAGGACAATTCCATGGAGGGTCCAATCCTGGAGGGATTAAAGGGAGGTGGAGGCAGCAATAGCTGCACGTAGTGGACACAGCAGGGCTGAGAGAGGACCCTAGGCAGCCCCAGAAGCCAAGGGCGGCTGCAGCTCTCCCACCTGTCTGCCTTGTTCAGAGACTCGGGCTCCTCAAGGAACCACACATTGCTCAACTCTCGGTCCCCAGAATTGAGCACCAGGCTGGCTATTGAATGCTGATTAGATTAATTTATTAATGAGTCCTTTTGATTTCCAGGAAGGTGGCCTCCTCAACCTGTGACCATGTTGCATTTTACCTGAAGCCAGTGATCTTGGAAATCCCCCACCCTCTGGGTTACTGACCAAGACAACCTCAACTTTCCCTTAACTTGATGACACCTTAGCCACCGTTCTCCTCGGTCCTAGCCCCCGTCCTTCCCAGCCTTGGTCCTCCCAGCATGCAACTAGAATGTGGTCCACCTGGCCTCCACGGTAAACTCCATGTAATCCACCCACCCTGCTGCTTGACCTCCCCCTCCAGTGCTTTCCCACTAGCGCAACCAATCCTTAAAACTCTCCTGCCCTCTGCTACAGGAGAGTTGAGCCTCTCTCCCCTCTATTGGGATAGCTTTCTCTCTCTTCTCTGGTTCATACAGCTTTGAATAAAGTCATCCTTGTCTGCCTAACAGGGTTCAGTATAAATTTTTTGACACCTACCATGTACTTCCCCCAAAAGAGACAGCAAGGGCTCAGCAGACCATCCCCGTCCCCAAATGGAGACACATTGGATACACATCTCTCCAAACAGAGTGCAGGGCTCTTGATCTTGCCCCCTACCCCAAGCTCCCAGAGAGAATTCTACATTGACTGCATGGACGTGGCTTAGTAGAGTAAGTCATGGCTTGGCTCCACTAGGGAATTCCCGAGAATCTGGACTGCCAGAGGAAAATGCCTGCAAAGTCCCACCCAGCCCTTTCACCCCTCAGGGTTGTCATGGAAATGGGGAGCCCAGACTCAGGTCCCAGAACCCTCGAGCTCAGTGTCTCGAGGGGAAAGAGCACATCATGTTCTCCTTACTCTTCTTAGTTGTCCATTGTTTTTTAAATTGAGAAGTTGTAGGTTTACAGAAAAATCATGCACAAAGTACAGAGTTCCCATATACTCCCCTATTACTAATACCTTGCATTAGTGTTGTGCATTTGTTACAATTCATGAAGGAATAACATTTTTATAATTGTACTATTAACTATAATCCAATCATTTAAAATAGGGTCCCTGATTGTTCTAACCAACTTTTGGATCTTCCAATACTTTCCCTTCTCATTCTCACAAAGTAATATCCATTCATTCATTCATTCATACATTGATTAATTTGTCCATTCAGTCAATATGTTTTAAGCACTGACTCTATGCCAGGCACAGTTCTGGGTATTTAGAATACATAAGTGAAGAAAAAAAAAGAGAGATCCTATTCTAATGGCGGAGGGAACAATAATAAATAACCCACTTAATAAATAAGCAAATTACGTATGATTTTACAACGTGAGAAGTATTACAGTGAAAACTAAAGTTAGAGCAGGGGAAAGGCTGGGGTGAGTGGAGAGAGGGGACAACTATAACAAAAATAGTTGCAAAAAATTTTCCATTCATATTTAGAGTTCTTTTAAAAAATCTTCCCCGATTCCAGATAACTCTTCAGCTAATACCCCACTTCTCTGCTCTCCTTGAGAAAAATGTTCAAGACAAGAACTGAATTGTGTAATTACGGATACACATAGTTCCCGCTGGTTCACCTCTCATTTTCTCCTCTCCCACTTAGCGAGGTCACCAACAACCTGCGCTGTCTCTATCTTCCTCACTCTCAACGCCTGGCACAGTTGCTCCCTCTCTCCTTCTTGAGGTCCTTCTTCTCTCAGCCTCAGGACACCCCTCCCACCTGCTCTCCTCCTAATTCACTGGTATTTCCTTCTCAATCTCATCTGTGGCTTCCTCTTGATGCAACAGACCTGTTGTAGCAAATATATTGGTTACCTATTACCACGTAAAAAAACACCTCAAAACTGAGAGTCTCAAAATAGCTATTCATTATTTCTCACAGTTCTGTGGCTGAGAAGAAGGTTCTTCTGCTTCATGAGGTGTTTCCTGAGGTAGAGTCAAAATGGCCCCCGCTCATGATTGGCAGTTGGAACTTGTGACCAGCCGAGGGCTTTGATTCTCCTCCATGTGAGATTCCTCATATAGATGCTTGGGCTTCCTCACAGCATGGCAGTTGGGTTTCAACAGAGAGCATTCCAAGACAGCAAGCCCGAAGCACAAACTTTTAGCAAGCTTTCACTTTGGTCCTGCTGGCCAAAATCCTATTGGCCGAAGCTTGTCACATGGCTAGCCCAGAGTCAGTGGGCGAGAGGGAAGTGCAGAGGTGTGAGTACCGGGAAGTGTGGTTCATTGGGTGGTGTAGATAAAACAGTTCCTCACACAGTGCCTCCAGGGTTTTGTCCTTTGCTGTCTTCTGTTTTCTAACAACACTCTCCTCCCAAGTATTTCATCCAGTTTCATGACCTCAAATGCTCTCCAAAAGTTGAGTGAGGACTTTCAAATGTTATTTCTAGACCCAAAAACTCCCTTGAGCTCGTCCATCTCTTTGCTTATTCAACATCTTTTCTTTAGAACCTAATAGTCATGTCAAATGGCTTAGCATATCCCCCAAGTTGCTCCCCAACTCCAAATTTCCCTCCTTCCACCAGTGGATCAGCCTCAAATCCAACGGTTCACCTGCAATAATTCTTTTATCTTATATACCACAAGCAGACAAGCTCTTCCTCCAAAATAGACCCCTAATTCATCACGTCACACCAACACCACCATTTAACCGTGCACATAACCACCAATTGATGTTCCTGTTTTCCCTGCCCCAACCCCCACAGTCCATCTTCCACACAGCAGCCAATTCTTCATGCTCAACAGTAAACTGATTCTCACGCCAGGCCAAGACCACTGCAGGGGAGCCTCACTGTCCCTAGAATTCAATCCAAACCACTTCCTGTCATAAGCCAGGACCTTTGTGCCCTGGCTCCTGCCTAATTCACCATCTGCATCTTCCTCCAGGCTCTCTCCGTTCACTACACCCACCTTCCTTTTCTCCTAGAGCTTCCCAAGCACATCAAGCCTCAGGAATTTGCATTCTCTGTTCCCTCTGCCAGGACAGCTCTTCCCCAGATCACATTTTTGCCTCTTTCTTGCCATTCAGGTCACAATGGAAGAGTCCCCTGCTCGGAATGGGCTTCCCTGACCCTGGCCAAGGCATCTGCTGCCTTCAAGCCACTCTCTAATACGTTACCTTATTTTTTCTCCACTACAACATTTACCAGTATCTGAAATTTTCTTACATATTTGGGTAGGTATTTATTCTCTTTCCTCTCTCAAGGCAGGGGTTCAGGCTGTCTTTGTACTTACATATCCTCAGAGCCAAGAAGAGTGCCTGGCACATAATTGACCTTTCTTGACTGGCTGCAAACAGTGATGGTGAGAACTAATATTTAATAACCACTACCATATACTGAGAATGAGATTATTTTTACAGCAATCTAAACTTCTTTTTCTTCCCCATAGTGGCAGTGTGGCTTGCACACCTTACTTTGCCTCTCTTTGTTTATACCCTCATGAGTAAAACAGGGATAACAGCAACCCTTGAGTCATAGAAGTAAGGATGCAAAGACCATTGTAGGTGAAGTCAACTGCTTTTGATTTTTTTAGGAGGTAGTGGGGATTCAACCCAGGACCTCATATACGGGAAGCAGACATTCAACCATTGTGCTACATCCATTCCCCAATGAGAGTTGGTTTTTTCATTTGTTTGTTCATTTTTAGGAGGTACCAGGGATCAAACCCAAGACATCGAATATAGGAAGCAGGTGCTCAACTACTTGAGCTACATCTTCTTCCCTCAACTGCTTTTTCTACTTTTTTATTTATTTCTCTGCCCTTCCCCCTCCCGCAAGTTGTCTGTTCTCTGTGTCCATTTGCTGCGTGTTCTTCTTTGTCCGCTTCTGTTGTCAGCGGCACGGGAATCTGTGTTTCTTTCTGTTGCGTCATCTTGTTGTGTCAGCTCTCCGTGTGTGCAGCGCCATTCCTGGGCAGGCTGCACTTTCTTTTGCACTGGGCAGCTCTCCTTACAGGGCACTCCTTGCGCATGGGGCTCCCCTATGCGGGGGACACCCCTGCATGGCAGGGCACTCCTTGCGCGCATCAGTACTGCGCATGGGCCAGCTCCACCTGGGTCAAGGAGGCCCGGGGTTTGAACCACGGGCCTCCCATGTGGTAGACGGACGCCCTAACCACTGGGCCAAGTCCACTTCCCTCAACTGCTTTTGAACATGGCTAATTCTCTCATTTAATCTTCCCAACAGCTCCTAGGAAGTGAATATTTTCATTTCATTTTATAGATGAGAAGACCGATGTTCAGAGCTGAGGGACTCACTCGAAGTCACATGACTCAAAAGTGGCAGGCTGGAATTTGAGTCTATATTTGCCTAGGGCTAATAGCAGTGCTCAGTCCTTTACTTCACCACGCCTCAAATTTACATTTGGCCTTTGGAAATGCGCATCCAGGCCAGCTTTCCTAGTTCATTTGGTTCTAGCCCCTCTTGGCCTCAACTTTCCCTTTGTGAAACAGTGGGTGGTCTAGACTGTGACCCACAGCTGGCTGAGACTCACGAGGCTGACGCTGATTTTCACCCGTTCCTGGAATGTCTGGTCATTCTTCCAGAGCTGCTCGTGGCAGGAATACAAAACCAACGACTCAAGCACATGAGGTTCGGGGGATTTAAGCCTGAGGTCAAATGCTGGCATTGGGTTCCTCCAACCAACCACAAATGTACCCCAAGCCCAGGGCAGGCTCGTCTTACCCAACATTGGTGGAGTCTTGCATGGCTTATTAGTGAATTCATGCCGGGAGCAGTGGGGCGACCAGAGCCTCGGCTCTCACTGCTTGGGCACATTGTCCTGCCAAGAGAGAGAGCGCTTCCCTCTGCCTGAGCCATGGTGCGAGCTTAGAGCATGCATTTTCCATTAAAATGTGAAAGCCCTGGAAAGGTTAGATCTGAAGCACCATCAGCCAAACCTCAGCACTGGCGTGGTTAGGCTGAGAACAGGGAGGCCGCGGGCGAGGAGAAGAGGGAGACTCGTCATGGAACTGGGGCAGAGAAGGGGCAGGGTTGGTGCCAGAGGGGGTGCCACAGCCCTTTCCGTTCCTCACTGGCTTTCCTCACCCATGCCTGATCTTGCTGGTATTTCAAACCCATTCTGAGGATACCCACTTTCTTTTTTTTCACCACTTTCTAACAATAACTAGGCTCCTGATCATTAATTATGTATAGGGATGAAATTTCCATAAGCTGGTAGTAACCACTATTAACAGTTGGCACTAGAGTCCCTTCAATTCATTCATTTATTCATTCTTGCAGGAAATATCTGCTGAGCCGCTATGATGTGTTTGTGCTCTTTTGTACTCTATAGATTTAACAGTAAATTTAACTCTAAGTCCTGCCCTCCTCAAGTTTATATTCTGATGGGGAGAAAGACAATAGGAAATATGTAATATATATATATATGTATGTATACATGTATGTATATATGTGACATGCAATATATAGAGATAGGGATTGGTGCTATGGGTAAAATAAAGAAAGAAAAAGGGTAGAGAGAAGGATGTTGTCCCAGAAGCCTGGCTAAGAAGGTGGCATTTTTGCAGAGGTGTTCGTTTAGGAAATGACTTCAATAGATTACTTGATGTTGATATTAGAACCTTGAGGGCATGAATGAGTAAGAGATGAGGGACTAGGAGCTATTAGAAACAGTGATGGATTTGGGGTGGGGTGGGGTTGAGGAAAGAGAGTAGAGAAGCCAAGCAAGATGGCAGAGAGGGGAGTGAAGGTTTGGGCTTAGAGGTAGCTATAATCCTATCCTAAATTGTTTGTATTGCTATGACTAAATTCCCTTCCATGTCTTCAAAACTGTATGGTCAGTTATGCCGACTTGTGAAAATGGTTGAGCCACAAATTTGAGTCCAGACTGGGACAAGAAATAAAATGTGGAACAAAAGCACAGTGGTGGCAAGAGGACAACACTTGAATGACTGTCAGGGGTAGAAGAGTTTGAGCTCCGGATTTTTCCTCCTAGATAGAGAGAGCACAACACTCCTAGCTCTCTGCCCCTGAGAAGAATCACTGGGCATGCTCAGTGCAGCTCTTGCCTTCTTCTTGGGAGTGAGCTATCCCCTAGGAGCAGGTGTCCTCCCTTGTGCTTCCATGCCCAAGTCTTACCCGGGAAGACCCCTCTCTCCCATGGATCCTGTGGGGAACTCTACCTCCAGAATCAGGTTGAATGGTCTGCACAGCTAAATGTTAGCCACAATATCATAAGAGCTATGAGAGGAATATAGGCCAGTATTGTAGAAGCAAGCAGCACTTGGCACCCAGATGAGCCACAAATCCTAGACTTGGAAAGCCGGGGAAGTATCCTTGAGGAGGCATTGTAGTTATCTCTTGCTGCCCAGCAAACCACTCCAAACTCTGCGTTCAAAACAACTGTTTCACTTTGCTTGTACTTTTATGGATTGGGAATTTTGGAAGGGCCCAGCAAGGTATTTCATCTACATGGCATCCACCGGGGTGGCTGGGGCTAGAGCACCCACTTCCAAGATGGCTGTTTCATCTGGGTGCCGTGATGGGATGGCTGGAGAGCTGGGTTTAGGAAGCCAACTCTGCCTCTCTACATGGTCTCAGAGCCTCTCCACTAAGGCTCCCAGAGACCAAGAGGGAAGCTGTCCATCCTGTTAGAGAATAGCCCTGGAATTGAACTTCTTCTTCCATATTCTCTTAGTCAAAACAGTCATGGGGTCATCCCAGATTCAAGGGGAGTGAAAGTAGACCCTGTCCCTCACTGGAAGAGGACCAAAGAATTTGCAGCCACCTGTAATCTGCCAAAGAGGGTGATGCCCTGACTTAAAGATGCACTCATACCTGGGTGGCACTCACTGTGTGGCAGGCACTGTTCTGAGCATTTTATGTGGAATCACCCCTTAATCTTCACCACAGCCCTACCAGGTGAGTATAACTGCTAGCACTATTTTAAGCTGTGAAGAGTGATTCTCAGGGAGGCTGACTAATTTTCCAAATACCACACTGATAGAAAGTGGCAGGAGCAGCACTCAGGCTGTCTGACCCAAAGGTCTCACCGTTCAGTGCTGGCATTAACAAGCAGCCAGGTGAAGACTCTTGTGAAAGCAGGTAAGAGCAGGCATGAGTGCTCCAGGCCAAGAGAATCAGAGGAGCAGGGCCCTGAGGAAAGAAGAGGAGGGAGAGGATACAAGACACTCAGGAGGGGCACGCGGGGTGGGAGGGACGAGGACCAAGGGGTTGGCAGAGGACACATACCAGCGGGTGGGCCAGGTGTCATGACTGAGGAGTTCGGTCATAAAAAGAGGCTTTTATGGGCTTTAAGAAAGGGAATGAAGTGATCAGATTTCTATTTTGGACCAATTGCTATGGCATTTGGGTGAGGATAGATTGGGGGACAGAGGCTGCAGAGGGACCAAAGAGGAGTTCACTGCAACACGTGTGGTTGGCTCTCCTGCCCGTGTGGGCCACCTCTTTCAAGCCTGCCCGAGATTCCCATCAGGAGCACCTTCGTGCCCTGCAGGAGAGGCGGCCCCATCCAGCACGGCTAGTCAGACCTCAAGTCCCTTCCCAGCCCCTAGCAATGCTCTTTAGTGTGGAGTAAACAGAACCCGGAACACATGGAGCTGGTCTTCTCTCACTTTGGAAAACAAAATCAGGCTCAAGGATTTATGAGAGAAACTTCTGGACTTGTGCTTTGAAGCTCTGGGCCAAGTCCTAAAGGAATGAAAAAATAATTGCTTCCTCGGAAATACCATCCTTCTTGCCCATCTGTCTTTGGCATCTCCCATGCCCCCTCCTCTCCCGAAGTCCTCTGTCTTCCTTCCCCACCCATCGGGCAGGCCACATGGGAAGGGAATGGGTGCAGGTCCTACAAAGGGCACGTCTGTGGCTCCTTAGTGACATGTGGGTGGCGCTGGGCCACTAGCTTTCTGTAGGGAAGCCGAGGGGAGACCGCAAGGAGCAGAGATGGAGTTTGGTCAGGACAATTAACAGGCGATTGCAGGCTTGGTCCATAGAAAGCTTCCTGGCTGCTATGACAAAAGCACTCAGTGGGTTGGCATAAATAATGGGAAGTTTTTGTCTTACAGTTTCAGACGCCAGAAAGCTGGCTTCCTCCCACGGTCAGTTACATTCTGGCTGGCAGGCGATTCTTGGGCTCCTTGCCTTTCCGACCACATAGCGATGTCCTCTCCTTTCTCTTCAAGGCTCCGGTGACTTCCTTATTTGTTCCTCCTCATGACTCTCCCTGTGGTCATCTCTACGAGGCCTCAGTAACGGGACAAAGACCCATCCTGATTCAACTGGCCACAACTTAAGTAAAAATAATGTCTTCAAAAGGTCCGATTTGGGAACCAGACGTGGCTCAACTGATGGAGCGTCTGTCTACCATATGGAAGGTCCAGGGTTTGATCCCCAGGGCCTCCAGGCCTGTGTGATGAGCTGGCCCATGCGTGGTGCTGCCACATGCAAAGAGAGCTGTGCCACACAGGGGTGCCCCCGCGTAGGGGAGCCCCACGTGCAAGGAGTGCACCCTGCAAGTAGAGTCCCCCTGTGTGATAAAAGCACAGCCCGCCCAGGTGTGGCTCCACACATGCGGAGAGCTGACACAGTGAGATGACGCAGCAAAGAAGAGACGCGGTTTCCCAGTGCTGCCGGATAATGCAGGCGGACGTGGAGGAACACACAGCGAATGGACACAGAGAGCAGACAGCAGGGGGAAAGGGAGGGAAATAAATAAAGTAAACCTAAAAAAAAAAAGAAAAAGAATTGTGATTAAAATGTCATAATGAACAAATACCATTTTAAAAAAAGGTCCTATTTACAGCTGGTTCACACCCACCGCGACGGGTTAAGTGAAGAACATGCTCCTTTTTCTGCTAGAGTAGTAACAATCTGCCGCAGAAGGCCTTGGTGGCCTTGGGCCTCAGTCGGACTTGGTTTCAAACCCTGAGCCTGCACTCCTGGGATGGCGGGAAGTTGGAAACAACAGTCGAGGATTGCTCAGGTCATTCACAGGAGTCCGTGCAATGGGTGGTCGTGCAGCTACTCCACACCAGGCCCTCAGAGACTATTTAAGGCACAAAAATGTTTAGGTTATAATGCTAAGTAACGCAAAAATAAATAAAAGCAACATGACTACAGTTTTTAAATATATATACAAAAGGATAGAACAAAATACAAGAAGTTCCTCAAAACATTCACAGTGCTTGTCTCTGGGAGCGAGTCTATGCATGCCTTTTTCTTTCTTTCTTCATACTCCCTGCATTTTCAAAGCGTTCTTTGATGAATAAATCTTGTTTAAATATACATATAAATGTCTTGTGTGTATGTGTATATATATTTGTGTATTGAAAATAGCCAGTATGCTTTCATATGCCAGGCATTTGACCAGACTCTTTAAATGTTCTATCTGAATTCTTACAAAAACCCTTTCTAACCAAGTATGAGTGATATTCACTTTCACACGTGAAGAAATTGGAAGGTTCAGCAGCCTGCTCAGACGCCCAGCAAATGGGCTGCACGGTTCCATCGCACACCCAGTCTCCTCGCTCCTGGACCCACGTGCCCGGCCCTGAGCCCCGGCCCCACCCGTGCCTGGGGCCCTGCTCCTCGGTGGAGCGTGCGGGCCCCTGTGAGGTGCTCTGGAAGCTGGCCTGGCCTATTTTTCCTGTGGAAGAATACATTGAGCTCAGTTTGTTGACAAATGCCAGTTTCCAGTGACCTGGCAGCTCTCTCTGGGACAAAATTTGCTGAAGCTCATAGAAAAGAAGAGAAGAGAAGAAAGTGGATAGTTTATCTAACCTCGCTCTCGAGGACAGAAGACAGAAAACATTGTGCCCGGGAGCAGTGTGCAGGCAGGGCTCCTACAGCCCGGGAGTCCCGTCTGCCCACACAGAGCCGGAGACGCCCCTGGGCTCTGGAGACCCCAGACCAGGTGCCATCCCAGCAAGGGGCTGCCAGGCAGCCAGGCAACCAGCTGGCCCTGGTTCCTTTTTTCCAGGGAAGGGGCTGAGATTTGCCAGGCCAGGAAGGGAGGATCAGAGCCAGAATTTCCTCAGGAGTCCGTCCAACCCGTCATTTCACAGAACAGGAAACTGAGGCCTAGAGAGTAGAAGAACTGGCCCAGGGACTGCCAGTGAGGTGGTGCCAAGGGTGCTGCAGAAGGCAGACACCCCATCCCTGGGCCCAAAGGGAAGGCTTGCCTCCTCGGTGCCAGGCACTACTGGATACCAGTGATAGGTGGGGCTGGGTGCACGAGACCTTTGCTCACATGGTGGCCACAGGTTGATGTGATATACCAGGTTAATCCCATTCAATAGAGAGGGAAACTGAGCACAAAGAGAGTAAGCAACTTGCTAAAGACCACACAATCAGGAATAGTGAGATCTTCTACATTTTCCTTGCACAATCAGATTTATAAGTAGAAATAGCCCTGAATTTAGAGCCAGGAGTCAAGCTCCTCCAGCAACCAGCCAGTGACCCCCTCATTCTCTGAGACAAGGCATAGACTGCAGAGCTGGCCCTGCCATCCCAAGGGTTTGCAGAAACTCTAAAATTGATCTTCCTTCCCTCCAGATTCCTGTTTCCTCATTTATCTACTCATCCATTTAATCATGATTCATCCATCCATCCACCTATCTGATCTGTCCATGGATCAATCCATCCATCATCCATCATCCACCATCCATCATCCATCATCCATCCATCTATCCATCATCCATTATCCATCATCCATCCATCATCCATCATCATCTATCCATCCTCCCACTCATTCATTTTTATTATTTTTACCATTTATGCGTTCTTTTCCTTTCCTTCTTTCTTCTTTGTTCCCTCCCTTCCTCTTTCCATGCCTGACTTCTTGCCTACAAACACTTAACTGAACATGGATCAGACACTGTTAGCACAGGTTGCACATCAGTGAATGAAGCCTCACATCCACCTCCAAACTAGCCCACAATGCACTGAGAATTTCACAGCATACCCAAAGAATTATAATACAAGTAACAAATGTAAAATCTGTAACTGTCGTTTGAAGTGTGCAATGACAAACAAAATGCTGAGGGAGTAAGAGAGAGAAAGGCCTCTAGTTGGGGTTCAGGGAAACCTCAGAGAGGAGAAACATTTGAAGGGGGAAGGCCTAAGAGCACTCAAAGCAGCAGGAATGGGGGGTCAAGAGGTCATGGCCTTTGACTCTGATCCCAGGATCAGATCTCTGCCCTTCGCCCCTCCTCCACACCCAGCACTCTGTGGGGACAGGAGCCATGGCCGGCTTGTTTTGGGCTGTAACCCCAGGGCCCAGCACCCTATCTGTGGGACAAGGCGTCCGTCTTTCCTCTCCTTCTCCATTTGCACCTGGAGCTTAGCCCAAATATGCTGAATGTGTGGATTTTTCGATCACTCAGCCAGCAGCTCTTACAGAGGCATTTTTACCTCGTTGGTCAAAACTTCTCCAGTTGTTTCCCCAGGGAATATGGATGCAGCAAAGTCATTCAAACCTTTCTCCCCATCTCCACCCTCCTCGCCACCACTGCTGATTCATCCATCCCCCCAGTCCTTCACTCTTGATTCCTTTGTCCATCTCTCCCACTGTGTCACTCTCCTACCCAGAACCCTTCACTGCTCCCCTCACCTGAGGGTGAAGTCCTCTTCTTGTCCTGACGGTCATTGGTCTCCTTTCACATTGACCCTCTGCTTTTGCTACTTCCCTCATGTGCTCTATAGTCCAGCCACCCCTGCCACACAGCAGCTTCAAACCTTAGGGAATGTTCTGGAAGATCTGACGACATCCATCGCTTTCCAGTTGACAGCTTTCAGCAGCTCCCACAGATTGATGCTACACTCCTTGGCAGGGGTCATGGGGATTTTCAGTGTCTGGCCCCTTTGCCGCTCTCCCCACCCTCGCCCCTGAGCCTCCTGCCTGGCCAGCCTGACCTCCCGACGCCCCTGCCGGCAGCTGTGCTCTTTCCTGCCCCTCGACCACCTGCTCTCCCCTCAGCCTGGAAAGCCATGCGCCCTCTCCACACTGAACTAAATTCTACCTGTGGGTCTCAGCTTCCTTCACCTGCACAGCATCCCCCCTCCTCTGGCCTCACTTCCCACTCCCATCCCTCGCTGTGCTCCCATGATTTCTTGGGTTTGCTGCAGCACCGTTCTTGTCGCCCTGTGTGGAACCTGACTTTTTGTTTATATGCTAATTTCCTTGGGGTCCAGGGCTGTCACTGTTTGACCGTCATATGCCCACATCCTCCATGGTATCCAGGCCACCTAGTGCTCAGTGGACCGTCAACAGCAGATGGAGGAATGGCCATTCTGCATCGGCACACTAGAGAGCTGGAGTGGAGAGAACTGCGGAGGTGGACCGGGCGGTGGACCTGGAGGTGGACCTGGAGGTGGACCTGGCAGTGGGCCTGGAGGTGGACCTGGAGGTGGACTTGGCAGAGGGCCTGGAGGTGGACCTGGAGGTGGACCTGGTGGTGGACCTGGAGGTGGACCTGGCAGTGGGCCTGGAGGTGGACCTGGAGGTGGACCTGGCAGAGGGCCTGGAGGTGGACCTGGAGGTGGACCTGGCAGTGGGCCTGGAGGTGGACCTGGAGGTGGACTTGGCAGAGGGCCTGGAGGTGGACCTGGAGGTGGACCTGGTGGTGGACCTGGAGGTGGACCTGGCAGTGGGCCTGGAGGTGGACCTGGAGCTGGGCCTGGAGGTGGACCTGGAGGTGGGCCTGGCGGTGGACCTGGAGGTAGACCTGGAGGTGGACCTGGAGGTAGACCTGGAGGTGGACCTGGCAGTGGGCCTGGAGGTGGACCTGGAGGTAGACCTGGAGGTGGACCTGGAGGTGGACCTGGAGGTGGGCCTGGTGGTGGACCTGGAGGTGGACCTAACAGTGGACCTGGCGGTGGACCTGGAGGTGGACCTGGAGACATAGGCTCCGGCTTCAATCCCCATCCCTACCACTTACTTCCTGTGAAATTGGGGGCATTTAATTTAACTTCCCTGTACCTTTGCTTCCTCACATATTAAGTGGATATAATACAGAGAAAGTCATCTTTTGTTCTGTGGTGGAAGACAAATAAATGAATGCATATAAAGTGCTTAAATGCCCCCGACACACACAGAGCTCAATAAATGCTACAGTTTATTTTTCAAGGTGATCACTCTTTTCTCCACCTGAAATTTGATTTCTCCTTTATTCCCCTACCCAGCAACTGAACTCCTATGCATCCTTTGCATCCTCTCGAACGCGGCCTCTTTGGTTTTCTCACCAGGTCTGCCTCCCTTGGTCCGTGGTGTGTGTAACCCCACTCGGCTGTAGGGAGAAGCTGTGCATGGACCTGCTAACCCCCACGGGCTCTGGCCCTGCCGTGACTGTGGCTGCCCACTGCTCCCTGCGCCACGGGCCGGGCTCACAGCTGGGCCTGCAGGCCCTTGAGGACCCAGATGCTGGTGAGCAGACGGAGGGGGGAGTGTCTGAGTGGCTGGTGGGGACAGAACGAGGACTGGGCCACAATCCCATTGTTCTGTCGTGGGGACCTCAGGGTCTCCATCTGTGAAATGGAACCTGGACCCAGACTGGAAAGAACCCTGAGTCCAGCGAGGGTTCAACGACCCCAACGCCAAGAGGAGACCTCCTGCCCAGAGCGGTGGCGAGAAACCGCGGCCACCTAGAAACTCCCAGGCGGCTGGGCAGGAGGAGGCCCGGAGCCAGGGGTCCTGCCTGCCTCGTAGAACCTCCGAGTGCGCCAAACGCCGACCAACTCCAGAGCCCTTGTGCCGACTCCAGGCTCAGCGCCGAGGGAGGCGGAGGCCTGCTACGGCGCCCCAGCCCGCCTGACTGCCACCCCCCAATGTGCTCCCCGTGCCCTGGGAGGGAGCGCACACCCAGTAGCCGCCCTGGCTTTCCGACCCCTGGGCTCATGCCCTGTTGGGCTGAGTCCAGCCTGTCCGCTTGCTTTGTCCTTGGAGAGTTTGCACTTGTGATCGATTCCAGGGGAATTGGCAAGAGCAGACACGGGGAGCCCAGGGCCCCAGCTCGGCCGCTCAGACACGGTATAAACCAGGGCCAGGTTTATGGAGGATAGAAGGTGGGCCCAAGCTCCCCACTGCCTGCGTCCTAGACCGGGTTTGCAAGTTTCCTGAACCGGGCTAAGGGGCTACAGCTTCTGAGTCCTCATTGGCAACTGGGATTGCCCAGTGCCATGCGATGTGCCCTGCAGACACCAAGCCTACGTGCAGGAAAAATTCCCAGGAATGCTAATCAGCAATTGTTTGTAGATGGATCAAGGGCTAAACTGGGCTCAGAGGTCTGGGCTCAAGTTCCAGCTCCACCGACGACCGCCCATGTGACTGCTCTGAGCGCAATTCCCTCTGCGTGAAGTGGGCGAGCACCACCTGACCGCATCAGGCCGTTGTAGAAACAGGACGGGGCGTGAGCTGAAAAGTGCCTGGCAAAGGGAAGTTTCCCTCCCCCTCAGATGCTAGGCCTTCTCCCTTTCCCTTCTGTGACCAGTCTGAACTTTTTTCCTCACCTCCACCTGGCGCTCAGTAGGCCCCCAGTGAACAAGGCCACGAAGGGACCTGCCGAGACGTCCCCGGGGCTGGCGGGTGAGGGCTGTCAGTGCTGACTTCCTTGTTGTCGTCCACCCCTGGAAAGTGCTTCCAGATTCAGTCACAGCGCGGCCGAGGGTGAGCCCCTGTGTGCAGCGATTGACAGGAAAGCTTCCCCCGGGGAAGCCAGTCCCCAAGAGCCAAAATGGGCTTTACCGACACTCACCCGCAATGTTATTCCCAGTGCTTTACAAACATGGCTTCATTCAGGTGTTTCTTAGCAACTCTAACAAAGCTTTGGACCCCGTCTTACAGACAGGGAAACTGAGGTCGAGAGAAGCTTTGTAATTGCCGGAGATGGGCACAGCTAGCCGGTGGGGGGAGGCAGGGCTGGAGCCGGGCAGTGGGGTCTGGAGGGAGGTGGGCACAGCTAGCTGGTGGGGGGAGGCAGGGCTGGAGCCGGGCGATGGGGTCTGGAGGGAGGTGGGCACAGCTAGCCGGTGGGGGGACACAGAGCTGGAGCCGGGCAATGGGGTCCGGAGGGAGATGGACCAGGATCTCTAGCTGCTATAGCTGAAGAAATGTGATATCCAAGAGGGAAGCACAGAAAGTAGCTCAAAGCTGAAGAGCCCAGCCATGTGCTTCATTACCCACAGCCAGCTCAAGGGGAATGCAGCCTGGAGGAGAGGGCAAGCACAGGACACAGCTAGCCGGTGGGGGAGCAGGGCTGGGGCCGGGCAGTGGGGGCCAGAGCCCAGATCTTAGGGTATGCTCTGGCACCACCCCGCTGCCCGGGCCATCTCGCGGCTCGATTCCCTTCGTGTCGAGCGCGGTGCCTGGCACGCATGGGGCTCAGCGAATGCTGTCATGTTGACCTGAAGAGCCCCTGCTTTCACGCGCCTCCTCGGACGTTGGCAGCTCCTCGGGAGGGTCTGACGTTGCCTTGCACCGTGCCCCGCACAGGGACTTGTTTTGTCTAAGGCGCCGCTGTGTCTGCTCTTTGCTCAGGCCAGCTGCTGGAACGAGCACTGGACTGAGTAGGGGAGTAACGGGGGAGCAAGAAGCCGGAAAAGGGACCAGGGTGTGAGCATGGGCATCAGAGGAGAGCCTGGTGGGAAGACGCTGCCGGGGCTGTAAGCTCCCTGCGGGCGGGGACTGGCTCTGTCGTAGCTGCTGCTGTGAACTAGTCCCTGCACAGTGCCAGGCACGTCGGGGGGTTCAGCAGCTCTTAGGTCAATGGATGGACGGACAGATGGGTGCATGGATGCGTGACGGGTGATGTTGGCTGATTATCGGGATTGTTGGATGGATGAGTAAATGGAGGCTGGATGGAAGTGGAGCAAGGAGAAATAAAGGGAGGTTCATGCCAGCAAATCTGATTCCCATGACTTCATGTCTAGGAGTCATACCTAATCGTAAAAATTCCCTTTCTAAACTCAGAGTCAGGAAGAAGGCTGTGCTCCTGGGCTGCTGAGATGCTCTTTCTGGGCAGTTGTCCAGGGCACCACCAGGGCTCGGTGAGCGCCGTGCCCAGACTGCCTTGGTTTTGTGTGCCCGGGGCAGGCGTCTGATCAGCGATTCGCAGACACCCTTGCGCGTGGCATTCACCTGGAAGCTTTAGAAAGTGCAGCCTCCCCGGCCTGCAACCCAGAGAGGGTCCGGCAAAGGCCTGCAGACACCCTGGGTGACCCTGGTGGGGGGCAGCGGTGGGTCCTTAGACCCCGCTTTGAGAAACGCGGCGTTGTAAAAAAACATGCACTGAGGATCCGAGTGGGCACGAGTCGGCCGCCGGCTCCTGCCAGTGTTTCGTCCTGGAGGAACTGGACTCGATGCCTCCGCTTTCTCGCCTGCAGATGGGCCGAGTACTGTGCGGATGAAATGAGGCAGCGCCCCTGAGAACGCAGCGGAGGGCAGGGGGCGCAACAGGTGCGGCCAGAGTTCAGCCCCTCCTCGCACCCCGTTTTGGTTCCGTGTCAGTAAATCCTGCTGTCTCCACCTTCAAAATAAAGGCGGAACCCGCCCACCCCTCACCACCTCCATGCACGCCCCGCAGACCCTGCGACTGGGGCTCACCGGGGCGCGTCACCCCAGGAGCGCGGCCACCCTGAGAAGAGCCGAGCGGCTGCTCGTGGCCGAGACTCAACAGCCAAGGGCAGCCTAGAGGCCGTGGCCGAGCTCTGGGCCTCTCAGGGAGAATGGGGGTCGCAGGAATCAGAGCCTGCCCGGCATTTTCTCAGGGGCACTGGGCAGATCAGCGCCCCTCCGGGACCTCCATTTCCCATCTGTCAATGAGGAGGAGGGGGTCACTGTTCCCTTTGGGTATTACTCCCGGTATCAAGGCCGCAGGGCGCTGAGTTCAAGTTACTCATCTCTACTGGACTGGTGGCATTAGTTCCAGGAAAGAAAGAATAGCCAGGGCTCATCAGAAAGTGGGGTTTTCTAGAAAAGGAAGACCAGTCTCTGGTGGGCTGGAGTAATCAGGGAAGCCTTCCTGTAAGAGGTGACTCTTACCCTGAGCCCCAGGAATGGTGGACTTAAGGCAAGAAGAGAGCATTCCAAGCCTTCTGAGGATTCCTTGTTAAGGATGACGATGAAAATAATGTTCCTGCCTCAATGAAGGAACAAAATTCACCCCTGAGCACTTGGTTGTGGAGCTGGGCACTTCCTGGGCAGGAGCCAGGAGGCGGGAGGCAGAATTTCACTGACACGAGAGACACTTTCCCGAGTGTGGCCCTGGAGCTCCTGCCAAGGCAGCTGGCGAGGGCGCCTTTCACGCCCCCAGCCTCTGTTGTATTCCCGTGGGGCTCGGTCCTCGGCACCCAGGGTTAGAGAGCCCACTACTCCCTCGTGCCTAGAGTCTGCTCTTTACTAGAGGCACCTGCCTGCAGGCTGGGGGACTGGGGCTGGCCGGGGGCAGGGAGCGGCCCTCCAGGCTGGGGAAGCACCGTGAGCAGTGGGCTCAGTGTGCCCCACGGGCATCAAGGGAGCAGGGTCCGAGCCCGGCTGTACCTGGAGACCCCCGCTATGGCCAACCCAAAGCCCACAGCTTCCAGGCTCCCACATCCACCCCTGGGGCCCCAGGCACGCACCCCTCGCCCTTCTTGAATGCCTGACTGCCCTGGCCCAGGGAGTGGCAGCCTGGGGCCCTGGACACACTCACAGGGCTCCGCCTCTACAGGACTTGGGGCAATTCCTTACCTCTGGGGACCTCAGTGCCGGCCTCTCTGGAGTGGGCGGTTATGTCAGCACCTGCCTCGTCCAGTTGCCCCGAGTTTACCTGCCACGCACGGGAGTCCTTGGCAGAGCCCGCGGCGCAGCTGGCAGCCAAGGCCAGCACTTTCCACAGTGGGAGCATGGGGATGGGAAGGCGGGGGGTAGCCCTGGGAGGCCTCCCCCACACCGCGCATGGCAGCTGCCTCTGGGAGCCCGTGTCCCTGGAGCCCGGGTCGGGAGCCAGAGCAGAGGAAGCAGGACCTGGGGGCAGAGTCCCGGGCGGGTCCCCACGGCAGAGGAAAGGGCACGGGTCCCAGCACGCACAGAACTGGGCGGCAAGAGCAGGTGCAGGCAGGTGATGGCACAGCCCAGCGCCCCAAACCCAGCCGAGGACAGCTGCGGCGGCCCCACAGATGGAGTGGACAGATGCAACGCGGAGCCACAGCCCCGATCCCACAGGCCGCACGGTAACCCCATTTGCACGAAGCTCGGGGACAGATGAACCAACCTACATGGCAGCGTCGAGGGGGAGGGGCATGAGGGCACCCTGTTAGCGTGAGCTGGGTGCAAGCTACCTGGGCGTCCATGCAGGCAAGCACGTGTGGAGCTGCACACGGAAGGCTCCTGCATTTCAGTGTTGGTTGTATATGATAAATACTTCTGTCAAAAGTCTCAGGGCATCCCACTGAGGAGGGCAGAGGGGCTGCGGGATCCAGGTCCTGGTCGGGACGAGGGGCCCCGAGACCAGCAGGTTGAGGCGGGAGGGGCCCCACGTGCAGGGCGCCTTTGATTCAGTGGGGCCTTGGGGAGCTGAGCCTGCCCCCGTCCCCGGGGCCCCTTTGTCTCTGCCCCAAGGTTTCCACCACTCTTTCCTCCCACAGACCCCACGGGGTTCACCAAAGGGCAGTGGAAATTGCTCTCTGAGGACACAGAGGACTGTGGGCTCCACAGCCGGGCTGAGGGAGGAGACCCCGAGAGAAAGGGGTAGAGAGGGAGGGCTGGATCCCTGCAGGAAAGAACGAAGAAGCCTGAGAAAAACAGCCATTCGTTCAGCATCTACCACGACCCCCATTTTACAGGTAGGGAAACTGAGGCTCAGAAAGGTGCAATGGCTTCCCCAAGATCTCCCGCCTGGTATATGCCACAAAACCGGGGCTTAACGCAGGCTGGTCTGACCCCAAAGCCCATGCTTTGCCCCCCTCTGCCCCACCCAGGAGAGAAGTGGGGGTCCCACCTCTGGCCAGGCGTGGGGTTAGAGGTGAACGTCTACCCAGGTCAGCCCTGGCTCGGGAGGCAAGTGGCAAGGATTGCCAGTCAGGGGCCGCCCAGGGACCCCAGCCCTACAGCAGACCAAGCTGTTTAGGTGGGGCTTGGGCGACGGCCACCCTGACCCCTTGACCTCCAGGGGACCTGGAGTCCAGGGACCCCCTTCAGCGGTCCCTGCATGCTTGCCCGGGCCCAGGAGGAGAGGCAGGGTCTCACCGGAGGACCGGGCGCGGGCGGGGGCGCCTCAGGGGCAGTGCGGGCTCCGTCCGTGTTTGTGGACCTTGCTGCAAGCGGATCCGATGCAGACGGCAGGCGTGGGGGCCCTGGGACGCCCGGCTCTGAGGTGGCTTCTGGAACCTTCGGTACAGCCACTCCATGCAGCCACTCTCATCCAGGCAGCCTTCCTGCTCCTGAACCGAGCGAGGCTCCAGCCTGGTCTGTTCTGGGAGCTGCCTCCCTCAGCCCCGCTTTGGACTTTGTCTTTAGTTGCTCTGGGAGGTCTGGGAGGGAAAAAGTCCGGAAACTGCTCAGGCGCGGGCCAGCAGACCCCACCGCGGGCTGTGGGATCCCAGGTGGGAGAGGCTGGAGGCCAGACCACGGCGGGACGGAGAGTACCGACCCAGCCAGGGCCTGCCCTCGGGCTGCCTCCAGAGCGGGCCTGCGGGAAGCACCCGCCTCCAGCTGAGTGGTCTCCCTGACCAGGTGCCCGGCTGCGCCGTGCTTCCCGCTCAGGAGGCCTGCCGAGCCATCCGTGCCTCTTACTCCGTCCTGGTTCAGAGATGAGAGGTTCTGTGGCTTCTCCAAGGTCACACGGCTAGGAAGCGCAGAAGGGAGTGCAGCCCAGGCCCGGGCAGGCAGCGCTGAGCCACCTGCCTCGCTGGAAGGGCTCAGCTCAGGTGACGTGGCAGGTGAGCCGGGGCCCCAGGGCACGCGGCTGCCTTTGGCCTGCAGGCCACAGCTCGGCTGGGTGGAATTTGGAGGTGATGTGAGGCCCCTCATGAGGGGCCTTGGGGAGGTAGAACCTGAAGAAGCACCCTGGGGAGACGGAGGCAGTAGTCAGAAGCCACACACTGGGAAGAGGCAGCAGAGAGATCTGAAAAACACAGAACCAAGGGGGAGAAAAGAGGAACGGGAAGGAGGCTCACGCCCGGCCGGCCTTTGTCTACGTTAAAGTCACCAAAAGCACAGGAGCCCGCGCACAGGCCTGACCCTGCTGTGTGACCGGGGCCAAGGACCTGTAGCTCTGTGCCTCCGTCTCCCCAACTATAAAGAGGGGATGGCATAAGTGTCGACCTCAAAGGTGCTCAGAGCTTCGTCCAGCAAGCTGAAGTGCTTCACACATGTTCATGCAACTAGCCACCACCTTACATATGTCACAAGGTTTTCTACACACAAATCCAGCAAGCCCAAGGAAGCCAATTCTTGGATCCTTGTTGTCAGGGCAGAAAGGACCAGCACGGGGAATGGGGAGAAGAGGGAGGAAGCAAATAACTGTCCGGGACCAGAGCTGGGCCACGGGGCCTGGGCAGCGAGCGTGCCGTGAGTCCTGCATGGCCGAGATGGGCCGAGATGGCTGGGCCCCCCACCCACACACCCTGTTCCGAACCTGCTCGGCCCAGATCTCCCCCTCACTCCCTCACTTCCTCTCTCAACGAATGCTCTCCAAGACCCCACTAAGGGGCTGTGTCTTCCCGGCCCTTGGGGAGCACGGTTTGGCCTGAGCGACCCGTGGACACCGTCTCCATCTCAAGTCTCCGCTCACTCCTCCATCCATGTGTTCCTCCAGCCTGCATCCCGCCACCACGTCTGCATTCATCCATCCTGTTGTTCGGCCACTCACTTTCAATGTATCTCCCGTATCCTCCGTGCCACGTTCCGCTGGGCATCTGGAGGCAGAAGGAAGGAGTGGGCCTGGCCTCATCTGGAATACCACAGTTGATGCGGGAGACAGTCAATAATTAAACAAGCAAATAACTGTGCACTCTTCCAGGAGCTATGGAGGAGGCCGGTAGACTGCTGAGCTAGACAGAATCTGGGTGGACCTAGTAGAGACCCTGGGAAGTAGGTGGGTGACATTGGCAAGGAAACCTGAAGAATATGGAACCTGTTGTGCGAAGACCTAGGAAATGGAATATTCCAAACAGTGGGTCATCTCTGTACTCACTCGTCCATCTGCCCATCCATCTGCCCACTGCCCTCATTCACTCTTGCACTTACTCCTTTATTTCTTCAGCACGTAAGGCATCTTGGTCTACAAGGGCAAAGCACACAGGTCTGAGTCCTGCTCCCAGTTTTAGCATGCACTGGCCTGCCTTTCCTCGCCCAGTGGGAGGCTTGTTGTGAGGACGAGCTGCGCTGGGAAGGTGAGAGTGCACGTGTCACCTGGAACACAGCATGTGCCCATGACTGCAGCCATGGCCCTGGTCCCCTCCAGGCCCGGTCTTTGGCATTTGTGCAGCTTGTGTGCAGGCCAGTGCCAGGCCCTGAGCCCTCATTCACCAAGGCTGGCCCTGGCACAGCCCAGGATGCAGTACACATTCCTCCAAGATGACCAAATCCCCAAAATGGGATGGCACTAGGACAACCTGGCCCTAGACATGTACTCACTACTGCGGGGACACACCAGTCATCTCCATTGGGGTAGGCACTAATATTATTATTAGTAGTAGTATTATTTGAAGATTTATTTTTTATTTTATTTCTCCCCCCTTCCCCCCCAACCCCCCCATTGTCTGTTCTGTGTCCATTTGCTGCATGTTCTTTTTTGTCCACTTCTGTTCTTGTCAGCAGCACCAGGAATCTGTGTTTCTTTTTGTTGTGTCATCTTGCTGTGTCAGGTCTCCATGTGTGCAGTGCCATTCCTGGGCAGGCTGCACTTTCTTTCGCGCTGGGTGGCTCTTCTTATGGGGCGCACTCCTTGCGCGTGGGGCTCCCCTACATGGGGACACCCCTGCGTGGCACAGCACTCCTTGCATGCATCAGCACTGCGCATGGGCCAGCTCCACCCGGGTCAAGGAGGCCCGGGGTTTGAACCACGGACCTCCCATGTGGTAGACGATGCCCTAACCACTGGGCCAAGTCCGCTTCCCACTAATATTATTCTGCTTCTTCCAAAGCCAAGGCACAGAGAGATTGGGTGACTGCCCTCAGCGCAGCGAGCAGCAGACTCAGCGTGGCTGCCCAGGCCCTGCCCAGGTCCTCACGTCCTCTTTCTCCAGGTTTCACTGCTGGTGGAGCCAGTGGGGCCAGCTGGGGCTTCACCAGAAAGGAAAGGGTTGGCTTTGTGATTTTCTTTTGGGGTATTTGCGCCATTGCTCCTTGCAATCAGCTTTCTTAAAAATGACAGTGCATTCTCCTCGGCAGAGCTTGAATAACACCACAGGCTTTTGCCGGTCAAATTGCCTTGGACGTGCCTGGTTCTGACCGCGCACTTCGTCAGGGGTGAAGAGCCTGGTTCTGGCCCCAGATCTGCCGCTAATTTGTGTGACTTGCTATCACCCAGCATCTGAGTTTCCATTCCCCCTCCACCATAAAACGGAGGAGTGGTACTATCTAGCTTGAAGTCACGAAGATGTTTAACAGCACAGGGCTGGGCCAGGGCTGGTGCTCATTGAAGGGTCATTGAACGTGGGTTGGCACCTAATGCCTTGGGTGGTTCTTTTTTCCGTTTTTCAATAGTGCTGCTTTCATGGGAGTTGTTTTTTTTATTTTTTTATTTTTACATTAATTGATTGAAGTGTATCATTCAAACATAAACATACATAAACAATAAGTGTATAGTAATAGTTATGAACTTACAAAACAAGCATATATAACATCATACAGGACTCTCATAACTCACCCTACCACCAATACCTTGCATTGTTGTTAAACCTTTTTAACTAATGATTAAAGAGCATTGTCAAAATATTATTGACATATGACAACATGTCAGTAATATTGACAATTACATATTACTACTAATCAAAGTGTTATGTATATATAATATATATTATGTATAATCATTGACAATTATGTATTACTACTAACCAAAGTATTTTCCCCAACCAACCCTATTATCTTTATATCATTTATATATGAACATACATAAACAATTAAGTGTATAGTAAATGTTGTGAACTTACAAAATAAACATGCATACCATCACACAAGGGTCCCATACATCAACCCTCCACCAACACCTTGCATAGTCGTGAGAATTTTGTTGCAAATTATGACAGAATATTGTCAAAGTCTTACTACTAATCATTGTCATTATCTTATATTTGGTGTGTTTTATCCCCAACCCACCTTATTATTATTTTTTAAATATATTTTTTGTGACAGAAGTTGTAAACTTATAAAACAATCATGCACAGGTACAGAATTCCAAAACATCACCCCTCTATCAACACACCACACTGTGGTGGAACATTTGCTACCGATAAGATAATAGCATCTGATTTTTATCATGTCCATAGTGTGCATTTGGCTCTATTTTTCCATACTGCCCCATTATCCACACAGTACATCTTTGGCATAGATGCAAGAATATTATGTTATTATTGCTAACCACAGTCCATAGGTCACTTCACTTGTGTTTTTCCCATGCTTCTCCATATCCCCAACACCCTGCAGTAGTGACGTACATTTGCTCTAGCTCACAAAGGACACTCTGCATCTGTACTATCAACTATGTACTCATTAACCCCTTGGTTTACTGTGCTATTCAGTGCCTAGATTATTCTCTAGCATTCTGTCAATTAGCATTTACAGCCCTAGACTACTGTTTTCAGCCACATCCACATTTGTAAACTAGCTGTTACACACTAAGTGTTATCATCCACTCTATACATTTCCACACTTTTACAGTAAAGCTAATTAAAACTTCTACATACATTAAACATCAGTAGTCCATGTCAGTTCTCCTCTTATCACCTCAAAGAATGCACCACCTACCACCAGGTCTTGAAGATATTTTTCTACAATTTCTTCTGGAAGTTTTATGGTACTTGCTTTTATTTTTAGGTTTCAATCTATTTTTATTTATTTGTTCATTTCTTTTTCTTTTTTTTCTTTATTTATTTTTTTAATATTACATTAAAAAAATATGAGGTCCCCATATACCCCCCACCCCCCTCACCCCACTCCCTACCCCCATTACAAGGTCCTAGAATGCTTCTCTATCCCCGGCAGCCACCATGGCCACTTTCTCCACACCAATGCCACATTTTCTTCGATTTCTAATCACAGTAGTTCATGAATAGAATATCAGTAAGTCCACTCTAATCCATACTCTATTCCTCCATCCTGTGGACCTTGGAATGGTTGTGTCCACTCCACATCTATATCAAGAGGGGGCTTAGATTCCACATGGATGCTGGATGCAATCCTCCTGCTTTCAGTTGTAGGCACTCTTGGCTCTCTGGTGTGGTGGTTGACCTTCTTCAACTCCATGTTAGCTGAAAGGGGTAAGTTCAATAAACCAGAGTGTAGGAGCTGAATTCTGTTGAGGCTCAGGGTCTGGCTATCACATGGTCAGTCCAGAGATTCAGGTCCCCTGGGTATATTAAACCCCAGCACCAACTACAGTTCTGGTAAAAGTAACAGGAGAGGCTTGTGAACAAAGATCACATCTGAGTCCAGCTCCATCACACAGAAACACAAACTCCAAACTAGGGCCAACTGACATGGCACTGAACTCCATCTGCCATGACCATAGAACCTGTGGGTCTCTGTAGCCCTCAGAAGAACCAATACCCGGGTCTGTATCTACTTTATCTGTCTCTGGGACTCTGCTGAGGTGTGCATAAGGGCAACCCCTCTGATAACCTCCCGGCTCTTTTTGGAGACTCATAGCCATATAAACTCATTTATCCTTTCCATTTCCCCCTTTTATTCAGGTCAAAAAGCATTTTTAACTCCTGGTATTATATGTAGACTAAGATATTCCGCTGGTCCGAGTTGACCCTTTTATTCAAGGTCATTTTCTAGTTACATCATCAGCTGGTACTTGGTAGTAATCCCTTGGCGCCAGGGAGGCTCATCCCTGGGAGTCATGTCCCATGCTGGGGGGAAGGCAACGTATTTACATGCTGAGTTTGGCTTCGAGACTGGCCACATTTGAGCAACACGGAGGCTCTCAGGAGGTAACTTTTAGGCACCCTGCAGCTCTAGGCCTTGTTCTTATTTCAGGTGCACAGGCTCACAAGCACAGTCATTAGTATCAAGGGCTCATTGTTGGACCTTCCTTCTTTTTGGTCTTTGCTGTTGCACTTGAGGGATTGTTGCTGTTCCTTTAGGGACTGTGATAGAGTTCCCCTGGCTAGGAACTCAGCACTTCTTCAGTTGTTGTTTTTAATTGTATCCACTATGAAAATATCCAAACATTTTTATGTACCCTGGATATATGCCCTGTAGAACTCCCTGCCAATCATGTGTCCTCCGTCAATAACATCCCACACAAATATTCCTCCCCTGACATTGTCGAACCTCTCTGTGATCCAAAACTTCTTGAAAAGTGAAGCCCAATATATTGCCAGGTTCCATTAATAGTAAAATGGAATACAGTGATGAGTTTAAAGGTTTGATATAGAATAAATATTAATTTAGAAAAATTAAGGTAAAAATAAATTGGGGTAGCAAAAAATTTAAAAATGCAAAAGCTTTGTTTTTGATGTTTTGCCTTCCATCACTGCAATAAGTGTTGCCCTGTATGCAAATTGGCAAGGCAACTACTTCCATCTTTTCCTCAGTATCTATGTCCTATCTTTTTCTTTTCTTTTTTCTAATTATTAAGCTTATCTTCACAAAAGTTTTAGATCACAATAATTCACATATACAATATACAGTACTCCCACATATCCAACATAAACCCTTTTCCCTTCCACAGCAATTATCTTTTTACATATTCATAGTATATTTAATGAAATTGATGTACAGCTATTGAGACAATAGCTTTCAAACAAGGTAACATTTGAGTTTACATTGTGATTTATATTTTAGACTATACAATTTTCTAAATTTTTAGTTTTCTTATGTTTTACATTATGATTTACATTTTAGTCTATCAGCCACTATATATTTTTGGCATAATTTTACATGTCTTATATCCATCCTTGTGTACACTTGTGGAACACTTCTATTGCCCACACAGTTACACTGGTTCCATCTATTCAATACCTCTTTCCCCCTCCCCTTAGGGCCCATAGTGACTGACAGTCAATCTTCGTTGCTTAAAGGGCTATGTTCAGAGATACTTGCAACAGTGTTGAGGGCTTGACATGCTCAACTGCCCTAATGCACTGGGAGCCACCATTTCTCTTGAGTTTCCCTCTATTTGAGAACATTAGTTCTCCCCAGGATGTGGGTATACCTTCACTCTCATTATATGGGTCTCTATCCAATGATATAACCCACTATGGCAAAATGAGCATTCACATATTCCCTAGGAGCCTGTCCAGCATCAGATTATCCCCTTTAAGCATCTTTAACAGGTAACCTTCCTTATTATATTTTTGAAAAATTTTTCTCAGCATTATACTCTCAACCAAATACCTGACAATCTCCTATGTTCATATGTTGCCCCATCCTCCCCCCAATTTCTTGGGCAATATTACCCATCCTCCCATCCCTAGCCCCCCTCAAGCCCGCAAAGCCCCACCCAAAGGTAACTCCATGCCTCCATTTTATCCCTTCCTTGTACAAATACTTGCCTCCAGCTTATTATAGATTTCACCCATGTAGGTGTCAGCTTACATCCTTCCTCAACCCCCCAATTTCATTTAAGCCTATCATCCAGTCTCTAGCTCTCTGAGGCAGCTTGGTTTACTTATTTCATATCATTGAGGTCATGTAGTATTTGCCCTTCAATGCTTGGGTTGCTTCACTCAACATAAGGTTCTCAAGATTCATCCATGTTATCATGTGTGTTTGTAGTATATTCGTTCTTAAAGCTAAGTAGTATTCCATTGTATGTATATACCACATTTTATTTATCCATTCATCTGTTGATGGGCATTTGGGTTGATTCCAACTTTTGGCAATAGTGAACAATGCTGCTATGAATATTGGTGTGCATATATTGGTTTGTGTCCTTGTTTTCAGTTCTACTGGGTATATACCCAGCAGTGGAATTGCTGGGTCATATGGCAAATCTATGGCTAGTTTTTTGAGAAACCGCCAAACTGTCCTCCAGAATGGCTGGATCCTTCTGCATTCCCACCAGCAGTGGATGAGTGTTCCCATTCCTCCACATCCTCTCCAGCATTTGTAGTCTTCTGTTTTTTTCATAGCTGCCAATGTTATGGGAGTAAGATGGTATCTCATTGTAGTTTTGATTTGCATTTCCCTGATAGCTAGAGATTTGGAGCATTTTTTCATGTGCTTTTTAGCCATTTGTGTTTCTTCTTTGGAGAAGTGTCTGTTTAAATCTTTTTCCCATTTTTTAAATGGGCTGTTTTTCTTTTTATTTTCAAGATATAGGCGTTCTTTATATATGCAGGTTATAGGTCTCCTACTAGATATATGGTTACCAAATATTTTCTCCCATTGTGTAGGCTCTCTTTTCACTTTCTTGGCAAACTCCTTTGAGGTGCAGAAGGCTTTAATTTTGAGGAAGTCCCAGTTATCTATTTGTTCTTTTGCTACTCATGCTTTTGATGTGAAGTTCATGAAGCCATTTCCTATTACGAGGTCTTGTAGATGCTTCCCTACACTGCTTTCCAAAGTCTTTATGGTCTTGGCTCTTATATTTAGGTCTTTGATCCATCTTGAGTTGATTTTTGTATAAGGTGTGAGATAGTAATCCTCTTTCATTCTTTTACATATGGATATCCAGTTCTCCAGGCACCATTTGTTGAATAGGCCATTCTCTCCCAGTTGAGAGGGTTTAGTTGCTTTATTGAATATTATATGACTATAAATATGAGGATCTATATCAGAACTCTAATTTGATTCCATTGGTCTGTGTGTCTGTCCTTGTGCCAATACCATGCTGTTTTCACTACTGTAGCTTTGTAGTATGTTTTGAAGTCAGGTATTGTGATTCCTCCAATTTCGTTTTTCTTTTTCAATATGTCTTTGGCTATCTGGGGCCTCTTTCCTTTCCAAATAAATTTCATAGCTAGTTTTTCTAGTTCCTTAAAGAATGCTGTGTTGATTTTTATTGGGATTGCATTGAATGTATAGATCAGTTTTGGTAGGATAGACATCTTAATAATATTTAGTCTTCCTATCCATGAACAGGGAATATTCTTCCATTTATTTAGGTCTTCTTTGATTTCCTTGAACAGTGTTGTATAGTTCTCTGTATATAAGTTTTTTACATCTTTAGTTAAATTTATTCCTAGGTATTTGATTTTTTTATTGACTATTGTAAATGGTATTTGTTTCTCAATTTCCTCCTGAGCTTGCTCATTATTGGTGTACAGAAATGCTACTGATTTTTGCGCATTGATCTTGTAACCTGCGACTTTACTAAACTCATTTATGAGTTCTAGAAGCTTTGTTGTAGACCTCTCAGGGTTTTCTATGTATAAAATCATGTCATCTGCAAATAATGAAATTTTGACTTCTTCCTTTCCAATTTGAATGCCTTTTATATCTGGTTCTTGCCTCAGTGCTCAAGCAAGTACTTCTAAGATAATGTTAAATAGAAGAGGTGATAGTGGGCATCCTTGTCTTGCTCCTGATCTTAGGGGGAAGGATTTTAGGATTTCACCATTGTAAATGATGTTGGCTGTGGGTTTTTCATATATACTCTTTATCATGTTCAGAAAATTTCCTTGTATTCCAATCTTTTGCAGTGTTTTTATCAAGAAAGGGTGCTGTATTTTGTCAAATGCTTTTTCTGTGTCTATAGATATAATCATGTGATTTTTTTCCTTCAATCTGTTTATAGGGTGTATTACATTGATTGATTTTCCTATGTTGAACCATTCTTGCATACCCAAAGTGAATCCCACTTGGTCATGGTATATAATTCATTTAATGTGTTGTTGAATAATGGTTAGCAAGTATTTTGTTGGGGATTTTTGCATCTAGGTTCATTAGAGAAATTGGTCTGTAATTTTCCTTTCTTGTGGTGTCTTTGTTTGGCTTTCGTACTAGGGTAATGTTGGCATCATAGAATGAGTTAGGTAATATTCCTTTTGTTTCAATTTTTTGGAAGAGTTTCAGCAGGATTGGTGTCAGTTCTTTCTGGAATGTTTTGTAGAATTCACCTGTGAAGCTGTCTGGCCCTGGGCTTTTTTTAGTTGGGAGGTTTTTAATGGCTGATTCTATCTCTTTACTTGTGATTGGTTTGTTGAGATCATCAATTTCTTCTTTCATCAATATAGGCTGCTTATGTGTTTCAAGGAATTTGTCCATTTCCTCTGAATTGTCATTTTTGTTGGAATATAGTTTTTCAAAGTATCCTCTTATGATAGTCTTTATTTCTGTGGGGTCAGTGGTGATATCTCCCTTCTCATTTCTTATTTTGTGGTTTTGCATCTTCTCTCTTTTTTTCTTTGTTAGTCTCGCTAAGGGTTTGTCAATTTTATTGATCTTCTCAAAGAACCAGCTCTTGGTTTTGTTTATCTTTTCAAATGCTTTCTTATTTTCTATTTCATTTAGTTCTACTCTTATCTTTGTTTTCTCTTTCTTTCTTCTTCCTGTGGGGTTGCTTTGTTGTTTTTTTACTAATTCCTCCAAGTGTGCAGTTAGTTCTTCAATTTTGACTCTTTCTTCTTTTTTGATGTAAGAATTCATGGCTATAAATTTCCCTCTCAGTACTGCTTTTGCTGCATCCCATAAGTTTTGGTATGTTGTGTTATCATTTTCATTAGTTTCAAGGTAGTTATTAATTTCTTTTGAGATTTCCTCTTTGACCCACTGTTTTTCTAAGAGTGTGCTGTTTAATTTCCATATGGTGGTGTGAAATCTGGCCTTCTGGCCCTTGCAGATTTCCAGCTTCACTCCACTGTGGTCAGAGATGTTATTTTGTATGATTTCGATATTTTTTAATTCATTGAGCCTTTCTTTGTAACCTAACATATGGTCTATCTTGGAGAATGATCCATGTGCACTTGAGAAAAATGTATATCCTGCTGTATTCAGGTGTAATGATCTGTATATGTCTATTAGATCCAGCTCCTCTAATATACTGTTCAAAGTTTTTGTTTCTTTATTGATTCACTTTTGAGATGTTCTGTCCAAAGTTGATAGTGGTGTATTAAAATCTCCCACTATAATTGTAGAGGCATCTATTCTTTCACTTAGTTTTTCCAGTGTTTGCCTCATGTATTTGGAGGTGCCCTTGTTAGGAGCATAAATATTTATGATTGTTCATTCTTCTTGAAAGATTATCCCTTTCACTAATATGTAGTATCCTTCTTTGTCTCTGACAATTGTTTCACACTTAAAGTCTATTTTGTCTGATATTAATATAGCTACTCCTGCCTTTTTTTGGTTATTGTTTGCTTGTAAGATTGTTTTCCAGCCATTCACTTTCAACCTCCATGAATCCCTCAGTCTAAGAATTGTTTCTTGTAGACAGCATAAAGATGGGTCATATTTCCTTATCCAATCTCCCAGTCTGAATCTTTTGACAGGTGAGTTTAATCCATTGACATTCAGTGTTATTACTTTCAAGGAATTATTTATGTTAGCCATATTTTGTTTGGACTTGTGTTTGTCATATTTTGTTTGTTTTTTCCCTTCTCTTTTTGTCTTTTTTGTTGCTCTTACACTCTCCTCCAACTCTGTCTCTCCTGTTTTTTTCTTTCTTCCTGCAGAACTCCCTTTAGTATTTCTTGAAGGGCAGGATTCTTGTTGGCATACTCTTTTCATTGCTGTTTATCTGTGAATATTTTGAACTCTCCATCATTTTTGAATGTTAGTTTAGCTGGGTAGAGTATTCTTGGTTGGAAAATTTTTTTCTTCTAGTACCTTGACTATATCATAGCACTGCCTTCTTCCCTCCATGGTTTCAGATGAGAAATCAGCACTTAATCTTATGGAGCCTCCCTTGTATGTGATGGTTCTCTTTTCTCTTGCTGCTTTTAGAATTTTCTCTTTGTCTTGAGCATTGGATAATTTGACAAGTATATGTCTTGGGGTGGGCCTGTTGGGATTTATGGTGTTTGGGGTGCATTTTGCTTCCTGGACATGTACATCCATCTCTCTCAGTAGATTTGGGAAGTTTTCAGTCATTAAATCCTCCAACACCCCTTCTGTCCCCTTTCTCTTCTCTTCTTCTGGGATGCCTATAATATGTATGTTTGTGTATTTTGCATTGTCATTCAGGTCCCTAAGTCCTAGCTGGATTTTTTCTATCTTTTTATCAGTTAGTTCTACTATCTGTTTGATTTCAGATGTACTGTCTTTCATGTCTCTAATTCTCTCCTCTGCCTCTTCTAATCTGCTGCTATTTGCTGAGAGTGTATTTTTGATTTCTTGAACTGTGGTGTTCATCACCACCATATCTGTTATCTTTTTGTGTATGTCTACAATTTCCTCTCCAAGTGTTTTCTTCATATTGTTAATCTCTTCCTTTACTTCATTAACTTGGTCTCTAATATATGTTTTGAGATCTTTAATTATTTGTCCAATGTTCTGCTCCCCTTCCTGGTTTTTAGTTTGTTCATTGGATTCAGCCATGTTTTCCTGATTATTGGTTTGGTGTGTAGTTTTTTGTTGCTGTTTGGTCATCATTTTATCTTGACAGGTTTAATCAGTTCCTTAGCTTCTTTGTCTAGTCTTGGGGATTAATTAGTTGTTGTTCGTGTGTAAGTGTTATGTCTTCTCTTTGTCGCTTTGTTCTTCTTACTCTATTTTCTTTTGCTGGTTAAGTTCACTTTGAAGGAAAATATTAGGGCCAGGGAAAGCAAAATAAGTAAGAAAAGAAAATGTATAAAGTAGTATTGGTAATAAATGTTAACAGAGCAACTATGTGAGATTTGGGAGAATGGATATTAGACTCATGTAAGTTGTGTAGAGTTATAGGAGTAAGTAGAGTATCTATAATGAGACAGTCAACTGAATATGGGAAGGAATATAGTATGATTTAAAAAGCCAGTGTTTTCATGAGAGAGGGAAAGAGAAAAGAAAGACAATAATATCAAGAGTGGATAAAAGACAGAAAACAGAACAAAGGTATTAGAAATTAAAAGTCAGAGAATTTGGGGGCAAAGAAAGGGAGGTCGAATGTAAGAGAAACAGTAGATAATGGAGGATAGAAAGATGTGGGAGAAAGGGGATAGTGTAGGTGGCCAAAATCAATACACACAGAAAAGAGGAAATGGAGGAAGAGGAGACACAGCAAGTGTGAAGCACTCCCTGCAGCACCTATTATATAAAGAAAAGAAAAGAAAATAAGAAGAAAAAGAGAGAAAAGAAAGAAAAAAAAGAGAAAAAAGGAGTGTGCAAAGAAAAGGGGGGGGGGGGGACAAGCAAGAAAAAGGAAAAGAGAAAAAAAAAACTAAATAAATGGAAAAGGACCTTGGTAGATAAAGCAGGAGAAAAGAACAGGAGACAATGCAATATTAGCAAGCAAGACAAAAAACAAAACAAACAAACAAACAAACAAACAAAAAACAATGTTTTAAGCTAGGAATCCTCTTTGCAGTTATATAATACACTTTGGGATCTGACCTTCCCCCTTTCTCCTTTCCTCACTTCTCTCTCCCAGGGCAGCCAGAAAGCTGCCTGAGAGGTCCAGTAGGAGATTCAATTAGGTCCTTGTTGAGCCAAGTCAACACAAATGACTATGGCTCTTTATTTCCAGCGTGAGATCACCCACACCTCACCAGAAACCCCAAATATGCTACTGGAAGCTTGGATAGCACCTTCTACAGTCCCTCCCCCTTAGGTGTGCTAGGAGAGGTCTAATTGATTTTCTGACTCCACCTTCTCCCAGACCCAGTTTCCTATCCCAGGACGTTTAGGTAAATTGGGCTTTCTCAGCAGATTCACCTCTCCTTTCTTCCTAGACTCTCCCCAAGACAGCTGGTATACTCCTCCAAGTTCAAGGAGAGAGAGAAAACAAAAACAAATGCCGAGGGCTAGGGTAATCAAGTACCTCAGATGGACCTCAGGGCGTAGTGGATTCAGGGATGGGAAGTCTTTGATATTGGAGACTCAAGGTGTAAGTCTCTGGAACATAGGCCACCAGGGTTTAGGGGACACAGACCTGGGAACCACGCATCTGGTTAACAGGGGGCCTGGGAGCACCGCAACACATCACAACCTTCAGGGATCCCTGCAGCTGGGTGCCAGCCCTAGGGGGAAGGGTCCCGCCCTCAACCTCTGACCTCCGCGTCAGAAACCCAAAATTCCACCTCTCCCAAGAATCTCTTCTGTCACTGTCTCACCAAATTGACATCCAGACACCTCCTGCCCTGCAAGCCCCCAAAACAGCCCACTCAGGGTTTGGGAGCGCCATTGCACAACACAGATTTCAGGGACCACCACGGATGGGCCACCAGCCCTAGGGGGAGGGGTTCTGCCTAGAACTTCTGACCTCTGTGTCAGAAACTGAAAGTTCGACCGCTTGCAAGAATCTCTTCTGTCACTGTCTCACCAAATTGACATCCAGACAATTCCTGCCCTGCAAGCCCCTGAAACAGCCCACTTGGGGTTTGGGAACACCCCACACTACAAAGTTCCCAGGGATTGCCATGTCAATCTATTTTTATTTAATTTTTGGATAGTTGTGAGATAGGGGTCGGTCCTCTTTCCTTCTTTCAGCTATGGATATCCAGTTCTTTCAGCACCATTTGTTGAATGGACTATTCTGCTTGAGCTGTGCAGGTTTGGCAAGCTAGTCAAAAATCACTTGACCATACATGTGAGGGTCTGTTTCTGAACCATCAATTTGGTTCCATTGGTCTATGGGTCTGTCTTTATGCCAGTACCATGCTGTTTTCACCACTATAGCTAGGTAATATGATTTAAAGTCTGTAGATGAGGGTTCACTTTTCCTTTTTATGATGTTTCTTGCTATTCAGGACCCTTTACCCTTTCAAATTAATTTGATAATAATGTTTTCATTTTTTTTTAATGCTGGTAGAATTTTTATCAGGATTGCATTGAATTGTATATCAATATGAGTAGGATTGACATCTTAATGATATTTAGTCTTCCAATCTATGAACATGGACTGTTCTTCCAGTTATTTAGGCCTTTTTTGATTTCTTTTAACAGTGAGTTGCAGTTTTCTGAATACAAGTGCTTTACATTGTTGGCTAAGTTTATCCCTTACTATCTGAGTTTTATCTGTCATGTTTTATTTTCTTTGCTCTTTTAACATTTTTGTTTACTTTTATTGATATAATCTTCATTTCTAGACTCTCTTCCAGGCTCTCTCTCCTGTCTTTTCTTTTCAAGCTCTGGCACACCCTTTAGTATTTCCTGAAAATCTGGTCTCTTGTTTAGAAATTCTCTATTTCTGTTTATCTGTGAATATTCTAATCTCTCCCTCATTTTTGAAAGACAATCTTGCTGGATATAAGATTCTTGGCTGGAAGTTTTTCTCTTGTAGTATCTTAAATATATCAGACCACTGTCTTCTTGCCTCCATGGTTTCTAGTGAGAAATCAGCATTTAATCTTATTGGGTATCCCTTATATGTTATGCTTTCCTTTTCTCTTGCAGTTATCAGAATTTTCTCTTTGTCTTTGGCATTTGACAATCTGATTAGTATGTGTCTTGGAGTTGGTCTATTCAGATTTTTTTGGATAGGAACACATTGTGCTTTTTGAACATGGATATCTATGTCCTTCAATAGGATTGGGAAATTTTCTATTATTTCTTCAAATATTCCTCCCGCCCCCTTTCCCTTCTCTTCTCCTTCTGGGACACCCATGACACATATGTTTGTATGCCTTTTGCTGTCATTTACTTCCCTGAGAACTTGTTCAATTTTTTCCATTCTTTTCTTCATCTGTTCTTTTGTATATTCACTTTCAGAGGCCATTTCTTCAAGCTCACCCATTCTTTCTTCTGGCTCCTCAAATCTTCTATTATTTGATTCCAATGTTTTTTAAATTTCATTGATTGCCCCTTTCATTCCTATAAGATGTGCTATTTTTCTATGTATGCTTTCAAATTCTTTTGTGCTCCTCTAATGTCTTCTTAATATCCTTAATCTCTTCAGCTATCTCCTGAATTTATCAAGGAGATTTGTTTGAACATCTGTGATTAGTTGTCTTAACTCCTTTATGCCATCTGGAGGCTTATCTTGTTCCTTTAACTGGGCCATAGTTTCCTGTTTCTTGGTGTGGATTGTAGTTTTTTGTTGGTGTCTTGGCATCTGGCTTACTAGAGTATTTATTCTGAGTGCAGTTTTTCTCTTTAGTTTAGGACTTCCTGCCCTTTCTCCCTTGCTGGTTGTGCAGAGCCAAGGACGTAGTTGGTGCTATAAGCTGTGGAGGCTCAAGCTGCCCTCATTGTGCCAAGGACCAATGAAGTTTCTCCCAACTTTCTCCTTTGACAGGGGTAGGGACAGAGTCACAGCACTGTGGAATAATCCAAATAATGCAGGCCTAGACTGTAGTTGCCCAGAGTGACTGATGAAGCTTCATGCCCCTTTCTCCCCTGCCTGCGGCGGGGATGAAGTTGCAGGTATGGGCAGCAATCTGTGCAGTGTGGGTCCAAGATGGCCACAGCTGCCCCGGTAGACTTCCGATTATTCAGTCTGGGCCAGCCAAAGATACCTGCAGTTACCTGGATAGGTTGGTGCAGGGCCCATGAGCCTTCTCCCTGCCAGAGATGGAGCTGTAGCCTAGGCTAAGGATGCAGGCAAATCCAGGTGAAAGAAACCGGTCCTTACCATTACTATGATTTTTGATCAGCTGGGCATCTCCTTATGCTGGAGGTGGAGTCAAAATGGTGGCCTCCTGCCTCCTTCTGACTTGGACAGATTCACACTCCAGCTGTTCTTAGGGTTACACCTTAGCCAGCCAAGTCTACTAATCAGTAGCCAAAATCAGTGGCCAACCATCTCCTCCTCCCCTGTTTTTGGGAAATGGAGCTTCCAATTCCAGTCACAGAATAGGTCCTGGGGCAGCTTGCACTGCCAAAGTAGGACAATCACCAGCTTCCATGACTTGGCCAATAATTTCCCAGAGAGACTGGCACTGGTCCCCCCAACTTCCTCCCTGCCAGAGGTGGGACTGGAGCCTAGGCTACACCTGCAATCTAATATGGATGGAAAGAAGCTGGTCCCCATCAGCAGTGTGATTTTCAGTCTGCCTTACTTCCCCTTGTGCCAGGCGTGGAGTTAAGATGGTGGCTATCAGCCTCTTTCTGACTTGAAACAGGCTCAAACTTTAGCTGTTCTCAGGATTATACTTTAGCCCACTGAATTTACTCAACAGTAGCTGAAGTCGTGCCCAACCATCTCTTCCTCCCCCATTTTTGGGAAGTGGAACTTTCAATTCCAGACATGGAACAGCTCCCAAGGCGGCTTGTGCCTCCAGTGGAGAATGGGCCCCGGCCTCCGTGGCATGGAGTGCTCCACTTATGAGCAGCTGGGCAGTCTCCTGCTTTCATTCCTTCAAGGATGTGGCAGGATGCTCTTCAGGCCTCCTGGAGCCCCCAAACATGTGCTTCAGCTAGCTCGAGAGAGCTCCGGGTGCTTGCTAACTGCCCTGTAGCAGGGGCTGGCTCTAGGAGCTCCTTACTCTGCCGCCATCTTGCTGGTTGTCCCCACGCGGGTTGTTTTTTAAGAGCATCAAGTAAATTAATGAGAAGGAAATGAGGTTTGATATTTATTGGACAGTTTCTATGTGCCAAGCACCTGCTTTGCCATTTTACAAATTCAGTAAATCCCCAAATACCAATTACAATGCATTTGTTTTGTTTTTAAATTAACAAATCAATTTTATTGATACTTATTAATAAAGCATAAATCCATTCAAAGTGTACAGTCAATGGTATTTGGTATAACCACATGTTGTGCATTCATCACATCAATCTTTAGTAGAGCACTTGCATTATTCCAATAACAATAATAACAATAAAAACAAAAATCAGACAAACTCATCACTCTCCAGCTCTCTATGCTTCCCCTGCTGTACATAGCTGCTATTCTGTTTCTGTCAGAAAGAGTTCGTTTATATTTATATTTTGGGAAAATAGTCTTATATATGTAATATTATCCATATTTGTATTTCACACCAAGTTTCACTATGTTACACAGTCTCATGTTATATTTTTTTAGCTTTCCTTCTAATAATATACATGACCTTAGGTTTGCCCTTTCAACCACTGCCATATCCATATGGTAGCTCAGCTAGTTATAAACACTGATGTGCTTTCACCGTTTCTGTTGGTTTCCAAAGATTAACAAACAACCCTTCTTTTTTAACCAGTTCTGCACAGATTAACCCTCAGCTTTCTATTCTCTACCCTCATCCTATTTTCTGGTGACCTATATTCTAATTATCCACTCCCCCCACCCTGAGATGGGTTCCTTGTCTGTTTGCTTGCTCTGTCTGTTCATTGTCTGCTTGCTGTGTCTCCTTGCTGTGTGCGCTTATTGTTTCCACTCATTGTCTACACTTGTCTTCTCTAGGAGGCACCCAGAACTGAAGCCAGGACCTCCCATATGGGTGGTGGCTGCCCAACTGCTTGAGCCACATCTGCTCCCTCTATATTCTAATTGTTAACTCCATGAGTTTACACGATTTATTTAGTTCATAGTAATGCAATTGTACAGTATTTGTCCTTTAGTGTCTGGCTTGCTTCACTCAACATAATGCCCTTCAGGTTCATCCATGTTGTCATATGCTTCACAACGTCATTTCTTCTTACTGCTGTATAATATTCCATTGTGTGTATGCACCAATTTGTTTATTCATTCATTGGTTGGTGGATACCTGGGGTTACATCTTTTGACAATCGTGAATAATGCTTCTATGAATATCAGTGTGCAGGTGTTGGCTCCAAGAAATAAAATACCCATGTAACTATGACTTGAATAAAAAATCATTAAAGTATCTCATGTAATGGGAAGTTTGGGGGAGGCTTGCTTCAGTAACACTGCAAAGTCCCAAGGATTCGGGCTTTTTCTTTCCTTCTGCTCTGCCATCCTCAGCCTGTTGGATTTTCTTCCTTAGACTTATGCCTCATAGACTCAAAATGGCTGCTGCAACTCTAGTCATCACGTTTGCAAACAAGGAACAAAGAGGTTGGGTGAAGAAATGTCTTTCTCCTCCTGGGGAAGAAAAGTCTTCCTAGGGCACCCTGGGAGGTTTTCCCTTGTGTCTCATTGGCCAGAATTGGGTCAGAGTGAATGCCCAGAATGAATGGAGAGATGATCAGAATTACCTCTCGTGCAGTCATGTCAGGCCTGCTGCCTCTCTGAGTAGCAGCCCATGCTTCAGCTTCTCCATGCTAATAAAGGAAGCAAAAGGGGAGAGAAGGAATAACTTATTAAAACTACAAGGGAGGCGGTAGACTTGGCCCAGTGGTTAGGGCGTCCGTCTACCACATGGGAGGTCCCCGGTTCAAACCCTGAGCCTCCTTGACCCGTGTGGAGCTGGCCCATGCTCAGTGCTGATGCGCGCAAGGAGTGCCCTGCCACGCAGGGGTGTCCCCCGCGTAGGGGAGCCCCAAGCGCAAGGAGTGCGCCCCGTAAGGAGAGCCGCCCAGCGCGAAAGAAAGTGCAGCCTGCCCAGGAATGGCGCCGCACACTCGGAGAGCTGACACAACAAGATGACGCAACAAAAAGAAACACAGATTCCAGTGCTGCTGACAACAACAGAAGTGGACAAGGAAGATGTAGCAAATAGACACAGAGAACAGACAACTGTCAACCGGGGTGGGGGGTAGGGGAGGAAGGGGAGAGAAATGAATAAATAAATAAATCTTAAAAAAAAAAAAAACTACAGGGGAGAGCTCGCTCTGGCAGCACATGTACTAAAATTGGAATGATACAGAGAAGACTAGCAGGGCCCACGAACAAGGATGGAGTGCCAATTTGTGACGTGACCCGTATTTTCTTTGGAAGTGGATGGTGGTGATGGTAGCACATTATTGTGAGTGTATTATCTAGGTGAATGCTTGAAAAGGGGGAACTTTAGGTTGTATGCGTTACTAGAGTAAAAATTAAAAACTAAAACAGGACCCACAGCCCAGTAACCCTCCTGTAGGTGATGGACTCCACCTAATAGCACAAGGGTAAGAACGCTCTTTCATGAAGTGTAGCAAAGGTACAACCCCAATACGAGGTGCTTGTACTAGGTGGAATATGGAGAAAATACACCTAGTGTAAAGTATGGATGGTAGCTAAGTGCTATTTTCATAATCGTCCATCAATTGTAACAAAGGTAACTATCATTTAAAAAAAAATAGTGCAGTTCCAAAAAAGGGCTGTCATCGATGGTAACAAACGTTCCACACCGTGTGACGTGCTGGTGGTGGGCTGCGGTTCGGGACTCCTGTAGTATACGCACGCTTGTTTGGTAAGCCCATGCCTCTCAAATAAAACGTTTAACGAAAACCAAGCAAACAGCGCTACCGGGTAGAGCATTCCTGGCAGAGGGGAGAGCAGGTGCAAGCGCTGGAGACGGGAACTGGTTGGGGTGCGAGGGGAACGTTAGAGCCTGTCATGGCCAAGTGCGGGGAGCAAGAGGTAGGGTGGGGGAGAAGGAGCGGGGGAGAGGGGGGAGCTGGCCTTCCAGGACACGGCCGGGGCAGGGTGCCTGCCAGCGCGAAGGGCGGCCGGCCTTTGGGGGCTGCATCCAGAGGGTGGCAGAGCCTTAGCTCGACTTTCCAAGGCCGACTCGGGTGGCCCTGAGCTGCGTGGGCCAGGCAGGAGCCTGACTCCAAGGTCCACGTAGGAGGTGACGATGGCCAAGCTGGGGCAGATCAGACCCTCCTAGGGGACGCCTCGCCTCCTCTGGCACTAGAGACTTCTGTGGCAAAGGCCCTCAGGCAGGGCCAGGAGGCGCACCGCACCTGGAGGACAGCAGCCCCCAGCGGTCCTGGGCTCCAGGGCCCCGGCAGGGAAGGAAGCTCTGCCCTGCGTCCCCAGGCGCTCATCTTCATAGAGGTGATGAGAACCAGGGCTGCGTTCCCACTCCACTCGCCAACCCCTATCACTTCCAGATTGCTCGACTGCAAGCCTTTCTCCTTTGCACTGGAGAGAGAGGAGCCCGAGATGACAAAGGGGAAGCCAGCAGGAGCAGCCGCCTCAAGGCAAGGCATGGGAGCTCTGCCTAGAGCCCGGGGAACACTGTCCCGCCCCTGCCCCGCACCCCCTACAGGCCCTCTCGCACCCCGTGCAGAACGGCCAGGGGGCCAGGCTCCCTGCAGGGACCTTAGTGCCCCCCGGGGGAAGCCTCAGCCCTGTGACTTTCCCTTTAAGAACTGCCCGAGCCAGGGAGGCTGGCCCCGCTGGGGCTGGAGGTGGGGACAGAGGGAAAGGGGGAAAAAGAAAGAGAGAGGCAGGAAAAGTTTTTCCGAGGGACATGCAAGGCTTGCCCCTCACCCTGACGTCAGCTCTTGCCTTAATAAACCCCCCCGAGGGCTGCGGGAAGAGGCAGATGCGGAGCTCCCGATGGGCAGGGCCGGCCTGTGCCCAGCCCCCCGCGCGGCGGCCCGATCCCCCGGGCTGCGCGGCTGCCTTTGCCTCCCGCTTCCAGGTATGCGGTGGCTCCTGCCCTGGACGCTGGCGGCAGTGACGGCAGCAGCCGCCGCGGGCCGCGCTCTGGTCATGGTAAGTCCTGCCTGGGGGTGCTCCGGTTCCCACCCGCTCCTGCCCTTTGACCCTCGGGGGGGGAGGGAGTTGGGGCGCTGATAGGGGGAGGCGGCACGGGCCAGACCCACAGGGTGGACTGGGGCAGCTCGGGGCCAGCTGAACCTCGAGGAGGAGGCACGATACCTGGGGGGAAATCCCAAACGGGCCGTCCCGTTCCCACCCCCCAAACCTGGAACAAAGCAGAAAGGGACATCCACCTGCACGGGGGCCAGGGGACCTGGGCTCCAGATCCAGCTTTGCCAAGACCGGCTGTGTGACCTCGGGCTTGTCAATCACCCTTTCTGAGCTTCATAAAACGAGGAAGCTGTTAGGATGCTTCCAAAGTCTGTAGAGTTTGAAAAAGGAGTATCTGAGCCTCAGAAACTCAAAGCAGAAGGAGACAATACAGGGAGTGGAAAAGTCAAGAAAAGTTGGAAAGGGACGTGCCAGTTTTCAACAAAAGCGCCTCACCTGAGCACACCGAGCTGGGGATGATTTCCAGCCCTACTGCTGCCAGCTTGGCTGGCACAGCCCCCTGCAGTTCAAGGAGGAGGCTTGCACAGCCCTCGGCAGTGTGGGGGGGAGGCACATCTGGGTCCTGCTGGGAAGCCCACTGTTCCCAGGCGGGACTCCTGCCTCAACTTCCATCCCAGCTCAGACCGAGGGGAAAGGGCAGCACCCCCAAAGCCTGAACCCCCAAGAAGCCAGAGAAGACACGTGGCAGCACGGCGCCAGCTGCTGGGGCCGGGCCTGGGGCAGGAGAGCCAGGCACAGGGTGGCGGGGGGTGGGCAGTGGGCAGAGCCTCTGAGGCCAGGAGCCCGCAGCCCGGCCGGGGCCTGCTGCCAGCGTGGAGCGGAGATGGAGCGGAGGTGGCGGGGAGGCTCGGCCAGCGACGCCCCCCGCAGCTTCCTCTGGGGTCAGCAAGCCCCGTCCACGGAGGAGGAAGTCGAGGCTCTGAGCTGAGCTCCATCCCGCGGCTCAAGGACTCTGGCTGCCATTCAGCCGGCACCCGAGGCTGGGAGACGAGGGCTGACGCTGGCCAGGTGAGGCCACCCGCCAGGGCAGGAGCTTGTCTGTCTGCTTCACGCCTCAAGCCTCCTACCTGGCACGGGGCCTGCCTGCAGATGGTGCCAAATCACGATCAGAAAAGATGCCGCTCCATTTTACAAGGAGGAGAGACGCGCTGAGCAGGGGCTTGCCAGGGTCTCTTTGTCACTAAGCAGCCAGTGTTCAAACTGAGATCGTTAGAGGCTGAATCCTGCCCTTCCTTCCAGGGCTTTCCCAGCAGGGGGGAAACTGTGTTTCCTACAGGTTGGAGCTGCCGGAGGCCGGCACCGCAGCCTCTCCTTCGGGGCCGTGGGTGCCCCGGGCTGCTGTGTCTGGGAGGGCAGGGGGTGGATGGGGAAGGGTGAGGAGGTTCCGGGCAGCCCAGGTGTGAGTGAGAAGGCAGGAGGGACGTGCCGGGGCCCCGGCCACCTCCCCGGGAGCCGGTGCCGAGGAGGGGTGGGGTACAGAGGCGAAGGCTCGCCCGGGGCAGGTCACGGAGAGCAGAACCAGACAGGTCCAGAGCGTGGGGAGGTGGGCAGCTCCTGGGAGGGGCAGGAGGGGGCAGGAGACCTGGGGACCTTCCCTGGGGACCCAAGACTCCGCACTCCTTACTTGTCTGGTGACTCGGGGTCCTGGGACCGGGGTGCTGCGTTTGAGTTCCTGTGGCATCCCCAGAGCCCCGGGGCGGGCTGCGAGTGCGGGAACAACGCGCCCCCGGCCGCAGCGCGCGGAGCCCAGGGCTGCTCTCGTGAGCCAGACCCCCTTCCCCAGCCACACAGAGAAGGAATGCAAGTGCCGTCGGGCTCCCAGTGGGATTTTAATAGAAAAAAATGATCATAAACGATCGTATGGAAGAAAACGTCTGTAAGAATTGCCAAGTAACTTTGAGAAGGTAGAATTGCGAAGGAGAAGCGCTATCAGCTGTGAAAGCCCCACGGAAAGAAAGGTCCTGTAATTAAGAAGGAAGAGATAAATCAGGGCATGGAATGGAATGCCGAGCTCAGGAACACAGCCAAGCGTAACCAGGAAGTCAGTGTTTGACAAAGACATACTACAGATACGGCTTATTTTTTGTTCATCTCCTCCTCCTTTGCTTCCTTCTGTGTTTATAAGGGAAAGGGGTACAGTTGGCGAGCTTTACCACGTACGGTGCCAAACGCTTTATGCCCTATGCTCTAACCTTGTTAGATCCATCTAGCAAGCACCTAGTAACCTTTGTAAGTACCTCCTATAATCCCCATAACAATACTCTTAAGCAGATATAATTCTCATTCCCCTTTGTAAATGTGAAAACGGAGGCTCAGAGAGGTTAAGTAATTTGCCTGAAGTCACACAGCTAGCAAGCAGTGAAGCCGAGATGTGAACTTAGGTCTGGCTCTTTTCAATACAGCTGACCGCCTCCCTGGCCAACATATCTGTGCCCTGAGAGATGCAGAAACGTGTGGCCATGGCCCGTGGAGCTTACGGGCTTGTGTAGGAGGTGACGGGCACCCACACGTCTGAGCGAGGGGGGGGACGTGGTCAGGATGGTGCCCGCCGCTGGCTGCGTCAGCTTCGGCAAGCGGGCCTCGCGCTCCTCACCTGCTCACGGGATGAACCCCTGGGGCCACCCCCTCCCCGCTCCCGAGGGGCGGATGCGGGAGAGCCGGAGGGAGGACCCTCGGAAGCCTGGGGCTGGGTGAGCGCACGCCGCGGCGTGGCTCCCAGGCACACCTGGGGAGGGCGGAGGCCGGCGTCCAGGTGTGCAGGTGGGTCCCAGGGCCCTTCTCCCACGTAGTGCGTGAGGGATGCGCTTGGGTGTACCCGGGGGAGCGCGCGGCTGCGTGAGCCTGGTGTGTGTGTGCGAGAAGTCGGGGGTAGCTGAGGGTGTCACCCTCCACGGCGTGGGCGAGGGGGTGTCTGGAGAATGCGGCATCTGAGTGTGGCAGCCCGTGGAGTGAGTGTGCGAGGGACAGTGGGAGAACGCAGCGACAAGGGCGCACATGGTGGCTGTGGACCCCAAACCCATTTTCCGCTCTTAGGGCCACTGCAGACGACGTGGGCCCGGGAGGCGGCCAAACGCCGCCTTGACCCACGGGGCACGCCGTGCGCCCTGCACCCCCTTCGTGGGAGCTGAGCGAGCCTGTCGCCACGCCGGGCCCCCAGCCCTCACCCCCTGCCGGGAGCCTCCTTCGCCCCTCGAAGGTCTCTCCCAGCTCCGGCCCCTCCGCCCTCTGCCCGGCCGGGTGCTGGAGCGAGTGGACAGGAGGGCAGTGTCCACCCCGGCCGGGCGCTGGAGCGAGTGGACAGGAGGGCAGTGTCCACCCCGGCCGGGCGCTGGAGCGAGTGGACAGGAGGGCAGTGTCCACCCCGGCCGGGCGCTCGGCCAGGGCTTGTCCTCAGGGTGGGCACGGGACCGGGGGGCCATCAGAGGGCCAAGACGCTGCCCGGTGGGCTGGCGGCTTGGGGCGCTCCAGCGAGCCAGCTCCCCCCGGGGAGGTCCCAGGGAAGGGTCCTCGCCTCGGCCCGCGGGGCAGCCCGGGGCCGGGAGGCCGCCTTCGGCTCTGGGCAGACAGAGATCCTGGCGTTCTTCCGGGAGCCATGTCAACCCCTGGGGTGGCAGGAGGGGCTGCCCGGCACCTGGGGCTCCACCACCGGCCGGGGTGCAGCGCGGGGCGCAGGGCGGGGCTGGAAAGGCTGCCACCCGTGGCCCCGGCAGCCAGCGCGAGGTGGGGGGCCGGAGGAGGTCACGGGGGCCCAAGAGTGGGGCCTCGGGGGGCCCAGCCCCTTCTGTCCAGCCACAAGGATGCCAGAAAGGCGCCCCGCCACCCAGCACCCCCCAGGTGTGGGCGCGGAGTGCTCAGAGCTCCCCACACAGCGCCTCGCTGGAGCCACAGCACCCAGCCCTGCAGGCTGGGCCCCTCCAGCCACACGAGGCGCCTGAGCCCTTGAATGTGGCTCTAGGTGGGAAACACACGCGGCAGTTCAGAGGCTCGGTACGCGGCCAGGGCTGTAAGAGCCTCCCGAGCAATTTTTATACATTGACTCCAGGTTGAAATTGATAATATCTTGAGCATATTGGGGTCAACAAAATATATTAGTAAATTTCACCTGTTTCCTTTCACCGGTTTTATGTGTCTATCAGAAAATGTAAAAGTCCGCATATGGCTCACATTCTACTTTATTAGACCAGAAAGACCCAAGTGAACCGACAGGTATGACCATAGGTGTGTGTTGAGGAGGGGGGCTACGTGGAGGGGTCTCACCCCAGCTCCTCCGTTCATTAGCTGTGCAACCTCGGATGAGTGGCCCAGCCTCTCTGAGTCAGTTTCTTTATGTGGAAAAAGGCATGTTAGTCCTCACCTCTTGGGGAGGTTGCGAAGATTGTGGGTTTTTTTTTTTTTGGAAACAAAGCACAAGAAGTCCCTGGCACATGCAAGGGAAGCAATTGCTATTGTTCCAAAGGCAGGTGGAAGAAGCCCAGTGAGTGGGAGCACCGCGGGCCGCGGATAATCCCGGGCCCAGCGGGCTCGACCCCAGGGTGGGTGGGTGCAGGGGCACCCCAGTTGCCGGGCTGTGTCGGCGCCAGTACTGGGCGCATTTTCTGAGGCCCCAAGGTTTCCAGATCCTCGTCAGCTGCCCTGGCACATTTAAAGGGGAGTCAGCGAGCACCCTGGGATTAGCATGTGGGAGAGCAATGCCCGTGCTGCTGCTCCTTGGACTTGTCTTACAAACCCGGGGCAGGGTGAAAGACGGCGACGCAGCGGTCTAGTTCAGGGGCATGAGCGGTCCCTCCTGCGTGCTGAGCCGTGTCCTCCTTCTAGCCACGTGGTGGTGAAGTGTCTGCTCCTTATCCCGCCTATGGAGAAGGGTTCCCGTGTTGGGGACAGTTTCCTGAACTAGCCGGGAGGGGACTGGTGTGGATACAGGGAGAGGAGGTGGATGCGAGGGCCGTGGGAGCCAGGCGGGTCCCTGCACCTGGATCCCCGGGTGACACCCGCGCATCTCACGGTGACCGTTGTCTGATGATTCTTTTGCACCCTTGACTTTGCAAACCGCTGAATGCAGATAGACTCCAGGCTCTGCTCAGCCCTGAGATTCTGTAGCTGGCCGACGCTCCTCTCCACGGAGGGAGAGGAAGCTGGAGGCCGGAAGCAGGCAGAAGCAGAGAAGAAACCGGCCCCGCGAATCAGGCTAAGGGACGTTCCAGCTGGGGGTGGGGTGGGGTTAACCGCGCCCGCCCACCCAGGCAGCTCCAGGCTTGGGCTGTGGGTGGTGGGTCTGCCGGGCCCTGGTGGGGAGTGGGCGGAGGAGGGAGAGGAATCTGGAGCCCAGGCCCCGAGAGAGGAGGGCGGCGGCGATGCCTGCCGCTCAGGAATCCAGCCCTGAGTCTGGAGTGGAGAGACGCGTGCCTTGCGCCTGCCCCGGGCTGGCACAGGGGAATGGGCAGTAGAAGGGTGGGGAAATATCCTGAGGGGGCAGAGCTCGTGTAACCCCACCCTTGGAGTGGACAATAGACTTGTCTCGATAGCTAGAAGACCAGGGCAAATAATCCGTCGCTGTGTGAATTTAGGCAAGCCACTGACCCTCTCTGGGCTCGTTTTCTCGTCTTAAGAATGAAGAAGTTGAACTTGATCTCTAGGCTTGCTTTCAGCTTGAGCCAAGGCTGGTTGCTAGCTCTCATTCATGCATTGGATGGATCCATTTTTTTACAGCAGGGCTTGCAGGCGAGCATTCTGGAAGGCTTGCTAGAGGACCACTACCTGCTGCTGTTACAGAAGGTGTCGGCCTCTGCCTCCAAAAATGTGTGTCGGGGCTCTGGGAGCTCCCTCCTGGCAGGATTCCTCCCTCTCCTGTTGTCCAACACTGTTCGCCTCTCGGCCCACATCTCTTCTGTGAACCCCTCAGGGTGTACCTGGTCCCTGGCCCGCAAGACCCTCGTAAAACTGAAAAACGCAGCTGCAGTTTCCTGGCCAGTCGATCCTACCAGTTCAGTGTTGTCCTGGTCAGCCTGGTGGTTAGAATCCCTTGGGGGCTGCGTGCAAAGACAGATGGCAGCCCCCTGTCCCAGTCCCCCCAATCGGGCTGGACAGGGGTCCCAGACCCCAGAGGTTCTTTTGTTTTGTCGTGGTGCGTGTGTGTGTGTGTGTTTTAAGAAGGTACTGGGGATCGAACCCAGGGCCTCGTGGGTGGGAAGCAGGCACTCAACCCCTTGATCTACATCCACTCTCCGACCCCAGAGTTTTAACACTTCCCATCCGCAGTCGATTCTTGAGGTTTTGCAAGTTGGGGACGCATCCTTGTGCAGGACGGGCTGCCACCGAAGGGGCTCCAGTCCCCGCCCACCTCTCCCATCTCAGGGAATCATGCCTCCATCTGCCCCATCTGAAATCTGGGGCCACCACCCACCCCATCTCCCCACCAGCGGCTCCCAGCGCCCCACTCCTCCCGGCCACCAGCGGGTGCTCTCCCGAGGCCAGCCCATCCCCGTCCCTTCCTCCTGCCCCACCAGGGATTCCTGTCTTGGGTTCAAGTTTGCAGGAGCAGGAGGGAGGAGAATGAACTCTGCCACCAGCCATCTGGAATATAATCGAGCATTTGAATTTAAACCAGGGTCCATGTCTGGAGCCCGGCTTCCTCGCCTGGGCCCTGGGAATCTACCTCTGAATGAGGTTGTGCCAGAGGATTATAGGAAAGGCTGGAGGGTGGCCCTGGCACAGATGGTGCTTGGTGGGTGTCGTTTTATCTCCCGAGGGTCTGGCCCACGCTTCATCCTCTGGCACTGCTCCCAGCTCACCTTCTTGCCTCCTTCCTGGGCCCTCCTCCCCAATACTCTGCACACATGCCCACACTGTTCCTTTTGCCTGAATGCTTTTCCCACTCTTTTCTGTTTCCTGACCTTGACATCATCTTAACTAAAGCGCCCCCCCCAGGCCTTCCTCAGCCTCCAGGGGGAGCTGTCGGGGTCCCACTGGGCGACCATGGGTCCTCGTTCCTGCCTCTCTGAGCAGCTGCACCTCCTGCTCGCTCCCCGACCTCTGCAAGGCACCTGCCACCCCAGTTACCTGCGCCCCTGCCCCTGCGGGTCCTGGCACGCGCTGCCCTCTGCCAGCGTGCTCAGGCCGTCGCCTTCCGTACTGGCATGGCCCGCCTCCCTTCAGCTGCCGCCCTCAATGCCGGCACCCTAGAGGAACTCTAGAATCCCAGGGGTTGAGGGAAGGGTCCGATAAGCACTCCAGAACCAACTGCTTGGCTCGGGGGGAGCCTCCTGCTGGGCAGCGGGGACAGGGTCTCTGCAAGGGGGTCCTGGGTTGGATTTCCGAGAGGACCGGGTAGCAAGCAGTGGCCGCTGGGCCGGTTCCTGAGCCGAGGGTGGGCAGCTGGAAGCCCGAGTTCAAGTCCTGGTTCTCCTTTCACCTCTGAACCTTGATATCTTCACGTGGAAACGAGGGCAAGAAGACCCACGCTCCCCGTGCCCTGGGTGGGATAGGGTGGTGGCTTAGAGGAGGGGCAGCGCACAGCCTGGGGTCAAGAACCGGCTCTCCCACGTCCCGGGGCTGGGAGCAAACACTGCCTGCGCCTCGGGTTTTCGTGGGTAAAACGGGCTCAAAAGCCTGGCTCACTGGGCCTGAACCTCTGCGGGAGAGAGCATGAGTTGGGTGTTGATCAAGAGCCGACCGTGATCGGGCGCGTGCTGAGCCCGGGGGCTCTGCGCCTCCTGTATCTCACTGAATCCTCACAAGGATCCTGTGTGGCAGGAACTTTGATCACCCCCATTTTACAGAAGAGGAAACAGAGCCCAGAGAATTCTACTGACTTCCGCACCTCCAAGGCTCCAAAGCCCCACTGCACCCCCCACTCAGGGCGGCGAGGCCCGCTTCAGGTGTGTCCTGTGCGCCAACCCCAGCACAGGGCCCCTGCTTCTGCATCTGAGACAGGAGCAGGAGGGCGAGGGGCCATGCTGCGCAGCAGTGCCGGGGCTGGGGCCCCATCGAGGGCCTGCTCGGCGCCGACTCTCAGAGCCAGAAGGCGCTTGGTCTTCCTTTTGTCAGAGGAGACCGTGACTGGTCCAAGGCCACACGTCTCAGTGGGGACGGAAGCCAGGGGCCCCTCCTGTCCAGGTGTAGGCTCAGGTCCTGGGAGATCTGCTCGCTCCTCCCTCATGCACTGGGACACCCACCGCCACGTGCAGGCTGGGACAGGGGAGCCCTTCGCTCCTTTGGGGTAACTGAATCCACACGTGGCTGAATGAACTGGAACTAGGCAGGAGCAGGGCCCCTTGAACACCATCAGAGGATCCTGGGATCTGGAGTCAGAAGAGAAAGAGTGTTCTTTACTTGCTGTGTCTCTTTTTTTTTAAGATTTATTAATTTATTTATTTCATTCCCCTTCCCACCCCTCCCATACCCCCAGTTGTCTGCTCTCTATGTCCATTCGCTGTGTGTTCTTCTGTGTTCGCTTGTATTTTTGTCAGCGGCACCCAGCATCTGTGTCTTTTTTTGTTGGGTCATCTTGTTGTGTCAGCTCTCCGTGTGTGTGTGGCGCCATTCCTGGGCAGGCTGCACTTTCTTTCACACTGGGCGCCTCTCCTTGCGGGGCGCACTCCGTGCGCATGGGACTCCCCTACGCGGGGACACCCCTGCGTGGCAGGGCACTCCTTGTGCACATCAGCACTGCGCATGAGCCAGCTCCACATGGGTCAAGGAGGCCCGGGGTTTGAACCCTGGACCTCCCACATGGTAGGCGGATGCCCTAACCACTGGGCCAAGTCCACTTCTGTTGCTGTGTCTCTCAACCTCTGTGAACCTCCTATTCCCCAGACTGGGTCTATCCATGGTGACTCCGCTGGGTTTTGAGCATCATCTGGCCCAATGGCTCGGCTGGCTCTGGAAGGCGCCATCCTCCCCAGGGGCCGGCACGTGTGCCCTCTGGCCTTGACCCTGCCTGCCATCGCCATGCCTTTGAGCTGGCCGATCCTGGCTCGAATCACGTTGTTGAACACCCGCATTCATGCAGGTTCCTCAGCTCGGAGCCCTCTCTGCCCTTCCTCTGGCCAATTCCCACCCATTCTTTAAGATTCAGGGCAAATGCCTCCTCATCCAGGAAGCCCTCTGTGCTCCTATGCCCTGCCCTTCATCTTCTTGCTCTCACAGCCCTTACCTGGACCATAATCAAGAGGCCCTTAGTGTGGCTGGTAGGTATGACAGCTTGAGACTGGGATGCTTGGATTCAAATCCCAACTCTGCCATTTACTAGTGTCCTTGGGAAATTTCTTGACCTCGCTATGTCTCAGTTTACCAATATGTAAAATGGGGGTGATGATAATAAAAGCAGTCTGCCCCTTAGGGTTATTTTAAGGATTAAATTACTTATTTAAGGTATATACTAATAAAAAAGGCTGACAAGGCTTAGCCTAGAACAAGATGTAGACCTTGAGTGGATCTTGATTCGAAGAAACCACCTCTTGAAAACAAACAAAAAAAATCTTTCAGAACGCTGAAGTGCAATTTGAACACGGAGTAGAGATTAATTAGAGAAAGTTAGGGAATTGTAACTCATTTTATTGGGTTTGAGAGTTGCATGGGTTTTTTTTTTTTTCAATTCCTCACACTTTAGGGACACACGGAGGTATTTACAGGTGAAGCCACGTGATGGTGGAATTTGCTTTGAAATACTCAGGAATAAAGAAGCACGTTTGGGAGAGGGAGGAATAAGACGGGCCGTGCGCGTGAGAACTGCTGAAGGTGGGCGAAAGGTGCCTGCGGGCCCAGCACATTATTCCCGCAACTTTTGTGAATGTTTGGACATGTCTAACCAGGAGTTACCACGATTAAATCAGTTATTACATAAACGTGCTTAGAAAAAGCACTTGGACCAACACCTGCCAGGGGATTTGTACTCTGCAAGTGCTCTTACTAAGAATCGGCATTCTCCACCAGGGGTCGGAGAAGCAACCCTTTTCTGTAAAGGGTCAGAAAGTAAATAGTCTAAGGTCTGTGAAGCTGCTGCTACAGCTGCATCTTTTTTAGTTGTTGTTTTCACAGCTCTTTAGAATGTAAAAACCATTTCCTGCCCTGACAAAAACAGGCTGTGAGCCACCCATGGCCCCTGGGCGGGAGCTGGGACCCTGGCTGTTGAAAGTCCTTCTCCCTTCCCCAGCGCTCTGGCCTCTGCCTTGAATGCAGTGGAGGCTTTCCTCGTGCGGGGTGAGCGAGTGAGTGAGTGAGTGGAGGAATGAATGAGTGCGTGGGTGTGGAAGGCTCTGCTCTCAGAGGGCTCATGACTTGGAATACTGGCTTTTTGCCTCTTCCAGCCACTCCGTATAAAGAAACCCAGCTTCCCCTACCTATCAGCTCAGAGCCTATTTGTTTATTAAAAACAAAGTAAATAAACCAATGATTAGACGAGCTCACCAAAAAAACCTCCCACCCACCCCCGCCCCCGACGCGCCGGCAGGACGACGCCAAGGCAGCCCCGGGGCCTTCAGTGCCTCAGTCCCCGGCACCGGAGCGGTGGCGCAGAAGGCGCGCATGGGACCCGCCGTCCAGGCGCTGAGCGGGCGCGTGCTCCCGGGTGGGGGCTCTGCAGGGCATGGCCCCCCGCAGGGCAGCGCCCGGGCGCGCAGGGGTGCGGGGGGGTGCGGGGGCCGGCCGCTCCGGGGCGCCCCGGCGCAGGGCGGTGGCGGGGGCGGGGTGCGGCCGAGCCCAGTCCCCGCGGCCGCGCGCAGCCCGGGGTCGCCGGCTCCCACTCCCCCCGGGGCCCTTCCTTTCGGCGACGGAGAGGCCAGAACCCCCCGGCGGGGCTCCCGCTCCTAATCCCGGCGCCCCGCGGGGCGGCGCCGGCCGTTCCTGCCTCGACCCTGCCCCCTGGTGGCCCGCCGGGGCGCGGCCTCCCGGCCCAGGCCGGAGCCCCGCACGCGCCCCGGTCTCCTGCCCCGACGCCCGCGTGGTGCTCGGCACCCGGGGGGCCCGAAAGGGCGCGCGGTCGCGGAGAGGCCCACGAGGGCTCAGCGCCCCGCTTCTGGGGCTGCCCGGGCGCGGCGGCCTGACGGCCCCCCCCCACCCCGCGGGGCCACCTGCGCGTCTAGGGGCGCTCCCCGCCCGCGAGGACCGCGCCTGGAGCCTGCTTGATGGGTGGGGCAAGGAAGGAAGAAATGAATGTGAACGACTGAGAGAGCAGGGCAGCCCGGTATTAAGAGAAAGGGCTCCGGAGGGACCCTCGGGAGCCAAATCCACTTCCCTGCTGTGAGACCCAGAGCGAGTCACCCAGACATCTGTGAAATGGGAAGAATGACAGTAAGTGAGGGTCGTGGGACTGCCGGAGGAGCCCCTCATCGGCGCCTTTTTCCAAATGAAAAAATAGATGCTCAGGGAGGGGAGCACGGCCCCAGGTCACCGAGCTCCGAGGGGGGTGGGAACTCGGTCCCCCCACTGCAGGCGGGCTCTGCTTCCTTCTCACCCCGGTGCCCTGCTCAGCCAGGAGCCCGCTGCTCAGAAGAGCGCAGCTCCCTCATCAGAGGGGACGGCTCAGGTGCCCTTGGTGCCACACCCCAAGGCCAGCCTCTCTCTGCTTCCATGCCTACCACCATGTGTGTTTGTAAAAATGAATTAAAACTGCTACTCAAAGTTCCAATTACAGACTTACATGTTCCCAAAGGAAGAGGGGTCCGTTTCCAGAAAGCTAGGCCACATTGTCATCTGTAGTTACTTCTCACTTTTAAGCATCACTTCAAAGTTAGATATGCAGCATTCGCTACATCTTGTTTAATTTCAATTTTTCCCTTCTGAATTTTAATCAGCTTGAGTGTGTCCATTAAGTGCGTGACTGAAGGGCTCAATTGGTTGTCTTGACCTTGCCTTCCGATTGCCTGCTTTGTCTAGATGGGTTAAGGATCGGCTGCTTCGGGGTCTTAACGTTGGGAAATGCCCCCCCCCCCCATTTTTATTCCATTTTCAGTCATTTTAGCAAAGCATCAAGGACAGAGTACAGTATTATTTTCCCGTACCTGCACAGGCCCTGCTCACTGAGTAGTTTGTCCCTTGGGAAATCACCAAGCGTGCCTTCTCCAGGTCTCCCTGGGATGTGTTGTGGAAGGCAGCTTAGGGTGTCGGGAGGCAGGGCCTGCAGGTGTGGGTGCCCAGAAGGCATGTGTTCCCAAAAGGGAGTCGGCTTAGACCCGGTCTCCACTTCCAGGCTGTAAAACTACCACCCTGCCATGGGTTGGCTTGAACTAGGGAACTTACTGGCCCACGGTCTTAGGGCTAGAAGTCCAGCCAGGGGCATCGGCCCGGCGGCGCTCTCTTCCCGCTGACTGTGGTGGGGGCTGGTGCTGGTGGGGCCTGGATGCGGCTTTTCTGTCGTGTGGCAATGCACACGGCAGCCTCTTTTCCTCTCCCTCCCGGGTCTTGGTGATTTCCAGCCTCTGGCTACTGCCGGTGGCTTGTTTCTCTCTCTACCTAGATTTCAATTGCTTATAAAGGACTCCAATAATCAGAATTAAGGCCAAATCCAGTTCAGCGGGGCCCCACCTTAACTGAAGTGACATCCTCAAGAGCTCCTGTTCACGATGGGCTCACATCCACCCGACCTGGGGTGGGGACCCGGACATGCCTTTCGTGGGGGACAGGATTCTCTCCCCAGTATGCTAAGGCCGTGGGTCCCCCTCCCATAAAAACCACCAGGGCTGCAGGTCAGACTGCTGGCTCTGGGCCCCAACCTGGAACAAGTGACGCTGAATGTTCCAGGCAGGGCCCAGGACCCGGTATGGTCACAAGTCCCGCAGGCCAGTGGTTCTCCGGCTTTGCTGCCTTTAGACTCGCCTGGGAAGCTTTGAGAAATCCCAGGGCCCAGGCTCCTCCCAGACCAGTGAAATGGGAACCCGCGGGGTCAGTGCCCAGGCTCCAGCGAGTTCAAGCTCCCCAGGCGGCTCTAACGTGCTTGGGATTCCCTGGGTGCCGCTGAGGAGGGAGGGGAGGGCTGGCGAGCAGCCTGAAGGGCTGAGCTCAGAGGCTGCTGCGGGCAGGGCCGGGCTATAACCCTGCCTCGGGCATCCCGCCAGAGAAGCATCTCGGGGCTCCTCGCCCCCTTCTTGTCTTCCCCATAAACACTGCGCTATTTGCAAGAGTCTAATTCCAGAAACGTGTCGTGAAAGAGGCTTCTATAGGAGCGCCGGCGACGTGGCAGTGTCCACGGCTGATCTGCTCTTTCTCTGGCCTGCCTGGACCGCATTTTCCTTGCTTCTTAACTCCCCCCTCCCTCTTGGTCCTTCGCAGCTTCTGCTCTTGGGAAAATAATGTAGAAGCCGTACTGCAGTGAGTTGGCAAAGCTTTCCTTCATCTGCAGCCCCGGGGAGCTGGCGGTGGGCGAAAGGACAGCTGTCGGGGTCTCTTGGGGAAGGGGCTGGGGCAGGCTCCTGCCTGTGGCTGGGGAAAGCAGGGGAGGCTCCAATCCCTCCAAAAAATGGGAGGCTGCCGAGGGCTTCCTGGGGTTCCATGGGGGCGGCTTCCTGAGGGGGCTTGCCAGGGGCTGGGAAGTTGGAGTCCACCAGGACCTAAGGAGCCGAAGCTCTGGGGAACGCCTCCCTCCCCCCGTCCTCCATTCCTTTTCGGACAGAAAAAGAGCCATTTCCTTGATGGCCATGATCCATTTACCAAGGCAGAGGGCAGGTGGACATGCCATGGGCTCCCAGGCATTCGAGGGGGCTGATGGTCTATGCGAGAGAGAGAGCAGGGAAAGAGGAAGGGGGAGAGGCAGGGAGAGGAGAGAGAGGGGTGCCTTACTTTAGAGGGGGCAGGGGATCGGAGCACCAAGCAGCGAGCAGGAAATGCCCCTGTCATGGGCTGCCCAGCCTGAAGGGGCACAGGAAGCCTGCCGCTGTGTGCACACAGGGTGCCGGGAGTCCCCATGACACCCCATCGGCACCCCCACCCCATGAGCTGCCGCCTGCCCCTCGGGGAGCCCCCTCCATCCCAGCAGACGGGGCTACCCCCCTGCCCTCTGTGCTCCCCCAAGCAGGTCCGCTTGGTTCTCCGTGGTAACCCCAGCACCTCGCTCGGTGCCCACCACAAAGTAAAAGCTGGCTGTAGATGCGTCGAGGGCACAAATGAATGGGATAAGGAATGAGCGATTCCTTCGTCAAAGCCTTTATCACAGCGAGCTGCGGTGATCAGTTTAGATGTCTCTGGCCTCCGCAGGTGGCGAGCCAGGGAGGCCAGCGGCAGTATCTCATGCACTTTCGTGCCCTTTGAGCTTAGCACAAAGCCTTGGCACATCGGTGCTCAATAAGCGTCTGTTGGTAGAAGGAATGAAAGAAAATTTCCCCAGCTGAACTGCCCACCCTCCAGAGCTGGAAGCGCGTGTCATCTGCCTCCCTGTGTGCACAGCCAAGCCCAGAGAGTGTGAATTCATTGACCATCAGAGAAGAATGGCCTCGCTGGTGGCCAGCAGCCAGATACCTCAGGGACAGTGCTGGACAAGGGCATGGAGATTCAGAGAGGGCCCACTGAATCCCGGTGTCGTGGGAGCCTGGTGGGAGCCTGGGAGGCTTCCCAGGCCAAGCAGGACTGCAGTCTGGGAGTATCTGACCACTAGATGGCGCCACGAGCAAGGACTGGGCTCAGCGCATCACAGCGCCCACTGGCCCCTGCCCAGCTTCCCTTGTCCAAAGGAGGCTCTCTCGGGGCGTCCCTAAATGGGCTCCAGGTGTGGAGCCCCCAGGCAGGTGCTTGGAAAGGAGGGTCCTTCCGGGGACAGGAGGCTGGATCAGGTGACCATGGGGACGGCGGTGAGGGGCCTTCACCGGGTCACAGCCCCCCCCCCAGCTCCGCTCAGTGTCCAGACCCCCAGCCTGTGCTGGCTCCGGGGCATGGGGCAGCACGCACACCCGAAGCAGCGCAGGAAGGCGTGCTCTGGGCGCTTGCTGGGTGCCACGCCCTGACTTGGGCCTCTGCAGCCATCACGCCCTTTCACCCGGGTCGTCGCACCCATAACACAGAGGGGGATGTCAAGGCCCAGCAAGACTAAAGAGCGTGTCCAAGGCAACGCAGGGCGAACGAGCCAGAGCTGGATGGACACCGCCTTCTCTCTCAAGGTCCCGTGTTCTTTCCTTGACACCCAAACTGAACCCGTGCTGGAGGAGGGGGTCCTAGGACATGCCCAGCTGGATAGCCCTGATTATCAAAGTGTCTCCAAAGCCCTTTTAGGCACCCATTCACCCAATAACCATTTGCAAAGCCCTAGTGTGTGCTGCGCCATGTTTCAGGCATGTAGAGAGGAAGGCAGAGGCCTGCCCTTTAGGGGTACATATTCTCATGGGGGAGACTGGCAATTACGAGAGGGATGCACGAGACTCTCGCTGGAGCACCGAGGAGGCAGCATGGCTTGTCGGCCTGGGAAGGGCAGGGAAGGCTTCCTGGAAGAGAAGGCTTTTTCTTCTTCTGCCAAGAATACATTTTGAGAACCTAGGGTCAGGTCAAAGGTTCCTGCAGTCACTGCCTGACAAGGTGGTCAAAGAAAAATGGCTCTCCAAGGAGCGAGAAAGAGGTGGTGTGTTTGGTTTTATTTATTGATCTGAAGGTTTTGGTCTTTTGTTGTGTTTTTTTGAGGAAAAGCAAACAAGGGCGGGAAAACAAATACCTCCCAGGAGGACACCATGGCCAAACCCCAGAGAGCTCTGGGCCCCTGCCAGCAAGGCCTGCCAGTGCCCGTCACCCTGGGGACCTCCCACCCCGGCGGGGCTGCGGGCCTGAGGCTCGTGGCTGTCCTGGGACTCTGTCCCTACCCCAGGACAGAAGCTGTCCATCTGTCCTCGCTGAGGAGAGGACAGGGCAGGGAGGAGCCAGGCAGCCCCACGCGTCTTCCTTGGTGTCACTGTGTGCCGGGCACTGAGGTCACAGGAGCGGATGGCCCCCGCCCTGCCCTTGTCCTTGCAGAGTTCACCTCAATCAGTACAGGTGCTAATGTGTACTTACCGAGCTGTGCAGAGAGAAGGAAAAGCCAGGCGCTCCCAGAAGGGGACATAACTTTGATCCATGGATCAAGGGGTTCCTCTCAGAAGAAGGGGTTTTTAAGTGGGGACTGAAGGATGCACAGCAGATCTCCAGGTGAAGAGAGGTGGGAACAGCATTTTGGTGGCAGGGAATTGCACGGCAAAGGCTTTGCGGTAGGAAAGGGGTGGGTCCAACCTGAGGCCCTGACATAAAGCCTGGAGGTGATGAAAGCATCAAATCAGCATTTGCCTTTTTGACTTTCAAGGCTCCTCCAATCAATATCTCCTACACTTCGTGGGCCTGCCCAGAGCCACGGGTCTGACTAATGCAACCCCTCAGCTTCATCGCTGACCCCGCCTCTGGCCCACCGAGCAAGCGTGTGCAAGTGGACCGCACTGCCTGGCCGGGGCGCCGGGTTCCCTGGTGCTGAGAGCTGCCGCGCCCGCCCCCGGGCTGCCCCACTGCCCAGGACTCAGCGCCTTGCCCTGTAGCATTTTACCTCCAGAATCTCTCTCCCCTAAGCTGAGGCCCTTCGAGCCCAGGGACGCGTTTTTTATTAATCTTTAAACTTAGGAGAGCCTGAGAGCTCGGCAAATGTTTGTTGAGTGAATGAAAGAGACCGGAGAAGGCCAACGAGAAGAGTAGAGAAAGGAGCGCTGCGTTTTTTGTGTCCAGCCGACAATGGTGTGACCCCGATGGGTCCCTATGCCTCCTGGGGTCCCCGTTTTCTGCTCTGTTGAAGGGTGAACCTGTCTGAATATCTCCACTCCTGGAGTCCTTAAAGGCCTGCAGACCCTTTCTATGCGAATCCATAGAGGGGGCTCCACTGGCAGGGGAGGGAGCTGAGGGCCTGCGGCCCCAACGCCTCCCCCAAAGCCCTCGCCCCACCTCTGCTGACCTCAGAATTTAGGCGTCCTGGCTAGGAACACTGGGTGGAATGCCCCGCTGGGGTGGGGCGCCCGGGAGCAGGGGAGGTGGCTGGAAGCCTCTGGCTCAGTCCTCCGTTCTGCATCCCTGGGCGAGCCCCTCCCTTCCGCTGTCGCTGAGCGCCTCAAAGTGGAGACTGAGGGGACCATGGCGATTCGAGAGGCAGCAGGGTGGGCAGGGAGGTGACGGCACCCCGGGGCCCCGGGCACCTGCTGTGCTTGCCCGTTCTCCAGGCTGGGTGTGGACCCTTGGGTCCTACTTCCCTCCCCAGCTGGCCCGTGGTTATCCCGTTTGCCCGAAGGAGGATGTGCCTGCTGGCTGCTGAGTGGGGGGTACCGTCACCTTAGCACTCCCTGGAAAGACCCTTCCACCGGTTTACAAAGGGACCCTAACTGATCTCCCCCCAGGGCATCGGGAGGCCCTGCCCGGAGCCCCAAGGGGACCCTGTCAACCATGAGTCATCGGACCCAGCGAGGTCCTAAGGTGCCCCCAGTGGAGTGAGCGGAAGGGAGGTGGTCGGCTGGGGTAGACCAGAGGCTGTGCGCTTTGGCCAAAGGCGTTTTGCCCCCTGGGGCCTCAGCACCTTCAGCTTCCTCCTCCGGAGCCTGAGGCCGGCAGCTCCCTGCTCTGGGCTGGGGAAGATCAAATTAGGAGGGAACCGCGCAGGAGCTCAGGATGGCCAGAGCGGCGCGGGGCGGGCACCCGGGCCCGGGCTCACCCCGCCCTGGGGCGCTGAGCCCGGCCTCTGCACAGCCAGCGCCTCCGGCCCGGGCGCCCACGGAAACGCCGGGAAGCAAGGAGCAGGGCGGGCGTGGCGACGGTGGCGACCCGGGACCTCGGGCCCTGCAGTCTGCCCCGGGCCCTCCTTCACCGCCCCCGTTCCCTCCGCAGGCCTCCCCTCCGGCCCCCACGGCCGTGGCCGCCACCCCAGCGCCGCCGGAGGACACGGCCTCCCGCCCCCAGTTCTGCAAGTGGCCGTGCGAGTGCCCGCCGTCCCCGCCCCGCTGCCCGCCGGGGGTCAGCCTCGTCACCGACGGCTGCGAGTGCTGCAAGGTGTGTGCCCAGCAGCTCGGCGACAACTGCACGGAGGCCGCCGTCTGTGACCCCCATCGGGGCCTCTACTGCGACTACAGCGGGGACCACCCGAGGTACGCAATAGGAGTGTGTGCACGTAAGTGAGACCCTCTGCGCCTTCCCGCCAGCCCCCGTGCCCCAGCTCCGGCCCAACCCCGCTCCCTCGGCAGAGCCACAGCCCCCTTCCGGGACAAGCTCCTGTCGGGCAGGAGGTGCCCCAGCCCCAGCCTGGGGAGAAAAGGGGCCTGCGTTCCTCCTGCCGACAGAGCCTCACCTCCGCCCTGGAGACACCCCTGTACCCGGGGACAAGGGTGGCCCCGACCACGACCTCAGCCTGGTTTTGTTCTCAGGGATGGGGTCCTTTGCCAGGTGCCCCTGGCCTCCCAGGGGACAGCCAGGACACCGCAGAGCCCCAGATTATTTTAGCAATACTGTGAATTAAAACCATATATATATATATTAAATCTAGTAGCTATGAAGAAATGAAACCAAGTCACCTGCCACCATCCCTTCTTCCCAGCCATCCACGTTGCTCCCGTTCTTATAGTCACTCTGAACTAAATCGTTGAGCTCTTTCTTCCGGTATATGTAATATGTGTCTTATGTGTGACATTTCGATTTTGGATATTTTATTAATGGTCTTATAGGATAGCTGATGACTCAGCTACTCAGTACTATCCACACTCCTCCCCTACTGTCCAAATGTCATTTTCATAATTTTTGTTACATGGTAATAAGTGTTGGCAGTGTTATGACTACATGAACATTGTTCACTGCAGCATGAAATACTGTACTTGTTTGATTTCCTTTCTTATAAAGCCTTTTGTTTTTCCTGGAGTCTCTAATTGCCTTTGCTTTCTCTGTAGTCGTGGTCTCTCTCATATTTGGGAGGGATTTTTTTTGTTGTTTGCTTTTCCAAGTGCTCCGTCATGGATATTCTGTCCTTTTTTCTTCCCAGAAACTTCCTTTTATAGAACTTTCTGACTACTTGGCTCTCTCTTGACTGGTATTCCCTTAGCTCGAGTCATCTAAGCATTTCTCCTTTTAAAAGACATGACCCAGCATGATGAAGAGAGGTAATGAAGTATCATGACACAGCTACCTCGCTTCTGAAACGCTGCTAAAAGCCTCATAAACCCAGTCTCCCCCTTCTTCCTTAGCACTGAAGCAAGCCTTCCCTCCAACTGTGACCCCATCAGCACCCCATTACATAGTCTCCCCTTCTCTACTAACCCATGTGTTTCCTGAGGTGGATTGTTGATGGTGCAATTCCAAGTCAGACAGTCCTTCCAGAGCCTTGTGGTTAATTTATGGGCATTTTCTGTTCTTTTATCACTGGTTCAAGCTTCAACTTTCATATCAAGTCACCTGTCTTTGGCTTTGAAAGTTGTCACTCCTGCTTCCCCAACTCTTCTACTATTTTAGTTCCTTTTACTGAGACCCATTATTAGCTGTAAAACGGAGTGTTCAAAGAAAGCATGCAGCCCCACCTGCTCAGGTACCTGTGTCATGTTGATTTAAGATGCTACTCCTGAGCCCCACCTCAGGCTTTCTGGAATCTACACTTTTAACAAGACTTTCAGGTGATTCTCATGTGTGCTGTAGACATACACAGCCAACCACGCACCCTGTCCTCGTGGCCCAGGTAGGGAAAACTAGCCTGGCCTTCCCGCACTAGAAACACCCCCGGTTACGTGAGACTTTCTTGAAGTTTTGTTCCCCCTATACAGCTGCTCTTCAAAGCCAGTAAGACCTTTATCCACTTCCCCCCAGTAACACTATTTGCTGAAGCTTTGTTGAGGACTTAACACGGGCCAGCCCACTCCTCTGTAGACGTTCCCTCCTGGATCCCAGAAACTTTGCCTCCTTCCTCGGGAGAGGCCTGGGACACCCCCTCTTCTAGCCCCCATCACCCTCCATTTCTTTGTAGCTCAGGTCCTGCCTGCACTCAGTACAGCCTCAGTCCAAATTCTCTCCCCACCAATGAGCCCCTGGGTATTTCCTTTCCTTTACTTTTTGGGGAGAGCCAAACAAAACCATGGTCTGAGGAAGCTTTTAATAGGCTGTGCGTTTACCAAAGGCTCCCTGCTCATAAAGGTTGGCAGGCGTTGGAAGCAAGAGCTAAGCAGGTGCTGCAGGGCTCCTTGGAGCCTTCACGTGCCCACCTGCCTCGGGAGAGTCCCAGAGGGAGCTGCCATAAGCGGCCCTTTCTTTTCAAACTTGTTTGAACACTGAACTCTTCTGTTCAGGTGGATTTTTTTAACCTACCTACCCCCCGCCCAGGCAACACATACATCACCTACATCCATACATGTATTCATAGACATACATGCCTAACACATGAGTCTAGCGTTCTACTGAACCTTTTTCCAGCAGTTCTGCCATCGTGTCTGAGTTCATGAGACCTTACTGTAAGAAATAACAGGTCTAGAAGACTAGCGAGAGGCCGGGGAAGGCATGAAAGAGATGTCCCTCCCGTGGCCATTCTCTCAGCCAGCGGTCGGCTCCTCCGACGGACAGTTCCTGGGACGGGCTGAATCTATCCTTGGTGAGTTGAATGAATTAGGGCAGGATGAGGCAGGGAAGAACGAGCCACATTGGTACAAATGACACATAGAGAAGATGGTGGGGACCATGACCAACTGGTCACTGTAAGCTTTGCTTGCCAGGGGTCCCCCCTCCTGGGCCCCAGCCTGCTGTTGCAGACAGACCAGTGAGCTTGGTCTTGGCCAGTCTGCTCACTTTTCAAGAGAATCCGGAAGTGCAGATTTGCATACGATTTGCCAATGTTGGCAATAAATGCAAAAATCTTTTTAAAAACACTCTGTGGGCCTAACCAAATACATGTGTGGGCAGAGTCTGACCTCCGAAGTTGACTGGCTATTTCTGTTGCATAAACACCACCCTGTGCTGACCGCAGGTCAGGCCTGAGGGCAGTGTGTTTGGGTGGCAGGATGGGGACATTTACAGGCAGACAGACTTGGGTTTTCAGTCCTGGCTCGGACTCTTGCGAGCTACGTGACTTCGGGCATGTCGCTTAAGGTGCGTGATGAAACCGACCTCGTGCGGTTTTTCAGGACTAAAATGTGACCTGCCTCTTTTGGTTCGGGTTCGTTTGCTTTGTTTTAGCTTTTCCGTGAAGGAGTCGTCTCAGCCCCATTCCACAGCCAACCTCAGAGGAGGGTCTTGTTCCAGTTCCTTCCAGAGGAGGCAGAGTCCTGGCCCCAGGCGCCCAGTCTGAAGAGTGGGGGGAAGCAAACTCATCCATGGTCTTTGGAGCTAGACAGCCTGAGTTCAAACCCTAGGACCACCACTGACTAGTATAGTAGTATGACTTTAGGAAAGCCACTACACTTTTGAAGTCTGTTTCCTCATCAAGTCCGTTGTGGCAAATAATGCCTTCCTCTCTGGGTGGCCTGGGATTTCAAGGGCCTGATACACGGTAGTAGCCAATGAAGTTTAGTGCTCGCCCCACCCGTACCTATCCACCACACATCCTTCCCTCAGTCCATCACCCATCCAGCCTTCCTTTCATCCATCCCAACATCTATTCATCCATTCACACAACGAACATTAACGGGTGATAATACAATGGGGTTCCAACAAGGCATGGCCCACTGTCCTTGCTCCTATAGAACTGACAGTCCACTGGGGGTGACGGTAGAGAGAGTAAAGGCTCAGGTGGCCGAACAAGGTGATTTCAGTTCCTAGAAGTCATTCAACAGGAGGAAAGCAAACCAGTCCCTGCCTCAATTTGCATCTGAGATTGGATGAAGGTAAACTCAGCCAGCCTTGCCATTTTGCCAGGAGCTGGTCCTTTGGTCAATTAGAAGGAAAGAAGGTAGATGCGGGGGGACCTCAGAGCCTTCTGATGGGTCCATTCCTCAGCCACCATGAACCCCCTGCTCTTCCTCGAGCTTCTGGCAAGCAGGCTGGCCAAGGCCAGCACCGTCATCCCATTTCCCCACCAAAGCTCCAAGGAGACTGTGAGAAGCTTCTAGACGCAGCGGTTCTCAACCTTGGCTGCACACTGGATTCACCTGGGGAGCTTTCAAAAGCGCTGAGCCTCGAAATGAAAACTACCGAGGCCTGGTCCCGCCCCCGTGTTCTGGGGCACATGAGGGCATGGCGTGACCACGGTTGTAACAGCTACCCAGGTAGGTCCCCGTGTGGCTGGGGTTGAGAACCCCTGGGCCACAGGGACTCCCAGTCTTCCAGCCCCCACCGCTCCACCCCGCGTTCCCACAGCCAGGGAAGGAACCTGGGCTCCCGCCCAGTCTCCCCCCACCAAGACACACCCACCGGCACACCCACACATGCACAGCCCTTCCTGGAGGCACGGGCCGGCAGGAGTCAGAACGCAGAACGCTCCCTCTGCTTCCCTCCCCCAGCCTCTCCCCCACCTCCTCTCCTGGTGTCTAGTGGAAAGGAAACAGTCTGTGGAGTCAGAGCTCCTGAGTTCGAGTCCCAGCTCGATCATTCGCCAGCTGCATGACCTTGAGCAAATCTCCCAAACAGAGAAAATCAAACTCTCCTCCTGAAGTCCCTGAGTGACTGGACGAGATAACATGTCAGGTGGCGCCGGCAGGCCAGGTGGTCAGTAAATGTCGCTCCTTTCCTCTCTGCGCTCTGTCCACGTGAATTAGCAGGCCAGCAAAGCCCGGTATTGCCCCAGGACTCAGGCAGACTGAGATTCTGGTGCCAGCTGCTCCGCTCTTCTGGGTGTGGCCCTTGGGCATGTGACTTAGCCTTGCAGAGAGAGCGCTTTGCTAGATGTGAAATGATGGTGATAGTGTGGTAGTGGGCCCTTCTAGGGTCCTTACAGAGTGGAAATAAATAGAGCAAATGTGGCATGACACAGAGCGGGTCCCGTGCCAGAGACATGGCGGGCACTCCCAAACCCTCCCTCCTGCTGGAAGTTGGGATTGTGCAATAGTCCCCACGTCCTGGCAAATCCAGGAGACAGGACTCTTGGCACACCCCGAAGCTACACTTGCCCTCCTCTGGGGACTCTCTGCCTGCATGTCCAGATGCTGTCCCCATGGCAGGACGTGACACCAAGGCCCAGCAGGCCCCAGATCTCTTCCTGGCACTCCGGGCTTTGCAGAACCCACTTCGCGTTGCTGGCGCTTCATGTCCAAAGGCGTCTCAGACGAGCACCTTCCCCCACACCTGCTTCTCCTGGCGGGGACAGAGCATCTCCTCCCTTCCAGCGCTCGAGTCAAAGGAGGAGGAGTCATCCATCCTTGACTGCTCTCCTTCTCTTCCCTCACCTCCATCCAGCAGCAAGCCCCGCAGCCTCTTCTGGAAGCTGAGCCCTTCTCTGCAGGGCTAACAGCCCCTCCCTGTTCCAAGCCATGCCCGTCTCTCTCGTGGGCTACGGGGGTGACCTCCAACTCTGCCCTTGCCCTCTTCCGTCTGTCTCAGTCGGCAGCACAAGTGTTCTTGTAAGGCATCATTTACTTATTGAGCGCCTGCTGTGTGCCAGGCATGGTTCTGGGTTCTAACGGCTTTGCATCTTCCTCTGAGTTTTCAAGGAAGCCCCCTCTGAAGTCATCTCTGCCCTCCCCTCCTCTCTCCCTTCACCACCCATCACCCATCTCCCAGCCTAGCCTCCCAGCTGTCCTTCCTGATCCCCTGGTCAGCTCCCTCCTCTGCCTGGAGGGTTCCTCCCTGCAGTCCCCCAGAGGTCACTTTCTTACTTCCTTCAGGTCTCGGTGAAAGCATCTTCCCTGCCCACCTGATTTAAATTTGCACCTGCCTCTCCTTCCTGCCCACCCTTGCGCTCTGCTTCCTTTTTCTCCCTGGCTCGAGCCGCCATCAGCAATCCATATGAGTTCCTACTCCCACTGGAAGGTAAGCTCTCCAGGGACACAGGCTCCCCAGTGCCTAGAAGGCTGCAGAAATAGGACCTGCACGATGGAATGCCCTTGCAGGGGGTGCTGCCATCTGCCATGCCTGCCTCCCACACAGCTCGGAGCCCCAAGGGAAGGACCGCGACCAGCAGCATCTGTGGAGGTGCGGGGGTCCTCCGAGGCAGCGCCAGGTCCCTGCCCCCGCCGCACTCACGCCCTTTCACCCCGGGACACAGCCCGGCCACCGGCTTCTGGGCGGCAGCTGGAGCCACCGTGCATGCCACGCTTCTGGCTCGCTGCCACCACGCTCCCCGCCTTGTCCTGGCAGTGCCCTCTGCTCCCTGCTCCACGGCCCTCTCCCTCCCCAGGGCTGGGGAGACCCCCCAGGGTCGGGGCGTGGCCTCGCCGGTCATGGGGAGGGCTGCCAGGGGTCTGGGGGCCCCCCTGCCCGCCGGGCCTGACCCCGGCCGCTGCTGTGTTCGCAGAGGTGGTCGGCGTGGGCTGCCTCCTGGACGGCGTGCACTACAGCAACGGCCAGGCCTTCCAGCCCAGCTGCAAGTTCAACTGCACCTGCGTCGACGGCGCGGTGGGCTGCACGCCCCTGTGCCTGCGCGCGCGCCCCCCGCGCCTCTGGTGCCGCCGCCCCCGGCGGGTGAGCGTGCCCGGCCGCTGCTGCGAGCAGTGGGTGTGCGAGGACGACGCCAGGAGGCTGCGTGACACGGACGCCGTAGGTGGGTGTGGGCGCGTGTGGGTGGGCGGGGGTGGGGTGGGGACACGCAGCGCCTCAGGGGCCACTCCCCGCTGCCCCTGACTAGCTGTGTGGCCTTGAGAAAGCCGATTCTCCTCTGGGACCCCACTTTCCCATCTCTAAGAGGGAAGCAATGCCTTCTGTCCTGATGGTCCACGGAACCCGTCATTGAGGAAGTGCTTTGCGGGAAGCAAGGCCGACAGGCACGGCATTCTCTCTCCACTTGAAGAGATGGGGGGTGAAGGCCGGGGGAGGCCCGAGCCACAGCTGCGAGGGCAGGAGAGGGAGTGGCTGGGACCAGCTGGAGTGGAGGCTCCTGTTGACTTGAGGGTGGGTGGGGCAGGGGAGGCTTTGGCCAGGTAAGCCAGGTAAGAGGAAGCCCCAGGGAGGGAGGATGGGGGCAGGCCTGTTCCACAACTGCTTCTGGGACCTACCCAGTGCCGGGCACTTAGTAGGTACCCAGTCAATGTCTGTCAGATGGATGGATGGAAGGATAGATGGATGGAAGGATAGATGGATAGAAGGATGGATGGATGGATGATGGAAGGATGGAAGGATGGATGGATGATGGAAGGATGGATGGATGCATGGGTAGAAGGAAGGATGGATAGAAGGATGGATGGATGCATGGATGTAAGGAAGGAAGGATGGATGATGGAAGGATGGATGGATGGACGGTTGGATGGACGGTTGGATGGAAGGTTGGATGGACGGTTGGATGGATGGACAGACGGATGGACGGACGGATGGACAGATGGATGGATGGGTGGATGCATGGGTGGAAGGAAGGAAGGAGGGAAGGGAGGGGAGGAGGGAGGGAGGAAGAAAGGCTAGTGAGGATCTGAACTAAGGCCCTGAGAGTAGAGGAGTCAGGGAAGGGGCAGGTGCAAGCGGCACCTCCCAACCACAACTGCAGTTCCTGGTGGGTGAAGGGGAGTACGTGTGGCTGGTGCCCCTCAGGATTTGTCATTATGCAGGTAGAACACGAGAGAAGGGCGTGTTTGGGGCCAAGGAGATTTGCTGCATTTGAGACAGGTTGAGTGGAGGCAGGGCCCCGGCTGCCTGGGCGATGGCCCAGTGGAGCCCTCTCTCCACGTGGGAGGAGGCGGGGGGCAGAGAGAGCGCTGGAAGGCGTTGGCCTGCAGCTGCTGGTGGTAGTGATGTGTGCGACAGTCTAGGGGTGATGTGTGAAAGAAGACCAGGGGGTCTGGGGAGGCTGACGTCTGAGGGGTGGGCAGAGAAGAGGAGGCTGAGGGGGAGAGAGAAAGGTGGGACCAGGGCTGTGAGAGAAAAGCCAAGAGCACCCAGCGCCGAGAAGACAGGGGACGAGGACACTTCCAGTGCGTAGGTGTTTGCCAGGCAAGTGGACGTGAAGCTGTGAAGAGACAGCAGCCGAGCCTGGGAGTTCTACGGGCACCGGTGTTGCAGGATTTTTTCCTAGGTTCTTGGCTAAGCTACGAGAAATGAATTTCAAGAGCAAGCCACTTAGTTAGGACAATAATTTATTAAGTGAGGGAGGGAAGAGAAATGGGAGAAAATAACAGGTCATGGGTCCCAGGTAGAGAGAAAGGGGCAGAAGGGTGATAAAGAGGGCTGGTTTACCGGCTACAGTTACCCAGTATAGATTACAAATGCCCAGGTTTGCTTGTGTGTCGATCCAGGCGGGGGCAAAGAAGGCCAGGATAAGGAGTTCTTGCTTTTGCGCCTGCTTTCTAAACCCTTCATTAGTCTGCCCCTTTGCTAATGACAGCGGGGGAGTCCCGGCTGCTTGCTGCTTTGGTTGATTCCCCACCCATCCGTCCCGGGAGGGCCCAATGCTAAGGCCCCTGGGGAGTATCCGAGCTGCTTCTGGCTTCCAGAGGAAATCTCCTTCCGAATGGGAGAACCTGGCAGTTTCTTCCAGCAGCTGTCTTGGGGGCACTGAAGGACCCGGGTTTAATGGCGCTGGTTTTTCTGCCAGGCTCCAGATCCATCTATCGATTCCCTATCTAGCCTGCCTCACTGGTAATTTTTATTTTTATGGTAGAAGATTGCTCGGGAAGACTATGTAGACAGGGTAGTCTCTCAGACTCAGCGCTGCTCCCTTTGGGGCCAGGTCGCTCTTCATGGTGGGGGCCGTCCGGCACATAGTAGGGTGTTTAGCAGCATCCCTGGCCCCTACCCCCGAGATGCCGTGCAAGCTGCAGTGGAGGACCCTGTCTCCAGGCAGAGTCCAGTGTGCCTGGGGGGGGGGGGGGGGTGCGGGCAAAACTGCCCTGAGAGAACCGTTTAAGGCAGCGAGAGAGAAGCTGAGGAAGACAGACCCGTTGCAGAGGTGGGGCAGAAAGAGAAGAGCGAGCTTCTGTGGAAGCGAGGGGAGGAAGAGTTTCAGAAAAGAGCGAACCGGAAGGGAGGACCGGGGAGGTGCTCAGCCGCAGCAGCGTAGAGCCTTCTCTCCACCCGCTGCCCCCGAGCTCTGGGATGCAGGCCGTGCTGGGCGCCCCGGGGCTGAGGGAGGGGTGCTGGCTGGCCCTGGGGGGACGGCCGTGTCAGCGGGGCCTGGGGTGGTGGGAGAAGCCCACCCACCATGCACCCCCTCTCGCTGGGGCCACCAAGGGTGGCGGCCGTCTGCCCGCTGTGTGGCCCAGTCACCCCGCTCTGACCGACACACACGGAGCCCCTGCCAAGCCCAGAGGCCAAAGCCTTTTAATCCTCCTTGCAGATCCCCCCTCGGCCTGCTTAGCAGACTCGGCCCCAGCGCGCCCCCAGCCCGGCCCCTGCTCTGCCCTCACGTACCCCGCTCCTCTTTCTTCGCTCTCGCCAACCTCCGCTGCTCACCTCCTTCATTCCAGCACCCGTTCAGCCGCGCCCCCCAGCACACCTGGCTGGGGTGGGGGGCAGGGAGAGCAGCCCCCTCCCCTTCTGCTTCTCCTTCTGACCCTCCCTAGATTTCTCTCCTCCCCTGTTTTTCTCTCTTCATTGTTTGCCTCCTGCTCCCTATTCTCGCTCTCTCCATCTCTCCGTCTTTCTGTCCGTCTGTCCCTCCCTGGCCCTCACCTGTTTTCTGGCGCCTCTCTTTGGGAGCCCCTGCTCGTGTGTGTCTTGGGCCTTGCTTTCGAGGGTCTTGTCCCAGCCGTCTTTGGGCACCTCTCCTCAAGGCCGGCCCACTCACATTTTCCATGTTTCAGATGTTCTTGCGCGCCAGCGTGTTCTAGAAGCTGGGGAGAGAGGTACTAGTGCAGCCATCCAGGAGGTGGCAGGTCAGCTGGCCGAGGGGCCCACGATTGGGGGTCTTCCGCTCACCCCAGGTTCACCCAGGGCCTCGCGCGGCTTCAGCACTGCCCAGGGAAGAACCCCTCCTTCCCTTGCCACGGCCCCAGAGGGAGATGCTGCTGTCAAGTCGGTTACGGGCGAGAGCTGGAGGCACAGACACTGGAGCTGACCGTGGGAAGTCACACAGCGGCAAAGGGGCAGTGCTAGATAGGAACCCACGTGTTTAACCCTGAAACCTGTAAGTCCCCTCAACCACGAGGCCCTTAGCAGCACCCAGGTGAAGGAACCGGTTCAGGGATGTAGGCACTTGCCTTTGAACTTCCCAAATAAACTCAGTCTTTGTGGGAGCAGGTATAACGTCCCTTGACCCCTTCTCCCCAGGACCTGGCAGGACACCTGATACATAATTAATAGTGTACCCATTATTGCCAATTATCACACCAACCCAACAAGGCAGGTATTATTGTTCTGGTGAGGAGACTGAGGCCCAGAAAGGGTGAGTGAGTTATCAAAGATCACACAGCGTATAGATGGTAGGGCAGGATTTGAACCCAGTTCTGCCTGTCTCTAAAGGTCCCCTTTCCTCCATGCTTCCATGCACTTTTCTTGATAAGAAAAGATGTTAGGAGCTCGGCTCACACTCTCCTCTCTCTGGGAAGCCGTACTGGTTAGACGTCAACCTGCCCTCCTGTGGGTTGGTCCAGCCGTCACCCCAGCTTGCTGTCTCCCTGAGTTGTAGGGACCGTGGCACGGGGGTTGGGGTGATGGGGCAGACCGAGGCTGGAGACTCAGGGGAGTCCGTTCCCTCCGCAGCGACGGCCGGCGAGGTGGAGCCGTGGCACCGGAACTGCATAGCCTCCACCAGCCCCTGGAGCCCTTGCTCCACCAGCTGTGGCCTGGGCGTCTCCTCTCGCGTCTCCACTGCCAACGCCCGGTGCTGGCCTGAGCAGGAGAGCCGCCTCTGTAACCTGCGGCCCTGTGGGGTGGACATCCAGCGCTTCATCAAGGTGGGTGCGCCTCCCGAGGTGGGGCAGGTGGGGCCGGGGACGTCGCGGGCAGACCAACCCGGCTGTGAGCCCTGGCTCGGCATTTCTGCAACCGGGTCAGGTAAACCCACCTCCTGGGCTGGGCCTGTTTGCTCGGGAGAACGGCGTCGGGACTGGCACACTGTGAATTTTGCTCAGTGGAAGGTACCGGGGTTGCCTTGCTCTTAGAATCCAGGGCACTCTGGAGAGACCCCAGGGCCCCTCCCAAGTGCTCTTGTGGATGTTTCTGAGAGCCCCACCTTTGGCATCTCCAGTCCCGGCCCACGCCCTCGTGCGTGCGCAGTCTCGCTGGGCGACGGGGGCGCTAAGCGGGGCGTCAGGCCCTGGGGTCGTCACCTGCTCTGTGGCTACGTGCAGGGCCTGTGCGAGTCTCCCCGTCTGAGCGCCTCATCCCCTCATTGCTCAAGACGGGCGGTGATCCCTCAACTCCTTCCAGCTCTGACAGTCGAGGATAGAGGGTCACAAGAGAACTGCCGCTCGCAGAACTAGAAACGAGTCTCCTCTGCCTGACTCAAATCACACAGGACCCCTTGCTCACGCCCGAGGGCCGGTCGACACAGTGTCTCACCAGGAAAACATGAACGCCACCACTGATGGGGGCACTGATGGTCTTGGGGGTGCCAAGGAGAGAGTTACCCAGGCAACAAGACAGCAGACCTCCTACAGACCTCCCCGGATGTTAGACAAGGCCCCCTCCCCCTTCCCCCGCTGCTGAGGGCCACTCCAAGCCCGCGAGCTGTCGGCTGCACCTCTCTTCCTCTCCTCTCTTTCCCTTTGTCCTCCTCTTCTCTCTTCTCTCTGTTTTCTCCTGTCATCAAGCCTTTGTATTCTCAGTGCTTGGTACACAGCAGGCACTCAATAAAGCACGAATGAAAAAGGGGAGCAAGAGACCTGAGCTGGGCGAAAGCCTGGAGCCCGGGAGGCAAAGGCAGATTTTCCCCGAAGCTGAGGCTGGTCCCTGGCTGTGGGCTCACAATCCCTCCCCATTATGTTTCCGTAGTTTGAGCCCTAAGAGGGCTGCCCAAGTCTATAAGCTTCGGGCCCCGCACAGCTCAGATCTGCTGGGCACCAGCTCTGGCCAGGGGCCGGTGCAGAGTAGACCCAGTGGCCATGAGCCCAGTGAGCTTAGTAAGTGCCTCCTTGTGCCACCGTGGACTTAGACCATAGAGACGAGGAAAGAGTCCAGCGCACAAGTGGCCCAGAGCCCAGTGGAGGGAGAGTGTTGTTTTTTAAATAATGCTAATCCAGTTGACTATGTTCCATGACAAGGGTGTGTGTGAGAGGCTGTGGGAGGCAGAGGAGGGAGCGGTGGGGGAAAGCGTGTCCCCCGGTCATGTCCCCTTGCCTGCTCTGCCACCTACTAGCTGGGGAGCTTGGCTGGCCAAAGGTGCCACAGAGGTTTCCCATGGAGGTGAAACTGTGACACATGGCTGGGCATTTGTAAGGCAGAAATGCAGGAGAGAAGGGAAATTCTGGGCTACGAGATACAACCCAAGCAATGGCAGATGCCTTCTCTGGCCCTCAGTTTACTCCTGTGTAATATGGTTGGGTCTTGCGGCATATGCTAAGACCCTACCTTGCTTGAAGATGCTGAGAATCTGAAAGTTGGAGTGCTCCCCCATGAGAAGGTAAGCATTGAGGGCCTGAAGGGAAAAGTTCATTCACTGTGAGATTCCCTGAAAGCTCCTTTCCTTTCCTGCAGGCAGGGAAGAGGTGCCTGGCTGTGTACCAGCCAGAGGTGCCCGTGAACTTCACCCTCGCAGGCTGCACCAGCACACGCTCCTACCGGCCCAAGTACTGTGGGGTCTGCATGGACAACAGGTGCTGCAAACCCTACAAGTCCAAGACCATTACCGTCTCCTTCCAGTGTCCAGACGGGCCTGGCTTCTCCCGCCCTGTCCAGTGGATCAGTGCTTGCTTCTGCAACCTGAGCTGCAGGAACCCTGATGACATCTTTGCTGACTTGGACCCTTACCCTGACTTCTCTGAAATTGCCAATTAGGCGGGTACGTGTCCCGGGGCTTGGGGCCTGGCCCAGAGCTGGCAGGGCTGCCAACCCTCTGTGGCCAAAAACTTCTCCCACTTGTCTACTTCCCATTCTCTTCTGAGTCTCCTGCCCTGACCCTGGGCCTCCTTTCCCATTTCGACCACCCAAATGGCCCATGGGGAGCTCCACAGGCCCGGGCTGTGGGCCTCCTGCTTGGCAGTGCCCTGCAAGTGCTCCAAAGAAAATCCCCGTCTCTAGCCATTCTGAACAATACTCAAGCCCAGTCCAGTCTGTCCAAGCTCCGGGAAGTCCTGCTGGATCTTGCCCGAGTCCCAGGAAACAGAATCAGCTAGATGTTCAATAATTCCTTCTTTAGATGCCAAACCGCAAAACCCCATTCAGAAGAACGGATGAGATTTGGGACAATGGAACAGTCTGTTATTTGCGCCCCGTCAAGTGGCACTTGAATAGATAGTTCTGGCCACAGCATACCAAAAGCTTCTCTGAGCCCAAAGATTTGTGCACCCCAAGGTTACCCAATATGTGCCAAGCGAGGTGAAATGTTTTATCATTTGGTTTTTTTTAAATGGAAAGTTGTGTCCATTTAACCTGGACACTGTAAAAGTTAAGTTTCTCATCACCCCATATACCATGAAGTGTACAAATTGGGTTCATCCCCAACACAACTGAGATCGGATAAACTTTTCATCCTTATTTATGGGAAAACCCCCAGTCAATACTCTGGGGGCAGAGCAAGGTCAGTCAGTTTTCAGAAGGAGCGCGTGACCTAGCACCAAATCTGCCACTGATCGACAGGCTGTGACCACTGGCCAGGCTCTCAGACCTTCTCCTTCCTTGATAGCTCAGGGGAGTTGCTGGAATTCCTGGGATGGCCTCTCTGAGAGGCCTTGGTTCTGGGACATTCCTCTTCTCTCAGAGAGCTGTGGGAGACTTGGCTGATGGCCGGGCTGACGCACCTGCCATGACTGAGAACACATCCAGAGGTCAGAGGTCAGCTGAGGCCGCTGGAACCTCAAGGGTGGCTGGGACCCAGACATGGCTCTCTCTCGGCTGCAGTGACCCACTTCACTGCCTTGGGGTTTGATGACTAAAATGACTCAGTTTTGGCGTGAAGACAGGTTTGCCAGTTGTTTAGAAACAAATATATTTAATGTTGGCTTGAATCCAAAAAGAAGAGAAGGTCACTAATGGAAATAAGGTTATTATTTATTATAGAATATAAATATTTACTGGTAGAATTCTCTTATTAAACACCTTCTACGTGCACCTTCATTGCATCCTGGCGGCCTGCTGAGGCCGTCACTGCTATTTCTGCTCTTACAAACACGGAACAGAAGCAGAGGGAAGAAACTTGACTGAAGTGGGAAAGGCCCAGCTGCTATGTGGGATTGTCGGAATTAAAATCCAGGTTGGATTGATTAAAAGTCTTTTTTCCCCTCTGCTTTTAGAGCTTTCAAAATGTCAGAGGAGAGCATGTTGGAATAAGCACCTTCTTACTCATTTTTTTCACTGTCCCTCCAACTCCTTTCCCAAGAGAAGATGTGTCTGATTTTCAGATAGATTAGGTGCCTGAGCATCCAAATAAGCAACAGAGAGACAAAAACCCCACATAGTCCCAACAGACCATCCCCTCCTTCAAATCAGAACCAGCTTTCAGCATGCATTGAAAAGGTGCTTCCGCTTTCCCGCAGCCGCATCTTGAATGCTGTGCAGTTATTCCTGAGGCTTGACATGCCCCTGGGTTAGAGAGCCCTAACCAGGAACCCAGGGCAGGAATGGTGCCCTCCTTACTGTGACCTCAAGAAAGCCTAGTCCAGCACAAGGCATACAGTGGTGCTCAATATGTATTTTGTGAATAAAGGAAATTGTGTGTGTGTTCTTTGACTCAGAAACTCTCTTCTAAAGTTATGTGAAAATCTAAGTCTTATCAGCCAAATCTTATTTGAAGTGCCATAGGAAGAGAGACACTTAATATTTAAATATTTTATTTAAATAAATTTTATATTTAAAAAAAGAATTCTTGTGTAAAGAGAATTTATCCCATAAATACTCTCTTCTATTAAGTCCCTGTAGACCATGTTGGATTGCCTTAGAGTGAAGACATCTTACCATCTACACGTTAAAAGGGCTAGACAATAGCTAACCCCATTTGAAATTCAGTAGATTTCTTTTTTTAATGGAAAAAGGTTGTAATTCTCATGCTGTTCATATCCACACATTAAGTTCTTAAGGAATTTGCATTCCAATTTGGGAACCCAAGTGCAGCTTCTAAGATCACAGGAGCCTGGTTGAAGGAATTGGGAGTATCCTGGGAACGAATGGGGTGGAGTGCTGGGATGGCTCGATCACTCCTGATTTTGAGAGATGGACCTATTTTATGCAGACCTAAGAGGAAAGCCTCAGATCAACGAAGTCACAGGGAAGGGCATTTTGGCCCCATGTAATGAAGTTCTTTGTAGCAGTCAGAATTCTCCTGCAGTGGTGCGGCCTACCTTAGCAAATAGCAAAGATAATAATTATAATATAAAAAGACCTTACTGCGCGCTCACTTGGGGTCAGCACCATATCGGGTTCCTTGTTGTATCAAGCCTCAGAGGAGCATCAAAAAAAATCATCCCCGCATTTTATAAATGGAAAATCTGAGACTCAGAGAGACCGAGAAACTAGCCCCGGGCCCAGCCCTTCTCTGCACTCTGCCATCCTCTTGGGGAGCCGTCTAGACAGTCGAGACCCCACAGGGACAGAAGTTCAAGTAGATCAAGTAGATTGCAGTCCCTCTTGACTCCACATCTCAGGTGAAAGGCCCACTGAGCAGCAGTTAACCTCCAGCACAGAGAGTGAATTGCTTGGGTGTTGGGAAGAGAGGGGACCTGAATTCATCAGGCCTCTCATTCTTGCTAAACCTCACGATGAGCACTTGGTGGGTGCTGCCTGCGTGCCAGGTCTTGGCCTAAGTGCTTTCCTGCCCTATCTTATTTAATCCTCATGGCAAACCTCTGAGCTGTGACATCATCATCATTACCCCCATTTCTGAGAAAAGACAACTGAGGTTCAGAGGAGTCAAATTTGTCCAAGGTCTTACTGGCTACTGAGCGGCAAACCAGGATGGCAGAGACACGTGCCCGAGCCATCTCTCCAGACACGAGGCCTAAGCATCCTGCCCCATATCAACAGGTGCAGCCATCACAAGAAGGGCTTTCCTGATGAGAGCTCAATTTCAACTTTGGAAATTATTCGGGAGTGATCAGAGAAAGTCGGTCACCCACATGATTGTCTATAATCTCTTGAACGTTGAACGGTGTATACATACAACCATGGAGAAGGAAGGTAGCCTGTGACTATTCTGTTGAATTACTTCATTACTTTTTAAAGACTTATTTTGATGAAAAGTATTGCAACCATAACTCTTCTTAGCTGGGAATCATGGATACTCGAAATGGCCAGATGTTCATCTGTACATATGTGTGTGTGTACCTATCTGTAGGTAACCATTTTCAAACTGTGATTTAGTATTTAAATATCACTGCGGTCCTTTTTTTTTTAAAGAGTTATTTATTTATTTCTCTCCCCTTCCCCCCAGCCCCAGTTGTCTGTTCTCTGTGCCTTTTTGCTGCGTGTTCTTCTTTGTCTGCTTCTGTTTTTATCAGCAGCACGGGAATCTGCGTTCTTTTTTGTTGCGTCATCTTGTTGCATCAGCTCTCTGTGTGTGTGGCACTATTCTTGGGCAGGCTGCACTTTCTTTTGCGCTGGGCGGCTCTCCTTATGGGGCACACTCCTTGTGCGTGGGGCTCCCCTACGTGGGGGACACCCCTGCGTGGCACGGCACTCCTTGCGCGCATCAGCACTGTGTGTGGGCCAGCTGCACACGGGTCAAGGAGGCTCGGGGTTTGAACCACGGACCTCCCACTTGGTAGACGGACGCCCTAACCACTGGGCCAAGTCCACTTTCCAACTGCTGTCATTTTTTAAGTGACTTTTAAAAAATACTTAAGAAATGCCTTGGAATTTCCCAATAGGGAAAAAATAGTACTTGGTCAGTTTGCCATGTTTTACACCGTTCCTCGTTTTTCTCATGTTTCGTGTGGCAGGGAACGTGTTTGTGCAATGTGAAGGGCTTTCATGGCTCATATTCTCTATTTATAGCTTTTCTCCTTAAAACAATAAATCATCAGTGGGGCAAATTACTGGATTTGCTGGGTTCCCCCGTCTATCCATTTGTTATGGGGTAATGATGGAGTGTTGAGCACATTTGATAAATGTGCAGATGGTGGAAATTAGGTCCCAGCTATTTTATATATGGAACTCAAAATAGCTCCGGCGTTTGGAGATAGACTTAGAAATGTAAAATCTGGAATTCCGGAAAGACCAGGGCTGACAATGTGTCCAGGCTGGACCTCATCTCGTGTAAACAGAAAACAGAATATTCAACATCCCATTTACTCGATGCCTTGCGGTATCAACTGGACTGTGAGTACCTTAAGGTCCAGGGTCATGACTGCATCCCCAGAAGCTGGCGTAGTGCCCGGTACAGAGCGGGGACTAGGTAAGCGGGGGAGCTGGGGGGAGGGATGGGTAGATGGAGGGGTGGATGGAGTATCTACTCCCAGTTGCCTTTGGAACCATGGGGCATAAAAAGAGGTATGAGGGAGGCTGGACGATACAGCAGGGAGTGTCCTGATGTTGGGATCAGCTGGATCTTGATCTACTTTATCCCTTATTGGGCAAAACACTGAACTCATCTAAGCCTCAGTGTCCCCAGCAGTGACATGCGGATGGGATAGGACCTACCTCGTGGTGGTGCGGGGGTGGTGACCAGAAGGCCTATTGCAGGCAAATTGTGTAGAGCAGTGCCTGACACACAGCAAGCACTTAATAAGCAAGTCTGTGATCAGCTTAGTCTTGGTTTCCTCATAAACTGGAGATAATCATCAAAGCTCTAGTAAGACTTGGAAACAATGCATGCATGCATGTGTGGATTTTACTAATTTAGCCCTGACTTGAGAATAGCAAAGAAAGGTAAAGGGTCACTCATACTGCATTCTCACTGAACGTTCTTATACTTTAATATAGACCACTTGCTTTCTTAACTAGTTAATTTGTATACTTTCATTTTAGGTCGATTTAAAACCTAGCAGCTTCAGGTAGGAATGGTGTTACATTCCTTTCTGTCTCCCCAACCCAGGGAAGTCTGTAACACACGTTCATTGACAGGAACAGGCGTGCAGGTGGCTGGCACCGGTGCAGTGAGGGACTCCTGCACGTCCTTCCAGCCAGCCCTTACTGGCCCTCTGCCTCGCCTGGGGTGGTGTATAGGTGGGTACCCCCAGGAACCCCATCATTCCCGTGGGGAGCCCACTGGAAGCAGGACCTTCTGATGAGGCTCCTTGAGTGAAGGTGCAGCCCACTTCCATCAGGACGGGTCTTAAGCCTATCCTGGAGTCCTTTATGAGAGAATGAAATTCAGAGAGCGCCAGCCCCGGGACGCAGAAGCTGGAATTCAGCGGAATCGGGACCTGAGAGGCCACGAGAGGCAGCCGTGAGCACGGTCACAGAACAGGGAGCCCTGGTCCAAGGACAGGCAGCAGCCAGCCCAGAACGCCAGGCTTCTGGGAGAAATCATTGATGACAACTTGACTTGGACTTTCTCTTAGCCTCAAAATTGTAAGCTAATAAATGCCCGTTGTTTACGCCAGCCCACGGCATGGCATTTGCTTGAGCAGCCAAGGAAACGAAAACACGCCCCAAACCTACTCTGGTGTTATAATAAAAGGGGAGAATCCGTTCCAATAAACATACTTGTCACATGCATTATCCCCAGAACACCTCCGTTCTGAAGCACATGCTTAGAGCACCTACGTTAGACGTTTAGATGGTGGGGTCCTGTGGGTGCCTCAGGTGAAGCTGGGCGTGGAGACTCTGGGGGAGATTATCTGAGTTGTGGGAAATTGGGATGCAGGAAAATGGCCAGAAGAATTTTATTCTAGAAGTAAAAAAAGGTATAGCAGAAGTCCCAGTGTTTGCTATCACCCGCACTGACCAAATGAAAATACAAAAACAAGCTACATACTCAGAGGTCTAAGTCTGAGCGCCATCTGGGTTCTTTCCAAGCGTAGGACTGAGCAAAATTGAAAGAGCTGCCCCATTGTCCACATGCTGCTTCATATTTTACACTATTCTATAAGGAATGTCACCAGATCTCTGTTCTAAACCCACAGCTCTTGTTTTGTACAATTCTGCCAATGTGGGTTTCTTAGACCATGACAAATAGGACAGGAGAGGAAGCTGCTAAGAAAGCAGACTTATGGATAGCAGTAGCAAAACAGCCTGCCAGGGAGGAGGTAGAAAAATTTAAAACCAGATACAAGATACCATAAATGCCATGGGAAATAGGCAGTGAACAAAATAAACAAATATGCCCTGAATTAATATTTAAAAAAAGTTGCCCGAGTCTGAGCAGCACCACTTAACAGAGGTACAGACACCTTCCTGCACCTAAAAGTCTTAACTGTTTTACAAGGCAGTGGAAGATGTAATCTGGTTTTACTAAGTTGTGCAGCTTCCCAGGTGCTACTGAAACCAACGTCAGAGGATCAAAAACCAAAAAAGCTGCTGGGAGTTCAGAAATAGATCCCCAGCTGGCGAAACAGCTGCTCAGCACATGGGGCCCAAAAACCACCCAACATGCAAGCACCTGCACGAGTCCACGCCCCCCGTGGGAGCCCGAGCTCCCGAGCGCTGGTCGTGGCTGGCCTGCAGGGTCTCAGGGCCTCTCCACTCACCCACTGCTAGCACCTCTACCTACCTACCTTATCTTTGCTCCCAACTTTTGCACGGGCCACAGAGACAAGGCACTTCTCACATCTGCGGAACAGGCACGAGCCAACGTGCCCCCTGCCCTCCCCACCCCTGCTCAGGGGCCCTCGGACCCATGAGGGCTCCGTGGGTACTCTGGGGGCATGAACTTGGTTTTTATTAACATCTACCTGAAATTTCCCATTCCCTTCCATCTAAATGCAGGCAGCCCGAACCCAGTAATAGCGGCAGCACGGGGGGACTTGGCCACCAGGTGAAATTAGATAGTTTTCTTTTCAACCCATTTGCGGCAGATATCTCGAAGTACGCTTTATGCTCACCACAACTTTGAAAGTTGACACCTGCCTGTAGACCCACTGACCCCACTAATAAAGAGGCACAGCTATTACTATGTCACACGCCTCACTTGTTTGCATTTGACGATACATGCCCTAACATTTTTAATCCTTTTCTTTTTATTGCTGGGGCTGTTCTGAAGCAGAGAATCCCCCTGGGAGGCCCCAGGTATCAAGGACTGGCAAGTTACTCATAGAAAGACCTGTTCCCGGGCCTTGCGGTTACACGCACCATCTTTTACGTGGAGGAAAAAAAGACACAAGTCACTGCAAAGTTACAAATTTATTGGTCTGGAAATAATTACAAATATCTCATTAAGAAACTCCACTGGAAAGACGAGTACACAACAGTTCCCTGTCTCAATTCGACCATTCCTGCCCTTGCCCCCGAGCTTTCTGCTGTACAGGGTCAGGGGAAGCCGCCAGGGTGGTAGGAGCAGGTAAACTGAGTCATTGCCCTCCAGTTACCTAGGAGGCCTGCCTACTTCCTTGTACCTACTCTAGGGTCCTGGAAATCACCAAGCCCCAGCAGCCAATTCACAAGGGTCTATTCGTGTTGGATCAAACTTCCTATGAGAAAAATCCACGGTTAGCCAAAATGAAAATCAAGACAGTAGTACAGGAACTTGACAGCTCCACTGAGGACGCCCAGACCTCCCAGTGGTACCACCCATTCAGCAAAAGCAGGTTTAGAGGGGTGGAGACGATGGAGGCAGGAGAGAGGGAAGTCCCACGGACTACATATTCCAAAATCCTGAAATCATCCCAGCCACCGTGCCCCACATGGATTTCCACTCCTCCCAAGAGCAAACGTTCCATCTGAAGATACAGTGATGTCACCAGGTCAGAAATGTACAGCCATCCAACTCAGATTATACCTCAGCTGTCAAAGATCGGAAGCTGGGTTTAACTCAATTACACAAGATTCCTGGGAACCAGGTTGGCGCCACTGCAATGATAACTGCCCTGGATTCCAGCACAACCAAAAGGAATGCTTTCTACCTAGTAACCCGAATACCACTCCCCTACCCCAAAAATCTTTACCCCTCCCCTGAATGTAAGATTTATCACAGCCAGGGACATCTGATCAGAATGTTTCCCCTCCAGTTCAGAGGGCGCATCTACAAGTCTAAATGATCTTCCCCATAGATGAAAGTAATCACTCGCTCACGCATTTGGGCTGGGAGGTAGGGGCTGAGGAAGAGGAGGCAGAGGGCAGAGCTAAAGCCTTAAAATCTCAAACCAAATGTCTGCCAGGACCATTTCTTTGCAAAGCCAGGAAGTTTTGTTGTCCACTTTAGTTATGTATTAAAAGGATGCCAGAGAAACAGGCCTGCACGCGTCAGCATTAAAAAGTTTACATATGCACGTCTGTAAAAACCTTTTACTTCGCGTTAACTGCAAGAGATTTGTTTTCCCAAATGCCTCTAGCCTTGACATAAATCCCACCCTTTTTTCCTCCCTCTTCCTGTTTTGACTCGGTCAAAGAACTACCCACAATTCCCTGCCCTCTCCCTCCCCAAATCAGGAAAGGTTTCGTTCCCAGAAATGGGTCAGGATGTCTTGCGCTGGCCAGGAAAGAGGAAGTGGGTGGGCTGGGCCTCTGACAGAAGGCCAGGCCGTGCGTGGACCCGCTAAGGGCTCCTGCCACGGCTCGTTCCGGCAGTTCGGCACCTCTGAGGGAGGGCAGAGAGCAGCCACCAGGCCGCGTGGGTGAAAGCAGAACCGCCGAGATGCTCCGTCTCCTTCGGTCCACCCCTGCCCCCGCGCTGGCCAGGAGACTCGCCCCGTACCCATCTGACTCCGTCATCACCAGAGCTCACTCTCGAAATAAGCTTTGGATTAATACCAAGTTATGTGCGGTGTGGCAGGCAGGGGGGAGGGGTCTGCAGGGGAGGGGGCCGCCACGGAGGCCACGGAGGCCACGGAGTCCGGGCGGTAGCCGCACTGGCCGCCTAGCAGGAGACTTCCATGGACTTGGGCCCCGCGTTGTTGCCGGTGGCGCCGGAGCTGGGGGTGATGTCGAGGCGGGGGCCCTCGCTGGTGTGCGAGCGGCTGCGGGGACCCTCGCCTGTGTGCGAGCGGCTGCGGGGACCCTCGCTGGTGTGCGAGCGGCTGCGGGTGCCCTCCAGGGAGGTGACGCTGGAGCCAGAGGCCGTACGGGAGCGCATGAGCCGCGTCATGCTGGCGGAGGGCACTGCGGAGAGATGGGGCAGGTTAGGAGAGGGGCACCGAGGACCGGACCCCTCCAGGGGACACCGCGGGGCCCAGTGCCGTGCCAGACCCCAGGCAAGCGCCCCTCGTGTTCCGTCTTAACCTTACTTGCCGCAAGCCCCCAGCAGGCAGCTCGAAGCCTGACCTGGGTTTGAATCTCAATTCTGCCCCTTGCTTACCAGCTGTGTGACTTCGGGAGCGTCCCTCTCTGAGCCTCAGTTTCCCCGTCTGTAAACTGGGGGTGCTGATCTTGACACACAGCCTGATATCAGTGCTGTGTGCCTGCCTGCTACCCCACACCACCGGTGGCTGCTGGAGCGGGGAGGGCAGTCAAGGCCAGCCAGGCCTGTGCTTCCAGATGCGGCTGCACACACGCTTGGGGCAGAGCTGTCGTGGTCATCCTTCTCTTTCCCAAACTCCCACTCAGCCAGGAAGGGCCTCTCCCTTCTCCAGGATGGTCCCCAAGACTAAAGAAACCCTTGTGCACCGCAGGTCGCCCACAGGTGGAATGAAGACAAAGCCACCCTTCCCACCCGACGTAAATGTTGCCAAGAAGGTGGCACTGAATAAAGGAGCTCACAAGCGGGGCAGGTGACGAATGCAGGCCAGTGTGGGAGTTAAATGACCCGCTCAGCTTCCAGTGACAGACACTTACAGACAGAACTGATCCTAGCTGAACTCCCCTCTTAAGGTGCTAGGTTTGTGATTGCAAAGAACTGGAGTCAATCCGGCCATCTGCCCCTCACATATTCTCTCTGAGCCCCTGATTCAGGGTCAGCAGTAAGGACGAGTTTTACTGACCTCCCAGGGCTAGGGGAGCCCTGGCCCATCGTATCAATTCGGGGCCCAATACATGACTACTTCCTCTCTCGGCTGATGCTTTGGGGACTGTACTTTTCCCACTGTCTCCCGCACAGCCTGCAGGGTGCTTCCCAAGGCCGTCGCTTCCCTTCTCCCCAGGACACACTTTCAAAGCAGAAGCCCAAGGCAGGGCCGAAACAAACCAACTGCTCTGGCCCTGCCAAGGTCGAAGTAAACGAGGGCTGGCCGGGGCTCTCTCCGGGCTGCCTTTGGTGGCACGCTCCACCCATACGGAAAGCAGGCGAGGAAGGCAGGGGACCCGCAGGCACATGGTTTCTGTTTCAAGAGGGCACCTCGGGACCCACGTGGAGGAAGCTCAACCGACCCCTGGGCTTGGCCTCGCTGGAAACAACGTGGCTGTGACCCATTTTAAGACGGTGGACATTTCACCAAACACGCCTGCTTAATTTTAAATGCGCCAACAGTGGAAAAACAAAAACAAAGGAGATTAGACGTTTAAACTCCTTCTAGTCAAAAGGGGGAACTCAGACTGTAATTCTCAGCAGGGAGCGGGGCCGGAGCGCTGGCTAACATTCCAGAAGATGCCCACTGCAGCTGCTCTTCAATAGAGAATTTAAACTTGACATTCTGTCCTAGCCATGAGATTGCACTTCTGAATAAAGGTTAGGTGCATTCTGCCTAAAATTTAAACTATCATCCCAAAGGAAGCAGCAGCAAGCTCATGAATTATGCTTCTACTTGTGCTTCGATTCCCAAATCTAATGATTGAACAGACACAACCCATCTGAATACAACTTTACCACCCACGTGCACAGAACTTTCCAGTTTTCAAAGAACTTTCACAGATTCCCACTTCCCAGTCTCCTCTTTTGCAAAATGAGGATAAAGGTATCTCCATGAGCACTGGGATGGCTGAGGGAGAAAAGTTGAAGCATTTATTAATCTTTCATCCTCAGACACCATTGCTACCAGCTTCGTCCTCCGTCCCTCAACTTTATTAAGAAAGCAAATAACCCCATGTTAAAATACTTTCGTTATTTCCTTGTTGGTCTGTTTGTCTCCTTAAAGCATAATCCTCACCTAAACCTAAAAAAATTCCCTGATGTGAAATCACATCCACCCAACAGTGGAGGACAAATGAGCAATTACGCTCTAGAAGAGGGATGAGAACCTCTAGACTTCCGTCAGCCCATAGCACACCCAAACGTCGCTCTCCCCGTCCTGCCCAATTTGTGAAGAGCTGCAGCTGACCCGGTGGGAGCAAGAGCCCGGCCCCGCGGCGGCAGGGAGGCCCGTACTCACTGTAGCCCATGCCTTGCACGAAGTACTTGAAGGCCTCCGCTAGCTTGGCTGGCTGCAAGGGAGAAGGCGGGCAGCGCGTCAGCCCCCGGGGCCCAGCCCCCACGCCCCCCGCCCCGCGCCGTGGCCCCTTCCTCAGTGAGTACTACGGCTGCAGGGGCCCGAAGCGGGCCCTGGCCCTCGCTGGTGCTGGCTTCCTTCAGCGGGAGAAGAGAATCACTGTCCTGAGCCCCGTCTTCCCCAAGAAGGGGCAGCTGGGATGGACCCCGTAACACCTGCTCCCTGCATCAGGGAATCTCTCAATTCCCTTTCAGGTTGGGAGGGAAGTCAGGGGCAGGGCAAGGCATGAGAGAGAGGGCATTAAAAAGATTCACGTAAGACTACATTTCAACAAGAATCCAAAGCTGTAACGCTATGAGGATAAGAATAGGTGAATTCCTGGAGACAGAAAGTGGATGAGTGGGAGGTGTGGGGAGTGGGGCATATGGGAATCCCTTGTATTTCTGTGTGTAACATTTTGTGTAATCTGAAGTATCTTTAAAAAAAATAAAAAAATATATTAACAACAAGAACAGCAACTTGGAGGAGAGGGTACCAGGGGCTGGAGGGAGCAGGGAGGGGGAGTGCTTGCTTCCCTAATCCTGAGTTTGTCTGGGGAGATGGAAATGTTTGGTAATGGAGGGTGGTGATGGTCGCACAACACTGTGAATGTGATGACACCACTGAGGTGTGCACTTGAAAAGAGGGGAAATGTCAAATTCTATGTTACACATGTTACTACAATATGACTTAAACATTCTTAAGCTATAGATTAAAGTGAACGATACCGCAGGGACGGAAGCAGGACATTCTATATCCTGCCATAACCCACTGAATGGACTGGGGGAGAGTGTAAACTACAGGTAAACTATCATCCATGCGGTGCAGCAGTGCTCCAAAATGTATTCACTAAATGCAATGAATGTGCCACACTGATGAAAGAGGTCGCTGATGTGGGAGGAGTGGGGGGCTAAGGAGTGGAGTATATGGGGCCTCATATATTTTTTAATGTAACATTTTGTATGATCTATGTATCTTTGGAAAAAAAAGACAATAAAAAAACAGGGAATTCCCTTGTTAGGTTGGAGGAATTATTTATGGGTGGGGAATGGGGGTCTATCATGCAGCTAGCACACTACATTTACTGCTGGGTTTACACGTGCACACACTTTGTCTCTTCTCCCCCTCTGCTCTGGACCTGAGCTCCCTGGGAGCTGTGGCTGCCGCAGAAGCCTGTGGCAGGGGCCGCATGGTACGGTAGAGTGAATGTGGCCCCTGGGCTCTAACCCGCTAGGGCCAAGCTGCACCCGCGGGGGCCAAGCCCCTCAGCCCCGTGCTCCACTCCACCGGGGTTTCTGGAGAATCAAACGGATCCTCACGCGCACATGCCCTTCGTGAACAGTTAGGTGGTCCATGGACTGTCACCAGATGTCACAGCGAGGCGGAAGCAAGGCCCACGGGAGGGGGGCAGGGGATTGGGGTCACAATCGAATGCATCCCCCGGGGTCCGGCGGCCGTGACATGGGACTTACCTGGGAGATCTGCGGGAGGCCACCACAGTCCGCCATCTAGAAGAGAGGACATGGGTCAGCACCGAGCCTCAGCCAGGTTCCTGGCGCTCCAGGAACCAGCTCAAGTGGGCACCTGCCCTGCCAGCCCCCATGTGTCTTGATGGGGCACCCAGTGGGCACCGGGTGTAGTTTGGGTGGCAAACACTGGGCCCTGCTGAGCAAGGCTGCTGCTGCTTTCACTACCACCCGTCTCAGGGCAGACGTGCCTTTTAGCTCTCCATGCCCGGGTGCTTGCAAGGCCTATCGATGGTCTCACGTCATCCCACAACAACCCCAGAAGGTTTGACTACCCCCCTTAGAGGCAGAATGGGGGCCAGAGAGAGCCTGGAGACCTGCCAGACCCCAGCCAGGATCTGTCTGACCTGCAGGCGGTCACTGCCTGAGGCCCTCTACACACATTTTCTTTAGAGGTTCCCTCCAAAGGAAACTGCTAGATTGGAAGGTTCCAGCCTGCCGGGGCTCCTGACCGGCCACCCTTTGTAAGTGCTGGACCTTGCCAAGTTACTATTCTGCTGCCAAACCCAAAGCCATCTCCTAGTCAGAGCCATTTCAAGCACGTGTGAATATTTATCCAGAAACAGAAAGGATCCCGGGCAGCGAGAGTGACGGTGAGGGTGAGGATGGCCGGGAGGCGGTGAGCAAGGCACAGTGGGAGGGAGGGGGCCTCCACTGAGGTCACATACCCGGGGTGTGCCCCAAGGCCACGCTGACCTGGGGCCGCCCTCAGCTCGACTCCAGTGCAGGCGACTGCACGTGAGAACCCGAGGGGCGATGCCACAGCAGGGGCAGGGGGCTGCGCTGTCTGGACTCAGGCTGAAGGGGCCCCGGTCTCACATCTACTGGTCACTGGAGCATCTGACCCCAGGCAGGTCGCCGACCCTTCTCCAAACCCCTCTTTCCTCATCTCCCTGGTCTCCTGGGAGCAACGCCCATCAGCCTCAGACCTCCAGGCGGACGACAAGCACACGGTCTGAACTGCCCGTGGCTTTCCCCTGGTTTGGCAGCCACAATGCTGCACATGTCCAGACACTAAGGAGTATGGATAAAGGATGCTCACAGTCCACCAGGGGGCCGACCAGCAGCCCAGCACCTTCCAATCCCGCCATGCCCCTTCGAGGGCATTGAAGGAGAGTGGCGGTACAGAGGACAGGCTCTCCACCCTGTGGGTATCCGAGGCACCCGGCTTTTCTGGGGGAGTGTGGAGTGCAGTGGCCCTCCGATGCCCAGCTTCTGTGCCGGGGGCCACCGGGCTTCACACAGGCCCCTCCTGGGGGAACAACCAACCAGGCCCAAGCCCCATCAGGCGACCACAAAAGCGCTGTCGGTTTGGATTGTGCAATCAGCCTAACTGACAGGGTGTGGGCTGAGGTTGCTACAAACCCTCAAATCCAGCGTCCAGAGAACACGCCGGGGGGAGTCTTGCCTTCAACAGCCTTAGCAGGCAGCTTCCTCTTCCCGGCCAAGCACAGCCACTCTCAGAGAAAGCCCCGCCCACACCACTCCTGGGCCACCAACCCCCTTGAGCACCCTTGCCCCAAGCCAGCCCCCGCCGGGGGCTCCCGGGGTCCCGGGGAGGGAGCCCCTCATCTTCGCAGCCTCAGACGACCAGCCGGTGCCCAAGATACTTGTGTGAATAGAGGAGTAATTATTCCGGTGGTTTCTGATGTTCAGCCTTGCCTCCATCAGGCACAACTCAGCTTAGCAGAAAGCTCGGGGGGGGTACCTTGAGGAGAGTGGTCTTTGTTGGGTCCAATTTAGAGTTGCACTCCACCTGCCAAGGGAAGGGAGAAGAAATGTGTTGATTTTCTACCCAGAGCCCAAGCCATACCTTCCCCCCTTCCCTGCCCCTCTGCTACCACAGCCAGACACTTGGGTATACCAGTTGGCATGGAAGAAAGCATGTGGAGTTCTGTATGATAAAGTGTCAGTTTAAACCCCAGTCCTGCTGTTTTCACCCATAAAATAGGGATGATTTCTCTCAGCCATTATGAAGATTAAGTAGAACACAGAAATAATATAAAAAGTGGCCTTGATGAACCTTCCAGTGCCACAGATTACAGGTTCCCCTGATGCAACAACTACTCTTCATAGGAAATCACATCCGCCAAGCTGGCTTCTCTCTCCGATTTGTCAATGGCCTTTTAACTGTGGCATCCAGGATTGGACAGAACTGCCATACATGACCTGTGATGTGCAAGGTGCTTTAGTACAATCAGCCCCTTCCTTGACATGAACAAAGTATCCCTGTCGATGCATCCCATGACTAGGGGTCGTGCCCACATGAAACTCACGGTTCTTAAAGACACCCCACATACTTACCACAGGAATTCCACCTGCAAATCCCACTCTCCAGCCCAGTGCACAAGGCACGCCACCACCACCCCAGAACGCTGACTGACGGCCCCGAAATCTCCTGACTTTCCTTTGCCTCCACAACATTGCAGGTGGGGATTAAGGCATGAAATGAACCAGAAAGCCTCGCCTGAGCCCCCTTCCAGGAGTCTCCGCTTGCCTGCTAGACGACTGGGCACCAGCCCAAAGCGCACCGCCTGATTCCCAAAGGACAGGAAGCCAAGTGGCAAATGCATCCATGCAAACAAGCCAGTGGGAGGCAGACTGGCGGGTGAAGGGGCCTGGGGGAGGAGACAGAGGGCCAGTTGCCAAGCAACAGGGGCTGGCAGCCACCAGGAAAGAAGCCGGGGCCTGGGCCCTGAGCCCAAAGGCCAACATGGCACTTAAAAGATGCCACCTGCCCAGGTGGAGCAGGGGAGGGGAGGAGGGTGGCAGGGAGACTTCACAGTCAGCCAGACTGGGACTTTCAGTTTAAATAGAGCCACTGACCTAGACTGCTCTCAGTCGGTACCAAGAGACGCTGCTCTAGGGAAGCAGACTTGGTCCAGTGGTTAGGGCGTCCGTCTACCACATGGGAGGTCCGCGGTTCAAACCCCGGGCCTCCTTGATCCATGTGGAGCTGGCCCACGCGCAGTGCTGATGCACGCAAGGAGTGCCGTGCCACGCAGGGGTGTCCCCCGCATCGGGGAGCCCCATGCGAAGGAGTGCGCCCCGTAAGGAGAGCCGCCCAGCGCCAAAGAAAGTGCAGCCTGCCCAGGAATGGTGCTGCACACATGGAGAGCTGACACAACAAGATGACACAACAAAAAGAAACACAGATTCCTGTACCGCTGACAACAACAGAAGCAGACAAAGAAGAACAGACAGCTAATAGACACAGAGAACAGACAACTGGGGCGGGGCAGGGGGGAGAGAGGGGAGAGAAATAAATAAACCTTAAGAAAGAGACGCTGCTCTCTTTAAATGGCCAGGCAAGGCCCACCCCTGCCTCCATCGGAGCCAGGTTCCCTCCAGGCTCCAGGAGAAATGGGGGGAGAGGGGTGGAGCACTGGCAAAAGCCAGCAGGCATTACGAGCCTGTGGTGTGAGATTTCCACCACCACAACCCACCCAGGCAGGGCCCGCCCAGGATCCCGGAGGACCCTCTGACCGAACCTGAAATTGCACCACTCCACAAAGTCTGCTCCTGCCCCAGGAGTTTCAACAGGACAAGGCAATGAACCAAGATATGCTGTTCATGTCCAGGAGGTGACTGTCCATAATGTGCACAGGACAAAGGGGGGCAGAGCCCACGTGTGGAGCCCTGGAGCCAGGCAGGGCTCTGTCGCAGTCAGCCTCTGTCTTTGAGAAGCTCAGTCAATGCCCCCAGCCTCAGTTTCCTCATGTGTCAAATGGGATCATAACATTCATCTCATAGGACATCACTAAACCCCAGGGGTGGTGCCTGGCTCAAGCAGATGAACAGCAAGTGAGACAACCCTTCTGCCTTCCCCAGCAGAAGGCACTTGCATCTCAGAGCAAATCTCCAAGCTAAGCATCAGAGAAGAAGCTACAAGCTGAGGTGGATGCATCAGTTACCACTTTATCTTATGAAATCCCTAAATAAACCCTCAGAGGCCGGGGGGGAACAGGGAGACTCAGAGGGGCTGGGAGACTTGGCTGTGTTCACCAGACGCTAAGGGACAGCCAAGGTGGACACGGGCCAGACCCCAAAACCTGCAGGCCCTTCTTGCCTGAAAATCTCCCTCCAAAATGTACTGTGGGGTTCTCGCCCCATCTCCTCAAACCTTATTCGTTGAGGAGAGTTCATGCTCCTCCTTTCTGGACCTTCCAAGCCCTGAATATGTCCCCGCTCACGGGCCATGTGCAATGTAAGTCCATGGAGAGGAAACAAGGATGAGGGAGAAGGAAACCGCCAGGGGCTGCAGAGCCCTCGGTGGACGCATTGACATACCACGGCATCCACAGCTGGAGAGTCGTCTCCAACCACCAACAAAGACGGGCACCTGGGGGCAGGGAGAGGAGGAGTTAGCCCACGGTTCAGGTGAAGAGTCACGCACACCCAGGCCTGCCAGGCTGGCACCAAGATCCTAAGAAACACTTCCCCTTCTTTCCCCAGGATCCTTTGCTCTTCTTAATCCATCCTCCCTCCACCTTCTGCTTTCCTCTTAGGATAAAATAGGTGAGCAGTCATTTACACCTTAGTGTGAATTTCAGCAAGACAATCTCTTTGCCCTGATGGCTTTACTTTAAAGACCCCCTCACCTCAAGGAAGGACTTGGCTGTGATCAGGAAAGAGACAAGAACGCTCAACGGACAAGGGGCATGTGCCAAGGTTCAAGTGTCAAGCAATGTGCTGTGCTCAGGAATGGACAAAAACACAGAGCTGTTACCAGCGGAAGCACAGTTAGCTGTGCCCACGTCTTCCTCCCAGATTTCTAGGGCACTGTAGGGTGGGTCCTGGGTTTTATTCGTTGCTAGGCTCTGGGAGGCAACGCCTAAAGCAGCATTTGACACAGAGTAGGCGCTTACTAAATGCTGGCTAATGCAGTCACATCTGTCTCCAAGACGGAAACCTCCAACCTAGATAATGGGACACTTAGGAACTAAGTCACCTGCCCACGGGGAACAACGAGCCGGGCCTGGCCGTGCTTGGCCCTCGGGTCCTCATCTACCACACGGGTGGAAGGCCGGCCAAGGCCAGAAGGCCCCGCTGGCGAGCGAGCCAAGGCCGAATGGACAGTGGCCACGATCGGTAGGGGAGAGCAAAACAACTCACTGCAAGGTGACGGCGTGGGCTCCCGGCATGGGTCGCTCAATCTCCAGGTCCCGCCGGCTGTGGGCAGCAAAACGCGTCATTAGCACGTGCACCCGCGAGGCCCTGCCCTCGGCCATCCGGGCCCTGCCTGGGTGAGCGCCCATGGTTTCCCGAAGCCACCACCTCCCGGCGTCCAAAGCAGGGACCACCCCGCGGTCCCCAGTGGGGATCTTTGTTTCAAGATACAAATCCTGTCCTCTACTACAACTTCTCCTCCCCACCTGGCAAGGGAACCAGGAAGGCTTTCTGTTTCCAGAAACCTGATTCCCAAAACCCCCTCCCACACCCCCCAGCCTCTAGACTGCAGCCAAAATGATCCTTTAAAATTCAAACATGATTGTTTGACTCCCCCGTCCCGCTGTACAGGGCTGAGGGCAGCCCAGCGCCCACCACCAACCCTGGTGGCATGGCCAGCAGCTTGCCTGGGCTGGGTTCAGATCACCTCTGCTGCTAACTAGCTGTGTGCCCTTGGGCAGAACGCTGGCCCTATCTGGGCCTCAGCCTTGAAAGCTGTAGGCAGTGATGACGGCAGCACCCTCGCCCCAGGGTTTCTGTGGGGAGTCTGAGTTTCCATGCTCCCTGAGGGCAAGGAAGCATGTGGGGTTTTGGCATCTGTTCCTGTCCCCTGTGTCCCCAGGCCCAACTTGAGGCCTGCCAAATAAAGGGTCAGCTGAGGTCGCGTGTGCTCATGAGACGGGACATGACCAATCCCTCCCACTGAGGGGTGGTTCTAACTTCAAGAGAAAACATCCCAATTGTTACAAACACGAAGGCACTTCCTAAATGAGTTTATTAACACTGGAGGAGAGGTGGACCCCGAACCCGAGGCTTTTTCCTGCCCACATTTTGGGGAGCGTGGCAGGGCTGGCTCCGCAGGCTAGAGTTCCCTGGAAGACTCCAGAGCCCCGGCTGACCCCTGTGGCTGAGCTGCCCCTCCCCTAGCTGAGCTCCAGACTAGAACCTGGTTCCACACCCAGGCCCCCTTATCGCCGCAGTGACCTGCTCATCTCCCGACCCCACCACCCGCCCCTCGCTCCCTTAGCCCCGCTCACATCTGGCTGATCCTCCTGCTCAGCCACGAGCGTCCACACGTCCCCCTTACCCTCCCCCCAAGTGCCCGGCTGCGTCCCACTCGCGCTCGCGTCCCCAGTGGTCCGGGCTAGCAGCTCAGGCCCTGGCAGGGCATTCAAAACTCCAAGAGGCAGCCGGGGTCTCTCCGGGCACCCCCGACAATTGGCTCAAATCCCGGGGCAGCACCGCCTCCTCCTTTTGTCACCCAAGCACACGAAGCGAGCCCGGGTGGCTGAGTGGTCCCCGTACCTGTTGTAGGCGTTGATGAACAGGTGCAGGTTGCTGGGGTTCAGGTCGTTCAGGATGTGCTGGCGGTACGTGTGGACCACCTCCACGTTATTGTGCATCTCCTCCTGCATTGGGGGAGGGAAGGGACAAACCGGTGGGTGCTGGGACCTTGGGCAGATCACTAGCCCCTCCATTCTCATGGGAATTCAGGTACAAGGTGAGGACAATCATAACTAAGCCACAAGAACGCCACGGAGTCCTGAGGGAATCTTTTGGAAAGCAGCAAGTCAACACACAGGAGCAAACTGGTGTACGCATGTCAGCTGAGAGCAGGAAATGAAGGCCAAGCTGGAAGGTCAAAGCCTGCTCTGTGGGCTCACAGTTCAGGGTGCTCGGATTTGAAATCTGTCCTCCAGGAGCTAGGGCTTGTTTCCATCATGGAGCCTTTCTTGGGCAAGTCCCTCCAAAAGAGAAGGGGGAGAATACTATCTACTTCATCAGGTTGGGGGTACCTGAGGCTGTGTACACAAAAGCCCTTTGTAAACTGTAAAAATAGGATGCCAAGAATGACATCGTTTTTATTTAATGGTAAGAGCTATAAAACAGATTTTCATACTTGAAGAACAAAACTCGTGCAACTGGCAGCTGCCAAAAGAGGGGCCAGCTCAGTTTCGGCAAAAGCCGGCCGGAGCGCTGGAGAAGGTCAGTGTCAGCAGCCCTCCCTAGCCTTCCTTTTCTGAATGTGATTTGGGACAAGCCAACAAGTGATCAGCTTGCTCGAGGCTGTGGTTCCTAGAAGTGGGCTGATGTGCTCAGCGGTAAACAGAGCAGGAGGGAACGGGGCAAAGCCAACCCAGGCTGTTGTCTAAACAGTCGGGGATGCTTTAAGTAGCAAAGCGTTCAACCAGCTACAAAAGAAGAATCAGGAAAAAAAAACAGTCTGAGGAATCCTGCTGGAGTTTCAGGTCAAAACACAACTGTAGCAACTGGGGTCCCCCAGCTCCCTAGCTGCCCACCTATAGTCCAGCAGGCCCAAGCTCCAGGGAGTCTGGGCTACAGCCAGGGCAGCTGCAAGAAAGGCACACAATGACTTTGAACCTTCCAAGTGCTTATCAGTTTCGCGTGACACGCCCAGGTGGAGAAAATGTAACACAAACGGTGAAATGAAGGATAAGAGAAGAAAGAGGACACACCCGACCGGCACACCTAGTCCACCCCTGGCTCAGCTGCTGGCGCTCTGCACAGCAGGCCCCATCCACACACGGTCAAGGGGGCAAGGTGCCCAGGGCTGCCAGCCCCAGACTGGACAGGGCACCAGGGCTAGCGGACGCCTCCCTAGGGCTGACTCTGGAACAGGGACCCAGCCAAGACCCAGCATCTTGCAATGGTTCCAAGATTAGATTCTGGAGCCACTGAGAGGGTCAAATCCCCACCCACCCCTTCCTGGCTGTGAGCTCTTACACATCATTTAACCTCTCTGGTCTGTTTCCTCATCATAAATTGGGAGCAGATATCACACAAGTCATGGGACTTGTGTGTGTACTGCCTGAGTTATTACTTGTAAAGTCCTTGGGACAGTGCCCTGCACACAGCAAGCTCCATGGACGTCTTTGCTAAAGGCTTTATTTGTAATGGGCAAACACCGGAATTAACCCAAAAGCCCCAAAACAGGTGAATTTCAAGCTACGGTATGTCTTCACTAGGTATACTATTCAGCAATAAAAGGGCATGTACTATTGATTCACTCAACATGGATGGATCGCAAAATTATGCCAAGTGAAAGAAGCCAGGCCAAAAAAGAAGTCCCTCTCCTACAAGGCCATTTATATAAACATCTAGGAGACACAAACTAATCTGTTGGGACACAAAGCAGCCGAGAGGTTGCCTGGGGAGGAGGGAGAGAGGGACTGCCAAGGGACACAAGGAATCTTTTGGGGACAATGGACATGTCCCTTACTTTGAGGCTAAAGATGGAGTCATGGGTATACTGATATATCAAACTTTGTCAGACTTTATACTTTGAATATGTGCAGTATATTGTACCTCAATAGAATTGCTAAAAAATCCATGGTTTAACAAAAAAGAATGAATGACTTGATGACAACGAAGGGGTCACAGTCGCATCATTTTGCAGGCATCTGCGCGGCGGCCCCTTGACCGTGCCTGGTTCATCTCTGCCCCCACACGTGGCCCCGTGCGGGGGCACCGGTGTGAATCCAGAATGCCGGGCCATGGACTCACCTTCCCAAAGAGGTGGGACACCACCATGTCTGGCAGGGCTTGAGTCCACCCGGATATCTGGGGAGGAGAAAGCAGGGGGATTAGACAGTGGGTGCCGGCACCAGGCAGCCAACCCCCCTGCACTGCCTTTGGGCAGAGTGGCCGCGATAGCACGCCCTGGGTGGGAGCTCACCTCCCTGCCTCCTGTTATCTCCAGGACCCAAAGCCCCTTTGGGCAGGGCCTGGGGTTTCCATTCAATTCCTTCTCTCAAGCCCCTTACACAGGAAATGTACTAAAATTGGGCTGAAATAATGACTCGACTTGCTCCCAGCTTTCCAGCTCCCACCGCCCCCCAGGTCCTCTGCCAGGAGGACCCTCCTTCTCTACAGCCTCACCCACCTCTTCTAAACACACTGAGCACCTCCAGTCTGCACCCCAGAATCTTCTCAGCCCCCAACTATCCCTCCTGCATATCATCTAGCTTTTCCCTCCTCAAGTGAGTTTCCTTTCTCAGAATATACTGGGGTCACTGAAGACTCTGAAGGCTCTCCTCTTTACCGCTTTCAATGCTGGTGCTAGGTATAGAGCAGGAACAGAGCAGGAACTCCATAAAAGACAGGAATACAACAGAAGCTCCTTACATGCTAGGGATACAGCAGGCATTCCATAAACACCAGGAATAAAGCAGGCGCTTCATAAATGCTAAGGCTATAGTAGGTGCTTCATAAATGCTAGGTATACACTAGGAGCTCCATAAATGTGTGCTGACCGATTTCAGTGTCAGGCAGGGACTAGCAAAGGAGAGTGGCTCTAGACTGGGGAGTCCTGGGCTGAGCTCTGACTCTGCCTCCCCCTCTGCAGGGCCGGGGCAGACTGCAGCACCCCTGGGCCTCAGGCTTCTCATCTGAACACGGGGTGCTGGGAACTTCAAGGCGCAAGGCCGAGGTGAGGCTTCCACGAGCCAGCCACAGCCGCTGCAGTGTCGGACCTTTGACACCTAGTAGGCATTTGACAGCCGGCTGGGGCTGGCAGGAAGGATAAGCTGCGCCTCCTACCCTTGAGCCAGCGGTCAAGGTCTCTAGCCACCCCCAGGCTGGCTCAGGGCAGCTACCAGGGAGCCAAGCTGCCTGATTGGAATGCCACTTCCTCTGCTGGAAAACACCAGGGACCGTGTTCCGCTCCTGAATGTCACGCAGGCAGAAGGGAAGGGCTCTTCTGGGAAATGCTCAAGGAAGCAACTCGGCGTCAGAGCGGCCAGGCCTGGGGCAGGCAGGGAGGGCACGACTCCTTCAAACCTGGCAACTCCTCTGCCCCCGCCAGCCACCCTGAACTTGGCAAAAACACATTTTCAAAACGAGAAGGCAGAATCACCCCAGCTTGAAAAGCTTTGTTCTCTAGCAATTGGAATGATTTTCCCTTCCCAGCCGATATGGGGCACATTATGAAGAAAATAAGACAATTATGCAGAAAAGATGCACATGGGACCCTCGGACACAAGCCCCTTGCATCCAGGCAGCCTGTCCTGCGCCCCCAGGTCTGTCTGTCCCCCGCCCTGGACCAGGAGCCCCAGGGGCAGGCCCGTGTCTTATCCGCTCTGTACTCCCGAGGAGCACTGTCCGGCCACGGCAGGCACTGGACAGCTGCTGAAACAGGGTGTCTCCTGCCGCAATGGGAGAGGCGTCCAGTGCAGACAGATGTGAAGCCCCAGGGCCATGGAGTCCCAGCTGCAGGTCTCCTATTGCCTGGCAATCCATCGACAAAGGTTTCTAGTTACCATTATCATAAAGTGCAGTGGCACATGGAGGAACTAAATCAGTATTTCTTTTCCATCATTAATAGGTACATTCCTAAGATTAGAGGTTTGTGCCACGTGTATCTCTTTACACTTAGCATTTTGAGCAAAGCCTAGGACATGTTAAGTACCCAGCAAATACCTGCGCTGTGCTAACTAAAGCTGGCTCAGGAATGCGTGTCCTGGCGGTACACCTGGCTTGAATATGACAGTCCTATTTAAATCTTCTGAGTGGCAAATAGCCAAAGTGGTGTTTACTATTCTGAGCAAAGCAGAGGGAAAGCGGCTTTCTTTGCTGGAGGTGGTGGGGCAGGTAGTGGAGGGTTGGGGTCAAGGGGGGGTCTCTTAGCTCCATCACTCCCCCAGAGGAAGCGGGAGGCCTGCCCACCCGCACGCAGGGGCCCACCTGCCCGGCCCAGCCCCCAGCCTCACCTTGGTGGCGGCCCAGTCCATCCAGCCTTCGGCACAAGGGTTCACGTTGATGAGGACGAGGCCCTCCACCATTTCTGGGTTGTTCAGCTGCAATTCAAGACAAGAGGTGAGGGGGAGTGAGCCTGGCGATTGGAAGTACCTCTCGCTTTATTAGGAAAACTAAAGCTCAAGAGCAAATACCCAGAAAAGGGCCAGTGTGGGGCCCAGAGCAGGCTGTGGTTCTAGTGCCCTCTGTTCCCCAAGAGCCTTTGATGCCCCCCCCTGGCAAAACTGAGGCTCCTGTACATCAGACCCTGTATTGGCATCCTTGAGAGAGGGGAAAGAGGAGGCCACAGGGGAAGTAGGGGTGCATGCCCTTGGCAGACGTGCCTTGGGCCCACTACTTCCCTTTGCTGAACCTCAGCTTGCCCAGGTGTCAAATGGGTATAACATGGCACTGATCTCACGGATCCAAGGGGCACATGTCGAGCAGTGAGCTCTCCACAACTAGGACGCCTACCAGAGAGTTTTCTCATCTGCTCCGAGCCGAGCACTGTGTATTATTCAGGTCAGCATTTCTAACCTCCAGCCAAGCCCAGCAGGTAACAGGCAGGTGAAACACATGTGACCGGTTAAGAGGAGGGTCACCGCATTCTGAAACAAGGGTTTGGCTGGGGATAGAGACTCCAGGAGCCATCAGCTGGGCCCACGGTGATGTAAGTGACCCACTGCCACGTTCACATGCCCCACATCACGCAGGAGCCAAGAGCACCCTGACTTCAAAGGAATGGGCAGATATTCAAAAAGCTACCTTAGCAGAACATTCAGGGACAAGAGGAACCGTCCACAATAGCCAGCTAGGTGAACAGAGCGGATGGCAAAAGAACGTGGATAGTACAGGACTTTGGTGAAGGAAGCAGCAGCGCGGGCACGGGTACATGCGCACGCACGACGCGACGGCCAGAACACACGCCCGTGGGATGTGCACCACAGTCTTCACAGTACTCAGTCCTTGAGGAATGGCATTACGGGTAATTTCTTTTTTTCCTTTGGTGCTTTTTGATACTTTTCCAAGTCTCTTCCTTAATCTTGAATTAATTTTATTTAAAATGAAAATGTTTTAAAAATGCCAAAGAACTCACAGCAAATCGAGTTAGGATGTAGGCGCCTGCTCCGGTTCCCATGCCAATCACACTTTTCAGCCTGGAAGCAGGAAAAAACCCACATAACACATGGGAAGAGCGATAGGAACCCTAGCAGTCCACGTAGCAACCTTCCCCCCCCATCTCTAAGGAACTGCGTCTCCCGCAGGGTCTGCCCTGGGCACGGCTGAGGCCGGCTGGCATGACAGGCCCAGTGGGAATGGATTCCCGGACGCGCTTTATGACCCGCCAGGGGACCTCGACCCTCGACCCGGGAGGGGCCGTCCTCCCTTCCTCACCCCCCTCCGGCTGAGGACCCCAGGGGCCGTCTGACATTTATGAGAAGGCCCATTAGAGCGGCACGTCTTCCTGCTCCTGAGCTTTAGTTTGGATTTACGTAAGACTCGGAAAGAGAATAAATTGGGCAAGAACCAGGAGGTACTGTCATCTTCGCAAAAGCCCCATTAGAAGGAAAAGAGCGCGCCGGAGAAAGAAGGGCTGGGGAGAGGACATCCGGCTCAGGCAAGAGAAGGCTGCGGGGCCTGTGGGGCCTGTGGGGTGACCGACTCCCTCAAGGAGGGGAGCTGAAGCTACAAGGGACAGGCCGGAGCGGAACAGGACGTGGAGCTGCGCTGACGTTTAGCAAGCGTGGCCACCTGCCCCCTCCCTGATGGTTAGGGCATCCAGGCACGGCCCAGGCACAGCGCAGCCCCCTGTCCTCTGCCGCCAGCAGGGAGCCAAGCCCTCTCTTACCCGAACTGGTGAAGGACGCCGGGAAGCATCTCGGCCAGCTGGTCCATGGAAGGGTACATGTACCTTGGGGAGGGACACGAAGACGCAGTGAGCGAGTGCCCCAGCTCCCCAGAACCCGCCCTTGTAGTCGCCCACCCAGAGCGCCCCACAGCACCCGAGAGCCTGCTCCTCCGGGCAAAGGCACCCCTCTCCTGCCATTTAGCGATGCCTGTGTCCCAGGTCCCCTGCTACGCATTTCATGAGCGACATAAGCCCCCCTCATCCTCACAGCCACCCCAGGGGGCTGCCGTGATTTCCCACAGCATGAAGGTTACAAAGATCGATGAGGCCGAGAGGTCGTGAACTTGGCCCCTCAGAAGAGCAGGGACTTGACTCGAACCCATGACTCAAGCAGTGTCTCAGGATTTCAAAGCCCACTTTTTTTTTTTTTAAGGAGATCCCAGAGATTGAACCCAGGACCTCGTACATGGGAAGCAGGCACTCAACCCCTGAGCTACACCAGCTGACCCGTTTGGCTTCTGCATTCGTTAGCGTCTGTTGTTTTTTGGAGGTACCAAGGATTGAACCTCACACATGGGAAGCAGGAGCTCACCCCCTCGAGCTACCCTCCACTCCATGGCCCCCATTCTCAATCACCAGACTTTCCTGCTCTCCCAAAGCAGGTCAGCCGTTCTGCCGGGAATTCCCACCCCTGTTGCTTCCTCCTTCCCTAGAGAAGATTCTAGCAGGAGCTTGGGGGACAGACTGTGGAGAAGGTGCCTCAGCCAGATCAGCAGAGGACCGTGGGCCACCAGGCTTTGGAACGTGGATGCCAGGGCAATTTTTAGGCACAGGAATGCCCTGGTGAGCATCCCATCTGGGAGCAGAGCTCCTGTTAACTCAGGCACGGGGCCTGCTCCCGTCCTGGCCCCCTCACAACAGCAGATAGAGAGTGGCAGTGGGAGGACCCCAGCTGGGGGGTATCTGACCTCCAGTGCTCTGGGTCTGTGGCAGGCCTTCCCTTTGTTGGCTGCAGAAAATAACCATCTCCTGTTGCCACTTCTAAGCAGGGTGCAGAGGGGGGCATCTTGCCCCCCGCCATGCCCACACCTCTCTGGTTGGCAGGCCCATCTCAAACCCTGGGCTCCATCCAAAGTCACTCCGCAGGCCAACTCCACCCTCTGTGCCTCGGACACGGCTGCTTCTGCCAAGTACAGCCCTCCCCGCCGTGTCTCTCTGAAACCAGGCTGTTCCTTCCAGGGGACCTGCAGGGCTAAGGCTTCCTCTCCTCTAGGACTTCCCTCTGCTGCTTCCGAAGCAAGCGTGTGCTCAGGTCTCACGGAATTTCCTCAGGTCTCACGGAATTTCCAGAAGGCGAAAGCCTCTTCCCTGGCAGGTGCCACGAGCCCAAGCCAGAGTTCCAGCACATTTTCATTCCCATCTCCCCAAGAGGAACTCAAAGAATTATGTTTTCACCAGGGCCCTGCGTGTAACTGGGGAGTCTGACCCTGTTGGACTGATGCAGGTCTACAAGGCATGCTGGGTAAGGAGCGAGCGCCTCCAAATATCCCATCATCCTTGGGGCCAGGATCCCTGGGGAGAGTTGTCAAGATAGAGCAAGGGGTGATTGGCTGAAACAGCTGTCCTCACTCTGTCGGTTTGTTTGGGAGAAAAAAAAAGGTGGCGAGGAGGGGCAGGCATTGCTTAGAAGGCATTTCACAAATCCAACCTCGGGAAGGAGGAATCAGAACAGGCATGCGTTAGTTCCTTCAGAAAGCAGTGGCTGGTCACACGCAGGCCAGGCTCTTAGCGAGGCAAGGGGGAGACCACGCAGACAAAGGGGCCAGTAAAGGCCGAAATGCATGAGTCTTTCTGAGACGGACGCTTTGGAGCCAGCAGCCACCAAGGTGAGATGGTGGGGACACCCAGGAGCTTTAGGGCCTCTGCTTCCTGCCTGCTCCCTGGGGTTGTGCGGGCACCCCACCAGGTGACAAGTGGGCTCTACACACCAGGCCCCTCCATGTATGAAACAGGCTCCAGAGGTAAGAGGCAGCCAGCCAGGGGTCTGCGTCCTGCTCTGCTGCCCCTTGCCCAGCATAGAGGGAGGGAAGTCCTAGAGGGCCTGGGAGGGGCACGCCGGCGCCAGGAGGCACCAGCGACCCGCCGTCGCACAGTGGAACCGCCTAGAGCCCTGCGGGAGCCGGGCTCTCCACCTCGGCCTCTGGATCAGTGGAATAAAAGTTCAGGGCTCAGGATTTTTAAAACCTCCACCGGGTGAGCTATTAACCACCACTTGGTCGCAAGTGCGTCAAGCAGTTTTCAAACCAAAGATGGATTTACTAGCTGCTGAGGGTAGGGAGGGGGGAGAAGAGTTATGATGTGGGGGCATTTTCAGGACTTGGAGTTGTCCTGGGTGGTGCTGCAGGGACAGATGCTGGACACTGTATGTCTTGCCATGGCCCACTGGGTGGACTGGGGGAGAGTGTAAACTACAAGAGAAACCACTATCCATGGGGTGCAGCAGTGCTCCAAAATGTATTCACCAGGTGCAGTGAATGTGCCACGATGATGGAAGAGGCTGTTGATGCGGGAGGAGTGGGGTGAGGGGGTGGGGGGTATATGGGGACCTCATGTTTTTTTAATGTAACATTTAAAAAAAAATAAAGAGAAAAAAATTAGATGGATTTACTGACAAATCTCTCATTTTACATGCTGGTTAACAGTTAACCAAGTCTCATTTTCTTAATAATTTCGTTTTGGACCTGGCCCCATGTAGCTGGAGTCCCTTCCCTTCTTCTCTGATAAAGGTTAATGATTAACGAGCACTCCCAACACTAAACAAGAGAAAAGGCCCATCTAGTCATAAATGCTGAGAAGGCACCTTCCAGAAGACTTTAAACCCAAGAACCTGCTCCCATTCCACCTTAATCAGCACTGGTGGACGGGGGAGGAGAGAAGAGGGAGTATCTCAGCAAAGTCTGCCCATACCCTCCAAAAAAATTTAAAAAAGGAAATAAAAAATGTGATGCTGACCGCCTGCCTCAGTCAGAAATCCTGACTTGAAACTGCCAAAGGAAAACCGAAGAGCCGGCCTGGCCTGTGCTGATGAGGACAGGCGCCTGAGGGTGGGGGTCCAGAGAGAATTCAAGTCACACAGCCGGTGGACAGGGTCAGAGCCTGACTCTCTGGGTTCCTAGCTGTGTGATGGTGAGAAGGTAGCTAACCCCTCCCTGCCTCAGTTTCTCCATCTGGAATGTGGGGCTAAATGATACACCAAGCCAGCTGCAAGGACTCTGCAAAAATTAAGAAAAATGAAGCCCAACATCCAGCAGGTGCTTCTTAATTTTTTTTTTTTTTTTTTTGCTCCCTCTTATGTTCTTCCCAACTTTTCAGGTCTTTCTCCCAACTGCTTGGCCTTGCCAGCCTGGCCCCGGTTGTGAATGCCTATTAAAAAGGATTGGGAGCTGGGCACCCCTGGACTCCCCACCCTGCCCGGCTCCCCGTCCTTCTCCCGGAACACCTGGCTCCGGCCTCTTACCCGGCGGGGAAGGACGCGGCGCCATCCTGCTGGCCAGGTGCGTCCACGTGACAGACAGCAAAGTGCTGGGTGATCTCCTGCATGTCCTCCGAGTTGAAGAGGGGGTTGTAGCAGGTTTTGTCTGGAGGGGAGAGAGATGAGAGAGAAGCAAGGTGAGAGTAAATTTAGGCTACCTGGGGGGGGGGCAAAGCACATGCATTTTGTTTCATTCCCATTCAGCAGGGGGAAATGAACTTGCAGAAAGGAAAGCCTATCTTTTTTTTTTTCCCTTGGCCCACTTTCCTCTGGGGACAAAAGATGAGAATAAATCATGGAGTACAGGAGTGGGCATGGAAGTTGAGAGGGCCAATAAACCCCACTGCACCTGCGGGAGAATAAGTCTTAAACTTCCAGTAGGTGCTGGAAAGGAGCTTCTGGGATGAGGGCAAAGGACTCTCATTCCAGCTCCTGCTTCCTCCTTCCTTGGTCATGGTGGCCCAGCACGAGCCAGGCCTCTGAGATGCTCTTTCTTTCTGGGCTCCTACACCCTCCCATCTCAAATACTGGCCAAAGCAAACAAGGAAGGACATCTTGGATAAAGCATGGAGCCTGCCACTTAAGATGTGACCTCAGGCGATTCTTCTAATGGTGACGGGCCTGTGGCAAGCTGCCCCCGCCCCCACTGGCCTGTTTCTGCTGGGCGCCCAGCTGGAGGGCATTTTCCAGCCTTCCTTACGGTCAGATGCAGTCACGTGCTTGAGTCATGGCCAGCAGCACGTGATGCTCGCCATTTCCAAGCCTGGCTCATGCAGGGGCCCCATCCAGTCCTCCAGGGTCTCTCTTTGTCCATCTATCTAAGGATGTAGGAGCCAGCAGAAGCCTCTGAGGCCCCGGGGCACTGCAGGGCCACGAGCTGGGAAGACCCTGGATCCCTGAATCACAGCATGGAAGATGTCTCACCGAATCCTCTGCTGAATTGTTACACGAGTGAGAAATAAATGTGTTGAGCCACAAAGCTCTTGGACGTCCATGGTCACAGCAGTTAGCCTACGATAACTAAATTGGGGGAATAGCACCACCACATGCAATTCCATTTCTTTGTCTGAGCCTAATGAACAAGAGGATATGTATAAAATTACCTAGCATGTCTATAATGGACATGGGCCATAATGGATACACAAAGAAGTGGGAAAAGAGAGAAGGGAAAATGAATTTAAAAAAGTATTTTTCAGTGACTGACATCATAGGAAAAAACATAATTCATACAGTCCCTCAATCAAAAAGCAAGCAAGCATTGAGGTTACAACACTTAGGTTCACAAAGATAACTGGGCCAGGTAGGTCTGTAAATACCTTCAGAATCCTATCAGCCTCACTTCTATTCTGTGTCAATTTAACATTAAGCAGATCATATTCCATTCCCATCTCTGAAAAATGGGATGGTAACATTTCCTGGTAATCTTAAGAACGTCCACAGAAGCATTATTCACAACAGACTCAGAACAGAAACAATCCAAATGTCCATCAACCAATGAATGGATAAACAAAATGTGGCTTGTCCAGACAATGGAATATTATTCAGCCCTAAAAAGGAATGAAGTACTGACTCATGCTACATCATGGGCGAACCTTGAAAGCATTAAGATAAGTGAAAGAAGCCAGACGCACCAGGCCACATAGTATATGATCCCATTTATAGGAAATGTCCCGAAGAGGCAAATCCATCAAGACAGAAAGTAGAATAGTGGCTGCCAGGGACTGAGGGTGGGATGGGGACTGGGGCTGATCTGACCTCGATGGTTGCACAATTCTGCGAATATACTAAAAACCATTGAATTGTACATTCGAAGATAAAATGCACTGTCAAAGACAGACAGCCGGCACCACCAGGTGCACAGACACAACACCAGCACATTCCAGGGTCTTCCAGCCAGTGGCAAAGGAAGTCCCAGAAGAGAGAGAAGAGCTGGGCCTCTGCCCCTGCCCCCACTCGCCTCCCGGGCCCTCTGCGGGCTCTGGGGCGCCCAGGACTCACGGTTCATGCCGATGTCGTGGTAAGTGAGGATGACGGGCCGGCTTCCCTTGGGGGTCCCACACAGCGTGACGTGAACGGAGCCATGTAAGGTCTCGATGTCCTGCTCCTGAGGAGAGACGAGCAGACCGACGGCGTGTCAGGTGGGGTCCCCACACCGGTGTGGCTGTACTGAGTCAACAGACACCCCTGTGTTCCCATTTATGTTTGGAGGGAGCTCGAGTATGCCTCTCATTTGGCCACGAGATCCTTGGGCCTAGGATGACAGATTTCCCTGGCCAGGGAAAGCCCTCCAAGAACGAGGGAGGGCAGAGAAGGAGGTAGAGGACAGGGTCCTGGCTCAGGCTAAGCTTTAACAGCACAGACCTCTGGGGAAGCCCCAGCCCCAGCAGCCCTCTCTAGACAGGTCCTTGTTGTCACCACCTGGAAAATGGAGGCCCAAAAGGCATGAACTTCCTTGATCAGCTGCTCCCACATCCCACCTGGTTTAGAGCTCCCCAGAATTCATACCCTACTTCCAAGAACAGCCCCCAGTTTCCTAGGAAGCCACCTTCCTTTCACACTTGGTCCAAGTAGGTTTACTGTTCCTGACTCCTCCACCATGGGCCATCCACCTCCCAGCTACAAGGACTGGTTCAGGAGAAGGCACATGTGTGGGGTTAGGCCATTCAGAGCCAACCAGACTCATGCCCAGCTCCTGGGAAGTGGATTAGGTGTAACCTAACCAGACAGGGAGAGCTGGATCTGCAGCAGCCATGTTCTCACCATGAGGCAAGGGTCTGTCTGAAAATACAACCAGCAGAGAGACGGATGAGAGAAAAAGGAAGTCTTGGTGATGGCATCCACCAGGAATTCCAGTTATGTAGGCTGACGAGTGCCCAGTCCATTTAAGCCATTGAGGTGACCCGCTCTGCCCAAAGAATCCTGGCGGAGCCATACCCCTCTCCCTGCTGAACTCCCCCCTAATAGGGTCAGGTCTCTCTTCTCCTAGTCAGGGCCAATTCCACAGCTGGCTCTCAAGCCGGTTCACTGGCCACACCCATCCCACATTCGTCTTCACACTACCCGGCCCTAAACCACTAACCGCGCCTTCTTTATCCTTCCTTAAAAAACAGTCATCTGGCCTGGATTCCCAGCACCTCAACGTGCTCACTGTCAAGAGGGTGGCAGGGAGACCTTCCTCCATCCATCACTTCCTTTCACCCCTCAACCCACATCTGCCTTCGGTTCCTGCCCGCTTTGCTAAAATTGCTCCCCTAAGGGTCACCAGAAGCTTCCAATGACCTGCACCACTCATCCATCTCCCGCGAGCTTCTTGCTCCCCGGGGGAAGCCTCCCTGCCTGGGTCTCTGCAGCCCACTCCCTTCCCAGCTCTCGGGCGGAGGTGGGGGCTGGCGCAGAAGGACCTGGCACCTGCTACTGAGCCCTTCCATGTCCCTCATCCTGGACAGCGCCCTGCAGGGGCGGGTCACCCCGAGCTGGCAGAAAGTTAACACCTGGGCCCAAGAGGAGGAGGCCAGTGTCCAGACTGGCCCAGGAGGAATGGGGGGCACGGGCTCCCCAACACTCAGTGCTGCCGGCTCCAGCAGCTCCAGCAGTTCAGCCACGGCCACACCTCTGAGGCCACCTCAGGCTGGCAACACCTTTTCTTCCAAAGAGCAAGAGACAGAGAAGAGAAATGCAGGGTGCTGCAGGTGCTGCAACTGCCCCCAGAAGCCAGTGGAAATGTGGACCCCACGGGCTCAGCCATGGGGGGGGGGGGCAGAGAGAAAGGTCGCTGACCAGTCTCCCGGGAGAGGAAAGGCCCTGCTGAGCCAGCCACCTGGCAGCCCTGGGGCGTGGGGAAGGGCCCTCCCTGTCTGCATCTGCCTTCCCCTGGGGGGACACCTCAAGGATCCTACATTCAACACAGGCCTCCAGACCCCTCAGTCCCTCTGGACCTGGGGAGGGTCGCTTCTGGGGCCAGAATGCAGGAGAGCACCCAGGCTGTGGTCAGATCCCACCTCTGTGGGTTATTCCCTATAAAAACTGAAGTAGTTCATTTTATCCAGCAAACACTTATTAGGCACCTACTGTATGCTAGGTATCATCAGGAGGGCTTGACAGAGATGAGCAGGTAAGAACCCACCTGCTAACGGGGTGGTGGTCGGGAGGCCCTTGGAGGTGGCAGCAAAATGGGGCAGGAACCTGACAGTCACTCAAGACACTCTGGGCAGAGTGGGGGTGGCATTTAACCTCTGGGGGGGCTGCAGGGAAGGGGTGAGGCAGGCCAGGGAGGTCCTCTAATCCTGTAAGACCAGTGGTTCTCAACCTGAGCAGCACAGTTTCACAATCAGTAACGCCCCCCAATTCCGCAGCTCGCCCTCCAGTGAGCCAGCAGCGGCTGCTGTTTAACAAGAATCCAGCCCCTTCCCCAGCCCTGGCGGAGCAAGGCAGGCAGTTCCGGGGCCTCCCTGGACGACACGCCTCCCCCCAAGCCCCTGAGCAGCCCTGAAGGGATCTGGGAGTTGGGCAGCAGAAGACACACGGCCCAGGGCCTCTGGTAGAGTCGAGCAGGAAAGAAAATGCACTTCTAAGACGATACCTGTAAGTGGGGCACTGGGAGAAGGATGTGCTCCCTCTTGGTGCGGGGCTCACGGTCATCGGGAGGCCCCTGTCTAACCCCAAGATGCTTCTTTCTTGCCTAGAGCAAGCGCTGAAAACACCCCTGGATGGTGGAGCTACAGCTCACCCACCGGGACCCAGCCTTGGCCCTGGAGCCCCGCAGGGAAGAACGGTTCACGGTGCCCACTCTCTGCTGCTCCCGACTGGCCGGCGCGGCTCCCCGTACGGGCTGCCAGGCCAGCCAGCAGGTCCCGCTGCGCAGGAGCCCTGCCAGCCCCAGGCCCTCATCGGTGAGGAGGGAGGCTCTTCAGGAGGAGGGGAGGCAGCGCTTGTGGGTGGGGAGCACGGCGCCAGTTAGGGGGCCCCTGGTGGTAGGGATGGAGTGCCCAGCCCCAGCTGGCCCCAAGAATGTCCCCCAGGCTCCTGGGGTGGAGGTGGGTAGCAGCTTCTGACTTGTTTCTTCGGCTGCAGTTAAGTTACGTGGCTGTGGAAGCAGAAGGACCTTGGAGGCACCGCCCCGAAGCCCAAGGAGAAAGAGGCCAGCCTCTCTTGTTTGCTGTCACACCCGCAGGCCTGTTTGATCAAGGATCTGGCACTTGTAGGATGACGATAAAACATGACCTTGTAGAAAAAACACCGTGTCTGCCATGAGCACTGATCTATTTTGGGACCTGTCTCCACTGGCTCCTTAGGTGGCTGTGAGAGTCAGCGAGCCTCCTGCAGGTATCACCTCCAGGCAGGCACGAGCCCCAGGGAGCACCTGCTCCACAAAGCTCAGGAGGTGCCGGGTCGGCGTCATGACCCCAGCCCACACCTCACCACTCCCCGAGCCTGAACTCAGCAGGTCTCCTTCGGGCCTTTGCCATGATTAGGAAGGAGGAAAGAGGTGGGAGTGACATAGCGAAAGTTACAGAGCTGGGAGTGGCGTCCTAGGTTGAGGGGAGTGAGCAGATCTGCTAAGCGCCATCGGCAGTCCGGCACAGGCAAGCCTGACCACGCAGGCGACACGACTGATCCCCTTGCACGGATGAAAGAACGGGTGACTTTCCCAATGTCACACAGCTTGTCGTGGTGGAACCAGGGCTGGAACCCTCACCTGCTGGGCCCCAGTGCCAGTTCTGGCCCTTGACATCAGTTCACACGGGAAGGAGAAGAAAGGGGAAAGAAGAGGGTGGTGATCATCCAGTGTCTGAGTCCTGCCCTCAAGGTCACACACACATGCACGCAAGCACTCACCTGCACACAAACACACATGCATGCAGGTGTGCACACACGAATGCACACATGTGCATGCACATGTGGCTCTAGGCCAGCCCCATGCACTCTCTCCACTGATCAAAACCAGGAAGAAGGCATCTGAGCACCAACGAGGGGCTGAAACACTCACAGACGCATGCCTTTATCCTGATTGGTCCCGGAGCAGCACTCGGTCCTGCTGTCCCTGTGGGCATGAGTCACCGGCGTGCTGGTGCAGGAAACCACCCAGCTTCCCCCACGCTTCCCCAAAGAGAAGCCAGAGAGGGGCCCGGAGCTGCACGTCCTCTTCCCCATCAGGCAGGTCCCCCTGCCAGGGGCTCATCAGGCGCCCTCCTGAGCGGGGACACCCACAGCTCCCTCGCCACCCAGAACCCCGTCCCACGGGCTCCCATCCAGCCAGGATGTGAGGAAGCAAAACTGCCTGCACAGATTTTCTCTCCCCTTCTCCGGAAAAGTCTAGAAAGTCACCCGATCAGGTAGGGAGGTGATGCTAGGAATACGGTGACACCCATTGCAGAGTACGTCCAAAGCCTGGGCTCTCCAACTCTCTTTAATTTTACAGTCTGTGGCAAGAAAGGGTTAAGCAAACCTGTAGCACAGAACAAGCCCCGTGACTTCCTACCAGGGAACGCAATGCAAGTTTCCCCAGTTATTGAAATGACTGAACATCGCTCTTTTCTCCCCAGCATTTCCAGAAAACTAGAAATCTACCAACACGTCTTGAGACATGCTGGCTTACAGAATAGAGAAATACCGTCTCCCTCTCCCACCCTCCCACAGCAGGCACCTGCCCCCAGATGGCAGGTATGTGTGTCTCGTTGGCAGGGGTTTCTGATTTGGAAAGGCCGTGGCCCAGGGTCACTTTCTCGAGGAGACCCTCCCCACCAGCCTGCTCCCTTGCTCTCTTCTTTGTAATGCTTATCACAACAGCAGATATCTGTCTATCTTCCCCTTTTCTAGGTCCTGCCCCCTAAATCTCACACCGCCATGTACGTACATGTGACTGCTGATCAAAACCAGGAAGAGTGTGTCTGAGATCAGATGGGGAAATTAATACAGGGCTCACAAACACATGCCTTTCTCCTCTTTGATCCCAAAGGAACATTCTGTACTTCTATCCCTGTGGGGATGAATCTGCCGTTTCTCAGAGGGAAAAGCTGGCTTGGCCGTAGACAGCGTCTGACCCGGAGGCAACACATAAAAGATTTACACAGTCTACACCGCCTGCAGGCTGGGATGTGGGGAACGTGGCACCCACCACTACGTACTCCACAATACTGCATCCCTCTGGCTGTGGATCCTGGCTTGCGAGCTTTATAAACTGCAGTAGGCTATGTTGGTTGCTCTCCCAAACATCTGTTCTTCCCTTCTTTTTAACAATACAAGTCCAACTGCATACCAAGCAGCAATGTGCCTGTGAAAAAGACAGTTCTGGCCAATGAGATGTCAACAAAACCTGCTGGGTCTTCCAGAAAAGAATTATTTTTAAAGGTCCAGACTTGACTTTTTGATTTTTTACCTTCCTCTCTTGTATCTGCTTCCTACCTGGAACACAGATGAGATGCCTGGGGCTTCAGCAGCCATTGTATAAGCTTGATGGCAAATTGGAAGGAGCCAGGGGCTGGGTGACATGCAGGGCCAGCTGTAGTAAGCCTCCCAGGGCAGTGAGAAGAGCCAACATTTCTTGTTTATGGCACCATTTGTTAACTGATAGGAATTCTAATGATACATCCATAATGTGACCTTGGCCAAGTTATAAGCCTTCTCTGAGAATTCCTATCCTCAAGAATCCCTGTACAGGGCAGGTTCACATCAGCCCACCTGCCCAACGGAGCTGCTTCCAAAACCAGATCTGGGAACAAACCTAGAGGTCCTTTGCAAACTGCAGGATTTCCTTCCATGCTAGCTGTCATGGACTGGACTGGGGTTTACTGTCAAGTCCCGATGGCTGGAGTCAGCAGGCTGGGTGATCTGGGGCCTCTCGACATAATCCCCTCCTTCTCAGCAGGCCCTGGGGACATGCTGTCTGCATCTGACTCTAAGTAAGACATGACACTTCCACCAGAGCTCCAGTCAAAGGGCCCCATTGGGCCGCCCCTCCCCTCAGTCTAGCAAACCCTGAGGTCTAAGCACAGCCAGAGGGGGGAAGGCGCTCTATGACCAGAAAGGCAGAGCAAGGCTGGCTTTGGCTAATCAGACCGAGCATTGAGTCAAGGCATGTTGAGGCCAGAAAGGCAAAGCAGGAGGCCAGGTGTAGGGCCTCCTCCTCCACTAGCTTTTTCTAGAACGACACACGTGCACGGTTTATCTCCAGCCGTGGAGGGGGTGGGGGGAAGCGGGGCTGTGCCAAGGGTCTTAGGGTCAGGTCAGGAGCAGCACAGCTTGAAAGATGCCAGGTGGGTGGGGGAACGTCATAGTATTTGCACACAGGGTAGTCGGCGTTTACTGAGCAAATACAGTAAGGCCAGGTGTGGCCCCAGGGCCCTCCTTACAGCCACTTAGGTGGAAAGGCACCTCTGAGCGTGCAGCAGCTTTGCTCGAGGGCGCACTGCTGCACATAGAGTAAGATTCCAAGACGCAAAGGAGCACTGGAAGAAGCTCCTCCATTCTCCAGGGAGAAAAGCATCTGAAGAAAAGTCCTCCATTAGGAACAAGTGTGGAGTGTGGCCATCTGGTGGGAGACGTTTGTGGAGTCTGATGCTGAGTTTATTTAATGTTTGCAATACCCTAGGGCCGGTGATAGTCCCTATTTTACAGATGAGAGAACTAAGCCCCGGGAGGTCAAGCAAAGAGCCAAGGACACACAGCTAGCCGAGGACAGGGCTGGCTCAGAACCCACGAGCATCTACAGGGAGCCAGCCTGGCAGATTGGATGGACCTCGGGAACCCTGAACCGGAGCTCCCACTGGGGACTGGGTGGGCGAGGCACCCCCCTCCAGCTCCAGCCAGGGAGGCATGGCTGGGAGATCCACGAGGAGAGCAGAAGCCATCCAGGTTTTATTTTCCCAAGCCTCATTTTGTGCTGATCCAAATAAACATTCCTGCCATCTGTCACCAGGGTTTTCTCTATGTCCCCACGGGCTGAGCTAGGAAGTGGGGCTGGGGGAGGTGGGAGATGGGAAAGGGTGGGGTGAGGACTTGCAAGCCTCTGACCCCTGCCCACCTTCAGCTGGGAGCACAAAACACGCAGCAACTAAGTGGAAAGAAATAAATTAGCCAAAGGTCACTGTTTGCATTTTCCCTCTGAGCCGGATCTGCTTCCAAGAGCAGGGAAAGAAATCAGGCCCTGGGGCAGAAATCAGAGTCAGGTGTCTCCTCCCAGCTTGGTCCCCCAGATTCCTGGAGCCAGACCTCAGGAGACCCTGCCTGCCCCCTTCCACCCACAGGCACGGTGGGCAACATCAGCTTACTTCCCAGAGAACCCTAGTAAGCCCATGCACAGGTTCCCAGGGACACCAAAGCACAGCAAACCACGTGCGTAGCTCAAGATCCCAGAGGAAGGGACCAGCAGCAAGCCCAAAAGAGGTGATGGGGGCAATACAGAAGAGTTAAGGGTCCTGCTCCCATCCCTGCCATGCCCTCCTCCTAATTAGTCACCTGTGCTGTCTCAGCACCCTGTGTCGATGGGCCAAGGGCCTCTCTCCTTCAGCTAGAAAATCAGGATGGTGACAGTACCTCCCCTTAAGGGTGGCTGTGCGAATTAAACGAGATGCTGTAGGGAAGAGGTCAGCACAGCTCCCACGGAGCTGCAGGGCCGTCAGCCACGATGCCTGCCCTGGTTAATAGATTTCTGAGACTAGCTAGCCCGCTAGTACCCTCTGGTGAATTATGTAACATCTCTGCGTTTTGTCATCAGCCAAAGGAAGTTGTCACCACCACCAAGGTCTGGGAGCCCCGAGACAAGGGCGGCACACAAATACTCACGCCCTCCCTGCCCTGCTCTCGGTGCCCTTTGAGTCTTTCTCAGGCCTCCACCTCCCCACCTGGAGGGGAAGGGGAAGGGCTGATGAGCTCAAAAGCATCTGCCAGCTCCGATAGTCCTGGACTCTAAACCTTGAGCCAAAGAAAATAAGATGAACCCAAAATATCCCCATCTCCCCCAGTCTGCAAGCCCAGATGCCTAGAACCTGACGCCAGGCTGCAGAGCCAGCTCAAACCGTGGTTTCCTCCAAGCAGCCCCAGGACGTAGGGGGCTGCAGCCCACGCCCTGACTCCGAGGGCTCCGAGAGCTCTCCTGGGAAGGGGGACATGCAGGGCCCCAAGATCAGCAGGTAGAACCTCGCACTCCCAGGCACCCATCACACTGGCCAGGCCCAAGCAAACATCCCCTAAGACGACAGGAGCCAGCCCAAGACGTGGCACAATGTCCCGTCCCCTAAGACGGGCCGGCCGACAGCTAAGAGGCAAGCGCCTCCAGCAGCTTCTCCAGCACCTTCTCGCTGCTTGGCGCTGGGCTAGGCGTGCATTTTGATTCAAGCCAAAAGAAACAAACCACAAGAAAAATGAGCTTAAATTCTTGGCCACTTTGGAAAGGAAGGGAGGTCCTCTGCCCGAGTTAGCTAAAATGCTGAAGCGTCAGTCGAACATTTTGCAAGAAATAACCCTGTGCGGCGGGATTAGACTGGAGTTCTTTGTGGTGGTTGTGTAGGGTTTTTTTTTTTTTCAACTATCCTGTAAGTTTTAAATTATTTCAAAATAAAGTTTAAAAAATTTTTTTAAATTAAAATAAAAACAACAACAAAGAACACTGGCGGCTTTCGGGGACACACAACAAGGCAGCTCGGCACATGAGACTCGACTCCCAAATAACTGGCCAGAGAGGGACCCCTTGTCAACAAACAGATAAGAACTACGTAAATGAATGATGACACTCCTTTCCCATTTGGGACACACTGCTTCTTCGTGTCTTACGCCAGCTCCCCCTCCAGGGCGGTGTAAGCCCACTCAAGTGTCCTTTGCATGGCCAGATGTTGTTTTCCACAGTAAGTGCAAAGGTGAACTGGAGTCTCGTCCATAGGGAGAGGCTGGCACTTCCAGGTTTATCTGAAAACTGGTCCAGGCCAACAGAGCTGACGACAATGCAGCCCATTTACCTGCCGGCCCCGGTAAAGCCTCGTTTTCCTCATCTGTAAAGTGGGGAGAGCAGTGCAAGTTGCAGAAGAGTCAACAATGGCCTGGCTCATTGGAGGACAGTCAAGCCCCCGCAGGCAGGTGACTGTCCCCTGCTGGTGTCCTAGTGTGAATCCTGAGGCCAGGAGTGTTGGGTGAACCCCTGGACCTGTCACCAGGCTCCTGTCACTCTGTCCCAGCCCCGGGAGCGGTAACCCAGGACCCAGAGCATCCTCGGTGGCCCCACACCCAGTTTTGGAGGCAGGAAAATGCATGGGAGATGTTGATACATCATGAGTCAGCTAGATCGAAGGCAACAAATCCAAATTAATGTCATTTTACACAGAGGTCTTTCTGGCAACAACCTTGACAAAGTGTCGTTCAACTCTCAGATTTGGCTCAAATATTGTGATTCGTTGGTCCGATTGATCCTCTTCCCAGCTCCCGGCAAGAAACGATTTTTGCCCTTGGAAGGCTCAGCATCCACTCCAGAGCCCAAGTCCACCACCCTGCGTTACTAAGCTCCCGGCGCTAGCGGTGGCCTCCAGGGAGCCAGCCACGTCTACCGCACACTTAGATATGCCGAAACCTTTTTATTTTATTTCGTTCACCTTTTCAATGACCTTGTCAAGCAGGTACTACACTTTTGAGGTAAGCCCCAGTAGCCCCACTGATAGACAATCGATGACTTATCTACGATCACAAAGCCTTAGATTCCCACTCAGGCCAGGCTCCCCAGCCGGGCTCTGTGCGGGGAGGATGCCCCGGCGCTCCCCACCCTGCAGGTGCCCCAGCAGCACGGCGCGTCCCCGGGGGAGCTGGCTTTTGACAGTGCCTCCCATCCCTTCTCAAGACATCTGAACCAGGCCTAATGGGCAGTCCCGAGCCTCCGTTTCCTCCTGCCTCTTCGTCCCCTGCACAGCTCCTCCCTGGACCACCATCCCATGTCTGACCATTGCTCTCGTCTCCAAATGCTCTGCCTTTCCCCCTCTCACCCCTCTGCCTTCCAGTCTTCATCCAGCAGCCAAAGCAATTGTCTAAAGACGAGGTCAGCAAACTGCGGCCTGTGGGCCAAATCAGGCTTGCCGAGGGAGCATGCGTGGCCCCCCCAGCCCCAGGCACAGAGCACGAATTTATGACTTCAACGAACATGGGAGGGTGCAGAAGGCAGCACCCCGGCCTCACCAGGACAGCTCTGAGGGGCCAGCCAGGGCCTGGGGAGTGAGGCAGGGTCAGCTCAGCCTGGACCCCCGTCCCGCAGCCTGAGAAGCCCCCAGGTCTGCCTTCCCCAGTAGGAGGGCCCCAGAGTCATTCTCTCATCTGCCAACCACCTGTGACCTTGGGCCTTGGACGTGAATAAAAGCACTTCGCAAACGGCGGAGAGGACGCAAAACTCTGAAGCGCCTTCAGAGGGAACAGGCGCACTGCGCTGTCTAGGCTTTCCAGAACCAGCAGCCAGGCTTGGACACCTCCGGATAGAGTTAGCAGCCGGGATGGATGTTTGCCCCAGGGCCCCCGACACTGCCATGGGCCATGTATCAATTTCCTCTCTCTCTACACTGCCCCGGAAAGGGCTGGAGCAACTTCCAGCATTTCACAGAGGAGGACACTGAGGCTGGCTTTGGCAAACCTGTGTGCTCTGGAATGCTGCCCCTGGGTGCACCTGCGACCTTGAACTGGAGGCAGAGCCGTCATCACTTCCCGGGCCGCAGAGAGACAATGACAGAGCAGCCCGGGTGCTCTATCGCCTTGGGGCTCTGCAGAAGCGGGTGACAGCTGATGTCAGGACAGAGGAACTAGGTTACCGTGGCTGCTACCAGGCAGAGGGGTGCGCTTGGGGGAAGCTGATGGCTCAGGGGTCTCCGACCTTGGGTTGAAAGGTCATTTCCAGCCATCAGCGAAGGCAGGTGACCCAGCTCTGCGCTTTGGGAGCCGTGGGCCCTGCTGGGAACTCCGCTGCCCGGGCTGCCGCTTCTGGGTAAGGAGGGGTCCTCGGCCCCGTCCCCTGGGTGTGAGGCCTAGCGCCACCCCCCCCCCCTCCGGGGGGTGAGCTCATCTGTAAAAGCTGGTGCCAGCACCCACTACTGTAGCAAAAACCAAATGCCTTCCATTGAATGAACTCAATGAACTGCGGCAGGCTGAGAAGAGTGCCTGGCACGTGGAATATGCTCAAAATATTAACTCTTTTATTATGCTTATTTTGCAAATGGAGGCATAGGCGAGGCTCGGAAAAGTTAAGTCACTTGACCAGGGGCACAGGTCAGGTCAGCTGCAATGACATCTGCATCAGAACAAAGAAAGGATGCTTTTTTGGGGGATGGGTATATGAGCCAGTGCCACCACCTCAGGCAAGGTTCAGCACCTGGGTGACTCGGCTTCTTCACCCATAAAATGAGGAGAAGCTGGGCCTGGTCCAAACCCACTGACTGCAGGTGCCCTGAGAGGTCAGGGTGACGCTGCTGGGGGAAGCAGGGCGTGCCCTCGTCCTGAACCCTGGTGGAGATGGCCATAGGCGATGCTCCAGCTGCGCGGGGCAAGGACCCTGGCTGGAAGGGGCGAGGACCCTGGCTGGAAGTGCCTCGCTCGGGGCAGTGTTGGGAATTAACGCTGCCCTCAGGCCGCCCAGTGGCCCCACCGGAGAGGCTCCAGCCTCCAGCTCCCACAAGGCACCCTGCCAGCTACATGACCTTGAGCCCTGCACCCACAGCCTCAGTTTCCTCAGCTGTCAGAACGGAGACCGGGACCCTACTTTACAGGGCTGTTGGGGTTAAGCAGGGCGTGCCCTACGGCAGGAAGGTGAGGTTCCCACAGGAGCTAAAAGGTGCCACAGAAGCCAGAGCACGTCTGTCCAGGGCCGGGAGCAGAGCGGTGGCAGAACACGCATCTGATGAGCAAATCAGGGGTGCTTTGTGCTCGAGAAGAGCAAATGGCCAGAAAGGAGGCCTGGCCACACCCTGGGGGGCCCACAGAGGCCCTGGGATCAGCTCGAGGCCAGGGTGGTCTCCAGATACAGCCACGTGGGAGTCACGAAATGCCCACACACTCCACGGCCCATGAAGCTGGGGTGAGGTTTAGTACCCCCATCCCCCCTGGTTTCCAAAGACAAGGCCCCGGTTGCCGGCCTCTGGCTGGATGGCGGGGCCATTCACTGAAGGCGACATAGAGGAGGAAGGGGGTGCTGTTTTGGGGGACGGGGTAAGAATGGAATAGTTGAAGGAGATGAAGAGCTCAGACGAGGCCCGAACGCCGGGGACACCTGCGTGGCCTGCAGGTGAGCACACAGCCTGTCCCCGCCTGTCCCCATGGACACCGTCTCTGCCCAGTGGAGACTCCAAGCCCCCATGTGCTCAGGCTTCTGGTCCCACCCCAGGGCCGAGCACAGCACGAGGCCCACCCAAGCTGGGAATGACCAGTGCAGGACTTGCAGCTCCTGGGGTTTCGACCCCGCCCAGGACTTGACGCCCCCCTGCAGCGAGGGCGCCAGGCCTCGGCTGCAGGCTTGCTCTTGGGCAAAGCGCTGGGCATAGCCGCTCACCCTCCGTCGGCCCCGAGCCAGGACGGACACGTCAGGCCTGAGCAGGAAACCCGGAGCCGCTTGGCTTCGCTTCCCACGCCGCTGCCAGGAGGGGGCAGCTTGAGCTGGGCTGCGCCCTCCACCAGCTCCCAGGCCAGCCCCCGCCCCCGCCCTCCAGCACGTGCCCGCAGGCCCGGCTCTCAGGGCCCAAGGGGGCTGTCCCTCTTCCTGCGTTCACAGGAAGTGACAGGGCTGGAACCAGCTGCGCCTGATTCTCTCCTCCCCGGCCCCCACATGTCTGAACAAGCATCTACTTCAAACCAGTGGGAAGGGCGTGGAAAGGGAAGGGGAAACCCTCATCCTCTACTTGCCTGAACATCAAACTCTTGAAGGAGTCCAGTGATGGTCTGTGGATAGAAAAGAGAGATGGTCAGGACTATGTTTCCTTGGGCAGAGGAAGCCCTGATTCTAGATCCACCCTCCCTTCCCTAAGGGAGGTCCCTAATTCCTTACAGAGCGTGAATTTCCCTTTCATCTCAAAGGAGAGGGGTCCAGCAGACACTTTTGCTGGATTCCTTTCTGGTTGTAGTGAAAAAAGATCTAAAGGTCCAAGGTGACCACAAGCTGGGGGGTCGGGGCGCACAGCACTGTAATTGCCTATTCGCTGGTCTTTCTGTCTCCAATTCATTGGTTATACTTTTAAAATTCGAACCTAACCACGTGATGGCCTTCCTAAGTTTTTCCATGGCTTCCTAACATCTGGACTGAAAACCAATCTCTCATGGACTATTCAGAAGATTCCAAGGATTCTGCCCCTGCACGCCTCACCAGACCCAGCTTTAGACGCTCTGGGTGGGTTTCCTTCTTGGTACTGACATTGTCTCTACCTAGATGTTTGGGAGACCCCGATGCTCAAGCGCACAGGGCTGTGGCCAGCCTGAAGTCCCCACCATGCCATTTCCTCTGCAGGAAACGGCCATCTCCCTCCTTCACTGCTGAGGACTCCACCCATCTCGCCCAGGCCGTTACCTTTTCCCGCAAGTATGACCATACATCTTCCTGCAACACGTCTTGGCCGCCAGTCCCTCCTCTGGTCTATACTTTTATAACCATTTATCTGTATCTGTCTAACTTTACTATAGGGGGACACATGTACTTCTCGTTTTATGAATGAGGACAAGGCCCAAGGACAGGCTCAAGGTCACCCAGCCAATGACCCGTGCACCTCTGCTCTCCAATAGACATGGGGTTCCTTTTTGAAGGAGTGAGTGCTTCATCACTGAAGGTATGTAAGCAGAGAAGACCTATTAGGGATACTATTTTAACAATCATAATGACCGTATTTGCAACCACTTGAGTACCTCCCCCAGGCCTGTCGCTGTCGACACCCCTGGTTCCCCACACTTCCCGGAAGTGGGTCCTGTCGTTCTGAGGCCCCCAGCCTCAGAGCTCGGGGGCTTTCGCTGTCACCCTCGAGTCAGGAATTCAGACCCAGGTACTGCACGGCCATCTCCAAACCATGCAACGCATCCTCTCCTCTCCTTCCCTGTTCCTGAGTGGGGTGGCAGTGGGGCATGGAGCCCCCTAAGCACTGCCCTCAGTCCCACAATTCTGTCTCCCAAAGCCCATCTTCCATGACAGGTCAAGCTCTGGGAGATAAGGAAAAGGTTTCTGGCCCCTGTGCAGCTGTGAAAGCTAGCACCTGACGAGGGGCTGGGAGCCTCACTCAACCAGGGTTTCTAAGAGATGCTGCTGGAATGTTCCCTCCCAGCCCAGAGGTGGAGTCCAGCTGCATCTAGAAAACTGAGCCCCAGCCCGACGTGCCACCACCCACGAGGAGACCAGCGGAACAAAACGCAAGAGGCGAGGGACGTGGAGCCCAGCTCCCTCTGCACAGCCAGGCACCGGAAGACAGCGGGTAGATGAGATGCCCGGCTGGTGGGGATGAAACGGCGTCAGGCCCCTGGGGCTGCGCTTCAGAACTGCGGGCGTCTGTAAATTCAGGCGGAGGCAAAGGCACTGACACAAACTCTGTGTTGGAGGGAGTGGGAAAAGCAACTCTACACAACCTCCACCGTCAAAATGAAAACGAGTCCAGGGCCTGTCCCACTGAGGAAAGATATCAGGAAGAACTTCCTGACAGCAAGCCTAATTAAAAAACACTTTGCTGATAACAGAGAGTGCCGATGTTAGTACAACGCTGGGAATGTAATTAACACCAGCGATCACTGGCAGCCTCTTCGAGACGAAAGCATTGCCTTGATCATGCTTTGATTTGGACATGTTCCCGACCTCAAAACTGTAAGCTAATAAATCCCCATTGTTGAAGTACTTGCTGGAGCAGCCCAGGAAACTAAAGCAGTGACAAAGGTACTGCACAAATGCAAGGTGTGAATAAGAGAGAAAAGTGTGTGTTGGGGGGGGGAAGAAGGGGGGATATCGGGGCTGTTTTCTCTCCATGATTTTTTGAATAAACCTACAACTGCTCTAAAAATAAATTAATAAATTTATCCAGTTTGCTGAGTCAACCTGAGCACCTGGAAGAAATGTACTTCCATCTAAACCTTGAAAGGAAAGGTAAACAGCCACTTAAAGATGGACTAGCCCGTAACCTGGACTTGATCTCTCAGATGTTTGCTTCAGAAATAAAGTCTAAGGACCACAACTGGCTGCCTGAGGAATGTAAATAGTGCGTTAAAGAATGCACCTGCCCTCTGCCCAGTGATCCTGAGCATTTACCCCATAGTTACAGCTGCACATGTGTGAAACGGCGAGCACGCAAGTATAAAAACATCCAGCAGCGTGCTTGTGGCATCAAAAGGTTGGAAAGAAACCAAGTGTCCACACACCCGGCACTGGTTAAATAAACTTGGTGGAATATTACACAGTCGGAAAGGCAAAAGAGCAGCATTCTAAGGACTGATGTTGGAAAGATCTTCAAGATACATTGTTACACAAAGAAGAGGCGGTAAACTAGTTCATCAGGCTGTTTAAAAGGGGGGGATAAGAATATACTGGTATGTATTTGTACTACCTGCTGTTTTGTTTGGGTTTTTATTTTTTAATTTTTTGGTGGTACATTTGTTATAATTGATGTACAAATATTGAAGCAAGTTTTAGTTTTTAAAGACTATATAATAGATCCAGAGTGAAGGAGACATGAATTTGGAGCATGCATAGTATGCAGTAGGGGCCAGCAAACTGGTTTTATAAATAAAGTTTTATTGGAGCACAGCCCTGCCCAATCATTCACATATTGTTTAAAGCCACTTTCACACCACAATGGTCAAGTTGAGTTGGTGCAACAGAGACCTTATGGCCTGCAGTCTAAAATATGCACTACCTGGCCCTTTGCAGGAATGCTTTGCCCACCCCCAGTGTACAACTTCAATGCACAAGCATTCGGCAGCCCCCCAGACCTGGCCTCAAATCCTAGCTCTGCCACGGAAGTGAACAAACTTGGGCAATTCCCTTCCTGAGACTTGGTTTCTATACCCGTGAAATGGGAACTGAGGTAGTACCTCATACATTTTTAACAAAAAGTTCATGAAACAAGGACGTAAAGCAGAGCTGCCACCACACAGAGAGGCACAAAGCTCAATTAAAGGTCATTCACCAGATGATGGAGAAATACAATGGGATCTAGCCACGCGGAATCTTATTCAGCCCTAAAGAGAATGAAGCTCTGCCACGGGCCACAACATGGATGGACCTTGGAAACATGCCACGTGGGAGGAGCCTGGCACGAAAGGTCACACGCTGTGGGAGTCCAGTCTCGCGAAGTGTCTGGCATGGGCAGTCGTGAGGACAGAGGGCATGCTGGTGGTGGCCAGGGACGGGGTGGGGGGTGGGGAGGGGTGCAACTGGATGTGACTGTGAGATGGGTATGGGGTCCCTCTGGGGATGCTGGGAGTGTCTGGGCTGGTGGAGGGGACCGCCACCTCAAAGCCCCTGAGTTGTGCCCTTTGACGTGATTGATTTGACGTTACGTGAATTTTGCTGCCATTTTATTTAAAGTCCATTCACCCAAGTCGGCAGGCCTGCGGTGGAACCCAGGCTCCACGCTGTGTAGCAGTGACAGAGGACATGAGCCTGCCTGAGACTCGGCTCCCGCTTCTGTATAATGGAGATAGTCACAGAACCCAGCGCTAACGCCAGCCACAGTCTTACCCTGTGGACTCTCAAGAGCTAAACCGTGAAATACGGCGAGCCCGGGAGCCGCCGCAGCTCGTGGTCCATGCAGGTGGACGACTTTTTCAAGGCATTTAGTGGGCCTTAGAATGAGTAACTCCATTCTGGAGCCTCAGCTGCTACCTTTTTAAAACGATGTATCGTCAGAGGCACTCATGCAGCCCGGTGTGTGAACTGGGATGTGAACATGTTTTAAAAATGCAACGACCTCTGTGCAAATGTAGAGTCTTGTTCACGCTGGAACAAGCAGCCCGGGAAGGACGGCGCGGCTCAGGCACGAGGGGCGGGGGCTTCTGCTGACACGAGACCCTTGGCCGAAGAGTAACAACAACAGCGATAGTCCCTCGCGTGTGTTGTAGGCCTCACCTAGGCCAGGCGGTGCGCTAAGGCTCCCCCTAGGAATTAAGTCACCCCATCCAGCCCTATGAAGGCAAGTCCTAAGGGCACCATTTTTTTCACAGACGGGAACTGGAACACGGAGAGGTTGAATGATTTGCCAGGAGACATAGGGCTGCAACCGGTCACAGCCAGGATTTGAACCCAGGCCGCCTGGCTCCAGAGGATGCAGCCTTACCCACTAAGCTATGGGGTGGGGGAGCCCTGTGGGCAACTGCACTCTGTGCTGGACGTCTTAGAACCCCATGATGTCAGTGGTGGGAGGGGCTTGGGGGGCCTCTGGTGCCCTACTTTACACCGAGGTGTGGGTGAGGGGCCCGGCTCACGGTCCCACAGTACTTAAGAGGCCAAACTGGGACTTGACCAGGTAGCTCTCGCTCCTCTGCACTTCTGGAGGCAGTGTGAGTACACAAATGTGTGCAAATGTGTGTGTGTGCGTGACGGGGAGGGCCACAAGTATCTCCACTCACCTCCCCTTTCTCCACCAAAGGCTTGACCTCGGCGAGGTCCACGTCCTGCAGTTCCCGAGACATGTCCCTGCTGTCACCTGCCTGCAAGAGGACAAAAGCTGGAGGTCAGCACTACCTGCTGAGACACGTTTCCCAAACGAAGCAAATCTGCGGCCAAGGAATGAGGGAGGCCAAAGGGCTGGGCCTTCACTGCGCTGTCGCGGCTCGAACGTTGCACGTGGTGCCTTACGGGTGACAAGGCCCGTCCCCCGCCTCAGTCCCTGGCCCGACAGGCACCCAGCCCCACCCAACGCTGGCCAGGGCTCCCTACACCTGCTCAGGGGGGCGAGCAGCAGCAGGCAGGGAAGCCTCCCACCTGGGGCTCTGCCGGGCTTTGCAGGCTCAGGAGGAGTCTGACCAGGAAAATAGAAGACTTCCAGAGCTGAAGCAGGGAGGCGGCCCCCACAGGGTGGGCCTGGGGAGGGGCCTTGGCTCACACCGGCAGGCGCAGAAGGGCCAGGAGACGAGGGCCGGAGAGCCAGGCTGTGGCAGGCTCGGGCACACGGAGACTGCCCGCCTCGCCCCTCTGGGGGCGCTCCAGGGCAGGTGGCACATCAGGTCGGCTTCTGAGAGCTCAGCCGGGGGGGCCAGAAGTGTACACGTTTATTCTTTCAGATTGGAAGAATTACGGGCCCACCAACACGTGGGGTGAAGCACAAAGATCCCAGAAGTGGGGGTTGGGTGCTGGGGTGTGGACCAAAAAGACACTGGGGAAGGAGAGGGCAGTGGCCAGAGGGAAAGGTCCAGGGTCCCCGGCTTGCCACACTCCCCCGGACAGATGCAGAGCTTCTGAGTTGGAACCCTCAGTGAGAAACAGTCTGACCGAGGCCCTCGCTGTCCATTGTCCAGAGTGGGAACCCAGGTCCTCGGCTGCCCAAGGTCCCACGGGTGTAAAGTCCAAAAGGGGGCGGGCGTGGCCCTGCGACCCCAGCCCAGTCCGCCAGACCCAGCTCCCTGAGCCCCAAGCAGCTTTGATGTCAGCGGCACAGAGCCCGGGCCGCCCCTGGACTGACACATGGCATTCCACGTGGACGCCACTCTCCGCAGGGGACCCTGTCCGGGGCGCAGCACGACACTCCCCAGTAGATAACCGGCCACAAGAATGCCTTTATGCAGACTTTGGAGTCTCCGCTCTGGAACATTCCGCAAACAAAGTCCGTTTTCTGTTTGTGAGCATTCCTGGGCAGCGGCCAGCTTGGAGGCAGGAGGCATGAAAAGCGGAGGTCTGTTGGTCTTGCTAAGTCAGCGTTGTTTGTGGTCCCGAGACCCTGGCCCGTGGGACACCTCGCCTACACGGTGCAGGGCGCCTTCCAGAAACCCAGGGCCCTGCAATGCCACCCTTCATGCTGGGAGACGGAGGACCTCCCATTTCTCAGGCCTCCTTAGCACACGCTGCTCAGCAAAGAACTCAGCAAAGAATGCTGGGGAAGTCGGGGGTCTGCCAGTACCCCAGGGCGCCCCTTGGGCGAGCCACCTTCAGTCCCACCTGTCACCCCTGCAAGGGCAGGTAGGCCACCTGTCTTGTTCACGTCTCCACCTTCATACCTTTACCTCCTAGCATTATACCAGGGGCAAACCCACCTGTCAATAGAGGACCACGTTTTCCGTAGCTTTAATAAGCAGTGCCTTTGTGTAGATTCGCGTTTCAATCGTCACTAAACCAGAAGCACAAAAGCAAGCCCTAGTATCTATAAAGATTCAAACTGTAGTTCCATCCGGGATGGCCAATTCTCTTTGGCTTCCAGGCACCATGATCACATTAGCATATAATTGCAGCCCCCATCAGACGGCTCCTTCCTTGGAACCCAGACGAGTACAATTTCAGCCTAAAATGGCTTCCTCAACAAAACTCGAATCTTTCAGGCTCCTGGTGAAATCTTTTAATCCACATTCTCTTTTCCTTTCCTACAATTTAGCTTCCCAGACACATGAGGCAGTGGGTTGGAAAATGGCGATTTCTTCTAGAAATACCGAGGATTGAGAATCGGTGTTTTTGGAGCTGGAGGGCGCCCCTTCCAGCCCAGCCCCCTCGCGGAGCCCAGATGGGAAGCCACCGCAGATTATCATGGGGCTTTGCTAAACCAGGGGCGATTGTGTCTTCCAGGGGACAGTTGGAAATGTCTGGAGACATTTCTGATTGTCACAACTGGAGGAAGGGATGCTAGTGACACCCACAGAGGCCAGGAATGCTGCTGGACACCCCGCAGCGTGCAGGACAGCCCTCCACACCCTTTACTACACCCGCAGTGCCCGAGGCTGGGAAACCCTGGTGTGGGCCAAGGACCACGAAATGCCCCTGGGCTCTGCTGTCTGCCAGGTGAGGTCAGAGCCGCAGCTCCTGCACTTGCTGTCCCAGCCGTGGGGAGGGGGCAGCCTGCAGGTTCATCAACGTTTAAATGCCCTGAGGCCGCTGGGAGGTTCTCTCCCTAGGGCACATCTGCACTGGCCAAGGCTGGGCGAGCAAGGGCTGTAGGGCGAGCAAGGGCTGTAGGGCGGAAGCTTCAGGAAGCAGCCCCAGCCCGGAGGCCAGCACCTGCTCTGCATGCAAGGGCGGGGGAGAGCAGTGTGGTCTCACCCCAACTCTGCCCGCCTGCCTGGGACCACGCAGGGCCCGCCCCACCCCGTCTCTGTCGTCTCAACCAGAGAACTTCCCCATCTTTGCCTCGACTAGGCAACTTTCCCATCTTCTTCCCCGCCCCACCCCCCCCTCAGATGCTGTTTTGTCCAAAGGAAATCTTATAGGGAAGCTCAATATGTAAAAACAGATTCAGAGAAATAAAATGCTGTCCGGCATTGGATGAAGCTGGAGCAAAGGGTCTGCTTCCCCCTCCAAGCCCATCAGCCACTGCGACCCCCTCCCTGGGCCCCTCCCCCCCCCCCCCCAGCCCTGAGTTGACACCAGCGGTTGGTCTGGAAGCGTGTTTCTGTACTGGGCTCTTATGTTCCCAGCACACAGCCAAGTGCAAAGGCCCCCAAGCCATGCTCACAAGGACACGAGGACCTCCGTGGTCTGTCCTTGCTCATCACAAAGGACAGATGGAAGCCCCTCCAGCGAAGGCATCAGGGCCAAGTACAGAGCTCCACGCCACGTCAGCTGCCGGCCTGCTTACCCCCACTTCTGCCGTTCCCACCCACCCTCCGCTGGAGGAATTCAGAGAAATGAAAGGCTGTCGGGAGCTGGGGGAGGACAGGGGGCGGCAGACCTGGGCGACATCGTTTATCAGCTCCGTGGTCCCGAGCACATCACCCAACCTCGCAGGCTGGCTCTGTTCACCTGTGAAACGGCACACTGACGGCTGCTCCAGTACTGGAGGTGCGTCCACTAGGCAAGGCACACAGCCGCCAGCCAGGCCAGCCATCCAGGGAGTCCCTGTGCCTTCCGGTCCTGGTGCCTCCGAGACCACGCGGCACCTGTGAGCACGGTTTGCGTTTCCCACGCTCTTCGTCCCAGCACGGGGGTAGAGGGGGCCACACAAAAGGTGCTCAGCGGATGCACAGCAGGTTTCCAGCCATCACGCGCCCGGCCCCCCGGGGGCCTCCTCTCCATCAGCAACCTCGGTCAATGAGTGACCGGGGCCCCGAGGGGTGTGGCAGGACCTTTCTGGTTCAACAGACCCAGGAGGCCAGTCAGTGACAAGCTGGACCTCGGGGTTGCAGGAGGAGCCAACACAGGGACTTACCTGGAGGAGGGGGGCCCATGGCCCTGCTGGCTCAGAAGGCCGGGGGGGGGGGGCGGGGCATCTTGGGCAACCCAAGGCCACTCGAGGAGCATCAGCCGGTCATGGTGGGGGGGCGGGGTCACACGGGGCCATGCCTCTTAGAAAGCCTGGGCCCGGGAGGAGCAGCAAAGAGCACTGGTTTTGGAGTCCAGGGTGTGTAAGCCCTGCAATTTCTTGCCATGTGACTTTGATCAAGTCGTTTCTCTCTCTGCGCCTCAGTTTCCCCATGTGTAAAATAGACAAGGCCGTGTGTTCTATGATGTCACATGGTCCATAACAAACCTGGGGCAGGTGGGGACTCAGGCAGGAAAGGGCTTCATCACAAGGAAGGGCCTGTGCACCCAAGGCCCTCTCCTTCTCCCGGCCGCCGCCCCGTCCCTGCACACCCTCCTGGACAAGCTCCCCTGGGCGGCTGGAACTCCCAGGGGCACCCGGCAGAGAAGCAGCGGTGACGCGGTGGGGGCGCTCCCAGATCCGCCTGCCCCAGGTAGGTCAAAGGAAGCCCTACATGGACACGCCACGCCAACGGGGACGAGAACTGCCATGGGGCTTCCTCACGGCTTCCCAGGCTTGAGCTTCTCTGCAACCAGGAGGTAGGCACTGCCACGCTCCCCACCTGACAGATGGGGAAACTGAGGCACAGAGCGGTTATGAAACGTGCTCCAGTTGGCGCTGTTTAAATCGGCTTTCAATTGGAAGGCTGGTGAGGACACCACTTTGTTCTCAACATATGCCCGGCTTCACCTCCACCCTTTGCTCAGGTGGGACGTGCGAGGGATGGACTCCACAGGGCCACGGGGCTTTTGGTGCGTGGGGTCAGCCAGGGAGCCGGGCTTCAGCCTGCCCCTTGTCAACCACCAAGCCCCCTGGGGTCAGCCCAGGTGTTTGGCAAAGTCCACACCTTAGACTTTCCTCTTCTCCCTTCACAGCACCTATGAGCTCTGCTTTTAGCTCTCCCCCAAAGGGTCTTCCTAGGAGGATGAAGTCGATCCTTTTGAGAAGTGCTCAGTGCATCGATTTCACCTGCTCTTCAAGGAGGTCCCTAGGCGAGGGTGGGCTTTATCGCTCCCAGTTTGCAGATGGGCAACCGAGGCTCAAAGATATGGCTGCCCGAAGGCCACACTGACGCCTCTCTATGGGAGAAACATGCACAAGTCAGGCCCCGGAGGGGGTGCAGGTTTGGGAGCTCAGGGGTGGACAGACAACAGCCCCCTGGAGTCTTTTAGCGAAGGAGAGAGAAAAGGGAGACCTGAAGCGGACTGTTGACAAGTATAGCATCAATTGTTATTGTCAGCCACTGGCCCAGATTTTGTCCCCTCCATAGCACGCCTGATTTCAAAGCCACAGGAAAGCCAGTGTTCTTTCCAGCACACTGGGCCCTTTATAAAACAGAATTTTAAAAGAGGGGGGAAATCATTGTGTGCGGCTGCTGTTTGGCATAGCATCTTCCCTGAATACATCAACCCATGGAAGGTTCTGGAGAGCCGTCCCATTGCTGCACGAACCTCAAGGAAAGGAGTCCAGAAGACACCCTGGGGACCCCTGCCTTATTGGGGACACATTCTTCTTTGTTTCTTTGCCAGAGAGACTTTGAAGCCAAGCTCCAAGGCAGTTCACAGGTTCTCTTTATGTCTCAGGGACCTCTTGAAACTCCTGGCTCTGGGGAGGGCAAGGAAGCTGGCAGCCTGAATTCTAAATGTTTTCTTATGTAATCAATCTAATAATCGGTATGAGCTGACTCACCAGACCTTCAGAAAAGTACTCCAGTTTAGGGGAAAGGAGTGGAGAAGGGAGCTTGCCACATCTCGGAATCATCCCAGTCCATAAAACTGTGCCCACACCACACCGAGGACACCACCAGCCCAGGAACCCTCTTGAAGGCCCCAGAGCCTTGCACAGTGCCTGGCACCCAGTAAGTGTTCAACCAATTATTTGCTGGTGAAAGAAGGAAAAAAGAAACAGCCACAGAGAAAGCCAACCCTAAGCCCACTCTGGGATCTACCCAAGCTGCTCTCCTGGGCATGGGGCTGGCGTGGACCCATCACTCTGTGTCCAACCTGAGCATAGAACCAGGGAGGGGGCTCAACGAACATCTGGACCGGAACTGCAGGAAGGGGGAGGTGTCAGGGCTCCCGTCTTCTACCCGCCTGCTTCTCTGCTCCACAGCCCAGGACCTTCCTGTCCATTCACTGTGCACTTTGGCAGCTTGGGTGATTTTTTTGGCTTAGAAAGGAGTGTCTGAAGGGGCAAGTCTGGTAGCTGGAAGTCCAGAGGCGGACACTGGCCATGTCAGAGGGCTCTTCTGTGAACCTGCGGGACAAGCATGAGCTGCACTGGAAGGTCTGTGAGATAATTTGTTGAAGTCACACAAACGGAGCCAGTGTTGCCACAGGACATGGAAGTGGCTTCTGCGTACAAAGCCCTTTGTGCCCGAGGTAGGAGGCGTGCCATGCTAAAAGGGTCATTCCCCTAAATGATCTAGCAGCTTCCACCCTCCAGGCTGGCCCCCCAATCTCTCCTGCACAAGAGGGCCAAAGTTTTTTCCTTAAAGGAGGTTTCTTCTTGACAGACATGACTTGAGAAACTACTAAGTGCCAGGCCCTCAGACCTATGGGGTAAAAGGGGAAGGAGAGAGAAAAATGCCACCTGCATGTTCCGAGGAGGGTCAAGAAAGGGCAGCAGCGGGCCTCCTTGTCAGGAGGGGAGAGCCAGGGGGCTTTCAGAGGAAAGAGGAGATCAGTATTCAAGAAGGAGGGCCGAGGGTGGGAGGTGGCCCAGCCAAGAGAGTCTTTCGCGTCACCTCTCTCCTCAGACTCCCTCTAATGCAGCCTTTGGAGAGGTGTGGGCCCAACCCCTTCAGAAGCCAAAGGGGTGGGGTCTGGGGAGATGAGTAAATGGGATGGAGACCTGGACCGCGCCCCATCTCCCTTCAAGCAGAGCTTTCACATGGGTTTGAACTTCACACTTGTCTAGAGGCTTCCACAGATGTGGGGGGCATGGTGGGGGCGGGGTTCCTATAAAAGAAAATAAGAACTCTTGAGCAAAACATTCAAGTTCTGAGCCTCACTGCCTATTGTCTCTATTGGAGGAACCACAGAAGGAAAAAGCTGAAAGGCAAAGTCGACCGGCAGGGGGTGGACAGATCCTCAATCAATGTTAGATCGGAAAGGTCAAAGCCCATGGGCCAAAGAGAGACCTTTCCAAGGAACCGAATTACTCCTATTCTGATATGTCGAATCAGCCTCGCCATCATCTTCCCAGAGGCTCTGGGACTTAAAGAGAAAGACCTTGGACTTGAACTGCCCAGGTAGGAAGCAGAAAAGGCAGCCTGAGGTGAATCCAGGAAACCAAGACCATCGACAAAAGAAGGGTCCAGAAGAGCCTGGGCTGCCTCAATGGGCAATGCTGGGGAGGAAGGTCCAGGCTGGCACCCTACTCCCTTGATTCCGGGCAAGCAAATAACTTCCAGAGCCTCCATTTTCTGACCTGCAAAGTGGGAAGAATGTTTCTTATCTCACTCAGATGAGGCGATGCACGGAAACTACAAGGCACTTTAGCCAGTCAAGGGCTGTTTACTGAGTGTCCACGAACTGCCAGACCCTGGAGCCGCAGAAGGGAGACCAAAATGACCTAGCATTCTGGCCCAAAATGATGCATGTGGAGCTTTTAAACAATGTTGCTTCCTGGACCAGACTACAGCTACCAAATCAGAATCTGGGGAGATGAGACCTGGAAATCTGAATTTCAGACAAGGCTCTCATGACACAGTCTATGCAATCTGCCATATTTGGCAACCTGTTGGATATTATTAGTTCAGCTTAACTTTCTGAAAGAACCTCAGGAAACAAAACGTGGATCCACCATTTGCAGGTGCTTTCACCGGCCTGCGTTGAGGATACAGGGCCCCTGACGCTGATTCCCAAGGAGATCCCTTGAGTACGTCTTTCGTGGGTCTTATCAGCAATGCACACGTGGTGCTTCCTGCGGGCCAGGTACTGTTCTCCCCTCTTTACATGGATGAACTCATATTTACACAGCATCCTGATAAGATTGTGTCTATCAGTTTTATTTTACAGAGGAGGAAACCGAGGCACAGAGCTCCTGACTGTCTCTCTGCACGTTTCATTTCAGCCTGGTGTCTCTAGTCACCCCAGCATGTTGTCATGGAAAAAGGACAATGGATGGGATGTCCCACTCGCCTTGGTCCAATGCCTGGCTTTCCTACTTCTAGCCCTGCTGTTACAGGCCAAGTCCCTTAAATGATGCTGGCCTCAGGGCCCTCATTCATTCAGTGGAGCTAATGCAGCCAAGGAGAGTTCTGGCAAGGATGAAAGGGGGTGAGGGCCCGGCAGGTGATGGAGACAGCTGTCCCTCCCCTGGTGGGCACAACTCCCTAGCCTCGAAGGCTTCTCCCGCTGGATTTTAGATGCTGAGTCATCACACTGGCTTCCTCTCTGAGGCACAGGGCCCGGGGCTTTTGAGTCACTGCCAGGGATGGGATTATCTGAAGTTGGGTCTCGAGAAGAACGCAGCTTCAGGCCATCCAAAAAACACAATGCGATGCTCTTCCCAGGTCCTCGATCATTCTTCCCAGGTCCTCCCAGAAGTAAGCTCTAGGCATGGGTCTCAGCGCACCCAGGGGACTCACGGCTCAGCTCTGCAGTCCAGCCTTGGAGGGGGTGGCCCAAATCCAGCCACTGTCACCCAGGCCAGCTGCTGCCCTCACTCCCTTTCCCACGAAAGTGATTTTGCCAGTCTCTCAAAAGTACCTGATTTCACCCAAAACAATTGCCTAGTCTCTGGGCCTCAATTTCCTGTCTGTAAAAGGGGAAAACGTTGGACCTGATCCATGGGTGAGTCTTTTATTCCATTTCAAATGATGCAACCAAAGGTTAGTGATCCTGGATTTCCCCTTTGCTCTGGAAACACGTCTTAGGAAAGGAGCCCAGATGCTTCTAGGTCTCCCTGGAAAGCCAAACCCAGGGCTACCACCCAAATAGTCCACTCATTCAGACGGGAATGGGGCAAAAGGGAAGGGAGCCCTTCAAGTTACTCAATGTATACTGGAACTCCTCCTAAGTGCCAAATCCTGGGCCAGGTGCCAGGTTACAAGGTTAGATAGACAGACTCCTTGTCCACGCCCTTGCCGCAGGCCCACCCAGCTAAGTCAGAGGTCAGCGGTGCCCAGGTCCCACTCCTTACACCCAGAGTCCCACTGTCTCCAGGTCACCTTTCCCACCCCCATGCATTCCACGACCCCCACCCTGCCACACCCCAGGCAGGGTACTTGCTCTGCCACTGCGTGTTGTGTTCCAAGCACGATGCCATCTGTACCTTCACTGGCACTTCTCCCCTACCAGGTGAGCTCCTTAAAGACGGGTGCTGCAGTTTTCACACTGTATCTTGCTTACGTCAATTCATGGTTGTGAAACCCAGTAAAGAGTCCAGAATTTCTGTCCAGGAGGTGCCTGGGACTGGGGGGCTGCCCTGGAAGGTGCATTTCCATAGCAAGAAGGCGGTGTGTATTTAGAGATTGTGTTCACTGGCAGCGGCTTAGGAGCAGGTTAAGGCTGGTTGATGGAAATCAGGAGGAAGCTAAAGTCCACCAGCCTGGCCAGAGGCTGAACTCCTTCGTATTCTTCTATTTTTCCCCTATAACTTAAAGGAATCAAACTGAAAGGCCCCCTGCCTTGGGTGGGAAAATATTGCTCGAAGGCCCAAGATAAGCAGGACCCTCCCCAAGCAGATTCCAGCGTGGATCAGGGCCAGGCAGCCCACACTCCCAAGCCACAGGGGAGGCACTGCCCCCCCCCCCACGCTCAGCACGTTCCAGGGCCCAGATGACACACCCCTGGGCCTCGAGGAGGAAACCGTCCACTAAGCCCCAGCTTCAGCCACTAATTTGTCGGAGGCGGTGACAGCCTCTGGCTTTCCCCAGGAGCCCACAGCTGGCAGCGGTCCCCACGCGCTGCCGCTGGTCTCCTCTGAATCAGAGACCGCGCTGATCTCCTGGGAATGTCCTGGGAATGTCCCAGCCATTCCAGCTGCTCTCTGCCTAGGAGGGCAGGAGAGGCCTGCGGGGAAGTAGGGGAGGGAAGGAAAGCGGGGGCAGGGTGGGCGGAGGCGAAAATGACGCCACCGGCTATCCCCAGCCAGAGCCCGGCCGCCAGATGCCTGCGTGACCCCTCTCGCCCAAGCCACCTCGCGGTGCCACCTCGCCCAGCCGGGCCACCTCGTGGGCCGCGCCCTGCCCAGCGGCGCTCGCCGACACCCGCTCGCGGGTGTGTCGCACACGCTGTGACACACCCCGGGCCGTCCCCCAAGATACACGTATCACACCTCCCGGAATTGGGGGCTGCCAGCCCCCTGTCCTCAGATGCTCACCCGTTTCTCCCAGGCCTGGGGACCAGGTCCCTTTCTCCAGCCCCGCTCACGCCTCTCTAAACGTGCGGGCAATCTCCCCTTCCCCAGACGCCCTACTCCAGGCTCGCGTGCACACGCACACACACGCACACACCCCTCGTCCCTCCTCCCGCGCCCACTTCCAGCGCGCTCCCTGGCCCGCGGCGCCAGCTGTGGCGCTGGGAGGGTGCCCGGGCAGCGTGGTCCAGGTGCTCCCGGGCTCGCCCTCCACCTCTTCCCTTCCTCCCAGGACCCCACTTCCCCAAGTGGGGAGAGGGTGAGCAGAGACGGGGCTTTTTTTTCACCGCTCTCCACTCCCACCCTAGCGGAATCCGCACCCCGAAGCCCCCTCGCGTCCGCGCCACGGTGGCAGTGCCCTGCCGCGCTGGGCGCTGGCGCCCGGATCCCGCGGAGCCGCGCGGGGCGCTCCAGGTGCTCCAGCGGCACCCACGGCGACCCTCTCGGCTCCTCGGTGGTGCCAGGAAGGAAGACACATCGGACTCACCTAAGGCAGAGGGAGGAAAGCAGAGGCGGCTGGTGCCTGGCTGGCGACGCGGGCCGGCGGGGGCGAGGCGAGCAGCGAGGACCGGCGTGCTGGGGACCTGGGGACCGGCGTGCGCGAGGGAGCGGGAGCAGCAGCCAGGCGAGGTTTGTTTATGTCCCCGCCGCAGGCGGCTTTATAGGCGCCGCGGCCCCGCCCTCCGCGCCTCGCCCCTCCCCGACCCTCCCGGGCCCGCCCCGGCGCGGAGCCACCCCTTCCCCGCGGGCTCCCTTCCCGCCCTCGCCTGCGCGCGGGGCTGGGCTCGCGCCGAGCGGCGGGCGCCCGCAGGAGCCGCCGCCTGTTGCGCAAGCCTTTGTCGGGGCGCGGCGGGGAGGGGCCTCCGGGGCCTGGGCTGTGGGCTCGGCTCTGCGTCGGCGTCTCTGTGTGCTGGGGGGATGCGGCTGTGTGCTCGCGCGGGTGTGCACGCGGGAGCTCATACGTGCGCACATGACGCCCGAGTGCCGCTGGGCCTTCGTTGCCCCCATCGCCGGCTCCCTTTCTTCTGCTGAGAGTACCACGGCGCCACGCCCTGACATCCCTTCTGGGCGACTCCCCTCACTTCCTCTGGCCGCACCCTTTTAGCTCCGGGGTCCCCTGGATGTGCCCTCCCATAACTGCTTCCTTCGCTTCCCCCAGACCAGCCCCCTGGATTGCCATGGGGCTTCCATGTTGCCCGGCTGCGCTGGAGTTCTTGCCCCCACCTCATCTCCTACATCTTGTCCACCCGCATTTGAAAGCCTCAGCCCCTCCCCCGCTTTCCCCGCCACCCTAGCCACAGGCATCCTTTACTGCCCTGGCTGGTTCTCCAACCCTCACCAGCCCCGCCAGGAGGGAAGATTCTGACCCCTTCCTTACCTGGTTCTCAGAACTTGTGCCAAGCACCTCTTCCAGCCTTCACCCTCTTACTCTCTGCTGCCTGGGTTTGTTCGCCTAGTACCTGTGTATGCTTGTCTGACCAAAGGAAGTGGCTGGGTATCAGACTCCCCCGCAGAATGGTCTTTTCAAAGAGGGGTGCCCAGGCCCCACCCCAGAAGAGTTAACGCAGACCCTCAGGGAGTGCACGCTGGGCATTGGGTGCTTACGTTGCTCCCCAGCTGGTTCTAGGGTGCATCCTGACTTGAGAACCGCTGAACCAGAGGAGCCTCGTGTGAAGGAAGACTGTCCCCCAGAGCTTGGTCCCTGCCCTCCACCAGCCCATGCTTCCCCGAGGCCGAGGTCCTGGCTCTCTTTGCATCCGCAGGCCCTGATGCTGACTACTCTACCACCACCACTGGGAGACAGGCCCTGTGCTCAACCGCCAGGAAAAGGCCTGCAAAGGTAAAGCCCTCCCTCGGGGGCCCAGTATAGGAGCTCTGCATCTGGGTTCCCCATCCATATGACCAAAAGGTTAAGCGAGACTCACCCATTCATTAACTCTCTACTGAGCACCCACCATGTGCAGCCACTGTTCCGGGCACCAGGGATAGAGGACTGGCAAAAGTTTTGCAGCCTTGATAGCTACACTGTTGTCTCTTCCAGATCCAGCAGTCTGAAGGACAGTTTTCTTTTACCCCACACAGATACATCTGTTTTCCCTTCCCTCCACCATTTTGGCTTTCCACAAGCACCTATTGAGAACCTATGGTTTACTATTTGCCAAAGATACAGAGTCAAGTTCAAAAGTGAGCAGAGGCTGCTTACACTTCTATGACAAATGGAACACCCAGTGGGTGGCCTGGAAAAGAGAAGGTGGCCTGGAGGGGTCACCTCCTGTTCCCTGGAGGGAGTCCTCCGGGCTGGACACCTAGGACAGCCAGACCTGCAGCTTGAGGCCCAGCATTGTCGGGTGGGAGGCTGGGCTCGTGCTTAGGAACCCCAAGAAGACAGCAGAGAACAAGTCAGGGGGCAGGGAAGGGCTGGATAGGTGCCAGAGGCCTGGAGAGGAGAAAGAGGGATTTGAATCGTGGAGTAGAATTTTCTGGATGCAGTGATATCCTAACACCAGGGCAAAAGGAGATCTTCGCAGACTCCAAAATAGCTTGGGAAAGTTCTGAGGAAGGGCCCAGAGAAAAACCTATTCTCCATCTCTCGGTTTGGCCATCACAGTCAGCTCTTCCTTCAGTGTTGCAATGGGTTTATTGTTTCTTCCGCTGAGCCCCGGATGGAAGCATTTTCTTGCATTTAGGGTGGCTACACTGTAGGAAAAATATTGTCTTCAGTACAACCCTGGATGCCACACCCAGGAGCACCTTGCTTTGGGAACACCATGGGGGCATGAGAGCCGCCTGCACATTGACGAGTCAGCTCTGGCCAGCAGCAGCAGCAGCAACTCTCGGAGCCAAATGTGGGTGCAGTTGCATGGAGCTGCTGACATCATTTCTCATTCTTGCTGGTCAGCAACAGAATCAAATGTGCTTAGTGAAATGCTCATGTGCTACAAATCCATCAAGGATGAGAATGGATTTTCTGAACTCATGTCCCCTGGAAATTTCTATTTAGCAACACCCTATTTTTATCATAGACTATTCTAACCAAAAGGATTGTAGGGATCATCTATTCCCAACTCTCTGTCCTGAAATCCATGGGTACTTGGGCCTGGGAGGGAACCCCAGGCAGCTCCGGTGCAGGGGAAAGAAGACAGTGGCTTGTAGTCCCAACCTGATCTCACTACTTAGGAGCTGTGGCACCTTGGGTAAGCTACACCACCTCCCTCTGTACCTAAATCCTCCATGGGCACCTTTGTAAGCCCACCACTACAGCCCCATCTTCCTCCCTCCCTCCAGAAGGAAAAAGGCCACTGGCTTTGCTGCTTAGTGCTGGGTCCCCCCAGGAGCCCCTCTCCATCTTGCCCTCTCCTCTGGATCATTCAAGTAAATTTCCTACTCCCTCCTCTTTTGAGGATCATTTCGGGACTTACTTCCATATCGCCAAATAACATGTTGACGTTGTTATGACTTGAGATTTCAGGTTTCAATCTTATCTATTGCCTTCCTCCCATGGAATGAAGATTTGAGGAGATGAGACATTACCGGTGTTACTCACCCTTCTGGCCCCCTAGTCCTCCAACAGCCAGGGTGGAATTTTTATGAACTTGAGCCAAGATGAGGCAGTAGGGTGTAGCTGAAGCTAGATGGCCTGGGTTCAAGTCCCAGCCCCTCCGCTAGCCAACTCTGTGAAATGAGATGGATGTTTAACCATCTGGGTCCCTGGACCTTCATTTGCTGAAATAAGACAATAATGGTTCCTGCTTCATAGGGCTGTTGTGAGGCATCAGCGGGATTCCAAGGGAACCCTGAGAACCGCTGCTGGCACATAGTCAGCCTTCATTAAACAACTGAGCAATTATTATCTACAGCCCTGGTTCTCCACTGGGGTGGTTTTGCCCCTGCCCCCACCCTGGGGACATTTGGCAATGCCTGGGGGCTTTTTTGATTGTCACAATGGAAGGGGGCTACTCCTGGCATCTAGCGGGTAGAGGCCAGGGGTGCTGCTAAACATCCTACAATGCATAGGGTACCCACAGCAAAGAATTATCCTAACCCAAATAGCACCGAGGTTGAGAAACCCTGGGCTACAAGAACGTCATCTCCATGTTTTGTGTGTTTTGCTCCGTGTCTCCCCAGCACTTAGACCAGTGTCTAGCATACAGGCAGTTTTCACTACATATTCATCACAAGAATATTCTTTGCCGTCCTCAGGGTTTATAGTGTAACGATGACGTAAACATTATCCACTGCTGAGTCGGGTATTATGTGATGATTAGATTGCCTTTCCTGAGCAACTTCCACTGGACCTAGGGTTAAAAACTGCCTTTTTCCTCCCTTTGCTTATCTTTCTATCTACTCATTTACTAATTTCACCCCCAAGTGTCCACCAATAACCTGGTCCTTTCTTTTCATTCTTGCAACACTTTAGCCTCCCCTTTGGCTGTGCTGATCTCCCCACTTGGAAAACCCTTGTCCACGGCCGGTTTATTTTCATCCCTTGGGTCTCCCTTTAAGGTACCTCCTAAGGCTTTCCTGGGATCCCTCTACTAAGGTTAGCCCTTGCCCTGCCACGGATCTCTGTCATAGCCCGTATTTGTTTCTTAACGAGAATGAATACACCTGGAACCATTTGATTTGTTTGTTTACTTAATCATTCTGTCTCCCCCCACTAGACTATAAGGCCCAGGAGGGCAAGATCATGGTGGCTTGAAGAGTGTAGTGCTTAAAGGCAAGATGCCATAGCCAGCCTAGGTTTCTATCTTGTCTCAGCCACTCGCAGCTCTGTAATCTTGGGCTAGGTCTTTAATTTCTTGCCTCGGCCTCTCATCTATAAGGTGCACGTAATAATAGAATTAACGTGTAGGGCTCTCATGAGGAAGTACGAGGTAATGCATGCAAAGTGCCTGGCGCAGTGCTGCCACATAAAAGCTCTTGATAAAATGTTGGACAGCGCCATCACCGTCATCATCATCACCACCATCTCCATCCCATCCCTCCCGACAGCCGGGAGAGTCCCTGACCCCTAGAGGCACCCAGGAGACGGTGGTGCACTGACTGAATGAGTGCAGGTGTTTCTCTTTGGACTCGCCCTACTTTTGGGGAAGGGGGAAAAGGATCCTTCTACGTGCTTCTATGATCCCAGTTGGAGGAGCCCAGTCTATGTACCTTTCTCTGCATAAATTATCTCAGTTCTCTGGGACCATACCTGTCCTGTCGTATCTAGTTATGAGCCGTGGAGGAACTTGAAAGGAAAACAATTCCCAATGAGATGCCGCGTCAGGCTATGTCCAGTGTACCTAACAGTCCATTATTTTGTACATGACTGAAGAGCTGTATAACTTTTTGCCCATAGAAAATCAGTTTCTCCTTCCTCCTGGTTTGTATTAGTTTCCTAGAGCTGCAGTAACAAATTACCACAAACTGGGTGATTTCAAACAACACAAGTGTTTTCTCTCACAGTTCTGGGGGCCAGAAGTCCAAAGTCATGGTCAGCAGGGCCATTGTTTCTCTGAGGCTCTAGGAAGAACCCTTCTCTGCCTCTTCCAGCTTCCGTGTGGAGGGCCATCCTTGCATCACCCCACGCTCTGCCTGCGTCTTCAGAGGCCTCTTCCCTGTGTGTTTCTCTGTTGTCCCCTCCTCTTCTTAGAAGGCCACCAGCCGTACTGGGCTCAGAGCCCACCCTAATCCAGTAGCACCTCGTCATAGCTCATCACCTCTACAAAGACCCTATCTCCAAACAATTTCTTCTATTACTAGTCACAGTAGTTTCATAGTGGAATATCGGTAAGCCCACCCTAATCCATATTTGATTCCTCCATTCTGTGGACCCTGGGATGGTGATGTCCCCTCCACCTCTAGATCAAAAGGAGGCTTAGATTCCACATGGATGATGGATGCAATTCCTCTGCTTGCAGTTGTAGGCACTCTTGGTTGCCTGGTGTGGTGTTTGACCTTCTTCACCTCCCTGCTAGCTGGCTGGGATAAGTCCAACGAACCAAAGAATAGGAGTCGCCACTCTGCTGAGGCTCAGGGCCCAGCTGGCACATGGGCAGTCCAGAGATTCAAGTCCCCTGAGTATGCACCATCCCTAGCACCAACCACAGGTCCAGTAAAAGTGACGAGAGGCGTGCGTAGGAAGATCACATCTGAGTCCAGCTCCATCACACTCAGGAGCACAAATTCCAAAGCAGGGCCCACTGACATGGCAGAGAACTTCAATCATTTGGGTGGATGCCCACTAGTCAACCCAGGACGGGGTTGGTATGTGCTTCACACGTGTGTAGCATAGCTGCAGGGAGACCAAGTTCTGATGACACTGTGAAATCCCACAGCACTTCTGGCCCCGCCTCCCAACAGCTGCTCCAACCTCTGCACCCCCCTGGTTCAACTCTTCCCGTGCTGGGCGGTCACCTAGACAGCCTAAAGCATAGACCTGCCTAAGGACCCCTTTTAGGGCCGCTTGCTGTCCCCAAGTGAACCCCACAGTCCCCAGGGCGCCAATGGGAACCTCCCCCCCACAGGCCCAGGCTCTTCTCAGCCTGCTGATGCTCTTCTCCAGTGGCCCGGGGTCACCCACTGCGGGCCTCCACCTCCCAACGTTGGAGCCAGCTGTGTTCTCTTCCTCCAGAGCCTTCTTGCACCCGCTTCACCCACGGGAAATGCACGATTTCAGGTCTCCGGCCTGCGCCGCCCTCCTAGCAGTTAGGCAGAGCAGCAGGACTTGCCTGGTCAGGGAATCGTGAATACAAGTGTCTGGTGTCACTTCCCTGGGGAAAGCTAATACCTAAGGTATGATTCAGCCCCTCTCCCCGCCAGGCCACGGCTCCTGGCAGCCCTCAAAGAATGTCGGTTCCACCGCCTGGGTCCTGGAGCAGGACCCCCAGTTGGCCCCAAATGTATACATAACAGGAGGAAGAAATAACCCCTGCTGCACCTACTGCCGTGATTTTGTGGCCATTTGACACTACGTTAGAATTCAGCCAATCCTGACTAGTTCGCCAACCTCAGGGCATATGCCTCACAGAAATGAGCCCTGTCAACGTTGGCTCCACTGGGAAATCTCTGCTCTGCCAGCTAGATTTTTTTTTTAAAGAGGTACCAGGGATTGAACCCAGGACCTTGTGCGTGGGAAGCAGGTGCTCAACCACAGAGCGACATCTGCTTCCCAGTGAAAGCTGTTTTTTCACCCAGGACCTCCTGTATAACAAACAGGTACCCAACCATATGAGCTACATCGGCTCTCCTAGATTCATTTTTTAAACTCAATGACTATTTACTGAGCATTTACAATCCACCAGGCCTCGTGTGAGATGCTAGGAGTAAAAGGATGAAAAAAAACAAACATTCCAGCTTCAAAGAAATGACACAAATACATAATGACAATCATTGCTAGTGGATTTAAGTAAGAATAGAGGGTCCTAAAATACTCTTTGATTCAAGATCCTGATCTACTCTGGAGGATCTGTGAAAACTTCCTGAAAAAAGTGATATTTAAAGTGGGGAGCCACTAGCTTAGGCATGGACAAACTTGACTCTCACTTTCTGAGCTCTAGAACTTGGTGTGTTTTCCTTTCTTCTTATTAGTTAGAACTCTTTAGAGTGCAAGGGGCACAAATATAACTTAAAATGGCTTAAGCCACTGGGGGGGGCGTGATTTATTGGCTCATTTAGCAGTGAAGTTCAGAGGAGTGCTGGCTTCAGGCACAGCTGGATCCAGCCCTGCGTCTCCAGGCCTCTGCTTCTCCATCTCTCGGTATTGCCCACACCAGTTTACTCCGTGTGGGCTTCATTCTCTCACAGGCCCTTTCTCAATTCCATCGCAGGCCTGTCAGGTAATTTTACATCAGTCAGTTAGGGGCCTCCTCAGCTCAGAGGAGGGCAAAGAAAATTGTCCTTCTTTTCTCTAAGAGGCCTGGGAATTTGGGGAGATCCGGCCTGAATGCTTGGCAGCCACTCACCTGACACCCTGCTCCAGGACCCAGGCAGTGGAGCCTGCACTCTCTGAGGGCTTCCAGGAGCTGTGGCAGGGCGGGGAGAGGGGCTGAATCACACCTTAGGTATTAGCTTTCCCCAGGGAAGTGACGTCAGACACCTGACGCTTTGCTCACCTTCCTGCTCTCACCTGGCCATCCACCCCCACCCCACACCTCACCAGCGCCTTCACCTTCCACCGGGCCTGCCTCCTACTGCTCCCAGGCCTGCTGGACACCTTCGCGCCTTGTGCCTTAGCCGAAGGAGGGAGGGCAGAGGGGGGGAAGGAGAAGGGAAGGAGAGATGGAGAGATGGAGAGATGGAGAGAGGGAGGGAGAAGGGAGCGAGGAGAGCAAGGGGAAGGAAGAAAGGAAGAAAGGAGAGAGGGAGGGCGATCAGAGACTTTGCATAGCCTTAGTCTGCTCTTCTTGCCTCGTGCTGTGCTACCCTTCCCCGTGGAGGGTTCACTGACCTTTCTGAGAGCTAAAGGTTGTCTTTGTTGGTAGGGAAACCAGACCTGAGTCTGGGTGGACCTCTCAACTCATCACCACCTGGAAACTGCCTCAAGAAATGCAGAGGAATTTTGTAGCAAGCATGAAACTTGTTCCCCAACTTGATGATGTGACAAACATCACGGGCCTTTGCGTTCCTCCCGTTAGATTAAATCTAACTCAGCCCGCCTTTGGCGGAGCTGGTGATAAGTTCGCGCTTGGTCAATTGGAGAGTGGGGCTCTCCCTTCTCTGCTCCCAAACTCCTCTCTCAGCCTAGAGAGAATCTAGACACCTCTGGGCTTGCCCCCTGCGGGGAGGGGTCTGACCTCCAGTGCCCCTGGGCTGCTGCACTGTCCCGGGGTACCCCTGGGGGGTCCCAGGATACGAGTGGGCCTGTGGTTCCTGTGCCGAGTTTGGGCAGAGGTGCCTTGGCTGTGCTGACTGCCGGGGGTTGGGGGTCCATCCTACCCAGGGCCCCCCACCCCCCTGAGCTCTAAGGATCTCCCCCAACAGCCGGCAGGCTGCTTCCACTCCTTCCTTCTCCTTGGTGGGATCCCCCACACCGTGCCCACTAGTGTAGAGGAGCTCAGAGGGCCCGGCACCGTGAGACGGAAGGCGGAGAACAAAATGCCAGGTGGGAGGTCAAGCCATGATCCTGCCCCAAAGGGGGTCCAATTAGGCAGGGCCGGCTCTTGCCCACACCATTGTTCTTCTCTCACCCCCAGGGCTCTGAAGCTAAAGCCACAGGGCTCTGAGCCCCTCTCCCTCCTCGGCATCTCCGAGACCACTGCTTGGCGGACACTGCTCCCTCTTTCTGGACAGGGGTGGAAGCCTTCACCCGCCCCAAGCTTTCACCACGCTGCATGCACATCCACCCCTGCCCAGAGAACCCGAGGCAGCGTGTACATCGGTGAAGACACAAGGACTCCGGGTGCACGACGTGGGCATGTGCCGGGAGGGCGGCTGGGGCGGGAGGCGCTAAGAGGACCCTCAGGGGACGAGGCCACCTAAGGCGCAGCAGCAGCCCTGCTCTGGAGCCGAGAAGTGAGGGATGCGGAGGGGAGAGCAACAAGCCTCTCCTTTTTTTTTTTCTCCTATTTCTCCCCCTGCCCCAGTTGTCTGCTCTCTGTGTCTATTCTCTGTGTGTTCTTCTGTGACCGCTTCTATCCTTATCAGCAGCACGGGGAATCTGTGTCTCTTTTTGTTGCATCATCTTGGTGTGTCAGCTCTCCGTGTGTGCAGCACCATTCCTGGACAGGCTGTACTTTCTTTCGCGCTGGGCGGCTCTCCTTATGGGGCGCACTCCTTGCGCGTGGGGCTCCCCTACACGGGCGACGCCCCTGCCTGGCACATCACTCCTTGCGCACATCAGCACTGCGCATGGGCCAGCTCCACATGGGTCAAGGAGGCCCGGGGTTTGAACCATGGACCTCCCATGTGGTAGACAGACACCCTAACCACTGGACCAAGTCCGCTTCCCCAAGCCTCTCCTGAAAGGCCCCAGGGCCAGAGGGCAGGGCCTTCTCACGGGCACCCACACTCATTCCCGAGACAGGTTGGCTTCCACAGATGAGCAAGCAGAGGCCCAGCCTCCGCTCAGACCCCAAAGCAGCTCAACTCTTGGCCCAGCTCTGGTCTCCCAGGCCACAGCTAGGCCTGGAGGGAAGCCCTGGTGACCGCGGGCCGCAGAGTTGCGGGACAGGGAGCTGGCCACAGGGCTGCTGGAGCTAATGACACTTCCAAACAAGGGTCATGTCCAAGCAGAACCAAGCAGAGCCGTGGGGCTTAAGGGGAAGAGAAAGGAGCGCGGTCCAGCCAGCCTGCCGGTGGTGCTGGGGCCATGGCCCCCAGAGCCACGCCTGGGGGAGGCCAGGGGGTGGTTCCAGTGGCCCGGCTGCCCAGAGCAGACGCCTGTAGTTAGAGCGAGTCAAAATGTGTATTTGTCCAGGTGGACAGCGATTTTATCTCCAGCACGTGGGTATGGTGGGAGCCAGGAGATGATGTTTAAATCCGGAGCATATTACAAACTCTTATTATTTAAAAAAGGAAAGGTTGTGAAAATACACGTTCTATGTAGAAAAATAAAAAGATAACAGATAAGCAATAAGTGAACAAATTTTAAAAACAAAAATAAGCAAATAAATAAATTACAAACAAAACAGAACAAGAAATCCACCACCCAGGAAGTATGGCTATTATATTTTGGAATTTGTCCTTCCAGGTGTGTGCATATATATGTAAATAAATACAAATATGTTTTATGATAGCATGTAATTAGATATTTAATGGCATAGATATTTAATGGCAGCATTTAAGAATACTATCATATAAGGCTGACCATTCTACATTTCTGCATTACATGATGAATATCTTTGCATTTTAAAAAATATGCCGGGAAACGGATGTGGCTCAACCAACTGGGCTCCTGTCTACCATATGAGAGGTCCAGGTTTCGATGCCCAGGGCCTCCTGGTGAGGGTGAGCTGGCCCACGCGGAGTGCTGGCCCACATGGGAATGCCGCCCAGACAGGAAAGCCATCCCGTGCAGTAGTGTCCACCAATGCAGAGAGCTGGTGCAGCAAGATGACACAGAGGAGAGAAAATAGGTCATAGCAGAACAGGGAGATGAGGGGGTGCAAGAGAGTAATGGCCTCTCTCCCACTCCAGAAGGTCCCAGGATCAGTTCCAGATTCCGGAGCCGACCAATGAGAATACGAGCAGACACAGAAGAAAGCATGGCAAATGAACACAGAGAGAGACAATGGAGGGAATGGGGGGGTGGGGGGGAGGGAGGGATAAAGATAAATCTTAAAAAAAATATATGCTTACACAATCTTTTTCTTTCCTTTCTTATTATGAAATAAAACATGCACAAGACAGAAACTGCATGAAACATAAGTGCACTGTATAATGGAATAATTGTCAAATGCACACCCAACTTAACACCACTAGCTGGGTCAGGGCAGGGTCATGGCCATGCCCCAGAAGCGCTCCCGGTAGCACCAGCCGCGAGGCTCGGCAGCCCTTCCCAAGGGCACAGAGTATTCCAGTGCCTGGGTGGGCCTGCACCACCGTTCCTCTGTGTCACACATTGCTGGGCATTTTGGGTGTTCGCAGTCTCCTGCAGGGGTGAAGGGCCTCGCACGTGCCTCCACACGCCCACCTTTGTATGATCTCTCAATAACTCCCCTGGGTAAAGTCATGGAAGGGAGGTGTTGACATGTCGCTACACTGCCTGCCGGGAAGGCCGGACCAGGGGCGGGCCCCTCCATTTGCACGTGGGCATGCCCCCGCCTCTACGGCCACTGCCCATCTGATAGGTGAAAACGGGTCCAGCGTCTCATTATAGGCTCACTGCATTTGCACATCTTTGTTTCCTGGTGAGATGGAATGATTGCATTTATTTTGGGTATTTGTCCTTGGTTTCTGAGGATTAGAAGTGGGGTTCCTATCATTAAACTGTAGATCACCCCAAGAGCTTTTCCTTTTTCTGTGCTGTTTCATAAAGAACAAAACTCCCCTCCCGCTCACTCTCTAGCCTTGACCCCCATCCCACATCCAGAGCCAATTTCAGTTCCCAGATTTGAAGGAAAAGGTGCTCCGGTTGTCTTTGGTTCTGCTACCAGGAGCTATAGGCACTTGAAATCAGTCCCCTCTGGGAGCCCCCTGCTTCTCAGTTAGCAAGGGCGAGGGAAAATAGGCTCCACCCTTGTATCATGCTTGTATAGCACCCACTGGAGAACAAGTGAGAGAATAATAAAAGTGGAAGGCTTTCGTTTTTAAAAAACCTACTCTCCATTGAATGCCTGTTATATGCCCGGTTGTTTGCATATTTTATTTCTAATTTTTACAGCCCTCCAAGGCAAATATTTTAACACCCATTTGACACACAAGGAAACTGAGGCTCGGAGAGGTGAGGTGACTTAACTAAGACCCCTACCGCTGGCAAGACCAACAGGTCTGGCTACTTCTCCAGCACCTGCTCTTGCCACCACTGCCAGCATCTTGCACAGGCAAACGGAGTGACTGGCATTACTACATGGCGCCTGGAGGACGTTAGGCCTGGGGCTTGCTCGGAGCATCTTCCTCGTTTTCCGTGGTGCTGGCGTTATCACTGTTGACGCTGCACACTCAGCCCGGCGGGGTGGACTGCTCCCTGCCTGGACGCCTGCCCAGGACCCCGTCCACTCAAGGCATTTGGCCGTCCCATCCTTCCTCGGGTGCCCATCCTCGTTTTGAGCCATCATCACTCCCCCATCGCCTCGTGGCCTTTCTGAACCCCACCCCCCAAGGAGGCCCCCCCTGCTGCAACCCCCAATCCCAGTGGGGCTAAGGAGAACGGCTCTTAGAAGGAAAGAAAGTGGGAAGGGGACTCACAATTACCAAATGTCTCCTCTCCCTGGGAACTTTACAGACAATGCCTCATGCAGTTAGCGCCCCCAACCACAAACAAGGAGATATTCGGTCTCCGCTTCACGTGGGGAAGTGTCCTTCGTCACTTTGTCCTTCCTCACCTTGGGCATGTCTAAAATCTACATAGGTCATGGATCCCTGGGGCTGTTTGAAACCGGTGGCCTGTAATAAGGCATAATCTTCGCCACAGCTCCAAGAGGTGGAGTACTATTTTTATCATCTCCACTTGGTAAATGGAAACACCCAGTAATTTGCCCAAGCCGGTCTGGATAGTAAGTGGTGGAACTGAGAGTTGAGAGAGTCTGTCTTCCAAATTTACTTCTGACCATCATATCTGGATAACCCCCCAAAACCACACTCTTTCTCTCTCCCAAACCACCAAGCAGCATGCGAGGGGCTACGTGCTCTCATGCCATGCTGGTGGAGATTCTGAGTCAACACTCCTTCCGCAGCGGGAGGAACCTGCTACCCAGAGAGTCGGGTCCTCCCACAATCCTAGCTCGAGAAAGGGCGTGGCTGGTGATCTCACCTCCTCCTTACTCCTTCCAGGTAGAGGAACTGTTTTCTCTGCAGGAGTGATAACGTGTTTAATCACTAGGTGAGTAGCGGGGGTGGCTCCCCGCGGCTGATTATTAATAGAAGCTGGGGAAAGTATGCAAGTTGAGTGACCGGCCAGCGGTTTGGGATGCCTGGCTGACTCGGTGTCTTGATTTCTGGAGTCACCTGGATGGCTCAGACTCTACACCGTCGCCCTGACTCATGCCCTGGTTGAAGCCTTGGCTTTTCATTGCCGACACTTCCCACTCCCAAGGCAAATCTCTGTCTCACCCATCGCCTTGCACCTCGTTTACCTCATCCCTTCCCAGGCTGACTGCGGGGAACGAAGGTTCTGGTCAAGGAAACCTGGGTTTGAATCCTGGGAGACCTTGGCCAAATTACCTAACCTCTTGAAGCCTCAGTTTCCTCATCTTAGAAGTGGGCACAATGACATCTAACTCATGAAGATGTACAGCGCTAATCCCAGAGCAGGCACTCTGGAGTGACGGTCATTACTCGGTGCTGCCCCACGAAAGCCAGGCGGTCCCCAGCTCTGCAGGCCTCTGTTCTTTTGCATAATCTGTCCCCTTGGCTGCAAATACCTTTTCTTGGCCTCTCATCCTTTTCCCAGCTTGGAGAGTGAGAGTCTGATGAGGAAGGGTAACTAACTGCAGTATTCGATTGCGGGATTCTTCTTTATATTTTTCAGCAGGGTGCTAGGGAAAGAACTGGCTGCTTTGAGGCCTCTGGACACACGTTAGTGTTACCTGGGCCAAAGCAAGACACAGCCCGTGCTGGCTTTTGTTTGCGTAAAGCCTGAGCCATGAAAGATTGACGTGCCAAGAATTCCAGAAAGCAAGGAGAGAGGCTTGAAGGTGGAGAGGGAAGGCCCTTCTGCTTGGGTCGGGGCGGGGTCTGTGGGTTCTCTGAGCAGCCGGGACCCCTGACGGCTCCTAGGGGAGGTGGGGGCTGCTGGGTCCTGCGCCTGCCCTGTCCCCAGATCCCCGTGCCTGAGAGGCGCCTGCGGCTGGAAGGAACCTCAGGTTTCCCCGTGCCCGCCTGCTTCACAGCACATACCAGGTCACTGCGCCTGACGGCAGAGCCGGGGGGCCGGGACCCCCGGGCTTGACTCAGACCGACTTCCCACCACACCGGCACCAAAGGGCCGCAAGCTGCTTTAATCTGATTCAGACAAGGAAGAAATGGCCATTTCTCACATACCAGGGTGGGAGGCCTGAGCCTTACAGGGGGCCACCACATCCCTGCTCGAGATGGCGCGAGGTGAGAACGCACACGGAGGACAAACGTACCGGAAAACCTCTTGACGTGGGCCTGGCAGGATGCGACCTCCTCGAGGCCTGCGCCCGCCCACGCGACACCCAGCAGCTACGCGACTTGACGTTCAAATTAATTATAGCAAGTGCAATGAGACACCCAGCACACTTCCAGCCCTCGCTAGCCCCACGTGACTGGGGGCTTCGGCCCTGCCCAGTACACATTTCCATTGTTGCAGAACGTTCTCCTGGCAGGGCGCGGAATTAACCCAGGGCACTTCCCTCGGGAGAAATGGGACAGGAAATTTCTCCACCCCGCCCGGCACCAGTTCTCGGGCACCGCTTTAATGGGTTCCACCAGTCTGCGTGGAAGGAGGGGTCCAGAAAGAGCCTGGCTGGACGAACATTTGTGGGGAGGAGGGAGTGTGCGTCTACCTGGTACGCAGGGGCGTTGGTGGCCGCTTTGGTCTTCCGGCCCCATCTGCACGCCCCTCCTACCAAGGCCTTGTGGGACGTGACCTTGGGCAAAGGCTCCATTGTCCATGCCCCTCTGTGGTGCTCCTGGACGAAGGCCTGCTGTGACGGCAACATCAAGCTGAAAGCCAGTTTCTGGCTGCAGGCCTGTCTCTGCTCTTGGCGGGAGCTCTTTGAGAAAACTCTCCCCATCACGGGTGTGGCCTCAGCATCAGAGCCTGGCTGGCACACGGCAGGAACCCACCCAATGTCAACCCGTGGTCGGGAGTATTAGCGGGTGGCAGGCTGGCTGGGGGTGGCTGCCTGGGATCAAGTTAGAAATCTCCCATGTAACTGGGATGTTAAACCTTCTCTCCTCCAGGAAATCTTTGCTGGTGACAACCCCCAACTCTGGACAGAATCCTATGTATTTGGGGCCAAAAGGACTCTTTGGAGCCATCAAAGGTTTTGCAATTGTGTTCTAAGGTTCACAGTCTTGGCTTTGGTGCTGGTAGGAAAACTGAGCAATTGATGATGAGGAAATGGGGGGCAGAGGGGGAGGGATGCATTCCAGTAGAAAATCAACAGACAAAAGAGCAAGAGAGATCAGTGGGGGGCCTCTGGGGTGGACAGGCCCTTCCATCTGCAGGGCTACCCCCTGCAGTGATGGCAAGCAAGGACCTGGCAACACCAGCTGGTGTTGCTCAGCATCTTACTAACTTCCATGAGGAATGCAATGGAACATTCTGCATGGTTCTTTTTTCCAAGAAACTGAGCATCTAGCTGCAGATCTGAGAATCTGATTGCAGATCTTTGCATGGTGTTCGCATTGGAGAGTGGGAGAAGGAGCCAGGCCTGGGGTCCAGCTGCAGAAGGTCAGCCCAACTCTGACACCTACCAGCTGTGTGACCTCACTCAGACACCCCAACTCCACTCCCCCACCTCCCGCCCACCAGGCTTCTTCAGTGCCAATGTCTGCACAGTTTAGGGTGCAGGGCACTGTTCTCCAGGGCCAGGCCAGCCGCCGGTGTCTCATTCTGGATTCTCCAGCATCTTGGCCATCTACCTGCTGGCCTGTGTGCTCAGTCACGTCCTCCTTGTAGGTCATGCTCGCCACGCACACCGCATCATCCCCCAAGATGCAGGTAAGCCTCTGGCCCTGGACCAGCTGGCTCTGTCCCAGCTCCCCTGCTGAGCTGGGGTGACTGTTGGTGCCACTGTCCACCCCCCCTACCCAATCTCCAAATTTCATCTACCAACTCTTAACAAATTTACTTTTGTCTTTAAGCACTGACAATGAGATGTCACAGAAGTTCAGATTGAAAACCAAATTTTATGGCGTTTTTGCACTGTCTTCCAAGAAACATTGAAAACAACACCCATACATTCATTATCAGTCATTCATTCAGGCTTTGGTCCAACAACCTCCCCTCCTATGAACAAGAGGTTCTGCTCTGCTACTGGATGCTAGAGGTAGGGGGAGGGTAAGGGAACCTCTGTCCTGGGGTCTGCTGGGAGGGGCAGGGGGCAGGTCACCTTCAGAGCTACGATTATACTTACTGAGTGTAAATTCCCCGCCAGGCCCTGTTCTAAGTGCGGACTAGCCCCACGAGGGAGATGCTCTCGTGATCCTAATTTTATATATGAGGAAAATGGGCACAGAGCATTGAAGTGGAAAAGTGTCTCGTGGCCAGTGGGTGGCAGGGCAAGGATTTGAGCCCAGGCTGGTGGCTCCAGGCCAGGTCCATGCGCTTAAGCCAGGTGCTTCGTTTCGCAGGGAAGTCCCACATTGAGTGGGCAAAGACACAGAAATCCCCCAACCCAAGGCTGGAGGATGAGTCCCAGAGCAGGGGACCGCAGGAAGGGGTGACTGGGAGCTGGTGCCCGCCAACCTCCCCCGAAAGCCCGCAAGCCCTGGAGGCTCGGAATGTGGACCCTTCTTCCATGCCCGGGGACTCTGCCCTCCCCTTCGGCAGAGTGACAGACAAAGAACAAGCACAAAGACCCTCCTTTGCGCCCGGCACGCCCCCACGGGCTCTGTCCAGCTCAGACAATAACCAAGCAAGTTAGCGCTTGTCACCCCAAGGGGAAAGACCGGAAGCCAGGTTCTTGGCAGTCCCAGCTTTCCTCTACAGCTCAGAGAATATTCTGTCTGTGCCTGAGAAGGTCGAGGCTCAGGGAAGGCACATGGTTTGCTGAGGTCATAAAGCCCATTCCAGTTGGAGCTGGGACACCCAGCTGGGGGGTGAGCCTGTAGGCGCAGGGACTGCTTCTGTCCTCGTCACCCGAGGCCCTGGGTGGGGACCCACACGCACATAGAGTGAGGGCTTCGTGAACCCTTGTTTAAGGAATGGACGCACAGTGAATGCACAAGTGCGCAGTCCACACTCGTCTTAGCCTCAAGCCCCTCTGGAAACAATGGCCCTCATCCCTTCTCTTCTGCCTCCTCCATAACAGAGCACCAGGTTTGTGACACTGTCCGCTATCTATGACATTTCTCAGTTTCCATTTTACATCCTGCCCAAACAGACACTTCCCAGCTGCCCTCGTGTGAGGCTAAAGTTTGGTCACTGGGAGCTAAGTGAAAGTGGTTGAAGACTTCTGGGGAATCTACTTAAAGGGAGGGAGCACGCATGGATTGATTTGCTTCTTCATCAATTCTGGCCAGAATGAAATATCGTTGCTGGCACTCCAGCAGCAATAGTGGGCCGTGAGGTGACTTTAGGATTCACCAAGAGAGAAGGGACTTGGGTCATTGATACCGTGGGGTGCCACACCAGCCCTGGACAGCTGCCTGTGGACACCTTGGACCTGAGAGAGAGGTAAAGTTCTTGAACCACTGTTGCTTGGGGGTCTTCTGTTGCTCATAATTGGACACAGTTATAACTGATTCAAGTCTCCAGTGGAGAAACGCATTTGACGAGGCCTCCAGAGTGTTCGTGAAGACCTGGGGCTGTGTGTTCAGATCTGCTGCTGCATAAGTTGCATGGCATGAACTAGAGTCATTTCCTCATATGCAAAATGGAGCAAGCACATCTAGGCCAAATGTGTGGTGTGCTGATTAGATGAGACGCATTATGTGAAGTACTTAGCACCCAGCCCACTGTGAGGCCCGGGGCGGGCTGGGGGTGCCTAGCAGAGACCCTGCCCTGAGCACCAGGCCCTGGCACATGGACACCGATGGGACCAGCTTTTGCTGATGACCTGGTGATGTGAATGCTTTACTTCCTATCACAGGGGACAGCTGGACCCTGAATGGGACATGCCAGGACTCCTGGCTGAGCCTTCATCAGTGGGGCAGAGGGCTGCCAGACAGGAGAAGACACCTGGGGAGCTCCCTGGGCCTTCAGGCCTAGGCCTATTGGGAGAATTCTCTGGAAAGGTGGGTGGAACCATGGGGAGCTGGGATGCTTGTCTACCCCATCATGCTGGAAGATTCAGAGCAAAATAAGCCGTAGCCCTGAGACCAGGTGCATCCAGTTCAAACACCTCTACCACTTTATAGCCCCAAACGTTTTCCCACACTTCAAGGTATAGGAAATCAAATCTGGATCCATACTGGGGTAGTTGGGGGGGAGTTTCTTCTGGCTCGTATCTGTTACTAGATGGGCTCAGTTAAAGAAGAGATGAAATAAGATGTGTGAGATTCCCTGGCAAACAGTAGGTACATAGTGAATGTCCTCCTTCCTTTCCCTTCCCTCAGGGCCACTTCAGTAGGCCTTTGAGGACCCATTCCAAGTAAACTGGACACACAGAATTTATTTTGAAAGCACAAAAGAAGGCCATGCATCTGCCTTTCATAATCTCCTGACTAAAGGTGAGCCAGGGAGGGGTAAAGTTCATGCAAGGTCACAGTCCTCCCAGGTACAACAGGGCCTTTCAGGAAAGATCTGTCCCCTGTCCAGAGAGAAATGCTTTAATGCTAATTAAATGTTAAGTAATTGGAAGGGGTAATCTATTGTAATTCTTTTTATTTTAAAATTATTTACAATATTTCAAAGTATTTCAAATTTAAATTTCTCATAGAATCTGAGAAATCAGAGGCAGAAAGACTGTGAAGTGGCTTTGGAGACCGGTCTAGAATTGATTAATGGATTTAATCTTGCCTGCTTGGTAATCGATGGGTAATGGCTGCCTGTGCACTGCATTGAGAAGAATCCACTATGTCTCATCAACTAGTGATGTCTGCCCTGGGCTTAGCATGGAGGTGTGGAGATGCACACATGGCCAGGGTATTTGACTACCCTGAACTAGTCCCTTCTTACCATCTGCTTAAACTTAGCCCATGTGAATATAATCAACGAATTACTAGTGAAGTTAAGTGATAACTAGATAGCAGCTCTGAGATCGCTCCTTGGTGAAGGCCAACTCCAGGCAGAGCTGGGAGTGAGGCTCAGCTGGTTGCCTCTTAAGCTACCGAATATTGAGCCTCACATCTTTAGCACTTTACATACATTATTTCTGATCCTCCCAGCAATTCTGCGAGATAGGTATGAGCATACTCATTTCACAGATTAGGCAGCTGAGTCTACAAGAGGTTAAGTAACTTGCCTAAAGTTGACTCCACTGTTAAATGCCAAAGCTGGAATTTGCTCCAGCTCTAATGCCCAGGGCCACGCTCTCCTTTACTCTGCTGCACTTCCTCTGTTCCCACGGAGGAAGGGGGAAGGACGGCCCTCTGACGATGGACCATTAGAGAAGCTTCCGTTTTTCTCTGCCCTGGCCAGGTGGGGAGCTTCAGAAAGGGGCTGATTTATCTAAGCAGCTTCTCAAGGCTCCACTGGCTTTGACGCTGGGACTTGGCTTTGGCTTTCACTCCAGACAGGGGGGTGGTGCCTCACGGTGGTTGGGAAATGCCTGTTTTGCCTCAGACAGGTCAGCTTAGGCTGGCAGCACGTTCTTCACGGACTCACCTTGAGAAAGCCATTTCTCTGCATGTAGAGGCAGGGCAGGATGCTGACGCAGTGCCGCCGGGGAGGTCCGCGTGACTTCCTTTAGCAGAGTCAGGAGTCTGAGCACCTGTGGACCCTGTCCTCCATTGCCCTTCTTCTGGCCGAGAATCTGAGGGGCTCGGTGGGCTCATCAGTAGAGCCAGGAACCATCTCTCCCCTCTGACCTGCGCCTCTTCTTTGTATTGTCTCCGACTAACTTCGCAAATGTATCAGTGTTAAGTAATTTTGAATAGGGAATGCTTTGGAATGGTTTAGAAAAATAAACAATCTAAAAACGGTACACAGGGAAATTTCTTACTCCCATTCCTGTACCCCACCCTTGGGGTTCCCTGCCCCACACCGTAACAGCCACTTTTATTACTTCGTGCGTGACTGTCCTGAGCTTCCCACAGAAAGCACAAACACAGATGAACAAATACGCTAATTACCTCGCTTCTATTACAAACAGGGTAGCATGTTGTACACACTGCCTTGCACCTTATTTCAAGTGATAATATATCCTGAAGCTCTTTCCTAATACCACAGAAAGAATGTCCTCCTTCTTTTAGACACCTGTATATAATTCCATTTAATGATGCACTAGCTTATTTGATTAGTCTTCTCTTGATGGCCTTCAGGCGTGTTTCCAGCTTTTTATTACAAACAATATTGTAATAGGATATGTTGCTTAGTAACTGGGCAACTTTATCAGTTGGCTAAATTCCCAGAGTGGGGTTGCTGTCTCAAAGGGTATATGCTTTTATAACTCTGATAGTATTGCCAGATGCCCTCCATAGAGTTTGTACCAGCTTACGTTCTCACCAGCAAGGTACTGGTTTCCACTCAACCTCACCAACCAGATGTCGATTTAAAAAGTTTTTAGCAATCCTAACAGGTAAAAAATATTATCTCTTTACTGTTTTGCATCAGTTTCCCCTTCTACAGTGTTCCCTTTATATATACAAAGACAGTCTTCTTTTTTAAAAAAAGATTTATTTATTTAGTTCCCACCCTCCCTGCCCCATTGTCTGCTCTCTGTGTCCATTCACTACATGTTCTTCTATGTCTGCTTGTCTTCTCTTTAGGCGGCACCAGGAACCTATCCTGGGACCTTCCAGGGTGGGAGAGAGGTGCTCAATCTCTTGTGCCAACTCAGCTCCCTGGCCTGTTGTGTTTCTTATTGCTCTCCTTTGTGTCTCTTTTTGTTGCATCATTTTGCTGGGCCAGCTCTCCTCTAGGGCCAGCTCACCACACGGGCCAGCTTGCCTTCACCAGGAGGCCCCAGCAATCAACGCCTGAACCTCCTACATGGTAGACAGGAGCCCAATGGCTTGAGCCACACTGCTTCCCCAGTCTTCTTTTATATGAGGAAAACGTGTGAACCTCGGCCTCATTAGCCATAAAATGGGTTTGTTTCCTACCGCATAGGGTTGTTGTGAAGACTAATGAGCTCCTGTGTGCAGACCACAGGTCCCAGTGTCTGTGACCATTTAGGAGGCCAGGGGGAGGATCCTCTGCAAGGCTGTGAACAGAAAGACCCGGTCATGGTGTCAATGGATTGAGGAGGTGGGCAGGAGTAGGGAGGGTGGGTAGGAGGGCTTCCAGCCAGCGAGGCTAGGTGGCCTGGTATTCTGGCCAACAGCACCAGGCAGGAGGTTGAGAGCTCCTGGCAGCACCCCTTCCCCTGGGCTAAGTGCCAGTGCAGGCACAGAATGAGCCACTGGTCCTGGTGGGGATGGAGAGAGTGGACGGCTCCAAGACAAAATGGGCAGGACCCAGTGACCTGTAGTCCCAAGGCAGGTGAGGAGGAGGGAGGTGGTGGGCTGCCCCCTGGGCTTCTGGTTTGTGCAAGTGTGAGCTTGGGGGAGCCATTCACAGGGACAGGGGACACCAAAGAGGTGACCTGATTCCAGGCAAGTCAGGGTGCTTGAGGGCAAGCCTGGGAAATGTCCAGTGAGCGACTGGCTGCATATTTCTGGAGCAGAAGGAAGTGATCTGGGCTGATCTGCAGTGATCCACATATTAGAAGTAGGATCTAAAGATGAGGTGCATCTCTTCACCTGGTTAGAAGTTTATCTCCAAAGACAAGGCCATGAAAGTTCTGGATCACTGGTTCTCAATGGAGGCGGCACGGGGGAGGGTACCCCCAGGGGACATGTGGCAATGCTGGAGACATTTTTGGTTGTCACAACTGGGAGGCGGTGCTACCAGCACCCAATTGTTAGAAGCAGGGAAGCTGCTAAACATCTTACAATGCACAGGACAGTCCCCACCACAGAATTACCGGACTCAAATTGTCAACGAGGTGAAGCAAGCCGATGAGCAAAGCCCCATGGAGACCACAATGGCTGAGAAATCAACCTGCTACCTGGGGCCCGACTTTGTATCCCAGATCCCACACTTCCCAGCTGAGTGAACTCTGACAATTCACCTGCCTCCCCTAAGCCTCAGGTTCCTCCTCCATAAATTAGAGGCAAATCTTCCCTACCCCATAATGCTCTTAGAATGATTGGAGAAAATAGTATGTGCTTAAAATCTGGTACGTGGTAAGTACACTACCAATGCTGTTTTTTCTCTTGCCCTGCTAATGCCCTGCCTCCGAGATCTCCTTGTCCGTGGGGGGCTGTGGGTGGGCCTGGCTGCTCCACGGCAGCCCCGTGGCTGAGGGAGCCCAGGCTGGTGATGTCCAGGCTCCTGCTCACCCCTCTGCAAAGCCGCCTGCCCCTCTTCTCTCTCCAGCACATACGCCTGCTTCATTTTTGCGATGGAGGGATGATGCTTCTCTCTTTCCTCGCTTGCCTCTTGCTCGTTTCTCCCACTAGCTTGTAAGGCCACGAGGGCCGGGCCCGGCTGTCTTCATCACGGCCATATCCTTTCTGCATGCAACAACGCAGAGCTCAAGAAATGATTCTGGCATGAATGAATGAAAGAAAAACTCGACCCTGGTTCAAAAAGAAACAAACCAACCCAGTGCAGAGCAGAGCGATAGCCGCAGCCGCCTGCTGTGTCCTAGAGGAGGAGAGGGAGGCCGCGCAGGGATGCGGGTAATGATTACAGGCTCTGTCCTCAGACGCTCAGTCTGGCTTCACCCCAGAGCAGCAGCTGCCCATCAGCCTTCCAGACCTCGGCGGGAACCACAAGGCCCCTCTGGGAGAACACAGACCAGGCTGAGACACGCTTCCCAGCGCCTCAAACACGGAGCCCGGGGGAGAGCAGGCATCGGCTTTGAAGAAGTCCTGAAAGTAAAGCTGCATCTTGCTTTGGATATTTTTGAAGTCGCTGGAAGGCCCAGGCTTCTCCGTGCACTAGGATTTGGGATTTGGGCTTTGGGCTCCTGGGATTTGGAAATGAAGAGAGCACAGACAGCTCAAGTCCATCTCTCTGGCTGCTTAGGGAAGATTCAGGTGTCGAGTGGGGAAGGGAGGCCTCAAGCCAGTGGAAGCTTCTATCTCTGGTCTCCCGGAGATGTTTTAAAATCAGATTTCATTTTCAGGAGTAACTCCCTCAGGTATTTTCACTCACCCACCCACTACTTAAACTGCAGCAACATCTGTCAAAACAGCCGCTTAATTGCAGTGTCTTTAACTCCACTGTGGGTTCAAAGCGCTCAATGAGTCTAAACAGATTTATCCAGTGCTGGTTGAGAGGAATCTCTCTCCTCTTCCCAGACACTCAACACAAGAATTCATTCATTCATTCATTCATTCATTCATTCATTCATTCATTCATTCCCAAAGGGTTTACTGAGCAGCCCCCACTGGCCTGGCAAATGGGGAAACAGAGGCCTCAATGCTGTCTCTGACCTTGAGGAGCTCACCTTCTGTTGAGGGAGGCACACGTGTGGGAACAGCTATCATCCTGATGGTGATACAGGTGGAGAAATCACGGGTTAGGGAAACTGAGGCAATTGGCCTAAAGAAGCTTGTCTGAAAGGCTTAAATAAAAAAGAGAGAGCTATCGTCTCAGAGGAAAAAGAAATAGCAATCTCATCAGTGGGAATCCAGAGGCTCTCCTTTTTGTTGTCCCCCAGGTTTTCCCCTTTTCCTCCCAGGCACAAGCTGGAATTGGGCTTCTCTGGCCCCTTGGAGCTAGGTGTGGTCGTAAGACCAGGCTTGGCCAGTGAGGTGTGAGCAGAAGGATGGGCCGCAGTTGCAGATTGAAGCTTGAGGAGCCAGGACACCTTGCAGAGGTGAACAGCAGGACTCCTGATGGTGATGGCCCCAGCAAACTTGGTCCTAAAGGGAACAAATAGAGTGTGAGCTCTCAACCAATCCTGGGCAGTCACATAGGGTAAATAAGAAATAGGAAATAAACCCTTGTGTTGGAAGCCACTGAGGTTTGGGTTTTACTGCAGCATAATCTAGTGCTTCCTGGTACAACCCAACCCCAAATGATCTCTTTCACAGTGTCTGGAATTTCACCGTTAGAAATTTTTTTTTTTTTTAAGGGTCAAGAATGATGTTTCGCTGTATTAGTCAGGCTTGTCTAGGTTCTGCAGCAATGATAAATAAGTCCCAACATCTGGGTGGCTTACCATAGTAAACGTTATTTCTTGCTCACTTCAGGGTCAGATTTGGGTCAGGTTGCCCTCAACCCATCTGTACCTAGGCCGGCAGGAAGACGCACCCACTGGGGGCTCGGAAGGGGGCGGCATATTGACTTGTCCCTGACACAGGTCACTTCTGCTCAAAGTCCATTGGTCAGAAATAGTCACATGACCCCGAACTAACCCGTAGCTGTCTGGCACAGGGGTCCCCATTAGTGAATGTGCTTTTATAGTGGAATCACTAGTAAGAGAGAAAGTTCAAATCCTCCCTACTTGAGGGAGAGAGTAAAGACTAGATTTTATGAGACATGCGTGTTCATTTGCTTAGCCCTCCCTGTGGCCCTATGAGCTGGGTAGGATTGTGGTCCCCGTTTTGCAGAGGACTAAACTAAGACGGGGGAGGCTAATGAGCTCTCCCAAGAACACACCCTAGCTCATGCAAGACTTTGGGTGTGAGCCCAGGCAGCCTGGGCTGGGGGCCACACCCTGCAGTGCTTCATCACACGCAAGTGTGCCGATTCAACCGGTCTTGTAATTATGGTGTGCTCACTCTGGTCCATGGTGCTCTCGAAAGGGAAGGTAGTTGCAGCGTCTTTGACAAGAATTGGGCAAAACTGGGCTTCCCTCACAGGAGCCCATAGTTCTTATTGCCCTTCCTGCATGCTGCAGCGGGAGAGAGCCGAGAGACTTCAGCCATCCCTCATTTGTGGGACGTTAATTGAAGACAGTTTCTTTTTAGGGAACATTGAGTTTGTGCCAGCCACGGTCCTCAGCTCTGGACATACTTTTATGGCATTTAATCATCCCGTTCACGTTTGCGTATGTGTTATTGTCCATTCATAGATGTGGAGCCTAAGGCTCATGGAGGTGAAGTGGCTTCCCAAGGTCACACAGGGAGCTAAGCAGCAGGGCCGGGAGCCAACCAAGCTCTAGCCAGTCAGCACCCATGCTCTTAGCCACCCTAGAGTCCTTCCCCATCTATCAGTTGGGAGGTCCAATGTTCTTGGATCACTGTCCAAGCAGGAGAGAAGCACAAGGAATCAGAAGACCTGGATGAGGCCTGGGGGCTGCTCTGTGACCCGGGGCAAGCTATTAACTTCTTGAGCCTCTGTACGTTTAAGCACATACTAGACATAACATTACCAAGGCACCAATGGGATATACAAAACATGAATGCACTCTGCAAACAACCAAATCGGGGCTAAATGCTCAGGACCTGCTTTTTCCCTCCCACCCACTCCCCATCCCCACCAAATACTGGCTGCCTTGGCCTTGCAGAATATTTAAGATTCCTTTTCCACTCTTGGCCCAACAGATTGCCTTCCTGATGAGGTAAAACAATGTTCAGACTTGTGCCGTTGCTGGCTGAAGAACAACCTGAGCTGTGATTAGAAATGTTCCCACTCCAGGGCCTGCCTCTTTTAGGAGAGGCTCTCAGGACAGGGGAGGGGACCAGCCGCCCTGGCCCTGCAAGGCTCCTGCTTCTTGTGCCCGCCCGTGTGCTGCGGCAACGGGGACGCACGCGCCCTGGCCTCCTCCAGTTTACGAGATAAACTGAGGTGCTGGAGACCTCGCAGCTGGTGGGGGAGGAGACGGCAGGGCTGCCTGACCCCCCCTGCCTCCCACCTTAGCTGCCAAGTCTCCCGCTTCCTGGTCTTAGCTAACTACCTCACTCTCTGCGCGGGACAGCTGTCCTCCGACTGGAGTGTGGCAAACCCAAAGCCTTAACTAAGCAACAATGGGGCCCGAGAAACCTGACCTGGGCGGCACCTCGGGATGTGTTACATCAGCACTCCCTCCACCTCTCTGCCCGGAAGGCTAAACCACAGCCACTCTCTCCTCCTCCAGGGCTAGTGAAGGGAACTGGTTTCCAAACACACATGTAGAAACCACACCAGCTCTGCAGCCCAAGGACCCACTAGACAGTCTGCAAAACCTTCCGAAGGTGCATCTTCAGCTTTCCCAAGAAGAGGCTGAGCAGCCTTTGGGAATCCTCCCCGAGAAGCGCCCCAGGTTGGCACAGACACGCGCCTCTTGCTTCTGGAGAAGCCACATCCCACCTCCGGACCCTCAGGAGTGAGAGAACCCCTGAGAAAACCAGGGGTTTGGGGCCGAATCCCACGGGAGTCCATCTTGGGGCAGACACACCCCTCTAAGGGTCACCCATGGCAAAACGAGGCCCCTGGCCCTCCCCGTTAGGGCTGGGGGGTGACTCAGTGCAGGAACTCGTTGATTCTTCCTGTCTTCAGTCATCCCTCTAACTTGTCTCTACCGAGGGCTTTACTTTGTGCCAGGGACTGAGAATTTGTCAGTGACGTGGAGAACGTGACATTCTGGCCCTCGTGGAACTTACATTCTGGTGGGAAGGGGCGGACGATATGTCGATAAGGAAACAAGATGAATGACGAGTTGAGTAGAGAGGAAAGCAGGTCACAAGAGGGTGCTGAGTGGAGCTTCCCTGCGTTAGACGAGATGGTGAGAAGAGACCTCCTCCTTCTGAACGGAGACCTGGAGGACGGGAAGAAGTCAAGGGCAAGGGCTGGGCAGGAAGCACCCCTCCAGGTGGGGTAGACCTACGAGGGCCGAGGCGGGAAACGGAGGAGGCGGAGGCTGGAGTGGAGTCAAGCTGGAGGGGCCTGGCCAGGAGCTCGCACGGTCATCTGGGGCAAGAAGCAGCTCCTGGGGGTTCAGGTAGCGGGGGAGTGAGGGGGGACTCACTCCTCTTAGGGGGTCATTTTGACTGCCATCTGGAAAACGGCGGTGAGGAGGGCAAGGCTGGAAAAGTGCGGGCAGTGAGCAAGCTCCTGGGGTTGTCCCACTGAGAGGAGAGGAGGGGACAGAGTTAAGGGGCCTTTTGGAGGTGCCACTGGCTTGCCACCCAGGACATAGCTGGCCCATAATAGGTGCTAGCACAGCTCCTCCCCCTCTCCTGAGTGCCCCAAGCTCCAGGTGTGCTGGCCCAGGCCCTGCAGACACTGGAAGCTCATGGACGATTGTTGTGCTGACCTGAGCACCTTATACCCGTGTGTCCTCAGTGGAGCCCTACCTATCTGTGCCTCAGTTTCCTCATCTGTGAAATCGGGCTGTTGCGAGGAATGAATAACATTATATAGAGAAAGTCACACCTTCTTAGCATTAGTTCTGCCTGTTTAGCTCCCCCTCCACCCTCCTGTAGATACGGGGTCGGGCTAGTGTGAGGACATAGATGTGTGCCCTCCCCCGTGTCGCTACTTGTTTGCTCCACGGCGAGGTGGCCTTGGGTCCCTCATACCTTCAAGACGCCCTGCTGGACACTCAAGTAGTAAAACCCTTGAAAAACAATGACTACAATGAGCCCAGAATACATAGACACTGAAAGGGGTTTTTGCCTGGCGTTAAGAGACCCCAGATTTCCCGGATGTGACACCCTTGTAAATCGAGGGCCGTTTGTGCTCTGTTTAATCGGGAACGCTGTTTTGGAAAATTCACATCGCACAAGACAGGGCTGCTCAGTCACTGAGTCATCAGCAAACACACCCGAGTCTGCCTGCCTTTGGGACCGTGAATTCACAATGATTTGTGATTTATAGGCGCAGGTGATCTACAGCCTCATGTCGTCTTCCAGCACAGTCAGGCCCAAGCAGCTGGCTGTTTGAAAATACACATTACTATACCATAAGTGATTTTCCTTTTTCCCCTCCTTTATATTAAAGTTAGAACGTTACATGTATTTTCTTAAAATTGTATGTACAAGTAGACCTATACTATTATATGTATAAGTAGATTTATCCAACTAAATCAAGACCTATGATTTTGCTATCAGGATAATAAAGAAAATGTCACAAAATATTTACTTTTAAAAGTGAGGTTTGGCACAGGTAAAAAAAAAATGAAGATGATGACGATGGAGCCCCTGTGCCACACCATACAGAATTAACTGAAAATAGATAAAGAACCTAAATACAAGAGCTAAAACCATACAATTCTTAGGAGAAAACAAAGGGGGAAATCTTCATAAACTTGGAGTTGGCAATGGATTCTTAGGTATGACATCAAAAGCATGAAAAACAAAAGAAAAAATAGATAAATTAGACCATTCAAATTTTAAAATTTTGTGCATCAAAGGACATTATAAGAAAGTGAAAGACAACCTACAGAATGGGAGAAAATAATTGCGAAGCATATATCTGATAGGGGTTTAATATCAAGAATGTAAAAAGAACTACAAATAACAATAAAACGACAAACCAAATTTTAAAATGTGTAAAGGACTTGAACAGACATTTCTTCAGAGAAGATATACAAATGGCCAATAAGCACAGGAAAAGATGCTTAACATCATTACCCTTTAGGGAAATGCAAATCAAACTATAAGATACCACTTTCACTAAAAACAAAACAAAACACCAAAAACATAAAATAACAAGTGTTGGTGCACATGCTTAGAAGTTAATGGAAATGTAAAATGGTATAGCCACTGTGGAAAATATTCTGGCAGTTCCTCAAAAAGTTAAACACAATTACTATAAGAGCCAGCAGTTCTGCTTCTAGTTATAAAGCCGAAAAGAATTAAAAAACCCATATTCATACACCAAAGTCAAGAAGACTCTTGCATGGCCTCATAAGGAAGTATTTTTTTTAAACCACCTTAAGTACAGCTTGACATAAAACACACAGTCCATATCCTCCAAAGGATTTCTTTATTGCCCTTTGGGCAACTGGGGAGCCACTGGATTAATCAATCATTGCAATTGAAAGATTGTAAGCAGGGGAGTGGTGTGGTCAGGCTTGTGCCTGTGAAAAAATGACCTTGATACCTTCTACCACATAGTAGAAGAAGCAAGGCAAGGAGACAATTGATGGGCTGTTTATCAGAGAGAGAGAATGATCACTGAACTGAGACTGTCGCTGTGAGAATCACAGGGGAGGACTGATCTGAGGGATATTCAAGGAAGGAGAAGAGAAAAGAGTGACGGGACGTGCAACCTGAGATGGCTGCTATCAACAGAACCCTGGGCAGGGAATATTTGCCTGGAAGGGTCTAGGGGATCAAGATGAGGATGAGTATTACATGAGTGGCACCTGGCAAAAGCAATGTCATGTTTAATCTTCGGGCCAAACCTGAGAGTCGCTGGATCTCGGGATGCCGGTTCTTCACACCGCCAGGAGCCCAGCCCCGACGCCACCTGCCTTGCGTGAACTGGTACCCTGTGTGGCAGAATTTCGAGAAGCCGGACCAGCACCGTCTCGGCGGCTGCCTGCAGTCGTGCCATTGAAATGTGTTTCAGTGCCATCGAAAGGGTGTGCATTTATCCTTGGAGGCGACACTGGACTGGATGTTACCGCACTGTGAGCTAAGCCGGCGGAGTAGAGACAAGCATCCATCACTGGGAGCAGCAGGGTCCTGGGTTGCCATGGTAACTAGATGGGAGCCAAGTTTCCCGTTCTCTGTGAAAAACAAGGCGTGGTCCCTTCTGTGATAAGCTACTAAATGTCTCACATGTTGTTCCCAGCCTGGATGCCGCTCCTCCCGCTCTCTTTCTCTTGGCTTGTGAATTTCCTACTCCTGCCAAATAGGTCAGTTGAGTTGGAAGCGTGGATTGTTTGTGCTGATGGATGCCAAGCTCCCCAGTCTGGTCCCCCTCACCTGGCGCAAGCTGACGCACCCTAAGCCCGGTCAGGTGGAACCTTCTCTTTGAAGCCCCCGGCCCCCTGCCGCCCCTCCTTGCAACCCGCCCCCCCCAACACACGCTTAGCAGATCAAGATAGTTTCTATCTCTTGAGCCCTCCCACAGCCCAGGGGCAAACCTCCCATTCCCACCCCTCTGCCTTGTAATCGTGAACTAGTGGAGAATGAACAAATGAGTTTCAATGCTGCTAATAATGAGAAACCGCCTGGGATACATTTAAAACAGTTTGTTAAACTCTTTTCTAAAACACATCTACATCCACAGGGTTCAAAAAAGCCTTACAGTGCCCAAGGGCTAAAATGGAGTGACTCTGCCTTCCATCTCACGAGACCCACTGCCCAGAAGTTTCTGCACACAAAATGGATTCTTACATTTTTAGAAATTTCCCATTTACATGCTTTATACTATTGAGATTGTTTGTGCATACAGTACAAATTCTCTAACATCTTTATTTATTTTAACAATGCTCTGGATATAGTTTCACCTCCTTCTCTACAGATTTAAGTTCTATTTTATGTGTATAAAATAATTTATTTAGCTTGGGTAGATGGAAAAGTTTTGGCGATAGAGGATGATGACGGTAGCACAAGACTGTGAATACGCTCAACGCCATTGAATCACACACTTGAAAGTGGTTAATATAGGTTGTATATGTGTGACCGCAATAGAAATTTCTTTAAAAGTAACCAAGCTGATATTGGAAGACAAGTATGATATGCCAACTAATGTTCCTGCCACTTGAGCTTGTTTATCTTCATCGTCCCCAGTACTAGGTTTATCTGATTAATTGTAGGCCCTCGTTGGTTGGTTTTGGGGTCAAAGACACGGGGTTCCAATGTATATTCGTCTATACTGTCGACATTGTGTTAGATGTGATAATTAAGGTTTCTATTTATTTTCTCCAAAGACTGACAACACGTCTAAGGCAGGGGCTATATCATGTAGAGTTACTGCTCTCCATGTGGCACTTAGTAAATTTGTGGAATGAATTTCTGGGTCTGGATATGTGTTGGAAAAGGTTGGTAAATATTTCCTAAGGCAAAGTCAGTGGCTTAAAAGCTAAATTTATTTAAGATAGCTTTTCCTCAAGGGTATTGCTCCAAATCAATGCAACACTTCATTTAGTCCACTCTCCATATAATGGATAGTCAGTTTCCTCTCAATGTTTTACTCTTCTAAGCAATGCTGTTCACTTGCCTGATTATTTCCTTGGTATAATGTTGCAGAAAGTTCTAAATGTGGAATTGCTGAATAGAAAGATGCACTAATTTTAGAGACTTTTGAGACATATTATCAAAATTTTCCTCTGGAAGAGTAATAGACATTTTTACTCTGACAGTGTCCTGAATTTTTTGTCACATCCTCTTTCACCCCAGGTTGAGAAAAGCTATGTGAATTTTAAGCTTGTGTTTCTTTAATTATTTGTTAGTTTGAATATATTTTTGTACATTTGTTGGCCATTTGTTTTCCTGTGTGAATTCTTTGTTCACATTCTTTGTCGAGCTTTCTGTTGGGAGGACTTGGTTGATTTCGTATTGTGGCTGGCTGTTGCTTTGGTGTTTCCAATGAACCGTGTCTCTGGGATTCACATACTTACTCCTCCTGCCCTTGGACCTGGGCTGCTCCTTGTGATCTGCATCAGCTCTGAGAATGTGTGGAAGTCACACTGTGACCTCTCCAAGGTTCAGTCTTAAGAAGGCCCGGAAGCTTTTACTTCTGCACTCTTGGAAGGAAGCCAGCCACCATGCAACAAGTCCACCTGTCCATGTTGAGAAGGTGCGAAGCCTAATCTAGCCACGTGGAGCTGCTGGAAGAAAACTGAGGCCCCAGAAACAGACCTGGGGGAACTCCTAACGGCCAGCATCAATTTGCCAGACATGGGAGGGAAGTTTGACAAGCACAGGCCAGACGCCTGCCCCATATGAGCCACCCAGCTGCTGGCATGCCTCGTAGAGAGGGACTAAGTCCTGTCCAAATTGTTGAATCATGAGCAAATAAATAAAATAATTACTGCTTCCAGACTCTAGTGTGGGGTGGCTTGTTACTCAGCATTAGAAAACTGAAACACTGACCATTGATAAGAATTCTACAGATTACGGTTTATGTACTGAGTAATTGAGTGTCAGAATTTAACCCTCACTGTTGCAAATCTATTTCCACAATTCTTTTGGCCCTTTATCTCTGCATGGTTTCAGCTGTGCATGACATGCTTAAAGATCTTTCTCACTCAGTTAAAAATGATACTACCTATATTTCTGCTACAATTTTTTAAACTTTATTTATTTTTGTGTTATATTAAAAGTTTTAATCAATCTAGAACTGACTTTGAACCAGGGCAGGGGTAGAGGATAAATCTGTGGTTACCTAGGTTTTTCCTGGACTGGAAATGAGTAAACAGCGGAGGTGGTGGAGGCAAAAGGAGGGGAAGGAGCTGAAACAGGTTGTCGAGGGTCCAGAGGAAGCTCTGGAGGTCCCCACATGCCGGGGTCCTGATGTTGCTGCCTCATCCCCAGAGCAGGAGATACATAACCACAACCCAATGTGTTCTTAAGATCTTTATGGGATCCTGGTTTATTTTATTTTATTTTAAAGACATATGTGGGACTATTTAGGTTATCTGATTTGAATATGGACTGGGTATTAAATGCTATTCAGGGGAAGCGGACTTGGCCCAGTGGATAGGGCGTCCGTCTACCACATGGGAGGTCCGCAGTTCAAACCCCGGGCCTCCTTGACCCATGTGGAGCTGGCCCATGCGCAGTGCTGCTGCGTGCCGTGCCATGCACGGTGTCCCTCGCGTAGGGGAGCCCCATGCGCAAAAGAAAGTGCAGCCTGCCCAGGAATGGCGCCGCACACACGGAGAGCTGACACAACAAGAAGACGCAACAAAAAAGAAACATGGATTCCTGTGCCGCTGACAACAACAGAAGCAGACAAAGAAGAACACGTAGCAAATAGACACAGAGAGCAGACAACTGGGACGGGCGGGGGGGCGGGGAAGGGGAGAGAAAAATAAATAAATAAATCTTAAATGCTACCCAGAAGGGGTGTTAATTTTCTTAGTTGAGATAATGAACTTATAGGTCTGTGAGAGAATGCTACTATATTTAGGAGATACCTGAAGTATTTAGGTGTAAAGGATCACGGTGTCTGCATCCGACATTCAAATGGCTTAGCAAATAAATAACAAATGCAAAAATGAAAGCAAAAAGTGAAAAACAATGAATTTTGAAAGTAGGTATAGGAATGATCATTGCATTGTTCTTGGGAAAACAGTGCAGTCAAGGTGCCCAGGAAACTGGGAAAGAAGGAGCAGAAGGCAGGCTGGGGGGTGACGGCACGGGGACCTCCCCGACGGCGGGCGCTTGCCCCTGCCTGGTAACCAGGACTGGGTTCCAGCTTCAGTCTGGACACCCATTGCCTCCGGGGTGGGGGGTGGGGGTGTCAGAGAACAAGGCCAACCCCCATGCTACGCCCCCAAGTGCCCCCAGGGGCCTTCTCCACCTTCTTCCTCTCACCCAGGCTTCCCACCACCGGCAGCTGTGCCCTTCCCGTCCCAGATCTGAAGCTTAACAGTATTGTCCATGCACTTCAGTGAACCCAGACCTAGAGTCAGTATATTTTCCATTCTGACTTTTTGCTCTTTGTCATTGAGAATAAGTGTATGCTAGGTAAATAGTGATCATAAACTATTGTCTTGCAAGTCTCACCCCACCAGAAGCTCCCTCTCTAACAATGAATCAAGCTGCCCCCTGAAAATAAGAGTCTTCCATCCTCAAAGAATTTCACCACACTGTACACACTCTGGCAGGAATATGGGCTAAGACATTTCAGATTTTTACCACAAAAGTCTGAATTTAAAAAGATATTCTTATTAAAATTTCAGTTGGCCCATTCCATTTTCCCTATGCCCACGTTGCTTAAATTTGAAATAACGTCCTACTATAGGAATAGAAACTCTAATTTGGTTTTTATTTTTCTATGTCCTAGTCTGCCAACAAGTATATTAACCATCCAACTTTTGGGGACTGGGATATAAAGTCTATCTCCTTTTGGACTGAGCAAGTTTTCGAGGGAAAAGACACTGGCCTTGAAAGTAGAGAGGTGGGTTTGAATCCTGCTTCTCATTCATAACTGTGGAGAGTCACAGCTGTAATGCACACTGTATTAGTTTCTTGCAGCTGCTGTAACAAATTATCACAGACTTGGTTAAACAGCAGAGATGTATTTCTTCATGATTCTGGGAGCTGGAGGTCTGAAACCAAGGCATGTCGACAGGGTTGGTTGCCTGAGGAGGCTCTGGAGGAGAACTTGTTGCATGTGTCTGAGTTTCTGATGTTTGCCAGCAATCCATGGAGTTCCTTGGCTTATAGATGCATCATTCCCATTTCTACCTCTGTCTTCACATCACTATCTCAAGTCTCCATGTGCCTTTTTTCTTAAAAGAACCCTAGTCCTTGGATTTAAGTTAATGACATCTGTAAAAACTCTTTGTCCAAATAAGGTCACATTCCCAGATTAGGAGAGGATATATCTTTTGGGGGGCAGCTACCCACACTCTGAAGGGTTATTATCAGGACAAGGCACAAGCTAAGCATAATACCTAAGGAATGGCCAATAGCTACTCTAGTTAGAGTAAGTCTTATTATACAATGCAGTATAGCAGGCAGCCCTGCCCTAAAAATAGAGATAGCTACTACTGATGAATATCTATTATGTTCTGGGTGTAGCATGAAACATTATGCTGTTTAGTGTTTGTTATTCCCCTAAAAATGAGGTAGTAACTATTATTCCCCTCTTACAGATAATGAAATTATGGTTTAGAGAAGCAGGAGGAACTGGTTCAACGTGTGTGAAGAACATACAGTATAATTTGTGGAAAACAGAGATTGAAAAGCAAGTCTGTCTCGCTCCATATTAAAAATTCTTACGAGTTTTTGCTATACCGTCTAATCAGGTTTATGAATGATTTATAAAACAATAAAACACCTGAAAATAAAAAAAAAAAAAAAGTAAGTACCTAATGTATGGATAAAAATCAGTCCTGAAATATATAAGGTGTTTTTAGTCAGGTTATGTTGGGCTTACTGCAACAAATTCTTATTTCTTGTTTAAGTAGAGTCTGATGTGGGTCAGTCAACCTTCCAGGGGACTTCTGGTCTATGAGGTGATCCAGGCGTCTGGGTTTCTAGACTCTCTCCAGTTTGTGAAGGTACCATCTCAACATGAAGTCAACAGGCCCACCACAGAGGAAAAGAGAAAGCTATAAAGTCCCTGGCAGTTCTATGGCCAGGTCTTGGTATGTCATGTACAACCTCCAGCCACATCCCACTGGCCAGAAGCCAGTCACATGACTTCAGTGTGACTACAAGGGAGGCTGGGAAATACTGTCTTCCTGTGTGCTTAAGAAGAGGAAATGGTGCAGTGACTCAGTGTAGGATTACAATTCTGTAGAAAAATAAGGAAATAAAAATAACAAAACAAGATGAAATCAGTGAGTGTTTTGTATATATATGATGGGTAACTTTTCTTATTGTTATTTTCCATTTGTTTGCAAATAAGCTGTGCTGGGTATGTATCCATTAATTAATGGGAAACATTTTTTACAACCCAATAAACAAAGACCATATATACTATCTCATTTGCAACTTAAAATATACCCATTTTAAAAGTGATAAAACTAGAAGTGGAGAGCTGAAGTGACCTATCCCAACTCCCATAGCCAATTAAGACAGAGCTGGGAAAAAGATCCAAGTTCTTGTATCTGAATTTGACTTTTAGCCTCTCCTACTTTCACAACCAAATCATTTCAGTTTTGTTTACAAGTAAAATCATCACTGTTGGATGGATTCTCTTCCCCTTATTTTTATTTTTTTATTTTAAAATTTTTTCTTGCTTATTTGTTTAGGCAGTACTCTTTTTTCTTTGCCTTGTTTATTTTTTCAGGTGGCAATTCCCATCCCCACCTCAGCTGTCTGTTCTTTTACCATGTGGGTGTCAGGGCATGTTGTGAGGAGAATTCTGGGGGCAAAAAGCAGATATTCGGATGGCCCAGCCTTTGGGCTCCTGGGTGTTGCTTGGAATCTGGGAGCTGTGAGGACAGGAGAGGGTACTCTGGGAGTCCCTGGGAACATTCCACAGCTGGAACATGCAGATCTCCGTGTTCCTCAGAGGGCAGGATTGGGCAGAGCTGATGTCAGGCTCCACATAGGCCAAAGGGAGGGTCCTAGAGCCAGCTGAGCCCAAAGCTCATGAAAGTTCGTCTAGCAGAATTGCCTGAATTTCCCACTGGTTCCCCAGGAGGCACCTTATGGGTCTGGTCTCTCCAGGACTCCAGGGATCATGAGAATAGGAGTGAAGGGATGGTCTAGTCTTCTAGTGTGGTCAAGTCAATGTCCATCCATTCACAAAGCTCTTGTATCCAGCCCTGTGCTAACTCAGACGGTCATTGCAAGGATCTTAATGGAGCCAGAGGAGGGGTGAGGAATTTAATGAGGGTATGTCCTTGTATATAGGGGTGCATGTCTCCCAAGAAAGGTGGTCAGGAAAAACCAGGAGTGCTGAGGTAACAACAGCCCTCAAATCCTGGTGGCTGAGAACAAGACCTAGTTCTCCCTCATTTTACATGTCCATCATGGGTTGTCAACGGTGGGGGATGGAGATTGCTGTGCTCCACATAATCACTCAGGGATTCAAGCAGATGGAGGCTCCATCTTGTCACATGCCTCTAAAATGGCCACAGCAAGAGAGTGGACCCTGACAAATTGAACATTGGCTCTTAAAGCTTCTGCTCAGAAAAGACACATGTCAATTCTGCTCCTATTTTATTGGCCAAAGTAAGTCACATGGCTACACCGAACTTTAAGGTAGCAGGAAGTGGAATTCCACCAGGTGGCTGGCAGGAGACCTGGAAGTGCTGGGAGATCAGCCTGAACGGCTGCACCAATGCTCTTCCTTCAGCCTCTCTCAGTGGCTTCTCGTTCAGGCACTTGTTGGGGCCAAGGTTGAGGTGTTGAGGACTTTCACCCTGGGTTCAGAACAAGGGGTCAGAACGTCCAGGATACGACTCTTGAAGGATGGGGTGTAAATAGTTCTACCCTCTGTCGTCTAGTGGAACAGGAAGGAGCTGACATGGAGCAGTTGGTGTTGTGCTGGCCTCAGAGGCAGAAGAGAGGAGCCTGGGACTCGGTCCTTTGAGTCTTTGATTTCTCTTTCATGAGTCAATCCAACACTGGATGTTGGTTCAGTAAATTTTGGTTCAGGAACTCAGTGAAATATTCTGCTGCCAATAAATCCACTGATTATTATATGATGGGACAGGAAAATACTTACAATTCAATGTGTGTTGGATGATGAGGTCCCAGAGTTTTACGTGATGAAAGCAGTCAATCCTCATAGTAGCCCAAGCATTTAGGAACCTCTATTATCACCATTGTAGATGAAGAAAGTGGGGTTCCAGTGGGGTTAAATCACCTGCCCAAGGTCATCCTGCAAACCACTCGCAAAAGGTAGAAGAGAAATGCAAATCAAAAGATTCTCTTATTCCAAACCCCACACAAAAATCTCCTCCAAAAATATGTGAGGAAAACCAAGACCTCAAGTGAAAGACCCACAGATTAGGAATGTCGTGCTGGGAGGGGGAATTCTGGGAGTTTCCCCACCACTGCTATTTTCTTGTGAAAACTTCTCAGACCCTGGCGGGACCAATCAATGAGTCCTCCCTCCCTCCAGGGCCTTTGAGCCCTGCAGGGCCCACGTATATTGGGGCCAGGGACATGGAGTCCTGTGATTGCTGAGTGAACTTGGGTGTGCTACTCGATGTTTCTGAGCCTGAGTTTCCTCACGGCAGAGATGAACCTACTCCCGCCGTCTCCCTGGGCAGCTGGGAAGAGCCAAGGAGACAGAGCCAGCAGCTCCTGGCCCGAGCCCGACCCTAAGAAGACCCCCGGATGGTCCTGCTCCTGGGGCTGCACCACTCACTCCGGGCCCCTCTTAGCCATTTTTCCTCTTCTCCAAGAGGGTTCTTGCAGTCGGGGACCTTGGCTAACTCGATTCCGTATCCCCAGAGCACAGCCCCGTCTCTGGCCCACGGTTGGCCCTCAGGAAATTGGAGCTAGACAAATTAAAGCAGAAATAAGAAAGAGAAAAACGAGCCTACATTTGGGGATATTTTGGGATGCTGTCGGTGCTCTTAGGAATCACCTCCTTGGGGCCTCTTGTGGTATCTCCTAAGGTTCCTGATGGAAATGCTGGTGTACCTCAGTGGTACTTTAGGGCTCCAGCCCATCCCTGGGCCTGAACTTCAAAGGGGGTTGGGGGCAGCATCTCTAGAGACCAGGCGTGGAAGGGCGTGTACCCCTGCAGGGGAGAATGAGCATGGGGCCTGGGCTGTCCATCCTGTCCATCACGTAAAACCATCCAGGGACGCGCTCAGCGGCGATTTGTGGAACTTGCCTGAGGGTGGTACCCAGCCCCAGCTGGGAGCCCAGGACGCCCCCTGCGGGGGGTTGGATAAAACACAGAGCGTGTGATGGTCCTTCACCTTGGGAGGCACCCTGGGCCTGGGCCCTGGACCACGAGGAGCACTGAGGTTCCCCCTCTACCAGCAAGGCCATCCGTCCGCTGGACATCGGGCAGTGCCTTCCAGCTTGGCGGTCGATTTCTAGGGCACGGCTTCGGATCTGGGGCATGGATCACTATTGGTCGGTGAAGACCAGGAGCTTTCCCCCCATCAGGCTGGGAAGGTCATCGGCAGGGCATTTCATTTTTCACCCACGTATTCATTCATTCAAGAAACTGGCTCTAATCGAGGGCTGTGACTGGGGAGTGGAAGATAAATGAGCCCGGGTCCCTCCCCTCGAGGCACTCCCAGTCCAGAAGAAGCAGAGTGATGATGAATGTCCCTCGCGGGTCAGGCTTTAATGGGGGGAAGCTGGGCTCTAGGGGAGTAAAGAGGAAGCCCCTTACCCAACCGAGGATGAAGGAAGGGAGGGAGGAAGGGAAGGGATGGGAGGGGCAGGGAGGGGAGCATCTGGGAGGAGCTGAGGTGGCAAAGGGGCTGGGGGTGGGTGGGATGAACAGTGATGCGACATCTATCACGTCTCTTACAAAAGTGAAAGCACGGCACGTGCACCATCTTCATTGTCCTCCCAAAGCCCCTAAGAAGAAGGTCTGGTTTTGCTCCCCATTCTACAGACGGGGCATCAAGGTGGAGAGAGGCTAGGCAGCTTTCACTAACAATTAAGTGCAGAAGGAGCTCCGAGCCCCCCTTGAGCCTGGCTGCGCCACCCACCGGCGTCATTGCCTCTGTGGGGATGGACAGACTCAGCCAGGCAGGAGAAGGAGAGCGGGAGTCAAGACGCCAGAGAGCCCCTACACCCGACAAGGTACAAGAACGTACAAAGAATCCTACAACCAACCACAAAGGGCCAACAAGTGAATCTGAAAACGGGCACAGGATTTGAATACAAAGAAATTATGCAAATTGCCAATATGTACATGAAAAGATGCTCAACATCATTGCCAATTAGAGAAAGCAAAGCCACGATGAGCTAGCACTTCCCTGGACACCCACAGAATGGCCAATAATAATAATAATGAAAAGAAAATGACAAGCGTTGGAGAGGATACAGAGAAACAAGACCCCTCCAGCTTTGTTGGTGGGAATGTAAAACGGGGCAGCCCCTGAGGAAAACAGTTTGGCAGTTCCTCAGAAATGTAAACATAGAATTACCCTATAACCTGGCAATTCCACTTCAAGGGATACACCCAAAAGAATTGAAAGCAGGGACTCGAACAGACATTCATCCACCAATATTCAAAGCAGCACCCTTCCCAACAGCCAGAGGTGGGGAGCAACCCCAGGGTTGAGTAAACAAAACGTGCTGCCCCCACGAGCACCCCTGCCGGGGAGCGCTGCTCAGCTAAAAGGAGGGAGTTCCCAGGGAGTGCCACCCAATGGATGAGATTTGACATCATGTAGAGGGAAACGAGCCAGATACAAAAGGACAAGTATTTAATGATTTCACTGACATGCAATACCTAGAATAAGCCAATTCATCGAGGCAGAGAGTAGACACAGGTGACTGGGGGCTGGAGGACAGGAGGGGTGGTATCGCTTAACCCGCACGGGGTTGCTGTTGGCGGGGATAACAATGTCACGGCAGTGGATGGTGGTAATCGTAGCACAATATGTGGTTAATATCGCTGAACCGGACACAGGAAAGTGACTGCCAGAAAAAATTTTGAAGCTCATATGTTAGCACAGTTTTTAAAATAAAATAGGAGGGAAAGAGCTGCTCATTAGAATGGCAGTGAGTTCAGCAGAAAAAGGCATGGGGTGTGCAGGAGAAAAGGAGCTAGACCACGAGCCCGTTGTACAAGGGTAGAGAACAGACTCAGAGAGGTTAAGGGAATGGCCGGACACACAGCCCCAGCAGCAAAGTGAGAATTTGGACCCACTCCTCTCTGCACGAGGCCCTGTGGTTCAGTCCCCTACAAAGGGCGGGCTGAGAGCCCCTGGCTGACCTTGAGCCTGAGAGGAGCCCAGGTCAGCAGGGGAGTGGGGTGGGTACTGTGGGGCAGGGAGAGAGACAGTGTCTATTTTTATTGTTGTTGTTATTATTAATAGTTAAATAAAAACCCAAAGCACCAAAGTGCTGCCTAAGGCCCAAGCCGCGTGCGCAGGAGGCGGTCCCGATGGGTTTGCAGGACAGACAGGCCGCCCTCCTCTGGGGAGGGAACAGCGCGGGCAAATGTTTAACTGGGGAGGGCAGCGGGAGGTCCTGTGGCCCCGGGGCCTGCATGGCTCCTGCAAGCGCTGCTGAGGCTTCTGGGGGGCGTGCCCTGGCCCCTGTGGTTTGGGGGCACCCCAGGCAACTGCACACCTGAAGGGTGCAGGCTGCGTCCTCCGCTGCAGAGGAAATCCCCTCCAGGCCCCCAGCGCCCGGCGGCTTCAGTGCAGGGATCTCCCCATGAGAAACCCTTAGGAGACGGATGGGGAAACTGAGGTCTGCAGCTGGTAAACACCTGCCTAGGGCCATAGGAGAAGAGGGGCGGGGTTTCTGACTCAGTTTTATCCTTCCCAAGATCTGGAATGTACTTGAGGTCTCTCAGTTTCTCCACCCGAGCGCAAAATCTCCCTGGTCTCAAATAGCTATCCCACCCCCCTGAGTTTCTAGAACGTGGTTTCCTCCGGCTACTTGAGCTATCTCCTCGGGGGCTGGGAGCCTTCTCACTCATCTCTCACCTCTGGAGCTGGCTCGCAGCCTGGCCCCCAGCGGGTGCTGAGGGAATATTTATTAAGTGCATTTATCTTGCTCTTTTACTGCATCTCGTGCTCTGCTTCCAGGAGTCTTTTTCTGGATATATGGAAGGAAAGAAAGGCAAACAGAGGGTTCAGCCAGTGCAAAGGCCCGGAGGCAGCTCACTCAGCTCCAAGAGCTTAGATTGGCCTGGCTCTGCCCTTGACCAGCCAGCACAGCAATTTCTGGGAAGCCCAGCTCGCCCCACCCGCATGTCACAGCAGGAGCCTGAGTCCCCTGCCCCGAGGCTGGAAACGCTCTCTGCAGCACCTATTAAAAAGGCCACTTTGTGTCTGAGCACTGTGCAACCCCATCTCAATGATCTCCTGGGAAGAGGGGAGGGTGGGCTGGGCCCATCCTTGACAGATCCCGCCACGCGGGTGTGCAGACCCCTGGTCCCAAGGGCAGAGCCTTGGGGAGAGCCGGAGGGGAAAGCAGACTCCTGCCTAGTTTACTCCTTTGTGTAATGGGAAAGAGCATCATTAATCCTGAACTCCTAGACTTTCTATGGCCCCAAATCTATTTTTCTTTCTTCCTTTCTCTCTTTTCTTTTTCTTCCTCTCTTTTCTCCTTTCTTTCCTTTTATTTGTCCTTCCTCCCTCCCCCTTTCCCTCCTTCCTTCCCTTCCTGCCATCCTGGAATTAAAAAAAAAAATCAGTAGAGTTTATACAGGAATCCAGCAGTCCAGGGGTTTACTTGAATGATGGGAATCGGCCTCTCCCGCCCACAGTCCTGTTACTGGATTCTGTCTAGGTTCTTGGCTGTGCTGCAGAAATGAATTTCAAGAGCACACCGGGTGAGTTAGGCCAGTAATTTATTCAGGTTGGGAAGGATGCGAAATGGGAGAAAATAACAGAAAATAATAGAGCAGGAGTCCCAGGTAGTGAGGAAGGGGATGAAAAAGAATGAAGAGGGCTAGTTTACAAGCTGCAATTCCCCATTATAGATGATAAATCCCCAGGGTTTACTTGCGTGACCACGTGGCGGGGGAAAAATGGCGAAAGCGGCGCAAAGAGGGCAGGGAAAGGCCTGGAGGCAGGAGAGCAGGGAGAGGGCGCACACTCCAGCCTGGCAGTTTGCTTTTAAATTGCCAATTATTCCACCCCTCTGTTAGTGGCAGGGGAGGGGGTTGCAGCAGTTTGTGGTTTTGATTGATTACCCCACCCATTAATTCCTTAGTGAGGACCCAAAGATAAAGTTTCTAGAGAAAATCCGGGACTTTTCCTTGCTCCCAGAAGAAGTCTTTGTTCTGGGTAGCAGAATCCCGGGGGTGGGGGTCCTCCAGCAGCCACCTTGGTGGCTACTGATGTCCACGTGGACTCCTCGTCAGGTTCCAGATCCATCTATTAATTCCCTATCTCATTAGCCTGCTTCAGTCCCACACAGCAGAAGTCGGCTGGGGTCTGGGCTGCCCTGGTGTAACGACATCAGCTCTCCTCCAGTCCCCACCAGTCCCTATCGCCCCTCTCCCCCTGGCCAAGTGTCACCTGCTGCTTATCAGCATACTTGTCCGGGTGGTTTTTTTATGAGAGGATGACTTGTGTCTCTCTAGACCGGGGGTTCTTAACCTTTTTTGGGTCCACGGACCCCTTTACCAGTCAGGTGAAAGCCACGGACCCCTTACTAAGTCCACACTATATTGTGCTTAATTTAATAACTATATCACAGCTGCACCAACTCGTCCCCAGAAGAATAATGTTTTTTAAAAATTTCAATTCAAGCTCACAGACCCCTTGTTAAGACGCCCTGCTCTAGTGTGAAAAAAAAGAAAAGCTAGAGAGAGAGGCCTTGTTTTTTAAGAACACTAGCACAGGGACACTTTCTTTTTTTAAAATCTTGCTTTGAATTTTGTTTTGGGTTTGTTTTGCCTGCGTGCCTGTGGATGTGAAAACCCTTGCTGTGAGTTTTATATGCAAACAAGGCCAGTCGGCGGCCACCAGGACCACCTGCCGCTGGAGGCCACCACCCTGGACGTGGGGGCCGGAGGTCCCTTCCCAGGGGACAGCCTCTGCAGCAGCTGGCCGACCGCATGGCGGCCGGAAGGGTCAGGCGCCCAAGGTCGCGCCTGGAATGTATTGTTTTGTGCTGTAATTAACACGCAGTGTTCATTTTCCGGCCTGACTTGGGCACGAGCCAAGAGCATTCCTGGGGGGTCAGAGGCGAAGCTATGGAAGCAACGCCCTGCGGTCAGCTCCGGGTCTTGTGTTCACACACTCGGCAAACCCAAATTAGGCACCTACTGTGTGCCAGGCCCTAGGCCAGGCTTGGAGGGGCGGAGAGGATCAGAGAGACCAGCCTTGGAAGAGCCCGGAGCTCACAGAACATGGGAGGGGGGGGCGGAGCCTGCTCTCTAAAGGGGTTAGTGCTGCCACCGAGACAAGCCGCGGGGGCCGAGGAGGGTCCTGGGTCTCTTGGGTCCCGGGATTGGGGAGAAGGACACATTTCCCTTTCCCAGAGTGCAGTTTGAAAGCGTATTCTTTTGGGAAAAAAAATTTTTTTTTTTTTACTGCAAAAGCAATTCATTCTAATTTTCAAAATTATTAGGTGCTACGAAATGCATGAGTTCAGGACTAAACGTTCCTCGGAGATCATCCGTGCTGGCGGTGTACGTTCCTCCAGGAGTGGTTCCCAAGTTCAGCATTACTCACCACCCAGGGCTCACTGCTCTCCAGGTGTGCAGGGAGCGTGTCACGCCGCTCCACGGGTTCACCCCTCTGCATGGCTCCCGGGCTAAGTCCTAGCAGCATGTGTATTTGATATGCATGGAAACTGAGGCACTGCATAAGTCACGTGCCCCGGGTCACACAGGAAGCAAGCTGCAGACCCAGGATTCAAGCCCCGGTGGCCTGACTCGAGTCTGAGCCCTCAACCCAGGGACACAAGAAGTCAGTAACTCGCTGATCCTCACCTGGCTGGCGTGGGACCGGGGGTGAGGTTTGCACCCGAGCAGCCTGATGCCAGAACACGTGCGTAGCGCCCCGCTCCCTGCCGCCTGCAGCACAGGGATTGAATATATACAGCTACGTAAAATACCATCTATCGAAAGGGTCCCGTGGCGTACTTAACATTTTGCAACTTTCGCTTGAAGTGGATCTCATGCCACTTTCATTGTTATTACAAGCACATACCTCCTTCATTTTAAGGCCTGGTATTCTGAGTTTGCACAAACCATCCTTTAACAAATCTCCTATTTATGGTTATTTGGGTGGCTTCCAGTTTTTTGCTCTTACAAACAATACTTCCGCAAGTATCTTGGCAGGCCGCTAAGCATTTCAGCAGGACTGGTTCCTAGAAGCGGGGAGTGGGTCGAGGGTGTGGGCCTTCCCAATTTCACGGCCCCACCGATCTGCCTTCTGGAAAGAAGCTTTTAGCGTCAACTTGAGGAAGAATGTCTGACCTGGGTGTTGTTTCAGCGTCATTTTCCACGGTGGCAGGTGGCAAGATTCCATCTCACAGCCTTCACCCACATTTGCTCTTAGATGGCTCGGAGAAGGTCATGATTAAGAGAGAGAAAAAAAAAAAATCAATCGTGCAAATAACAAAAGCCATGGTGTGGCCAGCAGCTGCCATTCCCAGGGTCGTGCTTGGGTCCTCCCCCGCCAATTACGCAGGGGAGCGAGACAGCCCCACGCTGCGGCCGGCTCAGGGATTTCACGCTCCTCGTCTCCCTGGGGCCGGGGGCCCTTGTGCAGGGCCTGGACAAGCTTGCACCTTGTTTTACTTAGGGTGAGGAATGGAGGGAGCTGGCTTCAAATCCCACCTGCAAGCTCACTAGTCACACGCCCTTGCACAAGCCAGTAAAAGTCTGTGTGTGGATTTCCTGGTGTAAAGTAAAAGGTGATCCGAATGACGGGGCCTCTCTGGCAGGTGGCAGCAGGGAGAATTAAGTCAAAATATCTATGGCCTTAGAAGAGTACGTGGTACACAATAAAGACTCAATAAGGGAAAGTGGATTTGGCTCAACAGACAGAGCGTCTGCTTACCACATGGGAAGTCCAGGGTCCAAACCCCGGGCCTCCTGACCCATGTGGTGAGCTGGCCCACGTGCAGTGCTGATGCGCGCAAGGGGTGTTATACCACCCAGGAGGGTCCCCCGTGTAGGGGAGTCCCAAGCGCAAGGAGTGCATCCTGCAAGGAGAGGCGCCCAGCACAAAAAAAGCACAGTGTGCCTAGGAGTGGCGCCGCACACACGGAGAGGTGATGCAGCAAGATGACGCAACAAAGAGAGACACAGATTTCCAGTGCCACTGATAAGAATGGAAGCGGACACAGAAGAGCACATAGCGAATGGACACAGAGCGCAGACAACTGTGGGGCGGGCAGAAAGGGAGAGAAATAAATAAATAAATAAATAAATAAATCTTAAAAAAAAAAAGTCAATAACTGTCACCTACTGCCTGGAGGCCCTATCTGTCACCCCCTCTGCACTCCCAGGCTCTGCGCAGGCATTGATGAGAAAGTGCTAGGCCAGGCACCCAGAGGGTGGTTCCGGCTCCCTCCCCTGCCAGCCCGGTGCCTTCCAGCAGTCCCTTAGTCTGTCTGTCTTTCCCTTGCAAGGTCTTGTTTACTCCCTGCGGCCCTGTGAGCACACCTGGCAGGGAGGTGCACAATTAAATCATTTACAATTCCAAGGCACTGGGACTCAGTGGAGGGTGCCGGGTGGGGAGCTGGGGGCCAGGAGGGGCTGTGAGGAGCACACGTTTTTGGTTCCCACAGCTGCCTTGCAACTTCCCTAGTGCTGGCCAGAGTGGAGCCGGCCGACACCCAAGCACGTGGCGGGTCCCGAGATGCCAGGCCCAGCATTCCCACGCCCCGACCTGCTCAGCCTGAGACCCGACCCTGTGCCAACCTACAGGCTTGCTCCTTTCCTCCACCCTGGGGTCTCCCGAGGCTCTGGGCGTGGGCCTTTGGTAGGCCCTTTGATTCTACTCCGTGTTTCAACTACCTGTGAACTGGAAACTTCCTAAGGGAAGAGGCTGGCGCAGGGCAGGGTGAGGCAGGGCGAGGGGCTTTGGGGTAAGTGAGACTCACTGGATGGTTCTGGAGTTCAGTTCCCAGCTCTGCCCCCTCGCTACCCCAGGGGCCTTAGGAAAGGCACTTAACCTGCTGGCATTTGCCTTGCCTCCTTAAGGATGCTGGGAACCACTGACCACCATCTGCGAGCACCTACTCCCCTGCCCTGGAGCAGCTCAGCTGGGTTCTTCTCCCTCCACGCATTTTATAGAGGAGGTAGCACGAGGTGGGCTGAAAGGGCAGAGGGACAATCAGAGCCCAGGTTTGCAAGTCCACGCTCCAGCCGCCATGCCATTGCCTGGCCGCTTCTGCGCTGCGGGGACAGTGAGGAGTGGATGGGAGCCGCTTCGTGTGCTGTGCAACAAGGCAGTGGGACTTCACATAAGGACTTCGACCCGGCAGCCGCCTGCTGATCTTTACTGTCCCAGCTCAATCTGATCTGGGCTTTTAAATCTGGGTGAAGCACTGACACCAGCCCCTCCCCAAACGTGGATCCCTGCCAGGAAGAGAAAGAACAGGAGGCGCGAGGCAGGGGTGTGGGCTGGCTGTCCAGCTCTCCCCCCGATGCTTGGCTCCCTCTAAGCCTCAGGAATCATCCAGGCCTCCCCTCGCAGGAAGAATTTGGAAGCAACCTGTGTGAAGTTTCCGGCCCAGATTAGGCTTTGACTAATCCTACATGTGTCCACGTGGTCAAATAAGTTAGAGACTTACATTAATTAAGGTTGTATCCAATTATGAGCAATAGAACCCCCCCCCCCAATAACAGTAGCTTAAGTAATACAGAAGTTTACTGCTCTCTCATGTCCAGCGTGTCTAGGGGAGCTGTGCAGGGCTGGTCTGGCCCCCCAGGGTATCAAGGAACCCCCGTCTTTCTCTCTTGCTACTCTCTGTTACATTGGCTTCATGTCAGAGGTCACTTTGTAGCCCATAATGGCTGCTGGAGCTCCAGCCATTATATTGCATTTCATTCCTGATAGAATGGTTTTGCTATTTCTCCCCGGGACAGGCACTGGGCCAATGGTTGACATTAATTGTGTCCCTAATCTTCACAGCTACACAGAGGTAGATCCCATTATGTTTACGTTTGACAGACGAAGAAACCGAAGTTTAGAACTTTAAAACAATGAAAAAAAAGTGCACTGGGAATGGGGGGCCCGGGCTTTCCAGTCCTGTTAGCCATTGGGTTTTTTTTTTTGAGGTCCCGGGGCCAGGGATTGAACCCTGGACCCCATGTGTGGGAAGCTGGTGTTCAACCACTGAGCTACATTGGCTCCTCCAAGTTGGTTTTTTTCATTTGTTTTTAGAAGGTACTGCGTTTCAAACCCAGGACCTCGTATGTGGGAAGCAGGTGCTCAACCGCTTGAGCTCTCGCCGCTCCCCGCGGTGGGTGTTTTTAAACAGGAGGCTCGACCACTCACCATCTTCTGCCCCGCCCAATGGCATAAGCGTCTCTGCCTCTGCGAGGATCAGACACCGAGGCTGGGGCAGGCTCGGCTGGTTCCCACCCTCTGCCCCCGCGGCCGCCCCTGGGCTGTTTATGACCTGCGGGGCTGGTAACAGCCTGCTCACTCTCACTTGTTTTATGACTTCCACTAATAAACCCAGATAGAGTCCACCCAGATAAGGCCCGGCCCAGTAAACGGCTGTGCTAGCTCAGCAGTTCCTGCTCTCCCGGGGGAGGGCTGCACGCGATGCCTCCTGGTGCCGCAATGGCCCGCGGTGTGATGCCCGCAACGGTCCAAGGTGTGGTGCTCCAAAAGGGTGGCAGTTTGGGGATGGGATAAACAGGGTAGAGGGGGCTAGTTCCTGTGAAACTTTTCCTTTTTAGAAAAGGGGCCCTCTTCTCAGCTGGCAGTGCTCATGGGCCTGGCATAGTGGCGGAGCATTTCAATCAGGGCGCCGGGTCACCCTGGAAGTCCTGGCTGTGTGACCCAGGGCAAGTCACTGAACCTCTCTGAGTGTGTCTTCATCTGGGCCCATTACACATCTCTATCTTGATGGTGAAGAGTAAATGAGATAGAAAAAGTTAACACAGGGCCGGCATGTGGACAATATTTGATTTATGCATATTTTTTTTCTTCGCTGTTAGAAATAATTTTATCAGTTCTTTTTTAAGAAGCACATGCTGGCCTGGGGAGCCACGCTAAGCAAGAGGTTGCTCCTGAGAGGCTGATAAAAACCACCCCGTGCCACGTTCTTGCTGGTCTGTGAGTGTACATCTTGGCGTCTACTTGATTGTTGCCCTAGCGTGTCATTCGAGCCTGCAGCATTGATTGAGCACCACTGTGTGCCTGACCTCGGGCTGGGGACTCGGGAATTGAAGACAAGCTGGGCCTGCGGTGGGCGAGACAGGAGGTCCTAGCCTCTGCAGCTCACGGAGGAGGGACGGGGGTCCCAGGGGACAAGCGGCCCCGGGCAGACCGTGGGGACCTGGGACGCTTTCTGGAGAAGGGGGCAGTTTGGGTGTCCTCCACACCGGAGGGAGGTGCAGCACCCGGAGAGAGGGAGGGGTACCCCAGGGGGGGGACCATCGGGTACAACGGGGTCCTCGATTTCAGCCCCAGAGGCCCCCGAGGGGGCTCCTGAAAGCGCAGAGCGCCTCACCCAGCGCCCCTGAGGGGCGCCCCAAGTCTTCATTTCCAGCATGTTCCAGGTGGAGAAAGGATCTAGAGAGGACAGAGGCAGCCAGAGGCCAGAGGGCCCTGAGCGCCCCCGCCCGCCTGTGCGCTGGGTGATGCTCGAGCGGCCGGCGCTGGCCGCCACGTCCTCTCGCTCCTTTGTTCATTGGTTCCTTCACTGAACAGGCACCTGCTGAGCCCCGCCAGGCGCCGGCCTCTAGGTAGAGGAAGGATGGCTGCTGCTGCACACAGGGGCACGGGGGCAAAGGCCGCCTGGGGGGGCTGAGCAGGGGGGATTTGCTGTGGAAAGGGGCTGCCTGAAGAGAGCCCCCCGCGGTGCCGGAGGGGCCACGGAGGGCCACGCGGCCTATCTGTTAGAAGGCAGGGGCAGCGGCTCCACGCTGGCCGGCCGTAATGGCCACGACAGCAGAGGACTGGATCTCTCGGTCCAGCGGCCCACGGCTGGAAGGGCAGTTCCACCAGGGACGTGGCTTCTGCCCCTACTGCCCTCTGCCCTGCTTCCTCCACGGGGTCAGAGACTCAGGGGACCACTCCCCCAGCGTCCAGTGAGAACGGGGCCCTGGAGCTGTGTGATGTGGGCTACAGCTCACCACCTCTGTTCCCACCCACGGGAGGAGGGAAAGCAGGAGAGGAGAAGGGAGGGGGGACAGGTTGTGCCCTCCCCCTAGGGACTCACCCTGGACGTGCTGCATCTCACGCCTGCTGCTCGGTCACCGTGGAGGCGGGGGCAGGTCCCTGCACATGCAGCTAAACATCGGGGCCCTGTTACCACGGTCCATGATCTTATTTTTTATTACAGGGCACCCTTCATGTAGGGATTCTTTCAAAAATGTCACAGCCCACCCTCTTGCCTTCCTTCTTTTTATGGAGGGAACATGAAGAGATTCAGGGATTTCCTCGTGGGTAACTGTTGTGCCCCACCCAGATTCGTTCCAGTCCTTCTAGACTCTACACCAGGACTGAGCCAACGTAGCTCAGTAGTTGAGCGCCGGCTTCCCACATAAAACAGAGTCTAGTGCCCAGGCCCTTTTGCCAGGGAATCTAATTTAACTTGTTCAGGGTGGGGTTGGGACATCAGGACTTTTACAAAGGTCCCAGGAAATGCTCGAGTGCATGCAGAGTGAAGCACTGCTTGCCCAGGATTGTTTCCATCTTCCTTCTAAGTATTAGGTTTCGACTCTTGGCCAAGCGGGCTGAAAGATTCCACCACATGTAACAGGAGATGTTCACTAATTACGACGCGTGCAGGGGCTGCATCCAGGGTGCGCTTGGCTTGGCCTGAGCACCCAGCAGCTCACGTGACCGCTCTTTCTTTGCTGTCCCTGGTAACATCTGCTGGGGACACCCATGATGAGCCACACACCGTGCCAGCTCCGGGGTTAGTGAGGAGACTAAGTCCAAGACCTCAGAACAGCGCAAAACAGAACACATGTGCTCTGGATTCGGGTACCCAGTGTCCACTTGCTTAAACTAAAAACAAACAGAAAAGGCAACTGCCTGACACACTTGCGCTGGGCTCAGGGTGTGCCGCCGCCCCCCCTTCTGATTAGGGCTTGCTGCCTCCTGTCTGGGGCCCCCGCATGCCCGCGTGCGCCGCCTTGTCGGGGGCCGTGCCGCTCCCCCGTGGGCCTCAGCGGACGGAGCACGCGTCCAGGCCCAGCGCCCCAGCCCGTCTCTTGAGGATGGGCCGTTAGTTTCCATGCCCATGTTCATTTTCTGGAAATGCGTGGTCTGTATCGGTCTTACTGTGCATGCTCTCAGCTCCATAAGTACCCTGCGCGGTCCTGGGACCCTCCGACAAAGGGGCTGCGGCTGCAGACCCAGTCTCCCCGGCTTGGCTGTGGGGCAGACGCTGGTGCAGCCGGGCGGGGCCTCGAAATAACTGCGTGGCCTGGGGCAGCTACTTAGCTTCTCAGAGCCCCCGTGGGCCCTGAGCACGATAGCCAGGGTCACCAGAGACAGCCAGTTCCTAGCCCCTGGGATTTGTGACTACGGCAGAGGGGTTTTGCAGAGGTGACTGAGGGTCTTGAGCGGGAGAGCACTCTGGATTTTCCAGGTGAGCCCTAAATGCAGTCACAAGGATGCCTACAAGAGGGGGGCGGAGGAGGTGGGGTGAAGAAGCCTTGCCACCCTGGAGGCAGGGACAGGGACGGAGTGGCCGGAAGCCCAGGGAGGCTGGGGAGGCAGGGCGCGCGCTCCCAGGGGCGCTCGGGGAGGCAGGGCGCGCGCTCCCAGGGGCGCTCAGGGAGGCAGGGCGCACTCTCCAGAGTGCACGCTCCCAGGGGCGCTCGGGGAGGCAGGGCGCGCGCTCCCAGGGGCACTCGGGGAGCCTGGCGCTTGGCTTTGGCCCCAGTCAACCCGCTCTAGGACTCGAAGCCTCCAGAACCATGAGAGGACGCCGTCCCGCTGTTCTAAGCCGCCGGGTCTGTGCTCATCTGCTAGGGCAGCTCCAGGGAGCCTGGACAGTGGCCACCCCCACCCATGCCGGGCAGTGGAGCTGGGAGAGCCCCACCCAGACCCGCCCAGCCAGAGCACCTGGGCTCCGGGGCGGGGGCACGGCCCCCACAAAGCCGCGCGCGCGCCGGCGTCTTAATCCATGTGGCCGGGGGTGTGAACCCATTTGTAACCAGGAGCTTTGTACACGTTAACGTGAGTCATGGTGAAGACTCGCCGTGGAGAGGCTCTTTGAAGATCCCATTTAGACAAAGCCACATGGAATCAGGGTGGGCCTTAACCCATGTGACCCAGTCCTTAGGGGACTCGGTTAGTCAGAAGAAGCCGGGGGTCAGGGAGGGCCACAAGAAGAGACTGCGGAGGCAGGTGGGCAGGCAGTGGAGACAGAAATGCCGGCCGAGAACCCTGAGGAATGTGGCCAGCCAGTACCAGGAAAGTCCGGCCTGTGGGGACCTTGGCTTCGGGCTTCCAGAAGCGCGACACGGTGATACCAGGGTGTGCCTGTCACGGCAGCCCTGGGCAATGGGGACAGCAGGCCGGGACCTGAGCTGCCCATGGCTGGGTGTCTCCATCATGCCTGGCCTCCCTCAAGAACCCAGGGAAGAAGGAAGGCAGAGGATACTGCCTCAAGGAAGGCAGCCGGACGGGTGTAACATCAGGCACATAAAAAACTTACCTAGGGCAATGGACGTGGCTTAGGGGGCTGGGCTCCCACCTACCACGAGAGGTCCCTGGTTAGAATCCTGGTGCCTCCTAAAGAAGACATTTAGCTGGTGTGGCAGGTCGGCAAGCTGACACAAGAGACACAAGAAGAAAAAACATAATGAGAGTCACAACAAAGCAGGGAGCAGAGATTCCCAGTGCCTCCTAAAGAAGACAGCGAGCTGATACGACGAGGTGTGGTGAACTGATGCAACAAGAGATGCAGGGAGGAAAACATAATGAGAGACACAACAAAGCTGAGAGTGGAGGCAGCTCCCACCTCAGAGAGCCTGGGTTCAGCTCCTGGTGCCTCCTAAAGAAACAAGGAAGACGAACAGATGCAGCAAGTGAAAAACAACAAGGGGAGAGGGAGTAATAAAAAAACAAACAAACGTATCTATATTTCCATCTACATCTGTGGAGTGCATACATCTTTAAACCACCCATCACCTGCTCTACAAAAGAAAAGGAGGAAAATAACCGCCTGCAGTCCGTGGACCATTTGCCCATGGTTTTCCTCGCTGAGTGTGGGCCCAGTGCAAGCACGGGGAGAGATGATTCTGCTTGTTCCTCCTTCCCAAGCGCCTCTCACAGGGTGAAGATTTTCACAGCCTTGATGCCATTCCAGGGCCCAGCGTGTGCGTTTTAATAAAATGTGGCCGAAAGCGTTTCCATTACGCCTTGTGCAGAACAATGTAAATTCGTTGAACTTTCCTTCCATAAATCTTCTTGAGCACCAGCTGCGCGTCGGGCACCCTTCCTCACGCTAACAGCAGTCAACAAAGCATGAAAGACCCTGAGCTTGCCGAGCTCACATTCTATGCGGGAACCAGGTTAAAATGCATAATAATAACGAGCAAGGAAAGTAGCCGCTTGCTAGTTGGAGATTAGTATTAAGGAGAAAAATTAAGCATGGTGAGGGAGATAAGGTGTGGCAGGGTGAGGGAGTGTCCGATTATCGATTTCTGCTAACAAACCCCAAATGCAACAGTTTAAAACAAATGGATTGCCGCTTCTCACAATTCTGTAACCTGGGCTCAGCTCGGCACCGGGCCTGCTGAGGCTAGATTGCCCCAGAGAGCTTCTTCTCGCACACGTCTAGTGCCTCATCTGGGACGGCTGGGAGAGCTGGGGCCAGTGGTCCTCTCTCTCCTGTCAAGTGGACTTCGGCAAGACTAGCTGGGGCTTCCTCAAGTATGGTCTCAGGGCAGCCAGACTTCCTATGAGGCTGCTGGCTTTCAAGAGGGAGGAAACGGGAGCTCCCAGAACTCTTCAAGACAAGACCTGGAAAGGTAGAGCAGCACTGCCACGGGGATCCACAGGTAGCAGGAGTCAACAGCCAGTCCAGATTCAAGGGGAGGAAGAGAACCTCACCTTGTGATGTGAGAAGTGGCAGGACAGGGAAGGGACAGATGGTAGCTCTCTTTGGAGACTACCTTCCACGCGGGAATGTGCTATTATACAACGGGTTCCCTGATGAGGAAGTGAAAGAGACAGCAGTGTGGATAGATGGGAGAAAACAATGGTTGGCAAAGAGGACGGCAGGTGCAAAGGTCCTCCTGAGTCAGAATGTCATATTTGAGGAAGAGCAGGATGGCCATGTGGCTACAGCAGAGGAGATGGGGGTGAGAGAGACGAGGTCAGAGGGGGGCTAGGTGTTGGCAGTAGGACGCCGACGGCATCAGTTCATGTGGGGCCTTGGGTGTTTACTCTGGGTAGATGTGATGTAGGATGACCAGCTGTCCCGGTTTGCCCAGGAAGTAGGGGACTCCTGGGATATGGGACTGAGTGGGATAAGGGCAGAGCAGAGTGATCTGTAGGAGGCTATTGCAGGAATCCAGGCATGAGATGAGAGTGTCTGGACGAGAGGCAGCAGTGGGTGGTGAGAAGCAGACACCCTGCCTTTATTTACACATGCATGTCACGCCACGGTGTTATCGATCCCAACCTGTACTAGACGTATACTGTACTATGCGGGGCAGTAGAAAGGCTTTTCAAGGGGTACCAGTCAGCATTCTCGAGAGAAATAGATCTGTCCTAGGGCATTGGCACAATCAAATGTAGAGGCTGGCAAGTCTGAAGTCCCTACCGAGAGTGGCAGCTTGGAAACTCAGACAGGACTTGAGGTTGCAGTCTCAAGGAAAGAATTTCTTCTTCTCCAGGAAACTTTAGTTTTTGCTCTTAAAGCCTTCAGCTCACTGGATGAGACCCATCCACTTCTTTGAGGGAAAATCCCCTCACTTAAGGTCAACTGATTATAGATGTCAGCCACATCTACAGAATCCCTCTAGATGCGTGTCTGATTAAATAACTGGGTGCTTTAGTCTAGCCAGGTTGACACATAAGACTGACGACCACAAAGGGTAATTCTGATTATTCTAGATTTCCACTTGGCCACTTGAGTTTACACTGAATGCCGTGTAAGGTGTGAGTCCTCTGGTGTCACGTGCTGGGTGGATGTTCCCAAGTCCTGTCTGCCATGTGACTCCTAGGATGAGGGACGGAGGCCATGGGGCACATCCTGGCACTGCCACTTGCCTGAGGGCCAGCCTGGAATCTCCTTGGCCGGGATCCTGGTTTCTCTTCCTTCTAAATCAGGCCTCAATAAAGAAGCACAGCATTGCCCGGGAAGTCCAAGAAACCAGCGCAGGCTCTTGCTAACTTTTGGTAATCCCCGTGTTGTTTTTATTTCCGTGCAATAAAGGCCATCTGAGGTTGGGATCAACAGCTTGGAAGGAAAGTCTATAATTCTAGGGAAAAATTGGAAAGCCAAGTTAAGCGTGTTCCTCGTATTGCCTGTGAGAACAGGCTCCCCAGCCCCTGCAGAGGGTGGACCCTGCCTCCCAAGTCACACAACTCCCAAATGGCTGTCCCAGAGTTAATTTTACCCACCTCCTCTTCCCTCGCCTTCTCAGTAGAAGCTGCTGGAAGCTGTGGACCCAGAAGCAGCGGCAGCAGGGTTTGCTCTTGAAGCAGGTCCCAGCATGGATGTGCTGGGCCTTCTGTCCCATCCCTGAGCCTGACCTGTGACCTAGGACACGGCAGAACCTCCTCCAGGAGCAGGTGGCCACTGAAGATAAAGACCCCCTCAGCCACCCCCAGTGGGCTGTTGTGAGAAGAAAAGGCTTGGGGGCACACTGGGCAGTGAGTGGGGCTGATGGCCCGTGAAGCTTTATTATGGTTTGAGCACTGTGGAAACGCTCGCTGGGGTTGAGCCATGCCCCCCACCAACGCCATGCCAAGTCCTAACCCCTAGTCCTATGGGAGTAACAGGGTGTACGGGAATCCACTTGCAAACAGAACTTTGAAGGTTCCATCAGTTGAGGCAAGGCCAAGCCGACCCAGCATGGGCCTTAACTCAATGTGACTGAAGTCCTTAAAAGCAAAGAAAATGACAACACAAAAGCAGAAGCTGGAGAAGAGAGAGATTGCCAGTGACAGAAGCCGAGGTGCACCTACCAGCCAGGGAACCCCAGGACTGCCAGCAGGCCGGCCCCTGAGTGCTAAGATCCAGGGAAGGCATGGCCTGGCAGTACTGTAGCCTTGGCCTTCTAGCCTCTGGGCGGGTGACAGGAAATTCCTGTTGCTGAGACACCCAGTAGTGGCATTTGTCATAGCAGTCCCAGCAAACCAAGACCACGCTCTTGTCTTTTGAAGAGCATGGCGTGCAGGCCACCTTCAGCCGACACGGGATTCGGAGATTCTCTCCAGTCTTCTTCTCACCAAGCCTTTTGTGGAGTTTCTGTGTGTGCCACCATGCCCTCTCTGGCCCCCGTGTCCCGCGTCACCCAGGGACACTTCCTGGGACGCTCCAGATGGTCCAGGTGAAGGAAGCTGCGTTTGGGGGAGCAGAGATGAACAGGAAAGAACCCCTCAAAGACCGCAGGGGCTTTGGAGTGGGGGCCACCACGCCATGGACAATTACAGTTGAGTGTGGGAAGAGCCCTGGTGGGGGTGTCGAGGGGCCTGGGGGCAGGAAGAGGGCACAGCTAGCCCAGCCTGGGCTCAGGGCAGGTCTCCTGAGCTGAGTTTCCAGGGGCAGGGGTTCCCCGAGTCAGAAGCTGGGGCAGGACGGCCCTGGCCGAGGAGCGGGCTTTCCTTCCCATTGTCCACTCTGCGCCTCTCTCTTGCCCTCCCCCACCCCTTCCCCTCCAAGCCCAGTCCTCTCAGAGCCACCTCTGCCATGGCCCATTGGGCTTTAAGTGACAGGCCCAACCCTCAGGAGGCAGCGGGACATGCAGAAAAGCCCGGCTTTGGGACGGTTCTGGCTCCAGCTGCAGCTCACTAGCCCGGGGTCCTGTCGAAGCCCTTCCCTCGCCTCCAAATGGGGACGGAGGCAGCCTCCTGGCAGGGCTGCAGGAGGCTCCACGAGCTCGCCTTCTAACATGGAAAGCCATTACTCAACATTTGGTGGGTGTGGGTGCACACAGTAGGGCCTCAATGTGCATGCTTTTCCTTGCCTCTCTCTTCCCTTCTCCCAGCACACATACTTCCAGAATGTTCTCTTCCACCCTAGTTTTCCATGCAAGGCTGCTTTGGGGTGAGAGTTTCCAGCCTCAGGGAGTTGTAAAGGGTATCCCCCCACCCGGCTGCATTTCACATGAAAACTTCTCTCATCCATTGCATCTTATCAGGCAAGACTGATAGAGGAGGCACAGCAGGTAGAGCGTGGGGGTAAGAAGTGGGGATGGTATCTGTGTTCAGCCCCTGCCATTTAGTAGGTCTGTCATATCAAGCAAGTTACTAGGCGAATGTGTGCCTCAGTTTCCCCATCTGTAAAATAGTGGTAATAAGAGCATCTACATTATAGGGCGATGGTAAGAATTCAATGAGTTTATTAACGTGAAGCATCCAGGCAGTGCATGGCACATGGTAAGAGCGCAGAAAGCGTCAGCTCTTCTCTGGTACCCTGGGAAAGCACATAGCTCGGGCACGCACAGGCCAAGGTCAGCTGCTGCCTGACCTTGAGTGGGTTTGTTCATCTCTCCCGGCGGCAGTCTTTCATTCCATGATAAGAGCTTTTAACTGTCTCTTCCTCAGGGATGCGTGGAAGCAGCGACGATCCGCACATGGCAGTGGGCGCCCTGGAAAGGTCCCTTTCCCTTCCCTTTGGGCGAGGTGAACTGAAACCCGCCACCAGAGCCACCAGAGCCTGTCCACTGGAATCCGGCTCCCGACCCAGTGGGGTCACGTCCCGATCCCCAGGCAGCCCCGGCCTGCCCTGCCCTTTCGACTGCTGCTCCCCGGGCGCGGTGCAGGACTCAGGCCAGGAGGTGGACAGGCAGGGGCGAGGTCTGGGTCTCCCAGCCAGGGCTCGGGGCTGCCCACGACTCCCCAGAACTGACCTTCGGCCCAACCCAAGCTGGCTCAGCAAGAACAGGCCGCAGCGGCCGCCGGGGCTCTCGGGGGCTGTGCAGATGGACTCCCCGCCCGGCCCGCCCCTCCAGGGCCCCTTTCCGCAGCCCGAGGGGCTCTGGGTTGACCACTTGCCTCCGAGTCCCCGGTGAGCTCGGTAGGAAGGAGGGTTCTCAGGCCCCACAGGCGAGCATTGCATAGGCCTAAATGGGGCCTGGAACCCTCCCTGTCCTTGAGCCCTCAGGTGATGACTCGGAGGCACATGGAGCTGGGGACACTCTGCCTCGAGCCCTTCCGCTTGCTGCGGACCCCCTGAGCCCACCCATTGTGGGAGCTGTCCTCCAGGCATCACTTCCGGGAGGAAGGGCCCTTGCGCCTCCCTGGGGCTTGAGGAAGGGCATGGGGCTGGGGTGGGCGGGCTGGAGCTGGCTCCCCTGGCTGGAGCCTCCCGGTGCAGGTTGCTGCCCGCCAGCCAGACCCTGACTAAGCCCTTCTCTAGGATTAACTCGTTTATTCCCGAAGACAACCCTCCCAGGTCAGTCCCATCCTTCTCCCCATTTCACAGATGAGGACACTGAGGTCAGCGAGGAGAAGCAGCCAGCTTGCGGCCACATCCCTCCCAGCCCAGGTCTCCTGCAGAGTCGTGTGCGGCTGCAGCCAGTAACAGCTATGAAAGCTCCCTGTAAACACAGTCTCAGGTGAAAGCACATTGTAAAATCCAGTCACATGTGAAAGCACATTGTAAAATCAGTCTTACGTACATTATCAACAAGCTGATCCCAAGACAGTAAAAAGAGACAGGCTGCTGAAGGTTTTTCTTTCTTCTGGGCATTGCACTTCTACTTGAGGCAGGCCCAGCTCCTGCTCCCTCCATGTTCTCCAGAATAGGCCATTCATTCATTCATTCATTCATTCATTCAGCAAAGATTTATTAAGTGTTTAATGCATGACTTTGGGCTCCACCATATACAGCTGTGTGACTTTAGGTAAATTATTTAATCTCTGTGCTTCTCTTCCCTTAGCTGTAAAATAGGAATGGTAATAATAGTACCTACTTACAGGACTGTTCTGAAGATTACATGATAAAAAGGTAAAGAACTTAGAACAGTACCTGTGACACACTGAGCACTAAGTAAGCGTTAACTCTCACTATCACCATTGTTAATTTGCACACATGGTTCCAGAGCTAGGAACAGGGCAGTGAACATCTATGTTTGCCCCATTGGCATTTATATTCCAAGGGAGGAGAAAGGCAATAAGAGCATGCCGGCATGGCAAAACAGCGAGCAGTGAGGGAGGGGAGCTGGAGGCAGGGGTGGGGCGCAGCCCTGTTCCAGACAGGGCAGACAGAGCAGCATTCCCAAAAAGGCTAGATTAGAACAGAGATCCGAACAGGCCAAACGAGCAAGCCACGTCAAGGGCTGGGGAAGAATGTGCCAAGCAGAGGGCTGAGCCAGTGCAAAGGTCCTGAGGCAGCAATGAGCTTAGGGCATGTAAGCCTCTGCCCAGAGGGCAAACTCCACGTTTGGGGCCTTGGACACCCCCCATCTCCCGCCACCCCCCATCTGTGTCCATGGCTCAATTCACTGAATACCTGCCTGGGTGAGGCCTGGGGACTGGACCTTCAGAGGGGACTGGGGTACCAAGGCCCTGGCCACTAGGAAGAGGGGTGCAGCCGGGGAAGGGGGGTTGGCGTGGAGATCTCTTCAGTAATCCGGAGTCAAAGTTCTGAGGGAAGGAGGCACGGCACAGGGTGATGGGGGAGGCTCTGAGAAGGCCTTGGGTCCTTCCTGGAGGGGGTGGCAGGAAGGGGAGGCCTTAGCAGGGACAGGCAGGGAGAGACCGGCTCCTAGGTAACTGGATAAATTCAGCGAGGGCATGAGAGGGACCACAGCCTTTCAGTTGTGTTGGAGAGTGAGGAGGAAAGGGGTGGGGTGGGGGTGGTGAGGAAGGAGAGGTGAAGAAGTTGGCGTCCTCTCTTGCAGAGGTGGGGAACTTCTGGAAGTTTCCATGCCAAGAGTCAGGATCACCTTTCCCAGAACAATCCCCGACCCCCAGTCCTTCCAATCACCCGCTGGCCGCCCAAATAGTCTCCGGAAAGCCGGTCTTGGCCTGCCCTTCTCAAACAGCTGCCTGCACCCTCTTCTCCTGGTTTTGAACCCTCCCTTGCCTGCCCCACCCTGACTCGAAACAAAACAAAGAGAAATCTCTCCTTCCTCCCATGACCCGTTTTCCAGGGCCAGGTCAGGCTCCTGGCATGTCTGTCTTGGCCAGTGGTATCCTGCCTACGAAAAGTGTTTGCTCAAGCTCACCCGGATGCCAGCTTGGCCGCTGCGGTGATCTAGCCCACAGTATTTCAGCTGTGAAACCGGGGACCGGAGGGGCACACGTGGTCTCCTCAATGTCCCCAGGCAGGCCGGGCCAAAGCCAGGGCTGGAGCTCAGGTTTCCGGACTGAGTTCCTCATTGCTGGAGGAAATCAAGGATCAAGAGTGGACGGGCTGTCAGGGGGGCAATTGGGATGGCCCATTCTCGGGCCCCCATCGGCCAGGGTATTTTATTAGCAGACATTTGCTAATTTCACTCGCATATTGTCTACCCATCTACAAACACATGCTGTGCACCCGGTTGGTACCGGGTCGATGGAAGCTGGGTTTGAATCCCAGCTCCGTCTCTAACTAAGCTTTGCCATCTGGGGCACACAGCTAGGCTCTGTGCCTCAGTTTCCTCTTTTATACCGTGGAGACAACTCCACTCAGAGAGTGACGGTGAGGGTTGGGGATACAGCCAGCTGGGAGCACTCAATAACAGGGGCTGCGGTCACTGTTTCCTTATGATGCGAAGGGATGTGGGGGCTCTGGGGAAACTGAGGAGCCTGTGTTCTCCCTGCTGGCCCTCAGCTCGGCAGGATCCGGCAAGGGGGACTTTCTCCTTTGAGAGTGAGACAGCGGGGGGCAGTGACAGTGCACGCGCCCCTGAGAACGCTGGAGCTCACCCGTCAATAGCAGCCCGCAGGTTGCCACACGTCACAGTTACCCCCACCCCGACTCCAGCAGCCCTGCCCTCAGGCATCGGTCTCCCCAGTTTTCTAAACAAACAGATATAAAGTTGCATGTCCAGGTTCCCCGAGAAAGTACAGCGCAGTGAAGCACAGGAAGTCCAGACTTGCTGCTTCCAGAGAGCGGGTGTCTCAGCATTTCTAGGCCGTGTCGGTCCACCTCACGCCGCTGCACCTTGGCCCGGCTGTTGCCTGGAAGAGCCGTCCCACCCTCTCAGCGCCCTGAAGCCTCTGAGCCTCTAGGTGGAGAGTCAGGTTTCCGCTGGCGCTCACCATCCATCCCAGCTCTCGTCCAGCCTTAGTGCAAACCACCCTAATCGGGTCTCTGGGCCTGCCAGCTGGAGCCCCCCGGAGCCACGCGAGGGCCGAGGCCTTGACCGAGAAGCCTGTCTCTTCTCTCCCGAGACCCTAGAGGCCGGATCGTTCTTCACCTTGGACTGTGGTTTAGTTTCCGTCTCATCTCCCCAGCCTGGCTGGCCTCACTTTAAAAGACTGTAAAGCCGTGCCACTGTCCTTCCCCAGCAACAGCTAAGTGGAGGGCAACAATTTAAAAATCCTGGTTGATTCCACAGGCAGGAGGGAGAGGGGGCAGGGACCTGCGGGGGCTCCCGGAAGCAGGGAGGGGCTGGGGAAGGGAAGGAGAGAGAGAGATGGAGGGGGAGAGGGCACTAGAGGGAGAGACTGAGAGACAGGGCAGAGGAGGGAAGGAGAGAGAGGCTGAAAGGGGGAGAGGGAAAAAGGAGAGAGGAAGCGGTGGGAGAAGGAAGCAGAAGAGGGGGGAAGGAGGGAAAGAGATGAGCTGGGAGAGGAGAGAGAAAGAGAGAGGGAGGCCGACAAACAAGAGGAGAGAGGGCAGACAGAAGCTTAAGATAAAATGCCCGGGGAGCCTCGGTCCAGCCGGGCGCACACGTGCGTCCTGGCCCCCCGGCGTGCGTCCAGCTCAGCCCCCCAGGCCCCCTTCCCAGCCTCCCTGTCGTGAGGAGCGCCCATGAGCAAGTCTGCCCGGGAGAACGCGGCTGAACCCCTGGCAGACAGAGCCTGCACTCTTTTCCTGGCATAGACCCTGTGCCAACACAGCGCAGTGAGCAGACGCGGGCAGGGGGCCGGGCCAGATGCCCGGCTTGGTCCCTATGGGCTGGGTGGGTGCGAGTCAGCGATTCGGGCAGCCTGAGCCTCAGTTTCCTTATGGTGAAACAAAGCTAGTGGCCGTCAAGCCCCAGGGATGTTGTGGGTTTAAATGAGATGGTGGAAGCAGAGCTGGGGTGTAGGTGGGGACTGGGAAGAAGCTAATTCTCTTTCCAGCAGCAAGGTGGCAAGAGGTGGGGAAGGAACGAATGCAGAAGTGAACAAACAACGCCCTGGAGGTCCTGCCCCTCCCTCCGTGACCGATACCCACTGATGGTTTCGCTGGCTGATGCCTTGGCATGCAGAGCAGGAAGGCGCGGCTGGAGCTGGGGATGGAAGGCAGACATCCACAGCCAGGTGCAGGAGGGAGGGGGGACTAGGGAGCCTAAGACTGGGCTGCAGAAAGTTCTGAGGACCAGGGAAGAGGCGGCTAGTGCTGTAGTATCAGAAGTTCTCATTTAAAATTCCAGAGTCTTTGCGGGTAAAGGTATACGTTCTTATTTTTTTCCGTAGGTGTTTGTTATTAAGGTGTCTTTGTAACATGAGCGTCAGACACACAACTGTCATAAGCCACAAAGGAAATGTATTGGCTCACGTGGCCCCAAATCCCATAGGGATGTGTTCAGGTGCTCAGATCATGCCATCAGAGTGGTTCCTGCGTGTGGATATCTTGGCCCTGCTTTCTTTTGTATTGTCCTCAGAGTCAGGTGAGCTCTCCCAAAACAGCAATAAAAGTGAGGTCCAGTGCCAGCCTCAGGCTTGAAAACTTAGAGCCCCCCATAACAAGAGTACACCATTTTCTACAGAGTTTCAGCAAATGCCCTGTGGCCAACACTCATCTCCTTGGACTGCTGTAGAGCACAGACCAGTCACCTGAGCCGATCCCAGTGGCCAGGGATGGAAGGATCCGCTCAAAGATGTGTAGCAGTTTGATACGGTTATGAATTCCAAAAATAAAAATTGGATTACGTTTGTAATCTGGTCTGTACCTGGGCATGACTGAGTTATGATTAGGGCATTGAGTCCCCCTCCACCAAGGGTGGGTAAAAGCCATGTTAAAGAGTTGAGGGTTTCTAATGTTGGAGTTTGGACACTGGAGTTTGATGCTGAAGACTTAAGCTGGAGTCCCGGCAAGTAAGCTCCAAGAGGAAAGAAAAGCCAGCCCCAGGAAGAAAAGAACCCTGAACCCAGAGACAAGCAAGCCCCAGGAACACAGGAACCCAGGAAGCCTGAACCCTCACAGATGTCGGCAGCCATCTTGCTCCAATTAGACTTTGGTGAGGGAAGGAACTTATGCTTTATGGCCTGGTGTCTGTAAGCTCCTACCCCAAATAAACACCCTTTATAAAAACCAACCAGTTTCTGGTATTTTGCATCAGCACCCGTTTGGCTGAGTAATACAGATGTCCAAGACCTAATTCCAGGAACCTGAGTGTAGCCAAAGGTTAAGAATTAACAACTATTTATGATGACTGAAACATTACACAGGTGCTTTTTAAATTAGCCAAAAGGGTTAATATCTCAAGTGACCGAAACTGGCCTGACCAACTTCACCCGTGGTATATGGCCATTTCCGATTAAACCCTTGCCATTGAAATGGTGATTCCAGGCAGGTGGTACCCTGGCCTGTGGCCACTTGTATTGCTATTATAATGATAACTCCAGATGACCTGACCTTTTTATGCGGACATTTCTGTTGAGACGGTGCCACGCCACCTTCTGCTGTTTGCTGTTTGATCTCCCTCATAGCTGACCTTTGCTTTTGGTATGCCCCTCTCCTGGGTGCCTTTTGATCTCTGATAATGGCTGTAACTTCCTGACCCCCCCCACCCAGCACCCACCTTTGGTACTCAGCCCCCTCCTGGTTCAGCCCCTTAATGTTTATTCATGAAAGAACCTGTGCAAACTCCACCTCGATTGCTCATTAGCATCCTGATGTTATAAAATACTGGAGTTTCTGCAAAGCAGGAGGCAGTTTTGGGCCATGAGGCCTGCTAAGCTCCTTTGCCTGAGCAACCAAATAAACTCTCTCTCTTTGAAACCTGGTGTCTTAGGAATGGGTTTTAAAGAGCATCAGGAGAAAAGGATGCACTTTTGCTCCGTCTCATAAGCATATGTTTCCTCACCTGGCAAAAAGGATGGCAGGCGTGATGGCACAAAGGAGCCTGGGCTGGGGAGCTGAGCCTGGAATTCCTGGTGGGCCCTGTGTCATCAGAGGGTCAGATGCAGAAGACGCAGGGACCCTGAGCTCAGGCATGCTGATGGCCCCTGGACGCTGTCCAGGACATGGGCTCTCCTCTCCAGAGAATCTCCCTTGCATCCTGGCTGACACCTGGATTTTAGCCCAGGGAGTCCCATTTTGGACACGTGACCTCCGGAATTATAAGGTAATAAATGTGTGCTGTTGTGAGCCACTAAGTTTGTGGTAACTTGTGATGTCAAAACTAGGAAGCCCCTACACCAGGCATGGCTCGCAGGTCCTGGATGGGGTGCTGGGGCACAGGGAGGCTGAGCCCAAAGAAGGGCAGAGGGGAGCACCCTTAGTAGAAGGAGGGGGTGGAGAGATGGACTGGCCAAAACCTGAAGGCAGAAGACAGAAGAGACACAAAATCCTAATGGAGGAAGAGGTCAGAATCGGGGTTACCTCGGGGGGTGGGAAGGGGCACCGGGGAGCCTCTGGGCAGGGGAGCGTTCGCTCCCTTCATCTGGGTGGGGGTTTCATGGTGAGTCCACATGTGAAATGTCAGCATCAGCGCACACACGCTTAAGACGTGTGGCTTCCATGCATTTTTCGCTGTCATCCCTCCAAGAGCAACAGTGGTCCCAGGCAGCAGAACTCCCTTTGGCCCCAACTAGCTTTCTTCTCTGTATCATGCTGATATTCAGTCACCTTTCTGCTTGTTCAACTGCCACCTACCCATTTTACAGATGAGGAAACTGAGGCCCACTGCGGTCACGGAGCAGGCAAGCCAGCCCGAGCCCTCTCATGCTCTCCGGCCCACTCTGAGCCCCTCCAGCTCATCGGCAGTGCCTCCTCTCTCTGATGCCACAGTGACTCATCGGGGACTCCCCAGAGGAGCCTGCTGGAACCCTGAGCTGCCCAGCTACTCTCGCTCACCTCCTTGGGAACCACACCTGCCCTGAGGGACACAGGAGACCTCCGGGGGCACGTCCTGTGCCGTTCACGCTCTCTTACTCATTCAGGAAACATCAAGTCCAGGAAGTGGGGACACAGCAGGCAATAAAGCTAACGAAGGCCCCTGCCTCGTGGAGCTGACAGTGGGCAGATGTACACCACCAGGACAGTGGGGAGGCCAGGTCCCCGGGCTGTCAGGAAAGGCCCCGAGGAGGTGAACCTTGAGCCTGGTACCCCTGCCAGCCATCCGCTCACTTCATCGTCAGGACACGGTTCTGCTATAAAACAGAGGTAGATGTTGCCCATTTGGCAGAGACGCCAACTCAGGAGTTCCCCAGGCCCCCGGCCTCCGATGGCAAGGCGGACCCTGGGGGTCCCGGTTCCTTCCCTCCTCCAGGCTGGCCAGACAGGCAGCTCCATGAGCCTCCCCCATCTGACTTTAGGGCCCTCCGCAGCCTGGAAGGCCAAGTGCAGAGCAAGTGGACTTATACCCATTCTGCAGGCGGGCAAGTTGCAGCTCGCCCCCACGGATTGGGATAAAGCTGGAAGCCTGGCTCAGGGCGGACTGAAAGCAGGGGGTGCTGAGGCAGGGTCTGGGCGCAACTCCTGACCCCGAAGCAGGCCCTCAGGTGGTGCCCCTTCCCCTGGGGGCCGGGGGCCCGAGGGCACTGGTTCCAGTGACACCCGCCCCAGGCTGGAGAAGGGGGCCGCCTCGGAGCAATGGAGGGCGGGGGAGGGGAGATGACCCTGGAAGCCTCTCGAACAACCCCGAGCGGGACGTGCAGGGCCACACGCCCCTCCCAGGAATCCCGGGACCGCGAGGTGACTCAGCTGCGCGTGAGCCGCGCCGCCCGCCAGCAGCTGGGCGGGGCGGAGGGGCCGATGGGGGCGGGGCGGGGCGGGGCGGAGGGGCCGATGGGGGCGGGGCGGGGCGGGGCGGAGGGGCCGATGGGGGCGGGGCGGGGCGGGGCGGAGGTGGAGGGGCGGAGGGGGTCAGAGCGGAGGGGGCGGATGGAGGGGCGGGGCGGAGGGCGGGGCCGTCCCTGCCTGCGTTCGGAACGTGCCGCCGCCACCTGCACCTGTGCAATCCGAGCCGCACTGTGCCCGCCAGGTTCCCTGCCGCGCCCCCCACGTACCCTCTCCCCTACCTAGACGACCTCACTCATCCTCCCCGTCCCGTCCTTCCGCCTCGATTCCACCCTCGCCGGGCATGACTGCAGGGCCCTGGCTTGTGTGCAAAAGCTGACCCCAGGTACCCATCTTGCTCTCCCGCCCGCGGGGATGGGGAAACCAAGGCCGGGGCGGGGCCGAGTGTGTTTAGGAGCCGAGATCCACACCCAGCTCGGCCTGATCTCAGAGGCCGTGGAGTCTCCTGAGTGGGCCTGGGCCCGCCTTTTGGGATCATCCACGGCCTTGATTGCCTTTTGTCCATTTGACAGAGAGGGACACTGAGGTCCAGAAAAGGGAAGTGGCTGGGGGGAGAGAGCATGGACCCCATGATGATGTCTTAGAAAAGAACCTTGGCCTGCCCTCTGCACCCCAGGCTGGTTCTGTGGCTGGCACCCGCAGGGCTCAAGAGGATGAGTGTGGTGAATGAATGAATGACCGAACAAAGGATGGGACGCTGCGCTGTTGAATGTGGCAGCCACTGGCACATGAGTCTAGTGAGCACTTGAAATACGGCCAGAGCACCTGAAGAACTGCCATTTTACTTTGCTTTAATTTTAATGAACTTAAATTTAAAAATTGATAGTTCAGACACTGGAAAACTTTTTAAGTGTTTTTGGAACACCTTGAGTCTTTTTTTTTTCATCTGTAAAATTTACAAAATTTAAGTCAGATCAAGTATTTCCTATGGAAATTTAGCATCTGAGTTGAGTACCTCCAAAAAAAAAAAAAAGAAATTACGTGTGTGGCTTGTGGCTTGCAATATATATTTTTATAGAATGGTGCTGTGTTGGATGGAGGGTGACTTGGTCAGGATAACGTTACACCTTTTACAAAACACCTCACATCCTCAATATTATCTGATCCTTAAAAATACCCTGTGTAAACTGAGGCTCAGAGAAATTAAAGACTTGCCAAGGCGGCACAGGTTGGCCCGGATCCCAGGTCTCCTGACCTCAGAGTCAGGGTGCTCCCAGCACACAGTGTCTGGGGTAACAGAGGACGTCTGGGGTAACAGAGGACGGTGTGCCTGCCTGGTGGGTGGCGCTTCCCTCTGCAGTCAGACATTTCAGGACGTGCAGCCCCTGCACCCCTGCTCAGCGCTCGCGGGGCAGTTTGCAGCCTGTCTCTTTTCAGTCTTAAAACTCACTTATCTCCATTTTCTAGAATCCGAAGTTCAGAGGGGTCCCAGGGTCACAGAACCAGGAAGACGGTCTGCCAGGCTCCTTTGCACTTGGTTCTTGAATCAGAGAAGCAAATGCCCCGTCGTCGGTGCTGGTGCTGCCCTAAGCGCTGGATCTGCGTCCCTTCTAGGAGGAAGAACTCCCTTTGCTCCATGCTGAGCGGAGGAAACACATGCTGCGTGGTTAGAAACCGGCGGAGCTGGGATTTGAACCCAGTGTCTGCATCCTGAGGCCTCTAAGTTTGTGTGAAGCAGCTGGGAGCTAATGGCAGGTGGGTATTGTGAAGAGGGTGGCACTCGTGTCACTGAGGGCTTTGGGTGACCCTTTGCCCCTGGGCCCTGGGAAGCCAGTGGGAGGGGTTATGCCTGGGAAGGAGGCTATGGGACAGGAGCTTTAGGAGGTGGCCCTGGCCGAAGCCCGGGGAGGGGCGGCAGGGCATGAGCACAGCGTTGGGGGCCCAGGAGCCACGTGAGGGATGGTCAGAGCTCCCAGCCTGGTGCGGAGAGTTATGGAGACGTCATCCTGGCCGGGCTGGGCCGCAAAGCCTGGTTGTCAGGGGCCGCCCAGGAAAGGGGCAAAGCCAGGAAGCCAAGGTGGCACTGCATGCTGTGTCTGGGGACAAGAAGGGCTGCACAGGAAGACTGGGTGTGTGTGGGGGGACCTGTCCTCGGGGCCCGGGGCTAGCAGGGATAAGTCACAGAGACAACTGGACCAGAAGATGGAAGGCGTGAGGTCTATGACCATGCAAATCGGGGTGTAGCCTGGCCCTGCCCCTGCGTGGCCTCTGACCCTGGCCCGTGGTTTGCCTTCTGGAAGCTGCATCTGCAGTCTCCCAATCAGCCGAGGACATTCCGTGTCTCAGGGCTGCAGCCTGACGCAGGGAAGGGGTCCTGGCCCCATGTCTTCCACCTGCTCAGGGCTCCATGGACACGGACCGTGAAGGGTGATTGTGTTTATGGAAGGCCGACATCTGATTAACTTTGAGGAATGCTTGATAAATGGCTTTATTTGGTGGCATTAAAAAAAGGTACTTATTTAAATAAACTGGTTTATGAAATTGGAAGCCACCCACACACCTCATGCCCAGTTTCTTTTTTTTCATAGCACCAATCAGTTCAATACTCAGTTGTAGGTAATATATTTAGTTTGTTTCAAGTCTGTCTTGCCCCAATTGGAATGTAAGGTCCATGAGAGCAGGGAGCTTTGGGGACTGTTTTGGGCACCCTTGAACTCCCAGAGCCTTAAAACTGTGCTTGGGACATAGTAGGTGCTCAATAAATATTCATTCAATGAATCAGTAAATGAAGGAGTGGTAATAAGAAAGCAATGACACAACAATAATAATAATGCAGAGACCAGGGCAGGAGGCAGGAGACAAGCTCGTAGGATGGCTGGTCATCTCGTGTCAAGCAAGCGTCTGGCATGCATGTGGGGCTTGCTATGGACCAGGTGCCGAGCCAGGGACTTTAGAGTAGGGGTCTCATCCAGGAGAGCCAGAGGGGAGGTAGAACATGGTCCCCTAAGTCCCAGGACCCAGGCAAGGTGTGGTGAGCTCCGCTCAAGGACATAGTCAAGCTGATGAAAGTGTTTGTCCACTGCAGACCAGGCTGGACGCTGGCAGGGAGAGCTGCCCTCCGTAGGACTGGGAGGGCTGCCAGCTTGTCGCCCACGCTGGCTTGCCCCCATCTGCTTCCTCCCACCCCACCTCCCTGGCTCTCCTGTTTGCCCTCAAGATAATCATGCTTCAAAGTGGGGCTGTCACCACCAAGAATCTGGGAACTATTCAAAGAGTTAGATCTCAGAAGGGACATTCCGGCATGAACAGGGGCCAGGCAGCGCCAGGCAGGGTCCTGGTGGACAGATGCAGAGTCCACCCTCGGGGACCCCGTCAGACAAGTCCATGTTCAAATCCACCGCTGTCCCTTTCTGGCTGTGACCTTGACGGAGGTGCTTCTCCTCTCAGGGATGATATTCTACGCATGCACACACACAGACGTGTATACCCAGGCAATTACACTTACAAAAGTCATCCTTGTATTGTTGCCTCGCAGGGTCATTGTGAATATTAAATGACATATACATGAAGCTTCCCTTCCCTGCTCTAAGCTTCACTTTAAAAAATTTTTTGTGTTTCTCTCCCTTTCCCTCCCCCACTCCCCTGTTGTCAGCTCTCTGTGTCCATTTGCTGTGTGTTCTTCTGTGTCTGTTTGCATTCTTGTCAGCGGCAAAGAAAATCTGAGTCTCTTTTTGTTGCGTCATCTTGCTGCATCAGCTCTCTGTGTGTGTGGCGCCGCTCCTGGGCAGTCTGCACTTTCTTTCCGTGGGGCGGCTCTCCTTTCAGGAGCGCACTCCTTGCACGTGGGGCTTCCCTACGCTGGGGACACGCAGGCACAGCTCTCCTTGCATGCATCAGCATTGTGCATGGGCCAGCTCACCACATGGGTCAGGAGGCCCTGGGTTTGAACCCTGAATGTCCCATGTGGTAAGTGGATGCTCTATCAGTTGAGCCAAATCCGCTTCCCCTAAGCTTACTTTTAAACCCCTTAAAAACTGATCTTTTCTTAAGTGACACGTGAGAATTGCAAAAAGATTAGAAAATAAAGATAATCAAAGAGGAGGATATAAAAATCACTCATTCCAGGAACTGTTTCTCTTGTACTTATTATGGCATCCCCAGCACTTAGTATGCATCATAGCACAGAGTCAGCACTCAATAAATGTTAGTTGAGTGAATGAATGAACCAAAAGTAACAGTGGTAACATTTTTTGGTGTATGAGATTCTGGACATTTCCCCATGCATATGCTATATACAGACATTATAAAAAATGTGATCATACTGGACACATGACTTTATAATCAAGTTTCTCTCTCAATGTACTGTAACCATCTCTCCATGGCAATAAATAAATATAAATATTCTTTAGCGCCATTTTCATGGCTGTGCAGTGTTCTGTCATTTGGATATATCGTAATTTATTAAACTCAGCTCTTGCTTTTGACACTGCGGCTGATTTCACGTTGTTGCTTTTAGACACAACTCAGCTGCACGTCACGGAGGCCTGAAGACAGTGAGCACTTACATGGCACTGACTGTGTGCATTGCACCATTCTAAGCACTTTCCCTGTTCAGATTTGTTGCATTTAGCCTTAGGAGGTGGATTGTGTTGGGAAATTGTTCATACAGGAGTTATCCCTGTGGGCCCTGGGGCCTTGAGCTTCCTCTGGAAAGAGACACTTCCATTCCCATGGTGGCACCTGTGCCCTCAGGGTGAAAGGAGGGCCTTGGACCAGGAGCCAGGAGACCGAGCCCCAAAAAACTTGCTGTCCTCAGGTCACTGGGTGCCCCAAGCCTCAGTTTCCCCATCTGAAAACCAAGGTAGCGTGGGCTTGATCTCTAGGCCCTGCCAGCTCTGAAGTCTGTGCTTCCCAGGAATGCTAAATACACTGATCCAGAAGAGAGGTTGGCGAGCTAACCCTGCAGGCCAAATTTCCCCAATGCCTGTTGTTATCTGCCCATGAGCTAAGAAGGATTCTTACATTTTTATATGGTTGAAAGCAAATCGGAAGGAAAAGGCTCTTTTGTAGTGATGTAAAATTCAAACTTTAGTATCCATAAATAAAGTTCTAGTGGAGCACAGCCATGCCCGTTCACCTGCATATATCTCTGGCTACTGCTCAGCTCCAGTGGCAGTGGGGGGTGGCCCGGTGGAGACCCTTTGGCCTGCAAAGCCAAGAATACTGGCTGCCTGGCCCTGTAGAGAAAGAGCTTGCTGACCCCTGGTTAAGAGCTGACTTTTCAGATCACTTACTCCCTTTGGAATATTTTGCATTTTTCCTTCTCTATCCAAAGGTCACTGCCTCCAAAGACCCATACTATGTAGAAACTAAAACAGAACACATATCAGGAAGCCTCTAGCCCTCATCCAGGCTTGTCGCAGACTTGGGTGGAGGGGCCCGAGGACCAGACAGCACACTGCCCAGAGCTCTGCAGCCCTGCCCGGGAGAAAGAGGGTGTGGGGGGAAGGAGGCCTGGGAAGAGAAAAGCATCTCTGCAGGGCGGAGAGAGCAGCGAAGACACCGGCTGGCGGGAGTCCAGCGTGCTAAAACCATGGCCTTGGACTCAGATGGATCTGAGTTCCAATCCCATCTCCCCACTTCCGCCCCGGGTGGCCTTGGACAAGCTACCTCACCTGCTGTGACTTGGTTTGTGCATCAGCAAAATGGGGGAAATAGCAGTATCTGCAGCCTAGGAAGCGGGGAGGGCTGCGTGAAGTCAGGAAGGTACAGTGCATTTGCTGGGATACTGGTGAGCCTTGAATACATGCTAGGTCTTTTTTCATTTGGAATAATTACTGCTGTCACGAGGGAGCTATTCCAGCCATGCAGGACACTGAGGGAGTCCTGCTTAGGGCGGAAGGGTCTCTGAATGGCTTCCTGGCAGCCCTGCTGGGGCAGTTGGAGCAGCCCATTCACCACACAACTCCAGGGGGCGCCCCTCCCACCGTGGTCATCATCGATTTGTCTATGGACTGGGGCAATTGCTCTGACCCTAGATGTCAGAGGAGAAGGAGCCTTTTTAAAAGTCCTCACTAAGGCGCGCTATGGCCTGGGCACCGCTGCTGCCCAGCTTGCATTCGCTCGTCTAAGAAGACAGCCGGTGCTCAGCCCGTGGGTCTGACACATGCACGCAGCACACCTCTCTCTGCGGGACATTGGAACGTCGCCTGAATCCACGGGGGCAGGGAACTCCCGCCTCAATCACGGATGTGGCCCGGTCCCTACACAGCTTATGCCACGTGGCAGGTGCTAAGGTACTTGCTGAGTGAGATAAATGGACCAGTCCTGTGGCCATTCTCTCCTTCCTTCCATCGGATGGGTGTTCAGCACCTCCCGCAGAGACGGGGCGCCGTGTTGATGGAGCACCTCCCTTCACCCGAAGCCTTCCCTGTCCCGGCTCCCCACACAGCCCCACGGGGTGCCTCCTGTCCTGGAAGGGAAGGCGCTCTCCAGTCAGCTGGAGCCCCGGGCCCTTCTCTGCCGGGGGGGTCTTACCTGAAAGGGCTCAGCATTGTGCCCAGCATACAGTAGGCGCTCAGTAAAGGTGCCTTTGCCTCCCTCTCCCCACCCACCCCCAGCCCCAAGACGGCTGGAGTGAATTCTCTCTGTTCCACCCTTTGGTTCCTCCAGCTCTGTGCAGCTCCAGGGGGCTCCACCTTTGTCCCCGGGGATTCGGAGGTGCCGTGGGGAGAGGGGAGGCAGTGGGGACACCCCGACCCGGCCCTTCCCACCAATGGGCATTTGGGGAACGGGCTGCTTCCTCCCCCTCCCGCAGCCTGGGGGTGGCTCAGGCTGCAGCCAGGGGCCACAGCTGGCTCCAGGGCAGCCAGGCCCCGGGACAAATGGAGAGCAGCCCGGGGCTCCGGGCCAGGCCTGGGGCTGAATGGACCCTTTCTTTTTTGGTAACAAACACAGCCCTTGTTCACCCGGCTTGTTTGTGTGCTTGTTGCCCCAGGCTGTTTCTGTTCCCCTCCTCCTCCCCCGGGGCTCAGCGGAGCCCCCCAGGAGCACTGGGCCTGAGGTTTTCGGGGGCATTGCTCCCCTCACCCGAGGCTGGGTGCAAAGCGGGGGGTCACAGCTGGGGAGCGAGAGAGAAGGGAGGCTGGGGCCTTCCCCAGAGCTACCTGGAAGGTCAGAACCTGTCCGCGGAGAGCACTGTCCTTTAGGGAGCACTTCCGAGGGCTTGGGTAGAAGGCGAGGCTCGGGAGAAGGGGTTTTAAAGACCTCTGCATCCTCGGGGCCCGCGCTGGCCCGAGTGCTTCCAGGCCTGGGCCGCTGCAGGGAGTTCACTGTGGGCAGGGCAGCTCCGGGGTGCGATTCTGGGGTGCAAGCCTCAGGGGACAGTTCTTCCTTTGAGAACTCGAGTGAGGGCCAGGGCGCAGCCTGTGAGGGCTAGCAAAGGACCCTGGACCCGGCACTGCCAGGCCCCGCCCAGCGCAGGGGGTCCTGGCTCCCACTCAGCTCCTCTGGGTCCTTGGGAGGGGCGCAGCGTTCCTGCAGAACGGCCCTGGGGAGAGCAGACTGCGGGAACCCCATGGGCAGGCCAAGAAGGAAGTGCTGGTGGCGGGAGGTGGTGGTGGCTCTACAGATAAAAAGACACGGAGCGACAGACAGACTCAGGGGCAGCTGGACTAGCCTGTGTCTTGAAGAGGAAAAATGGTCACCAAGTTATCCCTGGAGCACTTACTATGTCCTAGGCATGCGCTAACCCCACAGGCGGGGATAGCCCAGCAGCCCCTCCAGGTCGATGCAGCCAGCCTTCCTTGCCAGAGAATGTCACCGTCTGCCGAAAACCCTCCAAGGTCAGATTTGTTGGCAAGAATGAAAAGCTTGAGGCCCTGAAAGCCCAGCGCCTTTCCAGCCCCCGTGGCCGCATTTGAACCCAGCACTGCCTGGGCTGTCCACCCTCCTGCTCCCTGGCCTCGGGTTCAGACCAGCTCCATTGTCATCTTCGCCACCTGACCAGGGCCACTTTCGCTCGCCTGCGCTCTCTCGGCCCCTTCTCCTTGTCTGCAAAATGGAGGCACAACCCCAGCCTGTAGCCAGGATGAAATGATCTGACCACTGCCGGTGCAATGGATGCCAGCTGTCCTGTTGTCTCACCCTGAGACCGTCCCCAGGAGAGGCTGTGGTTAGTCGCGTTTTCCAGATGGGGACACCGAAAGGCAGAGTGATTGGGTAACACGCCAAGGGCACCTCACTCCAGAAACTGGCGCTGGGGTGCAAATGAGCTCTTTCTTGCAAATGTACCGGGCTAGAGGCTAGAGTAGAGAGGGGCGAAGGCAGAGCCTGGGGTGGGGTGGAGACATTCTGGAACGTTCCAATTTTCTGAGGAGCAGGAGGCCCAGGAAGGCTTCAGAGGAGGACCCGGTGCATCCGAAGGAGTCTGTGGACAGCCCGAATGTCAGCACCCGCGTCTCCGTCTCTGCACTTCCCGCCTGAAACCCCCCACCAAGCATTCCCGAGCAATGCAGAAGCCACAGATCATTCCGAAGGGGTGGGGTGCAGCAAATGCTAGAGATTGTCCCCCTGTTTTCCTTGAGTCCCTGTCTCGCTCCCACGCAGGACCCCGCCTCGTGGATTCCCGTCTGCTTCCCCCAGCGCTGCCTGGCAGCCCCATTCCCGTCCCCCGCTGGGACGCAGAACCAAGGAGCTGCCGGGCCCACCGGGCTGCGCAAATAAAAGGCCCCCTGACAAGGGCCTGCGCTGGCCTCTCCTTGCCCTTGACCTCACCCTCGGGGGCTCCGCTTACCCCTCCTAAGGGTGGGAGGCGGCTGGGAGCATTTCTCCCTCCACCAGGCAGGGCCTCCCCAGGGGCTTCCGCAAATAAGACCCTCGCCCTCTGGAAGGGGGCAGTGTGTGACTGAGGGAAGGTGGGCTTGGGTGCAGTCAGCCTAAAGGGCACCAGAGCAGCCTCTGGCCCTCGCCTGGTGGTGTGGGGGGCCTGGGGCAAGTTGCTTCACCCGGTGGAGCCTTGGTGCTACTCGTGAAAGGAGGCTGCTGTGATCCCAGTGTGGTCGTTTGAGGCTGTTATGGACCCTAGAAAATCATGTCCTTAGAGCTAATCCATTCTGGGGGGTGTGACCTACTGTAGGTGGGACCTTTAGATTAGGTCACTTCAGCAGGGCATGACCCAGGGTGAGTCTTAATCCTCTTACTCGAGTCCTTTATAAATAGAATGGATACAGAGAGACACAGAGAGAAAGCCTCAGAAACTCAGAGAGCCCCGGAAACCAGAAGCAGAAATGAATGGAACTCAGAAGCAGAGAGAAAGCCTGGAAGCAGGTTGCCGGAGGCAAGGAAGCCCAGCAGAGGAGGGAGAGCTCCAGCACATTCTGCCATGTGCCTGGCCATGTGCGAGAAGAGACCAGGTTTCCTGACAGCTGTGGACAGCCCGAGTGTCAGCACCTGCATCTTCCTTTCTGTGCTTCCTTACCAAAAGCATTGTCCGAGGAGCGCTTGATTTGGACATTTTTCCCAGTGTCAAAATTGTAAGCTTATAAATCAAGAAATCCCCCTTGTAAGAGCCAGCCCATGTCTGGCATGTTGCATTCCAGCAGCCTAGCAAACGAAAACATCAGGCTTCCTTCTCCATCCTTCTGCCTTGACCGCAAGCATCTCGGGGCTGAGGGCCATGCCCCGTGGCCTCCTCCTCCCAAGGGGAGGGCCATCCCAGGTACCGTCAGCATCACGCTGGCATCTGCTGAGAGCCCGGTAGAGGCCAAATTCTCTACGTGGATTTGCTTTTATACCCTCACAGTAAATCAAAACCTTGGGCATGCTTACTAGCTCCATTTTACAGATGAGCAAGCTGAGGCTTCCAGAGGGGAGGTTGGCTTGCCTAGTCTGGGTGATCAAGTGGTGGAACTCCCCTCACACCAGGCAGGCTGACTCTAGAACCTGCCCGCACAGCCCCCACACTATTCCAAGCCCATGTGTGCTCCTTAATTGCTTGTGGAACTGACCAGACTAGAACCCTCACCTGAGGCTGTTGAGAAAATTAAGGATGGCATATGTAAAGCACCTAACATAAAGCCTGGTATGCAGTAGGTGCTCAATAAATCACTTATAGCCCCTCAAAGGAGCTACCTTTTAGGGCTCTTGGCAGGTTTACTTGAGAGAAAGCTTATACCAGCACCCCAGGATGCTCAATGAATGCATCAAGTTCAAGTGACCCGGGTTTGCCCCAGAGGCTTGCAAATCCAATTCAAAAACATTTTTCCCCCCTGAGAAAAAATGATTTAAAAAGTTGTTTGACTCATTTACCTGATATTTTGTATGAGCCTGAGCTAGCACCATATGTGTACTAGATGATGAAGGCTGAAAACTGGCCAACACTTCCTACTGGTTTCAAACCACTTACTTCCAATGACCTGTTGGCTCATTAGAATGCAGTATTGTTGGTTTCACCCACTGCAGCATGCAGACAAGTGCAGCCTGGGAACCCTCTGGAGACCCCTGAGTAGTGGGGATCTCCCTGGCCCCACTCAACTTGGCCACTGAAGCAGCCACATTTTCTGTGAATGGCTATTGCCTGGAGGGAATGTGGTGAGGGATACAATGAGATAATGTGGATTATTCTCACTTATAGATGAGAAAAATCAATACCCAGAGAGGTTAGAGAATTGGCTGAAGGTCACCGAGCTGGGAGAAGGTGGAGTTGGGATTTGAACTGCGGCATTCTACCTTCAGAACATTCTGTAGTAGCCCTCTTCTCTTTCTGTCTCCCATGCCATGAGCCAAGCGCTAGGTAATTTTTCCATAACTAAGGGAGCAGTAGGAAAAAGATCCTTGTCCATTATTATTATTATTCTGTATGTTCATAGCTACCTTATTTGGACCCAGACATGAATAAGATACCTTCTGTCACCATGAAGATCTTGCAGCCTGGAGCTGGAGGCAGGCAAGTGAAGTCACAAATTTCACAATCTGCATTTTGCAGGTGATGAAAGAGCCAGAGAGTTAAGTAGTTGTCCCAAGGTCCCCGAGTTGGTGAGCAATGAGGCTGAGATTCCACCCCAGGTCAGGCTGACTGCCTTGTACACTCCCGAGCAAGTGTAAATGCACTTTGGCAGAGGCGCCAGCTGCACGCCAGTTATCAGCCTTCAAGGCGAAGGAGTTGTGGCTTGTTCCCTGAGCTTCTAGAGGGTAGGGCTGGAATTGTCAGGCTACAAACTGGGATCCAACGTGGAAAAGACTCTCCACTGAGGGGAGCTCATGTTTCTAGGAGGAATGCTGGCATTTCACGGACAAAAATATGTCTCTGGTAAGATAAATGGACTAAGACTTGAGCCCCAAGTTGGCGCAGTGCGCAGGTCTGCGTCTGTTTCTGGCCTGTCTGGAATTGAAGGTGCTTCAAGGAAAACACCGCGGAGTTCCTGTTTTTCCACGCAGTGAGCGGCAGACAGCATCTTGGTGGAATAACATTATTCCGCAGGTTCCCCTCCACGAGTCCCCCATAAATCCAGGCTGATGAAAATCTGAGCGGAGCCAGTGTTTGGGTGAGACTCTGGTCTTGTTCTTCTCACTCATAAAATCAGGCTTGAGTTTGGAAGTGGTGACATAAGTGGAACTGTGTTCTTTCTTTTCCACCTCCTTTCCTTTGTCCAAATAATCACATTTGTGCGAAAACTAACAAAATGGACAAAAATATAAAAATAAAAGGAAGATTCGTGTTGCCGGGAAATGAACACATCTGGAGAGGAAAGGACAGGCTGGTGTCCCAGGACAACCCACTGGCTCACGTCCACCAGCGCTGGACGTGAAAAGAAATGCTGGGCCTCACCTCCCCGTTCACGTCAAATCTAGGATTTTAGAGTCAGGTGTGAGTTGGCGTCATTGTTGATCTTCCCCTGAAAATGGCCCTACAGCAGGGGTTCTTAACCTTTTTTGTTCTACAGACCCCTTTGCCAGTCAGGTGAAATGAATACTACTGTTGTTTATTTACTGCAGACATTTATCAGTGAAGGAAATGCTAGATTTCAGTTACAGGTCAGAGAAAATAAAGACCGTAAGTTGATTTTTTTCAATTCAAGCTCATGGACCCTTGGTTAAGAACCCCTCCCCTAGGGAATGCAGTACAGGATTTGGAATCACACTCACTTGTGTGTGTCCCCTGGTAACAAGACTTTGGGCAAGCCATGCCACCCCTCTGAATCTCAGACTCCCTGTGCAAAGGGGAAGGGCACAGATACCTCCCGCATGGGTTCCTGTGAGGACGCAACGAGATGCCTTATGTGAAATGCCTAGCAACAGATTTTGGCACAAGATGCATGCTAGAAAATGTTAGTTCTTTTGCTCTCTTTTAAAAATCTTTCCTAACTGGATTTTTTTATGTTGTAAAACAATGTATTCTCAATGTATTCAGCCAAACAAGACAGAAGTCTATTTCACAATGAGTTCTTCTGTCAGAGACCACTACTTGCCTACCCAGTATCCATTCACCATTTCTTTCTTCATAACACAATCTTTATATTATGGGAGCTGCCTGGTATACTCCAATATGGGGATAAGAAATATAGTATAATACAATATAGTATGGTAAATATAATATGGTAAATATAATATGATATGATATGATATGATATGATATGATATGATATGATATAATATAATATAATATAATATAATATAATATAATATAATATTGCAACCAGGTAAAACTACATTTTCCAGCCTCCTTTGTACTTAGGAGTGGTCATGTGACTAAATCCTCATCAGTGAGATGCAAGGGGAAGTTCCTGGTGGGCCTGCTGGGATAGCTCCCTAAAAGAGGCATAAATAATTCTTTCTGCATTCCTACCTGGGAGGTGGATGGCGTGGCTAGAGTGCCAGCCGCCATCTTAGAGCATTTGTGGCCTTGACGATAGACAGCGTGTGGTGGTAGACACCAAGGGTGGTGGAGGAGAAAGATAGAAGGAATCCGAGCTGATGACGGTTTTGAGCTGCTGCCACATGGCTTCCAGCCCATCTATCTCTGAACTTCCTTTTGGTGAGACAAAATAAGCCTCTTATTTGCAAAAGGCACGTAAGGTTTTCTATTACAGGGACCTGGATCTAATCGTAGCTGGTAGCTTCTCCACCCTGTCTAGCCCCACCTCATGACACAGCCCCTGTCAACAATTGCGTCTTTCCACAAATTTCTTTATGTTCATTGCAGAGGTATATTTATGTACACACACACACACACACACACACACACACGTAGTGGTGCCATGCTGTACACCGTGCTTTGAAATTGTTTAGCAATGTATCACAAGGTCAAATTTCCAGGTCAGCGTCCACGGGTCTCTAACATATTCTTTTTAATAGCACGCTGTTAATCTGTAGTGTGATTATATTATCATTTCTTTAAAAACTTTCCTATTGCTTTCCCATAGAGGTTTCCAGTTGCTGCTGCTGCTGTTTTTCTATGAACAGAACCATGCTATAGTAAACATCCTGTTATAAATACCCTTGCCCCTAGGCTTTTCTGTTTCAGGACAGACTGCCACAGAGGGATGATTTGTTCCTGTCCTTTTTAAGCCTTCCCATACCTCTTCCTCTTATAGATGAGGCAAGAAAAATCCTGAAAGGTGGTTTTCCAAAGATGAAAGAGAAAGAGAATGGGAACAATGCCTCCAGAATCTTCCCAATTATAATCCAAAATCCATGCCCCTTTTGGCAGTAGTATTTGTTGAATGGATGTCCAGATAATCTGGGCATGCTACCCCACTCTGCTTGAACACATCTGGCAGCAGGGGCTCACTACCTGTCTTGTTGTCCTTAGAGAATGTCGTCCTGCTAGAATGTTCTTTCTTTGTGTTACAATCTGATTCCATGAAATTTCTACTTCCTGGTCTGAGATCTGACTCCTGGGGTCCTGGAGAACCAGTCTACTTCCTCTGAGGACAGGTGGGGCCCACCAAGGCAGTTAGGAGAAAGACACTGGAAGTTGTCTGTCTGGGGATCTTCACGCTCAGGCATCACTTGTGCATGAATATGCATATTGTACTACTGGACAAGCAGTGAGGATGCAACGAGGATCGAGACAAGGTCCTGATCTCAAGGCGGTCACTCTCCAGGGTTGGTGGCCTCTCCCGGCAGTGTGGCCAATCTTCTGATACGCTCAGGTTTCGGGTAGTGTGAGAACCTCCAGAGATGGCCGCAGGGGCACGTTCAGAAGGAGGAGAGCGTGGAAACTGTGAGGATGGGGCTGAGGATTCATTTGGGAGAAGTAACTGCAAATGAAGTTGCTAATAAAGAAGAGGACAGCCTGCCCTGAAATGGTGGAAGAAAGCACTTCTGCTGTAAACATCCATTTGTTTTTCCTGGAAAGACTCCTTCCTCTCCAGCAGTTCTGTCCCCCTGGGACTCTCCCTCCCTCGCTTCCTGTTTCTCCATCCTACGCCCTGCTCTGGTGGAGACGGCATTTAGAAGGCGCGCTCTAGCTGCTTTTTCTCTCCCAAGGAAGCCTCTGACTTGAGCGTTACCAAGAGGGATCATATCAAGTACAACTCATACAAAGAGCTGGCAAAATAAAACTTAAAGCTAATCTTGGAAATCTCTAAAAATTACAGCTGAAAAAGTTCAAAGATGGACCGGCAGCCCTTAGGAGAAGAAAGAGCACGGGGTCTAAAGCCAGAGGGCCCGAAACTGGCCTCCTACCTCCTTCACGCAAGGCTGGGTACCTGCCCTCTCACCCCTCCTTGAGGGTCAGGTTGATTTCCCTGTGACGGAAAGAGGAGAGAATGGTGTCTACGTAAACGGTGGCTGCCGAGAGTGAAGAGACAACCTCTGGCAAGTGCTGTGCGCACTGGAGGTGGCCAGCCCCTTTGGGCGCCAGCTCCCCCCACTTGTATGTTCACCGGGCATGGTGTGGGCATGGGCGATGAACAGTCTCCCTTGTCTTCCTGGGTGGCTAAGGGTGTGCATGAATTTTCAGAAGGTCAGCTCTAAGAAACGTGGGTAAGAAAAGGCACATGACTGGGCACGGCCGCCAGGAGTCCAAAGTCTCCTTGGGCCCTTGTCCAAGTCCTGTGATGCACAGATGCCCCGTGAGGCTGCCAAGGCAGGGGCTGGGCTGCAGGTCCGGCGAGCCTCCCCTCCACGTGCTGACTGTGCGCGCTGTAGGCCAGGAGGTGACGGCAACCGTAGGGCGGTGCCCTCAAGGCTCTCCTGCCTCTACCTACCTGCGTCACCTGGGGCAAGTCAGCACCAGGCCCCTGCCGGGTGAAGTCCAGGTGCCGGGGCTCCTGCCTCGGTGATGAGTCCTTGTGGACGCTAACCATCTTAGTCTCCTGGGGCTGCTGCAACGAACGCTCCACAAACTGGGGGGTTTCAAACAACGGAACTTCATTGCCTTCCCAGCTCTGGAGGCCAGAAGTCCAAATCAAGGTGTCGGCAGGGCTGCACTCCCTCTGAAGCCCGTCGGGACAGGTCTGCCCCCTGCGTTTCTGGAGTGGCTTCCTGAAGTCCCTGGCATTCTTTGCCTCAGTCGTCCCATGGTGTTCTCACCCCACGTGTGTCCAAATTTCCCCTCCTTAGAGGGACACCAGGCACATTGGGTTAAGGGCCCAAGCTAATTCATTTTCACTTGCCTAATTCCATCTCTAATAGCGCTTTTTCCAAATAAGGTCGCATCCGCAGGTACTGGGGATGAGACCTTCAACATATCTTTTTGGGGGACACGAGTCAATCCGTCATGTCAGTCATGGGTGTGAAATGCCTCCTGAAGTTATTTCGTGGGGAGGATATCAAGGTGGGTGGAGCCTTTCCTGGTGCTGAAAATGCCTGGTCTCAGCACGGGAGTGCTTTGCCTTTGCGTCATGCACGGTGGGCCGGAGACTGACCATCATCTATGATAGACATCACTAGCAGGGCTGGACCGTCCCTCCACTCCAGTTCCCGCCCGGCTTGGCCCTCCAAGGTCCTGGCCTCGTTCGGCCCTGCACCTGGCCCATCACCTGCTGGTTGCGTCAGGGCAGCAGCCTGACCGCCGCTTTGGGTTTTGCTCAGCGAGCAAGGTGTCTACACGCCGAGGGGAGGGTGGGTGACCAAGACCCTCCCCAGATAACCGCTTGGTGGCTGCAACAAAGGGCCTCCCACTGCTATACCAGGTACGGGCTTTCCAGTAAGCTGCCTCTTTGAGCATCAAAGCCTTTTGTGAATCCCTGCATGGTACCAACCATTCTTGGGGAGACGTTATTATTTAAATTTCCATAAAATTCGTCTTTATGCCGAGTGCTTCATTTACATTATTTCGTTTGTTCCTCACGAAGACTTTTGAATTCTGGGACACTTCTAAGTACATTTATGCCTGTTTTACGGTACCTATGTGTATTTGAAGTGATAGTACGCTATGCGTGAAGCAAGCTTATTCAGTGGCCCTGTGTTTTAGCTTCCTAGGCTGCTGAAAACAAATACCATGAAACGGCTTGAACACGAGGAATTATTAGCTTACAGATTTGAGGCTGAGAAAAATGTCCAAATCCAGGCATCCTCAAGGTGACACTTCCTTCCTGAAGCCTGGCCCCCGGTGATCCTTGGCTCCTCTGCCACACGACCAGGCATGCGACGGTGTCTGCGGGTCTCTCCCTTCCTTTCTAGGCTTCGTTGATTTCAGCCTCTCGCCTCCATGGCTTTCTCCCTCTCAGTCTGTTTTTGTTCCATTTACAGAGGACTCCAGAGAGACGAGGAGTCTCATCCTGAATGAGGTGGGCCACACCTTGACTGAAGTGGCCTCTTCTGAAGATCTTACTTACACTGGGTTCACGCCCACAGGAGTGGATTCGATCTAAGCACTTGTTTTTCTGGGGTACATACAGCTTCAGTCTACCACATCCTGAAATGCCAGGTGCATGTGTGGCTTTGGGGGCCCCTCTCACTATTACTAACTCTTTGGCTATCCTAGCCAGGGGCACAGTAGAACATAGTGAGTGCATTAGTTAGAATATCAGCATGGCTGCTGTAATGGATAGTCTTAAAATAACAATGCCTTAAATAATACAGAAATGCTACTATCTTGCCCACAAAAGTTTGGATAGGCAGTCTGGCACTTGTATGGTGACGGCACAAAAATCATAACTCAGGCTTCGTCTATCTTGTTTTGTTATTCTCAATATGAAACCCCCATCTCATATTCCAGGATGGCTGTGTCAGCTCCATCTATCACATCGTCATTCCATCTAATGAGGAGGGGGAAATGTACTTTTTTTTGCTGGGTGTCTTTCTACCCAGTTAAGATTTCCACAGCTCTAAAGAGGAGAAGAATGGATATAAGAGGAACTGATATCAGCTAGGAATGTTAAGAGCACACACTTGGAGATTTGTAACTAGGAGCTTCAACCCCAGCTCCATCACTTCCTAGTTGTGTGACCCAGGGTGAATGTGTTGGTTAGCTATTGCTGCGTAACAAATTATTCAGACATTTTGCATCTTAAAACAATTAGCAGTTATTACCTCATACTTCCTATGGCTCAGGAATTTGGGGACACTTAGTTGGGTGGTCCTGGCTCAGGATCTCTCATGAGCTTGCAGTTAAGGCTTGCCTGGGGCTGCCATCACCTGGGGGCTTGACCAGGTTTCCAAGATGGCACCCTCACCTGGTGGTTGACAGGAGGCCTCCATTCCTGCCACATGGTTCTCGCTGCAGGGCTGCCTGAGGTTCCTCCCAACATGGCCACTGGTGTCCCCCAGAATGAGCAATTCAACAGGAAGGAAGCTGCAGGCCTCTTTTGACCCTGAGAACCTTGCACCATCACTTCTGCCACCTTCATTAGCCATTAAGTACAGCCCAGGCTCGTGCAGAGGAGAATGGGCTCTGCCTTTTGAAGGAAGGAGGAGCAAAGATTTTTGGAAATATTTAAAAACTGCCTCAGCAAATTAGTTATCCTTGCTGTTAAATAGCAATAACACTTGACTCATAGAGCTCGGGAGATATTTAAAAGAGACAATGTATGGGAAGTTCCAGGTACATTATAAGCACTCAGTAAAGTTACCTACTACTGTTGCCCCCTGCCTTTCTCTCCTATCCCTGATAAACATGACCTTGCCCTCCTGGTAACGTCAGTGTCCACTGCTGGCCCAGGAGCCCATCTCCAGCACCAGCACTGCCAAGATCTTATTAGGGGAAAGTGTTCCTAAAGACCCCTTGCTTCGGCCTGCTAAAAGCTGCTGGAGCAAAATGCCAGAAATGGGATTTCTTTTATCACAGTTCATTAGGTTAAAAGCTTACAGTTCTGAGGCTAGGAAATGTCCAAATCAAGGCATCATCAGAGATGCTGTCCCACCAAGGTTGGCTGCTGGTGACCCTGGACTCTTTCAATGCAGCAATGCGCATGGAGGCATCTGCTTCTCTTCTGGGGCTCCTTCTTCAGCTTTTGGCTGCTCCCTCTGTGGCTCCATCGTGGCTCCTTTCTGAGCTTCTGATTTCTTTCTTTCTGTCTCTAAAGCTTTTTTCCTGTGTGTCTCTGCTTTCAGTCCTCCATTTATAAAGGCCTCCAGCAAGAGGACCAAGACCTACCCTGGGCCATGACTTAATGAAGCAATCCAGGCAAAGGCCCCCAACTGAATCCATCCAAAGTTCCCAAACCCACAAGAATGGATTAGGGAAGTGGGTGTGGCTCAAGCAATTGAGCTCCCACCTACCTCATGGGAGGTCTGTGGTTTGGTTTCCAATCTCTCCTAAAGAAGACAGTGAGCTGGCACAACAAGCTGACACAAGAAGATGATGCAAAAAGAGACACAAGAAGAAAAACATAATGAGAGACATGACGAAGTGGGGCGCAGTGGTTCCCAGTGCCTCCTAAAGAAGACAGCAAGCTGACATGACAGGCAAGCATGGCGAGTGATGCAACAAGATGATGTAACAAGAGACATGGGAGGAAAAACAGAATGAGAGACCCAACCAAGCAGGGAACAGGGGTGGCTTAAGTAAGTGAGTGCCTCCCTCCCACATCAGAGGTCCCAGGGTCAGTTCCAAGTGCCTCCTAAGGGAACAAAGAAGATGAACAGACACAGCAAGTGCAAATAATGAGGGATTAGGGAGAAATAAATAAATAGAATAAATCTTAAAAAAAAAAAAAAAAAGAATGGATTAGCTCCAAGAACACATGATCTTTTCTAGGATCCACAAAAAGCTGCCAACTGTCACATCACTCATAACAGCAAACATACGTCATTTAAGACCCATGCTGTGAAGAGCAGCAGTGGGCATTTCTGTTCCCAGCTAAGTCATATGGCAAGAGCATAAACCCAATTCATGCCTCCCTCTGTGAGCAAGCTTTGAAATTAGGTCATTGGCATATTGGGGAGGTTGAATTATTTTGAATTTTCATGTTGAGAGAGAAATTTTTATATTTTTACATTGTGTGACTTGAACATCACAGAATCCAGATTCACTTAGAATGTGCCTGGGTTGTGTTTGCAGGTCTGTTTCTGTCACCAGATAGGAATTCTTTGATGACAGACACTGGGGTCCTCATAAGGTGGGTTAGTTCTCTAAGCCTCCTTTTTCCTCCCCTCTAAAGTGCGCGATGCCACTAACCCACAGGGCTGTTGGGAGCATTTGACGGCATGATGCTGTGACGGGTTTGGCAAAGGCCTGTTGCCTGGTGAAAGCTCGCTAACTGGTAACTAATCATCTTACCACTGGTAGTAACCAGAGAAAGCCTTTTCTCATGCTCCAAGTGACAAAGCTCAGGAGAACCAAGGTCGGGAGATGTCAAAGGTAAAAGGCAGGGCCGGGGAACAGCGAGGATGGGGAGACATCCCAAACAAGGAATCCGAGGCCAGAGAAGTCGGGGCTCCAGCAGGCCCTGGGCCCGAGGCGCTCGGGAGCCGGCAGACCCCCCTGCCATGGGTTAGAAATGGGGGCTGGTCTTGGCACAGCCAGGAAGCTGGAGAGCGGGCAGCTTGCAGACCCTCTTCTGGAAGGAGCTTCCTACGCTTTCTTTAGCTGTGGATCCCAGCTCCCGGCCCTGGCCTGCGCTGCAAGCCCAGCACATCCCAGACTGGCCTTCTCAGCCTCGCTCCTCGCCACGCTGCCCCGTGGGCTGTAGACCCCGGCCCTCTTCTGGGCGCAGCTTCCTGGCCCCTCGCCAGCTGCCCTGCTGCACCTCGGTTCTCGTGGTGGTTTCTGGGGGCTCCCCAGCACAGCTCCACAAGCCAGTGCCTTAAAACAGCAGAAACGTATTTCCTCCCGTCATGCAGGCTGTCAGTCTGAATCAAGGCGTCAGCAGGGCCGTGCTGCCTCGGGAGACCCTGGGAAAGGAGGCTTCCCGGCCTCCCCCGCTCCTGCCGGTCCTGGCCATCCTTGGCCTCCTTGGCTCGCGGCAGTGTCACTCCAGCTCTGCCTCGACTTCCCCGGCCTCCTCCCTCTGTCTCTCCTCCTCTTTTTATGTGGACCGGTCATGTCGGGTTAGGGCACCTCCTACTCCAGCACGACCTCATCCTAACGTGACATGTGCGACGACCCTATTGCCAAACAGCTCACATGCCCAGGTGCTGAGGTGGGGACTTCAGCACGGATTTTGGGGGACACAGCTCAACACCCTCACACCCCTCACCCGCCCGGAGGTCACTCAGCCTGCTCCATCCTTTGGACCTTGTCTCCTGCATTGGACGCCCCTCCTGGCCTTGCCGGCTGGGGCCGCTCCTTAGGCCACCCCATCCTCCACCCAGATGCCCCCACGGCCCTCTTCGCTGTGGCCATGCCCCAGCTCAGAACCCTTCTGTGGCTTTCTCTGACACACAGCAGAGAAGACCTGGCAAACCAGGACCTCCTCGGGAGGAGAAGGCATTTTCAGTTCACCCCCAGGGCTTAGCTCGGTCTACACCCAGACCCACCTCCTCTTTACTATTTCCTACGTTCTCTCTTGCTGTGGTCCCCTCGGACCCCCTCGTCTGGCATCAGGCCCTGGCAAGTCCGACTGGACTTGACCCTCTCCTTGTGCCTCCTGAGACCCACTGTCAGAATTCATCTTTCTTCCCAGTCCACCTGTCACACTTTGTACCTCTCCGATAGCTTATCTCCACTTTCCTGATAAACGGTGGTTTGTGTAGCTAATGATTTCTCTTGGCGAGGTCATAGATCAGGGACTTTTCCTTATTCAGTTTCATAAACACGATGGGTATGGGTCGATCCTCAAAATCCTTAACCACCTGTCGAGTGTCTCACTGAAGAGAACGCCTGGCTGTGGAATGAGCCCGACTTCCCTGGCACTTACTAGGCAGAAAACATGTCTTTAGTGAATATTCCTACTCATGAACTAATTAAATCCCCAGCTTTGCCCAGGGTTGACTTAAACGTACTTGTATACTTAGCCTATTTACTTCCCTTAGAGCACGTTTTCTTCAGTCCTCTCCCCTCCAGGAAAAGCATATCCCCACGCGCCACTCGTCCACCTGTTGAAGAACCCTCCGCTGGCACCCCCCATGCCAGGCCCTGGGTTCGGCACCAAGGTACGCTGGTGACCACGAGCACGTCTCTGCGGTCAAGGAACTTGGGCCCAGACCACTGTAATAAGACCAGAAAAAAATAAAAAAATAATAAAAAAAAACAACGAACAGTAATTGCACAGTGCAGAGGGTGAAGGAAAACAGGACAGATGCTGAGGTGTGTGGATGGAGTGGACGAGCTGAATATGTAAAAGCTGAGACAAATTCAGCCCTCGAGAAACCTGGGGGTGCAGCATTTCAGGCACAGGCAAGAAGAGGTGCAAAGGTCTTCAGATGGAAAGGAGTGGGTCTCTTGGAGGGAACGAGAGAAGGCGCTGGAGGCAGGGGCAGGGAGCCAAGGGAGAGGTAGGGGAGGGAGGGGAGGCCCAGTCTCTGGACAGTGCAGGACCTTGGCGGCCCTGTAGAGAGTCTGGACTATGTTAGAGTGTCTGCGAACCCCAAGAGGGTTTTTTGTATTTTTTTTTTTTTTGTATTTATTTATTTTCTTTCCCCTCCCCCGCTTGCAGCTTGCTTGCTGTCTGCTCTCTGTGTCCATTTGCTGCGTGTTCCTCTGTATTCTTGCTTGTCTCCCTCTTGTTGCATCACCTTGCTGAGTTGGGCGCTCGCGGGCTGGGCAGCCCTCTGTGGCAGCTGTGGGCCTGGCATCACTCTGTGTCACTTGTGGGTTGGGTGGCACTCCCGCAGTGTGTGGGCGAGCCTGCCTTCACAAGGAGGCCCTGGCACGTGAACCCAGGGCCTCCCACATGGTAGACGGGAGCTCATCTGATGGCGCCACAGCCGCTTCCCCCTGCTGGAGGCTTTTAATCAGGCTTTCCTCAATTGTTTTTGAATAAGCTTCTGCCACTTGGATGCATGAGCTTTCTGATTCCTCGACTTCCACAGGAGCAACTGACAGCTGTCATTTCTTCTGACCCGAGCCCTTGCTCATGAAGCTGCCCCCAGCCATCAAACATCTAGTGGGGAATTCCAAGGAGGCTGCTCTGGGGATGGGGTCCTCACTGCCCCAGAGTTTAAGGTGGTCTGCTATGCAGCCCCGAGGGTTCACCAGGCTCAAGGAACAACACCCTGGGTCATTAGGAGTCCAGGGATGACAAAGTGTCCTCAGCCCTCTCTTTGCACCGATGAGGAGGGCAAGCCCAATGCCTTTCCATCCTTCTGGAGCCTCTCTTCCAGGCTGCGAGGTCCTGTTGGACTCTTCTTGAGTTTGGAATCTGTATTGGGGCAAGGGTGACAAGTAAGGTCCTGGGAGCTGCCAGGGCTTCTCCACATGGAGCCTGCTCTAGGGAACATCTTCTGGCCTTCCCTGCCCCTGCTGTGTTCTTGAAGTCCTGGCCCTGCTTCATGCCTCCTTCCACATCTTTCTTGCAGGCTCTGCTGAGTCTTCATCTCACTGGCGCGTAATTGTGCCATCTTGCCTTAGACTCCACCAGGACTTCACACTAGTAGGGCTGGGGAAAGACAAACTGATGGCCAATTACACCCAAGGAAATGTGCTAATACATACATGTGTATTATCTCATTGAAACCTGTATGCATCACTAGCCCAACTTCTGATTTTCAAACAGAGACACTGAGGCTAAGACAGGTGGAGGGACCTGTGCAGGGTCACACTGCTGGACAGAGCATGCATCCACACCAAGGCATGGCCCTATGTAAGTGATACTTTTTTCCCATGTGGTCAACGAGTATTCGCATCGTTATATTTTAGTTCACATTTCCAGGGATTGGCAGTTCAGTTTGTCACATGTACCATATCTATGTGGGGACAGCCCAGTCTAAGATCCTTGGGACTCAGAGATGAATAAGTCATGGTCACTGCACTCAAGATATGGTCGTAAAGAAAAATGGGTCAGAATTCATGCTTTGGAGTTCTGGTCCTTGTGATGTGACTGTGCTGAGCAAATAACTTATTCTCTCTTATCCTGAGTTTCATTTCTAAAATTGGGAGAATAGCTGTACCTACCTCGCAGACCTCACAGGATTCTTATAAGAATTGAGATATAATCAATAAGAACTTCCCTGCCCTTTGCTCCAATTTGGAGACCAAGGATGAAAACTTGAACGTCCATCTCTACTTGGCAGTAACAAGGCGACACGCTACCTTCCCATCGCACCCCTAATTTCCACTGCTGGAACAGTGTCAGAAAAATCCAACAAAAACAGGAGGTCTAAATAAGATCCACAGTCTCAATAACATAATATGGAAATGTCCAAGTTTCAATAGAAAATCATTCATCATACCAAGAATCAGGAAACTTTCAAACTAATTGAAAAAGGATAATCAATAGATGCCAACACTGAGATGATAGAGATGTGTGAATTATCTGACAAAGATTTTACATTAGCCATCATAAGAAATCTTCAACAAGCTATTAAGAACACACTTGAAACAAATGAAAAAAATAGAAATCCTCAGCAAAGAAAGAATACAAAGAAGGACGAAATGGAAATGGTAGAAGTGAAAAATGCAATTACCAAAGTAAAAAGCTCAGTGGGTGCATTCAGCAGCATGATTGAAGTATAATCCTAGCCATTATCATTACTGTTACTAATATCATTAGAGGCTTGATGTGGAAAAACTGTAATAGATACATTAATTTCAGGGTTAGTCTCCTTTGCCTCCTGCAAGTACCCCAAATGCTCCTGAAAACCTGGGGACCATGAGTGACACCTATGCATGTTGAGAGCCCCGCCAGGCCTGGCTCAGCAGAGCTCCATGCTTAGGTGTTAGTGAAATTTTAATTTTGCTGTGAGGCCACTAAGATATAGATGAAGCTCCTGACGGAGTTAACAGTCTCCCCCCAGCCTGGGAGTACTCAGGGCAGCATGGACCCAGCTCTCTGCATTGGGGCCAGTGTTTCTAGTTTAATCCAGCTTATCCAAAGCACCACTGAGAAGCTACTGAAACTTGTCATTCTCATCCTTTAGTGGCCCCTCTGAAGACCTTCCCCAATGCTACCAATGAGAGGAAAACTAGGAAATCCTCTGTTCCTATGGTATTATCTCTGTTGTGGTATTGACCCTGGGAGCCTGGTTATTGCATTACCTCTCCACGTGCCTGACAATGTCTTTTTTTGCTCTGTAAGACTGAACTCTTGAAAGGCAGGGTTCCTGTTTCCCTTTATGCCTAACTTTGAACCAGAGGGCCCAACAAGGCTTTGATAAACTAAGTTAGGGGTCAGATACTTTTTGTGTAAAAAGCCAAAGAGTAAGAATTTTAGGCTTGCAGGCAGGTCATATGGTCTCTGTTGCAGCTTCTCAACTCTGTGTTTTAGTGAAAGCAGCTGTAGCCAATGTGCAAATGAATGGGTGTGGCTGTGCTCCAATAAAACTTTATTTACACAAATAGAGAGCAAATGGATTTGCCTTCTGGCCCATAGTTTGCTGACCCCTAAATTAAGTCATGCTCAGTTGCTACCTATGGCCAATTTTGGTAAAATTACCAGTGATTAAAAACACAGATCTAGGGTCAGTCAAACATGAATTTAAATCCTGCTTCTACTTTTTACTAGCTTTTTTTTTTTTAGATTTATTTTTTATTTATTTCTCTCCCCTTCCCCGCCCCCCAGTTGTCTGCTCTCTGTGTCCATTTGCTGTATGTTCTTCTGTGACCGCTTCTATCCTTATCAGTAGCACTGGGAATCTGTGTTTCTTTTTTGTTAAGGCATCTTGTTGTGTCAGCTCGCCATGTGTGCAGCACCATTCTTGGGCAGGCTGCACTTTCTTTCGCGCTGGGCGGCTCTCCTTACGGGGTGTACTCCTTGCATGTGGGGCTCCCCTATGCGGGGGACAGCCCTCCGTGGCAGGGCACTACTTGCACGCATGAGCACTGTACATGGGCCAGCTCCACACAGGTCAAGGAGGCCTGGGGTTTGAACCACGGACCTCCCATGTGGTAGATGGACGCCCTATCCATTGGGCCAAGTCTGCTTCCCTTTACTAGCTTTTTTGAAATTCAAGTTTTTCATCTATAAAATGAGGAAAGTTATTGTAGCTTCCACTTAGGTTTATTGGGTGAGAGCAATAAAATTGTGCATGTAAAGTAACCTTAGTATCTGGCACGTGGTTAAGATCTCAATAAATGCTAGCTACATTTTTTGCTATCATTATCATTCCAAATATTATTATAAATTAGAGTGCTTAGCTCCCAGCATGAGCTTAATATATATTTGCTCCCTGTTCATTCCAGAAACTCTCTTCTGCCTTCTCTTAAAGCATTTTACTTGCCAACTTGTTCCCAGCCTGAAGGGAACAACTTACAAAACTCTACCCTTCAGGACTGGCAGGATCTTTGCAGAATGTTGAGTCTGGCCCTTGGTTTTTCATCTGGGAAAACTGAGATAGAGAAAGGAAAGGAATTAACCAAGGACTCCCTTGAGTAAGTGGCAGAGTCAGAATTGAGTCCAGCCTGCTAGTTTAATCTTTCTTTTCACCAACTTCACATTTTAAGTTAGGATTCTAGGTTCTTGGAAATCCAGCCTGGGCTTGCTAGAGAGGACAGGGGAGGGAAGAAAGCTGTCTTGCCTTCCACTCACTGATTCAAGAAATATTCACTGAGCATCATATTGTCATTAAGCTTTCTAACAGTTAGCTCTTGCTGTGTAACAAACCACCCCTGAATTCAGTGGCTTGAAACAATTCGCATTTGTTATTGCTCTCTAGTCTGTGGGTCAGTGGTAGTTCTGTTGATTGGGTCAGGCTTGGCTGATTTGGCTGGGCTTGCTCCGGCACCTGTGGTCAGCTGGGAGATGGGCTGACAAAGATGCCTGGGATACATGTCTCCTGCCTTCCATTAGGCTAGTCTGGCCTTGTCCTTATGGTGGAAGACGGATTCCAAGAGACCGCGTGGAATGAATTCAAGGCCTCTGGAGGCCTTGATTGGGAGCCAACCCCGCATCTCTTCTGCTGCACTTTGTTAGCTACAGCAAGTGACAAGGCGGGCCAGGGTTCCAGGACGGGGTGGGCGGAGTCAGCGTCCACCTCTTGATGGGCAGAACTACAAAATCACAGCGTGAAGGGGCATGGCTGCAGGAGGACTGGACAATCACGGCCAATTTTGCTGTTTACTGTGGGGCTCATCTCAAATATTTTGCTTCTGTTCCTTCTGGTTGTTTAGGGTTGTGTGAGCTGCTTTGGTCCATGAAAAGAAGTGAAGTATGGGAAACGGACTTTGGCCCAGTGGTTAGGGCGTCCGTCTACCATATGGGAGGTCTGCGGTTCAAACCCCAGGCCTCCTCGACCCGTGTGGAGCTGGCCATGCGCAGTGCTGATGCGCGCAAGGAGTGCCGTGCCACGCAAGGGTGTCCCCCGCGTGGGGGAGCCCCACGCGCAAGGAGTGCGCCCGTGAGGAGAGCCGCCCAGCGTGAAAAGAAAGAGCAGCCTGCCCAGGAATGGCGCCGCCCACACTTCCCGTGCCGCTGACGACAACAGAAGCGGACAAAGAAACAAGACGCAGCAAATAGACACCAAGAACAGACAACCAGGGGAGGGGGGGGGAATTAAATAAATAAATAAATCTTTAAAAAAAAAAAAAAAAAGAAGTGAAGTATGTTACTTCTGAGTGAGATCTTCAAAACCCAGCTTGCAATTCACCACATTCCCTTCTTCCTGCTGTGGAAAGGGAAAGATCAAGATGAGGGCCTCTATCACCCAAATGACTGCGTGACCATGGTGATCAGATCCCAACCCCCACACTGTACAAGACACACCACGAAACAAGCCCTGAGAGTTCTCAGTCACGGAGATCTGGGTTATTTGTCACTGCAGCATAACCTATTTTATCCTGACTGACATGAGCACCTACTACGTGCCCGGCACTGCCCCCTTGGTAGAATTTGTGAATAGGAAAGTCATAAACTTCGCCCTTGATGAGTTTGCACTTTTGTGAGGGAGAAATACGATAAACAAGCAAACAAATAGAGGCACAAACACATATAATCATGATAAATATGAAGGAGAATTACAGGACAGCGAAAAGAAGGCGAACGAGAGGAAAGGTCAACCAACTTCGACAAAGCGGCTAAACAAAGCTTCTCTGGGAAGGCAACACTTAAGGCAAGATGTGGAGGCTGACAGGAAGGCAGCCGAGGCAGAGTGGAAACAAAAACAAAGCATTCCAGGTGAGGGATCACAGGTGAGAGGCCCGAGGCTGGAGGAGGAGGTGAAGGCAGGTCCCTGGGGCAGGAGAGAAGTGGGTCAGTGAGGGCGTGGGGATGAGGGCACGAGGGGAGGGCGTCCAGCCCCGCAGGGCCTCAGGGTGGTGGTGCTTCTCTGAGGTGGGTGGGAAGCCCCTCAGCGGCCCCCGGGGTGGGGCCTCAGCCCTGGAGGGCGGCCTCCTGTTTCCACTGCATGGGTGGTGGGGTGGGGAGGGTGTTGTCTCCTGGACGTAAACTCAGGAGGCTCCAGAGCTCACTGAGCCTGGCGGCTCTGCCGCCTCAGCAAAAGGGAAGTGTGACTTCCCCACGGTATTTTTAACTCCCACAACAGCCACTTCTCTCTTCCTGCTTGGCTGAAGCACTGGGTGGGGGAGGCTGGTCCTAAGGCCCCTCCCTGTACCCCGGAACCAGCCCCAGAGCCTGAGGCGGGGAGTGCAGGGCAGGGGACCCCGGGAAGCGAGTGCAGGTGCCCCCGCCAGCCTCGTGCAGGGGCATGCGGGCCAGGGCGGCAGGCGGGGCAGTGACGGCCGGTGGAGGGGACCCCAGACCGCGGGCGTCCCCTCGGAGCCTCAGCCCCTTCTCCCCACCAGCCGTGGGCAGCCCTGTCGTTGAACAGGTGGAGCCTCACTGCCTGGGGTTTGCTGTGGAAACTCCGCATTCCCCGCCACCCACTTCAACCCTGGGCCCCTGCGCCGGGGCAGGGGGTCTGGGTGTAGAGGGAACGCTCAGCTGCATGGCGCACGTGGGCTGGGGGGCGGAGGCACGCGGGGCCCGGGCTGTGGCTCCTTCACCCCGGACTCTCCTCAGGTCTTCACACGCACGCACACTCACATGTCACACAAGCACACCCATGCACACTCAGATACACAATGAACACGCAAACCCTCCCACAAACCCGTGCAGGCACACACACACACTTTCACAGTCACATGCATTCTCACACCCATATACAATCACACGCACTCACACACATGCACTTCCCCACACACACACTCATGCCTGCGCTTACACAAGCACACTGCACACACAAACCCTCCCATAAACATACCCATGCCGGCACACACACACTCTTTCACACTCACATGCATTCTGGCACACATATTCAATCACACACATTCATACACATGCACTCCCCCCCCCCACTCATGCCTGCACTTACACAAGCACACGTGCTCACACACTCACACGCTCTTCCTCTGCATCTCAGAGCACAGCAGGCTAGAGAAGGAGGGTCTGAGCGGGTGACACTGGTTTGGGAAGGGGTCCCTTACATGCGGCTCCCTGTCACCTGAGGCACCCTCCTTTAAGTCTGGGGAAAACACTGTCCTGAGGTGTCTGTATTGGTTTCCTGCAGCTGCAGACTTGGTGGCTTAAGACAACAGACCTTGGCTCCCCAAGGATAATGGGGTCCTCCGATGTGAGAGCAGAAGGGGGCTTAAAGCTGCTCCAAGCCCCCGTTGACAGATGAGGAAACTGAGGCCCATAAATGGTGGGCAGTGCGCCCTTCATCCTTCCTCTGTCCTGCCAGGCAGGGACAGACAGACACTGCTGTGTCACCTGGAAGAGGGGGGTCTCCACTCCAGCTCTGGGGCCTGCCGCATGGTCTCTCCCTTGGAGAGGGGAACCCCCCACCTTCCTGGAGGTTCAGGGGCGACGTGATGGGCTCCTTGTTTCCTGCTCAGGGGGCTCGGAGGCTGCGGGGTGGCCAGGCCCCCCTCTCCGGAGGCACGGCCTTCTTTGGGCCAGGCCTCTGAGACAGTGTGCCCCTGCCTCACAGAGAAGGGACTCGACTTGCCCGAGTCGGTGGAGTGGCAGGAGCCTTGGGACTCCTCTGGGGGTCCTGGGCTCTGCGAGTCTGCGCTCAGCCTCTCCAGGGGGTTCGCCGGGTCCTCCCGTTACGGACCGGCCAGCCCGGGCTGCCCACGAGACGTTGCTCTGTTGGCTTGGGAACAACACAGCCAAACGCTGCGCTAGGGAGGCTCTTGTGCTCGCCTCCCCGGGTCTCCCGGGCTGAGCTCTTGCAGAGTCGACTGTCCTGTGCGTGAAGGTCTTACAGCGTTGGGCCACGGCCGGCCAGAGGACAGGTGTTCTCTGCGCCTGGGCAGGGCGGTGTAGGAGGTGGCCTTCTTCCTGCCCCGGGACCAGCCCTTGACTCATGACCTGATCTGGTACCACCTGGGTCTTCTGGGGCCAGAGGACCAGGTGTGGCAGAGCCACCCAGGGGGCTGCTTCTCCTCTCCCTGCTCTGCGGGGGCTTCCATGCCCAGCGCAGGATGCCGGGAAGAGAGGGCCCCTCCCCGAGCCGGGCTCTGGCGGGGCTGACAGCTGGTTTTCTCCACCCCATCTGACCAGGAGGGTGGGCCCTTCCCAGGGGCTGAGGCCAGGAGCGGAGCCCGCTGCAACGCTGCTTCACAGAGGCTTGTGGCCCGGAGGGTGTGTCTACACAACTCGGTTCTCTGGCCCCAGGGTTCTGGGAAGCAGTCCAGGCTTGAGCAAACTTATCAAATTCTTTTCTTTACCCACCCAGCATTGGATTTCATGGAAAACAAAATAAAGAGAGAGAGAGGAGGAGAGAGAAAACATGCCGCAACTTAACACGATGCAGCCGGGGCACGGCTTTTCGAGTCTTTCTCAGCTGCCTTTCCACACGCGGCCACCTATTGATGGGGTGCACTTGGCACGCTCTCTCCGAGCCTCAGTTTCCCTGGTCCCTGTGTTTTGGAAAACAGTGTAGTGATGCAGCCCCCAGCGCGTGTCGAAGGCTGGGCCCTGGATCCTGAGCGTCACGGCTTAGGCCCTGACACGGAGCCGGCAGCCGAGGGAGGCGGAGGTGACGCCCTTGCAGCCCTCCCTGCCACGCAGCCCGCGGGGTCTTCTGGCGATGCCCCTTGCCCCTCGTTCGACTTCTGTGCTGATGCAGAAACTTCTTCTCCTCCATCGCCTGCCCAGCTACTTCTTGCCAGACACTCCAGCAAGGTGCTGCCGCTGCTGGACAAGTGGTAGGCTGGGGGCCTCCAGCTGGGGCGTCCTCGAGCCCGTGGGCTCTCTGGTCTTTTTGATCACCTGGAATGGCCTCCTCACCTTAGCGCCCTCTTCCCCAGCCCGAGCGTAGCCAGCGCGCGTTTCGGCAGCCCAGCGTCCTTTCCCTCTTGATCCGAACTGCCCCCTGAGTTTCGTTTGAAGGGTGGCTCCTTGCTCCCTGGGCAGCCTCGCTCACCGGGCTACACCCCTGGGCCGGCCTGGCGTGGGGTCAGGCTGGCCCGTTGCACCGTGCGCCTGGGCTTGGACTCCAGCAGAATAACAAAAGCGTGGAGAAGTGGGCAGGAGCCCTTCGTTCCAGGGATGGGGCCTCGGGGTCCCGAGGAACAGCCCCCCAAAGACGCCCATGTCCTGCTATCCCCATGAAGACATCACCTCCCAAGGCCAAGGGAGCTTTGCTGACGTGATGCAGTGAAGGTCCCTGAGATGGGAGGAGACCTGGACCCTCGGGGCAGGGGTCCTTATGGGGGAGACCGGAGGGCCAGGTCAGGCAGAGAAGAAGGCCAGGTGAGGATGGAGGCAGAGGGGAGAAGAGGCGCTGCCGGGGCCCACGAGCATGGAAGGCGGGCGGCCTCTAGAACCAGAAGGTTCTCCTGCAGAGCCTTGGCAAGGTGCAGCCCCACGAGGCTCGCTGCCGACATCTGACATCTGACCCCCAGAATTGTAAGGGAATACATTTACGTGGCTCGAGGGCCCTCGTTGGCGGTAGTTCGAGAGGGCAGCAGCGGGCAATCCCTGGAGGATCTGCTCGCACACCCACCCTGCGGCCCCGAGCGCCCGCCGCCTGCCCTCTCCAGAGCCCATGCCTCGGCCCTCCGTCCCCCGCCGCCGGCCGCCCACCGCTCCAGCGCCCTGCTCGGCCCACGGCCCCATGCTGTCCTCCGCCGTGCGGGGTGCTGCTGACTCCTCCGTGGACGCCCCTGCGGCCCTGTATTTTGCATCTGGTGGGCAGTTTTGACTCACGAGAGCTCATCAACCCTGTGCTGGTGATCGTGTGTCTGGGCTTGTCACAAGGACCCAGAGGAAGAAGGTTTGACTGGAAGCCGCAGAGGCAAGTTCTCAGGTTCCTTGAGTTGCCTTTAAGGAGACGGTGGAGAAAAAGATATGCTGAGGCGGAGCAGGCCGGCCTGGCATCTCACTGCAGCCCGGGAGGGTCAGGCACTGCTGTGGATGTTCAGGTGGTAGACGGCTCCGCGAGGCCCCCGTGCAGCCTCCAGGGCTGAGGGAGAGCAGGGCAGGCAGGAGCCGCGGGCCCGGGCAGCCAGCCGAGGCCTCCCTCTGGCCGGGACTGGGTTACTGCTCGCACCTGTTTCCAAAAGGCTGTGCCTCCCGAAGAGGCCCCAGGAGCCCCTGGCTCCTTCAATACTGTACCTGCCTCACCCCGTGGGCTCCTGGAGGCCAAGGGCAGGCTCACCTTTATCTCGAGTCCCCAGCGCCTGGCCCAGGTGCCCAAAGGACATGAGGGATCAAGATTTTCCTCCCTCGTGTCCCGTCGGGCCTGAGTTAAAGCTCCAGCTCCACCTGAGAGCCCACCTCCAGGAAGCCACTGGGCCTGCCTGCTGCTCCTTGGCTGGGTGGGTGGGGGGGTAAGGAGCCTGCGGTGAGCGCGCGGGTCCCCTCGGATCTCCCAGTGTTGGCTCGGAGCCCCCGCAGCCCCCAGCACAGGCCTGGCACAGGGAGAGGACCCAGAGGGTCTGCCGTGTGCACCTCGGGGCTACCTCTGGGAGCCACGTCCTCCTCTCTCCCCACCACCACCTCCATTTCTTACCTCGATGATTCACGCTGGCTGCTCCTCGACCAGCAGTGGAAGGGAGCCGGCGGCTCTTCCCTGCTGCCCCCACGGAGGTTCCCGCTGACCTCAGCTTCCTCTCCCAGCCTGGCCCCCTTGCTCCCATCGCTCCGGCCGAAGGAGGTCCTCGAACTCCCCATTCACCACTGAGGCCTCTTCCCCCCCACGTCCCCAGCCCCCAAGCCAGGTCCATGAGGAGGAAGTAAGCGGCCGCCCTGGGCAAGGACTGAATGAGTTCTTCCATCTCCTGCTGTGTGGCCTTGGGCAGGTGACTCAGCCTCTCTGGCCTCTGCTTTCTCACTGGTCTGATGGGAAAAATAATAGACCTCCTCCTGAGGGGCACCGGGAAGATTTAAGGAATGACTGTGGGTAGAGCTTGGAGCTGCGCCTGGTATACATGTTATTTTATTTTAATTTTTTTAAAGATTTATTTTTTATTTATTTCTCCCCCTTCCTCCCCCCCCCATTGTCTGTTCTCTGTGTCCATTTGCTGTATGTTCTTCTGTGACTACTTTTGTCCTTATCAGTGGCACCGGGAATTTATGTTTCTTTTTGTTGCGTCATGTTGTTGTGTCAACTCTCCGTGTGGGTGGTGCCATTCCTGGGCAGGCTGCACTTTCTTTCACGCTGGGCGACTCTCCTTACGGGGTGCACTCCTTGCGCGTGGGGCTCCCCTACACGGGGGACACCCCTGCGTGGCATGGCACTCCTTGCGCGCATCAGCACTGCGCATGGGCCAGCTCCACACGGGTCAAGGAGGCCCTGGGTTTGAACCCTGGACCTCCTGTGTGGTAGGCGGACACCCTATCCATTGGGCCAAGTCCACTTCCCTACTTGTTATTTTATGCTATAATTACTGCCCCATCCTTTAGCATAGACCATCTGCTCAGGTGCTTTGGGGCTCAAATGCCTGTCCTCCTGAGAAGGCGCTTTGACTCTGCCTCTCCCAGGAGGGCTGGGATCCCCCATCTCAGCAGCCTCTCATAGCAGACCCCCCCTCCCAGGATGGCCCCCGGGCTGTGCGACACCCACATCGTTTACGTCTCAGGAGGTCCCCTAAGTCTGCGAGCTCTTTGAGAACAGGGGTTTTTGTGTTTCCCCACCACTGAGCACAGGACTGGCACTTAGCAGGTGCTCCTGACATTTTCTTGGATGCATACCACTGCTGACAATAATCGTGGCTTGCATTTTTGTTCTCAAGACAAATCTCCATGGCCGGGACGGTGATGACCCCCATTGTACAGATGAGGGAACTCAGATTTGGAGGAGGAAAGGGAATTTTCAGGCTCACCCAATGGGGAAATAGCAGGCCAGGGTACAAGCCCAGGCTGGTCAATTCCAAGCTTGGGTTCTCACCCCCTGCCTTACTACATCCTCTAGCATCAGGTCCTGCCGCTTAGGACAGAAAACCCCAAATGACAGTGGCCTCAATAGGAAGGATATCATTTTTCTTTTGTGTAAAAGAATCCCAGAGGGAGTCAGCCCTAGGCAGGCATGGCAGGATGACATTCTCACCAGGGACCCATCCTCAGCACATAGCTGCCAACCTCAAGCTCTCATGGTCTAAGATGACTGCCACAGCTCCAGCCACAATGCCCTTTTTCCAGGGCACCCCCAGGAAGAGACGGGTCAGGATGGGGCACACCTGCGTTTAAAAGCAACTTGCATGAAGTGCCATGTATTTGTTTTCTATTGCTGTGTAATAGATTATTGTAAACTTAGTAGCTTAAAACAACACACACTTCTTATCTCACAGTCTCTGCAGATCAGAAGTCTAGCTGGGTTTTCTCTTCCATGATGCTGAGATGATGTCACTGGGCTGTGTTCTTACCAGAGGCTCCGCCGAGGACGGACCTGCTTCCAAGCTCATGTGGCTGTTGGGAGAATTCAGGTCCATGTGGCCAGCTTCTTACTGAGGCCCGCAGCCCCTAGAAACCACCTGCAGTTTCTTGCCAAGTTGGCTCCCCAAAAGAGCCGCTTACTTCCCTACACCAGCAAGATAGAGTGTGCCTCCTGGCAGGACAGGCGCCGCATGTCCCAGGATGTAAGCGTGCAGGCACGCACACGTGGCAGCGTGCACAATCACATCTGCCCATCCCCTTTGCTATATTGTCAATTGCTGGAAACGAGTTGAAGGCCCCGCCCAGACCTCAGGGACGAGGACCGCACAGGGCAGGAGCAGCAGGGCGAGGCTCATGGGCTGCCACCTGTCGGTCGGCCACATCCACCTGCGTCCCCTTCTTGGCACCAAGACTCGGTGGCGATGACTTTCCTGGCTTTGTAAAATTGGCAGCCACTCCACCCAGACTCTCGGCTCCAGACCTTTCGCTGATGGCTCAGGTCCCGTTAACGCACAGAAGCAGCCGTTCCTCAGATCCCAGTCCCCGACCACCCCCGGCCAGCCCCCGTCCTCTGAGCTAGGTGATAAGGACAGAAAACTGCAAGGTGTTTCATGGGGAGAAGGGGTGCAGGAGCCAAGCCCAGTGCACAGCCCCCAGCAGAGGTTCAGCCAGGGAGGCCGCCTTCCTTGGTGACTCCAGGCTCGAGGAGGACTGGTATACCTTGGAGGGAGTCCTGCTGCTTCTTTGGTAGCCTGGGGCCAGAGGACAGCCCAGGGAGGCAGCTGAGCCTGGGCCTTGGGGGTGGACTATTGGGTTCACAGTCTATTGTCAGAAATCCTGCCACGGAATGGATTCCTAAGGGCGCAGGGACAAGGGTTGGGTGTACCCCAGTTGACGGCTGGGAATCAGCCCATTGCTACCTCTGCACGGCAGGCGCCTGCTAATAACAATGATGTTGGCAGCAGCTATTTCTTTAAAGATTTATTTTTTATTTATTTCTCTCCCCTCCCCCCCTGGCCCCTGTTGTCTGCTCTCTGTGTCCATTCGCTGTGTGTTCTTTTATGTCCATGCCGCTGGCGAGCAGCAGCTATTTTCTTGCTCTTTGGTGGCTTTCCACCTTAGTCGAAACAAAAGCCAAAGTCATCACAGGGGCTTGAAAGCTGCGTGATCGGCTCCACTTTCCTTGCTTCCTGATCCGAGCTTCAACTCCTCTCCTGCCCTCAGATTCTTCCAGCAATGTGAAAAAGAGAGTAAACATAGAGAGAGAGATGGAAGACAAATGAATATGGCTATGAAGAGCCAGCATATTCTAGTTAGGGTTGCTGAGAAAGAAAGCAACAAAATGGAAGAAAAATATTCACATGCATATCAGGGCAAAACTTTCCTAAAATAAATGTGCAGATTCAATAGGCAAAGCCTCTGGTGGGGAGGAGGTGGGGGGGGGGGGGAGGGAGATGCCTACAAATTAACCAGGGCCAAGATATAGGTACTGAATGTCACTGCTCAGGAAAGAAGCTTGCAGGCATCTCAGTAGAAGAGGCAGATCAAATATAAGAGGACTCGATGTCAGACAGGCTCCTGAGTTTTCTCTAGGAGTTTTAATTGCTAGAGACAATGGCAGTGAAGAGAAGGAAAGAAGTGGGACCCAAACATTTAAAATCCAGCCAAGTTGACTTTTGTATGGGAAGGAAATAGTCATTTGCAATCAAGCAAGACATTAGGAACCATGGAATCCACGTGAACTTTACTGGGGTGGAATACAACAAAAGAAAAACAGTAACCACTTGTCATCAATAATCAATGATAAAATCCAGTCTTCCCAGAGATGAATGGAAACCTAGGACAAGTTGGAGAAGTCTTTGTAAACACTGAGTTCTTTTAAATGTAGAAGTAATTCAAAACAAATGCGAGATATATCGGTTTGAAACAGAATGCTGTTTTCATAGTTTAGAAAAGAAATCAATACTAACTATAAAATTAGGTGGTGAAGGAGGGAAAGAGAAAAAATGAAAGGGCACAGATTTGCTTGTCTTCCAAAGTGGAAAGTTACAGATACTGTTTAAGGTTGAAGCTAAAAGAAGATCCCACTAACTTAATATTTTTCATCTCTCTGTTTTTTAACTTTTGAGGAAATCTTTAAGAAAATAGTATCTTTTGCTGTGAACAATGTTATCAAGGTCCTTATTTTCTGGAGTTCCACTTCCATTTCTTTTTCTTCATTTAAATTAAAATAAAATTGCAAGTAATGCTCTAGTGGTCTAGGGATCATGGTGTTTAAAGATCATGCCTACTTTTCACTCTGTAAACACATACTGAGCATCGACCTTGTGGCACCTCTGTTCCAGAAAGCTGGAGATACAGACGAAAATGGCAGACAGGAATTCCACCCTCACGGAGGAGAATGACTTGCTGTTGTTCTCAAATGGTGCCGCGTGGCATTTACCAAATAACAAGAGTTTTTGATTTCTTTCCCCTGGGTCATGTGCTTTGGATGCTCTTTAAAGTTTTTCTTTCTTCTTTTCTGTATTGCTTGAATTAAAAGAAAAATGATCATGCATACCTTTTTTTTTTTTAAGATTTATTTTATTTCTCTTCCCTTCCCTGCCCCCCCATTGTCTGCTGTCTTGTGTCCATTTGCTGTGTGTTCTGTGCCCACTTGCATTCTCTGTGGCACAGGGAATCTGCATCTCTTTTTGATGTGTCATTTTGCTGCGTCAGCTCTCCATGTGTGCGGTGCCACTCCTGGGCAGGCTGCGCTTTTTTCGTGTGGGGTGGCTCTCCTTAGTGGGCATACTCCTTGTGCAAGGGGCTCCCCTACATGGGGGACACCCTGCATGGCACAGCACTCCTTGTGTGCATCAGCACTGCGCGTGGGCCAGCTCACCACACGGGTCAGGAGGCCCTGGATTTGAACCGTGGACCTCCCATATGGTAGGTGGATGCTCTATCAGTTGAGCCCTGCTTCCCGATGCATACTAAAAAGCTCTGAACCTTTCTGTTGGTTGGGTTGACAATGCCTGGTGTGTGGGGCGCTTCCCAACTCCCCGACTCTACATGGACCACACACACCCCATGCCCTCGGCACTCGCTCCTCTCCCTCAAAGGCCTCCACTTGTCCTCCAGGCTCCTCTCCAGCACCTTCACCTCCTGGGAGGCCTTCCCTGGCGCCCTGGTCAACGGCAGTGCCTGTTTTCCTGTGTCAGGGTGCTGCACCCCACTGTCGGCTGACAAGTCTGCACCCGGTGACATCAAGCTCCCAAGACGAGGGAGAATAAGTGTGGTGTTTGCCTAAGGAGGACACGCTGACTGTGGTCCTGGGAGCCCAAGCCTCCAGCAAGGTGGCGCCGAGCCTGGGTGGTCCCAGACCTCTCAGCGGGGTTGTGGAGGGGCTGTGGGTGCACTCAGAGGGTCTTGGTAAGCTCTCAGCTCTGCTTCATCTCCAGACCCCTTGGGGCTTCCTGCTCCAGGCACAGCAAGTACTGGAAACAACCTCTAAGACAATGCCTATTATAAGTTAATGACTTGCCCATCCTCGGTATATTTGTGTGTAAAGGGATTTTGTGAATCAAACCTTAAAACAAAAATTCTGTCTCTGATGTCCCACCTAGAGGTGGGCTGATCTCTGATTTATGACTTAGGATCTTAGGGTCTAGTTCCCATCGGGTACCTATCAGCTGCTTGATGGGGAAATGAGTTAACCTCACTGTGTCTGGCTTCTCTGTTGAGAAATGATGGGGATAATCCCTGCCCGTCCTAAAGGAGAGAATTGTCATTAGAGTAAAAGATGATATGAAAGCGTGTTACAAGATGTGATTTGTCAAAAAATAAAAGTCCTTAAGATAATACCAGTGCGGCGGGCTCTTCCAGAAGGGCTCCATTAAGACATGAATGCACTCTCCTTTCCCCTTTGAACCTGGGCCAGCCTTTGTGAGGGCCTTGCAGACCAGGATGTGGCAGAAGTGATGCAACGTGACTTTCCAGGATGGGTTAGAAAAGGTGAAACCGTGCCATCTGCCCCTGGGCCTGATGTAGGTGACAAGATCTTAGACCTTCATCCTGAGCCCCATGCCACCAGTCGATTATCTGCAGTGGCTCTCCTAAACCTTCAGGGAGACAGGCTCACTGCCCTCCGTCATTTAGGGTGGTTGAGATCAGGTGGCCTGTCTTGTGGGTGGGGGAATAATCTCATGGGGAGGCCTGAGAGAGGAGAGAGGACTTAGGAGTAAAAAGAAATTATCTGTCTATCTATCCATCCATCTGTAACAGGCTTACACCATAGAGTGAACCTAGTCTAGTAGATTCTAGTTCCTCAACAACTTTCAAATTCTTCCTCCTCTCCTTCTTATCACTATGCATTCATTATTCATTCATTCATTTATTCCACAAAAATCAACTGAGCACTTCCCATGTGTCTGACCCTGTTCTGGGGATAAAGCAGGTAAAGCCCTGACCTCAAGGAGCTAAAGTCTTGGTGGGCACACAGAAGGGAGTACCTGCTCCTCACCTAGTTTGACTTCTTGCTCCAGTTCCCTTGAAGAGTCCCAGAACGCATCAAGACTGTCATGCCTCTAAGTGTCCTCTCTGCCTGGAATTCTTTCCCCACTCTTCTCCTGTTTTTCCTCACTAACTGTGACTCGACTCTCACTTGAGTCACAGCCACCCTCCGACCTCACACCCTGGCTGGACTAGACTTCCCTCTAATGTGGTTCTTTCCCCTACCCTTAATACTTTTCTTCCATGTTGATGTTTATCACATTTATTTTTATTTTTTTTTACTGCTTTTTATTTTTATTTTTTATTTTTTTTAATTATTTATTTTTAAAAATTACATTAAAAAAAATATGAGGTCCCATTTAACCCCACCGCCCCCACCCCCCACTCCCCCCACAGCAACACTCGCTCCCATCATCGTGACACATCCATTGCACCTGGTAAGAACATCTCTGAGCATCACTGCACCCCATAGTCAATGATCCACATCATAGCCCACACTCTCCCACGTTCCATCCAGTGGGCCCTGGGGGGATCTACAATGTCCCGTAATTGTCCATGAAACACCACCCAGGACAACTCGACGTCCCGAAACCGGCTCCACATCTCATCACATTTAATTAATCAGCTTTTATTCAACTGTCAATTCTCCTAGAAGCTATGCCTTTGTATTCTGAGCACAGTGCCAGGCAGAGAAGTAGGTATTACGTAAATGTCTATCGTATATATATATGTATGTATGTATGGACTGAAGAATAGATAGTCGGATGAGTTAAAGAATGGCTGGATGCTTGGATGGGTGGACAGATGGATGGCAATGGCTGAGGTTAGCCATCACCACCCTGTACAATCCACTGCAATCTAGCTTATCACTGTAAACTAGAAATCTTATCAGGTCACACCCATGCTTTCAGAGCTTCTCTCCTTTGCCTACTAAATAAAGTCCAAGCTCTTTGTCAGACATTCAATGTCCTCTGCAATCTTGTTTCTTCCTTCTTCTTCGGGCATGTGTCTCAGAGCCACCCAGCCCTGACTCAGCATCTCATCTCTAAGCCTCTACCTCTCTAGGCTGAAATTATACCGGACTCTGAAATGCCACAAACATGGCCCCTACTAGCATCTTTCCCATCTTTAAGTTTTGGCTTATCCTGCTCCCTCAACCTCAATTTATTTCTCCAGCAGGACTCTTGGTTCCATGTAACTGGTAAGATTCACATTTTTCAGTATTGCATTTGAACAAGACTTTCTTCAGGAAATCCTTCTTGCTTACCTTCTCCTACTCTCCAAGAACGGATCTCTCCGACCTTTGTCTCTCTGTTCCATCTAGTCTTATCTTTGCATTGGAAACACTTTGGTTTGCTCATTTGTTTCCCTTGAAGTGGCCTGCAAGTTCCTTGAGAATGGGGCTGCATTTGCTTCAGCTGGGACAGAGGTAGTGGACCTGGCAGAGTCTAGGTTTCAAGGACTGTGTCTAAGATGTCATCATCACAGCCAGCCCTCATTCAAGAAACAGGGGTGAGAGAAGTGTGGGGGGGTGGCTCTCCTGGGGGTGGCCAGCGGTGGGAGGGGGCTCCAGGCCCAGCTCTTAGATGTCCCTCTGAATTAGAGGGCAAGGGTCCTTCATCTCTGCAAGGCAGAGATTCACTGGCTGCCTGTTTCAGGGTCGATTCTAGAATGATAATCTAGAACGATCCTAGTTGCTTCTTTATTCCAGACTCCAGAGGCAAGACTCTATCTGCCCTTTCCCTCCATCGCCATAGAAAGTCTCAGCACTCAAGAAAACAGCTTGGGGCCTGGAGGCTCGGCCTGCTGGGAGCCAGGCAGCCCCGAGGCTGCTCCTTGGAGCCAGTCACATTGCCCCCTCCTCAGCCTCGCTGCCCCTCCTCAGGCATGTTGCCCCTCCTCAGCCATGTCTTCCCTCCTCAGCCATGTCTTCCCTCCTCAGCTATGTCTTCCCTCCTCAGCCTTGCTGCCCCCTCCTCAGCCATGCTGCCCTCTCCTCAGCCATGCTGCCCCTCCTCGGCCTTGCCGCCCCCTCCTCAGCCTTGCTGCCCCCCTCCTCCCCATCCTCTTGGCTCCCCTGTTTCTGGCCTCCCACTGAGGAAGGACAGAATCTGGGTGCCAAGTCTGCCTCGGGCAGCAGCCAGGTGGGCTGAGGCTTTTCCCAGAAGTCTTCCTGCTGTGCCAGCCTTCTCCTGGAACCCACACGGCCCACCGTGCCAGGCACAATTCTGGTTCTGCAGCCCCGACCTGCCTCTGTGCGAGCAGGCGGATTCCAGGGCACTGAGAGGACTGGACATGGGCCACCACAGCTCTGGGTCAGGCCTTCCAGGAGTGACTGCTAAGCCGTGCCCAGAGTCAGCACTTGAAGTCTGCGCCCGGGCTCCAGAGGGGCACAAAGCACAGCAGGGGGAAGTGTGAATGATTTACAAAGAAATGGATGGGCTACCCCCTCATTTGCTTACCCATCAAATTATTGAAGCTAAGAAATATAATACTCGTGGTTCTAGAAGGCCCTGGAACAAATTTTCGAGGTATCAATTCAGCTTCATGTGTTATTTAAAATACTTCTTACTCTCTGACCCATGAATTCTACTTCTGGAGAATCATAATAAAAAGGAAAAACAAAAACAAAACAGAGATGTGAACAAAGATTGATGTAGAAACATTATCATTGCGATGTTCTTTATAAGGAGAAAAAAAAAGTCCCACAAATGTCAAATATTGGGAAACCGGTTAAGCAAATTTTGGTAATTGCAAGAAAATTTTTCTGATGAAGAATTATGGGAACAGAGCAAAATGAAAACATATCTATACTGAAGTATTCAATAAGGATATATCTTTAAGAAAATGCCAGAATGTTATGCATGGTTATCTCTGTGGCTGGGGTGGAGGTAAATTTTTATTTTCTTTCTTATAATTATCTGTGTTTTCCAAAATAACATTATATTAACTTTATGTTACTTTTAAATCAGAATAAACGTAGGTGTTACTTGTTTGATTCACATCAGAGGTATGCTGTCTTGGTCATTCAAAATACATGCCAAGTGTGTACTCTGTGGTAAGCATTGATAAGGTCAACTTTGCAGAGAAAATGATGGCCTGGTGTCCGAGTGCAGGAGATGAAGCCAGCTCAGGACATGGGACCCTGGAGGAGGCGCCTGTTTTTAGAACAAGCAGCCGGGCCGGTGGCAGGCACGCCGGGGCCCGCGTGTGCTCAGCTGCCTGACCAGGGCCAGGGCACCCGGCTCTCCTCAGCCTCTGATCCACAGGTGCCTTCCCAGGAGTGACGCCAGGCCCCTCAGGTGGGGGAACAAAGCTGATCTCACCTTTCCAGGGTCCAGCCCACCCCAGTGTGACCGTATCTTAACTAATTTCCATCTGGAATTGTCAAGCCAGGTCGTGCGCTGAGGTACTGGGGGTTCATGAGGGCCTCAGTACAATTCAACCCCTACCACTACCTGCCGGGACTCCTCCAGCCACGGGGCGCTCCCTACTTCCAGGACGACGCTTCCCGCTGGGGTGGGGGGATCTGAGGGCATGGGTGAGGACAGCGGGGCTGGCTAGGGGAGAAAGGAGCTGGCTTTGACCCGCACCCTCTAAAGGCCAGGCACACAGGACGGCGCTTCTGCCAAGCATCTCTTGGAGTGCTCTCAGCCATCCTGTGAAGAAGGACTGCTGTCCCCCTTTTGTGGAGGACATGGAGGCTCCAGGATTTGGGGGCTGCTTGCTTGAGAGGCGGAGTTGGGGTGCTAAAGCCGGGGCACCTTCCGGGGTGCCTCGTGCTGCGTGGCACACAGCCCCTTGGGGAGGTCGGAGCCAATCAGCTGTGTTTATACAAGGCAGGTGGGGAAGCTGGGATCCTGGTTACTCATTACATTTTATTAAATGCTGATATCACAAACGCTGGTAAGTAGGCCAAGGGGAACTGAGTCACTAAAGGCCGAGCAGACAAACAATGGCCTTACTGATTAACCAGCCCCCGACCTGCTGAGGCTGCCAGCTGCTCGGTTAGCCCGGGGGGAGGCTGAAACCGCCACCCCCGCCGAGGAGCAAAGGCTGGGCTGCTTTCCTGGGCCCAGCTCGTTGGGAACCTTGAACACCAGAAGTGGTAGAGAGGGCCTTGACTTTGGCACCAACTCCTGAGCCTCTTACAGGCGCTGGAGCCGGGTGTCCTTGAAGGAAGGCTCACCCCTTGGGTCCTGCTGCCTCTGACGCCACGAGGCCCACTGGGCAAATGGGCTCCCCCCCCCACCAAGGCATTTCTTGGGCTTGTGTCTTCCCCCCCACTGGACCTTGACCTTCAAGCTGGCCTGGGATCAGGGTACAATGTCTCCTCCTTCCCTGCCTCTTCCGTCCTTAGGCCCCCTGCAGGGCTGGGAGAAGTGCCTCAGCAGAACAGGCACTGCAGCCCCTGCCCTCGGGGTGATGGGGGCACCTTTGGCTCTGCAGGGGGTGGCACTCAGTGGGTGTGGCAGCGTGATATTGTTTATGAATTCCAAAAAGAGACATTGATTATGTTTGTAAACTGGTCTGTTTCTCTGGGCATGATACCCTTTGACTGATTTAAATTCAAAGGTTTTACGCTTACTTGAACTGAATCACGATTAGGGCTATGATTTGACCTCATTGTTAGGGTTGAGTCCCCGCCCCCTTGATGGACTATATAAACAGACACTCAATCAAGAAAGCAGAAGAAGAAATACACAGAGGAATAAAGAGAGCTCCACAGACAGTGAAGAAGAATGAACTTTGATCCTGCAGCCCCAGGAAGAGATGAGCCATTCGCCTGGTCATCTACAGCTGACCTTGTGAAGAGAGCAGAGCAGCTGAGCACTATGCCAGCCTACAGCTGAGATGGGAAGAAGCTGGGCCCACAAAGCCTTTAGAGGAAGGCTGAACCGTCACAGATATTGTCCGCTATTTGTGACATGTGGCAACAGACTTTGGGTGAGAAAATACCTCTTAAGATACCTTGAGTTGGACTCTCTAGGGCCTCGTAAATGTAAGCTTCTACCCCAAATAAATGCCCTTTATAATGGCTAACAGAGTTCTGGTACTTCTCATCAGCACCCCTTTTGGCTGGGCATCCTTGCCCTTGGATTTTGATGGAATTTTGGCCTCAATTTTCAACCATGTCTCATCTCTTGGTCTTGGGTTTGCAACTGAACTTGCCAAGAAAGAGCTGTGTGACTTGGACAAATGACTACCACCTCTGACCCTCCATTTTCTCATAGGTACAAAAGAGCCCAAAACCCTCTCCTCCCAAGGCTGCCATGAGGATGTGGAGAAATGGTGAATATACGCCCAGGTCTCAATCAAGTCTTCTTGACCTTGGGGCAGGAAAAGATCTTTGGAAAAAAACTGCAGCTCAGATTTTGGCATCGTCCTGCTTTAAACCTTCCGGCGGCTTCCCAGAGCACTTAAAAGGAATGTCCGAGCTCCCTCAGTCTGTAGGAGCCTGTGGAATCCAGGCCTTGCCCCCTCTCCAGTTTCACCCACAGGCATCCTGCCCCAGCCTGTGTGGCACCAGCCACCTTGGCCCACGCTCTCTAGTGCCAGTTGAGGTCCCACCCTGGGGTGTAGCTTTTCTTTCTGTCCAGAATGCCCTTGCCCCAGCGACCTGAACAGCTGATTCCTTGCCACTCTCGAGGTCTCAGACCAATGCCTTTCTTCAGACAGGCCTGACTCGGCCACGCAAGGTGGGCCCCCAGAATCTCCTGAGCGCTACACTGTATTTCCTTCCTCACATTCCTATTTACCTTAGTTTCCCCAGCTGCCATAACACAGTACTACAAATGGCATGGCTTAAACTGACAGAAAAGTGTTCTCTCGCAGCTCTGGGGGCTAGAAGTCCAAAAAGGAAGCAGTCGGCAGGGCCACGCTGTCAGGGGGAATCCATTCCAACCCCTGCCTTCATCTTCGCGTGGGCTTCTGCCCTCTGTGTCTGTGTTCAAGTTTCCCTCTTCTTAGAAGGACGCCTGTCCTGTTGGATTAGGCCTGCCCTAATTCCAGTTTGCCCTCATTTTACCTAATTCCATTGTCAATGACTCTATTTCCAATAAGGGTCACATTCCAGGAACCAGAGGTTAGGACTTGGGCATATCTTTTAGGGGGTGCAATTCAATTCATCCCAGTTGCTGCTCTGCCTCCTCCTGGGCACTCAGCCACACCACACTTGCCAGCCTTTCCTGCAGCGAGGCATGGTCATGTGATGGCCACACCGCACCTCCCAGCCTTCCTTGCAGTGAGGTGTGGTCATGCGACAAGACCCTGGCCACTGGTGCACAGGGGGCATGAGGTGCTGCCTCTCCTCCTGGCTTGTGAGGAGCAAGGTTCTCTGTGTTCTCTCTCGCCCCGTGTCTGTAAGACCAGTTACAGAGGCTCTGGAAAGGACTATGAGTCTCTAGCCCGTGGTTGGGGCACAGGTGGGAAGAGCCTGCATCCCTGAATCTGGGGGAAACCACCTGCTTGGCATTTCTATGTGAGTGGGAAGTAAATTTCTAGTGTGTTAAGCCACTGAGATTTGAGGGCTTTTGGCCAACCTTGACATATTTGTATATTTTTGCTTGCTTGCTTATTACCTGTATTTTTCCACTAAAATACGAACTCTATAAAGACAGAGACTTGGTCCCCATGGTCGTATCAGCTTCTGGCACAGTCTGAAGGAACGAATGAATAAAATTGGCCTGACTCCCCTTTCTATACTCTTTGAAAGTCCAAAGCCCAACTCAAGGTTCTGTGCTTCGTGGGGGATTAGATTCAAGGACTCAGCGCTCCAGTTCTCTGCTTTCCTTTCTGCTGAATTAAGCAAGTTTATGGGTCATCTTGCTGTTTCTTTGATATTATGTTCCATCAGATGTGGGACTCTGTCCCTTTTTTGCAAGACAGACACATACCATACTTTTGTGTGCACAGGATATCTGACTGAGGTTTGTGAAAGGTAGAGGGGACACTCACCCCAAGCAATATACACAAGTTCCAAATGAAGTAAAAGAGCCCATTTTTAAATTCCGGGGACCATACCACTCCCCCATGCAGGCATTTTTCACTGCCTTTTTCCCACACATTCTGTTATAACTACATGCCTGTTTCTAGTCTCCTCTTCCTCTTCCCCCTCTCCTTTCACCCCTTGAGACAAATTGCATTTTTCAAAGATGATTGCAGCAGGATCTCCCATCTGATGTCACCCTCCACCATGTGACCTTGCTATTTCCCCTCCTCTTGACTCAGGACAGGCTTGTGACTGCTTCAACCCAATAGAGCACGGAGAATGTAATGGAATGTGACTTTGGAGGATGGATCACAAAAGGCAATCAATGCAGCTTCTTGCCTATTTGCTCTTGTGGTAGTTTGAGGCTTTAATGGACCCAAGAAAATCATGTCCTTAAAGCTAATCCATTCCTGTGGGTGTAAACCTATGGTAAGTGGGACCTTTTGATTAGGTTACTTTGGTAGGATGGGGCATGACCCAGGGTGGGTCTTAATCCTCTTGCTGGAGCCCTGAATACAGAAGGAGACAGAGAAGAAAGAGCCATTGGAGCTGAGGGAAAGCCAGAGGAGCCAGAGTCGAAGGCGAGGAAATCCAAAGGGAGAATGGAGAGACTAGCAGATGTGCCTTGCCATGTAGCAGAAGAGTCCAGGATCACTGGCAGAGAAAGCATCGCGTGATGATGCCTTGAATTTAGACATTTTTCTCAGCCTTGAACTGTAAACTTGCAATCTAATTAAGTCCCCATTGCAAAAGCCAACCCTTTTCTGGTATGTTGCATTTTAGCAGCCTACCAAACTAGAACAGCTGGGCCTTGCTTTTAGAAACCTGGGTGACATATTAAAAAGTCTGACTTCTCCAAGACCACCATCTGTAAAGAAGCTCAGATGACTGATGGCTCCATCCACTGCCTCAGTTGAGAGCCCATCTGGGAAAATGTGCAGCATCAACCCCCAAACGTGTGAGAAAAGATTCCCCTGGATGATTCCAGTCTCCAGCTGTTGAGTCACCCCAGTCAGTTAAGTCTTCCAAGTTGAGACCCCAGAAATCCCGGAGGAGAGACAAGTCATCCCTGCCGTGACCTCTCCCAATTCCTGACCCACAGAATCCATAGGTACGATAAAGTGGTGGCTTATGTCGCTGGATTTTAGGATGGTTTGCTGCACAGTAATAGCTCCTGAAATGTCCCTCCCTTGCTTTCTCAGTGCAAGAAATATTTCCTTCATTTCATTTTTCTTAATATTTATTGTGGTTATATATATATATATATACATATACATATAGTTATGTGCAAACTTGCCCATTTTAACCATCTTTAGGATAAATTCTGTGGTATTCATTAACTTCAAGATGTTCTACCATCACACCATCCATTACCAAAAGTTTTTCATCACCACAATCAGAAACTCTGCACCCATTAAGCAATACCTCCTCAACTTCCACCTCTGCCTCTGGTCATTTCTATGCTGCTCTCTGTCTGTGAATTTGTGTGTTTTAGGTATTTTGTATAAGTGGAATCATCCTATATTTGTCCTTTTATGCCTGGCTTGTTTCACTCAACATGAGGCCTTCAAGTCTCATCCATGTTGTAGCGTGTATCAAGGCATTGCTTTCTATGGCTGAATATATCCTTTTGCATGCACATTCTGGACTTTGTTTATCCAATCATCTGATGATAGACTCGAGTTGCTTCCACCTTTAGGCTATTATGAATAACGCTTTTATGAACATTGGTATACAAATATCTATTTGAGTGTCTGTTTTCAATTCTGCTGGGTATGTACCCAGGAAGGTAATTTTCAGGTCATATGGTAATTGTATATTTACGTTTTTGGGGAACTGCCAGATTGTTTTCCACAGCAGCTGTACCGTTTTACTTTCCCATCAACAATGTACAAGGGTCCCTGCTTCTCCACACCCTCACCAGCGCTTATTTTCTGCTTGGTTTTGTTTTTAACATAATAGCCTTCGTGTTAGGTGGTATCCTGTTGAGACTCTAATTTGCATTTTCCTAGTGGCTAATGATATTGGCATCTTTTCGTGTGTTTGTTGGCCATTTGTATATATTCTTTGGAGAAATGTCTATTCAAGCCCTTTACCCATTTTAAAATTGGGTTGTCTTTCTGTTGTTTAATTGTAGGACTCTCGTTTTCTTAAGCCTAACAGTTGAGCAGTTTCTTTTGCTGCCGTGGTCCCTGCCCCGAGGGTCTCCCAGGCTTTCTCGAGCCAAGCCGGCTTGCCCAGATATTTTCTGAACGAAAGTTCCCTTTAAGAGATGTACCCTGAGGACAGCAATTAAGATAACAAAGTGTTCTGTCCTTGCCAAAGGTTTGAATACTTGGCACACACGATGCTCAATTAATGTTAGTTTTTCATTTCACAGCCTTTGAACTTCTGGGGTGGTGGAAGATGAGTAGAAGGTCGGGATAAGGGAGAAACTTTAGGACTCCAGAAATATGCCTTTGGCTCATATTGGATCCAGCCTCTGTAGCAATCAGGGCCCAGCCCCCCTAATAGAGGGAACTTGACACAGGGACTTGGGCTTAATGTCGTAGAAAAGTAGAAGCCTCACATGTAGAGTTCAGATAAAATATAAAATGCCTGGTTAAATTTGATTGTCAAGAAGAGAGTGAATTGTTTTTTCCATGTAGGTCCCATGTTATATTTGAGAACACTTATACTAAAACATAGCTGTTTATCTGAAATGCAAATTTAACTGGGGATCTTGTATTTTTATTTCCTAATTCTGGATACCCTACTCACGGGGAACTAGGATGCAACCCAGAAGTTAGCAACGGCAGGGCTGGAGGACAACGGAGGAGGAGTGTTTACCAAAGTCCCGGAGATGGGGCTGCCTGTGGAACTGGAGCCATGGCTGGGGTGCCTGGTAGGGGTGCCAGGCAGGGGTGCCAGGCAGGGTCTGGGTTCGGGGTGATCAGCAGCCACTGTCGATATGCTACCTGGGACCAAGGAAGAAGGGAAGACACCACCGCTTCTTGCTTCCTCCTGCCTTCCAATCTCCCCCCCGGTGCCTCCCATGGGCTGAACCTTACCGGGTACCATTTGGTCAAGGAGTCTGGGAAATGCAGTCTGCAGGAGTCAGCCAGGCACAGTAGGACAAGGGCACAGGTACACAATATAAATTTCACTCTATTCCTGAAAATGCAATATCAGGAAATACCTAGAATTTTAAAACTTCATAGAAATACAGAAAGATTACGGATGATAAGGGCTTGGCAGGGGAGGAATGGACAGTTGTTGCTTCATGGGTGCAAAGGTTCCGTTGGGGGGGTCATGGAAACGTTTTGGTAAAAAGGTTTGGATGTCAGTGTGAGTTTAATTTATGCCACTGAACTGTACACGAAAGAGTGGTTAGAGTGGCAATTTTTATGTTTCAGAAATGCTACCCCAAAACTTTTTGTAAGTAAAAATTAGACTTCTAGAACCTTTTCTTAAGCCCTCACTATGCTTGTGTCACGGTGCTGAGCAAGTTACATATGTTACCTCATTCAGTCTAACCGAATTATGAGGACAGTGCTATTATTATTTTATTCGACCACTGGAGAAATTGAGGCTCAAATTAAGGAATTGGCTCCAAATCCCTCACCGGAAGTATGTGGCAGGGTTAGAAAGGGTGATGGGGGACAAGGAAGACCGGGGAGGTTGGCAGGAGGCAAGTAAGTCTCCAGGGACTTGAACTTACCTTCAGAGGCAGGAGAGGTTTTGGAGTCGGGAGGGGGCTTGGGCACAGCTGATTCCAGGGTGCCCGTGGTGGCAGGGACGGCAGGGGCCAGCGGGCTGGAAGGAGGGCCCCCACCCCTGCTCTCTGCCCCGGGCACCGCCCCGCCCCACCTTGGTCATCGCCTGCTGCTTGTCTGAGTCCCTGCCTCCAGCACCCCAGTGCTCTGGACACTGCCTTCTGGAATGTCCCAGCCCAACGTGACCCCTTCCACCGGGCCGGACTCTGTTCTCGGCCCTGGTGCCCTGCTAGAGGCCAAGGCGGGTATGCATGACCTGCTTTCCCCAAAGCCCTCCTGGAGCTCCCTCTGCGTGGGTCCTTCACAGCCCCAGCCGGGACATGGGCTGGCTTTGGGGCCTTGGGTAAGTCACTTTCCATCCCTAAGCGTGGAGTTGGTGGCCTCTGCTCCCTGGCTCCGTGAAAGGCCGTGAGAAGCCCATGTGACTGTGCGCAAACTCAGATTGCGGAATCGTCCCTGGGGACTCCCGAATGCCAGGACGAGGCCTTCCCCGGCCTAGGCAGTGCCCCCTCCTTGGCTCTTCCCTGCTGGCCTGAGCCTTGGGCCTTGGGGGGCTCCCCTCCGTCCTACCCTAGGCCCCCAGCTCTGAGAATCGTAGCGGGTGAGACCAGGAAAAGAAGGGGCTTCCTGCATCTTGTCACCCCCGACAGGTGAAGAGACCTGGGATCTGACGAGGGACAGGCGGGCGTGTGGCTTGAGTGGCCCGGGGAGAGCCCACGCCCCATTCTTCCCTCCCCCCACCTCACCGCACATGTTAAAGAGTGGCTCCCTCTTCTGTCAATCAACACCTCCCGAGGCCACCAGGCACCCAGGGAGACAAAGGACGCAAAGGTTTTTGAGGACTAGTTCCCCGTCCAATGAGGTGGACAGGACAGAGTCACAAGTCTGATCCGATGAGGCGTCTCTGAGGGGGCTTGTTGGGCTGGGGGGCTCCAGAAGCCGGATGAGCAATGGAGGGGGTGGGGTGCAAGGAGGGGAGAGGGGCCCTGCCCTCCACCCCGGGCTGCACAGGTCGTGGCGATTTCCCCCCGGGGCCAGAGAGCCGCGGCCACCACCCGGGCGAGCTTGTGCCCAGCAGGCGACGAGAGCGCCCAGGGCAGCAGGGCTGGCTCAGCTGGGCTGGACGTGGGCGCCTCGGGGCCAGAGGCCTTTCCCACCGCACCCGGCAGCTGATTTGGCTGGGGGGTCTGGCACCCTGGGGCGGAGCTGGGCAGAGGCAGACCCTGACGCGCTTGGCTGCCTCTGACGCTGCTCCCACCTCGGCTTTGCCTCCGCGCCAGGTGACAAGCCTTCCACTGTCTGCGCCACCGTGACAGAGGCCGGGGACACAGTCTCCACCTTTACCCGGAAAGTTCAGCTGACGAGGGGAAGCCACGTCCGTGTACCAGGAAGCTCAGTTTCCAGGACATGCAAGGCCACCGCTGCTCTATTTTTGGAACAATTCAACGGGTTCTGCTTTCCTTAGAAACCGGAGCGAAAGCCCTGCGGACAATGGGGGGCGGGGGCAAGGGTCCACGTTTCTCTCTCCCGGTTCCTGGTCCGGACGCCCCCTCCCAAAGGCCTGCCTGCAAGGTGCCACTTCAGAAGACCCCCTGCCTCTTGCCCCCGGAGCTGGACAGTTGCCCCGAGACGCGGCCTTGTGCCACGCCATGCTCTGGCCACGGGGGCCAAGAACGGGGCGCTTGGTCCCTCAATTTTCCCTCAAATCGGGGGCAGTTAGGGGATCTGCGTCCACTCTTTCTGCTGCTGCTAATACCCTGTGAGACTTTGAGCAAGGCTTTCAAGGGCCCCGGGCCTTGGTTTCCTCATCTATAAAATGGGAGTAACACCTCCCGCCCAGCGCACAAGATTCAGTGTACCAGCGGAGAAAAGGTATGGAAAGGGGGCTGACTTTTAACTCTAGTTAGAAAGAAATCAAGAGAAAAGTCATAGGCACTGTGAGCTTTAGCACTGCCTCGTTTGTTTAGCTATGTTCTAGAAGCGATGCGAAAACCCATACTTGTGCTTTACCGATTCTCAAGGGATTATAATTCTCACTTTAGAGATGAGGAAACAGGCCTGGAAAGGCCTTGCATGTGCTTTCCTGCCTGCCTGGGGCACTCTTTTCTGATCTCCTCTAGGTCAGCTGCTGTCCACCTGTCACCACCTCCCTGAGCCCCGATGTCTGGGTTCCAGACGCCGTCTACCTCGTGGCTGTGCTCTGCTCTCACCTCTGGGACGTGGCATCTTCTCCTCCCTCTGCCTAGCACAGAGGGTCTTACTGACCACCCTTAGCCTTCATTTTTCAGCTTAATTGGTTCTTCTTCCAGGAAGTTCTCCCTGACTTCCCTAGACGAGCTCAGGACCAGTGGTCCATGGAACTCTGCAAGCTTCTCCGGCCACGGCACTTGTCCCGCTGCCTTCTGATGTCTGGTTTGACTGTCTCCGCTAGGAAATTGCCAGGGTTATGTTAGAGCAGTGGTGTCCTCCCCACTGACGCGACCCTCTGAGCCCCATAAACTGGGGTCCAATGATTACATGTGGCCCCCGAGGCTCGCCTGGGGCATCTGAATACTTAGGAAAGACCAAAGTCATAAATTCCAGGAGTCTGCAGTCAAGACTGGCACGAGGATACCCATGGAGGCAGAGGGTGGGAACAGAGTCCCTTCCCTGCTGACCGCCCTCCACGCCCTCCTGTCCAGCCTCCTGGCTCTGACAGGCTCCGGCCGGCCCAGTCCAGTCACCTGAGGCCAGACCTGGGACAGCTTGAAGCCGGGCTGCTCCTGCCCCATCGGACTCGTCTCTAACAACAGCCCTTCTGGAAGTAGCAGCCCTGATTCCCGGCCCTCTGCCTCTGGCCCCGCTTGCCCTCCCAGGAGCCCACCAAGCATCCGCCTTGCTCTGTCAGCACCCCACGGGGACCTGGGAACTGAGCTCTCCATCCAGAGTGACAAAGGACAGCAGGGCCGGGTGCGTGGCCGCTCTCCAGGCAGCTCCAGGGCCGGGGGGTCGGACCTCCAGGAGAGGTGGGGAAGAGGCAGGGCTCCTTGCCTATTCCAGATGTTCCCCCATATTTCCCGGCCTCCCTTGCAGTGTGTTTGGATAATGCGGTTAGTTCTTATTGCTAGAGCGAATGGAAGTGGTGGGTCTTGACTCCAAGTGGATGCAGTGAAGAGCTAGCAAGCCATCTAGCTCCACCCCGTCTTCCCCATCACGATGACCTTCGAGGCCACAGGCTGAAGTTGGCAATGTCACAAGATGAAAGCAGCCAGGGAGCCCCAGCCCCCAAGTGAAGGATGGCCCAAGTAGGGGAATTGCCAAATGCATCCGACTTTGACACCACAAGAAACAAACCTTTGTTGTTCTGTTTTAAGCCCCTGGGATTTGGGGATTTATTTGTTACACAGCATTAGCTTCTCCCAACCTGACCAATACTGAGTCAGATCTGGTCTTGAATCTGGGCTAACTGCTTATTAACTGTGTGGCCACAAGCCATACCTTACCCCTCCCTGAGCCTCAGAGGGCTCTAATACTATCTACTTCAGGCAGCCTTGAAAGAACTAAAGGAGGAAATGCTGGTTAAATACCCGGCACAGTGCCCAGCACACACGAAGGGCCCAGGAAATGGTGCCTGCCATCTTGGCTTGAAATGGAATGTGTTGCTTAATACCCATTTTACAGGTGAGAAGCCAGGGCCCCCGGGGTCAGGATTTGTCCCCAGGTTCCGCAGCTAACAAGTCACAGAGCGCCGGGCGGGAGTGGGGAAGGCGGTGCCTGCTGAGGGGCTGTGGTGTGGCGAGAGCTGGGTCAGCCGTGCTCTGGCCACCGGCCACCACGTTTATGGGTTTCAGCGAGTGCACATTGTGGCTGCTCCCCGCTGGACCCAGGCCTGCTCTCCCGGCTGAGAGGCAGAAGTAAGAAGAGGTTCTCCTTATCTGGAGGGGGTGGACTTGAAAACCCCTGGGCGCAAGCTCCTTTTCCTTCTGACACACATGTGCCCTCTGCTCCTGTGGTTTTCAAACCTCCTGGATCCGACGTTGAGTGGAAGGAAACCTGGCAGCTGGTGGGACCACAGCGCCCTCTCGTGGCCGCGTCACGCAGCAGGGCGGACTGGTCCACGCTCTCGGCCAGGGTCGGAGTCAGCTTGCAACCTGGAGGGCATTTGCAGACCCAGGCCAGCTTCCCCGGAAGCATCACCCATGGCGCTCACCTGCAGAGGGGCTCGTCTGGGAGCCCCGTCGCCTTCGGAGGGAACAGGCATATGGGGATGTGAGCCAGGACCCGCGGAGCCAGCACCGGGACTTTCACGTCCTGGCTACACGCTGTCCTCGTGGGCGAGCTCCCTTCCTGGTCCCCTGGAGGAGCTTCTTGCAGGGCCGAGTGAGAGAAGGGTAGGCAAAGCATTTAGCAGCCCCGGGAGAGAAGCAGCACAGCTAGCGATGTGCTCCCACCTCCCGTGGGGCGTTGCCGCTGGCGGAAGGTCTGTCTGCCCCCAATGCGCTGGCGACCTTCCCCTGGCACAGACCGTGACCCCATCCTCTCCATACCCCGGGGCCCTGGAGGCCCTCAGTGCTTGTCAAAGACATGCATGAAGAACATCAGGGTCTCCCACAATCTGGGAGGCAGAGCCATCAGGAGATCATTGTTCCCATTTGATACGGAAGGTTCTGGACCCAGGCCTGCGGATTCCCAGGTCCCGGGGCTGCCCACAACCCAGCTGCACCCCCTCTGCGGGAGACTTCCCAAAGGGAAGAAATCCTCCTGCAATCTGCAAATCCGTACCAGTGGGGGCCACTGCTTTGGGCAAACTCTCAGGGAAGCTGGTCCACAAGTTCTCAAGTGCCCAGGGCCGGAGTTCTCAGAGGTCTAAGTACCCAGGGCCAGCTGAATCTGCAGTTCTGCGGGCCTGAAGTTTCCAAATGCCTACACCCCTTCCAGAAGGCTCAAGGAAGGACGAGCTGAACTGGTGACATCACCACCTTTATTTATAGGGTCTTCTGTGGGCCAGGGGTCCTGGCAAGAGGAAGGCTCGCTGCCCCCATCTTGGGAACAGTCCCCTGAGGCCGAGCAGCCTCTGCCACCATGTCTGTCTGAGCCTGCCCTTGCTCACTCCAAGCTGTGGCATCGGCCACAGGCACGGAGTCCTCGTTGGCCCATGCTTCTGTCTCTGGACTTCACACCCCCAAAATACGCTTCTCTGCTGCTCCTGCCCTGTGGCTGCAGGTCCTTTCCCATTTCCTGCCAATGCTGTCCCCTTGCCTTCACTCACGGAAGGTTTGGCTAGCTGAATCACCTGCTCTCACCCAGTTTTTGCACCCTTGGTGTCCACGTGGAGCTCACACACAGCACCTGGGCCCCCAGAGGCTGGATCTTACTTCCTCCCCTTTCGTTCCATCACCTGGAACAACCCCATCCTGAAACCCACTCACTCAGACGCCCCGTGGTGGCCACAGTCTTCCAGCCTACCTGTGTGCAAAGTGGCTTCTGCCACCAGCAGGACCTCCAGGCACACGCCCTGCTCCTTGCCCCTCCTGGGCAGCCCCCTCCTGCTGTCCTCCCACCCCACCAGCTTTGACTCCATGCCCCATCACCACAGCCACCCCCTTCCCAGGGGCTTCAACCCCCTCGCCTCGTGGCTCTTCCCTCCCAGCAAGACGCCGCCTGGATGAGGTCGGGGGTCCGGCTGCCCACCCCTGCACCTGGGAGGCCGCTGAGAGGAGTCACCCGGCTGCACAGGTGCCGCCCCCAGCTCCTCATCTCCAGTCCCCCTGGGCCGGCAACACCGCAGCCACCTTACCGCTCCTTCGGTTAGCTCGTGCCCATCAGCCGCATGCTGCCCATGCCCCCTCCTGCCTGTGGCCCCCCCAGCACGTCACCTCCCCTGGCCCGGGGAGGAAATGAAGCTCCCAGATGGCAAGTCCCTCGACCTCGTGCCCCCAGAGATGCCAGCCGCTGGGAACCCGCCCTGGCCTCCCACCGCCCCCTTGCAATGGAGGTGGGGGTCTGCACCCCCCGCCCCTCCCCGGGGCCCCGTCCACCGTCACCACTTCTCTCTCCCGGGTCCTCTGTCCTATCCTGTGTGCCTCCCCCTTTGTGGCATTTAAGGCTGTGCCAGGCTCTTGCACTGAGAGGTGACGCCCCCCTCAAATACTAGATCCGTGTCTGCTGAGACCAGCTCCACAAGAGGTTTGCGTGAAGCGAGGGCGACGCAGAACTGAGGAAATGAAAGGACAGAAAGAAAGACATGAGAGAGGGAATAAAGATGGGACCAGGGGACTCCCAGCTTCTGGAACTCGCAGCATCGCATTTATTTAGGGACTAACAAGCAGCTGTTTGCTATTTACTATAATAAGGGACAGGCGCAACACTTACGATAATAAGGTGCAGGTCGTGCAAAGTTCAAACGCCTTCTCACACAAACATTTTTTCGTGCTGACCAGACGGTGTTCCATCTAGTCGAGGCCCGGTGCTCCTAAGCCCACGCTTTTTGTCTGTGTTATGGAAACGTTTCAACTTCAAACCATGTGCCTTACTGTTTTCCCACAACATCTTTCCATTGACCCCTGCCCCCTGCCCCCCCACCCTGGCTCTAGCCCTCCCCCTCCTTCTCCTGGGCATCCCACTGGCCTTATACCACCACTCTTTACATTCTGGTTTCTTACAACTCAAATTCTGGTCTGGCCTCGTCCTCCAGTCCCCCGCCCCACCTCTCCCCACCTTGCCAAGGCCACCTCCTGGGGACAGGTGACTCCAGGAGGTCTCACTTCCCCTTGAAAGGATCCCTCCCAAAGCCCCAAAGTCCCCGCATGCCCTGTGGCCACACCCTGGCCTGGTGCCTCCTCCTTGGTCCCCTCCCCTGACTTCGGCGAGCCCCAGCCCCCAAGTCCCGTCTCTGGCTCCAGGGGCTCGCGTCTCAGGTACCTGGTGGGGGAGCCTGAGGAGGTGGGGGGAAATGGCCCTTTTGACTCTGCTCAGCCCCTCCACCACCAGGTGTGACCTGCCACCGCCAGGTGTGACCTAACAGACCTGAGCCCATTAATTCACCCTCTAGGTCTGTCTTTGCGGCAGGTAAGAGGCTTAGGAGTGAGCCGAGGCCCACGGGGGCTTGGGCCCGGCAGCGCAGGCCGGTGGGTGGCAGTGGGATTGAGTCCCGGGTTGGCCCATCTCATTTCAGGTGCTCACGAAACACGCTAGATTGGGGAGGGAGCGAGCAGCTGACAATCGGCGTCCTGAGAAGCAGTTTGCCGGGGCTTCGCCGATTCTGCGGGCCAAGGCTTCAGCTGAAGACCACCACCGAGAGACCCCGGCTCCTGGCACACGGAGGATGCTTTGCCATAGCCCCGGGCCCGGGTCTGGTCAGGCCCTGTGGGGGGCATTAGAGTGGGGGAAGGACGGCAAATGAATACACACTTGCCTTCGTTCCCACGGACGGCCATGGAGGTGGGAGTGTGAACTTGACCCCCAGAGGCCTTGGACAGAATGGACATAGCAGCCGGCCCTTCCCTGCCGCGCCGGGGATCCACTCCCCCATCCAGGCCTTGCTGCCGGGTCCCCTAGAGTCCAGGCCTTCCGGACCTCACCTGGCCCCGGCTGCTTGGCAAGGGATGTACCTGCCGGCAGATAAGATATACTTTTTCATTTTGTGATGCAGTGTTCCCAAGTCAACTGCTGCAGACCTGAGGACAGCTGGGGAGGCCCCGGGACCCCTGCCACCGGTCAGTGGCCCTGTGGCCAGGCAGGACAGCCACAGTCCAGGGGTGCTGGCTCAAACACAGGGGTGCTAGCCTGCCGCAAATCTCCCATCACTGCAGAACATCAACCATCCCGAAAGAGAGAAAAGAGGAGCAGCCACGTAAGGCCACATCTGCGAGCCTGGGGGTGGGCCCACGAGCCTGCGTCACTGGCCTTTCACCCTTCTGCAGGTTTTGCATCTTCACAAGGTAAAAAGCAATTGGAGCGCTCTTGCGCAAAAGCCCCTTCCAGCCCGTTGGGTCTGCGTGACGCAGTGGAGCCCTTGGAGCAGCCTGGTGTTCCTAGGAGTGCTTCCCTGACTTTTCAGGGTTCCCAAGGTCATATCCCACCTTCTGGGGGCGTGGAGCAGAAGCAGGTGGGCTGGGCCTCTGGGCGCCTGGATCCAGGCAGGCGCCCGCGGCTTCCTGAAGAAAGGCCTTCGGGGCCTCAGGACTCTGCCCTGGCGGCCTTCTCTCCTCCAGGGGCTTCCGCCTGGGAGCAGGTGCCGTGGCTGCACCGGGGCAGGGCAGCCCGCCCAGGTGAGCGCGCCCCGCAGGTCCCATAGCGGCGCGTGGTGTGTCTCCCCCTTGTGGCCAGGTACCCACATCGCAGCGTGAATGTCAGGCAACCAGAGCCAATTGGAGCCTGGGAAGGAGTGGGGCCTCCCGGGAATGGCGGGGGGAGTCTGTTGATTGATGCCATCGGGGTTCTGGGAGGTGAGGACCCAGAGCTGTGATTGAGGGGGGAGAGTAGGGGGTTCACAGCCGAAGCAGCAGCTTGCACAAAATGCAGGGGCCCGGAGACCCTGGAGCAACAGGGTCAGAAAGAGGCCAGGAGGGAGGGGAGGGGGTGAAAGAATTGAGACGGGCACACCTGCGGGCCTCCCCGCTGGCTGGCCGCCCCTGCTCCCTCACGTCCCGCGTGTCCTCAGCGCTAGCACGTACTGACGCTTTCTAGGGGCCAGGCCCCTTTCTAAGCCCTTTGCAGGTGGAATTTCATTTAATCCTTAAGGCGTGTCTGTGTGGTAGGTCATGACATCACCCCACCTTCATGCAGGAGGAGGTTGGGCTCAGAGAGGTTGCGTGACATGCTTACACTCACACAGCTTTATTAGGAGGAACCCAGGCAGCCTGGAGCCCCTGTGCTGACCTCGGCACCGTGGAGGCGCTTCTCAGGTGAACTTGGGAGGTAGTGCCTTGGCTGAGCCCAGAGTGAGTACCTACAGGCAGGGGAGGGGCCAGGGAGCCCCAGAGCGGGAGGGAGGCCAGGCCTGGGTGTGGACCCCGCCCCTGTCTTCAACTGGCTTGACATGCTCTGCATCTGTTTCCGCAGCAGGGCTGTCGTGAGAATTCAAGCAGGCCACGGGCAGGGAGGTGTTTGGTCAAATAGGAAGTGCCACACAAATGGGGAGGCATGACTGGTATTTAAGCTCATTTGACATAGCAGCTCCAATGCTGGGTTTCTGGATCTATTTAAAAAATCCCCAACGAGAGCCTTGTGCCAACTCTGGGCCAGCTTCGAGCCCATGCAGGGATGTGCCCATCTCTCTGACTCTACCATGTTACCAGGGCAGAGGCTGGTTCATCCCATGAATGCTCTGATCCACTGGCATCTACTGCCCCTCCTGAGATGCTTTCCCTCTGACGGCCCATTTGACAGGTGAGGTTCAGAGAGGCTAGGGGGCCTGCCGCCATCACACAGCGGGGAGAGGTGAAGCTGCGCCGGAAGAGGGGCCTCTCCGATGCCAAGGCCAACTCGGTAGCGGTGGGCAGGGGCCTCAGGAGGTCCTCGGACGACGAGGACAAGCACGGTTTTCAGTCTCGAGCTCCTCGGAGGGGCACGCCCACTGCAGAATGTGGGATGTCCTTGCAGAAAAACCACAAACACACCCAAACGATAAAATAGCTCTTTTTTTAATCACTTAGATTCAGATCATTGGAAATGTTGGACAATAAATAAAACAGAGCAGGGGCCCGAGGGCCGACTCTTGCTCACTTCATTCAAAATGCATCCAGATTAACGCTCAGCGGCAAATCAAACACTGAGGCGGGGGGCGGGGGGGGGGGCGGCTAGAAAGCACATTTTAAAACACCAACAACGAAACACACAGGACCGCAAGGAAGAAAAAGTGCTCAGGAAACTTTGGCTTCGAGAGTGAATTCGGCGAGGTGCTACAGCGATTGGGCAGCTGGAGGACAAATGGCATTTCTGCACCTGGTAAAAGCTGCGAGGGAAGGCGTGGCTTCCACACAGGCAGGAACCGGCCTCACTGGCGGAGGCTGAAAACAGGAGCTTTGAAAGCAGCTTGGAAACTCAGTTCTCTTTTAGTATGAAAAGATATGTTGGTAATGCCCTGATACAGATGCACCGTGAGAGCTGCTGGCCGGTCCCTGCCTTTTCCTCCGAATCCCCCTCTTCTCACAAAGGTGCCAAGTCACACCCCAGGGACAGGGGACAGAAGGCTGACATGTTCATGAGCAGAAGAGGGGGGCCGCCTGTCTCAACTCCTTTCAGCCCAGGCCCCAAGGGGGGACTTTGGGGACAGCCAGCTCACCTTGGGCTGTGACCACCTTAGCCGTGCAAGAGGGGCAAGGCCGGTTGGGGGTCCCTGATGGCCCCTGGCTGGGGTTCGGCGGCCGCTGACTGGTGAGTAGCCACCCAGAGGGTGGGCTCCCCTGGAGAGGGCGTTTTTCCTGCTGACCTTCTGGGGGTGAGCAAGTGATTATGTTTCCCATTTTTCTGTGTTTCTGGGCTGCCTTGAAGAGAACCGTAAATATTCTGGGGTGCCAGGCCCCCTTGGACGGAGCTCCATGGCATCACGATGGCTGGCCCTGGCTGGTCCAGGCAGGGAGGCCGCCAGAGCCGCCCGCTCGGCGAGCCTCGTCCCCCGCCTCACTGCCTCTCCACCTCCTCTTCTGGTTTCCATGTTTTATGCCCTCGTTCCTGCTCCCCGGCTTCTCCTGCTAAGCCCACCCCACGGGGCTCGCCGGCCAGCGCCGACAAAGCTGAGTTCCAAAAGGCGTCCACTGAAGACCTCTCTTCTCCACCCCGGACCCCGTGGGGCAGCGGAGGCTGCGAACCTGCCCTCCTTCCTCCCCTGACGAGCGGGTGAGAGCAGAGGAAGGGGACGCGGCGGTCCCCGGGGGGCTCGAGGCAGGGGCTGCTGGGGCAGGAGCTGGCTGCCATCTGGAAGGTCAGCCCCCCGCCCGCTGGGGGCCGCCCAAGCCTGGCCTGTTGCTGAGGTCCCTCGTGCCACCCCCGTCGGGCCCTGCCTGGGTGGCTTCAGGTCCAGCCCCCATCTGCTGCAGGCAGGGACCCGTCTGCCCCCTGCCCGGGGCCCAGGGCTTGTCCCTGAGGAGCGCTGGTCACGCAGATTGGACCCGGGGGCCTCTGCAGCCAGCAGGTCTCTCGCTCTCCTGCCCGCGGGACAGATTCCCGCTGAAAAGCGCCTGTCCAGGTCTTAGCCCCCTGAAAAGCGCCTGTCCAGGTCTTAGCCCCCTGAAAAGCACCTGTCCAGGTCTTAGCCCCTCCTCCCAGGGATGGGCCCCTTGGGCTTAAGCCATCACGCTTAGCTTATGTCTGGAAAAGGGCCCACTGCGAAGCCGACGAGACACAGAGACACGCGGGCTGGGGCTGCGGGGAGGGGGAGCATCGCCGCCTCCCGGGGACCAGGTGAGAAGCAGACTCCAGACTCCCCAGGTTCGGGGGGCGGCCTGGGGGGGCTCCGTGGAAGGCAGAGCTGAGGGGGGTTCTGCTTACACTTCTTGAGATGCAGGGAGGGGTCCTGCTGGAAAGCCCCATCTCTGCAGCTTACACCTGGGGCCTGTCAGGTCCTATTCTTGCTCGAAACCTGTTTGAATTTGGTACAACTGGTTCACTTTTGCCAGGTGCTGCCCTTCCCCGGGCCTGGGGTTTTGCCTGTGTGAAAGGGAAGTGCTCGTTGCAGTGGGCTGGGAGATGCCCACAGCTTTAATGTTCTGGTGGGAGGAAAAGGAGATGGCTGGAGCCCTGGCAGCCACCCCAGGCTGTATCCAGCTCAGACAGGGATGTGTTTTTACTTTGGGGGAACCTCTGCTCACTCAGTAACACATGAACAAGGGGACTGCTCACACTGAACCCCTTCATCCCTAAAGCGGCTCAGCTTTTCAGAGGAGAAGCACTCAGGAGTCAACACTGCCCTCTGCATCAGCATCCATTTGCCTCAAGGCTCATTCTTGGGATCAACTTGCCAACTAGCAAAGGTTTGCAAAGTACATTGGGTCAGGTACAGCAGTAAGTGCTAGTCTTACCAGGTCTATTTGGAATAATAACCTCCCAGCCATTTAGGGGCCTTTATTAGTCAAGAGTTTTGACTTTTGGGGATTTTAAAGCTGGAATCCTTTTTTTTTTTGGCTTATTTTGTTTTTAAACCACTTTCTGGATCCCAAACCTCTTTGAGACTAAAGGCTATGGAACCTCTCCCCAGAAAAATGCACACATGCAAACTCAGAATCACACACACACACACCAGCATGGCATGCAATCTCTGGGGACCCTTGAGCACTGCCTGAAGCCATGGGGGGCCCCAGATGCTGAGCCCCTGAGCTCCCAGGACTCCACTATCCCAGTTCATAGATGAAGACATGGAAGATAGCAAGACGGCGACCTGCCAGGGAGCTCGGGGGAGCCAATACCTGTGGGCCCCGAGCCTGGCACTCTGCCAGGAAGCCATCGCCCCTCCCCAAGCAGCGCTGGCCTTTTAGGAAGGTGCTTCATGGGGAAAGTGGTTTCTGTGATGACATTTCAATAACTAGAGAAGAAAATCCCTGACCTCGGGCCCCTGGACACCCACTCCACCACCCAGCCCTAAGGGGCTTTGCTGCACTTCGGAGATTCCTAGCCCGAGGCTGCCTTCAAGTCCATGGTGAGAAAGGTGGCAGGGTGGGCTGGGAGGGCTCCAGGGCACCCCACGCCCCTGCCAACCTGATGCCACAGGATTTCTCCCAGTAGGGAGTCCCCAACCCTAGATATGCCCCAAGCTCCAAGCCTGAGGATTCGGGTGAACCTTCCTGTAAGCGCCTCCCACCCCTAAGTGCCTGGGGGAGCCACAGCAAGCTTCGTTACAATTAAGCACCGGAACCTGCAGCGGAGCCACAGTGCACAAAGTGTCAGGTGAATTTTTAAAAATATCAATAAATAATCAGGAAGGCTAGAAAGGAAGGAAGAGAGCAGTGGGGGAGTGAGAAGATGAGGTATGACATCCCCCGCTCTGCCCGCCCTGCGCCTGCGGCCACCTGCGCCGGCTCCCGGGACGCCACGGTGCGGACCTGCCATGGAGCTGGGTGCTCGGGGAGAATGCCAGGTGCCGAGGCCCCCTGGGCGCTCCTGGAGGGTTACGGGCACCCAGTCGAGGTGTCTTTAAAAGTAAGAGAGGATTTTCCATGGCTGAGGCTCTCTGGACGGCATTGAGTGTCATCAGAGCTTTGTCCCAACTCAGGCACTGGCTCAGGAAAACAGGAAAGATGTTCCCAGCTGCTGGGCAAGGGGGGGGTGGTGGGGGGGGTTTGCCTCTCCCAAGTCGGGGCTTTGGCCTCCTCGCAGCCAAGGCCTGCGTCTCTTTCCCCGACACGAAGGCACGTGGAAGTGGTCAGACCTGCTCTCAGCTGTGGTAAGGATGACAGAGTGAGGAGTCAGAGGACAGCTGTGTGCAGAGGAGACGTCTCCAGGAGCCAGACACGCTTTGCAAGGTTTTGGTGAAGACCCTGGAGGTGGGAAGGCCTCTCCTGGCCACAGTGGATGAGTGGTGGGCAAGGAAGGGAAGGCAGGCTGACCAGCCCGGGAGAAGCCGGGCTTTGCTTCCGGAAGGAAAGGCATCCGTTTGCTCCCCATCCACGCCCCCGTGATCCCACCTGGCTCTGTCCTGGAGGTGATCCTCACTCAGAAACATCCCGGGGAGAATCCAGAGCTGGGGTCAGCCCTGGGGCCCCCGGAGGTGTGGCCTCTCTGCTCGTCTCCAGAGGGACGGTGTCTTTTCCATCAGGAAGCAGGAGTTTTCAACACAACCTGAGAGTTCTGGGATCGGGCCTGGCCCAGCATTTCCCCGTCTTCCCCAGTCCCGAAAGAGCAGGCGGGAGAAATTCTCTCCACCCGAGAGCGGTTCAGAGGCTGGCTCCACAGTCCAGGCAGAGCTCGGTGACCGTGCTGAGCAGAGGTGGCCAAAGTGTGGGGTGCAAGTGGCTGGGAGGGGCACCGAGGTACACCCCTGAGGCTGGCCCTCCGAGCCTCCGAGCGGAAAGGCTCTGGCAAGAGGCCGGGGCTGGAGATGGGAGCAGCCGGGTGGCACGCGGGTCCCTGGCCCCTCCCAGCGTCATCTCCCCTTGAAGATTCGGATTCTGTGGATGGACGCCAAGGTGGCCGTCACGTTGGACTCAAAGTCTCCATCGTGCACCCCCGTCTTGCGAAAAGCCCCTGCCGACGGGTTGTTCTCCCAGTAGTGGTGCCAGTTTCCTTTGCTGTCGGCCCCAAAGCCGTACAGGTCCACCTGGGGGGCAAAGCGCAGGTGAGAACTGGTCAGCGAGGCTGCAGCAGCGCCACCAAGAAAGGGGACCCGTGGGCATCCCGGAACCCGAGGCGACCATCCCCAAGGAAGCACAGAAGCCCGGCTGTAGGGGCTTGGTGACGCCTCAATATGTTTAAGTAAAACTCAAGTCCAAGTCCAGTCTCAAAACCATGAACCGATACGTTCCCGTAGCTGAAGCCAGCCTGTGGTGGGGTATTGGTCCTAACAGTCTGGCAAGTTACGACAGTGGGACAGGGACTAAATGACCCCCACCCCAACCCCCAGCACAGAGGAGGGGAACCGTGCCCCACGCCGCTGGGTATTTGGCCTGGAGAACGGAAAGCTCTTGACGCACGGGCTGGGCCTTGGGACGTGAGAAGATGCGCAGGAAGGGGCAAGGGAGGTGCTTCCGGGAGGAGGAAATGCTCCCTGGGCTGCAGGTGAGGGACAGACCGGGGGCCGGCGACAGCTCCGAGGCCTCTCTGGGCGGGACCTGGGGTGGCCCTGGGACATGAGGGCTGGACAGGGGGGGAGCAGGGAGTTCTACTTCTGAGGCAGAACCCCAGGGGCTCTGTGCCTGGAGGGCAGGGAGGGTGAGAGAGGCAGACGCCAGCGTGGCCCCGATTTCTGCCTGCCCGGGGTGACCAAGGTGGTGACAGAACCACCAAGGCAGAGGCAGGGGACCCCCCCACACCCACGTCCACTCCGCCCTCCGGGATCTCCAACCATGAGCCTGGCGGCTGGGGTGGGGACGAGCTCTGCGTGCCAAGAGGTGACCTGAGGCCCTGCCCGAACTCTGCGGCCCCAGCCCTTGGCCAGCACTGAGCAAGCCGCCCCTATCGCTGAGGGCAGCCTGGGCGACGGGCCTGGCCAGCTCGAGGGCAAGGCCCTGCGGGAGGCCCTTCGCAGGGTCACTGGTCCTCCATCGTGGTACAGAGTGGCCGAAATGCTGATGACACTGGGCTGGCATGCGGCCTGGGCCCTGGGGTTGTGAGCAGCTCTGCAGACGATTCTAAGGGCCACCAAGACGGCGCGATGCTGGTGACAGCCCGTGAGCACCTGCACCCCGGCTGCCCCTCGCCTGAGCTTCCGGCTGTCAGCCCCCACTCTGCCTCGGGAGTTCGCACAGCGAGTGGGAACTCTTGCTGGGCAGTCCTCCCCATGTCCTGACCACTTTCTCAGGGGGCATTTTATTACTCCCGATGCCCTCAGGAGGGAAGCACTGCAAACCCCACCATAGAGAAAGGGGATCTCGATTTCAGAAGGGAGGGGCCCTGCTGTGACCCACCCCCGAAGGCTGGAGTGAGCCCCAGGCCCGCCTGGCCCCACAGGCTCCCCTGCTCTTGGGAACGTGGAGGGCCAGTCCTCTTCCCCCCACAGCCCGGCTGGCACGGGAGGGCTGGTGGTGTACCTCATCACAGATGTGCAGCGAGAAGATGACAGAGAGGATGCCCGTGGACGGGTACCGCCCGTGGCCCTGCAGCCAGCTGTCAAAGACGTACTTGATGAAGGCTGGGTGGTAGATCAGGATCTGCCGGTGGACATAGCCATCAGTGAGAGCTGGCCACAGGTGACGCTGACCACTGATGGTGGGGGCATGGCCAAGAGCAAAAGGGACAGCCGCCCCCATGTTTCCTGGCGCTTCCATGCCAGTGGGAAGAGGTGGGCAATACCCTAGATGGCTAAGCTATGGGAAATGCTAGAAGGTAAGGAGAGCTCTGGAGAGGAAAAAGCAGAGACGCTTCTAAGTGCGAGGGGTGGGGGGTAGCAGGGAAGGCTCCTTGAGAAGGTGATATCTGAATGAAACTCAGGAGGGCAGGGATTGCAGACTGTGGCCCTCAGGGAAGGGGGTTCCAGGGGTGACACAAGGTCGGGGCACAGCACACCTGCCACACAGCCCCCACTCTACTTGGTATAAGGCCTAGGTCATCTCCAACCTTTAAAAGGACCCTGAGCTCTAGGGTTCCTTCTCCTTGGGTTACAGATGAGGAAACTGAGGCACAGAGGCTAAGTGATGTGCTCAGTGTGATGGAGCTATTGGTGCCCGAGCTTCAGGCCTGGCCTTGGTGCCACACCTCCTCCTTTTGTCATCCCCCCCCACCCTGCTGTCACCGACCCCCACATGGTGGCCCTGGTTCCCTGCCCCTAATTCTCTTTGGAGGCTCTGCTCCCATCAGGAACCTTCCAAGCCCTTCCTGCACAGCCCCCCGTCTCCCGCAGCACCTAGAGCTGGGACCCCAGAGCAGAGAGGGACGGCCCGGCTGCAGGGAGCCCTGCACACACTGCCTGTTCACAGCCTCCCCCACTGGACGAGCCCCTCACTCCCTCGCACCACCGCCCCCCCACCCCGGCTCACTCCACATCCAGTGTGGGCTCCTCTCATTGCCCCTCTGGGTTGGGGGGATGGTGTCCCCAAAACTACATCCAAGTCCCCACTCCTGGTCCCTGTGAATGCCGTTTATTTGGAAAAGGGTCTTTGCAGCTGTAACTCAGGGAGGGCTCTCAAGGTGAGATCGTCCTGGACTAACGAGGGGCAAGTGTCCTCAGCAGCAGAGGAGAGGACACGGGCACGGAGGGGAGGCCACGGGAGACGGAGGCAGAGAGCGGCAGGGCTGCCACCAGAGCCGGGAAGAGGTGAGGGAGGGTCCCCAGAGCCCTGGGAGGGGTTGTGCTCCTGGGGACACTGTGACATCAGACATGCTAGAACCATGGAGCATAAATCCGTTGTTTTAAGGCCCAAGAGTGTGGTAATTCCTTGCAGCCCCAGGAGACTAAGCCAGCTGGCTAAAGTGCCCCCAGGGCTCCCACCTCAGCAGGTGTGCACCTGGGATGAGCCCACAGGTGTGCTGCTGGCGGGGACTCACTTAGAGAACCCTTCTGCCAGTGTGTCCCTCCGGGGAGGCTAAAGGGGGGCGGGGAGGGGGCAGCCAAGTCCAGCAGCCGGGAGGTCCAGGGGAGCCAGTGCTTTCTGCCCCAGCGCAGAACCCCAAGCACGAGCTGGAGTTCCCAGAACCAGGGGCTGGGGCCTCCACTCACCTTATTCTTTTTGACTTTGATCCTGGCCGGGACTGGGACGTAGGTGCTGCAAGGAGGAAGAGCAGGGGTTAGCGTGCGGAGGGGCTGGGCTGCCTGGGCGTGCAGCTCTGCGGTGATCCCCACCATCCAGCAGCACCACCGCCCTGCCCGGCGACCTTGGCCACCTTGGAAGGCTCTGCTGTCTCACCCCTCCCGCACGGTGGAAGGCCATCATGGGGGATCCGCTCCCTGCCTTTCACAGGGCCTGCAGGGGCACCCCCAGTGGTGCGGGCGTGGGCCAATGGAGGCCTGTGTCTGCCCCCGTCTTCAGTGAGGTGACATGTACCCATCCCCAGTATAAAGGTGGGAAAGCCTGCACCTGCCTCCAGCTGCACCTGACTGCCCTGTCTTCCTGCTGCAGCGCTCCAGCAGAGGGAGGCTGCGCTCAGACCACGCCCTTGCCCAGACCACGCCCCTCAGGCCACACCCCCACCCAGCTGCCCCGCCCACCCCCCTTCTCTCCTCCCTTCTCCTGGCAGTGCACCCGGGGAGCCTGCCCCTATTCTCCTTGGGAAAACTGGGCCCAGCACCAAGAGGCTTGGAAATCGGGGCACTGAAGCCGTTTTTTCTCAAAACGAGCAGAGAGAAGGTGCAAAAAGAGTTAGGGACTCAGGCACGGGTCCTGGACGGGAGCCCTGGGTGGGCTGGGTCCGACCTGGGGCAAGCTGCTTGGCTGAGCCTCAGTCTCCTCCTTCAGAGAGGGGATAAGGAGAACGACTTTGCAGGGCTGGGGCGAGGACTAAATGAGAGCAAGAGAGCCAAGAGGCCCAGAAAGTGTGCGTTCCCTTCACTGGCCAGCACACAAGTCATGACTTCTGCTCCCACGGAGGTCCACAGCACTGCCCGGGTCACGCCCCTCCACAGGGCCACTGTACAGCTCGACAAGCAGGCCCCCACCCCAGAAGGGCCAGAGAAATAAGGACGGGGTCAGGACTAACACGGCCTGCACACTTTCCCGGGCATCTCCCCCCCGGAAGTGTCCAGGGTGTCTGGGAGCGTGGATATCCATAGGAGGAGGAAGGCTAAAGCTTGCGACATGTTAAAAGTGATGCAAGAGAGTGGGTGTAGCTCAGTGGTTGAGCCCCTGCTTGGCATGTATGAGGTCCCGGGTTCAATCCCCAGGACTTCCTAAAAAAAAAAAAAAGTGCTACGAGCATCTGCACGCCAAGGCTCACGGCAGCCCTGTTCGAGCATCTGCACGCCAAGGCTCACGGCAGCCCTGTTCGAGCATCTGCACGCCAAGGCTCACGGCAGCCCTGTTCACAGCAGCCAAACGGTGGGAGCAGCCCGAGTGCCCGTCGACAGGCGACCGGCCGAACGAGATGCGGTCCATCCGTACAAGGGGAGTTTTTCAGCCACAAGAAGGACCAAAGTACTGATCCTTGAAAACATTATGCTGAGTGCAAGAAGCCAGACACAAAAGGCCGGATATTGAATGATTGCTCTCTAGAATAAGCAAACTCACAGAGACAGAAAGAAGCCTGGATGTGACCAGGGTGAGGGGAGGGGGTCAGGGGATCACTGCTTAATGCAGACAGAGTTTCTGTTTGGGGTGATGAAAACATCATAGTAACAGAAGGTAGCGATGGGAGGGCGGGGGGCACATGACAGTGGGAACCATCCAGGGAGGCGGCCTGGGCAGGTAGGCTCGTGCTGCCCAGGAGGGGGGAGGGGAGGCATGCGGGGTGAAGGGCTCGGTGGGGGGGGGGCATGCTGGGGAGACGGGAGGCGTGCCCCGTGTCCCATCCTGCCACCTCTGGGGACCTGGGGACTCACTGGGAGATGGTGCCCTTGGTGGTGGCGCTGATCACCCACTGCAGGTCGGTGGTCTTGAAGGGGACCAGGACCATGCTGACATTCTCCCCGAGTTCCCTGAAGCTCTCGGGGTACACAAGGTGGTGGGTCGTCTTGCCTCCCACGTCGGCCTCGAATCCCGCGGTGGGCGCCCTGTTCATCCTGGAAAAGAAGGGAGAGGAAGACCTGTGCCGCCCTCCTGCCCGAGGCCTCGTTTTCTTCACCTGTGAAATGGAGACCATCGGGACACAGCTCAAGAGCTTCTCCCACCCTCTCGAGGGGGCCCGACCGGGGCCACAGGGACTGACCACCTGCCAGGTGCAAGGGACTGCCACGGCCGAGGGTGCACGTCACTGAGGCTGGGTGGCAAGGAGCCAGTCGGTGCTCCACACCCATTTTATGACGGAGGGGATCGAGCTCAGAGGCTGCCCAAGTGCTAAACCGGAACGTGGAGTCTGAACCTGACCCTTTGGCCATGGACATGCCCGTGGGGCATCGGGGTATCTGAGGACAAGCAGTCAGAGGCCATGGAAACAAGAGGCCATTCTAGAAGCTACCTGGAAGCTTGCCAGCCCCGCCCCTGCTTGGGCTTCTCAACCTGGGCCATTGTGCCCTTGGTTTAGCGAGTGGTGTGACAGGGTTACAAAATGCCCAGAAGACCTCTATGCATCTTTCTGGAATATCTATTTTACTTGGTGGTACGGGAAAATATATTTTACATTAAAGGCAAATATGGTTCTCTTATGGCCAAGATTGCAAAATGGGGATGAATTTTAAAGCTAAAACAAGAGTCTTCACGGCATTCTTGCCCTCTCCATAGGCCTGTCTGTGCTCGACTCCTGAAGCTGTGGCTTCTTTCCTTTGCCCCCAGAGAAGCATTCCCAGACCATCTCCAGGTGGGGAAACTGAAGCCGAGGGTGTAGTGAGCGGTCTGGGGTCCCCCATGAGCGAGGACACACCAGGACTGGATCTCGGACCTCCTGACCCTGAGCTGAGAAGATGCTTCCTCTTGCTCAAGGTGCCCCATGGGCGCAGGGCGGCAGGCGCGGGGAGAGGGCTGGAGCACTGACCTCAGCACAAAGTCATGGCCATCAATCTGCGGCCCGTACTGGGACTCCTTCAGGTTCCCGGAGTTGCCCACGACGGCACAGCGCCGGCAGCCCACCGACCCCTTCTGCAGCATGGGGTCCACGTTCCCGGGCACCACGCTGAACAGCTCCTTGATGGTGTCGTTCAAGTTCTTGGGCTGCTTCTCCCGCTGGAGCTTCTGTGGGCAGAGGAAGGAGGGAGAACGGGTCAGCCTGGGCCGGCCGCCCGCTGCTGAGCCCCGAGCTGCCCGCTGGACACCGTTTCAATACGCCGCTGTCCACTGGGCACCTCCCGCGCCCCTGCCCCCTGTTGGGCTCCATGCCCCAGGGCTAGCCGGGGAGACAGAAAGGAAAGAGATGGTGCATTCATGCTGCAAAGTGCCTCTCCCAGGCACTTGGGATGGTGAGACTGGCCGATAGGGGCCAGGCAGGTGAGAGGAGGGACAGGGGAACCCCCGCCCCCGTCCTCTGACTGCAACTGCCCTCTTCGCTGCTCGCCTGGTCTCAAAGGCCCTCCAAATGCACACGTCCCACGTGAAGTTTGTCACCTTCCCCCACCTGCTCCTTGTTTGGGGTTCCTTTCTCTCCGAATGGTCCCGGCACCCACCTAGGGCCACAGGTAGCACCCCAGTGGGCCTCAGATCCCCCAGCTCCCCCACACCTGGACACCTTGTCCTGCCGGCTCCAGGATCCCATCCTAGCCTGTTAACAGCATAAGTGGGGAGTGGGTGAATTCTCCAGCCGCTCTAGGGTCAGGCTAGATGACAGCAGTAAGGCTACCCGAGCCTTCCGTGGCCTCTGCTTCCCCTCCCCCCTGCCACCTCCCCAGCTTGCCCCAGCCCAGGCCTGGGGGGCTCCAGCCAGCTTCAATGGCCAGCCCTTTGCCAGGTGCACAAAAGCCTCTGATGTCTGCCTAGCAAATTCTTTTCTCCTTCTAAGACCTAGCTCAGGGGTCAGCTGCCCCAGGACACCTCCTGACAACCAGGTGGGGTCAAACACTGGTCTTAGCCCAAGGGTGACCATCGTCCTGCCTGCCTGGGCTTCCCAGGATGCAGGCCTTTCAGTGCTAAAGCCGGGAATATCCTGGGCAAATGGGGACAAGTTGGGCACTATTTATTCTCCCCTTGCACTGCCCACATCACCCACATCTCAGCAGGGGCTCTGGCCACGTGGTGTAGCGACTGCCTGCTGAGGCCCCTGCTTCCTCATCCAGGTGAAGCCCTGGAGAGCTTTCCTAAGAAGCACTGCATTTGGGAAGTGGATTTGGCTCAACTGATAGGGCGTCCGCCTACCACATGGGAGGTCCAGGGTTCAAACCCAGGGTCTCCGGACCTATGTGGTGAGCTGGCCCACATGAGGAGTGCCGTGTCACGCAGGGATGTCCCCTACATAGGGGAGCCCCACATGCAAGGAGTGCACCCTGAGAGGAAAGCCGCCCCACAGTAAAAAGCCCAGCCTGACCAGGAGTGGCACTGCACACACGGAGAGCTGACGCAGCAAGATGACGCAACAAAAAGAGACACAGATTCCCATGCTGCTGTCAAGAATGCGAGTGGACACAGAAGAACACACAGCGAATGGACACAGAGAGCAGACAATGGGGGTGTGTGGGGGTGGGGAAGGGAGAGAAGTAAATAAATAAATAAATAAATCTTTAAAGAAAAAGAAGCACTACATTCGACTCGGGGCACAGGCCAAGGGGTCACATCATCTCATCTGTACACGAGCAAGGACGCCCCGGGGGCCAGGTGCATCGAGTGCCCCACACCACAACGAGGACTTTGGAAACACACCTGCCCTCTAAGGCCCAGTCCCTGGGGTTGGAGCTGGGGGACGGGGCCATGGAGTGGCTGGGAGAGAAAAGACTGGCTAGCAGTGGCTTTGGCCATTGTCCAGGAGGTGAGTAAGTAACCAGGGTGGGTGTAAGGGCATGGCTGGGGCACCCGGCACCCATCTCCCATGGAAGGGATCGGAACGCCCAAAGGGAAGGCGCAGGAGCCGCGTAGGGCACCTCCCGCGAGCACCATGGCGTAAGGCCATCATGTCCGCCACGCCGCGGTGGCAGGCAGCGGCAGCCAGGCTGTTTAACGCCTGCTTCTGGGGGCTCGGCCCGGGCAGCTCCACACACCTGCGTGCGCGCACCTCCGGGGACCTTGCGCGCGTGTGCACGTCCTGACTCAGCAGGTCTGGGATAGGGCTGAGACCCCGCACCGCGTGGAGGTGTGCAGCCCAGCCCCCTGCAGGAACCCGAGCGGGGTCCCTAACCACTGGGAAGGGGTGCGCTGGGCCACAGCCCCTCGCCTGTTGTCACTACCTCTCCGGGCCGGGGAGCTCCGCAGGTGCATGCTGAACTAAGGAACAACACTGCGTTCTCGAACTCGTCTTTCCACAGTGTCTACCCAGCACCTGCTGCCTGCTTAGCCACGGAGGCCCCGAGTGAAAAGCTCAAGGACGGCGGTGAAAGTGTCTTGAGCGCACGTTGTTGGCAGCACCTGCGGGGAACGTGCCCCGCCGCCCGGCCTCCCTGGAACAGTGCTGACTCACTTTTTTTTAGTGACTTGCTTAAACAGAAAAAAAGGAAAGGAGCTTATTTTAATAGGAAGCCTCACACCTCTACCCTAGTGGAAAGCTGGGATTCCTTGGCATAAGTAAAAACCTGTAAATTCCAGCTGGATCCTCCTGCTCACCCACACAGGCGGCCCTCTGTTAGAAAGAAGATGGCCAGGGCAACAGAGGAGTAAGATAGAACACTGGTCCAAATTAAAGTCCTTGTGCTGAAAGAGAAGTAAAACCGATGCGCTGTTCTTTAACGCCCTGCCCTGGTCCCCCCACTCCGGGAATCTGGGTGTTCTAATCCTTTGCTGGCAGAAGGGGATACTGAGGCCCAGGGCAGGGCAGGGGCTCTCCTGATGGCAGAGTGAGTGCACAGAAGGCAGAGTCAGGGAGACCTCAGGCGCCATTCTCAAGATTACCATCCCAGGGTCCACAGGCTGGAGGAACAGAGTATGAACTAGAGTGGACTTACTGATATTCTACTAGGGAACTGTAGTGATTAGTAATGGAAGAAATTGTAGCGTTGATGTGGAGAAAGTGGTCACAGTAGCTGCTGAGGGTAGGGAGAGGGAAGAAGAGATATGATGTGGGGGCATTTTCAGGACTTGGAGTTATCCTGGGTGGTGCTGCAGGGACAGATGCTGGACACTGTATGTCCTGCCATGGCCCACTGGGTGGACTGGGGGAGAGTGTAAACTACAAGGTAAACCACTATCCATGTGGTGCAGCAGTGCTCCAAAATGTATTCACTAGGTGCAGTGAGTGTGCCGCAATGATGAAAGAGGTTGTTGATGTGGGAGGAGTGGGGTGAGGGGATGAGGGGGGTTATGGGGATCTCATATTTTTTGGATGTGACATTAAAAAAAAATAGAAAAGAAAAGATACTAAAAAACAAAAACGAAAACAAAAGATTAACTCTGAAACCACCCACTCACCACCATGGGAGACTGGGCTGGTTTCCCTGGAAAGGAAGATTCTGTGCTTTCCTCTGACTTTTGTAAATGACAATAAATGTACTGCAGTCTACTGGCATGAACACACATAAAGATGTTTAGGTTAAGGTCAAAGATGGCCCATGCCCACTTCCTCCCCTGACCGTTTCCAAGTACGGCTGATTCTTTATATGCACAGTCATTAGGCTCTATAAAGTCACTCTGAGCACCAAACCTGGTACCTGGCAGCCTCTGGTGATGACATTCATCAACTGGCCAATACATAGACTTGTTTGACACGTGTTTCTGGTTAAGGACTTTAATGTACGTTGTTGATTCTTAAGCGCTGAGCTGTGGCCAGAAGCGCTGTAACTCCTGTCTGAGCGAAGTGCATCACCTCGCCGTCTTCTAGCACTTAGAGCTCTGGACAGCTGGGCGTTCTACAGGGCGTGGGCAGCTCCAACAAGACAGAACCACTGATCCAGAAGGTCAGTAGCCCTGAGGTGGAGGAGCCTGCCCTGCCCCTTAGCAGGCTTAGCTCACTGCTTCCTTCACCAGACACTCATCTTTGGGAGGGCAGAGCCCTGCCATCCTGCTCACTGTCCCCTCCCCAGAGCCCAGCTCAGGAGATTAGCAAACCAGCGGGGAACCCAGATCTTCTGAGTCACAGCCTGGGCTGTAGGTGCTTCCAAGTTTCACACACATTTTGTATCCTTTTCAGGTAGGCCATAAACGCCTTGAGTGCAGGGTGTGCTAAGAGAAAATGCTGCACAGGAAAGCCTGCCTCTTGCAGGAAGGCCTCCCTGATTTTCTCAGCCTATGCTCATCTCTCTCTTCTTAGCATGACACATAAAGGACCTCAGAAGCAGGGGTCCCTAACCAATCTGTGGCCCTGAGCACCCCTTTCCAAGGGTTAGGGACCCCTGCTCCTGCAGCTTGGCCCCATTGCCCCAGCACCCCATGCCTCATTTAGCCTCAATGTTCTCTGCAGCTGCACATACGTTGTGGAGAAGCCTCCCCCGACCTGGAGTGCCCTTCCTCCATCTCCCCGTGGACAACCTGATGGCTCCTTCATGAGGAGCTCGGCCATCTTCTCCTCCGGGAAGCCTTCCTTGACACCCAGCCCCTAAGGAGGGGTTAGACGCCCCCTCTCTGTGCTCACCTCTCACACTGGCTTGGACCTGTCTGCTTTCCCTTTTCTCCTCACCACCTCTGCAGCCCAAGAAGGGGAAGACTACCTCCTTCTAGGCTGGGCATTGGGCATGCAGTAGGAGCTCAGCAGATAAAGAATGAGTGGATAGTTCCTGCTCCCTCTTTTGCATCCAATGACCAGAAGTCCTTCCAAACTAGCTCAGCTCACACAACTCCCCTGAGCAAACGTTTGCAGCAGCCTCCTGGAGACACAGAATAAATCACAGACTCTGCTCTGTGGTCTTAACTTCCCGAGCCCCTCGTTGCCCTGCCACTCACCCACAGGACCCCTGCCCGAGCTCCTCTAGTCCTCCAACATGCCACGCTGACGTGACCCCAGGGCTCTTGCACTCGACATCCTCTTGGTCTACAGCACCCTGCTCTGGATCTTTCCATGGCCGGTGCCCTCTCTGCTCATGCTGCAGAGCTGCCTGTTGAGACGCCTCTGCTGGGGACCCAATTTGCCGAGTTCACTCTGCCCGAGTTTCTCTCCACTTCCTCTTCCTCCGAGTGAACCCCTCTTACCTGTTTCTTACATGTCTCTCCCTGCCAGGATATCATTCTGTGAGAATAAGGACCTTGTCTCTGTTTGGCATCGCAGTACTTGTGGAGGATTACACAGTGCCTCCTCTCCCCTCAAAGGGCACGCCCACGTCCTCACCTCCCCACCCTGTGACTAGGATGTTATTTGGGAAAAGTGTCGTTAAGGCTCTCCAGGTGGGACCTTCCTGGATTTGGGGTGGGCCCTGAAACCAGCGAGAGGGGTCCTCAGAAGAGAAAAGCAGAGGGAGACATGAGACACGGACAGCCCGGGGAGAAGGCCACATGAAGAGTGACTGTCTACAAGGCGAGGAAGGGCAAGGACCGCCCGCGATGGCCAGGAGCCGGGAGAAGCGGCACGCGACAGGCTCCCTCCGAGCCTCCGAGAGGACCCGGCCCTGCCGCCACTTCGAGCGTGGATTTCTGGCCTCCAGAACTGCGCAAGATGAAATTTCTGCTGTTTGACACCACTACCTTGGTGGTTGCCACAGCAGCCCGGGAAATAAAGTCACCCCAGCTCCGAGGGGCACGGCGCCGACCCTGCGCAACCACTGGCTGTGGGAGCGAAGGCACGCACGCCTCGGGTCCCCTGAGCCGGGCCCCGCGCGCAGCCCCGGCCCTCACCAGCCACCAGCTGTACGTGTCCTCCTCCAGGAGCGCGTTCTGAGCGGTCAGCAGCGGCGGCACGGTCTGGTTGAACCTCTCGTCGAACCAGGGCGAGACCCCGAGCTCCCCGACACAGCGGGCGCAGGCGCAGGGCCTCTGCGGGAACTTCATGAGCTTCTTGAGGCTCTCCGAGAGCTCGGAGACCACGTGCCTGGGGAGCCAGGCGGTGGGCGCGACGGTGTGCGCGTAGTTGAGGAAGAAGGAGGTGAGGAAGATGAGGAGCACCAGGAGCGTAAGCACCTGCAGGCTCCGCTTCCGCAGGGTCACCATCGTGGGGCTCCTGGCGGGGGCCTCCCCGCGACGGGCTGCAGGAGCTCCCGGCGGCCAGGGAGGAGGGAGGATGGAGGCGCGATGGGGGGTGAAGGCGGGCGGCCCGGCCAGGCCTCAAGGCCCGCTAGGGCCCACCCCGCTCCCGCTGGCCGCCGGCCGCCCCTGCGTGCGGGCCGCCGCCCCGTGGCACACAGAGCCCAGGTGGGCGCTCATGCTGGCGGCTCTTCCCGGGGACCTGGGGTTGCTGCTTCTCTGGCGATCCGTGCAGCGCTGACGCTTGAAGCTCACTCAGCAACAGTGATTTCCTTCCGCAGCCAGCGACGGAGCAGGAGCAGGGATTAACCTCTGTGCCGGTGTAGGGTCCCACAGGAAGGAGGACCTCGAAGGGAGGGTGTCTGGTGAGGGGCGAGGGGCCGCTGTCTCTGCCACCCTCCTCCTGGAAGAAGGCCCCTCGAGCTGCCTCACTGGAGCTCTGTCTTTCCGGGCCGTGGCCGGCGAGGTGGCGGTTGAGAGCCCGCTCTAAGACGGAGGCCCCGAGAGCTGCCCACCATCTGCGGGAGAGGGGGAAGAGAACGGGGTGAGATCTGCGGCCTGGCCGGCAGCCCTTTCTCCCTCCCACCGCCACCGGGACGCATTCCCTGACGGGCCCCCAGCTGTCAGGTGGCCGGGTGGCCGTGGATGAGTCAGTTCATCCCTTTGGGCCTCAGGGTGTCAAATGGCAGGTTGACGCCTATTTTGCAATGCCACCAAGGGGCCCAAAGAGGGCCCGTTCATCTTTCTTGCAACCAGAACCTGGGACGTGCGAGCTGAGCTGTCAGTGCAAGTTTGTGAAATGCATCGGTGGCACCTGTGCACCGGGACGCAGGCAGGGGCTGCGCCCACAGTGCTTTCCTTCCTTTCTCTCTCCTTCACGCTCTCCTGGATCCTGAATTTCAACAACCGATCTGCCCCAGGCTCTGCCTTCCAGCTCTCTACCCTGGCCGTCAAGCTCTGCCACTCAACCGCAGTTTGGCAGGGCGGGTTTTAGATGGCTCGCCTTCAAATTCTGGTTTAAAAGCTACGTGGCCTTGGGAGAGCTATTCAGCTTTCCTGGACCTTGGTTTCCCTTTCTGAGAAGAGGATAATAAGCCCTCTGTTTTGAACTAAATCCGGTCTCCCACCAACACACGCTCAAGTCTTAACCCCAGGTCCATTTGTAAACAGCATCTTTGAACACGTTTGTAGTTACAGTGAGGCCCGACTCAATCAGGGTGGGCCTAAATCCAGTATCGCTGAGCAGGGGTTCTTAACTGGGGGTCCGTGAGCTTGAACTTAAGTCCAAAAATATATTGTTCTTGTGGGGACGCGTTGGTGCGGGCTTGATTTATTTATTAAATGCTACACCGTATAGTGTGGACTTAATAAGGGGCCTGTGGTTTTCTCCTGACTGGCAAAGGGGTCTGTGAAACAAAAAAGGTGAAGAAGCCCTGTCTTAGAGGAAACAGGACAGTGTAGGAGTGAGGAGGCGACAGGAGACAGGCGGCAGGTGACGGAGGCCGAGCTATGGATTGCCGGAAGCCCACAGGACTACGGAATTCAGAGGACGCCTGAGCCTGCTGGCACCCTGACTTTGGACATCTAGCCTGTGGGACGATACGTTCCTTTTGTTTAAGCCAGCCAGTCTGGCATTTTAACAGCCCTGGCAGAGGTACCCTTTAATCACACAGGGGCTGGGAAGATAAAATAGAACGACGTGCGCTTTCTCGTAGCTACTCAGAGGTCTCTCCAGTGGAGTTCCCTTGGTGATACAGGAAGGCACGCATATTCTTTCATGATCTGATAGGCCCCTGACATGACCGTGTGTTCACACACATCTATTTCTTCAGATTATCCTCAAAGGACTGGGAGCTAGATGCTTGTTTCCCATCTCGTCCTTGAATGAGGCTGAGACTCAAAGAGACGCGGCGCTTCGCCCAAGGTCCCAGGGAGAGGAGGAGGGCTGCTGGAATCCCATCCACAGTCCTCTGCTTCCGTTCACTGCCTCCCCACCCAGCCCCCTTGGGAACCTGGTTGGGACTGCGTGGGGCATTAGCCTGGAGGGGACAGCTTGTGCTGGACTTCAGCTCACCAGAGCTGGAGGGACACAGAGAAAGGGGAGTACACCTCATCAAAGAAAGCCATCGGGGACCCTCTCGAATGCCACAGTTTCCCAGACTTCACCTACTCCCTGGGGCTCGCCAGTTACTGTCACAGCCCTGCACTTGAGCATGCTTTCCTTGGAATGACTCCCCCCTCCATTCCTATTTGTCTCATCATTTCCTCAATGTGTAAAGCAGGGTATTTTTTTTCCAAGGAAAGTAAGGGTTGGAGTGGGACTGAATAGCTTTTAGTAGGAAACAACAACGGTGACTTCCTGGAAACATCCAACGTGTGTTTGGTGCAACCCCTACAGCTTCTGTATCTCCAAGTCCAAGCTCAAGGCAAAGTCCAAGCTCCTCAGATCAGCTGGCCAGGGCACCTCGGCCTGGCCCTCCTCCTGCTCCATCTTTCCCTTCTCATGGATGCTTGGTTCGTGTTTGGGACCCCGTGGGACCCCAGTATACACAGGTGCCCCTTCCGCCCTCCCCATCAAGAAGCAGCGCTGCCTTTGGAGTTGATTCACCTCCTCTGCTTCAAGGGCAGACGCTGGTTGGCTGGGCCAGTCCGAGGGCTCCCGCCGGCCTCAGCACGGCGACGGCCCCGGGGCAGGCATGTGTGCTGACTACGGAGGCCGAGTGAAACCTTGGCATGGGTGGGGAGCGAGGAGACCTTCTTTTGCTCTGCCGGGTCTGCTGTTTGGATGCAAAGCACAGGCCGTTCTGCTAGGTCCTGTGGCAGAGGCTCGGAGTTGAATGAGGCCCTGATAAATGGTGCTGAAACTGATCTAGCCAGACCTGCAGGCCACCTACACCTGGACTTTCCAGGTATGGGACGAATATGTCCCTATTACTGTAAAAGACAGATTACTAGTAACTGGAAGTACTTTTTCCTCCTGCCGTGGACTCCTGCCCACGGTGTCCCCACCGTCCAGAAAAGTGACCCCACCTCGCGTGGCCAGCTGGCTCCTCCTCGTTCTTCAGGGCCCCGCTGGTGGGGATTCCTGGAGAAAGCCCTGCCCAGGCCCGGGAAGTCTTAGGGCCACTCCTGGCCACTACGGTGCCTGGCTCCCCTTCTGGCACTCTTTACTTATCTGTCCCCTCCCTGGCCTGGGAGCTCCATGACAGTACATTCTCATCATCATGTGGCCTGTCACCTGACACACTCTCAGTGTCCCATGGCTGCTTCTGGCATGAAGGAACACTGAAATGAAGGGAAACACATGGGCTGATATCTGAGTCAGGAAAGCACAGGCCAAGACTTGGGAGATTTTGGGTCTAATCCAGGCTGTGTGACCTTGAACCAGTTATCTAACCTCTCTGAACCATTCTTTTAACAGGAAAACAGGGCTGATCATAGAGATTCCAGTCACTTCCTTGAGTGGTCAACTGATGACGGTCTGTCCATTCATCCAATTTATTCACAGGTCCCTGTGTTGGGCTCTAAGGGGGAGCTTCATGGGCACAGACAAGGCCCCAGAGTTCACGTGGAGGGGAGTAGCAGGGGATGAGACCAGAGAGGAGCCAGGGTGGGGGACCAGGTGGGTCTGAGCAGAGGTGTGACGGGATCTCCCTCCCATCTGGCTTCTTTGCAGCACCTAGAAGCCCAAGAAGCTCTTCCTGACTGTCCCCAGTGCCAAGCGCAGGGACAAGTTTATCTGCTGCTGGGCTGCATGGATTAGGGAAGGTCCTGGGTGAGATGTTAGGGCCTCCACAGCCCTGGCTCTGCTGAGGGACCTTAACGCTGGGGTGGGGTGAGAGCTGGGACAGAGGGCACGCATGAGCCGCAGAAGCGGTGGGACCAAGACGCCCTCTCCCGTGCAGCCTGGTTGCTGCATTTCTGAATCCGGGATGAACATTTGGATCCCACAAGCCAGCAGAGGCTTCTGGCCTGGTGTCTATTAGTGCTTTCACCAGGACTTAAAAACAAACAAAAAACTGCAGTGGAAAAGGAACTCACGCTACCCTTTCTCGGCCCCAGGGGAGGCACGAGGAATGTGTGCGTTGCCTGCGCTCTGGTAAGTGTGAAGCAGCCTGCAGCTCCTGGGGCAATGCCAGCTCTGGCTCCCTGCAGTGCAACCCGGGCCAAGACGCCACGGGGCAAGATCTGTGGTGCCAAGCATGCGGTGAGGCCAGCCACGTCTCCCAAAATCATGGGGGGAGAGGAGAGGGAGGGGAGTGGACAGGCAGAACGGCAGCAAGCTCCCGCCCAGAGCCCGGGAACTTTGCAAGGGGCAAGGAGCATGCGTGCAGGCTAGAGTCTATGGGGGTCAGCGGCACAAGGGAGTCAAGTCTTTCCTAAAGAAGGTTCTAATGAAGATAATCTGCTCTGTGGTTATAGGGGAAGGGGGAAAATGTCAGGCTAAAGAGAAGAATTGTTTCAAACTCCATTTTTGTTATTAGCAGGTTGCTTGGTACTATTCCACCCTCTAATAAAAAGCTGCCACAACTGTCTTCATGTGTTCCTTGCCTCACCTGGGTGAGGCGGGCTATTGTCAGGTTTGTTTCCCTGAAATGGGCAACAAATTCTAGGGAGCACAAGTGCCTTGTCTAAGTTCATACAGCGAGATGGTGGCAAAGTCAGAGCTACGTTGCAGGCCTCTGCCTCCTCTCGTGGCTTTCTATGCACTGATGGCTATTTGTTCTATTTCATTATCTATTATTTTCACTATTTCCTTTCTTGAAACTTCTTTGATTTTGATTTGCTGTTATTTTTTCAACTTCTTGAGATGAATACACCCTCAATAATCCTTCCTTCTGCTATGTGGAATCGATTTGCACCATATATTAAGTTTTTCATTTCAGTTATTGCATTTTTCAGTTCTAGAAGTCCTATCTGATTCTTTTTTTAAAAATACATGTTCCAGTTTTCTTGTGAAATTCTCCATCTTGCCATCAATCTTCTTAAACCTATTATTCAGTTATTTTAAAGATCATGCCAGATAATAGATAAAGTGCTCATTGTCTATTTTTGATTCTCTCCCTTAGGCCATCTGGCTTGCCTGGTAATTGTCAGCGCTGTAGAAGGCAACATTGTCAAGGCTCTGGAGGAGGCACCTCATGTGGGAGGGATCAGTGCTCCCCCCGTGGACACAGACCTTGCTCCACCGGGTGACCTGGGGGAGGGGGCTGCAGTTCAGTCCTTGGGATGGCCAGTCTATTTCTGCCTGCCCTCACACCTAGTGGGTAGCCCCTCTCAAAGGAAAGCCTGGGATGCCCGCCCAGGCCCCTCCTCCGAAACAGGCTCTGATCTCCAGCATTTGTCTTCCCTATTCTATGAGACTGCCCCCAAGTCAGCTCTCCCACCTGCTGCTTGCTGCTTGGCTTAGGCTCTGTCCCTGCATCTCAGCTGCTGGCAAAGGCCTTCTAAGGAAAAAGAGGAAGAGCAATGAGCTCTCTTCTCTGTAGTTCTCTTTGCTCTGGGGTCTTGGTCCTTCAGGCCCCAGCTGACCTGGTAGTTTTGGACTCCATTAAATTTTTTTTTTTTTTTTTTTTACTTCAGTCTTGTGAGATTTCCAAAGCCTCAGAGCTGCAGCTCTCTGCTGGTCCTCTGGACAGTTTTGCTCATACAAATCAGCCTACCCTTTGTGCAGGCAAGAAGCAGGAAAACTTCCCTTCTAGGAGGATCTCGGCCCCTGAAGTCCTGGCTGCCTCAGTTGTCCTTTAATGCCTTTGAGAGCTGAATTTTTATTTTATCCTGCTTTGATCGTTCTCCCTACGACAAACTGTCTGACACAGTTTCTGCCACTGTCAGAAGTGGAAACCCCTGCAGCTTTTGTTTGTCCCTCTGAGGTCCTGGGGCCTGGTATGATGTTCAGTCCGTATGTGGGATTTGGCAAACTCTGGGAAGAGAACGGGATCCAGAGAGGCCCCAAGTGCCACGGCAACCTCCTAACCCCAGCAGAGAGCGAAGGTGATGGGAGGGCAGGAAACAATCACTAGGCCCAAAGGGTGTGGCTGCGGCTCTCCCTGCACCACCTCCCAGCACCCTCAGACGCCAGCTCCAGACGCACAGCGAGGGCCTCCTGGCTAAGCCGTCTCGAGAATACCATGAATGCTTGAGCGCTTCCAGATCCTTCTGACCTGCGGAGACAGATCCTGCCATGTCTGACCTTTGGGGTGCAGGCTGGCTTCCTGTGGGGACTGGAGGTGGCAGAGAGTAAGAATTGAGGAATGAAGGCCCCCGAGCTTGTAACTGAGAAGGAAGGCTCTGTCTCACGCTGCTCCCCAGACCTGGCCTGATGACTGGACATTTACAATCCTTCTTATTCTGGTTCTGCAAAGCACTTGCCAGTGGATAGTGACCAACAGTTGGAACAAACCTGGACGCTCCCCATTGCTGGCTGTTGCCATGGGCGAGGCAGTGCACCCCTCTGATACTTGGTTCCCGGGCCACTCTCAGAATTACCTCCTGGCTTCCTGGCAGGACTGGGGGCCGCCGTGATCCTCGCATCTTCCTCTGCAGTCTGCGATACACAGGCATGGCCACAAGCCCTCTGAGCCTTTGTGCAACTCCGTGTACAGGGGAGCGACCAGAACACGGGCTTCAGGCTCAGCCAGGCCTGGTGTGGCTCCAGTTCAGCAGTTCAGGCTGCGCAGTGAGGGATGCTGGGAGGATGAAGTGCAGAGCTGCCTGGCACTCACTTAGGGGCTCAGACGTGGGAGCTCCTTCCATGGCCAAGTTATGGATGAGAAGACTCAGGGAGCAGAAGCAACTGGATTGAGTATGTACAGAGAACGGCAGGGCTGGCCTCCCGGCCAAGACCGAGGACTTTTCCAGACTTGGGATCGTTGTCCAAACCTCCCCTCCCTTCCTTTTTTCCTGCCTCTCTTCCTTCCTCTCCTTCTTTCGACAGTGACATATTACTGAGTATCTCCTCTGCCCCAAGCAGTTTCCAAGAAGGGGGCTGCCCTGTTCCCTGGGCAGAGGCCACAGGGCGGGGGCGCCTGGCTGGTCTCAAGGGCCCCCTTCAGAGAATGAGCCTAACGAGAAACCAGCGCACAGTGAGTCAGAGCTGGAGGCTCGCAGCAGCTGGGAAGTCTTGCTGGGGTGGGCAGGGCGCTGCCCTGCCCCGGGTCCTGCCCCAGGCCGCCTGTTCCTGGCCTCGGAGCCGGCAGTGGCACAGGGCCACCTCTCGGCCCGGCTCTGAACCCTCCTGGCTCCCTGTCTACCGCTCACTGCAGGCTGTCGTTCAGAAACCTCCCAGGAGAGGGGCCGGGGCCGTGCGGCCTCAGAGTCCACATGGTTCCGACCCCTTGGTCAAAGGCTCGCTCCGGGCACAGCAGCCCGGGGGCTCCTGAGGGCTTTGGGACATCTTGTCTCTTGCTGCTGGAGAGCAAGGGTCCCTTACCCGACCTACAGGGGCTGGCAGCCTGGCCACCCTTCCCAGCTTCCCCGGCCCAGCTCTCTGGATGCCATTGAGATCTGGCAGCGTTAAAAACCATCCCCCCTCCACGGAGCCCGCACAGCGGTGACATCAGCAAGGGCGAGGCCCTCCCGTGCACGGACGGCTTCCTCTCTGCCAGATCCTGTTCGAAGCACCACGTCGGGTCCAACAGCCTGAGCCCTCCAGAGTCTCTTGAGCTGGGACAGTTTGTCCTGCGTAAACCCCACCTCGAGGAGGCAGACACAGGACCCCCGCAATCTGGCCACCCATGTGAGGTCCCGCCGTTGGCAGGAGGTGAAGCTCCAGGGTCCAGCGCTTGGTGTCAAGGTTTGGGGTTCACGTGCCTTCTTCCCTGAGTCTTGGGGCCTGCAGCTGGAGAAGGGGGCTGGCCACGACCCCCGCCTCTGGGGTGGTGGGAGGAGGCGTGAGCGATGCACAGGGCTCGCCTGAGATGCCCGAGTTTGGGGTGAGCGTAAATGCTCCTGTCCCCCCTTCTGTCTTCTCCTGGTCTGCTCAGCTCGCCCCAGCCCAGCTCCACCCACTGAGTCACCCACGAAGCCGGCATTTGCATGCCCAAGGCCAAGCCCAGAACTGGGCCCTCTCAATGCATCCCTCCTCCCCCGGGTGAGGAGGGACCAGGTGTCACAGCGGGTGGACCCAGGTCCCCCCCAGAAAGCACCATCCAGGAGGAACCTGGCCAGGTGAGGCTCACCTGAGAGGTGTTCCCAGCCACCATCTTCCCATCACTCCTGGGTTTAGGGGTGGCTAGTCCCCCTTTGATAAAAACAGGCCCCCAAGGAACCCAGCCGCTCAGCTTGCTGCCCCGAGGACTCTCTCCTTCCCGTGCCTTCCAGGGGATGAGGGGCCAGGCCCTGCCGTGGGGCAGCAGCCCCTGATCCAGAAGGCCAGGCCACGGAGCCACCTCGGGCCTCACGACCAGGCCACATCTCAGTGCCTGGGTTCCTCCTCTGTAAAATGGGGACCATCACCCAGGCCTGCTCACCCCAGACTCAGCTGAGCTAACAAACGAACGGACAGTTGGCCCTGGCAGCCACTTCCCCAAGAAAGAGCCCTTATATTATAAGACTGCTATTTCATCGAGTATTTAATACACGTCAGAATCAGTGCTAAGGGTTGACCTTAATAAAGGATATTTGATATCAGTATTGATATTAAAACAATTTCACCCTGGCCTGGTATCACCCTTCCTTTGAGAAGTAAGAAGTGTGTATTGATGGCATGGTTTAGAATGGAGAGGAAAACACATTTGTTGAGTTGAAGGTCAACTACCAGATACTTTCCACCTGACATCCCATTTTATCTTGGTAACACCCTCGGATTTCGCCTCTCGCTCTCATTCAACAGCTACGTACGGGGCATCTGCTCTACAGCAGTCACTCTGTTAAGTGCTGGACATGCCATGGGTGGGGAAGTAAAATAACCCTCACCCTTGCCCTCTGGAAACTTAAAATTGTGGGGTGGGGGAAGGAAGAGGTTAAGAATCACCCAAAAATCGGAGAACAGCTTTTGAGGCGAGGAAGGAGAAGCCTTGGGCAGGCCTCCTGGGCAGGCATGATGGCCCAAGGCACGGGGACTGGAGACAGGACACGCGCAGCCCCCTGGCAGGGAGGGCGGTGGGTTCCAAGGCCTGTCCAGAGAGGGGGGTTCTGGGGAATTGGAGGAAAGAAGTGGAGAGCAGCCCAGAGGAGACCAAGACGGGGCGGCAGGGCTGGGCAGGCAAGGCCTGGGGCCCATAAAGACAGGGTGTGGGAGGCCGGCAGGCCACCCCCCAGAGGGCCACCCCATGGCCTGGCGCCCCCTGCCCATGTCTGTGGCTGCGGCCTTGCAGCGGGGGCTCAGGCCCCACACCTGTTCTCTCCTCCTCCTCCACCACCCTGTGCCCAGGAGACTGACCGCAGGGCACAACAGGGGGCAGCTGCTGGCTGTGGTCAGTCTCCAGTAGAAGCTGGGAAGGGGCTGAGCTCAGGCCCCACTGTCCTCTCCTCCACTGGCCCTTCAGCCCCAAGGCTGTAATGTCCCACCACTTCCATCCCCCAGGGACCCTCCCGCCTTGCGGTTTCCCAGCACCCTACCATTAATCTCCCCTCCACTGTCCTGCCGGGAAGGTGACCGTACGGTAGCCCCTCAGTCCCGCCTGCAGCACTGCTGCGAAGGGCGTGTGGACATGGTGCTCTGTGCAATTAGCACACCCTGGAGGTGTGCGCCCAGGCAGCCCTGCTGCCCACCCCAAGAACCAAGCTGCTCATCAGCAGCCCCCACAGCCTCGGGATTCGCAGGAAGAGGATACCTGGATACCCCGATAATGCGCCCTCCAGCGCCCCAGCTCCCCTCCCTGCCTCAGGTGGCACTTCTTTATGGAATCCTCCACCCTTGGCTCCCGCGGCTGTCCCGGGAACTCATCCAGCAGCAGGCTTTGTCCCTCTGGGCTCAGCCCAGGGCCCGTAGGGAGCAATTTAACGAGGCCCGACCACCAGCCCCTCCCAGCATCGCCTCTGATACTCAGCCAGGCCTGCAACAGCCAGCGGTCCCTGCTGCCCGGGGCTGTCCCGGGTGGTGACTTAGGTGTGACCACCTCCGGCTGGGCCCCCAGCCCCTCTGGTCCGATTGGCCCTGCCCTCTCCAGCTAGTTTGCTCCCTGCTCCTGCTCTTCTAGCAAAGTGGTGGCAACAATCCTGTTCTCCCAGCACCAAGGTCACAGGGGACTCTAGCCGCACGTGGTGGAGCCCCCTGCCCTCTTGCCCTCTACCTCAGTACTGATCTGGCAGCCCACCGTGTCCCCGTCCCGGACAGTGCCATCATGGAGCACAGCGTTTTGTGCAGGCGCCTGGCTATGGCGACCGGGCTCTGTGGGCAAGTCCCACTGGCTCTCCTTTGCAGACGCGGCGGCCGTGGCGCTGAGCAGCTGAGCTTTCCCAAGGCTGTGCTGCTCCGTGGGGACTAGCCAGGGTATGAAACGGGCAGTTTCAGGTCTTATGGGGGAGGAGGACTATCAGCCCCATTTTACAGATGAGGAGACCCGAGGCCCCTGGAAGAAAGCAACTGCCTCGAGGTCACGCAGCACGGAAGGACGGGGGCTGGTTCCGGAGCTTGCTCTTCCCTCCCTCGGGGACAGGCTGGGCCCCTGCAAAGCAGCTCCACACACACCTGTCCGTCCACACCTCCTCCCCCAGCACCCGCTCCCAGCGCGTGGCAGCCGTACAGCCGGAGAGGGGCCTGCGCCTCCAAGGAGGTGAAGCCAGGGTCCTGGTGATGCCCAAGGGACAAGCTGGGGGCCACCCAAGGAAGAGGGAGGGCCCCGGGAAGGAGGTGGCTGCTGGGATGGGTCTTGGAGACTCAGGGCTCTGATGGGGGAGAGAAGAGAGAGGCTGGGAAACAGGCATTAGAGCAGGTCCCCCCAAAGCACAGGGTGCACCAGTATGGAGAGCAGGAAGGCCTTCAGCCTGGCTGAGAGGGGCAGGGCAGGACGGCGGAACTCTTAGGAACGTGGACCTGGGATGACGGCCTTGGGCGGCCCCGCTGGCCTGTGAGCAGGGGACTGCGGTGACTGGAACTGGCCTTCCAGCGGCAAGTCCACCTCCACTGGGGCCTCGATTTCCCCGTGAGCTCCCCCTGCCCTGACCCTACCATTTCTAACCTCTGAGAAGAGCTGGCAGAAGCTGGGGGAACCGTCTCTTGTGACGGCAGAAACTATGGGAACCCTCTCTTGTGTTGGCAAATCTTGCGCTTTTGATGCTGGTACATCCTGTGGATCTTTTCCTGGGGAGTTGGGGGAAAATAAGGATTCCCTTGAAGCATGCTTCAGAATTGGCGGTGTGGAGAAGCACCCCGGAGAAACGTGCTCGACAAGGATTAGGGTCACGTGAGAAGGAGCTGGCTGTATTTTCAAAGTTTGAGTTGCACAAAAGGAATTTAACTCCACAAAACTCGTGTGTGGACTGAGAGGTGCTAAATGTGGACTCCAAAGACATCCGAACAGCATTAGAAGCATGTGACCCGACAAGGAATTTCAGGAGCGGCGCTGGATGTACACCCACCTGCCTGCAGAAGACAAAAGAAGTCCACGGATTTGGGTGGCGCTGGAGTCATGACGAGGAAAGATGGTTTAAAATGATTAATCTCCCCCACTCCTGCCCCGGGGGTCTGCTGGCTGGATCCAAAGAGCTTGTGTCTATGGGACCTGGGGTCTGCAGCTGAGACTAGCCAGGCTGCCCTGGCGCTTAAAGGGGAGCCCTCTCCCCAGACTCCCTGAAGAGGGGCGGGGGACACATCCCTAGTGATGTCTGAATTGGGGTTCAGACGGCAGCGTCAGCCTGGCTGCTCAAATGGCCAGAGACCCAGCACGTGACGAGGTGGGCATCTGCCTTGAGCCATCCCCCAAATCAGTGGGTGGAGGGGTGCCGCAGTCTCCGGGGAGCCCAGTCCCATGGGTGCCCCCTCAGGAGGAGCGGGAGGGCCACTCTCGTCACCGAGACCTGCCCGCTCAGCTCCGCTGCGCTCTGCACCCACGCCAACTTGCTGGGGCCCCTCCTGAGTGCAGCCCTCGGGAGAGGAGTGCGGTCGTTCCCACTGGACGGAGGGCGGAGCAGGCCACGGCGCGGCCTGTGGGCTCGGCGGCCGGAGCGGCAAGGGCTGGCATCGCGGCGGGGCTGGGCCCTTCCAGAGCGGCTGAGACCAGGGAAACAGAACCCACAGGAGATATCTGCAAACAGCACGAGATTGTATCAAGTTCTCTCACGCGACAGTGGGGACGCGCCGGGCCAAATTCAGCAGGACAGGCTGCCAACCAGGGGCTCCGACGGAGCTCCCCAGGAGGCGCTGGCTGTCTCAGGCAGGGATGGGAATTCTCTCTGTGGAAGCTGAAATCGCCTCCCCTTTGAAGGCCTTCGGCTGATTGGGTGAGACGTCACTCACTGCTGCCCGCGATCGCCTCAGCTGCTTGTAGCCGTAACCAGCCGTCTATGCCAGCGGCTCCCTGATGGTTCAAGACCATGAAATGCCCTTGGATCACAACAGCCCAGGGCTTGCCTGGCCAAACAACTGGGCACCATGACCTGGAGAGTTGACATTTTAGCCTTACCACACACCAGGCACCCACGCCGAGGCTCAAGGCGGAAAAGGAGGGTGAACAGGGCAGGCCAGGCCCACGGAGGCCCAGAGGACCCGTCCGGAGGACAGAGGCTGCTCTGGCCCAGACCCAGCACTGGGGACAGGGAGGCCTGGCACCCAGGAGGGCTGCACGCGGATGCTGGGAAGGTGGAGTGGTGACGTGCACTCCCTCACACACTGGCTGGGAACAAGGCGCTGAGCCGGCGCTTTTCCTAGGTCAGCGCATGTGATTTTCTCAGCAGCTTGGCAAGTGCGGTCAGACTTCTTTCATGATGAAGAAATGGAAAGAAGGAGCCCAGCTAACTGCTCCAGTCACACGGTGAGCCACGGGCCCAAGATTCAAACCCGATTTAAACCAGACCAGGAACGACACTGTCTGCGAGTGTTTGCACTTAAAGCCATGAGGGACGATGTCCAGGATGGAGAAGCACCCGAGCTGGAGCTTTACCTTTCCTACCCTGTGCAACCACCAATGAGGAAGAAGCGTCTCTGTGCAGCACTGCTTTGGCAAAGGGCTCAGGGAGGTTAGGCGACTTGCTCAGAGTCACACATCTGATAAGCCGCGGCTCCAGGGAGCAGGTGGACAGTACATCTCCCACAGGGTAATGTGGAAGGTTCCAGAGCCTCCTGCCCCACCGACAGCTTGCACCTGAATGCAGTACAGGGACCGCAAGCAAACCTGCAAGGACAGGCCGAGAGAATGAGGCCCCTGGTCCCTGCAGGCCTCGCAGACGCCCTGTTTCCTTCTCTATCAATCCTGCTAAGGGCAGACACTCACTGTGCAGCCTGCGGAGGGCAGTGCTGGAGCTGGTCTAAGAGCTTGGCGTCTGTCTACTCATCGAGTCCATTCACGTGCCCATTTCACAGTAAAGGGGAATGAGGCCCCAGACGTGAAGTGACTTGCCCAGGACCACCCATGTGGTAAGGGACTGGCTCTTCCCAGGAGCTCTCTGCCACTGACCCTGCGCCTGCGCTGCTCTCCCAGCCCCACCCCCCAGGCCCTCGCAGCTGCAGCTCACTGTCCGGCCAACTGAGGAGGTGAGTCGGGCAGGAAAGGAGCAAGCAGTGGGCTGCAAAAGAACGCCAGGGACAGGGACACGGTGAGACAATTGCTGCGGGGATGTAGCCGGCTTGCCCCAGCTCTGGCCCAGCCAGTCACAGGCTGAGTTCCCCGACCATCCCACGCGGAGCTCCCTCCTGAGGCTGGGGGCTGAGGACCGCATGGCTTTTTCCCTAGGCCCATCAAAGGGCCTCCCACTTGCGGAGCACAGCCTTTTAAAGACCTCTTGTTCTGCACAATTGATTTTTAAGCACAGGTGTTGCTTTACCTCTTCCAAAAATGCAGAGGTGAGAGGCTGGCTTTGAAAAGCTGGTGGGCTGGAGGGCCACCCTTGGGCCTTGGAAAGAAACTGAGGCTGGACAGGGAGGCCTGTCTCCCAATGCATCTGGGGGAGATGTAACATATGGCAAGAAAGCACCATCTCAGTTCTAGCTCTAATGTTTGGCCAGCTATGCGACCAGCTCATCTAGAAAATGGGCTGATGCAAATCCTTGTCTGTGAGCCTCCTGGGGTGATGAAGGGACCCCACACGTGGGCACATGAGTGGCCCTGCCTTGTACACTGCACAGCTCTCTCCAGGAACGTGGCAGAAGGTTGCAGAGAGGCACACGGTCTGAACAGGGGCCACTCCAGCTTTTCTTTAGCTCTGTCCTTTTGCCCTCTGATAGGCTGACCCTTTTGCCTTCTCCTTCCATCTCCTAAGGAGTGACCAGCGCCACTTCATCAGGGAGGGTGCGTTTGTGTGCATGCCTGTGTGTGGCTCTGTGAGCTAGGCCTACATATCAAACAGGATTGTTCTCAGTTAGGAAAACAGATATTTGTAAACCTAGAAGGTCGGATCATTTAGGGTGAGTTTGCTTGTCTGCTTTCTCTTACCAAGGCAGATAATCAACACATGGTCTTCAAATTCAACTTTTATTTACCAGAACGCCCACAGCCTGCCTGGGTGCCAGCTCCTCCCTCTCTTACAGGTACAATACGTAGGCTGACAGCCATGACCTGCTCTCTGAGCTCAGCAACTATCCAGAGCCAAAAACTTTCCGAAAATTTAGCAGAGCTTCCTGCCCTGCTCCACTCATGCTCCTCTCCTGCACAACACTCTCCGGTGATTCCTCCACACCCAGAAGGAAATCCAAGGTTCTTGGCCCACATGGACTGGTCCTGGCCTCCTCTCTGCCTTCACTGTTCACACCTTTTGCTTTGCTCACGCTGCTCCAGCCACACCAGCCTCCATGCTAGCCCTCAAGGAGGTGGAGCACAGGCTCTTTGCATAGACTACTTGTCCTGCCTAGGATGTTCTCCCCATAGACATTACTTAACTCAGGATGCTGGGTCAAATGTCAGCTCCACAGCGTGGCCTTCCCTGAACTCTGTGTGTCCCTGAATCTTATATGTCTGCTACCTTCTGCACTTTTCCTGCCTTGGCATTCTTTACTGCACTGATTACTAGCTGACATTATATGTTTCTGTGACTTTCCATGCAATTTAAGTTCCCTGAGCTCAAGAACTTTCTTTCTGTACTGTGTTCCTAAAATAGTGATCTCCTGTCATCTTTAACAACCACCTGCAAGGTAGGTATGTTTTCATTTTACAGATAAGGAAATGGAGAGTGAGGGAAGAAGAGTGATTGTAATTAGTGTCGGATCTAGGATTAAAACCCAGATTTTTTTTTTTTTTTGGTATACCAACAGATTGTTAGGAGATGCCCCTCCATGGACCTCTTGCACGTCTATGCATCTTTCTAGATAAGCAAGGCATGCAGGGCCCTGGCTTCTCTTTATCTGGATCATTTCTAAGTTGTGTTTTTAGGGACCAATTATGAGACATGAGGTAATATCTCCCTCTGGGAATAAAGAACAGACTTGCCTATTGTTGCCACAAAACAGGGCATTCCCCCAAGTCAGTGTTCCTGATTTTAATGCAACTCACTGCATGTGCAGGCATCTAAGTGGGTCCTGTGGGACTTGGGGGGTGACGGAGAACCCACACAAACAGGAATCTCGTGCTGCTTGCTGGGCTGTGAGAAAGCCCCTTGTCTCTGAGCCAGGGATCTTGTGTCTTCTGCCAGGATCCATGAATCACTAACAGGCTAACTTAGCTTGTAAATAGGATAAAAATCAAATCCCAGAACTTATACCTGTACTGTGCTATTTTCTACACACTTAGAGTCTTTTGTCATCATTAAAAGTGTCCTTGTTGGTGGAGTGACTGCCTTGTGCCTCCTCCTAGCAGGTGGACTTCACGTCGCCCTCCCCAGGGGCCCGTCCCTGCTCTCTCTTTCCTTCTCTCCTTCCCTGAAGTCATATAATGCTTGGATGTACTGGACGGTGTGGATCAGAAGAAAACTCAATTGGAATTAAAGAGAGACATTAGGTAGATTAGTAAACACAGAGCATGTTAAGCCAATGAATTTGGGGCTGATAGGGGAGAAAATGGACAGAATCGTTTCTAATTGCTTACATTTTTGTGCCCTCAACAGTGAGCTAAGCCAAGAGCTCTCTGGAGTTTGGCCAAAGGACAAAAGTGGTCAGGTAGAACTTGAACTGCCCTTGAGGGCACAGACTGTGACTTATTTCATTCTACCCCTTGGTACTGTGTCCTTGGCCTGACCCAGAGCAGACCCTCATGGGGGCTGGCTTAATAGATAGCAGGCAGACATAATCTAGAAGCGCTGACTGATGATGGGCCTGCTGGTCGACCCCTGAGCTCTGAGGCCCATGGCACAGGGGAGTTTTAAGTGTTCTGTTTGAGAAACTTTCATGGTGCTCACAGGCCAGTAGCTAGACAGAATGCTCTTCTGAGGATTCTTTTACCAGCTAAACAAGGTTCAGTTAATGAAGGCTTAGTAGGTCCTTTGGGGGCCCGGTGAAAGAGAGACATTCTGCTGGGCCCAGGAATGAGTTTCTGGCTCTGAAGCCACAGGGTTCAATGCCTGGAGCTCTTACTTGGCTACCCAAGGCAGGCCCATCAAGGTCCTGCTCCCTTCGCTGGGTGTGTCTGCTAAGAGCCAGAGATTTACCAAATCACAGGGATACGGACCCAAGACTGTCCCCTGCCCATCTGCTACCAGTCTGGGACGCAAAGGCTTGCGGATTTCAGCATTGGAAAGGACCTTAGGTATGGGCACACCTTCTTCCTTGTTGTTCCAGGTAAGGAAACTGAAGCACTGGGATGGGGAAGTGGTGTACCCAAGGTCACCCATTGATCTGAGGGGTTACCGAGGGTAGAACCCGGGATCCCTGATGTCCTAATCATATTCCTTCCAGCACACCTGGGCCCATGTACTGCTCCAAGGTCACGGCCCACTAATGGCCGTGCCAGGACAGAGCTGACCTCTGTCTGCCACACTTGCCTGAGGTCAATTCAAGATCACTGGTAGAGTTGCAAAGCTATTTCTTGTTCTTTTTCTGTAGTTTTTGATTATAGGCTCCTGCTCTGCTGGGAAAGAAGGGTCTGAAAGTGTCAATTATAGTATGCTGAAAATTCATAGTCCTGGTTCAAAAACATGTTTTGAGAATAAATGCAAAACAAGAATATGGACCTATTCCAGATGCCACCAAAGAATGAACTGTACAAGAAGGATTAAGACAAGTGGTTTCCTGGTAGAGATACACCTTCCTTCTGTTCTCTTCTACTCCGTGTGTTTTTTTTTTTGCTATACAACCCCCCCCTCCTGCCCCACAGGAGGTGACAGATGGTGGGAACAATGGTGATAAGCAGTAAAACTGTGTTAACGGGAGGTTGGGCAGGAAAACACTCAGAAAATCAAAGAACAGGATGGTAAGCCAAGCATGCCCTCTGCCTCAGGGCCTTCGTGCGCACAGTTCTTTCTGCCTGGGCCAGTCTTACCCCAGAAGCCATAACACTTGCTCCTTCATTGCTTCATGTTTCTGCCTAAATGCCCTTGCCCAAGAGGCCATCCCTGCCCACCCTAAGTAACTCAACGGACACTCTGTCCCCTCGCTCTGCTATATTTTCTTTGCAGCCTTAATGACGACATGCCACTTGATTGTGTACTGAAGTACTTGCCTGTCTCCTCCGACCAGAATGAAAGCTCCAGGAGAGCAGACTCACCTGCCTTGCTCACTGCCTCGGACACCGTTAGAGCCTCAGCAAATCCTTTTAGCCTGACTGCAGACTGAACTGGGACCGCCAAGTGTGCAAAGCCCCTGCTTCGTGCAGAGGGCGAGGCGGGGGGCTGCCTGGGACCTCTCTGGGCCTTGGTGTCCTCATATAGAAAACGGGATGACGACAATCGCAACCTTGAAGCAGCCCTGCCCACGAAGAGCCCGCTCGGAGCAGGGGTCTCCAATCCTCGACCTGGCGTTTGAGGGTCCGCTCCCCTGGCTGAGTGCTGCTTGACCCCCACCAAGACAGGGCTTGGGCCTGCAGACTTCCATTCGCTTTTGCCAGAACAACAAAACCCAAAATAAAACAAAACCACACCGTGTGTCTGCGCAGCTGTTCCAGAGCCGGGGCAAGCAAGGGTGCTTCTTGCTGGGCCCCGCTGCGGCTGGGGTAGGATGTGGGTGCACAGCATCGGGGAGGGGTCTCTCAGCTCCTGCTGGGGTCCACAGGGAGTCACCCTGACGTCCCTAGAGTGCTGGAGCCTCAGGGTGACTTCCCTAGGGCGGTGGGTGGAGCCCCTCAAACACAGGCCTCCGCAGGCCACGGAGGGCCCAGTCCCAAGCCCAGGTGGCCGTGTGGCTCTGGGTTTGTCCTGAGCAGGGCACTCGGGGGGGCTGCTGTTTCATTAAATACCACCCCTCTCGTTTCCCTGCCCAGTGGATCTTCCCTGCCAACCCAGGAAACTGCGTGACCTTCGGCCAAGGTCAATGCTGCCCCAGCTGGAAACCCACGGCCGAGGGAGAACCATGGCTGTATTTGGTCCATACCCTACTGGGTGGGTGGGTAAACCGAGGACCACGAAGGGAGGGGACTTGGCAAAGACCACAAAGCGTGACGTGCCAAAGCCAGGGCTAGACGCCGCTTTCTGGATTTCTGAACAAGGATGCTTGCTGCTAGATAGTGGTTTTTAAACTTCCTTATGATCTTAGCTTTCAAAACAGCAACCGAAAGAGACACACGCAGCCCTTGACCGGCTGAGACAAGGTGGGGTTCCCCAGGCCTGGGGCCTCCCCCACATACTAAGGTGGTTTGACCAGCACTGCCCTGGCAGCCACGCCCAGCCCGTGCAGGGGCCCCACAGCGTCACGCCCACTCCCCCCCCAGACGGGGCTTTCTCGGGCGCCTTCCAAGAGACCCGACCAAACGCTGAGTGAGGTCCTGTTGCTAAGTGAGGCTTGTCCGCTCAGAGACAGCCTTGAGGAAGCTTCTGTAAAGAAGCTGGTGGGTTTTGAGGATGAGGAAGAGGACAGGGTGTTCCTGGTAAAGGTAAAGAGAAGTGGCAGGAGCCACTAGGAGCCCACTGATGTGGTCACAGAGCCAGGGATGTTCCAAAGAGGGACGGCTGGAGAGTCGGCATCGAGTGGGGACACGACTGGATTGGGGAGAAGGTGCTGGGGTCTGGGCCAGGCCAGCGCCAGGTGGGACCCCACCGCCGCCACCACCTGCCTGCCCTCTGTCCCTCCACCATGCCAAGCGCCCTACATTCTGAATCAGCAGAGAAAGACACAGCCATCTGCTGGAGAGCCTAGAGAACCATGTAGCATAGGCTCTGCCTTCCTTATGGCTGGGAGCCGGGTGCATCGTGGCATGTGGCGAGCTCTGGTGACTCAGCAATGAACTGGAGAGAGGCAACCCTTGGTTAACGGAAACTTTCCAACGAGTAGAACATCCCTTTCCCCTCCTCCCCTAGCCAAGTCGGATTGGGAAGGACTCTCTTGCAAGAGTCCTGTGTTTATGGAGCACCTGCTGCTTCCTGGGCAGGGGAAGACATGGGGAGTGAGACGCTAATAAAAACTCGGTTTTCCGTTTAGGGAGCCCACACTGGTGGTGGAGACCGTCCTTTCAACCGGGTTTAAGGCAGAGAAAGCAAGGCAGTTAAGAGCACAGATTCTGGAGTCAAAGAGCTGGGTTCAAACCCCAGCTCTACCACTGACCAGCTGTGTGACCCTGGGGGAACTCTTGAGCCTCAATTTCTTTATTTGGAAGACAGGAAAAAAAAAAATATCTGGGCTTCATGCCGGGAGAGGGTGCAAAGGTCCAGTGAGAGGGCACCTGTGACGTGCTTGGCTCAGGCCACAGTGGAGAAGGGCAGCCTTCCTGGGCAGCCCGTGTGCAGTAAGCACGGCCCTGGCAGAGTCAGGGACCGGGGCTCGGGGCATCCTTGTCCCAGGCTGTAGAAAGAAAGCCTTGGACTGCAGAACCTCTTCCTGATCTTTTAAAAAAATTCCTGATCTAAAATTTCCCCCTTGCTGATAAAAAAAATTCTAAATGATGAGTGCTGGCCCCCAAAGAGCATCACGCCAAGACGGAGTTAGCAGGGGGCCGGAGGAGGCCAAGAACTTCTGCTCGGTGCTCTCCTCCCCTGCCCGGCTGGGCTGCTTTTAGGCGGGAGGCTTGCAAGGCCACCCAGCTTGTGGCTTGGGCTTTTAGATCTCAGCTGGTGGAGCCTGTGCTGAACAAACAGCTCCACCTGAGCAAGGCCAGCTGGGGGAAGTGGCATGAATTAGAAAGGAAAGAAGAGAGCAGGGTGTTTGAGGGCTGTCCTCAGGTCCCACATGGTTATGGAGAGTCTGGGTGCCAGCTGGGAGAAGTGGCATGAATTAGAAAGGAAAGAAGAGAGCAGGGTGTTTGAGGGCTGTCCTCGGGTCCCACATGGTTATGGAGAGTCTGGGTGGTCAGGTCTGTGAGCGGCTACTCAAGATCAAAAACCACCGGGTCTCACAGGTGAGACTCAGAAAGTTCTCCTCATGGCCGTCCACTCCAGCTGTGTCATGCGGGGCTCATTGTGGTGCATTGGTGGGGAATGTAGTCTGTGGGACAGGGTTTTGGGACTCACAGTCAATTTGGAGTTTATAACATTTTAGTATTAGAGAGAGATTGCTCTGAGTGAGCTTTATCATCCCACTTTACAGATGAGGAAACTGAGGCACAGGGAGGAGAAGTAACATGCAGAAGGCCACACAACTCATAATAGACAGAGCCAGAGCAGATGCAGGCATCTGGCTGCAGAGCCCAGTGGCTGGTGGTCAGTTATCATGCTCTGGGGGGCTGCACCTCTCTGCACCTTCCATGTTGGGTTCAGCCGGGAGACTTGCTTTGGCCAACAGAGTATGAGAAGCTACGATGTGTGGCATCTCTTAACAGAATCTGACCGTGGTTTAGCTCTGTCGTGAGAAAGGTAAATCCCAGATAAGGACAACTTTCAGCAATGACCTTAGACTTAAGAAAACACACGGAAAAGAGCTGAGCCATAACTGCCCTGCGGTTGGCCCAGAGCCCACTGATAATGTGAGTGAGAAGTAAACATTGGTTGTAAGCCACTGAGACTCAGGGGTTGTTACGCAGCGCAAGTCATGGGCCTGGGCTTCCTTTTGCAGTTATTTGATCCCCTCTCAAAAAAGATTGGATTTTTAAGAACGGAGTAGGTGTTCAGAAAATCTGGCTTCCAATCCAGGCTCTGCTATTCGTCAGCTCTGTGGCCATGGAGAAGACACTCCACCTTTCTGAGCCTCAGTTTCCTCATCTGCAAAATAGGGATGGCACACGTACCCACCTCTTGGGGTTGCTGCAAGGATTCCAGGTGAGAACTGATATAAAGTTCTCAGCACAGTGCCTGATACACAGCAAATGGCCAGTACAGCTGGCAGTAAGGATGACGACGGTACAGAGGCTGAAAACGGATGGGGCAGTGCGTGCTCTTTCAACACATCCGGACAGCAGCAGGGTGGTGGCTGCCCAGGAAGAAGCCAAGTGTTCTCTCGGCCAGACAGTGTGGGAGATCTAAATTCCATGGAAGGAGGGGCTGGGCTGGCTGCAGGAAGTTGGTGTGGGAAGGGCAGAGGGGCACTCAGTTCTCAGGAAAGGAAGGCTGGCCACTCCCAGCCCCAAAACGCAGAAGCCTAGACAGTGTGGGACGACCCCTCTCCGCCTACAGATGAAGAGCTGAGGCCTCAAGGGACGCGCCTTCCCCCAGGCGATAGAGCAGGCTAGCATCAGAACTTGGACGAGGCCTGGTCTCCTGGGCCCAGCCCAGGCATCGGCTCTCCTGCCTCGTGCTCTGATAGGAGGAAATGAAAGGCATTCCTTACGCTGGCCTGGAAAGCTGGCCTGGAAAGCAAACGTCAAGTTTCTCTACCCTGGTGGGTGGAGTTCCCCAAACTCAACCCAATTTAAGCAGCTTTGCTGTGAGTCACTCCAAAACGTCACCCTCCCTTTCTGGGAAAGGCATCCAGCCCATCCTTGCGCTCACTGGAACTGGAAGGGGAAGTGGGGCAGTGAAGCGTAAAATCAACTCAGGGCACAGACTGGGAGCTGGTGGCATCTAGGTTTGCCTTTTAGGTCCTTGTCTGTTTGTACCCCAAGCCCTGCAATAGGCAGCATGAGGGAGAGTGGGGGCGGGGGGGGGGGGGGTACAGGCTCCGCCCCCAGAGCTGCGAGTTGAGAGTAGAGATGGATGAGAGAGGGAGAAGGGCCTGGAAAGATGGGGAGAATTCGGCAAGGCAAGGCTGAGGGGAAAAATAATTTCAGAGTCTTGCAAGGTTAAGTTCTGAAAGGAAGTGAAGAGGGTAAACATCTGTTTTTGCTGTTTGGAGGAGTTGGTTATGGGCAGGGAGTGGAACTGGAGAGACCCTCAGTTTATTCATCCACAAAACAGGAGAAACTGATTCTTTCTCCACAGTGTCCTAGGGGTGGTGACCAAAATGACACACATGAAACATCCCAGAGAGCGAAGGCCCTGCAGGTACATCTACGGCTGCACTGTCCGATGCGGGAGCCACTTCTGCACACTACAGGAGCCAAGGCAAGGGCAGCTCTCGTCTTGGACTATCCTCTCTAGGATGCACAGAATGACTGTAGGTGAAGGAGCATTTTCATCCAGAAAAGAGGTCAGGTTTGCTTACTGTTCGGAATAATAAGATTGTGTCTCCCTCCAGGGAAGCAGCTAAGTAGGTTTGCTGACAGCCCATTATAAAAGATCAGGGTTCCTCAACAGCAATCAAGCCCCTGGGGCTTGGAGGGCAAATGGAGCTGCCGTGCACATGAAGCTCAGGCTGCCGGCTGTGCTGAGAGAAACACATCCCTTGTCTCTGATCTGGGAAGCTCATGTCTTCTACCCGCATCCATAAAACTGGCTGGCCAAACCGCCAGCTTGCAAGTAGAGCAGCATCTCAGGCCTTTCACGGTTTTTCTTTACAGCTCTTAGCCACATGGGGCTATTTTTAGTTGAGATCAAATGAATTAAGAAGTACAGTTCTTCAATTGCACGAGCCAAATTTCAAGTGCTCGGTAGTTACACGTGCCTAGTGGCTACTGAATTGCTCAGTAGAGACAAAGAACATTCTCATGCCTGGGAAAGCTCTATTGGACAGTGCTGCTCTAGTGGGTGAGGGCACAGGGTATGGGGGCAGCCTGGGTTGGGTTTGAGCCTTGGTTCCACTATTTCTGACTATGAGATGTGAAGTTACTTAACCTGAGTTCTTTTCCCTCATCTACAAGATGAGAAAAACTGGACTGGCTCACAGGGTTCTGGTGAGGATTGCACAAGATAACACATACAAAGTGCTCCTCGCAGCCCCGGGCACGGGGCCAGGGCCCCCTAAACAGGAGCTAATATTTTTAGGTGTTAAGCAAATGCCAGTGTGGTGGGAAGTGGTGGTGGGCAGCACTGAGAGAGGGAAGCGGATAGGAAGGGAAGGAGAGTGGCAAAATACAGAGTGGCCTAGAAAGCCAGGCCCAAGGAGTGACGTTACCCCAAAGGCAGTGGAAGCCTCAGAGGACTCGGGGACCAGGGTGTGGAAAGAGAGGAATCCAGTAATTCAATAGAATAAATCCGTTTGCACGCTGGGTTCTGCACCCTCCAGCCAATCTGATGTCTGAGTCAGAGCCTGGGTGACAGAAGGAGAAAGGAGGGTGTTTCCATCCTTTTTGGAGGGATTCAGTTTTTCACTTCCACAATTTATCAATGGGAAAACCATGGAAAGGGGCCCTGGTTTGACTCCCTCTTTGCTCTGCTCCACGGGGCTGCAAGGAGAAAGAGCAAAAAGAAGGACGCTGTGTAGTGAAGCCTCTTCTCTCCCAGCCCAGTTCCCCGAGGCAGGGAGGGAGGGGAGAGCTCGGAGGCTTGGGCCCAGAGGACTTGGGTGCGAATTCCGACACTGCCCCTTTCCAGCCTGAGGGTGGGGAATTTTAAGGCAGCGAGCTGTGGCTTGGGCCCCGCAGACACGTGCAGGGTAAGGCCACCACTTGGAGAGGAGTCATTGGGAGATTATGATGAGATGGAAGCGCAAAGCTGCCGGGGCACTAGGAGGACCCATGGCTGCTTCTTTCTCCGGGTGGCCCAGAGGCAAGCAGGAAACACGAGCTGCGCAGAGGGGCAGGGGCTGGTAATCGAGAGACGCTGGCCCTTCCCCAGGTAGCAAATTACTCCGAGTGAACCTTGGAGTCCCTTCACCTGGAAAGGCAGGTTTCAGGTTTTCATTTCCTCGGGCAGGGTCAGGCTAACTGGAAAGGCACCGGGCTCCCCGAGAGGCAGATGCTGTTGCCCACCCCCCACCAGAGTTTGCCTTATCGGGCTGGAGCACCCACCCCTGCTAACAGCTCCTTTCTCCAGGGATCTGCCCCTAGCCGACCGGGAGCTGCCTTGTCTGGGGAGCCGCCCGCCTCCCCCTCTTCATGCCCCGTCATTCTCGGCAGCCCACGGACAGGGACCGAGAGACATGGGGAGTCCCGGAGCTTGCCAGCATGTGGGACCAAGCCCGTGGCACAGTGAGCCCCAGGGCTCCCCGTGGGCTCAGGCTGAGGCCGACTCCAGCGGGAGCACGTCCTGCTGCCCCTGCCCTTCTCCTGGAGCCCGCCCTCTGTAAACCCTGTGCCCCCAAGTCCCTGCTGGGAGCACCGAGGCCCCCGGGTGAGGCTGGTCTGAGCAGGGACCACCAGGGCCCACCCGCCTCGGAAGCAGGGCGCTCTCGAGCTGCAGGACTTTCTCCAGAGCAGGGAGGCTGCTCAACAAACCCCTGGTCCAAACTCTTGGTTCTCTAATGAGGGACCAGCAGGAGGCATCGGTCACTCAGCAGAGGCTCCCTGGGCCCCAGGAGGTGCCAGGCTCTATTCTGGGTGCGAGTGATGCCACAATGAGCGAGACAGAGGCCCTCTCCTCCCGGAGCGTAAGGTACCCGGAACAAAGCCTCAAGTAAAAAACAAAACAAAAACAGAGCAGGTAACGGTACACACGCTTTGCACGTGATGGTGAATTACAGGGAAGGGGATCCCAAATGACTTGGTCATGCGAAGACGGAGCGAAGAGGGCCAAGTTCAGCAAGAGGGGACAGTCCACGCAACCCGAAGGCGGACGTGCGCGTGGCTCCCCAGGAGGCCGGGGCTGCAGGCGAGCTGGTGAAAGGGATAACTTTACAAGTGAGCCAGAGAGGGGGCAGGCCTGGTCACGTCACCTCGGGAGGGCAGTGACACGCCACCCGCCAAACTAGCGCAGGTAAAGGGCTCTTCACCGTTTCCCTTTCCAGTCACTTCTACAGGCTAAGCTCTGTCCTCGGGAGACCACACCACGCCTCCCCCCCAGGGCTCCCCCAAGAACGTCCTTCACTTTGATCTGTCAATGCTGAAGACTAAGCCTCGTGATAAGCTAGCCAGTGGTCTTTGGAAACACCAGCTCCGCTTTCCAGAGCGTTTCCGTGGGCTGTAACGTGCAGGCGCCCTGCAGACACATGGGCACGATGCCATCGGCCCCCATCTCATCCCACATCAGAGGAGACACGGGCTGGAAAAGCTGGGGGAACCCCGAGACGGACCTAATCGGAGAGAATTAAGGCCCCGCATGAGCTTGCAGAGATGACTGCAAAGGCAGTCCAGTTGCTGGTAATTTTGTTGGGTTGCCTTAAACACTTGGACCTCGGTCTCCTCCTCTGTTAAGGGGGAAGGCTGGGAACAGCGAGAGAGTGGATTTAAGGTGACGGGCAAAGTCTGAGCCCAAGTCCAGTCTTCTTGTCATTCCTGATAGCATCGCAATGTGACCAGACTTGGTGGCTCTACCGCTTCCTCCTGGAAAGCCACCAGAGAACAGAGTGAAGTCCAGGGCCAAGCCCATCGCTGTGCAAGGGCAGGGAATGAAGGCCAAGTCTGCGGAGGGAAACTTCCACTCTTTTCCCTTAGTCCTCACAGGGTGTGAGTCACATAAATAACCAATGACCTTTTCAAATAGGATTTTAAGTGATAAACGGAAGTGTTGACAGCCACAGCAGAGAGAGGGCAAAGAAGCATAAACCCTTGTCATCTTTCCTCTTTAAATCCCCAACATTGTTCTCTGGTGCCTGAATTAAATCCTTTTGATACGCTTGCATATTTTTAAAAAGATTGACAAACACATTTTGAAAATTCTCATCAAGCCAAAGCTTGCTAAGACCAGAAAAGCAAGGTTATCTGTGCTTGAGGACTTGAATTAGCACTGTTTATGGGCAGGTGCAAGCTTCGCTAAAGCACCACCGCTTAATGTTATAGGATTGCTCTAGCACATCCTTAAAACACAGAAGGGAGATTGTTTTCACTGAACACCTACTATGTGCAAGGTACTTGCATTCAATAGCAGTTGACGTTTACTAGCTTCTTATGTATCCAGTTCTAAAAGCTGTATATGAATTAAACCATTCAGTCCCCCCAAACAACCTGTTATTAGGTGCTTCACTGCCACCCCATATTTCAGATGAAGAAACTGAAGCACAGAGAGGTGAAGTCACACACCCACTATCACACAGCAAGAGGATGGCTGAGTCAGTACTGGAGCCTGGTCTCCAGGTTCTGGAGCTGATGACAAGAGCAACACATTATACCCCTAAATTACCTTTCTGCCACAAACTTATACAGTTACATATAATCATCTCCATTCTGAAGAGTACATTGAGACCCAAAAAGGTGAAAGGGCTTTCCCAGGACACACGGCCACCTGTGGGTCAACACGGGGTCTGGACAGCCCTGAGTCCCACCCCCGTCCCGTCCCTTTTCCCAGCATGTCCAGGGCCGGCCAAGCTATGGGTGGGAGGTAAGAAGGGCGGGGCTGGGGGAGAAGGGAAGGGAAGCCCTTCAACGCTTCAGTGCAGACCACCCAGTGCCCCTCCTTGTCTGTCCTCTGCAAAACCCGTTTGGGATGGGAGTTCATAGCTAACGTCGGCGATGGGCAAGGTGCATCCTGAGCGCTGCGCCGGCTCTAGGCAACACGTTCAAGGCTGGATCAGCAGGAAGGCGTCGAGCCCCTGCTCGCTTTGTGTAAACTTCGCGTGTGATTACTGAGGATCAGGCTGACGGCCCAGCCCTCGGAAGGGTCCAGATGCGCAGGCGAGGGGTCTGGGAGGGAGGAAGCCGTGGGATGTCCCTGGGGTCCCGCTGGCGGGGCGGCGAGGCCCGGCTGGCTGACCGGACGTGTCTCTCGAGGCCCCGTGGGCCCGGGCCGGCACGCTTTTTTTCCAGGTCGGCCGTGAGAGCGGAGGTCGGGGTCGCTTTACCCGAGCCAGGTGGCGGGCCACAGAGGGGAAGCAGCTCCCCAGGCCGCGCTCCCAGGCCGGCTCCCAATGCCCGCACTTGACCTCATCCAGGAAAGGGCAATGGGGTGGAGGGGCCTTTCAAGAGGGGGCCAGAGTCCACTCTGCATCACTCCCGTGGGACGGACATTTCCTGATGGTGGGCAGCGGGCCAGGATTTGCCCTGTGCCCAGTTCCCAGTTAGGCTTTTATCAAACCATTCCAGGGTCATTTTTAGCCACATAGTAGGCTGGACGGTCCCAGGGATGAGGGCCCGAAGCCCCAGCCCTACTTTGGACTCTGCCGTGACACGCTGTGTGGCTTTGAGCAGGCCACTTTCCTTCTCTGGGCTGGTGGAGAGGAGGCTTTCGGGTGGTGGGCTACACTCCCCAGTTTGAGACTGAAGGACTCGTGCTTCACGCCCCCCGGAGTCATGAACTGACTCCCAGGGGCCCCGGGCAAACCTCCAAATTCCCTGTGGCTCAGTTTCCCAGTCCATGCAAGGTGGGACAAATCAGAGGCTATGGAAACGGGCCCTGCACACATGGTTTGTCTCTACCCTACAGCGCTTGTCAAAGATACAAATTGGCTGCAACCTTTAAAAATCAGAAAACTTCACATAAAAATTTGAACCTCTGCCTTCTTTGAGAAAGGGGAAGCCCAGGAACCCTGGGCTCACATTCCCAACAGAGAAAATCCCCTGGTGCTGAGCAGTAGCCATCAGTTTTCTGGTTAGCCACAGGCCCCACCACTCCCTATTGTCACCCAGCCCTCTTTACTTCTTCCTACGTCCCACTTGGCGCCAGGGAGCATGTGAAACTATGACTCCTGGATGGAATGGTCTGAAGCCTCCTCTGCCCTGACTGTCCATGACCGTCCCAATACTGTGCACGGGCCACTGGATGCTGCCCTGCCATCCGGGGTCAGACGGTGGAGGGCGGCCAGCTCGAGCCCGAGTCCTCCAGGGCCAGCTCCCGCCTCCCTGCCATAGGGAGAGGCCCGGCCTCTGCAGGATCCCGAGGCCGAGGCCAGCGGAAAGTTGATAGCGTCTGCAAGGCAGCGACCAGCCAGCGGCCTCTGCCGCAGCCTCCTACGATTACCTGCACCAGGTAATGCAGGCCCTGCTTGGAAACCTTAGAAAGGCCCCTGCCAGGAGGACGTTTTCCTTGGTAAATTCCTGCTCAGAAAATTTCAGGGTGGCAAGGGACTTTAAAAATGCATCTGGATCCACCCATCCTCTGATGCTTACGTCTCCTCCAGCAAGGCTGACCTGCTTTGTTTGAGCGCTTACTATTTGCCCAGCACGGCTCAGGCCTGAGAACACAAAGATAAACCAAACACAGCCTTCCCCGGGAGCCCTCCTGGGCTGTGGAGGCCAGTCGGGTGACGAGATGATGACAACACAAGGGGCGTAACGGCTTTGAGACCCTAAAGGTACCAGTTACTCGGCCACATGATGTGCCAACCACTTTGCAGGTGAGAGCCCCAAGGCTCAGAGAAGTCGGGGCCCTTGAAGGGGGCTGCACAGCTTGCAGGTGCCGAGCAGGCTTCTGTCCTAGCAATGGGCATCTCGGGCCAGGCTTGTCAACACCACCTTAGCCTGCTAGGCTAGGAGGGCAGCCCTGCCCGGGGGCACAGTGGGGAGGCCTGGGACAGAGCCTCCTCCAGGGCAGATGTCGTGCACGCCGAATCACGAAGCACAGGTAGAAGAGGGGGCAAGCCCAGAGTGGGGTGGGGGGACGGAGGCCAGCGAGGCCAGGTTGAGGGCGGCACACACACAGGTAAACTAAAACACGAAGCAACAAGGCTGGATGCCCAGCAGCCTGGCAAAAGTTAGAAGGCACTGGGAGGCCAGGCTGGTTAGCTCTCCTGGGGAACTGTCTTGCAGTATTTGGGCAAATTACACACAGATGTAAGTTTGCTCTTGGTGAGTGCCAGAGCTATCCACAGCAGCCAAGGAAGTACCCAGCAAAAGGAAGGAAAGTTCTGCATTGGGACTAACGCCCACAAAGTGCTTAAACCAGCACGGAGCAATGCTTCTGTCACAAAGCCAGGGGGGTAGAGCCAGGTCACAGATGGGACAAAACCAGAAACCACCTCCAAGAGTAACCTGGGAAATACCTGCCAGGCACACAATCAGCACTAAAGAAATGTGGTCAAGCACTGTTACTTCTAACAAATGTGTTTTGGGATAAGTATTTGCTGGATGCCTGCCATGGGCCAGGTCATGTTCCCAATGCTAGGGCGGTGGCAGGGAACAAAACAGGTGAATGGAGGGGAAACTCTGGGAAGAGAGCGAGAATCAACGAAGAAGGAATTGCATCATAGGTTGGGTGCTGATCAGGCCAAGGGGACAGAAGGCAGGGGAGGGGAGAGCAGGGGCTGTAGGGCTCCAAGCCTGTGTGCGCCCCGTTTGGGTGCCTCCTGCTGAGTCTCTGGTGGACTCCGTCCTGCCGGAGGCAGCCTCCTGGGTCCTGACACCTCTGCCTTCCTAGTGTTCCTTCCTGGCCCGAGAGGTGTCACCAGGAAGAGGTAGAGCCCACCTGGTACCTTCCCCTCCGAGTCAGGAGAGAGAGGGACCGCCGGGTTGACATCCCAGTTTGGCAGCATCACCAGCCCCTGCAGAGAAGGGCTGTTCCTGCCTGCTCTGCCCCAGCACAGCCTTCGGGCTTAGCAGAAGTACGTTCACAAGGGGCACCCCAAGCCTCAAGAAGTGTCCCTCTGCCTCCACCCAGAAATCCCCCTTCCAGGAATGGAGTCTAGGGAAAGGCTCGACATGCAGGGTTTTGTGCCCAGTGATGTTCAGTCATCATGTTCTTTTTCATGGCCAAATGCTCGAGAGGTCCAACACGCTCTGCCTGGAGGACACTGTTAGGTGAATTATAATACATTCAAATATGTTGTAGGATGGAGAATACTGCATCACAAACAATGCTCATGAAGAATTTAAAATAACCCACAGAACTGTCTACTATATGGTTAAATTGAAAAACACAAAGGTAACAATTTCAGAATCCTACTTTCCTTCCTGCATGGTTTAACTATAAAGAAAATAAAACACAGCGTAGGGCGAGGGGCAGGTGTCGCTCAGTGGTGAGCGTGTACTCAGCATGCACGAGGCCCCGGTTCAACCCCCATCACCTCCCCCCCCATATAAACAAATCAAAATAAAAAGGATGCCGCTTATTGACGTCCTGTAAAGAAAAATCAGTGCAGGAAAATATCCTAAAACGCTTGGTGTGGTACTTTCTGGGAGAGGTGGTTCGGCTTGTTTGTTTCCTGCTACCCTGGGTTTTACACTTTTCTTTCTTTTTCAGAGTTTCTTTGTATGGATCAGAAAATAAAAACTACTAGAAAAGTAAACCAAAAAATGGAGGCACTGTTAAAATCTTCTCCGGCTCTCAAATGCCAGCTTGGGAGACTGCCCCTGTGATCTTAGCTTGAGCAATCTCAAAGCCTTTGCTTAATGCCCGCCCCCCGGCCCCCCACTGTGTCATTGCAGGATTTAGGATTTCATTTCTGGAGGCTGAGGTCCAAGGCAGAGGGGGAAAAATAGGAAGTGATACAGGAAGCCAGCAAGAGCAAGGCGAGGGCCGATGGGAGAGGCTGCAGGCCTGGCAACATTGAAAAAATAAAAGGTATATAACAAGAGCTTGCCCAGATGGGGCTCAGGGACACTGGCCCCAGATTCTGAGGCTCCCCAGGGAACGGGCCTCTGAACGGCCCTCTCACAATCCCCAACTGAGAAAACTGCAAGGCTTAAACTGAAAACTCCCACCACCTCCGCCTCCCAGGCCCTGTCCCTCCCCCCGGGGCTCAGAGCCTTCTTTAGAAAGCACGACATAGACATAACAGCAGCTTAGGAGGTTTAGCTCCCTGCATGATCGCTGGGGGAACGTATCACAATGCCCATGTCACAGCGCAAGAGCTGAGGCTCAGAGAGCTCAACCAACTGGCCTGGGGCCACACAGCTGCTGAGGGACAGAACAGGCTCTCTACCGCACACTACAGCTGGCCCATGGGCCCCCAAGCCCTGGGTTCCGATCCCACCGGAGGCGCTCGGTGGGGTGGGCTCCTGGTGGTTAGTGTAACCTCCAGGAGACTGGGTTCATCTACAACCTGGGGACGAAGCGCCAACCGCCTTAACAGGCTCACTGTACAGCGCGGGGCCCTGAAGCACGTGGCGGTATTGACCTTGTTGACCACTCTGGCACCACTGTCCGGCCTCCTGTGGCTTCAGGGGGTGCCCCTGGCGCGGTGCCTCCTCCTTACCGCCCCCATGGGACCAGGAAAGGGTCTCCTCACGTCTGTCCAGGGCAGAGCCCAGTGCGGAGGAGGGGCTGGAGGAGTGAGCAGGGAACGGAAGAGGCTGGGGCGGACCCGCGAGAGGAAGCCTGGGCGGACCCGCGAGAGGAAGTCGGGGCGGCGCGTTGCCAGGCTCTGCTGCCGGGCTGGTGGCGGCGGCTTCTGGCCAGCTGTGCGCAGTTAGCCTCTGATTCCAAACAGCTGGGGCCGCTGGGCCGCCCGCCCCAGGAGCCCAGAGGGCAGCACGCGCCCCACCTTCCGACTGGTGGACAGGGGGCTGCCCAGCTCTCTGCGTGTGTGGGGGTGTCACAGCCTTTCCTGGGGTGTCCAGGCCTCCGAACACCACCACCCGTGGGCACCTGGGCACGCGAGGCATTCGCCGAAGGAGAAGAGCCCCTCCCCGGCCCCGCGCACGCCTGTCGCAGCACCCGTGGCCGTGGCAAGCACACGCGAGGTGGTGGAGCCTGTGGGTTGGTGCATGGACTCTGAAACTGGGACTCCTGGGTCTGAATCCTGGCCCTGCCCAATTCTTGCTGGACACCCCTGGGCAGGCCCCTCTACCTCTCTGTGCCTTGGTTTCCTGCTCTGTACTGTGGGGGTGGAGAGATAAAGCTAGCACTGGGCCCTCCCTCAAAGGACGCCGTGAGGGGGGGGGCCGAGGCAGGGCCTCAGCCTTAGTGGGAGGGGCCAGTGGCGATCGCGGCGGGGGTCACAAGCAGCCCACACCCGCCATCCCTCGGGCCACCTGGAGGCCTGCACTGGGGTCAGCACCATCCTCAAAATATACCAGCTGAGCCGCTTGCTGGGGGGGTAAAGTGTGTGTGTGGGGGAAGGGGGGTGTTGGAAACAGCAGCAGCATGTGCTGGCAGGCCCCCAGGAAGGAGCGAGCGTGGCCCAAGTACAAGCCAGGGGGCTGGTGGGGGGAGCCGCGGGAGCTGGGCTGGGCTGCCACGTCCTCGGTGCCTGGATCTCGGGGGACCCCGGGGCAGCGGTGCAACACACAGTTTTCCGCAGGTGCACCGGGGCCGCCTTGCCGTTCTTTATCCTCCCTCTGGCTCCCGGGGATTGGCGGGACGCAGAGGGGGATGCTAGGGGCAGGGAAGCACTTGGCAGTTTGGTGGGATCCAGGGTGGATCCAGGCCAGCCCGAGCTCCTCAGGCTCCCAGGGCCTGCGCTGGGTCTGCGGAAAGGATTGCTGCTGGTTCTCTGGTACCCAGCCGGGGCTCACTCTGCACAAAGACTCTGACCACTTCCGTCCTTTCTCTAAGCACGGTTGACAAATGCACTCAGGCCACTGGAATTGTATGGTTGCTTGTTACACAGCAAAAACTGACTGATACATCTTTTCTGCTAGATTGCACCCCTATATTTTCCTCTGGCTAACCCTCTCAGCTCGGGCAGAGAGCCTGGACACAATAATAAAACCCCTACATCTTCAGGTTCCATGAGTTGTTATTATCACAGTGTGAAACACAGCAAGGATAAGAACTTGTCCAAGGTCACCCGGCTCATAAGTGACAGAGGCAGGACACAAACCCAGGCTGCCTTCTCCCCCGAGCCACAGGCAACACTTCCACTTCCAGGCGACGACGTCACCGTTTTGCACACAAGTGGATCCGCCTCTTCTTTTGGGTCTCACAAAGGCACCGGGAGGCCTGAATCGGGGCACTCTCCAGAGCTGAGGACTACCCTCTGTGCAAACACGATGACAAGTCTACCCAGCTCAGGGGTCACCCAAGACCCTCAGTCTCTCGGTGCTCATCACCAGCTAGAGTCTCAAGCCTGAGCTCCTTCAGGTTGTTCTGGATCAGGAGAGGAGGCAGAAAAGATTTCCCAAGCCCCCCAACTGCCCGGAGCCCCAGGTCCCTGGGGAGGCTTCCTCAGAGGGCTCATTTAATCCTCCTTTGCTTCCTCAAGCTATTGTATTCCTTTTCACCCAGACGTCTGTCTAAATGCTGTGGGGCCCCCTAAGACACAATTACATGGCAGAGAGAAAAACTGAAATGAATCCTGGGACTTGCAGGCAACAGAGAAACCACGGCAAAACCCTGCAATTACAGGGCAAGAACAAAAAAGTGAGCTGCCATGGCCCACTGGGGGGAAGAGCCCGAAGTGGCTTCCTGGGGGTTGAATAATGCACAGGATGACGCCAAAGTGGTCGGTGGTCCCTTACAAGTGGAATGACTGGAGTTTCCCAGCTTAGCGCAGGGGGTGGGCTGCTTCCGTTCCCTGGTGGAGATGAGGTGAGGGGGCCGCGGGGAGAAGCGGGGACAGGAACCCACATTCGCTGAGTGCCAAGGGCTTGGTGGTGGCTGGATACTAAAGATACACCATCGTCTATTCATATCTCACAGTCAAGCCTGTTACCACCAGCCACCAGAGGAGAAAACAGAGGGTCAGAGCGGTGAGGTGATGAGCCCGAGTCCGCATGCACGGGGCACGCCTACGTTGTCACCTCCTGGCAAAGGGGCTGCTGTTTTATTTTAGATATATTATCACATTAACCTTTCAAAAAATTCATTGTTAGGATTTGCCCTTTTAATCACTTTTAAGCCCACAAGTCAGTGGCATTAATTATAGTCACAATGTCAGGCTGCCAGCACCCCCAAAGCTTCTTCATCTGGCCATGGCGGAATAGCCAGAAGGGGCTGCTCTTTAACAGAGGGCAGGGTGAGAGGTTTCCTCAGTGTGGGGCGGGGGCCAGGGCAATTTGGCCCTGTTGCCCCCAAGTCCCGAGCAAAGGGAACGAGCAGGCGGGTTTCAGACGTTGCTTCAACTGTGAATGCTGCGTGATTCCGAGCAGATTACTCTGACTCTCTGGGCAGTGAGGTCCTCGTCTGGAAAAGGGGGATCAGGTGGTGGGGTGACTTTGAGTCCCTCTGGGCCCCTAGGGCTCTGAGTTCCTCCTATTGCAGGTCTGCTTGGCATGGAGGTTGGGAGCCAGGACCCCAAGTCAGACTGCTGGTTCAAACCCCGGCTCTATCCCTTGGGCCGCTGGGTGATCTCAGAGGAGGAGCTTTTCTGTGCCTCAGCTTGCCCACGTGTAAAGTGAGGACATGATCCTAGCCACCTCCTGCCAGGTTAGGAGGTGCATTTGCTACAGGAAGGGCTCAGGGAAGTTGGCCTCAAAGGCGGGGAGGGGGCGGGGCCGCCGGGAGGGGGCGGGGCCGGGCTCCAGCTCTTGGGTGGGGAAGGGGCCGCATCAGGGAACCCAGCAGCAGGGAAGAGTTTCCCATTTCGCTGTGGCTACAGGGCAAAGCGACACAGGTGGAGTCGGGCTAGTTTCTTCAGCCCCAGCCCCTGCCCTCATGGGATTTAGCATCCAGCGGAGGAATTTGGCTGGTAACTGCCAGGGAGTATGCCCAGCTCCAGGGAGAGGCCCCGAGACTGTAGGTGGCCGCCTGGGGGCAGGGTGACAAGAGACCTGGCACCGGGGGAAGGGCTGGGGGCTGGGAAGGACTTGCAGGCAGAGCTAGGCCTTGAGAGGTTGGGGGCCGGCCTTGACCACAGGGGTAGCAGGTCCCCACGGGGGTAGCAGGCATGGACCTTAGGACCACATGCTGTCCCACTGGGCCCACGTGCAGCTGAAACCCACGGACAGATCAACTTCCATCTGAAGGTGGACGTGTGAGACGAGAGCACCTCTGGGGTATCACAGGAGCCCAGGGGAGGTGCTCCAAATCCAGGGGTGGGTTCAGGGCGGCTCCCAGAGAAGGGGAGGCGGAGCAGCTCGAGGCGCAGAGAAAGTCACTGGAGAGCGGCGAGGAGCCACCCTCGGGGCTCTGTGACCCCCAACACTGACGAGGCTCCAGGTGGCCTGCCTGTCCCGCCCCTGGGTCTCAGCCCCCCTTGCACCTGGCTCCCTTGGTGGGGCTCCCTGAGCTCGGCCGCTGGGATCCAGCAGGCGCCGCCCTCCCACGAGAGTGCTGGGCCAGGGCCGAGGTCTCCCCCGGACCCCCTGGGCTGAGGCCTTGCCTCCTTCCCCTGCTTACCTGCCCACCCAGTGGGCCCCGCCCAACAGCCCTGCAGGCCCACATCCTCTCCCACCACCCCTTCACCGGCTGTTTCCTGCTTATCTTCCTACACCCATGAAGAGCTTCCAGGAGGCAGGTTTCCAGGTGTCCCCAGGGCAGGCAGGGCCCTAGCCACTGGTTTACGGAAGCATCGCACCTCTCTGAGCCACGCTGGACCCCAGAAGGCACTGCATCCATGATGGCTCAGGAACTGAAGAGGACAACTGGTGGGGACTGACAGAGCAAAGGCGACAATTCAGAATGTTCCAGCAAGTGTGACCTCGGGGCCTTGATGGCAAGGAGCAGGCAAAGAGAAGGGAGACATCCCTTTTGAAGAGACGGTCCTGCTTCCTTCCTAGCTCCAGCTTTGTGAACGAATGACTATTTTTCGATGACGGAGAGAATGCACCTGCCGGTGCTGCTTCTGGTACAGCCCACACTGACAGCGTCCAGACCCAAAGCTCAGGCGAAGGCTCTCGGGGGTAAGACCCCCGGCCAGGCCACCGAGCCCACCAGGAGCCGCCCTCCGCCTCTGCGTTCCTTGAGTCCTGCTGCCTCTGGGGCCAGGGGCCGGGGGGAGGAATCAGGCTACAGGGCTTGACAGGAGCCCATCGGGGGCCCTCAGCTGACCTCCACTGTGTCCACGGGCAGTCCCGGGACATCACGGGGCTGCCCCTTCATTCCCCTCACTGCGGCTTTTAAATGTTCAGATCCTTAGAAATAATATGAACTGGGGACAGTTTTCTTCTAGTACCTGAATGTTTTAGATTGAGCATATGCATAGGATTACTCTTATAGAGCATTTAATGGTGCCAGGCTCTGTCTAAAAGGTTTATACATGGTAGCTCATTTAATTCTAATAATCCTACGTGGATGTAAAAATCCCATTTTACAGAGGAGAAGAGCGAGGCTGCTCACTTGGTTGCAGGGGGCAGAGGATGTGACCCCAGCGAGCCTGGCCTAGAAGCCCCTTTCTCAGCAACTCCACTGAGGTTCTCAAAGCTCTCCAGTGAGTCCTTGGGGCCAAAGCTCCTTCCACGCTCCTACTGGGGCTCTCTTTCCTTTGTCACCCTCATTCTCTCCTGAGCGTGCAGGGGAGTTTCCCAACCCAGAAGACCTGGGACTTCCTGACAGACCAAATGCACAAGCAGACACGAGGCCCCAGGTGGCTTCCTGTATGCCAGGCAGTGCAGAGATGGCCAGAAGTGTTACACCATCCCACTCCCCTCAGTAATTTTTTTAAAAATTATTTTTCACAAAAATGTTCATTATGTTAACATGTGAAGGGTGGATTATTGGTCTTTTTAAATGAAGTCATACATACGTATTTAAAGACTTTCTCAATCTTCCTTTCTAATCTGATACATAACAGGGGTCCGTGGAACAGAGAGTTTGGGAACTGCTGCGGGAGGCCACATGCCATGTGCCCCTCTGTGCCAAATGCCCCCGGTGTCTTTGAAGAGGGCCCTCCTGGCAGTTTGGACAGGACGATTCTTCCTGCTTAGCATGTCCCATGCGGCAGGATCCCCAGTCCCTGCCTGCAAGATGCCAGCAGACTCCCTGGCCAGGGGACTGCCGCACGCCTCCCAGTGGGGAGGGGGCTCCATTCCTGGCTGAGAGGTGTAGCCTTGAAAGGAGGTCACTGCTTCCTTCCTGCACACTTGCTCCCTCACTCCTTCGTTCCCACAGTGGTGCATTCAAACAGCTGTGTACCTGGCTAAGTGCGGGGCAAGTGCCCAGTGAGGCAGGGGCTTTCAGGGACTCCTGGGGCACCAGGCTGGGGACACAGCTGATGGAGCGATAGTAAATGATTTGCCTTTCTTAGCTATTTTTTCTGCTGAGGAACTACTTGGTGTGATGGTGAAGTTCATGGCCAGGTTATGGTATCCAGTTGTTGGGTCAAGCAAGCACTAGCCTAATTGTTACTGTGCTGATGTTTTGTGCATTTAAATCATCGGTTGATTGCACCTATGCTGATTACATCTACAATCAACAAAGGAGCCTGCCTTTAGCAATGAGAAAAGGTTCATCCAATCAGCTGAAGGCAAAAGAGGAGAAGTGATGATTTCAGCAGTCAGAAGGGAGAAGTTCCATCTCGACTTCAGACAGCCAGCTTCTCCTGGGGAATTCATCGAAAACCTTTATCGGGATTCCTGATTTGTGGCCTGCCTATGGAATTTGGACTTGCCCATCCCCACAGTCACATGAGCCAATTCCTATTTTAAAAATCTCATAATAGTTACATTATATATATCTCCTCTTGGTTCTGTTTCCCAGGAAAAACCTAATACCTAATCCATGGCTCCGGATTTCCATTAAATGCTGGAAATCTGGGAAACCCTGGGTTTCCGGAATATGGGAATTCCATATTCCATGCACTCTGAATTCTGTGGAGGCCTGCAGTCCTGTGGGGCCCTGTGGCCCCTTCAAAGTCCTGAGGTCCACGAAGCCCTGGCAACCAGGGCAAATGGTCTGTAGAAGCTGCAGACACCCAGCATTTCAGGATCCTTGTCTGTGCTAGAGGATTCTTGCCCTGGTAATTACCAGCGTCCCGGTTCTACAAATGGACTTGCAATGAGCCCCAGGGTCCTGACCAACCCACACGCAGCCCTTGGAATTCCTTATTTTATCTCCCCCACCCCCTCATAGCACATGAGCCCCCAGAAATGAGAGAAATGAGGACGGGCTCCCTCTCATTTCAGGAGCCAGTTCCTCTGAGCTTCCTGTCCCTTTGCTGGTGTCTCGCCCCTGCCCTCCCTCCTTGCTCCCCACAACCTGGCCTTTGGGTCCAGGTGAAAGTCCACTTGCCTATCACGTGGTGGATGACCACTGCCTCCGGCCTCTGCACTGGTGACCTCTCCCAACCCCAGCAGGGATCAACTCCCGAGCTCTTCGCCTCCAGCTTCCCTTCCTCCTTTCACTCCACAACCAACTCACAATTGGTAACAGGTGGCAAGAACCTTAAAAACATTTCCGCTCTCTTGGGACCTTATCCCAAGGGCATTGTTCAGATGAAGGGAAATGTTAACAGCAAAGAGATGTTCAAGGCACTGCTGTTTGTAACCATGATGATGGTGATGATATGCACTGACATAGAGTACACATAAATGTGCATCAACAAGGAAGGTTCAGTAAAACGGTACTGCTACTTGATGACAATTACACAGCCATATTGTATGGCAATCGCTTAGTGCAATTCCAGAACTGCTTCCAGAGTGGCCTCTCCTTGGCCCAAGCATTGGGGATTCAGTGGGGATGAAGATGGCCCCTGCCCTCAGAGAGGTCCCAGTCAAGTGACTGCCGATCTGCTGTGGTTTTGAAGTGTGGAAATGGATTCCATTCTATTTAATGAAAATTTATTGAACATATGCATCTCCCCAGCCCACAAGGCCTTCCCCTAATTCACTTTTAGGGGAGGGTCAGTCCTCCAGCACAGAGGTATTTTTATGCCTGTGAGAAAGTGTTTACACAAAGACCATTGAGCAACATGATGACCACATGTCTACTCCCCCCACGGCCCCTGGACACGTAGGACCAGGACAGATGCTTGCCAAATGGATTGCAGACAGTGTCCCTGCCCTCCCTTCCTTCCTCCTCCCCGAAAGGGCTGTGGGCTCTTTTGGCAGGGTGTGCTTTGTTCAACAGAATGTGAGGCATGCAGGTCAATAAACACAGGTTCTCTGGGGAGACACAGGCTGAGCTGGGAGCACAGGGCGAGCTCCGTCCCAAGGGCAAAGGGCCGTGAGCCTTCAGAAATGTGATCCTCTCATTTTCACCAGTCCAAAGGCTGGGGGCACGGAAGGCTAGCTGATGCCTCCGGTGGCTGAAAAAGAGAAAGAATCCTCTTGGGCTTCCTGGTCTGTGTCCCGCCCGGCCAACTGCCCGGAGCGGCCGGACTGGCTCTGCGTGGCTGAGTTGGACGGACAGCCTGTGCCTGCCTTGCGTGATTCATCCTCAGCCCTCGAGATGGAAAGGGGTGCCTGGCACTGACGGGGGGGGGGCGGTCAACAAATACCTGGGAGGAGCGAAGCCCGTGCTCCTGTTCCTCAGGGGCTCTTGGTCTAAGGGGAAACAGCGTGGTCGGCTGAATGAAAGCGAGACACATGCATAGGGGTTGGGAGGGGCAGAGGAGTTCTGGGGCTGAGACATAGTGAAAGAGGGTGGGGGATGCGGAGGCCTCCCAGAGGAGGCAACACTTGACCTGAGTCTTATAAAGAAGGAAGGAGGCAAGGGAAGGGTGTTCTAGATGGAGGGAGAGGTATATGCAGACCACACGTTCAAAATCCTAGAGCCGTGGCAGGTGCTTCATTTGGAGTGAATGTTACTTGTGGTGATGAGAACACAGGCTACAGCTCTGCCTTTCTCTTTCTCCCCATCTCTCTCTCTCTACTTTTATCCACAGCCTTATCTGTATCTACTTCTCCTGCATATAATACCAGCTCTCAGGGGTTACTAGGTGTCTAGCAGCACTCCAAGCATTTTTGTCTATATTAATGTTTTAAATCCCGCAACACCCCTATGAGGGAGAAGCACATGGGGAAACTGAGATAGAGAGAGGCTGGGGGGCTTGTCCAAGGTCACGCAGTAAGCAGCACACGCATGAGTTGAGACTACGTCATCAGTTTTCAGAGTTCACCCTCTTAATAGTACTCAAAATTGCTCTGATGTGTTTCCAGTTCTCTGTTACTGAATTCTAGTTTCATTCCATTATGGTCAGAGAAGATACATTTATGATTTCAATATTTTTGAATTTATTAAGACTTGTTTTGTGACCTCACATACGGCCTATCCTGAAGAACGTACCATGTACACTAGAGAAGAAGGTGTATCCTGCTGTTGGGGAAAGTGTTCTCTGTACTCTGTTAGGTCTAGTCAGCTTAGACACAGGGGTTCATAACAAGGGGTCCGTGCGCTTGAATTGAAATTCAAAGAAACATTATTCTTGTGGGGATGTGTTGGTGCACGTGTGCTGTATTATTCTTGTGGGGATGTGTTGGTGCACGTGTGATATATTTGTTATATAATACATGTATAGTGGGGACTTAGTAAGGGGCCTGTGGAACAAAAAAGGTTAAGAACCCCTGGATAGGGTATCATTCAAGTCGTGCATTTCCTTATTGATCTGCCATCCAGAATTTCTACCCCTTATTGAAAGTGGTATATTGAACTCCCCTAATATTAACGTAGATTTGTCTGTTTCTCCCTTTAAATCTGTTACTATTTGTTTCATACATTTGGAAGCTCTGCTATTAAGTGCTTATATATTTATAATTATTATGTCTTCTTGTTGAACTGACCCATTTATCAATATGTAGTGACCTTTTCATCCCTAGTAACAGTTTTTGGCTTAGTCTATTTTACCTGATATTTGCATAGCTACTTCAGCTCTTTTTTGGTTACTATTTGCACAGAATATTTTCTTCCATCCTTTCACTTTCAGCCTAACTGTGTCTTTGAATTTAAGGTGAAAATTTTGTAAATAGCATATAGTTGGGCCATGTTTTCTTATCCATTCTACCAGTCTCTACCTTTTGAATGAAGAGTATAATCCATTTACATTTAAAGTGACTACTGAAAATGGAGGACTTTCTTTTGCCATTTTGCTATTTGGTCTTTGTTAGTCTTAAACCATTTTTTGTCCTTCAATTATTTTGATAATGCCTTCTTTCATATTAATTTGATTTCTTTGTGTTGTTCCATTTTAAGTTCCATCTCATTTCTTTCTGTATTTATTGTTCAGGTATTTTCTTTGTGGTTACCATGGGGCTTAAATTTAACATCCTGGATTAATTCTTTCTTAAGCAACTAATAGGTCAATGAAGAACTCACAAGGGAAATTAGGAAATATTTTGAGGCAAATGAAAATCAAGACACAAGTCATAGGATGTGGCAAAGGCAGTGCTGAGAGGATAATGTACAGTTCTAAATGCTTACATTTAAAAAGAGGAAGGATTTTAAATGAGAGAACTTACCTTGCAATTGGAGGATCTAAAAAGGGGTAACAAACTAAACTCAAAGTGAGCAGAAGAAAGGAAACAACAAAGATTACAGCAGAGAGAAATGAGACAGAAAAGAAAGAGAAAATCAAAGAAACCAAAAAATTGGTTCTTTGAAAAGATCAATAAAACTGGCAAACCTTAATCTAGACTGATAAAGAAAAAAAAGAGAGGACAAAAATGATTAAATCATAAATGAAAGGGGGGACATTACTATCAACCCCACAGAAATAAAAAGGATTGTATGCAGGTACCATGAACAATTGTATGCCAACAAATTAGATAACCTAGATGAAATGGAAAAAATCCTAGAAATATACAAACTGCCTACACTGACTCAAGATGAAATAGAAATTGAAGAGGAGGGAACATGTTCTAACTCATCTGTAAGTCCAACATCACCCTCATATCAAAGTCAGATAAAGATACCACAAGAAAAGTACGGCTAAATATCTCCCATGAATATAGATGCAAATATCCTCAACAAAAGATTAGCAAACAGTATCCTACATCAGATTAAAAGAATTATATACCATGATCAAGTGGGATTTATCCCAAGTATGCAAGGATGGTTCGACATTAGAAAAGCAATCAAAATAAAACACTAAATTAATAAAATGAAAGAAAAGACAAACCACATAATCATCTCAATTGATGCAGAAAAGGCATTTGACAAAATCCAGCACCACTTCTTGATAAAAACACTTAGAAGACCATGAATAGTAGGAAACTTGTGCAACCTGATAAATGGCAAATATGGAAAACACACAGCTAACGTCCTAGTCAATGTTGAAAGACTGAAAGCTTCCCCTCTAAGATCAGATACAAGATAACGATGCCCACTGTCACCACTGTTATTCAAAATTGTGCTGAATGATCTAGACAGAGCAATTAGGCAAGGCAAGAAAAAGAAATACAAGGCATCCATGTTGGAAAGGAAGAAGTAAAACTTCTCCTATTTGCAGGTGACACATCTTATATATAGAAAAATACTGAAAAATCCACAACAAAGCTACTAGAGCTAATAAATGAATACAGCAAAATGTGTGTGTGGGGGCGTTGTTACAAGATCAACAAGCAAAGTAAGTAGTATTTCTATACACTAGGTAATGCACAATCTGAAGAGGCATTTAAAAAACAATTCATTTTCATTAGCTAAGTATACATTTAACCAAAAATATAAAGGACTTATACAAAGAAAACTACAAAACATTACTAAAATAAATAAATCAAAGAAGACCTAAATAAAAAGGAGGGCATTTCATGCTCATGGATTGATAGACTAAGTATTGTTGAGATGTCAACTGTAGCCAAAGCAATTTACAAGTTCAACACAATTCCAATCAAAATTCCTACAGCCTTCTTTGCAGAAATGGAAAAGCCAATTATCAAATTTATATGGAAGGTTAGGGGTCCTGAAGAGAAAAACTCATCCTGAATAAGAGAACAAAGTTGGTGGACTTACATTTCCCAATTTTAAAAGTTGTTAGAAAGCTACAGTAATCAAAAACAAAAAACAAATAAACATAACATGGTATTGACACAAGAACAGATATATAGATGAATAGAACTGAAAGTTCAGAAATAAACACTAATATCTATGATCAGTTGATTTTTTAAAGGTGTGCCAAGACCACTCAATGAGAAAAGAATTAGGCTCTGCAACAAATATGGAAAACTGAATATCCACATGCAAAAGAATGAAGTAGACCTCTGCCTTACCCAAAATACAAAAATTACCTTACAATGGATCAGAGACCTATATAAGAACCAAAACTATAAAAATCCTAAAAGAAAATGTAGGGAAGAATCTTCAGGACCTTGTATTAGGCAATGGTTTCTTAGACTTTACACCCAAAACATTTCAATGGGACCACATCAAAATTAAAAACTTTTGTGCCTCAAAGGACTTCATCATCAAAGTAAAAAGACATTGGACACAATGGGAGAAAATATTTGGAAACCACATATCTGATAAGGGTGTAATATCCAGAATGTGCAAAGATATGACTCAACAAGACAAATAACCTAGGTGAAAAAAAAAAAAAAAAAGGCCTGAAGTCTTTAATAGCCATTTCTCCAAAGAAGAAATGCAAATGGTCAACAAGCACATGAAAAGATACTCAACATCACTAGCCATTAGAGAAAAGCAAATGAAAAATACAATGAGATACCATTTCACACTCACCAGAATGGCTACCATTAAAAATATGGAAAATAACAACTGTTGGAGAGGATGTGGAGAAATAGCAACACTTGTTTATTTTTGATGGGAATGGAAAATGGTGCAGCCTCTGTGGAAAATGGTTTCATGGTTCCTCAGAAAATTAAGTATAGAATTATTTACCATGTGACAGGTAATCCCTCTGTTGAATATATCATGAAAAGAACTGAAAGCAGGGACTCAAAATGATAATTGCGCACTGACATTTTTCATAAAAAACGGGAGCAAAACCATGTGTCGATAGACAGATAAACAAAATGTGGTATATCCCTACAATGGAATACTATTGAGTCATTAAAAAGGACTGAAGTTCTGATACATCTGACAACATGGATGAACCTTGAAGATATCATGTTGAGTGATGTAAGTCAGACACAAAAGGACAAACATTGTATGATCTCACTGATAAGAAATAATTAGAATAAGGAAATTCAGAGAGTCACAAACGAGAATACTAGGCCTAGGGTGGGCTAGGGAATGGGGGTTACTGCTTAACTGGTACATAATTTCTGCTTGGGGTGATGTACAACTTTGGTCATGGATGGTGGTGACGGTAGCACAGCATCGCGAATGTCATTACCATCATGGAGTTATTAATATATATTTGATGTGGCTGAAAAGGGGAAATGATAGGTTTTCTGGATATTACTGGAAGAAGAATGTTGATAAAAACATAGACTACACAACACAAAGATAGAGCCCTAATGTAGACACTGGACTACAGTTAATAGCATAACTTTAATACTACGGTTCCATTATTGTAACAAAGGTACTACACTAATGCAAAGAGTTAGTCACAGGGAAAGCTGTGTGCATGAGGAGGGGTATATGGGAACATGCTGTCTCCACGATCCTTCTGTAAACTTACAACGTCTCTAATAACCATAGAAGAGTTTTATATAAAAAAATTCCTCTGTGATTAGCAGAACGTGGGGGCTGGGGAAGAGCCCGGGAGAGCCGAGATAGTTCTTGGTGGGAGCCAGGTCCTGGCGAGCCTTGCCCGTCCTGCTATGGGACTCAGACTCTGTCCCAGGGCCTAAGGCACCTTGGACAGGGAAAGGACGAAGGACCCAGCTGGGTGGTACGTCGTGTGAACACGGGTGATTTATAAATGCTCCACTGCTTACCGGCTGGGCACGACTAGAATGAAGGTTCGTCTTTGGAAAAACACTCCACCCGTGGGCTTGGCTTCTGGGAGCAGGTAGGAAACTTCCGTGTGCATGGTGGCTTCCTTCCTGTGACACTCGTGCCATCAAGGCATCTTGGCCTGGCCAGGGCTTGCTTCTGGAATGTCCCCCATTTCTTGGAAGACTGTCCAGAGCTGAGAGGCAGGGACACCCTGGCTGCTGTCACAGCTCAACCAATAACACACGTCAGTGTGGCCCAGCTATTGGTAATCATCATCATCACAATATTGATGGGTCTGTCGTTTATTCAGCTTTCACTATGGGCCAGGCACTGTGCCCAGTTTGTGGTTTGTCTCATTTCATCCTCACAAACGCTCTATCTCCTTTTTACAGATAGGGAAACTGAGGGTCAAAGCAGTAAAAGTGCTGCCTATTTTTAAAGACAAGCAGTCTCAGCAGAGCCAAGGCCACAGCCTGGCAGTCCAGCTCCAAGCACTGCTCTCGCGATCCCGGAGCCTCGCGCCCTCTCTCCAGCCAGGCGGTCCACCACGGCTGGGTCTTTGCACCTCCAGGCTCACTGCTGCTGGCTGCCAGGGCTCGGCTGGCAGGTGTCTGACCTTCCTGGAAGACGGTACTGACACGGGTTATGACTGCAAGGCCTCCCGACAACCGTGAAGAGCCCAAGTCCACGTCTGTGGGTCCCCAAAGCTGGTTTTACATAAGACAACAGGAGTGGGGAGGGCTGGATCTGGGGGTACTGGGGATCACTAAGGCTGCTGGATGGTACGTCCAGCACAATAGGGAGGGAGAAAAGTGCAGGCAGAGCGATCAGGCAGAAGGCTGAACTGGAGCGTGCGAGCAGAAAGTGTGTTTGTGCTCTGTGCCCGGCATCAGGCACTTAAACCCGCAGTGAGAGCCCGCTGAGCAGAGGAGCGGCGCGAAGGAGCCTGTTACAGCTGGCCAGGAGAGGTACAGCAGGCTGAGAGGCTCCACAACAAGGTCACTACTTAGTTATATTGTTCTAGTCCCCTTGTCTTATATGACTAGTCGGGCATTCCACCTTCACTCCAGAGATAATGGCCAAAGCACTTGACCGTGCTGGTAAGAATTCCTGGTGCAGGTCACACACACACTGTTCCATTCGGGACCTATATTCCAGCCTTCCTCCTGGCCATGGTCGTGCAGGGTGGCTCCGGCAGATTGCCATAAAGATCTCAGGCAGCAAAGATCACGACCAGGCAGGACCACAAGTGCACTGGATTCTGGAGACAGACTACGTGCATCCGAACCCCCACTCCTCCATAAACCATTCGCTGTGTGACTGTGAGCAGGTTACTTCACCACTCTGTACCTCGTTTCCCTCCTCTGCAAAAATGCAGGAACCTTAGGGAGCCCTACACAAGGGTTTGCAAAGGTCCCTAGCACTTGACGACTTTTTCTGGATTTCTGGCTATATCCTTAGAATGCAATCCAGGAAGTGGGATCACCAGGTCAGTCTAGATTTGTTCGGAAAGCACCTTTGGAAATCCCAACAGTGGGGTTTCATTCCAGTTGTGCCCACAGAATCTTTAGCTCTATTTCATTAGCCTAAGAAGAGGTCCCAGAGATCCTGAAAGGCAATTTCCCTTTCCTGTGTCACCCCGGAATTGCCACTGCTGCCCCTTCTGCCACGTGTTCATCCAGCCTCTGGCAGGGAACAGCTCCTTGTTCCTAGGTGACCCCTACCTTCCTTGCCTCCAGCAGAGAAAGCCTAAGGCCCAGGGCCCCTCACTTTTATTTTAGATCCATAACTTGGCATTAACCCCAAATTGTGTAAACTTGAGGCTCACAGAACCTGGAACTGCATCTGTGCAAACCCCTGAATTACCTCGTCTGTTTCTCCCATTCCATCTTCAGCATCTTGGGACAGAGCACTTGTCTTATTCACTGTATTTCCCCCAGTGCTCAGCAGGGCTGGGGAGGTAGGGGACACTCAGTGAGTGCCCGCTGAATGAATGAATGAATGAATGAGTGGGAGGGAAGGAAGGACGAACACAGCCGGGCTCGAAAGCCTCTCCCTGGCGCCTGCGTGCCTTCCTCGCGGCTCTTTTCCTGCAGATCTTACCTCTTTTCCACCTGACTGCCCCCAGCCAGGTCTCCCCTTTTCCACGGCCACAACCCAGGCCCTGCAGCTGCTGCTCCGTCCTCAAATGTTATAGCCGAGGAAATGCCACCACTCTCCACCACTCTCCATTGTAAAGTATAATGACTGCCAGGAAGTCCTCTTACCCTATCTGAATTCCTTGGCTTGCCTCCCTTCTCTGGACCAGCTGGTAACGTTTCTTTCTTTCTTCTTTTTTTCCAGAGGAAATGGCTAAGTTCTGAGGGAAGGGGGTCATACATGTAACCCTTCAAGTGTGAAGGGAGGCAGCAGAGAAAAACTAGCCTCCTGGGGCGGGGAGGTAAACAGAGCCACTGCTCCCCTCCACCCCTCACTCTTCCCTCTCTATCAGCAATACACTTTGGTGCCATAAACGTCTCCTAAGAGAGACCCCCAAGCCCCCACCTAACATCACACCCTTCCCTGACTCCCCGCCAGCCTGACCCTGTCACTCTCCATCTCCTCCTAACACAACTGCAGCCATCATTTGTTATATTTTTATCTTTTTTCTCTTGTTTGCTATCAGAACTCCCTATGTCAATGGTCTTTTTGCCACTCCTCGAGTGACATCTGGCACACACAAGGAGCTCAGAGATCTCTGTTGATGGCTGCGTGCAGCCGGCATTTACCCAGCGCCCGCTCGGCGCCCGCCCTGCGGGCAGCTGGGGTCCCGCGTGTTTACGCCCAGCCCTTGGCGGCCCCCCCGGGAGAAGCCCACTGCAAGAGCAGAAAGGCCACCTCCCCGGAGGCCTCCCCGGAGGCCCCCAACTACGTCCTGACCGGACTGAGCGTAAACACCTGAGCAGCCGCCGTGGATTCCCAGAGCCGGCAGCCCCGCACAAGCCTCAGGAGCTGCACACGCAGCCTCAGCCCGCACTAGGCAGGCCAACAGGCGGCTCCCGGCTCCCGGGAGGGAAGTGCGGGGCCCTCGAGGTGACCTGGCTCTCCTGTCGCCGGTGCCCTGCGGGATAAACCCACCCTCCGCCCTCTGTTCCTGCTTCCCCTGAGAGCGCCGCGCCTCCCTGGGCCTCCTGCGCTGCTGCCGTGGCTGGAGTCCCGCAGCACGCGGCCGCCCTCTTTACCAGCTGTGCAACTTCTCCGTTTCATTTCCAGACTCTCCGTCCTTGGGCTCCCCTCTGCTCTTGGGACCCCGGCCTGTGGGCAGTGACATCAGGAGGAGGGGCCTGGAACCAGGTCTGGTCCTCAGCTGGCGCTTAATAAGCCCGGGGCTGATGACACTGGGGACGTAAAACGGTACAGCCGCCTGCACCGGGCATCGTCGGAAGGCACCGCTTTCTGAGAGAGGATTTTTTCAGAACTCAAAAATGACTGACCTGCAGGGGCTTTCTGAGAAACGGGTCAATGAAACATACCCTAGAGACCTGCAGACAAGCAAGAGCTGGCTGATAAACCAGTTTCTGCCCAGTAAAGACAGCTGGGGGTCTCGGGCAGGTGGCATCTGCTCCACCTCAGGGAGGGGAGGGAGGCTGGAGACAGGGTCCACCCCAGGGGCAGTGGTTCAATCAAGCATGCCTATGTGGTGGAACCCCGATAAAAGCCTGCGCCCCTGAGGTGCAGGTGAGTCTCCCTGGCTGGTAACACACACCCCATTGAAGAGAGCCTCCCAGAAGCTCCATGTGTGAGGCGCCCCGGCCCCTCCCTGTGCCTCTCTTCTTTGGGCTCCCTAGCCATCTGAGTTTTTGCTCTAACGTAATTGTTATCGTAGGCATTGGAATTTCCTGAGTTCTGTGATTCATTCTGGTGTACTGTCAAACCTGACAGCTGTGGGAATCCCCGAATTTGCAGCCAGTTGGTCAGAAATGAGGATGGCCCTGGGAATTTCCACACTGGGGCTGGTGTCTGAAGTCAAGCCACTTTTGTGGAGCCCGTGCCTTATTCATGGGGTAGTCAGGGTCACAATTGCCCTGCGTGGAGGTCTGAAGGCGAGGGATGGTATCCTATCAGTGTTAACTTTCTGGCTTTGGTAGTTGTTTTGTGGTTAAGTAACAGAATTTAGCAAAGCAAATGTAGTAAACTGTTACCATTTGAGGAATCTGGGTAAAGGATATCTATTCTTGCAACTTATCTATAAATTTATAATTATGTCAAAAGAAAATAATTGAAAAAAATTTTTTAATTTAAAAAAAGTGTTCTGGGTTAATATGAATGAGAGAAAGTAAATATAATGCTTAACGTAAGGAATGGCACAGTATATGTGTCCAATAAATGAAAACTATTATTATTATTAGCAGAGCAGTACATAATAAGCCTGAAGTAGATAGCAAATATTATCACCGCTATCCCCATATCATGAGCATCATCTTCATCATCATGTGCTCAGTTCTAAGACAGAACTGAAAAATTACTAGTTCTTCTGACAGTGTCTATGTTAAACATCACTTCTGAAAGTCTGTTATGGAAACACCTGTTGACAAGGCATCCCGCATTCACCTGGCTTGAAGTCCACTCAGAGAAGCAAGGGGGTGGACGTTCTCTGGTCCCAATGTCTAGGACCTGCCCAGAGGTCTCATCAGTTGACTCTCTGCTTTGTTTTTGATAGTGTGTGGGCAACAGAAAGATGAGAAAGCCCATCTTAATGTCCAACCTGGGGCCTTTTTCCAGACATGCTGACCACTGGAAGCCTCCTCTCTGTTCCCTCTCAGGACTCATCGATGATGACTGTGTGTCTCAGCGACCAGCCCTTGCCATTCCCCAGTGCACACTGGTTGTTTGCCAAGTTAGAGCCGCCTGTTATGACCCCAACCCCATCCCATCAAGATGGAGGGTCTATGTCCAGGCTACAGCTCTTCCCACATGTCCACTGCATAGAACCATCTGAGCCTAGTTCACTTCTGAGATGTAGCAAGTTCCCAATCTTTATGTTTCTTGAAAGAATAAACGCTCCTTTCCCTCTGACTTTTCTCTCCACTCTTCCTCATTCTTCCCAGGTGCACGTGTGCCATATCTTTAGTTCATTATCTTCTTCTCCTTGTTTCTTATCTCCCTGGGCTGAATCTTCAGCCACCAACCCGAACACTGCGGTCCTTGCCTCTTGCCCTTTACAGATGGGCCCACACTGCACCTGACCTGCCTGTGAGCACTGAAGCGATCTTTATATCGACAACAATCTATTTACATATACAAAACTAATAAACCCCAAGGCCCAGGTAGCTCAGTTTCTCCATGGAGTCACATATAGAAACCACAGGTGGAGAGCCAAAAAGGAATTCTTTAAAATTTAAATAAATAAAATAATTCTATCCTTACCTAAACACACGCACTGGTCCTCACTAACAGTCACAAAGAAATGCACCGCACAGATGCACCTCCCTTCCTTCTTCCTCCACCTGTTTGCTCTTATGCCCACACTGGGTTAGAGATGGGCAGAGCGAAGGCTGGCAAGCCAGGTGACTGCAGTTCTCCAAAGTCAGTTTTCTGCCATGGTGGCAATGTTCACCGTCTGTGCTGTTCAAAGTGGTTGCCACCAGCCACATGCAGCTTTTGCACACTTGAAATGTGGCTGGTGCAACTGGGGGACTGCATCTATAATTTTATTTAATCTGCACAACTTAAATTTAAAAAGCTACACAGAGTGGCTATGTGTGTGCAGCTCAGTTCCAGAGCAGGAGTTGGCAAACCTTTTCTGAAAAGGGCTAGAGAGCAAATATTTTAGGCTCTGTGGGCCACAAGTCCCCTGCTGGAACTGTTCCACTCTGCTGCTGTGGCACAAAAGCAGCCAAAGGCAATATACATATGCAAGCGACTGAGCGTGACTGAGTTCCAATAAAAGTTTATTGACAATAACAACCCGGGCTAAATTTGGCTCATGGGCCGTAGTTTGCTGACCCAACCAGAATGTCCTTCCCAGGTCTTCTTTGGGAGGTGAGGCACTTGTCATAGAAAGGCCTACCCCAATCCAGTTTTTTGTTTTTGTTTTTAAAATTTTTTAATTTCTTGAAGTACATCACTCATACATAGACATACATAAACAATAAGTGTATAGTAATAGTTGTGAACTAACAAAACATCTATAACATCATACAGGACTCTCATACCTCACCCTACCACCAACACCTTGCATTCTTTTTAGACATTTTTAACTATTGATAAAGAGCATCGTCAAAATTGTATGGGACCCCTGTACAATGTTACGCATGTTTGCTTTGTAGGTTCACAATTTTTACTATACACTTATTGTTTATGTTTTGTCCTGTTTTTTTTTCACCAGGTTCATGAGCACTCAGAAGGCTTTCCCTTTAAGAAAAAGAGTGGAAAAGAAAAAGAAAAGATGGAGAGGCGGCTCCATCAGGCCTGCTCAGAGAGCAAGTATTTGCCTTCCAGGGCACTCCCTTTGCGTGGGATATCTCTGGGAGAGCAGGTCAAGTTACAGAGAGACCAAAAAGCAAAAGGGAACATCTCTCCTTCCAAGTCATCCGAGAAAGAATCCGGAAAAGGCCACCCAGCCCTGGCCGCCTCCCACCTGCGTGGCGACATTCCTTAGTCACTTACCTCAGGAGGCTGAGAGACCATCCATCGCTGGTCCTCGAAGGCAAGTGTCCTGGAGAAGAAGCTCAAAGCACTGGCTCCTCACAGTCCCTGGAGATGCTAATTGCTTCGCGTTGGCATTTCCAGTTCAGAAAGTTTCCGTCTGCACATGGTACTCGCTGGAAGGAAAGAAGAGGAAAGTTGAAATCAATTTAGTTCATCCACTGTCTTTTAAAGATGGCACAAGATAATTAAAATGCATTGACCTTTGTCCACTGACTCACTCAATTATTTACACCAAGTGGTTTTTTTTTTAAAGATTATTTTTATTTATTTCTCTCCCCTTCCCCACCCCCCACCCTGGTTGTCCATTCTCTGTGTCTATTTGCTGCATCTTCTTTGTCTGCTTCTGTTGTTGTCAGCGGCATGGGAATCTGTGTCTCTTTTTGTTGCATCACCTTGTTGCGGCAGCTCTCCGTGTGTGTGGCGCCATTCTTGGGCAGGCTGAACTTCCTTTCAGCCTGGGCGGCTCTCCTTACGGTGCACACTCCTTGTGCATGGGGCTCCCCTATGTGGGGGACACCCCTGCGTGGCACGGCACTCCTTGTGTGCATCAGCTGCTGTGCATGGGCCAGCTGCACACGGGTCAAGGAGGCCCGGGGTTTGAACCGCGGACCTCCCATGTGGTAGACGGACGCCCTGGGCCAAGTCCGCTTCCCCCAAGTGTTTTTTTTTAAAGAGCCCCCGATTCTGTTCTACACATGGAGCCAAATGCTAGAGACAGGAGGGTGAAGCAGCTAGAGCTCTGTCCCTCAAGGAGATCAGACTGGCGGAGAAAACACAGACAGACAGAGACTTCAGGGAACTATGATACAGGCACGTGGACTGTTCGGGAGAACGAAGGAAGGAATGACAAACTCCTTCTGAGAGAAGAATCTGAAGAGGAGCAGATATTTTTAGCTGCTACTTGGTTGAGGTACAAGAGAGATGCTGGCTGGCAAAAAGAATAGGGTTGGGAAGCGTCTCCAAGGAAGAGGAGAAAGAAGTATGTTAAGACTTGAAAGTGAAAATCCTGCATGGAGGTGGAGGACCAGCTCTGCGTGGGGCATTGGGTGTGGGGTTGGGGTTAGGATGCCCCAAGCACAGGCCAGACGGGAGATGGTTCTTCAAGACTTGATCTGAGAATAAAAATAAAAACCGAGGCTGTTGGAGGAGCCCTTCTTGGGCCCCCAAGCTGAACAGAGAGGCACATCACGGTCAGTTTCTCATCAGATCCTCAGGAAACCGCTAAGGGGGTCCATTTGTTATCCCCCTATGATGGACGGGTGACTGTAGCGTGGAGAGTTTTAGCGGGTGAACTTGCCCGGATGGCAAAGGCGGTAGGACGATGGCACTGCACCCCCTGTCCACCTTCACCCTGGGGTGGCTACTGCAGATGCTCCCTGGCGGACCTCCTTGCAGGGTGGGTTTGCTTCCCCGCCCATTAGGAGGGGTGTCTCTATTCCCACCTTTTGCAGCTGAGCTTGATCACATGGCTTTCTTTGGCCAATGAGCTAACAGCAAATGTGACACAAATGAAGGCTTAAAAAGTGCTTATATATAGGGCTTGCCCCGTTGCCCGTGCTGCTGGAAACCATTCTGTAGCCATACTAACAAGCCCAGGCTGGGCCCTGGGAGGATGAGGAACAACACGGAGGGAGGCCTGGGGTGGCCCCACCGAGGCCCAAGACTTCCAGAAGACGCCGTCCTCAGCCTCCCAGCCCCCGCGCCAAGCTGCCCAGACCAGAAGAAGTGCCGTCATCCCCCAGAACTGGAGAAATGATAAATGCTTACTGTTTTAAGGCACTGAGGTTTGGGCTGTCAGTTTTGCTGAGAAAGCAAACTGATTCAACTATCAAATCCTCTTCACACTGCAGTGGCGAGCGAACCCGATAAACCTGCCTGTTAGAATGGTTTGCCTGTGTTGGTGATTGTCAAGAGCTGATGAGCGCCAGAACTAAGGCGAAGTTTGGGTGAGAGGAGGAGTGGGAGATTTCAGAGCTCCTTTGGATGTAGGATTTAGCGGCTTATCTGAAGCCTGATTTGTCAGAGGGCACCTGGCTCGAGATGTCACTTGTGGAGTTGACAATAAACAGATCCCTTTGGAGCGCGTTGGTGGGGCAGGATGTTTACACGGAAGACACACAAACATGGCCAGAGTCAAAGCAGGGAGGGCCCCAGATCTCAGGGAAGAGAAAGCTAGAGGAATGCCGCGTCGTGGCAGGAAACACTTGCTTTACTGTCCCTGCGGTGGGAAATGAGAGTTAAGGTGGAGCACGTGTCGCCACGCCACAGGGTGCCATTGCCACCGACTCCAGTCCTTGTAAACTGCAACCTCCCATCGCTGACCGCAGCATCCTCTTCCCCTCCACGCCTGAGTACTCCCCGCTCATCCTTCAGATTTCAGTGCAAACGGCGCGTCTCAGAGACGTCTTTGCCAAGCCCCCAGATAAGGTTAGGCAATGCCAGTGTAAGTTTCCAGAATTCCCCGCACTCCTGTAGAGCATTTCCCACTAGACTTAACTCCATGGGGCAGGATCAATCCGCCCTACCCACTGCTGCACCGTCTCCACGGGAGAAAGCCCACTGGGATTTCTTGAATGAAAGAACGGAAAAAGCAACTCCTGTGCCACTCCTCCAAGGTGCTTTTTCAGTACATCCCCTCCCCACTCCCGGCTGCTGCGGTACCCTGGGATAGGCGTGGCTTTCTTTGTGTATCTTCATTCATTCATTTATCCATTGTTCTTTGATTCAGCAAGAATTTACTAAGCACTGGGCATTGCCCTCTTCCTATTGCTTTCAGGAGGCTGAGCCCCTTGAAGCAGGGTGGAGAGGACCCGGGGCTATGTGTTATCATTAGATTCTCCCACCCTTACTCCCATTGGATATTGTGTGGACACATGACTGTTGAATAAATGAATGAATGAATGAATGAATGGCTGAACAAGCAGGTGAATCCTGGAGTATAGTTGGATGCAGGTGATTCGTGCCTTAGCAGGGGCCTGTAATTGAGTTTGGGTGTGATGCATGTCATGCAAATCACTGATAATTATCATAATGCAATAGCCTACATGTAGACATACATACACAAACAAACATCCTGCAATTGTCCCATACCATAAGACATAAGGGGGGAAATCTGCAAAGTCTATTAAACGCGGAGCCCTGCTCTCAATGCAGGCTCAGGTCCCCGACTCCACAGCCTGGCACAGCGCTTCCCCCCAGCCCCTCCCATACCACCTTCAAACGGTCTGTCCACCTGGGATCTTTGGTTAAAGCCTAAGGCTCTCCTTGGAGCAGAGTATAATTCTGAACCAGCTCTTTCATTCGCCTTGAATTGGCTTTTTTAAAAACACAGTTAGCAGTTGCACTGGATTCCAAACCCCAAACTGGCACGCTTGCGTAAGCAGGGCTTTCACAGGCCATGGCTGTGGCGGAGGTGCTGCGCACCTTTCACAGGCTCACGTTCTCAGCTTCTCCGGTGTGTGCCGGAGCGTTGGTTGCAGAGAAGGTAATGATCCCACTGCCTTCCAGTGTTTATCCCAGGACAGCTTAATTAGCTACTAGTACTATCCTGGCTTTCATTTTTAACTGGAGCCCTGGAAACCTTTTCTAAAATGCCACAGCCCATCTCTCTCCTCTGCCACCATGCCTCTTCCTACAATCATTCCCTGTTCCCCCAATGCTTCCAAGCTGGCTTCCAGTGGGGGGGCAACTAAACTCTTCCCACAAACATTTTGAAGTATATTTACACACACAAACCATACAAGGAAGACCAATCAGATGGAATCTCCATGTTCTGGGAAGTCCAAAAAAGTTCACGTGATTTTGCAAGATGGTAAACAAGGAAGAGGCTGGCACGTCAGTCCCACATGGCTGCTAGGCAGCGCAGGTGGACTGCGGGCTGGGCCTTTTGACCCTTTCCACTCCCAAGCTGACTTCCTCTCATCCTACCTCGACCCACTTGATCCCCCTCATTTCTGTCCACTCGATGGACAGCTACTAGGGACCAACCCAGGCGCAAAGCTGGATCTCCTAAGCTTCAACAAGGAGACCTGGAGGTGAGAAAAACATCTACCAACTCTAGCTGGAGCACAGAAGATTAGAGCAAATTCCAGGCCAGCAGACCGCGGTGCTGCTCTCTTGCTCCTGTTCTGGACCCACAGTCATTCCTTCTTTGCCTCTTGTAGTGGATCCACTGTCCACAGCCCCCTCAGGCCACCTGATGTTCCAAACTTCTTCTGGGCAATAAAACACAATAAATCTCAGAAGAGGTTTTGTCCCCTGGTTTTGTTTCTTCTCCAAGTGGGTCAGGGGATTGGAAATAAGACTCTATATCATTCCTGGAGAAGCAGAACCAGTTGGCTTCATAAATCATAGCTTTCCTCTCCAAGCAAAAATGATCATCTGAATAATTGTCCACACTGGGCCTGCTGAAAAATGCTGCTGCATTTTTAAATGACAGGAATCTTCTCTCAGGGCGCCTAGGATCATATCTTGTTCCAAAACCTGGGACCTGCTGCTTGCGGAGACAATTAGGGGAGGCAGGGCAGATCGTGCTATGTGATTTTAGAAAACCAAGCTAATACTCTCTGAGTCTTAATTGAGCCATTAGGTAAAAGGGAGGTTTCCCCTGCTTCAATTACTTTGCAGGGCTGCGCTGAAAAGTAAACATAAGAGTAGTCAAGTAAGAATAGCAGTAGCGATAGTAGCAGATAACATTTCAAGAGGCTTACCAGCACCGTGCTACACTAAGCCCTTTGCACCAGCAGCTCGGCTGAGCCTCCTGCCAGCCCTAAGATGGGGAGACTGTTATTTTCACCATTCTGCAGATGAAGAGGTGGCAGCTTGAGCCGATTAAGGAGCTCGCTCAAGGTTGTACCCCAGTAAAGACTGGAGCGTGGGTGATCACCCATTCCCTAGCTGGTTTCCACTGTGAAGTCCAGGACTGAAATGCAATTTACTTCCCATCGGCATCACTGAGCCGAGCGCTGTGCTCTGCCCTGGGAGGGACGACAATACACTGCCGGGATCTGCCCCAAGGAGACCTGGACACAGGCCGTGACATGGGCACGGGGAGACCACACCGCTCTGTCCCCAGCGGAAGTTCAGTGCGCGTGTGGGTGGTTCTTTAATCCGAGTTCCTATCCAGGGCACGATGATCACAAAGAAGGAGAGTAAGCCCGAGGCTGCCTGGCCAGGTCTGTGCTGAAAACCAGTGACCCGGAGGCGTGAAGGCAAATACGGCAGGCGAGCGGGGGACGGCGAGAGGCCTGGACAAGGCTGGCCTCAGAGCTGGGGTGCCCAGCGGGGCCGCCGGCCGGGCTTCCTGTGGAGAGCTGAGGGCGGAGGTCCCGGTGGGAGCCCCCCCACCCTGGCCAGTGCCGCGGGACCAGGGAGGCCGGGCGCAGAGGCCCAGGGGCCCCTTCCGGGGCTGCTGCACCTCCTCTCTAGAGGCCGGGGGCTGAGGAAGCGGGGGCTGCTCTGAAAATGAAACAGGACTTGGGGCAGGAAGCTCAGGCTCGTTAGGCCAGGAAGGTGGTTTCCTACCTGTGTACTTGTGACCTCCCTCCGGAAGGGGTTCAACAGGTTGGCTTCCTCATAGCAAAGTGGAGTGTTACCTCAAAGGCGATTTACTGGCTGATTTACTAGGGAGCCCAGGCGCTTCTTGTTGTAAACAGCTGCCAGGGATCCGGGGTGGCGCGGCTGGCCGCGCACTTGTGTTTCAGTTGCATGAATTCATTCCAGCTTTACAGCAGCCCCGAGGTCAGCAGTCTTACCCCACTTCACAGATGTGAAAATCGAGGCTCCAAGAGTTAAGGAATTCGCCCAAGGGTACACAGTTACAAATCAGCACAGGTGAGGTTCGGGGCTGTCTTGAACTCAAAATCCCAATGTTTGTGCTCATCAGCTTTTACACTAAGCTGCACCCCAAGACGGAGCCGCAGGGCTGACGTGACCTTGAACCCCTTGCTAAGAAGCCCGCCCTGCTCGACCTGCCCCGCTGTCATCCTGCCCCGGCAGTGTGGCTTCATGAACGGATGTGGCTGGCCGAGCTCACCCCGGAGCAGAGCTGAGACCATCCAGTCCAGCCCTCTCTGCCTTCAGCCCCAGCAGGGGAGCCCGACACCGCAGGAGCAGAACCCCTAGAGCCCAGCTCCTGCTCCCACAGGCCTCGCCCTCGGGCCTCTCCAAGTCCAGCTTCTCTCATGTGTAAAGTGGAGAAGACGACACGGCAATGGTGACAACGAGGAAGAGAAAGAAGAGAGAAGAGACAATAGAGACATACCCCGCCTGGTCAGAAGCAACAACACAGGGACATGGCAAATGGCCCTGCCACTGAACGTTGTCTAACCACTGGGCTGCCCACTGGGTGGCGGGGCCCCCCTGACCTCAGGGGCTAGATGAGGAAGGCAGGGAGCGCCCAGCAGCACTTGGCACACGCATTCCCGAGAACCCTCTCTGCTAGCAGGGCGTCTGGGGCAGTGTGGAGCCCCAGCAAGCAGTGCAGATGAGGGCCATGTGGTCAGGGGGTCCCTGGGCACCTCACTCCCCCTTCACCCTCTCTCAGGACCGGCAGCCTGGAGGCCTCGGCTTCTAGAACAACCTCTACAAGTGGGTTGGGAGACGGCCTACCGAGGGAACGCCCACAGGGAGCCTTCCAGAAGGATCCGTAAGCAAGGCAGTGGAGATGCCAGGAAGAGGGCCCTGGGGCCAGGCTACTCTCGAGCAGGTGGCCTGGAGGGGCCGGGAGGACGGCTGCGGAGCCCGCTCCTGGGACCCGCTGACTCTCAGCGGACGTGGAGGACCCTCCCTGGGGGAGCACCTACTGTGCGCCAGGCCGCTCTCCAAAATTTACCTTCACAACCATGCAGGTGAGTTCAACATCCATTTTTCAGAACCTGAACTAAGTCACCCGGCTGCTCGGGGGAGACGCCTGGGCACACAGTGGCCGGGCCGGGCACTTAGAGGACTGCGGGGGTGGGTGCCACGAGTGTCCAACCTCTCAACCTGACAAGGGGGTGGGGTGGAGGGACGCAGAGGGCTGAAGGCCAGAGAGTGGACACTGCAGTGACGCGACCGAGGAGGCCCAGGATAAACCAGGGCCGCGCCCCCTGCCTGCGCGGCCTGGGCAAGCGTCTCCCAGGACGTGCCCTCCCCACACCTGCCACCCCTGGGCCAGTTCCGACTCAGGCGACTTTTTTTTTTTTAACACATTTTTAAAAATTAAAGTTAAGAGATCACAAAGAACATTACACTAAAAAACATAAGAGGTTCCCGTATACCCCACTCCCCATCCCCACCCCCATCATTTTTGTAAATTGTATTTTTTGAAGATACATACATCACAAAAAAAGTTACATTAAAAAAAACATAAGAGGTTCCTGTATATCCCCCACCCCCTAACCGCACTCCTCCCACACCAACAACCTCCCCCATCACTGTGGCACACTCATCGCACACGGTGAACACATTCTGGAGCTCTGCTGCACCATGTGGATAATAATTTACCCTGTAGTTCACACCCTCTCCCAGCACATTCAGTGGGTCATGGCAGGATATATAAAGTCCAGCATCTGACCCTGCCATATCATTTAGGACAACTCCAAGTCCCGAAAATGCCCCCACATCACATCTCTTCTTCCCTCTCCCTGCCCTCAGCAGCTACCGTGGCCACTTTCTCCACCTCGATGCTGCAGTTTCTTCCATGACTAGACTCAGGAAACTTGAACAGAGCGACCCCCAAGTGCTGCGCCAAGCCCACACACGGGGTCCCTCTCCCGTGGCCTGGAGGACAGGAAGCCGAGAGCAGAGGAAGGGCTCTCACATCGCCGCTGGCGCCGCCTGAGGAATCAGGGCACTTCCTGCAGGGAACCCTCGAACTTTCCCAGAGTCGAGCTCTGCAACCTGCCATGGCTTTCTCCTCACCCCCCGCGGCCTGGTGGGGCTTTAGAAGTTTTTCTTCCTCCATCTGAAGTCCAGAAGGTTCCTACTGACTCACTGGCCTGAACCCCTGAGGCTGTTATCTCTACAGTCATCGATGGCTCCCAAGTGCTTTCAGCTATCAGGCTGGGAATCTCACCTTCACGTTCCATCAGTACCCTCGTACGAGCAGTTCTCAAACCCCCGAGCGATGAAGCCAGAAGTTTTCTCCTCCCCTGCCAGCGCTCCATTGGGCTCACACTACCTCCCACCTGGCCGGGCAGGGACTTTGGATCCTATCCCTCCAATCCATCGTTAACAGAGGCCAGGCTGCGTTTCCCAAAATGTGGGCCTGATTAAATCCCCTTCTGCACAGACAGAAAGACGCCTTGATTGCACCTCATCACTGGAAGTGCCCAGGGAACTTAAGAGCCACAGGTTGGGGCGTCAGCTTTTCCCTCTGACACCCCGTCCCCCCATCACAAGGCTGGGAAGGTGCCCGGTACGTCCTGTGGGCTTCTGCCACCGGCTCTACGCCTGCTGACCGGCCACCTCCTCTGTCCTCACTGCTGCCATCAGAAGACTGCCCCCAGCCCCCCACGGCTGATCACCTCTTCTCCGGGGCTTTCCCCATCCTCCCCCTTTCATTTATCTGACTTAACTCCCACTCAGAAAGATGGGTGGTGGCATCCCCAAAGCACAAGTGGGGAAACTGAGGTTCAGACATGAAACTCACTTGCCCTGATTTACACAGGTGACCCGGCGACTCCGGAGGTGGTGGGTGCTCTCTCCAGAGCCCCTCCCATCCTTGCTGCCCCCCAGGGCCTCTGGGCAGGAGGCGCCCCTGGCCTTCCTGTCGGGTGGACTGAACCGCCTTCCAAGGAGCAGGACGTTGGCACGCTCTGCTGTGGGGCCCGGCGTGCGGGGCGTGTCTGCCCAGAATTGTGAAATACGTGCCTGTGTGCTTTCCAGTCAACGCAGCTCGGTTAAGGAGGCTCAACTACACGCATTTCAACTTTTTGTGGGCGAGGGGAAAGACGAGTAAAGAAGGGGGAAAACAAAGCAGCAGCGGGGCAGGGAGGACCAGGAAGGGAGGACAAAGACGTGTCTCCCGGTGACCGTGGAAGCCCTGGGCCGCGGGGGCAGAGCCCTTCCCTGCTGAGCTGGACGCGCGCCCTCCACGGCTCTCCTGTTTCCAGCCCTCTGAGATGGTCCGGGGAAGGAGGAACTGCTGTTGCTCCGGCCTCTTAGCTGATACTCGGGAACAAGGGAAGGGATGTGGGAGGGACTGGCAGGAGCCCTGCTGATGCCATCAGTGGAGCCAGCCACACTGGCCCAAGCTGTCCAGATCTCCCTCGGTGTGCATGCGTTAGCAGGTGACCGCGGGAGGGGGACCGAGGAGGGCGCCACGGTCCCCGACTTGGCCGCTTCCAGCCTGGGAGGCCCTAGGGCAAGCGGCTAGCTTCGATGGGCCTCAGTTTTCTCCATGGTAAGGCCCTGGCAGACGTGGCGCCCTGCAAGCTTGAAGGCCGAGCGCAGAATGCCTGGCACAGGCTAGCTCCCGGGCGGACACTCAGGAGTGGCTGGGGGACGGGCAGACGCCAGAGGTCACAGGATCGGCACAGGCCGAGGGAGGTCAGCGGTCACTGCGGGGGACGCGGAGTTGGGGGGGTGCCCTGCGGATGACGCAGAGGTGCTCGCACGGTAGAAACGGGCTGGTGGCTGCAGCGTGGCATGGGGCGGCCCTGGTCATGGCCGCTGCCCTGGCTGCTGTGTGTGCAAGGTGGCCCAAGAGGACGGAGGAGAGCCCAGTGTTGGAGTCGGCCTCGGGGCCAAACAGCGGGACTGGCTTCCAGCGTGGTCTGCCCGCTAATGGTGGAGCCTGGCCCTCGAGCAGACTTCTTCGCTGTATTTCTGAGGTCACACACGCATGTCTAAGGTCTCAGGTGTCTCTCTCCTGCCTCTGATGTCCAGCAGCCATCCCTGGCTTCATAAGCTCAGGCACCTTTCCCAGCCTTAACACCTCTTGTCTTACATTCAAGACAGCCCTCCTCCTCCAGGAAGCCTGCCTGGGTTAGGAACTCTGTGTGAAGAAGAGTTCTAACCCACAGAACTGCCCAGAAGTCAAAAGGCTGCTCTGTGGGCTGACAGCAACCCATTATGGGGAGCATTCAAGCAGACCTGGCATCACCGCACAACAGGCCAGTCGAGAGAAATGCTGCTTCGTGGGACGCTGACATAGAGGGTTTTAGGGTGAAAGGGGATGGTGACGATGATGATGGGGGTGATGGCGCTGATGCCTCGCCTGCAGCATTTATGTAGCAAACATTTATGGAATGCACGGTCTGTGTCAGGGGCTGTTCTACGTGCTTGCCAAGTCCTCACTCAGTGCTAAGAGATAGGCACTCTCCACACTTCACTGTCCACATTTTAGAGATGAGGAACCTGAGGTACAGAGAGGTTAAGTAACTTACTTAAGGTCACACCGCTAGGAAGTGGCAGAGTGAGGATGTTTATTGAACAAATCAATGAATGGCTCAGTGGATGAAGAACTGAAGTCTGGGACTGGGAGAAGTTTGAGCAAGGACGCTGCCCAGGTCTTGCAAACGCTAGGATGTTACAAATTCTTTCTTATTGCACTCTATCGAAACACGCCACCTCTGGAACTTATCATTTAGATCCCCCAGTCCTCACCCCACCCGGGAACTGTCACAGCTTATGAGAGAGAAAGATAAAACCTCCTCTACTGCATCCAAGGGGCAGGGTCTGATATTCACAACATCTCCATGGCCACTACATTTTTTCTGCTTCTGTGGCTGTGTGCCAGGGTCTAGATGTCAGTTTAATTTACAAATTCCTAGAGTTTGCTCAGCCTAGTTTGTTCTGTGTCCTAGGTAGAGACAGAAAAATAGTATCAGGCATTTTGTGGGAACCAATTCTTCAAACCTATCTGAAAGGTGTGTTTCTCATTTGAAGTTTCTATTAAATAATGGGATAGAGCCCAGGCTTGCTGTCTGCCTAATCGTCCTCTTTCGTTTTAATTTCCTTTTTGCTGAAAGACTGAATTTTAAGATTATGCTTTAGAATATACCCCACAAAAACATTCTTGTTTGTGGCAGCTCATATGTTTCCCAAGCAACCGTCTTTATTCATCACACTCTCCACCAGGTGGTAGGATTAACAGTGTTTTCAAGTAAGACCAACAACAAACCTTTCTCTTCATTGTGAAGGTGTTATTAAAAGGGAATTTTCCAACGCGGCAACAGGGACTTCCACTCCTTACCGTGCTTGGAGCGGGTGGCCCCCAGGAGGCACCTATTCAGGGAGTCGGGTGAATTCACATGCCAGGTTCAGCACTTTGCACTCAGCCTTCCTGCCTCCAGGCCGGTCACCGACCCCTTCCCAGGCCCCTCGGCCTGCCCCAATGCCCAGGCACCACGGGGCTCTCTGAATTCCACTGAGGCTGGCACTCCAAAGGAGGAGGGCTGCGGTTAGCTGTGCAGGACTCAACGTGGGGCTCTAAAAATCAGTCAAGAGGCCAAAGAGAACCGGGCCTTAAAAAAAGGTGTTAAGGAAAAAAAGGTGTTAAAAAAGGGTGTTGAAGAATTTGGGTCCATTGCCACAAGAGGACATGGGTGGGTGGGCCGTGCGCGCCCTCCCTGCCCACCTCCTGGGCTGTGGTATGTTTCAAATCTGAACCTCTTAGAGGAGGGACGGCTCCCCACTCATCTAGAGACATACAGGATGTCACAGTGTGAGGTCTGAGACCTCGGGCTTTGGATAGAGATGGAGGGTTATGAACTCCAGCTCTGCCGTTTTCTGGCTGTGAGACCTTGGGCAAGTGACTGAACCTCTCTGGGCCCCATTTTCCACACCTGTATAAAATGGGATTAGAAAACACGTCAAAACACTGATTTGCAGGGATCTGCTACAGAAGAGGGATCTAACCGTAAAGTAATGAAGACTCCTGATGAGGGAGAGGGAGCCAAGCCAGCCTAGCTAAGGTAGGCTGACCAAGTAGTAGGACCTGGACAGATGGTGACCCGGAGACAGGTCATTTGGAGAGTCCACGCAGCCCCCACAAACTCCCCAAGTTTTCTACCATAAACTGAAATGTTCTTTGACACCCTACCGACGACAGCATGCTCAGAGGGCCCTATCCTTTGTTGGCTGCCGTTCATCAGTTCGCCCCCCAAAAAGGCACAAGGAGCATTCCAGCTTCCCCGACTGTCTGCAGTCGTTTCCTGCCCCGTCGCTTACATAACTGGTTATGCCTTTGTTTCTTGACTCTGACCCCATGTACCAGCTGACTCCCTCCCAGGTGAGGGAACCATTTCCAAGCAAAAGAACCCAACAGGGGGCAAATTATCTAACCCCACACCCCTGCGCTGTCTGTTGACAGCTCGCTCACTTCTGCAGGTTCCAACCTGGTCCTGCCTCCTGGCTCTCGCCATCAGCCCCTGGGCTCCTGGGCTCCTGGGCTCTCCCGCTAGGTCTCGCCTGCGGGGCTGAGCTCTTGGGCTCCCTGATGCAAAAGCGGGTTCCGGGCCAAGCCTGTTCCTGGTTCTGAGCCATCTGTACCTTTCCCCTGAGCCGTGATGTCATTGGGGTGGCTGTCCTTTTGACTCCACAAACCGACGTTGGGATCTAATCAGGATGCGGAGACCCCATGTTTGCTGTGACTGTCCTCGGGCCCCTCCAAGCAGGGGGCGCAGGGTGGGGAGTGGAGATGGCAAGGCTCTGGGGAGGACAGGACGAAGGAGAGGCCTGGACCTGCCATCTCCCAGTCTCAGGACCTGCTGGTGATGGGTCACGTCTGCGAGCCTCGGTTTCCTCAGCTGCACAGTTGAGGGTGGGGAGGGGGTGAGCCTGGGCACGGCATGATGGGGCTGCTAGGCTGTCGGAAGGGCAGCCCATTCCTTCCCCAGGATGCCCCCACTGCACCTGGGGTCACGCAGACAACCGGGGAACAGAGGCCGTATGATCCTGGGTGAGCCACTTTCCCCTCCGAATCCCCATTTTCACCTGAAAATTGGGAGGATCCCGGTCCCCGTGCTGCAGGCGGCACTGGGGTGCAGGCTGGGTGCGCCGAGGCCGGGCAGGAGTGCCAGGTCTCCAAGGTCATGCTGCAGATGGCACTGGCGTGCGGGCTGGGCGCGCCGAGGCTGGGCAGGAGTGCCAGCTAGGTCGGGGCCGGCCGGGTAAGTACAGCTCCAGCAGGGGCAGGGGGCAGGCGGGGGCAGCCCTTCACTACTTGGCCAAACCAAGTCCAGGGATTTATTTTGGGCTCCCGTCTAGTCTTCTAAGGAAAGGGTTTTGCTTCGTTTTGTTTTGGTTTTCACTGAGCCTTTTATTTCTGAAAAGGTAAATGCCCAATTTGACGGGGGTAAGTCTTCCGTGTGGAGTTGTTTTAGGCTTTCAGAGCATGAAACAATATTTTGGAGTCATTCCACCCTCGCAGGGAGAGGGGTCACCGGCTCGGCTTCGCCTGTGTTTTCTTCAGTTGGGTTTTTTTCAAGAGCTCTCTGCTAAGTAAATATGCATGAAGGGAATTTTTAGCCACTCTGGTCTATTAGTTCAATGTGCATTCAAATGGATTTTTCTTAATGTAGCAAAATCTACTGCAATGCTATCCATTCTGGTTTGATATTTCTTTTGAAAGGTATCTGGTAAAATGCAGAGAAAGAACTTCCTCTGCACACCCAAATGTCAGGTTGCACACGCAAATGTCAGGACTTTCCAGAATCGTCTGCGACCCCTTTTTTAATCCTGCCAAATAACTTGGAACTCACGCTGTATTCCTCTCAACTTTTCTGAACTGCTGGATTTGATTTTTAACTCATATCTTATATACCTTTATTAAGGGAATCAGAAAATACCTGGTGAGACAGTTTTATGAGTTTAAGAAAGTATGAATTTTTTCTCTGAGAAAAGAAAAAACCACATAGATAGATAGATAGATAGTCCACAGCTCTGCAGACTAATTGGAAAAAAAGGCCTTTTAATGTAGGAATCCTCAAATAGCAGCAGGGTCCTAAAAGAACACCAGGCGCCCCCTCCCCCCACGCCTGGACATTGACCTTCTCAGGAAAAACTGCGAACATTTGTTTAGTGATTCTCATGTGCCAGGATCTATACTAAATCCCTTTATGAATACACTTGTTTATTTTTCACATCACCTGAACAAAGTAAGCAGTATCACCCCCAGGGCAGTATCGCCCCCACAACAAACGAGGAAACTGCGACTTGGAAAAGATAAGTAACTTATCAGGGCCACAGGCGAGGACACGACAAGCCTGGGATGGAAACCCAGGCAGTGCTCAACGTCCACGCTCCTGTGCCTCTTAGGGAGCTGTCATGGATAACCGCGGGCAGGTACCTTAACAGGACTTTTCTGGTACCGAGGGCAACAGAGAAGAGCAAGTTAAAGCGTAGGGGCTCTTCCCCCAGCTGTGCCGCCCAAGGCGGGTGGGGTTGTCAGCTGGCCATCAGGAGAGGACCCGCCCCGCTGCTGCAGTTGCAGAGGAGATAAGTGTGCCCAGGCCCGCGGGTCCCCCTCCAGGTCCGCCCCGCACAGGCCAGGCCCACGGGTGCCCCTCCAGGTCCATTCCACGCAGGCCGGCGGTTCCCCCTCCAGGTCCGCCCCACGCAGGCCAGGCCCGCGGGTCCCCCTCCAGGTCCGCCCCAAGCAGGCCAGGCTCATGGGTCCCCCTCCAGGTCTGCTCCACACAGGCCCGTGGGCCCCCCTCCAGGCTCGCTCTGTGCAGGCCAGGCCCACGGGCCCCCTCCAGGTCTGCTCCGCACAGCCCCCTCTCCGTCTGCGCGCCTGGGGGCCTGGGGCCTCCGCCGCAGCATCCCTGCGCTGGCTGGAGCTAACCCTTCCCCCCCCCCCCCCCCCCCCCCCCCCCCCCCGCTCCCTCCCGCAGGCTGAGGGCGGGCTCTGCCTGTGCCTCTGCTCCCCGGATGTGACCGGCCCAGCAGATCCTTTCCTCCCATCTCATAAACACCTCCTTTAATGCCTTCCCCCTCACTCTGAGTGTGCTGGGTCCTGCCGGGACCCAGAATGAGCCCCTGTAAAAGATGCTTGGCTCTCGGCTTGGCACACACAAACCGCTCAAAGAAGTCGACGCTGTTACAGGCACTCGAGGTCACTGTCACCTGCCTCTTCCTGCGGGCCCCACAAGTCCCAGCAGTGGCCGTGGAGCCAGACCCAGAGTCATCTCCAAATCCAGGAAACGGAGGCCCGAAGAGGTGAGGCGGCTCCCTCAAGCCGCGGGCCAGGGACGGGTGGAACGGGACCAGGACGGGACCGCCGAGTTGTGCATGCTGGCTGGGGGCCTCCCTGCCCGGGACCCCCTGCAGCTCCAGGAGGCACCCTCGCGCCAGGCTCTCTCTGTAGCAGCTTCCTGGGTGTCAGCCAGGGCGGCCTGAGCTGGCTCCAGGCACCCTCAAGGCCAGCGCATCACACCCTGTGGCCCTGCCAGGCCTCACACGGAGGCCCGATCGGGCAGGCCAGGGGTGCTGGAGCACCCTCCGCCAGCTCAGCACCCCCACTCCCTCTCCAGGCAACAGCGGCGGCTGCGGGCCTTCCCTGTGCCACGTTCTGGGCAGTCAGAGGCTTCGCAGGTTTGCTCAGGCCCCGGGAACGAGGCCAGCACGCCATGCCACCAGCCCAGCCACCCGGCCTCGCGCCTTCCAGGGTGGTCAGGGACATTGGAACCACCCCTGTATTTTGAGCTTTCCAGAACTCTCCACCTTAGGTCAGCGCTTCCATTTCCCACAGGCTCTGTCCCCTAGCGGTGGCCCCACTCCAGCATCTCCTGGCCTGGCTTCTGTCCCACACAGATTCCGCTAGACTGGACACCAGGAGGCTCAAGGACGGGGTCCCTGTGTGCTGCTCCTCTGAGCACCCCCTCGTTTCAGCCGCACAGGGACCTGGGCCCTGCACCCCTAGAACGTGGCTGTCGGGGGGAAGGCACTCGTCACACTTGCTCAGAGCCCCCCACTCACACTCACACGGCTGCAGGAGCATCCTCTGGGGTCTCCGGGAAAGCTCCCGGACCGCTGCCTGCTTGCCTTTGAAACCCGCCTTCCCTCCTCGGCTGTTTAAATCTGAGATACACGATGAAGACAGAATATTAAAGACGAACAGTTCCATTGCATTTTTTTAAGCCAAAGCAGAGCAGCCACGTCTCTTTTACTCGCGGTCAGTCTGGGGCCCGTAGCCCTTGCAGGCTCACCCAGGGCAGGGACCTGACCTGCAAACTGGCCGAGCGGCCTCAATTAATCCCACTCCAGCCAGAGATCAGGACGGGAGTGGCACTGAACCCCTAAAATTGCCAGTTCCCTTACCTCTTCAGAACCACAGTCAACAGACTGAGGACCAACCAGTTATTTTATCTTCCTCTCCCCTCACGCACAGGTAACAAGCGCTTTCTTTTCCATACCTAGACAGTCAAGAATATGCTGCAGCTCTCCTGCACTCTGCCTCGGACCCGAAGGTGCTCGGGCTTTGTCTCTTCAGTGAATCCTCCCCTGGGTCCCGCCAGGCAGGGGAAATGGCTCCCTTTTTGGTTCCAAACTTATTTCTATAACATGCAGAACAACACAGCTCTGGGACCTCTGGGTGGACAGGCAGACAAAGGTCCCACATTCCTCCATCTCCACATCCCAAGCACATGGTGGGGTGCCTGGATCATAACAAGAGTCTAAGAAACGTTGGCTCCACTGAAATCAAAGTAATCCAACCAAACAAAACACGTGAATAACTGACGCACATACACACGCCCCCCTTGGCTTTCCAAGACTATGCTGGTTTCAAACAAGACACAGAGGCTGAGGGGTATGGAAGAGCGCGTGGTTTGGAGAAGGGGCACGTGAAAGGTCAAGCTATTTGGAGTTCATGGCACCAGGGCACCAGCCAGCCACAAGAGTCTCCACCACCCCACTCCCCCTCCGGGCCTCCATATTTTTACCTTAAAATGAACAGTGTAACAAAATGATTTCTAAGGTCGTTTTTAGCCCTTTGAAGGGGAACAGAGTGGGCCCTGGGGCCGTCTCGGTGGTTTCTGTTTGCAAAGTGCACCATTTGGGGGTTCCCGCAGGTGCACCATTTGGGGGTTCCCGCGGATGCACCCTCGGCGCTGAGGGTTCAGACCCCAGAGCCTGAAAACTTTGGGGCCATCTCTAAATACCCGGCACTGAGAGCTGTCGGGGAAGGACTTAGCCAAGGGACTGAGGGCTCCGTGAGGCTCCGGCAGGTCCTTAGCTTGGAATAGGGGATGCTCCCCCCCCCAGGCCAGGGCAGTCTGCGGTTGCCCCAGAGGACTGAGAAGAGTGAAAGTAAATGAGGGGGTCTCTTCACAGAGAAAGGCTTTAAGGGACTGTCAGTCCAGCCTCTCAATTTGCAGAGGGCAACTGCCACCAGAGCCCGGAAGGAAGAGTTTGCGTGCCCGGGGGGGGGGGGGGTAAGGGGGGGGCCAAGGCCACCGAGCACTGCCACTGGTACTAGAATGCAGGCTTTCTCAGGTGCCTGAGCCTGGCCTCCTGCAACCGAGGTAAAGCAGGAGAGCGCTCCCAGCTCCTTAGGACTGCGAGGCAGTGGGGCTAGAGTCCCACAGCGGGGCGCACAACTATGCAAAGCTGTCAGCCTCATTCTAGGATTCTCCGGGCCCAGGCCCTTCCCTTCCACCTGCAGCGCGATGTGTGCTTAGAGCCCTCCGGAAGAACAGGATGCAGTCTGTCTATTTCTTGTTTGCTTTTGGCGGCGTGGGAGGCAGCCGGAGGTGAGGGCCGTGGTTCCAATCCCATCCGGCAAAGCCCTGTCCAAATACAAATCCTCTGAGTCAGCAGCTCTAGGCCCAGGAACTGACTCAGGCCAAGGTTAACGGACCAGGGGGTTTCAAAAAGCCACACTTCCGAGAGGCCCCTTTCAGGGGGCGGCCGAGACAGTCTGCTACAGGGTGGTGTCCTGGCTCGGGGGGCTGCTTCGAGACAGGGACTGAGACTTACCTGGCACAGAGGTCCACGGTACCCCCCAGGACCCGGGCTCCCTCCTGACCTGGGCGCGGGCCGTTTCGGAGCGGGTCCCCAGGCTGCAGGAGCGGTGCTGGGAGGCTGGCCAGAGAGGTGCCCGGCCTGAGCCTCCAGGGCGGGACTCAGCCTGGCCCCTGGTCACTTCCGCTTGCCGGGGCGGAGCTGCGCGGAGCAGAAGCCACTGCCCCTGCAGAAACCCTCTGCCATCACTTCTGGCAACACTTCCTGTTTTTCTCTCTCCCCCCAGGGCTCGGGTGGGGCGCTCTGGCCTGCCGGCCAAGCGAGGTGAGGCGGCCCCTCGGCTCAGGCCCATGTCCCGGCCTGGCCCCAGCCGCGCAACCTGGACAGCAACTGTGGGTCTTGCAAAATGCGGACACAGCACGTGTCAGGACTTGTGCGACTGGGGAAGGCAGGGGAGGGCGCCCCCGTGCGCATTCTTTTACTTATGTATTTGGCCCAGACCTTGGAGTCAAGGCATGCAGGGGCATCCACACGCACTATGTGCAGTATTTACTGTATGCAATGTATCTGTGAGGTGGTAGTAATGGTCCCATTTTACAGACAGGGAAACTGAGACTATGAGTGCTGAAGTCTCACGCCCAAAGACAGCGAGAGGAGCCCAGATGGTGGGAACCTGGGAAGAGTTCACCCCCCTCCCACCTCCCCCAAATCCAGATCCAGACAGAGGCATGGACATGGATATGGAAAGAAAGGACATGGGTAGAATAATGAACTCTGGTCAGTCTTCTCAAGCAGCCACTGGATTTCAGGAAATGTCTGGGCTATAGTGTTCAGCAACAGGAAAGCGAGGCGCCGGGAGGCGCGGTCAGCGGCCCCAAACACCCTGCCACTGGCACCCCCTCCCCACCGCAGAGCCCAACGGCCATTCCCACAGCAGCCGGCAGGGGGCAGTGCACCTTGTCTTTTGGGAGGTTTGGGGGCGCTCTCCGGCAGCTCCGGGGTAAAGCAGGAGGCTCGGCCCGCAGCTTCCAGGCATCTGCCCAGCGCAGAGCCTAGCGCGTAGTGGGTGCTCCACGGCAGTCTCGAAGCCTGAAGGGCTTCACTGAACAGAGGAGCTGGGGTTCAGTTGTGGAAGTGGGGAAGGGGAGGAGGGCGCGGCCTGGCTCCTGCTGGCCTAGAGGCATTTTCAAGACCAGCGTGGACACCGACTCTGTGTACTGCGCGTGGTGGCAACCGAGGAGACCTTCGCTCACTGCTCGTTCCCCCCCCCCCCCCGGCAAGTACACACACGCACACACAGCCGCGACGCCGGGGTGGGCGCCCGCTGTCTCCCTGGAGAACCATCTCGGCACAAACACGCGGGGCCTGGGAACTCGGGAGGAGGATGAGCCAAGAAAGGCGAGGGGTCCCCGGAGGCTCTCATGTGAAAGCCAGGAGGATAGCTGACGCGGCGGCGCGGCGAGAAAGTCACTGCCCTGAGGGCCACGGCTGTCTCCCTTTGCGGGACCCTCAGGGCCCACGGGACGCAGCGGCCGCCCCAGCCCCCACCCACTCGTGCGCTTCTGGGCGCTCTCCCTGGCCAGGCGCCCCCCGCCAGCCCCACGGGCGCAGAGAGAGACCCTCGGGTAGGAGGGAGGAGAGACGGGGCTCCGGCCAGCGAGCAGAGCCCCGGGACCCGGACACCCTTCCAAGAAGAGCGGAGCCGCGGGGAGGTGAAGGCGCGCTCGGCCAGGGCGCAGCCTCAACCCCGATCTCAAGTTCAGCCGCGCTTGCTCCCGCAAGGTCACGCTCAGACACGCTCACTCCTACTGAACGCAGGAGCTCCAAGTTTGCGCCACGGTCCGGGTTCAGAATCTGGCTCGACTCCAACCCCGGCGCGCTGCCCCCTTGTCATCGCTCGCTGACCACGCGCGCTCCCAGAAGGGGAGGCCCCGGGCCCTCGCAGGTCACACACGGAGAGGCACAGACAAGTTGCTAACTTTTGTCAGATGATTTCGCGGCAGCGGGGGTGTCTAACGGGGCTGGGGCGGACTCGGAGTTTCGAGCGGCCACTAGCATCACCTCTACCGGGCTCCCGTTCGAGAGCCGCCCACTGTCGGCCGCGCCAGCTGCCCCGTTCCGCTCGGCAACTTCTCCCCGGTCCCGGAGCGGCGAGGACCGGTGGCGTTCCCGGGGCCAATGGCCACCTCCCTGGTCTGCGCCTGCTCGCCGCGGGTTTAGAGGCTCGATTCGATTGGGGGTGCGTCCCACGTCCGCTCCGCCGGGTCCCCGACATCCCGGCCCACGACCGTGGCTCCCCAAAGTGCGCCCAAGTCCCGCCGCTCCGCGGGGTCTCCTTCCCCGGGCGGCCGGGTCACCGCTCCACCATCCCGCGGCCCCGGCCCGCAGCTCGCAGCCCGGCGCGGGGTGCAGTGTCACTGAGGCCGCGGGGGCCGGGACAGGCGCCCCGCTGAGCTCCCAGCAGCTTCTCCAGCCCCGGCTGAAGCTGAAGACCCCTAAGCCAGACCCTCCTCTCCAGCCACCTTCGGGTCTACCTCGTGGGTCTCCCTCGCAGCGCCCGAATCGGGGTCCTCAGTGCCACCTCGGTGTCACTCCCTCCGCGTCTCCTCCCCCCCACTTCTGGTCCCGGCCACACACACGAAACTGCCCGATCCCCAACTCGGGCGGACAGAGCTCTCGTCGCACCCCCGCGCACTCGGGGTCCGCGTTCGGTTCCGAGCACTCACTCACCGCGGCTGGCGACGCGCCGGAGTTCCCCGGGTTTGGGGGCCGGGGGTGTCGCAACGCTCGCCCCCGGCCAGCTCACGGCGCCCCCTCCTTCGGCCGCGCCTCCTCCCCTCCTCGTCCTCCTCCCTCCGGTCCGGGGTTCTTTGTCTTTGCAAAGTGTCGAAACTGTCTGGCGCGGCGGGGCTCGGCGGCGGCGGGGGCCGGGCGGCGGGAGGCGGCGCCGCGGGAGCGGGCTCCCAGCACCTTCCCCCGGGCGGCGGGCAGGGGAGGCGGGGCGCCCGGGAGGGGCCGCCCCGGCCGGCCGGGCCCGGGAGCTGGGGCGCGCCGAGGGGCGGGCGCCTCCCTGCCGGCCCGCCCACGCCCGCCCCTGCGCCCGCCGCCCCCACCCCGGCCTCGGCTCGGCAGGCCCGGCCGCCGGCGGCGCGCGAGCCCCGGGTAGCGCCACGGACCACGTGGACCGCGGCGGGCGCGGCGGAGGCCGGCGGGGAGGCGCCGGAGGCGGCGGAGGCGGCGCGGAGGCCGGACCGCCGCCCGGAGAGGGGCTCCGCGGGGACAGCTCCGCGGCTGCCCGCGCCGGGGCCGCCGCCCGCCGGCTGGCAGGGCTCGAAAGCGCGGCCAGATGGCCGGGCAGCCGGGGGGTCAGCCCCGGGGAGGAGGCGGCGGCTGCGCGCGGAGGAGACGTGGCCACGGGGCCCGGAGGCCCGCGCCGCGTCCACCGGGGCAAGAAGGGGCCGCTGTCTCGGGCGGCGACCGGGCCGAGCCATCGACTTCCTCTAGGGGTGGGGGACTCGCGGTGGGGTGCAGGGAGCGGGGAGGGCGGAGCGCGGGGGTCCGGGGGCTTGGCGAGGCGGGGGAGCCGGAGCCGCAGAGGCCGGCCCGCGCCCTAGCTCGTCTGCCGCTGGTTTGGCTCTCGGATGGGGCGGCTGCCACGCTTTCCAGAAGCAGGGCTAGGGCGCGGCGGCGGAACCCCGGCCAGGGCCAGCCCGAGGCGACCTGGGCTGGGACCTGGGGCTTTGAGAAGTCAGGTTTGCCTTTATTTTGCCCTCTGTCTTTTACGGTTGGAGCAGGGGTGGCCGAGACTTACTTTGCGGAATGGCCGGGTATCCTGGAGGCCGAATGCTGAGCGCAAGATTGAAAAGGGAGTTTATAAAAAGCTGGTTTTACAGCTTCTGTCCTCTGGTTGGGACTTCACCTCTTTCCCAACTTTTCTGCGGAATGTTTAGAGGGAAGGAGGCATGGCTTGGCCTTAGGGTCAGTTAATTCTTGCAGCTTCCTTTTTGCTCCAGTAGGAGGGCTCAGCCTTGCAGTGGAAAGAGAGAACCCTTTCATTCACCAGAAGGATCTTTACCATGCTACCTGGAGCAGACTTCTGGGTGCAGGTCCTGCATGGCTAACTCATTTGATGAGTGATCTTGAGCTAGTTACTGCATCTCGCAGTTGACTTAACTCTGTGCCTTGGTTTCCTCATCTGTGAACATGGATCTAATAATAGTGTCTATTTCATAGGGTGGTTGTGATGATTAAATGAATGTATACATGTCAAACCCTGCAAAGCCTACTTAGCATAGAGTAAATGTTCAATAAAAGTAGGCTGTTAGCCATGTACTTCTCCAGGCCTCTGCCCACAGCAAGGAGATGACCTGCTTTAGAGGATGGCTAGCCTTATCAAGGAAGACTTTGGGGATTCAGGAGAGAAACAGGGAGATGTTAAGAGAAGAAAGAGAAAAGAGAAGTAGTATGAAAACCAATTGAAAAGGGGGGTAGGGGAACAAAATGAGAAAAGCAGTTTTTAGAAGGGGAGGTATGATAGTTAATGAATAAGTCAGGTTGGCTAGGTTATGGGGTTCGGTCCTTTGGTCAGGCAAGCCCTAGCATGATTGTTATTGTGAGAGTATTTCAGTGGTAGATTTGCCTCTGTAAGCAGTTGATTGCATCTACTACTGTTTGCATCTACAGTCAACAAAGGAGCTTGCCCTCAGTAAGGTGGGAAATCTCCTCCTTCAATCAGTTGGAGGTCTGAAAAGCCAGAACTGAGGATTTCAGTAGTCAGAAAGAAGAATTTCTACCTCAACTTCAGTCCACCCTCTTCTGCGTAATTCAACCTCACCTTCTTTTTTTTTTTTTTTAAGATATATTTACTTATTTATTTCTCTCCCCTTCCCTTCCCCCCACCCCGGTTGTCTATTCTCTGTGTCTATTTGCTGCGTCTTCTTTGTCCGCTTCTGTTGTCAGCGGCATGGGAATCTGTGTTTCTTCTTGTTGTGTCATCTTGTTGTGTCAGTTCTCTGTGTGTGCAGCACCATTCCTGGGCAGGCTGCACTTTCTTTCACGCTAGGCGGCCCTCCTTACGGGGCGCACTCCTTGCGCGTGGGGCTCCCCTACGCGGGGACACCCCTGTGTGGCACGGCACTCCTTGCGCGCATCAGCACTGCGCATGGGCCAGCTCCACATGGTCAACCTCACTTTCATTAGAGTCTCCAGCCTGCGGTCTGGCCTCTGTATTTTGGACCTACCAGTCCCCAGGTTGCATGAGCCAATTCTTTCTAATAGGTCTTTTTACGGGTCTTATTAAGTCGAACCGCATTATTAGTTATTTATATTGTTAAATGGCTCCATTTCTCTGGAGAACCCTGACTAAGACAGGAAGGGAAAGGGGAAGAGAGATAGACCAAGGCTTGTGTCAGAAGGAGAATTGAACCACAGAAAATCCCCCAGACAAACAGAAGCCACTCAGCTCTGCAAAATCCTTCCAGGAGGCCCGCTAAGACGCAGTCGGAGGCCTGCGATCTAAAGTTTTGGGTTTTTCGTAACTTGTGACTTGCTCTGAAACCTCCTGCCTGACCCCATCAGGCCTCCCTGGGGCTTGTTTCAATTCGGGGTGGGGGGAGGAGCAGGGGGCGGTTCAGCCTGCCTGGAAGCATCTTGTGGGCTTACCTCTTTCTGAGACGAGGGTCAGGTTGTGCACCCTGGTACAGGGGCACGGGAGAAGAAAGAATTTTCCTGGTAGCCTAAGCTACTGTTCCCTCCAGTAGCAGCACTTTGCAGCAGGGAACCACCTAGCAAGGCTCACGCACACACTGTCCTTGGAAGCAGAGCCCCGAACATCTCCCAGGTAGACTGCAGGAGAATGCCATGCAGGAGAGGTCACCTGCTTACCTCCCAGCAGCCACTGGCCACGGGGCCGTGTGGATTTGCATGTATCTCACCACATGGGGTGGCCGCTCGCCTTCTGACCTGACTCTAAGGTCGCCATGGTCAGGAAGGCTTTGGGTTTGGTTCCCTGCCAACTGCAGCACCCACCTCCCTGCTTGCCACATGCTCGCTGCTCAGGAGAGTTGCTGAACGAAGGAAGGAAAGTATATCGTAAGAATCAAATAAGATGATGTAGGGGAAAGCACTTTAAAAAAATGGAAATACTCTTCTATGGTCAGACCTATGTCCTAGGAGTTCTGTGAAAAGCATCAGATTAGGCAAGGGAGCAGCCTGAGGTCATCCAGTGCTCACGCTGTGTCGCCGAGAACCGAAACCAGCTCTCGGTTTCAGCCGTGGGCTCTTGGCATTTCCCCTGGGTGATTCCACGGTGAGAAGGAAATTCATTATGAAGCAACTCTGTGATGAAACACGCCGACATCATCGCCCGGGCCATAGAGAAAGATGTAGGGCAGGTGCAGCTCGCGCGTCTCGGACGGGTTAAGCCAGCCAGCTCTTTCTCTCATCCGCTTCCTCTCGGTTCTAGCACAGTTCCTCCCAGGTAGCCTCTCTCACTGTCCCTTTTGTCCAGAGGAGTTGTAGCATTCCATGAAAGCAGCCTCCCAGCAGCCCTGGACGGAGTCCAGCAGCCCACATCCGGGCTGTGTCAGGGCTGTGCGAGCGTGCATTCTTTGTCACTCGGAGTGTGTCTCCCGACAGGCCTGCCAGGGAACAACTGGCAGCAGTCATCACTGGAGTGTCTGCGCAGCCGGTCCCCCGGGGGCCCTGAATTTGGCGCAGGGCTCGCCGCCACCCCCACATGTCAGAGCAGCAGCAGAGCCCTGGGTAGTAGTGGTTAAGGAGGCTGATTTCAGCCTTTTGCTGCCCCTTTTCTTGGCACATCAGAGTGCAAAGATCCTAGTGGCTTCCCACCCCACCTCGGCGGTTGTGCGGGGAAGAGAAGGGCTGTCTCATCTGTGAGGGGTGCATGCAGAGGCTCTACACGTGTCTGGCCGAGGTTTAACTTGGTGCTCCCGGGGCTCTGAGGAACTGGCTCACATTTCCTTAAAGAGGGGGCTTTGCACTGGAGGAAGCAGAGGACCAGGGTCCTGAAGCGCCTGCCTTCACTGAGAATCTCGAGGACGTTTAGGCCAGCGGGACTCTTGAACTGTCCGCATGTCCACCCGAACAGCCGTGACAAGCCAGATGATTTGTCTGGGTCAAGCATGACCACCCTATTTTTTCTAGAAATTGCTTCAGGAACGAGGGATTTAACCCCTGTTTGGACCAAGAAGATAAAGAGAGAAACTTATTTGAGTCTTCTAAGAAAGATACTCTTAAGAGTAAGCTGTGGGAAGCCCATCTTTCTTTCCATCAGGATATGCTGTAATAGCTGGACATCCTGTGGCCAAGGGGGAAGTCATATTGGGGACAAGTAGGTTCAGAGCCCTGATCACACCATACCTGAAGCCTATCTGTACTACCTGTTGTGTGAGCCAAAAAATTCTCTTATTTAAGCCACTTTAGGTCATGTTTCTGTTATTTGCTGTCAAACACTTAACTGATACACAGCTACAGCTGGGTTCATTTTCCTGAAGCTCTCCCCACCCCCACTCCCAAACTCAAAACTTCAGTGGCTTCCCTTGGTTTAGGGAACTAAGTTCCAACTTCTGAGCCTAGCAGTAAACTCCTTCTTTGTGTGATTCCAATCTGTGTTTCTCACTTGTTTTCTTCCAGGGCTCATCTTTACAAGCCCTGTATACCATGTATGACTCAGCCCTGGTTGAATCACATGGTGTTTTGTCCTCAAAACCATCACAGCTCCCCTCTTGCTAGATTCAGTAGCAGCCGTTATGGGGCTCCCTGACCCCCCAAAGTGTTCAAAAGTCCAGAGATCAACCTTGGTGCTTAGCAGTCACCCGAACTTCAGCAGGGCCTTCCACGGCCCTAAGCTGCAGACCCCGGAGGACCACGGCTCCGAAGCATCCCAGCCAAGGGGCCAGCCTCCTGGGTTGAGCCCCCTTCTCACCCCTCTTCAGGGGGCAGCCCTTGTGGGGCTTCCGTTCTCCATAGCCCTCGGAAGCATGCCCTCTCCCCTTCCCCTGCCAGTGGGCTTACCCTTGATTTCAAAGAAACCGGTCTACAAGCAATTTCTTATATTCCCTCAGGGTGAAGTTCTTGAGGCAAGAGAAGAGCAGGACCTGACTCCAGCGTTGAAAAGGCAAAAATGGAAAGATGTAGGGGACAAAAAGCACAAATTAGTACTTCAGTAAACGTCCTTCCATAGCTATGTTCTGTACACATCAGCTGCTTCATTCTAGAAAACCCACCGTGAGCTGAGCTTGGAGCCTGCTCGCTCCCTGGAAGGCTCGGATGCTGTGTGAACTGCTGGGGACGTGGAATTGGACAGTTCTGTCCTCAGAGCACCCATCTGGTGGGGAACGGGTGGTTGCTTGTTATTTTAGCACATTTGGGCTGCATGGTGACACGGTTGCAAGTTGTGTAGTGAGATCACCGCGGGGTTCGCCTTTAGGAGGCCAGGCCTTTGGGGTATCACAGTGAGTGAGGTGTGTGCAGTGTGTACGACGTGCAAGTTCATCGAGTCTCTGAAACCCGTAGGCTAGGTGGCGGGGTTCGGGCAGAGTCGTATGTGGTGGGGGTGGCGGTGACTCAGGCAGCGCTGTGGAGGGGGTGTGCACACTGGGGCAAGGAGACCTAAGAGATGTCAGGGGTCTCACCTAAGGAAGTAGCTGAAGCCTCGGAAAGTGGTAGATGAGTTTAGAGCAGGTGACACAGATAGAACAGGAGGAGGGGGGAAGATATTGTTACACTGTCCCCAGTATCCATCTCCTGCTTTTTTCTTGTAGAATCACGTTTCTTTTTTTAACACACGTGGCATGCCTAGAGCAGTGGCAGTCATCTTTGATCATGACACCAGCGCAAGAACGATGGGGTTAAAAGATAGAGCTCTCGATGCCCGACAGCAGTGCAACCAATGCCAGCAGCTCCTGATCTAGGAATCTCTTGTTTTGTGAAAGAGATTCAGCATTAATACTCAGACTCACCTAAGGTACCATAGTTCATTTTGTGGGGGTTGTTATGTGCAGCCCAAGTGCGACCCTAACTGATTGGGTGGATGATGGCAATCTCCAAAAAAGGAGTCCCCCAGGAAGGAGGAGAGCAGAGGTGTACCATTTTTAAATGGCCTGTCTCACCTCCTGGGGAGCATCCAGTTGCAGCTTATTCCAGTTACGTATTGCCGCAAAACAAAACACCCCAAAATTAGAGGCGTAAAATAGTAGATGGTTCCTTCTGCTCAGGGACTCTGGGGTTCAGGAGTTTAGACAGAAACCAGGAGGGATGGCTTATCTCTGCCCCCCGAAGTCTGGGAAGACTTGAAACTGGGGGTAAATCAAGTAGCCTTGGCCGGAGTCACCCAGAGACCTCTTTGCTCTGGGACCAGGCGAGGCTGACCTGAAGGCTGGCCTGGCTGGAACCTCCACCAGGGCACTCCCACCTGGCCTCTCCACGGGGCGGGCTCCTCCAGGCAGGGGGGTGAGTGCTGAGAGGGAGCACCCCGAGCCTTCCACGACCTGGCGTCCTGGGGAACACGGCGCGGCTGTGGTGGGCTTAGTCACCAGCCGCTGGAGAAGGGCTCTAGAGCCCACCTCCATGGTCACAGGGTGTGCAGCCAGGTTTGAAAAGCCACGCGCAGTTGCATTTTCAGGGTTGGGGGACTGGGCTGGATTCCCCCAGGGGCAAGCAGCCACAGGTGGTGGTGGAGGCGGCTCGTGAAGGAGCTCACCTGAGGCTACTGTGGAAACTAGAAAGAGGGCCAAGGACAGAGTCCTGAAGGCGTGGTGGAGTCTCGGCAGATGTTTGTGGAAATAAAAATACCTGGATTCTGTGTAGAACCTGCCCCATTGGTGGTCTTTGATCTGCCTCTAAATGAGCACAACTGACAGGGCCACCTGGAGAAAGGAGCCCACCACCAGTTCCCAGACAAGGACCCCGTCGAGGCCCCCTTCAGAACCTTCAGTGGGTATAAGGATGGCTCCTGGAGACTCTTCAGAGGCAAAACCCCTCGGCCTCTGTCCCAGAGATTCAGGATGCAGTAGACTGCGGTGAGGTCCAGACATTGGCCTTTTTTTTTTTTTTAAGATTTATTTTATTTATTTCTCTCCCCTTCCTCCCCACCCCCTGGTTGGTTGTTTTCTGTGTCCATTTGCTGCGTGTTCTTTTGTCCGCTTCTGTTGTCAGCGGCATGGGAATCTGTGTTTCTCTTTGTTGCGTCATCTTGTTGTGTCGACTCTCCATGCATGCTGCGCCATTCCTGGGCAGGCTGCACTTTCTTTCACACTGGGCGGCTCTCCTTACGGGGCACACTCCTTGCGCGTGGGGCTCCCCTACGCGGGGGACACCCCTGCGTGACAGGGCACTCCTTGCGCGCATCAGCACTGCTCATGGGCCAGCTCTGCATGGGTCAAGGAGGCCCGGGGTTTGAACCGTGGACCTCCCATGTGGTAGATGGATGCCCTAACCACTGGGCCAAGTCCGCTTCCCAGCCGTCGGCCTTTTTAAACAAGTTCTTTCTGTAGTATGGCCGCAGGGACGGGGAGGACTGCGCCGAGAGGCAGGACAGCGCTCAGCCGTGTAGCCCAGTGGGGTCCAGAGCGTGGGTTTTTGCTCAGATTCCCTGGCTTCCGTTCCTGGCTTTGCTGCTTCGTAGCCTCCTGCCTTCTGGCAGCTGACCTCGTCTGACATCAATTTTCTTGTCCGTGCAATTAGGAGGATGAGGTAGAGCAGTGTTTTCAAACTTTCTTCCATGGGACCTGAGGGCTTCCACCCTGTGCACCCACATGTGCTAATAAATTTGGAAAATATTCATCAAGTATTTTGCTCTGCCAGGCCAGTGGCTGGATACCGGGGATACAGCTCAGGTGTGTGCCTGCTCTCAGGGAGCTGGCGTTGGAGCAGGGGTGGCCAGGAGTTACACATTCGTGAATAATCATCATTATGAAAAGTGCCTCAGTGGAGAAGTACCAGGGGGCATGAGGTGGGATGAGAGAAGGAGCAAAGGTGGCTTAAATGACGTGCACCTGCTTCCACTTGGGTGGCCGTTTGGACGAACTGCCCCAGATCTGAAGTCACTGGCTCAGGTGATCTCTACGGGTCCTTGCGCCTGGGAACACCTTGTGCCTTTATGTTTTTCTATGACTTTCCACGACTCAAGCCAAAATAGGCAGAATGCCTACTGGATTTGAAATCTCTGCAGTACCCCCAGGTTAGCATCCTCATTCTTGCAAAGAAATTGTGCGGCCCTTTAGAGATTGAATGTGTTCTGTATTCTGGCCTTTCGACATGTAGAGACCAGCACCTGGACCTGGAAACTGGGAGAGAGGAGGAGAGGGGGAGCGGCCGAGTCTCGAGACCAGAGCGGGGCTCTGGACCGGGTGTTCTTGGGCAGCTCCTCGGGCGCCCCGGGCAGGCTGCTGAGGCCTTCTGAGCCGCTGTTTTTCCCCTGCAGCGTGGGGATCACCGTGTCTGCCTTGCAGAGTCACTTTAAGGAGGGGTGTGCTAGACATGCAATCTCAGCTCCGTGCCAGATACTTAGTAAGCGTTCCAGAGATGGGGGTTATTATTAATTTAAGTGTCTTTCTTCTGCATATTATATTCGTCAACATTCCTGCAAATGTTTTATAAATGAGAATGGAAAATTACATGGTTTGGGAGGCCAAATATCAGGGCTCCACCAGGCCACTGCCTCCTTGGGAAGAAAATCCTGTCGTTCCCTCTTTTAAAAGACATACCTTAATTTTTACTTTTTTATTTTTTTGCTTTTGCAAAGGAGAGCAAACCCCTCCCCCCCAAGTAAAACCAAGTCTGTGTATCCAATTTTGGATATAAGATGTCTATGTTTGAAAAGAACAAAGGTGATGTCCTTGTATGTTGAAAATAAATAAGAGGTCCTGAAATCGTTTCTCTGTTTTTTTAATAATTTAAGAGGCTAACTTTACTTGAGACTAAACCTGCCATCATTTTTTCTTTTTTCTTTTTTTAATGGTTAAAGCAGTACAGAGAACACACAAAGGAAAGGGTACCTTTCTCTGTGGTTTGTGGAGTGTCACCTGCGTGAACAAGGGCAAGACGTGTTTAGCTTGCTTCCCTCTACGATGGGCATGTCGGTATCAGCCTTCTAGGACTGCTGGGAAGGTCAAATAAGGTGATGCATTAAATGGGCAGTGTATATAGGAAGTGCTTAGTAAGTTAGCTATTGCTATTTTTATGTGCATCAATTTACCAAACATTTTGGTGCTGACTTAAATATGTTAAACTGCAAACTCGTATGTAAATTACTGTTAGCTTCGTACCTTTAATGACCAGCATTTAAACTCCCAGACGCAGCTAGGGCCACATGGAGGCCACATCGGGAGCTCTGACCTCAAATTTAGATGTGGTTTTAATCTTGGTCCTGCCACTAATCTTGAGTATGAATTTGGTAAAATCATTTGAATTGTTAGTGTGAACTCAGGACTGTGGTCTAAAGACAGATGTGGGGAGAAGGCTGGATTCAACCAGGCAGTAAAGCACCTGGGCAGGAAGACTCCCACGTGGGGTTCAGAATTTCATCTACACAAATCAGGTCATAGTGTTTAGAGCAGTTAGGTTTAGGTTTGGCTGCAGAAAACTCAACAGTGGCTTAAACGAGTTAGAAGTTAATCTCTCCCCTTTAAAGCACCAATAGACGGGGCTGCTATGACGGTCAACAGTATCAGGAACCCAGGCTTCATCCGCCTTCCCGTTCCACCTAGTACATTCCATGCATCCTCAAGTTTACCCCTTAGTCCAAGTTGGCTGCTCCAGCTCCAGCCATCAAATCTTCATTTCAGATATTCTTGGACATAAAAGCATAACCTTTACCTCTAAAGCAGGGGTTCTTAACAATTTGTTTTTGAAATTCAAAAAACATTCTTGTGGGGACATGTTGGTATGGGTGTGATATATTTGTTAAACAATACACAGTATAGTGCAGACTTAATAAGGGGTCTGTGGTTTTCACCTGACTGGCAAAGGGATCCGTGGAACAAAAAAAGTTAAGAACTGTTGCTTAAGAACATTTTTTGAAGATTGCCCTCCCCATTTCTGCTTACATCTCATTTCCTAGGTCACCCTTAGCTGCTTAGCTAAAAGGGATGCTGGTACAAACAGTCTTTATTCTGGAGACACATAGGTTGAGTCAGGGATTGTCTTACTACAAGAGGGAGGAATGGACGTTTGGTGATAAGTAGCACTCTGTTGTAGGTCTTAAAGACCTAACTAAACTTAGATCAGGGACAAAGAGGGCAGAAACTAGTTCCACCTGTAAAGTGAGGACTTGTAGTTGCTTATTGCCATAGTAACTAGAAAAAAAAAAGACTTAGGGTGTCCACCTGTGCTAAAGAAAAAAATTGCCCATGCCCCTCTGATGCTGTGTTCTGGCCCAAAATCTATGGCTGATAAACTCAGAAGGTCAGGAGGTACTTGCCTGTGATGTTAAGACAGCCGTTTTGTCTCCTGGTGGTAAGTGCCTTTTCACCCTGGGAAAGTTTAGTATATGTAAAGATGGGAAAATAAATTATAGAAATAACACTTGAGGGGAAATTCAGTATATGTCAGGTAGTTGAAGTGCGTATAATGGAAAAATGTTTTTTACAAACTAGAGACCGATTGGTTTTATAATCCCAATTTAAAATGGAGTTTTATTTAGAATTGTAGTTTCTCATTGAAAATTTTAAGGAAAATATTAGAAAATATACCATGCTTGATTGTTCAGAAGAACCTGAGAGCCACTCTATTTATAAGTTTAATTTATGTGATTTAATAGACATTTGAGTACTTGAGAAGGCTTTTGCTTGCATATCAGTTTTAACCTTGGAGGAGTTTTAAGGAATTGAGTTGTTATCTGGTCTCATTGTTGAAAGTGATTTAGGTTTCTTTCAGCATTGGATAGGAGATCCCTGAAAGTAATTGTTAAAGTATACACTGTGCTTCTGTAGATTTGTACATTGAATTCTAAGGCCTAAGCATAACTGGATTTTTTATTATTTCCTTATTAAGACATTTTAAAAACAGACCTAAATGATTTTTTCCTATGCACAAAAGCAGCCCTCATAAACAATAGTTTTAAAAGAATCTCTTTTCTACCTTTATTCATATACAAAATGGGAGGGGGTGATTTCTTTTTTTTGTTTTAATAGTGGAACTCGTTTTTTGGTTTGGCGGACCCCATGTTTGGTCTTTGTTTTCAGAAATGGCTCTTCCTTTTCCAAGTTTGAGGAAACTGTTAGTCAAGGGACCTCCCGTCCTCAGCTGCAGGGGGTGGCAGGTGACCACACTAGCCCTATTGTTAGAAAGAAAACTGCACCTGTAGCAAATCAAAAGCTCACCTGATTGTGGAGGAGAAAATACTTTTAACCATCTTGCAAGAACGGGCACACAACCTGGATAAAATGGCCGGTGCACCAAACAGCAAGAAACACTGACATTTATACCCTAAACCTAACATGCAGGCCCCGCCCCTGTTCAGCACTGATTGGGTACTTCAGGGGTTACAGCCTATCCCAGGCGTCTAACTAAGTTCCCTCTCTTAGTCGCTGCTCCCTCGTTCTCTATACCCCGTGGGCTGGCTGGGCTCAGGGCTGTTTTCACTCCTGGTGCACTTTTCAAATTTGGCTCCATTGTCACCATTGGCCCCGCCCCCACTTCTCACCATTGGCCGTTCTGACTTTGACCCCGCCCCCAGCACGCATCATTGGCCCGCCCTCCTTTTGTTGCCACTTTTCAATTTCCTGGTGTACCAAAGCTGCTGGAACCCCTTTCTCTCCCTCCTCAGTGGCAAAGCCAGCTCTGGCTTCTGCTTTGTGAAAATTAAACTTAACCCTTTCCCACAAATCCCCCCCCTTTACTTTTAGACTCTTTTTTTTTTTTTAAGATTTATTTATTTATTTAATTCCCCCCTCCCTCGTTGTCTGTTCTCTGTGTCTATTTGCTGCGTCTTGTTTCTTTGTCCGCTTCTGTTGTCGTCAGCGGCACGGGAAGTGTGGGTGGCGCCATTCCTGGGCAGGCTGCACATTCTTTTGCGCTGGGCGGCTCTCCTTACGGGTGCACTCCTTGTGCGTGGGGCTCCCCTACGCGGGGGACACCCCTGCGTGGCACACTCTTTTAGTTTTCACAATTTAGTTTCTCAAATCTGCTGAGAGCCTCCTCACATTCTTCATCATAGAGATCTTTCTCTTTAAGGGGTACAAGTGGTTTTGCTTGTGCTGTGTGGGCATCTGTTTGGTTAGGGCCATTTCAATGAGTTTTTGAGCTGGCCCTTGGGCACACAGGATGATGCAATATCCAACTGCTGTGAGTACCCCAGCTGTGATAATAAGGGAAGTCAGGACAGACAGGGTCACTCCTTTCCATTTCCAAACCAGCTCTCTAACCACCCCATGAGTGGGTTGTCAATGCCAGAATTTTGTGCTACCTCTTCAGATAAGCCTGTTATATCTTTCAAGACTTTGGTGATAGTCCCATCTGGGGCCCTATTATTGGGGATGAAGGTACAGCAACTACCTCCAATCATAACACAGACGCCTCCTTTTTCTGCTAGCATCATGTCTAGGGCTATCCTCTTTTCCCAGGCCATTCGGCTAGTAGCATCCAACTGTTCTGCTATTCCCTTAACCACATCCCTAGTGTAAGTGATAAATCTTTGTTGATTATAATATATATAGTTAATCCAATCCACATTTTTATTAACGGTGACCCACCAAAACAAGAATGACTCAAATCCTGCAGCTATCTGATTTATAGCTTTAAATTCATTAGGGACTCCCTGGGGAACTCCTATACTATCTAGATAAATTCGGTCATCAAAGGAACCAAGTAAACTTCTTATTGTTCTCTTTCCCTGGCTTTGTGTTTCTTCTTCTTTTTCAAATGCCAAGATAAATGGGATGGTCAACTGAACCAGAGCACAGGTTCCTCTCCACTTCTCAGGTAACACTTTTTGGAGGATGCCCTTTCTGCAGTACCACCAAAGGTCTGCTTGGGGTATGGCCAAACTGGAGGAATTGTGAGTACTATCCTCATTCACATCCCATACTGTGTACACAAGGCCATAGTCCCAAGGTCCTGGAGCCCTTTTCCCCACCTAGAGAGATAGGCAGAGGGACTTCCTGGACCAAGGCTGGAAGCTGGTATGGCTTTGATGTTTCCATTTTTTGACAGGAGGGAAGAGAGAGGAAAACATACTACAATTTTCACCAGGAGTAGCATTCTGGAAGAGGAGTATCATGCACTTAAACTCCCTTTCATGCTTTTCCATACCTAGTAGAAAGGGCAGGATATGAGCAGTGGGCTGGCCTGTTGAACAAGCACACCAGTTGCTTTTGTTCAGACTCTGGACTCTATATTTGACCCATTCTACCCAGGCATTTGCATCCCTGTATCCTGTCTCTATTTCTGTGATTTGCTTTACGTCTTCTACTTTAAGTATCCTGACTGCTTTAGGATCATTCTGCATCGGGGAACTGGCCTTTGGTGGGTTTTCCCTTGGTATCTCTGAAGGATTAGCTGGAGAGGATGTTGTTGACATCATATCTACAGAGGGAGGAAGGACTTGAATATGGAACCTCCCTAGAGGATCTTTACCTGTAACATCTGCTCCCATTCCATAGACTCTATCAACTACTTGGTCCCTGGTGCTGCTCCCAGTTTCTAATTTGTCTGCCTTCTTAATAGTTATTACTACTGAATTGCACTGAAGAGTTTGCAGCCTGGCAGGGTATTACCTTTATAAAAGGTTTTTAGCCTTTAATGGCCTTGAACTTGGTGAGACCCATCCATATTCATGGTCCATCTCTTATACTGGGTAGTCCACCATGCATCATCCCAGGAGGGGCAAGGGGGGGCTTGACTGTAACCATTCCCTATTGGCTCTGGGCATAGGTATTTATTTTCTCCACTCAGCCATCGCTGGTGCTCCAAATTCCCACAGTCCATTACTTGGAAGGCATCAAACAGCACAGTCTGGAACTCCAGACCTTTGGTTATATTTACTATTGATTTAACGGTGTTTGTCATGGCCTGAATCTCAGACATCATAGTGAGTATAATTATTCTCATTTTCAGAAACTTTAAATCCTTCATCTGCTAGTCTCCTAAGGCACTAGACAAGGTGGATACAGGTAAAAGCCTTCTCTCTAAGTGGAGTGATATCTTCCCACAAAGGGTCCAGCCTTTTTCTGCTGTCCAGACTGTAGTCTCAGTTGTCAACAAAACTTGATAGGGTCCTTCTGAGGTTGGTTGAAGTTTGGACTCCTTCCAGACTTGATTAGGACCCAACTGCCGGGTTGGTATTGATGGACAGTGAATTCAAGAGGCGGGGTCTGGGCCAGCAAACCACGATGCCTGAGGGATGACAAAGTAGAGGACAAAGCCAGTGTATAATTCTTAAGGAAGAGATCCTTCAACTCTAGGGAAGGGAGGTCTCCAGTCCTCCTAGGAAAAGGTAAGCCAAAAAGCATTTCATAGGGAGAGATTCCCAGTTCTTTCCTAGGGGCGGTTCTAATCCTCAGTAGGGCTATGGGTAAGCACTTAATCCAGGGTAACTTTGTTTCTTAGACCAAATTAGAAAGATGCTTCTTTAAAGTCTGACTCATTTTCTCCACTCTCCCTGAAGATGGTGAGTGCCAAGGTGTCTGGAATTTCCACATGACACCCAGGCTTTGCATAATATTCTGGAGTACAGGGGAGGTAAAGTGGCTACCATTGTCTGGGTCTATATTTTCTACTAACCCATAATGAGGAATGATTTGTTCGAGGATAATTTTAGAAGTTCCTGATGCTGTAGTTGAGACCAGAGGATATGCCTCCACCCATCCTGTCAGATGATCTACAATAACCAAAATATACTTTCGCTGACCCATTGGGGGCATTTCAGTGTAATCAACCTGAATGCTCTGGAATGGCCTGACGCCCAGCTCCTGTTCCCCTTGTTCTTGCTTCCTTAAGACTTTGTTATTGACCTTTTGGCAAATTATGCATTGTTCACTTATTTGTTTAGCTACAGTATAAAGGCCCATATATCCAAAATACTTAAGAACCAGATCACACATGACCTGTACCCCCCAGTGACTCCCTTGGTGTTAGACTGCTAATGCATATCTCATCACTTGTTTATTCAGCATTTGCCTGCCCTCCAGGAAGAGCCACCTCCCTTGATCATCCAGGGTCACTCCTAGCTGCTTTAGCTTTTTCACCTCCTTTTTGGAGAATGTGGGGACCCTGAACTCTTTGGCAATGGAGGGTATCTGGATCATCAACTTCAAAGGGCAACTAAGGGAGGCTTCCCTAGCCTCCTCATCTGCTAACCTATTGCCCTTTGCTTCAAGCATATGACCTTCCTGGTGTCCATTTACATGCACCACTGATATTTCCCTGGGTAAAAGTAGATTGGCCAATACTTGTTTTATTAATTCTACGTGAACTAGCCCTTTTCCTTTGCTGTTAATCAATCCCCTCTCTTCCCAAATTTTTCCAAAGGTGTGACTACCCATAGGCATACTTGGAGTCCGTGTAGACTGTACCATCCTTTCCCTTTAATAATTTGAGGGTTTGATTTAATGCATACAGTTCACAGGTTTGAGCTGACCAGTCATTGGGCAATTGGCCAGCTTCTTTCACCTCACAAGTTAGTCCACCACAATTGTATAGCCACTGTGCCTCCTTCCTTCTAGGACCCTGGAGGACCCGTCTAGGAATAATTTTTCCTCCAAGTGCAGGGGAAGGTCCCTGAGGACAGATCGAACTAGAGTCTGATACTCAATCACGTCTAAACAGTCATGCTCAGGAGCCTCCAGTTGGTCAGGTTCCTTCCAAAGGAAGGAGGCTGGGTTAGGCTGTGGTCTGTTGTCAGTACCAAGTCATTTTTCCCATTAGGATAGCCTCACACTTCAGATTTTGGGAATCAGTCAACCACCTTCCAGCTTTGTGAGACAAAATCATCCTGACCTGACTAAGTCTCCCCCAAAAGTCAGCTTCCTGCTCTCTTCTACCAGGAGAGCAGTTGCTGCTACAGTGTGAACATATCCAGGTCATCCCCTGGAGACAGGATCCAAAATATCGGAAAGGAAGGCTGCAGGTCTCCTTTGACCTCCCCAGATTTGGGCCAGAACCCCCAAGGCTGTCCCTCTATCTACTGTAACGAACAGGTGGAAAGGCTTCTCGAGCGAAGAGAGGGCTGGAAGAGGAGTTTGCACCAATGCCTGTTTGAGCCTCTCTAAAGCCTCTATCTCCTCCTGAGAGCTTACACCTTCATTCTTAAAGGTATGCTGAAGGACAATGGTCACTCTTTTGTAACTCTTTCCTGCTGGTTAGGGCCAGCAGGGTTGGCGGAAGACGGCTATGGCACCCTGGGTGAAACTGGCTGAAATCCCTGTATGGCTAACAAGATGGAAGAAATAAACTTAATTAGAATTTTGAGGATATAGCATAACATTGAAAGGATACTGGGCCACAAAAATAGAAAAGGTCAGGTGCCTAAAGGCTGCAACTTCTCAAAGTTGATGGGCTTTATTTTGCAGGTTTTCATCAGAAACTGGTTTTTAGGTCCTGGGTGAGGAAAGGTTACGTATAGACTATCTTGAAGGGGTTAAGCTGAAGTGGATCACAGCCACCTTGTTTACTGTTTCCTTCCTGGTGGGAAAATGCTTAGCCCTGGCAGGATGGCATGTGGGCTTGCCAGTCCTCCCCAGGATATGAGTGGGACAGGTTTTAGAATAAGGGCTAGGAGAGAGACTTGGCTTAAGCATGTTCATTAACTACTTAGAAAATAAAGTTTACCAGGACCTTTTAACATGTTCGATAGCCCTCTGCATGTGATCTAGAAAAGATATCACCATAATCATCAAGCAAATATCTAGAATAGGAGAGATATAGGTACAGTACTTAATACCAATCAATGCACTAATGAATGCATAAGTTTCTTATTGAGTTGCAATTAATAGATCTAAGCTCCAGGTTTGCAACACCATGCAAGTTTGTCTCTCCATGGGAACAGCCCATAATGCCAATTGTGTTTAAGTTCTACTCACAGTCCTCTGGTGACACTTGGTATGTCCTTCACACAGCCCGCATGCTGTCACACCATCGACCCGAGAGAGAGTCTGGGAAGGTAGCCTCTGGTATTCCACTGGCCTGGAGCGCAGCGCCCTTCAGCACCATGGCGTTTTTACTTCTACACCTTCACTATGACAACATTAATTAGCAAGTATTTTACTTCAGCAATACAGATGCCCAATGGAATCAAGATTATCTTCCTTTACTACCACTTTAATATGCATTGAGGTGGCCTCTGACAGTTTTTCCTGTCTGAAGCAACTTTTTGTTACTCAAATAAATACAGTTTCTGTTTAATAATGACTTACTGGGATTAGCCATTCAAACATTTTAGTTTAAACATTGCTTCTACAAACTTCTTATAACTATCCATAACCACAAAGGTAATAGTTGCTTCATCTCAAGATAAATTCCACCTTCACAAAACACATTCCCTTAATGCTACCTTCAGCAATACCTTCTACCACTTGCCATATGCATTCAAGTTTTGTCCTCCATACTTCCATCCCGATTTTATGAAAACCAGCTATCTTATCTTAGGAAAAAAACACATTCTTTTAAACAAACTTATCAAATTTTAGTCAGCACTCCCACAAACCTTTTATGCCTTTCTTTATCTACTTAAGTGTCATATCCCTCATTCTGTTGTGTGAAAAAATAATAAATTATTCTTCTCAATTTAGGCATTTCAAGATTTCCATACTTTATTTATTAATATAAATTCCTTTTTTAATTTTTAAAAAATTTTAGCCATTTGAATAGAACTCTTTTAAGAATTTTCATTGTCAATTTAATATTACCACCTGGAGGCATTAAAACATACACTGAACAAACAGAAAAACACAAAAAGAATGAGGAAAGCAAGGTTGGCACAGAGCCAATCCTCATCTGCCCCCTACTTTGGCCAGAATACATCAGGTGGTCATTTCCTTTCCCTTCGTCCAATCATTATGAGTCCATGTTCCAACATCCTCCCTAATGGACTATCTGGAAGACTGTCCCCGGGGGGATCCTACAGATACCCTCTCCCTGGTTGACTGACTGCCTCTATTCCCCATTCAGAGTCTTGTCTGGGCTTCTTTCAAGCCCAGACTCATCAGAATTCCCCCACCTCCAAGGCAATACTTAATAGTTCCTTTTCTTACCTTGGCCTGTGCACAGGGTTACTTGGTTGTTGAGAGGCAGGCTTTCCCTTCCCATTTTTTCATCCATGGTTGGCAGATCTAAGTGTCTGGTCTCAGGTCCTTGCAGCTGTCAGAAGTGGGTCCCCCGAGGTGGAGTCTGAGACCACTCAATCAGCGGGGCACGCCTTTCCCTCGTCCAACCTGGGGGTCCCCCTCCAAAGTTTTGGATCCCAGATGAGCCCCCAAGATAGTTAAAAAGAAAGCTGCACCTGTAAGAAAATAAAAGCTCACCCTATTGTGGAGGAGAAAGTAATTTTATTAACCATCTTGCAAGAATGGGAGCACCACCTGGATAAAATGGCCGGTGGGCCAAACAGCAAGAAACACTGACATTTATACTCTAAACCTAACACGCAGGTCCCTCTCCTGCTCCCCATTGATTGGGTACTTCAGGGGTTATGGCCTATCCAAGGCATCTCAGTTCCCGCTCTCTACACCCCAGCTGGCTGGCTGGGCTCAGCGTCACTTTCACTCCTGGTGCACTTTTCAAATTTGGCTCCATTTTCATTATGGGCCCCGCCCCCACTTCTCACCATTGGCCCTTCTCACTTTGACCCCGCCCCCAGCACGCACCATTGGCCCGCCCTTGGTTTGGCGCCACTTTTCAAATTCCTGGTGTGCCAAAGCCGCTAGAACCCCTTTCCCTCCCTCCTCAGCGGCAGAGCCAGGTCTGGCTTCCGTTTATAAATATTAAACTTAACCCTTTCCTATACCCTCATCCTTGCTACTTTGAAGAGACTTCTTTAATTCCTCCTACTTAGATCATTGGCCTTTACCTTCCCGCTTCTTATTTTTTAGCATAATAATTAAGAGCACTGATTCAGAAACCAGATTTTTGTGTTCAAATCCCACTTCTACTGCTTCCTAGCTGTGTGACCTTGGGTTGGTTACTTAACCTCTCTGCGTCTCAGTTTCCTCAGCTCTAAAGTCAAGATAATACCTAGTCACTGAGTTTCCTTTCAATTATATGAATGAACCATGAAGCCACATCTTTCCACCGAATTCCTTTAAAAAAGATACGGTAACATATATATAATAAAATGTACCGTCTTAAATCTATTCTTAACTAAAGGGTCTGTTTCTGTTGCTTGCAACCAAACTTCCTGGTTGACACAACCCAGTGTACAAAAAGAGCTCTTGAGTGCAGGGAAGGGGACTCAGGCCTTGCCTCCTTGGCCTTCCCCTGCTGCCACTGCAGCCTAAGATCACTTCTGTGGACCAGGGGCCCCCATGTGACACAACATGGAACCCAGCTGGACTTGATGACGGCAAAGCCCTCTAGGTTGAAGTGTGACAATTCCTTCTCCACTTACTTCTGTGGTCCTGGCTCAGAGATTCAGGTGCCCGCTCTCCCCTGTGGGATAAGGTGACATCCCTTCAGTGTGGCACCTGCAGATGTCCTGGGCTGCCCCGGGCTGCCTCTCCATCCCAAATCCTCTTCCTCTTCTCTCCCCATCACATCGTATGTTCCAGCAGCACTGACGCCTGCTCTAGCCTCTTCATCCCAGGCTTTCGTCTGCCTCCATGCCTTTCCATGTCTCCTCCCTTCAGGTGAGAAGGTCGTCTCAGCCCCTCCTCACCACCTTGCCCACCTGGGCATGCCCACTCATCCTCAAGCCTCACACATTTTCCGCCCTGGAATTGCCTCTGCTTTCCGCAGCAGGTTTGCTGAGTTGCTTCCCCTACCGCCCACTGCACCTTGTCCTAACCTGTCTCAGCGCTCACCAGGTGTGATCTCCTTGGGGGCAGGGCCCCTGTCTTTCAATCGTTCTGTGCCTGCGGCCAGGTGAGCTCCCGGCATGGCACTCACGCACCTGGGTGTTTGCTGAGCCCCGTCTCCCCCCGACCACATGGCCCCTCTGGTGCCTTTTATTTTATTTTTTTTTTTTATTTTTTTAAAAGATTTATTTATTTATTTATCTCCCCTCCCTCCCCCCCCCCCCCCGCCCCACTCGTCTGTTCTGTGTCTATTTGCTGCGTGTTCTTCTTTATCTGCTTCTGTTATTGTCAGCGGCATGGGATTCTGTGTTTCTTTTTGTTGTTGTTGTTGCATCATCTTGCTGTGTCAGCTCTCTGTGTGTGCGGCACCATTCCTGGGCAGGCTGAACTTTCTTTCACGCTGGGCAGCTCTCCTTATGGGGTGCACTCCTTGCGTGTGGGGCTCCCCTGCGCGAGGGATACCCCTGCGTGGCATGGCACTCCTTGCACGTGGGCCAGCTGCACACGGGTCAAGGAGGCCCGGGGTTTGAACCGCAGACCTCCCGTGTGGTAGATGGATGCCCTAACCACTGGGTCAAGTCTGCTTCCCTCTAGTGTCCTTTATACCTGGCTGTTAGAGAGCCATCCTACCTGTAAACTGGTTTTTGGTGTAAGTATTGCCTCAATATCTGCATCTGCTCTTAAATGGATGTCCCGTGAGGGCAGCCTGTCTTCCTTTTTCACTGTCAAGTGCCCAATGCCTAACATGAGTGACTTAGAAAGGTGCTGAAATGAACGTGCATTGAATGGAGTAATAAATCTGTCCATTCACCTCTCTGCACAGCTCTGAGTCCAAACCCACTCTGACCATCAATAAAAAAGGGATCTTCATCCAACAGAGGGAATGTCATTTTCGACTCGCCCCAAACCCGAAGAGCTCTCCGAGCTTCCCCGAGAAGCAGAAGCAGGTTACTTGGAATCTAGAAGTCAGGATTTGGTGTCGGATGAAATGGTTCTGAAACCCGGGAGGGCTGAGTCTGGTCCTGTGATAGCAAGAGAACACGTCAGTGCCACTCTCTGGGGACCGTGTGACAATGTCAAAATAAAAGCACAGCAGATGCCATTTACTTGGACTAAAGGAAAATGTTGGGAACTGTTGCAGAAATGAGGCCAAGCCAGGGACATGATCTTGAGGGTGCTTGTTCCTCTACCGTAACTGTCCCCCTCCCCCGCCCTGCGCCGTCTCCCAGCTTCTCCTTGCCTCCAGACTGCCAGAGGAATGCGAAGCCTCTGAATATCTCCCATTACCATTCTCCTATGAAGGCAGCCAAAGAAATCATTACTTGTTTATTTTATGCAACTGTTCCACAAAATATGAAGTGTTTTATAGGTAACACAATAGCATCTTGCAAAAAAGCAATCAAGTAAGCAAGTGTATTAGTCAGTCAAAGGGGTGCTGATGCAAAATACCAGAAACTGGTTGTTTTTTATAAAGGGTATTTATTTGGGGTAGGAGCTCACAGATACCAGGGCATAAAGCATAAGTTACTTCCCTCACCAGAGTCTATTTGGAGCAAGAAGGCTGCCGACGTCTGTGAGGGTTGAGGCTTCCTGGGTTCCTATGTTCCTGGGGCTTGCTTTACTCTGGCTTCAAGGTTCCTTCCTTCCTGGGGCTGCCTTCTCTTTTCCTCTGCGTGCTGACTTCCCAGGGCTCCAGCTTAAGTCTTCAGCATCAAACTCCAACATCAAAACTCCAAAGTTGAAAGCCCTCAACTCTGTTCTTCACTGTGCCTTTTATCTGTGAGTCCCCACCCACCAAGGGGTGGGGACACAATACTCTAATCATAACTCAATCATGCCCAGATCAGATTACAAGCATAATCCAATATTTCTTTTTGGAGTTCATCAGTTATATCAAACTGCTACAGCAAGCAACCAACAAAAAGGGTCATCTAGCCAAAATTGAGGGGAGGCTCCAGTGGCCACATGGAAACCTGTGCTGGGCACCACACCATGTGCCAGTTTAACATATGGTCCGGCAGAACTAGGGAAATAAATGACGAGGACAGATGACTTCTAATCCACTGTTTTTTTCCCTCCACATTAGTGTTTCGTTCCTTCCCCAAACCCTTTTATCACAGCACAAAGACAGATCCACCTATCAAAGCTCCTGTCCTGGGCCATTTGGCAAGCGTCACCCTTACCATTTGCATCAACCAGCAGACAGCAAGGGGACCCATTCAATAACCTAAAAATGGCCAAGGTTGCGACCAACCCTGTATTCACACCATCAGCACCAAAGGGTAGCGATCCACTGTCATCCTCGCCAGCGGGTCCTAGAACAGACCACACTGCATGGTGGGGATTTTGAGTCGATTGGACCCAAGTTTGTATTCTCAACCTATAGCTCACTCTGAAGCTGGAGACAAGTTCCTTGTCCTCGTCTAGCCTTCTTTTCCTCATCTGTAAAATGTGGGGGAACTCACAGCAACCTCGGAGAGGCCTTGGGAGGATGCAATGACATAAGGTATGTAAAGATCTTAAGACAAAGGTGCGTGATTCTCTTTAGTACCTGGGTTCTCTGTAGGCTAGCAAAGGTCAGAACTGGGCAGATACCTGAACATAATTACTGCAATCATCTCATTTTATCACTAAAGAAACAAGACCAGGGAAATGCACTGCATGCAAATTTAGGGGAGAGGCACTTGGCTTGTCTAACAAACACGTAAGTAGTCCTTACAATGCACCAGGCATGTTCTCTGCATCTTAGACATTTGGCTCAATAGGGATTATTACCCATGCTTTACCGATGAGGAAACTGAAGTTCAGAGAGGTTAAGTAACTTGTGTGACTTGCAGTTGATGGAAGAGCAGCGCAAACCCAGGCAGTTGAGTCCAAAATCTGCAGTGAACTGCTGCACTGGTCTTGCCCGTTAAGGTCAGCTTGCGTCTTTACCCCCCATCTACAAGCACTCTCTCCTCTCTCTCTCCCTTTCGCTCTATCCCTCCCCCTTCTCCCCTCTCACTTTAGCCTTCCCAATTTATAGTGATGAGGAAAGAAATTACTTTCTCTTGGAATAAGCCTGTCCCAGCATGGGTTTCCTGGAAAGTAGAGGCTGAGGAAAAGCTCATGAGCTTCTGCCTCACTTGGGAGAACAACTCCCATGAAGCTGGAGAGAGAAAAGGGGAGGTCCGCGGGGAAGGAGGGTGAGCTCCTGAGCTGCCTACCACTTGCCGTCAAGCACGACCGATGGCTCCATCTCGTGGGATTGCCTTCCGAGAGGCTTGCACATGCTTGCACCTCAGGACAGGTGCCCCGGGTGGGGAGAGGAAGGGCCCACTGGCTTCTGCATCCCATTGATGGAGGCTGGCTCCGTGCTGTGAACTCCCCCGCACATCCTGGGGCTGCGGCCATGTAACCCTCCTCAGCATCAGCAGAGAGACCCCTAGAAGGTTCCCAGGAGTGGCTGGCCAGAGCCCAGGCAGAGCTGGGGTACAACAGCAACAGCTGGGCTGAAAAGAGCCCAGGTGAGGCCGGGAGGAGCCGAGGATCACGTGGGGCGGGGGTCAGGTCCACCTGCCTTGTAGAGATGCTGGGACCTCTCAGCATAAGGGCCTGGCCAGGGATTCCCAGTCCATCATATTTTTCCCAATTCCCTTTGTATCCCAGGCCAGTTGTCTCTGGAATTTGGAGTGGGTCTCTTAATTTCTTTAGCCCTCGCTCTTCCACTTAATAAATGGGCTATTATGAAGATCAAAAAAGATAAAGAACAGACAAGGGACACATCCATGAATACATAATGAGTTAAAAGAAATGTCTAGTTTTCCCTATTTCAAACAGCATGCTAGAGCAAGGGCTGCCTCGGAGCCAGCTGGGAAGGAAGCCCCCACTACAAACTTGTGAGCCATCCAGAGTGGCTGCGCAGCCCCGCCACACCGTGGCCATGCATCTGCGAAGAGAATGGGAGCACAAACCTTGTTCCCTAAGCCACCAACAAAGACTTTCACCCCATTTATGGACAGCTGCCCCTGCCTCAAGACGGCATTAGTAGATGACTAACACTCCCTTCTTGGCTTTGTTGACATTGATGCTATCTAACCCTTTTTAAGAAGTCTGAGAGTACAGGAATAATTAGCATTGAGTTAGCAGCTGTTGGGGGCCAGGCACCGTGTGACTGGCATGGTTGGCGTGTGCTGAACACTTAGCCTGCACCAGGTACTGTCAGTGCTGGTAAATCACAGATCACGTTATCCTCACCGCAGCCCTGCAGAAGACATGTGGGTTTGAACATCTCAGTTTCACAGATGAGGAAGTTGAGGCTCAGAGAAGGGAAGTAACGTACACACAGTGGTCTAAGGTGGCTTTGGATCAGATGGTCTGGCCCTGGGTTCATGCTCAAAACTTCCACTGGCTGCCCTTAAGGACTCATCGAGGCACTAAAGTTTTGGTATTACCCACCCATTTTCTAGAAGAAAGCAGAGGCTCTGAGAGCAACTCCCACGACCACTTTACTCCATAAAGTACGATCCGTAAACCTTTTTTCAGCATTTCCCATGGTCTGGCAAAGCAGGATGTTGTGCAGCCACCATCTGACCCCGGCGTTTTGACCCTGCTGTTCGTGCAGCCTGAGCTATTTGCTCTGTCAGTGGTGTGGACGCTTAGAACAGAGCTTTCCAGTGATATGAGTGAGAGAGAGGCATGACATTAACGGCGGGGCAAAGGCCAGCTAGCCAAAGGGAATTGCTCACCATTTTCTTCAGTATTAACTTAAAAAAATAAATTAAAAATGATTAGCATTTTGTACAATTTATGATGACAATTTCTGGAAGAAATTTTTAAAAATGACTATAATGGCTAACTTGATGGTGGTAAAATTTAGATTTGTGAAATCTGAGGAGAAAAACTGGGCTTGGTTGGAATGAGGGCCACAAGAATATCCCAGTGAAAATCTGATATAAAAATTTAAAAAATGATTGATGAGCCAATTCTTTACTATAAACTTCACAAGGGAAAGAATGATCCTGATTTAAAAAATATTTTTTAGCATGTTTCAAATGGAGTTGGCAAATAAAACTGGCAAAAGTTTGTACTCTCTGGAAAATTAATCAAGGAATTAAATTGACTTAATGGAGAAAGCTCTGGAAAATAGTTACATTTCAGATATCCATCAATGTTAGTGTTACTCTGATTAAAATGTGGATTTAAATATCACAGAGTCAGTAGTTCTTCAGGATCAAAACTCCAGGGCAAAACCATTCACAGGGTCTAAAGAATGAGGTCAAAATTATAGGGTATGGGGAAGCGGCTGTGGCTCAATCAGATGAGCTCCCGTCTACCATATGGGAGGCCCTGGGTTCATGTCCCAGGGCCGGCTTGTGAAGGCAGGCTTGCCTGCACACCTGGCCTGCAGATGCCACAGAGAGCCAACTCAGCAAGGTGATGCAACAAAAAGAAGGGACACAAGCAAGAACACAGAAGAGCCCACAGCGAATGGACACAGAGAGCAGACCAAGCAAGCCACAAGGGGGGAGAGGAAATAAAATAAATAAAATACAGACACAGAGGAATATACAGCAAATGGACACAGAGAGCAGACAGCATGCAAAAAGCCACAAGGTGGGGGGATAAAAAAAAAACTAATAAAAAAAATTATAGGGTATGAAGATGTCCATCGAGGCATCCCACGGGCAGGTTCAACTCATCACCTGCCAGCTCCAGCCCCTGCCCACACCAAGCTCATCCTACTCCTTGCATCATTGTCAACGATCACAATAGCTGAACATCTTCAGGAGCGGACAGTGGTCACGCTTCTTGCTGTTCACTTCCTGCTGACATCCCATCAGTCCTCAATCCCCTCCCACCACCCCCGTTCTCCTTTCCATCTCTCTGCCACTTCCTTGGGCCCAGGTGACACCATCCTCTCCTCTGGGCAATTGCAGCCAACTCCTGGCTCGTGAGGTTGCCTTCAGCATTTCCCTCTCCTACGTGCCATCAGGACTCATTAGGTTGAATTGTTTGAAATTGCCAGTGTTTTCCTGTTTCTGATCTGTAAACACAACAGTTCCGTGTGGTTCAACCTAACAGATGGCATGTCTTGATTTTAAAATGTTAGTAACAAGTTCAAATCAATTCAACACTGTGTGGTCAAATACAAATTCAAATACAAAATTCTGCAGGCAGCCTTGGACCCCTGGGCTGCCGAGTTGCAATCTTGCAGGATGTACTGCCCAGCCAGGCTCCCCAACCCCACCCATTCCCCACTTCTACCCTCGGTTCCTGCTGCTGGTGCCTGGAAAATTACAACTCAAAGCCTGAATCTACCGCATTCCAGTTCCACGACCCTGAACAAGTTATCTTTTCCTCCCTGAGCCTCTGGGTCACCTGCAAAAAGAGGGAGAATTTCCTTGTTTATGAGGTTCTTGTGAAGAGCTAACTGGACCAAGTGTGGGGAAACTCCTAACTCAATTGCAGGCATTTAGAGGAATTTAGTCAGTGCCCGTTTTTCTCCTTTCCTCTTCTGAACCCCAACAGTGATTAGTCTGCAGCTCTTCTTTATGCCTTCCAAATGCCCCCGGCCAAAACACGCCTCAGGCCCTTGGCACTTGCCTGGGTGGTCAGCACACTGGTAATGTTTGTCATGCAATGCGTCCATCCTCTCCCCGAATTATCCGAGCATGAGGCTTCGGGTTTTACGTCTTTGTAATGGCCCCGGGGCTTAGCACAGTTTCTGACATAGGCAGGGGCTTAAAAGATAAACGCCTTAAGAGTAAATGGGTGAACCAGAGACTACGGTATTTTCCTGGCCATAACAGGAGCTCAGTGATTCCTTAGTGACTCGGGATTTGACTTGGTTAGATCTGTTGGTGCCTGAATTGATCTCCAGGAAAACACAGTTGGGAGGGATTGTTTTTAGCCTTTCCGTGTTCAGTTCAATTCCACAAACATTTAATAAACACCTGCAGTGAGCCTGCAGTGGGGAAAGCCTTGTGGTTAGCCCTGATGAATAACACATGGCCCTGCCCTAACTTCTGGGCTCGTTGCTCCAGGTCTGCAGAGTCCTTCACAGATTAGCCACTGGAGGAACCTTCTTAATTAAGGACGTTTGTCCCTGTCCTTTGGCCAGGCAGGCTGGGAGGTACGGGAGGAGGAGGGTGTTTGTCTTCCAGGTTCGCACACTCGTGCTTATGCCCGCTCTCGCTCACACACGCGTGTGCATACACACAATCATTTCCCAAGTTTAAGAGGGAGCAGCCTTATTTCAAGTATCATGGACACAGTGGGCCCCCCGCCCCCTCCAGCTGGGGTTTTAAAAGAGTCTTATGACTATTTAGTTGCAGGTTCGCAATGGAACGGGACTTTTCGAACCAAGGCCAGGTCAGGAGCAGCCTTCCACGTGCCCGACGTGCTTGGGGCTGACGGAGCCCGGGGAGCTACGGGGCCTCGGTGCTACCTCTCCTGATGGAGTCCACCCTGTGGTTCCAAAGGGCAGCCGGACGATGGAGTCCCACCAGTTACCTTGAAGAGCAGGTGCAGTGGGCGGGGCAGGGGGCAGGCAGGTGGTTGACGCAGATGTGTCTACCTCCAATTGTGACCAGCCACCTCCAGATGAGCCCGTGTGATCTGATTCACTGCAAACCACTTTTCGGGAGAGAACTGGAGTTTCTGAGGGATTGCCTGAGCTGCAGGGATGAGTATGGAGCTGAGCTCCCTCGTCTGTAAACCCACTAATCTTCTGACACAGAAGTGCAGTGAGGACTGAATCAGACAATGCATGACAATGGCCTGTGGTGGACAGAGGGCACAGGGAGGGCATGCCTTCCCTTTCAGCTGGTGTAACTTACCTGAAGTGCACCTGTCCCAAGTGCAGAGCTCAGGGACTTTTCCCATGTGTGTGATTCTGTATTTAGAAACAGCGCCCCACCCTGTGCGACACCCCAGCACGCCAGCAGGCTCCACTCTGGGGATTCTGAATGCACAGCTGTCTCTCCCCTCCTCCCCTCCTTGGAACACCCCTTTCCGTTCCAGTCTCTCTTCTTCTAGCTCCCAAGGTATGGGGAAAAGACCTCTGGAGTGTTGCCTTACATTGGAAAACAGAACTTGACTAGAAAATTGCCCCCGATTGGTTTCTGCTCTTGATGCTGTTAGGACTATTTTCCCTGGGCGCGTGCTGAGTAATCATCAACAAGACGATGGCCATTTATAAAGAATGTGAGAAACTGCCTTTGCAGGAAGTCTTACAGACACAGCACCCACTGCCCAGGCCACGGTCTGGGAAACCTCTTCCCCACGTTTCTAGAGCAGCCTCAGAGGCTGCAGGGCTCGGAGGGGACACAGTCAGCCAGCCAGCCTCCTGGAGCCTGGGGTCCCCATCTGTAAACATAGGAAGTCATACCTGCCTTGTCCTTCTCTGCACTTTAAAGGTGAAAGTGCCTACTCGCCAAGATCCCCAGCCCAGCCACCTCCAAATCATCAGAGTGGGGCACAGTTAGCACATGTGGAGTCGCCACAGAGTTAGAAAAAGATGAGCCACCCGGGTGCAGCCCCAGAGGCGCCCAGCTGGGGAGAGTGTGGCCCCTCTGTGAGAAGAGCCCCCACCTTTGGAGAGATATGAGGCACCCCACTTGGCCAGCAGCGGACATGCTGGTTCATGCCCTTCAATGCACAAATCGCCAAACTGCACGTGGTGTATTTTTTTTTTTTAAGATTTATTTATTTATTTAATTTCCCCCCCTCCCCTGGTTGTCTGTTCTTGGTGTCTATTTGCTGCATCTTGTTTCTTTGTCTGCTTTTGTTTCTTTGTCCGCTTCTGTTGTCGTCAGTGGCACAGGAAGTGTGGGCGGCGCCATTCCTGGGCAGGCTGCACTCTCTTTTTCACGCTGGGCGGCTTTCCTCATAGGCGCACTCCTTGCGCGTGGGGGCTCCCCCACGCGGGGGACACCCTTGCGTGGCACGGCACTCCTTGCGCGCATCAGCACTGCGCATGGCCAGCTCCACACGGGTCAAGGAGGCCCGGGGTTTGAACCGCGGACCTCCCATGTGGTAGACGGACGCCCTAACCACCGGGCCAAAGTCCGTTTCCCATGCACGTGGTGTATTTTGATTCTAGGGTAAGTTGTGGAGGACAGAGGTCCCAAAGGCCGTGAGTGTCCAGTTCTTAGGAAAAGGAAGTGGAGTATTGTTTGGCCATCAGGAGGAAGGAAGCTGTGGCGTGGGTTGTGATGTGGATGAACCCTGATGACAGTATGCTGCATGAGACAAATCCAGGCCTAGAAGGACGCGTGCTGTGTGGTCCCACTCAGGTGAGCTACCTAGAAACAGCAAATGCACAGAGGCAGGAAGGAGACGAGGGGCTACCAGGGGACGGGGAGAGGAGGGGGAGGGCTTGTTGCTTGGTGGGTATAGAGTATTGGTAATCCTTAAATAAAACTAATTTCAAAAACACTTTAGGACATTTTCCTGCAAAAATTCAATTAAAGGTAACTGAAAAAAAAAGGGTAAATGACCCCTTTAGACATTATTGCAATTTATGCAGAGGTCAGTAAGCTATGATCCATGGAACAAACCCACCTATGGCCTATTGTTTTTTATGGGCCACGAACGATGGTTTTCGTATTTTTAAAGCTTTGTAAATAAAAAGAAAGAAAGAAAAGAAGAAGACCATGCACTGGAGACCTTATGTGGTCCATGAAGCCTAAAGTATGGTGGGCTGCACCTTTACGGGGGGAGTTTGCTGTATTAGAGCAGGACCGAAGGAGCAGCTCACACGTACCGATCGCACACATGTACTGGGGCACTTCGCGGATGGCCAGTAAGATGGGTATCCTTGTCCCTGTTTTCCAGATGAGGAAACTGAGGCTTAGAAAACATAAATAATCTGAATATGGTCACAGAGTTCTTTTTTTTTTTTTAAGATTTATTTATTTCTTGCCCCTTGCCCCTCCCGCCCCCCCCGCCTGTTTTCTGCTCTCTGTGTCCATTTGCTGTGTGTTCTTCTGTGTCTGCTTGCATTCTTGTCAGTGGCACTGGGAACCCGTGTCTCTTTTTGTTGCTCATCTTGCTGTGTCAGCTCTCCGTGTGTGCAACACCATTCCTGCGCAGGCTGCACTTTTCTCGCGCGGGGCGGCTCTCCTTGCAGGGCGCACTCCTTGTGCGTGGGGCTCCCCTACACGGGGGCCGCCCCTGCGTGGCACGGCACTCCTTGCGTCCATCAGCACTGCGCAGTCACAGAGCTCTTGACTAGCTGCTCCCGGATTCCCTGCCACTTCTCTCAATAAGTTACTTTATTGTTGGCCCTTTGAATTCATTGGACAAAGAGTCAAAAACCAAGAAAGGGCTGTATGCAAGAGGGCTTGTAGCCTGTATTTCACATGCATCATCTCATTTGAGCCTCATGAAACCCCAGGGGCCATCATCACTGTCCCCTTTTTATAGATTAGGCCACAGAAGCTCAGAGTGGGTGAGCAATTTCCCCGGGGCTGCCCAGCTCTGAAGAGGCAGAGGTGGGATCCAGTCTAAGTCTGTCCCACCCCAGAGCCTTCCTTGGCTGACCCCTTGGGCCCCATTCTTGGGCCTGGTCTGCCAGCTCAATGGCCCATGGAGAAAGGAGGAAGATTCTATCCAGTGTGGACTGCACGTCTTCTGAACCAACATTCCCTAAGCCCAGCAAAGCTGGGGAAGAGGGGCCGAAAAGGACCTAGTCAAGTCCAGAAAGTCCTCCAAGGCAGCAACGACCAACAAGAGCTGGATCTCAAAACTGCCTGGAGAGGGGGAGGCGGGCCCAGCTGTCTTATCAGTGGGATGGGCACAGGAAGCCAAGGCCGCGGGAGGGGCTGCCGGGGGCTTTGAGGAGAAGCCGTGCGAGCTGTTGCGTAAGCCTGGGCCTGCTCCAGGGTCAGGGGATGTCAGGAATCCAACGAAGGGCCCAAAGAACTCTGGTTACACAACGCATGTCAGAAATAACCACCAAATAGCGAGCCCACCAGCGAGGGAACATTGATCTTCCCGGGAGGGCAGGACATTTTGTCCTGCCAGAGGTTCTGAGGTCAGCGGCTGGCTGATAAGCAGAGCAGTTTATCAGCTTTTCCCTGCAGACGCTATTTTTAAAAGTTTGGAGCAGCCTGCAGTTGGATCGGGGTGCTGAGCCCAATTATGATTCTGACTGTTATTAATATTTTTTATTTCTAATGGTAAAAATTCTTTTGGAAAGTCTGAAATGGCACCCCGTAGACAAATGTTTTCCAAGCTGGCATGTGCAGCCAGATCACACAGGGATCTGGGTAAAAGGCAGATTCTGGCTTCAACGGGTCTGGGGGTGGGCCTGAGATGCGCCCGGGAGCGGACCACCCTCTGAGCAGCGAGGCTCTGCGGACCCCGTCTTCCCTGGCTGAGGGGTCACCAGGCTCACTGCGTGCAGCAGCAGGGGCCCAGCGCTGGCGCTCAGGAGGCAGGAGTCTAAATTTTCATCTCCCCTTGTCTGCAGCGGGGCCTTTGGCAAACGGCTTTAGCTCTCAGTATGTCTCCTTGCTGGTAAAGTAAAGATAGTAAACCCACATGCCGCAGAGCTGCGGGGGGATTCAATGAGACAGTGTGGGTAAGGCTGCGCCCGCCATACATTTATCTAAGTCTGAAATGACCCTCAAAGGCAAGTCCTCACTCTAAATACCCTGGGGAACCCCAAAGGCCACAGGCTGGAGCCCCAAGTGCCAACCTTTCCCCCAGCTGGAGCTGGACGTGATGCTTGAGAACTAGAAAAGCAGGTTCTTCCCCAACATCTGTTCTCATCCCTTCCCCAGCCAGAGCCTTCCTCTCCCTCCTCCTCCCTCTTTGTCCCCTGTGCCCCCCGCTGTCACTGACCTCCCACGTGCTGGCCCTGGTTCCCTGCCCCCTAATTCTCTTTGGAGGCTCTGCTCCCATCAGGAACCTTCCAAGCCCTTCCTGCACAGTCCCCCGTCTCCCCGCAGCACCTAGAGCTGGGACCCCAGAGCAGAGAGGGACGGCCCAGCTGCCGGGAGCCCTGCACGGACTGCCTGTTCACAGCTTCCCCCACTGGACGAGCCCCTCACTCCCTTGCGCCACCCCCCGCCCCGGCTCACTCCACATCCAGTGTGGGCTCCTCTCACTGCCCCTCTGGGTGGGGGGGATGGTGTCCCCAAAACTACATCCAAGTCCCCACCCCTGGTCCCCGTGAATGCGGTTTCTTTGGAAAAGGGTCTTTGCAGCTGTAACTCAGGGAGGGCGCTCACGGTGAGATCATCCTGGACTAACGAGGGACAAGTGTCCTCAGCAGCAGAGGAGAGGACACGGGCACGGAGGGGAGGCCACGGGAGATGGAGGCAGGGAGCAGCGGGGATGCCACCAGCCACGGGAGGTCTGCAGCCACCAGAGCCGGGAAGAGGCGAGGGAGGGGGCGTGCTCCTGGGGACACTGTGACGTCAGACTTCTGGCCCTGGAAGGGACGGGCTAGTACCTGCTGTCCAGAGTCCTCCGCATGGGGTCCTTTGGCCCAGCAGGGCGGGAACCGACAGCCTCCTCCTGGGCTGCCTGGCCAGGCCTGGGGTTGCTGCCGGAGGACCAGGCTTCCGGCTCCAGCAAGTCCCGGGGTGCTCCAAGCCTGCTTTTCCGGTCTGTGTGCTCATCCCTGCCTCTCTGAACAGCCTGACAGTTACACAAGAAAGCAGCTAAGAGAGACTGTAACAGGTCCTCAGGAGACATTTTTAATAAGAAAATGAAAAGGTGTCAAATGCCTACTTTATGCCAGTCTGAAGCCAGCCCAGCAGATTGCACATCCTCACCCCTGATTATAAATCTTAGCTCGTTATTATAAATACCATTAAGGGAGGGATACTATCGCATTTGCCGTTCTTTGCCCCTCCAAGCTCCTCGGTGCCCGGCCCACCCGGTACAACCGCGTCGTAACCGCGGTGGCTTGCTAGTGTGCCACTGCGTTTCATCAACCCCCGACAATCCTGTGACGGAGGTGCCGTATCCCCAGTCACAGGCGGGGAGGGTGCAGGTGGTGAAGGGCTCCTCCAAGGTCGCGCAGGCGGCGGGTCGCAGAGCCGGGGTCTGCACAGAGGCGTGTGGGCTCCAGCCCGGGAGCGCGGCCCGACACCCAGCGGAGGGGCCTGCTGGAGTGACTACTTGGCTCCCTGAGTGAAAAAGAAGGCAGCGGGATGACTGACAAGACGCCGGCCTGGCGCCCGTGGCGGGGGTGGGGGCTGCCTCCTTGCCCAGGCTTCGCCGTTTCTACCCCCGCCTCAGTCTCCCCGTCCATCCAGGCGGAGGGCCGGAGGGCCCCTCAGCTGCGGGGACGTCAGGAGCACCTGCGAGAGTGAGGATGTCGAGGCTGCCTGGTTTCCCAAGGGGGTCCCCACGCCCACGGCAGGAATTTTAAGAAAGTTCTTCAGCCTCACAGAGGCGAGGTCTCCCCCCGGACCACCTGGTGCTCCCCAGGAGCCCCTGAGGGAGCCAGATCCCTCCCCGAGGCCTCCCAGAGGCCACGCCCCTCCCCAGGCGGCCCAGGGGCCCATAGCCGGATCCCCAGGCCCCAACCCTGCACAGCATCCCAGGCCTTCCAGCCTCAGAGCTGCTCAAGGGTCCCGCCGAGGCCTTGATCATGGCTGTGTCCCAGTCTAGCTCCTCCCTCCTGCCCAATCCCCTTGCTTCCTGCCCACGGGGACCGATGGGGAGCGCACCCAGTCCAGCTCCTCCCTCCTGCCCAATCCCCTTCTTGCCCACGGGGAAGGGTGCGGGGCACACCCCCACATATCTCTCCCTCAGGGTCTGCTTCCCGTGAACCCAAACCAGGACAGTGGTGTTGCGGTTGCTTCTCTTTTCCAGATGAAGAAACAGAGGGCCCAAGTGGTGATGTGACGTCCCTCAGCCATACAGATGGCAAGCATGCCGCTGCTGAGGCCTAAGGGCTGCCTCCCAAGTTTGGGGGCAAATGGGTGCTGAGGTCTACCACCAAGTCTACCTACCCTCTCTCCAAACAGACCAGGCGCCCCCTCGCCTTTGTGATATCCTAGCCCCCTACGTTTAGTGTCGTGGGTGCCTTGATTCATCTAGCCATGTGCACCTGTTGAACCTTGGTCACCGATCCGGGTACAGGGGAGACACATGTGGATATAGAGGACCTGTGGTCCAGAGAGAGAGGCAGACAGACAGATAGCCACCTCGGCCAGGAGCACTGCCATGGGAGGAGCAGGCATGGGCCACCAGGAGATTGTAAAGGGGGGGGTCGCCTGGCCCCACCCTCCCAGAGCTTACATCCCAGGGGTGCAGCCTATTTGTAAACAAGCAGGTTAGATAAAATAATTCTAGAAAGCTCCAAAAGGTAGGTAGGGAAGGAAGCTCGTGCTTGATGTGACAGGCCTGTGTCGGAGGGGCCATGGCCAGCCACTGGGCCTGCCACCGCCTGCACGCTCTCGGCCCTGGTCAGGCTGGTGGACCCCTCCTCTCTGCACCGCCTGCACGCTTTCTGCCCTCCCTCAGCCCTTTCCTGGGTCTTCCAGGAAGACCTCTCTCTGCCTTCCTAACCTGTTTAGCTCCACGACAGCGCCCTGCATTCACTTGCTCCATTCTCTGTGCTTGTCTCCAGGGGAAACTGATTACCTTTGTTCTCCCAGCACCCAAAGTAGGTCCTGGTCCAGAGTTAGCAAACTATGACCTCTGGGACAAATATGGCCCTTCAAATGTTTGGTAAATAAAGTTTAACTGGAACTTTATGTTTGTCTGCACGGTATCTATGCCTGCTTTCCTGCTATACCGGTAAAGCTGTGTAATTGCAACACAGGCCACACAGCCCACAAAGCCTAAATTATCTACTGTCTGGCCCTTTATGAAAATAGTTTGCCAACCCCTCCCTTTAGACAATGCTCACTCAAATAAACAAATAAAAATGAATCGATGATGGACTGATCGTTTCCCAGAATCAGGCCAGTTGCCTAAAACTGAAGTGGGGTCAGTTATACACAGTGGTTAGAGACGAGCTTTCAGATACAGTCCTACCAAATCAAGAAAAACAAAACACCTAGTATCCAAAACCATCTTTTTTTAAATTTTCTTCATCTTCTTTTCTGCCTTGTTGGAGCAATATCAAATTCCAACACATGGTGGAAATTTTAATCCGTAAAGCTGATCTAGCTTGGTTTCAGATTTCTCCAAAGCACCTCTCCCTCTCTAGGCATCAAGCCAGGGTGGGGGGTGGTGTTGGTTGCTATTTTAAGGCCACTGAAAACTGAGCATGGGCAACGGAAGGCCGCTGGCCTCTAGTGAGTGCCTGCCGCCCACTGGGCACATTTTATGTCGTTGCAGACGACAGTCACAATAATGCAGGTAGCAGGAATTGAATCCTTACGTGACAGAGGAGGCAGCTGAGGCTCAGAGAGGAGAGATGGCTCTCCCAACACGACACTGCTCAGAAAACCCAGATTTTCCTGAATTAAATTCCCTGCTTCTTACATCGTTGCAGTTTGCAATTGAATAAGCACAGTTCCATGTGTGTTGATGAAAGGGGGGCATGAGGGGGGCAATTAAAGAGTGGGGAGTGTGGGGTATGAAGGTTCTTTGTTCTCCTCCTTTCTGCTGCTCAGCTATAATCAAATCCTTCTTGACTACTCAAAGGCTGTTTTCTGCTCCAGCAGATGGAGCACGGTCAGGGCCTTGGGTCATAGGACACGTGCATACCCTCATCGGTGCATGGACATTTTGGCTGAGATGCAGCCCTCGTGGCTGAGAATGCTGGTGACTGTGGGTGAGGCCGACTGATTTGGATGGAAGGAGCAGTGTGGCACGAGGACTGTCCGAGGACGAGGGGTGGGAGGAGAGCTGGCCTTTGACTCCCCGTGTTACAAAGGTCTCCGTGCCAGTGTACTGCTGTCCTTCCCATGTAGGGGCTGGAGAGGCCTCGGGGAATGTGCCAGAGCCTGAAGCACGCTGGCATGGGAGCGTTATTTTTGTCAAAAGCAGCAAAATCAGAACAAATGAGTGTCCATTCATGAGATATAACCCCGTGACAGTGTATTGTGCCTTCTCCCTCCATTTTAGTTCCCTTCCAACTCTGGCACTTGCCTGGCAGGATATATTTGTGCATATTCTTTGATCGGTTACATTTTCTTCAGTCTTGCCTGTACATTAAAATCACCTATAGAGCTTTTTAAAGCTGCCAATGCCCAGAACCTACCCCAGACAACTCAGTCTGCAAGCTAGTAATATTTTGTTTGATCTCTGGATATATGTCTACTCTGCAGCAGAGTTTGAGAACCACGAGTGCCAGACCAGTTTGACTTTAGTAAAATTTTTCCCAGGTGATAGGTCTGCCTGACTCCAGTGCTCGTGTTGTTGTTGCACAGATCGCCTCTGTAGACGGGTTTAGGACAAGCCTCAGACACCAGGGGACACTGAAACAGTGGAGGAGGGGCGCTGCGTGAGCAGGCAGCAGACAGGCTCCACTCTGCATGCTCAGTCACTGCACCCGTTCTCCTTCTGCCTGGGGGAGGTAGGCACCATGCTAGCTGCAGGGGAACCCAAGAGGAACGGAGGCCAAGCTCTTCCTGAGAAGGTCATGTTTGCTTGATTCAAATCCTGGCTCATTTGACTCATCATCTCAGCATTGCCTGGGAGTTGGGCAGAAATGCAAATCCTTGGGCCCTACTGCAGAGTTACTGAATCGGTAATTCTGGCAATGGGGTTGAACGGTGTGCATTTCACAAGCACTTTGGGTGATTCTGATGCTTAATGACTGGGTTAGCCTTTTGACCTGGGTCGTGTGAGATGGGGTTTCAGAGCCTCATTCTCTCTCATTGGAAGATGCAGATGATAATTTGGATTTCAAAGGGTGGCACAACCTCATGCATGCATTATCCGGCAAGTAGTACTTATTGAAGCCTTGCACCAAGCCTACGAAGCGGCACCTCATTGTACAGATGAGGAAATGGGGGTGCAGAGACCCCAGCTCACTGGACCCGATGCCCTTCCTCCTGATGCAGCCACAAAGCTAGGTCCAAAGAAAGATGTTGAGGCTGAGCGACATCCCCAAAAAAGCCAGGCCACCATGGCCCCAAGAGCAGCCTCTTCTTTCTAGAAAGACTGAAAAAAGCAGAAACAGGATTCTCTACCCAGTAAGGCATGTTTTCCTATGGAGGTGCAAAAGGGTCTTAAAATGAGACCAAATGACAGAAGACAACGAGAGACGTAGGTTAAAAGAGGGAACCAAATTATTTATTAAAAAAATATAAGCACCTTCTGCCCCCACAGGTACCAGAAAGAGAAAGTTGAAGACAGTCTCATTAGAGGTTGAGGACAGGGGCAGACAGAAGGGCTGGGTGGGCAGCTGGGCTCAGGGACAGGCGGACTGGGGTGGGGACTTCCACTCTGCCTGTCACTGCTGTGTGTCCTGGAGCCAATCACTTGACCTCCCTGAGCCTCTGTATAATGGAGAACAGTAAGCAAGGCTGAGAGGAGTGTCACACACAACACTGTGGCATGCAAATCCCAGTCGTGGACTCTGATTCTCCACAGTTGCTGAAAGGATGGCCTTAGGAGGAAAAAGTGACTTAGTGTCACCCCCGCTTGCAGAGGTGAGCATGTGGCCAATGCTGTTCTTTGGATCATGGGTCCTGTGCTAAGTACTATTCAGGTGTAAGCTCTTTTACTCCTCACAACTTTCCAGACGCAAACTCCTTTTGTATTGATAGCCTGGCCCAAACACAACAGGTATGTGTGTGTCCCAAATGGCACAGCTGCTAATGGGACATGGGGGTGAGAATTAAGGTAAACCATTCTAACCTCCCATTTTCTAGATGGAGAAACTAAGGCCTGGAGAAGATAAGACACTTGCCAGGATATCCCCATGAGCAGGATTCTAACCTTAGCCCTGTGATGCTTTTGCACTACTTAAGAGCAAAGAGAAAGGGAGCCCAAATGTCTGGTTCAGATCCCACTCTACTATTTCCCAGCTGTGTGACCTCGGACAAGTCTCTGAACCTCCCTGTGCCTTAGTTTCTTCACCTAATTAATAGGGAATAGCAGTGCCAAATGAATGGGGTGACTGCAAGTTTAACCTTTACATTTACACACCCAGAGACAGACACTGTAAAATGCAGAGCTAAGTATAGAGCACACCTACCAACCCAAGCATATCAGAACTGCACATCATGATTACATGCCTTTTTAATAAAGTGGTTAGAAGCAGCATCTTTGTGGTCAAACTGACACAGGTTCAAGACCCACCCATGTAATCTTATCCAAGGCGCTCCATGTCCCTGACTCATAGTTTCCCCAGCCATGGCCTCTGTGATCTGTGAATGGCTGTGATGTGTAAAAACATGAAACACCTGTAAAGCCCTACACAGGCCTGGAAGGTAGATGGAATCTGTTGGATGGATTATTGTGGCGATTATGTGACCCTTAGCAGGGCAGTTTGTTGCTTTCTGCAAGCAAAGGAGGGGACAGCAGCTCTGTCACACCAGCACCATTTTTTGTTCGTTTGTACGGTTTTTGTGTTTTGTATTTTGGTTTGACCTTTATTTTAAAATCCATAAAACATTACAATTATTGCTTTGTGCAGCTGACATTCATTTATATCCAGTACTCCTTTGCGCCTACATTTCCATGGTTCTTCTTGGGATAGTTTCCCTCTTGATTAAAGAACTGTTTTTACTTAGTATTTCTTTCGGTTTTGGTTTGTCTGAAAACATCTTGTTTTCATCTTCATTTTTGAAAGATATTTTTACTGCCTATATAGAATTCTGATTGGCAGTTATTTTCTTTTTGCAATTTAAAGTTATCATTCCATTGTCTTCTGGCCCGCATCGTTTCTGGTGAAAAGTCGGCTATTGGTCTTGTTCTCTTGACAGAAATCTGTCTTTTTTCCCCCTCTCCCTCCCTTCTTCCTCCCTCCCTCAAGCCCTCTGTCCTTCCTTCCCTTCCTTCCTTCTTTCAATAATAAAAAAGTATAACGATCCTATAGAAAAGTGCACATGGCTTAAGTGTATATACAGCTGGATGTCCCCAAAATGAACACATCCAGGCACACAAACATCAGCAAACAGATAAAGAAGCAGCTGGTGAGCAGATCTCCAAGTCCTCCCTGTCACATTGCTTTCAGCAATTACCCCCAAGACTGCCCAACACCCAACTTCCAATACCATCACCATGGAGCAAAGTTCCCTGTGTTTGTCCTTGATTAAATGGGCCCAGGCAGTAGGCACTCCTGAGCCTGGCTTCTTGTGCTCACCATGATGCTTGAGCAACTCCTCCATGCCACACGTGTTCTCATGGATGCTTTGTTCCCAGTGCTGCACGATACTCACTGCGTGAAGATTCCACATTAATTTACTTATTCATTCGATAAAGGATGGAGTGGGCTTTGGGTGATGTCCAGTGATGGACAGAGCTTCTCTGACAGTCCTGGTCCGCATCTCTGGTGAACATAGCTAGGGGTGGAATGCTGAGTCCCAGTGCGTGCATGCATTCGGCTCTGCAGATGCTACCAAACAACAGAAAGTGTTTGTGATTCCTACCAGCAGCGGCTAAGAGGTCCAGCAGCTGCACCCCTTCCCTGACCTTGGGAAACTTGGTCTTTTTCATTTTAGCTTTCCAGAAGGTGCTGTGCCACTGTTTAATCACAATGAGGGCACCCTTACTGGACTGGAAACCACAAAGTCACAGGCCATTGCAGACCAGAAGGCAAAGCATTTGGACAGGAAGCAGAGGCAGGAGAAGGGGCATCTAGCAGTTACACATCCTGAGGTCAGAGAGAGCATTACTATTCTCATTTTACAGATGAAGGAAGCAAGGCTCAGAAAGCTGCAGTGACTCACCTAAGACTACACAGCTCCTGGGATAGAGGATCTGACCAAGGTCGGCCGGGTCCCTCTTCAGCCCTGGCACGTGAGCCGCACCGCACGAAGACACTCAGCTTCCAGCCCGTACTTTGGGGGCACCCTGCTGCCAGCTGCTCTTGCATGCTTCTGCTTGCCCCCTTCCCCTGCCCACCTGCCTCAGAAGCCTCAGTGCAGGCCAGGCATCAGAACATGGGATTCTATTTCATTCTTATTCTGAGTCACAGACAGGAGACAGAGTCTCAGAGGGCAAAACGCCTCGCCAGAGGCCATGCAGCTAATGGGGGGCTGAGCGGTATCAAGCTGCCCACACCCCACCTGGCTCCCTCTGTGGCTGCTAGAGCAGTGGTGAGAAAAGGAGAACACAAAGCTCTTTTTCATTTTCTTGGCATGAAATGATGTTTGTCCTGAGACATAAGGTGACAACTGTTTCCAAATGGTGTGTGTACGTGTTCACACAGCCTCACCAGAGTGGCCCCAGAGTGTCAAACACAGCTCGACTCTTTATTTTGATTTCTACACAGTCACTAGAGCAGGTCTTGCTCACAGGACTCTGTAAATGAGTTCCTGAAAGGGTCAAGTGTATAAGTGTGTGTTTGGGAACACACACAAACACTCAGCAGGCACATAGAATGGGCTTTGTCAATGCCCCTATCTTGAGGATGAACAGTGAAAGGACTGAGGATTATAAGGATCCATTGCCCAGGGTGCTGCATGAGATTCCTGGAATGTTAGGAAACGTGTTTGCAGTTCAGTCCTGGGTCCTGGATGTGACCCAGACATAGAGGCAGGTAAGGAAACTGGCAGGTCATAGCTGTCTGTCCACTCTCCCATCTATACATTCATCTACCCATCCATCCATCTATCCACCCATCTGTCATCCATCCATCATCCATCCATCCATCCATCATCTGTCCATCATCCATCCATCCATCTATCCATCCATCCATCATCTGTCCATTATCCACCCACCCATTCATTCACCTATTCATCCATTCATCCAGCCATTCATCCATCCATCCAACCACCCATCATCCCTAATATTTACCAGGCACTGAACTAGGTATAGAGATGAACAAGACACAGTCCTGGTCCTCATGGCAATTTGGAGAGGTGAACTTCAGGTTGGATTCCGGCTATTCTGTGTGAACAGTGCACTGACTTTCTGCAGGGATGTGGGCACTCCACGAGGGCAGAGCATTGCCTTTCCTGCCCACCACTGTGTCTCTCATATCTACGATTGTTTCAGGATTTGCTTTTTGGATGTTCACAGTTCAGCAGGAAGAGAAATCAAGTAATTACTAAATTGTAACCTAACTAGGAAAATGCAGCAGCAGGGTCAAAGTAGTGTGGGGGTCCAGGAGAAGTAGTGGCAAAGCCCTGTGGAGGGTGTGAAGAGTCACAAAGCAGGTGGTCTTTGAGCTGGCCTTGAAAGGGAAAAGGCAATTCGCAGGACCATGAAAGAGGACAGTGAGAGCCATTAAAATGGGACCTTCCCAAACCCTGAAGACCCAATCTTGGTTGAAATGACAGCACCTCACACCATGTGAAGGTCCACCCAGATGACCGATGTGGAAGGCTAAGCAGAGTCACAGCACCTTGGATGATTTAAGGGAGGGAGTTGGCCTTAGGTGGAGATGGTGTCACTCTTGACACCACAGTCATTCATAGTGTTTGCCGGATTTCAACAAAACTCCCAGCTATTGAGTTTGAGAGAAATAGGACCCTAGAGGCAACCACACTCACTAGGTTTTAAGTTCATTCATTCATTCACTCATTTTTGTATGCTTTTATGGCAGCAGATCTCTTTCTGCAAAAGCACTCTTACATGTACCTTCTAAATAAACTAGACCAACTGCAGTTACTTGGGTTGAAAGTAGAAAGGGGGAAACTAGCCACGACCCCACCCCTTCATCTATCGTGAGCCCCAGTGGCAGCTTCCATGGAGCTTCTGGACTTCCAAGGAACACGGTTGGAAAACCTCACCTTTAATATAAGAAATAAGACCCCAGAGGGACTGCGACTCGCTTCTGCCCACCAAGTGTGCCCATGGCAGAGCTGAGCAGAAACCTCAGGCTTCCCGGCCCAGAGCACTTTCTTTCCACTAGGGCGCCCAGGAAATCTAGCCACACAGGGGACACGGGAAGAAACGAAGGTCTGGAAAGGCCACCTGGGACTCCTTCTCACACAGTGAGGATGGCAGGACCCGCTTCAGAGACTTGGGCCCACAGCCCCTGACACTACTTGCTGCTACCCCAGCTCTGCGATGGCTGATGAGAAGGCCCAAGCCTGGGGAGCGCAGCAATAAGCATTTAGCCCTGCTCTTGCCACATAATAGCTACACAATCTTGGGCAACACATTCATCTTTCTGAGACTCAGTTTCCTCATCTGTAAAATGGGAACATATTGAGAAGATTAAATGAAACAAACTGTGTCAAGGACAAAGCCATGGCTGGCACAGAGTGGGTGTTTGATAAAGTATAGATCTTTGATAAATTCTCTTTTCCTCCTTTACCTCACCAAACCTTTTATTAGACATATTTTCCACTTGACCCTGCAGTTGCAGACTTCTCAGATAGTAACTATAAGAACAAAGTTCTCCTTTCTCAAATCACCAGTTCTTTAAAAAGAGCTATCCTTTTAAACATAGCCAAAATGGCTCTGTGCTGCTCCCCATCCACCTCTGCCTCTTGATTCTTTTAATCAAGGGCTTTGTGAGCACCTGGAATAATCTGGAACAATAAGAACGGCAAGAAGGGCCAGGAGCAAGTGGCAGAAACTCTCCTGGGCTCTTCAATTCTGCTGGGACTGTTTACTGGAAAGCTCAAACTGGGCCTAGGAGAACAATAGAAGACTTTTTTGTTTTCTTTTTTTTTTAATGGCCAATAATTGTTACAAAAAACATGGAAAATTTTAGGGATATTGAGAAAAATTTTCATAGTAGCCCAAACATGGAAGCTAAGTGTCCATAAACAGATGAATTGATAAAGAAAATGTAGTATAAACATACAAAGGACTACTATTCAACCGCAAAAAGGAATGAAGTCCTGACATATCCTACAACACAAATGAACCTCGAAGACAACATTGTGTGAAATAAGTCAGACACAAAAGGACAGAAATGTATGATTCCACTTATATTGAATATCTGGCATTAACAAAGTCATAGAGACGGAAAGTAGATTAGAGGTTACAGGGTCCTGTGCAGGGCCCGGGGGTGGGGAGCTAGTGCTTCCTGGGTATGAGTTTCTATTTGGGGTGCAGGAAAGTTTCGTAATGGGTGGGTGCGGTCACCCCTCGGGCTGAAGTGTGGTTTGCTGGCCTGGCGAGGGGAGCGGCCGTGGCAGGCCAAGCCGCTGCCCCCATAATAGGGTAGTTGGTCGGGCCCACCGCCACCCCTGAAGGAAGCTCGGCATGGGCGCAGAGTGCCCTCAGGTCTCCCCTTCTCGGCAGCCATGCTTCCGCGGCCGCCCCTCCTCCCAGATGGCACCACCCGATGCCTTGTGGGGCGGCACCCTTCTTCTTCCTTCTCCCTGCGCAGGCGCAGGGCAGAAAATTCCAGTCTGCCCTTTTCCCCTCCCCCGACAGCAGCAACAGCCAGGTGTGGGCGGAAAAATCCAGTCTGCCCTTTTCCCTTCCCCGACAGCAGGAACAGCCAGGCGTGGGCGGGAAACTCAAGCCTGCCCTCCACCCCAGCAACAGCAGCCACCAATCCCTAAACCCTGCCCCTTCCCCCAGTAACAGCGACAGCCAATCCCTAATCACCACCCCTCCCCCGTCCAGTACCGCCCACTGACCTTTCGCCGGCAACCAATCAGAACGGGGCGTGGCTTCGACCAATCAGCCTTCCCCAGCCCCTATAAAACTGTTGCCTCTCCCTCAATAAAGTGGACCTGCATGTTTACCTTGTCTCCACGGTAGTTCTTCTGCCGTGCGCCCTCCAGTCCTGAGAGCCCCCGACAAGGGCCTGGCCTCCCTTGTCCCCAGTTCGTCGCCTGCTTCTCCGGGCGACCCCTTCGTCGCCGGCTTCTCCGGGCGACCCCTTCGTCGCCGGCTTCGCCGGGTGACCCCGTCAGCCGAACCGCGCAACCCCTTGTGAGACCGACCCCTCGTCCCAAGTGGGACCGACCCCTCGTCCCAGGTGGGACCGACCCCTCGTCCCAAGCGGGACCGACCCCTCGTCCAGAGCTGGACCGACCCCTCGTCCGCAGCCAGACCCCACCTCTACCGACCGAGCAAGCCGCCGCAGGTGGGGATTATGGTAACACACCATTGTAAATGCAATTAATGTCTACCTAAAATGGTTAAATTAGCCAATTTTATGTTACATATAAGGAGAGAGGCTTTGACTTAGTTTGCATTATTCCTATTTATGACCCATCACTGAGAGTCAATCGGTGCCAAACCCTGGTTTAAGCTTTGGGGAGTCAGAGCTGGATTAGCACGAGGCTCCCCAACCGGGACTCGTCTGTCACAAACGCACGCGCTGCCCAGCCCCTCCCCTGGCGGCAAGGCCTGCGCACATTCAGAGGAGCTGTACTGAATCTTTGAGTCATCTACCAACCGGGGTTCAGGGAGGCCTCCCTGTGGGTGCGGGCATAAGTGCTGCCCGAGCTGTGTCTTGAAGGACAGGAGTGTAGGCAGCGCAGGAGGGTGTGTGTGACGAGGGGATGGAGTGTTCCAGAAGAGGAAGAGCCAGTGTGGCCGCTGGGAGCCCCCAGACCTGCAGGGCCAGGCGGCCCAGCTGCGCTCCGTGGGGGTGTGTGTGAGGTGAGGCTGGAGAAGAGGAGGACCCACGGGGCCCCAGCTCTGAGGGAGCCAGCTCTCCTCTCTGCCGCTCTGGGGGGCTGATGGAGGGTGGAAGCAGGGGAGTGGAAGCAGCTGGCACATATCTGAATGTACGCTGGCAAGACTGAGGAGACTGTCGTCGCAGGGGCAGACCCAGGGCCAGGCAAGATGCCCGGGGGCCGTGGAGCGAGAGCCACCTGGGAGAGCAGGGGACAAGAGCGGGGCCCTGCCGGGAGCAGGAGGCAGGGGGCAGGAGGCGCTGGCCAGAGTGGGCGATTCATTTGATGGAACGAGGCCAGCATGGGGCGGACTCCCAGGTCCCTGAATGGGTGGCTAGGGGACGCTGGGCCACTCCCTGAGAGAAGAGAAGGCAGAAGAAGGCACGCGTCCAAGGGCCGGCCCGGTCCCCCAGGCGCCCCCTCTCCCGACTGGAGCCGCTGAATTAAATCCCCAGGGGTTGACTTGATGCTTCTTGTCTTCGGAAGGCAGGAAAAAGAATGTGTTTGATGGTGCAGGGACCCTGATTCAAGTGTTGCTTAGAAACGTCAGCTTCTAAATATGTCGCAGTTGACCCTTCACCACCATTCTAATGAAAGAAAACAAAGAAGGTCCGAGTGTACAGGCGCTGGGAGCCTGTCGGACTTGCCCCCGGCGTCCCTCTGCCACTTCCTTCCCCGTGACTGCGGGAGGCGATTTAACCTCCTGTGTCCTAATCTTGATTTTGACTGGGGAGGCTGCGCCCAACCTGCAGAAACCGCTGCCAAAGAGATAAGATAGTGTCGGTGAAGAGTTTAATATCACGGTCAGCGCCTCTGAGCTCAGAAAACGTTTCTTCTTTTAATTAATCATTGTGGTGGAGAGTAAATATCAAAACCACCCCTTCCCCCTGACCAAGGGAACCCAGACGGAAAAAATAAAGCGAGCTTTCAAAGCCAAACAGCCGCTTAGGGGAAGAGAATGCTTTCCCTTGTGGGTTGTTCTGCCTCCTAGTCCTGAGTTCCCACTGCCACGTCGGGGGGGCCCCCTCAGGGGTTCTCAGCAGCAGTTTCCTTCTAGATCTCAAGGGTCTGAGCGGCTCCAAAGCAGCCATTGAGAAATGGGTAGTCACTGGGTGGCCTCCAGGAGTTCAGCACTCGGGCTCGGCCACAAGGCTGCTCAGGCCAGTGCAAAATCTGGCTTTACAAGAAAAAGAAATACGTTCAACTACTTGTGCGTTCTACACAGTGATAATAGCCACTTCTATAAGCCAACAAATTTAAGTGATTGCTTTTGGATTCAGCCGGTCCACTTAACTCAAGTTTCCTTGAGCACATACCATGAGCAGATGGGGGCTTGGTGCTTTCCCCACTTGTTCTCCCAGAGGACTCACTACCTCCCTACGGGGTGGGGTGACCCCAAGTGGGCAGTTGAACAAGCTGAGTTTCAGAGCGGCCACCAGCCTGAGCAAACGACTGGCAAGGACTCTAACCTTTGTGCCACAGTGAACAGCAGAACTGACCGGTTGTTCAAGCACCTCAGGAGGTTTCCGTCCACCCGGTTCCTCTGGATGGACGCCGTGTCCTCTTAGTTGAACTGTGGTCCGACTGGTTGAGCCTGTGAACATAGAAATGGGACTGGCCTCATTTCTCCCAGGAGTCTTTCAGGCTAAAGTTGAGGGGTGGCCAAGTGAGCCAGGGGCAGAAATCCCGCCCCCCCCACACCCCTGACCTGAACCTGCAGGGAGGGACTGAGAGGGCTTCCCTTGGAAAAGAAGAGAAAACAAAGCAAGATGGATCTTGATGCATTAGGTTCTGCCCTGACTGGGTACAAAGCCTTGTGGGGGGAGGTTGAGAGGAATGAGTGGGCTGCGTGGGGTTAGCACCCCTCTTCTGCCTTCTCTTGGATGAGTGAACTCTGGCAAATTTAGTGTCTCCAAGGTTTCCACATCTGTAGAGTAGGGTGAAAAAAACAAGCTCTCGTGGAGTAGTGAGGTTAATAGCTCTCTACTAGAAATTGGTTCAAATTCAACTCTCCATCCTCAGACAGCAGACACAGAGCTGAGAGCAGTATGCAGTGCGGAGCGTGCAGGTGCCTGAGCCAGGTGGCCCGGGGTTAAGTCCCAGCTCTGCAGTGGCCTCATGACCCAGAGGCAGCTTATTTCATCTAAACCTCAGTTCCTTAATCTGAATATAAGATGGGAACAGTACCTATTTCATATGGTTACTCGGAGAATTAAATCTATGCCAAACAGCTCTTAGCCCGGCGCCTGGCTGTTGACACACTTAATAAATGTCAGGTATTAGTATCATTCTCCACCTGCATTCTCTCCATCTTCAAAGCGCTCGTGTGCTACTTACAATGAAGAGGGCAAAGGCACAAAGGGTAAATGGTGTTGAAGATGGAAATCATAAGCTCCAATCAAAAAAAAAAAAAAGAAAGAATGCCTGATTAATTGCCAAATAACCATAAGAATGGCTACTAATGTAGGCTTTGGGAAGCACGTGAGCCCAGATCAGGCTGGACAAAAGTGAGATCATATCAGGAGGTGGAATTTGGATTCAACGAGAGGGATGAGATATCTGGAAACAGTGGGGAAGTAGGAAGAAAACATCAGGCTCCAGGAGTGGATGAAGCTGAGGCAGAAAGCATCATGGAGCAGCAGGCTCACCGGCCCCCTGGCTGGCTGGGGGCAGGAGCCCAGGCGAAGATGGCTGGAAAAGGGGATCTGTGCCAGATGGTAAAGGGCCATGACAGCCAGGACTTAACCCTGCACCGTGACAAGTTTCCCTGTTCTGGAAGGTGGGTCTGTGGCCCTCTTTGGCTGAGGGACCAGGAGTGAGCAACCGTGATACTCCTGGTGAGAGAGAACAGGTTTGCATGCTGGATGGAGCATAATCAGAGATCTTTCTACTACAGTATCAGTCTTCTTTTTTTTTCTTGTTTTTTCTTGTTTATTTTTTTTCAGTGTCCATCACTTTAGTTTTTTAATTTTTAAACTTTAATTGCCTTTTAAAAGAATACATAGATCAGAAAAGATATTACATTAAAAAAATATAAGAGGTTCCTATATACACCCCACCCCCCCTCATCCCACTCCTCCCACATCAACAACCTCTTTCATCATCGTGGCACATTCATTGCATTTGGTGAATACATTTTGGAGCACTGCTGCACCACATGGATTGTAGTTTACATTGTAGTTTACACTCTCCCCCAGTCCATGCAGTGGTTATGGCAGGATATATAATGTTCAGCATCTGTCCCTGCAATATTATTCAGGACAACTCCAAGTCCCAAAATTGCCCCCATATCACATCTCTTCTTTCCTCTCCTTACCCTCAGCAACTACTGTGGCCACTTTCTCCAGATCGTTTCTACAATTTCTTCCATTGCTAGAGTCACAATAGTTCTATAATAGAATATCAGTAAGTCCACTCTAATCCATACTTTATTCCTCCATCCTGTGGACCCTGGGATGGTGATGTCCACTCCACCTCTAAATTGAGAGGGGTTTAGATCCCACATGGCTGATTGGTATAATATTAGTCTTAAAAAGTTAGAAAAATCAGAAAAGAAAAAAACACAAAGTGATTATCACCTGTCATCCATCCACCAAGAAATAATCAATCTTAGCTTTCTGATGAATTTCTGGCACTTTCTATTTCTTCTCCCATGGTTGAAATATACTACACATGCGACCAAATCCATGGTGGATGCTTTCCCAGGCTTGGGGTTAAGGCCAGTGGTTCTGGAACATGCTGTGCCCTTCCTGTCTCTGCTCCTCTTTCGGAACACTCTCGCCCCCTTGTGCCCCCTGCCTCTCGGGGGCCACTCTGGCTTTACTCCCCCAGGGTCCACTCTTGCATTTCTGATCAGAGCACATAGATTTTCCTTTGGAGAACCACTTTTCCCGCTTACTCAGTCCCTGCAGACCCAACAGAAGCCCAAGGACTTAAGGTGGCTTTAGCGAGGCCGCAGGCTCGGCCCCCGCACCCAGCTCTCTCTGACCTGGTCGTGGCTCTGAGGCCAGGGGAAGACTTGCTGTTCCTCAGAGTGGCCAAGGGTCTTCCGCTTGCTCTTGCCACTGCAGGGCTCTCTTACCTACAGTCATCTGGCTCAGTCCTCGGCCACTTCCCTTTCCGCTCACATGTTGTCTCCCACTCTCCCCTTTTTTAATAAGGCAGCCGCCACCATCACCACCATCGCTTCCCTGGGGCGCCACTCCCATTCCTTGGTTTATTTTCTTCTCCACACTTGTTCCACTTGCCACATTTGCCATCTTACTCATTTGCAAGCTCCCTGAGGGCAGAGACTTTCATCTGCTCTGTCTCCCTGCATCCTCAGCTCCCAGAGTGGGCCTCGGCCCCAGTGGTCCTTAAGAAGTGTTTTGGAAGGAATGTAGCTTGGAAAGGGCTGGTGGACCCTTCGCCCAGTCCTCTGAGTCCAGGAATGGCACGCTCCACTCCCCAAGCCTGCTTGGGCTGCACCTTCCACCCCTGGCAGGGATGGTAAAAACAGGACACACGCAGGCCAATGAATCACACGAGGCTATCAGCGGCACTGTTGGGAAGAGGCTCTTTTCTTCCCTGGAGTTGCTGAACTGGTAGCATGAGGCCTTGCAGCTGCATGAGGCCATTTCACCATTTCTTAGGGTAATGTGCCCGAAGATGAAGCTTGACAAGAAGAAAGCAAAGCCAAGACGTGAAAAGAGAGCTCTCAGGACCTCTGAACTGGCTTCCTCCTGCTAATTTTCTTGGGTCCACCCATACCTGTATTGATACCTCTGGATTTGTGTTTACTTGGGCCAATACAATCTCTCTTTTGTTTAAATCAAATGGAGTTGGGATTAAGTCCTTTGCAACAGAGTCTTGACTTATTTTAGTTCAAATGCTTCTTCCCAGGGGAAGCTTCCCTGCCTCTCTTGGCAGAAGGGTCTTGGACCCTTCTCTCTTAGCCAGCTCCTTAACTCCCTCCTCACAACTAAGCTGGTCATTGACCCATCTGACTCCCCACCAGCCCGGGTCCCCCTTGAGGGCAGGGACCAGGAACCGGCCATTTCTGGACATTCCATGTCAAAAAGAACGTCAAGTTCATAGATGATACCCAGTAATTATTTGTCAAACAGTTGAATGAATTATCTGCTTATTCCATTCTCTTGGGTAGGTTTCCTTCTGCTGTTCATCACTTTTCTCAAATATATCAGAGCCACACACATTTCTGGGTGGCAGGCCTCACTGGCCTTCTCCAATACTGATGTCTTTCCAAGGAGACTTGACTTCTCAAGAATGCAACCGAACCAGCCCAAGATGACCCAACCACCAGCCAGTGGAGTTAGGGAAGTGGCATTTCAAACAGATCAAGTTCAGCAAACTGAACTCTGCAGGGAATTAGAAATTCCTTTTGATAAGAAAAATACCTTTTATATCAAACACATAGAGTCAAAGGAATGAGTATGTGCTTTTAATAAGCTGTTCCATATTCTGAATTCGATTCTATTTTTTTTCAAAGAGGAACTAAAGGAAAATGGAATGGGAGGGAAGAAAAATTGATTCATATTGGCCGAGGTGGCCAAAATGTTCATTAGTAAGCTATACTTGGGGGGGGGAGGTGGAAGGGAGAGGGTGGTGGGAGAGTGGGGAATGCGTAGTGATTCGGGGGTTGTTGTAAGCCCCCCAAACAGGGGTATCGTTTGAAACCTTTGGTTTGGAACCACAGAACAATGGAAAGCTCCTGGCTTGGAAGCAGCCTGTATCTCCATCTTCTTTGAATTCTGGGAGCTCACGGCCCCACCTCCTGGTCCCAGGCCAGCCCAGAAGCCTTAGCTCCACTGTCCAGGGGGCTGGAAACTCATTCATGCCCACTAGCAGACCTCGGAATCAGGGTATCCTCTATTGTGTGCTGACCCATTCTCCCCGGGGGACGAGGTGACAAACACCCTCACCTGTCCCTTCATAGTTTTCCCATGCAGGGGGAGGGAATGACCCCAGCTGTCACACCCACTTGCCCAGTTGCCTAGGGAGGCCAAAGCAGCTTCCAAGAATCCCGGTGCAGAAGGCTGGGTGTGTGTGTGGGGTTGGGTCTAGGTCTCCTGGACTGGGAATCTGCAGACAGGGTCGCTAAACTGCCACTGACTCTGTATGTCCTTGCGAAATTCACTGGACAGCTTGACATCAGAGGGCACACTGACCTCTAAGACCCAACTGTGCTGATGTTATCACCCCTGTGGGGTTTCTCGCCATTGTAATTGGCCCATTTGGAAAGGAAAGTTTTTGTTGATGAGCAACAAGAAGAAATAACTGACCCTGGGCTAGATAAAGTGGTGAAAGAGGACCTGGCTGGTCCATTGTGGCACGGGCAGAACTGTGACTTATCTAACTCTGAAGGCAGTGAGCACTGGCAGTGTGGCTTCAGCCCCAGGACTCTGGCCCTTCAGCTCCTGGACCAGCTTACCTGATGAGCTTCCTAGCACCCACCACTCCCTCATTTCACATTCTTCTTGGCTCCTACCGTTGCAGGCCAGAGTCTCAGCTTTTATAGGGGACTTACCAATCCCTTCTCAAACTGGCTTCAGCCTCCCTCCAATCTTGCTTCATTTCTAGCCACATCCTCTGCTCTGCTTTTGAGTTTTCCTAAGCACGTTGTATTTATTCACCCTCCTGCACTGAGAGACACTTGTCCCCTAGCTTGGAGCACCATTTCCCCTCTTCTCTCTTTATCAAACTCTTACTCATCCTGCAAGAGCCAGGGCAAAGCACCCTTTCTCAAGGATACCCTTCCTGGCCTCTCCAGGCACATGGAGTTATACTCAACTTTAATTTCTGCAGCACTTTGGGCCACTCTCTCACCCCTCCCCGTTGTTCCCCCACCCATCTCCAATGTTTCCTGATGCCTCTGACAAATGCTTATTGAAAAGAGCTTGGCACTGAGATAGTGAGAGAGTCACATGTGCTTCCACATCTGTCTCCCTCCCTGGGAGGAAGCTCCTTGTGGGCAGGGGTCTGCCTAGTCCTCTCAGCAGGACATCTGAGTGACCAAGGTCTCAAGGCAACATTGGCTGTGGGTGTTCAGGGTGAGAACACCTGAGCCCTTAGCCTTTCCAGGCGAAGTCACCCAGGACCATGCCGAGCAGCACAGGTGGTCAAGGGCAGAAGCTGGCACTTGGTGGGTCCCACGCCCATGTGCTAAGTGATGAATGAGTGGGAAGGAGAGCTCTCTGGAGCAGGCATGGGGGCCTGACTGGGCTCCTGGGGACAGAGAAAGCATCTGGAGTCCTCTCTTCCTCCTGACGTGTGGGAGCACAGGGTGGAGCGAGATGCCCATGGAGAGCCAAGCTCCCTCAACCTCCTGACCAACGTGCAGACAACGGTGGTAGTCGGGGGAGGGTGGAGGAGGAGGGGGGTGGGAAGTGAAAGCTCATTTTCCCTTTTCTTCAGGAGTTGCATCCCAGAAACTTTGCAGTTACTCAGAGGAATCACAAATGAGGCACACAACTTGGAGTCCAACCACTCAAATCCATGGACTCTAAATATATACAGAGAGATAATGTATATGGCATGCATGTGTCTATAATTTATTCCCACTAACAAGACATTGGAAGTCTTGGCTCCTAGAGAAAATATATAAATTATTTGTTTCTGTAAATTATAGATGGCATCTTTATAATAAGCTCATATAAATCGTGCATGCATACTATAAATATATAATCCTGCTTGCTCACAGTTAGTGGCTGTGTGCTGGGTGCCAGACTCTGTGCTAAGCCCTTTGCATTCAGGACTTCAGCTTATCTTTATAGCTAGCCGGGGTGGTAGATATGAGGCATTGCTTCCCAATTTTCTCCCTTTAAACAGAATCTGTTTTTTTTTTTTTTATTAAAATATCGTATGAAAACTCTAATACCTGGGAGAGAGGAGTGTTTTGCTATCAGTTCGCCAACTCAACTTTCCTCATCCTTCCCCACGCTCTACGTGGAAAACCGCGCCAGAGGCAAGGGCACTAGATTCTGGCCCGGACGCTCCTCTCTGGCAGCTGTGTGGTTTGGAGCAAACAACTTAAATCTCTGAAGCCCACTTTTATGTGTCAATCCAGCTAGGCGGTAGAGCACCCAGTTGTTTAGGCCAACACTCACCTAGATGTGGTGGGCAGGCGTTTCATACATGGGTTAGCATCGGCAGGCAGTTGACTTTAAGCAAAGATGACTCTGGATAATGTGTTCTCATCCAATCAGTTGAAGACCTGAGGACCCCAAACAGGTTTCCAGGAGAAGAAGGAATTCCATCTCAGGACTGCAGCCTACGCTTCTCTCGGCACTGCCAGCCTGCCTTCCCGCCCTACAGATTTTGAGTTCAAGACAGGTATCAGCTGCAGCCTCGGTTTGCAGCCCGGGCTTGCTCGATGGAATTTGAACTTCCCAGCCCACAATTCCTTAAAATAAATCTCTTTCCACGACATATACATAATCTCCTAGGGGTTCTGTTTCTCGGAAGAACCCTGACTGATTCGCCCTCCAAAAGCTGATTGTGAGAATTCTCAACGTGGTCTTGTAGTCCAAGAGGAAAAGGTAACAAAACCTCCCCAGAGCCTGACACACGGTGGGTCTTAAATGCTTATCTGAATTGGATTCATCCCAGGAGACCCTGAAATGAGAATTCACGTGAGAGTGGGTTTTTAGGAAGTACCCGCAGAGCGACTTGACTTTGTGTTTGGGAAGGAAAGGAGGAGGAACAAGGGTGCTGTGCAAGCAGGTCCCTGGGAAAGTGGCTTTGGCTCTCCGCAGGGGAGTCTGGGGATTCTCAGAGTTGTCCAGGGCCCCCGGGGCTGCAGGGTGGACACGGTCCTGGAGGAGACGCTGCCAGCAGCCCTGCCCTCCTCCCAGACTGCCTCAGGGCAGCCCTCCAACAATGAGCCCTGGGGGCTGCAGGAGTGAAAACTTCTGGGCGCCAGAGCTTCTTGAAAGGGTGAAGTGTCCCCGGGGGAGGGGGGCAGAGCCCTGCGGGCCTCTGCTCCAGAATACTGATAGGAGAGGCTGGTGTGAGAGCCTGCGACAGCTCAGAAGCAGGGCTTTGATCGTAATCACAGGCCAGGCAGACCCTCGGCCCAGCTGGCTCTAGCACTTCCCTCCCCCGAGAGGCTGCCTGGCCATGAGTGGGAAGCTCCTGTGGCGGCAGGTGCCAGGCTCCCTGAGCACATGGCACCAGCGCTCTGACAGCCAGACACACACAGTTTGAATCAGGAGGGAGCGTGTTTCCAAAACAAGTGTCCCTGGAGGACAGGGACCCACCCACACCCCAGACCTGTGATACAGGTGACTGTCCTTGAACTCTCACTCCTACTCCAGAAGGCATATTGCTGCTTTCATACCAGATGGAGAGCCTGAGGCTCAGAGAGGTTATGTAACTTCCCTAAGGTCTCAGAGCTAGTCAGCACCATGGCAGGAAGTCTAGCACTGATCTTGTGGACTTCACCTCCCCGTCCTTCCCTTCAATTAACCCACGAGGTCTGGGAAGCACAAGGGCGTTGCTAACATTGCTCTTTAGACGGCGACTGCAGAAGGGTCGACCACCCTGGAGCATGCACTCTGAGGTCTCCAGGGGCTGCCCCTGGACCTTGACCAGCTGCCCAGACCTGGAACAGAGGAGACTTCAGGGAGCCCATGGAATAAACTTACACAATTGATTCGAATTCTCACTGAATTCCAAGCTGCAGGGTGGAAGCGCTCATTAGCACTCAGAACCAAGGATGTGTCCAGTGGGAACGTTCTGAGAACATGTGCGCTTAAGCCTGTCCTCCAAGCCCATCCCCAAGACAAATGAGCCCCTCAAATTCTCCAGTGGGCTTGTCTGCTAATTTAGATCCAGGTGATGAGCTCCATCTCTCCCGAACCTGGAAGGCCAAGGGTGGGCATCTGGCTTCCTCTCTCTCTCTGTTATCGGTGTCATGTCAATGGCCAAAGGTCACTGCAGAGTCCACCAGGGGCCCCCAGCTCCTGGCACATCAACTCCAGGTCCTCTGCAGAGACTGCCCGAGTTGTTTCCCCATGTCCCACTCTGATGTGGTGGGGTTAGATCAGGGGCCTCTGAGACGCCACGTGGGGGTGACCTTGACACCACCTGGGAAGCCTCCTTGACCTCCTACCCTCCTGCACTGGCCTCACATGGGAATGTGCATTCAGGAGGCCGTGTGTGCAAAGAGGGGTTTCTTCGGGAGAACGGGGGGCTGGCGGTCAGGAAACTAAGGGCCCCTCCCAACAGCGGCCCAGTTCTTCCCCGTGGAGTTTGTTGTTCCTTCTCTGAACCTCAGTGTCCTCAGCTGTGAAATGGGGGCTCAACCCTTCAATCTTATCTCCTAGGACTGTTGTAGGAAGAAAATGAGTCAATGCATATAAGGCACTTAATAGACTGCCTGGGACCTGGTGCTATGCCTTCTTATGAAGCTTCCTGCAGGAACTGTGACTGACGGCCACAGGCCAGGACACACCAGGAGTCATCTCCCTGACCATGAGGCCACCTCCTCACTGAGCTCCTGGCTCATCTCTTGCCTCCCCTGCAATCCATCCTCACCCTGCAGCCACTGCGATATCCTTAAAAAAGAAATCTGGTACTATCAGTCCCCTTACCTGACATTTTATCCCAAGTCCTTACCCTGCCTAGTCCAACCTATGCTGACCTCTCCCACATCCATTCTGACTCTACCTCCCTGAGTCCAAGCGTCTGCAGCCCCACTGTGCTCCTCGCCAATACTAGGACACGCTGAGCGTGCTGCTGCCCCAGGGCCTTTGCACCTGCCCCTCTCTCCTGGAACCAACTTCCCTCTATTACTGGATTGTTGGCTGCCTCAGCTCTTTTAGTGCTCAGTTTAAGGCTTATTTCATTTGCAAGAGCAATTGTAATACGTGAACAAAAGGGAAGAGGATGGCAAGGAGAGTCAAAGCCATGGCATCCGGGAGCCGTTGCAGAGCAGGGGCAGTGCAGCCCGGCGGAGAGCTCCTAGGGGCGAGGGTGATGCTGGGCCAAGCCTCCTAAGGGCTGTGGTGCAGAGAAAGGAGCAGAGGCGCTCACGGAGGCTACGTGGGGAGAACCAGGATGCAGGACAAGAGACCCAGGAGAAACCCCGCAGCTCAGCTGAAGGGAGAACAGTCCTGCGCCCTCAGAATTACCCAGGGCTGGGGTCAGCTGCCTCAGCTTTGCAATCCGAGGCTGAAGAACCACGAGACCCGGGAATTCAGCCATTGCAGTTGGCAGGTACAGGGGCGGGGCGAGGAGTTGAATTTGGTAAAATTCCAAACTGGAGCTTCTGTGTTTCCGAACACAGAACATGGTTCCTGGGTGTTGCCTCTACCGGTCCCTGGTGGGAACATAAATAACCCCAAGAAGGGGTGGGGTCATCAGCCCAGCACCAGGCATTTGCAGCTGAGAAATGCTCCTTTGTTCTCTAAGCTGGCTTTCTTTCTCTGAAATGGAGTCTGGCTTCGGGGGTTTCAGAGTATCTCCTGAGATAGGAAGTCTTTGATCTGGGGCACTGTTCTCTCCTGACCAGCCCCTCCCTTCTGCAGGTCCTCCGGGACATCACTGAGGGCAGCGCCCCCTTCGCCCCCTTCCCGGATGGATCTGACAGTGGGGGATGTCCCTGAGGCTTTGGACCCAACTCCAGGAAGCTTGCAATTACCTGAGATGGGGCCGTGGGGGGGACAACCCTGCAGGAGGGGAGGGAAATAGGAAGTTCAGGACAAGGCAGTTCGGGATACCTGTTAGGCCTCCAAGGAGGATGGCTGAATTCAGGAAAGAGGTCAGCCTCTTCCCAGCAATAAAACCTGAGGCATGACCAGGCATAGATGGCACCTAATGCATGAGATTTGAGGTCCTCGCCCAGAGGTGAACCTCGCCCAGAGGTGAATATAGAGAAAGGAGGGTCTGAGGGCTCAGCCCCCGGGTCCTTCCAGGGTATATTGGCTGTGGGAGGGATTAGCACAAGGGGAGGACAGTGAAGACGTAGAGGCCAATGGAGTAGCAGGACAACCAAGACAGTGTGTCCCAGAAACCACTGAGCAAAGCTTTCATCAAGGAGTCAGGGACTGCTATGGATTAAACCATGTCCCACCCCTCACCAAGACAGGTAAGTCCAAATCCCCCCTCCCATGGCTGTGAATAGGATCTTTGAAGACCTTATTAGTTAAGATGAGACCACACTGAATCACAAGACAGAAGGACACAGACACGTGGCCATGGGACAGAGGCAGGGATAGAGCTGTGGACCGCCAGCCAGCCCCTGCCAGAGCAACGCAGCCTTCAGAGAAAGCATAGTCCTGCAGACACATCGATCGTGGACCTTTAGCCTCCAGAACTGTGAGACGAATAAGTCTCTGTCATTTAAGCCAACCAACTTGTAGTGTTTGTACAGCAGCCCTGGCAAACTAAGACACTGACTAACCTGTCAAATGTGGATGAAACATTGAAATAAAACAAGACTGAGGAATGGCTGTTGAGGAGCAAAATGTAGGCCATTGGCATCCTTGATGACAGGTCTTTGGGTGGATTGGTGGGGATGAAATTCTGACTAGTTTGAATTAAAGAGAGAATGAGAAGCTGGTGAAGGGAGGTATATGGTTAAGGAAGAATATTTTTGAAAGATAAATTATACAGAGCATACATGCCTGCAGATTGAAATGGTCTTGTAGACAAAAAAAAAGCAAGAGAGCAAGATGAGAATGGGGAGATAGCATGGCCTATAGGTGAAGGAATGGCCTTAGCTGGGAACATTGGCAACTAATCAATAGAAATAGAAAGGAAAACAGAGATATGGGTAGAGCTGCAGGAGACAAATGTGGTGGTGGGAGTATGTGGGAATTCTCTCTTCTAACTGCTTCTGTTTTGTCCACAAAGTATCAAGCTGAGTGTAAAAGTGGAGTGGACTTGTTGGAAGTTTATGGAGGGAGATGTAGATGTGACATAGTCTTCTAGGAAAATGGGAGATTGGATAGATTTGGGTAAAGTATCAGGGATGCCAGGAAGCTTTAAAGGCTTACTAGAAATTGGTGGTTGTCTATTTAAAATTAGCGTTACTTTGGGTTTTCCTCCAGTGAGGGATAGCTGCTTGGGTCTAGGCAGAGAATGGCCAAGATGTGAGCTAAACCAGGACTGGAGTTTTTCCAAGTAAGTACAATAATGGGGAGAAAAGGGCCAAGATAGATGAAGGTGAGTGAAAGGGATGATTATAATAATGTTCTGTGAAGTCTTTGCTAGGCAGGAGGGTAGTGGAGGTGTAATTGGGATGATGAATAGTAAAAAATAGCCCATAGGTTTTTTTGGTGCCAATGAATTGTTGGCATTAGTATATCATAGAGAATGAACTGGAAATAAGAAAACAGTGGTCTGAGAATGATGTTGCATGAAGCTGAGATTCTGGAGGGATTGAAGTCAAAAGTGGTGATAAAGTCTAAAAGAGAACAGCTAAAGTGGGAGAGAAAGTCAAGTTTGGAGGCCATGGCCACTGTAGAGGGGAGAGAAGATGGTGGCTTGGAGTGGAATGGGGGAAGTGAAGATGGAGAGAAGCATTTGGACTTGAGATATATTTTGTCAGTAGAAAGGACAGGAATTGTTGATTCAACATTTGGCTTGATTGATTATTGTTTTTTGAGGTCCTTGTGTCCCACAGTGAGTTTTAGGAATCAGAAGAAGCCAAGGACTTTGAGAAAGACTTTGACACTCAGTCAATGTTTACTGTTTGACTCATTAAATTAATGAATGAGGGACTGATCAGATGGATTGTGTTCTGGACTTCACATGGCCACTTAAGTGTGGCATAACTTTGAGCCCGACATTCTACATCTCAGTGTTTTTACATTAAAGATTAAAATCGGTCTGCTCACCCCCACAATCTGGAGGGTCAAGTCAGCCCTGGGAGAGTCATGAGGGACCCAGGGGGCATGGGCATTGTTGGGGGAGAGAAGATGGAACGGAATGGTAAAAGTGAACCTGGATATGTCGATGTAATTATGGGAGTCCACATAGTGTAAGTTACATGAGCACAGGCTCTGGAGTCTGATCTCCTGGGTTCCATGCCTGGCTCCAATATTTGCCAGCTCTGAGACCTTGACCATCACTTTGTCTCAGTGCACCACAGTATCTCCAAATGGGGATATGTGTTAATAAAAGGATGGGGTTGTTGTGAAGCTAAATGAATATATACAGTTAAAACTATAGTAAAATATCACTAATTCCTAATATTATGCAACTCCCTTTCCTTGGCACCTGTTTTAGTTTGCTAAAAGCTGATGAAAACAGTATACTGGAATTGGTTGGCATTTATAATGGGGGGTTATTGGATTACTAGCTTACAGTTCTGAGGCTGAGAAAAGTGCCCAATTCAAGGCATCAGGTAATGCTCTATCCATGAAGACCGACTGTGGGCAATCCCGGACTTCTCAGTCACCCAGGAAAGCACATCACGGCATCTACCAGTCTCTGCCTTCTTCTCCAGGCTCCACTGCTTTCAGTTTCTGGCTGCTCTGTTGGGTTTCTCTCTGAGCTCCTGTCTTTTCTCTCTGTGTCTCTCTCCATATTCATCCCATTTATAAAAGACTCCAGTAAGAGGATTAAGACCCACTCTGGCTCATGCCTTACTGAATTAATCCAGTCAAAAGCTCTCATTTACAATAAGGCCACAACCGCCTATAGGAACGGGTTAGCTCTAAGGACATGATCTTTTTTGGGGTCTACAAAAGTCTGAAACTGCCACAGTGCCCTGCTGTGGCTTCCCAATGCCTCCAGCAGAGATTCTACACTAAGGTACATGGTCCCCAGTGGCTTCATAGTGGCAACTGGGAGCCAATGAAGGATTTTAAGCAAGAGAATGACATGATATGACTTAGGCTTTAAAAATATTCTGTTCACTATGGGGGGATGGTTAGTTTTTAATATCAAATACCATTAAGGAAGGGCTGGAGATTTGGGTGTTTTTGCAGTTGGGGCTAGGATTGTAAAATGTGTAGGAACAAAGACCTGTAGAAAGGCAGAGATGCTTCTCACCTGGGGTCTCAGGGTCCTTCAGAATTTGGACCATTTTTCCTGGGCCTTTCATCTCCGATCCCTGCCCCTGCTCAGCTTTATACATATAATTCCCTGAGCCTGACCTCATGCCTTGGTTTACAGGACACCTTTTTCAGGGACATATCCCCACTCCCAGCTTAAACCTTACCTCGTCCAGACTCCTATTCCTCCTTCAAAACTCAGTTCATAGGACCATCTATGAAGACTTCTCTAGAGTCCAAAGCCCAAGTGATTCCCAATTACCCTCTTCATTAGGACCTCTGAACTGGGAATATGTCCCCTAAGACTTAAGATGGTTTTTAAGAGGTAGGGTTGGCCTTTACAACTCACAAGCCATTTTCTCTTTAGCCCTGGAAGAGCCAATTCCCCATCTTTGGGCAGGGCAGGGAGCGAGCCTTGAGTTGGCTTCGTTGGGCATCCACACCCACTGGCTTTTTGGAGACTGTGAGAAAGGAGATGGGTGAACTTGCCTGGGGAACATGAGGCCCTCCTGGGAGGCAAAAGACTTCTTCCTTTCATGTTTCAATGTGGTTTTCAGTCTCTGTGGGCTTGTGGGCAGCCAGGGGGACAGGGTAACAGAAGCCTTCTATCTAGAAGCCTCTATCAGGTGCCCCTGAGAGGCCTGGGGCCTATTTCATGTATTTAATTATATTCCCCCCCCTTTCATTAAAAAATCGGGAATAATGAATTGGGACTGCTGTTTATTATTCTCAAGATTTCCAAAAGAAAAAGAATGCACATCATTTCAACAAAGGGAATATGCCAAGCTGTTGAAGATTCTGCAAGATCTTCTTTGAAATCTATTGCCCACTTGCCGGGTAAGATTCCTAGAGAGGAAGAAGGGCTGTCCCTCTACCCATGCCTCCCGGTGAAGCAGCACCCTAATGATTGGGCTTCTGCAGGGCAGCCTTTCAGAACCCTTCTCCCGGGAAGCAAATGCCCTTTTACGGGGAGAGCCCTAGAGGGCCTTCCTCGTTAAGGCAGAGGGCACTGTGGTGGCCCGGCAGGTGCACATCTGAAGACTGAGGGACAGCCAGCACTCTGCGTCGGTGCCCTGGCTCCCCCACGGGCCGCCGTTAGGGTGATGCCCTTCTCTGCTCCCACCCTCAGTTTCCCCAATTGTAAAATTGCAGTGCCAGCCCACGGGGGCGGGGAGGGATGTCAGTATGAAATGTGCCGGCATCAGCCTTGGAGCTGGCCCAGAGGGTGACCTCCACGACCAGCCAGCACCTGACGCTGTTGTTGGGCTCATGATGACGATTATTAGGTGGCGAGTGAGAGAGGCCAGGACGGGCAGGGTCCTTTGGTGGATTCCTCAATGGGTGTTCGATGCTTCTAGGAGGTGGGGCGTGAATGGAGAGGGTGCCAGCTTCCCTCTCCTCCTCAGCAGTGGGCCCCTCGGGGGAGGGAGCAGGACCTTGTTCCCTCTGCACGCTGAGTTCCCAGGACAGAGCTGGCCGCAGAATGGGTGCTGGAATGGGTTCAACAGCTGTGTTCCCCCAAAAGATTTGTTCCCAAAAAATATGCCTTTGAAGGTGACCTAATGGGGAAATGGATCTTAGCCTATGTAATTAAGATGTAACTTAAAAGGGAGCCACACTGGATTAGGGTGGATCCTACAAATCATGGGTGCCCTTATAAAATCACAGACACAGAGAAGGCTGCCATGGGAAGCTGGAGGCCCAGCTTGGAGGGAGGTGTCCGGATGAGGAATGCCAAGGAAGGCCAGCAGCCATCAGATCTGGCCAGGAGGCATGAGCACCTGGGGCAGGGCCTCGATTCCGGAACTTGCCAGCCTGCTCCCCAGCCCAAGGATTTCCATTCCGCTGTCAGGGGTTACTCTCCAGCAGGGCTGGGCTGCCCCGACACCTGCCTTGTTTCCCTGGCAGTGGGAATTGCCAGCTTTTGTTCTTTGGCAAAGAGGGGCACTGTGTGGAAGGCCAGGTTCTCCTGAGTCCAAGCTCACTTTACAGCACCATTTCCCACCTCTGTCCAGCAGGCACAGTGGGTTAGGAAGTGGGTGTCCCACCCGGCCTGGGTCGATTCCCAGCTCTGCTTTCATAGCCTCTCTAAACCTTATTCCTTATCAGAAAAAAAACGAGACTGATGGTGCTCTCACAGGGCTGCTGTGAGGATCAGATGGGAGAGAAACCCAAACCCCAGAGTCTGGGACACAGCAAGTGCTTAGCTGAAGGCTGCTCATTTCCAGGACTGGGAACCCAGCCCCAGCACACCAACCACTCTTCCCTTCTCTTCCTGGACTGAAGCTCTTCCCAACATTGGAATGTTCTTCCATCCCTCCTCCACAGTGATACCTTCCTGAGATTTGAGTCCCACCCTCTTGGTGAAGCCCACTGGCCCACCTCAGGCAGAATAGATGCCTCTTCCTTTGTGGTAGGAGGTCCTTTTGTAAATCCAACAGACGGTCCTTTATCTGGAATGCCCAGGATCTGGAAATTTCTGTATTAATAGCATTTCTAGAGTTTACTATTTTTAACAGTAAAGCAACCCAATAGTATGAAAGGGTTCTTGAGCATATTAAATAGATATGTGCAGTGTATGTGCACAAAAGCAATCCAACACTTAAACCATTATGACCAAAGCAGGTCTTATGAATGACAAGCATTCACCACCTGTAGCAGTCTGATATTGTTTATGAATTCAAAAAATAGATATTGGATTATGTTTGTAAATTGGTCTGATCCTCTGGGCATATTAGATTGTATTAAATTCAGAGGTTTCACTCTTATTTGATTAAATTATGATCAGGGCTTTGACTGGGCCATATCAGTAGGACATTGAAACAGACCCCTGGAAGAGAGAGAGCCTAATAGCCTACAGCTGACCTTGTGGAGAGACTAGAGCAGCTGAGCCAGAAAGAATTGAGCCCCGGGGAGAAAGACAAAGCCTTATGCCAGCCTGTAGCTGAGCTTGGAAGAACCTGGGACCACAAATCCTTAAGAGAAAGAGGAAGGCAGAACCCTCTTAGACATCACCCGCCATATTGCTCAACACATGGAAAATGACTTTGGGTGAGAAAGTACCTCTTTTAGACTCTTTAGGGCCTGGTAGCTATAAGCTTCTACCCCCAATAAATACCCTTTATAAAACCCAATAGATTTCTGGTACTTTGCAAAAGCACCTCTTTGGCTGACTAATACACCACTCTTGCTTAGGAAGAGCTCACTAGTCTCCTTGCTCGTCTGGAATGCTCCCATCTGAACCATGAGTAGGAAGCACAGGGATTGGGCCTCCATAATTTTGTGGACAGGTGTTTGCAGCTTAGCAGAACATTCCATCAGGATGCACAATTCATCAATGCAATCTTCCTGTCTGTTCTTTCTCTGATATCATTGAAATGTGATTCACAATAAGATAAAAGGTTTTTCCTGTTGTCTCAGAATTTGGAAGAAACCCCAGAGTTGAGGACCAAGGATGATCAGAACCCTCACATTCAAAAGATAAGTGCCAGCACCAGACCAGCAGATAATCTCAAAGGTAGAAGGAACTGCCCAGCAACCATAATCCCAACAGAATATGTAGAAGGCTACTGGGATTCATGGGGGAAGGTCAACTGTGTAGAGAGGTACGTGTTGGGAAACCAAGGGAACTGGGATTCAAGAGAACCATTCTTGTAGATGGGGGAGGATGAAAAGACAGCGATGCTTGTGAAGCTCCACGAACATGAAGCTGTTAGAGCATGGAACACCCCAGAACCAGATACCTGTTTCAGAGACAGAGGCAGATGTCCACCTTTCATCTGAAGTCAGAAGGTGAAGGACAGATGCAGGCCTGGGGTGAAAAGGAGGTGGCGGGGTGAGTGGTCCAAGGCACCTCTGTGGGAAATTAGCAGGTCTGGAGGAGCCCACTCAAGAGAGGTGCCTGTTAGGCATGTGGAACCCAGAGAAGAGTGGCTGGAGGGGGCTACCCAGGGCTAGAACCACAGCTGGGTCCTCCAATGTCAGCAGATGCTTTCGTGCAGGGATGCCACGGGGGCCTCTAAGAGCCAGTTCAGGAGTCAGATTTGGATGCTTGGTGAGCAGAGAGATGCCCACGGCATCCGCTAGAGCCCCAGCCTCTTCTTTCTTTCAACTTCCCTCCTCTTGCCTGCTGACCCTGGAAGGTCCAGAAGGACAGGTGCTCACTAGGACCAATTTCCTTCCTGCCGGTTCCCAAGGCAGAGGACAGCTGGATGGATTGGATGGCTGTGAGGTGGAGGTTTAAATGTTACTCGGGGACCTGTATCACTGCTGGATGTGACTTTATAGCTGTAGGATCTACCAGGGGCAGCACTCAGAGTTGAGGGAGGGGGAGATGAAAACCTGTTCCTGAAGGCAGGCTACTTGGTGATGGTGCTATTCAGTAGAGGCCCCAGGAATGTGACAAGCCTGAAATAGCCACTCAGAATGACTCTACTGTTTGGATGATTCCAGGTCTAGACTTCAATATACTCAAACTCCCACTGTGTTTTAGTATTATTTTTATCTTGTCTATAAATATAACATTTATAACACATAGTATTCTAGTATGACAGTACTTATCACTTTGCAAAGTACATGTTTTTTTGTTGCAGTTGTTCATTCCTGAATCCTGACTTCAGTGCTGTGGCAGTTTGAGATTATTTATGAATCCTAAAGAGAAAAAGATTGTCTGTAGGCTAGTCTGTTTTCTGGGTGTGAGAAGCTTTGACTGTGCTGGAGTCAGCCGAGATGTCCTTGATTAAATTACCTGTTAAGATTCGGGCTTTGGTTCAACCAAGTCAGTGGAGTCCCTGCTCCCTTGCTGAGCTGATGTAAGTGGGTCCTCACTCAAGAAGACAGATGGGAAGAGAGAGAGCTCTGGGTCATGTTTGACCCTGGAGCCCCAGGAAACAATGAGCCTTTCCCCTGAGAGTTTGCAGCTGAAGAGAACAGAGCAGCTGAGCAGCTGAGAAGGCCTGGAAAGAAATGAGCCCAAGGCCAGAGACTGATATAGGAAGCCCTGAGAGACCTGGCAGAGGTTGGTGACCATCCAGCTTCAACATGTGGCAGCTGACTGTGGTGGGAAAGCAGCCTTGAGTGGGACTCTTTAGGGCCTTGTGACTAAGCTTTTACCCCAAATAAAGATCCTTTATAAAAGGCAGCAGATTTGGGTACTTTGCATCAGCACCCTTTTAGAAGACTGATACAATGCTCACTACATGCTACATGCTGGGGTTAAGCACTGGGGACGCAGGTGTGATAAGGGCAGGGGTCTGTCCTCAGTGAGCTCAGGCCAGCAAGGAGACACACCAGCAGTGGGAGGAGTGCCTGGCTACGTGTGCTTTGTGTTTCGGAAAAGAGGTCCTGGACCCGACCTGGGGAGGTCAGGAACGGCTTCCTGGAAGATAGATTTCTTAAGCTGATTCTTTCCCAACAAGTAGGAATTATCCAGGAGGAAAGCAGACCTGGAGGTGGGAAAGCCACTGAGGTTTGAGGGAGCAGACCCACCTGACTGGAACCTGGAATATGATGGGCAAGAAGTGAGAAGAGCTGTGGTAGGCTTCTGGTCTACCCTTATGCCTTGGTCAAGACACTCTGCTCACAGAGGTAGCTTAGTCCCACCTATCATAGACAGAAATAAGAAGACACTTATCATGGTCAGAGGGTGTTACCTAAAGATAACCCTAGCAAGAGTTTGGAGAATGGGTGTTGTGGATAGGGAAGAGAGATAATGGTGATGACTCTAGAAATTGGGAAACAAGATAGATGGTTGTTGCAGCAGCAGTCCAAGAGAGGGAAAGGTACCTGGGCTAAGGATGCAGTAATGAGTGTGAAATAGGTGAGGTTTAGAGGAAGACAAGTCCCATTTACAGAGGGAAAAATAGCTCTCTGAGAGAATAGGAAACATATTCATGGTCATGAAATTAAATTCGATTCATTTCATTCTTACTCCTGTGGTCTTTGGAGAGGAGTAGGTAAGGGAAAAGAACAAAAGAGGCAGAAAAGAGTAGAGCAAAATGAGAAATAAATAGGGTTTCAGTCGACACAGACATGCATTCATCACTCAGCGCACACATTTACTCAGGACCCTCTGTGTGTCCAGCGAAACAGCACTGTGGCAGTTTGATATTGCTTACAAGTTCCAAAAATAGATATTGGATTATGTTCATGAACTCATCTGTCCTTCCAGGCATATTAGATTGTTTTGGATTCAGAGGTTTCACTTTTACTTGATTAAATAATGATTAAGGCTTTGATTGGGCCTCATCAGTAGGACATGCATCCCTGCCCTCTTGGTGGGTGGAGACTCACAGAGAAAAGGCATGGCGAAGGACAGAGTTGGGGGTTTTTTGAGCAGGAGCCCAGGAAGTAAACACACAGGAGAAGTACACAAAAAGAATGGAGACAGCTCCACAGACATGCCAGAGGCCCCCGGAAGAGAGACGAGTCTCAGCTGACCTTGTGGAGAGAAGCAAGCCTGAGACCTGAAAGAATCGAGCCCTGGGGAGAGGCACAAAGCCTAGAGAGCCTGAAGACCTACAGCTGATACTGGAAGAAGCAGGGACCACGAAGTCTTAAGAGCAAGAGGAAGGCTGAACGTTGGCAGCCATCTTGCTCCAACGCACGGCAGCAGATTTTGGTGAGGGAAGTAACTGATGCTTTACGGCCTGGTAACTGTAAGCTTCTAACCCAAATAAATACCCTTTATAAAAGGGAACAGATTTCTGGTGTTTTGCATCAGCACCCCTTTGGCTGACTAATAGAAGCACTGTGGGGGAGATTCACGGCTGAGATCCAAACTCTCTAGTTCCTTAGGATGTGACCATTGTTTTTATGTTATCAGATTTTTATCCTAATAAAGAAGGACAATCCTACCTGGGCAAAGTCTTAGTGTAAATGGGTTTCACAGTCTCCATAGAGCATCCCTTCCCCCAGAGGACGTCAAATGATTTTGAATTGTCAAATCTTAATGCTACTCCCTTGACCCTCAGAAACGGTTTTCCCCCACATAGAGTTAGGTATTTGGAGATAAGCTTCAGGAGCAGCGAGCCAGGGTGTCGGTGTGTGTGGGGGGGACGTCCCACAACTCACTTTGCTAGTCATTACATTTTAATCTCAGTATACTTGCACTTCTAATTGGCATTATAAAATGTCTCTGGAGAGACAAAAGCCCAAAACACTTAATAGCTATAATGGTCCTGGATAAAAATAATGAGTTGAAAAAAACTTGTGCTTAAAAAATATGATTTTCCTTAAAAGGTAAAATCCATTAGAATAAGTGGGACAGAGCCACATTTAATGCACACTTTTTATGGACTAGATGCATTATTGCCATTGCTCTCAAATGGATTCTCAAAACAAGGTTCTGAAGAAGAAAACATCACTCCCATTTTAAAGAGGGAGGAATTGAGTTTCAAGACTCAATGTGTCCAAGGTCAAGCTGCTCGAAAGCAGATCTGTGTGACTCCAAAGCAAATGCTCCTTCTGAGGCATTGTACTGGTTCTAGACCAGGGCAGTTGGACATGGCAGGTTGTTAGTTTACGCATTCAGCCACAGTGGAGAAATTTAGGTTAGATGCAAGGAAGGACTTTCTGATCTTTAAAGATCTCTTATTATTTTGATTATTACTAGAGGGCTTTGGCAGAGCCATTCCTTTGCAAAATGTTTTGTACTATTTTGATTACATTATGCTCTATCAGTATAATAATCACTTATTAAGCACCAGGCATGGTACTATTTTATGTTTGCAAAGATGATCTTTCTCCTAACAAACCCTATTGAAGTGGGCATTCTAATTTCCATTTAAATAATAAGAAACTGAAACTCAGAGATGCCAACTGGCTTGCCTGAGATCACACTGTTTGAATATAGCTCTCTGCCAGAGATCTTGTGTCTGCAACGTTAGGAGGGTCTGAGTACCCATTTCCCTCCCACTGGCAGGAGGATGGATGGAGCGACCCCATCCTTCCCATCAAGCCTTTGTGAGCAACTTCTTCTAAGGGACAGGAATGTGGTGGGGCCCTGTGAATGTCAGGTGCTGGGACCTGAAACATGACATGACTCCTTCCAGCCTTCTCTTGGCTCTGCTTTTCCTTGGAATATAGTTCCTTTCTTCTATGTTCCAGCCTCATCCACCTCCCAGTGACTCTCAAGCTTCCATACCTTATGTTCCATCCACCTAGAGAGAGAGAAGACTCAGTCCCATTTCGAAGATCCAGGGTAAAAATTTGTTGCCTTTTGATGGTGCTCGGGGCTGGGCCATGCTGTTGGGCTCCTGTGCAGATGAGGTGGGAGGTCCCCAAAGAAGTGCTTGTGGAAGGCAGGCAATTCTATAATGACTCAATGCCTGCATGCGCTCGACAATGTCAAGACAGAGCAGAAAACTGTAAGAAGGAAGACGGAGAACACAACAGATCCTACTTCCCAGAGACCCCTCAGAACACCTGCATATGTCTCTTTACCTTATTTTTTTAATGCAGGTTTTGCTATGTCATTGAAACCATATCACTTTTACTAAGTTAAATCCCAGTTGACAGAGACAAATTCTAGATCTCACATAGATGACGTGGTGGTTTGAATTATGTACCCCAATTTATACATGCTCTCGGCCGTACTCCACATTTCTGTGGGTGACCCGGTTATAGACAGGATCTCCTGAAGATGGTACTTTAGCTGAGGCTTGGCGCACTGAATGAGGTTGGGTCTGAATTCAGAGGAGAAAGCTGCAGGGAGGAGCCAAGAGCTGGAAGTCAATGGATCCAGAAGAGAGAAGAGGGACTTTGTTCCCACGTGCACCCCCGTGTGATGAGGACATCCCAGGACCCGGGAGCTCTGGCAGCCAGAACCAGAGCACTGCAGTCTTGGGGAGAGGGCATCGCTTTGCTGACGCCTCCATTTGGGACTTCTCCTGGCCTCAAAATGGTGAGCCAGTAAATTGCAATGGTTTAAGCCAACCCATTACGTGCATTTATCACAGCAGCCAGGATTTGCTGTCAGATAATATCCAGCACTGAGAAGTTCATCAGTCTTCCCAATAACAAACCAAACCCAAAACAAATGACTCAGGCTATCAGTCATGAGTGTAACAGTGGCAGTGTTGGGAGCAGGTGTAGCTCAGTGATTTGAGCAACTGCTTCTACATATGAGGTCTCTGGATCAATCCCTGGTACCTCAAAAAAAAAAAAAAAAAAAAAAAAGTGGCAGTGCCTAAACTTATATAAAGGCAGCTTGCTGGCAGCACGTTGATGCTAATGTGCTCCACCCCTGCTTACACGTGAATTTTGTAACCGTTCTCCTACAATCCCAGCTCCTGGATACAACACAGCCTTCTGTCGATTGTCCCTGGCCCTCTTTCTCTCCTTCCTTCTGAAACTCTAGGTAGACTCTTACACTGGAAGTTTGTCCATTGATTTATACATTCTCATTTACTCCTTCATCAGGCATTGATGCACCTTGAGGTACAGAAACTAGCGCAACACCTTCTTTTTGCTCAAGGAGCTCCAGCCTAGAAGGAAGGAGAATGAGTAATCAGGAAATGCTTACATGGTGGTGTGATAAAGGGAACCCCAGGTGTGCTCGCAGGCATGTGAAACTCTGGAGACCCTGTGGGGCTTTTCGGTGGGGGGGGGAGACCAGGGGCGGGGGAGGCCAGGTGCCGCCCGATGTGGCTTCCGTAGCCAGGACCTGGTAAGCCCCTACTTCTCTTGGTTCCTTTTTTTCCAGTAAGTGAGCACTTGAAACTTCAGTACCAGCTTCCCCCGTGCTCTCCCTCCCCTTGGCTGCCCATTTCTTTCTGCCTCCTCCAGACCCCAAGAAAGGAAGTGATACTGCAGGGGGAGGTAGACCTTGGCCCCGCGTTCCCTCCTGCACCTGGCTCAGCCCGCGCGGCCTGAACGGCGGGCACCCCGTCTCCACGACCTCCAGCCCCATCCACTCCATTTTCCATGCCCGCTCACAGTGCTGGACTTAATGAGTCAGGCCTGCCTGCAACACTTCTGGGCCATTATGCCATTGTCAGAATTGACATTTCACTTTTCCAGTTGTTGAGTTGCCTTCTGTGTGTGTAATTACAGAAAGGAGTTTTTTCCTTTTGGGTCCATTGCTTATTTAATAATGGAGCCACAATAGGAAAATGCATCTAGTCAGTGAAATTAATTACGGGGAACACTTAATGGCTCTGCCGGGGTGTCTGCGCCGAGGTCGCTCTGACTTCAGCAGAGGAGAGAGCTCCGGACCTCAGATGAACAAGGGACTGATCGGGTGATTGGCCTCGGGGGGCAGGTAGATTCCTGGGACTCTGGCCTTGGAGGGGCGTGAGGGTGTGTGCACATGTGGGTGCCGGGTGGGTGTGTGCATAGGCGTGCACACCTGTGTCTGGAGGGCATGTCTGTCAGTGTCTCAGCATGTGCAGGTGCACCTGCGTCCATGCCTGTGGACCTTCGGGTGTACTCGCATGCAGATGACTGTGCAGGCACCGATGTCTCAGGAAGGGAAGAAGTCATTCACGCACGCATTGAGTTACCGACAGCTGAAAGGCTCCTGGGTGCCTACCCTGTGCCGGGTTCCGAGCTAGGGGTATTAAAAAATGAACAAGGTGGCATCTGGCCCTCAAAGAATCCCCCTTCCAGAGCAGGGTTTCTATGTCTCCGCCCTACTGACATTCGGGGCCAGTCCAGCCTTTGTTGGGGGTGGGGATGGCTGGCCTGTGCTTGCGTAGCAGCCCTCCAGCTTGTGCCCACTAGATGACCCTGTTGTGACCAAGGTCCCCTACGGCAACATTGCGGTTGACAACCACTGTTGTAGGGAAAACTGTTGAAGCAGGTAATTTTGGTGGGGTGAAGGGAGCACTTGAATAGAGATAATGCTGCACTGCTTGGGGGGCTGGGGAGAGAGTGGGGCACTCTGTCTTTGTCTGTGAGGGCGATAGCAAGGGCCAGGAGGCTTAAGTGGGAGCGTGGTGTATCACAGGTGACACTGACCCATGGACAAGCCAAGCTCAGAGAACCTGACTCTTACCAGGAGGCTGTACTGGGGTGGGGAGAGCACTGGACGTAGAGTTAGAGGCTCTGAGCCCAGACCCTACACTGCCACCTGCACATGGCAAAGGGGCGAAGGCGCAGGGGCAGCTCATGGGAACTCCAAGCCCCAGCGCTCCCCTCCAGGGTGGGGCCGGGGTAGGGGTGCAGGGCACAGGGGCACAGGGGGAGATCAGCCTCGTGGGATGGGAAGAGGCGGGAAGAGAGAGGAAGCGCCCCTGGTGTCTTTCTGAAATGGACTCCGGATGGTTCATGGCAAGGGAGAGGGATGCCTGGGTCCCAGGCCTGGACGGTGCCTCCTGAGGTCAGACCACCCAGCACCACCTCCCACCTACTGGGGACAAGTGCAGGTTGCGCTAGCGGCTGAGCAAATGCCAGGACCCCCAGCTTGGGTACTGGTGGAGGTTTTACTTCCCTCGGCAATTTGTTAGATGAAATTGCCTAACACCCAAGGGCTGGAGAGTAGCCACCTCTGCCCTCCAGTTATCCTCTCCCCACTTGTGGTCTTGGAAGCTTCTAGTTCAGGCCCTCCATTGGCCTCACAGCTGATTTTCACCTCGGGGAGTGCAGCAGCCCCACCCCTTGGGGCCTGGGGGTGATTCCTGTTTTCCAAATGCTCTGGCAGTGACATCAGCTCTAGGGCTGTGACAGACAAGGTCACCCCAGGGGGGACAGGGCCTGCCAGCCACTGGGGGAAGGGCAGTTTCTCAGGAAGGAACCCCACAGGGAGCAGGGACCAGCCTGTCTCTGTTTTGAGGATTTTTGGGTTTTTTTTGAAGATTTATTTTATTTATTTCCCTCCCCTTCCCCCCACCCCGCCAGCTGTCTGCTCTGTGTGTCCATTCGCTGTGTGTTCTTCTTGTCAGCGGCACCGGGAAACTGCCTCTCTTTTCGTTGCGTCAGCTCTCCTTGTGTGCAGCGCCACTGTGGCCAGGCTGAGCTTTTTTCACGCAGGGTGGTTCTCCTTACGGAGCTCACTCCTTGAGCATGGAGCTCCCCTATGCAGGGGACACCCCTGAGTGGCATGACACTCCTTGTGCGCATCAGCACTGCGCATGGGCCAGCTCCACACAGGTCAGGAGGCCCAGGGTTTGAACCTTGGACCTCCCATAAGGTAGGCGGACACTCTAGTAGTTGAGCCATATCTGAGGCTGGTTTTTTAAGAAGATGTTTGGGGTGATCCCTCTCTGTGCTCTGCCCTCCCCACCCCCAGTAGGTGGACTGGGGCAAGAGAGGGGGCAGACTCCTCTAAGGAGACCCCATGGGGTAGGAGGAGAGATTCTGTTTCCCACGCCAACGTCCTGGGCTCCAGTGGGCAGGCGAGCAAGACTGTGGTGGGTGCGGGTGGGCCCCGCGGGGGCCTGGCAGGTGGTCAGCTCTTGGGGGAACAGCCCCCTTTGGAGCTGCGGGGGTTGTAAGGTTCACCCGGTGTAGCAAAGAGGGTGGGTGGGAGGCGCAGGCCTGGGAGAGACCCGGTCTGTGGGGATGGAGGGCCACACGTCCTCAGGTCTGTGCCCCGAGACTAGGTGCTCAGTGTCGCTTTGAACTCAACAAACAGGTTCTAGTCCAGTCCTTGCTTCTAAGCCCCTGTGTGATCTTGGGAAAGCCTCAGTGTTTCCATCTAAAAAGTGGGGGTTTTAATGCCAACCTTGGAGTGTTTTAAAGGTGCAAAAAGAAAACGAAAATACTCTTTGTAAACTTTAAAAGGATATAGGAGTGTAAGAACAAAAGGTTAGAAAGCTGCCTTTGATTGCTGCTTCTCAAATATTCCAAATGTTAACAATCTAGAGGCTGAAAACTGTCAATTTCCCATGGTCATTGTTTAATTCTGATAGTTATGTCTGCTTTACAAACACACGTTATCTGGCCCAGGAAAGCTATTTTCATCTGGAATGGAAAAAATATAGCTTGAAATATTGTAAATTTTTGCTGTACTGTCCTCTGTACCAATAGAGGTTGTATGAACTTGCTAGAATGTAGCTATCTAGACTAGAGACAGTATACCCAAAGAGAGCCAGCTGGTTAGTGAAGGATAACATTGTCCTTCCTGAGTCAGATTGTTATGGGCTATGGGAGGGAGGCTGCTCGTCTCTTCGTAGATAGCCTAAGCTGTGTGTGCCCTGACTTGTGGGTGTGGGACAGCAAGAGGCTGCAGCCCTGCCCTTGGTGACTATGGCAATGACTCCAGTCCCAGGAGGCAATTTAGCAAAGCAAACTCTATAAACTTTAAATATTCAGGGAAAATGCAAACCAAATGTGCTAAAAGCTTATCTAGAATGTATGAAGTCCATGCTGAAAGCTTACCTAGCATGTGGAAGATATATGCTAATTCAAGCCTGTTGAGCACTGAAATGAAGAACCATTTGGCCCTTCCTTTGTATAAAAGGAACTCAAAAATCTCGTTCGGGGCTTGGATTTTGGAATGAGAAGCTCCAAGCCTGGCCAGTCGTAAATAAATCATTTTTCCTTCCCAAAACTTATTCCTGAGTCCTGGCCTTACTATACGCAAATAATTGAACCTCTTGACTTCTACAACAAGATGGTTTATTTCCCTGTTGTTCTCCCTTAGACACTGGCTAGCACCTTTTTTGGAATCTCCTGTGGGTCTCAGTAGAGCTTGAGGGAACTGGGGGCCTGGGCGGGAGGCTGTGCCTGGGGCTGGCCTGACGGTGGTGAAGGTTGGGCTTGGGGGAATGTATTAGGTTCCTGCTGCTGCTCTAACAAATCACCATAAATGCAGTGGCTTAAAACCCACATGTTTCTTCTGTTATCATTCTGGAGTTCAGAAGTCTAAAATCAAGGTGTGTTTTGGCACAGTGGCATTATTCTGGAGGCTTCAGCACGTTCTTTGGCTCATAGCCCCTTCCTCATGTCAGTCCCATCTTTTCTTTCTGCCATCCTATTTCCAACTGCCAACTCTGACCCTCCTGCCTCCCTCTTCTAAGGACCCTTGTGATGACATGAGGTCCACCCAGATAATCCAGGATGGTAGTCTCCACATTGCAATATCCTTAATGTAATCACATCTGCAAAGTGTCTTTTATCATGTAAGGTAGCATATCCACAGGTCCCAGGGGTTCGGGCATGCACATCTTTAGAGAGCTATTATTCAGCCAACTACGGAAGTCATTTCCAGAGAGCCCTTAGGAGGTAGGTGGCTAAGGCACATAGCCTGGCCTGGAGAAGTTTCTCTGAGATTTAAAGTTCAGACATTTCAGGTCATTCGGCACAGAGGCAGTATCTCCCCCACATCTTGTTTTGCAGCCCCAGCCCCTAGGCACAGCCTTCAGCCAAGACTCTGGGGATGGGTCTCAAGGACCGGGGCTCTCTCCTGCCACCCTCCAAGGTGAAGATCATGCACTGGCCATGAGTTCAACCCTCTGAGGGTTCCAATTTGGAACCTTGACACCAGCTACTGTCATACTCCATCCCCACCCAGCCCGTGGCAGTTTCCCATTTATTCATTTCTTCACATATTTATTCAGGGACTACTCATTCAGTGCCTACTCTGTGCCAGGCACGCTTCCAGGGACTCAGCACATACCAGTGAACCAAATAGGTGAATAATAAATGTCTGGGCAATGAATGCCCAAGTTGGTGACAGGCCACACTTAAAAGTTCTTCATTGCCCATCATTTCCTGACAATTGACAGCTTCTTCTGGACTCCACATTGACTCTGCTGTGTCCTTGCTTCCAAGCTGATCTAAGGCGCTGCCTCCTATCTGATGCAGTCTGTTTCTGAGTCCTTCAAGGTCAACCACTATGTGACCACTGCCTCCTGGTGATGTCCTGGTCCTGGTTTTTCTGCTGCATTCCCAGGGTACCTCACACAGGCCCCTGGGGCTGGATCCATCTTCCTCCAGGAACGACAGGGCTCCCACCTGCTGACCCTGGAGAGGGTGCCAGGATTGAGTCCAGCACCTTCATTGCCTTCAGGTCTGAGCTTTCTCCTACAAAGTTGCTGGCTGGGGGGCTGTGGCTGACCCCCTGGGGAGGGTTCTCATACCAAGTCATGGGCTAAGTTTGCCAGTGGGGAGTTACTGTGCAGTGAGATCTGGGCACCGCAAGCCCAGTTATGAGAATGAGATTCCATTGCTGACGAGCTCTGGTGCAGCCATGGGAGGTCTCTATGCTTTTTCACCTGGGAAATGGGGCTGGTGAGCCCTTCCTTGAATGAACGCCAGGGCACTGGGCCCAACCACTTTCCTAATTGTGCAATGGGCACCATAATGGGTCATGGGGATGATGAGAGCCAACCTGTGTGCTGTGCCTGGTACATGGAAGGCACTCTGTAAGCTGGAATGATGATTGCATAATTATGCTTACTGGCCTCACGGGTGGTCCGTGTTCTGTGACTTGTCTGAGCCTCTATAAGCAACAGGACTCTCTTGGACAGTCCTTGTTGCCCCTTCTCTCTGGGCCCCCCAAAGTTTCCCATAGCCACTTCAAAATCCACTCTGGTTGTGTGTGACATACCTGGGCAATTCTGCCTGGGTTCCAGTTAGGACCGTTTCTATGCATTTGTCTTTTGATGTTTCTGCAAACTCTGTGAGTGACGGCGTGGATTTCTTTCTCTCACAGCATCAGCACCACCACGTGGCACCCAGAATTTGCCTGATCCATGCTCATTAAGGAACCCATTCATTTTCTAGGTCACATTTGAATTCAGCTCCCATCCCTCGACGGCTTGCAGGGTCCCGGCTCTCAGTAGACTTTGCACACCTCGTGGGTCTCATTGTCATCACTGTCATCATCCCCCTGCAAGTTCCAATGTTACTGTCACCATCGGATGGAGGAGGGACTGGAGCCGAGGAGAGAGGCTCCTTCTTCCAGAGGTGGGGGGTGGAGATGAGGCCGTGGGGGGAGGGCGGTGGGGACTCGCTGGGTGAAGCCCCTTCCCCTGACCGGGTCTTGCGTCAGGGACATGCCGAGGTGGTGAGCAGAGCCCACTAAGCACATTTTCCGGGTGGGATGATTTTGGTCTCCTCATTTCTGTAACTGAGTAAAATGCATTTGTTTCCTCATGCTGGTGATCACAGTTTTCATTTCTTCTTTGAAAATGCTTCCGGAGCAATAGCCATTTGAGAAGATTTATCGCTGAAGTGAAAACTCCAAGAAGATGAAATTAGGAAATATCTGCTGGAGCAGAAGATAGCTTCTCGCGATGGAGTGGGCCAGCTGCTTGGGGGGTGTGGGGTGGAATGGGAAGAGATTAGGAAGGGGCTGTGTTGGAGACCCCAATTCTAATCAGAAATCCTTGGCCTTCTCAGAGCCTCAGACCACCCCCCACAAAAAACACACATATTAAAAAGGTCACACATTTCCTATCCTGCTGACCTTATGCTTTTGTTTTAAGGCATAATGGAAGACTATTTGTACCTATAGCAGCTGCACTGAAGCAGATACACTGTATAATCCTAAGAATAGAAAGAAGGGCTGGCCTTTAGTAGCAGGGAAGCTTCTGGAAAGTGGGTGAGGGGTGGAGGCAAGAAGACAACAAGGATGATTGAAGTACTGAGGTGAGAGCTCAGACAGGAGCCAGCCAGGTGAGTCCTGCTCTACCACTGCCTAGAGGCGTGGCCTTGGAAAGGTCCTCACCTGGCTGTGCCTCGGAGGACTCACCTGCCAAATAGGGAGGATGGCACTAGCACCTGACCCACAAAGCTGTGATGAGCACTAAATCAGGGGGTTGTTAGAAAATGTAACCTGTTTAGAACAGTGTCTGCTAGGTAGGAAGGGTTCCTTCCAAGAATGTTAACTGTTATTATGCCAGGATGAAAGTATCGAAGTCAGGCTGATGAGGTAGCCCTGGCTTTTGAGTGATGATTACTTAAGCTCATTTACCCTTAGTTACAAGATTACTATTTAAAGAATATCCAGTATTCTCCAAATTCTCCAAGGTCACCAGAAGACAGGCAGGCCTGGCTCCTGCCTTTAGGAAGTTTTCATTTGCTTGACAGCAGGGATGGAGCAGAGCCCCTGAACTGCTACAAGAGAGGCCCAAATCATGGCATTCAGTAGGAGTGTCGTATAAATAGGGCCAGAAGGGACCTTTGTTAAGATTATTTATTTATACCCCCTCCCACTGCTTGCGCTCACTATCTGTTCTCTGTGTCCATTTGTGGTGCCTTTTTCTGTCTGCCTGTCTTCTCTTTTTGTCTTCTCTTTAAGAGGCACTGGGAACCAATCCCGGGACCTTCTGAGGTGGAAGAGAGGAACTCATTCTCCTGAGCCACCTCAGCTCCCCAGTTTGTTGTGTCTCTTACCATCTCTCCTCTGTGTCTCTTCTTGTTGCATCATCTTGTTGAGCCAGCTCTTCGCGCTGTGTGCGCCAGCTTGCTTTTCACAGGGAGGCCCCGGGAATCCGACAAGGGACCCTCCATATGGTAGATGGGAGCCCAATTGCTGAGCCACACCCGCTTCCCCTTTTGCCAGCTTTTACTCCAACCTTTCCTTAGTTTTCCATTTCGCAGCTGAGAACAAGGATACCAAGATGCTAAGTTCAAAGAAACAAAGCCTGGGGGTGGCCAAAGCAGAACTCCTGCCCTTGGCACCTCCCCTCCTTGAATCACAGGCATTTGAAAAGTTGGTGACCTTTGTCTCAGTTTCCTAGAGCTGCTGCAACAAAGAACCAAAAACTGGGATGACTTAAAACAGCAGCGATTTATTGTCGTACAGTTCTGAGGCCAGACGGCCAGATTGGAGAGGGCCACGGGACCACGTGTTCTCTGAAGCCCGTGGAGTTCTGGCGTGGCTGGCTGGCAATCGGGGCTTAGGTCGCTCTCTGCACCTGTCACACGGCCATCTCCTCACTGACGGGCCCCTGTGACTGTGCCCAAATGGACATGAGTCATATTGAATTAGGACCCCCCAATCCATTTTAGCCTTGTCCTAAGTAACAGCATCTTCTAAGATCCTATTTCCAAAAATAGGGTCACATTCGTGGTTTGGGGAGTTAGGACTTAAACGTGTCTTTTTTGGGAGACACAATTCAAACCATAAAACCCTGTTTTCTAATTATGCATATTGGGGAAGAGGAGGGATAGTACTCCCTGGAAATCATAAATCAGCCCATTCTCCTGCTGTCTCTCATACCCTCTGCTATCAGCAAGACACACTCCAGCATTAAACAGGAAAAAGACAAAAAGAGAGCCTTTCACGCCTTCAGGTAAACATGTCCCTGTTGGAGTCCTTGAGTTTGGTCCCTGTGCCAGTTTGATATTGCTTATGAATTCAAAAATAGATATTGGATTATGTTTGTAAACTGGTCTATACCTGGTTGTGGTTAAATTATAATTAGGGCTTTGATTGGGCCATGTCAGTGGGACGGTGAGTGTCTGCCCCTTTGGTGTGCAGGGACTCACAGAGGAAACTTCATGGCAGAGAGGAGAGTTGGAGTTTTGAGCTGGAGCCTAGGAAATAAGCACACACAGGAATAGAGCAACTGAGCCTGGAGAGACTCGAGTCCCAGGGAGAGACAGAGCTGGTCACCTGAGAGTCTACAGCTGACCTTGTGGAGAGAGCAGGACAGCTGAGCCCGGAGATAAACATGCCCCAGGAAGAGAGGAACCCAGGAAGCCTGAACTTTTGGCAGATGTTGGCAGCTGTCTTACTCTAACACGTGGCAGCACACTTTGGTGAGGGAAGTAACTTTATGGCCTGGTAACTATAAGCTCCTACCCCGAATAAATACCCTTTATAAAAGCCAGCAGATTTCTGGTACTTTGCATCGGCCTCCCTTTGGCTGATGAATATAGTCCCCGATCATCAGAAGAGTTTCCCAGACACTGAGTTTCAGTTGCCAGGCTGAGGACAGCAGGCATGTGGGCCCTGGTGAGGCCCTGGTACCTCGGGGCGGAGGGCAAGGCTCTGGGCACATCCCAGCGAGGCATGGGGAGCTACCCCCCACCCAGGCGGGGCTGCCTTGCCCTCCTTCCCCAAGCCAGCCTGGGGCTCCTGTGGTCCTGGCGTCCATGTGTCTGTGTAGAAGGGGTGCCCGCCCCTGCCCTCCGCCCCTCCTTCTCATCGTGTAGAGGAGATTAGGGCACAGGGAAGGGCAGCTCTGCCAGGGACTGTTTCCAGGAGTCTGGCCCGGGGTTCACCAGCCCGCCTGCCCTCCCAGCAGCCCACTGGCTGCAAGGCTGTGTTAGCACACACCGGCCCCCACCCCTCCTCACTCCCCGCCCCTCACTCCTCTCCTCGTTGCCCCCTCTCTTTGCCTCGATTCCCCCCTACTTAGCCATTTACCTTTTCCCATTTCTCCCTTCTCTCTTTCAGTCTTTTTTTGCCCTTCAGATGTGGTTTCTCACAAAAGAGGACCATGGAATTGGCTTTCTACGTTTGATAATACAGTGACCCTGGCACAAATATCAAAGAAGGCGTCATAAAGTTACTCAGAAGAGGCAAATTTGTGATTATAGAACACAGAGCTTTCTAGCAAAAACAGAAGTCCTTGAGTAAAAGATGAAAGCTTTGACAAATCAGTTAAGTTAAGATAAATTGAATAGTAAAATAAATTAAAGCTATGCATACACACACATATAACTAAAATATTACTAAGTATTTAAAAATACTTATACACGTTTACTAAAATGTTAAGATACTATAGTCCACAGGTTCACTAAAATGCCAATGGTAATTTTTACATCTGAAAACAGCAAAAATTTATTACACAGTGAATATCCTTTTAGCACCCCTTGTACTCTGGAAACATTTCAGGAGCTTCCTCTGCTGAGGTCCAGGGTAGGTGTTTACAAATTTGCTTTGTACTAATTAGTGTCTTTATCAAGGGTTTCCAGTTCTCTGCCTTCTGGTAAGAGTTTGCCTCCTAACCTTCCTTGTGTTAGGTGTGGTCATGTGGCTTGCATTGGCCAATCAAATGTGGGCAGAAGTGGCATGCGTCCAGTCTGGACGGAGCTTTCAGAGCCAGTGCGCAATCTGCCATGTTTCCTTCCCCCTGCCAATCATTGGTCAAGTAGCATATAATGGCTGCCCCATCAGCCTGGTCCTGGAGAGATGATGAGGTGGGGCAGTGCTCCCAGCCAAAACTCGATGGACCTCTAGCACAAGAGAGAGGTAATTTTAAGCCATTAAGGTTTGGGGCTGCTTGTTACATAACATAACCCTATCTACTGTGACTGATACAAAATATGATGCTTTTTAGCAGACACCGGGTTTCTGTTTTATGAGTCTGGCTTCATCACATATTTGTTGCCTCGATGGCTTCTTGCCCTTCCCCCCGCTGCCCCTGGCTTCCCTGGGGAGCAATCACACAGCTTCAGGTCTTTGCACACCTTGCCCTCCTTCCCCCATCCTAGCAGTTAAGGGGCAGCAGTATTTGGACTTGTGTGTACTTTGATCATTTCCTCCTCAAGGTCTCGCTGCAAAAATCCCAGACCTCAATCTCCTCCTGTTGTGGTGGTGGTTGTTTTCCCCTCAACACACTTGACCCTCAGTGTTTTTGAAAGCAAAGAGTGGTAAAGATGCATATGTTAAATATCCCCTGATGGGAATTTTTAAAAATTTGTAAAGGGTTTTCTGTGGCTTTTCAGTTTCCCGGAGAGGCTGACTTCCCAGGGCTGCACTGTGTTTCCCTAAGCACGTTGAGTAAGCAGCTTTTTTTACCCATCAAAGATGTTCTGGTTGAGTCAGGGGCATAGAGATAGCTCCAGCAGTTCAATAAATGGCGAACCGATGTTGGGGACGTTTTCAAGAGGTAGCTGTCCTGGTGGAGATGCCCCCAAGCAGAGCCTGGCAAGGGGGCTTGTGTGGAGATGATTTATTTGTGAGATGTCCTTAGAGAGCAGGAGTGTGGAGACAGGGAAGAAGGAAAAGCCAAGAGGAGGTCGTGTTATTGAGGCTGCTGCTACCTGCAGTGGGGGTGCCATGCTTCCCGGAATTGTCAACGGGAACGGCTTGGGCTCTTGGCTGCTACCAGGGTACCCCCAGGGTTGCTTACCCCCCTCCGCGACAGAGCTGCACTTGTCCACAAGCCAAGCGGCTGACGTAGGAGCAGTGCACCTGCACTGGGGCAGAGAGCGAGGATGCGCTGTTTGCCCTCGAGGCAGGATTCTGCCGGCACTGAGTGATGTGAAGGCTCCACACCAGCTCAGCTGAAATCCGCGGTGCGACTGAGAGTGCGTGAGTCAGAGTAACTGTTGTGTCTGCTCCAATACGCTGATGCAATTGGCAGTAAAAAGTATGTGCCGGTACTTTTATACAGCACAGCCTTCCTGGAAAGGCGAGCGATTTGTCAGCCCTGTTGTTGACATGAGGTGGGAAGTGTGTGTTCTCTAGAAGGTGGTATATTTACCTTCCATTGACCTCTACATGGGAATCATCAGATACTAACGAGGCTCCATCCTTTTGGGGAAACTGAGGCAATGTACCAGACTTTCCAGGCACCCTTTTCCTGGCATTGTCTTCAGCATGCCAGCCACCTGGTGTGACCTGGTCTTGGGGTCCTCCTTCCTCCCCCACAACCCTGGCAAAGCGTAGTTGCTCAGCGCAGCCCGCACGGGAGCCCCAGGTAAACAGCCTCCCCGGGCGCGTGGGGTGGCAGGAAGCTGGTGGGACCTGGAGAGGTGTTGCCTCCCCACACACCGTGTCTCAGCAAGGCAGAGAGGAGTGATGGGATTGCTGCTGGCAGGGGTGCTGGGTTCCTGCTTCTTTTCTCAATGTGCCATCTGTAGGAGCGAAATTGATTTTTAAAAATAAACAGGCTTTGTGTAAAATGTATACATATGTATGGTGCCATTATTAGGCTTTCCAAATGTTTTTCTCCCCCTAAAGAATTGTCAGAAACCTTGTGCTGGCTCTCTGCTGATAAGCAGGGGCTCCCGACGGGGTGGGCCGGGAGGGAGGGCCTGAGGCCCGCCAAGCCTTTCCCACTACCTGTTGAGCTCCTCCGCCTCAGGCCGTGGGGAGCGGGGAGAACCTCGAATGACCGAGGGTCCCCTGGAGAAGCATTTAACGAGGTTTTCCAGGCAGGCAAAGAGCTGCGGTGCTTTGTCCTCTCCGATCAAGACAGCCAGACGCAGAATCTGACCACTGACGCGCAGTTTGGCACGTGGGTTCAGAGCAGCACTGGTGCCAAGCCCCGCGGCGTCCTCGGTTGACCACAGCTTTAACGTGGGCGACTGACATGATGCAGCTGCTTCCCAAAGCACAGTAGGCAGGATTCTCAGATGCACGCAACCACCCTGGTTCCTGTGTGCTCTCCTCCCCCTGAGTTTGGGTGGAATCTGTGAGAGTGATAATGTCACTCCTGTGACTTTGTCATGTTATAAGACACAAAAAGATTTTGCAGGTGTCATTAGGGTCCCAAATCAGTTGACCTCAAGAAAGAGAAATCACTTGGGTGGGTCTGACCTAATCAGGCGAGCTCGTGAACACTGGGTGTAGAAGGGGCCCTTGCTGGCTTGAAGACGGAGGGGGCCATGTGGCAAGGAATGTGGGCAGCCTGTAGGAGCACAGAGTGATGCCCAAAGCCAGGTGGCAAGGAAAACCCTTAGTCCTATACCTACAAGGTACTGAATTCTGCCAAGAACAAGGCTGAGCTTAGAAGCAGACTTTCCTCCGAGTCCCTCGACAAGAACTCAGGCTGGCCTCCCCCTTGATTTCAGCCCTGCAATGCCCAGAAGGGAGAACCAGATGCTCTGTGCAGCCTTCTGACCTGCAGAAGCGTGAGCTCAGAATGGGGGTTTCAGCTGCTATGGTTGTGGCCATTTGTTCACAGAGATAGAAAATGAACATGCGAAGCATGTACAATCTTAGGCTGCATTAACAGAAATCTGGGTTTCTGCTTGGTTTCTGCTCTAGAAGTCACACTTTTGGAAGCGGCATCCAGATTAGAGAGTGAGGGAAGAGGGGTAGGGTTGGAAGGTGGTTTTCAGTGGGAGGGCCAGAGGAGCAGACACTGCTGAAGTGGAGAGGAGCCACCCAGGAGGCATGCTCCCCGGCCGCATAAACTGAAGGTCTGTTACAGGACAGAGCACGAACCTTGTCCTGCCTTCTCCAGATGTGTGCCTGGGACCAACAGCTGTCAGGAGATGCCGGAGGACCCGAGCATAGTGCATCCAGAGTGCTTCTGGAAGGTTCTGAGGCAGCTCAGCTGCCCTTGTGTGGCCATCCTCAGCAGTCTCTGGACTAGTGCCCTCTGACTCTAGAATCTGCCCCTAGGCAGTGCCAGCTCCGGCCCGAGCAGAGCGAGGGATGGATGGGACTCCTGCCCCCTTTGTGAGTTCTTCGCTTGGGCTCAGTGGTGCCCAGAGATGATGGTGAGGGGCTCTCCTGACATCTGCTCACAGGCCCTGGCTCCGTGGAACTCTGCCAGACCAAGGGGAAAGCACCTTTGAAGCAACCCCAGGCTCACTCAGGTTGTCCCTCGAAGGCCACCAGGGCTGTGTTGCCACATCCAATGCTTTATGCCTTATGCCTGGCTCTTTTCTTCTCAGGGAGAGTCCTGAGAAGAGTCTTTTTCCAGGAGAGTCCTCAGACTTCAAGAAAAAGAGGCTTCTGGAAGCCTCCAGACAAAGCTGACCCCAACCTTGAGCTCCGACTGGAAAGCCTGCAATCACACTTTGCAATTACAAAGTGTCTCCTTATAGTGTCACATTAGACAGAGCTGGTGCTCCCCAGTGGATGGGGAGGGGGAGGCCACCGTGGGGGGTCAGGTGTTGTGGCCAAGGCAGCATAGCTAGTTAAGGCTACTTAGGGCTGGTTAGGGCTGGTCAGGGATTGCGCTCAGGCTAGAAGCCACAGCAGGATCTTGGGGAGATCATTCTCTTGCACACTGCAGCCTCACATGCTGAGCAACAGTGCCTTGGTTGCTACCACTCTCAGACCCGGGCCAGGACCTCTGGGCCATGCCCTGTACCACCTCCTTCCCCAGCACAAATGAGGATTCCATGAGCCTCAATGAATGTGTCCACCTGGAGTGCACCTCCCACCTTCTAGAACATGGTCTGGACACCCAGGACATCACAATTCCTTGACCAAACCGTCCTGAACTTGACTTTAGGACCATGTAGTTCTTCTTGCCAGGCACAACCTCCCAAGGGCAGCCTGAGCAGCGGGTACATTCACCCCTCAGGCCCAGCGAGGACGGGGAGGCTGCCTGGGGAGGGGAGTCTAGATTGAGGGGATGGGGTGGGGTGGGAAGGAAGTCCAGCTCAGGCTTCATGGTATGGGATGGGAAGGCAGGGGGCTGGGGAAAGAGAGGAGGAGCTCCCGGGAGGCTGGGAACCTCATGAGCATCTCTACCGTAGGGCCCTACGAATGTTGGGGACCGATCGGTCTATCATTTACTATCTATCTATCTATCTATCTATCTATCTATCTATCTATCTATCTGTCATCTATCTATTTAATCTATCTAATCTACCTATCTATATATTTAATCTATCTAATCTATCTATCTGTCTATCATCTATCTATCATTTCTGATCCATCCATCTGCCTGCCTGCCTATTATCTAGCTATATATTTTTGCCTCCCATCCCTCCACCCTCCCATCCCTCCTTATTCATCTACATATTCCCTTTGAAAGAGTCCAGCTCACTCAAGAGGAGAGCTGATTCCACATCTCCCAACACTCACTACATCCAGGCTGTGGAGCGTGGCCCAGGGCCCATTCCTCCATCTGCCCAAGATGGGATCAAAGCAGAGCGGGGCAGGGCAGGGCAGGGCTGAGCTCCCTGGACCAGGCCTGTCCACAGCGGAAGAAAGGAAAGTCTGGAGGATGCCTGAGGCCTGGGGCAGAGCCAGGGAGGCCAGAGCTCCCACGACACTCTCTTCCTTCAGCCTCTGGGAGCCCTCGGGCCATCCTCTAACCTCATTCCACACTCAGAGTTCAAATCCCGAGGCCTGCAGCCTGCTTTGTAACTAAGTTTATTGGCCCCCGGCCATGTAGGCAGGTCCTCATATGGTCGGGGCTGCTTTCCCACTGCAACAGCAGGGCTGAGTCGTGGGAACAGAGACTGCGTGGCTCAAAGAGCCAAGACAGCTTACTGATCCCTGCTCTAGCCCCAAATATCCAACCTCTCTGCAGTGTCCTTGGCCTTCCCGTGAGCCCCGCCCCTCCCAGCCCACACCACAGTCCCCCTTTTCACCCTTCTTTCTCAGGGGCCCCTGTCATGGGAACACCATCTCCCCTCGTCCATTTGTCCAGACCAGACACTGCCCAGTCATCTTCGACTGGTCCCTGCTCCTCCCGCCAGCCCCTGCCCTGTCCCTAAACCTCCTCCGTGGCCCCCTCCGTGCCCTGGCCCCCAGCCTCAGCCTTGGGTCTCCTGGAGCTTCTGCAACAGCCGCCTCGGCTTCTCCTGGCCCCTGCCCGTCCTCTCCGGTCTCTATCCTTAAGCACACGCCCTCCAGCAGCTCCCTCTGCGCCCCGTGCTCGCGGGCCTCAGCTGCGCATCTCCCGCTGCCTGCATGTGCCTTCTCTCCAGACCCTTTCCTGTCGGGTAACTCCAGGGGACCCTTCTGTCCCTCTGATGGCAGTGCTTTCCCTGGAGAGCTTCCCGGGGTCCTCTGGGGACGCCACGATGTGATATCACAACTGTTTCCCACCCACCTCTCCACTAGTCAGCGCCATGGGGGGTGTCCTTCTGTCTGTTTGCTCACAAGCATTTTTTGAGTAAATGAAAGTGTGAGGAGCAGGGGTTTGGCCCTACCCCACCCGTGGGAGGCAGATTTTGTAGAGGAGCTCAGGTGAAGAGGAGGCTGGAGGCAGGACGTGGGCCTGGCCCGGCTGCTGTACCGGGGACAGAGGCCAGGCACTTGGTGGTAGCCCCCGCCTGCCCCAGAACCTTTTGTCAGAGTGGCCCTCTTCTCACCGCTGTACTGACCACCCTCTGGCGTCTCGCCCCTTCCCTCTCTCCCCTTTCTTCAGCTTCCTCAGCCCTTCTCCTTCCTTTCCCCTTCTCCTCTCTGCCCCCTCCCCTCCTTGCCCTCCTCCTCTTACTCTTTGCTCCCCTCCCTTCTCTCCTTCCCCCTGAGTCACCCACTTCCCATCCTTCTCCTTGCCATCGCCTCATCTTCTGCCTTCCTTTCTCCCTTCCCTCCCCTCCCCTCTCCCCTCCTTTCCTGCCCCCACCCCTTCCTCCTTCTTTCTACAGCTGGATAGTATTGAAGAAAAGGGTCCCCGTTCCTGTGTAACTTGCAGCAATTCTGTCGCAGTCAACAAGCCTCCTTAGCACGCCTGGAGCCACGCTGTCATTGTGGGGTGCTCCTGGGCGGAGGCCCCGCGCCGCCGCGGTGGAGTCATGGCCTTGCTTTGTGGTGGGCATTAGCCATGGTCCATCTGAGTCCTATGCAAGTCAGACTGTGCAAGGCACTGTGAAGAACTGGGGAAAAAAGATCTAATGCGTGGCCTACGACCCTCAAAGGACTTGCAACCCATGGCAGGGAGGGGGGTAAAACTAGAAACACTGAAAGTTCAAGGCCATCTCTAAAGACAGCATCCCTTCTGCTCCCCTGCCCCCAGGCCCACATGCCCATCTCCTGCTTGGTTTCTTCTTACGGACTTGGTACATCTTGGGACTTTAACAGCTAGACTTGTACAAATTTCCAGGGCCCACTCCTGTGCCAGAACTTCGGGGGAAGGCATGTGGTTTTCTTCCCAGTTTTATTGAATCTCCACAAGGCGTGTTGGTTCCTTTTAGCACGGGCGGTATCCAGGAATTAACAAATGAGTGAAATGAGCTTCTCGGCACCGTAGTGAGCACACAGGACATGGCCTCTGAGTGGTCTAGTGGGAGGGCAGAAGCCTGTGGCCACCACCTCGCCAGGTGTCACGTGGCCCACACTTGACAGCGCCAGCATCCTGTGGACGAGGTGCCCGCTCTCACCTTCCCAGCTGGTTGGTGGTCAGAGGGCCAAAGACTGGTCAAGCCCAATGCTGTCTGGAACACCCGCTTCCCACTGATGCTGGTGTCCCTTTAATGGTTGTTTTGTTACCAGTTTTCATTAAATTTTCTTTTGTTGGGAAATCTTGGTGTGAAACAAAAGAGAAAGTTAAGAAATGGTGATCACACTGTAATATTTCCCCCCTTTCCAGCAAACACCTTGCTGACACCTGGCTATGCTGAAGCAAACAGCCGCCCTGGCCCCTGCCCAGTGGATGCTGTTAGCACCAGACAGACAGACCAGCCTAGCAATTAGCACCGGCCACCTCGGTGGCCGCCAGGGATGGCACGTCAGTGAGCAGGCGGCTCCTGCCCCCCGTCCGGCAGTGCCACCGTTCTGATGTATTCTGAAAGATAATTGTGGGAGGTACAGTGAGCATTTTTAACTGTTGCTTTTTTGTTGTTGTTGTTCTTGCACAGAGACTCAGCTGCAGCACTGTTGCCCTGTAAAGAAAAAACAAAACAAAAAAACCTGGGGCAATTCTCCTCTCACAAGTGGCTGCAAGAAATGCCACACTTCTCAGCCCGCAGACTCTGAGGAGAGACTGTTGTCTGTGTGGACCGATTTCAGCAGCTTCACTCTGTGTGTGTGTGTACATGTATATATAAGCACATATGGACATAGAATACACATGGATGACTGCATCTATGTATTAATTAATAGGTGATATGTAATATATGGGTATCTTCAGAGATTTATTTTAAGGTATTGACTCATGTGATTGTGGACCTGGGAGTCCAAAGTTTGTATGGGAAGTTAGCAGGCTGGAAACTGAGGCAGGGTTTTATACTACAGTTTTGAGGCAGAAATTCTTCTTCTCCCGGAAACCTCAGTTTTTGCTCTTAAAGCCTTCAGCTGATTGGTCGAGGCCCACCTGCATTATCAGGGGCAATCTTCTTTACTTAAAGTCAGTTGATCATAGATGTAAACCACATCTTCACAGCAACATCTAGGTTAGTTTTTTTTATTAAATAACTGGTTGCTGTAGTCTAGCCAAGATGACATGTACAATTAACCATCCCATCTCAGCATTCCAACAATAATGACTACGAGTTGTTTAGAATGAATAGTGGTTTCAAAATATTCTTCTGGACCCCTCTTTTTTGGGGGACCATGAGCTATAAAGGAATGCCTATGACACAGGCAGCTTAATTTTGGGGAATCTGTTGGTTTTTATTTTACTTGAACCGTTATACTTCAGAATATTTTTAGGTTTCCTGAAAAGTTACAAAGATACTACTGAGCGTTCCTGGAACCTGCCCCCAGTTTCCCCCCATTCACGTCTTACATCACCACCGTACAGGGGCATGCACTCCACTGCAGACTCCAGCTGGAGTTTCCCAGAGTCCACAATGTCCTTTTTCTGCTCCAGGATCCAATGCAGGACCCCGTGTTCTACCTAGTTGTCCTATCAATTTACTGTTTTCTGATCTGAGTCTTCCTTTTTCTTTCATGCTCTAGACGGTTTTGAGGAATGCTAGTCAGGTTTTCAGTAGAAGGCCCCTGGCTTTGGGTTCATCGGATGCTTTCTCTTGATTAGATTGGGGTTGTTGGCTTCTGAGAAGAATGTAATAGAGGCCAGTTGCCGTCTGGTTGCGTTGCGTTGGGGGCACATGATGCCAACAAAACATCCCTGGTGATGTTAGCCTTCAGCACCTTTTCAGGGTGCTTCCTGCCAGGTTCCTCCAATATAAAGTCACCATTTGTCTGTCTCTGCACTTTCTTCTTTGGAAATAAGCTACTGAGTCTAGCCTACAGTGAAGAGGGAAGAAGTTAAGCTTCATTTCTGGGTGGGGATGTATGCATACATTATTTGGGATTGGGGGAACATTTATAGAATTTAATTGGAATTTTGTAGGGAAGATTGGGAAAGCCTGTTTTTAATGGCAGATCTGTTACTGGTCATCTCCAGACTGTAACTAAGCTTCTCTAGGCTTCTATAAAATGAGACTTGCACAAGATGACTTCACGGTTTGCCTAGCATGCCCACCCAGTGTTTAGCCTGTGGTTGGGACAACGGATTTGAAATGAGAATGATTGAGATTTGGGTTCTACCACGATGGCCTAGTTTTTTAACCTTCAGTGGCCTTGTCTGGGAAATGCAGTGACATCCAGATAAGACCTGCCGGCCCTAAGTGGCCCTAAGTACAGAGCTTGGCATGTAGAGACGTTCTGTAATTTTAGCTATTATTTTCACCAAATGGAGGCTTAATACCATGCTGGTCGAAGTCAGCAGTTAATGGTATCAAAAGAGTTCAGAACTTTCTTTTCCTGCCCATGTTTTTGAAAAATAATTTAGGTCAATTTGCAACCTTGTCAAGATATGACACCTACAAGAGGTATTGAGGACACCACATTTGGCCTTGCAACCGAGTGACAAAAACAGAGCCCATGTTGAATGTCATGTAAATGGCTTTGGTCTGGACCAGCTCCACCATCAAGCAGCAGAATGCCTTTCAGGCCATGCCTCAGTGTCCTCTTCCATCAAACACATATACCTGTCACAGCCCATAACACAGTAGCCAGCTTAGGGTGAACCATCAATTTCTGAGCTCCCTAGCTGACCCACCCATCAGTGATTGATTATTGCAAGAGAACAATGGGTGCACAGCTGTACATTCTTCAGAGGCACGAAGTACACTGAGATTTGAAGTGGCGAGCTGAGTTTATGACAAAGTGGTTTGATTTCAGATAATATAGTTGGTGTCCACACTAGAAACAGGCAGGTAAGGACTGAGAATGATAATCATTTCCCAGTGAAAATAAAATAGATAAATGTGAAGAACATTAGATAAAGCTAGTTATGTCAGTTTAGATTTATTGTTCGGTGGTGGGAAAGTTGTGGTAAAGCTGGCTCACTCTTAATGCTGATGTGTTGCAAATGAGAAAACTCTGTTTAGAAAGAAATGTATAAGTAAGTTTATACAGCAAGTTGCAGGACTGTCCATTGACTTTGATCTGGTGAACCCATCCAGTGGGACTCAGACCTAAAAAAATATATCTTAACTGAGGAAAATTATAATATGCATGAAGTTATTTATCATTGTTTCATACACAATTATATAAAAGTAAATTATCTCATGGGAATGTCTAAATGTTTACGAACTTTCTCTACCCTCTACTTCCTAAATTATTCAATAACTTATGTTAGTTACCAAAAGTCAAGCAATATATGAAGTAGGATAGATGGCTTTGCGAGCATAACAGTAGCCCCCGACATGCCTGCCGTGCTTGGAATAGTGGAAGCTTATGAGCATGTGGGCGGATGCTGGAAGGGAATGTGCAGAAGTGAAAACACGCTTCTATTAAGAAAAAAAAATAGAGAGCAACGACGTAAAAGCTAAACAAGCCTTCTTTTATTTTAAGTGTCCAAGCACATCTTTCAATTTAAGAAGAACAGGAGTAAACGTTAGTCACATTTCTCAATGTTTGGAATAAATACCCCACAGTTTTCCACAAACACCTCCTGCTTTATAGAACTGTTTTCCCAAACTCCCTTGGCCCTTATGTGACCCTCTAAGCTCCTAAACAAAATAATACAGTCAACAGAACCGTTTTTAAAGGGAGAAGAGAAACAATTTCAGGACTCTGTGTAAGGAGGCAAAGAATGGCTTTTTTTTTTTTTTAACTTTTCATTCTTCAGCAGCTTGTTAGAGTTTCAGGGCCTGTGCTAGTGAAACCTGAGGGTGACAGGCAGTAAAGTGAATCTATTGCTACCCGGGCCCTTTAATGAGCGCATTGATCAGCAAAGAGGAGCAGAAAGCACAGGCCGGTGACACCTGAACGAATATAAATTTAGCCCCGACGGCAGATCTTCCAGCCGTCTGCCGGTCCCACGCTGACAGCACTAGAGAGGAGAAAAAGGCAATTTTGGTCTCCGGTCTTGATTTTCTTCAGGCTGTTGGCAGTTTTAAGAAGAACAAATTACAGCCATTTTACCTCCAAAAGCAGTGGGAACTTGTCAAGGATTTCCTCCCTGGGAGTGACAACTGGGTGTAAGCCTCCTCTGTACTGATTTTGCATCTGAAATCCCTCAGTGTGACTTGAGATGGAAGCCCTTGCTAGCCAGGAGAGGTGTCCAGAAATTGAACAGGCTGCTTCACCAGGGAATGAGTGCCCTGTCACCGGAAGAGCTTAAAGAGTGGGAGCAGTTTGGCCAGCTGTCAAGACGGTCCAGAGGGGTTCAAGCTTGGAAAAGAGTCCTGGGGAACGGTGGAAGAACTGGCCCTGGGTAAGTGTTCAGATTACGCCAGTGCTGCTCCTCTCTCGTTCTAGAAAAGCAGCGGTTTGTGGAAACTGGTAGATGGTGTTTTGGATTCTGATGTCACTCTTTATTGTGGGACATTGGGCACCTCACTGCCCTGGTCCATGGGCACCCAAGTCTCTCCATTCATCGATGGGACTTGAACTACTACCTTACTCACGGCTTGTCTTGAGAACTTCAGTTCATAATGCATGAGTGGGACGCGCTCACTCCAGAGTGGTAAAGTATAACATGTCCTCAAAAATATTATTTTTATTATTATCGCTATTATTTTTATTTTTGTTCAGTAAGTTTTCTCCAGACTTTATCACATTCTGTTTTCTTCTTGGGTGCCTGGCCCTTTCACCCACGTGATCTCACTTAAACCTCCTAACAGCCATAGAAGGTACAGAGGATTACTCTCCAGAAGACACTGAGGTTCAGAGGGGCAATGCCGTCTTCAAGGTCACACAGCTCCCTCCCGGAGCCATTGTCTTCACTGAGGTATCACACATCAAGTACCTAGCGTGGCGCCTGGCACAGAGTAGAAGCTCAATAAAAAATGAGGGCCTCCTCGGGGGTAGGGGCTAGAGCTGGGCTCCATCTCCCTGCCTCATCCGCGCCCAGCACATCGGCCCCTCCCCGTCCTGCTCTGAAATGCTATTTCTTGCTCACCTGTTTCCCCTCCATATTCAGGCTACTGACGTTTCGCTCTTTTCTCCTCTTTCTTTCCCTCTAGACTTTGGCACATCAGCACCTTTTGATTTCTGCAGCCTCTTCAGAAGTATTTTTGACACAAACAATAGTCCCAGCGTTTGCCTTTTTAAGAGGCATCAGCACAATGTGAGCAGACACGGGTGACTCATCTTGATCATCGCCTTTAAGCGAGTCACTCTGAGCCTGGTCTCGACAGGGTTCACTGGGCCATGAAACCCACTACTATTTTTATGCCTTTTAATCTATCTTTTAACAGCCTCCTTGTTTAAAGGTCTGGGCCCTGGATTCCCAGAAAGCGTGTTGTAGAGAGCAGTGAGGACAAAACTGGCTTGTCTTGATCAAAGGCTCGAGGAGACCCAGTCTGGGGTCCTTGTCACCGCACAGCTCTCCTAACGCTTCTTCCAGGGCTTCCTTTGGTAATGCCCCCAGCGGGAGCTCCTCTGACCGCTTGGCAGAGGTTGGTTGGCTTCCTCCGTTTGGATAACCGCTGAGCGCTCCAAAGAAGGCTTCAGAATGTCTCCTGAGGGTCAGGGTTGCTCTCTTGAGTCTGTTTTTGGAAGGTCATTGTGGAAGGGAGTGTTCAGGGTGACTGTCACCGCCTTCGGAAAGCCTTCAGGCCACGCAGGGATAGTGGCTTCTCTCCTGGGTTCTTTCGGCACCAGGTGCCTGTCTTTGTGGTTGTATCCTATTTAACGTAACGAACACTCGTTGAGGATTTACATGAGGCACTGCATTGCATTCGTTTCAGTGTCTTTCTTTTGGACTATGCTGTGACTTCTTTTTCTTATTCGGGGTATAGAGGGAATGCAGCACTGTCATCCTCAGACTCAGTTCTCCTATTCTCTGGAGATCCCCAGACCAAGAGAACTGCACATGCAAGAAAGCTAACCAAATGGGAAACCTTGTTTTATCAAGAGAAGAGCTGGCCAAGCACCATATATCCCTCGCTGCTGGGCTTTCTGGGAAAACTGGGTTGGAGAATAGGATGTAGGCTTTCATCCCATGTGGGTGCTCTGACCTCCTCCAGCACCCTAACCTTGGGACCCATGTTCTTTGTCTGGGCCCCAAGAGGGGCTCCGAGACCTTGAAAATCACCAGCAGAGTTTATGATGGACAAACAGGACCCCGAGGGGTGAGCCCATTGCATTGGGGCAGAAAATGAGAGGGCATGGCTCTGGATCTGTGGCTGATGAGCCCAGCAGGAGAGCATTAACTCTTCCCAGGGATGTGGAAGATGGCCAGAAATATTCTCTTTCCCCTATGGCAAGAATGGGAAGAAATACAATAACTGCACCTCAGAACAAACCTCAAAATATTTAAAGGAATACAGAAAAATCCAACACTCAACAAGGTAAACTAACAATTCTCTGACATACTATCAAACATTACCAGGCATACAAAGAAGATGGAAAATATGACTCCTAGTGAGGGTAAGATTCAAACAATAGAAATAGACACAGAAATGGTATAGATAAAAACTTGGTAGGCAAGGACTGAACTGCCTATTATAAATATACTTCTTTTTTTGTTTGTTTGGGTTCCTTTATTTTATTAATTATCTTTTTTTAAGCTTAATAGAGCACACAAAATGTTACATTAAACACATAAGAGGTTCCCATATACCCCACTCCCCACCCCTGTCCCCCATCAATTTTTTAATTGTATTTTTTTGAAGATACATAGATCACAAAATATGTTACATTAAAAAAATATAAGAGGTTCCCATATGCCCCCCCACCCCCCTTCACCCCACTTCTCCCACATCAACAACCTCTTTCATCATCGTGGCACATTCTTTGCATTTGGTGAATACATTTTGGAGCACTGCTGCACCACATGGATTATACTTTACATTGTAGTTTACACTCTCCCCCAGTCCATTCAGTGGGTTATAGCAGCATATACAATGTCCAGCATCTGTCCCTGCAATATCATTTAGGACAACTCCAACTCCCGAAAATGCCCCCACATCACATCTCTTATGTTCAAGAAGATAGAGAAAAACATGATCATGTTCTGGAGAGATATGGAAGATGTGAAAAAGATTCAAGTCAAACTTCTAGCGATGAAAAAAATCTGAGATGAAAAAAACATTGCATAGGACCAACAGCAGATTAGGAAAGTGGACTTGGCCCAGTGGTTAGGGCGTCCGTGTACCACATGGGAGGTCCAAGGTTCAAACCCCGGGCCTCCTTGACCCGTGTGGAGCTGGCCCATGTGCAGTGCTGATGCACGCAAGGAATGCCGTGCCACGCAGGGGTGTCCCCGCGTAGGGGAGCCCACGTGCAAGAAGTGCGCCCCGTAAGGAGAGCCGCCCAGCACGACAGAAAGTGCAGCCTGCACAGGAATGGTGCTTCACACACATAGAGCTGACACAACAAGATGATGCAACAAAAAGAAACACAGTTTCCTATGCTGCTGACAACAACAGAAGCAGACAAAGAAGAACACCCAGAGAATAGACACAGAGAACAAACAACTGGGGCGGGGGGAGGGGAGAAAAATAAATAAATAAACCTTAAAAAAAAATAGCAGATTAGATACTACCTAAGAAAAGATTAGTGAATTTAAAGATAAAGCAATAAAAGCATCCAAAATGAAACACAGAGAGACAAAAGACTGAAAATAAAATGAAACACACACACACACACAAAACAAAGAAAGCTTTAGTGAGCTGTGAGACAATTTTACGAGATCCAATGTATATATAACCAGAGTCCCAGACAAATGAGGGGGCACAAAAATATTTGGAAAATGTTTTCCAAATTTCATGAAAATTATAAAACCCCAAATCCATAAAGCTTAGCAAACTCCAAGTAGAAGAAACTTGAAGCATAAGAAATCAGTGTACATCATAATTAATGGTTTGAAACCAGTGATAAAGAAAATATCATAAAAGCAACCAGAGAAAAATGTGCAGTTTGAACAGGGTAACAAGAGAAGAATGACAACAAACTACTTGTAAGAAACAAAGTAAGCCAGAAGACAAAAGAGTAACATCTTTAAGGTATTGAAAGAAAAAAAGTAATTCTCAACCTACAATTCTATACCCAGGAAAAATATCTTTCAGAAATGAAGATTATATGAAGACTTAAAGCAGAGGAATGGAACTTGGTTACATTGGGTTACATGGTTTGTCAGGAGAGGCTGAAGGCAGGAGATATTTCAGTAATTCAAGCATCAGATGATGAGACCTAAATTAGGGCAGCTTTGTAAGAATAAAGCATGAGTTGGAGAGATATTGGCTCTCGCCTGTCTAGCAGAGATCTTCTAATCCTTCGAAGCCCATTTTGAATAGTAGAAATGATGTCTTCTCTAGCTCTCATTCCTCAGGACATAGGGCAAGCAGGATACTGACTCTCAGAAAATGTCTTTTCAGTTGTAGCCGTCTTCCTTCATACTGACTCTTGTCTACACAATTTTGCTAAATGTTTACCTCCTTTTGAAATTATCTTGGCTCTATATTTATAAATGATTATTATTATTACAAGTGAAATTATTCATTTTAAAATTCAGTCATTTTTTTGAAAACTTGTCCCTGGAATGGGCATCATGAGGTACACTTACTAATCTTTTCTCCTAGTCTCCATGTTTTTATCTATAAGACAATCTGAAATGGTTAAAAAAAAAATTCTAATGGTATTGAATACTAAAAAGGGATAAAATAAGCAAGGTTCTATAATGTAAATTAATTTTTAGTATGTATTATTTATCTAAACATGAAATAAACCCATGGTTTTTAATAATAGCACCTTCTAAGAAGTATGTGGTAAAATAACATGACATTGATGGATATATTAGAAGTATTAGAACAAAAATTTGAATTTTTCTTCCAGGACTAAGGATGGCTTAGTAATCAATGTACTCATTTATTTATTCAGCAAAAATAGTGTTTGGAAGTAAATGTCTACTCATCCTTCAAGGCCCTGATCACCTGCCCCCTGAGAGCCCCTGAGTCCCCTGGGTAGAGAGGAATGCCCACTCTTCGGTTTCTATTATATTGTATATATATCTATAGCTTTTCCTCAGCTAGATTTTCTCTTCTCTATTCCTCTGGATAGCTACTATTCGTTTTACTTTTAGTTTAGAATTCTCTTGCTCCCTGATTTCCCTTGCCTGGGCAAGATGCTTGTTGTGAGTGCTCTCATTGGCCCAGATCCTTCCACGAGTATGCGTCATACTTAGTTATTGTGTAATTCTCCCTCATTGTCTGGCCGCTCCAATTCTGCTGTAAGCAGAGTGGCACAACGAGTGAGGGGTTATGTCTCTCATTGTTTCATGGGTCCCCAGAGCCTATTAGAATTCCTGGTACATAATAGGTGCCTAATAAATGTTTTGGAATGAACAAACAGCTCTAAATTATCCTAGATCTATGATTCTTAACTTGTATAGTACTTGGCACATAATGGTTGCTCAACAAAGACATATTTGCCAAACTGAATTGAAGTTATGTCCTTGTCCATACAATTGGTTTGGGGACATAGATACACACAGACCACAGTAATACAACTAAGAATGGGTCAAACACATTAATTCTAATTGGAAATCTGAGGAGTGTAGTAGAAGGTTAGGATTTTAAAAGATGGACATGATGGTTAAAGAGATCTGTAGGTACACAAAATATCATAATGCAAGAGTGTGATTGGCAGTATAATATGTCATGGTGCCTGGTGAGATGGTCTCTGTGAGTACAGCATAGAATTCAAGGATGCCTGGGGGAAAGGGTTGGGGAGGGGGTGTGGGACCTGGGGCTTGTTATAAAAGTGACTGAAGTAGATTCTATTTCCTTTCACAACTTTCACTTGCTAAGCAGCTGTCTGTCTTCAGTGGAAATTAACATATATTTAAGATCATTATGTGTGTGGGACTTCATATTATTTCCTTTATTACAATATCTTATGAGGCTATCCATTTTACAAAGTGGGAAACTGAGGCCCAGAGGGTTTAAATAAGCTACACAGGTTGACTCAGGCACCAAAAGAGTCAGTATTTGAACCAGTTTTATCTGATTAAGGAACCGCTACACTTTCTTTATACAGGAGCTCTATTGCATGCCTCTCCCCACCGGTATCCCTTAATGAGATTAGTACACAATGGTTAAGGAAATCAATAAATAATACTTACAGCATTATGACCATGAAAAGATTAGTTCATGCTAGGCTACGTAGTGTGCAGTTTTTCCTGTGTTCCTACCTTCTATCATATGCCTGTTAATAGCACTCCAAATAACTAAACAAAGTTCTGAGCTCTCAGTTTTTAAAAAATACCTTTACTAGAAACCTGCCTGCAACGCTGCACATTTTCTCTTCAATCTGGACAAGTCACTTTCTCAGTTTAGTACCCAACAGCCATCCTGGGACTTCCCTTTGCTAATCTCCATCTCCTGAGTTGGATCCTGCATCACTTGCATCCAGGATCTTCCTCTTCTATTCCTTCCTTTCTAAGTGCCTTCTTTAGCATCTTCCTATGAAGGGACAGGTAGAAGGTCATTTTAATTTATATTTAACCTTTGCAACTCTGGAACTCTTTACATTTTTTTTTTAAGTAAAGTCAATTGATAATGTATTTCTGGATTGGGAAAGATACTGTGGCTCATTCAAAAGCCATTTCATCCTCTCTTACTAGGCTTGCCTGTAATTTAGAGTCTGGGAAATTAAAACCACATTTCTCAGACTTCCAGTCATGACACAGTAACTTTTACTGGACTATCCCATCTGTAAACAAGTATCAAACTGGGAAAAATATATGAGGTCAGTCTTCTTAGGCAGTGCACAACAGGCAATGCAAAGCCGCAGTCCCCGAGGGAAGGGAAACTCCAGAGGCGAGCCCCATGATCTCCCAGCTTTGTGCCTGGGCCAGTCTCCTGACCGGCACAGTGAACTGGACTCCAAACAGAGCACGAGATCCCACTGAGCTGGGGAGACAGAGACTGGAGCTCCGAGCTCGAGGGCCCTGGAGAGGAGGAGCCTGTGCTAAAGTGGATGGGGGGGGGTCCCCTGAGAGTCTGGGGCTGAAGGTTGGCTGTACGTGGGCAGGGCTTACCATGTGGCAGCTTCCACAGCGTGGAGAGCAGAAGAGAGCTACTAACTGTTTTAGTTTGCTAAAAGCTGCTGGGAGCAATATGCCAGACATGGGTTGGCTTTTGTAATGGGGATTTATTAGGTTAAAAGCTTGAAGTTCTGAGGTTGGGAAAATGTCCAAATCAAGGCATTATCAGAGAGGCTGTCTCGCCACAGGTCGGCTGCTGGCGGCCCTAACTCCTGCCACGTGGCAGGATACAAGGGCTGCCCTCCATCCCCGGCCTCCACCTCCCACTGCAAGCTCGCCTTGCCCCTGTGCTCGGCTGCAGGCGATCAGGCAGCTGGCTCATCTCACCCCTCTCCCTGGGCCTCGTCTCCTTCAGCCTCTCGGCGGCCTCTTTCCACCCTCTCTGCTCCACTGATCCCAGATTCTGGCCTCTGGGACCTCTCTCTCAGCCTCTTGGGGTTTCTCCATCTCTGCTGCTTTTTCTCTGTATATTTGTGGCTTTTTAGCCCTCCATTTATAAGGGACTCCAGAAAGAGGATAAGCCTGGGTCCCGCAATCTAATCACAGTCCCTTAACTGAATCTAGCCCGAATGCCTCACATACAATAGGTTTACACACACAGGAGTGCATTAGCTTAGGAACATGCTTTCCAGGGGTCCATAAAAGACTCAAACCAGCACACAAGCCACCAGGCAGTGCTGGGCAAGGAGCCGGGCTGGGGCATTGGATTATTGTCTTGCCAGGATGGAGAAATCCCCTGAACCCTATTAGTTAGTCCAGCATCTAGCTAAAATGCCAGAAAGGCCATGCCTGATGCATAGACCTGCCCTAGCAGAGTAAAAACCAAGCTGCTGAAAAGATCCTTGGGGTGAAGGAACTCAAAGTTTGAATTCCACCATGTTAGGGGGTCTTGGGAAGGTCACTGAGCTATCCGCAGATCTGAAGCAACATGGAGCAATGTGTTAAATCAAGCTTTCACAAATTCAAGGTAATTAACCAGTGACTGAAGAGCTTACCAATTTCAAAGGAAGGTAACAGAAGCCAGAGACTTTACAATGTCCTTTCCATGATATTTAATATTCAATAAAAAGGTCACTAGGCAAACAAATAAATAGGAAGAAGTGATTCATAGTTAAAAAAAAATTAGAAATCAATAGAAGGCATATCCAAGATAGTGCAGACTTAGGAAAGACTATAAAATCACCTTGTAAATATGTTCAAATAATTAAAGGAACATTTGATTTTGATGAGTGGATAGGAAAATTGTAACTATGAAGAAGAAGAAAATGGAAATGAAACTCAGAGAGTCAATAGTGAATTGGAGACGGCAGAAGAAAGACTCAGAGAACTTGAAGATAGACCAGTAGAAATTAACCAATTTGAAGTACAGAGAGGAAGAAAAGTCTGGAAAAAAAAAAAAAAGAGCATCAGGGACAGGTGAGAGAATGCCAACTAGTCTAACAAATGTAAACCACTAAGCTAAAAAGTAGTGAAATAAAGCAAAGAAAATATTTGAGGAAATAATGGTTGCTTTTCTCCAAAATTTGATGACACACAGATCCAAAAAGTTAAACAAACATCAAACAGGATAAATATAAAGAGATGGATATGAGGAGCATAACAGTCAACAGCTGGAAGCCGGAGATAACAAGCAAGTCTTTAGAGGGACATGTGCAGAGAGAGGGACAAATATAAAAATTAACCTTGACTTCTTATCAGAAACCAAGGAGGCCAGGAGACAAGAGAGTTGCAACTTTGAAGTGCTAAATGAGAAAAACAGAACCAAAGTAAATGGGCAATTCCGAATTCCATATCCAACCAAAATATCTTTTTAAACAAGGGTGAAATAAAGGCATTTTCAGGCTAATTAAAATTGAGAGATTTCATCTTCATCAGATTGTCAGTACAAGAAATGCTGAAGCAGAACCTTCAGGTCAAAAGAAAGTGATCGCAGATAGGAACTGCCATGTACAGGAAGGAATAAAAAGCCCCAGAAATAGTAAATTAGTGGAAAAATTTTTAAAAGATTTATTTATTTATTTCTCTCCCCTTCCTCCCGCCCCGAGTTGTCTGCTCTCTGTGTCCATTCGCTGCGTACTCTTCTGTGACCACTTCTATCTTTATCAGCGGCACTGGGAATCTGTGTTTCTTTTTATTGTGTCATCTTGTTGCGTTAGCTCTCTCTGTGTGCGGCTCCATTCCTGGGCAGGCTGCACTTTCTTTCGTGCCGGGTGGCTCTTCTTACAGGGCACACTCCTTGCGCATGGGGCTCCCCTACACAGGGGACACCCCTGCATGGCACGGCACTCCTTGCGCACATCAGCACTGTGCATGGGCCAGCTTCACACAGGTCAAGGAGGCCCGGGGTTTGAACTGCAGACCTCCCATGTGGTAGGCGGATGCCCTATCCATTGGGCCGAGTCTGCTTCCCAATTAGTGGGTAATTTAAAAACTGTTTTTTTTCCTTCTTATAACTAATGTAAAAGAGTTATAAGCTGTTTAACTATTTAAAGCATAATAAATAACACTGGAAAGCGGGTATAAAATGTATGTAAAAGACATGACAGCAAATTAAACAATGACCTGAATATAATAACGAAATAATAATTAGACAAATTCTAATCCTCATCCAGAAAACACATGACAAAGAATCTTGAGAAAGATCATTATCTTGAAAATCAAAAAAAAAAAAAAGGAAAGAGAGCTATTTTAGATTAAAGGAGACAAAAGAGGGATGGCAGGCTAAGGCAACTCATGATCCCTCATTGGGCCATGGCTTACACACACGTGTGCACACACTCACGCCATAGTACAGAACTTAATTAGGACAAGGAATGGAATTTAACAATGGACATCTTACTAAAGTTAGTGTTCAAAGTTACATTTCTTGAGTGTGAGTGTTGCATTGTGCTTATATAGGAGAACATCTTATTCTGAGGAGATACATGTTGCAGTATTTAATGACCAGGGGTCATGACAGCAACCCCCTCCCCCCAGATGGCTTTCATGTCAGTTTGCTCATTGTTTGTTTTTTTTCTTCAGAAACCAAGCGTGGGACCTCCCACGTGGGAGGTGGACACTCATCTGCTTGAGCCACATCCGCTCCCCTGCAACTTACTTTTGAGTGGTTTAGCAACGGAAAAAAAAAAAAAAAAGCAAAATTTAGAAATCACTGGTATCTCAGAGGTGCACTTCTCAGATTTCCCTTTGAGAAAGAACCTGCCAATCAGTTAAAAGAGATGAAGGAGACTGGCAGCTTCTAACTTTCAGCTCCTTCAGGAAGCAACTCGCCTTTTGAAGTACAGCCCGACTCTTCCCTGGCAGCTCCCAGCTGTGCCTGGTTGGGGTTCGTGCACCAGCTGCCCAGGGGGCAGTGCGCTCAGGGCTCCCGGTTAGGCTGGCTGAGACCTCGTCCGCTCTGCATCGTGGACTGAGGTGCTCTCTGCCCATCTCGCTTCCACCCTCACGTCTTTCAAAGCACTCTCTTTGCACACCTAACTCAATCTTTAGTCCAACAGACATAAACTGGTGAGGCTAGCTGAGGAGTATATAAAGACTGCTTGTATTACTCTTTTGACTTTAATATAGGTTTGAACCTTGCAAAATAATGAAAAGTTAAAAGCCAAAATTAAAGAAAAGAAAACGAAAAAGAAAAAATACATCTTCTAAACTCTCAGGATTCCTGGACTTTGGGTTCTTGGAGATTTTGGGTTTCATTAATCACAAATACTCAAGGTCAGCTTGGAACAGAATCTAAATTCACCCGGGGAGAGTCACCGCAAGACACCCATTTTCAGTGGATGGGCGGTGGCAGAGGGGAGGCTATTTTGGTGAGAAGCTCCTTGATTTGACAGCTGCCTGCACAGCCTTCAACCACTTTTCCTCTTAGCAAGGGCAATGTCTTTCTGAGAGTTGTTTCTAGAAGCTCAGCCAAGAGCTCGCTATTTCAGATCTTCCAAACACTTTGTAATCTGCATAACACCCTGGAAATAAATCTCTTACTGGGTGAACAGCTTGTGTGGTTTCTCTTATCATCAACTGAATTTTAACCAATATGCAGATAGAAATGCTTTTTCTCATGTAACTAAAACTTTTCTCTCCTTTTCTAAGTACCAATGTCGCTGTCAATAGGCCACTGTCATTCTTACTCCACTTTCTTTACATGTGACCTACATATATTTTTGACCTCTAGAAGCTTTGACGATCTTTTCTTTATCACTTGTAATTCTGAAATTTCATGACAAAGTATCTTTTCATTCATTACCTTGGACCAACAGTGGGTCCTTTCATTTATTATACTTGTCACTGGAGGCTTATGCCCTTAGGTCTGGAAAATTGCTCTTCATCCTTTGACAGTCTCTTCCACAATATTCCCTGTTACAACACTCCGGAAGACCTGAAGTTCAACCTCTTAGATTAGTCTAAACCCTGAGAAATTCCTTTCCTTTCTCTCTTCCCCTATTTCATTTGGTTATGCTTTCTGAGAGATTTTTCTTTTTAACTTCCAGGTTTTCTAGAGTTTTTTTCCCCTTAACTTTAAACTATCCTTTTAAAAAAGTTCTGAAAGCTTTGAGTTGTGTTTGCTTTCTTTTTGTTCCTACCTCTTCTTTTTTGATGGCTACCACATCTTTTCTTATTCCTCTGGGGATACAAATGAATCTTTAAACTTTTCTTCTGTTACTTGCAGTTTCTTGATTTCTTCTGCTTTTTTCACCACTACTCTGCTTATTTTTGCCTATCTTTTTCTGCTTGGAAGATTTCATCAATGATTTATAATTTCTTTTTGTCAAATCCCAGTTAATAAGCGAGACCTTAAAAATATTTGAGCTGTTTATGTGCAGACAAGATATACATTTAGTGGGTTTCATTGCAAGTGCTGTAAGTTGATTTTCATAGGGTGACACTAAACTGTTAGTATCTGACCATTACTGGTTTCTTAGTAACATAATTAAGTAGTAGGATTAACTTTTCTGTGCCTCACTTTTCACATACATAAAATGGAAATACTAATAGTACTTACCTCATGGGATGAGCTAATAAATGTAAAATGCTTAGAACAGTCTCTGGTGTATGTAAGTGAGCTAATAAATGTAATGAGCTAATAAATGTAAAATGCTTAGAACAGTCTCTGGTGTATGTAAGTGTGTACTGTCATCGTCATCATCATCATCATCATTTAATTGTTCTTGGAGAATTGTTTCTTTAGAGAAATCCTTCGCTCTGCTCCTGGGTGGTGCACACCTGGCTGCAGGTGCTCTGGGAGCCGGGCAAGGGTAGGGCTGGAGGGCTGTGCCTGGGCCTGAGAGCTCTTAAGTTCAAGGTATCCAGAAAAGCAGCTCTGGTCTCTGTGCATGCACACGTGTGCACACGAATGTGTGTGCATGGGCTTGGGTGTGTGCATGCATGGGCACGTGTGGGCGCACACCCCTGTGCAGCCGCGTGCAGGCTGTCAGGGCCAGGTGGTTGCCTACCTGCTTGGTGTGGGCTTCCACCCCGCCCCGCCTGCAGCCCTCACCTATTTGCATCACTACCCAGTGCCCTGCACGTGCAACCTTTCGGGCCTTCCGCAGGGAAATGAGGCTCGTTCCTCGTTCTGCTCCACCACTGCCGTGTCTGTCCATAAGCTTCTCTCCTGCCACCTGAAGTTAGCAGGAATCTGACCTCTGGGGAATCCTGGAAGACTCCCAGGAGGCAGCTGCTAAGGCACCCGACGCAGTGCCTGGCCTCTGGCCACCTGCAGTAAAGGCGTTTCCTTTCTTTCCTCCTCCTTCCTGACTTCCTTCCTTCCCACTCTCCCCTATTTCCCTTCCTTCTTCTTTTCCTCCTCCTGAGCATGACACACTCAGCCACCTCAGGCTGCTTCCAGGACAGCAGTTCATAATTACCACACGTGGCGTGTAACGTCTGCGGCAAATTTATTTCCCCTCCTGTTTCTTGTAAGTGCCGCTGATGCACAATGAATGCCACAAATCACTCCGAGGCAAACCAACGAGATGGAAGAGCCAAAGGTAAAAAGGCTGGAACTGGAGGCAAGCCCGTTTTTTAAAATTTTTAGATGGCATTTGAATTTTTTAATAGCATTTATTTACTTATTTTTAAATCATATATATATATTTCAAGTTAATAGATCACATAAAAGTTGCATTAAAAAACCTAAGAAGTTCCCATATATCCACTCTCCAGCCCCCACCCCATCATTTTTTTAATTGTATTTTTTAAGATACATAGTTCACAAAAAATGTTACATTAAAAAATATAAGAGGTTCCCCTATACCCACCCACTCCACCCCACTCCTCCCACATCAACCTCTTTCATCGTTTTTTAAACTTCTCTCTTCTTCTCCTCAAACCACATGGCCACATCCCCCCCACTTCTGGAAGCCCGTTTCTGTCCCCGCAGGCCTGGACCTGGCTTGAAAGGAAGGCGGGCTGCTTGGCGCCTTGACCTGGGCCAGTGCCGCCTTCTGCAGAGTGGGGTCATGGAGGTGGACTTGACCCAATCTGACCCCCGCCTGGAGAGGAGAGGCGGGACTGAGGAAACGGAGTCCACCTCTTCCAAGGCCAAAGCAGGGAGGGAGCTGGAACCCAGCCTCGTCCTCCCTGGATCAGGCTTCTTTCCAGCCCATGGGGTCGAGGAACGGTCCACTCCTGCTCCCCTTTTGCTTCACCTGCACCCAGCCAGTTGGTTTTGAGTCTGTTTATATTCTCAATTAATTCAGCAGATATTTACAGAGCACGCCACGGGGCCTGGCATCATGGTGGGAACTGGTGATGAGATGAGCATGACTGTCGCCCCTGCAAGGTGCTCACAGGTGCTTGGGAAGACTGACATTTAACAGGCAGCTGCTGTTTTGTGTGCCAGGCTCAGAGTGGGCAGAGCACAGGGTGGCCTGGGGTGACGGAGAAGGAGCTCCTGACCTTGCGCAGGCCGAGGCTGAGGCCGAAAGGGCTGCCGCCGGTGCAGAGGGCAGAATAGGACTCGGACCTGCGTGGAGTCTTCCCTGGTGGGTTTCAAACTTGCTGGGGACCGATGTCCCCCTTATTCCTTCCAATGTCTCCCTTTTGGAACGGGACTGGCTCTCCTATGTCTCCCCACCCCACATTGTATTTTGGAAGCAAATAGTTCATTTTCTAGAGCCACAGGTCCACATCTAGGGAGGAATTTTGCCCCACGATGGATCATACCCATACCTGGTGTGGATGGTTTAGAAGATCCAGCTTGGCAATTTTTGCTGATGAGGTTTAGATGAGGTTTTAGACTTAGAGGGGATGTCATAAAACTTCGAGCATGTTGGGCTGGGGTGAATGTACATTGTGGGTAGGAGAGATGTGGGGTGGGGAGGGGTCGACTGTGGTGGTTTGGATGGTGCCCCCAGAAGTTATGTCCCCTGGGAGCTGTGACTGCGATCGAATTTGAGAACAGGGTCTTTGCAGAAGTGATTAAGATCACCCCGGATTAGGGCGGGCCCTACCTGCAGTGACAAGTGTCCTTAGGTGAGAAGAGAAGGGAGAGGACACAGAGGAGAATGCCGTGTGGACACGGAGGCCGAGACTGGGAGGAGGGGTGACCCGGCCAAGGCCTGCTAAGGCTGCCCGCAGCACCCGGAGCTCAGAGAGGCGCAGAAGGGAGGTCCCTCAGCCTCCAGAGGGAGCCCACCCGGCCGACACCTCGGCTTCCGCCTTTCGGACTCCAGCTCTGGGAGAGAGCACACTTCCGTTCGTGGTAATTTCTTACAACAGCCCTGAAAACGGATGCAGATGGTGGTGCTCCTTGAAGCGAGCTTTACGGTGTGGCTAGGGCAGGGTTGGTCAAAGGGGCAGGGTTGGTCAAATAGTCAGGGGAGAAGAGGCAGGAGAAGTTGATACAGGGAGGACAGCACGTTTGATGGTGGGCTGGGACTTGAACTCAGGTCTGAGTGCTTTCCCCTTGGCCTCGCAAGTTCCTTAGCTGAAGGGCATGCTGGAATGGGGCAAGAGTCCTCCTCGGCGCCCGACAGGGCCAGGGCAACGAAGACTTCAAGTTCAAGGTTCCTTCACCTGTAGGAGCACCTGCATCCCGGGAGCTGGTCTCTTCCTTCCCTGAACACCGTACCACTTAGTCCTCTGTCCTCAGAGGTAGTGGGCACTGGTCCCAGGTCAGGACCAGCTTCCACCCTCGACCTGCTCAGTTTCTTCAAGGGGAAAGGAGGAGCGCGTTGGCACCCAGACATGCAGGGTGCCATTGGGGAGCTGAGCTCAGAGCTTGCGCTTCACATCCACACAACGAAACCCTGTCCCTGCAATTACCCAGAGAATAATATCAGCCTTTAGCCAGGAGTTTTTCCTGTGCCAGGCAAAGTGGGAGGTCTTTCAGGTTCTCTGATTTAGTCTCCTGAATTCTCTTAACATGCACAAAAAAGGGATTTTCTTATTCCTGTGTCTAAGCTGAGATGCTGAGGCCCAGAGAACTCAAGAAACTTCCCCCAGTTTACACAGCAAACAAACAGCCAGAGGCAAGCCCAGGCCTGCCTGCCTCCAGGGTCCTAGCTCTTCACCCTGCCACATGCAGCACCCTAGAAGTGAGGCGGGACGTTCACGTCAGCCGCCTTAACCCACGTCACCAAGAGCCCACTGGAATGCAGCAGAAACAACCCCTGTGAACAGCAGCGCCCTGGGATTTCACAACGGTCTATAGGAAACCTCAGATGCGGGCTGGAAAAGTCCAGTCCTTGACACTAGGTGGGCGAGGCCCGGCTTAGAAACAGGCCGTGTGCCCAACAGCTGAGGCCTCACTGGCCACACGACCGCATGGCCCAGGCTCAGAGCCTCGCCAGGCGCAGATGGTGAGTGGCTAGTGGGTGGCCATCCCGGGACTAGGGGTGCACTGCGCTCTGCTCTGCTCAGGTCCCCCTTACTATGCTGTGGCTTTAGAGATGTCGGATCATGGAGCAGGTGGCCTGTGAGCGAGTGAGCCTCCTGTCATTGGGAGTGTGCAAGGCAGAGGGGCTGCTTGTTGGGGAAATTCAAGGGGATTCCCGCTCTGGAGCGCAGCAGTGGGACAGGTAAGGTGAAGTGCAGAGTGAGGAAGGAACAGCCTGGAGGCTCACAGCCCATCGAGGACCAGTATTTGGTCTCCCCGTGCGGAGGCCGAGGGGTGTGATGAAGCAGCGGGATGGGCAGCGTGCAGGAGGCCACATCACCACTTGGATGAAGAGTCCTCGGTGTTTTATACCGTGTCTCCTGGCAGGCCGAGGCCTGGGATTTAGGAAGTGCAGGAGTGGAAATTGTTAGCCGCGGGTGGGGCTGGGAATCTGCCTGTGCCGGGCCTTAAGCGTTTGCTACAGGGATCTTGGAGCTGCAGGAAGACAGGCCCTGAGCTTCCAGAAACAGCTTCCAGGCCCCAAGCTGTCTTTGGCCCCTCCCCTCCACTGGTCTTTGGGATTGCACAAGACTCTGGTTACTGATAAATCTGCTGGTGTCTCCACTGCTAGGAAGGGGCAGCGATAAGAGGCACATTCTTGGGAAGAAGGAATGTGGTTGGCCTGGCTGGGGTGGGGTTGGGGAGGTGGGGTTGGGGGGGTGAGGGGTTTGGAGGGGGGGTGGGAGGATGGGGGTTGGATGGGGGGTGGGGAGGGTGGGTGTCAGAGGGGCTGCTGGAAACCAGCTCAGACATGAAACAGATGCTGAGTACACAGGAAGATGCAGGAGAGTTCTGGGAACAAAGGCGGCTCAGCAACCAGAGGCGGTGGAGATGCTGCTCTCAAGTCTGCACCACAGAGGCACTGCCGTGAGAGGCTGGGGGACTTGTGAGTGCCGGGAGGCAAGTTGGAGTGGCCAGGAAGTGTAGTTCATTTTCTCTTCCATAGTGTGTTCTTTCCTCCCTCCGTCCCTCCTTCCCTCCCTCCCTCTTTTTCTTCTTTCCTTGTTTTTTTCCTTCCTTCCTTCCTTTACTTCTTTCTTTCCTTTGACCACTACTTTGGCTAATAGCAAATGTAATTCCTTTTTGGAAAACACTACCCCATTTGGAGGACTGTAAACTGAGATGCCTATTTCCTACCTGCAAAGAGGTAGACTCATACCTGAAACACGAGCTATTAGGTAATCTCTCAGGGCTGTGCACCTGACAGAGTAAAATGAGGGCTAAGACAACAAGAAGACAACCAACAACGGCTGTACATCCATTCCATTTATAAAGGATTAAGATTCATCTCAATGAGGTGGGTCACACCTTAAGTGAAATAGCCTCATCTCAAGGTCCTCCTTAAAATGGGTTTACACCTACAGGAACGCATGAGCTTTAACAGCATGCTTTTCTGGGGTACATGCACCTTCACACCACCACGGCTTGTCTGGGAAGCCATGCTCCTGCCAATTTTCTGACTGGTGACTGCGTTGGGTTGAAATACCACAGCACCAACAGCACCCTCTCTTGGTTTTCAGCCACAAGGAGGAGAAGATGCATCCAGGAAGCCCATCCCAGCCAGAATTCTCTGAAAGACAGAATAATCTGGGGTCTGAAAGAACTGATTTTGAATTCCGGCTTCCCCATGCACAAGTTGTGAGTCTTTGGACAGGTTCCTTAAACTCCCTAAACCTAGATTTCCTCTTCTGTGAAGTGGGATGGTAAGAGTACCTGCCTTGTGGGGTTATCATGAGGAATAAATGCGAGACAATGGTGGAGTGCTTGGCACCCTCTGTAGCTCATAGAAACAATTCTCAATCCATGGTAGGTTTTGTTATCATTGTCATTGAACTGGTTTCCATTTGCTGTTGAAACAAATTACACAGAAATTTAGTGACTTAAAACAATGCAAGTTGATTATCTCAGTTCTGGAGGGCAAAGGTTTGAAATGCATCTGTGGTAGTGTGAAGCTTTTGTGGATCCCAGAAAATTATGTTCTTAACGTAATTTATTCCTATGGATGTGAGCCTATTGCAGGTGAGATCTTGCCTTATGATTAGATGACTTCAGTAGGGCGTGACCCAGGGTGGATCTTAATCCTCTTACTGGAGTCCTTTATAAACAGGATGAAGAGGAAGAGAAAAAAAGACACAGGAACAGAGAAGAATCCACAGAAGCTGAGAGAGAAAGCTACAGACAGAGCAGCCAGAAGCTCAACGTAATAGAGCCCTGAGATGGAGGCAGAGACTGGCAGATGCCACCATGCACAGAGGAATCCAGATCACCTGCAGCTGTCTTTGGGGAGAGAGCATCACCTGATGATGTCCTGATTTGGACACTTTTCTCAGCCTCAGAACTGTAAGCTTGTAAGCCAATAAACCCCCACTGTAAAAGCCAGCTCATTTCTGGTATATTTCCTTGGCAGCCTTTTGGAAACTAAAACAGATCTTACTTGGCTAAAATCAAGATGATGACAATTCCTTTATGGAGGCTCCTGACAGGTGTAGGAGGGGAACTTGGTATGATCCCCTGAAAGATGAATTCCCTGGCTACCAGGCTGAAAGGTCATCTTAACAAATGAAAGAACAGGGGACTTTCAAAACATGAGCTCTATGGGAGGAAGGCTTGAGACAAATCAATGAAGAACATGGATTACCACCTTTTATATGATTAGTCATGTTTCATCTAGAGATAGTCACTTGTTTTCTCACTGTTTCTCACTATGCCACTCTTATACCTTTCCTTTTCTACATGCACCATCCCCAGTACCTGTGGTTCTGAGTACTCATACCTTGGGCAGTAGACTTGATCAACTCAGGATGAAATTGAAGCCATGTCAGCTGAAGTCCATTCCAAGGTCTCTTTCCTTGGGAATTTCAGACAGAATCCAAGAGTATTATAAATATGATTGATACTATGAGAACCCAGATCCTGGTAAGGATAGAGCTTTGACATCGTCTCAAGATTGTGGCTCCAAGCTTCTTCATGGAAGTGTTTGGGAGATTTCTAGGGATGCAGGGAGGGAAGAACATGCTGTGATAGACAGTACCCTTTAAATCCCTTCTCTGGCCTATACTTCTTCATTTAGTTAGAATCTAACAAAGCAGAGAAGGACTGCTTCCTGCCATTTATGCAGGAAATATTTATTGAGCACCAAATATATTTAGCTGTTGTTGTAGGCCTTGGGGTAGGGTGTGAACAAAGGAGAAAAAAGCCCTACCTTGAGGGGTTTATTTTCAGATGTCCTTATCTCCTTGGTAATATTCTGCTCATCTTATGAGACCAAACTCAGAAAGCCCATTTTTCATTCATGCATGCATTCATATATTCCACCAGCAATTCTCAAAAATCTACCATGTGAGACACTGAAATTTGTAGAGGTATGAGAAATGGCCCTTTCTTTCAAGAAGCTCACAGTGTGGAAGGAGAGAGGTGACAAGTAAACAGACCATGACTGTAGAGCTGTTAGGGCAGTGAGAAACAGAATGGAGTACAAGGGAGCACAGAACAGTCTCTAACCCAGACCAAGGTAGAGGGGCAGCCTTCATCAGTGAAGGTTTGAAGTGCACTGCTTACTAATGAATGGGGAGGGGCTACATGGGAGAAGAATGAGGGAAATTTATCCAGGCTTGCGGCAAGGGTGGTACATTGGAAGGCCAAGTGATGTAAGACAGCTCAGGGTGCCTCATGAAGCCCAAATGTGTATAGGGCTGCAAGGGCAGTGCCTAGTGAAGGAAGACAGACCATTATGCCAAGCCCTTGATATTGATGATTGAACTTATGAATGTTTTCTTGTGAAGTTGAAACTTAGCCTAGTATTATATATTGCCTAAGAGTTACCTCCTGAAAGCCTCCTTGTTGCTCAAATGTGACCACTATCTAAGCCAAACTCAGCATATAAATGCACTGATTTCCCTCCAGCATGGGACATGACTCCCAGGAATGAGCCTCCCTGGCACTGAGGGATTATTACCAAGGACTAACTAGCAATGCATTTGGAAAAAGACCTTGACCAAAAGGGGGAAATGATAAATAGAAATGAGTTTTTATGGCTAAGGGACTTCAAAGTGAGTTGGGAGGGCATTCCAGATATTATGCTTATGCAAGTTTCAGCAGGATCTCATTGACTGCCACAGCAAACAGTGCCTCAAATAGCAGGGCTTCTGAGGGTTCTAGAGACATACAGAAACTATAAGCAGGGCAGATGGCTCAGGAATTTGACACCCTGTCATTGGGCCTTCCTTGGGAATTTGCACTCCCCAGTATAACAGAGTCAGACTCATTTATAGGTTCTCTACACATGGCTCTACTGCCACTTTCATTTGAACTTATAATTAGCACTATACTGATAAACTTATGTCCCAGAGACTTAAATCTTTGATCCATACATGTGCCAGTTGAGTCCTGAATTTCAGCAGAGTTGCAACACTTACTCTCTAGTTCATTGGACTCACTAACAACTAACAAGGAGATGATGGTGGACAACGCCCACCCCAAGGAACAGTGAGTGAGTGAAACTGCAAGCAAGATCGTTCCAGCCATCTGCCCCATCGAATCTAAGCTCCCTCTCAATTAGAAGCAGAGTGGGTATCACCATCCCCAAATCCTCAAGATTAGGGAATGAACAATGGGCTAAAGTGGACTTATTATTATTCTACTATACACTTATTATTATTCTAGCAATGGAAGATCTCTTATCATTGATATAAAGGCAGTGGCCACTAGAGGTACTGAGGGATGGGAGAGGGAAGAATAGGTGTAGCATAGGGGCATTTTTGGGACATTGGCGTTGTCCTGCACGACATTGCACTGATAGATACAGGCCATTGTATATTTTGTCATAAATTACAAAATTGTGCAGGACAGAGTGTAAACTGTAATGTAAACGCGAATGTGGTCCATGGTTAGTGGCAATGCTTCAATATGTGTTCATCAATTGTAACTAAGTGCCACACTAATGAGGGATGTTGATGTGGGAGAGTGTGGAAGGGGGAGGGAGTGGGGCATATGGGAATCCCTTGTAATTTTATGTAACATTTATATAATCTAAAGCTTCTTTGAAAATAAAAAATTACTTGTAAAAAAGGGGTGTCTTTTAAAAACATTTCCCCAAGGTTTCGTGCCAATTGCCCCACTCCCTCAGGGTGCAGAAAAGCACCCTGCTGGGCCTGGGGGGGCACCCACCATAGAAGCCCCCGCCCCACCACTGACCCATCCCTCTTCCTCTGAAACGATCCCAAGCTGCTTACCTGCCCCGGCAGCTGCCAAGTCTCCCCACATCCCCAAATCCCACTGCAACAGGATGCTTCCCCTTCCAAGCCTTTCTTGGTATTTCCTCCTTGGCGCTCTAAAACGTTTTCTCCTCTTTCAATGCCCGTTGAACTGAAAAGTGACAGCAGATGGCTTCCCTTGCTGCAAGTTTATGTATAAAACAGCATTTGTTCAGTTATGTTTTTATGACACTAGGGGTCATATTGTAGAAGATTTTGGGTAATTATAAGGAGAATAACTAATTACTGAGGAAATACAATGGACCAAGAACATCTAATCTACATGCAAAAAATCCTATGAAGTGTAAACTTTCTTCTTCTTCTCCTTTTTCTCCTCCTCCTTCTTCTTCCTCCCTCTCCTCCTCTTTCTCCTCCCACTTCTCCCCCTCTCTTCCTCCTCCACTTCTTCTCCTTCTCCCCCTCCTCCCCTTCCTCCTCCTCCATAAAACACAGAGAGAGTAATAAACTTCTCCTAGATCACACAGCTGACATTGAAAACCAAGGCGCTTGGCTCCAGAGCCTCCACCTTTACCCCGGTCTTGTGGTTCTAACACCAGGGAGAGGCCTCTGCTCACACTCCTGAGACCAAGGGCCACCAGCGAGTGCCTCGAGGACGACAGTGGCCCCGGCATTCCCAGGAGGCGTGACTGGGCCGGATGCCGAGGGCCTGGGCTCTGAGCCAGGCTGGTGGCCCTGAGCAGGACTGTGGCCACTGGGAGGGCGACAGGGCGGCCGCGAGACGCAGCCCCGCGCTCCCACAGGCTTGGACTTTCATTCCACCCACAGGCCTTGGGGGCAGGTGGGACAGGAATGTTAAAGGAGATGGAGAAACTGAGGTGGAAGGAAGGTGTGTCCTTGACCTGGAGTCCTTAGTGAACCTGTGGTGGCACCAGATGTGGGGTGGGGGGTTGGGGGAGACGTGGGGGGGGGGTGCTGGGGCAGCGGGGGTGTCCTCCACTGCTTGCCCAAATGGGGAGGCGAGGAGGTCGTGCAGGCCCCTGAAGCTTTAGTGCACCTGCCAGCCTGTCCTACCTGGTCGTAATGCCATCCCCTTAGGGGCCTCTTAGTGAAAGCGGAGCGGCCCAGGGGATGCGGGGCCATTTTGACCTCAGGTCGACTGTGAAACCAAGATGGTCTGCTCCTTTTTGTGGATGGGGCTGCGGATGTAGTTCAGGGAGTTGAGGGATCCGCCTCGCCCAGGGCGGCTCAGCTGGCGGAAGGAGAGCCTGGGTGTCCGGGCCCTGGCTTCTACGGCACCCTGGTGGCAGGGTGCTGCCTGCGCATGCTGCCCCACCATCGACTCCCCTCACCCAAACCTGGGCAAGCCCGAAGGTGGGCCCTGAGAAAGTGTGTGTGTTTTCTTAAAATGATTTTTAAAGGGTAAGTCTGAATAATCACGAAGTGCCTGAAAGCTGCGGTGAGCTCTAACCCGGCCATGGCTAATAATTCTGAGATGTAATTTAAATCTCATCTGGTTTGCTTCCAGGCTCTGCAAGACGTGGCCTGGCTTTGAGTGCCCGCCCTCAGAGTTTATGAAGACGAGAGTGTTATTAGCCCCTGAAGCCGCTGGCTGGCCCCCGCTGGTGGGGCTGCCATCTGGAAGCGGGGGCAAAGGCCGTCTCCCTTCAGAGAAGGTGGCATCTCACCTGAGAGCCACTGGCCCTGGAGGATGCTGTCTGCTAAGAAGAGAAAAGAGCTGGTGCAGCAGGTGCTCAGTCTTCAGGTGATTTCTGTGAAGTAGCCCCCCTCCCCTGCAGACTCCTGGGAGGCGAGGTGCCCACCCACCGGGAAGGCTGCAGACTCCAGCTCACCAGAGATGCAGAAGTGCAGAGAAGTGCAGGCATTAAAGTGTGCCTGCACGTGTGCATGACTGTGTGCACTCACATGCACACACGTGTTTGTGTATGTGCATGTGTTAACTCACACACGCATTGATGTACACACTTACACATCTCCAGCATTACTAGGGTAAAGGAGAAGCAGGTCAAAATGGTTCCTTGGCTACCTGCAAGGACTTTTCTGGAACTGGCTCCAGTACTAGGATGCTCTGAGTGAAGATTGTGTAGCACTATTTTATATTGTTTATACAGATTTCACTAGGAAGGCATACTGGAAGAAATATCGACCTAGAAATCAAGTCACTAAACCAAGTCACTCATTCCAGGCTGCTGTGTGACATTAGGAAATGCATTGCCCTCGCTGAGCCTCACTTCCACAAACACGAAATTGTCAAATCCAATCCCTTTGCCGAGGCCTTCAGGTCTGTGTGGGTGTGCGGTGTGTCACCATCCTTCAGGACACTTGTCTCCCAGCTGCTGGCAGTGCTGGCAGCAGTTTGTGGTGCTCCAGAAATGAAAAAGTCTCCTTCCCCAAATTCACACCCCCCTCCCTGGGGGCGGCCGGCCCCTGCTGACTGGTCCAGGCAGGCTCATCAGCTGGACTCCTGGCCTTAGGGCAGGACAGCTCTGCAGGGCCATCCCAGCTCCCCAGTCCCAGAGGGCGCACTGCAGCCCACCTTCACTCCCCTGAAATTGTGCTTCCTTTCTCCCCCCTTCCACAGCTGCTGATTGCAGGGGCACCCCAGGAACCCTCGTGCAGCCAGTCTCCACCTGCTTCTGTCTCTCAGAGGACCCAGCCCAAGGCCCCAGTTCTCTGCTCCGCTGTGACCCCTCCCCTCCTGCCCGGGCCCCCCTGCTCCAGCCCTGCAGGCTAGCGGCTCTTCAGGAAGCCGCCCCCTCGTCCGGCCTCGGGGCCTTGGCACCTTCCGTCTGTGGAGCACTCTCCCGCCCCTTTGCTGGTGGCTTCTTGTCATTTCATCTCAGGTACAGTGCCAGCTTCTCAGTGAGGCCTCCCCTGACCATCCAGTCGAAAGCGTCTCCCTTGGCTATGTTAACACATCACCGTGTCATTTTCTCAAGGCCCATGCCACTCCCTGGCCTTATGCGTCTGAGCTGTGCAGTGATTTCTTTTCTGAGCCTGCAGCTTTGGAACGCAAGTTCCCCGAGGGCAGGGACCGCGGCAGGCTCGTTCACTGTCGCAGCCCCAGTGCCAACACTACACCAAACCCCAGGGGGCTCTCAGCAAATACGGGACGAAGGGGCGCAGACAGGGCGGTGCCAGTGCAGGGTCCCAAAAGCTCTCTGAACTTGCGTGGCGTGTTTCCTCAGGCTGTCTTTACAAATCCTCACGAACCCTTCTGGGTGTCAGAGGCCTCGAATCGAGGTGCCAGCTGGGCTGTGCTCCCCCCGAGCCTCCAAGAAGACTGGGCTCCCCGTCCTTCCTGGCTCCGGGTGCTCTCTGGCTTGCGTCTTCCTTAGCGCGTCTTTCCGACCTCTGCTCCCGTGGCCCCGCAGCCTGTCTGCAGAAGGCCTTCCCCTCCTCTCTCTGCCTTCTTTTGCTGGTGGGCTTAGGGTCCACCCAAATCACCCAGGAAGACCCCACTGCCAGGTCCTTCACAACCTCTGCAAATACCCTTTGCCCAGACCAGGTCATGTCCCCGGGCTCCTCTGATTGGGACGGGGCTGGATCTCTTTGGGGACCACATTTGCCCCACGACAGATGGAGCAAATCTGCATCTTCATCATCACCCACTTTTTTTTTTTAAATGAAAACGTACATTTCTCAAATGTACTGGACATACATACATTTTTTTTGACTCACGCAATATGTTACATAATATATGTGGTTCATAGTCGTGCAGTATATCGCTCACTTCTAACTGACATCTAGGCTTGCGCTCCGTCGTGAAGGCAGGCACTGGCCCAGTGGCACACCAGGGCCTGGGGCTGGTCTCCATGGAAACTGCAGGTGACCTCGCTGGGCTGTGATAGGAGTGAAGGCGCGGCCCGTCCCTCGGCGCCCGGGCCTCATCAGGCCCTCTCGGGATCGGGTTAGGGGGGGATAATGAAGGAGCACAGAGGTGGCGATTTTACCTATTGGGTGTTTTAGCTATCGTGATAACTGTGTTTCAACCTGATCGGTGTCCTCTGTAATCCTGCGCATTTTGTTTTATGCGCTTAAAATGTTACTTGGCAAAGAGGCTCAGAGGTGTTCGCGGCCAGCCGAGGGTGGCCGTGGCACAGACTGAGTCTGAATGCTCTGGATAAACGGCCTCTGAGCTGGCTTTTATCTTTGACCTTCTCAGGCTGGGCATATTTTTCCACCAAGTACGTACCAGTAGTAAGGGCGGGAAAATGGGCTCTTAAGTCTCTTCCAGAGGTCCTGAGACAGAAGGTGAGAGGGCTGGGCTGTAAGAGAGAAATCGTGCACCTCTGTGGGATGGTTTACATGAGTTAGGTTTCTCCAGAGAAACAGAACCAGCAGGATATATGTGTGTGCATCCATTAAGAGATTTATTATCGGCATTGGCTCACATGGCAGTGGGGATGGACGAGTCCAAATTCCACGGGACAGGCCACAAGCGAAGAACACCGAAGAAGGTTTCAATGAATTCCCAGGAGAAACTGGCTGGCTGAAGTAGAGATGGGAATTCTTTCCGAATGCCGAGATCCTTTTCAGCAGTTCTCCCTTGAAGACCTTCTGCTGGTTGGATGAGACTTTTCTTACTGCTGAAGGCAGTCTCCTTTGTTAATTGTAGATGCAATCAGCCTTAGATGTACCCAACTGCCTGATGATTTGAATCCACAAAATACCCTCACAGTAACAATTAGGCTAGTGCTTTCTTCACCCAACAGCTGGACACCACAACTCAGCCCAGTTGACATGGGAACTTAACCACTGCAGAAGGACTGTCTTCACATCATTGTATGACCTTGGAACGAGGGCAGAGCAGTGGCTGGTGGAGCTCAAGGCTGTGGGAGCCTCAAGATGAGGGCGGATTCCACGTTAGAGCCCCAGAACCTGGAGCTGCTTACTGCATCTTCACAAAATGAACGGACAAATGTAAGACGATCCGTTTAATGGATCATATTTAGGAAAATCCGTGTAGTGAGGAACTTAGGCCTGTCCTCTAGAAAGCTGCTTCCCATAGTCCAGGAGACAGTCAAGGCTGAGCCAGTTCTTCAGGGAGCAGAGCTGCTCTTGTTGGGGCCCCGTAACCTTGAGCTGCTCTGGGGCGCCCTAAAGCAGGCAGCCATGGTACATGGAAGCTCTGCTGGCTTCCCCTATTGTCTGCGGCTGTGAAGGGTTTACCTCTCCATTAACCATGTGAATTATGTCAAAGCCACCCAGACCAGGTCGACATAATTGCTTTTGACTGAGAAGCAGATCAGAGGGTTCTTGAAACCTGTGTCCACCTACCCAGAGCTTGTTGCTCATTCTGAAATATTTTGAAGACAGGATGTTGAGCTTTAAAGAAGAGGAGTATATGATTTTGATGAAGAAACCGATACCTTCCTGTGCCCTTTGTGGATGCCGCCGGTGGTACCTGTGTCGGGTGTGTGCCCCCCTGTCTGAAGCCCGCTGGGTCAGAGCTGAGAACACTGGCTTGGAGTGAGTGACACGTAGCTGATGGGCCTGCCACCATAACCTCACTAAGCCTCAGCGTCCTCAGATGTGACAGGGGCAAAACAATCCCTGATCCTTCCTACTTTATAAGGTCCCGAGGGCTTGGATGAGATGATCGATGTCAACTCCTCTGTGAACTTGGCATTTGGTCTGTTGGTGTATAAGCTCAGAGGAGAGCACGCACTTTACAGCTTGTTGGAGAGGGTTAAATAGAGGATGCTTTAGAGGACTGAGTTTGGTGTGTGGTCCACAGCAAGCCCTCGGCAAATCCAACTCCATTCTCTTCTCCTTAATAGTGGAAATTCTGGCACTGCCTTGAGCATGAGAGGAGATCATTTTTAACAGCAAGGCGCATTCGTCAAGGCCGCTATAGTGATGATCGAGGTGATAACTGTCTCTTGCAGAGGGCTGCTCGGGTTACAGGGTTCCCACACCTAATTGGCCAAGGCAGATTCCTCCCCCTGTGAGGTGCTAGGAAGGGGAAGCAGGAGCAAGTCAGGGCCTTTGGAGAACTTTCCAGAGGCAGCCCAAAGACCTCGTGCTGGCTAGACTTGGCCTTGTGTTCTGCTTTGACCTGCCAGCCTCCTGCTCTACCCCACTGCCTGCCTGTCCTTGCTGGATTCCTCTGGCTTGGAATGAGCCATTCTCCTAAGTCCAGTCGATGCTCACAGACCTTGGGAGGTCCAGGAACTGGAGGCCCCGGTGTTATCTGTCTGGTGAAGGAAGCCAAATGCTGTAGAGGAACTGGAGCCAAAGGGTAAAACAGAAGTGAAATGAGAGGGCCAGGAGCCCACACTCCTGTCCCTGAGCCTGAGAGGCAGGAGGAGATGCCAGCGCCTCCACTCTGCCCGGTGGCATCCTGCCAGCTTTCCATGCATCCTTATTCTGCAGAGCTCTCAGCCATCCACGAGCCCTACTGTGTGTGTCCCAGCAGTGCCAGGAGAGAGCCAGAGGGGTGGTCCGTGAGCTGCAGGGGACATTATGGCTATGGCTGCACGGAACTGCCTTGACGGCGGCAGCGAGCCAGGCAGCAGGTGTCCAAGCCTGGCCTCGAGTCCTCACTATCCACTCAGAAAAGTCATTTACTGCCTCAGTTTCCTCATCGGTGACATGGGGAAGACAAGAGAGGACTGCATCCCAGGACATTAGTGAGGATTGACTGGGACAGGTCGAACAAAATATTAAGCAAAATACCTGTGGCATAGAAAAATGCTCAATAAATATTGTTGTCATTATCCTATTATTTGCAACAACCTTGCAAGATAGTTGTTAAGATTCTCACTTTATAAATAAAGAAATCTGATGTTCAAAGATTTGGTAACTTGCCACAAGTGCTGTAGCTAAAGACGTTGCCCTTTTCATCTTTCCATACTGTGGGCCACAAACTACTAGCTTCTGTTAATATTTACCTTCATATCTTGTGGCATCTCTTTCCTACCTTCCTCCACTTGTCTACTTTGAAGCTGCTACTAATATTTATTCTACAAAAAGAGTGGAAGAGATGAAAGAAAGGAAGGAAGAAAGGAAGGAAAGAAGGAAGGAAGGAAGAAAGAAAAGAAAAAAAAGAAAGAAAGAAAGAAAGAAGGAAAGAAAGAAAGAAAGAAAGAAAGAAAGAAAGAAAGAAAGAAAGAAAGAAAGAAAGAAAGAAAGAAAGAAAGAAAAGAAAAGAAATTTTAGGTGTATTACTAGAGGTATAAAACATCAAACAAAGGAGGTGACAGTTCTTTATTAAGTCTCACACTCAGACTATTGTGTTGGTTCTGGAGACCATATTTTGACAGTGATATGCACACTGTCTCTCTTACAAAGAATGGTTTAAAGAGTGGGGGCATGTGGTCTCAGCATGGACACATCCTCTGTCCTCAGTTATTTAGAGATAATCACAAGGCAAAGCAAGTGATTGGCCCTGGGCAGCCCTAAAACCATGCATTAAAAGGGAGAAAGAACTCAACTGAATCCCATGAAAAATCTTCCCTTTCAGAGAGATGGAGTTATCCAAAGATGGAACAGGCTGCCTTGCAGGGAATGCATTGCCATCGTCGAGGTGGTAAGCAGAGGTTGCTCGAGGGACACGGGGACACTATGGGCTGACTCGGCCCGGTGCATGCTCCTCACGGGGAGTGTCTGGGGGACACACACGGGGTCTGCCTGCCCACTCCCCTCCTCCTCCCTCCTCTGACAAGCGGAACATTTGTGGTGTCTGGGCCAGGGAAGAGAAGAAAAAAAACATAAAAATAAAAAAATAATTCGGTCTGTCATTCAATATTCAAAGTCTTCTCACACTTGCCCTGAAATCCGCAGGCCATTTAGAGAAGTGTGATTCTCACCGTGGCTAGAGACGCCCTGGCACTGAGTTCCCGGGACCCAGTGATGCGGAACATTCGGTAACGTTGGGACAGTCCTGCCGGGAGAAGAACCGCCTCCAAGGTCGTTCAGTCTGCCAAGGAAGCCCAAACAGCTTCTGAGTGTAAGTGCCCCAAGATGGGCAGCTTGTGTCCATAGACACCAAAGCAGCAGGGACCCTTTTTGAAACCCTGGTGCTATTGACATAGGGACAATATATACTCCGTTTGGGTGGTTGCTCTGTGCATTGCAGGATGTTAGCTGTGTCTTCCCAGTGGTGACAACCCAAACTATCCCCAGATAGCCTCATGTCCCCCGAGGGCTAACACCACTTCCAGTGAAGAACCACTGGATAGATGGAGAGGTCCGTGGGGGCCCACACTGAGAGTATGATGAGGTCAAACACTGGAGCTAGACATCTACTCATTAGTTCATTGAGCTATGATCCTGTCTCAGACAGGAACAATAGAATTGATCAGCATGAACATGGAAGGAGGCATAGGTGTAGGAGCACGGAGAGTCCAGTGGAGTTATCAGGGATGGCTTCCTGGAAGAGGTGGCATCTAAGACACCATCTGAAAGATAAGCTGAAGCTGGTGAGGGGAAGGTGGAGGGTGTCCTGGCCAAGGACCAGTGCATGTGCAGTATGAGGGGTTGAGAAAACTGCGTGGCTAGAGCCTGGAGGGTGAGAAGTCAGGGAAGTCTGTGGCCAGACCTGGCCATGCCTTAAAAGCCAAGGTGAAGAATCCCAGCGGTGGGCCGAGGCACAGGGGCTCCTGGTGGGCTTTGGGCAGGAAGAACAAGAGGATTGGCCATTCGCTGAAGAGACACCTCTGTGGGACTTGTGTGGAGGGAGATTGCAGGGGAGCTTGGAAGGGGGCGCAGGACAGCATTTTACGAGAAGAGAACGCTGACCCTGACCCGAGAGAGGCCAGGGACAGAGGGCGGGGGAGGGCGGGGAGTCGAGCTGTTGGGAGGGGGGGTCGGCAGAACTGGGTGTTGGCCTAGACATGGGGTTGGGGGCTCCTCTCCCCCTACCTGACCCTGCATTCTCCACCCCACCACCCCTCACCCCCACAGTCGAGATTCTGGATCCTTGCAGGGCCTGGGAGTCCCATCTGTAGTCCCAGATGAGACAGATTCCTTTTTCAGTGTCTGTTGCGGACCCAGGAACTCCAGCCCTGGGCCGACTGCCAGGGGCCCTGCCCCATTGGCTCCCATTGTTAAGTACGGGCCATGCTGGGATCATGTTCACTGAGCACTAATTAAGATGCTGTGCCAAGCATTGCACTCGTTTTTTAAAAATCACCCTATGGCCCTATAACATAGATACTCTTAATATACCCTTTGTAAAGGTGATGAAATGGAGACCTGGAGAGATTAAAAACATTGCCCGAGGCCACACAGGAAATAGGAGAGCCAGGATTGGTTTGATTTCAGAGCTTATAACCTAAACCAGTGCTCCCCAAAATAGCTAGTCCACAATGAGAGAATGTGTGTGCTTTCGAACGCTTCCGTGCTGCTTTGAGTCTTTTATGAACCCCAGAAAATTATGCTCTTCAGCTCACCCATACCTGTACATGTAAACCTATTTCAGGTGGGACCATTTGGTTAGATTCAGTTAAAGGGCCTTTTGATCAGATCACTTTTGATTAGATTGCTTCAAATTCAAATCCTTTGATTAAATTGAGGGACCAGGGTGGGTCTTTATCTTTCTACTGGAGCCTTTGATAAACTGGGGACTGAAACTATAGGCATACAGAGGAAGAGAACTGCTATTTTATTTTGCCACGTGAGAAAGGACTCCGGATCACCTACAGCTGCAGAGAGACAGAGCAAAAGCTGCAGTGACAGAGGGAAGCCAGAGACAGAGCAGCCTGAAGCAGAACTAGCCACAGGCTGTGAGGAGAAGAGACGTGTGGACTGCCATTATGCCCTGCCATGTGTTTGATCGCCCATAGCTGAGTGCCAAGAGAAAGCATCTTTTGATGACATGGCCATATGCCTGATTGCCCACAGCTGCAACTTGGTGTTTTAGCATCTTTTGATGATGACTTGATTTGGACATTTTCACAGCCTTGGAACTGTAAGCTTCTACCCTAATAAATTCCCATTATAAAAGCCAACCCATTTCTGGTATATTGCATTGGCAGCCTTTAGCAAACTAAAACATTGGAAAAGGCTTGCAGTGAAAAGAAAAAAAAAGCCAGTTGAACTAAGCAGTCTGCCTCCAGGAATAGTTGGTTGACATCTGGTGCAAGCTTCTTATTGTGCCGCCGATGGGGAATGAAGTTGGTGGATGGGTGGCCCTCGGTTTGCCACTCCTATTAACTTGTACTGCTCAACAACAACTTCTACACACAATAACCATAGTTTATGGCATCTACCATGTATTGAGCATGTATTACATGTTCATTTTTATCCTAGCCCTGCACACTGCCTTTTGTGGCTTCTAGTTGTCCCATGACCAAGGGACCAGGTGTCAGTTGGAAGGAGGGTGGAGAGGTTAGCGTAGCAGCTCAGGTGCGGGCAGGCTTGTGTCAAGCCCAGGATGGTTAACGCCAGGAGAATGGAAGCCATGGTTTGTACCTTGAGTCAATTGGAACAGATGACTCTGGAGCCTCTTCTGGTTTCACTTTCTGTCACTGGAAATTTGTCCCAGCCCTCCCTTTAGACCAGGATTTAGTGTGGCAGGAGTGGTCATCCCAGAGGTTTGGAGTTGGATTTCAGCTCTGCTCCTTTTGAGCAGTTTGACCTTGGGCCAGTTCTTTCACCTATCTGTGCTCCTTCCTTCATTGGTAACCTGGAGAGCCCAATCATAACTGCTTTCTCAGAGCTGTGGTGGGTGTGAGCAAGATGCTCCACCTAGATGGCAGAGAACACTCACAGCTCACTGGTGCTCCCTGAGGAAAGCTGATGTGATTGATACCACTGCAGCCAATGCCACCTGCTGCCTTAGAATGGATTCCATAGTCAGGCTGATCTCTGAAGATCCAATACTAAGCTCACGTGGGAGTGGTAGGTAATGAACGTTCTATACAGAGGCACATCCTTTGTCTGAGCTCAAAGCATCTTCAAAATATTGCACTCTTGATGGCTGAAAGACTCACCACAAAGCATTGGAAGATAGTTGAAATTTTTCTCTTTTCCTGTCTTTCTTCCCAAAGCCTGTGTCAGTAGACAGTGGCAGACCTCGTAGTTCATAGCTGAGAGGGGATGCAGAAGCAGGAAATTGGCCCTGGAGGAGATGTTTTGAAAAAAGTGAAGTAGAAAAATAGATTGCAGGAAAGATTGAAGTTCTTATGACCCCAGGCATTGTTCCCATTACCCTATTTGAATGGTGCCCCTGGGCTTCTGGAATATGATGGCATTTCTTTGAGTTTGTCTTAGAGAAAGAGCTTTCGGAACCACAGGCAGAGTTGGCCCTCCTGTCATCAAGTCACCAAGCCAGGGAGTGGCTGCTTCCAGTGCTTCTGCTCTTAGTAGAAAAGAGAGTTTCCCACACCTGCCTTTTTCTGCTCATAACTCATTTCTAAATCAAAGTCTTGGATGGGTTCATCTGATTGGAACATCTTAAATCAAATGACTGTACCTAAGCAGCAAGGGAGACTGGGAAATGCCATTTTTTAAAAAACCAATCTCACTGAAAAGGTAGTCTTTACTAGGAAGAGAAGAACCAGTGTGAGAGAAGGTATAGAAAAGATTTCGAACAACCACAAAAGATGGAAATTGACAGCTGGGGAATGACTGTTTTCCAACAGGAGATGAGAGGCTCCATTGTTCCTGGGGAAAAGGGGAGCACAGTTGGCTGCCTGGTGTCTGCATGACAACTGCAAGGAAATGTGGAAACAAATAACTTGTCTCTGGAATGGTTAGGCATCTGAGGGGCAGCTCTGTTGGCCCCAGATCCCATTGAGAAGCTCTTATCTCTCTCCTTCCAACCTACCACCATCCAGGAAACTTTTGTGTGCAAGTACTGGCAAATCATCTGGGAAACCACATACCAAAACATTTATTCCTCTGATCTAGGGCTACCTGTCTCCTACCTCTCTCTAGGCACTGTCCTAGATCCAAGACCTATAGGTATTAATGAGATGTGTGCTGGACCTAGAAGAGTAGATTGTGTTGGAAAGGAGATAGAATAGGAGACAATCAGAGCAAGAAGAATGTGGCTGATGATGGAGGTATGTATAAGGAAGGTTTCCTGGAGGAGGAGACATTTAAGATAAGTCTAAAAATATGTGCTTGTTTACCAGGCAGAAAGAGATAAATAAGGGTTGTGCTCACCTGCATATGGCTGGCTATCTGCTTTCTGGGCCCAGGGTGGGATTGTATTCCCATGGCCCCTGACATGACAGAGTAGCCATGTGACTTGTTTTTGCCAATGAAATGTGAGCTGGATGGAAACTTTGAGAAACATGCATGATTGGCTGTGATTTCTTCTTACTGCTGTGGTGGTCATGGAAGCACCTGCTGAGGTGAAACCTCTTTCATCTTGGATCATGAAGTGTCTACTATGAGCTGACCCCCTCTCTTCCTCTATTAGCTCTGTGATAATTTTGAACCTGTAGAATGATTCAGGGGGTGTTTGTTTCTGCAGCATAACTTAACTCGCCCTGACCAATACAAAGAGTCATTACTCTGGGCAGACTGAACAGCACAAGAAAAGGCCTGGACAAATACTTACCTCCAGCTTATCATAGATTTCACCCATGTAGGTGTCAGCTTACATCCTTCCTCTACCCCCCAATTTCCTTTAAGCCTATCATCCAGTCTCTAGCTCTCTGGGGGTAGGGAATGGAAGGAAGAGATGAGATGTGGGGGCGTTTTCGGGACTTGGAGTTGTCCTGGGTAGTGCTGCAGGGACAGTTACCAGACATTGTAGGTCCTCCCATGGCCCACTGTGGGCTATGATGTGGATCATTGACCATGAGGTGCAGCGGTGCTCAGAGATGTATTCACCAAGTGCAATGAATGTCTCATGATGATGGAGGAGATTGTTGTTATGGGGGGAGGAGTGGGGTGAGGGGGGTGAGGGGTATATGAGGACCTCATATTTTTTGAATTAATATTTTTAAAAAAGACAAAAAATGCCATTATTAAAAAAAAAAAAGAAAAGAAAAGGCCTGGAGGTGAGAAATAGCCTCTTGTATCTGGAGAAGGCCAGTTTAGTATGACTGTGGTATAAGGAGTGGCCCAGAAAAATGGAGAGATGGGCAGAAAGGGGCCATTAGAGCTGCATTTTAGAAAGATCGCCCTAGCTGCAGTGTGAAGAATGGATTGGAGAAGAGTACAAGTTGATGCAGGGAGACCAGAGAGGAGCCTGTTATAGGTGAGAGGGGATGAAACCTGAGTTAGGGGACGAGGGGACGCCTGTGGAGAAGTTAACAGGGCAGAATCGGTAGGACTTGGCAGCTGATAGTTTATGAAGGTGAGCAGGAAGAGAAGGCGGTCTACTCCACAGCCCAAGTGCTGTCATTTGCTTAGCTATTTCCTTCCTTTCCATACTATTATCATCTAATTTGATTCTCAGAGTTGTCTTCTAAATTAGATTGGGCAAATATTATTTCTACTTTACAGATGAAGAGGCAGAGAATCAGAAAAGTGACAGGAGGAGTTGCTTAAAATCAACGGGCTTGGACTCAGATCTCCTAATAGCCTACCTGCTCTCCTTTCTCTAAATCACACTGTCTCAGTTATTTAGATAGTTTAGAAGTGGAATGGGTGTGGGAACAGTAGCCATGGGGGCTGCTGGGTATGGGGAACGGGAGGAAGAGATGAGATGTGGAGGCGTTTTCGGGACGTGGAGTTGTCCTGGATAGTGCTTCATGGACAATTACGGGACACTGTAGATCCCCTCAGGGCCCACTGGATGGAACGTGGGAGAGTGTGGGCTATGATGTGGACCATTGACTATGGGGTGCAGTGATGCTCAGAGATGAACTTACCAGGTGCAATGGATGTGTCATGATGATGGGAGAGAGTGTTGCTGTCGGGGGAGTGGGGGGCGGGGGCGGTGGAGTTGAATGGGACCTCATATATTTTTTTAATGTAATTTAAAAAAAAAATAATTAAAAAAAAAAAGAAGTGGATGTAGGCTTTTTATTTGGGGGAGGAGGGAATGAGTGGGGAGTGAAGTGGGGAAGAATTGGTAGAACTATTCCTTTTTGGACATAGTTATCCCAATGATTTATCTAAGAGAGTTCAGGCATATGGTACAGACATAAAAAGCAATATGCTCAAAAAAGTCCCATATACCGAAGTCTGGATTTATAAGACTCAAATGAGTGATTTTTATTCCATGTTAAGGGCTTTTTTTCCCCTTCTTCTTGCTCTATCAAAGTATTCCTCATAGGATTTCTTAAAAGAGCAATCTCAGTCTCCCATGATGCTCTTAAAATGTGATTTATTGCACATATTTTTATTAGCATTCTGCTGCTTAGTAATGCATTCTGTGTTCAAAATGGCATGCATCCACTCATAGAATCATGCCAACTTGAGATGTCATTGATTCAGTATTTCCAGTTGACTTCACAGAGGTGTGAACAGGAATAGAGTGAGTCCAGTCACTCCTACACATTTAAGTGGTCCGATTTCCCCAGGTAAAGCTCATGGTAAAGTACTCCATGGCTCCTAGAGACAGACAGCTGAGGGCCTTGGAGAGGAGGCAGCCTGCAGTCTGGATTCCATGCCTCGATTAGACTGGGGTGCCCACAATTTTCTCACAGAGAATGAATGGCTATGTGGTCACACTAGGAACTCAGCTGGCAGCTAGATGGAATCAGTGTCACTTGTCTTCTCCCAGGGGCACGTGAGCAAAAGGCAGCCATGGTGGAAAATGCTGAGACAGGGAAGGTTGTACCCCTGGGGTCTGGGATCCAGCACTGGCTGTTGGGGCCACATGCCCCTTGGCTCAGCAGGCTTTCTGGGGCAGCTGGTTGGAGAGCTGGCGATGAATATCAGGGATGACAATCAAGGGTCTCCGTGTTGTATGGCACAGTATGGTTGCTGTTGTCTGTTACACCTGCATTTGTCCTTCTACAGTGGTGTTCTGGATGCTGTGCTGGTGCTTAGAGACTTTGTCCACCCTGTGGCCTTAGGCACCTCCCTCCACCTCTCTGGGGCTCTTTTAGGGCACTGGAGGTTGTATCTACTGACCTCTCAGGTTGTTTCTGGCTCTAGAGTGCAGGAAGGATGGGTGTCTGTAAGGCAGCGGATGAGGCTGGAGAGATGATAGGGGCCAGATGATGAAGGACTTTTTATGTCAGGTTGAGGATTTGGAGATAGAACCTCATCCAAGGAACTTCTTATATCTGATTTTATTGCTTCCTCATAGCAGCTCCAAAGGGCATGTGAATCAGTCAGCTTTTGCTGCAGAAACAAGCAATCCCAACATGTCAATGATTCACAACTTTGGTTCTCAAACTTGAGCTTGCACAAGAATCATCTGGAGGCCTCACAGATGGCTGAGACCCACCTGGAGCTTGTGATATAGTAGGTTAGAGGGAGGTTTGAAATTTGCATTTCTAAAAAGTTCTAAGTGGGGACCGGATGTGGCTCAAGCTGCTGAGTGCCTGTTTCCCACATGGGAAGTCCCAGCCTTGGTTCCCATTGCCTCCTCAAAAGAAAAAAACAAAGAACAAGCAAACAAGTGAAAAAAGCAACTCAGTGGAGCTGATGTGGCTCAGTGGTTGAGTGCTGGCTTCCCACATACGAGGTCCTGGGTTCAATCCTCAGCCCCGATACCTTAAAAAGAAAGGTTCCAAGTGATGCCAAAGCTGCTGGTCCAGGAACCACAATGTGAAAACCACTGGTTTTCAAGAACAGACATTCATTTCTCCAGGGGTTGGCCATGGAGCTCTGCTCTACAGTGTGGATTGAGTCCAGACTTGCTCTACCTGGTTCTCACTCCAGGACCCAGACTGCAAGTGCTGTCACTACACAGGGCATGATATTCTCACGGTGCAAGGCAGCTGCACAAGAGCACAAGTCAAGCCATGTCTCTTTCAACGCAGTCTTTCAATGTCTCATTCCATTGGCCAAAGCAGGTCACAAGTCTAAGGCCACCGGCCCTGGAGTGGGGATATAAACTTCCACGGAGGCAATAGGAGGAAACAGTGACTATTTGGTGACCAAATATGTGATATATAACCACAGCTGTTATTCTTTCCATTTAGTAGATGAGAAAAGTTGAATCCCAGAGTGATGAACAAATTTGTCCAAGATGGTATAAACTACAGAACTGAGATCTGAACCCAGAGCTTATTTGAAAATTCAAGGTGAGACAGGGGTGGGAGGAGAGGAGAAGGGCTGATGATTACTGAGGACAGGTTTCCTTCCGGATTCTTAGAAAGCTGTGGTGAAGGGGAAGGGGTGAGCTCTGAAGCCAGACAGGCCCAGAGTCAAACTTTAATTCTGTCTACTGGTGGGATGGTCCTAGGCAGGCACACTCTTTTGATCTCAGTTTCCCCTTTTGGCTGAAGAGGTAATCATTCTTAGCTCACAGCATTGCTGGAAAAATTGGAGGCAATGCTGGTGTAGCGTGTGACTCAGAGTGTGCCCTTGAAAGGAACAACCTTTGCAGTTTTAGAAGAACGAAACAGATGGTGAGGCACTCAGCAGGGGAGATGCTATTTTTTCATTGAGGGGAGGGGCATTGCCTGAACCTCTCCCAGTGGCCCTATGGAAATCCACCTGTTCAGATCAGCCTGGCTCATCTTTTCTAAAAACCATCTCACTCCCTTCATCCCTCTGGGTTGACTGTGTGAAGATGCCCTTTCGGAGCAGAGTTGGGAAGCCCACGTGTCTGTCATTCCATTTCTCAGCCTTTTTCCTGTCTATCTTCCCCCAGGACCCAGCAGAGGCCTGGCCCCAGGAAGTACTCTGTAACTGGTGTGTGAATTGCATTCTCACCAGTGCTTACCACCCCAGTCCCTCCTTGGAAGGGGCTCTTTGGCATCTCTCAGCTACATTCTCTGAGCCTTTCATGAATTTATTTTTTCTGTGGCGTGCATTGCACTAAAAACCATTTTCTTTCCTGCCACCCTTGTGAAGCTGGCTTCCCAGGAGGTGGAGGGTATTATGATTTCTGGGCTGATGTACCAGGGCCTGGATGAGAACCGGGGCTTCTCCTTCCTTGGGCTGTGCTCTTTGCATTGCACAGGGTTTGTAGAAATGGCCACAGTCTGCTCTTCCATTCATTGATACAGTCATTTCTTCACCATCTCTCCACATTGTGGAAAGAAGAGAAAATGATGTATGTCAAATGCTTTGTTGGCTATGAAGTGCCAAACACACAGTCACTGTGAGGATTATTACACGTTTGGCATCTGCCTCCAGCATGAGTTTGAACTTCTAACCAAAGAGATGGCTGGGAGGAGCCCTCCAATGCAATGATTATCACGAGCTCCTGCCATGTGCCAGTCATGTTCATGCTTTCTAGGTTCTGCCTTTCCGACAACAGTACACTCGTTTTTCTCCTGGAACCACCTCTCCCCGACTCTCAGAGCATGTTGTGTGGGTGGGGCTGATTACACCCCTGGCTTCAGAGACAGAAGTCGAGGAGCCTGGCCAATCAGCAACAGCTCCTCCTAGCAACCGATGATGCTTTGGTTATGGACACGTGACCAAATCGGGCCAATCAGAGAAAAAAGGATTCACATATGGTGCACTTGGCACTGTTGAGAGGGGAAAAGCAAAATGGGGAGAGTGATACTGAGTCTGGGAAACAGTCTGAACCCAGAGTGGAGCTGTGTCTGAAGCCAGTGAGGCAATGTCTCTTTCATTTTTGTTTTCGCTCAAGTTGTTACTTTTTGCACTTGATAACCAAAAGGTCATAAGGAAAGCACACACATTGTCAAGTTTAATCCTCACAGTGACTCTGTGAGTTAGATTTTATTGGCCCCATTTACAGATTTTTAAAATGTGGTTTCTAGGGCCAGACGACTACTCCGTGTCCTACGGGAGTGTTGGGAGTCGCCAGTGCTCTGCAGCCTACTTCATCTCAGAAATGAAGCTGCCGGTTACTAGAGGCCACCAACGGTTCTCTAGAAGAACCAAAACAAACTCACCTCAGCCCCCTTTCTTTTTCATATGGTTCATATGGATGCAGATGAGCAAAAGAACATAACTATTTAACAAATAGTTAATGAACACTTTCTATGCACCCACAACTGTTGGACATGGGGAGAATGATGGTGGTTATAGAAATATTAATAAAAATATATATACTTACAGCAGTGACAGGGGCTTAGAAGGAGAAGAGCTGTGAGGTTATACAGGAAAGGCGTTTGACCCAGTGGGAAGCTCAGGGAAGCCCTTTCTAAGGCAGTGGTTCTCAAACAGGGGCAGTCTTGCCACAGTGTCTGCAGACATTTTTGGTTGCCACAACTGGGGAGGAAGGTACTATTGGTATGGAGTAAGAAAAAGCCAGAGATGTTGCTAAACTTCCCACAATGCACAGACAGCCCCACAGCAGAAAATTATCTGGACCAAAAATGTAAATTTTGCCAAGGGTGAGAGATTCTGAGCTCAGACCTGAAAGATGAGCAGACATTAAGCAGGTGAAGGGACAGAGGATTGTGTCAGGCAGAGGGATCACAATGGGTAAAGGTCCCATGGCTGGTGGACCCATCGAGAACCTTAGACCAGTGTGGCGAGACTAGCAATGAGCAGTGCAGTGTGCATGAGGCCAGAGAGGGTCTGGTGACACCCCGGGACTTCTAAATGATGGAATTAAGCATCTCAGTTCTCAATCTAGAATCCCTTTGAAGTATACTAAGCCCGAAGTGGTTACGGTGACATGATCTGATTTGCATTTCCAGAAGACCTCTCTGACCACAGTAAGGAGAGTAAATGGTAGTGAAGGCAGCAGGAACATGGGTAGACCAATAAGAGGCTCGACCAGGATTCGAGGTGAAAGATAATGGTTGCTTCGACCAGCAAGCTGCTGATAGAGATGGAAAGAAGTGAAAAATTTTCAAAGCCATGTAAGAGGAAACATGTTTGGAGCTTGAGAGTGGATTGGGCATACAGAGTTGGTGGAAGAGAAGGAGACGTTTTTCATGGGCTCTGGGATTCCCATGAAAGATTGGAGGACAAAGGTGCCAATAGCCAATAGTGCCAATAGGGAGCACTGAAAGCGGATGCGTTTGGTGAGAAGATCATTAGTTAAATTTCGACCATTTGCATTTGAAGTGCTACAGTGGTTCCATACTCCTCTCCTAGAGGAGGAGCTTAATTCCTTCCCTTTCAGTATGGGCTGGCCTGGGCTTCTAGCAAATAGACTATGAAAGGACAAAATGTGACTTCTGGGTTTAGGGTTTAAAATGACTGCTCCTTCTACCTTGGGTAACCCTCTCACTCTCTCTTGAATCACTTGACCAGCTGCTCTGTCATGCGGATATTCAGGCAGACTATGGAGAGGCCCACATGGCAAGAAACGGAGGCCTTTTGGGAGCCAGGTGAGTGAGCTTGGAAGCACATCCTTCCTGGTCCAGCCTTCAGACGACTGCAGCCCCAGCTGGCATCTTGAGGGCAACCTCAAGAGAGACCCTGAACCAGAAATACCCAGCTAAGCCCCTCCAGGATTCCTGACCCACAGAAAAATGTGAGGTAATAAATGTTCATTGTCTTAAGCATCTGAGTGTGGGGTAATTTGTGATGCAGCTATTGAAAACAAATACAGTTGCCTTTGAAAAGTCTAGTGGAAAGTCTATAAAGTATATCTCAGTATCTTCTAGACATTTGGACAGGATCATAAAATATGGGCTGGGTAAGAGTTCACGTGGCAATGGCATTGTAGAACAATGTATGCCCAAATGGGTGGTGAACTAGTGCCAGTGGGAAAGGTGGCTTGGTCCTCATTTCTCTCCCGTCAATATGATCTTAGATTCCTGAGTAATGGCCTGGAAGGTAGACTGAGTACATTTAAAGATGGAACTACTGAGAGTGAGAACCATTTGCTGTGTCATCCCCACAAAAAATTAGAAAAAATGGAATGGAACTTACAGGGTACCAGACCATTTTACTGGCATTCTTATTTAATCTTTAAAACAGTCTCGTTGTATAGACAGGTGAATTCTACCACTACAGATGAAGTCATTGAGATAGAGCAATTTGTCTTTAGCCATCCAGAAAGCACAGGGAGAGCCACATGGGGAGCGAATGCTCTTTGTCTTCTCGTCACTCTTCTTTCCACCAAGCCAGAGTTCCTCAGATGACAGCATCAGGGCTCTGAGAGATTTTGAGAGTCTGAAAGAAAAATGAATGAATTCAGAAGTTCACTTTAGAATGCCTGACCCTGCAGGATGCTGCTGTTCAAAATGGTAACTGCTAGAACACATGGCTATTTAAGCTTAAGTTAATTACAAATTCCATTCTTCAGTTGCCACAATTCAAAGGCTCACCAGCCACAGGTAGCTGGTAGCTACCCTTTTAGCTCAGCTATAGAACATTCATGACAGCAGTTGCAGTGGATAGCCTTGTGACACAGGCACACATGCATACACCCCTGACGAGAGAGAATGCCACCTTCCATCTCTGCTGGCCACTCTTCTTCAGCCCTCCCTGCATGACTCCATCCTTTTGACCTGGTTCTCAGGAGAACTGCTGTACAGTGACAGGTGTGAAAAGGCTGAAGATTGAAGACAGGCGCTCACACAAGCAGGGGTGGTCATCTGGTAGAGGGGTGAGCCGCAGGGGTTGCCAGGAGTGGCAGGTGCCAAGCAGCAGCAGGTGTGATAAAATGGGTGCAGGTCGCACAGACCCCTTTTTCTTGTCCTAAGAGAGCTTCACCTAGAGAGACATTCCAGCACCACCCCCCCCCCTCGTTATTCTCTCTCCACCCACTTCCCCTTCCTTCTTTTCAGGAAGGCATACTAGGAGGATGTATCTGCTTGGAGAGTGGCTCAAAGCTGCCATCCTTGCATCCTTTAGTCGAGGTGTGCTGTGCTGGCCTTTCTCGCTTTGTCTCTCTCTGCTTATTGCTTCTGAACTCGCATGACATACTGATTCCTTTTGCTGCTGGCAGGTGAGTCCTTGGGAAGATGGGGGTCTTAGGGAACCCTCTTAGGCCTAGAGATCCAAGCTATGCTCTCCAATGCAGAGTCAGCACATTAATATAGAGCTGTTAGTCTCTGCCTTTCTGAACCCTGTATTTCTTGATTGGTTCTGAACTCGGAGGGGTCTATAGGAGTGATTAGTTGTCACCCTTGAATCTCAATAGCAATTAAAGTAGATTTTGAGAGTGCTAATCTTCCTTGTCAGTTGGGTCCACTTTCTTGTTTTCCAAGAGCTCATGAAAAAAAGTTCATAATCAGTTCTGACTTACTGTCAGTGATGGACTAGAGTCACACAGATTTCAGGACATATTGGGATTATTATTTTTTTATTTATTTTAATTTCATTAGTTTATTTTTAAATTTAGTTTTAGTATATTTTTGTTTTACTTTAATTAATAATTTATTGCTAGATACTTCTGGTTTTCAGAAATATCATGCCTAAAATATATAAAAATCAGAGTTCCCACCTTGCATTAAAATGGTACATTTGTTATAATTCATGAAAGAACATCTTTATAATTGTACTATTGATTATAGTCTATCATTTATGCTAAGGATCACTGTGTTGGGTAGTCCTTTGTTTTTTCTTGTAATTTTTATTCTAATAATACATATACAACCTAATGTTTTAACCACAGTCAAATATATAATTAAGTGCTGTTAATTACATTCACAGTGCCGTGCCACCATCATACTATTTATTACCAAACCTTCACAATCTACCCAAATAGAATTTTTGTACAATTTAAGCATTAACGCCTCATTCCCTACTCCCAACCCAGCCCTGATAAACTATATTCTAGATTCTTCCTCTTGAATTGGCCTATTCTAACTGTTTCATATCTGTGAGATCATACAACATTTGGCCTTCTATGTCTGGCTTATTTCACTCAACATGATGTCTTCAAGGTTCATCCAGGTTTTCACATGAATCACAACACCATTCCTGTTTAATTCTGAATACTATTCCATTGTTATAATAAATAAAATCTATTATAAATCCCACATTGTTGATGTGGGAGGAGTGGGGTGACGGTGGGTGGGAGGTATATAGGAACCTCTTACATTTTTTGAATGTAACATTTAAAAAAAAATAAAGAGCTCATAGAACAACAACAAAAAAATACCACATTGTTTCTCCATTCTTTGGGTGATGGATACTTAGGGCTGTTAATTGTTTGGGAACATGACCTAGAGGTGGGATTGCTGGGTCATATGGTAATTCTGTACTTAGCTTTCTGAGGAACCACCAAACTGTCTTCCACAGCAGGTGCACCATTTTACATTCCTACCAGCAATGGATGAGTGTTTCTACTTGTCCATATTTTCTCCAAAACTTGTAATTTTCTGTTTCCTTTTTAAATATTAATAGTAGCCATTCTAATGGGCATGAAATGGTATCTCATTGTGATTTTCATTTGCATTTCCCTAATAGCTAGTGATGTTGATCATCTTTTCATGTGCTTTTAAACCATTCGTATATCTGCTTCGGAGAAATGTTATTCAGACTTTTGCCCACTTTTTAATTGAATTCTTTGTCTTCTTATTGTTGAATTGCAGAATTTCTTTATATATTCTGACTATTAAACCTTTATTAGATACATGGTTTCCATGTATTTTTTTTTTTCCATTGAGCAGGTTGTCTTTCACTTTCATGATAGTCTTTTGATGCACAAAAGTTTCAAATTTTGGTGAGGTCCCAATTATCCTTTTTTTTTTTTCTTTTGTTACTTTTTGTGCTTTGGGTTTGTCTAAGAAACCATCGCCTAACACAAGACTGAAGATGTATACCTATGTCTTCTTGGAGTTTTATTGTCATGGTTCTTATATTTAGGTCTTTGATCCACTGCAAGTTAATTTTTGTATATGGTGTGAGATAAGGGTCTTCCTTCGTTCTTTTGCCTAATGATATCCACTTTTCCCAGCACCATTTGTTGAAGAGACTATTCTTTCCCAGTTGAGTGGAATTAACAGCCTTTTTATTATTAATAATAAAAAATCAATTGGTTATAGATATGATGGTCTATTTCTGAAGTCTCAATTCACTTCCATTCATCTATATATCTAACCTTGTTCCAGTACCATGCTCTTTAGACCACTGTAGCTTTATAATAAGTTTTAAAGTCAGAAAGTATGAGTCCTTCAACTTCATTCTTCTTTTCCAAGATGGTTTTGGCGATTCTGGCCTCCTTACCCTTTCACATAAATTTGATGATTGACTTTTCTGTTTCTTTAAAGTAAGGTGTTAGGATTTTGATTGAGATTGTGTTGAATCTGTAAATCATTCTGGGTAGACGTGACATTTTAACAATACTTAGTCTTCCAATCCAAGAGCATGGAATGTTCTTCCATTTATTTAGATCTTTGATTTCTTTAGCAAAGTTTCATAGTTTTCAGTGTATATGTCTTTATATTCTTAGTTAAATTTATTCCTAGATATTTGATTCTTTTAGTTCTGTTGTAAATGGAAATTTTTTTTCTTGATTTTCCCCTTAGAAAGCTCATTACTAGTGTATAGAAGCACTACTAATTTTTGCACATTGATCTTGTACCCTCCACTTTGTTGAATTTGTTTATTACCTCTAGTAGCTTTGTTGTAGAATTTTCGGGACTTCATAATTATAGGATCCTGTCATCTGCAAATAACGAAAGTTTTACTTCTTCCTTTACAGTTTGGATTCTTTAAAAAAAAAATTTAGAAGAGGTACTAGGGATTGAAACTGCATCCTTCTACATGAGAAGCAGGCACTCAAACATTGAGCTACACCCACTCCCCTGGATTCCTTTTGTTTCTTTTCCTTGCCTAATTGCTCTGGCTAGAACTTTCAGTATAATGTTGAATAACAGTGGTTTCAATGGGCATCCTTTTCTTGTTCCAGATCATAGAGAGAAAGCTTGCAGTCTTTCACCATTGAGTATGATGTTACCTATGGTTTTTTTTCCCCTCTCTTTATTTTTTTTAAATGTTACATTCAAAAAATATAAGAGGGCCCCATATACCACCCCCCACCCTCCTCACCCCACTCCTCCCACATCAACAACCTCTTTCATCATTGTGGGACATTTCATTGCATTTGGTGAATACATTTTGGAACACTGCTGCACCACATGGATAATGGTTTACATTGTAGTTTACACTCCCCCCAGTCTACCCAGAAGGCCATGGCAGGACATACAATGTCCAGCATCCATCCCTGCAGTACCACCCAGGACAACTGCAAGTCCTGAAAATGCCCCCACATCATATCTCTTCTTTCTCTTTCTACCCTCAGCAGCTACCATGGCCACTTTCTCCTCATCAATGCTACAATTTCTTCCATTACTAATCACAATAGTCCCATAGTACAATATCAGTAAGTCCACGCTAGTCCATACTCTATTCCTCCATCCTGTGGACCCTGGGGTGGTTATGTCTTTTCACTTCTATATCAAGGGGGAGCTTAGATTCCACATGGATGATGGATGCAATTCTCCTGCTTGCAGTTTTAGGCACTCTTGGCTCTCTGGTGTGGTGGTTGACCTTCTTCACCTCCCTTTTAGCTGGCCAGGGTAAGTCCAATAAACCAGAGGGTATCAATTACAAGTCTGCTGAGGCTCAGGGCCTGGCTGTCACATGGACAGTTCAGAGATTCGGGTCTAGTGAATCTAATGCCAACCCACAGGCATGTGGTTGGGAGGGAGTTTTCCAGGGCATGTATACAGGGTACATAAAAATGTTTGGATGTATTCATAGTAGTTACAGTTAAAAACGACAACTGAGGGAGTGCTGAGTTCCTAGACTGGGGAGCTCTATCACATTCCCCAATGGAATAGCAACAATCCCCCAAATGCAATGGCAAAGACCAATAAAGAAGGATGGTCCAACAATGAGCCCTTGATACTGATGACTATGCTTATGAGGCTGTGCACCTGAAATATGAACTAGGCCTAGAGCTGCAGGGTGCCTAAGAGTTACCTCCTGAGGGCCTCCATGTTGCTCAAATGTGGCCACTCTCTAAGTCAAACTCAGCATGTAAATGCATTACCTTTCCCCCAGCATGTGACATAACTCCTGAGGATGAGCCTCCCTGGTGCCGAGGGATTACTACCAAACACCAGCTAATGATGTAACTAGAAAGAGACCTTGAATAAAAGGTTCAACTCAGACCAGCAGAATATCTTGGCCTACATGTAATATCAGGTGTTAAAAATTGCTTTTTGACCTTGAATAAAAGGGGGAAATGGAAAAGACAAATGAGTTTATATGGCTATAAGTCTCCAAAAAAGAGTTGTGAGGTCATCAGAGGGGTTGTGCTTATGCATGCCTCAGCAGAGTCCCAGAGACAGTCAAAGTAGATACAACCCCAGCTGCTGGTTCTCCTGAAGGCTATAGAGACCCACAAGTTCTATGGTCATGGCTGATGGCTCTGGAGTTTAGTACCATGTCAGTTGGTCCTACTTTGGAGTTTGTGTTCCTGAGTATGATGGAGTTGGACTCAGATATGACCTTTCTACACATACCTCTTATGTCATCTATGGGTTTTTCATATATGCCCTTTCTCATGTTGGTATATTTCCTTCTATTCTTATTTTTAAAGTGTTTTTATTAAGAAAAGGTCCTGGATTTTGTCAGATGCCTTTTTCCTGTCAATTGAGATGATCAAGTGTTCTTCCCCTTCATTTTGGTATGTGGTGTATTATGATAATTGATTTCTTGTGTTGACCTCACTGAAATTACTCTTGGTGCATCCTCATGTTTTCTGGTATGAAGAAGTGTAGACCAGTGGGCTAATTGAGGTTGGTTCCTTGGAAGATGTCTCCACTTTCAAGGTTTTTGTTTTTGGGCTAAGAGTGGGATTCTTAGTAAGGAATGAGAATGGCTTTAGGGATGTCTTTATGGAAACTGGACCAGGATCCCAGATAGCTGCCTGCCCAGCTTCCTCCCCAGGGCAGAACCCCTCCTTTACCATGCCCCTCCAGCTGTCTTCTTGGCAGTGCTAACCCCGAGCCTGGCTCCTCCATCAGACAGCAGGCCTCATGAGACTGTGAGGTACTGGGTCTTGCTTGGCTTAACAGCTGGACTAGGGTGTACATGCAGGGGAGTAGCAGGGTTAGGGTCTAGCACAGGTACTTCTGATGGGCAGGCACCTGATGCAGAAGGGTGAGCCCTCTCTGCCTTCTCCTGTAGGCTGAGGGAGCTGTTGAACAGTTCTAAGTAGAGAGGAGGGAAATCAACATAAGTGTTTGGAAACGTCTCTCTCTCCTCCATGTGGAGAGGGCCTCCCTGGATTCAGAGGATCTTGGGAGACCTCTGGGTTGATGAGGACTGAGGCCATGGTTCTGGGGAGGAAAAGCAGGAAAGAAATGGGAGGGATGTGAGGGAGATGGGGTTGAGGGAGATCAGCGACTGTGTAGACATGGGGTGTGCGGGGAAGAGGAAGGAAAGGCTTGAGTTTCTAGACTGCTGCCCTCTTTTGTCCTTCAAGAGTCTGTGGAGCATCCAGGTAGGTTATCCAGAGAGCAGTTGAATCAATGGGTTAAGCAGGAAGCTTTAGATTTGTGAGTCTGCAGCATGTTGTAATAATAGTGCCTGTTTGTTGAGCGCTCTTGATGTGGCAGGTGATGGACAAGGTCCTTTCCACGCAGTTCACCTTTTTGTAGTGCTAGAAAACCCCAGCATGGCTTAAATATTGAGACATTGTACTGACCCTTTGGAACCAAGGGTGAAGAATTATATAGGGAAGGAGATGTGGCTCAAGCGATTGCGCTCCAGTCTACCACATAGAAGGGCCAGGGTTCGAATCCCCAGGCATCCTGGTGAAGGCAAGCTGGCCTGCATGATGAGCTGGCCCAAGTGGAGACAGGGCCCATGTGGAGTACTTGCCCATGTGGTGAGCTGGCCTGTGAAGAGAGCTGGCGCAGCAAGATGATGCAACAGAAAAGAGACACAGAGGAGAGACAATAAGAGACACAGCAGAACAGGTTGCTGAGGTGATGCAAGAGATTGAGCACCTCTCTCCCACTCCAGAAGGTCTCAAGATTGGTCCTGGTGCCACCTAAAAAGAAGACAAGCAGATACGCAGAAGAATGCACAGTGAATGGACACAGAAAGCAGACAACGAGGGCAGGGTATAAATTTAAAATAATTATAATTATATAGATGCCTTTATAAGATTAACTATAGCAAAAGGTTAATATCTGAAATTGCTGAAACTGGCTGGATCTAGACTAGACCTGCTGTTATGATGACCATTCTAAACAGGTCTCATTCCTGTTTATGGTTCTGTAACACTTAGCCACTTCCTTGTGTATAACCCCTCGACCCTCCTGTTTGATATCCATATGGAACCCCTTGTGACTGACAAAGGCTTTAAAACAACTGTCTTAAATATGTCCAATGAGCTAAAGAAATAGATATACAAAGAACTAACAAGGGAAGTGGATTTGGCTCAATGGATAGAGCGTTCACCTACCACATGGGAGGTCTGGGATTCAAACCCAGGGCCTCCTGACCCATGTGGTGAGCTGGCCCATGCATAGTGCTGATGTGCACAAGGAGTGCCATGCCATGCAGGGGTGTTCCCCATGTAGGGGAGCCCCATGCGCAAGGTGTGCGCCCCGTAAGGAGAGCCACCCCACGTGAAAAAATGTGCAGCCTGCCCAGGAGCGGTGCCGCACACATGGAGAGCTGGCACAGCAAGATGACACAACAAAAAGAAACACAGATTCCCAGTGCTGCTGACAAGAATACAAACGGACACAGATCATACAGCAAATGGGCACAGAGAGCAGACAACCGGGGGGAGGGGGAGAGGGGAGAGAAATAAATTATAAGAAACCTGAAGTGAGCCTGAAGTAGCAGAATGGACCTGGAGACACTCCATGTCATTCCACCACACAATGTGGCAAACACCTGGCACAGCTCACCCTCGGAGAATAGCTGTGTTAGATTCCTGCTCAGTATCCGTTTTTCTTCTCCTTTGCTTATGGCACCCTGATTTTGTTTAGGGTGGTAATGTATCCAGACTCCATCATTGAGTCATGATTGATCTAAACTAATCATGATGCTCCAAGGTGTGACCAGGTGTCTCACCTTCCCTTTTCTTTCTGCTCTGGTAATGTATGCAATAGCTGGACTGACAGCAGCCACCTTACAACTATGAAGCAAAAAAGTATGAGGTGATGCAGCAAGTGGTAAGGATGGCAGAGAGCATAGCTCAAAGGAACCTGGATCTTTGATGTCATGTTGTAGCCACAGCAATGCCAGAAGCTCACCACCTCCTGACCATCCCTACATGCAAACAAACAAAAACGATGAAGCCCTATGAGTTTGATCCACTACTAGTTGAGTTTTCTGTTTGCTGGTGAGCCTATTCCTAACTGACATAGCCTGAAAATGAGGGTAGCATATTGAATGAAAGGTGCTTTTAGAGGAATAAATGGGTGGCTATATGTGAAGCTCTTAGCAAAGCACTGAACACAGACTTAACAAATTGTGGCTGTTATTCGCCCACAGCGCGGCTCTGACTCCAGTCTAAGCAGCCTGTGCTTTTTCTCAGGCTTATCTCCCCTCTCAGCAGTGGCATTCTGCAGAGGAGACACCTCCTGTCTGAGTTTATCTCAAGCCACTTAGCCCTTGGCTTTTACACTCATTTCCTCCCCGTTGACATCCATCACCCTGTCAGCTGTCCCAAGGCTCCACTGGGAGAGTATGGGAAAGTCCTGGGGGAGCTCCCTCGAGCACGGGGATGCACGTCTTCCCTCACAGTCCTTCCTGGTGTCTCTGACAGGGGCTGGTCTTGATGAATCTCAGCTCTAGAATTCATGCCCTGAGTGATGTCAAGCCAAGGTTTTCTCTTTGGGGGAGTGAGGGACTGAGAGTGGGGTCTCATGGGGGTAGAGCTGGACAGTATTAGAGCCAGATGACCCGTTCTCTGAGTTGTATACTTCAGGGGCCTTGTTCAGCAGGCTCTGCTGTGAGTGGAGTTGATCAGTGCACGACTTGCACCACTGTGTGGGCTGGATTGCGGGAGACCGCTGCTGCCAGAGCTGGAAGACCCCTGGAGGCTGCCGTGTCCCCCTCACTCTTTTTATAGAGGACACTGAGGAACAGAGAGGTTGAGTAACTTACTCAAGGCCACATAACATGGAAAAAGTAAAGCATAGACTTCAAAATAATCTGACCAATTGGTTCAAAAGTCTTTGGCCTTCAAGGTCCCACCTGACCTGCCTCCTGCCACCTGTCGACTCACATCTGTTCATGTTACTCGGGCTGCATTGGCTGTCCATCCTCCCTCTAAATGTCCAAGCATGTCCTGCCCCAGCACTTTGCCACTGGCTCTTTCCTCTGCCGGAAAGGTGCTCTTCCCTCCTTATCATTCAAGTTTTTTCTCTAAGTCCATTCCTCAAAAAGGAGCTCCGGGACCACCCTATCTAAGACTGCCTGCCCCAAGCCTGCGGGTCACTTTCACCTTCCATTTCTCCATTGTTATCTGCCTAAAACTGCCTTGTCCATCTGTTTATTGTCCGTCTCTCCTGTGAGAATATCAGCCACATGAAAACAGGAGCTCATCTGCTCTTTGACGGTGAGTTTGCTGACACCAGGGCTTAGCACTGAGTAGGTGTCAACACTATTTTGGTTTGATGAGTTAAAGGGCTGGCATTGGGATTCTACAATCTGCCCACCTATCAAGCCCCCACTCTTCTCTGCATTAGGCTGACAGTGGTAACCGCCCACTGAAAGAAGAGGAAGTGCAGCTCAGGCTCAGGTAGGAGTGACTAGCATGCAGTGAGCGCTTTCTCTAGCAATGCAGGCCAGATCTTAAATTCTTTCCCAATCAGGGAGGTTCTATGGTTTCTCCCATTTTATAGATGGTAAAACTAGACTCCCAGGAGTTAAGTAACTGTGTAGGTGACATTCTGTAGGTAATATGTGGCAGAAGCAGAAACTGAACCCAGGCAGTGAAGTTGACCATCCCGAGCTTTTACCCAAGATGCTGTCCTACCTCTCTATGTACAAAGAGAATTATCAGTCACGTCATCTCATCCCCTTGTGTCCTTTGTAAAATGTGAGACTAGAGCAATTGACAATAGAGGTTTAGAACTTACTAGAGAGTAGAAAATGTATTGCAGTCATGGCCCCACTTTGTCCACGCCTCTCTGTATTCTCACCTCCTGGGTGTACCTGTAGCACTGACTCTGGCTTTGGCTGGGTGACTTATTCTGGCTAAAAGGGCAGCAGCAAACATGAATCAAGTACGTGCTAACACCACCAAATGAAAAACCCAGAGGAGAGGAGCACACGTGGAGCAGAGATGAGCCACCCCAGCTAAGGGGACCCTTGACCAGCCAGGGCCAGGCCAACAGAACAGCTGACCACAAAGGCTTGAGCAAGTCCAGCCAGATAAGCCAAACCTGGTTAGACCAGAACAACTGTCCACCTAAACCCAACCCAAATGGCCAATCTACTAAACGAGTAATTGCTGTTTTCCATTGCTAAGTTTTGGAGTGAGTTACTACACAGTAGGAACTAACTGATACAAAGGGACGTCCAAATATGATAATGCATTTGATCCTCACCACAGACATGAGGCAAGATTCAGAGAAGTTAAATAATTCCCACAGCTAGTAAGTAGTGGAGCTGAGATTTAAACCCAAGCAGTCTGCCTCGAGGGTCTATACTCTTCACCTCTATACTAGTCTGTCTCTCAAAGATTACTTAGAAGCCAGCTATGTGCCAAGAACTGTACTAGGTTCTGGGTATATAAAGACAGATAAAGCAAGGCCCTTCACTCGTGAATTCATTACATATGGATATATTATATATGCATATTATGTTTAAATATACACCTAATGATCAGAGACAAGGCTATTTGTCTTAATGAATAAAAAATTTATATAAATTAATTAGAAAAAAGAGTCTCAAAGAAAAATTTATATTTTAAATGTATATCTTTTAATTTATAGAAAAAGAATATAAGTTGCAGGAAAAATAAACAACCATACAAGAATGACAACACGCAAGTTAAAGCAAGAATAAGAAATTATTTGGCACCAATCAAGTTAGCAAATTAACCAAGGATAAATAAATCGAAACTGAATTCTTTTGGTGGGAATGTACATTCTTGCAAATGACTTGGCAAGGGCCTTAAAAATTTTAATACTTTTTGCAGCAAATCCAACTCTAAAATATCAAGCTAAAATATAACTGAAGAGGCAGGCCTATATATTACAGTGGTACTTAAAGTAGCAACAGATATTATAAAATATCTAAAAATAGGAATATCATGGTGATGTATTTAATTGATAGACTACTGTGCAGCCATCAAAAATACTATTAATATTAATGTCACAAAAAGATACTCATATCACACTCGTACACAGCATTTCTTCCAAAATATACTATAAATATGCATTCATGTAAAGAAAAGAGACTTGGAAGGACAACACTAAGATGTGACTCAAACCTACAACTTCTTGAATTAAAAAAAAAATTATATATGGAATGTTACCAGTGGATATACCAGCTAGTAAGAGAATGGGTGACTTTTGTTTCCATTCTTATACCTTTTCCTGAATTTCTTAATATCTCCTCAGGGACCATAAAATACTTTTATAATCATAAGGAAAAAAGGAAATAAAATACAGGCAAAGTGACAAAATCCAAACACCAAAGGATTTTAGTAGAGAATAATGTATCAGTGCTAGTCCCTTAGTTGTGACAGGTGCACCACGGTCGTGTAAGATGTGGGCAATCGGAGAAATCGGCTGGGGGGTATATGGGAACTCTCTGTGCAAGTTTTCTGTAAATCTAAAAATATTTTAAAATAAAAATTTATTAGAAACAGACAGACAATAACGAAAACCAAATGGACTGCTGCCGCTCACCCTGGCATTGGGGCCAGGAAGGACAGTCACAGAGATGGCCACTCTGCTGGCTGAGCAGGAGGGCTGAAATCTCTTGCAAACACCTGTTCACACCCTGGGCTCATGATTAGAGCCACAGCCACCCAGAGGAGCACCTTGGCAGACTTATCCACCCAGAGAAGCTGCCTTTTTTCTAATGCGCCTGAAGGGTGCTTAGAATCTAGAGGTAGCTCTGTCCTCTCCCACCCCATTCACATCTCCTGCTTTTATTTCTTCCTTTTGCTGTGTCCACATCCCTTTAAAAAGCTAAACCTTTACACAGCACTTCACCCAGCATCAGTACTCAGAAGCCTTCTAGCTTCTTCTGATCGTCATCCTTCTAGGGACATGGTTTCATGGCAGGTAGGTACATCCTGTTGAGGAATTGCCCACGTGCTCCTGCAGTTGATCTTCAGGTTTGATTGCCCCAGTTTCCTTCTCTCTTTCCCTGTGCCACCTTCTGTGCCAGCCTCCAGCAGTACAACAGAAAGAGCCCTTCACAGGGATTTGCAAGTTTCAGCTGCCCTGCTGTTCTCTCTACCACTTCTAGTGATTTCTTTCCATTCACTGAACTTCAGTTTCTAAATTGTTTAGAGCTGCATGGCCTGTGTGTCCTTGTCAAGCTGCTTTAATCGCCATGTTTCTAGTTTCATTTGTGAGATGGGGATAATCATCCTTCCAGTTTCTGATGATGTGGGCAGAGCTCTTGCACAAGTGCTTGGTAAATGCTCAGTAAGTGTTTATTGTTGAAATTATTATTATTCCAATATACCTGACACATGCCAATATGTTCAAATGATCTTACCACAACACAATTCTGATCAGGCTCTGTCACTGCATAAAACCTTCCACGGGTCTCCATACCCTTTGGGATAAAGCCCAAATTCCTTGGATTGTCATTCAAACATCTAAAATCTAGAGTCCCTCCAGGGCATTCCACCTCTGGTCCTACTGAATCTCTCTCTACATCATTTGCTCTTTTTCTGCAAAGCCTAAACTTCCCACTTTCTTGTCTTTATCTTTCTGCTTCCACCTGGGAAACCTCGTGCCTCCACATGCTCAAATTTTAATCATCCTTAAAATCTAATTAACACCCGTTGTAGGCAGCAATTCCCACCAAAATGCTGAATAACAAACCAAAGCAAAACTCAGAAGCTTAAACCTGTGCTTGATTCTCATTCACAAGTCAGCTGGAGAGCAACTGATGTCAGTGGACGCAGCTGGGCATGGCTCTGAGGGGAAGGGTGGGTTCAGCACTGTTCTTTTCGTCTTTCCTTCCCCCTGGACCACAACTTCTTCTCATGGCAACCACAGGAGCGTGAGCTGAGCATGCTCACCTCTTCTCTCTGTTATGCTCACTCACCTCTCCTTGGCCAAAGCAAGTCACGTGGCTCACCGAGCGTCCATGGAGCAGAGAAGTATACTCTGCTCTCAGGAGAGCAATGTTTGCTGAACAATGATCAAAGTTATCACGATGCCTCTTCCTCCAGGAAGCCTTCCCTGAGCTCCCCGGCTGCAAACCCTTCCCCCTTCCTCTGGTGTCTCACTGTGCTTTTCTTAGAGCAGACCCACATTTCGTCATCCATCCTTGAGTAGAGGCGCGTGGTGGTGTCTGCACTGCTTGAGGTCAGAGCGGGGGGATGCTTCATGCTCACGTCACCTACAGTCCCCACCCCAGACCCAGGTGTCCACTGGCTGCCCAGGGAAAGCCTTTTGACCAAGAACAAACACCGTCCATCTCTTCCAGGGATGCCTGGAAGAAGATGCCCCACCGGTCCACGTGTCTCTTCTCTTCTTGACCAGAGCAGAGCTTGTGATGTTTGGGTTTGGGACTCGGAATACACTCATGACTCCCCAGGCTTGGATTGTTTTCTGTGTGCTAATTATAGAAGGGGAAATAAAAGATCCCAGGGTCCTCAGGAGGGAGGAATAAAATACGGACTAGAGTGGACTTATTTGGATTCTACTATAAAACTATTGTGACTCTAGCAATGGAAGAAACTGTAGCATTGATGTGGAGACAGTGGCCACCAGAGTTGCTGAGGGCAGGGAGAGGGAAGAAGAGACGTGATGTGGGACATTTTGGGGACTTGGAGTTGTCCTAAATGATATTGCAGAGACAGATGCTGGACATTATATATCCTGCCATAACCCACTGAATGGACTGGGGGAGAATGTAAACTCCAATGTAAACTATAATCCATGCAGTGCAGCAGTGCTCCAAAATATATTCAGTGAATGTGCCACAGTGATGAAGGAGGTTGTTGATGTGGGAGGAGTTGGGGGTGGGGTGAGGAGGGGGGTATATGGGAACCTCTTGTATTTTTTAATGTAACATTTTGTGTGATCTATGTATCTTTTTAAAAGAAAGACAATAAAAAAAATAGAGAGAAAAGAAGGTGGTTATTTGGCTGATGACTTCAAGCTACATTCCCAATGGGCCTTCCAGACAGGGGAGAGGGGTCACTTAAAATAGAAGAGTGGCTTGGGGCAGAGTTCAGAACATTCCCCAGTAAGGGCCCAGGGCTGAACGTATTTTGTTGAGGATTTTCACGTCTAGGTTCATTAGAGAGATTGGTCTTTAATTTTCCTTTCTTGTGGTGTCTTTGTTTGGCTTTGGCACTAGAGTAATGTTGGCATCGTAGAATGAATTAGTCAATGTATCTTCTGTTTCGAATTTTTTGGAAGAGTTTAAGCAAATTTGGTGTCAGTTCTTTCCAGAATGTTTGGTAGAATTCACCTGTGCAGCTGTCTGGCCCAGGGCTCTTCTTAGTTGGGAAGTTTTCAATGACTGATTCTATCTCTTTACTTGTGATTGGTTTGTTGAGATAGTCAATTTCCTCTTTTGTAAATGTAGGCTGCTTGTGTGTTTCTAGGAATTTGTCCATTTCCTCTAAATTGTCCTTCTTGTTGGAATATAGTTTTCCAAAGTATCCTCTTATGATAGTCTTTATTTCTGTGGGGTCAGTAGTGATATCTCCTTTCTCATTTCTTATTTTGTGTATTTGCATCTTCTTATTTTCTTTGTTAGTCTAGCTAAGGGTTTGTCAATTTTATTGATCTTCTCAAAGAACCAGCTCTTGGTTTTATTTATTTTTTCAAGTACTTTCTTATTTTCTATTTCATTTAGTCCTGCTCTGATCTTTGTTATTTCTTTCTGTCTTCTTCCTTTGGGGTTACTTTGTTGTTGTTGTTGTTTTACAAATTCCTCCAAGTGTGCAGTTAGTTCTTCAATTTTAGCTCTTTCTTCTTTTTTGATGTATGAATTTATGGCTATAAATTTCCCTCTCAGTACTGCTTTTGTTGCATCCCATAAGTTTGGGTATGTTGTGTTATCATTTTCATTAATTTCAAGGTAGTTATTAACTTCTTTTGAGATTTCCATCTTGACCCATTGTTTTCCTAAGAGTGTGTTGTTTAACTTTCAAGTCTTGGTGCCAAATCTGGGTCCCTGGCCCTTGCAGATTTCCAGCTTCTTTCCATTGTGATCAGAGAAATTATTTTGTATGATTTCAATCTTTCTGAATTCATTGAGACTTTTTCTGTGACCTAGCATGTGGCCTATCTTGGAGAATAATCCATGTGCACTTGAGAAGAATATATATCCTGCTGTATTTGGGTATAATGTTCTGTAAGTGTCTATTAAGTCCAGCTCCTCTAATATATTGTTCAAAGTCTTTGTTACTTTATTGATTCTCTTTTGAGATGTTCTGTCCAGAGTCAATAGTTGTGTATTAAAGTCCCCCACTATAATTGTAGAGGCATCTATTCCTTCACCTAGTTTTTCCAGTGTTTGCCTCATGTACTTGGAGGCACCCTTGTTAGGAGCATAAATGTTTATGATTGCTCTTTCTTCTTGAAAGATTATCTCTTTCACTAATATGGAGTGTCCATCTTTGTCTCTCACAATTGTTTTGCATTTAAAGTCTATTTTGTCTGATATTAATATAGTTACTCCTGCCCTTTTTTGGTTATTGTTTGCTTGTAAGTTTGTTTTCCAGTCATTCACTTTCAACCTCCTTAAATCCCTGGGTCTAAGATGTGTTTCTTGTGGGAAGCTTATAGATGGCTTGTATTTCCTTATCCAATCTTTCAGTCTGTGTCTCTTGACAGGTGAGTTTAATCCATTGACATTCAGTGTTATTACTTTCAAGGAATTGCTTATATTAGCCATATTTTCTTTGGATTTGTGTTGTCATATTTTGTTTGATTTTCTTTTTCTGTTTTTGTCTTTTTAGTTGCTCTTATACTCTCCTCCAACTCTGTCTCTCTTGTTTTTTTCTTTCTTCCTGCAGAACTCCCTTTAGTATTTCTTGAAGGGCAGAATTCTTGTTGGCATACTCTCTTAGTTTCTGTTTATCTGTGAATATTTCGAACTCTCCATCATTTTTGAATGCTAACTTTGCCGAATAGAGTATTCTTGGTTGGAAATTTTTTTCTTTTAGTACCCTGACTACGTCATACCACTGCCTTCTTGCCTCCATGGTTTCAGATGAGAAATCAGCACTTAATCTTATGGAGTCTCCTTTGTATGTGATGGTTCTCTTTTCTCTTGCTGCTTTTAGTATTTTCTCTTTGTCTTGAGCATTGGATAATTTGACAAGTATATGTCTTGGTGTAGGCCTGTGGGGATTTATGCTATTTGGGGTGCATTGTGCTTCCTGGATATGTACATCCATCTCCCTCAGTAGATTTGGGAAGTTTTCAGCCATTATTTCCTCCAGCTCCCCTTCGGTCTCCTTTCCCTTCTCTTCTCCTTCTGGGATGCCAATAATGTGTATGTTTGTGCATTTTGCATTGTCATTCAGGTCCCTAAGTACCTGCTGGATTTTTTCTATCCTTTTATCGATCAGTTCTACTATCTGTTTGATTTCAGATATACTGTCTTCCACATCACTAATTTGCTCCTCTGCCTCTTCGAGTCTGCTGTTATTTGCTGAGAGTGTATTTTTGATTTCTTGAATTGTGCTGTTCATCGCCATCATATCCATTATCTTTTTGTGTATGATTGCAATTTCTTCTGTATTCTCTCCAATTGTTGTCTTCATATTCTTAATCTCTTCCTTTACTCCATTGAATTGGTCCCTAATATATGTTTTGAGAGCTTTAATTACTTTTTTGAGGTTCTGCTCCTCTTCCTGGTTTTTAGTTTGTTCATTGGATTGGGCATGTTTTCCTGATTATTGGTTTGGTTTGTAGTTTTTTGTTGCTGTCTGGTCATCATTTTATCTTGACAGGTTTAATCAGTTGCTTAGCTTCTTTGTCTAGTTTGGGGTTTAATTAGTTGTTGTTTTTGTGTGGGTGTTAAGTCTTCTCTTTGTCACTTTGTTCTTCTTATTCTATTTCCTTGTTGTTGACTAAGTTCACTTGAAGGAAAATATTAGGGCTAGAGAAAGCAAAAGGAGTAAGAAAAGAAAATGAATAATAGTAGATTGATAGTAAATATTAACAGAGGAACCATGTGAGATCTAGGAGAATGGATATTAGAGCCATGTAAGCTCTGTAGAGTTATAACAGTTAGAAAAGTAGAGTATCTATAATGAGACAGTAAACTGAATATGTGGAGGAATATAGTGTGAATTAAAAGGCCAATGTGTAAAGGAGAGAGGGAAGGAGAAAAGAAAGGACAATAATATATAGAGTGAATATAAGACAGAAAACAGAACAAAGGTATTAGAAATAAAAAGTCAGAAAAATAGGGGGGCAAACAAAGAGAGGTGTAATGTAAGAAAAACAATCAATGATGGAGGATAGAAAGATGTAGAGGAAAGGGAATAGTGTTGGTGGCCAAAATCAATACAGACAGAAAAGAGGAAATGGAGGATGAAGAAATACAGCAAGTGTGAAGTGCTCCCTGCAGCACCTAATATAAAAAGAATAAAAAAGAAGAGAAAGAAAGACAAAAATGGAAAAAAGGGACAAAAGGAGGGGGGAAGCAAGCAAGAAAAAGAAATAGAGAAAAAGAGAAAAAAGAAAGAATAAAAGGGCCTTGGGGGGATAAAGAGGAAGGAAAAACAAGAACACAAACCAACAAAATACCAGGCAAAGTTTCAAGCAAGGAATCCTCTTTGCAGTTAAATAAAATGCTTAGGGATCTGACATTCCCCCTTTCTCCCTTCCTTACTTCTGTGTCTCCCAGGGCAGCAGGAAAGCTGCCTGAGAGGTCTGGTAGGAGATGCAAGTGGGTCCTGTTGAACCAGTTCCACACAGAATACAGTGACCCTTGATTTCCAGATAGAGAGCACCCACACCTCACCAGGAACTCCAAGTATGCTATTGGATGCTTGGAAATCACCTCTTACAGTCCCTCTCCTTTAGGTGTGCTACAGGAGGGCTAGTTGATTTTCTTACTCCACCTTCTCCCAGACGAAGTTTCCTATCCCAGGGTATTTAGGTGAATTGGGCTTTCTCAGCAGATTTGCCAGTCCTTTCTTCCCTGGCTCTCCCCAAGCCAGCTGGTATGTTCCTCCAAGTGAAAAAAAAAACAAAAAACGAAAAAAGGGGGTGGTGATCACCAGAAAATTGAACTGGTATTAGCCAGGCCCCCCTGCTGCACCCCCCACCAAATCCCTCCCACCCATGGAATCAGTCCAAAACTGGAGGGCTAGGGCAATCCCAGACCTCTGGGAGCGCTGGACTCGGGAAAGGGAAGTCCAGGACACTGCAGACCCAGGGTACGTAGGTCCGTGGAACACGGGCTACAGGGGCTCAGGGGACAAGGACTTGGGGACCATGCACCTGGGGACTATGGGGCCCAGGAATGCTGCCACACAACTGACAGTTCTCAGGGAACACTGCAGCTGCCAGCCCTAGGGGGAAGGGTCCCACCAGCCCACAGCTTCCGACCTCTGTACTTGTGAGCTGCAATTCTACCTTTAGCAAGCACTGCCTCCGTCACTGTCTCTCCAGATCGACGTCCATACACCCTCTACCCTGCAAGCCCGCGAGACAGCCCACTCCGGCAAGACTCCAGCCCCACTCGGCCGCCTCTTCGCAGGAGAGGCCGTAAGATGCATGCATTCAGATGCCAGCTTGCCCCGCCTCCTCCAGGAGCGTCTTGAGCACAACCTACAGTCAGGTGTTCAGAAAATTGATTCATAAACAAGTAGAGAGATGGAGAGATGGATGGAGAGATTGATAGACCGATGGAGAGACAGAATGGAAGGTATGACAAATGTGGCAAAATCTTAAAATTGGTGAGCCCAGGCGTCTGGGGGGAGTTCTTTGCATGGAGATTTATTGGTTTTTCTTTTTAAGATTTATTTTTTATTTATTTCTCTCCCCTCCCCCCCCCGGTTGTATGCTCTCTGTGTCCATTCGCTGTGTGTTCTTCTGTGTCCGCTTGTATTCTTGTCAGCAGTACTGGAAATCTGTGTCTCTTTTTGTTGCATCATCTTGCTGCATCAGCTCTTCGTGTGTGCGGCACCATTCCTGGGCAGGCTGCACTTTTTTCGCATGGGGCAGCTGTCCTTGTGGGGCGCACTTCTTGCGCAGGGGGCCCCCCTACATGGGGGACACCCCTGTGTGCCACGGCACTCCTTGCGTGCATCAGCACTGCGCATGGCCAGCTCACCACACGGGTCAGGAGGCCCTGGGCTTGAACCATGGGCCTCCTGTGTGGTAGGTGGATGCTCTATCCATTGAGCCAAATCCGCTTCCCAGATTTATTGTTTTTTAATTGCCTTGTAAGTCTGAAAGCATTTCTAAGTTAAAAAAAAATTCTTTTTAAAGGATTCTTCTCTGGTGGAGAAAAGCGAGAGCCGCGCAGCCCATGCCAAGGCTGCCTGAGCAGAGCAGGGCTTTGGCCGTTCCAGAGCGTGGGCTCCATGGGCCGGGGTCTGGCCTGGCTCCTTACCAGCTCGGTGACCTTGGGCAAGTAGCATAAGCTCTCTGAGCTTGAGGTTGTCCATCTGAAAAAAGAGGGGGATACTAGCCCCCTGTCTAGAGATGTCAGTGTAGTGCTTGGGCAATGGTCATGCAGACGAGGTGCCCGGCTCCCTGCTCTCCAGCAGAGCCCCCCATGCCACTGAGTGCACCCCTCTGCCCAGAAGACAGGGCTGCCCTCCCCAGCCCATAGGGCCTGCTGGGATGTTTCCACAAACCATTTCCTCCCGTCAGGGGGGTGGGCCTCTTGGTTCCCAGCTGGTGGGTGCATCGGGGAGCTGGAAAAGCAGAGCTGCTTCTTGGTTTGGGGGTTTATGCCTCCAGGCACAGCCCATGAACCCTTCCTGGCAGAGGGGCCCTTTCTGCATCCCCAGAGGAGAAGCCAAACCAGATTCCTGGGTAGGGGCTGACTGGTGAGTCTCCAGGCCCAGACGTTGGGTTTCCCCAACGGGGAAGTGGAAAATAAAACCCTTTAAAGAGCTACTTGAAATCAAAGAGGAAGAGCTGATGGAGCTGGGATCCAACAGTGTGAGGGCCGAGGGAGACGTGGCTGATAATAGCACAGCAGTGAACTTTCATAGAACGATTGCTCCCTCCTTCTCTCTCTGTGAACACCTTCCCGAAGGCTGGGAAGGTGGGAGCTGAGGGCAACGTGATTTCAGAAGAGAAGAGGAAACAACCTCAGTTTGAGTCCCAGACACGGCTTCCAGGCGGTCACTTCCCATCACCTTCTCCCCGTGGCCTCCCCCAGCTCTGGGGCCTGCTCTTCCTTTCCTTGCCCTCTCCTCTTTTGCCACAGCTTGCTGTCTCACCATTAGAAGATGGCAGCGAGGAGAAGGGCCAGCACCTGGCCCTTGTGATGCATACTTCCAGCCATCTCCCACTTAGCAGCTTGCACCATCCTCGGGTCCCGTGCCACGCATGTGGCAGCCGAGGAAGCTGTCGTACCTGACGTGCTCATCTGAGAGCCTCGCCATCCATGCAGGCACCCAGCTCTGCTCCTTGGGGGAGACTGGAGAGAAATCAATGAAAGTGTCCTGCTCTCATTGCGATGGAGGATAGCAGGGAAGCACTGGGTGGACCTCCTGTGCCACCTGGCCTGAAGAGCCCAGGTCAGGGTCAGCAGGCTGCTTGGAGGAGGACAAGAACCACAGAGCTTGAGAGGCCGCGGGAGCTGGACGGGAGGAAAAGGGAGCATTTTGGCAAGGTCAGCCTGGCAGTCAGGGTCGAAGAGGAGGGATGGAATCAAGGAGGCGGAGAAGTTCCCATGGACTTGCTGAGGCTGGGAGAGGGTTTCTGGAATCCACACTATGTGGAGAGGACACAGGGGGGTGGCCGGAGAGTTTAAACATTTTCAGGATAATCACAGCACTTAACACTGACGGAGCATTTTCTAGGCACGACGTCCCCAGATGATTTCTGGGCCATCTTCTGGCTGACCTCACAAGACACCAAGACACAGACTTTCCGACGGGTCCCTCCCTGCAAAGGGGCCGTGGAGGCCAGGGTCTCGGGCCACAGAGCTCATCAGGGGTTCGGCTCCACCCAGGCGATTTGACTCCAGCACCCACACTATTAACCACTGCAAAGGGGACTCGGGAGGTTTCGTGGTCCTGAGGTGACAGTTCTGGAAAGCTCCTTATCAGCTCTGTGGAGCATTTGTCAGAGGGAGAGCTGGAGGCAGGGAGCACTTAGGAGCTTTGCCCTGGATCAGATAAATGAACAGAGAAGCAGGTAGAAATGTTTCTGGCATAAGTCTTGAAGCCAAACTCAGCATGTAGATGCAGTGCATTTCCCCCAGCGTGGGACATGACACCCAGGGATAAGCATCCCTGGCACTGAGGGATCACTACCAAATACCAGCTGAAGATGCAACTAGAAAATGACCTTGAATTAAAGGTTCAATGCGGATCAGCAGAATATCTCTGTCTACATATAATATTACTTTAAAATGCTCTTTGACCTAATGTAAGGGGGAAATGGAAAGGAGAAATGAGTTTATATGGCTATGAGTCTCTAAAAAAGAGTCTGGAGATTGTCAGAAGGATTGCCCTTATGCACAACTGAGCAGAGTCTAAGAGACAGATAAAGTAGATACAACCCCAGGTATTGGTTCTTTTGAGGGATAAAGAGACCCACGGGTTCTATGGCCATGGCAGATGGGGTTCACTGCCATGTCAGATGGCCCTTCTTTGGAGCTGGTGTTTCTGCGTGATGGAACTGGACTCAGATGGGATCTCTTTTCACAAGACTTTCATGCTACTTTACTGGAATTGTAGTTGGTGTTGGGGTTTAAGATATATTTAGGGGATTTGAATCTCTGGATTGACAATATGATAGCCAGGCCCTGAGCCTCAACAGACTTTAGCTCCTACACTCTGATTTATTGAACTTACCCCACTCAGCTAACATGGAGTTGAAGAAGGTCAACCACCACAACATGGAGCCTAGAGTGCCTACAACTGAAAGCAGGAGGATTGCATCCAGTATCCATGTGGAATCTAAGCCCCCACTTGACATAGATGTGCAATGGACACAACCAATCCAATGTCCACAGAGAAAATGTGGCATTGGTGTGGGAGGGGTGGCCATGGTGGCTGCTGGGTGCGGGGAATGGGAGGAAGAGATGAGATGGGGAGGCGTTTTCGGGACTTGGAGTTGTCCTGGGTGGTGCTTCACGGACAACTACGGGACATTGTAGATCCCCCCGGGCCCACTGGATGGAACGTGGGAGAGTGTGGGCTACGATGTGGACCATTGACTATGGGGTGCAGTGATGCCCAGAGATGTACTTACCAGGTGCAATGGATGTGTCATGATGATGGGAGAGAGTGTTGCTGTGGGGGGAGTGGGGGGTGGGGGTGGTGGGGTTGAATGGGACCTCATATTTTTTGAATGTAATATTTTTTTTAAAAAATGAATTAAAAAAAATACATCAAAAAAAAGAAAGAAATGTTTCTGGCATAGAGTGGCTGGGCCTGGCAATAAACTGGCAGTGGGGGAGGAAGGAGAAAGGAGAAGGGACGGTTGGGTTGGCAGCTCAGGCAGCTGTGTGGGTGCCACAGCCTCTCCTCGGGAGGTCGGGGTGCTCGAGAAGGCCCTGGGTGCAGGGGGTGCTGGGGAGGACAAGGGGCCTGCCCGAAGAGGCAGAACAAGCTGGCAGGCCAGGGCTGACCCTAGACCAGGGATCTCCTTCCTCGCCCTTCCCAGCTGGCCTTTTCTGCTCAGGGTGTGACCTGCCTTGTGGATCACCGGAGGGGTGAACCTAGACCTAGAATGGTCCTTGCTCATCCTTCCTCCCTCCCTGCCCCACAGGCTGCTGGCTCAGCTCCGTGGACCTTGCCTCAACTGTCCACCTGGCAGGTCTCGATTCCAGGTGCTTCTTCCCAGGGGAACTCTAGAAACGGACATTTCTGCAAGAGGCTGGGGGACAGTTTGAAAGCTCTCAAAGTCTGCTGGGCAAGGCCCCAGGAGCTCACCCCTCAGCTCTTTCACCTTTCTCTTCCATAACAGTTATACCTGGGGCCGTAGCTACCTGCCCATAACTTCCTTTCCCATCCCTGCCCCTTGCTAGATGGAACCCTTTTCTCCAATACCCCCTTTTCCTGCAGGTCAAGGGCCACCAGGACTGTGTGAGGCAAGCAAGACATTCATGCCAGGCACACAACGTTTAAGGCATGACAAAATACTCAGGAATCAAGCTAATCCACATTTTCAAGAAATATTTTTGAAATCAAAATGAATGCAACAAATCCATGATGAGCAAAATATGGAAATATTTAACAAAGGCAAGATTTGACCCTGTGCTGCCTGCTTGACACTGCCTCACTCTCATCCTTATTCTGGTCCCTCTAGATCCTGTCTTTATTTTGATATTTTGTGCATGATGGATCTTTTGCATTCATCTAGATTGTTTAAAATATTGAATTAAATATTATTTAGCTCGATTGCTGATTTCCTTGAAGGCTTCTTAAATTTTGCACATGAGATGAGGCCCTCACCCTGTTCCCAGCTTCCCTGCCCTGCTTAGGACTCAATGGACGAGAAGCCAGGATTTCACTGCAGGTTCTGGATGAGGGTTTGCCTCTAAGAAGGTGTAGCCTATGCTTTGGACTCAGGGCAAGGGAGGGAGCTAGTGGGGGGGAAGGCCGGGGGTCAGGTGGAGGGAGTGGGGTGCAGTGGAAAGCCTGACTGTGGTGGCAACTTTCCACAGAGATGGCCAATCTGGCACCTAACTCTAACTCTAAGCAGCTGATCAGTTTGTTTTTGAAATCTCGTTAGGGCTCAAGACACACGTATTTGTTTCTCAGAGCTGCCGGAACAGATTGCCACAAACTTAATGGCTTAAAACAACAGAAACCTCTCCTCTCGGAGTTCTGGAGGCTGGCAGTCCTAAATGAAGATGTTGGCAGAGCTGTCCTAGGGGAGAATCCCTTCTCGCTCCTTCTGGTGGCCTCAGACTTTCCTTGGCTTGTGGCTGCTTCGCTCACATCTCTCTTCATCTCCACATGTTCTTGTGTCCTCCTGTCTTCTTACAAGGATGCCAGTTGCTGGATTTAGGGTCCAGACTAAATCTGGGATGATGTCATCTCAAGATCCTTAACTAATTACACCTGCAAAGATCCTATTTCCAAACAACATCACATTCTGAGGCTTTAAGTGGACTTGAATTTGGGGGGACACTATTGAACCCCCCACAACATATTTACTAGATGAGTGAGGAAAAGAATGAATGAGTCCTCACCTGCATCTTTAATTACTTTTAGAAATCTTCCCATAGAACTCTCAGAATCTTTTCTCACATCACAAGTACAGATTTTATCTCATTACCCTTTTCCTTAATTCTGAAGATGTTGGAAGAGAATATTCTGCCTTGGGCTGAAACATTGCACAGGTTAGTGCAATGATCAATTAGGAACAGTAGTAGTAACTGAAAGTATAGCAGCCTGATTAATTGAGATGCTGCACATAAATTTCATATATTGAACAAGTGTGAACAGATGGGATCAGCCTTCTCTGCAGTATTGATGTCACCCAGGTGCAAAGAACTGGTCTCCCTGGGCGGGTCACTATGAAGCATGAAAGCAGAACAAAAAACAACATAGAATCCAAAAGAGGCAAGAGGAGGAGAAGCCAGAGGGGAGAATTGGGCTGTTTCCATAGCACACCTGGTTAAGGGCATCATCAGCCACTTTGTGAGAAGAAATTTGAGTTAGGACAAGTAAAACTTTAAAAGGTATTGCATACTAATTATTTTATTAGGCTCAAAGTAACTTCATATTAATATAATTTATGTGTTTATTCATTCATTCATTTTTTATTGGGATGATTAATTCATTCTCAATTACTCCTTTGATGTCTTCCTAACGTCTTAAGGAAAGGGAGCCCTAGCTGTGGGTAATTGGTATTGATTAGTCAGCCACTAAATAAAGCCTGAAAAAATTCCAGTGCCTACGTTGGGAGAACCAGCTAATGAATTCCTCCTTCAGAAAGATGCCCGAACCAGGCTTGTTCAGGGAAGTGGGTGCACTGCGCCCTGCCAATAGCCGCCCCAATGTGTCTGAACTTCTACCACGTGATGCCCCAGCCAGAGCACAGAGGGATTGAGCTCAGCCCTTGTCCTCCGTGAGGGGCAGTGAGGCAGGCATGCATCTCAGCCTTAGCTGCCATGAGGAGAAGCCATGGGAGGCTTTGTGCAAAGGACAGGGTGAAGGCCTGATGAAATCCACTTCAGGTGAGGAGTCAGGGACACTGGGGGTTGGGGAAATCTTCACGGAGTTGGCCGTTTGAACAGTCTAGAAGGAATGTTGGCCATAGGACAACAGCACACATAAGGGGCAGCTCAGTAGCCTTTGAAGGATAGTGCTCCCCTCTTCCTAGTAGTTTGCCTGGTTGAAAAGTCCAGAAGGACATTCCAGGAGGAGAAATCCTGAAAGTGAGGATGCTGTGCCTGGGAGAGTTGGGTTTCCTCAGAGTTCTGGGACTGGAGGTATGAAATGGTAAGAGGACTGGGGCAGTTCGAATTTGGTGAATCCCAAGAAAAAGATTATGTTCTGGAACTAATCCTCTCCTGTGGGTGTGAGACCATTTCAATTTGACTACGTCAGTGAGGTGTGGCTCAGGTTGAGTCTCTGCCCTCTTGCTGGGTCTGATATAAATGGAGACACAGAGAAAGACACAGAGAGAGAAAAGAGAAAGGAGAGAGAGAGATGTGGAAAGGTAGAGAGCCCTGAGAGGTTGAGAGAGGTCCTGGAGTCTGGAATCAGTAGAGCACGCATGGAAAGAGGCCCTGAGGGACTGACCCAGGGAGCAGCTCGAGGCTGAGGAGACCAGAGCCATATGGCTGAACTCAGGAGGAAAGTGGAGCAGCTGAGACTGAGCACAGAGGCCTGGAAAGAGACAAGCCCTATGCCTGGTCATCCACAGCTGGGCCCCTGGAGACAGTGAGCCCGGAGGGGAAGGCAGGGACCTCAGCAGAGATCGGCCGCCATCTTGCTTCACCTCAGGATCACCAGGAGCTGACTTTGGTGAGAAAGCGTCTCTGCTGGTGCCTTGATTTGGACATTTCATGGCCTTAGAACTATAAGATTTTACCCTAATGTATTTCCCATTATAAAAGCCAGCCCATTTCTGGTACTTTGCATTGGTAGCTCTGTGGCAAACTAAGACTGATGTTGGTACATAAAGTGTCCCAGAGGCCTCATTAAGGGGACTTCCTCTTGTCTTGAAAGGCAGTTTGTCATAAGAGCAACATAGAGAGATTTGCATTTTGGACACCTGGGTGGCTGAGCTCATGGAGGATGTATTTGAGTGAGAAGACAGCTCTGGTTGCCTTGAGGTCAAGGAACTTGGTGTCCCCTCACTTGGGACTCCAATTTCCTGGGATTGTCAGGTGGCATCTCTTTTCTGCCCCAGCCATTTAGAAGGGTTGGCCCCCAGCCTCTCTTCCAGGGAGCTATTCCGGTGATCATTTGCAATGTGTGCCTGATACTGCACTGGGTATGTCCATGTTGAATCTCCCATGGATTGGCACAGGAGTTGGTCATCCTGACACTACATTGAGAAGAGAAATGGAGGCTCTGAAAGATTAAGCTACTGGCCCAGGCCACAAAATAAGGGTCAGAGTTGGGCAGTTTGGGACAATAGCATCGCTAGTTATGGCTTGTGCGCTCAGAATGTTTCAGAGTTTTAAAAAATAATCTTTCAACATATTCATTCCTAGGCCAACCCTTGGAAGTGACCAGGGCAAAGATTGTCACCCTTTTACAGGTTATAAAGGTGAAGTTTTATAATTTTCATTGGATATGTACATAGGAAATGAAAAGCTATGCCATAAATATAGATCTCCTGACTTCAAAGTTTGATGCTCTTTCCATAGATATACATTAGCCTGATAATCCCTCCCTCCCTCCCTTCCTTCTTTTTTTCCTTCCTCCCTCCCTTCCTCCTTCCCCTCCTCCCTCTCTCCCTCCTTCTCTCCCTCCCTTCCTCACCTTCCTTCCCTCCCTCCCCCTTCCCTCCTTCCTTACTTCCTTTCTTTTTTCTGTATGGTCACACATTCATCCATCACACATTCATTGAATAATGTGAGCTTCTACCTTAGACTCTGGTGTCATCAGCTAGCTGATACAGGTCCTCTAGCACTTGAGTTGAGAGCAACAAATATTAGATTGATGCAAAAGGAAATGCGGTTTTGGACCGTGAATTTTAAATCATTATAACTAGGCTCAAACACTTCTTTATTAATCAAAATAGTAACCATTAATATCAACATATTTTTGCCAATGAGAAATGAGTTTATTTATTCTTGTAGTGTAAAAACCCATGCTTAAGTCTTCGACAAACTCTTGGAAAGCATTTTCTGCATCCTGCTGGTTGTGGAAGCATTTTTCCTGTGAAAAGTTTTTGAGATGTTTGAAGAAGTGGTAGTTACTTGACAAGAGGTCAGGTGAAAATGGCAGATGAGGCAAAACTTCATAGCCCAATTTGTTCAACTTTTGATGCTTTGGTTGTGGGACATGTGGTCGGGCACTGTCGTGGAGAAGAATTGGGCCTTTTCTGTTGACCAATGCTGGCTGCAGGCATTGCAGTTTTCGGCACATCTCATCGATTTGCTGAGCATGCTTCTCAGATTTAATGGTTTCTCCAGGATTCAAAAAGCTGTAGTGAGTCAGACTGGCAGCAGAACTCCAAACCGCACCATGACCATTTTTTGGGTGCAAGTTTGGCTTTGGGAAGTGCTTCGGAGCTTCTTCTCGGCTCAACCATTGAGCTATTCATTGCTGGTTGTCACATAAAATCCACTTTTTGTCACACATCATAATCTGATCTAGGAATGGTTCACTGTATTCGCGTAGAATAAAGAGAAGATGACACTTTAAAACCATGCTTCTTCGATTTTCGGTCAGCTCATGAAGCACCCATTTATCGAACCTTTTTACCTTTCCAATTTGCTTCAAATGCCGAACAACCATAGAATGGTTGACGTAGAGATCTTCTGCAACTTCTCGTGCACTTGTAAGAGGATAAAGCTTCAGTGATTGCTCTGAATTGGTCGTTGTCAACTCCCGATGGCTGGCCGCTACGGTCCTCATCTTCAAGGCTCTCATCTTCTTTGCAAAACTTCTTGAACCACCATTGCACTGTATGTTCGTTAGCAGTTTCTGGCCAAATGCATTGTTGATGTTTTGAGTTGTCTCTGCTGCTTTATGACCCATTTTGAGCTCAAATAAAATCGCTCAAATTTGCAGTTTGTCTAACATCATTTCCATATTCTTAAATAAATATAAAATAAACAGCATGTAATAAGTCATTAGCAAAAAAATATGAAGCAGGAAGTGCATATTATGATATACAACATAACCACATTTATTTAAGAATGTATTCCAATATCAAAAGGCAAATTTCAACACTGCAAAACTGCAATTACTTTTGCACCCACCTACTATTTCTTTTGCAGCTTCTATGTGCCTGGAATTGTCTGAGCACTGGGGATCCCATGATGTGATCTGGTTCTTGTGCCAGAGATCTGTCTCATGCAATAACCAGATGAGCAAACTAGCAATTACGGTGTGCTGAGATAAGTGCTAGAAATGAGCTGAGTGCATACCCTCTGAAGGCCTAATTTCTCCTCATTGCAAAATTGATGCTTTACTTCTACACTTATTTCCAGTTCTGACACCCCTATGCGCTTGTGTTTTCAAAATGAAAAGTCACAGAAAGTTGTGCGGCACTTGCTGTCTTGTGTCAATGCTCTGATGGAATGCTTAAGCTCTCCACTGACTTCTTTCTGGAACTCTTTAATAAGAAAATACATTTGTGAAAGTTTATATTTTAAAGACTTAATATCCTATGAACTGATAATAAACTCTACATAGAAAAGTTACTCAAATTATGGAGCTCTTTATGTCAATGTATCAAAGAATGCTTCACCACATCCTCAGTGTCTTACAAAATTAAATAATAAATACTTTCAAGGCAGGTGGTAAATATTTATATGAGGCAGTAACATTTGATTTACTCATTAAAGTGTTTGAAGAAGAGGAAATTAAGAAGCATCAACATAAGCATAGGAAAAAATAAAATAAATGTTAAAGAAATCGAATGAAATATTAATAGTTGTTTCTGAGGGGGGAATTATACAGAATAGCAGCTCTATATGGCAGGAGAAGGATAGAGAGATTGAGAGGTGACTTTTAAGGGTTAGAGTTTTTTGTTTTTGTCACTTTTTTATTCTATTATTATTATTGGAGAAATGAAAACATCCTAATAGTGATTGAAATGATGAATGTACAACTCTGTGATTATACCAAATACCATTGATTGTACACTTTGGATGGATGGTATATTTTATGAATATGTATCAATAAAATTGATTCAAAAAAAGGAAAAAGAAGTGAGTTGTTAAACACTCAAACACCAGAAGTAGGTTAAAAAAAGTTATTTGACTAAAGTAAAAAAAAAATTACTTTTATCATTAGGAAAACATAAAATGTAAATGGTTGTAAAGTTTGCATTGCAATACCTGCCTTGGACACATACTCTACTTCAGTACAGCCTGGTCTATAAGGCATAAATAAGAATTCAAGACTTTTCCACCTCCATTGGATGCTGTCCCTGAGCTGTAGAATTTCAGTATGGTGCTATCTCCCTCCTGATCCAATTTAGAAATCTGGGTTTTTCCAGTTCCATTCTCAAGCCCACTTGATACTCCTCAAATGTTCATGTTTTCCTTGCCCTTTCCCATTTCTAACCTTCATTAAATGCTCACATTTGAGTCATTTACTTGTCTCATCCTAGACTGGGAGCTCCTGAAGGAGAGAGGTTACCTTGTTCCTCACTGGTTCCCAACCAGGCACCTGCCCACACGAGGTCACCAGCCCATTTGATGGATGTACGCATGGCTAATACCATAGAATGGTTCACTCACCAGCTATCTCAATAACCCCTTCCCTTGTCTTCTCTTGTAGAGGCTGGAAGGTTAAATATTTTCTTTCCCAGTTTCCCTGGCAACTAGGAGTGGTTAGGCAACACAGCTTTAACCAATAAGATGTTGGCAGAAGCCCCTAGGAAGTCTTCCATTCCTAAATAAAACAGCAAAATCTCATGAAGAGAAAGGCATTTACCTTTCCACCTTCCTCCTTCTTCCTGAGATGCTGGCATGCTGCTTGCAATGTGCATGTGTGCATGTGGCAGTCATCTTCCCCCCACGAGTCTCCAGCACAAGGATGAAGGCCAATCACTGGACTGGCAGAGCATGAGGAGGGCTGGAGCCTGGCTCCCTGGAGCCATGCTGAACATTCAGATTGGCTCTGAACCACTGGGCTTCTTGTATTGGCAGATGCACAAATCCTTTTTGCTTATGCTGCTATAGTCAGAACTCTGTTACAGTCAGCAGACCCCTTAAATCACTGATACCACATAAATGAATGGAGGAACCACAAATGAACAGGTGAGATGTAGAAAGGGCATTGGGAAAGCACCAGTGTTTAACATGGCCCAATGGTGGGTGCCAATGGTGAGGGCCAGTGGTGAGGCCTTTTGTTTGGGATTATCCAGGACCAATGGGGAAGCCTGTTCAGAATTATCTGGGGCCTCCTCTCAGCCCTGGAAAGAGTCCCAACTAGGACTCAAGGTCAAGGTCAAGGTCTTGGTGGAGTCTTTCAGCCATGTTGTCTGTCAGCCATGTTTTCTGTTTGCCACGTTGTCGGCCATATTTTCTGTTTGCCATGTTGTCTGTCAGCCATGTCGTGGCTCATCTTCTCATTTCCCTGTACTAAACTGCCTCAAATCCCTCCTTCAGAGAGTTCATGCCCTTATTCTTAAGGGGGTGCTGAAGGCAATAACCATTTTTCTGTAGTTACTTCCTGCTGGTTAAGGTAGTAGTCCCTGCCTGGCAGGGCATAAACCTCTCTGGATTCTATTGTGGTTGAGGAAAGATTGACCCAGCACACTGGTTGGACCTGGATGAAATTCCCACATAACTAATAAGGCATTGATTCTGTAAGAAATAAACTTAATTAGAATTTTGAAGATATATGGTCCTATTAAAAGAATAAAGAAGATGGTGATAGGTGGACCCAAAAAGGGGGCCAGCCATGACATACTGGGCCATGAGAGTGAGAAAGGCCAGGTGCCTTCAAGAGGCTGCATCCTCCCAGAGCTGATGGGAAACAGCATTTTTCCTTGAGTTCTTTTATGCTGTTGGTTAACTCTAGGGGAAAATTGTGGTAGACCTGTTGGGTTTAGGTATAAACTTCTAACCCCAGTTCCCACAGCAGTGGTTTTGCTCTGGACAGCCAGGAGAGGTATGGAGGGAGGCACTGCCCTAGGCATAAACTCACAAAGAAAGTATAGGCAACAACAAGACAAGCATATGGCAAACAAAATAAAGAGAGTACTTGAGAGCCATTCTTTTATCTTATAGACACATTCATTAACTACTTAGAAAATGAATTAAATTTACCAAGACTTTTAACATGTTCAATATCCCTCTGCATATGATCTATTCATCGGGCATATAGATACAGCACTTAATACAAATCAATGCACAGGTTGCTCTTTGAGTTGGAATTAATAGATCTAAGCTCTAGGTTTACAATACTATACATGTTATCTCTTCATGGGAGCAGGCCATAATGCCAATTTTGTTTCAGTTTTACTCTAATTGATCTTGAAAGGCTTGGGCTCTTAATTTTATTTTTAATTTGTTCACACTCTCTCCCTTTTCTTATTCCCTTCAAAATGATAATATACTGCTACTAGCCATCTATACCAAGAAAACTATAAAGACCCAAAACGTTTTTGTAGATTGCACAGAATGTTTTGTAAACTCTTCGAGTGCCAGTCCAAAGTATGTCTTTCTCTAAATTTGAAGGTACAGAGGCTATGAGGGGGAGGGACTGGCCAAAACCCCTCACATTTCTCTACAGTCTCTCTTTTATAAGCGTGCTGCTCTGGGCTGAGCATGTAGAAGGTATTCACTTCATTGACTAGTTAATAATAATGAGACCCAAGTGTTTCTTGATTGGGATGTCTCCCTTCCTTTACTGTAAGCAGACATGGTATAATCTAACTTATCCCAGGACAATTTAGACAAAAGCACCATCAATTCCCTTTCGCCTTTGTCTAACCCTGGAATTTCCTGGGTTATTGATTTTTGCCTGACACAAATGTAGAGGGGATATGTCACACTCTAAAGAAATCCCATTCGAGGAAACAGATCAATAGGCTGATGATTCACATTACAAAGGGGTCTAGGCTAGTGATTTGAATAATTGGTTGTAGAAAAATGGATGACTATAGAGAGGCAATCTGGCCTGGTGGGAGAAGTCCCCTGGCTTCTGAGCTGACTCTGTCTCTTACAATCTATGTGATCTTTTTAAGCTCCTTATCTAATAATAATGGTATATAAGTAAAAAGAAGAGTAATAGTAGCAATGATAATGGTGATGATGTTAATTTAACCTCAGAGGGTTGTTTTGTGAACTACTTACAATGAATTAAACATACCTAGAACACTGCTTAACTGCTCTTGCTATAGAAACAAATAGTAGCTATTAATATTTTGACTCTGGGAAATTCTCACATAGGAAGAAGAAGAAAGGGCTTTGAAGAACAATTAGGTATGCTCAGTGACCTCTGCTTCTGTGTATGAGCAGGGACAAAACAGGCTTAGAAAACCATCTCTGTGAAACCCGGTCCCAGGTTTGCCTGCCTGCTCTCCCCTTACTTTCTTTGGACTCTGCCTTTGAGTTGTCCTGTCCTGGCCAGGAAAGAGGCTTCTTTTCTCCAAGGATATATAAAAAACTATGATGGTCAATAGGCCCAGAGTAAGTAGGGGGCATTTTGTATCAACATCTAATGGATGGCAGGAGAATCTTTTTCCAGTATAGCTCCTCATCTTACTCACGATTTTGGAAAACGCTGATAGCAATGGAACTTGAACTGTCATTGTCACAAGGGCAGGCACCACGTATGCAACCTCATCACTGTGTCTAACAAATATTGGATGCTCAATAAACATTTGAGGAAGGAGAAGGAAAGAAGGAATGGAGGGAGGAAGAAGACGGATGGAAAGAAGGAAGCAAGAAAGGCCCCTGTTTGTTGTGAGGGAAATGACGGAGAAACCAGGTCAACAGGCAGTATTGGCTATTGCATCGGGAACGTGAACTAGAATAGAAAGGTTCCCATCCAACTCCACCACCCATTAGTTATGTGACCTTGGCCACATCACCTCCCTTTTCAGAATTCTGCTGTTCTGGAATTGGTTAAGGACCATGAATAGGTACGACAAGTCACCTCATTTTCTGTTCCAAGTACAGATGTCTCATGATGTGATCTCACAATGACACAAAGACTTGTTTTTATGCCTCCTCTGAGGCTGGCAAAAGATGAAATGGGGCGGAAAAAGACTTGTTGAGAAAGGTCGGAGGCTGGACCCACAGGCTTCCTCACCAGCCCTGGTTTGTCTTCTATGGAGAGAGTTAATGAAAGTTTTTGAAACAATGAAATTGTTACAGTTTGGGGATGGGAAAAATAAGCAAGATTGAGATGTGAGTGTGTGGGCCCTCAATGATCCTTGGAAATCCCTCCTTGAGTCTGAGCACCTAAGAGCAGAGAGGAAATAGGGCCAGGGGCTTCCAGTGATGTCTCCAGCGCCATTGTGGGCAGCAGCAACAGAGCGGTCGTGAGTACGTCTGACCGAGGCTGGGCAGCAGACGGTCCCTGAATCTCCAGGGGCCCTGCATGGCCTGGGTGTGCTGAGGAGCTCCCATCAGAAGATCCTAACTAGCACTGCCATGGGCCATGGCTTTCAGCAGAACCCCAGGAGAAAGGAGGAGGAAGACAACTTCCCCACCGTAGCCAGATGGCACTTGTGTAAATCCGTAGAGCTTAGCCTTCACTCTAAGAAAGGACAGGCTGGGAACAGTGTTGTTCTGGTACACCAGCTCTCCAAAAAGAATAAAGCCCTGATATGTAATTGTGACAGTTCAAAGCTTTTGTGAATTGCAGAAAAGATCATACCCTTGGAGCTAATCCATTCTTATGGGTGTGGAACCCTTAGATTGAATTGGCTTCATTTGGGGCTCTTTGATTAAGGGCTTCAGTAAGGTATGACTCAATGTGGATCTTGGCTCTCTAGCTGGAGCCCTTTATAATTGGGAAAAATAAGCAGAGAGACACAGAGAAAGAGAGCTGCCATTTTGCCCTCTCATGTGAGAAAGCCACAGAAAGGCAAAGAAACCCCAAGAGGCTGAGAGAGAGGCCAGAGGCTGAAATTAGTGGAGCAGTCCAAAGCTGAAGAGGCACAGCCTGGGGAGAGAGGAGCTGTGTGCCTGAAGTCCACAGCTGAGCTCAGGGAGAAGTGCGCCTGAGGAGGAGGCAGAGACCCGCAGTCATTTTAACTGGCACCGGACAGGAGTCCAGGTTCTGCCAGCAGTGGACCTTTGGTGAGACTGCATCTCTGATGATGCTTTGATTTGGACATTTTCACAGCTTCACAACTGTAAGATTTTCCTTAATAAATTCCCATTATGAAAGCCAACACAGTTTTGGTATTTTTGCATTGGCAGCCTGTGGCAAATCTAACACAGTAGTGTTTGCTCATTCAGCCATGTGAGTATTCCCAGCTCACTAAATCCTGAAAATTTAATGGCAGACTCTCATGAATCATATGAGTTGTCTCAACCATGCCACTGGGTATGAGGGAATTCCTGAGTAAATTGGGTTTAAATTAAAAATGACCAAGAGATCCCAGGATTTACTGACTTTTCCTATAAGTGCCAGAATTTACTGAATTTCCCTGAAATTTTCTGTGTCAGGTAAAATGGAAACTAAAGTGGAAAGAAGAGTGATAGAACAAGAAAGGACAAATAATAAAGGCAGTTCTATTTTATTACAGTGGAAACTCCCAAGATAGTGAAGTCCAGAGCAGCTCCAAAGTTAGGCTTTACTGGCACTCAAAATGGATCGAAGATGATTAGAATCACTCAAGACTTATGACTCTGGGGAAGGAAGAGCTGAGTGGTATAAGGAAATGACCACTGTCTGGAGGCGATGCTCTTGGTTGTCTTGCATTTCTGTCCTTCTCACAAGCAGAGGCGCCGACGGCCCTGTGGTCTGGACTGTAGCTCTGAGGACATTTGTGTAGCAGACAGCACCAAGGACAGATAGGCTTATTGACTATTACAAAAGATTCCAGTTCCTCCCTTGACCACCACCCGCTGTGTGTGCAGACATCGCCTGGCCCTCTTTGTTTTCACCGTCTAGGAATTCAGGACTCAGGGATCCAGCCCCTGATCTGAGAGTTGCATGTTTTCTGCAACATCCCTGAGACTGTTAGCTTGCAAACGGGGTGGAATCTCAGCTCCTTCACAGTACTTGACAGCTGTAAATCCAGATCATTGCTAAGTTCCACATGCCAGATAACACCATCAGCCTGTAGGAGTTTGGGTAACAGCTGACTGCTAGCCAGGATGGCTGGGATGAGGGCTTTTTGCAGGTGGATAGCATCACCCTATCTCACTGATGAGGAAACCGAGGTGCAGAGCAACAAATGCCCTGCCCAAACCTCTGAGTAGGGGAAACGGCAGGGTCAGGCTTGACCCAGGTCCTTCTGATTTGAATGCCCCAGGGATGGGTCCAAACTTGCCAACTTCCAAGGGTATATGCACCTTTAGGCAGGGAGAGGATAGATTGTGGGAGAACCCTGCCTTGCTCAGCCAGATAGAGAGGTGGAAGGACCAGGTGGAAGCTGCATGGGCTTTGGGTGGCAGTTTTGGGCTGCAATCTCAGTTCAGCCCCTGAACAGCTGGGTGAACTTGAGTGACCCATTCAGCCTTTCTGAGTCTCAACTCTTTGATTTGTGCAATGGGATGGAAACAATGCCCACTTCGTAGAACAGCTATAAGGTATAAATAAGATAGTGAGTAAACGTCCTAGATAGATGTCTGCCCAGAGCCAGACAGTTGTCTGCCCAGTAGCTCCTCTTCTAATAAAGCACTCTTCCTATGTTAACAAGTAGGATCACACAACAGAAGGCTGGAAAGCCAGATCTGGGGCACTGGACATCAAGCAGTCCAACCCCTCCTGTTAGCAGATGAGAAACCTGACGTTCAGGGAAGAGTCAGGAATCACTCAAGCTCACAGGGCATGTTGGCACCTGAGTTGGCACGGGACCAGATCTTCCAGCTCGGGGCAGGCCACGGCCTCCCCCAATCGTCTCTGCTCTTACTACTTAATGTCCCCACAGCCCCTTCCCACACCCCTCAAAAGGACCCACCACCTCTCCCAGGAATCTGTTGTTTCTCTACTTACGTCATTCTCCCCCACCTAAGTGCGAGTACTGTGGGGTTAGCAACCATGCCTCCTGCTGCCTGCTGAATCCCAGACCCAATGGCTCTGTCCACATAAACTTCTTGCTGCCCTGTTGAGAAGTCCCTTCAACAGAGCTAGTGATATTTGTGGACCAGAGCCCAGGAGCTGGTGAGGGAGATAAAGCAGTGTATAAACGCTTGGAGCGCCAACTGGCAGGATGGAGGGGAGCAGAGGGCGTGTCCCAACGTGGGTACAGATGGGCAGGGAAGGACTTCGGAAGGGGGGATGCCTGAACTGAGACTTTTGGGCATGTTGCTATCCTCGTTGTGCAAATGGAATGACCGAGACTCCAGCTTGCCCAGAGCCCTGGACCAGCCACAGCAGGCTCACCTCTGTGTTCACCCGTCTCACCCCAAATGGCCCTGCCAAGACCAGTTTCTGCTTTGTATCAGCCATGCAGGAAGCTCAGCGCCATCTTCCCAGCACAGGAGGGTGCTCGTGTGAGCATTGCAGGGAGGCCGTGAGCACAGCCTCGTGAGACCCACACACCCAGGTCTAATCGGGGCCACACCAGGCACTAATGTGTGACTTTGCACCTTCCTTGATCTACCTGAACCTTACTGCTTTTATTTGCTAAACTAGAAAAAGACAAGCACTTGCAAGTTTTTCACCAGGAATGTTCTAGAACAGGGGAGTCGCTATTATTGTGGCTGTGACTTTAGTTTTATTAAACTCTTACACTTTCTGTGTTTGATACTTAGGCACGTAAGTAGTGGTGTCTCTGCCTTAGCCTAGGCATGGAGCAGTCCCAGCCAGCCCGAGTTTGCAAGTTTTCCTTTCTTCTTTGGCATAATAGGAAACCAAAGACATGAGACCACTTCCCTGGGCAGCCTCGAAGAAGCCAGCCGTGTGCTCATCCTAGTCGGTTTCGTGAGGGGCAGGGCCGCCGCCAGCAGCTGCCCAGTTGGACCCTGGCAACTCTGGGGCCCCAGCCCATGCTTCCGTGACAGCTGGTGACAGCAGGGAAGAACTACTGAGCCTGGCTTTTCTATTTACACAGCAAATGACAGTTTCTACTTCAGTAGCCACTCCCTTGCCTCCAGAAGCCTGCGCTGAGCACTGGCTTGAGCCTGGGGCTGGGGGAAGATGGGGCAGGGGTGGGGGGGTCCAGAGGACATTGCCAGCTTATGAGACATCTGCAGAAAGAGCTGGCACTGGGCAGCGGGCCATTCCCATACACACTATATTGGAGATAAAGGAGTGTGGCCCGGGGCACGTTTCTTTTCTTCTCTTCTCTAGTTAGTATATTTTCATCTATAAGTGGAAGTGATGCCCACTGGATCCCATCACAGCCCCTGAACCCATCCTGGGGAAGATAACAGTACATTGTGCCTCAGTTTATCTGCCTGCAAAATGAGAGAAATAATGCCTACTTCCAAAGTGCTGTGGGATCTGAATGGGACAACATGCATACTTCTTCCAGCACACTCTAACCCATTGGGAGATGCTCAGGAACTTTTCACTCCCTCCCTCCTTACATCTCTGAGCCTCGGATTTGCTTTCTCAAGTGGTGAGGTTGAAATGTAAAGGAAAACTAATAAAGAAAGAAGCCTTTTCTTATACCTGATTTTATCAAGATGGCAAGGTCTAGAGCAACTCCACCACTGGGCTTCTCCAGGTTCCCCTGATTCTGACTTCTCATGGGTATTGGGAGGATGTGAATGAGGACCAGCCCTCCTGGAGAGCTTTCTGGGCCCATGTGCTTGGAGCACTGCCTTCTTGGGTCCTCATAACAGGCAGTGAGTTGGAGCTCTGATTGACCTTTTTACAGAGGACAGCGAGCAGCAAAGTGAGCCATGCCTTGCCCATCCCAACTATGCTAGAAGACAATCCCCCTTCAGACCCAGACCCTCAGCCAGCACCCTAAAGGATGGCAGAAGCTGGCCTGGAACCGTGGTCCTCAGGCCTTCAGTGGAAGCTCTTGGCCCTGGCTGGATCCTGGGGGAACACCTCTGCAGCAGTTTGCACGCTGAGCTTGCATGTCTCTGGGCTGCAGGGAGATTTCCCAGGGCTCAGCGTCTGTCCAGTACTCGTCTCACAGTGACCCGCCTGAACTGCCAGCTTTCCTCGCCCATTTGGCTTCTCAGTAATTCTGTTCCCACTTCATAAAAGAAAGCCATTCTTCCCCTTCCTTCTGAATCTAACCTCCAAGGCACCAAACAAAGGAAGGAATGTCATGAGAGCCAAGCAAAGAAGCTTCTGGGAGAAGTATTGAAGGTGGCAGCATCTTATTTCATCCAAGCATCAAACACATGCAAAGGCAATCCTCAATTTCTCTGTCTCTCACTCTCCCTCAATTTTTATCTATCCACCTATTTCATCCTTCTCTATCCTTTTCTCCATCCATCCATCCATCCATCCATTCAACCATCCATCTCTCTTAAAATTTGATTTTAGGGAAAAGAAGGGTAACAGGGTTTGTGCATTAGCACATCTTTTTGAATTTCAAAATAAAGTAAGACTTTCCCTTCAAATTATATTTAGCTTATGGCCTTAACATAAGGACTGGCTTTGCCAATTGGCCTCCATGGCAGATAAGTTCCATAAATTAAATGAGTTAAATCTACAGCTCGAAGGTTTTGACAAAATAGACGTAACGCACTGATGTACTACTCCAGAACCACACTGTCCGACACGCAGGCTCTGACCACACACGGCAGGCACTGGCCACAGACGTGCTGTGAGCCTAAAAATGCACCGAATGTCAAAGGTTTCATGTGAGGAAAGGAATGTAAAATCTCTCGTTAATAATATTTTATACCGACTGCAAGTTGGAATGATTTTATAAATAAAGTATATTACTATTGTAAATAAAGTATATTACTATTCATTTCACCTGTTTCTTTTTCCTTTTTCAATTGTCCTCACTAGAAATTTAAAATTACATAGGAGGCTTTCATATTTCTACTGGACAGTACTGCTTCAGAAAACACCTCCCTTGGGACTGTTTAAACAAATATGACAAAGTTTTTAGATGTCTATAGTATGTCAAAGTGGAGCATAGTTTTCAAAATTCTGTTAGATGGTACACAAGCAAAGACTAATCTTTTTTTCTGGTGGGGTAAGTTTGGCTCAGAGAAGGAGTATGGCTTGCCTAATTCTGTGGCTTTGTGTGAATTCTATAATCATCACCAAAAAACTTGCTTGCAACCTTTAGAGTCTTGACAAATATAGGAATATTTATCTAAAAATATTTCCACAAAGGCTAGGGGAAGGCTTTCCCCTGGTGAGCACATCTTTTGGCTGAGTTCTAGGACCTTCTAGCTTTTGTCACTGAGTACGAAGCTGTGTGCATTTGGCCATGCCCCGCCCCCAGCCCATACCCACCCAGGTTCTGAGAGTGTGGGTAACGGGAGGGTGAGGGTAACGGGAGGGTGTGGGCCTCAGAGGCAAGAGGTATGGAACCTGGCTCCGTGGCCACCCAGCTAACTTGAGGAGTGGCCTTGAGAAGTCGCTGCCCCTCTGAGTCACAGTTGGATGGTCTACACAGGGGTAGCATTAGACCCCATTGGTCTACATGCTCGCTAGGCGGTAGCCTTCTATACTTTGCACTGCTGGCTCCTCCTCCAGTGGTGGGCCTGATGCCCCCTGCTGCCTCCTGGGGAGTTGGCAAGGTTGATTTCACCCACACACATCACTGCTTGGCACAGAAGGTGGCACACGGTGTTCAAATGCGTTTGCTCTTCCGTCAGGCCCTCGTGACAGTCTGGGAAGGCACAGTTGTTGTCCCACTGATCAGGATGATGCTGCATTCAGCTTCAGAGAGAGGCAGGTCCACCCAGCAGGGGCTGCCCAAACTGGCAGGAGTCACTGCCAGCACTCTGTCCCCACTCGCTCCTCTTCAACGCGTTCGAGTCTATCTATGTGAGTGCAAAGTAGGAGCTCAACAGATTGACAAGTGATGGGTGGTGGTGACATCTCAGGAGCTTATCGGCAGCTGGGAGCCTGTCCCAGGCACTGGGATGATGCAAGTCCAGAGGCACAGGTCGATATCAAGACACCCATGTCTGAAGTCCCCATGCGGGTTCTAAGGTCAGGCAGGGCTCAGCCTCGGCGAATTCACTGCCTCCTTGCTCCAGAAGGCCCTAATTGCTGCCCTTTCCACGGCTTTCCCATCTGGGTAAATGTGCCATCCCTCATCCAGGAGGGCAGATCAAAAGCCATGGGGGCTCCCTGGACTTCCCTCTTTCTCTTCCGCCGACGCCCAATCCAGCAATGAGCCTCTCAGCTCTCCCTTCAGGATCTCTCTGGAGCCCTATTGCTCCTGCCACCTCCTCCACACCAGCCCTGCCCAGGCCACCTCGTTCCCCACCAGGTTTGAGCAGCTGCTTCTTACCTGTCTCTGCTTCAGCCCTTCCTACTGCAGGAGTCCTCCCAAACCCCTAGACAGATTCCACCCTCCGCAAGCTGCCGCCTCACCAGAGGCCTTGCCTGTGGGAACTCGTCTGCAACTTCTCCTAGCTCACCTTCTACCTTGCTCTTCTCCCTCCTGCCATCCTGGACCTCTGCAGTTGCTGTCCCTGCAGGGAACTCACCTTGCCCAGTGTGGCACCCTGAGCAGTGAACCCACATTTAGGCGTGTTCTTAATCACAATGTGCATTCGTGCAGGCGTGAACTCACTGCAAGCAGGCCCTCTTGAAGGGGTCATTTTTAGTCAAGCTTAGTTAACTGAAGGAGGGTGGGTAGTGACCCGTATTACTGGAGAAGGCGGGAAATTGGAGGAGGCCACAGCAGACGATGGAAGTCATGGAAACCAGAAGAGCTGATTAGAGGAGTGGACATAGACAAGTGATCGGAGGCAGAGATGCAAACCCAAGAGCCTCAGACGTGACTAGCAGCCAGCACCAGAGTGCTACAGACTGGGAGAGAGCAAGTCTTGTCAGTATCTTGATCTTAGACTTCTTCTGGCCTCAAAACCGAGATGTGGGGGCATTTTCAGGACTCGGAGTTGTCCTGGGTGGTGCTGCAGGGACAGATGCTGGACACTGTATGTCCTGCCATGGCCCACTGGGTGGACTGGGGGAGAGTGTAAACTACAATGTAAACCATTATCCATGTGGTACAGCAGTGCTCCAAAATGTATTCACCAAATGCAAAGTATGTTCCATGATGATGAAAGAGGTTGTTGATGTGGGAGGAGTGGGGGGGGGGGGGGCGGGGGATGAGGGGTATGTGGGGAACTCATATTTTTTTAATGTAACATTTAAAAAAAAAATAAAGGGAGGAAAACAAAGAAACAAAACTGTGTGCCTATCCATTGCTTGGTACTTGCAATAGCAGCCCAGGCAAACTAAGGCACCAGCCCTGGTTCTGCCCTCTAGCATCTCAGCTCAAATGTGAAACTGTTCAGGTTGTCCCCCACCCCTCTATAAAAGAGCACCCCTGTCCCCCACTCTCCAGCCACCTTACTCTTCTTTTTTTCCTCTCTTGCCCTTATTGCATCTGGCATACTCTCTATCTACTTGTTTGTTGTTGGCTCACGACTAGAACGTGCATTATAAACGGCTGGGAGTTTAGTTCACTTGTCACTGCTGTCATTCACCAGAGGGGCTGGACACATGGAGTTCCGTAACACATGGGGGCTGGAGGCGGAGGGTCAGAGCCCCTGTGGGGCTGGCTGTGCACCTGCAAGGGGGCCGCTGTGCTGGTGGCATCCAGTAGGCCGAGGACCCCTCAGTGCTGGAGCCCAAGCCCCTGTCTCCACGTGCTGTGCCTGCAGACCAGCTGAGAGTGCAGGTTCCTGGGGTCCTCTCCATCAGCAAGGCCAGGCAGCAGGAGGGCCATGGGCCAGCCAGGCTTAAAGTGAATTAAAATGAATTACTATGTGTGTTTTCTCTGATTAAGATGGTAAAGTACAGGGTGGAATTGTTTGGGTAGGTGGGTGGTTATTAATAGCTTTCTCTGTATTATAGGATTCGTTACATGTTGTTGCCTTACATTTGGGATTTACGAAAGCTAATAAAATAAAATTAAAAGACAATGCATATTCTCTGAAAGGAAAAAGAAGTAAAAACTTAACAGTAAGATATGAAGGAGGGAAAACATATCATTTCTCATCTAAGGACCCATCGTGGGTTTACTCATTCAAACTGCTTTCTAAGCAGTATGAGTCCTGGTTGAGCTCATACCCTATATGTGATTTTAAATAGTGTTCTTTTTCCCTTAAAATTAGGCCATGGGATCTTTCCACATCATTAAAGACTAATAATAGTTATCATTTGTGGAGTGCTTACAACATGGCAGGCTCTGGAACACACGCTCTGCTCAATTTATTCTCTTAATTTTCAGAGCCGCCACATGAGATACGCCATAAAGTGGTCGATGCAGGGATGGGTCCTGGGGCCAGGCTAACTGGCTGTCACCAGGAGCTGTGTGCTATCAGTAAGGCAGGAAACCTCTATGGGGCTCACCTCCCTCCCTTGTCAGGTGCAGGTCACAGCACCCATCGTGTAGGTGAGCGCAGTGAGGAAATGGGGACGTGTTCATAAACCATGAATGGAGAAACTAGCACATTGCAACGTCCACGTCCACGTCCACATCTGCAGCCATGAGGGGCCATTGTTCAACCAGCCCCATTGTCTGACGAGGACCTTGAACCTCAGCAAGGTGAAGGAGTCTCATCAGGACGACGAAGCTCACGGAAGCTGGAATTCTTGGGGGACATCACCTCTGTAGGACATGGTGTAAGAACGCCATGGAGAGAGAGGCTTTGCGGTGAGCCAGGGCTGTGGGGGTTGGATGCGTCACACTCTCTCCAGCTCTGTCCTCACCTCTGACCTGGGCATGACCGTCCCTGTTTCACAGGGCTCCTGGGAAGACACAGCAAATCTATAAGGATGTCTTAGCCTGAGAGTAAGCACCCAGCGAGCTGTGAGGGTTTGAAGCTCTGTGGACCCCAGGCTAGGGGGTTTATCCATTCCTGTGGGTGTGGACCATTTGTACGTAGGATCTGTTGATGAGTAGGAGCTTCACTTAAGATGTGAGCCATCTTATTCAGGGTGGGTCTTAATCAATCCTCTTACTAGAGTCCTTTATTAGATTGCTCTCCTCGTGTTGGCTCAAGGGCACACCCTATTCCAGATGGCCTCCCTTTAACGATCATGTCTTCAAAGCTCCTGCTTCTGAAGAGGGTTCAAGGACTGGGAACTAGGGCTTGAGCATGGCTTTTGAGGGGAACAAGTCAACTTAACATTCAGGGAAATGAGGGTTCTGAGAGGAATCCAAGGACGGGACGTGAACACAGCTCTGTCCTGCCGTGCACTTGCAGGGACTGTGGGCTGGTCCTTCCATCTACCTCTGAACCAACGCCGGTCTTCCCTTCCCTCCCACCTACCCAGAGGAACAACCAGAGACGCTCTCCTTGTGCTTGGGGCACCTTGAGCTCCCCCACAGGGTGGGGAACTTGAGGGCTTGGAAGACTCCTGGAGAAGGCGCCTCTTACCCTGAGCAGACTTCTGCCACGACAGCTGTCACCGCTGATAACCTTCCATTTGCCTCCGAGTGTTTTGAGGCGGGTTTTTCATTTTCTTCAGCCCAGACCCCTGTGCCCACTGATTAGAACTGTGCTGGTTGAATCAAGCCAATGGAGAAAGCTCGAGGGTACGGTGGGATTTCAGACACTTGCTGCCTGCCTTTCGACCACAGTCCATCAGAAAGACCCCCGTGCTTATGTGGCAGTCATAGATTAGAAGACCTTGGCTTCTCTCTCCTAATGACCTGGCCAGGAGGGCCGGGTTTCAATGACAAGGACATGATTCACACTGAGAGTGATTTTTTTTCATTTCCTTTTGTAGTCACTTTCCCCCTCGACCCCCTGTATTACTGGCAGCACCCTCCATACACTGGGAATTCTGCTCTTTAATGTTTTAAATATTAACTTAATGGGACTAAATTGCTACCTCTTTACAAAAGCTGATTTTAGGCAAGTTTGAACATTTTTATGGACAGCTCTTCTTTTCTGTTCTTTGCTCATTTCTTTCTTACCGTCTCAAAATATTTTTCTTATTGCTTTGCACGAGCCCAGTGCTTAGTAAAGAATTTAGTCATGGAAGATGTAGCAGTTTGATACAGTTATGAATTCCAAAAATAGATATTGGATTATGTTTGCACACTGGTCTGTACCCGGGCGTGATTACGCTATGGTTAGGGCTTTGACTGGGCCACATCAGTAGGGTGTTGAGTCCCCACCCTTGGTGGATGGGGACTCACAGATAAAAGGCATGGCAAAAGACAGAGTTGAAGATTTTGATGTTGGAGTTTTGATTTGGAGTTTGATGGTGGAGTCTTGAGCTGGAGCCCTGACAAGTAAGCACACAGAGGAAAGAGAAGCCAGCCCTGAGAAGAGAGGACCTGAGCCAGGAGAAGAACACAGAGGAATAGAGATGGCTCCCTAGACACGGCAGAAACCCCAGGGGGAGAGAAAGGGCCATTCACCTGAGAGTCTACAGCTGACCTTGTGGAGAAAATAGAGAACCCGAGCCCAGAAAGAAGCAAGACCTAGGAAGAGAGGAACCCAGGAAGCCCGAACCCTCACAGACTTCGGCAGCCATCTTGCTCCAACATGTGGAATAGACTTTGGTGAGAGGGAGGGAAGTAACTTATGCTTTATGGCCTGGTATCTGTAAGCTCCTACCCCAAATAAACACCCTTTATAAAAGCCAACAGGCTTCTGGTATTTTGCATCAGCACCCCTTTGGCTGACTAATACAGAAGACAATACTGTGACAATTTTTTCTTCAGGCTTTATTTTTTTTAATCAGGATTGGTTCAAAAACCTGTCTCCATCACTGAATGGCTCTGTGACTCAGGCAAGTTTCTTAATAGTGTTAAACCTCAGCTTCCTTATCTGTAAATTAAGAATTATTGGGTTGAGGTAAGGATAAAAAGAGAATAAAACATACAGAGTCCTTATCCCAGTGCTCAGCATATAGTAAATGCCCAATAAATGTTGCATAGTGTTATTATTGTTATTATTATTATATTAAAGGTTATGAGATATCTTGTTGGAAAGAAGCTGGTGTAACTTGGTTGAGCCTAGCATTTCATCGTGTGTGCCCACAGATCCTTTTTCTACGCTATATACCATGTGACCCTCGCGTCCTCCTGGCTTTATGATTCTCTGAGCTGACGTGGAAAAGGTTTTTCCCTGGAAAGAATACTGACTCATTTTTCTCAGCAACATGCAGCAATAAATCCAAACTTGGTGCTGGCTGAAAAAGTGCTAAATTTTGGGGACCCCCTCTGATGCCTTTTCCTAGAGACAGTTGTGGAAAAACCTGTAAATGAGCCCTTTCCTCCGGCCCCGCCTTCTGGCACCCTCCTCTTCATCCCCATTGTTCCATCAGGAAGCCAAGGAAATCACCTCCTGTAGAGTGAATTTTTCTGCTTTCTTCAAGGGGCAGGTGAAAACAAGGCAGCTTTTGTCGTTTGTTTGTTTTTACAGTTATAATTAGAGTAAGTCTATCTGGAAGGAGATGCACTTCCGTATGGAGCAGTAAAAGGCTTTAAGTCCATCTACGTGACAGACAGTTACTAATTGGAGGACTTTGGATAAAATTCTTTTAATTTTGTGAGTTTTGCTAAATGGGGAAAATAATCTCTGACTCTCTGGGGTCATTCAGGAGCCAAATAGAAAACATGCCCTGTCCTCTTTGTAAATGCCCAAGTATTCAAATAAATAAATACATAGGAAAAATGTCTGGTACACCGTTTTCCCCATGCTCAGAAGAGGGGAGAAAGCACGAGTGGCTTTTTCCAGGCTTTCCAGGTACGTTATTCATCTCCTGAGTCTCTGTTTGGAATAGCTTTCACATGTCACTAGGCATCTTCCAAGAGGCACAGGCGTCTGTAGGGACTCAGACACGTGGACCCCAGCCAGGACAGTGTCCTGGTCCCCTCCAGTGGGGGAGACAGGTGGGTGGAGGGTGCTTTAGGTCCCAGAAATGTTCAAATTGTAGATGCTCAGGGCCCATGGACGCACGGAGGAGGGTCCCCTGGCAGACTCCGGGGCTGGTGGTTGGACGGAAATGCTCCCCAGGGAAGGCGATGGGATGATGCCTAGACATAAGCCAGGGCCAACAGGGCAGGTGTGACTCAAGCAGAGGAGAAAGCCAGGCTGGACACCGGGGGCAGGAGACAGCCCAGTGCGTGTGAGAGTGCTCAGCCTGGCAGGGAGAGGGTGAGGCCTGAGGGCCAGGAGGATAGAAGGTGTTGGATCAGCAGGCCATGAGTCATTCCCCCAAGGGCCTGCTGGAAGCTAGTGAAAGATTTGGAAGGGGAATGCCGCATTCCGATTGGGCTTGCTGGCAGCTCACTGTGGGCTACATGGAGGAAGGAGGGGGGTGTCAGGGAACAGAATGGGCCTAGAGAGAACATGTAGGAGGCTGTTGCAGGACAAGAGGGGCAAATGGAGCTGGAGCCCAGCAGACAAATGGGAGACGGGTTCAGGCGTTGTGGAGGGGGCAGGGGTCAAGGATAGGCTATGAGTTCTTGACTTGGGAACGAGGCAGATGGAGGACCTTGATAAATATTGCTGCCTGGATGGTTGGGTGGGTGTCTGTTTGGATGGGAGGGACAGATGTCATGCTTTTTCGGTACCTCTGTGTCTTTGAATACATTATTCATCCTGAGATAATTCCTTATGCTCCTTTAAAATATTCTTAAGCCTCCCCTGACCCTCTCCTTCAACACTCCTCCCATGATATCATGCAATTACCTCTTCCTAAGAGCACTATTAAAACTGTCAGCTTCCTTTTCTGTTTCCTTTAATGACACGAGGGACGATGCCTCCCTTCTCCGTGCTCCCAGTGTCTGGCTTACAGCGGGTGTGAGATTAGAGCATATGTTCAAACAGCCTTCAGGCTCACCAGACTATAAGCACCATGAAAGCAAGGGCCACCTCTACCTGGCTGGCCACCTTGCTCCCAAGTTGTAGGGAGCCACCCGCTGTGAAGCCTATTCTCAGCCCTTCACAACATGGCAGAATTCACAAATCTACTGTCATTTCCTTGTTCTTCTTCCTCCCTGCTCCTTTGTTCTCTGTTTCCCGCCACTGCCCAGGCGAATACAGCAATGTGCAGGCGCAAGGCGCGAAACTCTGCACACCAGACAAAAGCTTTCAACCAATCCCCTCCTTGGACGTCTGCCACTCGTGAAACCAGCCTATCACTCCTGAGCACGTCCCCTTTTTTCTCTATATATTCCCGTGTTTTACCTCCAATAAACACAGCTTGATCAGAATACTGTCTTGCTGTCATTCTTCGTGTCTCTCTTGTCCCATACCATTCTATCCTCACAGGTCCTGGAGTCTCCGTTGATGGTCCCGCGGGCCGGGACACCAAGTCAGGCGCAGTGCTTTGCTTGCCACCCAGGAAGAGCCCAATCCTGAGTGTTGGTTTAACTAGCAGGGCTGGCCTCAGACAGAGGCCAGTGCTTGCTTAAAGGGTCAGATAGGAAGAATGAATCTGAACCAAGAAACTCCGCTAGCACCACAGAACTGCAAATCCTACCATATGGCTGCATCACTTCCATGTGTTTCCGAGAAAGGAAACTCCACTCAGGATTTTGGGAGTTAGCACACTCACTAATGCACTTCTCCAATCTCCCATCCATTCATGACATCATTCACCCATTTTTTTTTAAAGATTTATTTTATTTATTTATCTCCCCCCTGCCCTTGCAGCTTGCCCGCTATCTGCTTTCTGTGTCCACTCTCTGCGTGTTCTTCTTTGCCTGTTTGTCTCCCTTTGTTACGTCGTCTTGCTGTGCCAGCTCTCTGCAGGGGCAGGCCATCAGCTCTGTGGGCGCAGGCCAGCTTGCCTTCACAAGAAGGCCCTTGGAAGCGAGCCCAGGGCCTCCCATAATGGTAGATGGGAGCCCAGCCGGTTGATCCACATCCGCTTCCCCATTCACTCATTTTTAAACTTCTTTTAACAATATAATTTAATCTGTCTGTCTACAAAACCCTAGGTGTTTGCATGTTGGTTCTGGGCACCATGGTTCACTGATAAAATGGGGCAATGCAAAGGAGGGTATCAGAGGCAATGAGATGTCCAAAATCCAGGTGAGGTCCTTGCCAGGATGGTTATTGAGAAGAGCCCTTGGGAGAGACACCATCTGTTTTCTCACGCTTCTGAAGACCTATGTCAGAAGGAATAGACAGGTAAGTTACAGGGCTGCTGTCAGCTCCCCACGAAGGAGGTCCACCCAGCCATAGACGTCTGCTCGGTGAATTAGGGCCCCCTGCTCCCTGTGCGGGAAGCACTTCCTAGTGGCTGGGTGGGGACCTCACTGAGATGGCGCATGGCTATCTTCCGTGTAGGGTCACAGGTTGGGAGATGGGGAATTCCATTCCGGGACTAAGTAACTGGGATCAAAAGGCTGACTCTCTTGCAGTATTACTTCCCTTCAGTCTACCTCTCATGTTTCCTCACCTCATCACCTTGAACGATAAAGCCAGGGCCACGGCCTCAGTGGGTCCAGTTTGAATCTTTGCTGCTCAATAGCGATTTGACTAGAGGCAAGTCCTGCAATCTATGAGTCTCACTTTCCTCCTTCTCAAGTTAGGAGCTCTCTATCGCCCTCACAGTTTGCCATGAGAGTTACGAGAAGAGAATGTATGTGAAAATGCCTAGTACCATCCCTGGTGCAGCATGGGGACTTAATCGTTAACTGCCCTGTATTGAAGAGCTGTCATTTATTAGCTGTGCGACCTTGAGGAAAACAATAGAACCAGCTTTGTGGCAGTCTTGGGTTACTATATGCAAAGCAACTAAGTCAAGGTCTGATACATATAAAGCATCAAGCATATATACATGCCAGCCATGGCTATTCCATGTAGCGTGCCTCCTAACCTCCTGCATGTCCCTCAGCCTAAGTCTCATCAGGGTGTCCTACAACTGCCTGCCTTCACCTGTCTTATCGGTCATCTCCAGCCACACCCTTCCCCAGCACCTTCACAGAGCCTGAGCCATAGCAAAAGCTCGAAGTGCCCATGTGGATAACTGCATGAAAAGGCCCCTCTTCCTGATGCTGAGCTCGGCAGCACTGTGTCTAGGTCAGGAGAGTCTCCCAGGAGCACTGTTTGCCTTTGAGGCCAGGCCACCATCACCTTGCACAACCCTAGAAGCAACAGACACTTTGGAGTCTGCAAATGGCCCCCACCGGATACCTCGTGTCCTGCGGAAACACTCTTCCTGGGAGCTGCACAAACTTGAGGCCTCACCTGCTGGGCAGGCTCCAGTGTAGGGGAAGCTCCGGGCTCCTGGGAGTTCCCTGGCGGGTTATAGGACCCAGAACATTAAAACTTCTCCCTGTGATATAAGGAATTCCTAGGAAGCTGTAATTAATCATGCATGGTGAAAAAATGTTCCAAGAAAACAAAGTGCTGGCAGCCACCTCCCATTTGTGACTCTGCAGCTGTGTATGTGTGTGCGTGTGTGTGTGCGTGCGTGTGTGTGTGTGTGGATTTGGAATTCCAATTAGTCCTGGGTCTCTCCCAGGCTGGGCCTCAGCAATTTAGGGCTGACCTTGTTTTGAAATATTTGGCCAAGGGGAGTAGTGACACGAAGCTTCATTCCTGTGAGAATGAAGGTTTCAAAGATGGATCTCAGAAAGGCTTAGTTTCTATCCCTCACTCAAAGTTCCATGCTGGGAACAGTGGGGGCCTTGTCTGGGAAGATGTTTTGAACAATACCTGGCAGTGTGTGGTCGGGGGTCATTGGAGGTTGAGTCCTGTCCCCCCCAGAAGGCACGTTCAGGAGCCAACCCCTGGTCCTCAGGGTGCAAGCCTGTCTGTAAACGGGACCTTTGAAGATGTTTTTAGTTAAGAGGTGCTCAAACTGAATAAAGGTGGGTCTTAATCCAATATGGCTGAAGCCCTTATCAAAAAGGATGTTGGACCCAGAAAGAAAAGCCAGGGAGCAGACAGAAGCTGGAGGTCAACAGAAATCAGAGGAGAAAGGAGAAGACACCACCGTCTGATGGAAAAGCCAAGGAACCCCAGAGGTTGCCGGCCAGCCAGAAGACACTGACCCCAGGAGGAAACAAACCTTCTGAAAGCCTCTGAAACCATGAACCAATAAATTCCTCTTGTCAAGCCAACCCAGCGAAAGGTATTCATTTTAGCACCCAAGAAAGTCATACAGGGGAGGAAGAAGGGGTCAAATTGGAGCTGAGTAATTCAAAGTTATATGGATTATATGCACTAGAATCAGGCTCCAACTGGTTTAATCAAGCCTGAAACATTGATTTATTTGTAAGTCCTGCTCTGGCTCAGGGATCGAAGAAAGGGTTGGCCAACAAAGATTTCCAAAACAAAGGGCCTAGAGTAGTTTGGGAAAACTGAGCATCAGGTTTCTGGGGTTTTCTCTGGAACAGAGGTGGGCAAACTGTTTCTATAAAGTGTCAGATCATAAAAATATGTTTTGCTTCGGGGCGGGGCACATACTCAATTCTGACGTCATTAGAGTCTTGCAATAATTAACTCAGTTTCCCCTGATATGCACTGGGGAAAGGCTAACCCCATCCCCCATAAGCCTATGTGTCCAAGGGCATGGCACTTCCCCACAGGTTAAACAAAGAAACCACGTAGAGACGTAGAGATGTAGGGAGGAAATGGAAAGATAACCTTTCCTACCTGCATATCAGAGGGAGATAAAATCCCTACAGAACAAAGAAACATGTGCTCCTGCAGCATTCCAAGAAACCACAACTCCCTAACCCACTCTCTTCTAGTCACTATCAGGGAAAGTTTCACCTCTAGGGCTTCCTGTTGGTTCCTGCACTTTACTCGGACCCTCGACCCCCTCCCACCAACTGTCATTTCCCCACCTAGGAAAGTTCTGTGTAAATTCAAATCCCCCCTTCCAGGAATAGGCTGAAGTCTCTCTTCAAACCCCCACCATGCTAGTGTGTGGTGGGGGGGCTGAAGTCTGTTCTTCAGACTCCCTCTGTTGGGAGAACTTCTCAATAAATCTTTCTTTGTCTATAGTCATATCAGTCTCCGAGTCCCAGTAAGCGCCATATTTTCCCCAACAGACATTACGGTGTGAAAGCAGCCATGGACCATATGTGAGCTCAGGAGCAAAGCTGAGTTCCAATCTGGTGGTGGGTGCTGCTGACCTCTGCTCTAGAGTGAAGCTGTGGGTGTTTCCCAGCAGCCCTTGCTATTCACCTGGTTGTGGGCCTCCGCCTCCCACATCCTGTCAAGGGTGATCCTGATTGGTGAAAGCTAACCACTACCTCATCCTCAGGGATTGGTTTAGTATGCCAGAAAAAGCCAATCAATTCACTGACACAGGCCTGGCCACAGTGATTGGCTCAGATTGGTCCAATCAGAGTCAAGAAGGGACTTGTGTTCAGTGACAGGGAGAAAGAAAAAGATCTCTGCTCAGCTCTTGCCCTTCTTCCTCCCCAGAGGATGCCTCCAGGTCTGAGAGCCCAGGGAGCCCTGGGAGCTGAGGGCTCCCTCACAGGAGGACATTCTGGTTTTCACCAACCCAAGATCCAGGGCTTTGGCTCAGGTCTTTTTCCACTTGAGGTTACGACAGATGAGACAATTCTGTTTCCTGCGCAGCTACCATGAGCTCCGTGTGGTGTGTTCTCCACCATGGGGGTATGAGGTTGAATAAGCCACTGCCCATGTCTTCAACAAGGTCATGGCTGGTGAGGGAGAGAGACATGCAACCAATAACATCACCATATGATGTGAAGAAGCCAAAAATAGGTCTGAGGACAAAGCACTGTCTTCACACAGGGAAGGTGGCTCAGAACTGGGAGAAAGGGGAGACTTTGGGACCAGAGGAGGTCCTGTCAGAGCACGGTCTGAGAGGAGCGGGGGCTTGATGGGGACCCAAGCTTATGGAGGGACAAGCCAGAGCAGCACCACAGACAGTGGGAAACCCTGGTCTAGTCATGGCTAATTCTTCAAATCTCTCATGTTCCACCTACTCACATGAGCCCTGGGCTCCTTTAGAATGACAGACCCAGAGAAGAGACTCAACATCATCACTCAGCATCTGGGTGAAGCCCCAACTGGCAGGTACTGGGAGTGGCTAACCCTTGTGGAGCCCTGCTTGGGTAGAGGTCAGCAGGTGGCCCTCCAGGACAGGTGTCGCCAAGCCACCTGACAATCCTCAGGCCTGCCTGGGTCACAGATGTACCTACATGCAATGGATGGCCTGCGGCTGGGTTGAAGGTGGACTCCTGTTCCAATTCTGGCTCAGAAACCTCCCATCTGCACGACCTTGTGCAAGTCACTTGAGGTCTGTGGTATGCAGGTGGTGTGTATGTACAGTCAGGCTGTGCAGATCTGTTGCCAACCATTCATGTGCAGCTGGATGGCATATGTGTGGGTGCCTAGCACACAGTCGGCCCCCAGTAGATGCAAGACAGTCTCGATGCAATAAGGCTGGGGCAAGAATGTGAAGAACTTGCAGAAAAAGAGGTGGGCAGGGGAGGGAGGGCTGGAGGGCCAGACCACATGGAAACAGCCGTCCACACACAAAACCTCTCCGTTCTCCTGGGCTGCTTGAATTATCAACTGTCCCGCACGTGTCCAGAGGCAGGCAGGCCACTGTCCTCTTTTTTGACTTGTGAGGATGCCACATCTGAGCAGATAGGTCAGGACCACGCAACAGGCTGCCCTTGGGAGAGGACCTGGCCTTGGACCTTTGGCCCCTACCATTAAATCCCTTAACACTGGGGTGTCAGCTGCACTGCATGGATGTGTGCTTTAAAATTGAAGGTAAATCCTGTGTTTTAAAAAGGCTTAGGTAAGACGGGCCATCCAGTGCTTTGGAGGAAGACAATTTGAAAGAGCCTGTGTTCTGTGGCTTGGTGGGCAGGTTTCACAAAACTTTTTCTCTGCTGCACCCACATTTTCAACTAGAGGGGCCACTGAAAGGCCAGACTGTGCGAACCTCATTGGACCCTGAAGGTTTGAGAGGCAGGAACATTTCTGACATCTGAAGGCAGAGAGCCCCCAGGGGGTGATTTGTTTCCTTTTTGAGTTCTGACTCCTACATTTGTCGGTGGCAAATTGTCCCCGCTGCTGTGCACAGCAGGCTCATCAGCAGCCACCACAAACCGCAGGCCACCCCCCTCAAACTGGTAAGCCCTGAGCTGGAGCAGGGGCTCAGCTGCGCAGGGAGGTTGGAGCGGAGAGCAGCATCCGTCCAAATCCTCTGCTGGAGGCCAGATGCCCCAAAGCAGGGGATGGGAATTGGAGCTCTAGAATGTTCAGATTTGGGGACCACCAAGAGGCTGCTTCCTGGAGCAGCTGCCACCCTCCTCTCAGGTAAAAGTGGTGGGAAGAGCACAAACCACAGAGCAAGGAGCTTCTCCGGATCTCAGGGTCCCGATGTAAAAGGCGAGTCCATGACTGTCTCCAGGAGTGTTCTTGGAAATAAATAACCCCTGTGCTTCCTAACGGGGCTTGAGCAAGACCCCGTGTCCTTCTGGGATCCCCAGCTGAGGGAAGGCTTCCAGGTGATCATGGGCTGGCCAGAGCTGCCTTTTCCAGCCGAGGCTCTAGAGCTCCAGTCTTGGCCTACCCCCCACGCAGGGCTGCCCCGGGGCTCCACAGACATCAGGGGGCACAGGAGCCTTCCCTCCTTTCTCGAGCAGTCCATCTATGCGCCAGGTCTTGGGCTGCTCTGGCATTGCTGCCTGGGCCTGGGCTGGCCCTCGCCTCTTGGAGATCCCAGAATCACAGCTGCCTGGTTAGCTCTCTGGGCGCCCCAGGGTGGGGGTGGGGAAGGACGCTCCCTGTTCTACACCAACCAGCCAGACCCAAGGCAGGTGCAGCGCCCGTCATGCACCAGGCCCTGGGAAAACGAGCAAATACCCTCCAGAGCTCACCTCAGAGGTGCTGCGGACAGGCACGCTGTGCAGTGAGGCTGAGCGCGGGGCTTCCAGAGGGCGCCTGCACCTGCGGGGAGCCCAGGCTGTGCTAGGCCCGAGGGAGCAGGTGAGGACCAGGAAATCTTCAGCATTTGCCGCTGGGGAGTCCTCGCTTTCCAGCACCGTTTTGCTTTCTGACCCCTAGTCCTGTAAAAGAGTAAAGCTGTGTTGTTTTAAGACACTAAGTTTAGGTAATTTGTTGCAACCACAACAGGATACTAATACAATAGGTAACTGGATCCAAGTCTGGTTTCCCTGCACTTCATTTCTTTCTTTTTTTTTAATCTTTATTTTGTACATTTAATAATTGAAAATATAAACAAGTAAAAACTTGCACTCATCAAATGCAATGAATGCACCATACTAATGAAAGAAGTTGATGTGGGAGGAGTGGGGGTTGTGGGGAGTGAGGTATATGGGAACCTCTTATATTTTTTAATGTAACATTTTGTGTGATCTATGTATCTTTTTTTAAAAAAAAGATAAAAAATGAAAAAAATTTAAAAAGCAAAAACAAAGAAAACTAAAAAGAAACACAGTTGAATGAAAACATGCATTTCTCAATTAAATAATACTTCATTTAGATGGGAAGACAGACCTTTAAGTAAAGGACCATTTCGCAGCAGCGAGGCCAGAGCCACGTGGAAGTGGGAGCACAGAGCGCCGCATGCCAGGTCCTTGCTCTACCTGGGCGGCGAGGAAATGAATCTAAACTCTTGTGATGATGGTTCTTTGCAAACTGGCTGCATCTACATTTTCTGCCTTCCCTTTTCACATCTCCCTCAGTCCCTTGCATTTTGGCTTCTCCTGAAATGTCACTCAGAGGGACCTAAAATAGTCAGGTCTCAAAGTCTTTCTCTCGCCAGTCCCTCTACCTGGCAACTGTTTTTCCCCAGACTCAATCCACTAAAATCACTCTCCTCCTTCAAGGCCCATGGCTGGCACCACGAGGTTATTTTAGGTTTTGGGCCATGGGGCTCAAGCTTTTGGGAAGCGGAGTGTTTAGAAACATCTTGTTCCCATCGGGCTGTGGGGTTGGCACTCACCTGCTGTTTAGATTTAAATTCGGGCTAGAATAGTGAGGGTGTAGAAGGTGGGGACGACGGGGAGCTCCCTCTTACTGAGGCCCACTCCCTGTCAGGTGGCACAGGTGACTTTTTCATACTTCATGTCCTTGAGGGTGGCTGAGTGTGGGCTCTCGAGATGGGCTGCACGACTTCCAGTTCCGGCTTTGCCAGCTCCTGGCTACGCAGCTTTGGGCAGTATCTTCCAGTCTCTATTCCTCAGTCTCTTCCCTGTAAAATGAGAAAACACCAGCACAGGCCTTTTTGTGAGGATGAAATTGGTTAAGGCCAGTCCGTGGGCCCTGGGAAACGTGACGGCATGCCAACTGTTTTGATGACCACCATCATGTTGGCATGACAGCCGTCCTCGTTATTTCTCACCTCTGTTTTGCAGGTGGTGCAACTAGGTCCATCACTGTCTACTCACAAGTCCAAAGTCCCATGGAGAAAGCCGAGTCCTCTAAGTGCTGAGCCATTTCCACGGCTTCGCACTGCTCCAGTCAATACCTTCCCTCCGTGCATCAGGGACGCGTCACCCGGCTGACTGTTCCCAAAGATCCGGGGCCTTGGGCTGGGGCAGTTCAGACCCTGGGCTGCCCCTCTGATGCGTGCGTCCGTGACGAGCTTGCCCTCGATTACCAGCTCCCACCCCGGCGGTCTCCAGGGCAGCGCTAGTGCGTTGCTCTGTTAGGCCAGGGCCCAGGCAGGGCGTCTCAATTTGGGCGGCGATTCAGAGTTCACTCACCGTCTAACGCACGAACAGCAGGGCAGTCTTATGCCCGGCGATTTCTGGAAACCAGCCAGCCCTTCTCTCCAATGAGACTCTCCATTTCTCAGCATGGAGTTTTCCACCAGACATTTCATGCTAAGCAGGGCTAGTCTAATTATAATTGGTTCTGGCTAGTTCCCGCTGCAGTTGTTAGATTCTTTATTGGCCACCCTTGAAGGCTCTTCTCTACCTTCGGGAAAGAACGCTCTGCATCCCTCCAAAAGAGTGTCTCCCGGATCCCTGGTGTCCCTCTGGCCAGCCCTCAGCTCCTTAGATAGTTTCTGAGCTACTAAAACATTAGTGCTGGCCATCAGTGCATTGACTGGATCAGGTGTGACCCAATTTGTTTGGTAAGACTTTAGCCTGGGGCTCCGGACAGCTGGATCGCTGTAGGGAGTATTTGCTGGCAAATCGACTTTTTCTTCAGTAAGGACTAGCCAGTAGAAACTCTGCCAAATTATCCTTGTGGTTTCTACAGTTTTTATTGGAAGTTTATGGGGTTCGATGTGTGCTGTCACTAAGCTTAAATGCAGCGTTGACTTAGGATTTATCTTTTCACTGACTCTAGGCTCTCATCAGTCGAGGATCTTACTAAGGCACTAGATACAGGGCTCTCTACAAGTCTGAAGGACTTGGCAAATCCATTATCTATTTGCCCCTGACAGTTTTCCAAGGAGGGATATTTATTATCTCTGTTTGCAGATGAGGAAAGGGGGTTCAGAGTGGTTAAGTAATTTGCCCCAGGTCACACAGTGATCATGGCAGACCTCAGATTAGAATTTGACGTCAGATGTCAAGCCTTTCCTTTTCAGTGTTCATTTTTTGTTGTTTACTCATTTATTCAAAACTTATTTATTGTTTACCAGACAATAATCTAGGCACTGGGAGATCAGCAACACCCAAACCACATTGGAAAATGGTCATTGCTCTGCAGAGGAGTAAGATAAGGTGAGGCTGGAGGAAAGTAGACAGGGCTGACCTCTGCATAGGGCAAGCAGGCAGCAGCTATCAAAATGTGAAATGCACAGTCACTTTGATCACGTTTGGCTCCTAGGTAATTTATCCCAGAGGCATGTTAGCATGCGTGTAAAGCAAGTGGTGTAAGTAGGAGGCTATTCACTGCAGCAGGCAAGAGAGTGGAAACAATGTAAATGTCGTCAACAGATTAAATGGAATATCGTGTATCCCTATAGTAGAGCACTTTGCAGCCATTAAAAAAAATAATGATCCTACAAAGATGGATATAGGCCATGTTAAATTTCACAAAAAAATTTATAAAAGTGTATAGTTTAAAATGTAAACCATAATGTAACTAAAAATTTAGAAAAATGTACAGTCTAAAATATAAACCATAATGTAAGCCATAATGGAACCATGGTTGGTAGCTATGTTTCGATATCTATACATCAGCTGTAACAAATATAACATCCACATGTAAAAAGAGCATTGCTAGGGAAGGGGTAAAAGGGTTTGATGTTGGGTATATGGGAGTCCCCTCTATTGTATATGTGACTTTACTGTGATCTAAAACTTTTTTGAAGATGAATTTACAAATTAAAAAAAATAGAAGGATGTGGACACTGAGGAAGGAATGGAAGAGATTGCCTTGCCACTGTACATACAGGGAAACACCTATTACAGTGATAAAAGGCAAAAACGCCAAAAACAAAGTTTTATGATATTTTTCATTTTTTAATACTCCAATTTATTTTTTACTTTATTTTAGTTTCTCTAAATTATTATGTATTCTATTTCTAATCTTTAAATCTATCATTACTATTTCATTTTCCTACTAATTGAATTTGACTTCATTTTTGAAGAGGTTTTGGATCACAATGGGGTTCAACTATGGCAGGGGAGGAGCACTGGTGTGGAGTGCCATTGATGGGGGGCACATGGTTTGGAGGGAGTTCTCCAGGGTATGTATATAGGGTATATACATAGACTCGGATATTCATTGGCTATTGTCGTAGTAGGTAGAGTTACACATGACAACTGAAGGAGTGCTGAGTTCCCATCCAGGGGAGCTCTGTTGCATTCCCCAATGGAACAGCCAATAACAATCTCCCAAGCGCAAGGGCAAAGACCAGTGAAGTAGGACGATCCAAGGATGGGCCCTTGGTACTGATGACTATGCTTATGAGCCTGTGTGCTTGAAATTTCAACTAGGTCTAGAACTGCAGGGTGCCTAAGAGTTACCTCCTGAGAGCCTCCATATTCCTCAAATCCCCCCAGTGTGGGAAATGACTCCTGGAAATGAGCCTTCCAGCACTGAGGGATTATTACCATCAATAGCTGGTGATGCAAGTAGAAAAAGACCTTGAATAAAAGGGGGAAACGGTAAATACAAATGAGTTTATATGGTTAAGAGACTTCAAAATGAATCAGGAGGTCATCAGAGGGATTGCCCTTATGCACATCTCAGGAGGATCCCAGAGATAGTCAAAGTAGATACATCCCTAGGTAATGGTGCTCCTGAGGGCTACAGAGACTCACAGGTTCTATGATCATGCCAGATGGCTCTGGAGTTCAATGCCTTGCCAAAGGGTCTTACTTTGGAATTTGTGCTCCTGAGTGTGATGGATTGGACTCAGATGTGACCTCTCTACACTTTTTTCACTTTTACTGAACCAGTGGTTAGTGCTGCGGTTGGTGTATGCTCAGGGGACTTGAATCTCCAGACTGGCCATGTGCCAGCTGAGCCCTGAGCTTCAGCAGAGTTGCATCACCTACTCTGGTTGTTTGGACTTACCCAGGTCAGCTAACAGGGAGGTGAGGATGGTCAACCACCACACCAGGGAACCAAGAGCATCTACAACTGCAAGCAGGAGAATCACATCCATTAGCCATGTGGGATCTAAGCCCCCTCTCGATTTAGAGGTGGAGTGCACATCACCATCCCAGGGTCCACAGGATGGAAGAACAAAATATGGATTAGAGTGGATTTACTGGTGTTCTACTATAGAACTATTATGACTCTAGCAATGGAGGAAATTGTATCCTTGATGTGGAGACAGTAACAACAGATGTTGCTGAGGGCAGGGAGAGGGAAGAAGAGGTGTGATATGGGGGCATTTTCAGGGCTTGGAGTTGTCCTGAATGATACTGCAGGGACAGATGCAGGACATTATATATCCTGCCATAACCCACTGAATGGACTGGGGAGAATGTAAACTACAAGGTAAACTATAATCCATGTGGTGTAGCAGTGCTCCAAAATGAATTCACCAAGTGCTATGAATATGCCACCATGGTGAAAGAGGTTATTGATGTGGGAGACTTGGGGGGATGGGGTATGAAGCATATAGGAACCTCATATTTTTTAATGTAACATTTTTTATGATCTATGTATCTTTAAAAAAAGAATTAAAAATATAATAATAAATAAATAATAAAAAACAAAAAGAAGGCAATTTTGATTTATAGGTAGATGTGGATGTGGTTATGGATATGGATATGGATATGGTTATGGATAGATATGGTTATGAATGTGGTTATGATACAGATATGGGTATGGTTATGATTATGGATTGGATATGGATATGGGTATGGATATAGATTGGTTAATGATATGATTATGAATATTAGTATGGTTATGGATGCAGTTATGGGTACAGATATGATACGGGTATGGATATATTAATAGATATGTTTATGGATGCAGTTATGGATACAGATATGGATGTAGATATGGTTATGGATAACGATTATGGTTATGGACATGGATATGGTTATAGATGTGGTGATGGTTATGGATATGGTTATGGAGAGGGAGAGGGAGAAAGGATATAATATCTAAGATATCTGTTAAATGAAAAAAGCAACACGTAGAACAGTATATTTAGTGTGCTTCCATTTAAGTATGGGGAAATTCAAACAAAAAGTTGTGTGTGTGTGTGCATGTGCACACATTTTTTTCCCAGAAGACAATTAGAGAACCATTGTTAGCAGTTCAGTACAAAATTAATTTTTAGATGTGCCCAAACTAAAATCCTATGAATATTCTTCTAGGAAACAAGTAACATTACAAACATTTTCCTGAATTATATTCAGCTTTGAACAAAAAGAATGATGATGAAATTAATGAACTTAATATCGTCATACTTCCAGGCAGAAGAGCCTAGTGGTTAAGGGGCAGCCTCTGAGGCTTGGGTTTGAATCCCAGCTTTGCCACTCACTGAGATCTATTGTTTAGTGTCCTTTCTTTTCAACCTGCATAACTCTCCAGCATCTCTTTGAGGGCCAGACTAGTGGTGACAATCTCCATCAGCTTTTGTTTGTCTGAGAATGTCTTGTTTTGAAAGACAGTTTTCCTGGATCTAAAATTTTTGGTTGGCAAGTGTATTAGTCAGGCTAAGTGGTGCTGATGCAAAATACCAGAAATTGGTTGGTTTTTATAAAGGGCATTTATTTGGGGTAGGAGCTTACAGACACCAGGCCATAAAGCGTAAGTGACTTCCCTCACCAAAGCCTATTTCCACGTGTTGGAGCAAGATGGCTGCCGGCGTCTGTGAGGGTTCAGGCTTCCTGGGTTCCTCTGGGCTCAGCTCCTGTTTTCTCCATGAGGACAGCTGCAGACGATCAGGCAATTGGCCCTGTCGCTTTCCCCAGGGCTCCAGTTTAAGACTTCAGCATCAAACTCCAACATCAAAACTCCAACATTAAGAACACTCCAACTCTGTCCTTTGCCATGTCTTTTATCTGTGAGTCCTCACCCCTTAGTGATGTGGCCCAATCAAAGCCCTAATCATAACTCAGTCATGCCCAGGTACAGACCAGATTACAAACATAATCCAATATCTACTTTTGGAATTCATAACCATATCAAACAGCTAAAGCAAGTTTTAGTTTCAACATTTTAATATGTTGTTTAAGTATGCTGCTTTGCCTCCATGATTTCCTAATAGAAATTGAAAGTTATTAGGGGTCTTGTACGTGACACATTGCTTCTCTCTTGCAACTTTTAGAATTCTATCTTTGGCATGCAACAGCTTTATTATATACTATGGTGTGGGTTTATTTGAGCTTATCTTTTTTGGAGTTCATTGTGCATCTTGATGTGTAAATTCATATTTTTCATTAAACTTAGGAAATTTTCAGCCATTTAATTTCCTTAAATTTTCTTTCTGCCTCTTTATCTCTTTCTTCTTCTGTCACTCCCACAATGCATATATTGGTACATTCAGTGGTATCCCACAGGTGCCTTAGACACTGTTCACTTTTCTGTATTCTTTCTTCTTTCTCATCCTCACACTGGATGATGTCAATTGCCTTGTCCTCAATTCATGAACTCTTTCTTCTGCCAGGTCCTGCCTGCTGTTGAACCCCTCTGGGGAATTTTTAATTTCTGTTTCTGTGACCTTCATCTCTGTTTGGTTCCCTTTCATAATTTTCATCTATGCATCAATCTTCTCTCCACGTTCCTCTATCATGATTTCCTTTAGTTCTTTATCCATGATTTCTTTTAGTTCTTTGAATGTATTTAGGACCGTTTTTTGAAAAGTCTTTATCTGGAATGGTCCAGACCTTGTCCTTCTCATTGGTAGTTTCTAATCTTTGATTTTCTCCTTTGCCTGGGCTGTCTCTTCCTCCCCTGCCCCCCATGGCTCCCTCATTTGTTTGCTTGTTGTTGTTTTTGATCATTGTTTGTGCTTGTTGTCTGCTTGTTGTTTTGTTTGTTTGTTTTTTGCTTGTTGTCTGCTCATTGTTTTTTCCTTAGGAAGCACTGGAACCAAACCCAGAACCTCCTATGTGACAGGAGACGCTCAACTGCTCGAGCCACACCCACTCTCCACATCATTTCCTTTACTTTGTATGTTTGGTAATATTTTGTGGAAACCTGAGCATTTTGGTATTTTAAAATTATCACTGGAATTTAGACTCTGAGGCATCTGTTCCTTAAATGTATATCCAGGTTGTGTTATGACAGAGCTTCCTTGAATGCCAGGATCTAAAAAAAAAAAAGAAGAAGAAGAAGAAGAAGAAAAGGAAGAAAATAAAACACCTTTCCAAGTCTTTGCAGATTGACTTGTGCTCTCCTTCAGAACTTACCCGTACAATGAGTTTGGAGAGTATCTTGTGGCCAAAGTATCAGTACCACCTTGATACTTTGTGGCTTGTCTTGAGCATGACCCTGTGGCCCTAGGAATTCCTCATTTACTCAAGTGCAAATATCCCCTCTTCCTTAGGAACAGTTTCTTCATGGCCCTGGCACTGCACTGTATATCCCATAGCCAGCAATCTCTTGCCCCAGGCAGCCGTTTGATTCTTCTCCATCTGTGTTCTGTAGGAGAGCTCTGAGAGCTGCCTTCTATACATGGCATGTTCTGGGATGGCAAGTCCACCATACAGATTAGGCCAGGCATACATGCTCCCGATCTGTACATCAGGGTTACTCTGGAAACAGAATCAGGGATCTGCACTGGAACATGGACCAGCCCTGTGCCAAGCCAATGAGGGAGCCGGCCAGGGCACCATGATATCTTAGCACTTTTAAGTAGCCTTTTCCTTGGTCCAGCGCTTGCCCTGTTACTGCAGTCTTTAACTACTTACTGGAGCTTTGAGAAAGATGTTTCCTCCTGTTCTTGCTGGTTGCTCACAGCTTCTGTTGGGGGATGGAGCCCTGAAGCACCTTACTCCACCATCTTGATCAGGACTGGCCCCAGTATACGTGCTTTTAAATGAAAAAGTCACATAAGAAGAGGCTGTATAAAAAAGTACCTCTAGGGACAGCTAGGCAGGCTGGGGAAAGAAGAGGAAAGGAGACTTTTTCCTTTTTCCTCATGTAAGCTTCTGTGTCATTTGAATATATATTTATTACTTAATCAAGAAAATATTTTAAACTAAAAAAGAGCAATGCATGAGTGACTGGGGTTGGTTAAGAAGGGTCTCTTTGTAGAGGTGTCATTTAAGCCAGGGCTTGAATAAGGAAAGGGAGATAGCCCATGACAATCAAGGATTAACTTTCCAGACGGAGAGAAGAGCTAGTACAATGGTTTTAGGGTAGGACTAAGTTTATCATGAGCAAAACTAGTGCAAGTGTCCTGAGGTAGGACTAAGCTTTGTAGCAGTTTGATATTATTGATGAATTACAAAAAGACATATTGGATTATGTTTGTAAACTGATTTTTTCCTCTGGGCATATTAGATTATATTGGATTCATAGGCTTACTTGATTAAGTAATTATGTAAACCTCTTGTGTCAGTAGGGTGTTAAGTCCCCACCCTTGTGGTTGGACACTCACAGATAAAAAGCATGGCAAAGGACAGAGTTGGAGGGTTCTTAATGTTAGAGTTTCAATGTTGGAGTTTGATGCTGAAGCTGGAAACCTGGGAAGAGAGGAACCCAGGAAGCCTGAACCCTCACAGATGTCAGCAGCCATCTTGCTCCAGATAGACTTTGGTGAGGGAAGTAGCTTATGCTTTATGACCTGGTATCTGTAAGCTCCTACCCCAAACAAATATCCTTTATAAAAACCAACCAATTTCTGGTATTTTGCATCAGCACCCCTTTGGCTGACTAATACAAGCTTGTCATAAGAAACTGAAAGAAGGCCGGAGTCGGGGGAACTGAAGGGGTGAGGGAGACAGCAAGATGTGATAAGTCTGGAAATATAGGCAGGGGACAGATTATTTATAGATTTATATAGATTTCTTCCAACCAGGGTAAGCTAATTTGGATTTTATTCAAAGGATGATGAGAGGATATCGGCAAATTTTAATCAGGGCAGGGACAAAATCTAATTTATGCTCTAAAGTCATTACTCTATTCAGGTGGAAAGAGATTTGGAAGGAGCTAGAGGGGAAGCAGGAAAAACAGCTGGAGTTTACTGCCTTCATCCATGGAAGAGATGGCCCAGGTGGTGAGATTGATGATGGAGCGAAGTATACAGAGTTGGACTATGTTTTGGATGGCAGGACCACTGGATTTGTTTAAAGGCTGAATGTGGGGGCTGTGCAAAAGGGAATCCCAAAGATAATTCCTAAAGCTCTAGTTTGTGTACCTTGGTACTATTTACCATGGTGAGAAATACTGGGGAAAGGACAGTTTTGGAGGAGAATCAACAGTTCCTTTGATAACTATTGAGATTCTATTGAGGTTTCTATTGAAGCCAAGCAGATATTTGAGTGTAAGTAGCCATGGAATAAGGGAGAGGTCGGAGCTGGAAACAGGGACTTGGGTGTTGAGTAAGTAGATGATATTTATAGCTACAGGACCAGGTAAGTGAGGGGTTGTGAAAAGAGAACTGTAGGAGTCTCCAACTTTTCCACGTCAAGCAGAGGAGCAAATGGAAGGAAAGGAGACAAGGGGATAAACAACAGTGAGGTGAAAGGAAACCTTGATTAGTGTGGTAACATGAAAGCCAAGAAAAGGAAATGATTAGTGAAAGAGGAAGTGGTCAGTTGGGTCAATCTCTGCTGAGCAGTCATTGGTGACTCTGAAGGGAATTGTCTTGTTGGGGTAGTGAGGACAGACATGCAATCAGAATGAACTGAGGAGAGAGTCTTAGGTGAGCAAGTAGAGGGGAGCATCTAGACAACTTCCAAATGTCCTTCACTGAAGGAACACAGACAAATGGGATGGAACTAGAAGTGCTGTAGGGCTATGAACATTTTTCACTTTGTTTTAAATTATAAACATTTTACTTTGTTTTAAATTATGAGGGATATAAAAGCATTTTATATACCAATGGGAATGATTCAATAGAGAAAGGATAATTGAAGATACGGTCATGATAAATAGAATATAATTGCAGGAACAAAGTGCCTGGTTCGATAAGGTAGATGAGACCTAGAGCACAATTCCAGGGGGACAATTTTTTTAATAATAAGATGAGGAAATATGGAGGTAGGTGGCATGGGTGGAGGGAAGGTGGATAGAATCTTATATAATTCCTCCCATCTTCTCAATGAATATAGAAGCACATTTATATGTAAGTGAATTATTAGGCAAAGTCATAATCTGAGAATATTGTGGAGGTGGGGAGATGAGAGAGTAGGGGTTATATAAGAGAAGAGGATGTGAAATCATCACCCTGGAAAGTAGAAAGAGTGGTAGGACTGCAAGGATGTTTTACCTGCTGGTTTGAGATGTATTACCTTGAATTTAAGGTGATACCAGTCAGCAAGGTGGTGTAATGTTCAACTGCTTAGGTGCAGGCCATGGAGTAGGTGAAGAAGTCAGTTAATGGGGCTTGGGGATTGATCAGGTAGAGGTGATGGAGAGAGAGAGGCAAAGGAGTTAAGGGTATTTTCAAGGAAGAAATTCTAATAATGGACAGAGCAAGGTAAGGAGGAAAAGAAGGACACAGAGGGGGTATTTAAAATGATAAATTGGTAAGGTTAGTGAAATCTTGAAGAAGTGTTGGAGTGGGTAGAGTAGGTAGGTGATCAGAGGTGATAGCACATGTCTTGGGCTAGAATTTCAGGCAGGAAGAGTAATTGGTATGACAGGGTCCAAGGGTATGAATGCAAAAATGTGTGGCTGAGAGGATGGAGGATCAGAGTATTGGAGGAGAGGTCACAGTGATCTGATGGTTCACACAGATGGGTGCTTAAGTATTCTTGAAAAATAATAAAAGTGAGGGAAAGGAAGACACTGAGCCAGGGACTAAAGTTATCAATGAATAAGTGGAATAATGGAGGGTGCTTGGTAGGTGACAACACAAAGGGGCACTAGAAGATGGTGCAGTCTGATGGCATAAGCTTCAAAAGAACTGTGGATTTTGAAGATGGGGTTTAGAAATATTAAAGAAATAATTAGGGTGCCAAGGGACACACATGCCACCTCTCAGGACTGTGCAAAGTACTAAAGATACAGCAGTGAACACCTGGGAAATATTACTTGCCTTCTTGGGCTTACAGTGTAACTGGTATGCCTGACAGTAATTGCTAGAACGTTGATTGCCATAAAGAAAGAAGCTTAGGTAGCTATAAAAATTTGGAACAAGGGCAGCTAAACTTGGATCAATATTGGCCTTCTGTATTTATTTGCTAAATCAATGACTTCTCAGCCCTTTATTGTAATCTCTCTCATTTCTTTTCCTCATTGATTCATAGATTTGTTCTTCTTACCCCAATAAAACAGGAAGCTCTTGGAGGGCAGGGCATACATAGACATTTATTTTGCTTTCCCAACAAAGCCAAGCACCACAAAATCAGGTATAAAAGCTCATTTTATTTTATTATTAAAAAAAATTTTTTACAAACAATTTAGACTATATAAACTTTACATCAAAAAAAAAAGGGGGGATTCCTATACACCCTACTCCCTCCCCTTCTCACACTTCCCCCATTAACAACATCTTTCATGTTGCTAGTGATACATTTGTTAAAACTGATGAACACAAATTGAAAAATTGCTGCTAACCATGGACTCTAGTTTACTTTATAATTTACCCTTTGGCCAGCAGAATTTTATAGGTTTTGACAAAATGTACAGTGGCCTATATCTATCATTACAATGTCATGCAGGACAATTCCAATGTCTCCAAAAGTGTCCCCTTGTTATACCTCTTCTTCCCTCTCCCTCCCCTCAGAACCTATGGTGGCCACTGCCTTTATATCAATGATGCAAGTTCTTCCATTGCTAGAGTAATAGTAAGTCTACTTTAGTCCATAGTTGCATTTGCCCCTTATGTTGGTTCATTCCTCAATCTTGAAGATTTGGGGATGGTGATGCTCACTCTGTTTCTGATTGAGAGGTGGCTTAGATCACATCAAACAGATGGATGGAACTGTCTTCCTTGCAGTTTTAGATACTCTGTTTTTTTGGAATGGGCATTGTCCATCATCATCATTTGTTAGTTGTCCTGGGTGATTCCAATGAACTGGAGAGTAGGTGTTGCAACTCTGCTGAGATTTTGGGCTCAACCAGCACATAAGTAGACTGAAAATTTAAGTCTCTGGAACATACAGTTAACAAGTATAGTGTCAGAAGGCCCACTTTAAATTGGTTTATTAACCAGGATCTTGGTTGCAAATGACAGAAACCTGACTCAATCAGGCTCAAGTGAAAAAATGGAATTAACCACTTCAGAAGACCAAGAATTACACAGGGTGAAGACGGCTTCAGCTAGGCCTGCATCCTGAAGGTCATTCACGACTTTCACTGGGAATTTGTCTGTGCTGCTCTTTCCCTCTGTTTCCACTGGCTTCATTCTCAGATTCTCTCTCTGTGAGAGGTGTGAAGGAGGCCACCAGCAGCTCTTGGCTTTGGCCTCCTTTGAAGTTGCGCTTTAGGGACATGAGAGACCTCTTCTCATGGTTACACAGAATCCCTGGGGCTGACTGTCTGGCTTGGGTCATGTGCCCAAGTTTAAATCCTTAGCTAGAGAGATGGAGTTCTCTGATGCACTGGGTTATGGGCTCACTTTGGGGTCAGGGAAGGGGGTCAACTCTATCAAAACTTCATAAATAGATCACAGAAGAACCATTGTTTCTCAAAGGAAACTGAGGGTGCTACTGCCAAAGAAAGCACAGGAGGCCTTCTGGGCAGGCAAAAGTACTGTATGCCCAGGCACATAGGGATAGCAACAGAAGCTCCTAATGGGTTACTGGGAAGATTGAATGAGCTAAAGTATACAAAACTCTGACATGCTACACAGTACATGTGGGTGCTGCATACTTTTCATTCCCTAGAACTCTTGGACTGTATTGTGGGCTCTGGCATTGACTTGGTCTGACCCTGGATAAACTTCTGACCTTGTTTGAAGTCAGGGAGTTCTGAGTTGTTGTTTTCCTCCTCCCCCTGAAGTCTCCAGGGCAGACCTCAGCAAACATGGTTGCAGTTCTTCCCTCCCCCACCCACACCCTTTGCCATATGTCTTTACAGCTACTCCCATCAGAAGGTGGAGCCACATTTCCCACTCTTTGAATTGAGATTGCCCGGTGACTTGATTTGGCCAATAGGAATTGGCAGAAGTAGCAGTGGGTCAGTTCAGTATATGGGCCTTAAAAGACCCAATATGGTTCTACTTACTCTCTTAGAAATATGCCCAGCTTAAGGGAAACAAGCCTGAGTTAGTCTGCTGATGCTTAGGACTATGTGGAGATGGAGTTCTCAGCTCAGACCCATCCTAGACCACCTAGAGCCCTGGTGACTGGCCAGTGACTGCAGACTCAGAAGTAAGCCTAGCAGAGATCAGCCCAGCCCAGCCCAGATGCACAGCACTGCTCAGCTGGCCCACAGACTCACGAGCTAAATAAATACTTGTGATTTTAAGACCATAAACATTGGGGTGGTTTGTTATATAGCAATAATAATTTGATAGGTTCCCTTTGCAGCACAGTTCTTTTACAGTCTCAATTCTTGTTAAATGATACTTTCCATTCACCTTCTCAATGTATTTGGAAAGGTAAAGTCCCTCTCTTCCCTGCAAAGCTGAGTTCCCTGCATATTAAACAGCTTTCCCTCCATAGCTTCAGATTCCACAAGTGTTGGGTCACAGCCTCTGCAACAAAAGCAGGTCCAAGGATGCCTTCCTTGACCAGCTCTGTGGCATGTTGGGTTTTTTTTTGTTTGTTTCCTGGAGTCTGGGTAGATTCTTTAATGCTGCCTCCTTCTCCTTCCCCTTTCATTTATATGGCTCTTACATGTGGGTTTTAAAGAATTACTTATTCACTCCATTTTCAATGCTTTACCAAATGAACCATTGGAGTTGTTTTAGAGGGCAGGTTAGAGTCCTGGCTGGGTTCCCTTGACAAGTCCATCTTTAAGGATTCCTCACCTCTAGCATTAGAGGTAATTAGCACTGGCCTCACAAGATTTCAGAAAGGAGGCTGCGAATCCAAAGGTCCAAAGATATTAGCACGGTACTTGGCAATGGGAGGGGTTCAATGCATGCCAGTTCCCTTCCTTCCTAATAATTATAACCATGTGCAGGTCCTATGATGGCTGCTGGTGAAACAGAGGTAAAGAAAACATTAAGGAGGTCATGTTTTAATTAGGGCAATTATTTTTTAAGTCAGGGGTTCTTAACCTTTTTTGTTCAATGGGCCCTTTGCCAGTTGGGTAAAAACCACGTACCCCTTCTCAGAATGTAGCACCAGATAGTTGACACTCAGCATTGGAGGTCAGAGAAAATAATGATAATAAGTTGATTTTTTCTATTCAAGCTCAGGAGCCCCTGAAATCTTTAACCCTGGTTAAGAACCCTGTTTTAAGTTGTTATTTTAAAGAACACAATGATAGTAAGTCCAGAGGACATGGGAACACTTGGAGGGATGTTTGCACTCATCTCTAGTGGAATCATGGAATGACCATGATGAGAAGGCTGAGATCCCTCTGCTAGGTAGTATGTAAGAACTAGGATTTGGAGTCAGGCTCACCTGATTTCAAGTCCTACTTCTGCTGTTTACAAGAAGCGTGAACTTGTGAGAGGCACTTCACCTGCATCATACCTCAGTTTCTTCATCTGCAAAGTGGGAGAAATAAGAGTACCTACTTGGTGGGATTGAAACAAAGGGTCCTCAACAGCTGGCATAATGCCTGGTAAATAACAAGAGGCATGTATGCTTTGTCCACGCCTTCCTCGACGTGAGAAAACCAAGGCTGTGAGAAGGTGTGTGAGAGTAGGAACCAGACCTCATGTGCTTGCATCAAGAATTTTTTCAAGTGCCCCACTCACTTCGAGTTTTGATAAGTGATCATTTGAGTTGAAATCTTCCAGGGTACAAAATCCCAAGACAGATTCTCTGCAGAGGAGAATGGATCTCCTTCAACTTCCAAATCAAACTGCTATGCTTCTAGTTTTGAAATAGAGTTGATTTTCTGAAATAAAAGAAAAAGATGATTCATTAAACAAGTAAACCATCAGAGCCTTTACAGAGTTTAACAACCACCCTGGAGGGGGTGATTTTGTTCTGCGGTGGCCCATGTGAGTGACCTGCCCTGCCAGGTGCAGTGGAGAAGGGAAGCCATGGTGGACAGGGGCAGGCAATGCATACCTTAGACACCCTCGGGTGCAGGTAGAGTGGAGTGTTCCTGAGGAGCTCAGTGCTGAAGGGCTTAAGATGGAAGTGGTAGTTAAAGGAGAAGAGAGAAGAGCAAGGTCTGTGTTCTAGAAGCCTGATACCAGAAGCCCAGCATCCTAATGGCAGCCAGTTTTGGAAGGGACAGGCTGAGTTTGCAGCAAGTGTGAATTCCAGAACAGTTCTTTAGACCAGTTGCATTATCAGTCTAAATTATCCCTGGAACTCAGACTCAGCCTGATTTAATGACACAGATTTCCAATTGTCACAGAAACAATTTAAAGCAAAAGCAGAACTTTAAAAGGCTCTAGAAGATATTTTAGTTAGAAAACTGCAATTGGGATTCAATCAACTCTTATCAAACCCATCCTTGGAGCCCCACAGTCTGCTAGGCACAAGAGGTCTAGATGTGGTCCCTGATCTCCAGCTGGTCAAAGTCCACATGGAATACAGGACATAGCAAAGCTACCTTGGAGACCAGGCTCACTATGGGGTGGGGGAGGAAGCAGTCAGACAGGCAGCCTGTCTTGGAGGATGAACATGCTTGACCAGGTGAGAAGGGAGGGAGTGGCTTGATAAAGGTAGATGGAAGAGGATGTGAACAGCCTGAAAGGGTGCAGTGCTTGAGCCATATTAGAAAATCAGTGGACTGAAAGGTCAAGAGTGTGCCTGGAGTGCAGGGTTGGGGCCCAGAGAAGGGAGAGGGAAGGCTCGACAGATGCACATTGGACCAGATTACTTAGCTGTTCAAAAGGGCTATGTCTCATTTGCTCTATATTGCTCACAAGCACCACCATGCTGTCTAGTCCATATCAAGTTATTAAATCTCTGATAAATGAATGAATGATGAATAATGTGCTGACATCTGAGTAGGGTGCCTAGTTGAAGGGAAGTGGCTTATTGTAAACAGAGGGAGCACCAAGTGTGGTTCCAACAGTGGTGGGGAGAAGATGGTCCCTGAGGCAGCACGGAATAATGGGACTTGTGGATGGATGGAGGTGGACAAAGCAGAAGCTGATCCCAGCCATGCCTGCGAGCCTGTGTGTGGTCCTGGGCAACTCACGTGATTGCTCAGAGTCCCAGTCCCCTCCTATGTACCAAGGAGAATGACAACAGCCCTGTTGGTCAGCACTCCTTGGTTGCAAGGGATAGAAAACCCAATTTCAGAAGATATAATGGCTCATGCAACTGAAACCCCAAATGTGGCTTGGTGCAGGACCAGGAGGTCTTCATGACTCAGTTTCCCTCCATCTCTTGGCCCTGCTCTCCTAACTTTGTGCTTAAGAAGAGCATACTGGCATGGCAGGAAGTGGCTTCCATCAGAAATGGAACCCTGTGGCACACAGTCTAAAAGTTCAAACATGAATGACAAAGAGAACCTTAATGCTTGACTCCTGGGAGAAAATTCTTTGACCCCTGTGCAGGTCTCCATTGTTTTATTCCCTTGGGCAAATTTCATGCTACATTAAAGATCCTTACTTTTTCAAATGGTTAAATACAATGACTTCTTTCAAGGGTACAGCTCTCAGTCTTTTTTGAGGGTTTTTCATATATGTTCACCTTGGAACCTTCTGATCTCTAATCTCTTCTCCTTTTTCTGAGTACTATGAGACCTCTTCTCCCCTGACAGCCACCAGGTCATTCTTGGAAGGAGTGTCTTAGGTTGTATTTGTTGGCATAATAAAGCCTGGAATGTTAGACAGTACAGAAGTGGGGTGCGATAGTCACCAGTCCCTGGCTGGTATGCTCTCCCATCTGTTCTTGCTACAATGCAGTTCTCAGAAAGGCAAAGTCCTATTTTTATATGTTGAATCTTTGGCTTATTTTCCATAGCACCCTAGATGGCCAATAGCTCCAGGCCTCCATCCGTCTTTTCGGCTTTCATCTGGTGGAAAAGAGATCTGCTCTTTCCCTTACCTTCTGACCCAAGTCTTAGGCTTAATTTTCCTTACTCTGAATCAGGACTTATGCCTATCGCTGACACAGTCCCTGGGGCCAGTCCAAGGGATTGCATGGACAGGCTTATATCTGGACCACATGGCCTTATAGCAGGAGTGAGAGCAGCCACAACAAATGATAAGCATCAAGAGGGATGGAGCAGTGGTTCCCTCAAAAGTGATGCAGGACACTCTTTCCAAGGAAGGGGATTGGCTGCTGGGCCATAACCTCCAGCAAATGTCTAATGCCTCTTGCTGATGGCATGAGGCAAGGACAAGATGACATATGCCATAGTCCTGGCCCCTGGAATGCACTTGTGGATACCATTGCGACACACAGTTGCTGCAGCTGCTGCTGACAGTGATGCAGTAATAAAACTGACCTCGAGCTTCAAGCTATTAGAAGAGCAAGAAGGAGCATAGATTCTGAAGGCAGCCTGCATTTGTTCCAATCCCAGCTTTTCCTCTTGCCAGCTGTGAGTCCCTGGGCAAGGAACATATTCTCTCTGTGCTTCATACTGCCTAGCTTGTGTGAGAATTAAATGAGTTAGTAGAGGCAGAGCACTTAGAACACGCCTTGCATGCAGGAAGAGCTAGGCATGCGTGCTCACTCCCCAGGGAAGAGGCTTGTGGCCAAGAACTCAGCAAAGGGCTGTGCTCTCTGGCCAACGTGCAGTCGATCCTGTAGATGGCATGGTCATCGATTAGAAAGAAATCCTGCCGTCACCTTCCATGCCGGTACAGACAAGCCCAGATTCTCCACCAAACATAGCAGGGCGCTGCCCAAGCCTCTCAGGGAGTGCTGGGAAATTCCTGGCCTCTCCTTTTGGTGAATTGCTGGCAGGGATAAGCAAGGTACCACTGGAGTGGGGGGACCTAATCTGATGGAAATGGATGGAGTCCAGATGTCTGTTCGCAGCCCTGCTGGGTTGGGGATCCAAGTCTTTGAGGGGTGACTGATCACGGTGGTGTGTTGGCCAATATTTAACAATGGCTTTCTGGGGAGGAAAAGCCTGATTCACAATGCTTGCCAATGTCCTGTGGCCCATTTCAAACTACCAGTGTGATGTCATTGAACGAGAAGTTGGGAAAGAGATGTGGCCTATCAGTCCCCGTGACCCTACACAAGCAGGCTCCAGCACACCAGCCCAGATCTTCCCTGGTGGTTTTCAGCTCTGCCTTGTCCTTTGCTCAGGCACCATTCCTCCCCCTCCCCTGCCTGGCTCACGCTTGCTGCCCCCGAAGGGCCCCTCCTGGCAGGGCTGCTGTGTGAGCAGAGCACACCTCTGCGAAAGGCATCCACGATGACTGGAGTTGAGCAGTGTGTACGCCATGCAACCCCCTGTGGTGGCTCAGTGTCCCAGGCTTTCCCTTCTCCAGGAAGCCCTGCTTCTCCTTCCAGGCTGGGTTGTGACTGTTCTTTGCACTCCCACAGCACCTGGATGTTCCTCTACTTCCCAACATCCTTAAGATAATCAGAAGCATCTCTTTCAGTGTCTGTCCACGTCTCCACTCTGAGTTCTTTAAGGAAAGGGACCAAATTGTACTCACTTCAACATCCCAGCACCTACTAAAGCATGAGATACAATCTAGGACTGTGTGGGGTGGATAAGCTTGGGGCAGAGAAAACTCAGGGGAGACCATTAGAACCATATCTTATGAGCACAGGGACTGCCTGCCAAGGGGTGATTGGATTTGGTCCTCATATCCCCATGATGCCAAGACAGGTCTGCTGGGGGGAAACCATTCTGGGAGCTGGATGTCCATTCTACCTAAATAACAATATTTTAATTGAAAAAACCTTCCAGCACTGAAAGGGCTGCCCTGGAAGGTGGTGAGTTCCTTGTCCCTAGAAGCATAAGGTGAAGACTGAGATATATTCGGAAGGCAAACTATAGAGGGATTTCTTGGGTTAAATAAGAGATTGTGTTAAATAGAAGCCTTTGTGCTAAAGGATCCCTGGAACCTAGTTTAGTGCCTGGAAACTAAACTAGATGATGCTCCAGAATATCTGATGAACAGACATATAAACAAATGAATACATGCTCACAGTTGGATTCTGGCTCTTTGGAAAAGAAGTTACTTGGGAAGCTATGGAAGTCAATGGTGTTGTGATGTTGGATAAAGAAACAAGGCTGTAGTAAAGAGGGCAAAATTGAAGGAGGTGTCCTGGGAAGCCTATGGGACAACATGAGGGTGCCCAGTGATGCACGGAAGCATGAATCCCACCCGAGGAGGTGAGCCCCCAGCAGCATTTCCACAGGGAGGCCCCACCTCCCTCCCAAGAGCTGGCTGGTCCAGGAGTGGGCACTGGAAACCCAGGCTGGGCCAGTCAGATGTTCTCTCTGGTGATGTTGGGTTTAGAGACTCACGACTGGGTTGTCAGAGGAAAAATCCCATCGTGACAGCTCCTAGGGAGGCCTGACTGTCTCCTGCAACTATAGGCCTGCCACTGGCCATCACCTTGTCCCCTGAAGACCCTGTCTTTCAACCTGTCCTTGGATGCCACCCCAGGTATGACCATTGAAATGTGTGGATGTTGCCAAATGTCCCCTGGGGACAAGATCCCTTCTAGCTGAGAGCCATGCTAGTAATTCAAGAGTTATAAAACTGATAGAAATTAGCTTTATCAGTTTCATCCAAAGTGTGTATAACCCGTGCCTCCTCTTTTTTCCACCAAGGTATAAAACACCCACCTGTAGGATTTACATATGCCTTTGCCTAACTTACAAGTTTTATTCCTGAGAACCAAATGGAAGGAGAATTCATTGTCAAGGAATGCAACATCTTTTAGAAAAATCAAACTAAGTTTATAAATGGACTATGAAAACCTTTGTAAACATGTTTATGCTTGTTAAATAAAAGGCATTCCAAATTAAAACAAAAAATATATTTATAATGCTTTAAATAATAAAAAGGTAGTTATCAGTGACATTTTAATGATACTGTGCTTTTCTTTTCCATGTAACCATTCCTTGCTCACTAAGCCCTTAGGAAGCAGTTGAGCAACGTGATTAAAAAGGGGAACTGAAGGTTGACGTCTACAGTTAAAGGCCTATTGTCTCTCTTTATTACCTGTGTGAGGTTGGGGAATTATTTAACATCTTTGTGCCTCTTAATCTTAACTATAATGCAATTTATAGTAGTATCTAGTTTATACATTTGTTCGAGAATTAAATGACAGAATATGCATAAAGTACTTAAAGAAGTGCCTGGCACAAAATGATGATCTAGCTGTTTTATTAGCTTACAAATTTTTATTTTCTACAATTTAAACAAGAAGCATGTAAACCATTACGTGTATGTGTGGTGCGTGTCACTTTCTTCCCTGTTTGGACCTCCGCTTGATGCTCGGAGTTATTCTTAGGGTGATTAATTTGCAAACTTCCCAAATCATATAATTTCAGAAATATTAAACAAAGGAAAAAACCTCTGTCAAAAAATTGCTCTGGGGGGAAAAAGTAGTAAAAATCTTCCAAGTGCTTTCTGTCTTCCGTGATTTCTGCTGAAAAGTTCGCTGCCCATCTTATTGCCGTTCCCTTGAAAGTAATGTGTATTTTCTCTGGCTTCTTTGAAGACATCCACTTTTTCTTTCTTTTTTTTCCCAGCAATTTGTCTTTTATTTTTTTACTTAAAAAAAAAAATTCCCTTAGGGTTTATAAGGATTCTGGAACATGTGGATAGACTTCTTTCTTGCCTGTTTTAGAAACTTTACAGCCATTATCTCTTTAAATATTGCCTTTGTCCTTTTTCCTTGTTCCTCTCCTTCTGAGACTCCAATTATATTTATGTTTTTCCTTTCTACCATGAGGCAACTAAAGCTCTCAGCCACCACTCTATTCTCTGTGCCTTAAAAACCAAACGCCTTAAAGGAGACAAGCTGCAGTATTAGGCTACTTCAGTTCACTTTTATTCTCTCTGGAATCAAAGCCTCAAGACCTGGTTGCCTTGATTCCCTCAAAAACTTATTTTTTTTAGTTTATTCTTACTTAATTCTTCTCTGTAGAAGGATGGATCTTAAACCACTTGATCATAGCTGAAGTTCTGTGTTCTTTTAGTTTTTGAATTCCAATGTGTATCCAGGGTTCTTTTTCAAGCCCTGAAACCCAGCAACTAGGGTTCTGCATCCCTAATTCCATCTCTGATAACTGCTCTACAGAGCCTAGGAAATCACCTCCATTCTGAAGATGAGCCTAACCACCTCTGAGCTCCTCTAAAGCTTATGGAAACTTCTCCTTCTGCTCTTCTACTCCTTTTACTCTCCTTTTCCCCATCCAGTCCAGATGCTTCTTTTGAAAATTTTGCCCAAGAGGAGTAATTTGTGGTTTTGTTAACTGCGGCCAAATATTTTAATGCTTGAGCAAAACACATCTACAGGAGAATTTCTAATGAGGGGCATGCAAAGTTGGAGTTCTGGAATTGTCACATCCTGAAGGAAGCAAAAAGCCCAGTCTTGTGCACTGCCCGGGTCAAAATGGTCACAGTCTTTGGCACCCAGGAGCAAAAGGTCAGGCATTGTAGAGTGGAGAAAGCCTGGGCCAGGACACCAGGGACAAATCCAGCTGCCAAATCAGGCCGAAAAGGTCCCAGCAACCCTAACAAATGTCCATGCAAGGACTACTGCGCTGTGTTTCCAACCCTGTGCGAAGGGCCAGAGCCCAGCAGGTAAGACCCCCTGTGGCGCTCCTCAACCTGCAATACTTTTGAGAGACAGCGGAGGAGAGCTGGGAGTAGGAGTAGGGGTCAAGGAAGGTGAGGGGTGTGAGCTGGGGGAGAAGAGTGAGGGAAGTTATTCCAGGGGTGAACAGTGGCCCTGCCATTGATTTCAGATCACAGCCTTGGCCCTATTTTAGCTTAACAAAGGGAAGCCATGTTTGTTGTTGATGTTGGCATGGGTGACAATGAGAATGCAGTGACTCCCAGTCCAGTCCTCATCTCTGAGTCCCTTCTCTAGCATTCCATTTGACCATGAATGCAGCCGGCCAACTATGAAATATGTGCATGGAGCCCCCATGGGCACTCGTTGTCATGCATTAACCCCACAGTTTAACGAGGATCCACATGGTATAAAGGTTCAATCAGCAGAAGCCCCACTTCCTTGCAGATAAGTTCTCATTTCCATGTATTTGCAATACGGACAAAGAATTGTGATTGAGTCTTGTGGTTGAATCCATCTGCTCTGCCTCTGCTTTCCTTGTCCTGCTAGGAGGAGGTAGAGTGGTGAGATGGGGAATGCTCTGTAAGAGAGAGGAGCCCTGGTGGGAGCTGCCCACTTGCTGTGGGCTCATAGACAGCAAATCCCTGCATATCTCTATGTCTGTTGACTGTAGGGAGGGTGGAGTTTGGTCTGAATAACCACAATTATGAGCCCAGCTTACAGCTTTTGTCTCTTTAAATACTCCTGGAAGAACCCTACTTGAGCTGGAGGACTAGCAACGTGGAGGGAAGAATATTGTCCTTGGATTCAGACGGTCCAAGCTCTTATGAGTTCCATCTCTTATGAGTTTCATGATGGAGCTCAGCTTCCTTGAGACTCTGTCTTCTCATCCATAAAATGGGATTGATCAGGCCTCCTTGAGAATTGTTCTTATGTTTTTAATAAAATGTGAAAGTGGCTTGTATGTAGTTAGAGTAGAACATTAGTGGATTTGGAAGGAAGGATTACAATCCAATTTTTTTTCCATTTTTTTTATTTTTCAGAAGATACTATAATCTCATTTTAAAACATGTTCTTCAAGGGACTTGCTCCAAGTTTCAAGCAATCCTTGGGTTCTTAAGACATTTCTGAGGCCATTTTTTGTCTTATGTATCCAAATTAACATTTTTTTCTTTAAAAGAAATTCTTCCTGGAGGCTAAATACTTATTCCAACAAAGCCTCACTTGCTCAAAATATAATCAGCCTCTTTTGGAAATGCCCTTTGGAGCAGGATTGGCCCAGAGAAATAAAATGCAAGGTACATATATGCATTTTTTAATGTAGCCACAAGGAAAAAAAAAAAAAGAGAAGAATCAGGTACAACTAATCTTTATCACCTATTTTATTTAACCCAATATATCCTAAATATTACCATTTCAGCAATAATCAATATGAAAATTATTAGAGATATTTTACATTCTTTTTACCGTATTAAGTCTGTGACACCCAGCGTGTATTTTACACATACAGCACCTCTTAATTCACATGCCGTTTTTATTGGAAATACTTGATTTATATTTATTTATTTTTCAAAAAGATTTATTTATTTATTTATTATTTCTCTCCCCTTCTCCCCCTCCCCCAGTTGTCTGCTCTCTGTGTCCATTCACTATGTATTCTTCTGTGACCACTTCTATTCTTATCAGCAGCACCAGGAACATGTGTTTCTTAATCACAATGAGCTTTCCCTTCATCAGGCTCAGTAAACGCATCCCATCATAAATGATTTATATTTAAATTTCACAAAATTTACAGTTGAGAAAGTAAATTCATATAACCAGTTTGCTCCAAACATACTTAAAAGTTTTCCATTAAGATTGTGTTGAATGGAAAAATATTTGACTCTGCTTCAATTTTTTCAATTTCAATTTAAATTATTTCAAATTAAGGAAAAAATTAAAATGCAGTTTCTTGGTCATACTAGTTATAAAGTACATGCTGTGGTCAGTAGCTACACTATCGGACAGCACAGATTTGGAGGCTGGGACAACCTTGGAATGTCCTCAGTGGGCTCAGCTTCCTTTTCCTTCCTTGAAGCTGGTTTGGATTTTTTTAAAGCAGGCTGGAGTCACGGGGAGCCTGCCTGTTTTGTGGGAAAGGTGAACACTGATAAATGCCTACCCTCAAAGCAAGACTAACTGCACCGCGAGCCGTTTCCTTCCCTCGTGCCGCTCCTGCCTGGGAATCGTGTTTTTGGGTCCTTGCACATTTGCTCTGTGATTGCTCACAGTACCTTATGGTCACGGCTGACTCAGACCTTGCAGAAAGGCGGCAGGCCAGCGTTCCTCACCAGCGCAGAGGCCAGAGGCGCTGCTGACGGGCTGGATAACCGGACCGGCCTCACTAGGGCCGCTGACCCTGTGCAGCCCTCTGCCCATCCGCAGACCTCAGGGCTCTTGCACAGGCACCAGGGAGTGCCGAACCTCTCAGCGGTGCCCATCGCAGAGCCCGGCAGCCCCAGGGCCTTGCTTTTGGCACCTGGCTTTTTACTTTGCCTTTCCTTTGGCCTATTCTGGTTCTATTTCTTGGAGATGGTCCAAAAGCAGAAGAGCAGCTTTGCTTTTCAACATTGTAGCCAAGCACAGCCTCAGCAAGTATACAAACTGAACTACGATGAAACATTTTTAGTCATGGAACCCTGAGCCACCCTTTAACAAATCAAAATACAGGATATGGAAATTTTCTGTTATTGACTTTATTAAGCAATTCCAGGACTATGTAGAAATGAGGTAGGACATTTCCCGACACCACCCCATAATAGAGTGGTAGTACCGGGAGTCTCAGGCCTCAGCTTCCCCTTCTTTCCCTTCCCTTCCTCCCACTCCATTCATTTACTCAAGCTTCTTAAAATCCCCACTCCATGCTAGAAACTGGGCTAGATGAGGCAGGGGCCTGCCCTTACACGTAAATGGATGGACACACACAGACACACAAATGTAACAAAGCATGTACATAATAGTAACTGTTAACCCTCCGAGTTTAAATATTCTCCAGCCATTATCCCATTCACATACTACATTAGAAAGAGGCTGGGACCCGAAACCAGCAGGTCCGTTCAAAACCTTAGCTCTCCCATAAGATGGTGGTGTGGCCGTGGGCAAGAGTCAACCCCTTCAGCCTCAACTTCTGTGTCTATAAAATGGGAACACTCATGCTTACTTTAGAGAGCTGTGGGGTTTAAGTGAGAGGAAGAGCTAAGTCTATACAGCACCTGAGCGTGGCACTCGGCAGATGCTGATAATATTCTTCTTAATTAGTCCTACCAGCGGGTGTGAAGTGCTCTTTACTGTCCAGCAGACAGAAGCCCAGATGGGCAGAGGGTGTTGTTACCTGCTCCAACGTGTAGTGCCAGCGCTGGAATCCTAAGGGCTGGGGACTTCCCACAGCTTGAGTCTTGGCCAGGTGACTAGTCCTGGACAATGGAATGTGAACATCAAGGAGAGAGAAGGGAAAGGGGAAAGAGAGAGAAGAGTGCAACGATGAGGAGAACACAAGGCAAATAACCAGAGAGGAGGAAATCATGGCACTTGTAAACAATGGCTGGAGGGTGTGAGTGAGTGTATGTGTGTGTAAGTGAGGGTGGGAGCAAGTTTTTGAGTGCATGTGTGTGTGTGAGAGTAGAGTGTGTGTAGAGTGTGTGTGAATGTGTATAAGCATGTGGGGTATATGTAGTGTGAGTGGAGTGCATGTGTGAGTGTGCCGTGAGTGTGTGAATGTGTGTGTGTGTACACATAGTGACTGGAAAAGTTGGTTAGGTCAAAGTTAAGGCATTGTGTTGACCCTCATGACAATGCAAAGTGTCAAAGAGGTTGAACTTGCTCAGATGCAGATTTTGGAAGAGCACAGTGGCTGCCATGTGAAGGAGGGGGGACAGGGGGACTGGAGGTGGACCAGCCAGGACACCAGTGCAACATCCAGACGTGCCGTGGTGGGGGCCTGCCCAGGGAAGTGGCCCTGCCTTTCCAGGACCTCAGAATCCTCTGGGCCCATGGACTCTCTTGCTGGGTCTTCCACCAGCTCCATATGATTAAAAGAAAAGGGCACAGAGAACTGTGGGGGAAGTTTGCGGGGACAGGCCTGGAGGTGGTACAGACCTGGGATGTTCACACTCCATTGTCCAGAACTGGTCGTGTGGCCAAGATTCAAGGAATTTGGGGAAGAAGGAAGTTGGGTTGGTTGAACATGCTGCCAGATCCTGCCACAGTGGCAGAGGCGTGTGATTCTCTTCAAGGATGTTTTCTTTCTTTAACTCAGAATGTTCTAGAAGGTTTCTTTCTCTAACTCAAGTAGCTCTGACTCTGAAGGAGGCTGAACGGAAAGCTGCATGTCTGCTGCAGGCTGGGCTCCTCTTCTGTTCCATTGTGTGCCAGTCCCGGTAGGCCCCGTGGAGAGTGGCAGTGGGATGCTAAGAGCAGAGTGAGGCCATGTACCCTCACTTTCTGCCTCGGTCAGGGACTCACCAGGTACCAAGACCCTGCTTTCCCTGACCTGCCGCGTGTTGGGCTGGTCCAGGCAAAACACCACTCTGTGATTCCTGGTGGTAGGAGACATCTTCAAGATTTCCAGACTTCTCAGAAAGAAGAAAAAGGTCTACGGGACAAGGAAAAAGAGAGCAATGAAGAGGTAATTAAGACACACGGTGGAACACAAAGTCTTCTTGAGCAGCCAGCAGGGGAGGTTGCTTTGCAATTGAGCTCTATTGCTAATCGGTCGTGCTCCGCCAGCCTAAATTGTTTCCTGTAGTTTTGCTTCTTATCCACCTGGATACTTACCTAGAAGTCCAATATTCCTTTATTTAAATTCCTTCTCTAATGTTTGTTGGCTGTGCCGCTTTTGGAAAGCCCTTTAACCATTGTAAGCTTCTCTTTTTCTCTCATCTAGGTTGGATTTCATGATATCCCAATCACACTGGGCTTTAATCTTCCATGCTGCAGTAAAGGAGTACTGAAAGGGAGAAAAGTAGAGACCTGCTGAGAGTGCTTGCCTCTGTCTGTGCTGAGGATTGTGTCAGGGAGATGCACATTCCCGGCATTGCTTGAGATCTGACATGTTGCTGCTCAAACCACGGTCAAGAAGTTAGACCAGCTAGTCCAGACGGACGCGTCCGTTAGAGCTGGCCACTGCCACTTGAAGGCCTATGGTCCCTCATCTGTCTTGGAAATTCTGGTCTCGCAGGTGGAAATCCTGGTCTTCCAGTTAGAAAATGAGATCTTTCACTCCAGGGTCAAGTAATAGAGTGCTGGGGCCTGACTGCTGGGGAGACTTTCCTCTAGGACCAGGTTCCAGAGGGCCCTGTGGACACCATGGTGCTCTCTTCTGCAGGCAAAAGGCCTCTCTGATAAAGGAGAGGCTCCAGCCACATGCAGGCGCATGCACTATTGGCAGGAGAGCAGCAGCACGGCTTCGGCAAGGGGGCAGAGTGGTTGCTTCTCCTGTCTTCTGCTCTGATTTTCCTTGGAAACTCCGCTTATCCCTCCGTCATTCTCTACATTTCCGATGGGGCTGGCCCACCATCCATTTGCTCTATTCCAAAGCCACTCACCATGGTTAGAGGGATTATTTGAAGACAGTCAAACACATTTCTTGGAACTGATGCCATAAAGTGCCTCTTTTGCTTTTGGTTTTGCTCAGATGAGGATACCCATAAAAAGGAACTGCTAGAGGAACGCTAGCCAAGGAAGGAGAGAAGTTTTATCCTGAGGTCACTGCCTGAGATTCTGGATCCTGACATCCCTGAACTTGTATGCCCAAAAGCGCCTCTAATTCTTTTGCCATCTTGATTGAAGCTTTTTTAAGGGAGCAAGGAGGAGGGGTCCAGCTCTTGCAACTGAAAGGGCTATCATATAAGGGGTCACAAGATTGCCTCAGCTATGTGAATAAAGACAGTGATAATTAGGTTGATAATTTTTCTCTGAGTCTCTGCTCTCTTCCTGAGACTGCTGGGAATGGCATATATTGATCCTTTCTTTCCTATGGACTTGCTAGAGAGAAATAATTATCGCCATTATGTAGCTGTAATTACTAAGGTTCGTTAAGTCAGAGGTTCTTAACCGGGGTCCACGGACCCCCAAGAGGTCCATGGAAAGATTCCCAAGGGTCCCTGAGCTTGAATTGAAAAAAAAAAAAAATCAACTTTTTATCTTTATTTTTTCTGACCTCTAACTGAAATCTACATTTCCTTCACTATGAATGTATGCAATAAATGAAGTGCAGTAGTAGTCACTGCACCTGACTGGCCAAGGGATCCGTGGAACAAAAAAGGTCAAGAACCCCTCTGTTATGCTCAGTGGTTTGCCCGAGGGCAATTTGCCTGTAATTAGGGAGCAGGGATTCACACCCAGTTCCATCACACACCAATTTCTATGTGCTTGTCGCTCTTCCCTGTGGTCACTCCTGCAGGAAGAGATTGAATAAACAGGGGGACCAGACCACGCACTTGATTTAGTTAGATACCCAAACTGTTGAAATGGTTCTCCCCCAAAGCCAAGACACCAGGAAAGGGATTATTGTGCCAGGAAGGAAAAAAGATTGAGAAACGACAAACAAAGGACAAAAGCAACAGCAAGTGCTAGCTGGAAAAGAGCACTTACCTGAACAGGAGCTAACTTGGATTTGTGTGTGTGTGTGCTTGGCATTTTGTTAGGACTTTTGGTGCATGTAATCAAAATCAGCTAGAGTCAATGTTAGCAAAAGCAGGGCATTTGTTACAATGAAGCAGCAAGTTTTACAGAGCCTGAGGTCTGGAATTTAGCTGAGTTACAGAGTTTTGGAAATAGAAACTGGAAGGGGCTGAGAGCTCTCGCTCTTATTTCTACTTCTGTTTGTCCTATTCTTTTCTTCCTCTGTAAACAGTCTTTCCCCAATCTAACCCTGGGGAACGACCTGCCTGTCCCACCCCCATTCAGGCTGACTTCTTCCCTCAACCCTCACTTAAAGCCACTTCCCAATCGCTCAGAAGAGAATATCTGATTGGCTTGGCTGCCACCTGGGGCCATCTGCATTTGCAGTGCAGGTGGAGTGAGCTGGGCCCAGCCACTGAGGGAGGTGGCCCGGTGATGGCCCCACTGCTCAGATGCCCCGACAGGAACTGAGGACTGCCACCAGCAGCCCTGTGAACCTGCCTTGGCAGCGACCATGCCCCTTTGTGGGGGAGGTCCTCTTGCCCCTAATTATCCCTGGATTAACCAGGGGTCATCTGTAACATCAGATGTGGGAACATGCAGAGAAGGGAGGGAGGGAAGATGCTTTGGGAGTTCTCGGCTGGAGAATATGCATGAGGCTGTATTCCCACGATGTGTGAACAAGGGGTGGGGGGTGGCGGAAAGTGGGATAAGGCAGATCTTTTGGATTTGGAAGCACTGTCCTGGCATAAAGGATATAGTATCTTAGAAAGAACCCCAGGAGATGCTGAAAAGACCCTGCTCAGGTGGTTCTGAGAGGCACGGAGGAAGCAGTGACCCCCAGAGCCCAACTTGGAATGTTCTGAAAGCCCCCCGTGGTGTCAACTGAGCCCTTTGCCAGGACTTCCGAGCAACTCAGCTGCCACATTCTGCTTTACTCCTCTTCATTTCACAGGTGTTGATTGCAAGAGCCAGTTCCCAATAAATTCCTTGAACCCTAACTTTCGTTAGGTTGTCAGGGGAGCTCAACCTGTGACAGACAGTACCCTCCTGGTGGGACAGAAGAGGCCAGGGCACCACGGCTGGATAGCCACCCCTTAGAGGCCTCTGCATGGCTTGTCTAAATTAATCCTAGCATCCACAGCAGGAGGCAGTGCACAGAATTAGAAGCTTAAATGAATTGCCCAAAGCCAATGGGCGATGCCGCCATCACACAGACCCAGGTGTGTCTGACTTCAAAGTTCTTCTTCCTTTTGTATCCTGCCGCATTTTCCTATTTAACTTTTTATAATTGGTCTTTTGGCAAAGTGTCTAAATTTACAGATGGAACAAAACCAAGGTAATGGCCATCAATTATGGGAAGACAGTATGAAGGGAAGTGATAAAGTCAAAGACAGTTGCAACACTGTATAAAATGAACTGTCTGTGAGTTATTCAATCATTCATTGACTCATTCATTCAACAAACATTTATTTAGCCCCTCCTCTGGGGTGGGCCCAGCTGCTGGGAACCGCAACAAGGAACAAAGTCTGGATTCTGCCTTTCAAAATTTGTGGTCCAGTGCGCTAGAATGACAGGTAAATAGGGAAGTGCAATCAAGCGTTTAAGGCTGACAAAGACGGCTAAATCTTCCACTTATCACCTGTGAGAATAACTGAGCACCATTCTTTGAAGAGACAGGCCTACAGGGAAGCTGTGCTCCAAAGGGCAGGCAAAATGCTGGTGTTTCTGATAGGGAAGTAGCAATGAAACTGATCATCCTCTTTGCCCCTTCTACAGCTAGGCCTGGTTTGAGCGCAAACACCATGTGCGGTCCTTTATCACAAAGTGCAGACCTTCCAGGTACTGCTGATTGTGTGATGGCGCAGGCAGGCGTGGCCTCCTGGACACACCACTTCCAGGTGCTGCGAACACCTGCAGTGGGCTACGGAGCGAGCGGAAGGGAGGGGCATCTGCTGACACCTTCTGGGGGCTTTCCTCCCATCAGCCCTGAAAAAGGCTTCTACACACCCACAGCTCACAACTGAAAAACCAATATCTGAGAAGGATTTCCCAGGGGCTGGAAGTGAGGTCAGGGAGGGCAGCTCTGGAAAGGAGCTCCTTTTCTGACCGCAGGGCCGGGGGAGAGGGGGCCGCACCTGTCGGATGGAGGCTGAGCTCAGGATTGCCAAGGATGCTGGGATATTGAGAGATGGTCACATTTGGGAAGGACCTAGATACGACTCCTCAGAATGAGCTAGAAGGAGCCCCATGCCAAAGAGGAGGAGGTGTGGCTCTATCCCAGAGAAGCTGGCCCCAGCCCACTCTCCAGGTCGGCTTCCAGCAGCCCCCACATAATGCATCACTGTCTAGGATTTGCCAGAGGCTGGTTCGCCACGCGCCCAGGTCTTTCTCAGTCTCAGACTTGGCTCAGCTCTTTGCACTCCTGGCAAGCCCTCCCGATAATCTCGCCTCTGTGTGGCCCTTTCACCTTTGGGAGCAGGCGCTTTGAGGTCCTGCCTTGCCCACCGCGCTGTGAGCCCCTTCCGGGTCCCCCGCAGGGCACTGAACAGTTGTGCCTGCACTTCCAGCTGCGTCTCCCCCCGCCGCCTGCTCCCCTGCCCAGGAGCTTTCTCTGGCACTGCAGGAGCTCCCTCAACCCAAGGCGCAGGCAAAGACTTAAAGGTCTGTAGGGCAATTCTCAGCCTAAGAGGGAAGAGAGTGCGTGAATGGTGTGTGCACCAGCTCCCTAGCCCTTGGGGTGACAGTTCTGATGTGGGCTCTACACAATTCCCACAGGTGGCTGGCAGGGGCACCCTCTCGACCTCCCTTTGCTGACCTCTGTCTCTTCCTGATCCATCCCTCCTTGGTCACTTGTGATTCCTGGGATCACCTCCCAATAAGCTGCCCCAGCATCTGCTCGGGTGGGGGGGTCCACGCACTCTGGAGCCTTACCTGGCGCCCCACCTGAGACCTGTGGGGGAGGGCGGCTGCCCTCCTGGGTGCCCTGCTCTCTCCTCACCATGGGCCCTCTGTCTCCCTTACTGGCCACTCTTTCCTGGAGCTCGGGATCTAGTACCTAGCACCCCGCAACTGAGCCAAGCTCTCAGTAAATATGTACGCTTTCACTCAGTGAGTGTGGCTCAGTTTCCCCACTCGGACACATCTCTCAAAGCCCCTGACCTTGTCTGTTTCCTGTGTGCAGATTGGGGGTCCTGCAGGGGTCCTGCCCGAGAAGGACCCGACTTGCTAGGCCCTGGGTGGTGGTCACGGGGGGCAGCCTGTGCCTGCCCTCCTGAGCACAGGCCCTGCAGGGTCCTGGCTTCCTAGTGATCTTTCCCGTACCTGAGGCTTCATCTCCTGCAGCAGCGACCCAAGGCTTTCGGAGGGGGTCCCTGCCCTTGGCACAGAGGAAACGGGTGAGGAGGTGTGAGGACGCGGTGCCCACAGAGCACCACGCATCCCCCCCAAAGCAAGGAGCCCACCCCCAGTTATTACACCGGCTGCGTCCCAGGGCCCCCGCCCGCCTTCCTCTTCAAGTGTTTCCTTCTCAGGCAGAAAAGAAAACCACCTGCTAATGTGATGGGAGGGAAAAAGAAAAACATCAGAGTAGATTGTGAGATGACACCACGTTCCCAGCCTGCCAACCTCCAAGGGCAGCCCTTTCGTTAGGAACCTACTTCTCTTACCGCCGTGAGCCCTGGCTCCCCGTTTGGGGGTCTGGTGAGAGCTGCACCCCCTTGTTCAGGGAAAGGCACTGCCTGGCAGTCAGATACGGCCACGGGAGCCAGGGAGCCCAGAGTTCAGTCACCCCTGGGTAAGCCACTTCTCAGATTGCACATGGCAAAACCGAGGCTCGGGGAAGGAAGTGCTTACCCGACACGACGTAGCGTCAGGAAGCCAGAGCCCTGGCTCTCCCCGATCAGGGAGAGGGGTAGTGGGTGAATTCACCCCCGTGCCAGTCATAGGGATTTAATGTGCGTCCAGGTACAGGGCTGATGGCATTTTTATTATAACTTTATTGGTGTATAAATTAGACATCAAAAAAATTTCCTATTTGAAGTGCATAATTCTATGATTTTTTTGTGTATTCCTAGAATTGTGCAGCCACCACTACAATCTCGTTTTAGAACATGTCCTTTCCCCTAAAAGACACTTCCTGTGCCTTGGCCGTCACTCCCTGTTCCTGCCTCCACCCAAGGTAAACATTCATCTACCTTCTGTTACTGTAGATTTGCCTCTTCTGAGCATGTCATGCAAACAGGATGGTACAGTACGTGACCTGTTGTGCCTGGCTTCTTTCCCGTAGCGTGCTTTTGAGGTCATTCATGATGTAGCATGAATCAGTTCTTAATTCTTTTTCATGGCTGAACTGTATTCCTAGGGCCCATTGCCTAAGGGCATAGCCTGTGCGTGTGTATGTGTGTGTGTGTGTGTGTGTGTGTGTGTGTGTGTGTGCAGGAGTGTAAGAGATATTAGGGGCCGGGCACACGTGGGAGGGCTGGGGGTGGGTTGCTCTGACACAGCTGTTTTCATGTCTGCCCACTCCTAAGGCTCCGGGAGCTGTAAAGTGCTCTAGGCTGGCGGGGGAGGACAGGGTGGGTGACTGCTGCCTCTGTTTCTCAGGAGCAAGGCCTGCGGGGCCAGCCTGCTCCTTCTACCCCCCAGGCCCTTGTCCCCTGTGAACAATAGGGGTTTTCAGTTGCTGAAGCAGTGGGACTTTAGGATCTTCTCTCCCACCCAACTGAATTTCTGTCATGCTTGACCTGCTCCTGGAGTCACAAACATGGAGATCATGTTCCTTACCCCAGTCTTGAGGTCCCATGGCCTCAGCAGGCTCTGCCCTGGGATGGGGGGTCTGGGGGGCTGAGTACCAGGGAGTTCAGTGGGGGGAGGTTCCAGAGGGCAGGACAAGGACCACTGAGCAAGTGTTCCTAAGAATGCTTTAACATTATGCAGGCAGTTTAATGACTCCTGTATTTAAGATGGACTGTGATCTTGCCTTGCAATCATATTTATTAGATCCTTTATGAACAGCAACAACGTCCACATTACAATTTCGCATTCTAATTTGATAAGGATCGAATTGCCATGGCCAATAGTGAGAGGGTGGCCTTGTCATCCAGCTGCAGTAGGTCTTCTGGCAAGTAGCCTATTTTACTTCTTGGCTCTTGACCAGGTTAAATGAACTTTCCCCACATTTCATCCCTTAACATCTTCAGGAAGCAACTCAGCTGGCCAGATCAAAGGCTTATGGAATTTCTGACTCTCATGGGCTCTTAGAAATCCCCCAACAAAGGGCAGGAATCCCAGAGCTGGCAGGACAGACCAGAGGACAGCCCAATCTCTGTTTGAATGCTGTCAAGGATGGGCCACGCTGTTTCAGCAGCAGGCAGTTCTTTTGCTCCATAGTTCTTAAGAAGCTCCTTCTTCCCTTGTGCAGATGCACCAGGCAAAGTGACTTCAGAGGCAAACCGACCTGGGTTGAGTCTGACTGTGTCACTCATGTAACATATCGGGCAGATTAGTTCATTTTTTAACAGTTTCAGTTGTATCATTGGTAAAATGGGGATGATAATGTTGACCACACGTGGTATGGAGGTTTAACTGTGCTAGATGAAAATGCTGAGCCTGGAGTGGCTACTCAACAATGTATATTTACATTTGTTAGTAATATCAATACCCTGGCAGTTCCTAGAGATAGGCTATTCAACACCTATTCCAAACCCCTTGAACAACTTGCTTTTGCAATAAAGACTAGGAAGTGTATGTTCTTCAGCTCTCTCTCCCTCTTCCTCTCTCTTTTCCTTTCCTTCTCTCTCTCCCCTTCTCTACCGCCATCCTTCCCCACTTTTTCTCTTTGTGTCTCTCTCCCTCTCTCCCCTACCTCTTGATTCCCTTCACATCATCCCTCCTCTTCTCTCTCTCTCTCTCTCCAGATACAACAGTATGAGTAATGGACTCTGGACATTTGGTGAAGTTCAAGGCACAAGGGTACAGAACATCCCTGCACTTGGAGAACTGCAATCAGATCCTAATGGATGAGAGTATAGTCTGGGGCAGAGAGAAGTAAACCAGAGGCGGACAGATCTTACAGGACCCCTGGAAGCATGTAAGACATCCATCATTCAATCAAAGCCCTATGTCAGGGAAGTGGCTGTGGCTCAATCAGTTGGGCTCCCATCTACCATATGGGAGGCCCTGGGTTCACGTCCTGGGCCCTCCTTGTGAAGGCAGGCTCACCTGCATACCGTGGAGAGCCGCTGGCCCGCAAGTGCCGTGGAAAGCCAACTCAGCAAGGTGACGCGTCAAAAAGGAGACAAGTAAAAACACAGACGAATGCACAGAGGATGGACAGAGAGCAAAACAACAAGCAAGCCACATGGAGTGGGGTGGGGGGGGGGGTGGATAAATTAAAAACAAACCAAAGCCAAAAAAACCCCTGTGTCATAGCAGAAACAACTTGGAAGTTCTGCTCCAACTGCCCTGGCTGCCCACCTCCCTCCTCTGAGTCCCTCTTGGTGCCTATTTTCTTCCAATCTACCTAGCACAGTGATGGTAATGGCATTTCACTCAGGTCCAACTGCCAAAGACAGAGGAGAGAGTCCCCAGGAAGAGGAACCCTGTAGACCTGTGTCCCACTCCATCCCAGAATTGCACACAAACAGGACACACAGTCTAAACCAGGATCCATACTCATGGCTTTCATACTGTTACGGCTTTTGATGGCCTGAGCACTCCTTTAGTGGGTGTAGGGGGTCGAGGGAGATAGGATGAAATGTACCATGTCTCTCCAGGTATTAAGTGGCAGAGCAAAGTGTCTTGGCAATGGAGACTGTCACTCTTGCTCTTGCTGGACTGGGAGGTGAGGTGACTTTCCCTGTCCTAAATGCATTGGTCAACTCCTCTGGGGTCCATGGCAATGTCCTGCTGAACTGACCACCCATGAAGGACCATCTTAAGCTTGCTTTCTCTTTAGGAGCTGAGTCTTGAAGAACATCAGGCAGCCCCAAGGTTGCTGTTCCCAGGTGGCACTGGAGTGAGCTTGGTTGGCTAGTAGGCTTCCTTGAGAACCTTGTTTCTTCTTTCCTTAGTTTTCTTACCTGTAAAATGAGGGAGCTGGACAAACAGCCTAGGTCATCTCTGGCTGCTTATGGGTCTCTGGACTGAGAAGTGGAACGTATAGAAACCCCTGTACTAAGTCCAGTTCCTGTTACCCTTGGTCTATGCGGCAGCTTCAGCCATGCCAAGTTTCTGAGCTGATGAGGGTCAGGGGTCAACATGACAATACGTTTTATATCATGGACAACTCACACTGGTCAGGGAGGCTGCATGGAGGGTATGAAGGAATTCCGAGGCCACCTTAGTCTCAGGAGAAAGGAATTCTGTGATTGATTAGTAAGGCCTGCTGAAGACAGGGGAGTTGGAAGGCTAGGGGAAGGGGCCCGTTGGGGTTCTTGCCCTGGAACAGATGAATTGGAGTCCACGCTGGGATGATCCTGAGAGAAAGCAGGCTTATGAAGCCAGTGGAAGGACAGGAGACAGGAGTCGTAAATCTGCCTTTCTGGTTTTTAGGATTTTAGGTGTTTTTACAGATTCAGGCAGAGGAGAGTGGTGTGATTACCACCACAATAGTAAGTGCACAAAAGGGTGAGCCTAGTTTAGCCTAACCATAAACAAAGTTGAGGCTGGTTTAGAAGGACCATCACAGCAGCAAGTCGTCAATAAAAATGGCACTGTACAAGGGTGAGGTCAGTCTAGCTAATTTCAGTAATTTCAGGTAACAACTCTTGGCTAGTCTACAACATACTGGAAAAGCAGGAAAAAGCATCTGTGTAGTGTTTCAGCAATCATAATCATCTGTTAATTCCCAACTCTCAGGTTCAGGCTTCATTTTTACTTCAGAACAACCTGGGCACTTTTGCTCCACTAAGCAACTCAAACCATTGTAACATTAGGCTATGTCTCCAGGAAGGCAGGGTTCAGGCCTGACCTGCTCACTGCTAGGGGGGTGTCTGCCATCCAGGAGGCCCACAGTAGACATTTAAGTGATTGAACGAGGTGATTTCAGTTACCACAATGCGAGAATAAAACCTCAACCAGAGCTTTAGTGATTGATAGAATTGGGGTGTGAGGGCAGAAAGGAGTCTGGCTTGGGAACCAGGGGCCCTCGTTGATTGAGATGGGGCAGATGTGGGGGACACAATGTCAGGTCGTGGTGAGATTGAGGCGCTGGCTGGACCAGCAGGTGGAGATAGCTTCGACATGAGCCACGGAGCGGTCACCTTCCTCTGCAGCTCCAGGTCTTTGTGCATCCTGCTCCCTTTGGTGTCCCCTCCCTGCCAGTCAACTCTTCCTTAGCCTGGGGTCCCAGCTCTAGCCTCCCATCCCCAGAGGAAGCCTTTCCTGGATCCAGGTAGAGGGGCCAGGTTCCCTGGCACAGGCTCCTTCTCTGCCGACCAGGCTCTCCATTGGCGACTGACCCTGACATGGGGGCTTAATGGATCAGTACCCCTCCCCTTCCAGCACATCAACATCCCAAAACCAGAACTGTGTCCACGTGGGGTCACCAGTGAATTCCCCAAAACAGGGCCAGGGCTTTGTATATAGTGGACACCCAATCTGTTGAATGTGTGAATGAATAACTGAATGAGTAAAAGAAGGAATAAGAGTTTGTGTAAGTGAATGAGTGCACGGACGGAAAACTGGCAGGGCTGTATTTCTTAATAAAAGATGAGATATCAGCTCCAGATGGCTTCCGGGTGGAACCAGAGAGACAGTTCTGCAGAGCAGGAATGTCACGAGTCCTGAAATCAGACCGGCTCTGGTTTGACTCCATGCGCCTGTCAAAGAACAGGTGCTTGCTAAATACTTGTTGAATGATTACTGGCCTTTTTCACCTGTATGTCTCTAGTCATGCAAGTTCTGGGGCCTCTGTTTCCTTATTTATCAAAATGAGAATAAGAGATCTGATCTCAGTGTTTTGTTTTGTTTTTTAAAATGAGAATTTAATGAGATAACATGTCAATGTCAGGCACCTGTAGATGCTCAATAAAGGCTTATCATCAACAATTGGGCTGATTACCCAAGAGTTTGCAGAGAACAATAAATAAGGAATGAGTAGCATCAAGAGGGCCAGGTCCTTCCCTCCACAAAGGGACACACACATGTGCATGCGCACACACACAACTGCACTCCTGATCCACCCTCCACATTTCCCACCTGCTCTCTGTAGCAGGTCACACTCCTAGAAAGAGGTTGGCTTTCTACTTGTGAACAGTCTCTAAATATTTCCAGCTGTGACTCAGAGCGCAGTGGCGGAGCTTGTGCCTCTGTGCCTGTGTTTGGCTGTCAGGCCCAACAGGCAAGAGCGGCGCAGCCCTGCCTCCTTCCATCCTGCTCCACCTCTGAGTCTTTGCTCTTGGCACCAAGTCTCGGACAGTGGGTATTCTGTGTGAGCCCAGGTCGAGGATACAGGGAGAGAGAAGAGTAGGCGAGAGAGGGAGAGAGGAGGGGATGTGGGCTCAGGTTTTATCCTTTCCAGGCCCAGTGGAGCCCTGGGCCCAAGTTCAAGGTGAGGGGGAGGCCCGAGGTAGCTGTCTGGGCTGGCTCCTTGCCTGAAGCTGCCTCTCCCCTTTTATTTAGGATAAACCCACATGTCGGCTCAGGCGGGCTCGTGTTGCCTGCCGTGCTGGAATGTGGGTCCCGCAGCTGTCCACCACCAGGGGACCTGGTGGAATGTTGGTCCCGCAGCTGTCCACCACCAGGGGACCATGACCACTCTCTGCCCCTGGGCAGACTCTAAACAGATGTGAGGATGTGGCCATCTTCCAACAGAGGGGAGGAGGGGGCAGTCACGACCTCGGGCTTCTCCCAACTTCAGAGTCCCAGACCTCTCTCCGCAGACATCTCTGCTGGGCCACGTCCTGGGCACATTGGCATCAACGACGTGGCTCTCGTTGTCTCCCAGGGCTCCCCCTTGCCCGCCCACCTGCCCTGCTTGTCGATGGGCAAGCAGCTTCTTCCTGGGACTTGGAAGTCATCCTGGAGCCACCTGGCTTCAAATCCCTGCCCCGTGCCCAGTGTGTGACCCTGGGTATCAAGGGTGCAAATCTGTCAAGTGGACAACCTGGACCTGAGCTCTCGTGGCTGCTGCGAGGATGGTCAGAGGTGATGCTCCCCGAAGCCCCGGGCCCTGCCGAGCACATTTGGGACACCGGCCAGTGGGTGTCCCCCTATGGGTCCTCCCCTTCTCCCTCCACTTCCCGTCTTGGACGCGGATCACTTCTTGGGAAGCCACGCAGGGCCCTGCATGTAGCAGGGCGGTCGCTGTGTGCCTTGGTGCACCTCGGCATCAGGTGGGGCCCTGGCACGAGCGCAGGCTCCCGGCCATGCTTTCCCGAGGTTCCGACGCCGTGGGGCTGCCTTTTCAGACGGGAGGACCCCCCCTGGGTTTAGCTGGAGCTCTTCCCCAGCTGGCTGCCTTGTGGGGTCTGTGGTGCAGCGAGAAAAGCAAGCAGGGGGACTCGGAGGAGGTGGAGGCGGCCAGGGCCGGAGGCTCCCTCACAGCTGTCTTTCACTGCTTTGGAAAGGTTTGTAAAGCTTCTGTCTCGGGTTGCCCATAAAACTGCTATTGTGCTTAAATTGGCAATGTTTAACTAAAGAGGAAAGCCATCTTGGCTCCGGGTAACTTGCAATCATGTTACTCCTAATTAAAGGCTTCTGGCGGGAAGGCCCGCCCTGGCATCTGAAAGCTCCCTAGGCAGCAGCCGCCTGAATGCTAGCAGGTGGTTCCCGGAGCCCTGGGGAGGAGAGCTCCCAGAGGGTTCCGGACCTTTGTTCTGGAAGAGTATTTGTAGCTCCTCATCAGCATCAGAGAGTTGCAGGGGAGGGGGAAAGGGGATTCTCAACATCCTTCACCACCTACAAGGCCCCGGAAGCCTTTTGACTTAGGGTACCGAGTGGTAAATTGTTACCTTCCTCCCTTCTTCTTTTTTGGCTCCAGTTTGGAATCTGCAGAATTCCCAGGGTGGAAAAAATGGCCCAATATGTTAATAGGAGGTTGAAGGTTTGCAAATGCAAATCCCAAAATTCAGGTTCTAGGTCTGATTTTTCTCTTCCTTTTATGTTGTTTCATGGCCATAAACAAGCAATGGCAAAGTTCTTGCAATGGTTTCATTTGCTGCCCATTTGGAATTCGTTACACAAAAGCTTCTGGAGAGATGGCTTATAAGTAGGGGTTTTGGAGTCAGAGAGCCCTGGGTTCAAACCCAATGTATTAGGCACCTTCTGGTCTTGCTTTGGGTGAGAAACTAGCTCTCCCTGACTCCTTTGCACGTCTATGAAAGGGTGCTCCCACGCTTAGCTTGGCGTTTTAGGTATAAATGCATCACGTTCTTTTCCCCTTTCAAAAAATCAGCTCCAGCCATAACTAATTTATCATCAAGAAATATTAAAATGAAACACGAGAGTGTTTATGTGCAGCTCCTCTGGGCCTGGGACTCAGTTGCTGGGTAAAAGGAGGTTCCTCATTAACAGGTGGTTCTGATGCTGTTAACTTGTCAATTGTTGCATCTGAGACCTATTTCAAGAGCTGTAATGCCTCCCTCAGATATTTCACTTTTGGTAAGAAACACAAGGGCTGTTTTATTGCACGTATTACATGACTGTGTCCCTAGTGCCCGGCTCAAGAAGTGTATAAGATGATGGAGGGTGGGCGTGTGCTGGGCTCCAGGCTCTGCCCGTGTTGCTCTTCTCCCAGCCGCCCTGGCTGCTGCTCCCCTCGGGGCCACAGCTGCTGCTGGGAGAACAGCAGGCCCCCTTCCGTCAGTCTCTCCTGACTTGGGCAGGCCCCACAGCAGAGCTGCTCCGGTGGCCCTTCAGGTTCTGCACAATCCTTTCCTCCAGCGGGAAGTGCGCGCCTCAGCACCGCCTGGTCAGCCGAGCCTCATTGCCGGCCCCTGCTCTCCTCCCACCCACAGGCCCGAGTCCCATTTGTCAGCCCAAGCTGTGAAGTGGTCTTCTGAAATCCCTCCCTGCCCATTGCCTTCACCTCCCACTCCTCCTGCCCCAAACTCGCTCGGATTCACAGGTTGCCTTATGTGTCTGAGTCGTCCTTTTACGTCCTGTGGGCTCCGGGGCCTCCGTTTCACCAGCGCCCCGAGGTCAGATCTTGCAGAGGCAAGAATGAAAAGTGCCTGCTAGAGCCTGCGTCGAGCTGACGGAGGGGCACATTGCCTCCTGGTACGGCTGAGGAAACGGGGACCGGGCCACGTCGCCCTGCGCCTCCCAGCTGAGTGTTGGAGCCTGGCAGTCCCTCTCAAGGCTGACTGTGATTCGGGAGCCCGGGGCCTTTCCTCCGTGGGCCCTCTTGATGGACAGGCAGAGCGGAGAGGCACACCCTGCTCTTTTGGCTCCAAACCCAGTGCTCTTTGCACAATGCCAGGTCTTCTCTGAATCAAAACTGGAAGCCACGAGTTCAAAGACGCAGGGCTCGGGCAGCTGGCGGCGCCATCCCTGGCTGGCTGGTGAGCTCCCGCCCCACCTGGCGGAGCAGGGGTGCGCCAGCCTCGGGGACTGAAGGTCCACACCGCCAGAACTACGATGACTGGAGGCAAGCCCCACGCTCTGGATTTCAGGCAAAATTTCCCGTGTCGGCAGTGAACTCAAATAACATGCCTGCATTGTGTGTGCACACGTGTGCGTGTTATCACACGTGTGTGTGTTATCTCGGCTACACCAAACACCTGTTAACAGGATTTTGCCTGGGAGCTGTCATTTCGCCTCTTGTGCTACAAACTGTTTCACAGTTCAATCAAAGCATTTGGATGCTTTTAAAAAAAATCTTTTGCAGATGACTCAAACAAATCGATCTCAGCTACCCCAGGCCTCCTATGACCAGCTTCCACCTTCCAGTCAGGGAAACTGAGGCCAAGCAGGCTGGGATGGGGAATGACACGGCCCACACCCCCATGAAGTCAGCCCTGGGCCACCGCCATTACGAGCGCATCGAGCGAGCCTGTGTTCAGGGCTGACCACATGCGCGACACCATGCTCAGGGCTTGCCACGCATTTATGTAATCCTGGCAGAAAATGAGGCACAGAGAGGTTAAATAACCTGTTCAAAATCACACAGCTGGAGAGTGGGAGAGACAAGTTTGATCCAGGTGGCCCGGCCCAAAGCCCATATTAGTACCCACTGGGCTATAATATCATGCCATCTTCATGAATATTTTTGTCACCACTGCTATCCTCTTTTGGAGTCAAACACTGACCTTGGTCTGTTCAGCAAGGACACTTAGAGACACTCTGGTCCAGACACAGAGATCAGGACCAGAAAGCTCCTTCCGTCAGCCAGGCAGGCTGGGGTTCCGGGGCAGAAGGGGCCTCCCCTGCCCCCCCAGGCTGCCTGTGCAGTGCTCGTGCAGGGAGGGCCGGGAACTGGAGAGGAAGGGGAAGGGGGTCAGTCGAGGACAGCCCCGCGGCTCATCAAACCCAAAGGGGCCTCCAGGCCTGAAAGCCTCTGTGTTCTTCTCTGATGGCAACTTCAGATCAGAGCGGATCAACGCGGGGCCCTGGCTCCCGTTACAGCGCTCGGGGCTGACTCAGCGCTTTAGGAAGCCAGCTGGGGATCTGATCCTCTCCTTCGCCTGTCATCTATCTAGAGTTTCCCCAAGCAGGGGCCACTGCAGGAGAGAATCAGTTGCAGCAGGTCCTTTTGAAACCAGGCAGAGACCAGCCTCTGATTAGGCCGAGAAGTGAGCAGTGCATGAGGTTATTACAGAAAATCTCATGGATTCCAAATAATCTCATTGTTTCAAACACTGCCAAGAGAAAGGAGGCTGTATCAACGACGTCAGTGAAAATGTTGACAACGAAGAAAAAATGGCCTCCAAATCCAATGGTTTTCTTAGTATAATGATTTCAGTTCTCGTCCCTGAAACAAAAATGATGGTGATAAAAATATAATGGTGATAATGGTTCTATGATGATAACAACATACACTGAGCCCTTCCATGTACCTTGCTAAGACCCTTAACTCAAGTTATCGCCCGCACGCGCATGCAGTAGACATAGGTGTGATTCTGCTGTTGAAACAGCTTACGACCATTTTTCAAGTCACCCTAAATTACAGCTTGAGCGATTTGCATGTAATTAATCTCCTTAATTGAACATTTATGGCTAAAGAGTATAACCCTGGTGTAGATGAGTGGTCACTCATCCTGCTCTTCTGCTCAGATTGGATCTTGTCCATTCCCAGAGTGCTGTGGGGGGGGGGGGGTGGGAATGGCCAGCGGGAAGACGGAGCTGACTGCCCGCGGCTGACGCCCCGGTCCTTTCTGCCGCCTCTCCTGCCTCTGCCCCTCTCTGAACTCCAGCCACACTCCCCTCGTCAGTCCTGCTCTTGTTCTTTAAACTCCCTGTGCTCCGTCCCTCCCCAGGGCCTTAGCAAATGCTGCTCCCTTTGCTCGGCCACTCTTCCCACCCCTCGGCATGTCCTCTAAAGGTCCTAGGGCTGCCGTCCAAGCTTCCCATAAATAGTATCACAGACTGGCTGGCTGAAAGCAGCAGAAAGGGGTCGTCTCACAGCTCTGAAGTCACAGAGCCAGCAGGACCAAGTAAGTTCCCTCCAAAGCTTGCAAAGGAGACTCCTTCCTTGCCTCTTCCAGCTTCTTGTGTTTCCTGGCCACTCTTGGTGTTCCTTGGCTCGGGGACGCCTCACTCCACCTTCACGTGACCTTATCCCCTTCTTACAGTGGCCACGGTCTTACTGGATTAGGGCCTACCCTCAGCTAGTTTGGCCTCATCTTAACTCATCCTCTCTTGGAAAAGCCTATTTCCAAATAAGGTCACCTTCCCAGGACCTGGGTTCAGACTTAAGCATATCTTTTGGGGGAATATAGTTCAAGCCACATACTCCTGCAGGATGCCCCACTCATCCTTCAGACCCTCAGCTGGATGACACGTTCTCAGGGAAACCCCCGTTGTGTTGCATGGATCCCCTATATAATGCTTCCTGCATCACGCTGCAGGGGGACACTTACTTGAGGCTGTTTCTTTAATGCCTCCTGTGCAGTGGACTCGCCCCCCCACAAGGGCAGAGGCTCCCCCTGCCTTAGCTGATAGTACGTAGTATTGCTGCGTCACCACCACCTGCATGTGGGAAGGATTCCGTCAGTGTCTGCTGAAGGGACAGATGACGAGGAAGGTGGCTCAGGAAGGAGCAGGTGATCTTCAGACCCAGGCATGTGGCCGCCCATGGACGTGGATGTGGGTAGTGGATTGGTTCTGCGCTGGAGGCTTGTCCTTGCCCGGGGGGAGGAGATAGGGTGCCATGGCCTCAGCCAGGTGGGGGGCCCTGGGTGCAGGGCCAGGGCTGTGGTAGGTGAGGCTGAAGCCCAGGTGCACAGATTGGATCTACGATGGGGACATGCCTTCTTTGGCAGACTGGAGATGCCGAAGGTCAAGGGCAGTGCCGTCAAGTCCACTCTTACCGAGTGTGGGGCTTGTCCTTAGGGGGCTGCAGTTGAAGCTGGAAGGGGGCTGCACTTTGGGTATTAGACCTCCCCAGAAGCCCCCAGGTGAGGGACTGGGAGGCCAGTGCCCTCCCTCCAACTCGGGTTTCTCGTGCCTGAAGCAGAAGCACAGAGCCCTTGGAGCTTTAGACCAGGGGCTGTCAAGCGTTTTTGTTTTTGGAAAGGGCCAGAGAGCAAATACTTTGGATTTTGTGGGCCGTACAGTCTCTCTTGCAACTACTCATCTCTGCCATCAGAGCACAGAAGCAGTGTAGGCAACGTCTAAACCAGCCTGAGTAATTGTGTTCCAATACAACTCTATGTAGGGACACCGCCATTTGAAGTTCACATCAGGTTCATGTGTCACAAGCTTTTACTTTGGATTTTTTTCCAGCCACTTAAAAATGTAAAACCTCTTCTCAGCTGGTGAACTGTACAACTAACAGGTGAACGCCACGCTGGGCCTCCGGGCTGGCGTTTTCCATCACCTCAAGAGTCCTCATCCCAAGGGGCTTTCTCTGCTGTTTGGCCAAAGGTGCTTTTGGAGGATGGCATTCATTCAGGTCCTCGCTCAACCTTTTGCTCCCCTTGTGACCTGGGGAATGTCACCTCATCACTCAGGTCCAGGCATTTGGGCAGTGGGTCAGAAGAGCAATGGGGGCCCTGCCAGCTGCAACCTTCTCTCAGGACTGGGTGAGGCTGAGGACTGGCCGCAGCTTTGGATTAGTTTCCCGGGGTCGTTGTTGCTACAACATCAAGTTGGTGGTGCAAAGCAACAGAAATTTATCGCCTCACAGCTCCAGAGCCCAAAAGTCTGAAAGCAAAGCGTTGGCAGGGTCGTGTTCACTCCAGAATATCGATGGAGATCATCTGTCCCATGCCCCTCTCCTGGCTTCCAGTGGCTCCGGGTCTTCCTTGGCGGTGCTTGGCTGGCAGCCGCCTCTCTCCAAGCTCTGCTCTGTCTTCACAAGCCACCTTCCCTTGGCGGGTGTCTGCTCCGTCTCTGGGTCTCCTCTCCTCTTATCAAGGATGCTAGCCATTGGCTCTAGGGCTCACCCTAACCCAGTATGGATTTTCCTTAAATAATTATAACCGCAATGACCCTATTTCCAAGAAAGATCACATCTACAGAGACTGGACTTTAACTTATTTGGGGGAAGGGACACAATTCAAAGCACAACTCCCCCCCAGTCAGTAGGAAGTCATCGTATGGCTTTGAGGAAGACTCTGAAGCACCTTAGTGGGACTGACATCAAAGGGAGATTTCAGCAGCTAGAGGTGCAGTTTCCAGAGGGCTGAGCTGGAGGAGCCACCTGCAGTCTGCCGTCTTCTCTGTCTGGAGTCTCATATTCTCACTTAGAATTGGGTCTGAGCCACATACTCATGCATTTTATCCCCTTGCAAAACTTTGCAAGATTAAGGGGAACCCATCCTTTTCCTCACACGCTGTTATCATGAAATAGTGGTTTGACATCCGTCAAGCTTGTGAAGATATACTCAGCGTGGGGTAAGAAACTCAGACTGTGTGTGAAAGAAGATATTAAAAATGAAACCTAACCAACCTGTTTTTTCTCTTATATTCTTATTCTCGTAAGTGACGCCACTACATACCCAGCCTGGGACCTCGGTTTGCCCCTGACTCCTTCCTTTCCCTTTCACACACACACTTAAGTATGGAGATTTGCCAGAGTTTCCTCCAGGGCCACCTGGAAGTCTTGCACTCCCCCTGATTTTCTCCATTCAGCCCTTCATCCTCCCTCACCTGGACCTTTCAAAATCATCGGTCATCTAGCTTTAGTTTGAAGGTGTATGCACCCTGTGTTAGTCAGCCAAAGGGGTGCTGATGCAAAATACCAGAAGCCTGCTAGCTTTTATAAAGGGCATTTATTTGGGGTAGGAATTTATACTTACCAGGCCATAAAGCATAAGTTACTTCCCTCACCAGGTCTATTTCCACGTGTTGGAGCAAGATGGCTGCCGGCATCCGTGAGGGCTCAGGCTTCCTGGGTTCCTCTGGGCTCGGCTCCTCTGTTTTCTCCACAGTGTCAGCTATATACTACGAGGCTCTCTAGACTTTGCCTTTTTCCACAAGGTCAGCTGTAGACTACCAGGTGAACGGCTCTGTCTCTCTCCCTGGGGTTTCTGCCGTGTCTAAGAAGCTGTCTCTATTCCTCTGTGTTCTTCTCCTGGCTCAGGTCCTCTCTTCCCAGGGCTTGCTTCTCTTTCCTCTGTGTGCTGACTTCCTGGGGCTCCAGCTTAGGACTTCAGCATCAAACTCCAACATCAGAAAAACCCCCAACTCTGTCCTTTGCCATGCCTTTTATCTTTGGGTCCCCATCCGACAAGGGGTGGGGACTCAACACCCTAATGATGTGGCCCAATCAAAGCCCTAATCATAACTTAATCATGCCCACATACAGACCAGATTACAAACATAATCTAATATCTATTTTTTGGAATTCATAACCATATCAAACTGCTACACTCCCCCCCCCCCCCCCCCAGAAAAACATGTTCTTAATCTTAATCCATTCCTGTGGAGGTAAACAGGGCCTCTGAGGAGGTTGCATCAGTTAAGGTGTGGCCCAGCTGAATCGGGATGTCTCTCAGTCCTATTCCTGGGAACAAAGGCCTCAGAGAGAGAGAAGAAAACACAGAGAGCAGTCAGAAGCTGGAAGTGCACAGAAACCAGAAGAGAAAGGAGAAGACACGGCCAGGTTCTGAGGACAAGGACTCGCCAGCAGCCAGCCCCAGAAAGCCACCGGCTTCAGGGAGAAGGTGTCATGGGCTGACATCTCAGAACTGGACTTCTCCAACCTGGATGCGTAGAACCAATCAATTCTCATTGTTTACGCCAACCCATTGTATGGCATTCATTTTAGCAGCTGGGAAACTGAAACAGGTCCCATTATTTTTTTTTCAAAAAAGGAAAATCTGATCAAATCATTAACCCGGTAATTTTTTAATGACTCCCCATTGATTGCCAAAAACCTTTACAAGGCTTGTGAGAACCTAGCAGAACACGGTGTCCCTGCCACACAACCTTCTTTCTAGAGACTTATTTCCCCCTTGCCAGCCATTCTCTTCCCACCTCTTGGTCTCTCCCCTTCTGCTTCTTCTGCCTGATTATATAGTTAGCTCTCTTCTCCGACTTCCTGGGAATTTTCTCAAACTTTAAAATCCAACTCAACATGGACACCATCACCAACTGCATCACCTTTTCCCGTTGACCTGACTTCTTTATCCCGAGTAGAATGGAATGGTTCTTTGTGTAATATTAGATACCAAGGAACAACAACAACAAAAATATTCATAAACTGTGTGTAAGAATAAAAGAATCACAATAAAATAAACACCTGTGTGTATACCACATGGTCTAAGTTGGGGATTCTTTATCAGGGAGTCCGTGAAAAGATTTCAGGGGGTCTGTGAGCTTAAATTGAAAAAAATCAACTTATCTTAATTTTCTCTGACCTCTAACTGAAATGACCATTTCCTTCACTTACTCATGTATACAATAAATTACAGTAGTATTTATTTCATATCACATTGTAGCTGTTGCATGTCTCAAAAAATCACTTATGTTCAACCATACTTTGAAATTACAGTAGCTGTGAGACCCGACCCTAGTTGCATGTCATAAAACTATCTGCTGCTACATTCTGAGAAGGGATTCTTGGTTTTCACCTGACTGGCAAAGGGGTCCATGGAACAAAGATGCTTAAGAACCCATGTTCCAAGTAAAAGATTGCTCTCCACTATGTGCCTGTTCCCGTACCTCTTCCCTTCCTTCCCCTTCAGATTTGACCCCTACCCTAAGTTTTTAGTTCACCATTCCATTCAAAATTTTGCCTCATTCATTTGTTCCCCTGAATTATACATCATGGACGTTCACATGCTTTTCACCTTCGTATAAATGGAATCACACTGCATATGCTTCCCCCACCCTCAAAATGACATTCTTGAGCTTTAGACACTCTTTTGAACATTTACTTGAATTTGCTCATTTTCACTGCTTTACAGTATTTCACTGGATAAATAACAAAACAATATTTTTATCCATAATTACCAGCAATAGGCATTTCAGTTGTTCTAGTTTGGGGATATGGCAAATGTTCTTTTTTTTTTTCTTATTTACAGTTTTTATTAAGTTTTTTTTTCTCCAAATTCTACTCAATTTATTCATTTTTTAAAAAATATTGCATTCAAAAAATGTGAGGTCCCCATTCACCTCCATCGCCCCCACCCCACCACTTCCCCCACAGTAACACTCTCCCCCTGGCAAATGTTCTTGGTGTGACCATGTCTATATAGTTCCCCTGTTGCAGATGTGAGATTGTTTAAGGTATATGCCTAGAAATGGAATTGCTAGTCAGACTCAGCACATCTTCAACTCCATTTGATGTTGTGAATTGCTATGTTGGATAGCTGATTAAGTGATTTTAGCCAATTGCATCCTTATCACCTTACATTGGTAAATATTTCTGGTTGCTCTACTTTCTGGCATCATTTGGTAGTATCAGATCAGACCTTAATTTTTACTAATTTGGTGAATGTGAAAAGACATCTCACTGTGATTTTATTTTACATTTCCCTGATGAATAGAATGAATCCCTCATTCATATTTCCTTCATCTATCGAGTAGAATCTGTTTTACCCACTTCTCCACTGAGTTGATTGATTTATCCTTATGGATTTATAGTAGTTCTTTGTTCATTCTGAAAAGCTATTCTTCATTAATTTTATACATTGCAAGTATTTTCTCCTGGTTTTGGCTTACCTTTACTCACTTTGTGTGTGTGTGTTTTGTCTGTTTTTGATAAATTGAAATGCCTAAGTTTAATGAAGACAAATTTATCAACTTTTACTTTATTGTATGTGTGTGTGTTTGTGTCTTGTTTAAAAAATCCTTTCCTACTTTGAGACCATAAAGATACTCTTCTAAGCCATCTTCTAAAATTTCTATAGTCTTTCCTTCCACATTTGGGCCTCCAAACCTGGCTGGAGTTAATTTTTGTGTATAGTCTGTCAGAGGAGTCCCTATTAAAATGTTTTTCCATGCAGATGACAGTTATCCCTGCACTGCTCATTGAGCATCTACTCTTTCTTCACTGAACTGGTATGAAGTTTTCATTGATGGGGGTCTGCCCCGGGGGTCTCCAGTCAGTCTCAGGGTCCACAGCACACTGCTTTCGTATAGGAGCTTGACAACAGTTCTTGATATCTAGTGAATAAGTTATATCACTGAGTTCTGCCTCTGGGATGTCTTGGCTATTTCTGTTTCTTTGCTGTTTCATTTACATTTTAGAATCACTTTGTCAACTTCCACCAAAAAAAAATTGTGGCGATTTGATTCTTATTTATTATTGCTCTCCTAATGTTTTGCATGATGCCCATAAAATCCTTGAATACTTATTTGTTCAGAGAATCCATGTCTTATTTTTAAAGCTTTTCATAGTGCCTGATAAGTGTTTTGAAAGAATTGGTAGATGGATGAATGGATGGATGGATGATAAAAATCTGCTATTCAGGTGAGGTTCACTTTTATATGAAAACCTAACTTATAACACAATTAAATCAGTCACCTTTCAAGAGAATCTTTCACTCTATAAAAAAGTGAAAAGGGAGTAACAGTCATTATTTGAACACCTATTACGTGCTAGGAATGGTCCCAGGCATGAAAGACACAAAGAATCATTTTGGAGTAAAAAGTTAAGCATACTTAGAACTTAGAAAATGAGGTGTAATTTTTAAACGATAGCCTCCTGAACCATAGTCTCAGGACCATGTGGCTTGCTGAGGGCAGGTTGTCTCTTCCTCAGGCTTGCATTTGCATGGGTTGCATGAGTAACTCCAGATGTGGGCCTGTCTGACTGCTTGTGCTTGAGACAGATGCACATAAAGATGGAAGTTGAATTGACCAAGCCTCATGATAGACCAAGGACTTAGACCTTTTCTATACACACGTGCTAGGGAGCAGCTCCTTTCGGGAAGTTGGTGGTTTTCTTTGCCTGGGAGACCTTGCAGGGAAAAACTCTCAAACATAAACAATTTTCTTTTTAAAAAGGAGGCCCAGAATTTCTGTGTTTTTATAAAATTCACTCTTAAAATAATTAAAAACACAGACATTTCCTTGACAAGTGAAGGACTTTCAGCTGACTAGCACGAAGGAAAGAAAGCCATGCCCCAGAGCATGTTTCTAGAGTTTGAAGTCTAGAGTCTTAAAGCCCGGGTTCAAATCTGGGCTCTGAAGTTTCCCACCTGTCTGCTGTTAGGGGGACACTTGACCTTGGAGGAGCAGAGTCTTCATCTGTAACAGGAATAGGAATAACCAGGTTCATCTCCCACAAGGATGAACCTGAGACAGACTGGGCTATCAGGGAGCTTTTCATAACCTATAACTCATCCTGGAATTGCAAGATTGCTCATCCATTCATGCAACAAACATGCATCGAGCACAAACTATGTACCAGTGCTGGGTAGGACTGGACTCACAACAGACAAAAACCAAAATCCCTCCCAGATGGATCTGGTGTTCCAGTGGAGGGACACAGACATTAAACGAAGACACAAACCATAGGGCAGGTGGTGACAAGAGCTGGGGTAAAAGTAAGGTTGTGTGAGAGAGGTTGTCTTAGTTTGGCAGGACAACATGATAAATTGCACACACTGGGTTGACTTAAAAAACAGGAATTCATTGTCTCACGGCTTTGGAGGTCAGCAGTATAAAACCAAGGTCTCGAAGGGCTGTGCTCCTCCCAGAGTCTGCTGGCGCTGGCTTGCTGCCATCCTTGGGGCTCCATGGTTTGCTTCTCTGCCCCCATCACGTGGTGTCTTCTTGTGGCTTCTACTTCTGCTCAGTTGTCTGTCTCTGCCTAGATTTCATCTCCAGTCATATGGATTAAGACCCACCCTGCTTCGATTTGGCTTCATCTAAAAAGGATCTCTGAAGATCCTATTCATGGGTGAGTCCACACCTTACCTAATAACAGCATCTTCAAAAGTCTTGTATGTGGGTTGACACCCACAGGAATGCACATTAAGACTTGAACCTATCTTTGAGGGGGACATGACTCAATCCTCAACAAAGGGTGTGCTAATGGGACTGGGGTGCTGATGGGGATACTGTATACAGGTTGGACAGGTAACCTTTAGCAGCAAGATCTTACGGAAGTGAGGGATGAGCCCTGTGGTTGTATAGGGAAGTCATTCCAGGCTGGCAGAGAGCATGTGCAAAGGCCCTGCAGCAGGAGACTAATGTGGATGATGGCAGGCAGCCTGGAGGGTATAGGGCTGGGCCTTTAAGTTCTGTGGCTGAGCCCTCCGAAGGATGTCACAGAGGAGCAGCCTGTGCTTTTGGGGGCTGCAAGTGTGAGGATGGGTTTAAAGAACACCAGATTAAGCAGGACTCAGAAGGAATACCACTTGCACTAGAAGCCTGTCCTTCAGTGAAAAGTGTCCTCAGTCCATCACAAAGGGCTTCGGCCAGGCTTTCCACATGTGCTTGCTGCATGTGGACTTTCCCACCAGCCCTGTGAAGTAGTGGTGAAGGCCAGCTTCCCTAGGACACAGACTCTGAGCTGGAGCTTGCTAGGAAGACATTTAGGGGATGTTTTAGGGACCAATGCCTGGGTATGGAAGGGGAAAGAAGCAAGATTGGGCAGGGGGGAAGTGGAGCAGTGATGATGCCCCCCCTAAAGGCCTCGGCCATCCCCACGGGGAGTTCTGGAGCTGGGATGGGCCTGCAGGGTTGAGAGACCTCAGAATCTATCAGTCATCAGTTGCAGCATTCCCAGGAAGGAGGCACGGCCTTGGAGAGGCGGTGCTCCCCAGCTAAGGCAGCGTCAAGGGGCTGACAGCCGAGGACCGTCTGCCGGAAGCGGAGAATGCAACCTTCCGTTCTGAACAACACCCCTCCACAGCCAGCCCCTTGGACTGCTCAGGCCCATTTCTTCATATACGTGTTGGGGGCATCCCCTCAGGTTTCCAATGGGCCCCTCTTCCTGTGAAGATTTAAAAGTGGAAATATGACAGAGGCCTCAACACGGCAGCTGGTCTCTGGCAGCAAGTGGGACTCATCTTTTCCCTCCTCCGTGTCCATTCTAGATTCTCCTCACCCTCAGCCAGCACCTGTTGGTCTCATTTGCTTAGCTGCTGGTGTGACTTAGAGAAGTCTGATGTTTTGGTCATTTTTATTGTCTCCTTCACTAGATGAGAAGTTTCCTGAGTATGAGCTTTGTTTCTTTTGATCTCTGTGGTGCTTGCATTAGAAATTCTAGAATATTTTGTTCTCATGTCAAATGAGGGTCAGTGGTAGCACTATATACCTGGACCATTTCAATTATTCATTCATTAATCTACCAAATTTTTCAACCATGATTTTTTAAATGCCAGTTGGGTATCAGGATCAACATTAAGAACTGGAGTAGGTAAATTTGAGTAAGACATGACCCCCAAGGCAGATTGCCATGTAAGAGAAATTAAACCGGCATATGAAAAAAGCCCACTAACATGTACAGAAGCTGTGGGAGCTTGAAGAGAGAACGACCATGTAGATAAGAGTTCATCAGGTAGGGCAGGCTTTTGGCTCAAATTTCCCTCTCTCTGAACAGGTTAAGGAAATGCAAGATATAACCAAATCAAAAGAGTGCAGCCTTGAGAGTTCCAGCCACCTCCTTCTGCAGGATTTTCCCATAATGCCCCTAAGACTGTGGGCCCTGGGGGACCCAGTAGAGAGAGAAAAGAGGCTCCTGTCAGGGCTCCGAGGACTGTCTGGGATGAGGGGGGAGGATGACAGCGAGATGAGAAGGCACTTAAGCCAAGGGCTGCCTAAAAAGTCATTATGGGCTTTTAAGTAAATTCTCAATTATAATCACTCTAATGGCTCTAATAAGTCTGCAATTTGGAGCTATGATGTTCTAATGTGTCAGCTGTCGTATGGCTCAGTGAAAGATTCTTTTTCTTTTGAAAGCTAATAATAAAAAGAGGGCACCTGCTATGATGAATTTTGCCAATTTCTCACTCAACAGGGGATGGGACAGCCCAATTAAGTCACCAAAGTCCAGCTCACATCCCACACCACCAAGCACTGCCTCCTTTGGACCCTGCCAATCGATGGCATTAAATGATCCCAGCAGGAAATGTTCCAGCGGGATTAAGTTATGGAGCTAGAGTGCCAAGACCCAGGGCCTGCCTCTGCCTCTTACTAGCTAAGGAATCTTGGGCGAGCCAGCTCTCTTGTCTGTGCCTCAGGTTCCTTGTCTGCAAAACGAGGATGACAGCAATGCTCACCTCACAGCACAGGAAGGTCAGACGAGCGCATGTGTGTGAAAGCCCCTGCCTGTCATATCATGGGCCTTTCCCCTTAGAGTCAAACTCACTTTTTTGCTGATGAAAGACAAGAGGAAAAGCAAGCTGTCCAAGGTCACTTAGTTACAAAATTACTAATGAAATAAACCAAGGAGACGTGGACTTTGGAGTCAGAGGGTCCTGGGATCAAATACCAGTGCTGCCCTTAACAGCTGGTTGGCTCTGGGCAAAGATCTCTCTGGCCTCAAGCCTCCTTCCCTTGTTCTCTCTCTGCCTGAGTAGCTCTACTCCTCAATCCTTCATGCAAACACGCTCAATTCCTGCAGTTCTCTGCACAAAAACTCACTTTATCAGTGAGGATTCCCTGAGAACCCTCTTCAAATAGCTGCTGCACCCCCCACCCCCATCCCCTCGGCCCTGATTTCTTTGTTTTCATGGGGCCTTCACCATCTGACATCTGGATTGATTGATTTATTCACTGTCTGTCTTATCCAATGAGAATGCAAGCTCTTGGGGGGCAATCTGATGTATTTGCTGGTTTTAGTCACTGCTGTGCCGCCACATCCTAGAACAGTGCCTGCTGCACACCAGGTTCTTCATAAATATTTGTTGACTGGATGTTGAATGACAGTTTTTCTTGATTTCCCTAAGCTGCAGATTCTCAGGGGAAGGGAAATGCCTACCTCCTAGGGTTCTTGCCGAGATAGCTTATATGAAATGCCAAGCAGGAGAACGTCAGTAAGTGACTGTGATTATAATTACCAGACATTGGGAGACGCCCCGTGGCTGCGGCATGCTTCACCACTCACCCTGCTGTGAATGTCTTTGTCGAAAGAGGAGGGTTTGTGCCAGCGTTTCTCAAATCTGGCTGCATATCAGTCCCTGGGGGGCTTTGGGAAAATACAGCTGTCCAGGCCGTCCTGGGGCCCTCTTCCAATCGCTTGTCTGATTGGGATCGGAATCCGTATCTTTTTAATAGTGGGGTGGCAGTGCCATCTCCTTTCAGAAGTTAGGAAGGAGGCAGCTCGGCAGAGAGCTGGCCTGGCGTCAATGTGTTGTGCAAGGATCATCATTATTATAGGGAATAAACACTTCCTTACATAAAAAAGCACACTTTCACAATTCTAAGGGAGAGGAGGGGAATGCAGAACTCTTTGCTAGCCAGCCCTGGCTGTCAAGGAGCAGGCAGCTCCGGGAGGCCGTGCCTCTGCTTCAGCTCCATGCATCATCTACCAGGTGCATTTCTGCAAGTGAAGCCAATCAACACGAAACGAAAACCACATTTCTCCTTTTAACCTTTGACACTGCCGGATGGCCCGTAGGCAAGGAGTGCTTAGAAGATGATTTATATTTCTGAGTGTTTAATCCTTTAATTATTACTTTTGGAGTTTTTACATTGTAATGCTAACAAGCACACGCATGGCTCTCTTCTTGAACTTAATTTAGTCCATAGAATGTTTACACAACTCTGAATCCCTCAAGTACCAGATACTGGGGCTAGGAGTTAAACCCACTGGATAAACAACACGAAAGTCTTCCCTGTATCTACAATAAAATAAGTGGATAAAAAAGTAATTATTTTCTTAATAATTATCTAGATCTGTGCCATCCAGTAGAGTAGCCATTAGTTGTATGCAGCCATTTACATTTAAATTAATTAAAATTGAATTAAATTAAAATGTTGCGTCCTTTGCCACACTAGCCACATTTCAAATGCGCAACAGCCACATGTACTCAGAGTGATAGTACGGGATAGCTTAGATATAGAACGTGTCCATCATAGCAGAAGCTTCTCTTGGATAGCACTGATGTAAGCTTTTTAGAAGCATGTGCTTTAAGCAGACTATGGCTAGTGTGTGGAAATCTGCAAACCCACTGGGTAGTAAAGACCAAAAACTGGTAAAAGTGTAAAAGGTATATAGTTGAGAAATTTGATTTCCAGACTCAACTTTTATAACTTTCTCTCTATCTTGGATATTTAAGAAGAGCCCTTCCAAATATATTATTCTAAGTGGTTAGCAGGGAGAAGAATACTCTCGATAGGCTGGACAGATAATAAAAGCGGCTTTGGACAGGTGTCTGGATGTGCTCTCCCAAAGGCGGACTTGGCCGTGAGGAGGATGAAAAGGCAAGGGAGGACCGTGCTCTCTCTTCCCAGCCTCACCTTAGGGAATGGCAGGTCTTCTCACAGTCCCCTCGCTAGAGTGAAGGCAAAAGTAGGAAGCATCCATTTTTTTTGATTGGTATCTGCAGCGGAAATTTTCTATTTCCAAAGAAAGAAAATGATTGAATTCCAGAGAGTGATAATTACCTGCACTCCTACATACTCTTCTTGTTGGCTCCCTTTCCTGCTAGTTGAAAGACAAGCTGGGCTGCGGAACGGGGGCCAGTATACCTTAACATTTAAACTTGGGGATTTGGCAGCCATGAGCTCTGGTGGTAAGCTGATTGTATGACCCTGGTTGAGTTATTTCACTTTCTAAGTGTCAGTTACATTGTCAGTAAAATAGGGACAATGATGTGTCCAGCTGATGGAGATGGTTTCAGAGTGAAATGAGACAACATATGAAAAGCACTGAATTCAGAACCTGCCAGGTAACACACTCACACATAATAAATGCTTATTGTAAGGTGTGCACATGGGTTTGTCCGGCTGGCACCCCGAGGCAGCAGCCCCCGCTTTGCTGTTAATCAACTGCCTGGCTTCAGTTAATCCATGAAGGGTTTTATGCCAATTTCCTCATCCTTAAATCCTGAACGAAGCTTGTCGGGGGGCCCAAATGAGACAAAAATGCCAAGGAGCAGTGATGTGGCCTGGCGTATAACACGAGCTCCATAAATGCTGTTTCTCCTCTTGTCCTAAGAGGTTTCTTTGGAGCAAAACCTTTTTAATTTCCCTTTTAGGGCCCAAGGCTGAGCTGAACCATGTTCACCTGCTGATGGAATTCTCTTTCACCCATGAGCTGTCTGCCCAGGACTCCCTTCTCTTCCTCAGAAGGTACAGGCATAGAGCCCCAGTTTGCAGCAGAGGGCTCCTGGCATTCCCTACCCCTGCAGGCCCTGGGTTTGAAGCAAGGAGAGCGAGCATCGCCAGCTAAGCTGGGTGTGCTCCTCTTGGCCCAGGCCCCAGCAGGAGATTGTGTCCTGGGATTGTTCTGCCTTCCATTTACCATCCATCCCTAGAGTAACTCAGTCCTGCACATTTACCTGGGACTTTTTACTGTCCTACGTGATTTTCACAAGACCCCAGAGAAGAGGGGCAGGCCAGGTGGGGGACCTTAGATTAATAACTCCTTTGCACAGAGATGGAAGCTGGCCTTTAGAAAGGTGGGGAACTTTCTAGAAAGACATGGCTAAGAAAGAGCAAAGCCACAAAGGCCCAGAACAGCTGGATCCTAGTTTCATTTTGCTTTGTCTTCATTGTAACTTCCTTCACGCCGTTTCTCAAAATTCTGTGATGGCTTCAGCCTTCCCACCACATCCTACCCAGGCCTGCTTGTACTCATAACACCCTTAGTCCACACTTACCCCCTTTCTCCTCTACTAACTTTCATCTTCCTAGTGTAGCTGAAAGAAATGTAATTCGACCATAATAATTCTCTCCAAAAGCTTAATGACTAATATTTACCAGCTCAGGAAGGTTTGAAAGACGAGGTTGGATTACTCTAATCAGATCCCATTAGGGAGAATTTCAAGCATTTAATGGCACTGGATCCCACATCAAGGACAGAATGTGAGGCACGGCCTTGCCACTAATTGGCCAGGGATGTTGGCCTGGCCTCCAGAAGCTGAGCCTTGGTTTCTTCGTGCGTGAAATGGGGGCACTCAACAGGAAGCTTTCAGAAGTCCCTTCCCGCTCTCACCTGAGAAGCCTGAAACAAGGGGAAGCAGAGGAGCCTCCATTCTCTGCCTCCTGTTCTGGTTGGACAGAATGTCCCCGGATTTGGAGAGGGTCCCAGAGCACATGCCTCCCTGGACATCCGCAGCAACTTCCTGTCTGGGGAGCTTTGGGCAAAGAGAACCTGGGATTCTGCCCTCCTTGGAAATCCTTAAGAATTCTCCCTCTTTACTCTCCAGGGAATCTCCTTCTCCCTTCCAGAGATATTCACTGAGCCTCCAGAAGCGTTCCTTCTGAACACAGTCTGCACCATTCCCCTCAAAGCCAGCAGGCATATTGATTGTTCGTGTCTAGCATTTCTTCAGGTTTTGACACAGCCACAAATGAAACCTTGAGGCGAGGAAAGATGGAAATGGAGAAGAGAAAACTGTCTGTAATGGTGAGGTTGAAACACAAATTAATACTTCAACTGTGCCATCTATATACATATGTATAGGCCAGCCAGTGGCTATTGAGCACAATTCAATATTCTTCAAATATTTATTGTGCATATCCCATGATAAGTGTGTATTTGTAAATTGCTTTATAGCTTACAGAGCATACTTTATGTACTGAATTAGTCAAGCTTCTGTTGATGGCCAACAGAAACTAAACCAATTAAAACCAGTTTTGCCCTACTTAATTAAAAAAGAGAGAATGTGTGCATGTATATATGTGTGTGTGGCAGGCAAGTAGAGTATGATTTACTGGGAGGAGAAATTTAAAAATGAGCATCTAAAACTCAGGAGGGTAGGACTGTGGGTTCCTTTGAACTTGAATTAGCCAAGGTCAGGCTGGGAAAACAAAATCATTCTAGGTCTTATAAACTGCGGGTATTTGATGTCAGGAAGTGTTATACCGGTGGTCGAATATCTAAGAAGCCAAGCAGGGGATGCCAAGTTCACCCAGATTAACAACAACAGGAGCCGACCTCCAATGAGGACTAGATGGAAAATGGATGGAGGTGGGGATCCTCAAATTCAGAAGCTGGAAGTAGATGTCGGGCAGAGGCTGTTTCATCAGCTCTCCATTGACACTCAAGCTACTGAAGAGGACACGGTCACTGCTAAGGACACCTTGGCAAAGAGAGAGGTGGGCAGGGACCTGGATTCCTCCTTCCTCTTGCCTCCAGTCTTCCGCCAGGGCTTCCCATTGTCTAAACCTATTCTGAAGTCAATTGACAAGGGGAGCTGGCAAGCACAGTTTCCTGTATGCGAAGGTCTGAGAAGAAACAGGTAAGTGACCAGCTTGGGAAGGCTCAGCTGTCCTGGCTCCTTCTCTGCAGAACTTCCCTAAAGTGATTCAACTCAGCCTTTGTTAGTCCCTGACCCCATCTCTTGGAGCTTCAAGTTCCTCAGCAAGCGACGGTCTTCACCCAGGGTGGTACAGGTGATCCCTCTGCATGGTTCGCTAAGGTAAGGGATCTTAAAAGAACTATGGTGGACCAGGGATCTCCCTCCTCCATGCCCAATATGTACACACACTCACATACACACGCACATCAGGGTTATTGCAGATGCTCCATCTCTCTTGTCCTGGGAGATGGGCTTTATTTTCAGCTGCTCTTTGCAGACAAAGCTCAGCAAGACAGAAGAATTTTCCACATATTTTATGATGGTCAAGAGCTATTTAGAGTCACACGGATTTGGAATTGATTCAGGGCCTTATCACTTACTGTCTGAGCGACCTTGGGCAGACAATTTGACTCCAGTGTCCTTATCTATATATTCACCTCACTGTGTTGTTGCAAAGACCCAATAAGATCGCACACACTCACACACACTCACACACACTCACACACATACACACACCAAGCTTGTACTTATTATAATGGCCTGCTTCCAACAGAGCTGCTACTTCTGTTTGTAGGCCATGACCCAGTTCATGACAGGTTTGACCAGGTCAATGAGAGATTTCCCATCTCATTAAAGAAGCCTGTTCTAATGCAGAAGGTTACCCAGAGTGATCAGCATTACATGGAAAGAGGGGATTAAGATCTTCTAATCCATGAACTCACCACAGGGAGGGGGCAAAAATTGGTTCTTGGCAGGAAGAAAGCATCTTACTCTTTTTTATGTATAAGGCTTGGATATGCATGCACTACACAGATAAATATAGAGTATAACTTTGCTATTAAAATTTCAAGGGTGGTGAATGGGAAAAAAACATTGTCTAAAAGGCTCCATAGGCAGGCAAAAATGAAACACTCTCAAGCTTTTTCTGGAACGTCTTTTGTTGCTCAGTGGAGAAGTTTCCGGCTATGCCAGGGAAAAGTCTGAGGGGCACATGGCTTAGCCTCTGACCTAAGAGAAGCATGAGATATAAAGGACTTAGAATGAGATAAAATTGGCTTAAAATCCCTCTTCTAGTATTTCCCAACCATATGAGTTTAAAAAGCTAATTTACCTCTTTGGCTCTCAATTTCTTTAAATAAAATGGGGGCATTAATGGAGAAAAAGCCTGAAAAGGCCTAATAATTGGCCCCTTCTTGCTGCTCCATCCACAGCACTTGGGTCACCTTAATTTACTCAAAGCTAAGTCCTGGGGGTTTTTCCTCGTTCCTGATTTTCACTGTGCTTTGTCATCTTTCTCCCTCTCCCGCCTCCCGGCCCACCCCCTCCCCTGTGCAGGTACCTGATGACTTTCATCAGAACCATCCTCCTCCGATTGGGAAGGTCCACCCCAGGCGCCCACCCGCAACCCCTCTGAGGGCTGGGCTTGCCTTACTGCCACTAGAGGGTGGAGCAGGCTGTCTTCTCCATCCCTGAGTCCTGCCCACTCACCCTCAGCGACAGCACAAAGGCCATCGACAGACATCCCCAGCCTGCCATCCCCTGCAGCCTTCATCCTGTGTCTCTCAGATGACAGCTCTGCCTGGAGAAACCCAAGGCGAGCAATGGGCATTCTTCCAGGAGACGCCTGACGCTGCAGAGCCAATGCTCACGCTCATGCCCAGTTGGGGGCGACTGCCTCTCCAGCAGCCTGCCTGGGTGCTGGCCCTTCACGTTGACCTTCCTACACAATTAGAAGTGGGGGTGGAGAAAGGCAAGGGACAGGCATGCTGGTGTCATTCTCGGCAAACACTCAGATTTGCCTCCTTCATAGCCAGCTGCTTCTACTTTGTCTCAGTTCAACTACACCCTCTTTAACTATGTCTTTGGCTCTCAACCTCTTTGGACTCAGTGATTTTCATTCATTCATTGATTTATTCACTCACTCATTTAATTGCTTATTGTTCAGCCAACGTTTATTATTCACCTACGATTTGTCAAGTTCTAGGCTACACATTGCAGCTCAGTCCTCAGGGTTGGCTCGAGGAGTCAACACCTCAAGGTACATTCAAGCCATGAGGGAACATAAAATGAATTCTTTGTTTCTGTTTGGTCATTAATTGCCTTGCATAGCTGCCCAAGTCTCTGACTTTCTCTTTTCTCTAGAGCTAAATTTCCAGGGATTTTTATTTTATTATATTTTTTAATCATAATAACGTCTGCATCTAATCCCTAGGAAACAGAAAGTTTAGCTCAGTGGGATATCTGTGTAAACATTTGCCAGGATGAGGCCAAGCTGCTAGCTCAAGGTTTAATAAGAAGTAGGGAATGGAATTGAATTAAAGAAACAAGAATAATCACTGATCTCAGAGTGGAAAAAAAATTTGGAAAAAAAAATTCAATCATTTTCAGGGGACTCTTTACCCACAATCCAACAGCTCTCCTCAATTTTCCCTCCAGAAACTGGCAGATTCAATAGCTTCCCAGAGAAATGGGTTATGGGAAGGGCTGGCAACCTTTTTCTGTAAAGGGCCAGATAGTAAATATTTTTGACTTTGTGGGCCTTAGGGTCTTTGTTACAACTACTCAGCCCTACATTGTAGCTTGAAAGCTGTCATAGACTATACAAAGAAATTGACATGGCTGTATTCCAGGAATTTTTTGTTTGCAGAAATGGGCAGCGGATTGGATTCAGCATATAGGCCATAGTTTGCCACCTGCTGGGTTACAGCAGATTTTCATGAAGGATCTCCAGGGACCTGAATCTGAGAACTAGAAAGTGCCTGAAGAATGATAGTGATGGACAGATCAGCTGACGGTTGACCTGCCTCTGCACGGCCAGCCACAGCTTGCTCACTTCTCATGATGAGGAGCTCCCGTTTCCCCAGGAACCCCATTTCATCCAGTTGCTAAGAAATCTCTTCTTTGTATTGACTGAAATCCATCTCCCTGTCCCTCCCTCTCTTGGTCCTTGGGGTCTCACAGCCAACCGTAGACACTCTTGTACCCAACAGCTCTTTGAATGTCTGTTTCCCCTGAGTCTTCTTTCCTCCAGTGAAGACATTCTAAGTTCTTGTGCTTATTCCTCAGTCAGCATGGTTTTAATTAGTCTCCCTCTTCAAATCCCCTTCCTCTGTGGGATGCTGGATCTGGAGGGAAAATGAGAAGAGCAGAAACTGAGAGAGCAGGCAGAATTGCTTTCTGCTTCTGCCTTGGAAGCTTGATGGTGAAGTATTTGGCTTCTGGTAAATACAGGCTCCTTCCCACATGGATGGGGAGAAGAATGCTTCTCACATGGGGTGGCAAGAGGGGTAAGAGGCGCTGGGCATTCAGAGGGCCCTGGGCAAACCATTAGGGTCCTACCTTGGGACACCAGAGGGAATGGCCAGGGCCAATCAATGAGCAGGGCTGTAACTCCTGGAACATGGTGGATTATCTGCTTTGGAGCCGAGAAGGGGGAAGTCCTGCAGTGTGTAGCAAATGATTTTAAGAGCTATGACACAGGCACAGGGGACTTAAAACCAGGACAGCTGGCAGCCCAGTTGTGTCCTGTTGAGGCGATTTGGCCTTTATCATCGTGCCTACACTCCAGCAGAGAACAGAACTGAAACTCAGAACTTGGGGACTCAGGAACTCCCATCAGCCAAGAAAGGGTTTTATTCATTGGTGGTAGTCTCCAGGCCCTTGAAGGTTTCTTTTGTGTCTCCTCAAATATGCTAGTTCGGGTCTTGCTGAGTTCACCATGCAAAGTGTGCTTGGTAGGTATTTGAAAGTTGCGGGGGCAGTTAGGGTAGAGAAAGACGCTGGCATGTCTCTGTCTCCGTCTCCAACCACCACTCCACCTCCTTCTTCCCATCTCCCTTACCACACAGGCCTGACACAGGTCTGAAACCATGGTGCTTACTGCGTCTAAAAATATCCTAAGTCCTCACTGCCATGCCCTTCCCCCCACTGCCCTATATTTAGAGTCATTAAAACAGAGGCTTTGCAAACCAGCTGTTCAAATTCTGAAAAAATGGGGACCAAATGACCCAAATGGTTTTAACAATTGTTCCCTTGTAATGCCAAGATTCTGAGAAGAGGCCAATCTCTAGGTGATAAACCAACCTTATTTCTCCAAGAGAAATGGATTACTAACCACTCCACTGTTTTATTTTCCTACTGAAGGAAATGTAACATCGACCACTCCAAGGTTATTTTTCTTTATAAAATTGTAGCAAAATAGTGTAGTAATAGAACAAACTTGTTTTCCCTAATACTCCAATTTAGGGTTCATCCTCTCCCTGGTCCCTCTCCTGGTAGATAAAGTCAACAAGGGATTTTAATTTAATCTGTCCATTTGGTCATTTAAAAGCACAAGTTGGGAATTTACTGTGTGTAAGCCCCCTGGGCTAGGTACCAGAGATAAAAATATGAAAATGTGGTCTTTGTCTTTTAAAATATTGCATTGTAGTTGGAGTGATGGACACAAACGAAAATTACAATATGATTAAGATCCTTAATGTCAACTATAGACCATGGTTAGCAGCAATGCTTCAATATGTGTTCATCAACTGTTTTAAATGTACCACATGAATGAAAGAGGTTATTACCAGGCAAAGTATGGGAGGGGAAGAGGTGGGGTATATGGGAATCTGTTCTATTTTTTAATGTACTCTAAGCTTCTTAAAAAAATAAAATAAAAAATAAGAGGAAAAAAAACCTTCCCATAAAGAAAAAAAAAAGGAAAATGTATTCAAAAATATATATATATTTAAAGTATGTGTTTGTTGTATTGAGACCATAGGAAAATGAACTTTTATGAGTTATTGGCAGAGAGTACAGTCTTCATGAAGGAACAGCATTTGAGGCAATCTATTTAAGGAAGTGACACAGCAATTGTGGGGGCTGGAAAGTTTGAAATCCATAGGTCAGACCACAAACTGGGAATTCCACCAAGAGTTGATGCTACAGTTCTTGAGGCAGAATTTCTTCTCCCTTTGGAAACCTCAGTCCTTTGCTCTTAAGGCCTTCAACTGATTAGATGAAGTCCACCCACATTATCAAGGATAAGCTGCTTTATATAAAGTCATAGCTACAAAATACTGTCACAACATCATCTAGGCTAGTATGACCAAACAACTGGACAACATAGCCTAGCCAAGATGACACTTAAAATTAACAATCACAATCTTCCATCTTGATTTATTTTGGTTTCATAATTGAGAAGCACTCATATTGCTATCCATCTGTGTTCCATCAGCCACTTTGTAGTGTTCTTCCTTTCAATCTGTAGAATTCCCTTTAGCCCTGCTTTTTAGGGCAGGTCTACCAGTAATGAATTCCCTCTGCTTTTGTGTATCTGGGAATGTCTTAATCTCTCCCTCATTTTTGAAAGACAGTCTTTGTGGATATAAAATTCTTGGTAGGTAATTATTTACTTTTAGCACTTTAAATATTTCATACAGCTCTGCCTTCTTGCCTCCATGGTTTCTAACGAGAAATCAGCACTTTGTCTTATATAGATTCCCTAGTACATAATTGATGCTTTTTCCCCTGCAGCTTTCAGAATTCTCTCTTTTTCCTTGGCATTGGACAGTTTGATCAGTATATGATAGGGCTTGGTTCTCTTTGAGTTTATCCTGTTTGGGTTCGTTAGGCTTCTTGAAGGTTCACATTCATTTATTTCTCTAACTTTGGGGTGTTTCCTGCTGTTATTTCTTTGAATATTCCATCTGTCCCTTTCCCTCTCTTCCTTTTGGGACTCCCATAATGTGTATACTGGTACACTTGATGGTGTCCCATGTCTCCTAGGCTCTGTTCACTCTTTTATTCTTTTTTCTTTCTCATTTTGAGTAACTTCAGTTTTCTTATCTTCAAGATGCTTCTGACACCTCCAGTCTTTTATTGAAAACCTCTAGGGAATTTTTCATTTCAGTTATTATGTTCTTCAACTCCAGTATTTCTGTTTGTTTCCTATTGAGAATCTCAGAGAGATTCCCATATTGTTCATTCTTTTGGTTTTTCCTCTACGTTTTCCTTTATCTCTTTGAGCATACTGAGGATTATTTTTTAAAAAGACTTTCTTTGGAAAGTTCAAGTCTGATCCTCTTCATTGATGGTTTCTGGATTTTTATCTTTTTCCCTTTGTATGGACTATCATTTCTTTTTTCTTTGTCTTGAGATGTTTCATTGCATACTATACATTTTAATATACTAAAGTGTTAACTCTAGGATTTAGACCCCTGAGCTGTCTGTTCCTTAAGTTTACATTCAGCAAGTGATAAGACAGATTTTCTTGATTACCTAGAACTAATCAAATGAACAAACACAAACAACACCTTTTATAGTCTTTGCAAATTCGATCTGCTTTTGTTGGTCGTCTCCTTAAACGTCTCCTTAAGCGCCTAGTCTTCTTAGGCCTGGAAGGGTGAGCCTAGGCAAGCTTCCTTGTGCTGTTTCTCAGACTTCCTCCCAACAGGCTGGCACTGACATTCACGCACCCCACCATGCACACAGCAGCCACTCTGCTCCCTCTGGAATGGGCCAGGGACCCACAATGCGACTGGAAGTTGGCCCCACCCTGGATGTACAGGGGCATAAGGAAGGAGAAAAAAGGGTGACAGGAGCTTTGCCTATGGATTTTAACACTGGATTTTCTTGATTCAGCACTTGTTCAGTTAATGCAGCCCTTTAACTGTTTTCTGTAGTTTCAAGGAAGGTTACTGTTTTTAAGATTCCTCTGCCACTTGTGCCACAGTGTTGGAATAATGTCCACTTTTAGAGCTGTCCCCAGTGATCAGAAGTAGCTGATCAAAAGCAGTGATCAATGACCAGATCACAACCCCCAACCCCTTGTGTTTGGAGAACCAGATCTTTATGTCCCACCCTGGCACCAGCAAGCTGTAGTCCCACTGATGCCCAAAACGAGCCTGGGAGATAGGGGGTAGCCTCTGCAGGGATGTTGGAATTCACTGGTGGTTACTACAGTTTTTCGACCACTTCCTCCCTTCCTTTCTGGAATACAGCACAGTGTTCCACTGGGCTCCAGAATTTCAAAATAGTTAATTCAGATAGTTCTTGCCAGTTTACTAGCTCTTTTGGTGGAAGGACTGATTCCTGGAGCTTCCTACTCTGCCATCTTCCCACAATCCAACCCACTCTTTACTAGTAAGGCCTAAGCTAAGTGTTCAACCGTTCCTGCTCTCACCCTGCAGGAGAAATGGGCATTGTGGAAGGCAAATGACTGCAACTTAAGGCCTTCACACCAGCTGTTACTGCCCAAACTGTTTTGTGGCCTGATGTGCATAAAGCCGAGATACCAAGAAAAGAATGTTTATTGCAAGGCTAGCCCAGTGGAGACAGGAGGCAAGGCTTAGGTCTGTCTCCCCAAGGTGAAGGGGCTGGAGAATTTTATGCAGCTTAGGGTAGAAGGGCTTAGGGGAGCGTCCTAGGATGGGGTGAGATGACGTGGATTCAGGGGCAGGTTTGAGTGGAGCATGCGTGGTTTCAAATTGTGCTACTTCAAGCCTCACATGTTCACAAATGGCAGCTCAATATGACACCTGGATGTGAATTTTACTATTATAATTAGGCCAAGGTGTTAAGGTCAGGGCTTCTCCTGACTGTGCATGCCCTTGTGGCTAGAACTGGTCAGAGTTGGGTTTAGCAGGTGCTGCTGGGGGAGAGGGAACAGCAACTTACCTAGTGATCAAGCAAGCCTCTTATGAATAAACACAAGGAATTGGGATCTCTAAGAGAAAGGGAAATGGAAACGACAGCAAACCAGCAAGGGAAGGGCTACTCTGAAGAAAAGGGGGTTAGGAGGTGGTGGTTTCATAGCTTTCAAGAATTGTCCTCTGATAGCCTACCAATGGCACTTAACAACAGCCATTCCCACTTTCACCCTTAGAGCTCAGATTTCCTCCAGACTTCTCACATGCCTGGCACACCCTGCCTGCTGGTGCATTCCCTTCCACAGGAGCATCCCATCGCCACTGGTGACAATTTTAGCACTTGAACCACCACCGTGTGCAAGGGCTTGGGTGTGCTCCATCTACCACCTGGAATGATTCAGGCCCAAACGTTATTTTACTGTCAGCTACTTCTTCAGATCCAGCATCCTATCGACTGTCACTTTGGGGCCTCAGAAGCTGACACAGAGTTGGAACTGGGGGTGCCAGATGCTTTTTGGGGATCAAGACTTGTGAGAGGGAGGAGCTGAAGCAGGGTTAGGCAGAGGAAGAAGTCAAACTGCAGTACGGGTCTGACGATGTCTTGGCTAGCCCAGCCGGGAGCTCTGGAGCAAGGGTTGTTGGTCAGAGCGCCCCACAGTAGGTCCCAAGGCCGGGGCTCCACCCCCTGCCCGTAGCAGCCCCAGATCAGCTGCTCCGGGAAGCGCCTGGCCTCAGGAAGGCTGGTCTTTGCGCTGCAGCCACTCTGAAGGAGCCTGCTGGTGTCTGAGGGCCCAACCCCTTCCAGGAAGGGGAATCCTTGTAGAGCATTTGTGTGCCCACTACCTGGTTAGCAAAGCAGACCTGGTTTCTGAGTTCATGGAGTTTACCCGTTTGTGGGAGAAAGTGACATTTATTTAAAAATTGCACACGCAATACACCTTCATCCATTTTTCAGGAAAGGCCTCTGAGGTGGGGCGGGGCCGAGGGGGCAGCCGGTCTGCTCTCTGGGCTGCAGTCGGGACCATAATTGGAAGGTGAGTGTGGGGGGGGGGGTTCCAGGCAGGGACTGCAGAATCAGAAAACAGTTGACATTGAGGGGTGATCAAGGTTGTGTCTGGGTCGCTGTGCAATGATTCTAGTAAGTTTTACACAAATGTGAAGGAAGGACAATCAACTGGAACTGGACCAAGCCAACCTGGGCTTCCTCTTAGCATGTCACAGGGTTGACATGGAGCTCCTGTGTATGTCACTGCCCCCTGTCCCCCAGATTTGATTCTGCTTGTTCTACCTTCTCTCACCCTTGGACAGAGCTACTCTGTGATCTCCTATGTGAACTAGTTTCTCAGAATGATTGGACCAGCCTTTTCCTATTTGCGCTGTAGAAGTTATATGAATATGCTCTTTGACAGATCTGGTAGCTACGAGATTTTAGGGAGGATGTTCTTGCTGTCAAGATGCCAGGGGTTCCCAGGGGTCACGAGGAAGATGAGTACTGAGAGGCCAAGGACTCATGGGAGTGCCAAACTCCACGGAGGGCACCATCTCTGATTTGGCTGTGTTTGCTTAAAAATGCATATCTGTCCTGATACTGTTTTTTCTTCTTTTCTTGGGGTGTGGGTTGTTATGGTAACGTCAGAATGAAGTGGATGGGCGCTGTGAAAGTGGGACACCTGGGTAGAAGTTAAACCAACATAAATTGTTTTCCAAATTACTCCTTTACACCAGACTTGAAAAGTCACATTGCGTCATCAACAAAGGCCTCAACAGACCATTGAAGGCAGGAGATGGATGAAGGACTGTGTAGGACACATTTATCTGTCTTTTGTGGTCATCCATTTGGTTAGCCTGGTGGTTTCAGAGGTCCTGGACTGGGATTGAAGGTGGAGGAAAGAAGAATCGAGAGCCATAAAAGCCCCTTGTTAGTCAACAAGTCTTCGAAATTACCAAGCAATGCCTTCCCTCTGCAGCAATACTGATTTGAGGTTGGCAGGAAAGACTCACAATTCCCTTGATGCCAAGAAAGGAAGAGGGGGTCAGAGAGATGCAGCAAAGTGGCCGAGGACTTACAGCCGGTGAGCGGCAGTGCCAGGGCCCCTCCTCCTCCCAGGTCCCCAAGCTAGTTTGGGGCTTGTCTGCCTCACCAGGCTCTCTCGCCGGCAGCTCGGGCCCACAGCCAGGACTAGAAGCCCATTTGCCTTGGCATGGCTCTGTTCCCTGCAATGCGCAATCAGCCAGGGCGGGCACTCTGTGCCATCCTTAGCAGAATCCTGAGGCTCATCAGTCGCAAATGAGGAGGCAAGAGTAAGCCAGCACCAGCCCCCTCTGGCTTTAGAGAGCATGATCTGCTGTCATCTCAAAGGAAAGCAGTAGGGGAGGCAATCTGCAGCAGGCGCTGGCTTAGGAGCTGCCAGAGAGCAGCTTCCAGGAGTAAGCCTGAGGCAGAGCACAAAGTCCCGACAGGGTCCTGGCAGCTCCTGGGGAAAGCTGAGCGGGAGACACCTGCCACCTGAGCCGCTACACCCACCACCTAGACACTAGCTGGCAAGGGTGGACGGTGGGAGAGAGGGCAGGTCCAGGAAATGGCTCAGACCCCAAGAGAGGTCACAAGACTGGTAGCCATCCGGGTGGAATTAGAAACCGCCTCTCCAGATTCCCGGGCCAAGACCCCCCACAGCCAGAGTTCCTGAGAAGCCCTAGCTTCGTGCTCAGCAGCTGTCGCCCGCCTCACCCTTCTCCCTCCCTCCCCACGCTTCCTCGGTGCCAGGCCGTGTGGCTGGCAGGGAGCAGGGCCCCTCTTGTCGCACCCCCCCCAGCTGGCTCTGTACCCTGGCACCCCCACTCTGGTAGGTTGGCAACAACTAAGTTCTCCCCAGGTCACCCAGGCTGCAAAACATGTTCATCTCTAGCTCTTCTTTTTCTGCTTTTTGCAGTCCAATCAGTTAGCAAGTCCCGGCAGCCTTTATTTTGAAATAGCCTGCCTGGCTGTAGTTTCATTTCCCTGGCTCCATCACTGCTCTAAGCTTGGCGCCTCGTGTGCTTCCCTGCTGCTTTCCAGCCTCTGTGGCCCGCTTGCCCCCTCCCCGCAGCGGTGCATTCTTCTAAGCAGCGTGTTGGGCTCTTTTCTAGGCTTCTTAGACACAGCTGTGAATAAAATGAGAAATTCCAGCCTTCAAGAAGCTTACACTGCAGAGGTGGGGAGGTGGACTATAAACAAACAAGCAAATTTGGGTAGATTGTAGTTGGAAGGAAGAAAGCATTCCATGGAGGGGACACGCCCAGAGGTTGGGCAGGGAGTGCCTGGGGAGGGGCAGCGGTGGTGGATACCAGGGGAGGAGTATCCCAGACCAGGAAAGAGAACGGGTGAGGCCCTCAGGCAGGAATGGACCCTGGGCTGGAGCAAGAGGGACCCTGGGAGAGGTAGTGGGAGAGGGGGCAGAGGGTGCCTGGCCCAGTGCAGGTTGGGCATTGCACGCCATGGTGAGGGATTTGGCTCTTCTGCTGAGGAGGTTTGGAGCCCAGGAGCTCTGATGGGTGTCTTAAAAGGACCCCTCTGGCTGCCATTTGTAGAAGAGACTTTTGGGAAAGGTGTGGTGACACCACTTTGGAGGCCAATCAGGCAATGAGTGATGGTGGGCTGGGCCAGGGCACTGACGGGGGGTGGGGGGCTGGGGGTTTGGGGGTTGCCCAGAGCTGTGGGATTCTGGGTATGTTGTGAAGGAAGCCCTGGAAGAATCTGCCACACGTTAAGTGTAAGCCGGAGAGGAAGGGCAAGGCTTTCGGCCGAAGACATTGGAAGAGTGGAGGAACCGTTTACGGAGCTGGAGAATATATTTTGTGGGAGAAAGATGAAAGGTTTAGTTTTGACACCATCCGAGTAATGCATATTCATAAAGCATTTGTTGTTACAGAGCACTTTAAATATGCATTATTTCATTGGATTTCCTCCTGACAGCAGCCCTGTAAAGTAAGTAGGAACACACATACATCCATAGATTTCTGAATATATGAGGCTACTTTCAGAAAGAGGGCAGATACATTTCAGAGAGGGCAGTTGCCGCAGCAAGTGCTTTTATCTTGTCAAGTTCCTTGTTGCAAAATTGTAAAAATGTGTTTCTCTCTTACATGACAGTGCAGAGCTCAGCGATCCCGGGCCCCCTGTGGTCCTGACAGCTAGCTGCCCTCTCTGGGTCTAAAGAGTGAAAAGGAGGTGCAGGGGTGCCCCTTTCCTTCCTGGGCACTCTGCTTACGTCCTTATTGGCCAATAATTGATCCCATAGCCTCACCTCGCTGCAAAGGAGGCTGGGAAGTGCAGTGTTTATAGCTAAAACTTGGAGAGGTCTACTACCAAAAACCAATGATAATGGACATGGGGAAATAGCAGTCTATGCACAGCCGGCTCTCCTCCATCCCCACGTAAATTAGAACTCAGCTTCAGTGAGATGACAAATTCCAGAAATTACCCATCTGGCTCTCAATGTCTTGAAGGGTAGTACCTTCCTTTGGTGAATTTTTCCCCAACAATGGGTTGATGAAAGGATAATGATAGGATACAACATTCTGGAGAACTTCCTGAAAGTCTTCTGTGCCCAGTATCTCTCTACCCCAAATCTTAACCTCAGTGCAGCTTATAAAGATTATCTAAATTGCTATTGACTTCTCAAAACCTACTTCAATACAATCACCCTTAGCAAACAAAGTCTGGTGTAACCAAGCAGTGCAAACAGAAGTTCTATCTTAGTGGGGTGGGATACATATGGATACTTCTAATGCAATCCTTGTCATATATACATATACTTGTGTGACTTCCTGGTGGTCTTCCTACCTCTTGATAAAATCTGCACACTCCTAGAGGGTAATGCTTTCCCCGTCCCAGCTCCAATGCAGACTTCCTTTCCTCTGTTTCTCTGTCAAGCAGGCACCAGCTGATGGCCGTGTCCTTGGTCCAGTCTTTGAACTTCTCTCATAGCCCTTCCACCCTCTCAGGAAAAATACACAGTTCACCTTTTTGTTTGGTAGCAAAAGTCCATTCCCCACAAGGAAGAAGCAAAGGTGGGGCCACACCTGAAGGGGGAGGGAGGGTTTGCTGGGCAGGTGAGGTGGGTGGCAGCATCTTGGCCATCGCGGACCCTCCCAACTTAGGCTTCCACGATGCTTGGAATTTAATTCAAGATTATTCGGGCTGTGGAATGCTTTCTCTTCCCCCTTGCACCCCATGCTCTCTACTCTAGCAATCCCCACCACAAGGCGTGAAAACTGGAGAGACTGCGTTTTCTGCTCATTCTTGACGCATCTTGAGTTTCTGCTGGAGGGTGAGCAAGGCTGCGGCTGATTATACCCCAGCGTGCCCAGAGGGCGGGGACACCTGCGGGAGGCTGGGTGAGAATTGCGGGGCCACTCAAGGTGCCGAGTGACGGGGGCATGGGTGTGGGTGGAGTGAGATTGGCGTCAGCGTGGGAGCTGGGAGGCCTTGTCCCCCGGCCAGGGCAGCGCGAGGGAGGGTGTCAGAGGGCGGGGCAGGACTGCTTCATACTTTGTGGGGTCCAGCGAAAAACAAAAGTACAGCGCCCTGTTCTGACCACCCCCTCCTCGCCCTGTCGGTGAAGGAGGGCTCCGCTGCCCCAAAAGCACGAGATGGCCGGGGCGCTGGCCCGAGCCGGGCGGCTGCCTGGACAGCAGCCCCTCAGCGGCTCCCACACACAGCCTGGGGCAGGGGGACCCGGCGCCTGGGGGACCCGGCACCTGCGGGCCACACGGGGGTTGCCGTCAGGAGCAGCATGATGGGCAAGGCCGAGGGAGGCAGGTTTTGCAGTGACTGAAGAGGAGGTGACCTTGGGTTCCGCAGGACCAGCCAGTTCAAATAATTCACTGCACTGTCAGGGAAGTGAGGGTGGAGGACCAGGCGGGGTGCAGCGGGGCAGGCGGCGAGGGGAGCCAGCCCAGAGCCCTTCCGCTGGGGGGTTCATCTGGTGAGAGCAGGGGAACTCGAGGCGGGGCCTTGGGGCTCTGGGGGCTCAGAGGTGTCCGGGCAGCACATGGGGTTTCAGGGCCTCCCATACAGGCCTTTTGTTCAAAAGTGGTTAAGAATTTCAAGACAGCTTTAACTGGACATCACATGGCCGTGGGGCCCCCAGCCCCAGAGTCAGGCCTGGGTGAAGGTGTGGTCATCTCTGCCCCCACCCCCACATCTAGCCCAAAACAGGGGCTCCCCAAAGGCTTACAGATCCCCCAATTCCTTGTCCAGGCCACTTGGAACTTAGAGAACCTCTGCATGCATTCCGTGCAAAGAGGTAAACTGAGGTGGGGCCCGGGGCCTGGCACCAAGGAGCTGCTCGGTAAATGGTGACCGACACTGGGACAGATACAAGTCACGGCAGCTCCCTCCAGTTTAAAGCTTACCCTGTACTGGTCTCAGCGCTTTCAGTGTATGGATGAGGATATTTAAACTCATTCCATCCTCATGCCTACCTTACGTAGCAGGTACCATCATTTCCATTTGACAAAACTGAGCGTTGGGCACACAGTTTGTAAAGGATGGAACCAAGATTTAACCCCAGGCAGCCGCGGTCCAGAGTCTGTGCTCTTAACCACTGAGCTTCACTACCTTCCTAGCAACACGGCGGTGAGCCAGGTCCTCCTCGGTGCACTCTGATGGGCTTTGTACCTGCAGGTGGACGGTGTTGCATTTCTTTAATTACCAGTGATACGATTGACTTTTGTGAAATGTACATAGTATGCTATTGTTAGGGTTATCAGCACCTTATGACCATATTATCTATCACTAGATAGTGGTATTAATAAGTACTAGTACTAATAATTCTGATAGTCCCTGGCATATGCGTAGTGCTAGCTAATAATTGACATTGCACTTTAGAAATCAAATATCACGTGATCCCCCCAGGTCTCTTCTACATAGGAGCAGGTAGCATTGAAGCAGGCTAGTATGATGGGGAGTTAATAGACGGATCTGGAACCTGGCAGAGAGTCCACGTGGACATCAGTAACCCCCAAATGGCTGCCGGAAGACCCCCACCCCCAAGATTCTGCTATTCAGAACAAAGACTTCTGGGAGCAAGGAAAAGCCCCGGATGTTCCCTAGGGACTTTATCATTGGGTCCTCGCTGGGGAATTGATGGATGGGGTGATCAATCAAAACAGGTGGAACTCCTTCCCTGCCATTAGCAAAGGGGTGGAATAATTAACAGTTGAAAGGCCAGGCACAGGCCTGAGCGCACACCTGCTCAGCACTCTTGCTTCTGGACCCATTCCTGCCCTCTGAGTGCTATTCTCGCCATTTTTCCTCTGCCATGTGGCCATGCAAGTAAACCTGGGGATTTATAACCTATAATGGGGAATTGTAACCTATAAGTCAGCCCTCTTTATTACTCTTCATCCCCTTCCTCTCTACATGGGACCCCTGATCCGTTATTTTCTCCCATTTCTCGTCCCTCCCTACCTGAATAAATAACTGACCTAACTCACCCGGCTTGCTCTTGAAATTCATTTCTGCAGCGCAGCCAAGAACCTAAGTAAAATCCAGTAGCAGTATTATCCCCGTTTCACAGATGAGAAAACTGTGAGAACAGTGGGAGGGGCCAAACGGCGCCAAAGGGATATGGGATATGGGTTTCTGATGAGGCCTTTTATGTGTTCCCAAAGAGGCTGGGCCGCAACTGGAGGGAAGGTGGCATGTGAGACAGGCTTCTGGAATGTAATTCCAACTCTAATTGCCGGGATGTCTCCTGAGAACGGCCCCCTAGGAAGTGAAGCCTCCGTTTAGCGGTGACACCTGCAAAGGTGAGGCTCCACCAAGGCAGACCCTGCTGGGGAGGGGCTTCAAATACTCGCTAGGGATGAGAAAGGACTAGACATCCTTTAAAAGTCCCTTTCGTCTCCAGCACACGATTATTTGGGTTCTTTTCAGCACTAAGCACTGAAGGGGAGTAAAACTTAGAATTTCCGCAGTGTTCTACAGCTGCACCTAGGTTCTAGAAATGTGCTTTAAGAAGAAAATTTCTAGCCTAAGGACCACGCCTCAGCTCCGGGTGTTCCTGAGGACAGCAGTTTTGTCCTGCACGTTTCTCTATCCCTAGTGCTAAGTCCAAGGTGTGGGCCACGAACGGCTCTGCGGAAGGAGAGGACAGTGGAGCAGCTGCAGGAATACAATGAATTCTCCTTTCTCCCAAGTGATTTTTTTTTAATGATAATTAGTTTTATTGATTTATTTTTAATTTTTAAAATTAATGGATCACAAGGAATGTTACATTAAAAAACATAAAAAAACAAAAAACCTAAGAGGTTCCCATATAATCCACTTAAAGGGTCATCTATAGCTCCAGAGTTCGCCTAATCCCAGCCCCAGCCCCTCTCTTTGGACAGGAAGGAATAAACGGCCAGCACGTCCTGAGGTTTGCCCCAAATCCCTCCCTTCTGACCATAGCTTTCCTCTACCTAGCACCAACATCTGTCCCATTTTCTAAGACTTCCTATCAGCAAAAACAAGAAAAATGTTTCTAAATGATTATTGAATATATTTCTAAAGGGCTTGCTCTAGGTGACACATGTACTTTAGTTTCAGCACAAACAAAGAAACCTCCCCAGTGGCATTATCTACTTTGGAAAGATCTCTTAGGTCCTAATCTGCTGCTCAGTTCCTCCATGCAGCTAATTTAAATCTCGCATGCTGTCACCTGCCAGGTTCTGGCTATGATGCTGGAATTAGAGGGCCACTTTCCTCTGGGCTCCCCCAGGACCAGGCCCGCCTCTCATACCAGGTCTTACACTGGGCTGGAGTCCAGGCGTCTTGCGCTGTCTCCCTCGCTCAGGCACAGGCTGCCGCAGGAAAGTGTCCCCCGGTGCCAGCGCCAGCCACGGGGAACACGCACAGGCAGCGGAGTGCGCCCACCTCCACCTGGAAGGAACCCCAGAGACTACTGCGCCCCGAGGCTTCGCTTTACGGCCAAGGGCAAGGGCCCAGAGACCTTCAGCGAGCTAATCCACCCGCCAGCTGTTTGCAGGCGTGGCTTCAGGCAATGGAGGCCCAAAGGCGTGGCTCTGCCGTGGATAGCAGTGGCACATCCGGCGTGGCTCTGCCGTGGATAGCAGTGGCACATCCTTCGTGTCCCCAGCGGTTTGCCACTCACGAAGAATGCCAGGGTCCCAGCCCTGCGACCTCGCCATAGCTTCATGGCTACGAGCAGTCAGACGAGCCCACCTAACTCTCGGGGCCAGGATGTGAGTTGAGGGGAACCCTTCTTATTTGCTCCCCCACCCACTTGCTTGCCTGAAACTCCTGCGCATCCCAGGCTGACGGCCCTCCCCTAGGCACTCCCCGTGCTTCCCGCTCCAGGCGGAAAGCAGCAGCCCCGTGCCGTGGATCCACCTACGGAACATTCTTTTCCACAAAGCAAAGGCTCAGGATGCGTTCTCGCTGTCCTCTCCATCAGCTTCATTATATAATTTACTTTAAACGTGGAGAGCTGATGCAGCCAGATGACGCAACAGAGAAAGACACAGATTCCCAGTGCCGCTGACAATAGAAGCAGACACAGAGGAACACACAGCGAATGGACACAGAGAGCAGGCAAGGGGGGCAGGGTGCAGGGGGAAGGGGAGAGGAATTTTAAAATAAATAAATAAATCTTTAAAAAAATTTTTTTGAGCCCTTTGAAGACTGTTTTAAAAACCTAAAGGAACTGCTGGCATTTTGATTAAGAACTATGGTTTCCGTTTGGTTTCAAAGACATAGAACTTACTTGTGTGTGTTTTTTTTTTTTGCATGGAAAAGTCAGAAAACTGCTATCTGCAGGAAATTCCATCCCTGGACCCCGCTCCTGTTCTCGCCCATCCGTCTGACCCTCTGGGTGAGAGAGGTCTAGAGCGCGGCCCTGCCTCTGAGCATTTTGTGGACGAGAAGGCGCCGCAGGGCCGGCTGGCGTCTGCAGTTGGCCAAGGCTGCAAAGTGGTTTTCGGTGAAGGAAAAAGTAGCAAACTGTTCACACTGATCCAGTGCGTACAGATTGTGCAGTCATGTGACTGGCCAGATGCAACGGACAAGGGACCAAGGCACTGAACTTGCGGCATGTGGAGGAAAGGGAGAGGGGGAAGGGTTAAATCTTGTCTAGCTGCTCTTGCAGGGAGAGCAGCACCTCAACCCTAGCACTGAGCCCCACCTTACCAGCTGGGACAGAAACTCAGACTGGCTCCCTCTCTTGCCCTCCAGCTGACGGGCCCCTTGGGATGTTGCCTGTAAAATCACCAGACTGGAGTGGGGAGGAAGAGGGCTTTGCACACAGACTTAAGAAATTCTTCTTGCGGGAATGTGATTCTTTTTATTACACAGGGAGATATATAAATGCATATGAACAGGCAATTTTATTGCTTGATTTAAGCATTAAGTTTTATTAGCGTAGTGGGTGTGTTTTGTCATACCCCTTACCATCTGCTCATGGTGAGCATCAGAGGCTGTTCTCACTTGCATGAAAAAGGGGATTCAGAGCTTTGTTCTGGAGGCGGGGGCTTGCTCTGCCAAATTGCCCTGGTGCTCTGAAAGCCACAGTCTCCCAGTTCGGCTCTGCACGCCTAGTTGGCTTCTTGAAGGCAGAGACCAGCTCTCCAGTCCCCACCACCAGTATGGGGCCCTGGGGTAGAGCCGAAGCTCAATGCACTCTCCATTCGCACTTTGTGCTTTGCGGGCTGGCTGCAGCTTTCTCTCCCCTGCCCGGAGCTGCTCTTCAAGACGCGCCAGGCTTTTGGAGCCGCCTCCAAGCTCAGCCGCATGCACCTACCCGCCCCCTCCCTGTGCAGTCCATGCGTCCAGGGTAATTGCTTTGTGTGGCCTGTGGCTTTGCTGAGAGCAGCACTCCCTGGAGAGTCCCCGCTCCTGTCTTAAGGAGGGGCGGGGGCTGACTGAGTTCTATCCTGGCGCATTTGATGTCTGTGTGATCAGCCCGAGCAAAGAACTGTCGGGGAGGTTGGAACCTGAGGCAAAATGAATGGCCGCTGATCAGTTGATGGGGAGGCGGTACTGGAGGCCGCAGAGATATTTACCACTGAGAACCTGTGCACAGACTGAGTGAGGGCTCCCCAGGGGGAGGGAGGTGGGCTCTCCTGCTGGATTCTCCCCTGGCGCCACCTGAGACCCTGCAAGGGAGATACGATTCTAGAAGATACAGGGGGTGATTCTGAGTTAAGGGGGAAGCAGGCCCTGGAAACAGGGGAGCCTGGCTTCAGCTCCGACCCCTCCACTTTGGTGGGCTAGTAGCAAGCTGCTTAAGGTCCCTGAGCCTCAGTTTCTTCATCTGTAAAATGGGCTTGATGATGCCTCATATTGAGGGGTACATGAATTAGTAGACACCTGTATATAGTTGATACTTGATAAATAATCAGCCGAATAGGTCCAAGTCACTGAATATAAAGCACCTTTCCCAGTGCCTGGCCCATTCTTTATGCTTTTAATGAGTTAAATAAATGAATGGATGAATATAAATTCCCTACCTTAGCGCAGGGCATGTGATCTGTTCTTAACTGTTCTTAAAAATAAAAGGTTAATTCTCTCCCCAATTGACATTTCGCCCCAACCTGCTTGTTTTCATCATTTGTAAATATTAGCCCAGAGATGTGAGATGATTTTCCTAAGGCCATAGAGAGATGGGGAGTGCAGAGCCTGCAACCCTGCCCCACGCCCAACTCCCCTTACCCATAAGGCTCCAGCTAGCCCACCTTCCACACCACTTCCAGAATAATTCAAATCAGTCGCCTTCCCAACCCCTGCCCAGAGGGTAGTCCACATCTTTTAGGGCAAAGCTCAGCTTGGCCCCTGGTCTGACTTCTGCTTAGCATCGCTTCCCCTTTCCCCGACCCTCGACAGAGTTGATTTTCCCAGCCATTCTCAACTATGGGTCCCACCCCATGCACCAAGATGGTCCTTAGCTGGGCTTCTTTGACCCCTGCCAGCCACCTGGCTGCACTGCCTCACCCTCAGCTCTGCCTTTGGCCAGGCTCTTCCTTCAGTCAGGGCCAGCCAGCCCACCGCTTCCCACCCCACTGAGGCATCCCATCCCACAGCCCCTGTGGCCCCTGCCTTTTCCTTTCGAGGGGTTTACCTCCCAGTGGTGAAATGGTGCACCTGTTGTCTCTCTCCCGGCCTGGACTGGAGGGCGCTGCTGGAGGACAGGGACTGTTTTTTTCTCAGGTTTCTCAGCACAGAGCCATACCGAGCAAAGAAACAGAACAGGCAAGGAGTGACCGAAAGAAGAAAGGAAGGAAGGAATGAGGGAGGAAGATCGGGAGGGAAGAAAATGACAAAGGGAAGGAAGGGAGGGAATCCAAATGGTCAAAATAAAAAAACCAAGGTAGAAACCCCCACTGTGAGGGTCACGTCAGAGACCCCGGGAGCTGCCTGAAAGAGGTCCCAAAGACCAAAGCTGGAACACCTGGAGCAACACAATGAAGTACCACTGGACAACTCTAAGGATAAAACAAATATCTGAGTCCATACTGATTTAAATAAATGATTGCAGAAATTAATGAATGGAGTCAAAACACCCTATAATTTATGTATAGAATCTGCCGTCAAAGAGGGGAAGCACGGCTCTCCACTCCTCACATGGGGGCTGCATATAGCTACTTCCTCTCAAAGCTTAGGGTATGGAAGGGTGGGGGTAAAGAGTAACCTCACGGTGACAAACCCTGACAAATGCTACTTGGCCGGGTGAGCAAGGTCAACGTCAGTAGTAAATTATAGCGATGGTATGTGCCCTCGACATGATGTGACGAAAATGCCACTTTCCCTCTGGGACCTTTCTTCCAGGAACCCATAACTAATCATGAGAAAAACATCAGACTAATTCCAAAAGCAGGACAGCCTACAAATTAGCTGACCAGTACTCCTCCAAACTGTCCAGCTCATCAAACACAAGGAAAATATGAGAAACTGCCATAGCCCAGAGTTGCCTAAGGAGACACAATGCCTAAATGTACTGTGGGATGCTAAAGCAGGAGAAGGAAGGGCATTTGTGGGAGCACTAGGGAAAGCAGAATCAACTCTGGACTGTAGTTAATAAGAAGGTCTCAACATACCTTCACTAATTGAAACAAAGTGCTACCCTAATTTAAGATGTCAATTTCAGGGGAAACCCACTGTGGGATGTTTGGGAACTCTCCACATTATCTTTCTCAATTTTTCTGGAAATCTGAAAGTGTTTTAAAGCAAAGTCTGTTTAAAAAAAGAGAAGGTGGGAAAGTTATCAGACATCAATCAATCTCAATAAACTGACCAATTCACACACACACACAAACCAAAGAAAGAGAAAACCAGGACTCAAACCCAAGGCTGCAATTGCAGATAACATTATGCTGATTATGGAGACACTTTGGGGTGTTTTTGTGTCTTTTACTGATATCCCCTTGCCATAGAAAACTAGTCCCAGATCTTAAGTGAAGTAGCAAGCCCCAATCTGACCTTAATCTTTCAAGATTGGGAGTGTTCACAGAAATTCATCTCCTCCCACCTGAAGCTCAGTCCACAGTAGTAACTTTGATTCTGAAGAGGGAAGTCAGCTACCAGGATTTCCCTGAGGACAGTCAGCACCCAGGTAGAAGCTTCTATCAGGGCTACCTGGTCCCCTGCAAAAGCCACAGGTGTGCCTTTTCTCTAGCGCCACCTACTGGACCTTGTCTAAATCACTTGAATAAAATGCACATACCGGCAAGACCTATGCTAGGCACTCAGGGAAAAAGAAACAAAACTCTCCATATCATGGAATGCTAGGGTTGGAGGGAACTTTTAAGATGGATCTCAAACAGAAAGCCAAGGTTTCGATGCCTCGGGCAAGTACCTGGTGTGGAATGACATCCCAGCAGTGACATCTCAGGCAAGTCACTGATTCTCTGTGGACTTCAGTTTCCTCATCTGTAGAATGTGAATAACAAACCTAAACTCCATGGTTGTTGCTAGTTTCATTCTTATTTTTGTTAGGTAGCTATTATGTAGTATGTAGGCAAGGAAGTTTCTGATAGATATTTCTTGAGGTTGTACCAATTGTTCTTAGGTCCCACTACAACACAAGCATGCACACACATACATCCTTCCCTTCAGAGCCTGGGAGAATGGACATTTTCAGTCCAGGTGAGGAGGCAAAGAAAAAAGCAAAAAAAGTGTCCAGAACCAGAACCAGTGAGTCAAGCAAATGTGAACATCTGACTCCAGTTCAGTGTCATATTCCATGAAATGCAGGGTATGTTCATCTGCTCTCTCATCCATCTGAAAAATATTTACTCCTTTCCTCATATATGCCAGACCCTGAAAAGATGAGCCCTACCCTCAGCCTTACCACCTCTGACTCTTGGCTCTGACCTTGCACTTCTTCTGCAAAGAAATGCTTCCAAGAATGACTATAGTTTTCTCTAGTATTTTCCAAGGGAGAGGAGTATATGGACCTGCACACTCATAAATTTGGTCAATGGTCAAAGCCAATGGCACAGCAGAAACGGAGGTATCAGACCGACCATTACACCAAGACCATTACTGTGATTGGTAATGGGACAAGTGATAAGGTCTTGGTGTAGTTTTGTTTCATAGAGCAGACCATCTGCTCAGTGAGCACACACATTCTGGTCTTCCCCCTAGACAGTGGACATCCATGCCACATTCTGATATATACACTGTAGGCACTCAATGGACATGTGTTGATGAATGAATGGATATCAGTCTCTAGGGCATCTGATAAGTGTCAATACCAAGACATAAGACCTCTCTATGCACTACTTAAATGCAGAATCAGGCTGGAGGATCAGATCTCAGATTGTACTAACAGCACCTGGAAGACATCACCCTTTGGTTAAAACAAAGTACACAATCAACTTCAATTTCTTAGGCCCTGAAAAATTACATACAATTCAATGCTTTATTGTATGCCTTTGAAAATCATTTTGTAACTATTACCTGTGACTGTACTTATACTCATAGCTGGAGTGTGAACTACTTTTGAGAATAAGTCATGCGGACATTTTCTCAAGGCAAGGCTCTGAGATTCCCACCCTTGAATCTGGCTATTTCCTCCATTTCTGTTCATCCAGCATTTATCTACTGAGAATCTGCTATGTGCTGGGCTCTGTGATAGGCCCTTTGAAATACATTTTACATTTCAGCATTTGCTTCTCTTATTCTTTCTTCAACTCATTGCAACTTGATGTCTTTGCCCTCTAACTCACATAAATTATCTGACAAAGGAAAGCATCAACCTCTTTGTTGTAAATCGAATGAACACCTTCCCTTTCTTCCTTTCATTATGATATTATATTTCTTTATTGCATCTGACTCCATTTACCATTCCTTTTCCTAGAAATTCCTTACATTTTTCTTCCTTCCACAACACCATATTCCCGTAGTCTTCTTCACCTTTTTCTGGAGTTATGAATTAACATGCCCAATGGCCTCAAGGTTATCTCCATTGGAATATTCGCTCTAACATTATAAATTCAACTTATTCTAAACTAAACATGTTGTCAGGTAGGGTCGATCAAATCATGGTAATGACTTTCAGGGAGGGTTTTCTGAGTCGGGCAACTTTTACCTTGGGGGGGGAGGTGCAGGTAGCTGTACCCTAAAGGTGGCATCACTATTCCAATGTAAGGATCTAGATGCAAAATGGGACTCCAAACTGGAGGAGTTGGTTAAGGAAGCAGGAAAACTGTAGAGGGAGGAGCACTTGAGCAACACGAGAGGTATGAGTTGAGCCAATATGAGAAAATCATAATGTTAGCATGCAGCTGTCAGTGCAAGAACCCTTATGCTGGATTGTGTGGACATAGGAAATTCATTTAAATGGAGAGTCTGTCTACCTCCAAAGCTCACCTCGTTTTGCTATAGAGATTTCATAGAGGAGAAACTAATTTGGTTGATGAGAAAACAGAGATGGGGCCTGTGATAGATGACCTGGAAATGGAGCATTCAAGCCCCATAGTAAAGGGAGCTCAGAAGTCTCCATGGAGAGAGTAAAGCCCGGGCTGTGTCTGCTTTCTCCAGGAGTTTAAATGCAGTGCCGAGGTCTGCAGAGCCACATGCTGCAGACCTGCAAGGGGGAGGGCCAAAGAGAGAAATCGTGGCAAGAATTGTCCTTCACTTCAGATGCTATTGCTTTATGGAAGACAGAGAGACAGAGAGAGAGACAGAGAGAGACAGAGCAGGGAGGGAGAAAGAGAGAGAAAGGGAAGGAGCACCACACAGCTGTGAAAGGTTAATTAGTATTTAAACACACAGTTGTGTTTTCCATTTGGTCTGACTGGGAAAATAAATTATGTTTTTCAAAGCACATGCTCGCAGGCTATAATTGAAAATGGGCATGGTGAGTGCAGCTCAGGCAGTGCAGCAGAAGAAACAAAAGGGAAACCAAATGGAGAGCAGCAGAGGTGCCCTGCCACTCAAGCCAGGGGCTGCCCGACAGGCAGGGGAGGGGGCTGCAGGGGCTGAGCCCTGGCTTCCCCCTGCCCTGGCTCCTCCTCCTGGGGGCCTGGGGCAGGTTACTTGGTCTTCTGATCCTCTAGGGTCTCCGAAGGAAGGTAATAATCATTGTTAGGATTGACTATGTCGAGCACAAAACAAGTGTTCAATAAATACTGGTCCCAGTAAATGTTAGTTCAGGCTACTTCAATTTCCCTCTTCTCTGAGTTTATGTAATATTTCTATAAAAGCCATGGAGAACAAGCCTTTAATGAAATGGTGTCTTCTATTGTTCTCTGACTTTTATCATGTTTAGATTACTTCTTTGCCAATTCAATCCAATTTCATTTCATTTACTTTAGTTCAATGAAAGGATATTTGTTAAGAGGTGACTGTGTCCCCAGGACAGTACTAGGGGATACAAAGATAAATGAGACTCTGTCCGTGCCCTCAAAGTACTTAAGCCATCTTGAGAGAAACGAGAAAAGCATTTGAGGTGGCTCTAGTCAGTGTTTGGAAACCTGTTAGTGATCTGTGGAAAGCTCTTTCTTACAAAGGGAGATCACGTCCATTTTCACATGTGATTCTCCTAGTGGCCTCTCGTGAGATGGTGATTTCACAGATGAGGAAACTGAGGCTCAGAGCAGGTACTGACTTGCTCAAGGTTGCTCAGTACAGATGAGAGGCTGGGGCTTGAATCCACCCTGCTCACCCCACACTCCCTCTGCGCTTTGTCTTCCCCAGCCCATCTCTTCTCTTCCTTGTCCGGTTGTGCTGTGTGAGAGCCCACCTGTTTGTGACCTTGCACGTCAACCCCCTGGGAAGAAGCCAGGTGTCAAGTACCACTCATGTTAATTGTGAAGGACAGGGGGATCTGGATTCTCAGCAAAAAAATTTAATTTTTCCATGCCCAGCAAAGGAGTACCCCCAAAACTAGTTACTTCTGTCATATAACACCACTTCTATGGTTTATATCCACAACCTATTTCTAGAAAAAAAGTCTGATGTGGTTCTTAGCATTGTCACAAACAACCCAGGTCACTGTAAGAATACATTATAATTTATGTTTGTAGATTCATGCAGAGACTTTTCAGTCTTTTTCATCTCTATTGCTAGCATCTGGAAAAAGGTCTATCACGGCGTAGGTATGGCTATAAATGTTTACTGCATGAGTGGAGGAAGATTTCTATTCTTTCTGTTAAACTTTTATTTATTTATTTTTTATTATTATTATTTTTTAATTACATTTAAAAAAAAATGAGGTCCCATTCAACCCCACCGCCCCCGCCCCCCACTCCCCCCACAGCAACACTCTCTCCCATCATCGTGATACATCCATTGCACCTGGTAAGTTCATCTCTGAGCATCACTGCACCCCATAGTCAATGGTCCACATCATAGCCCAGACTCTCTCACGTTCCATCCAGTGGGCCCTGGGGGGATCTACAGTGTCCCGTAATTGTCTGTGAAGCACTATCCAGGACAACTCTACATCCCGAAAACGCCTCCACATCTCATCTCTTCCTCCCGTTCCCCACACCCAGCAGCCCCCATGGCTACCATTCCCACACCCATTCCACATTTTCTCTGTGGACATTGGATTGGTTGTGTCCATTGCACACCTATGTCAAGTGAGGGCTTAGATTCCACATGGGTACTGGATGCACTCCTCCCGCTTCTAGTTGTAGACACTCTAGGCTCCATGTTGTGGTGGTTGACCTTCTTCAACTCCATGTTAGCTGAGTGGAGTAAGTCCAATAAATCAAAGTGTAGGAGCTGAAGTCTGTTGAGGCTCTGGGCCTGGGTGTCATATTATCAGTCCAGAGATTCAAATCCCCTACATATATCTTAAACCCAGCACCAACTACAATTCCAATAAAGTAGCATGCAAGTCTTGTGAAAAGAGATCCCCTCTGAGTCCAATTCCATCACGCAGAAACACCAGCTCCAAAGAAGGGCCATCTGTCATGGCAGTGAACCCCTTCTGCCATGACCATAGAACCCGTGGGTCTCTTTATCCCTCAAAAGAACCAATACCTGGGGTTGTATCTACCTTATCTGTCTCTTAGACTCTGTTCAGTTGTACATAGGGGTATTCCTTCTGACAACCTCCAGACTCTTTTTTAGAGACTCACAGCCTTATAATTTCATTTCTCCTTTCCATTTCCCCCTTACATTAGGTCAAACCGCTTCCCGAAGTCATGTTATTATATGTAGACAGGTATATTCTGCTGTTCCACATTGAATCTTTAATTCAAGGTCATTTTCTATTGCTTCTTCAGCTGGTATGTGGTAGTGATCCCTCGGTGCCAGGGAGGCTCATCCCCGGGTGTCGTGTCCCACGCTGGGGGGAATGCATCGCATCTACACGCTGAGTTTGGCTGTGAGAGTGGCCACATTTGAGTAACATGAAGGCTGTCAGGAGGAAACCCCCAGGCACAATGCTACTCTAGGCCTTGTTCTTATTGCAGGTGTATAGGCTCAAAAGTGTAGCCATTAGTATCAAGAGCCCACTGTTGGGCCCTCCTTCCTTCCTGTTCTTGCCGTTGCACCTGGAGGATTGCCACTGCTCTCCCAGGGCCCACAACAGTGACCCCCTGGCCAGGAGCCCAGTACCCCCCCAGCTGTTGTTTTTACTTGTTTCCACTATGAGTATATATAGACATTACCATATACCCTGGGCATATGCCCTGTATAACTCCCTGTCAACCATATATATCCTGTCAATAACATCCCATATCAGTATTCCTCCGCTGCCATTGTTGAACCACTCTGTGATCCAAAACTTCCCGTAAAGTGAATCCCAACATAATGTCAGCTTCAGAAGAGTCTTAGATCACCGAAATTCATATATACAATATACAGTTTTTCCCCAGATCCACCATAAAACCTTTTCCCTTCCACAGCAATAATCTTTTAACTTATTCATATCATATTTCCTGAAACTGATGTACAGATTCCGAAACTATAGTTTTCAAACAAGGCGACATTTGTGCTTACTATGTGGTCCATACTTTAGGTTGTACAGTTTTCTAAATTTTTTAGTTATCCTATGTTTTGTCTTATGGTTTTCATTATTAGTTTGTCGTCCCCTATATGTTTTTGGTGTAATATTAGCTGTTTTATATTCATCCTCGTGTACTCTCACATAACTCCTCTTTTGCCCCCTTATTTACCTTTGTTCCATCCATTGCACATCCATTTTCCCCTCCCCTTAGGGCCCACAACGCCTGCCAATCTAATGCCCTGGGAGCCATCCTTTCTCACGAGAGATACAGTTCTCTCTATTCGACGACATTAGTCTTCCCCAGGATATGGGTCCACCCCACCCAATGGTAGAACCCACCGTGCAAAATGAGCCTTCAGCTATTCCCTCCAGAGTCCGTCCCGCATCAGACCATACCCCCTGAGCGTCCTAACCAGGTAACCCTCCTACTTATACTTTGATATGTTTTACTCAACATTTAGTTCTCAACGAACTTCTGACACTCTCCCATATTCGTATGTTGCCCCTCCCTCCCACCTATTTCTTGGACCATATTACCCCTCTTCCCATCCCCAGCCCCCCTCAAACCCAGAAAACCCCACCCGAAGGTAACCCCTTGCCCCCATTTTGTCCCTTCTTTGTGCTCATACTTACCGCCAGCTCATCACAGATTCCACCCCTGCAGACATTAACTCACATCCTTCCTCCACCCCCCGATTTCCTGTAAGCCACTTTTCCAGACTCTAGCTCTCTGAGGCAGTTAACTTATTTCATATCATTGAGGTCATATAGTATTTGTCCTTCAATGCCTGGGTTGCTTCACTCAACATAAGATTCTCAAGGTTCATCCATGTTATCACGTGCGATTGTAGTGTATTGGTTCTTACAGCTGAGCAGTATTCCATTGTGTGTATATACCACATTTTATTGATCCACTCATCTGTTGATGGACATTTGGATTGATTCCAACTTTTGGCGATAGTGAACAATGCTGCTATGAACATTGGTGTACATATATCGGTTTGTGTCCTTGTTTTCAGATCTGATGGGTATATACCCAGCAGTGGTATTGCTGGGTCATATGGCAAATCTATGGATAATTTTTTGAGAAACCACCAAACTGTCCTCCAGAATGGTTGGATCCTTCTGCATTCCCACCAGCAATGGATGAGTGTTCCCCTTTCTTCACATCCTCTCCAGCATTTGTATTCTACTGTTTTTTTCATGGCTGCCAATCTTATGGGAGTAAGATGGTATCTCATTGTAGTTTTGATTTGCATTTCCCTGATAGCTAGAGATTTGGAGCATTTTTTCATGTGCTTTTTAGCCATTTGTATTTCTTCTTTGGAGAAGTGTCTGTTTAAATCTTTTTCCCATTTTTTAAATGGGTTGTTTATCTTTTTGTTTTCGAGATATATGAGTTCTTTATATATGCAAGTTATAAGTCTCTTATCAGATATATGGTTGCCAAATATTTTCTCCCATTGTGTGGGTTCCCTTTTTACTTTCTTGACAAACTCCTTTGAGGTGCAGAAGGCTTTAATTTTGAGGTAGTCCCATTTATCTATTTGTTCTTTTGCTGCTCGTGCTTTTGGTGTGATATTCATGAAGCCATTTCCTATTACAAGGTCCTGTAGATGTTTCCCTACACTGCTTTCTAAGGTCTTTATGGTCTTGGCTCTTATATTTAGGTCTTTGATCCATCTTGAGTTGATCTTTGTATAAGGTGTGAGATGGTAATCCTCTTTCATTCTTCTACATATGGCTATCCAGTTCTCCAGGCACCATTTGTTGAATAGGCCATTCTCTCCCAGTTGAGAGGGTTTGGTGGCTTTATCGAATATTATATGGCTATATACATGAGGTTCTATATCTGAACTTTCAATTCGATTCCATTGGTCTGTGTGTCTCTCCTTATGCCAGTACCATGCTGTTTTCACTACTGTAGCTTTGTAGTATGTTTTGAAGTCAGGAAGTGTGATTCCTCCTATTTCGTTTTTCTTTTTCAATATGTCTTTGGCTATTCGGGGCCTCTTTCTATTCCAAATAAATTTCATAGTTAGTTTTTCTAGTTCCTTAAAGAAGGCTGTGTTGATTTTTATTGGGATTGCATTGAATGTGTAGATCAGTTTTGGTAGGATAGACATCTTAATAATATTCAGTCTTCCTATCCATGAACAGGGAATATTCTTCCATTTATTTAGGTCTTCTTTGATTTCCTTGAACAATCTTGTATAGTTCTCGATGTATAAGTTTTTTACCTCTTTAGTTATAGTCATAATCAACTAATCACTTTTCTAACAAATTTTAAATTTATTCTGTATCTCAATCATCCTCATAATGGACAAATTATTTCAGATACTTTATTAAACATCCTTGCATTTTCCTTGCTATTTTCAATTCTTCATTTTAAAAACACAAAGCTGTAATTATTACTAATTTCTTACAATCATTTGTTAAATACATTTACCAATATATTTTGCCCATTTTTTCCCCCTTTGTTTTATCCATCATTATCTGTTTTCTTGCTGATTTGGTTTTCTGGTGAAGGACTATGGATAGTAGATTCTTTGTTCAGAAATCTTTTTCTCATTTCTAAATGATAGTTCTGTTGAGTACAGAGTTCCCAGCACTTTGCCATACTAAGGGCTCATAATGCATGGCTATTATTTATTATTATTTTAGTTAATCGATGATAATTTATCCTCAATACTTTCCAGATAGTACTCTATCTTTCCTGGCATCTATTGTTAGGGATTTAAAGCCTTTTGTAAATCTAATTGCCATTCCTTTTTGGGTAGCCTGTCTTTTTTGGCTGAAGACTTTTAATACCACACTTTTAACTTTGATGCTTGGCAGTGTCTCTCTTAAAGTGGAGGCTGGGGTTACTTTTATTCATCCTTGTGTTAGTTTGATATTATCAATGAATTCCAAAAAGAAATACTATGTTTGTAAACTGGTCTGGGGAAGCAGACTTGGCCCAATGGATAGGGCGTCCGCCTACCACATGGGAGGTTCGCGGTTCAAACCCCAGGCCTCCTTGACCCGTGTGGAGCTGGCCCATGCGCCGTGCTGATGCGCGCAAGGAGTGTCGTGCCACTCAGGGGTGTCCCCCGCGTAGGGGAGCCCCATGCACAAGGAGTGCGCCCCGTAAGGAGAACCACCCAGCATGAAAGAAAGTGCAGCCTTCCCAGGAATGGAGCTGCACACACAGAGAGCTGACACAACAAGATGACACAACAGAAAGAAACACAGATTCCCGGTGCCCCTGACAAGGGTAGAAGTGGTCAAAGAAGAACACACAGTGAATGGACACAGAGAGCAGACAACTGGGGGGGTGGGGGGGAGGGAAAGAAACAAAAAATAAATCTTTAAAATAATAACTGGTCTGTTCCTCTGGGTGTGTTGGCCTTTGATTGTATTAAATTCAGAGGTTTCACTTTTACTTGATTAAATTATGATTAGAGTTTTGATTCGGCCATATCGGTAGTATGCTGAGTCCCCACCACCTTGGTAGGCATACACTTCACATAGAAAACAACACGGCAGAGGAGAGAGCTTAGTTTTGGTGCTGGATTCCTGCGGAGAGAGCTGAGCCATTTGCCTGATAGTTTACAGCTGGCCTTATGGCACAAGCAGAGCAGCTGAGCCGGGGAAGAGTCGAACCCTGGGGAGAAAGAGAAGCCTTATCCCAGCCTACAGCTGAGATGGGAAGAAGCTGGGACCATGGAGCTTTAAGAGGAAGAGGAAGGCTGGGCCCGTGCAGACGTCAGCAGCCCTCTTGCTCCAACACACAGCAACAGAATTTGGTGAGGGAAGTAAATTTCTCTCTATGACCTTGTGACTGTTTCTGACTAGCTGTTGAATCTTGGGTGTGTAAATAATACCTCTCTGCTTGGGTTTCTTCATCTATTACGTGCCTTCCTTTCTGGAGCATTCTGAGGATTAGAACACAGTGCCGAGTTCAATGAAGATGGATTATTTGTCTTATGGTCATGATCTCATCCTTGAGATGCTCTCCAGACCTTACTGACAGCTAACCTGACCGCTGGCATTCCTCTCCATCCTTTGGGGGAGAAGCTTCCAAGTACCTCCTCCCTCCTCATTGCTGCTAACATATTCATTCTTTTCAAGTTCAATTTTGATCATGTGATTCCCCTGCTCAAAAATATTCATTGTCCCCTGTAGCAGTTTGATATTATTGATGAATTCCAAACAGAAATATTGGGTTATGATTGTAAACTGATCTTTTCCTCTGGGCATATGAGATTATATTGGATTCATAGGTCTACTTGATTAAGTAATTAGGTAAACCTCTTGTGCCAGTAGGGCGTTGAGTCCCCACCATTTGGTGGGTGGGGACTCACAGATAAAAGGCATGGCAAAGGACAGAGTTAAGGGTTTTTGATGTTGAAGTTTGATGCTGAAGCCTTAAGCTGGAGCCCTGGGAAAAGAGGAACCCAGGAAGCCTGAACCCTTGCAGACTTCGGTAGCCATCTTGCCCTAACAAGGGAAAATAGACTTTGGTGAGGGAAGTAACTTATGCTTTATGGCCCAGTATCTGTAAGCGCCTACCCGAGATAAATAGCCTTTATGAAAACCAACCAATTTCTGGTATTTTGCATCAGCACCCCTTTGGCTGATTGATGCACCCCCTATTGCCTACTTAGTATATTCACGTTCTCTAGCAGACCTCACAAAACCTGCCTGTCTGGAAGCTCTGTCTTTCCTGTTTTACATCTTAAAGCTCCACTTCGTCTTCCTTCATGCTAGCTTCTGCGTTTGTCACTTTTACAATGAAGTCCCAGGCCATGTTGTGTATAATACTTATTTTCTTTAATGTTATTCCCAACATTCCAGGCAATTGTATATTTTTAAAAAAATCTTCTCAACTCTAAGCTCTTGGTGGTTAGGAACCATGTCTTGTTCCTTCTCCATAGTTCCTACAGTAGAGGCTCAAACTAAGTGTTCAATGATTAAGAAATGAGTTACTTATCTACTGACCACCCCGAAAGTATATGTTCAGCTCTATTGGGCCATGCTAAAAGTCCATTTGGATTAGCCAGTTGGTTTTATTAGCTGAAGTTGACTACAAATGTTATCAAAGAAACCCACATTGTATACATGAAAGTATTAAAAATAACTGTGAGGCGCCTTGAGCCAGTGGGTCTTAGAGTATTGGGACTGGACAAGCCTTCAGAGGTTCAGGGACCCAGCCCCCAGGTACAAATCACACACCTGAGCGCAATAATTTCCATCATTATTGCAGGGTTGCTCTGCTTCCCAAAACATAGCTGGGCTCCTCTTCTGCTTTTAACAGTTTTCCCCCAAATTAGAGACGTGAAGCTGTAAATGTTCTGCCTTTTGCAAGGATTCTAGAATATTAACCAAAAAAGTACCTCCTTTTACACAAGACTTGGAGATTACTTCTGAGTGGGATGGAAATCAGATCTCCGGTGGCTCTGAGTTTGACCTGAGGCTGACCAGACTGCCAGACTTAGCCTTGAACTATAGCTGTAGCCTCTCCTTGTGTCTCCAGGAAGGACCAGGGATCCTCTGGGGAGAAACATTTCCCTCACTTGACTCTTTTAGGTTTTAATCAACTCCTTAGTGAGGAAGGAATAGAATTAGTGTCAGAAACACACTTCACAGTTCTGATGTTGATTGAATGCATGACCTGGTTAAATGACCTGTGCTGTAATCGATATGGACTTATCATAGCATTTATTGGATTTTAGTTTTAACTCTTTAGTTTTGACTTTTATGAAGTCCAGAGTGAAAGGAGCCCTTCAATTTGTGTACACCAAAACCAGGCTGATCCACGTGCCTGCTGTAGTTCAGACTCCAGCCTGACTGCTGGGGGGGTTGTGGATTTGGGTGACTATTTTGGAAATCAGCTGGAGAAAACTGAACAAGTTCTTCCAGGATCTTGACTACTTTTGTTCCAGTAATTTTAACCCTAGAAATTTACCCAAGGAAAAAAGGTGGGCATGTGGGCAAGAATCTATTTTTATACTTGTGAGTGAGTGCATCTGTGTATGTATTTTGGAGAGGGATGTTATGATAGTGCATTTGTAGACTGGACTATGATGCAGCCACTACACATGACATTGTAAATGAATGCTTAGTGAGGTGGGAAAAGGAGCACAATATATTGTTAAATGAAAACAGAATATAAAACTTTTTGTGTATTTAGGGCCCCAATTATGTTTGTATTTACACATGCATTGTTTTTTTCGTAGCCAAAAGAACAGGAATTAGAATGTGATGGATTTAGGCCAGTGATTCTCAGCTGGGAGTGAGTGTGGCCCCCTGGGACATTTTACAGTCTCTGGAGACACTTTTGATTGTACTCCATATGAGGGTGCTACTGGCATCTAGTTGGTGAAGGCCAGGGGTGCTGCTAAGCATCCTACAGTCCAAGGGACAGCTCCCCACAATAAGGAATTAGTCCCACCCAAATGGCCATAGTGCTGAGGTTAAGAACCCCTGCTCAAACTTTTCATCTTCATTGTGCTCTTTTCTAACTTGAGCAAATTCCCTTTTTCCTTCTTCCTTTCTTCCCTCTCTCACTCCCCCCCACCTTTCTTTTTAACATTTATTGAGTTCTTAATGCATACCAGGCACCGTTCTAAGCCTTTTACCTTGCATTAAACTAATGTTAATACATAGTAATTCTAGGATAAGATAAATGTGGCTGGGAAGGATTTTTTTTTCAAGTAATGCTTCTATAATTTGTTAAGCTGCCTTTTGCTGGTTACTTTATATTTTGATGTTGAACTTCAAAGTTCCAGGACAGATGCACTATTATTGTCATTCTAGATGAGATAATCTCTTTGAACTGTTTTATATTTCAAAAAAATATTTCTTTAGACTCAGTACAGTGTCTAATATACAGAGAGATGGATGGATACACATATACATATACCTATGTATATATGTAATGTACATAGAGAATTTATATGTACACACACACAATTAATATGCATATCTGTGTATATTATGGCTAAATTGTGAAGAATGGCTAGTTTTGAATGATGAGATAAGAGAAATTCTGTGTTTTCTTGTCTGCTTTTCTCTATATTTTCTATATTCTATGTCTCTATATCTCTCATTCTTTCCAGTACGGATAAATTAATTTTGTTACCCAAACCGTCAATAGTATCTTTGAGCCCGGGAGATCTGAAAGGCAGTTCATGAGAACAGTCCCTATTAAATGAGAAAGAGTAAAGGAAGTCTATTCCCATCAAGCTCTTATGCATATTTTACTAAAAACAGAGCCCTGAATCTCATTGCCAAGGCAAAACTTCAATTTCTCAGATCCAATGCAGGCCAAATCAGTGCTTATACTGCATCAGGTCCTGCTTACACTGATTGATTTTCTTGCTATATTTTATTGTGGCGAGCTCCTTTGGGATTAATTATTTCCTATTGATCTTACGGCGCAATAGGAAGCGTCTTCGTTTACCCTTTAGAATGACCCTTCTCCAATGATGCTGTTGTAGGGAATCCATATCTGAATCTGGTGGGTTTTCCACCTTCTTCACAGATCTAATTTATCTGGGGAGCCCCCAAGAAATAAAAAAGACCCGCTCCTCTCCTGCGAGATTCTGATGGACTTGCCTCGGGCTGGTCCCCAGAGCTTTTAAATATGGGGCCGGGCTTGAGGACACCACCTTAGCTGCCGTGTTGGCCCAGCTGGAGGCTCAGCCTCGCTAGGAGGCTGCCTGCTTTGGGGCAGCTGCCTGCTGATGGGTGAGTAGGATGCCCCCAGCTCAACCTTCTGCCGAAGGCTTACATCGTGGCCCCCCTCGAGAGCAGCCCTGGCTGTGGGGAGCTCTTCACCTAAGGGCAGCCATATCTGAGTCCCTTCCTTAGGCCAGCCCCACAGCTCTCTAACAAGGGCCTCACAACCCTCACCTGCCTTCTCTTCTCCAAGGGAAGCGTTGACCTGTCCTTCAACCATCCCTGAGTCATGTCCATGTTCCTCACATTCTCTTCCTTTCTTCCTGCATCCTGTTACACGCATTATTTTCCCTGCTGCTACCGCCTGCCTGACACTCCCTACATTCAATGTTCAGTCCTGGAGTCCAGGTAATCTGGATAGTTTCCCTTTTTCCTATCGGGCAGAACGTTCCCCGGCGGCCTCCTGTGTGGCTGCAGAGGTGCTGTGGGAGGCTGGGGCTGAGGCTTTCAGCTGTGGTGGGCTGCAGCCAAGGACGGTGGTGGGTGGGAGGCTGGGGCTGGGGAGGGGGAGGAACAAAGGACTGACTCTCCTGCCTCCATTGGAGAAGCCTTTGAAGGGTCCTCCTGGCTTCAGAGCTCCCACACCATTGGCTGAGGCCTCTGTTGGATCTGCTCTGCAGGTCCCCCTCTCCTAGCGCTCAATTCTGCTTCCGTCATATTGACAGCACACCCCCGTACACGTCCTGCACGGAAATATCCACCTGAGTCTGTTTCCAAGAGAACTCTACCTAAGTTCTCCAACTGACAGCTACGCAGTGAGCCCTGAACACCATAACTCTTGACATTAATACCACCTGTAGCTCTAAGACGAGAAAACACAAAACCAGTCTGCCATCTTTAGCCTGGCTGAAAGTCAGATGATCATGTGGCCTAGCCTTGATTCTCAGACTGCGTCTCCTGCTAAAATCCTTTCTTGCACCCACTGCTCTAGACAGTATTCTCTGTTACTTTAGTACAGCTGGTATATTCTGTTACTTCAGTGTAGGTGGTTGTATTAGTTAGCCAAAGGGGTGCTGATGCAAAGCACGAGAAATCTGTTGGCTTTCATAAAGGGTATTTATTTGGGGTAAAAGTTTACAGTTACAAGGCCCTAATGAGTCCAACTCAAGGTTGCTTTCTGACCACAGTCAGTTGCGACGTGTTGAGAAAAGATGGTAGGTGACATCTGCAAGTGTTCAGCCTTCCTCTTCCCCCTTAAGGCTCAGTGATCCCAACTCCTTCCAGATCTTGGCTGGAGGCTGCAGGGCTTGTTTCTTTCCAGGCTCACCTGCCCTGTTCTCTTCACAAGGTTGGTTGTAAACTGTCAGGCAAACAGCTCATCTCTCTTCCCGGGGCTACAGGATCCTCTTCCGTGTCTATGGAGCACTCTTGGTCTGTGTGTCTTCTTCTCTGTGTCTCCTTGATTGAGTGTCCATTTATGTAGCCCACAAAGGGGGTGGGGACTCAAACTGGGTTGCCCTAATGATGTGGTCAAATCAAAGCCCTAATCTTAATTTAATCAAAGGCATCTTAGCTGTATCTAACACAATCAAAGGGTATCACGCCCAGGGGAACAGACCAGTTTAGAAATATAATCTCTCTCTTTGGAATTCATAAATAATCTCAAACTGCCACAGTGGTATACTTTATTACTTTAGTATAGGCAGGATACTATATTCCTTTAGTATAGCTGGTATATCATATTACTTTGGTGTGGGCAGTATATTTAATTATTTTAACAAAGTTGGTATATGCTATTACTTTATTTTCTTTTAAAGATTTATTATTTATTTATTTATTTCTCTCCCCTTCCCCGCCCCAGTTGTCTGCTCTCTGTGTCCATTCATTGTGTGTACTTTTGTGTCCGCTTGTGTCAGCAGCACCCGGAATCTGTGTCTCTTTTCGTTGCATCATCTTGCTGCATCAGCTCTCAGTGTGTGTAGTGCCATTCCTGGGCAGGCTGAGCTTTTTTTCGTGCTGGGCGGCTCTCCTTATGGGGTGCACTCCTTGCATGTGAGGCTCCCCTACGCGGGGGACACCCCTGCATGGCACAGCACTCCTTGCATGCATCAGCACTGTTCATGGGCCAGCTACACACAGGTCAAGGAGGCCCAGGGTTTGAACTGCAGACCTCCCATGTGGTAGGTGGATGCCCTATCTGTTGGGCCAAATTTGTTTCTCTGCTATTACTTTAGTTAAGCCAGTATATTCTTTTGCTTTCCTATAGCTGGAATACCCTATAACAGTGTATTCTATAACTGTAATATATTTTTTTAAAGTTCTTTTTTTCTTTTTAAAGATTTATTTATTTATTTATTTCTCTCCCCTTCCCTGCCCCCCACTCTGGTTGTCTGTTCCCTGTGTCTATTTGCTGCGTCGTCTTTGTCCGCTTCTGTTGTTGTCAGTGGCATGGGAATCTGTGTTTCTTTTGGTTGTGTCATCTTGTTGTGTCAGCAATCCGTGTATGCGGCACCATTCTTAGGCAGGCTGCACTTTCTTTCGCGCTGGGCAGCTATCCTTATGGGGCGCACTCCTTGCACGTGGGGCTCCCCATCGCGGGGGCCACCCCTGCGTGACACAGCACTCCTTGCGCACATCAGCACTGCACATGGGCCAGCTCCACACAGGTCAAGGAGGCCCGGGGTTTGAACCGTGGACCTCCCATGTGGTAGACGGATGCCCTAACCACTGGGCCAAGTCTGCTTCCCATAACTGTAATATTTTATAACTACAGTTGCCAAGACGGCCACACAACTTGAACCTCTGTGCTGTTAACCAGTTTTTCCCTATGGCAGGAACCCTCAGTTGGGTTGAACAACTTCTAAGACGTCAAGCTTCATCTCAGCTATCATCTCTGTTTAGATTCATAGCCCCTCTGTGGCCTCTTGAGGTTGGCCTGACCTCTCCTGCTTTGTGCTTCCACTGCCATTCTACCATTATGGCACTAACCACATGGCTTCATAGTAACTGTCCATCACGTGTGGACTCCTTCAGGTACAGCCATGTGGCATTCATCTCTGTATCTCCGACAGCTGGCAGAGTGCCCGGAATATACATAGGAAGTTTTTGACAAGGGCATATGGAATTGAAATCAACTCAATCCAGATTTTATGGTTCTAATTTCTAGACTCTAAACAAATTGGAGAGATACCAGACCTGTCAACCTACCACATTGCCTTGAGATAATTTAGGCAACTTTACTAGTAGTCTCAAAGTTCCCATATAAAACTTACCAACCAACACCTCCCTAAACCCACAGGAGGGAAATGAGTAATGGTGTGGTGTTTCTGATGGTAAAAATAGCCATGCACCCCCAGGCCAGGAACCCCCTCCCACACCTGTCCTGTCGCAGCATCATGAAGCCCACTTCCCAACCTGTCACTCATGCCAACACCAGCCTCCCCCACTCCTTCAAGATGCTCAAGGAGCACCAGGTGGCCAGGCTGGGGCCCCCAGCTCTGCCCTGGGGACGTCCACTGTGATCAGGATTCCCAGTAAGTCCTCTGTGCCTGATCACACCAGCTGGTGCCTCTTCAACATGGTCCTCATGAACTGGTGCTGCCGGCCTGGGGTCTGTGAACTTCACCTTCTCCATGAGGTCTGGGACTGGAAGAGGGTGGCGATGTGGCTGGGACCCAGAGCTATGTGTCCACTGCCAAGTGCCTGGGCATCTGCAACCCTGTCTTCAGCCTCCTGTGACCATCGCTTTCATCATTCTTTTCATCATTGACTCAGCGATAAACTTTCAAACTGTTACACAAAATATGCACCAATGGCAAGGCTGCTAGCAGCTGCTCATAGCTCACAGCCTCTAACTATCCACTGCTCACCCTACATCTGGGGAGATGGCCTTTCCCCTTCACCCCCCCACTTCACATCTGTTTATGACACACACTTATCTGTCCAGTATAGAACTCAATAGAGTGCACATGTATGTAAAAAAAAAAAATTGCCATGCAAGTCACTCCCCTTAGCTTTGATTCAAACTCTTTGCTTTTTTTAACTGAAGTTTCCTTCTCCATGAAGGCTTCCTGGGCTTGCCATTTTTGCAATGCTACTTTATCCTTTGCTTTATCATGCATGCCCCTCCATTGTCCAGATATTTCACTGTATGGTCAGAGCTTTGCACATATTGGTGTCTCTAAGTAGACTCAGCCCCTCGCAGGGTGGGCCTCCACATGAAGAAGCTCTGTGGAGTGGTGGCAGCAATGTGTTGCCTCTGCTGCAGAACCACAGAAGCGAGGAGGACTGTGGGCACCCCGCCTCTCCTTCCAAGGCAGAAGCGGCGTGAGGCCAGCACTCCAGCTACAAGCCTGCCCGGGCCCCCTCAGGGCCGCCTCACACATCGCCAGCTTGATCACTGTGGGTTAAGGCCCCCACCCCCACCTGCCACTTCATACTGTAGGACCTTGGAAACCCAAGATCATTTTCTTCCCCAGCTGCCTTTCAGGATTAGGCTAAAGTCTGCTGCCCATAATACAGCTTTTGTCTTTGCAGTTAACTTGGGAATAGTTCCATTTTCACAGTTACATGAATATGCACTTTTGAAATACATAAAATAAATAGAACAAAAATCTACCCCATCAGATCTGGCAGTTGCACAAAACTGACCTAAACCGTCTGGTGCCTCTTGGGCTCCATCCAGTTTCCAGGCTGAGGCGGGAAGAGTAGACACTCTGATACACTTAATACTCGTGAGAACCTCTGGAGGTTGGGAAAGGGAGCCCCCGTAGAGAAAGATTCTACGAAGAGAGCAGGTGAGAAGGGGCTTCTCTCTGCCTTCTGGAACCAAATGGGCAGAGAGAGACTGATGTTTACTTTGGAGCTATTCTGCACCTCTTCATGGGGCAAACTAAAAGCAAGAGGTTTAAGTTTTAGGATTCAAGATTCCCTGAAAGATAAGAATGAAATGCTCTCTCACATCTGTTAGTTTTCTTCTACCCCGCCACCTCTGTTTCAGCACAGGCATCAGCCGATCCCTCTCAGGCGCAGCCGGTGCCTCTCACCTGGCTTGCCCGATTTGGGTCTCTCCCTACCTTGAGCAGGTAACTTGTCTCTTTCATGGATCCGTGCTGGGACCCAATGAAGTGGAAAGTCCTCAAGCTGGTATGAAGGAGTTCCACACTGCGGCGCCGACTCAGCAACCCCATCTCAAATCCAGCTTTCTTCTTGCTGGATGACTTTCTCCAGTCTGTTACCTTCTCTGCATCTATTTTCTCATTTGTAAGATGGGGACATAGGATTATTGTGAGAAGCAAAGGAAATAATGGATATAAGCCTCAGCTGATTATCACATGCTAAAGAATTGGTTTGGTTATGGTCACTATTAGAAGAGCTCATTAATACCTGCTAAAGCAAGCTCCTTGGTGGCTTGTGTAGATAAATGTTGTAAAACTTCACTGAGAGACATATAGAACCTCTCTGGATGGATCATAACATCAAAAAACTAGGAAGGAGCTGCAGTGGGATTCAATCCTCCACCACAAACCATGGCTTTATGGTGGGCACCAGCACGTGGGCATCAAAACTGTGCCTGTCTCAGGTCCATAGACACAGGGAGCCTAAAGAAAGTTGGGCATCCTCCATCTGATGCTGATGATTCATCGATGGGGAAATAGAGCCTTAAAGGAGCTGAATTGTTTGCCCAGGGTCTTATAGCTGGAGGAAGCAGAAGTGCAACTAATAATGATAGCAGAGGGCTGTACAGCCTACAGCGAAGGAACTGCTCATGCCTTAGCTCCCTTGGCATCAGAACCACTTGGGGATAGGCATTTTCTAATTCACCATAGTTTCTCAATACTCATTTTTTGAACCAGGCTCTGAGGATATGCTCCAGGGGTTCTTCAAGAAAAATAATGAAAGAAACTCTTAGAGGTTTTTTCCCATCAAACAATGGATATTTATGTGCTCATTTTTTTGCCTTTGTCTATTCTATACGTTGGGATACTGTTCAGAATTTCCTTTGAAACAAAGAGTTGTGTTTCTGAAAGCACATTGAAAACCACTGACCTAGAAGAAAAATAAATTGCCAAGGGAGCAAAGATATAATTGCATGTAGATGGGTTTGTGTGTGTGTGTCCTGGGATGTAAGAGATGGAGTATAGTAGGGTGGGAACACTGGAAAAGTAAATTTATTCATCACATTTTTCCCAAGTACCTAATATGCAATTTGTGTAACCTGTGGGAATTGGACTTTTTGATCCCCCTGGAGTCTACCAGAAAGACTCTGCATATTCTACATTACTAAAAATCCCTCCAGAGGCAGAGGCTCCTGACCTGTCTAACAGTCATCCAGAAAACACAGATGACTCTATCAGATGAGCACAGATTTGTCCAACCTTCAGGGAGCTGCTGTGGATAGACTAGTCTCTCCATCCCCAAGGAGGATAGGACTGAAACGTTTTTATCAGAAAGCCTATAAGAGAGAGCATTGTGTTTTTTGTTATAAGAATCTAGATAATTCAGTGAGTTGGGTTCCAACATTTTAATGTAAGAACTTAGGATAATGATTTTGAAATGATTTTGTCTATGATCCTCAGTAAAAAATACATTTCACATTATGCACCAATTGGCACATGCACACAGACCCACACAAAGATGTATAAAACCTAACCAAATATATTGCATAATACTTACCTTTATTATCACACACAATGTATCCATACCCATATCCATATCCCTTTTCATATTCTGTTCTCCTCCATTCCATTCTACTCCATTCCATTTCATTTCATTCCACGCCTATCCCATTCCATACACTTACTTTAAAAAACCTGCAGAATATATACTAAATTGATTTTAACACCCACTTATATATTCTGCAGTTTTAAAGCATTGGCTAGGGACAGCAACGTGGCAGGTGGTAGCTAGAGGACTTATCTTAAAGTGGGGTTTGCACTGCATGTGACAGAAGCCTGAGAAAATGTCAACTGGCCTCGCTAATGAAGGACAGGCAAGTGGAGATTATGGGGGAGCTACCCACTGCCAACTGACTCCATCTCCCCTCGAGGTGGTCACTGATGTTGGTGAGGTGTGGCCTCCTGTTGGTTTGACAAACATCAGCTTTCTGGAGTGTTCCCAGAGAAGTGTAACCAGATAGGAAGGGAACTTTTTTTTTTTTAAGATTTATTTATTTATCTCTCTCCCCTTACCCCCAACCCCCCGCCCCAGTTGTCTTCTCTCTGTGTCTATTTGCTGCGTCTTCTTCTTTGTCTGCTTCTGTTGTTGTCAGCGGCTCAGGAATCTGTGTTTCTTTTTGTTGCTTGGGAATCTGTGTTTCTTTTTGTTGCATCATCTTGTGTCAGCTCTCCCTGTGGGTGGTGCCATTCTTAGGCAGGCTGTACTTTGTTTCATGCTGGGCAGCTCTCCTTACGGGGTGCACTCCTTGTGCATGGGGCTCCCCTAAGCGGGGGACACCCCTGCGTGGCAGGGCACTCCTTGTGCGCATCAGCACTGCACATGGGCCAGCTCCATACAGGTCAAGGAGGCCCAGGGTTTGAACCGCGGACCTCCCATGTGGTAGACAGATACCCTAACCACTGGGCCAAGTTCTCTTCCCAGGAAGGGAACTTGACATCTTGTCTTAGGAGGAACTGAGGTGTGGCTATCAAGGGGAAAGATGACTTGGAGAAGTTGAGAGGGCTTTTGTGGAGGCTTCTGAGAACAAAATATGGAGAGACTAGAGAGATGGACTTCAGTACAGTTCAACACAGCCTTCAGAAGCCAGAGAGGGAGTCAGGGTGGAGGAAAGCAGAAGTGTGCATGGAAGGCATGACGGGCCAAGTACTCAATTCTTCCTCCCCATAGCCCTGTGGGGCAGGAGTTACTCTTAGCACCCATGCTTCACAACTAAGGAGACTGAGGCCCAAAACCAGTGAATATATTGTGCAAGATTGCCAAGCCAACTTTGACTCTGGTGCCCGGCTCAAGAGCCCCTCCTGCTAGTCCCTGGTCTGCACTGCCTGCTCTCAGTCTGCGTCTGATGCATGTTGAGGAACTGGCCTGGCCTGGCAAGCAGGAGCAGGAAGAGCAGGAGGAGGGGGAGGGGGAGAACCACGGGGGAGCTCCCCCCACCATTCCCAGCGAGTGTTCTCTTGGAGTGTAAGGTGTGAGGCGAGGCTTGATAAGACACGAGGCTGCAGGGGTAGGTGGGGGGCACAATCACAGGGGCCACCCAGCTCCTCCTAGAGCCCTTGCTCTTCCCGGTCTAGGTTGGGGTTTCTGAAACACTGGTTCTGAAGGACAGAGTCAAATACGTTTTGAAAGTATTAGGGTAAAATAAATACTAAATAGGCCCCTGCTGGGCAGGATTTGTCAATACTTGGAGGGGTAAAGCTTGCAAAATTCCCACAGTGATGGAAGGGCAGAGAGGACCCCCAATTTCTGACCTGGGTCCCAGGCCCTTGTGGCTTCTACCACCTTTACTTAGTGACAGTGTCGGGGAGGTGATGGGATGAGGCCGGAGGGACTGTTTGCAGGGGTACAGAGTGTGAGGGGCTACTGGAAGATTCAGTTAGAGAAGCCAGGCAGGGAAGAGGCCCTATGAAGGCCTGATGTGAAGAACAAGGTCAGGGCAGGAGATTTAGACATGGGACCTGTCAGCATGTGTGCAGAAATTAAAGTCACAAAGGGGCTCCCACCTTCTGGAGAGGGGATGTAGGTAAGGAGATGGCCAGGTAGCGTCCTGTGATCACCAGCCTTCAGGGGCTGAGCAGGGAAGCACGAGTACAGTTAGCAGGAGAAAGAATGCCAAGAGATGCAAACCTAGCTAGGCGTGCTATTCCACGAAAGTCAAGGGAATGGGGATTAAAAGTATATGACATGGCAAACCGCTAGGTTTTTAAGCATCCCATCCATGCCCACACCCTATGGGTTGGGTTCCTAAAACTCTCACAGTAGAAGAAAACGTGTTTAAGAGAATATGTGTCCTGATGTAAAACTGAGCTGAGGGGAAGGGTCATGAGTGGAATTTTGAAATCATTTAGAGATTTTGTTTTAGCCTGCACCAATGTAAAACAATGAAGGCAGCCCACTATGTAGATCAATGCATCTTAGATGAGTAACAGTAATGTTAACTAAGACTTGCTGAGTGCTTCCTGTGTTCCATGAACTTTACTCAGCACTTTTACATATTAAATGAGATTGAATACTTAAAATATTCCGATGGGACAAAGGCTATTTTATATCCATTTTCCAAGTTTTAAAAAAGGCAGAGGCTTGGAAAAGTTAACTCCTGAAGGCTACTCCATTAGGAAGTCGTGGAGCCACAATTCCAACATGTGGTTTTCTATCCCCAGTGCCTGGTGTCACCTGCTGCATGGTACATGCTGTGTTGTAAATGTCTAGTTGCAAATTCCTTTAATACTACAAACTCTTAGGGATATATCTACCTCATAGTTTTAATAAGATCCTTATGCATTCTGCTCTTTGCTGCAGAGAGCATACCAATTAAGAACCATTCTTCAGCTTCTGCTTTCTCAAGTGTTGAACATCTTTTAAGCATTACCGCTCGTGGTTCTGTATCTCTCATCCTAAGAAATCTTGGGGAAATGGCTTGAAATTTGCAGAAACAATTGGAAATGCTTAGGCAAAGAGAAGGTGATCTATATATACTGCAATTATGTGTGAGATGTATCTGTGCTCAGAGAGAGATTGCAATACATTCTAATTTTTGAATGTAATTGTTTCTCCGTGTTATGAGAAGGAAACATATCCAGCTGTAGCATCCCGTGATAAGGATAATTATCTTTTGGAGCTGTCATTTTCCTAGAAACGGAGCACAGAGTTATGGCCTCTTTTCTCATTGCGAACGTTGTCAGGATGTAGAAAAGACAAACACTGTTTCTCATAGTTGAGTTGCAGGCATTCTCTCTGATCTCTCTTCAGGTGAATAAGGAACGAAGGAGCAGACCCCTTGACTACAGTTTTTAGAAATAGAGAGAAGATTGGATCTCTTTACAATGTCTGTCAGCTTGAAAGAGCCCTGAATCACAGCAAAGTAGCATTTTATATTTAGTAATTCATTTCCTGTTCAGATCAAAGTGACAAGTCTTGTGCAAAATAGCTTCCCATGACTCACATCAGCTTTTTAAGATTTTGGTAACAAAGTTTGACGAATCGTTATCAAGCCAGCTTTGAGGGTACACGCAATTTATCTCTGCTTGTATATAATAAGATATACAGTCTTCGTCTGGCTCCGAAGGTAATTATTGTCTCTTTCCCTCAGCACACTTCTCTCAGACAGAGAGAAACCATGTTAGTGCCTTGGCGGAGCTTTTGTGAACCATGTCTAAAGCAACACTTCTGGGTTCTAGAAATCCTGGGATGGGGTCTAGGTATCAGGCAAACGTTTGGCACTCATCAGGAATTTCTTTATATTAAAATTTAAATTGTGAAACATACAAAAGCAGAAGAGATTCTAGTCATTTGGAAGGTTCAGTGTAATCTTGTTCTTGATTCCTGTGACTGGACCTTATATTTTATTCCATCACTGTCCTGCTGAGAGCCATCCCCTCTGGCTGGTTGTGGAAGAGCTCAAGCTAACCTCTGTCTTTGTTTAGTCACTCATTTTCTCAACTGCTGTTTATTCAGACAGCGTAGTAGGTCCTGGGATATGGTGCTGGATAAGGTCTGGTGGAGAGGGCACAGCATAAATAATTACATCTTGGTTCCATGTCAATTTAGGTAGACATAGGAAGCTGTGGGGCCACAAAGAAGAGACCGGACAATTTTGTGGGTGTCTGATCAAATTCCTGAGGGAGCAGACATTTGATTTGTGGTTTAGCACAGGAGTCCAAGCCCAGAACTTGGAGTCAGTGAGGCCCAGGCTCGAGTGTCAGGCCAATCACCATGGGCATGGTGTTTACCTCATGTTTTCATCCATAAAATGGGGATAAGGGCAGCCCTCACTCCCTCAGTGGTGTTGGAAACAGTAGATGAGGCCATGAATGTGAAGCACTTAGCAGGTGTTTGGAAGAGAACCATGCTCAAGATAAGAGTTTCTGATAAGTAAATGAAGACCCATTCTGGGCTGGACACTTAGTGTTTGAAATCCCCGGCAGAGCATGAGCTGGAGGGGTGGGGGAACTAAAATGCAGAAGGTAGGACCTCCGGACTGGGTAAGCAAACATCTCTCTCCCTGCTGCTAACACGTTCATGCATCTTTGTTCTGTATGAGCCGGTTTCTTCAGCTCTTTCCTCTTCTGTCCCTGTGCACCTTACATGGACCACCATCTAACAAATCCTTCCCCGGGGGTAAATAAAAGAAAACCCAAGGAACAAGTCGCTTGTGCTGACAGCCATTAGGGAACCATCCTTATTATCTTCCTGTTTGTTTTTGTGACTTTCATTCTCAGGATCACATGAAGGCTGCCAAATCTCTAAGACTGGCATCTACATCCCAGGCAGGAAGAAGGTAGGGTGCAGGAGCAAGGGAAACTTTGATAAATTTGCACCAAGGGGCTTCTTACATTATACTGGACAGACTGGAACATGTAGCCACTGCTAACTACAGGGGAGTCTAGGAAGGAAGGCAGGAGAAAAAGCATTGCAAATGACTTGGACACGCCCTAACATGCAATATGCCCCATGAGCTATTCTTCAGGGCCTAATTTAATTTCTGCCGATCCTGTGCAGCCTTTCTTGACAGCTACCATCTTCATGCTTACCCTTGCCCCATGAAAGGCCATATAGGTCATCTACACTCTTAGCCTCTTTGTTCATCCTTGAGCATTAACACTCACGATACCATTTGTGAGCATGTCCCTTTACAGTTTATAGTGTATTTTCAAATCCAACCTTCTGTTTGACCCTTTGAACCATCCTATAAGGCAGAAAGCATTTCTGATGTTCCAAGAACTGGGCTGATCCAACCTTCACAAACTGGCATGGTGGGAAAAAGTCTAGATTTGTATTCGGAGGTAAGGGCTGGTTTTTTCCCTCTGGGTTGAACAGGATTCCAATGCTGTTTTGACCAATTATTGGCTGTGCTGACCTGGGCCTCCATTTTATTATCTGTAAAATGGGGATAAAAGCACTTGCCATCATAGACCATGCAGGGATCAGCTGGGGCTGGACTCTAGGACAGTCTAACTTCTCTGTTCACACTTTCTCCAGGGTATTACTCTGCCTTCAAAGACCAAGGGAAGTTGGCCAAGAGAGTTTAGCTTTGTTTAAGAGGAGGAGATTTTGCAGCTGGGACTCCAGAATAGGATGGGCAGTTGAGAATGTGATGGCTAAGGCCCCTCAGTGCTCCAATAATATGGGTCTGTGGAAGGATCCACTGGGCTTGCTCTGATTTCTAACAGCCAGAAACACATTCATTCCTTCATTTTCCATGCACCTACTATGTGGCAAGCATGTTGTTTGGCACGGGGGAGTCTACTGTAAATGAAAGGGATATAGTTTGTGCCCTTCTGGGACTTCACCTTTAATACAGAAAGAAACTAAGCAGGTAACAAGCAAACATATCATTGAAAGGGAAGGAAAACGTTAGAAGGAAGCCCATGGGATATGTCAGAGAGATTCCAGGGGTGAACCACGTGGTTAAGATCAGACTTCTCCTAGGAGGTGACATTCAGCTGAGACCCAGGGAACGAGAAGAGCTGGTCATGGCCTTCTGTCTCTGCTTCCCCTTGGTCCATCTCTGGGAGCTGACTGACTCAGGCTGAGCTGTGACTCAGGTGGGTGCTCAGGGACCCAGATAATCCAGCAGTCCTGCATGAGCAGAGAGACCAGCCTGGGATGGCACATTTTGTTTCATTTTGAAACACTACTCTGTCCTATAATGGAAGAGATATTCACATGGTATTCAGCATCTGACAGGAGAGAGGATATCTGTTGGAAAGAAAGCAGATGGGGCAGCTCTTGTAGCAAGAAAGCCCTGCTTCCTGTAGGCCCCTGGGGAGGCAGTGCAGGGAGGCCCTAGAGAGCAGGGGCACATCAGCGCCCCCAGAAAAGAGGGCACAGTTGGCACTGTGTTTCTCCAAGTAGCTCTGTGTGCTCCATTCTCTGGCTCACAACATCTTTTTTTAGCCCCTCTTCCAGCCCTGATCTGAGGATATCATGCAACATACTTCCACATCTGTGTTCCTGGGTGGGGGGATTTCTTTCATGCATAGGAACCATTCTCAATTCATTCAACAAGTATACACTGAGTAGCATGGAGAGAAACCATGTTAGTAACTTGGTGGAGTTTTTGTGAACCATGTCACCATCATCCTACACATTGAGCCACAAAAATCCACAGTCCCAATAATGTCCTGATGCAATAGGATCTAAGGGCTAAGGCTTTTATGTAAATGATCTTCTCTGATTCCTACAACATGATCTAAGGCAATATGCCTATTATTCCCACTTTACAGGGGAAAAATGAAGTTTGGACCTTGTTACATGGAGAGTATTACAGAGTTGACTTTTGAACTTGGGCTCTCCAAATTAGATGCTCTAAGGCCTGTAGAAGACCACCTCCTCCTTGATACAAGGCATGACACCATGTCTGGTAGTGCTTTCTAGTTGAAACAGTGACAACAGCAGTTGTAGCAGTAGTGGCAATAGCAGGAATATGTTATATGCAAGCCCTTATCTATGTGGTTCCCACGGGTTAGCTCACTGGGTTTTAGAATAGCCCTAGGAAATTTGTAGTATTTATGTCTCCATTGTATCCCTGCAGTAGATAAGGATCAGAGAAACAATACATACATTGCCTGAAGCCACACAGCCAATGAGTAGCCACATTTTCTGTCTGCTTCCTGGTCTTTTCTTCTCTATACTCTGTCTCTTTCTAGATTTTCAAATGGAGTAACTTCATTTTATTGTGAGAAACTGGAATAATCATATAGAGGAAACAGTTATGACTTAGACTAAGAATCAGGTAGGTTCTAACAGGATATGACTTAGAATCGGATAGATTCTATTTGAATTCCAGTTCTACTATTCACTGGCCAAAGGGACTTATACTTTTGGAGCCTCAGTTTCCTCTTACAAAAAATGGGGATCATCAGAGTCTAATTAATTAACCCATGGCAAGAGTTTAATGGAACTTAATACACAATTGGTCAGGGACAGAGCTGGTACTAATATGTCTATGCATAAATTCAATCTTATTCTATATCCAAGTATGCCTAGTTCCCAGAAAGCCAATTAAGTGATATAGGCTGTATGGGCTTTGGATATTCAGGGAGGATGCAGACTAAATGTGTTAATTCAAGCTTATCTGGAATGTGGGGGATATGTGTTAATTCAAGTTTACCTGGAATGTGGGGGATATGTGTTAATTCAAGACCTATCTGGCACTCAAATAAAGCACTCAAAACTCTAAGAAGCTAACAAAGAAAGTCCTTTTGCATAAAAGCACCATTTGACTCCCCACTCCTACATCCTCTGTATAAAAGGGACCCAAAAATCTTATTTGGGGCTTGGTTTTTATTAGGACAGAAGTCTGCTGAGACCGGCAGGCCGTTAATAAATCTTCCTTCTCAGATTCTTGTGTCCTGGCCTTCAATACCATGAACACCTGACTTCTCTCTGCCACAACATCTCTAGGAGCTCATCCAGGATACTCTGAGAAGGCCAGAAATGGCAACAGTTGACTGCCCCTTTTGGATGCCTCTGAGGAGGCCATAAGGGCCTGGGCGAACCCCAACCCTGGGCACCCCTGGACTCCCTTTAGTCCAAAAAGAGGTTGTGGACTCTGCCAGAGCCCTCCTGGAGAAACTGGAGGCACTGGAGGGTTCAAAGGAGACCCTGAGAATGAAGCAAGGAGCTCCACATGCCAGACAAGTAAGACCCTCCTGGAGACCTAGCACAGGAAAAGCCTAATTCTGAAAAATAAGGAGGAGAACCTGATCAGCTCTTGAAGAAGACCCCATTACTCCTGAGAAGGGAGGAAGTCATCTTCTCTAGGTCCAAGAAAGGGAAGGAAAGAGGGTGGTTGTGTGAGTGTGATTGTGGAGACTGAGTGAGATGCAGAGACACACTTCTGCAGGGTGAGTGTGGAGTCCCGATCCACAGTTCATGGCAACCTCATCTGGTCAAGGGCAGTCTGGAGGGCCTCCCTGGAAAGGGACCCTCTTCCACGTCAGGAACTTATACCAACCCACTAAGGCTAAAAGGTGCCGTAAGTTCCCACAAGGCACATGGCCAATAACAGGTGAAGTGAAAGGCTGAGTGAGTGTTGTGCAGTGTCAACACATGGTGGAAACATGGGAAACACATGAAGTAGGACTCTTTAGGTTGTATGCTGAAAAACTTTCCCCGAGCCTTCCATGGAGATGTATATGGCATAAAGTTCCATCCAGGAAAGCTTAAAATGTTTTGTGAATTAGAATGGCTGACTTTTGGCATGCGCTGGCACTAGGAGGGCACCTTTGATCCCTGGATCATCTGTAAAGTCCACAATGTAGTAACCGGAAAACCAGGGTACCCTGACCAGTTACCATACATCAATGCCTGGCAGGACACTATGAGTCAAAGTTCACCCTGGTTAGGGAAATGTATGACTAAAGAAGCTAAGGTTTGCCTGATACAAAAGCCCAGAAGTGCTGTCCCAGGAACCAGGCCAAACAAGTGCCATGCGAAAGTTCCAGAGGAAGTGAGTCCCAAATCCAGTGCCGACCCATCCATTCTAGAAGGGCCAGATGGAAATGACCTCCTGTCACCTTATGTAATTGCTCCTACTGTGCCAGTGCTGAGGAGTGGGAATGAGCCCATTTTCCTGAGCAGCACTTCCCTGCAGCTGTCTCCAGCACCATCCTCCCTAGGAAGTGTGTCCCCGCCACCTCTGTAGGTGTCTCAGCCACCGTCCTTCCTAAGAAGTGTGTCCCTGCTGTCTCTGCAGGTTTCTCCACCACCATCCTCCCTAGAAAGTGCATCCCAGCCACCCCTGCAGCTGTTTGCCCCTGGCAGTGTAGTGCCAACCATCAATCAGGAAGGAGTCCCTGAAAAACAACAATTCAGACCACGGGGAGCCCTGGGGACAGGTGGAGCAGGGAGAAGGGCTGCTTTACAGTTACCTCTCCATGAAGTCCGAGCTCCAATTTATTATGACACAGATGGTCAGATTAAAGGAGGACACAGAACATTGTATACCAACCCTTCACTACCACTGACCTCTTTAACTGGAAAAGCGACACCCACCATACTAAGAGAAGCCTCAGGCCATGACGGACCTCTTCCAGTCCATCATACAGACCCACAAACCCACCTGGGCTGACTGTAAACAACTCTTCATGACCTTACTCAACTTCAAGAAGAGAATATGAGTCACACAAGGAGCTCTAGCCTGGCTCAAAGAGCACCCATCTGAGGGAACCCTGGAGGGAGACTGAGTGACCAATATGCCTGCAACACAGTTCCCAGATGAGGATCCCCAATGGGATCCCAATGACACGATCAGGTTCAACCAAATAGAAATTTTCCATAGGGCCTTAGTTGAAAGGTTCAGGGATGGAAGCCAAAAAGCAGTAAACATGGCAAAGACCACCCAAGTCCCACAGATTCTCAATGGAAGTTCAGCTCAATTCTATGAGAGACTGTGTGAGGCATTTTGTGTATGCACGCCCTTTAACCCAGATACTACTGAAAGCCAAACAATGGTCAACGCAGCATTCATTGCCCAATCACAAGCTGACATCCAAAGAAAACGACAGAAGGTAGATGGGTTCACTGGTATGACTATTTCCCAGCTCATGGAAGTAGCCACCAAGGTTTACATCAACCGTGATGCAGAAACCAGGAGAGAGGAAAACCGGAACATGAAAAATAAAGCAGATTTTCTCACTGCAGCAATAGTCAAAAGAAGCAATCCTGTATCAAGGAAAGTAAACTGGGAAGCCCCTGCTCCAAGGAGGGGGGGCCCACCCCTAGGGCAAAAATCAGTGCGTACTGCAAGAAGGAAGGGCACTGGAAGCAGGAGTGCCCTAACAGACCACTCGACCCTGTTGCCCCCCAAGAAAGTGGCCGAAACATTAGCCAGGAGAGCAAGTGGAGCATTGCAAACTAAACTCTGGGTTTGCAAAAATTCAGAAGGGAAACCTGCAAATCAGCTCATCGGACTGGTGGGAATAGAGGATTCTAATGGAGATTATTAGGATAGACAGGACTCCTACTCACTCAGCCCTATGGAGCCTATGGTTGGGGTCCAAATTGGGGGCCGCAGCACACATATGATGGTTGACACTGGGGCTCAACACTCTGTAAGGACCAGGGCAGTCGGGCCATTATCAAAAAAACAAGCTACTATTGTAGGGGTAACTGGTAAAAGCACCCAGCAGCCCTTCTTCCAAGATAGGATCTGTAACATTGGGAGTTAAGAAGTCACAAGTTTCTGTATCTCCCAGAATGTCCAGTCTCCCTCCTGGGTCAGGACCTGCTGTCTAAACTACAGGCTCAAATTACATTTGATGCCAAGGGGCAATCTACATCAGCACTGGGACCACCAAACCCTCTGAAAATAGTGCTAACCCTCCCTCTGCAGGAGGAATGGAGATTGTTCTGACTCAGCAAAGCCAGCCAATCTACAGCTGCATACCTTCTCTTCAAAGTTATACCCAATGTATGGGCAGAGGGCAACCCAAGGGGATGGCACATGACATTCTTCTGATTATTGTTGAAATAAAGCCCACAGCCAGTCCAGTGAGCATAAAGCAATATTCAGTTTCATGTGAAATGCAAGAAAAATTCTGGCTAAATATTCAGAGATTGCTGAATGAAGGCATATTAAAGCCATGCTAGTCTCCATGGAATACCCCACTCTTCTCAGTTAAAAAGGCTGATGGGGACTACCACCCACTCCAGGACTTGTGAGCAGTCAACTCAGCAATAGTAACCCTACACCTGGTGGTCCCCAACCCTTACACTCTCCTCAGCTTGATACCCTCATCAGCAGTCTACTTTTCATGCCTGCATCTTAAAGATGCCATTTTCTGCATTTCAATAGCACCCTAGAGTCAACCAATTTTTGCCTTTATGTGGGACAATATGAGCTCTGGTGAAAAGCAACAGCTAACCTGGACATGGCTCCCTCAGGGATTCAAAAATGCACCCACTATTATTGGATAAGTCCTGGCCAGTGATCTCAAATCTTTTAAACCAGAAAACTATAATTGTTTTCTCCTCCAGTATGTAGGGGACCTCATCCTCAGAAGTCCCACCTCCCAAGACTGTGCTAGCAGGACCCATGCTCTCTTAAAACATCTGCAACAAGAGTTACTGTGTGTCCAAGAGGAAAGCCCAAATTTGCCTACCTCAGGTCAAATATCTAGGTTATAAAATAGCACAGGGTCTCTGTGAATTAGGACCTGGAAAAAAGGAAGAAATCTGTAGCCTTCCTGAACCCAGCACTCACTGAAAGTTGTGAGAATTCCTCAGAGCGGCTGGATTCTGCTGCATTTGGATCCCCAATTTTGGGGTCCTCATGCACCCTTAGTATGAATCCACAAAGGGGGGAGATCATGATCCCCTGCTCTGGGAAAGCCCACAAAAAGAAGCTTTCACCTTTCTCAAGCAGGCTCTGATGGAAACACTGAGCCTCAGACTTCCAGATATCAGTAAACCATTCTACCTCTACGTTCATAATCACCAAGGCATCGCAGTAGGAGTACTCACTCAATACCTGGGTTCCTAGCCTATTTATCCAAAAAACTGGACACTGTAGCCCAGGGATGGCCCTCATGCCTGCAAGTTGTAGCAGCTGCAGCAATGCTAACACTAGAAGCCATAAAATTAACTCTTGGGCAGCCTATAATGGTTCAGGTTCTGCATGCAGTAATCATAATCTTAGAAGCTAAAGGAACACACTGGCTTACTGACAGCTGCCTGGTTAAATGTCAAACCTTATTATGTGAAAATCCATCCATCCATCTGGAACTCATAAAAACCCTGAATCTTGCTACCCTGCTACCCATTGAGCTGGAGGTTCCAACCCATAACTGTCTGGAGACATTGCAAGAAGAGTATTCCAGCTGGACAGACCTCCAAGATCAGCCACCACCAAATCCCAACATGGGGTTCTTCACCAATGGGAGTAGTTTCGTTCAGGACAGTGGCCAGCTAGCAGGATACACTGTAGTAACCTCCAAAACCACAGTGGAGGCCTAGCTCCTCCAGGATAAGACATCAGCACAAAAAGCCGAACTCATTGCCCTCACCCAAACCTTACAACCTTGGCTGGAGCCAAGGTTAACATCTACACAGACTCCAAATATGCCTTTCTTACCCTGCACACACATGGAGCCTTATACAAACAAAAAGGACTCATTAACTCAGGAGGAAAGAGCATTAAATACGGCACACAGATTCTGGAACTACTAGAAGAAGTTTGGGAGCCCATCAGAATGGCACTGCGAGGGACACCAGACAAACCATAGCTCCATCGTTCAAGGAAATCGGAGGGTAGTGAAGCAAAACGAGTGGCATGGGAGGGATCCCTATCTGAAAACCTGGCTGCTGCCCTCATTCCTCAACCTCTTAATTACCACAACTCCAGTATACACTGCCTGCTCTCATCCCGCAGCCTCTGAATCACCAGGAACCACAATATACTCAAGCTGAGAGAGAGTGGATACTCTCTGAGAGTGGGACACAAGGAGCAAATGAGTAGTGGACATTGCCTGATCACAGAATAGTCGTGCCTCGAATATTAGCTGCACCATAGTTTAGGACTACCATGAAAACACAAACTTGGGAAAAACCCATCTTAAAGAAGTGTTAGAAAGATTCTTCTACATTCCAAGTCTAGCTGCTATCACCCATGCCATATGCCAGTGGTGCATAACATGTGCAAAGAATAACCCTTGCCAGGGACCCACAGGTGCCCCAGGAGTCCAAAGAATTGGCAATATGCCTCTTGAAGATCTAGTATTTGATTTCACGGAAATGCCATGATCCAGAAGCTACAAATACCTTCTAGCCCTTGTTTGCCCCATTTCCGGTTGGGTGGAAGTCTTCCCCACTCAGACTAAAAATGCTAAAGAAGTGGCCAAAGTTCTCCTCAGGAAAATCATTCCTCGATATGGGTTACCCCTTTCATTTGGCTCTGACAACAGACTCGCCTTTGTCTCCAAAATCACTCAAAAGATTGGCAAAGCACTGCATATCTGACAGAAACTCCTCAAAGCTCAGGAAAAGTAGAATGAATAAATGGTACAATAAAAACTTATCTTGCCAAGTTTTGCCAAGAAACTGGGCTAACATGGGTGCAAGTGCTTCCAAGTGCCCTCCTCCAAGTTCAGGCCAGCCCAAGCAAAAAGCTCAGCCTAACCCCTTATGAAATCCTCTTTGCCTCCCCCCACCTTAATCTGAGATATAGAAGGGGATCTCAGAGAAAGAGGAAACTTATCCATAGCTCACAAATGATCAGTTTAGGAAAAATCTTATAAAACTTGCATCACTGGGTCTGAGAAAGGGCCTCCATTAGCTTAAGCAGCTCCATACACCCGTACAAGCCAGGATATGCAGTCTGGGTCAAAGACTGGAAATCAGTTCTGCTAATCCTTGATGGCAACGACTCTATCTTGTCATTTATCCATCCCCCAGTGCAGTTAAAGTAGCTGAAATCACCCCATGGATACACCATAGCCAGGTCAAGCAAGCTGCCCCCAGAGTCCTGGACCTGTATTCCAGATACCCACAACTCAACCAGACTCATCTTGTGAAAGAACAAAATGCCAAGCCCTGCCCCAGTCACACCCCAGAAGCTGACTGGTCCACGCACAGCCAAAGGTTGAGGATGGAACACCGAGCTCTGCTGCAATCACACCCCGGAAGCTGATTGGTTGATGAATAGCCATAGAATAGAATAGAAATCCAGTTTAATCCCAGCTACAATACCCCTTCGGTTATTTTCCCTACTCCTAACCCTGACCCTGACCTCCCCTGGTCCCAGGCTGACATCACAGAGTGTGAGCCATGTATCCAAGAAGTGCGAATGGGGCCCCATGTCAATACCATATTAATATATAATAGCCATTACACCAAGATCCATATAACCACCTGCCAGTTTCAGGGAATCTCCTATAATGTCTGTAATGTATCTGGCAAATAACCTGCTATGACCCCAAGCCCCCAACAGTCTCCCATAAATGGGAAATAAGAGTGTCTAATCAAAACAGAGAATTACTTAACTCTACCCCTGGTAGAGTTGGAACCAATAGCTGGAACCAGTGAGTGTCCCTTCTATTTGATGCATGTCAGGTTATAGGCTCTGGGACACCATGGAACAACAAATGTGGAGGCTCAACTGGGACCAGAAATACACTCATAACAATAAGTATCTGTGCCTCCAGAAATGAAAAGTGTAGCCCAAGGAGGGGGCTTCTGGTGCAAATACATATGTATGCACTACTGCCCCTACTGGTCCTGTGTCACCTGGGCCACCTGGAACACGGACACAACTAAACAACTGTTCTCACCAAAGGAATGGCCCTGACTAACTGTCCACATGGTCAATGTAACCCCTTAAACCTCACCATCATTAACCCTGAGTCCTGGAAGACTCAGGGGGTCCAAATGGGCCTCCACATTGACAGTAGAGGAATAGACTCAGGAGCCTACATCTGGCTTAGATAACAGGAACACCCACTCACAAGTAAAGCCTACTCTGTGTTTCACTCCTTCTATGAAGAAATGAAAAAGCCCTTTCCATTCCACAAGCAGCAAAAAAACTCTTTATAAACCTAGCTGAAGTAGTAGGGGCAGCCTTAAATATCTCCTTGTGCTATGTATTTGGAGGTACTAATAGGGGAGACCAATGGCCCTGGGCAACTAGAGAATACAATTACAGCCAACCATATAACAAAATTGGCCTCCTGGCCATCCCCTGAGATAGAATGTGGCCCTTGCAAACTTCTGTCAAAGGAAAATATTGTGCTTCAAGGGCCTGCCTAAACTCCTCTATATCTGTTGGAAATCTAACATGTATGGGGGGAAAACTCCAAAATTACACCACCAATACAACAGAGCCTTGGGGAACATACAATGATTCTGACCTCATTCTCATAAATCGTACTTTCCCCAAATTAATCACAGTGTGGAATCCCACTGCAAAGGGCCCCTTTACTGTCCCAAATGGTCTGTAATGGATTTGTGGAAAAGTTGCATTCTGAGAACTTCCCCAAAACTGGTGTAGTACTTGTATGCTTGGTACAATAAAACCCTACTTCTTCCTCATTCCCTTAGCAGAAGGGAAAGAGCTAAGCCAACCAGTATATCAAAGCATAAGAGAAAAAAAGGCTGTCATTACCTGGGGAGGTGAAGGATGGCCCACTGACCATATCTCTATGCTAAACCAAATCATCTGCTTACAAGCCATGGTGGAAATAATAACTAATGAAACCACCATGCTCTAAACTTACTAGCCCAACAGCAAACTAAACTCAGAAATGCTATCTATTAAAACCATCTTGCCCTAGACTATCTCCTGGCAACTGAAGGGGGAGTTTGCAGAAAATTCAATCTCTCTAATTGCTGCCTTGAACTAGACTGCACTGGAATGGTTATCGATGAAATTACAAACAAAATGATAAAAATTGCTCATGTACCAGTGCAGACCTGGAATGGCTGGAATTTAAGTAATCCCTTTGGAAACTTGCAGGCAACAGGAAACAATTTCAAGCTTCTGGTGGGAATAATTGCCTTCCTCATAAGAGGATGCACCATACTTTCTTGCCTCCTCCCTTTCATCATAAACTAATAAATAGTATAGTAAAAACACAGACAGCCCATCTCATGGCTCTATTTACATACCAGTCAGTCCAGAGAGACTCTGACAATAGTGATGCCAAAGCTTAACAACCTTAAGCAGGCATCAAAGGGGGGAAGTAATATGGCCTGTGCATAAACTCAAACTTATTCTATATCCAAGTATGCCTAGTTCCCTGGAAGTCAATTAAGTGATACAGGCTCTATAGGCTTTGGATATTCAGGGAGGATGCAGACTAAATGTGTTAATTCAAGCTTACCTGGAATGTGGAGGATATGTGTTAATTTAAGGTTACTGCAGGATATGTGTTAATTCAAGCTTACCTGGAATGTGGAGGACATGTGTTAATTCAAGACCTATCTGGTACTCAGGTAAAACAATTAAAACTCAAGGACACTAACAAAGTCCTTTTTGCATAAAACATCATTTGACTCCCCACTCCTACATCCTCTGTATAAAAGGGACTCAAAAATCCTATTTGGGTCTTGGTTTTTATGAGGACAGAAGTCCACTGAGCCTGACTGTCTGTTAATAAATCTTCCTTCTCAGATTCTCACATCCTGGCCTTCAATACTGCATTCACCTGACTTCTCTCTGCCACAAGAGTACTACATTCATTGTAGCTCAAATAAAGAGGCTTTAGAAAAATTTAACCCAAGTCTCATCTAGTACTCCAATAGTCCAACTCCACCTCTGACAAACATGTATTAACTCTTTGCATGCCTCCAGAGATGGAGCCTACTCTAATGTTAGAATTTTAGAAAACTCTTCTTCATGTAGAATTAAAACTCAGTCCTCTCCAAAGTAGTTTCTATGGCTGCTGCAATAAATCGCCACAAACTCAGTGATCTAAAAAAAATACCAATTTTTCCTCTTACAGTTCTGAGGCCTAAATCAAGGTGTGGGCAGACTCTGCTACCTCCAGGGACTCTAAGGAACCATCTATTCCCTGGCCTTTGCCTTCAAGAGCTGCATTCCTTGACGTGTGGGCTCCCTCTTCTGCCTTCTCATCGGTGCCAGTGTCAAATCTTTCTCTTAGGGTATATGCAATTATGTTTAGGGTTCCCTCTCAGGGAAGCCAGAATAAGATCCTCATCGCTAATCACATCTGGGAAGTCATTTTTATCATATAAGGTTCTGAGAATTAGGACAAGGACATCTTTTGTGGGGCCATTATTCAGCTGACCAGTCTCTGGTTTCCACCCCTTTGTTCCACTGTGTCCACATGAAATGATCAGAATATCTCTTTCACCTGCCCACTCTTTCATGGATTAGAATTCCCCAGGCCCATCAACTCCATTTGCAGCTGGAGCCTCCATTTGCATTCATCAGGCACTCTGCTTTTCCTGCCTTTAAAAAGAAACAAGGAGGGATTATCATTTATATTGAGAGAGAGCTTGGGGCAGGCTGGGTTCAGGTGGGAGGAGCATGGGGTGAGGTGGGTGCAGATGGGAGGTGCGTGGGGCAGGGTGGGTCCAAGGAGGAGGTGCATGGGGCAGGCTGGGTACAGGTGAGAGTTGCATGGGGCAGGCTGGGTGCAGGTGGGAGGAGGTGGGTGCAGATGGGAGGTGCATGAGACAGGGTGGGTGCAGATGGGAGGTGCATGGGACAGGGTGGGTGCAGGTAGGAGGTGCATGGGGCAGGCTGGATACAAGTGGGAGGTGCGTGGGGCAGGCTGGGTGCAGATGGGAGGTGCGTGAGGCAAGGTGGGTACAGGTGGGAGGTGTGTGGGGCAGACTGGGTATGGGTGGGAGGAGCATGGGGTGAGGTGGGTGCAGGTGATGGTAGGATCTGGAAATGAGATTTGAGGTCCGACTTTGAAGGGGCACAGGGAGGTGGAGAGAACACTCAGTCAGGTAACAGGGGCAGGTAGATGTCTCTATGCATTGTTTCCGAAGACAGAGCAGGGAGCTCATTAAAACTGTACTGGTATCCCCCTCCCTGCCCCATGTGTGTGTGTCCTCAGTGTCATCACATACTGGGTCCTTCAAGGCAGCCATATGGATTGGGGGATGTGAGCTCACTGCCTGCTGCTCCCCATGGGGCCTGGACTGCCTGTCCTGGCTAAGGAAGAGCCTCTCACCCCCACCCCCTGCTCCCCCAGAGGCTTAGCAGCTGGCTCAGGCCTTGTCCCCTGCCCCCCACCTCTGCTCTTTTTCACAAGTTCTCTGCCTGGATGGCCCTGCTTTCCCACCTCCTGCCTGTGAACCCCTCACCTTCTCTCAGCCCACAGCCCCACAGCATTCCCAAAGGCTTGTTGTTCTCCCTCCTGCTCTATGAATTTTGCTTCTCTGATGCTCTCTGGAGACTAATCTCTTTTGTGTATTTCTTCCTCCCTTCCGCCCTCCCCGCCCCGCCTGCTCTCTGTGGCCTGCCACCTCTCTCTTCTCCCTTTGGCCCCTGGATTTACCTCATTATTTATTTCTTCATTCATGGACTCACCCAACAGATGCTCTTGGCCTTCCTTAGGGACAGTGCTCCCTGGTAGGCCGTGGAGAGACAGCACTGGTCACTAATGAACCCCCCTCAGCTTGGGGCCCAGGTGGTCTTGAGGCTCTCAGCAGAGGACCTCTGTCCAGGGCGAGGTGCCGGAGAATCACCCACCTGCCAGACACACCTGGGCTTGAAGCCAGGCACCCTCGCTCTCCATTTGTAGTCTCACAAGCCCCTTGATCTCTTTGAACTCTTCTTCCTTCAGTTTTGCATGTAGAGGGCTTAGAATACTGTGGGTGCTGAATGAACATAAGCCCCCATGCCTTCCCTTATCTTCCAGTCTGATTGAAGTCAGCGTACAATAAGCAAGTGTCGACATGGTGACAGATGCTGCGTGCAGCATTATTCATAACACGAAGGTGACCTTTATTTTCCAGGATCTTATACTCAAGGGAAATAAGGGATGTATATATAAATTATGCTGTAACCCGAGTATTCTCTCTGCCCACATGTGGTCCAGTCCTTGCATGAAATCACATTCAAAGAAGCCCAGTCCAGCCACCAAATGTCATTATAAATTTTAAAACAGGATTCCAAAGTCCTCTTGTGTCTTTTGAGGAAGTTTGACAGGAATCTAATTCATACTCCTCATCAGCCCTGCCACAAATCTCTTCCCTTGGATTCCTATTCCTTTGGAGTCTGCACCTAATGTACCACCCTCTCCTCCCAGCATCTCCTTTTAGCCTCCACGCCTGTGGCTTTCCCTCTCTATTCCCATGCTCTTCTCCCTTCTCCCGTCCCCCTCTATTCCCATCCTCTTTTCCCTTCTCCCCCCCTCTATCCCCATGCTCTATTCCCTTCTCCCTTCCCCCTCTATTCCCATGCTCTTCTCCCTTCTCCCTTCCCCCTCTATTCCCATGCTCTTCTCCCTTCTCCCTTCCCTCTCTATTCCCATGCTCTTTTCCCTTCTCCCCCCCTCTATCCCCATGCTCTATTCCCTTCTCCCTTCCCCCTCTATTCCCATGCTCTTCTCCCTTCTCCCTTCCCTCTCTAGTCCCATGCTCTTCTCCCTTCTCCCTTCCCTCTCTATTCCCATGCTCTTCTCCCTTCTCCTTTCCCCCTCTATTCCCATGCTCTATTCCCTTCTCCCCCTCCCCCCATTCCCATGCTCTTCTCCCTTCTCCCTTCCCTCTCTATTCCCACGCTCTTATCCCTTCTCCTTCCCCTCTATTCCCATGCTCTTTGGCACCTGAATTGACTGAGTCTCTCTGGCTGAGCTCTCTCTCTTACCTCCTGCTCCTGAGGTTGTAATTTTCTTTATCCCATCTCTTACTCTGCATCAAATATCTTGTAACAGATTTGGCAAATGCTTGCCTTGAATGGAGAGAAACCTTGGAGAACAGAGGTAAACACAGGAACCACATGCATTAGGAAGCCTTGCTGTTAAAATGTTTGTGCAATGCATGTGGTATCATTACTTCTAATAGTTAATAACTCACAAGAATATGTCACTTTTACCTATATTGTCCTTAAAAAGTCAGAAAAACTCCTACAAATTAAGTGTGATATCCGAGGTTGCCCCCTTCATTTACCTCCTCCTACTATTTATGAGAACTTTATTAACACATCCAAACTGTAAGAAAAGACTTTTTTCAGGACTGGAAGAGGATTGTTTTTCTCTCTCTGCCACTGGATGGTGAAGGAGGGAGCATATGGCCTCACCTGCAAAGAGAAGCTACAGGAGGGCAAAATGGACACTGAAAGAAAGACAGAAAATCACAGAGGAAACTGATCCCCATGCCAGGCATGACATTTCCTTGTGACTTCTCTTTCAGAAATGTGCTTATTTTTCAAGTCACTTTAATTCAGAACCTACTGAAATGTTAATAGTGGTTAATATTAAGATTTTGAGGTGATGCAAATTTATCCTCGACAAATGTCTGTATTTTCCACATTTCCAGCAACAAGCATGTGACTTTAAGAACAATAAAATCTGAGAACAAAAATATTATTTAAAAGAAATAAAAACGCAATTTCTATTGACCACTTTAACTTTGGAAGCACAACTGGGGAAGGAAAGCACTGGCGGTTGGTGACTTCATCACTGTTGTTTGGAGGGAGCTGACCTCACTGCTGGCTTTGGAACTCATTCTGGGCTCCTAAAGGAAAGTTCGAGTCTCCACCAAGTAATTCCCTGGAATTCAAGCCATCACAAACAATAGTTTTCTTTGGCGCTGAAGCCTGGAGAGAATCCATTCATCTTAAAATCAAATTAGACCAGAGGGTAAGAAGGCAGGCCCAGCTGAGGGGCCTCGTGGGGTCTGTTTATCCTGAGTTTGAGGAGCAAATGGGCAAGAATTTGTCCTAAAAGAAGAGAAGCCATGAGAGCACATCTATCTGGTTCTAGGACAAAGGCCTTGCTTTGGAGAGGAGCAGAGGTGGGAGTTGAGTTGGGGATCTGTCACCAAGACTGGACCCCTAGCCCAGCCCCAAGTCCTCTTGCTTGAGTGAAGGCTGAGAGGGTTGTCGCCCCAAGACTCTCTGAGCCTCTGGAAGCACGAAGCAGCTGTGCCGCGGGGTTTGGTTGGCACAGCAGAGGGGTGGCAGGATTCCCTGTCCTTGAGCTGCTGCACCTAGCACCTTTGTTGGGCACCGTGGGTGCCTAAGTCGCCAGGTGCCAGCATCCTCTACCAGGCCAGCGGCAGGTCCAAGTGCCAGGAAGCCAAAACCACAGCAAGAAAAGCAAGAAAGCCCGTGCCTGTAAGCTGGCAGGGAAACCTCCACCCTTAGACTCCCAGGAATGGTTGGAAACGCCTGTGCAGGGCCGAGTTGGAAACTCTTCACTTAGTGACCTTTTCTTTTCTTCTCTTCAGCCAGATAATTCCCAGGTTAAAAAGAAAAGTTTTGGTAATGGAGGGTGATGATGGTAGCATAACCTTGAAATGTAATTAACAGCACTGAATTATATATTTGAATGTAGCTAAAAAGGGACATTTTAGCTTGTGTATATGTTACTAGAATAAAAGCTAAAAAGAATGAAAACAAAACGTAGGACAGTACAGCACAGTGAACCCTAACATAACCTATAGTACAACTCTTTTAACATTCATCAGTGTAGCAAATGTACCAAATTAATACAAGGTGTTACTAATGAGGGGGTATATGGGAACTCTGTATTTTCTGCATGTTTTTTTTCTGTAAACCTACAACTTACTTCTCCAATTTAAAGAAAAAGTAATGTCTCAGATTGAAAATTTAAAGCCACACTATGCAGTTTAATAGTGACATTAGGCACTATTCATTGCATTAAAAAAAAAATCTTTAGATGCCTATTTTGTGAGAGAAACTGATCCTCCCACCCAGGTAAGCGGTCCATCACCAGCTCCTGCTTTCTTTGGGCAAAGGGAAGAAAATAAGATCCAGCTGCTGGCAGTACCTTTCCCTTAAATAGCAAGTGACACAAGCAGGACTAATCAGAATATACTTATGAAATATGATACACAGATGCTGGGAAATGGTCTTTTTCTCTGGGACCACATGCCATGGAAATACTGGTGTGGGATGTGTAGAAGGCAGCTTTTCTGCTCCTATTTCAGAGAACCTACTTGAGAATGAAACCAACACAGTTTCACAGGTGAAATGCTGCCAGAGAAAGAGGTGGATGACGTTAGCTGCGCCCTGCACCTGCTCTGCAGCCAGCTGCTTCCACCTGTGATTTCCCTGTTCTTGAAGCCTGAATGCCCTCCTCTTCCCTCCCTTTCTCCCCTCCTCCCTCCTCTTTCTTTCCCTCTGTCCTTTTTTCCCTCGCTTCTTTCTCCCGCTCCCTTTCTTCTTTCTTGCTCTCTCTCTAGCCACCCCCCGCCTCCCCCAGTTTCTTACCATGATAGAGCTAGTGAAGCTGAGAAATATGCTGTCCTCTTGTGCATTGCCTATAGCGTCTGGGGGCAGGGGCCAGTTTAGCCTTGACTTATGACTTACCCCAGCCCCCAAATGGAGCCATTTAGCAGAGAAATACAGGAATGGAGAGAGCTTTGAGGTCAAGGGTGTATCCAGATTCATGAACTCTGACTCAAAGAGCTTTGGTCTTTGGTTACCAGCCAGAGGAGTTTCCAGAGATCTAATTAACTAACACATGACTGAGATTTTAGGGGAGTTGTAGGGCAATAGACTGTTCAGGCCTGGCACAAACCGGTCTGTGGTTGCAAAATTTCTAGGCCTCTGGGACAGGGTGTGGACTGATGAGCGATTGTGACTGCAGGGAGCAGGGTACAAAAGAAAACTTCCCACAGAACCAGAACAGAATGAGCCTGGTTATGGACCAGGAGACACGGAAACACTGGCCAAAGCCCTTGCTTCTTACTACATCACCCGACAAGATCGCTTGGCTGGTAAATGTCATTCAACTTCTCTCCCTTTCTACAAAGCTGGAGACATCCCTGAGGACATTCTTGTCCTGGTTCCCCTCCACTGCTATGTACCAGGTGTGTTGAGAGGGCTTAAAATTATTGCTAAGTTCATAGTTTGAAAGACTATGAGAAAATACTCCTGGAGAGAATTAAGAGGAAATCAGTCAGAAAAACTGGGTTTGCGAATGGATGCAGTAACCAAAAGTAATTGTTTTTCTTTGTCTCTCTTTGTGGAAGAAGGAGGTACATTTTAACTGGCATATGGGAAAGTTATTTTTTTGAAAGAAAGGGCTATTTCTAGAACTGGTGAAAATGGGGTTATCAGGTATGTACAGGATAGCTGAGGGATGAGACATCGGGAGAGCACTTCCATTTTCTTTTGGTGCACAAAGCCTCCTCCCACCCCATGTATCACACTGAGGTCATTGATCACAGAGCCCCACACCTTAGTTACAAGCTATTTCAGTTACTTATTGCTGTGTAAGTAACAGAGGACCCCAAAACCTAGTGACTTAAAGGAACAGCAATTTATGATGTTGCATCCTTCACGGATTGGCTGGACTCAGCTTGGCCATCCTACTGCTCTGTGAGGGCATGGGGCTGCGCTCAGCTGCAGCCCACTGGGAGCACAGATATTCCAGGCGGCTGCAAGGGGCTAAGCTCCGTGGCCTCCTAAGACCTAATCCCAAAAGTCACACAGTGTCACTGCCACCACTTTCTACTTGCTGATACACATCCCCAGACCAGGTCAGATTCAAGGAGTGAGGAAATCAACTCCCCCTCTTATGGGAGGAGCAGTATGCTTGTACGGGGATGGGAGAAGTGTTGGTAGACCTTTTTGCTGATGATCTACTACTGCTTGCTCCCCGGCTACAAATTTCCATGTGTTTCCTATGTGCCAAATATTCTTATGTCCTCTTAAGATCCCTAAAGTCTCATCCAACCATCAGGCTGAGGTTCCAGGTCCAGAAGCTCATCATTCTGATAAGGCCCAGATGCAGATAAACTCCTTAGATGTGGTCCTTGGATGCAGCTCCTCTGGTGCAATTCCTACTGATTCAGACCTGTGAACTCAACAGACAACTTATCTGCTACCCACATACAACATCTGATGGTAAGACAGCACCAGAATGATTGCAAGTGACATGTCTGCAAAGAAAGAGGAAAGAAGAAAGAATGGGAAGCACATAGCAAACTCTGCAATTCTAAAATTTAGTTGAGCACATAAAACCAGTGCCCAAATTTGGTAGCTTGAAACAACAGCCAACAATTTATTATTTGCTTCTGATTCTGTGGATTGGCTGGGTTCACCTGGGTGGTTCTGCTCCATGCAGTGTTGGCTGGTGTCACTTGTCACTCGTACAGCTGCAGGGCTCACTTTGTGGGTATTCGATCAATTCATGGATGTTCAGTGACACAGGACTTGGTGCTTCAAAGGCCCTTGTGCTTGACGTTTAATGCTCTAGTGGTTCCCATCTTGAAATTCCGAAGTTTTCTTTGAATTTGTGTTTTGCAAGTAGAGTCCAATGGGACAATTGCACAGCGTGCTGGAGCCTAGGTCCCACTTCCACGACCTACCCCAATCCCTGGTAGGGTTTTCAATCTCCCCCTCCCCTCACATTGGTGCCCTGGGTCCCACCCTGCATTCCCCTCCCCACCTTTGTCTCATAACTGCTGTCACCTTCCCTGGGGTGAGGTCCAGGTCAGACCAACAAGGGGGAGCCCCTGTTCTGCCATCATCCTGTGCCCTGGGGGAGGGGGACGCTGGGTGTAGGCATGGGGTGGATGGAGGTTCACCACCCATGCTCCATGGTGTGCTGGTGCAGGGCACAGGTGGTACCATCCTGCCCTGGGCTGGCAGCACCTTTAGAGGGCAATTCGGCAAGGTGAGCCTCAGGCTTGTTCCTGATGCAGGTACCTAGCACATCCTGGCATGGGGATTGCAATATGCTGAGGGACCAGGTGGCCTCCATGGAAGGAGAAATGTCTAACTCAACTTCCCCAACTTGACCTGGACATGGGACATGGGGTATCAGTCCAATGGCTTGTGAGAGGGGGAGCTCAGCAGCCATTGTTCCCTGAGCATCCTGGGGGGGCGCTCCCTTGGATCTGTGCTGTCCTGGGAGGCCCACCTTCCCTGCGCCCAACCCTCCAAACACAAGCCACCAAATATGAAGTATATAATTCTGGTGATTCCACACCCAAGTTAAATGCTCTGATATTAGGATTTAAAACTAGAATCGCACAATATAAAGATGAATGGTACAATTTATGCTCATCATTTAGCATTTTTATTTTTCTTTACCCAGAACAACTTCAAATAGCAAATAAAAAACACCACAAAGAGTTGAGAGAGACCCCATGGGCAAAAGGAAAAAGCTTTATATTTTGGTGCCTTTAATAGTCTTTCTCTCCTGCTCTTTGAACAAGGGGCTGCACATTTTCATTTTGTACCAGGCCTCACATGTTATGTAGCTGGCTCTGGGTGGCTGCAGTTAGCTGGAAGCTTGGCTGGTGCTGGAACAGCTAAGATGGCTTCATTACCGTACGAAGGAGGCTGGGATGGCTGGAGCTCCCTCTGTGGTCTCTCTTCATTCAGCTTCTTTACCTGGTGGCTAGGTCCCAAGAGGGTGAAAAATGGAAGCTATGAGAGTCCTCCAGGCCTAGGCCAAGAAGTCATACATGATGACTTCCACTCCATTCTATTGGCCAAACTCAGTTGCAGGGGCAGCCCAGTTTCAAGAAAGGGTGCACAGGCTCACTTCTTGGTGGGAGAAGTGGCACATGAATCCAGGGATGGCAGGAATTATGGTCACCATATTGCAAACAAGGAACCACAGGAGGTCAGGCCTGTGGCTGAGGCTGGGCTAATTACCATGCCCCCCGCCTCTGGAAGCAGGCAGAGAAGCACCCCCAGGGGACATGTGACTCAGGCGAGGCTTGTCAGAGTCCTTATGTAGGATGTTGTTTATGGTTTCTGGGGAGAGAGGCTCTCACTGTCTTTTACATGGCAGTTGGATGGATTTAGGCTTGGGATGCTCAGGAGCAGTCTTTCCTGCTGTGTAGAAAGAGCTCACTCCTGGGCGGATCCATCTCATTACAAAAAGCCGCCAGGGAGACAAGGCCTTGCAGCTATCTTGGGAGCATCTGGATGCACGTTTGCTTATAACAGGTATGAACCTTAATTTCCAATGAGTGAGTCAATATTCCTTTTATGCTTTAGCTACCTTGCATCTGGCCTCTTTCACTTGAAAGCCCCCAAATATTTAGTACTTGTTTTAGTCTGCACAGCTGCTGAAAGCAATATACCAGAAATGGGTTGGCTTTTACAAGGGGGATTATTAGCTTACGAGCTTACCATTCTGAGGCAGAGAAAACTCTCCAAATCAAGGCATCATCAGGTGATTTGTTCTCCCCAAGCACCGGCTGCTGGCAATCCTGGACTCCTCTGTCATATGGCAAGGCACATGGCAGCATCTGCTGGTTTCTCCCTTCTCTTCCGGGTTTTGTTGCTTTCAGCCTCTGGTTTCAGTGGCTCTCTCTCTCCTCTCTCTGTTTTCATCCCATTTATAAAAGATTCCAGCAAGAGAATGAAGACACATCCTGACCTTGCTTTAACTGAAGTAACTGAATCAAAAGGTCCCACCCACAATAGCTTCATCCCCATAGGAATGGATGAGCTTGAAGAGCATGATTTTCTGGAGTACATACAGTCTCCAACTACCACAGTAATACCATCAGGCAGGTAGGCACATTATTGTACACCATTCATTCATGGTAACAACCTATCCAGGCGTGTGGACCAAAAACTTAGGAAGTGTTACTGCTTCTTCCCATTCTCTCAAACCCAAAATCCAATCCATCAACGAATCTCTTTGACTCCATGTCTAACCGAAGCCCCAACTCACCTACTTCTGACCATCCTCTACCCATACTTTACACCAACATCATCTTTCTGCATGGATTACTACCATAGAACACTCACAGATCCTCCAGGTCCTGCTCCTATTTCCCTACAATAAATATGCACACAGCAGAGTGATTTTCAAAATAAGCTAGATCACAACATTCTGTTAATCAGGATGCTTCTGTGGCTTTCCATTGTTTTGCACTAACATTCATGCAGCTTAAACTCTCAGTTTTCCAGGCCTAGACTCCTGTCTCTACCTCCAGGCTCTCCTTGCACCCATCTCAGCATCCAGTTCTGCATCCAAGCCACATGGTTTTGTTGTTCCTTGAACACTCCTGAATTTCATGTTTGCCCATCTCTCCGCCTCGCCTCACACCCACAATTTCCAGACGACTGGTACTGTGGACCATTCAGAGACCATATTACCTTTTCAGAGAGGCCTGCCCAGAAGCCCCTAGACTCATCTAAGGGGGCTTTTCCCCATCTGCTCTCTATCCTGTTGATCTGTGGTAGCCCTAACACTCGGTGAAATTATTTTATGTATGTTTGTATTAATATGTATTTGGATTTGTTTGCTTATCACCTGCATTCTGCTTTTAAAATATAAGTTCTATGAGGACAGAAACTATCTCCAGTTGTCTAGAAACATGACAAAATTAATAACAGCAAATAAAAACCAGTCAACCAATCAAATCCATGTACATGATCCCATTTTACAGATGAGAAAACTAAGGCTCAGAGGGGCTAGATGATTCCCCTAAGATCACGTGTTTAGGTGAAGCTAGTGTTGTGCTAAGCTTTTCCTGCCTCCTGAACCCAATCATTTGCAGCCTTAGCATGCCCACCCTGTATAAAAATGATTTAGTCAGGGATTGCTGTAAGGGTTCTTTGGATCAGGTACCTTTCCCAGTGCGGCCCTGAGGCCATGGGACAATCAAAGGGTATCTTAGTTCCTCCCCATTTTATTCTTCCTTCTGAAAATAGACTAACTAACCCCCAGGCCTGCTGTAGATGGGAAAGTGGATATCTCTTTTTCCAGGGGAGCACAAAGGTGTTTTTCCTGAACATGGTGGAAAGATTGGGGTGCTGGGCTGATATCAGGAGGTGTCTTTTCTCATTAGGTAGGTCACTTCCTTCTCTCCTTTGGGAAGGGAAGGAGTGTGGTGTGGTGGAGACAGGGACTCCACTTGAAAGCTTGGAGGAATCCACCTAGTTTGTCCCAAGATGCTCTTTCCTTCCATTTTTTGGTGACTCATCCCCTCTCTTCGTTGGGATTTCTGCTTTAATGACACTACCCACCATTAGTACATCAATAGTTCCCCATTTCACTTTCTGTGTCCTGAACCTGCTCTATTTGTCCTCAATGCACTAATCACTACCTATCAAATTATCTATTTATTTTTTCTCTTTATTTCTTAAAAATTAATTAATTAATTTATTTTTAATGTTACATTAAAAAAATATGAGGTCCCCATAAACCCCCCTCACCCTACTCCTCCCATAATCACAACCTCCTCCATCATCATGGGACAGTCATTGCACTTGGTGAATACATCTCTGAGCACTGCTGCACCACATGGTCAATGGTCCACATTACAGTTTACACTCTCCCCCAGTGCACCCAGTGGGCCATGGGAGGACATACAATGTCCAGAACTGTCCCTGCAGTACCGCTCAGAACAACTCCAAGTCCTGAAAATGCTCCCACATCACATCTCTTCTTCCCATTCCCACCCTCAGCAGCTACCATGACCAATTTCTCCATCTCAGTGCTACTAATCACATTACTAATCACATTAGTTCCAGAATAGAGTATCAGTAAGTCTACTCTAATCTATACTCTATTCCTCCATTCTGTGGACCCTGGGATGGTTACGTCCACTCCACATCTGTATCGAGAGGGTGCTTTGATTCCACTTGGATGATGGATGCAATTCTGCTGTTTGCAATTGTAGGCATTCTTGGCTCCCTGGTATGGTGGTTGACCTTCTTCACCTCCCTGTTGGCTGGCTGGGGTAAGTCCAGTAAACCAGAGGGTGTGCATCTTACACAACTATGTAAACTCTAAGCATCAGGGACTCTATCTTGTTTGCCCAGAGCCTAGAATGATGACATAGTGTAGTCAGACATAGTGTGGAAATTAATTATGTGTTTGCTGACTGAGCGGTCTAAATAAATCAATGAGTTCTTTCAAGTATGGATTTGGAGCATATTAAAGATAACAATCACTGCCCTGAAAATAATAAGAAGGGACTGCCATTTCCTGATCCCCTACGATGTCTAAGGCCCTTTTCCCATAAGTAGCTCATCCACCTCCCGAGCTTTGTGGTCTGAAAGCTGTAATCACACCCATTGTTCTGATGAGGAAGCTCAAAGGGTAAGATATCTGCTCACACAGCTGGAAAATGGTAAAGCCAGGATTTCAGTTCAGTCCTGTTTGGCTCTTTCAGCTGAAGAATGTTAAACAAGATAAGGTTTGTGGGGAGACAATATTAATTATAATACTGAAAGAGAATTGCAGTGAAGTAAAAGCACAGAAAAATGTCGTGCTTTGTCCTGCCCTATTCTTGAGTAAGCTTCTGGCATTGTCCCTTCAAAGCAGAATGAATTTTTATAGCTCTGTATCATCAGATTTTTTTTACACAATGATTTTTTTCTATGTCCTTTTGATTGTCCCACTATTTTCTTTGTAATACCACTGTTATTTCTAGATCCTTAATGGAATGAATTCCCCTGGTATGAAATATTTCTTTAACTTGGAATTTTAATTATGTAATGTGAGGGCTGAACTGATTAAGCTGTAAATTTTGGCATATCAATGATAGAACTTTGATGAAGTTACTTTTAGGGCCCTCTTACCCTGCCCTGTGTAAGCGGGCCACTCTATTAGGAGAACAGCCGTCCTTCTGTTGGCTGAATAGAATCCCTTAATATGGATGTACTCTAGCTTATTTATGCATTCATCTCTTGAAGGATATCTTGGTTGCTTCCAGTTTTTGTCTACTATGAATTAAGCTATTTTTAACATTTATGTGCTGATTTTTATATGGCTTATGTTTTCAATAGTTGAGTAAATACCTAGAATCGTATGGAAATTACTGTTATCATAGGGTAAGTCCGTGCTTAAATTCATAAGAATCTGCCCAACCTGTCTTTCAAAGTGGCCGTGTCATCTTGCAGGTTGAACATCAGTGATGAGAGTTCCTGTTGCTCAACATCCTAACCAGCCACTTGATTTTCTTTCTTTTTAAAATTTTAGCCATTCTCATAGATGTGTAGTGATATCTTGTTTCAATTTCATTTCCTTAATGACACATGATGAAATACTTTCATTTACTTATTTGTCTTCTGCCTATCTTCTTTGGCGAGGTGTCTGTTGGGATCGTTTGCCCATTTTTTAATTGAGTTGTTTTTTTATTGCTATAAGCCCTTTGTCAGATATGTGGTTTTTTTGTTTTGTTTTGTTTTGTTTTCTGCAGTCTTCCTTTTATTTTTTTTTCATTTTTAAAAAATATTACATTCAAAAAATATGAGGTCCCATTCAACCCCACTGCCCCCACCCCACCACTCCCCCCACAGCAACATTCTCCCATCATCATGACACATCCATTGCATTTGGTAAGTATATCTCTGGGCATCGCTGCACCTCATGGTCAATGGTCCACATCATAGCCCATACTCTCCCACGTTCCATCCAGCAGGCCCTAGGAGGATCTACAATGTCCGGTAATTGTCCCTGAAGCACCACCCAGGACAACTCCAAGTACCGAAAACGCCTCCACATCTCATCTCTTCCTCCCATTCCCCGCACCCAGCAGCCACCATGGCCACTTTTCCCACACCAATGCCACATTTTCTCTGTGGACCTTGGATTGGTTGTGTCCATTGCACATCTATGTCAAGAGGAGGCTTAGATTCCACATGGATACTGGATGCAATCCTCCTGCTTTCAGTTGTAGGCACTCTAGGCTCCATGGTGTGGTGGTTGACATTCTTCAACTCCATGTTAGCTGAGTACCTATGCCTTTGTTTTTCATTCTCTTAACAGTACCTTCCACAGAGAAAAGGTTTTTAAGTTTAATAAAGTCCAACAACATTTTTTTCTTTCATTGTCAGGCTTTTTGTGTTGTATGTAAAAACATCACTAAACCCAAGGTCATGAAGAGTTTTTCCTATGGCTTTTTTCTAGAAGTCCTTTTGCACTTGACATTTGAGTCTATGCTCTATTTTCAGTTAATTAGAAGTTTTATTTTTTAAGCTTTTACATTTTGATCTGCAAATCTCAATGATTTTTATGTAGGGGACAAAATGGGGTCAAAATTCATTTTTATCCATATGAATTTCATTTGACAGCACTATTTGTTGAAATGGCTTTCCATTACTCAGTACTCTGCACTGTCACCTTTGTCATCAGTGAAGTGTCCTTATTTGACTGAGTCTATTTCTGTACGTCATTCTTCCACTTTGGTATATTTGTCTGTCCTTGCACCAAGGCCACACTGTCTTAATTAATGTAGCTTTATAAGAAAACTTTATGTCAGGTAGTGAAAATCCTCCAGTTTTGTTCTATTTCTTTAAGCTAATTTTTGGCTCTTTGCATTTCCATAGAAATTTGAGAATCAGCTTGAAATTTCCATAAAGAAATTTGGAATTCTGGTTTGGGTAGGATCAAATCTACAGCTCAATTGTGGATAACACAATATTGTCTTTTGAATCATGAATATGATACATCCCTCTATTCATTCAGGTCAGCCTTAATCCCGCTCAATGACAATGATGTTTCGTAGCATTGTATGTACAAGTCTTGTCTATCTTTAGTTAGATTTATTTCTATGCATTTGAACTTTTTGTTGTTACTGTACATGGTCTCTTTAAAATTTAATTTCTGATTGCTTATTGCTAGAAATGGAATTGACCTCTTTGAAAATACTGATTTGTATACAGTGGTTAATTCTAGTAGTTCTCTGCATTTCTTACTTTGGTACCGGGTCAGGTCTTTCCTGTTTGCCTTCCTGATATATTCTATCTCTCCCCACCCTGATCTGAGTGCTAAGAGGCTGCCCTATAACAACAGTAGCATCAAAGGGTCCAGCGCCCTTGGATTCCTTCTGAGGTTGGCCAATGGGAATCCCATGGGAGATGGGTGTAGGGAAGGTAGGAGAGTGTGGCCAGGGCATTTATCCCTCTGATTCTGTCCCTATGAGATTGTCTGTTGCTGCCCGTGTCTCTCAAGAGAAGGTCATGGCTCATCTGAAAACAGCTGATTCTATAGGGATCACTTCCTGGTTTCCTAAAGCTCTTCATCCCTGTGTTGCTTGGGGCCTACCAGTGATGAAAACGCCAGTGCTGCCGGCCATGGGCTCCTTTACTAATAATAGCTAACATCAAATGTCCTCACTTAAGCAGCTCTGTGTCTTCGAATACCCTTCCCCCAAACCAGTTGAGCTAGTTTTCTATTAATTTAATCTTAGTTTACTCTGTGTACTTAGTAGCCTGAAGGATGTTAACCAAACCTTCTCAGCTCTACTTACAGACATAAAATAATGTTTCAAAGCAAAACCAGACAGAATGACATCAAGAACACCCTATGGCTCAGGAAATCAGGAACTTGCTCCCTGAAAAACGCCTGAAAAGGGAGTCAGGGAGACCTTACTCCTGCACTACAATATCTAAACTGTGGTTAATTAGCCACTGAAACCAAGGGCAAGTGTGATGGACTTGAGGCAGTGCGTGACTGAGAAATTGCACGCACCCTCCTTGCAAAACCCCTAGAAGATCTATCATCACCACTTGCTCTTTTTACTTGTTTTTCTTCTCCCCTTTTGCCTATTAAAACCTCTAGCTCACATTCTCACTTTGAACTGGTTTGGGGGAGGTTCTCCCAGTTTCTTGCTTGTGCATTCACAATAAACCACCTTCTCACTAAAAGTCAGGTTTCTCCTTTCTGGCACCAAATCAGGTGGGCCCTTCTACTAAAAGTAGCCATACTTATGGTAACACTAACCCTGTCCTTAAATCCTACCTACAATTTTGTGATAGTCCTCTTATAAACAAACTCTTCTTGAATTATCCTTTCCAAAAATGGTATCATAAGAGAGAGACCTTGGCATTGGTTCCTGCCTCTGAAGAAGTGAGCACTGAGCAATGGCAGAACCAGGTCAGCCCAGGAGAATGGAAACCAACACCTTCAAGGGTAACCTCCATCCATGCTACTGTGGACCCTTGTCCATAAGCCATCTGAGCAAGCATTTGTCTTGTTGGGATATTGATGGGAGGGGGTGGGAGTCACCCTAGTCACTTGGAATAAAGACTTCTTCTGCAGAAAGTCACATTGGTGAATAATTTCAAGAAAGGCAATTCAGTTCCTTTTTTGGTTTTGATCGCAAGCAAGTCACAGACTTGATTAGGTTAAGCAAAAAGTAATTTATTGGAGGGATATGAGGCAGCTCACATAATCAAAGGGAATGTGAAAGATCCGGGGCCTCAGAAGGCACCAGGACATGGGACGGAAGCTAGAGTGACTATATTAGTCAGCCAAAGGGGTACTGCTGCAAAATACCAGAAATTGGTTGGTTTTTATAAAGGGCATTTATTTGGGGTAGGAGCTTACAGATAACAGACCATAAAGCATAAGTTACTTCCCTCACCAAAGTCTGTTTTCATGTGTTGGAGCAAGATGGTTGCCGATGGCTGTGAGGATTCAGGCTTCGTGGATTCCTCCCTTCCAGGGTCTTGCTCCTCTCTGGGTTCCAGGTTCCTTTCTTCCTGGGGCTTGCTTCTCTTTGCTCTTATTTGAGCTTATTTCCCAGGGCTCCAGCTTAAGGCTTCAGCATCAAACTCTAACATCAGAAACCCTTAACTCTGTTCTTTGCCATGCATTTTATCTTTGAGTCCCCACCCACCAATGGACTAATCATAACTCAATCATGCCCAGGTATAGATCAGATGACAAACATAATCCAGTATCTATTTTTGGAATTCATAACCATGTCAAATGCTACAGTGACCATAGAATTTATCATTCCAAATAATGGTCACGTTGGGATACTAGGCATAAGCCAGAACAGGTGGTCACAGAGGAATGGTCTCTTTTATCTTTTCCAGTAGGAAGCATCAGCCCCACCTCTTTCTCATCCTTTGGCCTCTTCACTCAAATTTTAAACCCAGGGGAGTGGAGACAACTTGCTGAGCTTGGGTCACATGTCCACACCTGAGCCAGAGGAAGATAGGAAAACTTGATTGATGGTCTCACTGAGACCTCCAAAGCATAGAAAGAGCCCACCTTACACGAGAAGGAAGTAAAAAAAAACTCCTAGCAGATTTTTTAAAATTACTGAGTCAGCAAAATAAGGACTATCTACTGCCCCTAAGGAGACATGGAGGGAATAATCGAGTCCCAAATGACCTGTTTTCCTGTAAAGATATGAGATCATAGAAATTCCTCCTCTGCAGTGTCATACAGTGAAAAGAGCATGCTTATTTGGAGGCAGGAGACCCAGGTTGCTGCTCAATTCCATCATTTCTCAGCTGATGCAACCTGACGCAAAACACTTAACCTCTTCAAGACTCTGTTACTGCACCTCTGACGTGGGGATCAAATGCCTGGCAGGAGTGCATTTATTCCAAGCGCTAAACCAAAGAAGGCAAGCAAGTGCCTACTGGGGTCCGTTACGCTGCAGATTCTCAGTAACTCGCAGCCCTCCCCCAACCTGATCCTATTCTTTTCTAAAAAACAAGTCAATTTTCTTGCAATGAGAAGACAGTCCTTGGAGCTGTACAAATCTGGATTTGATTTCTGATGCTGCCACTTACTAGCTATGTGACCTTGGACAAGTTTTGTGACTACCCCAAGTCTTGACTTCCTTAAAATGGAGAAAAATATATCCATGGTGTTTTGTGAGGCAGGAATGCGATGCAAGCTTTGTGAAAGCCAGATGCCTTCTCCAGCACCAGTCGGTGTTCAATAAACACAGTAAAACTGGTGTGCTCTTTTCCTGGCTTATGAGAGTTGCACAGTGCTTCTGATTGAAACAAGAACCCCTGCAGCAAGAGAAAATGTTCTCAAACCACAGAGAAAATAAGCCATTTGTCAGACAGTTTAAGAGATAAGAAGGCATGACTAATTTCTAGGGCTTTCTTCCAGGTAGCTCAACATACTCTGGTGGTTTCTGAAAAGTCTGCCAATCTCAACTACCAGCCGAATCCTGCATTTGGACAGTAAAATCCCTTGTTATCCAGGTGAAACTCCAGAATCCACTGGCCTTATTCTTCCCTCCAGCTACCCTTGTGGCTGGGGAGTGTGGTGGAATGATAACAAACTTTGAAAGCTAAAGTGAGAGGCTAGTGGTCTGGGCTTTATTTTCTTACCTATTACTTTGTATTTGACTTCAGGAAATCACATTCCACCTCTAGCCTCATCTAGTTCTTTCACCTATGAAATAAAATGGGCCTTTGGGCCATTGGTGAGTACCATGCACAAGTGACAGCCCCCTTCCTGCCCCCAGCCCATGGCACCCCTCACGAGTGCCTCAGGATGCATTTTCCTGCTGAGCCCCGAGTGGCTTCAGCAGCCTTTGCTGGGCAACCATTACAAATCATTCAACACTAGTTCTTGAAATAAATCATGTTTATCATAATGATGATTACAGCTAAGGCTATCTGAGTGCTTACGTGAGTATTATAGAACTTTACAACAGCACTGTCACTCAGGCGGCGGTCCTATCCCCATTTTGCAGATGGGGAAACAATAGGACCAAGCAATGGAGGGAAGGGGAGCCCTCCTTCTGCTCTCTTCTTAGCTTTGACTGGGAGTCAAGAGGAGGCAGACCCTGCCAATGCCGCTGCCTTCTAGGGTCCTGGGAAGGTGCCTCTGCCCCAGCCCTCTTTTCAGTGCCATGCACACTGTCTACTAGCAAGGGAAGTGTTGGGATCCTTGAGCAGAGTGATAGGTAGGTGATTTTCCTGGTGTGGAGCCCTGTGCACAGGGCCCTGGTGCACATGCCCTGTGCTCCTCTCTCAAGCAATCTGGTCTTAGATTTGGAGCAGAGCCCAGGAGCACCCGGGGGCCCCCAGCCCCCTCCCCAAAGTTCCCTCTGTGACAGTCAGTCAGATGGCAGTGGGGGGGGGAGAGAGAGGAGGTGGGGGGCCCAGCAGCCCTACACCAAGCCTTTAAGCCATATTATCCAATCAAGCTTTTAATGGTGAACCTGCTATGGAGGAAGAGTGGGCAGCTGCCTGAAACTGACACTCAATCCACATTTGAATCATGACACTTATGCAAGAACTCACCTTCTAGGCCTGATGGGAGGGCTGAATATTCCACTTGAACCCTTAACTCCGAGCTCCCTCATTGTTCTGACATCTGTGATCCCATTGTCCATTTTTTGAGCTTCCTGCCCAAGTGAGGAAAGGCTCTGTGCAGGACAAAGATGAGGTGATGATCCGGCAGTATTGCCATTGCCCCTCATTTCAGTCCTGCTACTCAGTTAATGTCAGCTTGTCCTGACTTTGCCTCTCTGTCCCCATCCTCTTAATCTCAGGATAGTGTCATCTTTTATGGTGCCTCCAAAGACCAGGAAAGAAACAGAGTAAGGAAGCAGGACATAGGAATCCCTGGACCTCCCTGGGACACATGATCAAGGATCTCCTTTTATCTCTGGTGCTGGGTTTGGGGTTGAGAAGGATGCAGTGGGGTCTTGTGGCAAGGAGAAAGTGGGCTAGAAGTCAGGGCACTGGCCCAAAAGACAGGTCTGAGCAGCCAGGAGCCATGTGCATGATGGGGACCCTGTCAGGGGCCACTGAGGAAGACACATGCCAGGGGTTGGGGCCGGCTGCTGGCCAGTGGTACCTGGGACTCACCTGGGGAATCCTAGTTACCAACTCCCAGTCTTCACCCATCCTGGTTCTCAGGCTTCTGGACTGAGCCAGGCCAAGGATTTAGGTAGTAAAAATATCAGGATATAGAACTGGGGTAGGACCACAATGACATAGGCAACCAAGAGGGCTGTCCACTCACTTCCTGGATTTGCTCAGAAACTTGCCCTCTCCTGGGCCTGTCAAGTTTGAAAACAGGCGGCACTAATGGAGGCCACTGCAGGACTTTACCTTTCTCCCTGTCCAAGGTCATTGTGCTGGATTTGTTCCATTTGTCTGGATAACTTTGGACTCTGAATTTTTAAAAAATTTTTATTGTCTTTTTTTTTTTTTAAAGATACATAGATAACACAAAATGTTACATTAAGAGGTTCCCATTTACCCCACACCCCACCCCCTTTCCTCCCACATCAACAACCTCTTTCATTAGTGTGGTACAGTCATGGCATTTGATGAATACATTTTGGAGCACTGCTACACAGCATGGATTATAGTTTACATTGTCGTTACACTCGCCCCCAGTCCATTCAGTGGGTTATAGCAGGATATATAATGCACTGCATCTGTCCCTGCACTATCATTCAGGACAACTCCAGGTCCCCAAAATGCCTCCATATCACATCTCTTCTTCCTTCTCCCTGCCCTTAGCAACTCCAGTGGCCACGGTCTCCACACTGACGATATAGTTTCTTCCCTTGCTAGAGTCACAATAATTCTATAGTAGAAGACCAGTGAGTCCACTCTAATCCATATTTTATTCTTCCATCCTGAGGACCCTGGGATGGTGATTGGACTTTGACTTTTAAAACAGCATTTGGGTCATGTCTTCTCCTAAGTTCCCCTGCAAAAGCCTTGCCTTTTAACATGGCTAAGGCAGCACAATGGGCCTTTCATGATAGAAAATATGAAGCAAGAATGGCAACCTCTTCAAAGAAAGGGAATTTTCTAGCATTCCAATTTCTAGTTTTCAGAGGACACTCCACTAACTCATGGGATGATAATGCATTCAAAGAGATATGGAGAAATTCTTCTCTTCGTTTTCTGATTGATCTTTCCAAACGTGTCAAGTCTGGTGAGTTGCTTCCTGGCTGTCTATGACCTCCAGAATGATGTCCAACCCCTTACCTGGGCAAAAAAAGGTCATCATTTCACCCCAGGCCACCTCTCCAGTCTTATCCAAGCTTTTCTATTCTGTTCATCCTCCCCAGACTTTAGGCATACTAGAGTCATGTGTATTTGGTGGATCTGTTAGATCCTTTCAGAACTCTGTACCTTTGCCTATTCTTTAATTCTACATCGATTTTTTGGGTGTCTGAGATACACCATGCTGTGTTCTTGGCTCAGGGGATAGAGAACAGTACAACCGAAGTTGTTAACTCTCTGTGTCTTATTTTCCAAAGGCAACCAGACAATAAATGAACAAGAACTCAATAACACAATGTCAGTGATAAATGCTCTGAGGAAAACTACTGTCAAATAAAGGAGAGAAAGCAATGGAGATTCCTGTTCTAAAGAGTAAGGCAAGAATCACTGAGGAGCGGACATTCGTGCAGAGACCCAAATTAAAGGAGGGAGCAAGGCATTCCCAGGCTGGGGTAACCGTGGGACATACTGGCAAACAAGATCAAGATATTTCAAGACCTTATTTATACCCAGCGCTTTCATCCAGGTATAAACTCTCACCATCTTGGTTTTTTCTCTGCTCTCTTCAGTTTGTTAAAGTTTTACCCTAAAGCAAGAAGAAAAAAAAAAAAAAAGAAAAGAAAAATACTTCTTGGGTGGCCCATACTGCACATTCACTTTACATATTCATATTTGTCTCTTTCCTGGGTTTGTACTTCTCTGTATTTCTTGTGATCCTCCCATCAACCCTCTGCTTTCATTTCATTCAATGTACTTCTGACATTTTAGTTTTACTCTCCTTTCATTTATCTGCCACCTGCCCAATTTCTCACACATCATTTTATTAAGAGATTATTGCTTACCTACAAAATAAATCTCCTCACATCTCAGTAGCTGCCAGTTCAGGTTAAGTTAATAATGCCCCCTTGATCTTTTGCAAACAATTTTTCACCTCATTAAGAGTTTTAATAAACCTCCCCAACACACACACAAATCCACAACCCACACATTAATAGACAGCAGGAGGCCACCAACTTTTTATCCACGAGAATTTATGATAAGTGGGACATTATCTTTTTGGGAAAGAAATGTTTTGATAAATAGAGTAAGAGAGGGATCTAATCTAGTGCCCAGCCCCTAGCCCAGAGTCCCCAGCTGGCATTGTCCTGGGACTTAGGAGCTGACAAATTTATCTGTGAAGGGGAAAGTTGTTTTGCCCAACATATGGAGAAAAGTTTGAATTTCTAGGGAAAAATCAAGAAGGAAAGAGGAAGGAAACAGCAGGTGACTTCATGGAGGCAGTGACTGCCAGTGGAGTGGAGGGGTGGCTGGAGAAAGACTTTTAGAGAGGAGTAATGTCCATGATAGGGTTTTTAAGTTCTTTGTTTTGAGATGTGCTTTGGAGGTTACCAAAACCCTCTGTCTCCTTTTCCCATCCTTAGTAAATTCTAGTAATTGAATTAGTTGATCACTAGTTCTCTTTGGGGCACATGGATTCCTTTAGGGGAACCCAAAGAATTGCCAAGTGTGGTGTCCTGGTTTTGAAGCATCAAAAGTTGAAGAATAGAAGGATTGAGAGGTAATAGCTTAGAGTTGTAGAGTTTTTCTTTTCAGAATAATGAAAATGATCTAAAAATTTTTGTAGTGATGAATGCACAACATTGTGATTATACTAAAAGCCATTGGTTATGCGCATTGGATAGATTGCATGGTATGTGAATACATCTCAATAAAGTTACTTTAAAATAAACAAATACATAAATAAGTAAATAAATATGCAAAAAGAGCCAGAAATAGCAGCTATGTACAGCAAGAGAAGCATAAAGAGATTGAGAGGTAATGAATATTTTGTTTTTTGCTTTATTATTATTGAACTAATAAAAATGCTCTAATAATGATTGAAATAATGAATGCACAATTATGTGATTATACCAAATACCATCAATGGTACACTTTGGATTTATTGTATGCTTTATTAATATGTATCAATAAAATTGATTTGTTTAAAAAATGGATGGAAGGAGTATGGATTCAGTTATCAGGAAGCAGGTATATCATGGGAAACAAGCCCCAGGGAATTGAATACATGGTGGGGAAAGCTTAAGATTTCTTTCTGCCATGATTGGATTCTGAGTTAATGACACAGCATCTCCAAAATACAAAGGTCCCTAGCTCTCTTATTTTTTTCATTTATCTATTGTTCGATCCACTATCTGTCTATATCTATGTCCTTAAAGTTAGCTCGGCAAATACGTTTCTGACATATCAAAGAACAATTCATCTTTAAGTTGGAGAGGTGGTTAGTGGGTTTTGTAGACTAACAGAAGGTAAGAAATTGGAAATAAGTTTAGGATTCTATCTTCAAGAGCTGTCTGAGTCCTCTCCACACCATTGTTATATATCTATAAACTGTATTTGAACACATCCATTGATGGAACTCACTACTTCTGGAGCAGCCCAACCCATCATTGGACAACTATGAGAGAGAAAACATCCTCCTTGGACTGAGGGGAAGTTCTTCTTATTTCTGTCCACTTACCCTAGACCTATTCCTAGGATGCACCTGGAATCAACAGCTGACTCTTCCTGTAACCGTCCTTATGATATTTTAAACACTATCATTCCCAGACCCACTTTCTTTGTGATAAATAGTTTCATTTTCATTGTTCCTTTTGTTGCTTTGGTTCTCTGCAAACAATCTGGTAACACTCCACTGGAGGGACTGTTGTACATGTATATTCCCAGCTAATGTAACACTCAGAACTGGATGTGGTATTAGACATGGTGTGGCCAGTACAGTGGCACATAGATTCCGTGCCTGTAATAACTGCACCCAGCTGAGGAGAGTTCACATACACAGGTGCATGTAACTCCCCTCCAGCACAAGGAAAGGCAAAACGGGAACCATCCTGATTTCAGCATCGGAGCATAAATTCACAGCTAGAACTACTTCAAGTTCAGGGAATCATGGCACAGGTCAGAGAGAGTTTTTCTCAGGGACTAAAACTTTAAACCAATAGGAACACGAGTCTTAGAGTGGCCACTCATAACACTCATCAGGGCTTCACAAAGTAGCCAGGAGTTTTTTGATCGACTGCTGCAGGAAGTCAAGTTTCTGGAATATCCTAGAAGTCATCACATTCAGGACAGCCTCAGCAATAAACACGGTTCTCCTCTCCTCCATCTCTTTCCAAAATGGAAATATTCAGAAAAGCCATCTTTTCAGTGTTTATGTTGCTGATAAAATAGTTTAGTTGTTTTGTATATTAAAAAAATAACAGCATCTTCTAAATACAACCTTCACTAAGTCTGCAAAAGCCAGTCCTGAAAGAAGGAAATGCTAGAAAGAGGAACAAAAGGCAAGCGGGAAATGGATTTATTTAGCTTTTTTTACTATATTAAATCGCTTCGTGGTTTCCAGGATGCTCTTTGTTCTGTATATGCAGCAATAGTGAAAATATAATTGTGATGGAGTAGCAGTTGAGCACTACTTTGAGTTCATCCTACACAGGCGTTTTCTCATTTAATCCTTGCAGGAACCCTGTGAAGTGAAGGAGCTTCGAGCAGTAACGTGTCCTGCAGTGAGCTCCCGTCCAGGTCTGCTCACCATGCATCTCGCCTGGTGAAGTCCAAGGCAATGAGACACAGGGAGCAAATTTCTCTCCCACTTGACTGAGTTCTTTTGTAACATGTAAGTCTGCTTCTCTCTCTTTAGCAGCGCAGGTTTCTCCTGTAGCCTTTATCATTACAGGCATTAGATAGGGGGTGGGAAGATGCAGGGATGAAAAACAAAGACTGCATAGAGAAACAGGTCTTAGCACATAGTACATGTTTAATAAATATCACCTTAAGGAATAGAGAGTTTGGAGGAATAACCAGAGCTCTCCACTTCTGTCATGTAAGACTTTGTCAAGCAGAGCATTCACTCATTCAACAAAAGTATTTGTTGAAAACCTGCTATGTTTCAGGTAGAAACAAAGGAGCAGAGAGAAGGGTATCTCCCAGGGCAAAATGCTCCATATTTTCTTAGCTAAATATGCAGAGCAGCTTTATGAAAAATGCAACCATGGTTTTACAGAAAAGAAAATAGAGATGATTTAAAGAGGGCCAGCAGGAGCTTGTTCAAGGTCAAGTCACTGGTCACTGGAAGAATTTCAGGTTGAATCTAAATTTGCTCAGTTTCCCCAAATCCACATGCCATTCAGCTTCTCAGAGAAGGCCTGAAGTTTCAGCAACATCTTAGGGTGCAGTGCCTGGGATGTGCGCACTGCAATGGGGGCATGTGCGGTGGAGAGCTGAGAGCAGGGTCTTGGCAGAGCGCCTCCTGTACTTAAAGAGCTGTGCTCTGGGCCAGGCGGGGTCTATGTCAGACTGAAGAGGTGCTTCTGAGGGCATGGGGAATCATCGGTTAGGGGCCTGTTTCCCTGAGCCCAGAATGCCAGGAGCCACAGGCTCCCCATCGGAGCCCAGGCGGCTAGGCTATGCCTTCTCTGCAACTGAAAGCAGCCCTTCAATCCCCTGGGCCAACGAAGGCATGAGGACCCAAGGATCAAGAAATTCACTTGGGATGCTAACAGAACCCCAAGAGTAGGAGGCCACTTTTGAGATTAGTGTTTATGAAACATAAATAGCATCTTTAAACGTCCAAGCCAGGGAGAACCTTGCTGACCTGGGGCTATGTGTCCCAGGGGAAGCAGTGTAGGGCTGTGAAAAAAAAGGGGGTTTGGAGCCAGCTTTGAATGCTGACGCTCCACTTCTCTGTTGTACTACACATGGCTTTTGGGTTGCAAATGTTACACACATCAGAAAGTCAGCTTGAGCTAGCCGAGGACAAGGGAAGTCTACTGGGATAGTTCACTGGAGAACTGAGCCCTAGAGAGAATCAGAGGCATGCAAGATGCCCTGGCTTCCTGCGTCTGAGCGTCATCAGATCCTCTTGTAAATCTGAACCTGTCAGGGATCATGCATTCCTAAGTTCCTGGACCTGGCAGCTCACAGGTTAGCCAGTAGAGAGAGACTAGCTTGCTTTCCTTAGTATGCATTCATAAAAATCTCAGGACAAAGTGTGATTGCTTCAACACAGGTCATATGCTCACCCCTGTGGCCAGGTGAGTGGGATTCCAACCATAGCACTCAGTTGCAAAGGGGGGAACAATTCCTCAAAAGGAGGGTCAAGTGCCCAGATAAAGGGAAAAATAGTTGTCCTTTTCACTTACTATGAAATTTATGGAATTCACTGGACTCATTTTGAGCCTCAGTTTGCTCTTTCATAAAATTAGAATACCACCAGCTCTCTTACAGGGTTTTTATAAAGATTAGATGAAATAACACTTGGGTTTCTGGCACCTACTGTGTACACAATCTTTTGATTTTCATACTTTGAACTACTTTTATCTTTTATACATTTTTTGTATTAGAAAAATTGTAGGTTTACAGAAAAAAAAGGTAGAAAATAGAGTTCCCATATATCCCCCACCCCATTATTAACACTTTGCATTAGTGTTGTACTTTTGTTACAATTGATAAAAAGGATATTATTATAATTGTATTATTAACTCTAGCCCATGGTTTACATTAGGGTTTGCTGTATTGTGCAGAGTTTCTATCTGGGGTGATGGAAAAGTTTTGGGAATTGTGGTATTGATGGTAGCACAACATTGTGAGTGAAATTAACAGCAATGAATTATATACTTGAATGTGGTTATTAAGGGGGAAATCTCATATAATTTCACTGTTTGTATCTTTCAGACATTTTTATTGTTTCTCTCCATGATTAAAGTAATTTATGCTCATGCTGAAAATAAGGGAACATTGAGAAAAATAATAAAAAGTCACCCATATGTAGTCTATGTTAGTGTGATTTTAAAAATATAGGATTATATAAAACATCTTAACCTGCTCTTTTTACTTAACATAATTCCTGGATATTTTTGCATGCTTTCGTAGAAGAACATGTAGCTTGAGCTTGGTCAGTGACTATTGGAGGTCAGGCATGTCTACAGAGAGAAGAGGGGACTGTCCTTAAAGATCTACCTGCATGAGTTGCTTTTCAAGCAAAAAGAGACCTGTATGAAGGAAAAGGAAAACAGTGAAAGTGTAGATGGCATGGACACCTGCAAGTTCCTAAGCTGGTCCCATGGACTTAAGTCTGAGATGAAAGGAGAAAAGACCTTTGGGTGAAAATGGAAGGGGAGTTCTCATGAGGTGGCTTCATGAAAGGAATGGTTTCCCCACTGCTTTGAGAAATAGCACGGCATTGGTGAGTTAGCACTCTGGGGTCCCTGCTCCTCCCTGGTACCCAAGACTGCAGTTTCAGAAGCATCAGCGTCAGCTGTCTTGGGCTAGATTGGGGCCAGTCCTGAAGGTAGGATATTGGAAGATCAGCCCTGGGTCAGGGAGGGGTAAAGCAAGCAGAAAGAGAATGCCAATTCACAGATGCAAGTACAGACGTTTGGTGAGTGCCTATGACACATCCTAGGGCTTTCAGGAATAAATGGATGAGATTTCATAAGCAAGTGGGGACAGCAGCTAATGATACTTGACACATTACTATAAAATATTCCACTGAGGTGTAGGGGAATAACATTTCATTATAAATCCTAAGTAAGCATCATTTCTATGTCTGCATATTATACTATCAAAAAGATGTACTTGAATTTCCTTTATTCAGTCCCCTATTATGTACCATGTGGATTGCTTTCAGTTACTCACTATAATAAATTCTGTAGTACCTTTTTTTGTGCTCACATTAATTTTTAATTATAGTAGAAATGAGAGAGAACAGGCTTTTTCCCCCAAAGAAGAAAAGAATGGGATCATTATGTAGTGATCAATTGCTATAAAAATTAGTGAATGATGTGATTAAAGTGGATCAAGGTGTGTTATTTATTTAAATTTTGAAGTGTTTTGACTTCGTAATGCTTAAAAGTAACAAATGTTGCAGCCCTAATGCATCTGCATACATAGTCAAATATTTTATACAGTAGATATTCTATAAATGATCATAAATGGCAATGTCAGCAGAATTACTCACTGACTCTTGAGCTGTTCTTATGTCCCTGTGTCACCCAAGCTGAAGAAGAGCCTGTTTTCTCTTGGCCTCATCAAGTGTATCCACCACTATTGACCTGGAGGCAGCATTGCCTTTTCCACCTGACCAATGTCAAACTCTTTAAGCCAAGCTGGCCCATCCATAAGTCAAGACCCTGTGGCCAAAAAGGGGATGCTCAGTCCTAAGTCAGCCTTCGAACTATTGTGATTAGTAAAGGAAGAAATTGTAGCATTGATGTGGAGAAAGTGGCCACAGTAGCTGCTGAAGGTGGAGAGAGGGAAGACGAGATATGATGTAAGGGTATTTTCAGGACTTGGAGCTGTCCTGGGTGGTGCTGCAGGGACAGATGCTGGACATTGTGTGTCCTGCTGTGGCCCACTGGGTGGACTGGGGGAGAGCGTAAACTACAGTGTAAACCATTATCCATGTGGTGCAGCAGTGCTCCAAAATGTATTCACCAGGTGCAGTGAATGTGCCACAATGATGGAAGAGGCTGTTGATGTGGGAGGAGTGGGATGAGGAGGGTGTGGGGTATATGGGGAACTCATATTTTTTGAATGTAACATTTAAAGGAAAATAAAGAAAAAGAAAAAAGAAGTGATCTGGGAATGAGGTTCTCTTTGAAACTATGATTTTTGCAAAGCCATTTCAGAAGTAGCTGCTGGGGGTGAGTGGGCTTGTGGGGGACCCTCAAGGTGCTGTATCCTGGTTTTCATTACTTTTTATTGTTTCATTTGCCTATAAAATGTTTCCTTGGAACCTAGGTGCCCCCTAAAATCAAAATTTATAAAGGCTTTGCTCTGAACAACCCTGAGGAGCCCCGCTTACTCTCTGTGGGTTCCCACAACATCCCTGCATCCTTATACCCACTTCTAGCCCTTCCCAGATTTGGAGTCCTTCTGGAATCCTCCGCAGAACAGCTCAGCTTGCTCCTCAGACCGTCAGGTCTCCCACTGTCCCGTGGGAGCCCTCCCACTGCTCTAGCAAGCCCCGACTAACTCAAAATGAGGGGGTGGGAAGAGCTAATGTTACAAACGTTTTCTTTTATGAGCATTATTGTCCTCATTTTTGTCACAAAGAACAGAACTTTATTGTGTTTCTCCCCTGATCGTATAAGTAGTGCTAATTCATAATGAAAATTTGAACAATATATAAAATTTTAAAGAAGAAAATAAAAATAAAATAAAATCCTAGCACTCTAAGCTAACTACCATTAAAATGTTATTATCCATAATTCAGACATCTCCTTACGCAAACATATAGGAAGAGCCTTATAATTTTAACTAAATGGGGAAATACCATAAAACGATTTTCTCTGTTTCTCAGGGATAACTTCTTTTAGCCTTCTTTCCTACCATTTACCTAATATCACATTCTCTCTCCTTCTTTCTCCCATCTCCTGTATACATACACACAGTTTTAAAAACAAGTCAATATTTAATGTTTAAATCAAATACATACATTCATTTACGTATATAAATATATGCGTGCAGTCATTAAAAATAATGAGTTAGATCTATACAAGCTGCACTGGACCAATTTACATAATGAATTGTTAGAGGAAAAGCACATTGAGGTTTTATGTTCATACACACTTACACACACACAAACACATACATATCTATCTCTTTGCATGAAATGGATATAATGTTAGTCAACAGTTTCCTGTTGGTGAAGAAAGAGTGCTTTTGATTCTTTGCGTATTAAAAGTTTTAACGGGTAAATTTATTCCGTTAAGATAGATGTGGAAAATGTGATTGGTAGGCCAAAGGATGCCTTTTTTCCCTTATATTTTGAAAAAGATTGCTAGCTCGTTTTACACAAACACAACAGTGAATATTTACAATAGCGATGTGTAACATTAACTCTTTTCCCCTGCATTCCCTCCAGAAGTAGGTGTAATTACTTTTTTAGTTTTGCGAAATTATAGATATAAAATGATATTTTGATTGAAAGAGAAGCTCAGTAACTTTTCATAGTTTTATTACTTATTTCATTTGTCTTTTCTGAATTGTTTATTCATACCAAATGTCCACTTTCATATTAGGCCTTTGTCCTTTAGTTATCCATTTGGAAGGGATTCTTTATATTATTGATAAAATCTTTATCAGTCACATGTATATTGCAAATATTTTATTTTGAAATAATTTAAAATTTGTCTATTGTCTTAAAATAATTTAAAATTTTTCAGTTGACTTAATTCCTGGTATCTTCTTTTTAATTATATGATTTCCTTATTTTAGAACTGTTGGGGTTTCTGTTTTCTTTTTTTTAACAAATCAATTTTATTGATACATATTAATAAAGCATAAATCCATCCAAAGTGTACAATCAATGTTATTTGGTGTAATCACATATTTGTGCATTCATCAATTCAGTCATTCTTAGAGCACTTTCATTTTTCCAATAATGATAATAATAAACAAAAACAAACGACCAAAACTCATCACCTCTCAATCTTTCTATGCTTCCCCTTCCACACACAGCTGCTATTCTTTTTCCTTCTGCCTAGTATATTTGTATTTATATTTTGTAAAACAATCTTATATATGCTCTATTTCCTGTTCTTTTAGCCAGAAAAGTTAGAAGTTCTTTTCCTGGTTAAAAGAACAGGAAACCCAACTTTACCTAGTCTATTGTTGGTATATCAAAATTTACTAAGATTTTAATTTTATTATTTTTATTGTTTAATTATCTATAGTTAAAACTTTAACCTACCACTCATTGCTTATCATTTGAAGTAGAGATTCTAGTTTATTTTCCCCTGGATGGAAGGCCAGTTGTTCCAAATCTCTTTAATATAAATAAATTTATTCTCTCCATCTATTATAAATATTGCGTTTATCATATATGAACCCCCATTTTAATAGGAAGTCTATGTCCTATTTACTGAGATTTTGTGTCCTATTTCACTCATGTGTTTATTTGTTCCTACCTAAATGTCACATGATAGCTATGGAGGGGCTGTTTTGTATTTTACTTCTATGAGACAAACCTTCCTTCACGAGTTTTCTTTTGATATTCTTGCCAGTTTCAGGCATTATTCTACCATGTAAACTCTGAGATTATTTTACCTAATTCCAAAAGAGTATTCCCTTTTATATCTCAGTTAATGCATACATATATCAATTTTGAAGACTTGGCATTTTTATTATATTATATATCCCTACTTAGGAATGCAGTATCTATTTCCATTAATTCAGATCTAATTTTATGGGCTAAGTAAGATTTTATAGTTTTCTACATATATGTCTCATCCATTCTGATAATTTGTTCAGAAAGTATTTTATATCTTTTGTCACTATTCCCTCATTTTCATTTTCTAGCTAGCCTGTTAAATTGTTAATTGAGAAATAAAACTAAATTCTTGTAAGCATTTTGTGGCCAGCAACTCATTGGAATTTTTTATTAATTCTAGGTGGTGTGTGTGTCTATATGTGTGTCTTAAATTGTTTCTTGGACTCTATAGGTATGTAAAATGCCATCAGAACTAGATAATTTTACTTTATCCGTCCATCCATTCACCCACTCACTAATTCATGAATTGCTTGTGTTCATAGCGCACCGAGCGCGTTGGTAGGTGCTTGCATGGTCAGTGGATGAAGTGGCCCAAGCTTCCTGCCGTGCTGGACCTTACATACCAGCCCCGGTAACTATAGCCCAAAAGGGGAAACACCTGGACTAGTGCTGCGAGAAGAAGCCTGGAGAGCCAGGGGACCAGAGAGGCCAGAGTGGAGTGAGCCAGGGGAGAGCAGCAGGAGAGGGAAGTAACCCAAGAGGGCGGGTCAGGAGGCACTAATAGGTCGCTGGAAGGAATCTGTCATCTTCTTTTGAGAAAAAGAGACAGAAGGAAAAAGGAGGCTGCTGTGGTGTTTGGGACAGAGGAGAGACATAACTGACGTATTTTCTGAAAGAAGTGCTCTGGCCCCTCTGTTGGGAATGAACCCTGGAGGCTGCAGGGATTGCAGTTGGAGGCTCCAGGGCAGGGGGCTGGCTGCTCTGAGCGCAGGGAGCAGGGGAGGTAAGAGAAGTGGGTGGAATTCTGGTTTTAATTTGATGGTGGAACCAACAGGGATTCTTGTGAGATCGGATGCTGGGTCTGAGAAAAAAGAGGAGTCCAGGATGCCTTCAACGGTATGGCGGGAGTTTGTGACTTTTCACAGGATTCCTTTGGGTGCAGTGGTAGGGGACGAAGCCTGCTTGGAGCCGGGCGAGAGTAAATGGAGCGAGGGAAATTAAAGAACACAAATGTAGACAAACCTTTTTAAGATGTTTTGATGCAAAGAGGAGCAGAGAAATGGGGTGTTAGCCGAGGGGAAGGGAAGTGGGGAGAAGGTCTTGTTCGTGTGTTTGTTGAGATGGGAGAAGTGACAGTGTGTGTGTGCTGATGGCCTACATGCAACAGAAAACAGAGATAACTGGCGCAGGAGCCAAGTTCAGAACGGCTGGAGTGATACCCTTGAGCATTCTCTTACAGCGTTTGAAATTATTTCATTTTATGTCTTATTGCGTTTGCTAGAACCTAGAACTGGGTTGAATATTGGTGGAGTCAATGGGCATCCCACTTGTGCCTGATTCTAAGAGAAATGGCTTCAGAATTTCTCTATTTTAGAATGATGAGTGAGAGTGGATTTGGATAAACGGTGAATCAATACCAAGTTTCTATTCCTATTGATAAAATCAAGTAGCTGCTGAACTTTATCAGCTCCTGTCCAGCAGTTGCTGGTAGATCTTCCCTCCTCACCTCCCCCCAGCTCACACCTTTATTGGTGGTGGAGCGGACAGGAACCAGGAGGAGGCAGCTAGAGTTCTTGGATTTAGTTTCCAGTCCGATCACTTACTCTCTATGTGATGACCAGCATTTAACTTACCTTCTTTATATCTTGCGTTTCTTATCTTAAAATGTTAATGATAATTATGCTTACTATTATCAAAACATTTAGCAAAGTATCTGATGCAGAGTCAGTACAGAATACGTATTTGTGGAGCGGCTGACTTGGCCCAGTGGTTAGGGCATCCGTCTACCACATGGGAGGTTCGTGGTTCAAACCCCAGGCCTCCTTGACCCGTGTGGAGCTGGCCCAAGCGCAGTGCTGATGAGCGCAAGGAGTGCCCTGCCACGCAGGGGTGTCCCCGCATAGGGGAGCCCCATGCGCAAGGAGTGCGCCCCATAAGGAGAGCCACCCAGCGCGACAGAAAGTGCAGCTTGCCTGGGAATGGTGCCCTACACATGGAGAACTGACACGACAAGATGACGCAATAAAAAGAAACAGATTCCCATTCTGCTGACAAGGACAAAAGTGGACAAAGAAGATGCAGCAAATGGACACAGAGAACAGACAACTGAGGTGGGGGCGGGGGGAAGGGGAGAGAAATAAATAAATAAATAAATAAATCTTTAAAAAAAAGAAAGAATATGTAATTATGATCCAATGTTTTATTATCATTATATTAACAGACTTCCTGATAGAGCATTTTTGAAATAAACTCAACCAGGTCATTGTGCATTATTTGACTTGTTAATATTGCAGTTTTTGCATCCCTAAGTCATATATAAAATTGATCTATAGTTTTTGTAATTATTACCATTGTATTTTTGCATGGCTTAGTACTTTGCACAGTTTAGTTTTAAATTTATGCTGATTTAAATGTCGCTTTGCTGAGTTTTTCAATTTTCATGTATTATCAAAAGTTTCTATAGAAATGTGTGTTATTTAAAGGTTAGATAGAACTCAGCTGTGAAACTATCTGGTTCTTGAATAGTTCTGGCATTTTGTATTTTGGTTGGAACATGGACATTTTTCTAGGTTTTATATTGATTTATGTATTTATTTATTTGACCCAGGTTTACACATATTATTCATATATAGTTCTTAAAAATTATCCCATCTCATTCAGCTCCATCTTTGTACACTCCCATCTCATTTCACCTTTTCTTTTCTTTCCTAAATCAGGCTTATAAGGCATTTCTGTATTTTATTCCTCTTTCAAAGGAACAGCTTTTGGATTCATTTTAAGATGTTTATATTTTTCTTATCTATTTCATTAATTTCAGTTTTTACTTGAATAATCCTTTCTTGATTCAGATATCTTAGTTTTTCTTGGTTCTTCTAGTTTTTAAGGAAAAGTCTAATTTTCTTTATATTTTATCTTCCTTCTTAAATAATAAAATAATTTAGAATTTCTGCTTTCCATATTGGTACCACCAACAATTACCTTCCTTTTCTTAAAGCTCAAAATCACTTATTTCTCTACTAATATATTAAAATAAGATATAAGCTATTACTCCCAATTTCTTTATTTTTCTCCACATTGCTTTCTTCTTACCCCAACTAAGTCAAATTTAGAAATACTTTTACCTCTCTTCTCTGGTTTATCCCATTTCTTTTGGGTTTTATTCACAGAGGGAGTTTTGTTCTTCCAGTTTTAAGCTTTATCCCTGGTAGACTATGACTTCTATTTCAGGAAATCTTGAAATGCATGTTATGCATCCCAAGACTTTTTATCTCTACTTCTATCATTAAATACTCCTCACACTTGGTTCCTCTCCCATCTTCCCGTGTCTTGGAATGGCTCCTTAGATTCATTTATTGTTTGATCAAATCTCTTCCTTCAGTCCAGGAGTCTCTTCAGATGAAATACATGGGTGATATATTTTCTGAATCCTTGCAAATCTGCAGATAATTTCTTTCATATCAACAAATAAATATCTTGGCTAAACATTGAATTCTTGGGTTAAAATCTGTTCTCTTATAAGCATCTCAATGTTATTCCACTATGATTTTTTAAAAAATTTAATTAGAGAAGTTGTAGGTTTACAGAAAAATCACATAAAAAGTACAGCATTCCCATATAACCCTGCCCTCCCCCATTGTTAACATTTTGCTTTAGTGTGGTACCTTTATTACAATTGAAGAAAGAATATTATAATTGTTGTATTAACTGTAGTATGTAGTTTGCATTAAGGTGTATTTTTCCCCAATATACCACCCTATTATTATAGTAATACCTTGCATTAATGTGATATATTTATTAGAATTCATGAAAGACATTTATAATTGTGCTATTATATGAACTGCAGTCTATTGTTTACAATAGGATTCACTGTGTTGTACAGACCTGTTTTATTTTTTACTCTTTATTCTAGTAAAATATACATGACCTGAAATTTTCCTTTTTAACCACATTCACATATATAATTCAGTGTAACTGTCTTTTAATTTCATTCTGTATATGAAAACTGCCATGCCAATTTGATTCTTTTCACCTTTGTAAATTATTGTTCTTTTATCTGGAAGCTTAAAATGCTGTCTCTTTATCCTTGAGCTTCTAAAGTGAGGAGCATTGTCAGACTTTGGCTTGGTATATTTTTTCTTCAGTCTCAAGTCTTTCTTTCAATAAAGTTTCAATGGATGGTTTTACTATTCTCCTGTCCTTCTGTTTACTTGTAAGTACTATTACATGCATGTTAGCCACACCACACCCCCCCAGCCATCTCTGCTTCTCTTTTCTTATCTTTTGCTTCATAGTTCCATTTTACTTAAGCTTTTGTTCCTAATGTAAGATTTTTTTTTCTTCTACTTGATCTCCCAGGTCCCAAGGTGACCACCTTCTCTTTCAACTACTGAAGTATTATTATATATCAGGTTTTGTGAAGTATTTTTTCCAAGTTGTAATATAACTTTTTGAAAAGATTTATTTAGTTTAATATTTTAAAATTTACCCGCCTTCCCAGAGATGGTTCTCTCATTTGTCTGCTCATTGTTTGCTCACCTTCTCCAGGAGGCATCGGGAACCGAACCCAGGACCTTCCACAGGGAAGGCAAATACCCAGCGGCCTGAGCCATATCTGCTCCCCATGGGCTGCAGCATCTGCTCCTTTGTGGCATCTGCTCATTTAGGTGTCTGCTCGCTGCGGGGTTGGGGGGAGGGGGGCAGAGTCTAGCTCATTGTGGCAGGTGCGGCATCTGCTCATCTTCTTTAGGAGGCACCGGGACCCAAACCCAAGACCTCCCATGGGGTAGGTGGGTGCCCAGCTAGTTGGGCCACATCTTCTTCCCTATAATATAACTTTGGCTATTATTTTGCTTGGTCACTGAAGTGATCTCTCTTCTCCAGCATTTTGTTGCTAGGAAGTGGTCTTTCATGCATTCTGCTTGTGTTTCCTTTCTCTAGCTATTAGCTCTCTTTTGAGTAGATGGCAAATTTCCAATACCTATTCCATAGCACTCAGGTTCAGCTACTAGGGTATCTTAATGTTGATGTCCAAAGATGAGAAAGATGCTGTGGTCTCTGCCCTATGGGCTCATGATCTTGGCAAAAAGAGGACTCAGTCTACCTGTTCAGTTCCCACACAGATGCCCTGAGACCAGGGAGGTCCACAGGCTTTTCCAGGAACACACCTCCCAGCCTCTGAACCTTTGGCGCTCCATAGATCACACTCTACCATCTTCTACTTCTCACCCAAGACACTCTCCATGGTTTTACAGGTTCTCTCTCATCTGACCTATGGAGCAAAATTCTTCAGCAGCATTTTCTGTCTAGATTTCTGCATGTACCAAGGCCTTGATCATTCAAGAGCCTTGCAGGTCTATTGACTCCAAGCTCATATAGTGGTTGATGGGTAGGAGTTGATAAAGTGCAGATATATAATAAAGGTTTCATCTTCCAGAATTGGATTTTGAAACATATTATGAATCAGGGAGTGCCATAGAGTTCAATGAACATGGCTTTCCCCCCACAACTTACTTGGAAGTATTGAACTTGGATGAGATGCCACCCCTACCCTCCCTGCTTTGTATTCCAGATGCCCCAGAAGACTTCCCTCTCTTGATGGCTGTTGTTTCTAACATTGCCTCTCATAATGTCATGGGAAGATTGTTTTATCTTTTTTTGTATTTATTGGCAAGTTGCTTGCATCGCACAGAAGCAGCTGAACTCTGTAATTATGAGCATTGAAGGGGAGGAATTTCCATAAATGCCATATGTTTTACCAACACTGCTTCAGATGAGGCTCACCCATGAGCTTTTGATATTGCATTTGTGACACCAATTCTATTATCATACAGTTTATTATTTCCAGAATGAGGAAAATGAAGATATATTTCTGGCCTACTAACTCCTGCTAGTGCACCAAAAAATCATTAGAATCTGTGATGCTACACATTATTTTTCATTCAGGGTGACCCATTTCAAGAAGTTCCCATTAATAATTTTTACATCTATTTGGGTGTATCAGCCTATCAGGTTTAAGTGATGTCAACGAGGACATACTTTTGCCTCCTGTATCTTAGGAATAGTTTTATTGTATTTATTTTTATTCATGCAGGGTTTTAAAAATATTTGTTTCACCTAAACATGGTGCCTATAACTTATAACTTTTGTAAATTTTTCTCCAATTTGCTGTATCTGATATTTAATTCAATAGCATGTGTCTTTTAACATTTTACACTGAATTTGAACATTACCAAAGCATCATTTCATGTGGGCTAAATCAGATTTTTCCTAAAAATTCATGATTTTGGCTGAGGGATATTCTGTTTGGTAAGTATATGCCATTGTGGTAAGAACACTGGATTTATTTATTTATTTTTTTAAAGATTTATTTATTTATTTAATTCCCTCCCCTCCCCCGGTTGTCAGTTCTCTGTGTCTACTTGCTGCATCTTGTTTCTTTGTCCGCTTCTGTTGTCGTCAGCTGCAAGGGAAGTGTGGGTGGCGCCATTCCTGGGCAGGCTGCGCTTTCTTTCGCGCTGGGGGCTCTTTCGCGCTGGGGGGCTCTCCTTACGGGGCGCACTCCTTGCACGTGGGGCTCCCCTATGCGGGGGACACCCCTGCGTGCAGGGCACTCCTTGCGGGCATCAGCACTGCATGTGGGCCAGCTCCACACGGATCAAGGAGGCCTGGGGTTTGAACCCGTGGACCTCCCATGTGGTAGACAGACACCCTAACCACTGGGCCAAGTCCTGTTTCCCGAGAACACTGGATTTAAAGGCAAAAGGTTTAGGTTTAAATCTCCTGCTGAGAAGTTTCTTTGTTCTTTATGTGACTCTAAATAAGTTATCTAATCTCTGTGAGCTTTTATTTCCTTATCATACAATGAGAATGATAATATCAACTTTACAGAGTTGTCATACTAGTTTAAGTTTGTGAAAGTAGCTTACATAATAAAACTCAATGAAATGTTAATTGGATTTGAAACCACAAGGAAAGGTTTTGCACATCTAATGTATAATATCAACACAATTTTCAAGGAGAAAGTTTAACCTATCTAAGAGAAACAAATATTTTGAAGCATTTAAAGAAATCCAGTTTACAGCCAAAGTGTTGATTAATATCTCTATTTCTATTCATTAAATTATGTCTAGCTTTTGTGGTTTCAGAAAGATTTCTTAATTCATTTTCCTATTTACCCTGTGTTTTCTTTAAATTAGGTAATAACTTTAGAGTAATCCTAGAATTCAGATTTTTCAGTAAATTAGATTCCCCTATGCTGAAAATTGGAGCTATAACTATATTAAACTCCTTTAAAAACAAATGAAAAAATCAGAAGACTAGGGAAAATATTGGCAATGACGTGTAACAAATAATTAATTAACTTTATATATAAACCTTTTCAAATATATACAAGCGGCAAATGCTGAAATAAAAAGATAGTTAAAAATAGCAATGGTATTAGTTGGAAGGAGAGGGCATGCTCAAAAGCAGAAACTGAAGAGAGTTTAATAAAAAGGATTTTTATGGAGTTGTGAACAGGGTTAAGAAACTCATGAAACTCATGAGGATGGTGAAGCATCCAGGCAACAGTCACATCAAATCCTTTATGGGGCCGTTCTCAGAGGGGACCAGGTGGGAGCTGTGCTGCCAGAACCTGGCTGTGGAAGGGGCTTCCAGACAAACATTATAGCCAAAAATAGAAAAACACAGTCATTGCCAAAGCCTGGTTGCTGGGCAGCAGTGGGAATTGAATATCTCCTTTTTACCTGCTCTGCAATACCTTACCAGTGCCACCATCAGGCAAACCGAAGTGGATGCCAAGGGCCAAGAAGGCTCAGTGGTAACTCTCTGTGGAGGTCAACCTCCAGGACACAGAGCAGAATAGAGGGCAGAGCTGATAAGAACAGCCTGCCCAGCAGGAGAGATTTGTGTGCAGATGGAAAGAAGTGGGTAGCACTAAGCCAGAATGCAGGGAAACAGGTGCTCTTATGTATTTCTTGCTGGAGAATGAACTGGTCTAGCTTTTCTGGGAGGTAATTTGGCAAAGCATGGAGAATGTCAAAAATTTGAATGCTTTTAGACCTATATTTATCCTAAAGAAATTACTAGAAGATAGCTTAAGGAAGTAATTGGACAAATAAAAAAAAATGACTATGGAGAAAATTTTATCACATCAACTTTTAGGATAGCAAAATTTGGAATATATTTAAATGTAAAGTAAGAGAGATTGTGTATTTTTATATATGTTTGAATATATTAATATATGTATTATATAGAAAGAATTACAAACATTAAGAAAGTTACTGTAAATCAAGATTTATTGTCATGGAAAAGATCTACAATATATTGTTGTGTAAGAAAGGCAGATTGACACAGTATTCCTAGTTGATAAACAAGAAATGTTGGAGTTGAAGGTAAAGAGATTTTCTCAAAATTATACGGTTAAGAAAGAAAGAACCAAGATTTTTAACCTGAGCAATACCAAACGTCATGAGCTTTCCACTTTCCCCTGTGGATTACTGACTCTCTGCAGGTTCTTTGTGATCCATCTTTAAGAAAAAGGCTCTGGGGTGCAGTGATGCTCAGAGATGAACTTGCCAGGTGCAGTGGATGTGTCGCGATGATGGGGGGGAGTGTTGCTGTGGGGGGGTGGGGGGCGGGGGCAGTGGGGTTGAATGGGACCTCATATGTTTTTTTTAATGTAATTAAAAAAAAATAAATAAATAAATATTAAAAAAAAAAAAAAGAAAAAGGCTATGCCAAAGATTGCCTCGAAATTAGACAAGCATCTCTTGGGTATCTGTGGGTTCTCCTCAGTGCCACATCTGATTCCGCCAGTTGGTCTCTGTTGTTTCTTGACCTGTCTCAGGCACTGACCAAGCTCTGGAACCTTGTGCATCCTTTCATCCAGGAAGCGTTTCAGAAGCAAACAGTATGGGAGGGAGTAAGGGGGGGTGAGGAGGAGGCAGAGGGGTAAGAAAGGAGGGGAGCGGGGGTGGGGAGATGAGAGGAAAGGAGAAACAGTCAGCATCAAGAGGTCCTTGAGTATTGACCATGTACCAAACAGACATGTCCCTGCCCCATGGAGCTTGTGGTCTGGAGGGATAAATAGACACAAAAGTAAGATTTTAGTCACAATCTGAGATAACTGGAGGGATCTACTTAAAGGGTGACTCATAAAGTCCTCTTGGAGGAGATGGCATTTGACACAAGCCTTAAAGGAGGAAATAGAGTAAGTTTTAGAAAGAGACAGAAGAGCTGTTTAGGTAGAAGGAAGAGAATATGTGAAAAACTGTGTCAGGAAAGACCTTGGCATGTTGGAGCAAACAGACTGGACCGTGGAGAGGTCCAGGACAATGTGCCAATGATGGGTTTCCAGTGGTAGACAGGGGCCAGGCCGTGCCAAGCTCTGGAGGGGATGGTGAGGAGTTTACATTTTATCCAAAGTGCAGTGGGACATTTGAGTGTCATAGCTTGAGAACATTCACCTGGCTAACTTTTGATCATCCTTTGGCTCTCACCTTGGTGCCTTAATGCTGCTTTATTTCCTTGTGATCCAGCAGCATATTTTTTACCAAACTTTCTAACTATTGCCTGCTCATGCTCCTTTATGACCTGAGTTGAGTTTCATTTCTACTAGGACAAGGCTGGGACTTTATCCGTCTTTTTCTCAATTGTATCTCTAGCACCTTGTGCATTTGCTGGCCTGTAGCAAGCATTTAGTGGATTTGTGCTAACTGAATTAAAATCACTGTCCAGCTCCAGCTCTGACACTAACAACCATTTTCTTCTCTAGGTACTCATTTCCTAAGTTATGAATGAAAGTATTTCATAGTGGCCAAGAAATGACTCTGGACTCAGACTGTTTGGGTTCATACCCCAGCTCTGCCTTTCAATAACACTAGATATCATTAATTTCCTCCACTTCTCCATATCTCAGTTGGCTCAGCAGTAAAATGTAGATGCTAATAGCACCTGATTTCCAAGATCGCTGAGGAGATTAAATGAACGAATACACACAAATAACACGGGCGTGTCTTGAACAGTGTTACTGTCCAAGGCTCTCTTTTGCCTAATGTGCACAAAGTCAATACTGTGACACCAGGATTTCAAGAAAAGAAAGTTTATTGCAGAGCCAGCTTAGAAGGAGACAGGAGGCAATCTCAGATCTATCTCACTGGGGATGGGGATTTTTATCTGGTTTGAAGAGGGTTGGTCTCAGGAAGTGACATGGGATTGGATGAAATGATGTGAGCCTGGGGCAGATTTAGGTGGAGTATGCACTCAAGCAAAATATGCTTACACGTATGTCGCAAGTTCAGAAAATGGCAGCTTTATATGATTAGGAATGTGATTTTTACTATTATAATGAAGGGTTATAATTACTGTGCATGTTCTTGTGGTCAAAGCTAGTTAGAGCTGGTTCTAACTGGTGCTGCTGAGATGGTTACAAACAGGAACTCATCTTGCAGTGAGGCAAGCTTCTTATGAATAAACATAAGGGTGGGGGTTCTAAGAAAAGGGAAGTGGAAACTTCTGTCAGCCAGAAATGGGGGGGGGGGGGCTGCCTTGAAAAGTAGGTTAGCAGGTGGCAGTTTCAATAGTTGAATGCTAGCAATCAGCACCATTATTAATGACATTACTATAGAAGTTGATGACCAGATTTATCAAAACTGGTCTGTTCTCACAAATTACCAAATAGAGTGTCTTTAAAAGACATAACTTATAATTTTGTATAGGCCAATTTCTACATGAGATACTCTTCACATACACCCATACAAACTCCCCAGAGATACTCTTCCACCAAATGGGAGAGCTGAGCCATGTAAATGTCCACATGAATTCCTTACCCATTGTTTGGGAATCTGTGAAAGGAAGTTTGGGCTCTCACTGGCAGGCAGATGCACTCATTTCAGTCCCTGTAACTGCTTTGGATAATTGATTAATAATTTGCCAGTGGAATTGGTCAGTGGAACTGTACCTTTTGGAGAATATACATTTTATCCTTTTTTAAAAATTAATATTGAGTGTGAAGATGTGAAATTTAAGGTATAAAAGGTAAACCAAATCAGAACAAAAAGCTTTGTTCTAAAAGTCCATATATTCAATAAACATGTATTGAGGACATATGGATGATCACCAAGTGCAGTGTTTTACATTCATGACATCACTGATTAGCTGTCAGACTCTATGTATCTTCTTTAACTTACTACCTAGTTGTCTATCTCTCCAACCATCCAATCCCTCCCTCATCCAGAAACTGGTTTGAGGTGGCTTAAAACTTGTCTTATTATACCTCAAAATCTCCTTGATGAAAATACTGTTGTTAGCCACTTTACACATGAGAATACACAAGATACCTGGAGGCTAACTTTCATTTTTCACTTCCTATTAATACATTTTTAGAAATTTTAGAACCATACTGTGTACATTTCCATGTTAAAATTTTCATGTCTATTTCACACCCTGAAAAAGCAGGAATATGATTTGCAATGGATCTCTGCCTGCTTGGCTGGTCTTGATTTCCAGTATCCCATTTTCAACCCTCCTGTGACTTGGGAGGTTTGAATAATAGAAGACTACATCCAAAAAGATGGAAGTGGTGTTGGAGAGGGTGTCTCCTGTTATCACACTCCTAAAATCTTAGTGATTACAAATTATCATTTCTGAGCCCTGGGCTAGTTCCAGCAGGGAATAACAAATAAATTTCTGAAGCTGCACATGAAAAATGGAGGACATGTGTTTGAAATTAGGCCCCTAAAGAGGTGAGAGCAGACTCCAATTTGTAAGGAGAGCCAATGGGGCATCTGCCTCAACATGTGGAATTGCATTTTCATTCTTCATTTTCATGCTTTGAAATAGTCCAGTGCTTACCAATTGTGTTTCTCACACAGAAGTTCTGTTGGGTCTCTGAACCTTACTCTACCTTTTGTTGTTGTTGTTTTAATTTTTTTATTGTTTTTTTGAAGATACATAGATCACAAAAAAATGTTATATTAACAATATAAGAGGTTCCCATATACCTCTCCACCCTACTCCCCCACTCCGGGTCCCCTATCCACAGCTTCTTTCATCACTGTGGCATATTCATTGCATTTGGTGAAAGCAGTTTGAAGCACTGCTGCACTGCATGGATTATAGTTTACATTGTAGTTTACACTCTCCCCCAGTCCATTCAGTGTGTTATGGCAGGATATATAATGTCCAGCATCTGTCCCTGCAATATCATTTAGGACAACTCCCAGTCTTGAAAATGCTCCCACATCACATCTTTTCTTCCCTCTCCCTGCCCTCAGCAACTTGGCCACTTTCTCTATATCAATGCTAGAGTTTCTTTCATTACTAGTCATAATAGTTCTATAGTGGAATATCAGTAAGTCCACTCAAATCCATATTTTATTCCTCCATCCTGTGGACCCTGGGATAGTGATGCCCACTCCACCTCTATATTGAGAGGGGGCTTAGATCCCACATGGTTGATGGATGCAATTCTCCTGCTTGGAGTTGTAGGCACTCTCAGTTCCCTGGTGTGATGGTTGACCATCTTCCCTGTCTTGTTAGCTGACCTGGGTAAGTCCAACAAACCAGAGAATAGGTGTTGCAACTCTGCTGAGGCTCAGAGCCCAGCTGGCACATGACCAGTCCAGAGATTCAAGTCTCCTGAGCATACACAAACCCCAGTGCCAACCACAGGTTCAGTAAAAGTGACAGAAGAGACATGTGTAGAAAGGTTGCATCTGAGTCCAACTCCATCACACTTAGGAGCACAAATTACAAAGTATAGGGCCCACTGACAAGGCACTGAACTCCAGAGCCATCTGCCATGACCACAGAACCTGTGTGTCTCCATAGCCCTAAGAAGCACCAGTACCTGGGGTTGCAGCTACTTTGGCTGTCTCTGGGATCCTGCTGAGGTGTGCATAAGCACAACCCCACTGATGACCTCCTGACTCTTTTTTGAAGATTCTTAGCCATATAAACTCATTTGTCTTTGCCATTTCCCCCTTTTATCCAAGGTCTTTTTCCAGTTGAATCACCAGTTAGTGATTGGTAGTAATCCCTCCGTGCCAGGAGGCTCATCCCCAGGAGTCATGTCTCACACTGGGGGGGGAGGGGGGGGCGTTATGCTGAGTTTGGCTTAGAGAATGACCACATTTGAGCAACATGGAGGCTCTCAGGAGGTAACTCTTAGGCACCCTGCAGCTCTAGGCCTAGTTCAAATTTCAGGCACATAGGCTCATAAGTATAGTCATCAGCATCAAGTGCTCATCATTGGATTGTCATTCTTTACTGGTCTTTGCACTTGCTCTTGGGGGATCATTGCTGTTCCATTGGGGAATGTGACAGAGCTCCCCTGGCTAGGAACTCAGCACTCCCTCAGCTGTCATTTGTAACTGTAACTACTATGAAAATACCCAATGAATATCTGAATATTTATATACATGCCCTGTATAACTCCCTCCCAACCATGTGTTCCCCATCAATAACACCCCACACCAGCATTCCTCCCCTGCTATAGTTGAACCCCTCTGTGGTTCAGAACTTCATTTGAATGAGTTGGTAACTAGGAGCTGTGCTTGGAGGCTGTAAGGATCTTCTTTGACCACAATTAGGTTTGTATTCACATTATATTAAACATGATCTCATGGGCTCCACAATGGGGAAAAAAACAGTAACCACCCATTTGTGAATCCAGTGAGAGGTTGACCAAGACAGTGTGTGTCAGAGTATCCTTTGGAACATGTTTCATCAAGGTGTGATCAGGGCTTTAGAAGAGACTATTAAAATCATAGCTGCAGAAATGAACAGATTGTTTTAACTTAGTCAGCCTTGCTCTGTATTGTATTCCTGATATAATTCAGCCATTTCTTAGTGGTAATTACACATTTTGAGTCAAGTTCCTTTAATTTTTTAAAATTTCAGGTAACACTGCAATAAATTTATTTGTGCACATATCCTTAAGAATTGATTTTTTTTCTTTATTTCCATGGTATATAACCCAGAGTATTGAAGAGTTATATGTATTTTTAATTTCTGTTAAAATCAATATAAAAAGATTAAGACCATATTTTCATCTTTGATTCTCTCAAGAGGGGGAGTAAAGGGTAAGGAAAGAATGTGGTTAAATAAATAAAATAAAACATGTTTAACAGATTTCTACAGGAGACTTGTTTTCCCAACAGGTTGTACCAATTCACAGTAACACCAGCAATGATAAAGGGTTTCCTTTCCCTTCATTCTCATCCGCAGAGATGGCCCCACATTTAACTTTGGCAATCTAATGAGCGGGGCTGATATTCTTTTGGAATGCATTATATGTGTGCTGAGAGTTCCCAAGGCCACCTTCACACTGGATGATAAGCTAGAAGGACTTACAGGACCCAGAGAAGCCTTCTTTCTCACAATTATTATTTATTACAAGGGAATGGATACAGAGTAAAAACAGCAAAGGGAAAAGGCACGTGAAGCAAAGTCTAGGAGATACCAGGCTCAAGTTTCCTGGTGTCCTCTCCAAGTGGAGTCATGGAGATGCACTTTGTTCTCTATGACAGCACTTGTGAAGTATTGATAGTGAGGAAAGCTCACCCAAGACTTGGGGGTATCCAAAGTCTTTAAGGAGGTAGTTAAGTATGTGTATGGTGCCTATGTGTTTGACCACAGCTACTGAGACTCTAGCCCCCAACCCTCAAAATTCAAACACAGATATTTAAGGTAAATCACTCTGTTAGTACAAAATAAACTCTCTGGTCAAACAGTTACAGCATGACCCAGGACCCTAGGCATACAAGAACGTATTTATTGGGCAGAATATTACAAGGTCTTAGAACTCATCTCCTAGGAGCCAGCCAAGACCATCTCCCAAGAAGATAGGATTGAATGTGCAGAGTTTGAGCAACCAGGACTTCCTGAGTTAACCCATTCCTACATAAATGGGTTCTCTTATTAAAAACAATTTTATTGAAGTATATCATTCATACATGAATACACATAAGCAATAAGTATATAGAAAAGGTTATGAACTTACAAAATACACATGCATATCATCATACAGGTCTCCCAGACATCATCCTACCACCAACACCTTGCATTATTGTGAAATTTTGTTACAAACTATGAAAGAGCATCATCAAAATATTACTACTAACTATAGCCAATATCTTACATTTGGTGTATTTCCTCTCCCGCAACCCACCTGATTACTAACATCCTATATTAGTATTATATATTTATTATAGTTCATGAGAGATATTGTCGTATTTGTTCTGTTAACCACAGTCCATCTTTCCCATAGGATTCACTGTGTTATACAGCCCCATGCTTTGTATAATTTTATATGGGTTCTTGAAATACTGAAATACCTCCTAAGTTTTCTAAATACTTTCTTCACCCAAGTCTCCCTAAACTCCATCTCAAGTCCACCATTGTCACCAAGACACAGCAACTACAAGATTAAAACCTGACACAAGATTTCCCAGAAATTTTCTGTTCCATGCCAATGTAAAAGTGATCTTTAGTATCACTTTTACAGATAGATAGGAAGTGATTGTTGCATCTTGATTTAATTTGCTTTTATCAGACTTATGGTCAGTAACAGAGATTTTTCATATAATTATCGTCCATTTTGATAAACTCTCTTGTGAACTGCCTGTTTCTCCAGTTTCCCATATTTTAATTGGATTACTTATTTTTTATTATTTTAAATTGGTAGTAGGCCTTTTTTAGATATATGATTGATAAATGTGCTTTATACATTGCAGACATGTTTTTCCAAATCTAGCATTTATTAATTGTGCTTATGGTGTATTTGACTATATTGAAATATGGTATTTCAATTTAATATAATTTAATTTTAATGAAATGAAATATGTCCATCCTATATTTTATAGTTACTTGTTTTATTGGGTAATTATACAGATTTCTGTACATGTTAGGTAAAAGGAAGATTTTCCTACCCATTTTCTTCTATTTTCTTTTTGTAGTTAAGTCTTTAATCCATCTAGAATTATTTTTTGTGCACATTGAGCAGTAGAGGGTCAATTTTATTTTCTGCCTGTGTCCCAGCTTCATTCATATATTTATTCATCAAATTTTATTAAATATCAGTTCTGCTCTAAGCACTGTTCTATGTGCTGGGGTTAGATCAGTGAACAAAATAGGAAAAGCATCCTGCCCTCATGGAGCTTACATTTCTCCCAAGTCACAATATCACATGGGTCATGTATCATGAACCCATTCATAGAATCTCTGAGCTCTCTAATGAATCCCATCGATCTATTCAGATTTCCTATGTGAAAACAACATTGCTTTAATTGCAGTGTTTTTATAATATGTTCAATATATAGTAAGACAGGGTTCTCCTTACTCATATACTTTTTCTTAATTTTCTTTGTTAGTTTTAATTTTTTATTCTTCTTATGAACTATAGCAGTTTGATATTATTGCTGAAATCCAAAAAGGCTTATTGGATTATGTTTGTAATCTGATCTGTACCTGGACACAATTGAGTTATGATTACGGTTAAAAGGCATAGCCAAGAACAGAGTTGAGGGTTTTTGATGTTGGAGTTTTGATGCTGGAGTGTGATGCTGAAGCCTTAAGAAGGAGCCCCAGGAAGTAAGCTCACAGAAGAAAGAGAAGCAAGTGCCAGGAAGAGAGGAATCCTGAGCCCAGGAAGAATTAAACCCCGGGAAAAGAGGAACCCTGAACCCAGAGAGAAACAAGACCCTGGAAGGGAGAAACCCAGGGAGCCTGAATCCTTACAGACCTTGGCAGCCGTCTTGCTCCAACAGATGAAAATAGACTTTGGTGAGGGAAGTAACTTATGCTTTAGGGCCTGGTATCTGTAAGCTCCTACCCCAAATAAATACCCTTTATAATACCAACCAATTTTCAGTATTTTGCATCAGCACCCCATTGGCTGACTAATTCATGAACTTTAAGATAATTTTACTCTATTCAAAAGGAGCATAAAAAACAAAATACGTACTCCCAATGAAGCAGAATATATTATGCAATTATTTTTTAAATTATATATAAGGTATGAAATAAATGAAAAAAATGTCTAAAGTAATATACTACATAATAATATAATTTTCAAAATATAAGTGATGATTACATCAGCATGGAGAGATTTCAGGTAACCTCTGTTTTATTCTTCACGCAGTTCTGTATGACAAATCTATGATGCTGTTGGGGATTGAATTGGGCCCCCATAAAGCCAAGTTCAAGTCCTAACCACCAGCCCTGTGGATGTGAGCACATTTGTAAGAAGGACACTTGAAGATGTTACTGTTGCTTAATTTATGGAAGCATTTGTGAGTAGGATTTTTGAAGATCCTTTTAGCTGAGGCCACACTGAATCAGAATTGGTTTATTCTCTATGTCTGAAGTCCTGGCAAGGAATGGAAAATTAGACAGAGATCCAGATGACTGAGCAGGAGAAGGAGAAGCCAGAAGCAAAGAAGCCAGAGAGAGAGGCAGAGCAACATTCCCCAGGGGGCAGCGATGCCCGCCTAGGTGCCCCATGGACTGTGGTGAGCCGGCCCAGGAGGTTACAGACTCTGGGAGAAAGCATGACCTGTCGAGACTTCTAGCCTCTAAAACTGTGCAGTAACCATTTCCTGTTGTTTAAGGCACCACAGTGTATGGTATTTTTCATAGCGGCCCTGGAAAACTAAGATAGATTCGTATTTATTACGAATCTTTGTACTTGTATCTATTTGTCTACAAATTTTTAATTTCCATATAATGTTTTTATATCTCTCTCCCCTTCTCCGTAACTGTCTATCATCATTCATTCAATCATTTTTCTTTATTGTTGTTCTTTCATTTGTTTTGTTTTCCTCTTGGGATTGCCATTTAAAGTTGCCAACAGGCAACTATGTCTAGCCATGGTGTCTCATTTGAGAATGTCTTTATTCTAGGGAAGATTACTTGGATAGAAAATCTGCAAAAGATACAACAAATTTTTCTTTTTTAAGAAAAGCTGCTTTTTCTCACATACACTTTGGTTCAAGGAAATTAAACTTTGCAGAGTTGAAGTGGTCAAACTTGTAGCAGAATCAAAGAGCCTTACGAGGATCCTCCGACTTGTGGTTTACTGTTCTGTACCACCTGATGGATGAGGAGATGTTGACTGAAAGCCACAAAAGAGCCACCAAAGTGCAACCTTAAAGGGGACATGGGCAACCTTATATTGGGCTCAACAATACCAGGACCCAAGATATCAGAGAGGAAATCTCATCTGGATATGCTGGAGGAGGGCAGATTCTCCAATTCAGACATTCTTCTAAAAGCCTGGCATACTGGAAGAAGCAAAAGGAGTATGTGCATGTTTTGAAAGAAGTGAGTGCTTAAAACCTGTAACACTGGTTGCTCATGCTAACTATGCAAGCTGATCTCTGGGGCCTGCAGTACCAGTCTCCCAGGCCTCTCTACATCTTGTGGAAGTGGACCAGTGGGGTCTACCAGCAGGTGACATGGGGTGGGGAGATAGAGAGGGTAGGTATTTATTTTCCCACTTCCTCCCTGCCTCCGCATGGATCTGACGGTGAATGTGCCCCTGTGCAGCAACCTCCTACTGAGGAAGAGAGTGTCTATTTGAAAAGTTGATCCCTATTGACCAAGAACACCTGCCATCTCAGTTCAAATGTTTAAAGTGCAATGACTTCATCGTGATTTCCTCTGGCCACTTAATGACCCTAAACAATAAGGAAATTACAGTTGGCAGGGTCTGTGGACTATTTCTTTTTTGACTTATTTTAGTTTCCATATGGCATTTTTATGCTGCTATCTGGTATAATATTAAAGATTTATAGGCAATAAAATATAAGTATGTCCCAACCATAAGAACTGTCACAAATGCCATATGGGAAACTTTCTCCTATTTATTTTGTCTGATGAGAAGCGATTGGCCATAATCATACCTTGCTTTCATGTTCTAGCTTTCTTCAGAGGATCACAAGGTCCTTGAGCATATGTTTGTTGATCTTACTAACAAAACTCAATCATGACGCACATAAGTTAGGGAAGGTTCATCACCCAACATTTTTTAGCATGCTCAGCCTATTAACCCCCACTGTTTTATGTTATTTGAGTGAATCCATTAGTCCAACAAATTGAGCAACTACCAAGAACCCAACATTATGCACATGGCTAATCTCCCTGTCATGGTGAAAAGACTTCTAGGACTTGGATTCATGTGTAACTCAGTTCATGTATTTCCTGGTGAATCTTTCCTGGTGCTCCAGGTAGAATAACCTTCTCCCAGTTGGAAGTCTCCAGACTCCAGATGCTCCTCAGGTGTGGTTGCTAGCTCCTAGGTGTTCTGTCAAACCTTACTAGATCCCTTAACTCTGCCCTTTCCTCTGAAATTGTCTCTTTGTTAACTGTACTTCAGCTAAATCCCTTGGGTGTTATTTCCTGCTGGGACAGTGACCAATATGGAGCCCAAGGGTATATGGGTTGGGAATGACCATGACTAGTTGGGACAGTGACCTCATCCTCATCTTTAAAGACCTCCTCTTCTTTTCCCCACACTGCCTATGTAAATTATTGCGGGACTAATAGTGCTGGCAGGTTTAGATCACCACAGCAAAAAACAAGGATGTCCTCTCAAGATCAAAAGAGACCATGTGTTTTTAAACAGTATGATATTGACATCATCAGTGCAGCAGAGAATGGACCCAGTGGCTGAGAAGATTTTCTAATTTCCACTCTTCATGAAAACTTGCAACTAGGCTTGACTCATGAAATTGCATAAGCCCCAGGATCCTGGATTTATTATGGGGTAAAAGATTCCCAAAGAGGAGAAAATTAAGAGCATTTTCATGATAGAAGAAATGGAAGGTCAAACAGTTCAACTGAAATAGTAAAATAGATTTTTCTTGAAGATACCTTAAGCTGAACCACCAAATTGAGGCATACTGGTGGATGTTATATGATGACTGTATATTTTTGTCAAAAAAATACTCATTTACATGTCTTGAACCTGGACTTCCTTGCATTAGTTATGAGAAAATCTAGATTTCCTATTTGTTCAGTTCCTGTTACCATTAAATAACCCATATCATTTAATGACTTTGAATCTCCCTCCCTTCCTCCCTTCCTTTCATAAGTTTTTATTGATCACTTACAATTCAGTAATAACTTTGCCAAGGGCTAAGAAGAATAGATAAAATAATGTAACAAGTTTCTTGCCCTCTACAAGGAATGGAGTTTAATATTTATTTAGTGCCATCTTTTTACTAAGTATTTAATATAAAGCATCCCAAATGTTCTTCCCAAGTACATAAAGCAAGTAGCACTATTTCTGATTTTAAAGATGAAGAAACTGAGAATATAATTTCTGCATCCAATTTGCAGAGCTAGCAAAGATGAGACCAGGGCACATCCATGTCAATATGCCTTGAAAACCTGTGCCTTTTCAGTGGGCCAGTGCTGCAAGATTCTCACAAGAGGTAAACTGCAAGAAAAATTTGCAAAGTACCATGAGCACTGGGAAGGATAACTGGGAGAAGACTACTCCACCTGGAAGACCAGGAAAGGCATTCTAGAAAATACGTGAAGCCTCCCACCCATGGAGGTCTTTTCACCATGTCTAGGAGATTAACCATGTGTATAGTGTTGGATTCTTGGTAATTGCTCATTTTGTTGCATTAATGTATCCACTCAAATAACAGAAAACAGTGGGGGTTTAATATGCTAAATGCTCTATAAAATGTCTGCTAATGAACCTTCCCTATCTTATATGTGTCATGATTGACTTTTTTTTAAGATTTATTTTATTTATTCCTTTTCTCTTCCCCCCCCCACCCCAGTTGTCTGTTCTCTGCTGCATGTTCTTCTTTTTGCCCGCTTCTGTTGTCAGCGGCATGGGAATCTGTGTTTCTTTTTGTTGCGTCATCTTGTTGTGTGTTCTCCGTGTGTGCAGCACCATTCCTGGGCAGGTTGCACTTTCTTTTGGGCTGGGCGGCTCTCCTTATGGGGCGCACTCCTTGTGCGTGGGGCTCCACTACGCGGGAGACACCCCTGCGTGGCACAGCATTCCTTGCGCGCATCAGCACTGCGCATGGGCCAGCTCCACGTGGGTCAAGGAGGCCCGGGGTTTGAACTGTGGACCTCCCATGTGGTAGACAGACACCCTATCCACTGGGCCAAGTCTGCCGCCATGACTGACTTTTGTTAGTAAGATCGACAACCTTATGCTCAAGGACCATGTGTTCCTCTGGAAAGCCATTACACGAAAGCAAGTTATGATTATGACCAATCACTTTCTCATTAGGCAAAATACTGCTTTTCCACATGGAGCTCAAGACAATTCTTATTGTTGGGTTCCTACTTATGTTTTATTGCCTATAGATCTTTAATATTATACCAAATGGCAGCATAAAATTACCATATAGAAACTCCAATAAGTCAAAACCAATAGCACCTGACGATTATTGTTTAGGGTCATTAAATGGCAGGGAGATATGAGGAAGTCATTACACTTTAAACATTTGGACCAAGGTGGTAGGTATTCTTGCTCATTAGGATTCAACTCTGAATTTATGCAATTTAGGAAAGAATAAGGTAGATGGCAATAAAGTGAGGAAGGCAGGAAGGCAAAAAGTAAAGAAGACATAAGGAAGGAAGGAAGGAAATATTTATGCTATTTTTGGTAAGGAAATGCTGTAACAAATAGGCTTTAAAATTCCATGTCTGAAACCAAACCATACCAAACCAAACAAACCTCCATTAGCTGTCCAAAGTGGGAGATTCCAAGTCAGGGGCAGCTCTGCTCCATCAGGTTTCTAAGGGATTCAGGCTGTGCTGCCAATATACAGCTTCCAGTGTTGCCATTGTCAACACTCTCCCAACTCATGGGAAAGTGGGAAGCAAGGAGAAGTGTGCCTGGGAGGGTTTTTCTTCCCTGTGTGTTTGTTTTTCCCAAGGGCCAGATTTAGAAGTGGTATACTGTATTCTACTTCTGCTTATACCTCATTGTGACAAAGTCTCATGTCTTTATCGACCTACCAAGGAAATTGAGACTCTGGAAGGAGGAGAGGGTGGAGTTGGATGGAACAACAAACAATTTTTGCTACACCAACCTATTCTCCAAATGAGCTTCATCTAGAGCCAATGCAAGATTTGCTACTGCCTACATTCTAAGAATCTAGGCAAGCACTTTGGTTTTCTCATCCTAGAAGCCTGTCGAATATCCAAAGCACTAGCATATATAATAGAACTAGACAATAAAAATATCAATTAGAACAATGCTTAGACTGTTCTTCGAGTCTGCTCTGTATTCCTTACTTGATAGCTTTCAGATCTTAAATTATTAATTGAATGAACACTTGCCTCCCCTACTGGCCCAAAGAAGACTGTGATCTGAGTCTAATAATAATATTAATATTGATTGCATCATATATTTAGCTAACTTGTCAGCTCACAGTGTAATATCATGTGTGATACCGTTTGGGACTTCACTATAATCATCCTATGTGGGCACATGACCCATTTTGTAGATAAAGAAACTGAGGCTTATAAGGGAGACATGATCAGCCCAAGAGCTGAAAGCAGAAACTCAGCCCAGGCCTTCTGATTCAACAGACAGCACTCTTTCCACATCATCGCACAGCCTTGTTTCTGGACTCAAGCAAGAAAATATAACATCTGGCCTCTAGAGGAAAAAATCCTATGCAATAGGACTCTCTGTATTTCAGTTTGCATCCAGATGGTCTGACAGGTACAGGAAGAGAATGGATGGAAGGAGTTCTCAGAGCCAGGCTTGGGCCCAGAATTCAGGACAAATTCATTTTCCAATGTTTTAATGCCAAGCTCTATGCCAAATGGGTGGGATCGAGCAGGGATCGGAAACTGTGGCCCATGGACCAAATGTGGTCTACTGCCTGTTTTGTAAATAAAGTTTTATTGGAAGGGTCACACTCATTCATTTATAGATTGCCTATGGCTACTTTCATGCTCTACAAGCACAGTTGTGTCGTAACAGAGAGCTTATGGCCTGCAAAACAAACTATGCACTATCAGGTTTTGTACAAAAATATGTCGACCCCTGGGATAGAGCTGGAACTAGGACAGAAGACAGAGAAATGGCACTCGACAATGGTATAAGGAGGACCTGACCATGGAAATATGACCAAGAGCAGAAATGGAGCAGAGGAAGCAGAGCGATTTAGCACTATTGGTGTCAATAGGAGAAAGGGGAGGGTCCCTTTCCAAAAGGAAAGCAAAGGAAAAGACTTCTGGGTTGCTGACTGAAAGGTTAATAATAGCTTGCAAAGCAGTGGGAGGACATTCCAGGCACTTTGGGCAGCTCATACAAAAGTACCAAGGCAAAAATCAGGTCCTTGAATTTGGACAACCACATTAAATAAGAGTGATGAGAGTCAGGGAAGAAAACTGAGCTCCAATTGGGGGCCAGGCAAGTCATGGACATCATCATAGTCAAGCCTCCAGACAACCTTACCATGCAAGTCTTATCTCCATTTTTCTAAAGAGAAGACTGAAACTAAAAAGGTTTGAAAAACTTGCCTCCGTTCCCAGAATAAGAGCTGGGGCAAGGCTTTCGTCCCCGCTCCCTGAGCCTGCGCCTGGTCCTCCACCCATCTCGGGTCCATGGCCGTCCTGGACTCTGTTGCCTAGTCCTCGTACCAGCCAGCCAGGCCCTGGGGCCTTGTTCCCTGCTTGGAGACACCATGGCAGTGGCTGTGTAGCAGCAGGCCGTGAGCCACCCCCAGCCAAGCTGCCTCTGCACAGCTGTCATGGCCAGATTTCACGTCTGTGATGTTGGGGCTGGTTCTCTTTGGCGTGGGGGAATCAGCTTTGACTGATGTGAGCTGGCGCTGCTTTCCATTAATCACTGTGAAAAGTGACCCGTAGGCTGGTTGGTTCCCTCCCCTTGTTTCGTGAACATTCCAGGCCCACAGTCAGCCCAAGCTCCACGCAGATGCAAAAATCAGAGCAGGTTCCATTAAATCCACTTCACCTTCATACTTGCGATCCAAAAATGGAAACGTGAGCAATGGCTCATTTTCATAGAAATGCATATTTAAAGGACCATAAAAGGAGAAATCGCCTAAAGCACTGGACAGAGGTGATAAAACTGTTTATGAGAATCTTAACTCTGTTAAGCTTTGAAAGGAGATCAGCTGATTGAAAAACTTTGCAGTCACCATGTTAAGATAAGATAAAATGGTTTCTTATTCTGAAAAAAAAAAAAGAGAAAAAAGGTTCATTGTGGCAGCTTTATATTTCAGGAAGAACTATGTTTAATTTTTTCTTTTTTTTTAGCCATGCAAATTTACTTAGGTAAACTCCCAAGCTACTTCCACAATTGTCTTTTAATGATATTAAATACAGTTCTTGGCAATCTGAAAAGGCCTTTAAAATACCATGGATGTCTAATTGCTCAACTGAGTATGTAAAATGCCTCTATTATGGTGCCTTATTCAAATCAAAATCAATACAAATACAATATTTGAACTACTCAGAGTATAATAAAATAGAATTAATTCATAGTATTCTTTATATATTATCTTTACTTAAAAATACAACCTCAACAATTATAACACTGTTAAGGTTCAATCTGAGTGAAGGTACAATTTCTTAAACATCAGTAGTTTGACTATAAGAAAGACTATTCAAGATGACTTTCATGAGGAAGGGAGAATGGCTAAATGGGTTTGTTTTCATTTGGGATGATGAAAATAGTCTGGAAATTGTGATGAAAGTTGCACAGTATTGTTAGTGTTCTTAATGTCAAAGAATTGTTCACTTAAAATGGTTAAAATGATGTTTCTGTGATGTATATTTTACCACAACTTAAAAAAAATAAATATATTTCTTAAAAAATGACTTTAATATAACTCTCATTATAGACCTTCAAAAGGAGGCACCCTTGAGACCCAGAAGGCTGGAGACTCACTTCACTTGGGGCATGGTAGGGAATGGGGGAAGTTCTTAGATAAGGATGACAGGGAAACTCATTTGTGGCCAGGAGGTGCTCAGAGCTCCTGGAAGATGGGGCGGTACAAGGAAATACCCTGGTAGAATGTAATCTTGGGAGGTTTCATGTGAGCTTCCAGGGCAGAGGGTGGAACAAGTGTTATGTCCTATGAAATGTCCCCAGGGATCCATTCCCAGTATGGGGCCTCTGACTGGACCCGAAGCAAGTCAGGCCGACTGCATCATTTTCAGGTGGAAACACACCAGAGGACTTAAAATGTGTGGGAACCTCTAATATCCTTCCCAGTGGCCTCTTTTTTGGTGGGGGTCTTGGACCATCTGCTCCATTCAAAGAAAGCACATTAAAGCCTAAGAGTCCTGCTGGGCTGGGGGGAAACAGGAGAGTGAACTCTGCCTTGAGGCAGGAGAGCTGAACCAAGATGTGGTTGTCCTCATGGAAGGACCATCCTTCTGGGATCCAAATACCATGGAAGTGACCATATGCTGCACATGAATTACCAAGGTCTTGAAGATCCTTTTATAAAGGCTCAAATTTAATATCTACCTCAGGTAATTTTGGTATGTTGTGTACATTTTCTTCTCTAAATTCAATGAGGTTCCTTTGACAGCTTGACAGCCTGAGCTATCAAGCACTTATTATGAACTTTGGTATTTGACGTCATCAGTTGGCATTTCAAAGAGCCGATGAGACTTACCATATCTTATCTTAGGGCTGTAGCTTGTTTTCTGCAGTCTTCTAGCACTTCAGGGGCAAGTATGGGGATTTTCTTTGCTAGATCTAAATTATGTCTCCTAGAGTTAATTTCCTGTGAGGTTCCTCTTAGAGTTCATTCATTTATGTTTCTGCTGAAACATTTCAACCTCACTTTATTTATTTATTTATTTATTTTTGTCTTTATTTTTTTAATGTTACATTAAAAAAATATGAGGTTCCCATATACTCCCTACCCCCCTCTCCCCACTCCTCCCCCCATAGCAACAATCTCATCCATCATCATGAGGCATTCATTGCATTTGGTGAATACATCTCTGAGCACTGCTGCACCTCATGGTCAATGGCCCACATCATAGCCCACACTTTCCCACAGTCCACCCAGTGGGCCATGGGAGGGCATACGATGTCCAGTAACTGTCCCTGCAGCACCACCCAGGACAACTCCAAGTCCCGAAAATGCCCCCACATCACATCTCTTCCTCCCACTCCCTACCCTCAGCAGCCACCACGGCCACTTTCTCCACACCAATGCCACATTTTCTTCGATTACTAATCACAATAGTTCATGAATAGAATATCAGTAAGTCCACCCTAATCCATACTCTATTCCTCCATCCTGTGGACCTTAGAATGTCAACCTCACTTTCGATGTGTACATTTTCTGATTCCAAAGATGTATTCTTCCTTTAGAAAAATTTGATATAATCCTTAGTCACGTCTTATATGTTGTCTTCTCTTGCTTAATTAACATTGATTTGGTTGCTTTTTTCTTCAAGTTTTTGTAAGAAAACATTTATAATAAGCTTTTATTATAATAAATTTAATTAAATGTGAAATTTTAACAATGAAAATCCAACTATAGATGGCCATGCCAACATAGTCCAGTACACCAGGCACCAGAGCCTGGACTTCAGGCATTGCGGTTCCATATCACTGCTGGGCATTTCCAAGGTGGGCCTAATGTTCAGCTTCATGCCACTGCAGGTTCTCCACCTCACTGGTAGCTTGTCCAGAACCAAGGTGACCAACTTCCCAGTCTGCCTAGGACCGAGGGCTCCTTGGGTTGAGGGACTTTTAAGAATAAAACCCAGAAAGTTCCTGGCAACTCAGGATGAGCTGATTACCCTTCTTAGAACGCAAGCCAGTACCTGGCAGCCAGGACAGAACAGTAGAGGAGAGATTCAAGGTGGGGACAAGGAACGCCATGCACAGCTTTCCCATTTTCAAGACACACCCAGAAACTGGTAATATTTTGACAGCTTCTAAGGGAAATGGGTGGGACTGTTTGTGTCTTGAGGGGACTGGTATGTACTTGGCACACTGTGGGTTTCCCAGGGTTACAGGCACTTCACTTGCTTACCAGGAACTATTCAGACAAATGTCATTCTTCATAATTGACGTGGGCCCCTGGCTGATCAGGAGAGCAAGCTCCATGATGAAAGGTGGACCTGGTTATAAAGGGGCATTGCAGTGCTCTCTTGCCTGCATCCAACCTTCACATCCCCTCTCTGCCTCCTCACACACACCCACACCAGCTGCGGGGGACACAGAGCCTTGTTTCCTCTATCTGATCCTCAGTTGCTTGCTGGTCCTTCTCACACTGAAGAGGAAGTTCCTGAACAAATCCATAACAGATTTCATGACTGAGAAACCTAAGGCCTTCTAGAGAGAATCAGGGTTAGAATAATGGAAGTATTGTTTATGAATATATAAAATAATGGAGAAAATAATCAGATAAGCCAATCTATGCATTGTACTTAATGCTTACCAAAAAATGAGCATTTCCCAATATATTTCCATTTACCATCCCTTGCTGATTTGCTTCTATGAGATGATTGTGAAATAATTTTGCATATTTTAAAAAATATGCATACTCAGAACCATTTTATACCTTTTTTTCATTAACACATCAGGAGAACTATGACCTTGTTTTGTAATCACTGGCAACTAAATTTTTGTGTCAAGAAAGAAAAAACAGGCAGAGTAACTTTGTGTCTGCATCTGAATATTCCTAAAGCCCTCAGACTTGTGGGATTCCTCTTTTTTTACTCCCCAAATAATTGGAGCCTCCATTACATATCTTCTGTAAAAGCAGGACCTGTGCTCTTCCTCTCGCCCTGCCCCACCACCCGACAAGGACTGTCTTCAACTGGTGAGTGAGTGTGTGGTTATGTGGATATAGTTGAGGCTCACCGTTTCCTGAGTCAGCCAGTGCTTCAGCCCTACCTTCTCTGTTCTCACTAGGGTGTCCATCTATTTTGCTCCTGGTCATTCTCTGAAATCCTGGAACTAATGATCTTCCTTTTTCCTTCATTTCCTTAAAGATCTCCCAGGGATAGTAATGGAGGATACATTACTTTGGATCAGATTGCATTCAATTGCAGGTAAAAGAAAGCCTATCTCACAGTACCGAAGCAGACAATTTTCTTTTTTCTTAGGTAACAAGAACTCCAGAGCGAGGTAGTTCATTCTCTGATCAAGGATGTTAGGACTAAAGTTTATGAAATTCTCTTGGTCTTTCCCTAATTGTCACACAATAACAACTGTTGCTCCAGACATCACATCCATGAAGGAAGAAGGAGGAAGAGAAGAAGGAGAGAAAAAAGGAGTAGCTCTCGTGACAGAGAAGCAAAGACTGTCTCCCAAATCCTCAGTCAGCATGTGCTTATGCCTCTCTAACTGGAACTGTGTTATATGGCCTCCTCTAGTTTCAAGAAGAAATAAGTAGATGGGGTTTTAGTTTTCCAGACTCTTCGATAGAGGAAGAGAAGGGAGGGGCACAGAAAGCTGGAATGGGGGTCAGGTGATCCAACCTACAGTATCTGCCCTAAAGATAATTGATACACTGAAGACATGACATCCCTATTCCTAGAAACTTCCAGGCATTTGTCCCTATAGAAAAGTCTCAATGGCTATATCCCTCCATAGAGTTCCGTTGGCCCCCTTGCTGTTGAGACCCCTCTGTGTCTCCAGAGGTCCCTTTTCTCACTCTCCTCACCTCTCAGCTCTTTCTTTATAGGTACCCATTGAATTGAAAATTACAAATGTGATTTTAAACCTCCCTCTTTCTAGCTCACCGTGATTGGATAAATAAATTCAGTTGGGGTATTTACCCAAAGAAAGGAGTAGTTTTCCACCTATTACAACTAACACTTTATGTATAGACCAGGCAGTTCAAACTGTAGTCGACTTACATCTTCCCATTACCCATATTTGTCAGAATTCATGGTTGGCCTGGTAGCACTGTACCAACAGTATTTACTGCTGATGACCTGCCTCACAGGATAGAGCTACCCTACCTGACTGGCACTTCCCAGTTCTTTCTCACTGGAGTGATCCTCTAGCTCTGGGTTTTGAGCTGAGAGAGGGAGATGAAGGAAGGAAGGGAGAGAGGGAGGGGAAAGGAAGGGAAAAAAGAGAGAAAGGAAGAATGAACTATTAGGGGCTGTAGGCCTGTATGTACAGTTATAACATTAAAAGACAAATATGTTGCTTTTGTATTTATTCTCTTGTTTTCAAAGCTAAAAAGTTAATGAATTTTATAAATTCAATGCATTTATGTAGTGTGTGTCTGTGTGTGCGCATGGTAGCAACTTACAGTTTGAATAAAATTGTTCTATCCTTTCCAAGGACAAAAACAAATTCCTTTGCAAATGACTGAAAAAGAAGTGTGGATCTAATGGAGACCAAAAAAGAAAACTTTCACTAAGTTTAAAGGCAAATGGGCTGCAACTCCATTGAGATTCAGGGCCCAACTGGCACACAGACAGCCCAAAGATTTCAGTCTCTTGGATGTACACCTACCAACTCTAGTACTAATTATAGGTTCATGAAGAAGGACAGACGAGCCATGTGTAGGGAAACCACAACTGAGTCCAACTCTGTCACTCTGGGGAGCATAAATTCCAAAGAACCCACTGGCCAGGCACCAAACTCCTGAACTATCTGCCCTGACTATTGCATCTGGCTGTCTCCAGAGCCCTTTGGGACTTGGGAATTATCTTGAATGACATTGCAATGACAGACATGGGCCATTATAAAAATTTCCATAACCTGAAGAATTGGGTGGGAGAGAGGGTAAATGACATTGTAAACTTTAATCCACACTTAGTGGGAATGCTCCAAAATGTGTTCATCAATTGCAATAAATGTACCTCACTAATGAAAGATGTTGTTAATGTGGGAAAATGTGGGAGGTGTGGTGAGTGAGGCATTTGGGAATCCCCTGTATTTTTTATGTGACATTTGTATACTCTAAGTATCTTTTAAAAATAAAAAACAGATAAAATAAAAAATAAATAAAAAAGCAATGGTCCCTGAATAGTCAAAAGATGAATAATGAAGTTGGAGGACTTTTATTTCTAGATTTTAAAGCATATTATTTAGGTACGGTGGCAAAAACAGCATGGTACTAGCATAAGGATAGATTGACCAATGGAATCAAATTGAGATTTGGAAATAGACCCTCGCATCCATGGTCAAGTGATTTTTGACAAGGTTATCAAACCTACTCAGCTGGGTCAGAATAGCCTATTCAACAAATGGTGCTGGGAAAACTGGATAGCCATGTCTAAAAGAAAGAAAGAGGACCCTTATCTCACACCTTATATAAAAATTAATTCAAAATGGATCAAGGACCTAAATACAAAAACTAGAACAATAAAACTCTTAGACAAAAATGTAGGGAAACATCTTCAAGATATTGGGCTTGGTGGTGATTTCTTGGACCTTGCACCCAAAGCATGAGCACCAAGAGAAAAAATAGGTAAATGGGATTGCCTCAAAATTAAATACTTTTATTCTTCAAAAGCCTTTGCCAAGAAAGTAAAAAGGCAGCCTACTCAATGGGAAAAAAATCTTCAGAAACATTATATCTGAAAAGGGCTTGAGTTCCATGTTATAGAAAGATATCATACATCTTAGCAACAAAATGGCAAGCAACCCCACTAAAAATGGGCAAAAGAATTGAATAGACATTTGTATATCGAAAGTGAAAATACAATGGCCAAAAGACACATGAAAAAATGTTCAACCTCACTAGTTATTAGGGAAAAGCAGATCAAAACTACAACGAGATACATTTGTGTATCTTTCCGGACAGTAGAGGAACAACTGAGTTAGCAGCTGGAAAGAACATTTTAGGAATAATGTTTCCATAACTCATTGAGCTGTCTTTTTCTGTTGTGGGTTGTTTTCTTTTTGAAGTTGAAATAAAGTTGTTAATAAAAAAGCAAGGGGGAAGCATGGATGTGGCTCAAGCAATTAGGAGCCTGCCTCCCACACAGGAGGTCCCGGGTTTGGTTCCTGGTGCCTCCTAAAGAAGATGAGCCACAACAAGGTGCAATGAGTGGCGAGCGGAAGTGGCTCAAGCGGTTGGGCACTCCCTTCCCACTTGGGAGGTCCTGGGTATGCTTCCCAGTGCCTGTTGAGGAAGATAGACTGAAGACAAGGGAGCCATCTTGGTGGGGAGGGAAATGAGATAATAAAAATTTTTTAAGAAAGAAAAAGCAATGAGGTTAATATAAGCCTCACTGATTTTTTTTTTGGTCCAATGGAGACTTATTTTCCCTGCCCTAAACTGGACAACTTTGCAGGTGCTTGTACCCAAGCTCTTTGTTTTGTGTTTTTAACGTATTCTGTTATACACAAGAAGGTCTGTTCATTACCTTAATTATTTTGTTTTTGATGTACTAAACATGGGTTTCTGCTAATGATATTACTTTAAAGTAAATGAATCAAAGCTTCTGTCTGCATTTGGCTTGTGAAAATGGAGCAGTTAACTGGCAAATGCGCTCCCTTTACACACTTAGAATCAAGCAGGCCCCTGGACTGATGGAGACAGCAGGGGAGGAAATTGGAGTTGGGCTGGACCAGGTTCAAACCCCAGCTCTGCACTTGCCTTGAGCTGATGTGATTTTTTTGAGCCTCCCTTTTCTAATTTGTAAAATGGAGAAAATAGGCATAGCACTTTGAAGAACTGACAATCACCCCCTTCCTCCGTGATGGATCTTTAACTAATAGGGAAAAAACCCATGAGTCTTAAGATGGTAAACTGTGGTAGCGATGCTGTCATAACTAGTTGAGCAATATCGCTTACACAGGAGACTCCCCTAGACTGTGTAGAACACGTGTCTTAGCATTTGGGGGTGTACAGAGGGAACAGAATTGTGTCGACAAAATGGCTTGCTCCTAGTCCACGCAGCAGAAATCCATCCCCTGCCCCATTTCTTTGGAACTAGGAGGAACAGGACAATAAGTGCCCCCTTCCTCACACCCCTGAAGTAAAGAGGGAATCAACAGTGCACCCAGGTCACTCCGCTGGCAAAAGTTTAGCGTGAGTATTGGTTTATACATGATGCCTGGGGAAAAGGAGTCTTTAGAGCCTGTGCAGAAATTTGTATTCCCTCAGGGAGGAAAGGAACTAGCATGCAGTCCTCTCCTGAAGAGTGCTCAGTAAATGTTGGTGAATGTTAGAAATCCCTGGCTTTCTCATTCACTAAATTTAAATGTTTGGTGGATACTCCACAACCAGAGAGCACACCCCTGGCAGGGGTGGGATAACAGTTTACTTCACTGAACCTGCCCTCTAAGGGCTGGGCTACTTGCAGGACTCAGGAAATATGAGACTTACTGATGAATGCCTTCCAAACTTTCGTAATTAAAATAACAGTTTTGGAGAGAAAGAAAAGGTTAAAACTAATCAAAGTAGTGTGTGTGTGAGTGTGTGTTTTCCTTGGGGAGTCTGGGTAGAGTAACAGGAAGGTGGAGAGGAGATGGAGGGAATTAGCATTTATTACTGTGCTAGGTGCTGCATGCATGTTTGGTACCAGTGGCCTTTTAGAGAGTGAATAGGAAACTTGATAATGACTGGAAATGCTGTCTGTTGCCCAGCCATCCACTAACATCAGTTCAGCATCTTCCATGCGATAGGAACTGTGCTGGGGAAACCAATGTAAACCAAGCAAAGCACGCCCCTGTTCCCACAAGGGTGCCAGAGAGAGTGAAGTGATTACAGCACAGGGATAAAAGCAATAGATGCTCAGGAGGGAAGCATGTTGCAATTGGGGAGCACCGAGGAGGAGCATATTTCATCTTTCATGAACGTTATAGGAAGTCTTCCCAGAAGAGGTGGCAAGTCAGCCGAGGTCGAGCAGGTGAGTAGAAGCCCGCGGGGCAGGGTAAGCATTCCAGGTAGGGGCATCAGGATGTACAAAAGCCCAAATCACAGACGCTCGTGATTCACGTTCTGACTGCTATGTCACTGGTGTCACGGGCTGCAGTCAGTGAGAGCCAGATTCAAATCCTGGTTTTGTGACCTCCAGTTGTGTGGCCTTGGGTGAGTCACCTGATCTTTCTGAGCCTCTCTCTTGTTCTTTGCATCCTAAGGAACCTGGTACATCACTTATTGCAAGGTCATGGTAAGAAGATGAACCAATAACAAGCACAGAACATAGTGCTGTGCCTGGCACTTAAAAGTGCTGCAAACCATTTCTCTTTCTGTTCTCTTGAAAGAGTTTAATGATTTTGTTCTCAGGATTCCAGATTCTTCTTGGATGCCAGATAAGTTTCACCAACTATAATTTGCTGAGTGGTGTGAGAAGTGGAAAAAATATTCTATAATTGCATGAGAGCAACGCGCCGGCAGAGCAGGCGGTGAAGTCCTCCTGACCCATTAGAGAGCGGAGCCCACTGTGACTTCCAGGAAGAACCCATAAAACAAACCCACAAGCTGGCAAGGCCTTTTATAAACCAGCAAAGAACAATCACTCTCATTCCAGGCTTTAGCCTGATGACTGCACAGTTCTCACCCCTCAGCTGACTTCTGGACTTTTCTTGAAAATGTATATTCTCACTTGGAAGGAAAACAAAGCAAACAAAAAAATATTGGATGAAATGCTTTAACAGAACTTGATGTCTGTTGGGGGACAGACTAAGCAAACTGAGTTTGGATCTATGCCCCTCTTCTAGTTCCCTTTAGGACTGTGAGTAAATTGTAGTATTTTTGACATAAAATCAGTATCTGTCATGCACTTTTAGGCAAATGATCATTTTCTACTCAAAACTATTTCCACAGTGGTGGTAAATCTTCAACCGCTGTTGACAGATTCAATTTTTGCAAAGTGCCCAAAAGTCTAGAACATGTGGGGAAGGATAATTATATTTAGGAGATGTTACTGGGCCCTCCCTACCTGACATTTGCTGGTTTGTGATTCATCTCCTACCTTTTCCTAGCAAACAACCTTTAGCAGGCTACCTTGTCTTCATGTTCTGGTCAGATTCAGCCAAGGTGAGGCATGTTGGAGACAGGAGAGCAGGGGGTATGAGTAGACCTTGCTGGTGCCCCACTCAGAACCTGGATCCTTTCTCAGATTTGGGGCGCCTATCCCCCGCTTCTAAGCGTGTTGCTGCTGTAGGCTCAACCTTCCACCTTCTTGGCAAGATTGTCCTTAGGGCTGGAGGCATCCTGCCTAGAGGTGCCTGGACTTACCCCCTCCCCCGGAAGCCCAGCCCTTTGACCCCGAGGCAGGACCGGCACTGGGATGCAGTTTGTAGCCCAAAGCTCTCTGCAGGATCTGGCTGAACTGGACCACATCCTGGCTTACGTCCCCCCTCTTCCCCATCCTGCTTCCCTTCCATGGAGATTTCTCCTGAGGACCTTGCTTGATGAATGACTTGCCCTCAGTCCTCAGGGCCAGGCTTGGCTTCCAGGGATCCCAGGCCAGGAGCAAGGGAGAAGACAGGGCATTCCTTCCCTTCTGCTCTGTTTCGGGTGGAGTCTGTGCAGGAGCTCGGGCTCCTCCTTCATTCCACCTCTTTCCCAGCAACTCCCATGTGTGGCAGCTACTGCCTGGTTACTCCAGATCCTGCTAGGTAACTGTTCTCCATGATCCCGGCTCCCTTCTGGAGGCTTGTATCCTGCTGGTGGCCCTGTCACCTCAGCACTTTGGCTGGATCCTTGAGAGTCCTCTCCTCCAAAGTCCCGGCTCCCTTGGGCAGGGCCAGGTCCTGGGCTTTGTTTTTGGCCCTTGTCTTGGTCTCCTTGAGATGCTATAACAGTGTGCCACAGACGGGGTGGCATAACACAACAGCAGTGTATCATCTCAATTCTGGAGGCCAGAAGTCCAGCATTAAGGTGTCCCCAGCGCCTTGCTCTCTCTGGAGCCTGCAGGGCTCTGCCAGCCAGTCGTGGCTTGTGGCGTAACGCAGTGTCTGCCTTCATGTCATGGCTGTCCTGTCCCTTCTGTGTCCAAACTTGCTCTTCTTATAAGAACACCAGTCACATTGCGTTAGGACCCACCCTCATCTAGTTTGGTCTCATCTTGCCCTCATCACATCTGAAAAGATCCTATTTACAAATAAGTCAGCATTCACAGAATGGGGCTAGGACTGGAGCTCTCCTAGGTTTTCTCCTCATTTGCTGATTCTTCCTTCTTGGACTCCATCCAAAGACTGTTCAACCCATCGCAGTCCTCCAGTCCTCGGGATGCTTAGCAGCTTCCTGTAGTTAATTTCAGGGTTGCCTTACCTTCTGCTTTCAGTTTGCCCAACACCTCTGTAATTAGTTCCCTGTGTTACATTTCCTCTGCGGGACTAGCTGGCTTATATCCTTTCTTGTATCCGTTCCTGTTTGGATACTGACTGGTATGAGAATATACACACTGTGTTGGATGCGGAAGACAAAACAAAAATAAAATTTTGCAGTGCCCTTAAATTATTCACAGGCATTAACCACTCCCTTGCAACACAAGGCACCCCCTGCTCTGACAGAGGACCTTTCACAGGAAGCCGAGGAGCAGCACTCAAGATGTCTAGGTGCAGCCAACAGAGAGGGGTGAGCTTAGTAGGGGAAGATTCCCCTAGAAGATGGTTCTGAAGCCGAGGAAGGGACAGAGGTTACTCAGGATTGCTGCTGTAGATTTGTTTTTCCTGCTCCACTCCAGTTTTCCTCTTGAAGGATAACAGAACCGTGTGCTGATCCCACTTAAGCCCTTCTCTTTACTCCCTCATCTGGGCTTGTGGGTAGTCAATTAAACTCTGAGCCACCCATGCTGGGAGGTGAGAGAGGACGCGGGCCCGTTATACTGTGGAGTTGCTGTAATTGCTGCACAGGAGGAGTGAGCAGAACCTGAGCTGGCTTGATCCACACCAGGGCGTGGCTTGAGGAAAAGCTTCTGAACTGGGTGGGAAAGCTTGGTTCAACTGTTGCTCGGTAACCTCAGGCTGGTCTTTTTCCCCCTCCATGTCTTCTTTTTTTAATCTATTGTAGGAGTGGCTTTGCATAGTCTAGTGTTCTCAAAGAAGTGTTGTCTGTGGTATGACAGCATCGGGACCACACTTAGAAATGCAAATTCTCAAGCCTGATCCCTCAAGTCAGAAATCAGAAAGTCTCAGTTTGGGTCCCACATCTGTTCTTTAACAAGCCCTCCAGGTGATTCCAAAGCAGGTGGCGTTTGAGAAGCATTCATCTGGAGAACCTCAAGTTTCTTCTGTGCTTTAAGCTTGGATGACAGAGTCATGCTAGGCATTTGAGATGGGGGAGGAAGAGAAGCATGGCCACAGAAAAAGAGAAGGAGTCTGCTAGCTGCTAATGCTCACAGGGTGGCAGAGACCATGGGTTTCTCTACTTCATTCAGGCATAAAGATTCCTCTCCTTTTAAACTCCTATTTATAAACACACCTAGTTTTTCTCCTCGTTTGCTGATTCTTCCATCTTGGACTCCATTCAAAGACAATTGGTTTTTGCCACTCTCACATTGTGTTTATCTCAAGTTTTCTGGCCTTTAGGCTTCTCCCTGGCTCAATTCCCAGCATTCCACGTAAGGCCCTCAGCTTCTCTTTACCACTCCAGTGTCCTCCTTGGACCTCCACCATGAGGCTCAGCCCCTCCAGCCCACGCTGTCTACTGGGAGTTTTCCAAAGTACAGACCTGTCCCTGCCCCTGACCTGCTAAGACACTGCCCTGGCTCCCTGAAACCATGGAAGAAAGCAACCCACCATACCTCACAGGAATTACAATGTCCTCCATGTTCTGATCGTGATTTGGCTCCAGCTTCATCTTCTGATGCTTCCTGCTCTCTACATTGTTTCCACCTCAGACAATCTTTGAGCCCCTTTCATACTTTCTGCCTGTTTTCTCATGATGTGATGGGAAATGTATTTGTCCATTCCGTTTCTTAGACTGAGAGCCTAATTGGCTAATTGTTCGTTAAATAGTTTTGATAAATTGTGAGAGAGATCGATTCATTGTTCATCAAACAGTTTTTCTTTTCCTCTAGAAATAGAGCTAGACTGTATTTTCCAGTCTCCCTTGCCATTTGGCCAGTCCTAAGACTGAGGTTTGGCCAGTGGAATGTGGGTAGGAGTCATAAAGTCTCTACACAACCCACCATCTTCACTCATCTGCTGGAGGAGGCATGGAGTCTTGGGAGGATCCTAAGGCCCTGAGGCATGGCAGAGCCTAAACATGGAAGTTCCTGAATCCCTGAATGGCTGTGTGGAGCAGAGCCCTGCTTCTCATTCTACCCTTTGATAATCTTCAATGAATGCCTGAGAAACATACTTTTATTTTAGATTGCATTAAATATAGAAAAAAAAATGAGAAAGAAAACTCAGCAGCATTGTATATTAGTAAGTTATTCCTGCTGCATAACAAGACGATCCAAAATGCGGTGCCTTATAAACACATTCCTTCTTATCCTCATGGGCCTGCAGTTCAGTCGTGGTTCAGCCAGTGTGGCCTGGGCTCTGCTGGGAAGGTCTGCTTTGGACAGACCTCCAGAATGTGGGTTGGCTTCAGGTCTGCTCCCTGTCTCCATTCTGGAGGCCAGGTTGAAGGGTCAGAGGCTTTCCTGGGCATGCATGGCTCAAGGCAAATCACTGGGTCCAGGAGGCCAGCCAGACTTGTGCAAGCACATTTAAGGCTTCTGCTCTCATTAATCCCATTTGTTTTCTACAGGCAAGGGTCTGAGGTGCAGGAAAAAATAATCCACCCTAGAGGAAGGGAGGCAGTGAATGTTTGCTGAACAATCATCCAGCAAAAGGTATGGAACCTCATGGAGTTATTACAGTCACAGCCCTCTGCTGAGGTTTCAGAGGCTCCCCAGTTATCCCACTGGCCTCATCCTACCTCCTCTCCTGAAGAAAAGAACTCAATGAACTCCACTCCTTCCCCTACTCTGCATTTTTTTAGGTCTGTAGTCCCCAACCTTTCCCCATTCCATGTGGCATAACAAGCTTCCAGACCATATGACAGCTATAGCAGGCTGTGGCCCTAAATCATAGGGAGCTATTTGTAAATATATCCATTTCTCCCTCACACTACAAAGCATACTTATAATATGTCTTAGCTTCCCAGCTGCTAAAACAAATACCATGTGGTGGGTTACTGGCTCATAGTGTCAGAGGCTACAAGGCTTGCTTCCTCCTGGGGTTAGTATCTTCTGGTTGGCCATCCATCTCTGGGGTTTCTTGGCTTTTCCATCACACGACAGTGTACACAGTGGCATCTTCTCCTTTCTCTTCCACGTTCTGTTGACTTCCAACCTCTTGCTTTTCTCAGTAGCTTCTTTCTCTGTGTCCAATTTCCTTTGCTTAGAAGGACCTCAGCCATATTGGATTGGGCAACCCCTCATTCAGTAGGTATACCTTAACTAGGTCCTTTTCAAAGGTCCTACTTAAAAATGGGTTCACACATACAGGACCAGAGGTTGGGACCAGAACATGCCTTTTGTGGGGGACATGGTAATACAATAAAGGAATTCAAATTTACAAAAGAATTGATCATTCTACAGCTTTGGTATTTTAAGAAAGGTAAATGACTCCTAACTCCTCTTATAATTGATACATATGCACACCCAAGTCTATTCACACATTGGCTGGTATAAGTCATTCTAGCCCTTTTCGCAGGAAGATTTCCTTTTTTGCGGAAGTGATTCTGACTGGACAGTCAGGGAAGCATGGAAGTTGAACCAGAGACCCCCAGGAGACCAGCTGTCTCAAGGTTCCATGGACCTCATGCAAAATATCCCCCATATCAGCAAGCTCCCGACCATGCACAGAAGCCACCTGGAGCAGACATGGCTAGGAGTCATCCCAATAGTTGTTTTTACTTTCTCTAGTCTAGTACTTAAAATTTTAGTTGTGCATATGACTTCCCAATTCAAGACTGTATGTCCAAGCCTGTCTTACAACTAGTTTTTGGTGAGTGGGATGTAAGCTGAAATAATGTAACAATGGTGGGACATGTGGATAGGATGGTAAGAGCTGGGGCAGCTGTCCTAGACCCAGAAATGGGAGCTGTTTTAAAAAGGCAGAGCAACAGATAAAAGAAGACCAGGTCACCAGTAGAACAGACTTGGGCTGCTGTATCAAGTCTACGTTATTTTTGTTTAGACTGTTATAGGACAGAAAAGTAAATGAATACTAAACCAACATTCTATTTGGTCTTTGTTACAGCAACAAATCATATACTGATCATTTTGTCTCTTTATCCATAGCCAAGTATTTTGTATGTTCCTTAGGGATGAGTGTTGATCCTCTCATTCAACATTTAGTGAGGAAATATTCACTGAGCACCAACCACAGACAAGGTGCTGAGCTACATGATGGGGTGACAAGAGTGCCTAAGTTAGACTTCGCTTCCTAACCCTCTTTCCATCAGGCTACCTGAGCTCTAGCCGTGCCATCACACCTCCCCATTAAACCCCAACATGATCTTCTTTCATGTCTTTACACTTTAGTGCTTACTGTCTCATCTGCCTGAGATGCCCACCTCCATGCCCCTTTCAGCCTGAGGAATTACTATTCACCCTTGAACAACCTGCATCTAGGAAAATTTCACAGTGGAATTACTTCTTTGCCATTTGGGTTTCCATAACACTTTTTAACATACACTGTTTTTTTGTTTTGTTTTGTTTTTGTTTGTTTGTTTTTAACACACACTGTTATTATAGAATTTGCCAAGTTAGACAACTCTGTTAGGATGCAAGACTGTCATGAGAAGGGACTCTACCTCCATTTGACATTCAACAAATATTGATCGAGCTCTTTGCCTGTGCTGAGCCCTGAGCTAAATATTGATGATGGAGTCCAAACAGATTCAATTCCTATTCTCATGGGGCTTAGGATTTAGTAGGGGAGATAATGATTAAATTAGCACACTCAGTGTAGACTTATAACAGTGACAGGTGCTGAGAAGAAGAGGCCCTTCTCTTATGAGAGCTTGTGAATGAGGATTTAATTTAGTCTAAGATTAAGCTTAGGGAAGTTTCCCTTCGAATATGATGCTTGAGCTGAATCTTAAGGCTGAATCTTAGTTCATCTTTGGGCCATGCCAAATACCTAGACGAATGCCTGACACATAGTAAGTGCTGAATAAATATTGGTTGAAAGAAATAATAAATTATTGACAAATGTTTAGATGGCGATTGCATTTTTATGGCATTGTATAATTTATGCCTTCAGCACATTTTATCTCATTTAATCTCACAATAATAAAATATATTCTAGGGTTATCATCCTTATTTTATAGATATGGAAACTGAAGGACAGAGAACTTAAGTAATTTAAGTAATTCCCAGACATGGAACTGGGATCTGACCCCAAGCATTCTGGCTCCAGAGTCTAAGCTCTTAGCTACCCCAATATTGGATAATAACATCTCTTTACTGGCATCACTTTGCTCTGGATATTTTACTTGCATTATTTCATAACATACCTAGATGAGGTAGGTAGGGTTTATTTTCTCTTTTTACAAATGCTGAAAGTGGCATTGAAGGATGGAAGTACCCACTACCCCAATTCAAGAAGGTCGTAAATAACAGAGTTGAGAATAGAGCCACGGTTGGTCCCACCAACCTTTACCTGTATTTTTTTCACAATGTCGAACTGCCAACTGATGGTCAAATTGTTCCAGGGAAGGTAAAAAAAAATTGTAGAAAAGGACAGAGGAAGGCAAAGAGGAGGAATGCAGGCCTTTCTCCTTCTTGGTCCTGGGGCTGTTAGAGCAATTTCCTAGAACTTAGAGGCAGTCAGCTCTTCATAATACCCTAGCAATTCCCATTTCTTTATGACTCCCTACCTTCCCCCATGTTGCTTTGCATTTGTAAAAAGCATTGCAATCACTGTCTGATTAGAAGCTGGGTCTATTTTCTTATGCAAATACGAAGCTGCCCATAGTACGAAAATGTTATAGAAAATTACTTATACGGAATTGATTTTTTTAGAGAAAAATTGCAAGTTGCATTTGCAGGCTTTCAATCCAGGTTTTTCAAGTGGATGGAAATAATATTGAGCTATTGTTAAATGCTCCAAAAGGTGTGTGAGCGGGGAAATAATCAAAGAGTGGGAGGGAGGGGTTTGCCGAAATCTGTGCTGACTCAGCTCCTGAGTTGCAAGATGAAAGTAACAAGACCTGAGCTCTATCTGTAGATTTCATACCAATCATGATAATTGGAAGCTGGAAAGAGGAAATGGTCACAATCAACAGACCGATCACCAAAGGGCCGGGCAGTTCATAAACTTAATCCAGCAAAGAAATTGGAAAATAGAATTGATGCTTAAAAGATTCGGGGTGGGGGAAGCTCTCTAAACAACCTTTTGCAGCCAGATGGCAGGGAGTGCTTGAACATATTTTACTTGAAGCTATTAGAAATATGAAAAGACAGCTTCCTCTCGGCCCCTGCTGAAGTATTGTAGCTTCTTTTTTATGGTCTTTATAAAAGAAGAGCAATAAAGTCACACAAACAGGGTAGTTAAGTTTAATAGTGGTAAAAACCAGACACCTGAATATATGTAATTTATTTCCCTACAAAATTCACCCAGTTGAGGCCGCTATTAATTAGCATGGAAATGTATTTCATAGCCAAGATTGCATGAGGTTTGCTATCTTGGCTACTTTATTAAAAGGAAAAACAAAACAAAACAGCCAGAAAAAATCTTTGTCACTTCATTATAAAAGGAGGTGGGGAAAATCATCAAAGCATCTTGTGCGATTCGTCTGGAAAAATAATTGCCTGATCCCCAGGGCTCCAGTTCATCAAGAAGACTTTCTCCACCATCCACCATAGGTCGTGGGAGGAGGGGCGGGAGGGAGGGGGGAGCCCACACTAACTGAGGACCTACTAGGTGCCAGGCACAGGGCCACGTGCTTTAGACATGCCAGGCCTTTGTAGTTGTCTTCATTTCACAGAAGAGCAGACCAAAGCTCAGGCCAGTTAAGAGCTTGTCCAAGTGGTGGAGCTCGTTAAGGGAACTGCCACGCTTCAAAGGCTGGTGAGCCAATTCCAAAGCCCACATTTGACTAGTGTTTCTCAGCACACAATCTGGAGTCCCCACCCATTGTGTTTTTGTTTACCTCCAAGCTGCCAAATAGACCATTTCTCCAGTTTTTGGAACATCAAGGAGGCAGAACCTGGAAATGAGCAGATTACTGTAACATTGCAAAAGCCTTCATTTACCTGTCTGTGGATTGAGTAGAGGTACACCTTTACTGCTTGTTATATTCGCGCACTCATCACCACAGGTCTGGGTGGAGAAGAGAAAGTCAATAAAACTCTGGCAAACAACTACCGTTTCTAAGGTAAGCTACTGCTCAATAAATATTTAACAAAGAAGGTGGGAGAGCTAAAATGACTCTTAAAGGCGATCTGATCAGATCCCATTATATTTGTATCATTTGATAGAGATATCCCTTAATGAGTTGCTTGCTCTGTTTTCTGTTTCCTGTTTTTCTAGAGAGGGAGCAGCATTCCTTTAGCTTTGGGTGTGTGGCATAATGGAAAGAACCAGATTCCGTTGTTCAAAACAGGGGTTCAGAAAATATGTCTGCTGCTCATTGGCTGTGTTCAAGTTACTTTACCTCTACATCCTCAGGATCCTCATAAGTAAAATAAGAGTAATAACTACACTTGGCTTTTTAAGGGGTTCAAATAACAGAACACATGGGAAAGTGTTTGGAGCCCTGCCAAGCCATGGTAAATGCTCAATAAATGTCAGCTCTTTTATCTTATATACCATCTCAACTCTTAGGATACAATAATGACTACTACAGTTGTGCATTGTTTTGCATATATGATACATTGATTCCACCTATTTTTTATTTCACTTGACCTTCACCCCAATCCCATGAGATTGGCAAGAGAGGGACAAGCATCCCTCTTAACACATACTGATGACCACATTGAGATGCAAGGAGATGCAATGTCTCGTCCAAGGCGACAGCAAGTCAGTTGCTCTGGGCTCTCCCTCCAACCTGTGCCCTGAGGTTACATCCACAGCCCCGCATTTTCCATGTGAACAAGGTCTACCTACTTTTCTCCATGACCCTCCTCTGTTCACAATGACAACTGACTAACTCTTTGCCTCACTGAATATATTAGTCAGCCAAAGGGGTACTGATGCAAAATACCAGAAATTGGTTGGTTTTTATAATGGGTATTTATTTGGGGTAGGAGCTTACAGATAATAGGCCATAGAGCATAATTTACTTCCCTCACCAAAGTCTATTTGGAGCAAGTTGGCTGCTGATGTCTGTGAGGGTTCAGGCTTCCTGGGTTCCTACGTTCTTGGGGCTTGCTTTTCTCTGGGTTCAAGGTTCCTGTCTTCCTGGGGCTGGCTTCTCTTTCCTCTGGGAGCTTACTTTCTGGGGCTCCAACTTAAGTCTTCAGCGTCAAACTCCAACATCAAAACTCCAACATCAGAAACCCTCAACTCTGTTCTTTGCCATGACTTTATCTGTGAGTCCCCACCCGCCAAGGGATGGGGACTCAACACCCTAATCATAACTCAATCATGCCCAGGTACAGATCAGATTACAAACATAATCCAGCATCTATTTTTGGAATTCATAACCATATCAAACTGCTACACTCCACCCTCTGAATTCTAAAAAGACAATACAATATTCGAAAAAACCTTCAATCAGTTACAATGCAAGTACTAAATCATATCACAGTCAATTTAAAGAAATACGTTTGTCTTGGGGCAAAATCCTACCTGCTATAGACCTCTGAAACTTACAAAACAACTTATCTGGTGCCAATACGCAAAGGGACAGACATAAGATAAACATTTTCATTACAGTAAGGAGAAATTGGGAGGGAAACATGAATCATGGGTCCTCAACAGTTCAGTAAACTTGCAGGGCATCCTACATTTGATTTTAGTCTGAGAGTCATTCTTAAGATGATGTTTCTTCTCCTTGGGGCCATATGGGAACCAACCCTTTCCACAGTCTTGCCCAATGGCCATTGCTTGGTTCCACCCTCATCAAGCATCTGGGTGTCGACCAAGCTCCAGACCTCTCCACCAAGAGTGTTGGGGTGATTGCCACACCTCATCCAATCTTTGGATTAGAGTCTTAACACCCTGGTACAGTGATATGAAGACAACATTCCCCCTAACCTTTGGTATACAGCCTCAACCCTCTCAGAGCAGTGAGTTGATCACCTGGCCTTCCCTAACCTTTGGGGGAAAGGTTCACCCCTCTCAGACCTGTGGGGTGCTGACCTTAACCACCATAATCATGCTCCACCCTCTCTGTACCCTGGGGCAGCAAAACTCTCCCAGAACAACGGACAGAAACATCCATGCTCTTCAACTGCTGGGGCAAACTCACCTTCTCTGTACACATGGATGGGATTCCTTTCTTGAACCAAGGTGATGTCCTAATTCCAGATCTCAGTTTTCATGTTTTCCACTTAAAGCTGTTTCTCCTTCAATTTCTCCTTTCCATGTCCTTTTTATTCTAGACTGACAGTGGTTTTTTTCATACAGCTCTCTCAAAAATCTTGTTAAGCTTAGCATGCAGGAAGCAGGGGTCCAAACCATCAGACAGTAAAACTTTCCACAAATCTTTCCTACATAACTGCATCTTCCATCCTGATTTACAAGTTCCAAGTTTAGTTAAGTCCTCGAATGGGGCACTTTCATCTGGGAGCTTGATTTTCAGAGGCTTGAAATTTCCAGAATCAGTTTTTGTTTTCTTTTTGCCCAACAGTTGAGCCCTGAGCATATCTTTCTCATCTAGCTTCTTGCTAGAAGCTGCAAGCAGAAGCCAAGCCGCATTCTCTGGGTTTGCTTTGGAAATTTCTTCAGCTAAGTGCCCAGGCTCACCATTTTCAAATTCTGCCTTCCATAAAACACCAGGAGTTAATCTTGCTAAATTCTCTGCTACTTTAAAACATGGATCACCTTTCTTCCAGTTTCCAATAATAGTATCATCACTTACTTCTAAGACATCATAAAAAATCTCTTTAGCATCCATATTGCTATCAACAGTCTCTTCAAAGCACTGTAGATCTTTTCTTCCAAGCATCTCACAATTTCTCCAAAAAATACACCTTACCCATTATAAAACCATTCCAGCATTTTGATAATTGCAAAAGCACCTCTCCACCCCTCGGTACCAAATTCTATATTAGTCAGCCAAAGGGGTGCTGATGCAAAATACCAGAAATTGGTTGGTTTTTATAATGGGTATTTATTTGGGGTAAGAGCTTACAGATACCAGGCCATAAAGCATAAGTTACTTCCCTCTCCAAAGTCTATTTGGAGCAAGTTGGCTGCCGATGTCTGTGAGGGTTCAGGCTTCCTGGGTTCCTACGTTCTTGGGGCTTGCCTTTTTCTGGGTTCAAGTTTCCTGTCTTTCTGGGGCTGGCTTCTCTTTCCTCTGGGAGCTTACTTTCTAGGGCTCCAGCTTAAATCTTCAGCGTTAAACTCCAACATCAAAACTCCAACATCAGAAACCCTCAAATCTGTTCTTGGCCATGCCTTTTATCTGTGAGTCCCCACCTGCCAAGGGGTGGGGACTCAACACCCTAATCATAACTCTATCATGCCCAGGTACAGATCAGTTTACAAACATAATCCAATATCTATTTTTGGAATTCATGACCATATCAAACTGCTACACTGGTTTCCACATGTGCAAACTGGAAACTGTAAGATCAGCCTTACAGAGTTACATTGTAGCGTTGATGAGATTCTTCTGTAATGCCCCTGTGTTAGAAACAGTGCTTAATAAAAGGAAGGATTGAATTTATTATAACCTGACATAGAAGTAATTGTCCTATGGCCAATAAGAATTGATGCTTGCATTTAGATGCTGGCGTGACTATTCACTTGGCATGCATTTCTGTTGCATACATGAATATATACACACAGGTTGGAAGCAAAATCAAAGCAAGCTATTTTTGATATAAACAGAAAAGTCACTCTGAAAACTTCTCTTCTTCCCATTAAGGAAATGTTAACAAACAGCTGCGCCATCTTGGCGCTCTTGCTGCAAATTGAAGGAATAATGGAATGCCTGCTGAGAAGGCAGGAGCTGGGGAGCTGGCAGTGGGGTACAGGTATTAAACTCTGATTTGAGAAGGGGTTATCCCTTTAGAAAGCAGATTTTCTCACCAAAACAGGTAATGGATATGCTCCCATGATTAACAAGGTACCAACACACTGAACAATAATTCAAAGAGTCAGCAAGCACAGCTAACAACTTGCCCCAGAACATTGGGAAAACAATTTATGAGCCTCTGCTCAATTCAGAAGGGGAGGGGATACAAGTCCTAATGTAATAACCATATTTCTTACTTGCTTTGTCCAGAGAAAATCTTGCCCTAGATTAGGAGGCTGCTTCCCTGACACTCCTACATCTTGATTAGGGAAACATAAGCCCCTTTGTGATTATCTCTGCAACCCAGTGGCTGTTGGAGAGGAAAGAAAGTGATATTATTCTGATGCCATAAATATCAATGATAACATTATAAACCAACTGTTTATTAATACTCGCTAGTCCAGAGGGTCCTGGAGCTTGAGTGGACATTTCAGATGAATGATCACGCAACTTCTGACCGAGCTGACCATTAGATAATTAACAGAGCTGAATTGCAAAGGAAGATGAAAGAAAAAAGGGAGAAAAGATTTATGTACTAGAAAGAAGAAAGTGTACAAGGAGGAGAAAAGGAGAAAGGAAAGGATGGAGAGAGTGAAGATGAAGGAATTAAGAGGAACTGTAGCTCTCAATTATGGAGCAGGCAATTTTTATGTGGCAATGGTATTAAGAGTCTCACAAGCATTTTCTCATTCAAGAGTAAAAATAGAACTATAAATTAGCTACTGTAATTTTATAGCACAGGAAATGGATGCAGGCTAGTTAAATAACTTAACCAAGACCACCCAACAAGTAATTGGGGAGAACAATGATTTAAAACCAGGAAGGAGGAAAAGATGAAGAAAAAGGGGGGAAAAGGAGGCAAATGAGTTTTTGTGTTTTTTTAAAGATTTATTTATTTGTTTATTTATTTATTTCTCCCCCACCCCAGCCTCCATTGTCAGCTTTCTGTGTCTGTTTGCTGTGTGTTCTTCTGTGTTTGCTTGTATTCTCATTAGGTCGCTCCAGGAACCAATCCTGGGGCCTTCCGGAGTGGGAGAGAAGCAATCATTCTCTTGTGCCATCTCAGCTCCCTGATCTGCTGAATCTCTTATTCTCTCTCCTCTGTGTCTCTTTTTGTTGTGTCATCTTGCTGCGCCAGCTCTCTGCATGGGCCAGCACTCCTGCACGGGGCAGCACTCCTGTGCATAGTCCATGCAGGCCAGCACTCCATGTGTGCCAGCTCACCACACAGGCCAGCTTGCCTTCACCAGGAGGCCCTGGGCATTGAGCTGGGGACCTCCTATATGGTAGATGGGAGCCCTATTGCTTGAACCACATCTGCTTCCCACAAATGAGATTTAAGGAGTGATGGGTGGAGACTACCGGCATCTTCGTTGGAAAATTAGCAGCTCTTCTAACATAGGCACATGGGCATCAACAAAGAGGCACTTTAATTGTGCCAGCCTTAACTTCCTGCTCCAGAAGGTAAAAACTCCAATGAGAGGAGTTTTTACTTTCTGCTTGTTAATAGAAATGGACTTCAGCCTGATGGGCCAATTTGTTAGCAGAGGCCACTGCCTGAAAATTCAGAAACTGGGCAAGGATTTTAGAAACTGCCACAGCCCTGGGCTTTTTTTTTTTTTTTCTTTCATTTTTTGCATGCTAGAAAGGAAAACTCCAAGGAGTGGGGAGTGACAGCATCTAGAAATAACATTTCCATACCCACTTTGTGGAAAGAGCTAGGGGTATATGAAAGTTTTCGTCTCTCTGTCTTGGGGTGGAGAGAAGGGCTTTGAGTAACACAATCCTACTGACATCAAGTAGATGTAGTTTCCCAAAAAAATAAATAGAAATTCAATAAACAAAGGCAATGCAATTACATAAAAATGACTCAGACTTTCTGTGGTCCAAGGAAGAAAACGTTGAGTAAAGTGAAAACAGGACCCAGCACAAATATACCCCACCCTGCAGTCTTCAAATGCCAAAAGCCTATCCCTGTTGTAGGCCTGGGGAATGTGGCACTCTAACAAGGTGCCCTTGACTAGATGACTTAAAACAGACAGGTATTATCTCACAGTCGTGGAGGCTACAAGTCCAAAATCAAGGAGCCCACAAAACCAGGCTTTCTCTTAACAGGGAGAATCCATTCCATGCTCTACTCAGGCCCGAGTGGGTGGCTGGCAACCCGTGGCATTCCCTGGTTAGTGGTGGCATAGCTCAGTGTCTGCCTCCGTCATGTGCCCGTCTCTCTCTCTCTCTCTTTGTATGTGTGTGCCCCGATTTCCTCTCCTTATAAGGACACCAAGCATAGTGGATTGGGACCCACACTAATCCAGTCTTAACTAACAACACCATGGATGATCCTATTTACAAATAAGGCCACACTCACAGGACTGGGGTTAGGACTTGAATGTGTCCTTTTGGAGATACACTTCACTCTATCACAATCTCTCTTTTCAAGGAGCTTATATTCCTGGTAGGGGAGGAGCCAAAATTCCAACCTGGGTCCATCTTCAAAGCCAGGCAGGCTGCTTCTTGACTAACTGACATCCCATCAACCCCAGCTCTCAGCTTTGTTTCAACCTGATATATGATTTGTGTGGTTTTGGTGTCATTCACAAAAGCTTCTTGTAGAAACAGAAGAAACAAATTTTAAGAATGCATCGGGCAGGAATGTGTTCATTTACTCATCAGCACTGGATCCCTGAGCTCAGGGCACTGGAGCCCCAGCAGTGGATGAGCCGGACAAGGCTCTTGGAGTCCTGGAGAGGGACCCAACTAAGCCTGAGGAGGGCTGTGGGGGACACAAGCTAGGCCCCGAGATGGAGGCTGGGGGGGGGGTCTACATTATGTGGGGTGGCTCAAAATGTCTCTCTGAGGAGGTAACCTTTAAAGTGCACCTCTCAGTTGAGAAAAACCAGCTGTGCAGAAGGCGCGGGAGAGCATCATGTAGCAACAATATCCAGGCAAAGTCCCAAGGATGGAAGGATGAGTGGGTGTGGCCGGAGACTGGGGCGGTGGCCTGACCTTTGATCCATTTCATCATCTTCACATGGCGGGCCTACCCTAGAGACGGCTGCTTGGAACCCACAAGCTTTCAGTGAGGTCCGCGCAAATCAGCAATAAGGAAATCCTAACAATTAGGGAGAAAGAGTAAATGCTCGGAACACCTCTCTTCCTCTGGACACTCGTGCTGGGCCATTTCCTGTCAATGGCAAGCTGTTCTTCCTAAAGGTGCCATCGTCATGGCAGCGTTTCAGGTCAGAAGGCGGAGGCTCTTATTTTTGGGCTTAGCTCGACGCCAGCCTACTGTCTCCAAGTCCCCCAATCCCAGTTCCATTCCTTCAAGCTCCACCTTCTTTTGTACTTCCTTGTCTCCCCCCCACAGGGCTCTGAGCGCTCCCTGTGTGTCTAGTTCCAAGCTCAGGGCCTGACATGCAACTGCTTTGTGCCAGCTTCTGCGGTGAAGAAACAAAGGCATAGGTGGCACAAACACAACTGGCCCAGAACTGCCCCCCACGGACCCCCCACGCGTGGCATATGTCCTTAGGAGGCCGCTCTCTGCATAAGCAGAGAATGAGAGCTGGCAAGAAAGAAGCTTGGCAAGACCTTGTGGGCCAGCTAAGCCCCGGAGCACACCCTCCACTGCCCTCACATCATCCCCATGCACCTCCCAAACGCGGGTCCACCACGCTCATGAACATCTTCTCTGTGCCACAATCATCTCCCGAGTCAAATTCCACCTTCAGCATTTCACTCTGTTACCTGGAGAGCTGGTCACTCAGCTCCTCGCCTCCTTGGTGAGCAGGTTAAGGGAGTCTCCGGGGTTCACCCGTCTGTGCAGTCCGAGGAAATGGGGTGGAACTTAGTGTGCACGTGGCACGGCACAGTCACAGGGACAGAGGGGGAGGCTCGGAGTCCCCCCACCTCGACAGTTCCATGCATGGTCGGAGCTCCTCTCCCCAGGTGGATGGCTGGGTGCCACCTGTGAGTCCCGACTGGAGGGGGTTGAGGAGGGACTTTGGGCTATGGGAGTTGTCTGCAGAATAATGCCCATCCCCAGTGTCCTTGTCCTAGTTCCCAGCATCTGACTCTGTTACCTTACATGGCAAAGGGACCTTGCAGGCATGACTGAGCTGGGGGAAGATGATCCTGGATCATCCAGGTGGGTGCAATATAATTACAAGTAGCCTTATAAAGGAAAGAGGAGACAGGGGAGACACAGAAGCGCCTTGAAGATATCATGCTGCTGGTGGAGGTGGAGGAAGGGACAACCAGCCAAGGACTGCAGGCAGATGGAAAAGGCAGGGAAGCCTCCAGAAGGAATGCATCCCTGCCGACACCTTGATTTTAGCCCAGTGAGGTCCATTTTGGACTTCTGACCTTCAGAACTCTAACAGAATAAATATGCATTGTTGAAACCACTAAGCTCGTGGCAAATTTTTTATAACATCAGAAGGAAACTAATACAGGTGTCTTAGGGAAATGACCAGGTGCTTAAGCCAGGATTCTTCGTTCATTCATTGACTCATTCTTGTATTTGTTCCCTTGGTATATAAAAAAACATTGAGAGCAAACCCTATGCAAGAGGCACCTGTCAGATGCTGGAGGAATTACGATGAATCACATATAGTGACTGCTCCACCCTGTTCTCAGCCTTCAAAGGAAACTGAGAGGATAAAAGCAGCACAGGGAGATTTGTGCTAGACTACTGGTAGACCATAGGTCACAGGAGGCCACCGGAAGGGAGCAAAGATAAGCATTGACTTGTGCTTGTGCAAATTCAGGAAGGTTCCTAAAACAAGTGAAACCTGAGCAAGGCCTGAGGCGCCAGGTGTCCATGGAACAAAGGACATCCAGGCTGTGGGGAAAAGGGTGTGCACGGGGGATGTTCTTCAGGAGGCTGGTGCCACAGGAGCGTGGTGCTTGGCTGGGGAGTGGGCGGAAAAGGGGAAAAGGGAGGCTGGACCAGTAGACAAGACCATGCCAAACAAGGTCATGTTCAAAGGCTTTAAGGGCTGGAGTTTTACTCTTTCCCACCAAAGTACCCCCAAAGCAGAGGGGCATGATCATATTTAAGAAGTTCCAGAAAGAAATAACCCAAAATAGTTCAACATCAGCTTAGAAATCCTTTGATGTCTCTTGCTCTTAAAATCAGTTTTCTGCCAAGATCTTCCATAAAAAATTTATAATTCAGGAAGACTTTCCTTATTTAACTTCATATACCCTGGGCCACTCTTACTCTCCTTGTTGCCCAGTTTGGGGCCACTGCTGGGCTGGGAGCCACAGGAGGGTTTTAAGTAGGAGGATGACCCAATCAGAGAAAGCTTCAAAGTTTAAGATCTGCCGTATCAGAGATGAGAAAGCAGCTCTGCATTCTCAGGCTGAAAATGGAAAGCAAGTGCCACAGCATCAAGTGTAAAGCTGTCAGCCAGAGCCCAGAAGCTCAGTACAGGAAAGCGAGCCCTGACCAGAAGCATGTAAAGGTGAGCTGGCTAACTTTATTGAACTGCCGTCAGATGGGGCAGGTCTGATATCTTCATCCAGAGGCCAGGTCATAACTCCTGGGGAAAGGAGTCAGGGCAGGGTTCCAGGTCTGTAAAGACTAATGGAAAGTTCGCAGATTGGTAGAAGTTCTTTCATTCAAGACACTGAGTACTTCTATGCATCAGGCATGGGGTTGTGGGCAGGTGGAGGGGGGCAGGGAGGAGGGAGAGAAAGGCAAATAAGCCATAATTTATTCCAAAGGAGTTCATAGACTTGTGGCCAGCTCAGCAAATTGTGGTCCTCAGATCACCCAGGTTGTGCTGCTCAACATGTGGTCTGTGGGCCAGCAGTGTCAGCATCACTTGAAGCTGATGAGGTAGGCTTAGTCTTCTTAAATCAGAATCTTGAGGGTAGGATCCAGGAATCTGGGTTTTGAAGAAACTCTCTGTCTAATTCTGATGAGTACTCAGGTCTAGCAGTGGCAGTTTAATAGGGTGAAGCAATTGGATCTAAGCCAAGGGATAGAAACTCACAAGCTGAAGGCCCCCAGACCCCTTTGAGAACCTCACCCCTAACTCCCACTGATAAGGTTGATTTGGAGCAGTGAGGATGACCTGTTGAGACTATGGGTGAAAATGTCAGCATTGACCACCAAAGGGACAGAGGAAGATATGGGTTGATGATAGAGATCCCCTATTGATCAGAATCTGCCTCTCCTGGCTTTTTTCCCTCTCCCCACCAACTCACCTTTCAGAACACACTGAGCCTGCAATTGAAACTACTAAGGGAGAATCTCCTGAAAGCTGCATGGGTGGTAAAAGGAAATACCATTCCCATAGGCACCTACCACCCGTCATAACTTAGGCATCAGATGCAGTACATTAGACATGATAATGTTTTACTAATCCTTAGAAACACAGGATGTAGATGTTGTTTTGTCCATTTTGCAGATAAGAGGATCAAGACGGAGGCAGAGATTAATTATCCAAGGTTACATGCTAAATAATTGACAGGAGTCTGTTGCCCATCCAGTCTTCCTGCCCACGCTTCTTCTCTTCTGTGCAGCTGAAGAATGCAACGACAGAATAAAAGTCACCGTCAGTTCCCTCCAATGATGAACTCAATTAGATGAGTGCTTCTCAAATTTTATTATACACAGTAGGTCAAGGAAGGGGCCTGGGATTTCAAATTTCTAAAAAGCTCCTAGGTGATGCCAATCCTGCTGACCCATGGGCCACATTTTGTCTCCAGAGTAATTAGATCATTTCAAGTAGGCTTGACTTGTTTCTAAAGGGGGCAGACAAGGGACCTCTCTCATAAGTCGGTCAGTAATGTGGACTGAGTTAATTGGATCCATTATTTGTAAAAATCAGAGTGATTTTCAATGTGAAGGTGCTATCAGACCTGGGCAAAGCAAAGCATATTAAAATGAATAAAGTGCAGAAGCACCCACCTTAGCCGACATACAGGTGTCACCGGTCACTCCCCCACCCTCCTGGAGCTGTAGATGATCAAGACCTTTTCTCTCCAGACAGCGCCCTAGCCTGTCCTTGCGTCAACACTGAACAGGGTGTGGTGGGTGCGGTGGTGATCCCCACCCTTCAATAGATGGGTGCAGACTTGAGAACCGCCCTCAGACCAACAGGCGGTGCTGGCTTTTGGGACCCACCGCCTCTTGCGGTGTGTTCCTGCACCTGAACATTTTCCTCGGCCGGCCGCAGGACTCAGTGTCTGCTAGGCCCTCTGTTCTCCTTGCCTCCTGCCGCCCTTCTGTCTGCACAGGCCGTGTCCTCTGTCAGCAGCCACAATGCTCGGCCTTGCTCAGAGCCCTGGGTCCTGATGCCGGGATGGGGCCATTAAAACCAACTTCCTGCTCTTCCCGAAACACTGCTTTAAACCAGCGGCTCCCAGACCAGCCCCGCAACTAGTCGAGGACCCTAAACACTAAGTCTACCGATCTCAGCTTCTCTCTTCACCCCAGCATCCTGTTATTAAGATTCCTGCAATCCTTGCAGCTGACCTCACAACCCAAGGTATAACAAAAGTAGCCTCTTGGTCCCACTGTGGTAGAGCAAATGAAAAAATGCTAGAAAAAAGAAATCCAGGTAATCTCCCTTTAATAGACAGTAAAAGCTGTAAAATCAGTCATCACCATAAAAGTGGCAGTGCATGCAAAAAAATTCAAGGAAGTTAAATTTTATTTCAATATATTTACCATAAGTTGTGTGCAAACACTGGTTAAGTTTGTGGTTTAGGATAAGATAAGGGCATCTAGAGTCAACACCTCTGGACATGATTGACTACATTCCTTTAGATAAAATATGAATGTTGTTGGAGCAGAGAAGGAGGAAAAGAAAGTCAGTTTTTAACTGTGTAGGAACCATAGCTCACATTTGACTAATTTATGACTGTAGCAGCAAATACAATAATAGGATGAACAAATATTGAGTGGCAAACTACAAATTAGAGAACTGCTAAATTCAGACAGTTCTCACTCCCATCACTCAATTCATATCCAGTGCCGTTCAGCTCAAGCCTTGTGTTGGCTGGCCCTGGCTCTTGGTTTGCACTTATGGGGATGGAGCATAAAAAGAGGATTAAGGGTTTGGGCCTGAGTATCACAAGGACTTGGATTCAAGCCTTACCCTGCCAGTAGTAAGCTGCATGATCTTATCCAAATCATGTAACTACCTGTAGCTTCAGTCTCTTCATCCTGAAAAATGGCAATGATGACATGACCAATCTCAGAGGTTCTGATGATGAGATGAGATGTTTCAGTGGCCTCCAGACCAACCCTGAGACTTTGTTGAGCCTCATCTGAACTGTAGATAAGGAACTTCTTTTTCCAACCTCTCAGGACAGTCATAAACTCAGAAAAACCAAAGGTGGGATCCCAGACACGCAGGTGGGTGGCAGTGAGATGAAAGGCATGGGCAGGATGTGGCAGGGTCCTGGGAAGGACCTGAAATACAGTCAAGGTGAAATCCAGGAGAACTGCTATTTTTAACATGGAGAAGGGAGGGGGACTAAAAGTCAGGAACCTTTTCCAGCTCCCTTAAAAGTAGACAGATGAGCAGGCATGGAGGTTGAAGAGCAGTCAGACTGAGGAAGCAGCATCTCCTTGCCCAAAAGGATTTTGCTTGGACATTCCTTAAGAATTGTTGTGCATGCTTCTCTCTTTCTTGCTTACATTTTCGGCTCTCCCTTTTTTTTTTTTTAAACTTAGTTCGGGCAACTAGAATAACCATCTATTCATTCATACATCCATTCAATGAATAAATGATAACCAGGTGTCAAATACCATGACAGGTAGTATAGCGCAATCCTTAAGAACTTGGACTCTGGCCCAAGACTCCCTGGGTTCGAATCCTGGCTCTCCTACCTACAATTGTGTACCCTTGGGCAAATTACTTAACTTCTTTAACCTCAGTATCCTTATTTGTAACATGGTCAAAAAAATCAGTACCTGCCTCACAGGGTGTTGAGAGGAATAAATGAGTGACCCATGGAAAGTACCAGCTGGCATTTATTATCCTGTCCTAAGCACTGAGACAGGCAGGGGGCAGCCATGATGGGACTTGCTCAAGGTTGCAAAGGTAAGAAAGGCAGTCCAAGCTCCAGGGAATTCATGAGCAAAGGACAAGTGACAGGAAACCACGAGCCTTGACCCTCGTCATTGCCTTCCACGTCTGTGTCGCTGTGGGTACATCATTCATTTACTCGCTTGTAATATTGGGATAAAGGTAATAAGCAGCAAAAATATGGTGGTTAAAAAGAAAAAAAAGGAAGAAACCTTTGCAAAGGGCCAAACACATAACCTGGCACAGAAAACATGCTTAATTAAACTCATCTGCCTTTTTTCCTGTGATGGTTTATTTCATGCCAACTCGGCTAGGTTATGGTGTGCATTTGTTTGGTCAAGCACTGGTCTCTTCATTACTTTGAGGATATTTTGCAGGCAGGATTCTCATCTGTGATCAGTCCATTGCATCTACCATCACAAGGAGATGTTCCTCAGCAATGTGGGGGAAAAAATCTGATCCAATCATTTGGAGGTTTTAACAGCCTGGACTGAAGTTTTCAGAGGCCAGGAGAAGAATTTCTGCTTCATCCTCAGCATTGGCTCCTGCCAGAATTTCCAACCAGCCAACTTCTTCTGGGAAATTCAGACTAAGGACCTCAGCATCAATTTCATGGGAATTTCAAGCCTCCTCTATGGAGTTTGGACCTGGCAGCTGCCATGGCTGCATGAGCCACTTCCTTAAATCTCGATATTTACATGGCCTGTTGGGTCTGTTTCTCTAGAGAACCCTTCCTAGTACACCCCCATAGCATTTGGCATTGTTTGTTTCTGGGCCATAACACATAGGCACAGAAGGCCCTGCTTTGATCCTTTTTATTTGAGTCTCTGTGGGAAATCTTGGCATGTGGGCTTGGCTATCCAACCCCTGAGGACAGTGTAGCAACTCTCCAGCCACTCACTGTTATTCAACTTGCCCTGCAGGCTTATCTCCCATATCCTTTCATTTGGGTGACTTCTCCTTGCCTATTTCCACCTGCGGAAATATTCCTTATCTCTAAGGCCCAACCCCAAAACCTCTCTCTGTGGCACCATAGCCCTTTGCTTGATTCCCAAGTGCAATCTTATCCTAGCCTGATGGGCATTACCCTGGCCAGTAGGAGCAAGACAGCTATGAGACATGGGGCAGCAGCTCTTGGTCCACTGTGTATTATGCCCTTGTAGCCATAGCCCCTCAATGGTTTATTTCAGCTGTCTCGTAAGTACCCCATTATAGCTTTGAGTTCTTCATGCAGTTGTTTTGTACAGCATTTTTGTTCTGCCAAGAATGTGCCTCCTCATTCCAATGCAGTGGGACCAATAGGTTAATCAAGCACAAATTAGGGAGTTCAACAAATATACCTTCTTGGTTTTCTATATCTGATCCCCTTTGGCTCTTGGCTCTAATCCACTGGACAGATGAATCTTACACACACTTAAACCTGCCAATAATGGGTAATTCATCCTCTAATTTTCTAAAGAGTCTTTCAGAGTTCTCCATTTTCTCCTGGCCATGGTGGTCTCTCAGAGAGGAAGCATCTAAGTTTAATGATGACCTTGGAGACCAGGGTTGGACCTTGAACTTGGACTTGGCTGGGTGCCCCCAGCCTCATCATTGAGGAAGGTCCCTTTCCCTGCTCATCACTAGCCTCGCAGCTGACATGTGTTGTGAAATTTAGGGCAATTAGAAGATTCTGGTCCTCTGGCCTCTCCCCTCTCTTTCGATTTAGCTGCTTCTTGGCTCTGCTTCTCGGCTTCGTTTTAGGATGTCCACCTGCACCCTCAGTTCTCAGGGTGGCAGCCTCATGCTGGGCTCCTGGCTCTGCACTCCCTGCTATGTGCCTTATCCCCACTGGGTGCAGGCAGAGCTGCATCACCACTTCTCCACTGGAGGAAACCGAGGGCCCTTGGCAGCACTTTCTCCAGCCCTCTCTGCCTGAATGCATCACTGCATCCTTGCCTTTCGGCTCCACCTACTCCATTGTCCCATGCGTGAGTTATTACAAAGGTACAGAGAAAAAGTGGGTCCCCCAGCCCTTCTGTATCCTGCCTTCCCCTCAGCCTGTCTGTGTTGTTTGGTTAGACAACCTGAGGCTGCACTTCCAGGCTAAGTTCAGACAAGTGAGGGAGGCTGAGGCCTGGAGAACTGAGCAGGCTTGTGCCCGACTTGCTCTCCTCTGAGCCCATCCCGTCCCCAACAAAGGGGCTCCCCTCACCTTTAGTTTCCCTCACCTCCTTCTTTTTTCTGCGAGCCCCTAAACTTCACAGCTCAGTAAAGGACAGAGTGTAGGAAGAGAAACCAACTCCTGGAAAAGGTAAGGTGCTGCTTACACCCCTAAAAATGCCTCTGTTAAAATGCATAAAGCTTATGGGTTGTAATCTAAAACGAATTCTTTTTTAGTCAGACACACCCAAGTTCCAGTCTTGGACAGTTTCCTCTGCCTGTCTGAGCTTCAGTTTTGTCATTTTTAAAATGACTAAATATCCTTGAACCAGCTGTGTATAGTAGGTGGTCAATAAATGCTTGTTGAGTAAATGAATCTTCCCAGTGACTCTGGAATCTGCTTCAGGGTTAACGGGGATACTGTGACTTAAAGAAAGTTTGCTATAGGCTAAAGAATACTCTCCTTTAGCTATTCTTTGTGTGTGGAACTATAGTAAGAATTTCAGAAAAGGAAGGGAAAAGACACACATTGATCACATACTATAAACGAGGCACCATGCACAGCACAGTGTTTAACCCTCACAGACATCCTATGAGATGAGCTATGCTGCTCCACTTCACAGAGGATGAAACTGAAGCTTGGGAGGTGGTAGAATTCAAGGCAAGCTCAGAAGGCAGCCAGAGGGCCTCCACTTTGTCCTAAAAACTTACAATATGATGTGATGTAAAATGGGCAGCCCTGCAGAGTGATTCAGTTGTGTGCATTTGCCAAAAAACGTTCAGTGGTTGGCAGGCTGAGGGACCACAAGTTTGTGAAAGAAATAATGAAAATTGAGAAACTCCAAGAATTCCCTGTGGGCCCAAGGTCACAGTGCCGCCCTGCCTGCTGGTGACCTGCTGTTTCTGTCCCGTACCATGCCCTCTCTAGGCTCCTCCCAGCATCGTCTGAGTAACTGCTTCCGCGGTCCGTCTGGGACCTGAGCATGCTTATTTTTTATTTATCAAAGTGAGATCATGTCTCCTCATCTCTAAATTGAGAACAAAGCTCCCGTTAAGTGTCTCCCTCCTCTACTGGCCTGGAAGAGCTGATGGCATCAGGATACTGCTAAGAACTAATGCACATGGCTCTCACCAAGCACCGGCTTGGCACAGAACACTTGATTTATATATAATAACTCCCAAAGTCCTTGTACCAAGAGTTCGTGATCCTGTCATCATCATCCTCATTTTGCAGATGAGGAAAGAGAGGTTAAGTGACGTGCTCAAGGTCGCGCAGTTGGGAAATGGTGACCTCGGGGAGTCTGGTCACAGGCTTTGTGCTCTGGACGGGGGAGAGGGCTGTAGGAACTGCAGGGGTTTAAGGACGTATTAGGCTCAGACTGATCAGTGAGGAGTCGAACCTGCGGAGTATTAGCTGACATTACCAGTGCACCTTCTAGCTCAGGACCTGGAGCTCGCGCTAGAATCCGCGCTATAACATTAACATTTCAACAATGCCCTGATATTTAAAATGGCTCCCATGACTCTTAGAACATAGTATCAGGGAAGCAGACATGGCTCAACTGATGGAGCGTCCGCCTACCACATGGGAGGTCCAGGGTTCAAACCCAGGGCCTCCTGACCTGTGTGATGACCTGGCCCTCGTGCAGCACTGCCGCACACAAGGAGTGTCGTGCCATGCAGGGGTGTCCCCCGCATAGGGGAACCCCACGTGTAAGGAGTGTACCCTGCATTGAGCTGCCCCCCACGGAAAAAAAAAAACAAAACAGCCCGCCCAGGAGTGGCGCCGCACACACGGAGAGGTGATGCAGCAAGATGACACACAACAGAGACACAGATTCCTGGTGCAGCCGAGAATGCAAGAGGACACAGAAGAATGCACAGCAAATGGACACAAGAGAGCAGACACTGGGGGGGGGGGTGGAGGGAGGAATAAATAAAATAAAATCTTAAAAAAATAAAGAACATAGTATCGGCTCCTTCCTATTGCCTTTGATGCTTCCAAGTCGCCCTTAACGCCAACCTTCCCTGACTTTACCCGCCCTGCCTCCAGCTGATGCGGCGCAGGGAACTGACTGTCTTCTATTATCTGGACCCTCCCAGCAACTCCTCTGGGCCGCAGAGTTTGTGCTTGCTGAGCCCTGTCCCTGGCTCTCCATTGGGCTGGCTCTACCTCAACTCCAGGACGAGACAGGCGTCCTCCACAGGCGCCCCACTCCCACCCCTACCCAGTGCACACCACCCAAAGTCCTCCTCCCCCCGCCCCCATCCCAGACCCCGCCTTATTGCTATAGCCGCAAAGCTAGAGCCGCCAGCACTACCCACAAGTTACATCCTTATGGATTATAGAGGTGCGGCTGGGTAAAACCTGATTTCAGCTCCTCTATTTGCAGTTCTTTGGGCTGTGGACCTCCAGGGGTCAGCTCCGCATGCTGGACTGTTCCAGGTCCCTGATTTTGCCTGGTTCCTCTTCCTCCCTTTCCCACCAAAATCCACAGCTGTGACAGGCCCATGCCTGTGGGGGCTGTTTATTAGAACAATTTTCTACTATTATTTCATTTTGCTTGGGCTGACAGGATCCACAAATATGGCAGGTGACTGGGTGAGTTTTCTGGGACCTTTGGGAGGGACCACCACAACCCTTGCACAAACCCCCCCCTTTTATAAATGTATTTTTATTTATTTTTAAAAGATATGTATATTACATAAAATGTTACATGAAAGAATATATGGGCAAGAGACTTCAAAATGAGTCCGGAGGTCATCAGAGGGGTCATACTTACGCATGTCTCAGCAGGATCCCAGAGACAGCCAAAGTAGATACAACCCCAGGTACTGGTGCACCTGAGGGCTACCCAGACCCACCGGTTCTACAGTCATGGCAGATGGCTCTGGAGTTCAGTGCCTTGTCAATGGGCCCTACTTTGGAGTTTGTGTTCCTGAGTGTGATGGAGTTGGACTCAGATGTGAACTTTCTACACATGCCTCTTCCGTCACTTTTACTGAACCTGTGGTTGGCACTGGGATTGGTGTATGCTCAGGAGACATGAATCTCTGGACTGGTCATGTACCAGCTGGGCTCTGAGCCTCAGCAGAGTTGCAGCAACACCTACTCTCCAGTTGGTTGGACTTACCCAGGTCAACTAACAGGGAGGTGAGGATGGTCAACCACCACAGCAGGGAGCTGAGAGATTCTACAACTGCAAGCAAGAGAATTACATCCATCAGCCATGTGGGACCTAAGCCCCCTCTCAAAATAGAGGTGGAGTGGACATCACCATCCCAGGGTCCACAGGATGGAGAAATAAAATATGGATTAGAGTGGGTTTACTAGTATTCTACTTTAGAACTATAGTACTCTAGCAATGGAAGAAATTGTATCATTGATGTGGAGACAGTGGCCACAGGAGTTGCTGAGGGCAGGGAGAGGGAAGAAGAGGTGTGATGTGGGGGCATTTTCAGGACTTGGAATTGTCCTGAATGATATTTCAGGGACAGATGCAGGACATTATATATCCCAACATAACCCACTGAATGAACTGGGGGAGAGTGTAAACTACAATGTAAACTATAAACCATGCAATGTAGCAGTGCTCCAAAATGTATTCACCAAATGCAATGAATATGCCACAATGATGAAAGAGATTGTTGATGTGGGAGGATTGGGGTGGGGTGGGGTGTAGGGTATATGGGAACCTTTTATATTTTTTAATGTAACATTTTTTGTGATCTATGTATCTTTAAACAAAAAAGACAAATAAAAAATTTTTTAATGGGATTCCCATATGCCCCACTCCCCACACCTCCCACTTCTCCCACTTTTCCTCATATTAACAACATCCTTCATTAGTGTGGTACATTCATTGCAATTGATGGGCACATTTTGAAGCATTTCCATACAGCATGGATTATAGTTTACATTGTAGTTTTCACTCTCTCCCATTCAATTCCGCAGGTTATGGTGGAACATATAGTGGCCTGTATCTGTCATTGCAATGTCATTCAGGTCAATTCCAAGTCCCAAAAATGCCCCCCATATTACACCTCTTTTTCCTTCTCCCTGACTTTAGCACCTCCAGTGGCCACTGTCTCCACATCGATGATATAGTTTCTTCCGTTGCTAGAATCACAATAAGTCTATAGTAGATTACTATAGTCCATATTTTATTCCCCCATCCTAAGGATCCTGGGATGGTGATGCTCACTCCACCTCTAATTGAGATGGGGCTTCGATCCCATATGGGTGATGGATGGGACTCTCTTGCTCACAGTTACAGACACCCTCGGTTCCTTGGTGTGGTGGTTGCCCATCCTTGCCTCCTTGTTAGTTGTCCTGGATGAATCCAATGAATTGGAGAGTATGTGTTGCAACTCTGCTGAGGCTCAAGGCCCAGCTGGCACATGGACAGCCCAGCAATTCAAGTCTCTTGGATATACACCTACCCACTTCAGTGCCAACTATAGGTTCAAATAAAAGGGACAGAAGAGGCATCTGTAGAGAAGTCACAACTGAATCCAACTCTGTCACACTTGGGAGCTCAAACTCCAAAGTAGTGCACACTGGCAAGGCACCAAACTCCAGAGCTATTTGCCATGACCGTAGGACCTGGGTGTCTCTGGAGCCCTCAGGAGCCCTCCTATTTGTGATAGGATCTACTTTGGCTGTCTATGAGATTCTGCTGAGACGTTACCTCTTAGATGACTTCCCGGACTCACTTTGAAGTCCCTTAGCCATATAAACTCATTTGTCTTTACCTTTCCTGCCTTTTATTCAAGGTCTTTTCCCAGCACAACTCCCTTTTAAAAAGCCTTCTCTTCCTACCAGACTGTGCTTCAGTACCCTTGAGGCACAGAATCCTCACCACAGGGTAGCTTGTGGGGGAACTGAAGCCTGTCAGCAGCGGAGGCTGTGAACCACCTAGCTGTCCTCGTGAGTGAGGAAGAACCTGCCCTGTGGGAAAGCCAGGAGACCAGCTCTTCCTGCCGGTACTACTTAGCTGCTTCATGGATGCGTGAGCTTCCACAAGTTTCTTTATCTTCCCAAACTCTGTTTCCTCCATGGAGAACAAACCAGAATAATCCCTATTGTTATGGATTGAATCAGGTCCCCCACAAAGGCATGTTCAAATTCTAACCCCCACCACCCATCTCCTGTCCTGTGGGCATCTGTAAAGAGGGCCTTTGAAGACCTCACTAGGTAAGGTGTGTCCACACTGAACGAGGGTGGGTCTTCAGCCAGTATGACTGGAGTCCTTGAAAGCTGAGGGATTTTGAACATACAGTAGGAGACTGAAGGGGACAGATGGCCATGTGACAGAGGCAGAGACGGGGTCATGGCTTGCCAGTCAGCTACCACCAAAATGCTCCAGACTTCAGAGAAGGCATGATCCTGCAGATACCCTGGCCTTGGACTTATAGCCCTCAAAACTGTGAGATAATAAATTCTGATTGCTTAAGCTGATCAGTTTGTGGTATTTGTTATCACAGCTCTATCTTACAGTATTTCCTTGGGAAAAAATGGTTATGTATAGGCTAAGCAGCATGCTTGTCCCATTGTAGATGTTCAATAAATATGTTGCATCCTTCTTTGTCCTTCTTGTATGTGTTTGTGCCCAGAATCAGCCCTCAATAAGTATTTGGGGTGAAAGAAAGGAAAGGGAGATGTTATTTCCTCACCAGCCATGTTCTGATAGATTTTGGAACTCTAGTTTGGGAGATTCAGAGAACACCTCATCAAAGCTGCAGATGTCTGGAATGAACCTACGCCTCCAGAGGAGAGTTTCCAGAATGAATGGAAGGAGGTGTTGCTGTACATGCATGAGGCAATGTCTGTCATTTGAATTAAAGTGGACAAGGCAGCCCATAGTTCACACTGTAAATAAAGCCATAGACATCTCCTCATCAAAAACTTTCATGTTGTGAAAGACAGCCCACAAAGCACCTGGAAGAACTTCATGGACCAGCTGCCATATGGAAATATCTTTGCAGGAATTGCTTTTCTTTCCTTCCTATCAAGTTACCAAAATTGAAATCCCATATCATATCTGAAACTCAGCTAAAAGCACGCAGCCAGGAGACCCCACAGTCCTCAAGCAAGATGGCAAACACTGGGCCCGCCGTGCTGGTCAGGGTGCTCCCAGGCACATGAGCAGGGCTTTCTGCTCCGGGTTCAGTGCCCAGATGAAATACTGCACAATCGAGCCGTGTTACCAAGAGGGTAGTCTGGGGAATGGGGGAGCCTGCCTTCACTAAGGGTGAATATCCTCAGTCTCCTAAGGAGACAACTGCCTAAAGAACGCAAACATTCTTAAAAAATACAAGGACAATGTCAAGACCACTAGACTAGGTCTTCCTCCCTTAAAAATCACAAGGCTTAGCTTGACAAAGCTAAAGAGAGCATATGGGAAAAGCTATTTTTTCTGTCTACCCCATCCTCTCTTTATATACCATCAAAGTCAATAAAAGATAATTTGGTTTAGATAAGTCATCAACTTCATCATTACCAGCAGCAGCAGCATCTTCATCACAAGAAGGTGAAATATGAGAAAGGAAGAAGTTATATATCTTAACTGAACTTAATAGCTGAGCAAGAAACAGAGCAGGCAGGCCAGGGATGAGGGAGGAAGGGAACTGAAAACCCCCAAGAGCACAGCATGGACTCTATTCTAATCTCTTTGTGGTTCTTTAATTTTTTTCTCTTTCATTTGTTCCTTTGTTTGCTTATCTCTTTAAAACTCTGCTTCAGCTATTCAGATCACTTCAAACAAATCTGTTTCTATGTTGATATTTAACTCTCTGGCCTCCATCCTATATCTGTTTAGTAGATGCTGCACTTGCAATTCATCTTTCATTCATTCGTTCATTCAACAAGAACTTAGTGAGTGGCTGCTACCTTGGAGGCACTGTAGATGCTGGAGGTACACAGAAGAATAAGACCTGCTCTATGTCCTCAAGAAACTCAAAATCTAGTAAAGGAAGCAGACATGGGGTAGACAATTGTGACTGATACAAGCAAGTCAATCATTCATTCATATATTTATTCAAGTATTCAACAAAAATGTATTGAGCTCCTACTATGTGCCAGGAACTGCACTAGGCTCTGGGGAGCTAGTGAATGAACATGTATGACACAATCCCTGCCCTTGTGGAGTTGATAGCCTCCATGTGGAGAGGCTTATGGTAGGTTTGAAGTCAGGGAGGACCCCGTGGGGTTCTTGGGAAAACTGGCAGTTGGGAAAGAAGATTTTCTATTCCATCTATTGCCTACCTTTCAGTAAGCAATATCTAACTGTCAATTTCTGGAACAGATTTTGGTTTCCCATGGCAACATCTGAAGCAAGCAAAAAAGAGCCGAGGAGAGCACACGTTCACACCCTAACATTAAATTATCCACATGCCCTCTAAATGTGTTCATCAGGAACATTAAATGAGCTCTTGCTTAATTAGAAATGCTCCAGCACTTCATCGTTAGAGTGGGTGTGTTCATTTTGGAAGGGATCTTTAAAAAAATTTTTATTTTGCTTTTAAATTTGCAAAATGTGTTATTTGCATAAATTAAGTTATTTATAATTTTGGATGGGGAAAAATACTTGAAATTTTAAAAATTTAATAAAACAGCTTTCACTCCCCTAATGGCCTCAGAATCAAGTCCAAACTTCTTAGCAAGGCTTATTGGTGCTTCAATGATCTGGTCACAATCGTCTCTCCCACCTTATATTTCACCACTCTGTGTGCCTTCATTTACTGAAATACTTTTGCATTCTTGTTTTCTCTTTCCCCTGGGACATTGCTCATGTCATTCTTTCTGCTCCTGAGTCCCTTCTTACCCTAACTCCTAACATCAGTCCTCTTGGGGTTTCAGATGAAATTTCCCTCTCTCAGGTTTCCTCCCTTGACCATAAACCTGCAAAGGGATGAAGTCCTTGCTCTGGTTTCCATGACTTCCTATGAGCTCCCATCAGAACACTAGCCATATGTTGTGATAATATCTTAATGACCTCTCTTCCCCACTAGATAGGAAACTGCATGACAACAGGGCTATGCCTTTCTGTTCACAAGGTTATTCCAGGTTTACATACAGTAAGTGCAAAATGAATATTAGTTGAATGAAAGAATAAAACAGAAAGGTCAATGGCTGTAATTTACATTGAGAATCCTTGCATCAGTTAGCTATTGCTGTATAACAAACCACCCCAGAACTATGTAGCAATAAAAGGGAGGTAAGCTTTCATTCTCACACTCACAGCTATGCAGGGCAGCTGTGGTAGCTCTACTTCAACCTGCAGGTCACGGGTCAGTTGGTGCAGCCTCTGCTCCACATGTCTCTAATTCACTTGGAAACAGCAGGTTATCTGGGCAGGTTTTTCTCATGCTGATGACAGAAGTACACAAGGCAGAGCCCACCCACACAAGGACATTTCAAGCATTTGCTTGTTTCATGTCTGTAACATTCCACTCTCAAAACAAGTCATAAGACCAAGGCCAGCTTTAATGGATGGGAAATATACTCCAACCATAGTGAGTGGGAGAGGGGAGTGAATATCTGCTTAACAATAAGTCACGCAGGATCAACCCATGATCTAGCTAAACTTTACTCAATTCTGTTCTCCTTATGGGCAGCTATTAAGCATGTTTCATGCATAATACACTATCCTGAGTTGCTTGGGAAATTAAAAAATTAAAAAATAAGTCATGGGAGCTGCTCCTAGCAGCATGCCAGGAAGATAAGACATTAATACAAATTACTATCTTTAGGAAACTGTATTATATCCTTAATTAAAAACTATATATCATAGTGAAGATAGAAAAGACTTTAGCATCAACCAGACCAGGACTTTGTCACTTGTTAGTCATGTGATTTGGGGTAGTTTGGAATTCTCTGAGCTTCTTTTGCTTTCCCTGTAAAATGGTGTGCCAGTTTGATATTATTTATGAATTCCCTAAAAAAGAAAAATTATGTTTGTGACCTGGTCTGTTCCTCTGAGTGTGATATCCTTTGATTGTATTAAATTCAAAGGTTTTTAAGTCTGCTTGATAAAAAATTAGGGCTTTGATTTGGCCATATCACCAGGGCATGGCTCAGGGTTGCATCCCCACCTTCTTGGTGGGCTGATATAAATGGACATTCACTCAAGAAAACATGGGAAGAGAGAGAGCTCCATAGATGGCAGAGGAGAGAAGGCTCAAACAGCTAAAGCCCAGAGAAAGATGAGCCATTTGCCTGAGAGTTTGCAGCTGAAGAGAACAGAGCAGCTGAGCAGCCAGTAAGACATGGGAGGAAACAAGCCCTTTGCCAGCTGAGATTGGAAGAAGCTGAGCCCATGGAGCTTTAAGAGGAAGAAGGAAAGATAGATCAGGCAGAGATACCTGCCATCTTGCTTGAACAGTGGCAACTGACTTTGGTGAGAAAGCTACCTAGAGCTGGACTCTTTAGGACCTTGTAACTATAAACTTTTACCCCAAATAAATACCCTTTATAAAAGCCAACAGATTTCTGGTACTTTGCATCAGTACCCCTTTGGCTGACTAATACAAAGGCTATGATAACATTAAATAACTCACAGCACAGCCATAAAGATGAAATAACACATCAGATGTTTGATGCCTGGCACAGAGTAAGCACTCTCTGTACCCATTCTTTCTCTTTACATCCTTCTGCTATATCGTGTCTTTGTTAAAGCAAAGTGCATAGGCCCATCATTTACTGGACACTGTGGGTGTCCTTTCTTGCATTGTTCTTTTTTTTTTTCATTTTTAATCAACTTTATTGATACATATTCATAAAACATACAATACATCCAAAGTGTACAATCAATGGTATTTTATGTAATCACATAGTTGTGCATTCATCACTTCAATCACTATTAGGGCGTTTTCTTTTTTTTTTAAGTATTCTTGTGTTGTTCTTTGGACCACTTCAACCTGTGGTTCACTGGGATGAAATCTTCATGGACCAAGGTATGATTCAGACCTCATTTTTCAGGGCCGATGACCTTATAAATATAATTTGGATTACTTTTCCCCTAAGCATGTCACCGTGCATTCAACAACATCAAGGAGCTTCTAAAACAGCTCTGCCTACTTACAGCCTTGTGTGTTCACCCTCATCTTTACATGGGTGGTCTCACCCACCACACATTTCCAACTCTCACCTCCATGTATATGCCCTAATCTATGTCTAAATCCAGAGATCCACATTTACACATCAAATTGCTTACTGTATTTCTCCAAAAGGAAGCCAGGCAGCCATCTCAAATACAATATATAACATACATGAAATGGATGGATCCATTCTCCAAGTCTGAACCTCTCTTCCGGTGTTCCTTCTCTCAGCAAACAGCTTCGTAATCTGTCCAGCCACGGAAGTTGAAACTTCATGTTTGCCTTTCATTTCTCCTTCTCCCTCACCATCCTAGTCCATTCAGTAGGAAGTACATCAGTCAGGATGATTTGGGCAGTATAGTAACCTAAAGCCCCCACATAACACTGATTGCTTAAATCAGTATCCCAATACATGTGAAAACATGGATGAACCTTGAAGATATCATGTTGAGTGAAATAATTCAGATGCAAAAGGACAAATGCCATATGATCTCTGATATAAAATAATTAGAATAAGCAAACTCATAGAGTCAGAATCTAGAATATGGGGCACCGGGGTCAGGGTGGGGACAGAATGGGAAGTTAAGCCTTACAATGTACAGGGTTCCTAGTTGGAATGATGGAACTGTTTCAGTAACAGATGGTGGTGATCGTACATTCAGTGTTGAATGTAATTAAGGACACTGGAATGTATATGAGTGATGTGATTAAAAAGGAAGATGTTAGATTGTATATAAGGTTACAGAATAAAAGAATTTTTTAAATTAAAAAAACTAGCCAACTTAAACAGCAAGAAAATGTTGTTATTGCACATCACAGTAAGTCCAGAGAAAAGTGGGCACCAGGCATTAGGGATTCGGAGCCACTTTACTGCCATTTTCTTGGCTTGTTGGGCTCTCTGTTCCCTGTGTGACCTTCCTCACAAGACTGGCTGCAGGTTTGCTACAGCAACACTACACCATTATCTGTAGAACAACACCCAGAGTTTTCTTTGGGGAAATTAGCTCTTCTTGTAGCTCTTTCTCGGGAATGAGGTCACCCTCAAGAGGCTTTGCCCTAATGAGGTCCTAGTGAGCATGGTTTATCGTGCCTGGTTTAGAATATCACATCACTTATTCTCCATCCCATTTCTTTGACAATAAAATCTACTGAGTTCCACATGTTTACTTCATAAATACTTGATCTTGTTTCTACCTGTGTGACTGCCGCAGTTAAGACATTCAGCTCCTCTCACCAGAACTGACCTTTTCTTCTACTGATTTTCACACCCCTGAACCCTCTCTACTACTACTCACCCCACTCGTTCTTCCACACAGTCAGCAAGACAGCTTCTAAGCTAGTTCACATTTGGTTATTCACCTTTTAGGAAACAATACTTTTTTCTCATAGGGTGGAGTTCACACTGTGCAACTTGGTATTCAGAATCCTCCAAAATCTGGCACACATTTCCTTTTCCAATATTATCTTCTGATAATCCAAATAGCTTATATTGTGTCTACAAATAGTAGCAAGGCACTATGCTAAACCTTTTCTATGCATTATCTCAGTTGCTCTGTACAAGTCTCTGTGTGATAGATTCTATTGTCACTGCTACTTTAAGAAGAGGAAAATAAGATTCAGGCAGTCAAGTTTACCTAGAGACTTGTATGGCTGAAGTTTGGAACTGGGGACGTCTGATGCCAGAGCCTGTTCTCTGGACCATTCCAGCACCTCACCTTTCTCTTACCTCCACCTAAAGCCTAGTCACTCTACACTCTTTAGATTTCTTGAGCAAGCCCAGTAAAGTCTCACCTCCCTGGGTTTACTAATGTTATCACTGACAAGAATGTTCACTTCTGTATCTCTGCTCTCCAAGTCCCACCTTTAGGACTTCTATGACTCTGCCAACTCCAGTCAGAAGCACTTTTACTGCTTCTATGACCCCTATTTGATTGTCACACCAATCCTTCTCTCCCTTTTAGAGTCTCAACTCCTTTGTGGCAGAGACCAGCTCTTTCTTTGATTGCTGTATTCTACACAGAGAGTAGCCCAATGATTTATGCTCATTCAACATTCTTCAGATTATTTTTTGAGAACACACTCTGTGGAAGACACTGCTAGTTACCATGGGAAAAAGGTATGCAAGGCAACAGTTGCCACCCTTAAGGATTTTGCATTTTAGAGTGAGGGATGGATACACAAACAAGCAATTCCAAAGCTAGAGGGATCTACAAGGTCCAAGATGCTTTATAAGTGTATCTTTAGATTGAATTAATTACAGTATTATATTCTGCAGACTTGTAACACTTACCATTTAATGAGTCCTGATGTTTTCTTCCATGTGGAGGGAGAACTACCAGCTTAAAGACCCTGGCTTATCCGTGCCGCCTCACCCAGTCTTCCCCACAGGACAAAGTGTGATTTGACGTGACTGGATGGAGAAGCTAGTCAGGTTCAGCCTGGTGCCATCCTCCTCCCCTTCCTCCTGTGGACAAGCTTGCCTACAGAAAGTAGATGTTCTCAATTGCTGTCAGCATGGGGGAGGTGGGGATTCAGCCTTCTCTCCAACTGACAGTCTTCTGCATCAATTGTGCATCAAAATTCTGTCGCTGTTCTCACCCTGAGCCTTCTGTAATGCTGCAGGAGCCTCCTTGGCCTGTGTGTGAGTCAGCCCAGAAGTGTGGGATACTTAACATCCTCAGTGGGAAACTATGACCAAGGCAGGAGGGATCCATCCACCCTGTAAATGTTGCAGCCTCCTCATCCCTCAGTGGACCAGTCTGAGAGGCACGATGTGGTCCCAGGAGAATCAAGGCCTGGAAGTCAAGGGATATGTTTTCAGGGAAAATCAGAGTTAGATTTCTAAAAGGAGGGAGAAGGAATGCTAGGTAGACTAACCAGCAGGTGCCCATTATGAGAGGCAACTATGGAACCACAGGGGACTCTGATGGCAGAAATGAGCAAGATGGCTGTGGCATCTTTGCCACTGCATTTAAGTGTTGAAAGTGACCTGGGAAATTATTTAATTCAAACTTCTCAAGCTATTGGAGAAGTAGTTCAGAGAGAGATAAAGTATATTTCCTTTAGATTACTTAGCCAATAGGTAGTACTTCCGGACCAGATCCCTGCCTTCCAGCATTGGGCTAATTATGCTGAAAAAAATCAAAGTACTTCTGTTTACCCAGGTCTTCAAATGGCTGCCTGTGGGTGAGCCTGACAGTTCTGAATCACGATGACTGCAGAACTATGCTCTAAAAACATCACATTGTTGTAAAAATGATAGACTTGGCTCTAAGAAAGGTCCCTTTCTGGATTTACTAATTCATCCCATTAAGTCTAATCTGTGTCTACAAAGAAAAATGTTGACTCCTGATTTACTTTGCTTGCAAGGCTGTATTTCTTTTCACACGCAGAGCGCCTGGGACAGTCCTGACTCAGCTCTCTGCTGCCCTGTTTTCCTGATGATATGGGAAACGATTAAGAAAGGAGCTTTGAAAATATCAGTGTAAAACAGATCTGGCTGGAAGCCTCCTCAGCGTGAGAGGGATTTTCCTTGGTTTTGAAGGACAGATCAGATATGGACTGGTTGGGAAAGAGTCCCGGGGAGGGGTCAGAGGACAGAGATAAGTGTGTTGGGGGGGTGAGGGAAATCTGATTTTGCAATAAAAATAAAGGAATTGCATTTCTATTAATAAATAAATCGCAGAAAATCTGATTTGAGGGAAGAATATAATATAAATATGAACGTCCCTGACAGTCTGTGCTGACTACAGAATGAGGCTATGGGAGGGGGAGAAGCAAGGAAAAGAAAGAGGCAAAATTGGAGGCACTATCAAAAGGAATGGAAAAGAGAGTTTAAAATTATTACTAGAGGTATAATGGGCAACCCACAGAGCTTAGAGCATAGCAATTGTGCCATCAAACACTGGGAAGAGGTTAAGGTGAGAAGGGAGGAAATCAATAAATCAAAAATGCAGTTTCAAGTGCAGTACCTGGAGAAGTGGGGGCCAACAATAGAATCAATAAAAGTGGAAATGGTATGAAAAGGAGGCGATGCCTGAGCAGAGGCACTGAGAGCGGGAAGGGGGCGTACCAAATGGCACCAGGAGCTTTTCTGAATATTTGAATCCTTGCTGTGTGCCTGCCTTGCTTTGAAATTTGAAAAGCGAATCTCATAGTTGAGTGACTACTCCATTAGCATGAACTTACACATCTGTTCTGAACCAGGCACTGGGCCAGGGCTTGGAAACTATAAGGTGAGTAGGAAAGAGCAGGGTGATAGTGCTAGCAGGGAGGAGTCTTTCTGGCTAAGAGAAGTGCTGGGAGGACATGGGAAGAGATTTGCCATGGTAAATTAAGGAGGTAAAACAGGAGGTGGATATTGAAAAGTGAAGATGCGTCAACCAAAGAAACCATGAAACAAGGGTGTTAAAGGCAAGGAAACCGGCATATACATAGATAACAGAGGCACGGATCGCAGTGAAATCTTCGTGTTCCTGCAGGTTGTACGGTATTGCTGGTGTGCTCACTGTCAGAGGATGAGTCTGCTTGGGTCAAACAAACCAGATCAGGAGGGGCCCATTAGGCAGTATGAGGCTGTTTGAATTGTGTTCTGCAGACCAGGGGGTCACAAACTCAAATACACAGAGCAGTGGGCAGGTAATGCCGATGAAAGAAGAGAGCCGAGGAAGATAATAGTGAGCTAGAGAGCACAAGTCCCAGTCGGGCAGTAGGGGCGCCAGATTGTTGCCATCCAAGTGCTCAAGCCCAGACTCAGCAAATTTTCTGGTTTGTCAAAGAAAGCTAGAAATCAAGCTTTTTTTAAAATGACGAACTTCTTCATTTTAAGATGTTTTGACAATTTTATCAGTTAGGCTAGACTGTGCTATGTGGTGGGACACAAGCCCAGTACTCCGCGGCATAATGTAATAATGGTTTATTTCTCACTCACACAAAGTACAGGTGGGCAGAATAACTCTCTTCTATGTTGGCCCTGCGTCAGCAGGAACCATCATCGTCAAGGTCATTGGAGCGGGAGATGAGGAGGCACGTTGCCTCTTAACAGCCTTGGTCCAGGCATCCGCTGGCTGGAATGAGTCAGTTTCCCCAACCTAACTCTAAGGGAGTCTTGGAGAATCACAACGCCCATAGGTATTGGATGAGCATTTAACTGTCTGCCACAGCAACTAATGCAAATTTTGCTTTTAATTACCGCAGGATCCTGTTTATAAGGGTTAGTTTTGCCAGAGATGGCAAGTGAAGATGATCTTGCCATAGCCAAAGAAAGAGGGATCTTTAAAAATATACTTTCACTTTTCAGAAATAATTCCAGGAGCAGCGTGGAGAACTGCTTGGGAGGAGCACTCCTGGAGGCAGGGTAGTTACAGAAACTGCCTGGGGCATGATAGGAGGACAGGAACAGAAAGAACAGAACAGGGCTCCTCATCTTACAAATAAGGAGGAGGATGCCTGTGAAATGTATGTGACTTGCCCAAGGTCACCAGGTGAATAAGCATCTGTCCAGAGCCTCTTTCTTAGGGTAGCACACTTTGTATTGCATTGGTAGAAGGGTGGGAAGGAAAAGTAATGGAAATAAAAATTCTTTGACTTTGAGAATTAGGCCTTGGAGAACTAATCTAATGCAAACACTCAATGCCATTGGATTATGTTCATAACTGATTTTAAATGTGAACCCCCTCAACGATAGTACTTTCTTCTTAACTTATAAGACCTGCCAATGGGTAAACATCAAATACATAATGTATTCATTTTTAACCTTGCTTTAGACTCTTTTCTTAGTACCTTGTGGGAAATCCTCAGCTTAAGAAAGAATTTTTTTTTTTTATCTTTCTCACCTCTAAACGTGTCCTAGTGCTGGAACAGTAAGCCTTCAAATCAGCGTGGCTCCGAACCATCTGTGATGAAATTTTTTTCAGGAGGATTCATCCTAGTCTCTAATGCTCAGGAGTAGTTAATCCACTTGAGCCTACAGCAGAAGGAAAAGAGTGAAAGGGAAATTGTTGGGAAGGAGGGAGTGGCTGTAAGGAGTGAGTTGGGGAGAGAAGATAGATGAAATAAAACTGGGCTTTTTTGCCCTGAAATCTCTAGGAAATGAGAACACAATGCATTTGTAAAAGACCACATAAAAATAATGTTAAGTAAAATCGACTAATATTCATAATAAAGAGACTTTATAGCAGGCACTGAGCTGGTCATTTTGTGTGATTGTTTCAGATGATCTGCCCTATTTCCCTCTGTGGTGGTTAATATTATTCCCATTTTACAGAGGAGGAAACTGAGACTCAGAAAATTACTGAAGTCCCAAGCTACCAAACAGAGAATCCTGCATTTTTTTCTCCTTCCAATACCCTTTTCTATAGTCTAATGTTTAGATTCAACAAATACTTATCAAATATTTACCATGAACCCAACATTCTGGCACAATTTATCTCATTTAATTCTGAAAATAATTCTGTGAGTCTTATCATTCCCACTTATCACTGCAAGGAGAGTGACTCTCATAATAAGGAAAGTGAAATCCTAGGTTTCAATCTCGGTGCCAGAGGAGATCCAGAACGGGAGCTCAAGTTCCTGAGAAAGCCGGCCTCTTCTTTCTGGCCTTCTGCTCCTTTCTTTGAAAAATCTTCAAGCTGATGAGTCTCCCCAGGCACTGTGGCGAATTGAGTTATGTACCCCAGAAAAAAAAACACGTTCTTCATTTTAACCCGCATTCCTGTGGGTATGAACCCTTTCTAAAGAAGTTCTCTTTGAATGTTATTTCAGTTAAAGTGCCACCATCTGAATCAAGATGGGTCTTGATCCTATTACTGGAGGGCGTATAAAGAGAAAGCCAGAAGCAGGAAGTCAGGGGAACCTGAAGAGGAAGGAGAGGAAAGGCCATGCCGTGGGAAAGCCAAGGATCCCATGGATTGCCGGCCAGTCAGAAAGCTGCCAATCCCAGGAGGAAACGAGCCTTCTAGCCTCTGCACCATGAGCCAATAAACTCCTGTTGTCAAGGCAACCTTGTGTGTGTTATTTGTCACAGCAGCCTGGAGGCTGAGACAGGTACATGGTGGACAATGATTATGCTTCTTGAATGAATAATTGAACATACTAAGAGTAAAAAGAGAATCATGATTTTAATGCTTCAAGAGAATCTGATAGACCAAGAATATGGAAGAACTTGAAAATTGCAAATATTATTTGGATAGCAAAGTCAACATAATGTAAGGTCTGCACTCCGAAATAAAGGTGACCAGCCTTACGTATGCATATATTATTTACACATATACTAAGCTATAAAAGTGATGACAACATTGCTAGTGCCTGAACCATACTTTGACAGTACATTCTCTGACCACAATTTAACTTGCTTCAAAGACAACAACGAAAAGAGAGTTAAAACAAACAAAAACATGTGTCTAAAATTTTTTAAATGCTGTCCTTAATTACTCATGGGTTAAGAAAATATATCACAATGGGAGTTGTAAAATATCTTGAAATAAACTGTGAAGATACTAAATCAAAACTTAGGAGATGAAGTTAATGTGATATTCAGAAGAAAATAATGCAATTTATTTACATAAGCAAGATGGGAATGAAATGAGTTATAGGTTCAATTCAAGAAGACGGAAGCAAAAAAATAGCTCTACTTCTGGTAATGAAGTGCTACCTGGTAGCAATCCAAACTCCTACAGAAAATGAAGAGAAAAGATGGCTGGAATACAAAAACAAATAAATAATTGAAATGGATCAAAGGAAGCCAGAAATTGCACCCTAGAGGCAAGGAAAGTGGTTTGGAGAGAGCCTGACATTCTAAGTCATGTTTTCCTTCAAAGCACTGACAATTGTCTAAGTAGTCCAAGTCCTAAGATTGAGAAGATGAACCAAAAGAGAATCTGAAAGCCTCCCTCAGGGCTAGAAAGAAAAAGCACATGGAGTTTATGGCTAATGAGATGCCTGATAGTTGAAGAGTGAAGATGCCACTGATTAAGAAATGTAAAGAGCCCAGAAGGTTCAGTCACTTACAGTTCAATACATTTAATTGAACATAAGCAAATGATTGCAGCAAGGAGTTAGAGGACCTCACCAGAGCCAGAGTATGGTGATAAAGAGACACAGCTTAGATTTCTTGGTGGCCATGAAAGAGGAACTCTGATAAATAGGCCAGATATTCTATAGAAAATACTAAAGAAATCTGTTTTTTCAAGGAATAAGGAATAAGAAAATGTGAATCCAGTGTTACAAAGAAGAAACTCCATTTCGAAATAACCCAATCCCCGATTTGATTATTGGCATATATAGAACACTACATCAATCACAGAAAATGCTGTTGTTTTAGTTTCCTAGTCTGCCCCAATAAAATACCATGAAATGGGTTTTGTTAAACAATGGGAATTTATTCATTCATGATTATTTCTATTTCTTCGTTCTATAATAAAGTTTTAATTTGCATTCTTTCCATAATTTCTTCAGATGGGCACTTAGATCCTTGATTTTATACTTGTCTCCTGTTCCAATATATTGGTCTAGAAAACGTCCAAACAGAGAAATCATCAAGGCGGTGCTTTCTTCCCGAAGACCCAAGACCGGCTGCCGGCTATCCTAGGCTTCTCAGTCACATGGCATCTGCTGGCCTCTCACTTCTCTTCCATGTTTCTTTGATTTCAGCTTCTTGCTTGCTTGGCTTTCTCTCTTTTCATCGGAATTTCATTCTCTTATAAAGGACTCCTGTAATAGGATTAAGACCCATCCTGATTGCAGTAGAACGCACTTTAGCTGAAGTAACCTCATCAAAAGTTCCTACTTACATTAGGTTGATACCCACAGGAATGGATTGAATTTAAGAACACGTTTTTCTGGGGGTACATACAGCTTCAAAACACCACAACCATTTTTCCAGGTACATATCTAATATTTATCAAAATCAGTCAAATGATGAACAGTACTCTCAACAAATTTCAAATATTAAAATAAAGTTTATTCTCTGTCCTTATGGGAAATAAGCTAGAAAGCTAGAAAGGTTTTTAAGATCTCATGTGTTTGGAAAGTAAGACATGCACTAATAAATTATGCATTTGTCAGCAAAATAATCCTGGTGAAAATTAGAAAATAGGCTCAAGCTAATGATAATGAAAATATGGCATGCCAAACTTGTGAGATACAGCTAAAATTATACTTATAGCGAAATCTGTAACCCTAAGTACATATATTGGAACAGGAGTCAAGCATAAAATCAGGAATCTAAGTGCCCATCTCAAGAAGTTATGGAAAGAATGCTAATTAAAATTTTTTTCGTGGAATGAAAAAATTGAAATAAGAGCAAAAATTAATAAAATAGGAAAGAAAAATGCAGGATATAAAATCAGCAAACACAAAAGCAAGTTCTTTGGAAATATGGGTAAAACTGATAAAAAATATTTTTTGAAAATCTAATCAAGTAAAGAATGACAAATATATAAATTATAAATATCAGAAATGAAATAGGTGATATCACATATATGACAGACATTAACATGATAAGAATAGGATATTACCTACAACATTTTGCCAATTAATTTTAAAATTAAAAGTAAATGGGCAAATTCCTAGAAACTTTCCAAAACAGATGCAAGAAAAACTAGAAAACATGAACAATCCTTCATCACTATAGCAATAAGATAGCATTAAGTTACCCTAAAAGAAAATTACAAGCCCATATGGCTTGAATAATGAATCTTCCAAACATTTAACTAAAGGAAAAATGCTAACTTTACAAAAATTCATCTAGGTAAAAGTAAAAGAAGTAATATATCTCAGTTCATTTTATGATACAAGCATAAACTTGATACTAAAACTAGATAAGGCATTACCTGAAAGGAAAATTTCAGGCCACTCTGTTTCATTAATATGGATGCAAAAATCCTAAATCAAATATCAATATCAATAAACAGAATCCATTGTTCTCTAAAAGGGAACTATTTATCACACCAAATTGGATTCATTTCAGGCAAGCAACTTTGGTTTAACATCAAATGCCAATCATTATAATTTGCCACATTAACAGAATAAAGGGGGAAATCATGATATCCTAAATTTTTGCAGAATCAGAATCATTGGTAAAATTATAGCCCTGTAACTAAATTAAAAACAAAAGGGATCTTCCTTAATCTGATAAATGAAATCTACATAGAAACATACACACACTTCAGCGAACAATATTCTTAATGATGGCATATCAAAAGCATCCTCTCCTAAAACTGATTAAAAGACAATGATGCACAAAGTCTCTACTTCTACTGAATATTCTACAGGAAGTTTTAAAAGTTCAAAAAGTCAAAGAAAAGAATAGAGGTTATAAAAGAAGAGACAGGTCATTATTTGCAAGGAATGCTATTGTTTGTGACTCAGTCTTTTGGATTCACGTAACAGAAAACATGCAATTCTTTTCAGGAGTTAGTATTTTCAGGAGAAGTATTTCAACACATTCATCTTTTTCAGCATCATCACCAGTTATGACACGGACAACATGAAAAATACGAACTCTAAAGCCTTCACAGATATTTAGTTTAACTTGCACGTATTTGCTTCTCGTCACCATTAGGTGTGTAATGAGTTCCTGGTTTTCACTATAATTTATTAATCCCTTCCGTATTTACTGAGCTCCCTGGGAGAGCTGGCCTCACAGGGCTCTACAGATGCAATGGTGCAGAGAGCGTGACTCCTTCTGAACAGCTCAGTCCTCTAGGGCAAGGACTTGCCCAAACATAAGCAATTACATTACAGAGCATTAGATGCCACGAGAGAAATACGCCTGGGGTCACATGGTGGCTCAGAGGAGAAAATAATTGTTTGTTTAGAGGGGAAAAGGAAGATTTCACACAATGTGAGCCTTGAAGTATGTGTGAGTTTTTTCTAAGGAGAAAATAAATGGTCATGAGAAGAAAGTACTGCAGGAAGAGGCATTGGCATGCAGTCCTGGGCAGGTCTATGATGTAGACAAAGACTGGAAATGACTTCGGGAAGGTTCAAAGGGCTCCATTAGAGAAGGGTGGGGCAGGTCAGGCTAAGAAGCTCAGTTACAGCCTACAGGCAGAGGAAAGCTCTAGAAACTCCTGGGTGAGAAGTGAGAGGATGCAATGTGATTTTGAAACGTAATGTTCCATTCACTCTGCTCTGCCAGCCATGGGAGTATCTCTCCATTGCTAGAGTACCCCACATCCTCCTGTTGTTGTCCAGGCCGTGCATGTTCTAAGCTTAGTCCGCTTTTAAAACATTGTGCTGGTCCCAGATGGGAGTCACCTTCTCAGGGAACCATTCCTGAGCCTCCCTAGCATCATTAGTTCCTCCCTCCTAGTCTTCCCCTGTGCCTTGGATATACGCTATTAAAAGACATAACGGTTCATCCTGCTGAATTAAAATGTTTTTTTTTCCATATAGATAGCCTTCACTGGATTTTGGGGTCTCTAATGGTAGGCCCCACCTTCTTGTTTGTACCTTTATTGTCTCAAAGACTTCCATGCACTTAATGAGTATTTAATGAAGGTTTGTTAAATGTGCCTCTCAATTACAGTGATTTGCATTCAACCAATGGCTATCCACAGCTAGCCAGAAGAATTTTTATTGTGAAGTATGACTCCACACTATTTTTGTTTGATGATTTTGTTCTTTCTTTTAAAAAAAAAATCAGTATTGGCCTTTGTTGAAGGAAGTTTATAAATGCATGCTTTGACTGGAAAGTCAGGGAAAGAGTCTATTATCTACCAAACACTTGATAGAAGGCATCACTCTGCTAGGAATATTATATACATGGCATCATTTAGCCATCATAAAACCAGTTCAGGAGCTCAGTATTGTTCCCCTTCTTCACACAAGGTTACCAAGGCTCATGAAGTTTAAGCATCCTATGAACGCAGCAGACATTACCGCCATTCGCCAGTATCCACTCCCCTTAGGTGACTAACCATCTCCGTTTCTCTGAGACTCTCTTGGTTTGAGGATATGGGAAACCTTCAGTCCCAGGCTAACCAGGATGGTTGGTCACTCTCAATTCCCCCTCATCGTGCCACTCAATAGGAATGGTACTTCCTGCCCCTTGTCAAGGTCATGTGACTTTGCCTTGGCCAATGGCATGTGAGCAGAAGTGGGCTGAGTAATTTTTGGGTGGAATTATTTAATTGCTAGAACTTAACTCTCCACCACGTTCTTCCACTGTGGTGGTGACAGCTGACGAACGTGCGGATGTAGAGGGAAAACCCAAGTCAGTCCACAGAGAAGCAGGTGAGAGACTGGGACCCTCCTAGGGTCGGGGAGGGGAACTGGCCAGAGCCATGGTTGGACTCGGAACAGCACTGGACAGAGAATCCCCAATTTACACCTTAAATAATCCCTTCCCTGCTCCAAAGACCCAGGTACCCCACCCTCAAAGGAAAGACGCAGGCATGGTGCTCACTAAGACTCTTTCTAGCTCTGACATTTTGATTGTGAAAATCCTACCTGTATTGTCCTAGGTGCTCTTTCTAGATTTCTTCTATCCCAGGAAAGCAACCGGGAAAACCTAAGATAAACACAAAGTACAGGCACAATGAAGAAAATGCTAACAAATCTGTTAGGGCTTTTAATCTATGGAATTTATTATGGTACATGAGAATGGCTTTGTAGATTTCCTAATTTTCCTGCTTATCCCATTAACTATATTTGTATCATAAATGATTTGACTTTTAGCTTGTCGACAAGAATAGACAAGGGTAATTAAATAATTATAGACTGTGAATGTCCTTTACTTCCAGTGAGGCAGAGAGGAGGCAAAATGATGTCAAGGCTACTCAACCCCAGGGAAATCTCTTTCCAGGGACTTCCTTGGCTGAGAGTCCAGAGGAAACCTGCACTCCTCATGGCTCCCTCCCCTTGGTCTGAGAGCCGCCTTCTGGGTGCAGATCTTCCCTTGCCGTCAGCCCCAGGGAGGCTTGATTCTATTATAAAGTATGAGTATTTTAACAGCATTGAAGTTGAGCAAGCTTCTAAAAATATATTTGATGTTTTCATGTCCTATGCTTTAATGTTTAGACACACATTTATTTATGTTGAATTCTTGGATTTCAGAGTTGAAAGAACTCTTTAGAAGTGAGTTAGCAGACTCGAGAGGGGAAATAATTTTTCTGAATTCAAAGCACTGTTTCTTGTTTGTTTTTGTACTCAGACGTGCTCCGTGCATGGTTCTATGAGAGCGCTGGGGATGCAAGAGGCAGGTAGCGTGCCCCTTACCCTCTGCCAGGCTACTCATGTATCTCAGCTATGAACTAGTTCTTTGGGTCAAGGAAGAGAAACCAACTCATTCTGCCTGAAAGAGCTGGTGAGGGGTCAAAAGGACATTTGGAGAATGAAAAGCAGGGCAGAGGACCCAGGAAGGAGAAGGACACTCCAAGCAGAGAAAGATCGGGCGTGAGGCCCCCATATGGGAAGAGCATGGCGTTCTTAGGAGGCAGAGAATTGTGGCGGGGTGTTGAGAACGTTGGCTACACTTTATAATAACCTGGGTAGCTTTAAAAACATGACATCTGGGCCTTATGCCAACGGCTTCTGACTTCATTGACAGGTAAGTTTGAGATTTAAATTTCCTCACCTTTCTTGACAGTTAGGGTTGAGTCCAACAATTCTTTGTAAATGGGGAACAAATGGACTGAAAAAACCCTAAATAAGAATAGAGTCTTGGAGGCCTTCTTATTCATTCCCATGATTTTACAGAAAAAGTTAAGTAAACAGAATTTACCTGCTCGTGAACTTCTAGCACATTGAGTTAAACCTGGCATGCTCTCAAAAATATTTTTTAAATTTCCTTCTTACAAGACTGACTGCATAAACTTGGGCCCCATAAATATTTGCTGACTGGAAATATTATTTTAGAGTATAGGGATATGTAATCTGAGAAACAGTCAGTTTTACCAGTATCTGTTAGAAGTCAGAATAATATCAGTCTTGGCTCAACGAAGCTTCCCTGGGAAAAAGCTGTTTCAACTGCATAAAACATTTGTCAAGCTTAGGTTTCTCGTTATATATACATGCAAATCTTTAAGCACAAGATATTTTTGAAGGAGGTGAGAGTTAACTGTCTTGCTTATTGATGATGTGATTTGTTGTTTATATATAATGCCTTCTACTTGGTGGATTAGGGGGCCTTTTACCTAGACACACCTTGAAGTAAGATATAACATAGGTTCTGTGCCTAAAAGGTAATTATTATTTTTAAAGTTTTGGGACTACTTGTGCATTTGGGTAACAGTGACCAATTAGATGTGTCTGGAGGGTAGCAGGTGTAACTCCTAAACAAACGCATGATAGTACAAGGTAAAGACTGGAATGCGTTCAGTTTTTGAGTTGGCTCCTTTTTATTCCTAATCTACATGGGTATTTTCCATCTTCTCCTGATTTCTTTCCCTCCCCCCCATTTTTGTTCAATAAAATGATGTTCACTCTCATCATACAAAAAGAGTGGTTTTCCTGTCAAGGCCAGTGTTGAAGGAAGAGTGCTGTGATGTACCAAACTCAGGGCTAACCTCGGTCCCCATGCCACACCACTGAGCAATCATATTATCTCTAGTGTGGTCCTGCCTTTAATTTGTTATGTGTCTGATGGTCCCTCAAAACATGGATCCTTTTCCATTAACTTCTGCATGTCCAACACCTACAGTCATTCAGGACAGGGCTGTATTCAGCTGGAATTTACCTCCGGGACTTTTATTTTAATGGTCAGCATGCATTCTAATTGGGATGTGCCCATATCTTGCTATTAAATATTTTAAATCCTGACACTAATTAGGTTTTCAATAAAAGGTGAATAAATGCATTTAACCTCACAATACTCATGATGTTAATATTATTACTTCATTTGCAGATAAGGAAACTGAGGCTTAGACGGGGCTTAAGCAACTTCCACATTATCTCAGAGTTTGGGAAAGAAGCAGAATTTGAAATCTGGTTTGTCTATTCCAGAGTCCCAGTACTTTCTCTATTCTGCATTACCTGCTCTGAATCTTTAACTTGTTAAACAATTTGGTATTGAAGTGGGAACATTTTATAACTCAAGGCTTCTTTTAAATTCCACATTATATAGGAAAGAAAGCTGCCAGTGATCCGTGTTGTTTTTGGTTCCTCGGTCACATGGCAATGCACATGGCCACATCTTTTCTTTTCTCTTCTGGGTTCCATTGACTTCAGGCCTCTGGCTGTTTCCCCTGGATCTCTCCCAGCGTCTAATTTCTTCTGCTTATAAGGACTTCAGCTATTTTGGACTACGGCCCGGACTCATTTAGTTTGGACATACCTAAACTGGTAATATCTTCACAGGTCCTATTTACAAATGTGTTCATGGTCACAGGACCTGGGGTTGGGGCCTGAACAGGCCTTTTATAGGGACATGATATAATTCCCAATGATAGATAGATAGATACATGTATATATATGTATTTGCATACATAAATATGCATGTCTACATATGTATGTGTATGTATATACACAGATGCACACAAATTTTTTTAGGAGAATTTTTCCATTATCCTTGTACTTAAAATGACTGACAGTCTGCATTCTTCATAAAAATGATCTGTAATACTAGCTACATGGATTTCTTGGATTCAATGTGACATGGACCTATGACTTTTAAACACAAGTGTTGCTAAACAGAAAAAGAACAGAAAAACAGTCTTCATGATTGTATGCTCAACCACCAAAAGGGGTCAAGAGACTATTTTTGTAGGCTGATTCAGAAGTGTGCTTGATGCAGAAGTCATACATGATACTACCAGGCAGCAACACAAGAGTGTTGTCCCCTAAAGACTGGCCAAAAAGGCATGCTCAGTAGCCAAAGCCCACCCTAAAGTGGTGACACAGTGACTGTGGGGCTCAGTATGTCCCCACACTTTTGTACCTGACACTGCTTTCTGTATTTTAGCCTGCCCACTGCTCCATGGCCTGAACCTGCCTTCCTCTTACTCAGTGATGGAAACCTGCCAACTTCCTTGTTTCAACTTCAAGTTTTGGAACACATCTCTCCTTCCAGTGTGCCTCTAGCAGTGTTCTCTGATCTACCAGGATCTTGCTGTTATTACTCCTGGCCCTCTGGAACATTTTGGGGGTGGTGTCAGAGTCAGCCCAGTAGATTTCCTTGCTCTATCTGCCTACTCCTTGCTCCTGTCTGGGCCGCATAGGCTGGTAGGTATCATTTCTTTTTCCTTCTGCAATGAGATCATGGGGTGGTGTGCAATAATATTGCATTCGAGGATGGATCCATACAAAGGCCAACTTTTAATTCTAATCCAGAAGTTAAAAGAAAGTTCAGGTTCAAGCCAAGCCCATTGCTAAGTGTTAGGACAGAAAACACAAAAAGCCAAGTGGAGCTGGAGTCAGAATGGAAAAATGGGATTGGGAAAAATGTAGGAAAGATTCAACCTAAAGTCCAACTTGTCTGAAGATATAGTCTTGCCAGCCAAGGCTGTTTGTTGAAAAAAGCCAGAGTCATGTTTTTCAGTCATATTCTATTAGTTCTGCCCATAGAAAGGGGGACCTGGCACAATCCTGAGCTCCCATTCCCAGCAAACTCCTCCCTTCACCAAAATGATGAAATGATGGTGATGCTCTGGCTTTCACCCAGATTGCGTGATATTAAATTTGCACAATGAGGGATTACTTGGTAATCATGAGCATTTGCATTTGCATATATTGTTTTCATGCAATGCCATTGTAAAAGCAATATGAGGCTGATTATAGTAAACATCCCAAATGTAATAAGTCTGTTGACAGGGGTGACATAAATACTTGTTTGTAAAGGCGCTATACTAGAAACAGAGGCTGATGGGACAAGGGTTTCAGACCTGAACTTTCAGGAAGCACCTGCAGAAAGGATGATGGGTATAACTGTCAGTAAAAGAGGAACTTATCATCATGCCTGGTGAAAGGAAATAGCTTTGATTGAAAAACCACTGTGTGCCAGAAAATGATTACTCCATGTAATCATCTCATCACTCCCATATTTTAAAAAAGAGGAAAATGGACAACTTATCCAAAATCAGAGGAGATGATATGATAAATACTATAAAATTTGGAGATATTGTAAATACTATAAAATTTTTAGATACTGTAAATATTGTAAAATTTGTATATATTGTAAATAATTGGGACAGAGCCATACACTGAAGTATGTAATGACTGCCAGATTGCTCTTCAATTTTAAAATTGCTTTGACACAAGCATCAACATTGAAAAAGACAAGCTTTGTATTTGTCAAACCACAAGTGCACTGCAAGACAATTTCAGGGAACATTTTATGTATGACATGTCACAGTCTGATTGGCAGCTGAAAAGCAGTCATGAGTACACCTGGTATTAAGAGAAATTATTAAAACTCTATGACTGAAAATGGATAGTTTGCTTCATTTTCGTCCTGCCATTGCAGATTCTGCTGAACAATAACTGAGTGCATCTATTTATTCCCTGTACTCAGAGTGTCCTAAGAGAAATCTAAATAATCCACAGAATGGGATTCCATTCCTTGCTTCCTTCCTGATTGCTTTCTGTAATTATTAATTTATTAAATTCCTACCACATGGTATTCTCTGAGAGAAGTCATAGGAACCCAAAAGTAAATGAGATATGGTCTCTGACCTTGAGCATCTCACAGTCTAGTTGGAAAGTAAGAGTAAGTTTTCCCCATGCTTTCCTCTATACTACTATTATATCCTTCACATAATTGTTTTATCAGAAGCAAAACGGAGAATCACAATCATTTGCCTAACTTTTCTCTTCCGCTGCTCCTGTTTACAAGGATGGGTTTGGGAATAAGCCTGGACCAATTGCAATATAGCATCTCTTGGGACACAAAGATTGATTTAGGGTGTTCACACAACACAAACTTGAAATACTGACTAGGAATTTTCTACTGAAAAAAGCAATGAAGTTTTAGGGCTTTTTTTCTCTCCTATGTGGTAGAAGCCTGAGGATGTGACCCCACGTGACAGCACGTTTGCTGCCACATAAATGAATCTATGACAGCGAAATGATTCAAGATAGAGGAAGTAATAAGAGCCAGACACAAAGACTCTGACAGCATCAAGTCCTGTCTTTGTTCCTGTCCCTAAGTTAATAGATTTCTCCATTCAACAGTCAATATTCTTTTCTCTTTTTTTTTCTTTCTTAAATTAGATCATGTTGAGTTTTTTGCTTTGCAAACTGAAGGAACCCAGACTAATATGGGAACTGGTTCCAGGAGTGGGGTTTCAAGCTTTGAGAGCTGAAAGGTGGAGCTGGCTTTGTAAAGATGGGATAGGTACAGCTTCATTCTCCCTGCCATCCTCAGTCAGGATGCTGGAAATACTTTGTTGCAAGGTAGTGCAGCATCTTGTTGCAAGTTTCCTGTAGTATCTTGGGAATTCACCCTTGCAGCCAATAAAAACAGAACGTTAGTGACTTGATAGGAGCATGTCAGGATATTGGATTATAGACTACCCCTCCAATCTTCAGTCAAATTCCAAATCAAGGAGACAAAAAAGTCTATCTGAATAGAAAAAAGGAAACTGCATATACCTTTTGTATAAGAACCCTTTCTAGATGGCCCAAGCAAAGCTAAACTGTAAAGGTCAGGCAGTAAGTGACCCTTTGGAACTGAAAAACTAAGTTTAGTTCTCCATGGTAAAATTTGTTTGCACAGTGGCAGGACAATGAGAAATGTGGCAGGGAGAAGTTCAGTTTCTCACCTGCCTGACAGAACAAGAAACTTGGGCTGCAGTTGTGGGGAAGAAAGAAGATGATCCTTGCCTTGTCATCCTACCCATTCCTTTCACTTTTCTCTGAGGCAGGATTCAAGGTGGAAGCCATTAATCTGAGGTCAAGGAGAATGACCAGACTGCCAGGTCCATTGACAAGCAATGGAAACTAAAATCATAGGGGTCCTATTTTAAAGATAATGACCAGACACAGGTGCTGGCATCAGTCGTCTGGTCTCAAGAAAATGAAACTGTCAGATAGCTAATTGGGATTTTAAGGGATCTTTATAGCTAGGGTAATGCCGAACCTCATAAAAAGAGGTCTGGATTTCTCATTCCCTAAGACAATCGCTGGGTCTATTAGTGTTAAGTAAAGGATCAGACTCAGAACAGGAATTCTCCTTACTGTACTGCACCTCTCAAAATGGCCAGGAAAGATAAGGGAAATCACCAAATGGGCAAATTCTGTGGCAACCACACTGATTTGGCAAGGAACTTGGTATATTGCAAGCAAGTAAGATGACAAATGGAGGTACCTTTCTATCCCTATCTGTTGAAGAGTTGTATATCTGGGCCAGAGGCCATTGCATATGACTTCTTCCCTCTTCCCTTTCTCCATGGGATTTTTATTGTGATGATTCTGTTTTATCTTAGGACTGTTTATTGGTGAAAGCAGGTAGTTACATTTATCATTAGCCCAAAGTCTGCAGAATCTTTCTAAGCCACAACTAGATCTCACAGAGATGAAGGCATGACTTTTAAAGACCCTGGGATTAGGGGTAGAGGCAATAGCTCGACATGACTTGAAGTGGGAGTAGTTTTAGAATTTTATGCATATGAGAATTATTTGTAAATATGCTGGAAAATCAAAGGCTAGATTGTACACAGTATGTGAATCCTTTTCCTACCCCTTTCTTTTGGTAATAAAAATCTCTCCCTTTGACTACCACAGATGAGGGCACAGATCCAAGTCTAACGCTTTCATATTCTATCCCCGGGGACTGTTTCAAGAAAGTGTCATGATTTATGCTGGGTCAATGTGAGTGTTTACTTGGGAATTTTCTGCTACCTCCATTAGAGGTTTTCTCTGAAGACTTTCAGCTTCAAGGATGAATCCTTTTGGTGGCCTATTTCCTTTTATAGGGGAAGACAGAATCTGGGGAGAAGAGGCAGGATGAGTCTACATTGAGTTCCCCCTTCTGGTTCTGATATCCTTGGAGTTTTATTGGTTCTTGTGGCTCACTCTACCATTATGTGAACTAAGTGTCTTCACAGTTAATTCCCCTTTAGATTAAGCTAGTTAAGAGTGGATTTCTGTCACTTCTAAAGGAAAGCATCCTAAAAGGTACCCTCCTCTTTTCTATCATGTGAAGGACTTTTTGTTTTATTCTTTTTTAGATTGTTTTTGTCATTGACTTTTAGTGTAACATCATGCAAACTTTTTAACTAATAGAAAAATTTAATCCAAATTAATAATGCCTTGAACATCAGTTTTTTAAAGACGGATTCACTGTGAAAGGAATAAATGGTAGAAATCATTACAACAGTCTTCTTATTTAAACGCTTATTATCCCCACAGACAGTGGGACTCATTCAGGTAGCATGCACGATCACAAAGATAATAACTAGGCTATGGCTCTCAGGCAGCTGAGCAGCGTGGTTCAGAGGCTGGCCTTCGCGCGAGACCAGCCCTGCGCTTCACTCCCACTCTGCGAAGGCTGTGGCTTTGTGGCTTTCAACAGTTTAATTATCCTCTCTCACCCCAGTTTTCCTCACCTTTGAAATTGGCATCATACGATGTTATAAGAGATGAACAGAGTAATGTCACAACGCCCCCCGTTCAACCACATAGTTCATAATTAATAAACGGTATTCTCATTGGTACTTCCACTAATTTATTCAGATGTTCTGCATGCACCTTCAGAGATTCCCATGTGTATTGGCATACACCTAGAGTTAGAAACATTCCTCTCCAAAATGCACTCTGTTTCTTGTTCCGCATTTTGTAGGTATCTTGGTACTAGTCATAAGAGGCCTATGCAACGCCTCTGTGCAGTGTCCACTGCCGAGTGCCATGGGGCACCTCAAGCTGACGTCAGAAGAGGCCTCAAGTGAAGTATAACAAGTAGTTTCGACACTCAAGTGCTTGCTTCCCTACACATCCACCTCCGTTTTCCAATTCATATGTAACCAGTGGAACACAATTATGAAAAACTCAATTAAGATAAGCTTGTCTTCAAAAAAATAAACATACATTCAGTTTATACCATTTCTTAGAATTAGTTTGGTAGGAAAAATATTCTCATAATACTATTAAATTTCCCATTCAACTCTCAGCCTGAGAACAAGGGCTGCTGGCAATAATTGCTTTTTTAATGACTCACTGCAACTCAGGGTAAATTCGGCTGTAATTATAGTCTTTTGGGGGAAGTACCTTATGATGAGATTTTGGACAGAGCAAAATCTCATTTTGTGCTTCCTGACTCTTTCCCTGAAAGCCTTTCAGTCTTTCCTTTCTGACACTTATCTAGTACATCCCTTTAGAGAAATGATCATTTTCCTTTGAAAAGCTAAGTAGGCAAGGATTAAGGTAAGAGAGTCACAGAATGATCCTTAGAGTTGGTTTAGGGAGTTCACTCAGGTGTGACTCTCACCCCTGCGTCCCTCTGAGTATCTGTTTTTCTCACCTTGCTCTGTGATGCTGTGTTTCTGTTGTCATTTCTCTGTGCATGTGCCAAATGAGTTTTTATCCCAGCCCTGTAACAACCTCATCTCTCAACTAGCCACCGTACCCATCTATGTGGCTTCCCAATGCAACATTACAATTCCAAATTCCAGGAAAGGAGAATCCATTTAGCCCAGAAGGGGCCAGGGACCACCGATGTTACACTGAGTTTTGTCCAGGGAGGGAGATCATGAAGCACAAACATGCCCCTCCCATGAGTGGCAGGAGAAACAGCTGTTGGATAAGAGGAATGTACATTGAACAGATCCCCAAAAGCCTCTGCTTTACGGAAACTACGCCATGTGAAAATAAGGCCACGTGAAGATGGAGGAGGCAGGGATTGGATGATGCCTCTTCAATCCAGGGGACACCATGGATTGCCAACACACAGCAGGAGCTGAAAGAGGCAAGGTAGGAGTCTCCTGTCTAGGTTTTTGAAGGAGCAAGGCCCTGCCAGCATCTTGATTTTGGACTTTCAGCCTCAAGAACTGTGAGATAATGAATTTCTCTTGTGCTAAGCCACCCAGTTTGCAGTACTGTGCTATGGCATCCCTAGAGGACTAAGTAACATATATTGTAGGATAGGTGGCAGTTCCCCAACATGGAGAACTTGAAAGTTGTACACACTCATTTACTTGCCTATAGGTTATCCAATGTATTGCAGATTATGTATATCTAGGAAAGAGAATTCCCAGATGTTATATAGTTTTGACTAATTTAACTACCACAACCTGGATAAATGGTCAAAAAAAAAAAATTTCCTGCAAAGAAACCATAGCTTGAATATATTAATCATAATACAAAAAAGGAACCAATGAGAAAATCACATAGCAATTTAAAATATAGATTTAGAGCCACTATTCTTAATGATAAATCTTGCTTCAAGTGTATAGTGAGTCTTGAGATACTAGCTGATGAGTCTAAAGCCATTACAAATAGAAAGACATTTAAGATCTAAGTATCCAGAACATTATTATTAATAATATGCTTCAGTGAAGGAAAAGTTTCTCTGTGCTAGGAAAAATAAATTGAAATGACACAATGATAAAAATATAATTTACTTTATCTTTATCTCGTCCTTTTCAAATTTATATTTTGGGTGTCATTATAACCTTTAAGGTTGAACTATAAGAAATGGTGACTTTTGGTAGGTCAAAAAGATATAATGTTGGCTATTTCATATGGTTCAACCTATTAAGATACAAGTTGCATATGATTTTAAGTACTAAATATCATCTATTTATCTAAATATTGTCTATTAATAGATCAATATCTATTGGGAGAACTGCTAAAATTTTTTGACAGATGGTTGTATGATTAATCAAGTTTGTGGACAACTGTCTTCTACCATATTAGAATAGAAGGTGGCTTTGCAAAGTCAGCACCAGATGGGACCTTGAAAAATGAGTAACACTCCACAGATGGAGAACATCTAAGAGATTGTGGGGCTAAGCGGTCCAAACTAGACTGAAAGAACAGCATGGGTCAAGAGAGAGTCATGAAAGGACATGTTGGCTTGGGGCAAAGGGACCGATTTTCTCTGAGAGAAATGCAGATGGTAAGGAGACATTTATTATTAAATAAAGCCTCTTCCCTTGTATGGAGGAGAGTTACTAAGGGGTCAGCAGGACCTGGGGCCATGCTGAAGGCATAACCTTACTGAATAGCATGACTCAATCTCTACCATGAAACACCACAGACTTTCTGAGACATACGGAAGGACTGTGATTGATTTCAACGGGGAGCTCCTGCTTTTTCTATAAACACTTGAAGTTGCCATATTTATGTGGATAAGATGTGACATATGTTCCTTACTGCCTTTTTTTTTTTTTTTAAAGATTTATTTATTTATTTAGTTCCCCCCCCCTCCCCTGGTTGTCTGTTCTTGGTGTCTATTTGCTGCGTCTTGTTTCTTTGTCCGCTTCTGTTGTCGTCAGCGGCAGGGGAAGTGTGGGCGGCGCCATTCCTCGGCAGGCTGCTCTTTCTTTTCGCGCTGGGCGGCTTTCCTCACGGGCACACTCCTTGCGCGTGGGGCTCCCCCACGCGGGGGACACCTTTGCGTGGCACGGCACTCCTTGCGCGCATCAGCACTGCGCATGGCCAGCTCCACACGGATCAAGGAGGCCCAGGGTTTGAACCGCGGACCTCCCATATGGTAGACGGACGCCCTAACCACTGGGCCAAAGTCCGTTTCCCCTTACTGCCTTTTGAAGATCTCTTTCTTCTGGAGACCACTGATTTTCTGCCTTCTACAAATATATGACATAGATTTAGAAAGTCAGGTGTCAGTGCATGACTATTCTGGAAAAAACTAGAAAAAGAAAGATAAAGCTGACTGTTGTTCAATACTTTAAGCAGTGAAAAAGTGATATGGAAAAGTGTGTCATAGTGGCACGAACCATCACACACATAGCATACACTCACACACCCACATGTCCATGCACACATGCATGCATATATGAATATACATATACACACAGGCACACACATGCATGCCACATATGCACACACACATACACTAAGTTCTAAGTTATATATATTTTGTCAGTGATGCAAAACATAAATTTATAAGATATTAGTCAAATATGTCCTGGGGACAGCATCATCCTCCTTTTGCTCTTTTAGGAAAGGCAAGCAAGGGACTCTGGGAGGAGGAAGAAATCTGTTGGATGTTCTAGACACTGATGAGGCTCTCCCTCACCCCTGGCCATGCACAAAGTTTGTGGTAATGTGGCACTTCGCATTTGTCCTCTAAAAGCCAATCAAACATGTCACGTCAATGAATTTTGGCCACTTACATATTACGATAAAATCAAGCACAAAATGTTTATTTAGGAACTTGACTATAACTTAATTTATGTTTAGAACGGGAGTTCTTAACCTCTTTTGTTCCATGGTCCCCTTTGTCAGTCAGGTGAAACCATGGACCTCTTACTAAGTCCACACTACACTGTTTATTATTTAATAAATAAATATATCACTCCTGTACCAACACATCCCCACAAGAATAATGCTTTTCTGAACTTCAATTCAAGTTCACAGACCCCTGGTTTAGAGAAAGGCAAACATTTTGTCACTAGTTAATTTTTTTCCTTGATACTTTTGTGTGTCTGGAGCACTTTTATGATTCATAATTACAAAGTAAAGTTAAAGAATTCACGTGCTTTTCTAAATTCTTCATGAAAATACTGATAAATTATTGAATGATCTAGCCTAGTTTTCTCCTGTTATCCCTGCTTGAAGTAAGTCCAAATAGTTTGCCTTTATTGTCCCAATCAAGAATCTCTAAACCCTTTGTGTCAACTATCAGAATGACTTAGGGCAGTGCAGAAGAATTAACCAGTTTCTCACGATCTCCTTTGCCATGATGGAAACCTCACCCCTAAGTATTATAAGCACCTTGATTTCCTAGAAAATTTCTGATAGATGTGATCATCAATCCAGCATCTACACAACTTAGCCACTCTGCTTGACATCCTTTCCCTTCCAAGATCCAGGTAGAAGGAGCAGATTCTAAGATATGGATGGCAGCTTGTGGTGAAAATACAACAGTAATCACAGAATGATGTGATAGCTCTTAAAGGGTCTGCTTGAACATAGCATGTATCACTTCCACTTACATTCCTTCAGCAAAAATTAGCCACATGGACAGATCTGATGCCAAGAGGGGTAGAAACTTCTTCCACACGGAGGGGAAGCAGGGAGGAGCTCTCCAGATAGGCAACAGAGAGTGACAACAAATATTTTACACAAAACAATGTTCCACATATACATACTAAGGAATATTGTGCAGAACTTAGAGGCACTATGTATCTATAGCTAATGACCTAGAGAAGTGTTCATGATGAATATTCTACCATGGTAATTGTCTATCTTTCTCCACTAAAAGATAAACTCCATGAGGACAGAATATTTGTCAGTTTTGTCCACTAATGAATCCTAATTGTTTTGATTAAGTTGGAAAAAAGCATAGAACCATAGGAAACATTTGTTGAATGACTGAATGAATTTTCTTCTAAGCATAAATTTTGTCTCCATGTCATGATTTTTATGTATTCAAATTTATTTCTTCTACTTTATTTTGCTTTCTTACTTGTTTTGTGATGCTTTCTTCTGATTCTTGCTTTTTTAGATTAAAATATTTTTGATTACTTTTTATTCTTTCTACTCTTCTAAAGGATATGTGTTCTATGTTCTTTCTTTTAGTAATTACTCTTCAAATTTTGACCAATGAAACGAGTTAATAAAATATTAAATTAGTCATATATTTATTCTTTTATCACAAAATAAAACTCAGCTCACCTCATTCCATAATTTTTAATGTTTTGGCCAAGTATTTTAGTTCCACATTGTTTTGTATAATCCAATAGTAATTATTATTATTAATATTTTATATAATTAACATTTCTCATCATTATACTCTTGCTTCTCGGTCTTCTTTCTGAGTTCAGTTTTCCTTTTGAGTTATTAATTGTAAAATTTTTTTCAATGATAGTATTAGTTTTTGTTCATCTATAATATTGTCATTTCACCCTCATTTGGAATAACAATCTTGCTGGGTTAGAAAAGTTACAATGATAGTTATTTTTCATCAGCACTTTGAAGAGATTTTTTTAACTATCTTCTGGTTTCTATTGAGAAAGCGGTGAGTTAAAATGCCATTCCCTTTTTAGTAATCTGACATTTCTCTCAGGTTACCTTTAAAATTTTATCTGTATCTTTGATGTACAGCAGTTTGACTGTGGATTTCTTTTCCCTTAGGTCTGCTGCTTGAATCTGATGATAGATAAATTTCATCATCAATTCTTTTTGAAGAATGCTTTCCCTCTATTTCCTCAACTGAGATTTTTTTCCTGGAACAATTAGATTAGGTAAGACTTTTTCATTCTTTTCTTCTTATCTCTACCTCTCCTTCCTATTTACTTCTCTTCTTCTCTTTGCACTCATTCTATTAATAATTTCTTTAGCTTTATCAAAGTCCCCCACTAATTCCTTAAAATATGTATAAGCTAATGCTCTTTTTTATTAACAACTTTATTTCAAATTCACAGAAATAAAAGAACAAAAAAGGCAGCCCAACAAGTTATGGAAAATTACTACTAAAAAGTTTTTTTTCAGGTACTTTTAAGTCATCTAATTCCAACTGCTAATTCAGTTGTTCCTCTAGTGTTCAGGAAGATATACAGGTGAACACAGATTAGTTAAATGACATAGTCATTTATTAATTTCATTGATTAATGGAAGAAATGAAATGAAATATTGCTTAATTGTATTCTTATTTCACAAAATACCAAACCTCATATTCTTTTTTACCTTTTGAATTAATATAGTACCAACTTTGCTTGTACTACAAAAACATTACAATATTATTGGTAACTATAGCCCATAAATTACATTATTTATATTTTCCCATGTATCTTCACATTCTTAACACCCTGTGGTAGAACTTTCCTATATTTATTTTATTGACCACAATCCTCATTTACTTCCAAAATCATTGTTATACATTCCCAGGATTATCCTCCAGCTGTCCTCCAACTAACATTAATCTTTCTAGACTGCTTGTTTCAGCCACAGTCACATCCATAAATCAAGTATTTGTTTCATTCATTATAATATGTTACCTTTAAGTCCAACCATTACCCCATACTTATATTTGACCTTATTAAACTTTCTACATACATCCAGCATCTTTTGTACCTTCTCATCTATGTTCTTTACATAGTCTAAAACACTCATTAATTGCAAATGATCATATTTTCTTTCCTAGAGATTCTAAATCTTAGAGATTTTATTGGGAGTCTATTATTTCTTTCTCATGTTTCTCATCTTTTATTGTATTAAGTATTTTATAGACATTTAATTTATAAAATGTATCTAATAATTCCAAAGCTGCAGTTCTAAGGAGTCCAATTCCGGTGTGGTTTGTGCTTTCCCACTCTAAGGGTGCTGCATTCCCTCGTGTTTTACAGTTTTGAAGTATGAGTTCATCTTCTGAGGGACTTTGTCTTTGAGAATCCTTGGAGGAAGACTGCATGTCAGCTGTGTCTTCCCATTGGGGGCCTACATTTGCTTTAGCGTGTTACCCAGGCATACTATCAACATAAGATGCATTTAGTTTAATGTCTTAGTTTGCTCTTCTCTGGACCACAAAAGTAGGGTAAACAAAAAGTACATTTAATTCAGAAAGCACTCAGACCATTGGGAGACTTCCCAGAGATAAGTCAATATCTCTTGATCTTTCTTTTTGTTGGCCAGCAGATACGTTTTCTAGGAGCCCTTGCAGGTTCTTCTTTAAGAGGTCTTGGTTCCTATCCCCAATCTCTCCTCTGTGCTCTCTCTGATCCTACCATCACTCAGGCACTGCAGACCTCCCCTTCCTCTGCTGGGCTCATCCCATAAGTGAACCAATTCCAACCTCCTTCTGGTGGTTCTTGGCAAGGCTCTCCTCCCTCTGTCCCTCTTTCTCTGATTGACACGAGGAATAAAATCCAGATCAGCCTTTTTTTCTGACAGTTTATTATCTACAGTTTGGTGGAATGAGAATATTTATTAATCTCCATTTTGACTCCAGCCTAAGAGCTACCCTTCATTCAGCAAAGAGTCATGCACTTCATGTGATAACATCATCATGGGGCTTGCATTCTGGCAAAAGGAGGAACACAAGCAAAGCATTCGAGGACCTGCCATTTCCTTGCCATGTGTCTTTGGACAGTCATCTAAGTAAATCCTTTTGGGCCTGCAAAATGTACACACACCCACATACATACATATCTTAAAACTCAACAATAAAATAAATTAGAATATGGGCAAATGACATGAACTGACATTTCACCAAAGAAGATATACAGATGGCAAATATGCATATGAAAAGTTGTGTAACATCATTAGTCATTGGGAAAATGCAAATCAAAACCACAATGAGATATTACCACACACTTATCAGATAGCTAAAATTAAGGGGAAAAAAAAGTGACAAGACCAAATGTTGGCAAGTATGCCAAGAGATGGCTCATTGCTGGTGGGTGTGCCAAATGGAAAACTGTTATGCAGTGTCTTAAAATACTAACCATGAACTTACCATTACCCAGAAACTGTACTCCTGGGCACTTATCCTACAGAAAAGAGGACTCATGTTCACACAAAATCCTGTACACAAATGTTTATGGTGGCTTTATCAAGGGATGAATGGTTGAACCAACTGTGGTACATCCACACCATGAACTATTACACAGAAATCAAAAGGAATGAGCTATTGATAAGTGCAACACCCTGGATGAATCTCCAGATAAGAATGCTGAGTTAAAAGTCAGTATCAGCGTGGTGGACTTGGCCCAGTGATTAGGGCGTCCATCTACCACATGGGAGGTCTGCGGTTCAAACCCTGGGCCTCCTTGACCTGTGTGGAGCTGGCCCACACACAGTGCTGATGTGCACAAGGAGTGCCATGCCATGCAGGGGTGTCCCCTGCATAGGGGAGCCCCACGTGCAAGGAGTGCGCCCCGTAAGGAGAGCGCCCAGCGCGAAAGAAAGTGCCACCTGCCCAGGAATGGTGCCGCACGCACGGAGAGCTGACACAAGATGATGCAACAAAAAGAAACACAGATTCCTGTGCTGCTGACAACAACAGAAGTGGACAAAGAACACGCAGCAAATAGACACAGAGAACAGACAACTGGCAACCACAGTAGGGGCGGGGAAGGGGAGAGAAATAAATAAATAAATAAATAAATAAATAAATAAATAAATAAATAAATAAAGGAATCATACTATTCAGTATACACATTTAGAGAAAAAAAAACTTTAAAAAAAAGTCAATAGCAAAAGGTCACACAGTCTATGCTTCCACTTAAATAAAATAACAGTTTTGAAATGACAAAATTATAGAAATGAAGAAGAGATTGGTGGTAACCAGGGGTTAAGAACAGGGTAAGTGGGGGGCATGAAAGTGAGTGTGGCTTAAAGGGCAACAAGAGGGATTCTTGGGGTGATTGAACAGTCCTGTATCTTCATGGGATACACTTTGCAGATGCACAAGTCTACATAGGTGAAAATATCACATAGAAACTACTACACTCACCACACGCATCCACGACCACAAATCTGAATCAGCCAATGGACTGTATCAATGTTGATTTCCTCGATGTGATGTTGTATTGTCATTTTGGAAGATGTTAGCCTTTTGGGAAACTCAGTAAAAGTTGCATGGGCTCTCTCTGTATTATTTATTACAACTGTACGTGGCTCTGTAATGATCTCAAACCTTAAAAAAAGGTTTAATTGAAAAGGAAGTGTTTGAGAAAAGCAGCAGGACCGTTCCAGCTCAAGTCAGCGCCTGCACCGAGCTGACATTTGGCGCTCCGGTAGGAGGCCATCATCCTTTGCCTGGGAGTGCATCTGCTCTCGCGGCTCCCTGGAATCGTGGAGCTGGTGGAAACGTGTTGCCCGAGGCAGAGAGGCTGGGCCTGAAGCCCAGTAGTTTTGAGAGGACTACAGGGCTGTTTCCCCATAGCCAGAGTTCTGGCCCAGGTCTCAGAGCTCCTGGGTGAGGGCTCAGTCCCTGCATTGCAGGGCTGGGGAGCAGCTGGACACCATCTTCCTGTACCTGCAAGGAGCTTCCTTCAGGCTAGTGGAGAAGCTAGACCTGGGAGAGGTTTCCACTCAGAAATGCAGCTCTGCATCCTTTATCCGTGGTCTTCAGGGCGGGGGTCCAAAGAGGACCCCTCCCTTTCCTCACAGGGCTCCTCTCTCCTGATCCATCCCTGGCTAGTGTCCTTTTTGATGAACAGCCTGAGTTTGGAACTAGTTGCTGGGAGAACCAATTCCTGAGAGGGGCAGCAGTAAAAAGGGGGCCAATTTGAATCAGCTCTAATCTCTGTTCCCTGGCCCCGATCCCATGTCTGCTGTGTGAGCTTGAACAAGTTAGTTAACCCCTCTGAGCTTCAGTCTCCCATCTGTGAGTGATAATGAAACCGATTTCATGGGCTGTTGAGAGAGTTAAATCAGATAACGAATATTCTGCTTGGAGTAATTGTCTGGTACATAGGAAATATTTTTTAAAAATGGAAGTGCTTATAGTTAATTTTGCTAACACATTGATTTCACATAATGGAAGTCAGGTGGATTGTACTAGCTTAAACAAAAAGAAATTTTTATTTTAAAAATGCAGGATCATCTATTTTAAATCAAGGTCAGGAATGTACCTGAGCTTCTGGAAGTCTCTGGAAATCAGAAACTGAAAGCATATCAAAAACCCAGACAGATGTCTCTTTTCACCTCTCATCTGTCCTTCCCTGCTTGTGAGGACTGGTCTTCTTCACTCTTCTGTGTGTGTAAAGGCACAAAGACAGCCACTCCACAGAAAGATCAGCCCCCTCTCACACACTCTCGGACCCAATTCCAAATTGCCAAGAGGAAGTGAGCGCCTTGGCCTGCGTCGGAAGTCCGCCTGGGTCTAATCATGTGGGAGGAGGCTCCGGCCTTGAAGTGCCTAGCTGTCCAGTTACGGACACGAGGGCACTTTCAGAAAAAGGGGAATATCGCACACTGGATACTCTCTTCAAAGGTGTGAGCTGTACTTTTCATAGGTGGGTTGACACTAAGCTACACATTTCCAGGGGTAAATATGTGGTCCCAATAATAGTCCCAAAGAAGTACTGACATAGACCCGATTCTGCTTACTTTGGGGAAGGGTCACCATCTTCCATCCAAGCCCTTCACAGGTATGCTCAGGTATATGGTCCTCCCTTCCTGCCCTGGTACACACCACCCCCCCACACCCCTTTCCTCTTCCTTTTATCATTCTTTGGATGTAGTTTGCAAACCGGGTGAGTAAGTCCAACAAGTTACCTTAGCAGACAAGGTTGTTCTAGAACATGGTGGGAAACCCTTTCCAGCCAATTCCAAACTATTACAGGACCAAAGATCAATGGATCTGAATTCCCGAGTATCCTGAGTGCTAAAATAGGCTGGCTTCTTAGGCAAAAAAGGGGAATAACCCCTTTCTTCTGCTCCCAGGGCTTATTTTTGCAGCAGATCCATCCATAGCTGGCTGTCTGGCTAGTACTGATGCAGCAGGTCGGGCTGGCTGTTCCAGCATCCTTTTCTCTCCTCTCTGGCCCCTGAACTCGGGTCTGGAGCAGCATGCTTGGACAAAGATGATGCCTTCTCCTCTGTCAAAACCAGGCCAATCCTAGTGGGGCATGCAGGCTGCATTTCTCCTTTCTGCCATCATTCAATCCTGTTGACTGGGTCATCAAGGTGACTACAGATGAAGCGTAGGTCTTCATCAGACTCAACAGGAGGAGACAAAGGAGACCTCCTGAGTGGAGAAGAGTAAGCAGTGTGATAAATCTCTATAACGCACAGTAAAGACTGCAAGAGACAGAGCATAAGGAAGCTACATCCCACTATTTTTCTCAACCACCTTCCTTTACAGTATCTTTGAGTTGAGGTGCTCCATGATTGTACACTACCTGGAACTGTTCATAACCCTTGATTCAATTTAATTGAATCAAAGTATTTATAGCCAAAGCTCTCCTAAATGTCCTCTTTTTAACTTTCCTGGTTAACCAATATGGTCCAATCCCCCTGTAGAACATTCTAGACTGAAGCTATCAGCAGGGTGATCTCTTATCCCCAGGAGGCTTTCATGTAAGATGATTTACTCCTTCCAACTGGCCTGCCATGTGCTAAGAATCCCTAATTTTTTTCTGAAAATGGTTTCATAAGCCAAAGGCATATTAAAGCAGAAAGAGAAAATGTTTCTGAGAAAATTGTATTGAGCACCCTGCCAAGACTCCCCAAACAAGGAATGTTACTTTAAGAATTGCTGGAAAATAGGTGTGATCATAATAACTAGGAAAAAGAAACTGGAGGGTAGTCATAAAAATCCAAAAGATGCCTGTATTGAGATCGTAGCTCAAGTGTCCTAAGTATTCTCTCCATTCTAATGAAGGAAAAACAGGAAATAGTAGAAAATATTTTATGGATGTAGTTTATGCAACAAAGATAAGGCATGACTCTAATGGAGAAATCATATGCCAAGAAGGAATCTTGGTCCGTGTTACATTTGTAAATACATTTGTATTTACATTAATATTTGTATTTATATATCTACATAATTTGGAACAAAATACTTAAGCACTTAAGACATGTATGCATTTTTAAAAAAACAATCTCACTTTAACCCATTTAACTCATTAATCATTGAACTCTTAGTTCCACTTTGTGTCAGGGGGTGTAAGGCATCCCCTTATTTATGACATTAATCTAAAAGTCTTCATGAAACAGTAGTCAAGGGATGGACTTCAGAATGTGAATTAGGTGCATCATATAAACCCCTTTAATCATAGTTCCTTTATCTGTGAGGTGGTATGATATATATCTCTTAAGTGTCTTTGAAATGATTAGATAACATATTTTCTGTGAAATGCTTAGTCCATTTCTTAATACACATCAAGCATTTAATACATGCTGGCATCAATAAAAAGGATGACACTGATGAATTATTAAGCAGTGGCTAATTGTCAGGAACCATTCCAGACACTGGAGTCACAAGAGGAGTGAGACGATCCCTGCCCCACGAGGTTCACATGAGGAACAACAGATAATTTTAATAGACATGTTTGTTTGACCTATTGATCGAGCATCTATTATGCATCAATAAATTGCTACAAAATTACTATAATTGTCAAAACAGACCCTGTCCTTGCCATCAGAGAGGCTAAAATCTAGAGAGGAGACAGATATTGAATAATGAAAATTCATGAAGTAGATCGCAGAGGAACTTACTGTCTGCTCGCTTCCCTGAGGAGTAAACCTGGTGCTGACATCTGGAGCTTCCCGCAGCCTTCACCAAAGGAGGGGGTGGAAAGGGGACGATGATTTCAGAACTGAGGGCTCTGGGAAAGCAGAGGCTGTCACAGGGGGACACAGGGTGAACATTTTAATGGGCTGCACAGGGAAGGAAGTGGCCACATTTATCTGGGTTGGGGAAGGGGCATGACCCAGGAAGGTGTCACAGGGGAGGTGACCCTTGGGCTGAAGAGCAATTGAAGAATGAACTGGAAGTGTTCTACAAGTAGACGAGGTGGGAAGAGCTGTCCAAGAAGAGGGGGCTGTGTGGACAGATGCTGGCGGTCACATAAGCTCCAGGGACAACGCCAGAAGTACAGGTGGGTGAGACGAGTGGGGAAGGGGAGCCTGGGGCTGGCGGTGAGCACAGGCTCTGTGCGCTGCTCCAGGACCTGCTGTCCCGGGTGGCAGGAGCCGCCTTGGTGTCCGAGCAGGGAAGGATTCAGGCTGGTGTCCTAGAAAGGTCACTCTGGAGCACGCTAGGACCGAATGACACATGGCAAGAATGGAGAGGCGCCGCTTCTCTGGGGGGGACAGTGCCATGATCCAGGACACAGCAATGAGGGTCTGAACTGGGGAGTGTCAAGGCTAAAAGAGGCAGATCCGTGGGGTTAAGGACAGGACACAGCCTGAACCATAACAAAGCCTGGCTGCAAGAGAAAAACAAAATTACCTGTGGTCAGAGGAAGAAATAAATTTATTTCTGCAAACAGGAATCACTGGTGGCTTCATGGCGGGATGGCAGGTGAGATGCATGATATTTTGACAGAGCGTGAGCACGGCCCTCTGTGGGAAAGTGCTGAGCGTGGAGAAGCTCAATCCTGTGTAGTGGCCCTTCCATCCTTTGCAGTTTCTGACTGTCCGTCTTCTGTGTTCTGCCCCTTCACCTTAATCTCTGACAAGATTATTTTGCACCAATTAATCTAGAACTAATCCAGTAGTTATCTAAAGTGGACAATGGCTTAATCTTGTCTTAATCCCATACAATAAACTTTTGAAACTGTTCCAACCCTCCACATAAAGATCCAGCAAAATTAGTGAAAGGGAACTTTGGGACTTTTCTTTCAGTTTATATCCCAAAGCGACACCATCCCAGGGAACACGTACAGATTAGAGTTCTGCATTACTTTAGATGAGCGAGTTTTCACTGGGGGAATTTTGCCCACTAGGAGACGTTTGGCAGTGTCTGGAAACATGCTGCCTGTCACAGCACAGGGGAGAGCTACAGGCGTTAAATTGGCAGTGGCCAGGGATGCTGCTCAGTACCCTACAATGCAGCACAGGGTCCCTACCACAAAGAAGTATCCAGCTCTAAAGAATGGATAATGTCCAGTGGAGTCATTTCCTAGGGCTGCTGTAACAAGTCTCCACAAACTCGGTGACTTAAAAGGACAGAAGGTGACTCTCTCACAGCTCTGGAGGTGTCTGAAATCAAGGGGTTACATCGGCTTCGCCAAGGTCCTTCCAAGGCTCCAGGAAAGCTTCTCTTCTGGCCCTTCCTGCTCCCATGGCCCCAGGAGTTTCTGGGCGTGTGGCCACCTAACTCCAGTCTCTGCTCCATCTTTACATGGCCATCTTTTTCAGTGTCTCTGTTCCTGTGTCCAAATTTCCCTCCACTTCCAAAGACACCAATCATTGGATTTAGGGCCCACACGATCCAGCATGGGGCCATTTTAATGTAACTATTTACATCTGCAAAGGCCATATTTCCAAATTAGGTCACATCCAGTCACCAAAGTTTAGAAACCCTGTTTTGGACCTGAAAGAACTTTCAAGATTACACCTTCCCAATATCTGATTTGCACACAGCTAGTTGGTTAATAGCATATGGGGCTGGAACCCAGAACTTCTAGGCCAGTGTTTTCCTTCCCCAAATACACCAAACCTCCTTTCGTGTCAAGTGGCCAGTGCATTTCAAGGCTCTCGACATTGAAGTCCAACATCAGTAGAGGAGTTATTTTATCAACACAACTGACAGTGGGAATTGATTTGAGCTCAAGCTTCTGATGATTCAGGAAGGGGAGGAGTTGAGGGGAGAGGAAGGGCCACCTGCTCTCTATCCTCCATCCCAGAAAACATCATTGGAGTCCAGTGAGGGTCTCAGAGTGAAAAATGGGGCCCATCAGAAAGTCACTGTGTGGTCATGAATCCATGTACTGACATGTTTTAATTACAAAGAAAGGATGAGTCATTCAGCTTTGTGTCCCTTCAGAAGAGAGGGGTCTCTTGAAGTGTGAACATTCTGTAGACAATTTAACAAATGTGAACAGTGGGAGAAGACATGTGTCTGAGGGAATGATTCCTCTAAGCACAGAAGAGCCCAAACCCCAAACTCCTCCCCCTACTGCAGAGTGAAACAAAAATCCTTCTCATGGTGGCCAGGGGAGTTGGGGGTGGGAGGGAGAGACTGGACCTGTCCTGTGGTCAAGAGACCTTTTAATGCTCTAAGTTCTGTCCCTAACTCCCCATGTCACTTTGGGCATTTTAATCTCAGGGCCTTCGTCTCCCCAACTAGCAAATGATAAAACAGTCACAAAACTTCAGTGTTTGAGGCCATTAAAATTAAGTGGCCTCCATTTCTAGGTGAGGAAATTGAAACTCAGAAAATTCAGGTTCTCTCTTCAATGTTACAAAACTGGTGAGAGTTCAAGGGGCAAGATCCTAGGTCCCCGAGGGTACAAGGTAAGTTTTCACTCCATCTTAATTCCTGTGAGCAAATTTCAAAAGGCTTGGCTATTGGAGAATTTTCTGGATGGAGTTTTTGGCACCATTGTGCCAAAATATTTGCCCATTCTCTCTGCAGTTAATTAAAGGATCCCTATTTATCTTTGCTCTGGTTTCCTCATGTTCACATCCACAATATATGCGTTTTTCTTGGACCTGGGAGACTTCTTCTTATATCACCTGCCCTGTCTTCTGAGAATGGAGCAGCCATTTTGAACATCACAGATGCCATCACTCAAGCTAGGAAAAAGCCCGATGACTACTTAGGGAAACCTAATATTTCATGAGAGCTGAACCACTTGACCTCAGAGAGTGATTCACTCATTTGGGGAAATTAAGTTTCCAAACAAGGGATCAGGAGTAGATAAAAGCCAGGAAGAATCAGATGGGAGACATAAAATCACTAGCAAACTCCCACCTTGTCCAATGAACAGACCCTGCCTGAGAACGGCTTGATAATAAGTGCTCCTAGAGAATAGATTGGTGAAAACAGCAGTGGCTTGAGTTCCAGAATTGGATTTTGTACTCCTAAAATGAGACAAATCTAATAAAAATGATCTGCACCACTGGAATCAGTAAATGTTAGGAAGATCAAATAAAATTTCCTGGGTTATTGCAATGCCTGGCTCTATGGTGAATTGGGGCCAAAACCTTTGAAATCCTAAAGCCTAAGGCTGGTAGGCTCTTCAATCACATTATGTGCTGCTTTGGAACTATACGCACATTTTGGAAGGAAGAGGCCATCCACAGGGAGGTCACTGGGGAGAAAACACAATAAAATGTGTTGACAGGACTGTTTTAATCAGTAATCTGAGCTACTAAGTCTCACTGGGTATGGCGAATTTGAGCTTCAAGCTTTTCTCCTGTTCACAATCTGCTCTTTCCAATGTCATGTTCAATAAGAACAATTCAAATTCTTTCCTGGGAGCAACTGATAAACACCTTGGCTTGGCACAGCAGTGTGAGCCCAGCTCTCAGTTCCTTCCTTGTGCCGAGACAGGGTGGCCTGCATTGTCTCTGACCTTCCATTTAGCACCAACATTTTATGATTAATTGGGAACATAAAGATTCTGATTTAGTCAACATTCACTTAGGAATTATAAAACTGTGGTACTTTCAAAGCCTGCAGGGTTATGCCTTCTGAAACAGTGAGTATTATATTTCATTTTTCTTGATTATCATTTTACATGCTTAATGTTGGCAATATTTTCTCAAAAAAAGCATGAAAATAATGCATTTGCTTCATTCATTTTTTTCTCACTCCTTCTTTTCTTTATTTATTGTCTTTTTTAAAAAAGATACATAGATCACACAAAATGTTACATTTAAAAATACAAGAAGTTCCTATATACCCCACTCCCTATCCCCACCCCCACTCCTCCCACATCAACAACCTCTTTCATCATCGTGGCACATTCATTGCATTTGATGAATACATTTTGGAGCACTGCTAGACAGCATGGATTATAGTTTACATTGTAGTTCACACTCTCCCCCAGTACATTCGGTGGGTTATGGCAGGATATATAATATCCTGCATCTGTCCCTGCGATATCATCCAGGACAACTCCAAGTTCTGAAAATGCCCCCATATCACACCTCTTCTTCCCTCTCCCTGCCCTCAGCAACTCCCGTGGCCACTGTCTCCATATCAGTGTTACAATTCCTTCCATAGCTAGAGTCACAATAGTTCTATAGTAGAATACACTAAGTCCACTCTAATCCATATTTTATTCCTACATCCTGAGGACCCTGCGATGGCGATGTCCACTCCACCTCTAAATTGAGAGGGGGCTTAGATCCCACATGACTGATGGATGCGTTTCTCCTGCTTGCAGGTGTAGACTCTCAATTCCCTGGTGTAGTGGTTGACCATCCTCACTATCCTGTTAGCTGACCTGGGTAAGTTCAATGAACCAGAAAGTAGGTGTTGCAACTCTGTTCAGGCTCAGGGCCCAGCTGGCACATGGACAGTCCAGAGATTTAAGTTTCCTGAGCATACACCAACCCCAGTGCCAACTACAGGTTCAGTAAAAGTGACAGAAGAGGCATGTTTAGAGAGGTTACATCTGAGTCCAACATCATCACACTTAGGAGCACAAATTCCAAAGTAGGGCCCACTGGCAAGGCACTGAATGTCTGAGCCATCTGCCCTGATCATAGAATCTGTGTGACTCTGCAGCCCTCAGGAGCACCACTACCTGGGGTTGTATCTATTTTGGCTGCTTTGTGCAGCTGAGATGTGCGTGTGACCCCCTTTGATGACCTCCCAACTCATTTTGAAGTCTCTTAGCCATATAAACTCATTTGTCTTTACCATTTCCCCCTTTTATTCAAGGTCTTTTTCAAATTGCACCACCAGCTGGTGATTGGTGGTAATCCCTTGGCATCAGGGAAGCTCATCCTCGGGAGTCATGTGCCACCCTGGGGGGAAGGTAATGCATTTACATGCTGAGTTTGGCTTACAGAGTGGCCACATTTGAGCAACAAGGAGGCTCTCATGAGGTAACTCTTAGGTATCCTGCAGCTCTAGGCCTACTTGAAATTTCAAGCACATAGTCTCATAAGCATAGACATCAGTATCAAGGGCCCATCACTGGACCATCCTTCTTCACTGGTCTTTGCCCTTGCACTTGGGGGATTGTTGTTTTTCCATGGGGGAATTGACAGAGCTCCCCTAGATGGGAACTCAGCACTCCCTCATTTGACATGTGTAACTCTAGCTACTATGACAATAGCCAATGAATATCTGAACCTATTTATGTACCCTATATACATGCCCTGGAGAACTCCCTCCTGCCCATGTGTCCCCCATCAATGGCCCCTCACATCAGTGCTCCTCCCCTGCCATTGTTGAACCTCCCTGTGGTCCAAAACTTCTTCAAAAATCAAGCCTAATATATTGTCAAATTCAATTAGTAGGAAAATGAAATAGTAATGATAAGTTTAAAGATTAGAAATAGAATACAAAATAATTTAGAAAAACTAAAAGTAAAAAATAAATTGAAGTATTAAAAGATGAAAAATATCATAGAACTTTGTTTTTGACATTTTGCCATTCATCACAGTAATAGGTGTTGCCCTGTATGTACAGTGGCAAGGCAATCTCTTCCATTGCTTCCTCAGTGTCTACATCCTTCTCTTTATTTATTTATTTTTATTATGTCTTCAAAAAAGTTTTACATCACAGTAAAGTCACAAATACAATATAGGGAACTCCCATATACCCAACATCAAACCTTTTTCCCCCTTCCCCAGCAATGATCTTTTTACATGTGGATGTTATATTTGCTACAGCTGATGTACAGATACTGAAACATAGCTACTAACCATGGTTCCATTATGGTTTACATTATGGTTTTCATTTTAGACTGTACACTTTTATAAATTTTTGGTGAAATTTAACATGGCCTATATCCATCATTGCATGATCTTCTGGAACACTTCCATTGCCCCCCAGTTACTCCCTCTTCTATCTATTCTATTTCTCTCTCCCCCTTGCCTTGGGGCCAACAGTGACAACCAAACTTCACTGCTTAAAGGACAAGATTCATAGATACTTGCAGCAATGCTGAGGGCTTGACACACTAGTCTGTCCTCCCCCATTGGGAGCCACCCATGTTCTTGAGAGACACCCTCCATTCTGTTTGAGAATATCAGGCCTCCCCAGGATGTGGGTACAATACCTCCCATTGATTGTATGGTTCTCTACCCTATGATATAACACACTTTGACAAGATGAGCACTCACACAGATGTTTCGTCAAACACCTTAAACAAGTAACTCTTCCTTATTATATTTTCTAAAGAGTTTTCTCAGCATTATAGTTTCAACCACGTACCTGACTGTCTCCCATGTTCACCTATTTCCCCCTAAACTTCCCCCCCAATTCCATGAATTTCACATCCAAAGCATGAGCAGTAAAAGAAAAAAAATAGATAAATGGGATCTCCTCAAAATTAAAGCCTTTTACACCTTAAAGGAGTTTATCAAGAAAGTGAAAAGACAGCCTAACCTGGGAGAAAATATTTGGTAACCATATATTTATAGGAGCCTAACATCAAACATATATAAGGGAATCTAATATCTCAAAAAGAAAAAGAAAAACAACCCATTCAAAAAATGGGCAAGAGACTTGAACAGATGCCTCTCCAAAAAGAAATACAAATGGCTAAAAAGCACACAAAAAGATGCTCAACATCCCTAGTTATTAAAGAAATGCAAATCAAAACTACAATGAGATACCATCTTATACCCATTAGACTGGCGGCTATTAAAAAAACTGAGGACTACAAGTTTTGGAGAGGATGTGGAAGAATGGGAACCCTTATCCACTGCTGGTGGGAATGTAGAAGGATCCAGCCATTCTGGAGGACAATTTGGCAGCTCCTCAAAATACTAACTATAGATTTGCCATATGACCCAGTAATTCCACTGCTGGGTATATACTCAGAACTGAAAACAGGACATGAACTCATACATGCACACCAATGTTCATAGAAGCATTTTTCACTATTGCCAAAAGTTGGAATCAACCCAAAATGCCCATCAGCAGATGAATGGATAAACGAAATGTGGTATATACCGACAATGGAATACTAGCTGTAAGAAGGAATAAAGTACTAACACATGGGATGACATGGATGAATCTTGAGGACCTTATGTTGAGGGAAGCAAGCCAGGCATTGAAGGACAAATACTACATGACCTCTCTGATATGAATTAAACAAATCAAGCTGTCTCAGAGAGCTACAGACTGGAAGATAGGCTTACAGGAAATAGGCTTACAGGAAATAAGGAGAGAAACGTTGTGAGCTGGTGCCTACATGGGTGAAATCTATGATAAAGGGGAGTTAAGTAGTTGTACAATGAAGGGATTAGATGGGGGCATAGGGATACTATTGGGTGGGGCTTGGCAGGCTTGAGGGTAGCTAGAGTTGGGAGGATGTGTCAGATGGTTCTCACTCCTTGTTATGCTTAGTAAATATCTTAGATCATCTTCCAAATAGCAGCCTAGTTCTGCCACAATGGAGTTCAAGTTTTCAATGGACAGCATAGTGTATGATTCCCAAAGCACAAATATTATCACAAAAAGAGTAACAGATTTGTAATTCCACTGAAGTACTTGACCAACATGTTCTCAAATCTTCTCTGGAAGGCGACACTCTCAAACTGTTTTTTTCAGGACTCACAGAGATAGGATCAGAGTGAATGAACTCTTCAACAGTTAAAAACATGAGGCTATAAACCATTGGGAGTGAGAATAACAAAAATACAAGGTAAAATAGCAAGGTGTTTAGACTCCCTAGCACTTGAAATAATAGTGTTATCAGATATAGATTAGAAAATATATTTTTAAATTTTTAAATTATCAATGAAAATAAAAAGTGAGACAGGATAAAAATCTTACCAAGAAATACCAGGTACTTTTGTAACAGAACCAAATAGAATTTAAAGAAATAAAAAATACATAGTTATTGTAATTAAGAGTTTATGATAAGCAGGTTAGACAGCCCAGTGTACCCAACTGAAGAAAGAAGTAGGAAACTGCAAGATAGAACTTCATACGTATACCCAGAAGGTGGCACAGAAAAGTAAAGTGGAGTAAATATAAAAAAGAGGTCAAGCTATTGTAAGAATAAAATGAGCAAAGCCAACACATGCTTAACAGGAGTCTAAGAAAGAACAGGGGTATGACAGTATTCAATTGTCTGGATTTTCCACCTTGAGGAAAGATATGAATGCCTCAGTTCAGGAGGCACATGAAATCTCAAGCAAGGGTTGGTAACTTGATTAAAATGTAGTCACAGACTTGCTCTAAAATATAGAGAGGGCCTGAAAACAAGTAGAGAACACATAATTTCACTTAGAACTGAAATTGATTCTAGTGTAGGCCTAAGAATCTGTAGAATACAGACCATATTCTCTGACCTCACTCAGTACAGGTAGACATCAATACCAAAAGATGACTTAATGATTGAAATTATGGGAATATTAGCATCCTTAACATCTCTGCGTTAAGCTTCTTTCTGATGGTACACTGGCAACTAATATGTAGGATTTATTCCTGGACTCAGGCTCACCAAGCCTGACCTTGACATTTGGTTCTTGGGGAAGTGGGGCTTGAGAGTGTTTGTTTTTTCCTTGTCATTCAACTTTCTCTCACTGCTGTATTGGTTAAGAAAATGTTTATGTAAGAGCCAAAGTACTTGTATTTTACATATACTTGAACATTGTCTCCCACTTCCCGCTGGCTCATTTACTTGGGCAAGTTAATTAAATTCTCTGTACCAAGTTTCCTTATTTTTAAATAAGGGCCAATAAAGGTCCTTACATCTTAGGATTATTCAAAGGATTAAATTTTAAAATACGTACGAAGTATTCAGAAGAGTGTGTCACCTCGTTTTTAAAAAATGTCTATTAATTTATTATCTTAAAGTCATATTCTGATGAAGGATATTCCTGGAGAAGAGGAGGAAGAGGGACTTGGTAGGGAAGTAGGGAACAGAGGAGGCAAAGAAACAGAATGGGTTCATATTCTTTAAGCTAAGGTCATTAGGAATCCCAGGGAAGGAAGCTTTACAAAGACACCCAGAAGTCCAGCCTAAGTCAAAGCTCTACGTTAAGCAGATGGCCACTAGGATAAAATGGAATCCCATCCATTTATCTTCCTTCCTGAGATTATTCATAGATACAGAGTCTGCAAACACTCACAGGGTTTCTCAAGAGCGGACTTACTGGTTATAAGTCACAGAATGCAGAAGTGAGAAGACGTGGCCAGGTGAATAGATCAAAGGATTCTGTCTCAAGAACAAATATGGTGGCTTGGAGTTATGCACCCCAGAAAAACATGCTCCTAATCTTAATCCAGTGCTGTGGGCATGATGCTATTTTTAGCGAAGGTGTGGCCAACTGAATCAATTCTATTTAGGGAGACCTGAAAGAGAAAACCATGGGAAGAATTCAGAAGTCAAAAGATCCTGGAACAGAAAGGAAAAGGCACCACCGTGTGCATTGCCATATGGTAGAAAGGCCAAGGATCCAAAGGTAGTCTGCGGCTGACCCAGCACACCAGCCGTCAAAGAGAAGGCAGAGCCGTGCTGAAACCTCCATTTTGAGCTCCTCCCAGCTTCAAACCCTTCTGCGAGCCAAAAAATTCCTGTCGTTAGGCCAACCCACAGAATGGCATTTGTTTTAGCAGGAAGGAAACTAAGACAGAATTAAACAGAAATGTGAGGAAAGGCAACAGGAAGGAGAAATTTACAAATTTGACTTGGAAAGAAGTCAAAGACAGGAAGCAACAAGAAAGACGTATTCTTCATAATTTGTCTAACTTTAAAATGCATGGAAAAATGAAATAGCTATGACTTCTAATGCACTTATTAGTCAAATGTTTTCAATTAAAATATCGCACCTATTTATAAAACAAGATTAAAGACGATGAGGCACAGCAACAAAAAATCCTCCAAATATTAGGGTTTTCATCTATAAAGAGGAGTCTAACATTTACTCAACACGGTTGTTCTGAAGAATAGCTGAGATGATTTCTGAAATACTTTTGTAATAGATGAATTTTCAGTGAATTTGAACCATTTTAATTAACCACAATTCCACCAACCATTCTTAGTAATACAGAGTGAGTGTCCACATAGGGTTTTTTCCTATGCATTGCTTTTTTATATATGGTGTAATTGTATTGTATGTATAAATGTAGACCATGCTTTTTCTCTTATAATGTTGTAAATCATGTCCTTTTGTTTTTAAAAATGTCCCCCAGCCCCCTCTTTAAACTCTGTCCTCCGATTTTCAACTTGCCCTTTGTGCTTCTCCTCTCAGCCACCTGGCCTCTTTGCTTTAATAACACACTATTTCCTTGGGAGGAACTGAGTCTTGTCTCTGCCATAATGCACTGTTTGTTCTCAGAAGTGGAAAAGGTGATTACCCAGTCAGGCTGCCAAGGATTCTATCCCAAAGACCCATCCACATTTTCATCAAAGATTTATTTCATTTGTTTTCCATTTAGCCCTTGTGTTTCTCCCTGCTCTTGGTGTGTGCCTTTCTTTGAGCAGAGAGCTCAGGCATAAATTGCCCATAATTGGATGGTGTCATTCATGCTACAAAGAAAGAGAATAATGATAGTAGCACATAACAATTCAGTGTATACTCACGGAAAAGAGTCATGTGTTTATTACCATGTTGAATTCCCACAAAGCTCCTTAAGAGAGTCAGAGAAAACAGTATTATCCTCTTTTTAAAAATAAAAAATATATATATAAAAAGCAGAAAGTCAGATCTGAAACTCAGAGAAGAAATACAACTTGCCAGATTTCCTACTGTTGTATCTGGCTGTTGTCACCTTAGTTCAAAAGTTCTGACCCTAATCTAACTCTCATCGTACCAAAATCAGAAGACCTGTCAAGCTAAAAGAAAATAAAAAATCATGCAGTCAAAGGTTTCAATTTCTTTATGAGGACGTTGATCTAAAGAATCTTCAAAAAGTATCATTAGCATTTATACAGAACTTTGCATTGCACATTATCAGTTTAAAACTCATTTCACCCCTCTAGGAATTGAATAAGTGTATTATCCCAAGATAAAGATGGAAAGGGTGAAACTTTCCAATGGTGACATCAGCACAAATTCAGTACCAAAAACCCACTCTGGAGGACCAGGTCTAATATGTGTGACCCATGTGACCCTGGGAAAGTCATGGTATTTTCCTAATTCTCAGCTTTCCTCATCTGCAAAATGGGACTTAGAAACATAACCAAATCAGAGTAGTTGTGGAAGACTGGAGACATATATGATAGAATCAAAGAAATCAGTTTTTAAAAAAATAGTCTCCACTCCTCCCACAACAACCTCCTCCAACATCATGGGACATTCACTGCACTCGGTGAACACATCTCTGAGCACTGCTGCACCACGTGGTCAATGGTCCACATTTAAATTTACACTCTCCCCCAGTCCACCCAGTGGGCCATGGGAGGACACACAATGTCCAGTAACTGTCCCCGCAGTACCACCCAGGACAACTCCAAGTGGGGTGGGGTGAGGGGGGTGAGGGGGTATATGGGGACCTTATATTTTTTTAATGTAACATTAAAATAAATAGATAAATAAAGACCAAAAAAAAGCAAAAAAAAAAAAAAAGTCTCCAAAATAGACTTTGCAGAAAGATTTAGTGCATTTGGGAAATGCTTAAACAGAGTCCTGTATAAATAATGCTAAATAATGCTGGTTTCACTCTGTTTTACCCAGCATTCTCTACCCTTATTTTATCACAGAACACATTTCCCAAAGGACTGTGTAATTGATACCCACAGATCAATGATTTGGTGGGACACACTGTTGACCATTCCTGCGAAGCCTTAAACAAAAGCTCTTTCATTTTTCTGCCCCTCGGTTGGTGGCCACAGGAACCTCTAGTCCTCTGACTTGTCCACTCCCCGCCCCCCCTTCCATTCTGCAGGCTGCCTCAGTGCCAGCAGGAGGCAACCTCCCTGCTGCCACACCTTGGGAAATTTCAGTATCCTCTCTGGCTTCTTACATGGATGAATCGTCAATCGTAAGTCACTGCTATGCAGAAAGCAAGGTACGCTGTGATAAGCTAGGAGTCTGAGATGGTAGGGAATGCTTTCCGACGTTTTAGCTTTATGGGGGTGCGCTTCGAACCTCCAGCAGCTCTCGTGGCCTCTGCCAACAGAATGGAGGCACCAGCATGGAAGGCAGAAAGGATGGCACTGCAGAATTCTTCCAAAGCCTTAGTCGCCTTAGTCACTCATGAGCAATGTCACCTAGATGTCCATCTGCTGAAGGTCATGGGGGCTCCAAGCCACAGGGGCCTGGATTTCTGGGGGAGGCCTTGATGCATTGCAGCCCAGTTTCTCCAACTTGAACATTTGGGGAATGCTGAATCTCTGATTTGACTCTCCCAGTTTATTTAGGAGGAAGACACTGCATGGACAGAAGCAGTGAGGTATCATTAAAGGAGTTGGGGGAGTGTGCACTTTGGGTGGCTTTGGTGCCTCAGTTTCTCTCTTGACAGGGCAATCACAGGATTGACTTCAGAAGGCTGCTAGCACCAGAGGCCAGGGCAAGGACGCCACAAAGTCGTATGCAAAGTCTGGATGGCTTCACCCCATGGCTCTCATGATGTCTGTTCAGAGCCAAGTCCACCAGAGAGCAACAGGAAAATGAGGGGCATGTCCCAGGGAAGCGGCATGGCACTGGACACTTGCCCTAGGGTAGAAGGAAAAAATCCAGCATTTGTAGACCATTGTGGCAAATGCCTTGGTCTGCTGTCCCCAGCTCCCATGCAGGACTCAGGCCATCGCTCCTTAGCTGCCCATGGTACCACTGGGTCCCTTCTCTAGCACTGCCCTCTGCCCAAGGTTATCCCCTCTGCAACAGAGTCCAATGACTGATCACTGACAGGCTCAATTTGTGAGGGTTATGCCAGCCCCCAGCACCCTGCGGGGTCAGCTGAGGTCTCTGTTGTGGCTCCATCATGGATGGACATGTCCCTTTCCCCCAGCCTGTTCCCCTCATTCCCTGGTGGGTGTGGTCTGAGACCCCCCTAAGCCTCCTGCTCCCATTTCTCCATCTCTGAATCTATTCCTCAGGGAAACCAACCTACAGTGTACAGGTACCCCATGCTGGCTCAGTACCAAGCACTTTACCTGCATCACTTCATTTACTTCTCACGGAAACCCTCTGTAAATCCTACTCTGCAGCTGAGGCTGAAAGTGTTATGTGGAGTGTCCCAGCTTACAAGGGGGCCGTAAGTTTAAGTTGTGTGATGGGCTATGAAGAGGACAGGCAGGAAGAAACAGTACTGCCCCCTCCTTGGGGAGGGCCCTCCTCTCCACTCTTCTGTAAGTAAGCTCCAGGTTTATGCACATTGTGCTATCACAACTCAACTTTGTCCCTTCTCAGCACTAACAACTTCCTGTGTTGTATTTGATTTTTTTCACCTTTAACTTCCTTTTGCCTGTTCAGTCCATAGGAATATAAGCTCCATAAGGAAATGGATTTCATTTGTCTTGCTCACTATTGTATCCCCATCACGGTTATGAATTTTATTGCATATAAAATAGTCATTTGACAGTCTACATCCTGCCATCAAATGTAAGCTGCATGAGGGCAAAGGCTTTCTCTGTCCATTTGGTTTACCACTGTGTTCCCAAGACCTAGTATGGACACTGTCACAAAATGGGACTTAATAATTATTTTTAAAAGAATGGATAAATCTTGAATGAATGAATAAATCACAAGCTTAATGCCAATAAAGGAATTAATAATTGCATGAACAGATGAATAAAACTGTCAAGGACTGACACTGGGCATTCTATTTATAGAACCGAGTGAGAATCTGGGTTTGGCTGATTCTATCCACAGACAGATGCACACATCTGTACACATACATGCAACGCATGTTCTCTCCATTCTTTCTCTTGTACCATGCTGCAGAGTAGTCTCTCATTGGATAAACAGCAAAGAAGAACTAGGGAGGATGTCTTCTGGGCAAGTCTGAAGTCCAAGTGGAATCCATACATACATTCACTTATTTATTCAACAAATATTTACCTAATGGCATTACGGATACAGTGGAAAGCAAGTTATATGGGGCTTTCTGTCCAGCAAAGGATACAAACATTTTTCCATAAGGGTCGACAGAGAATCCATTTGGGTTTCTGCAATAAAGCTGATATCTATTGCCATAATAGAGCAACAGAAAGTAGAGGTCATGTGACTCAACTCAGTGAACCTCTCAGGATGTCTGGCTTGAACCCAGAGTGAGACTGTTAGTTAGCATCTTGGCTAGGACCTGCGCACATGCTATTCTTTCAGGAAGAGATTCTAAGTGACTCCAGATGGTAGAGTCCAGGGGATAAGAGAAGAGTCAGAGAGATATGAAAGGAGAATATTTGGAGACCAAGTATACCTAATCAATTAGAACAAAGCAAATCCAAGCTTATAAATGCAGAGAGAAGGTTGTTGATGGATTGAGTTGCTGCATCTGACTGTTAATAGCAGAGGTATCAGCTGATAAATGACTCAAGATCTAAGTTTTCTGGTATGAAAGAGATAAGACATGTGATGTTCACAATTGTTATGTGAACTTTTACTTTTTTAGCAAAAAAAAAAGAAGATCTTATAAATGAGCTTGGGAATTTAAAGTATGAAAATAATATGCAAGAGGTTAAACTCTGCTTTGAAAAAGTCTCATTAAGCCTCTAGTTTTGACCATGACCATAAAACCAAGGTTCTTACTGTGTCTTCTCATTAGAGCTGGAGGCTTTGGATTTCATTGTTTTAATCCTGTGGGTGTTTTAGAGACTGGGATCATCACTTTGCAGGGAGGTGATTTAAGGGAAGCATGTCGGGTCCTTGCTCTCCGTCATGTAGGGGATAAATGACAACATTTGTGTACATATACATAGGCCTTTTTCTCTCTCCCCTGACATCTGTTTCTCAGCAGAGCAGGAGGAACCTTCAGCATAAACCACCCCTTTGGGAGCATCAAGCCCCATCCTACAGCCTCTGCTGGAACTGGCAACCTTTCATGAGACTTAGCTGGGAGCTGGATCCACATGAAACTGGAGAAGCCAGGGGTGACCTGGTTCTTCTCACGCCCATGCTTGGAGTAACTGGAGGCATGGAGATTCTGTAGCTGCCTTAAGGAATGACCAGCTTTGTGAGAGGGAGGCAGTTAGCAAACCTGAGCTGAAGGGGAAGTCAGTTTGACAGGGGTGGAGCAGTGATGGAGCAGGTGCTGCAACAATCCTGCCTCACTTCTAGAATGACAAGAGATGGGATTTGCATTGACTTCTTGGAGGTAGGATCTTCAGGATGACAGTCCTTTTGTGTCCTGCTTGTCCCAAATGATGGGATTCTTGAAAGATGCTGATAAAGCCTTCAATATCCAAGAGTCACTCAATCAGCTGGGAGCAGCCTGAACAAATCAACATGGAAAGAGGGTGGGGTCTCTGCAGACCACCCTAGAAAGGGTGGTCACTACCTAAAGTAGGCCAGGGGTCACGAAGTTGACTGGTGATCGAGCAGCAGGGATGTGGTAAGACGCTGGCAGTGAACTGTGAGTGACAGCAGATAAAAAGGGGTGTTTCAAGACTTCACAAATCTTCTCAGAAGCTAGGAGGGGTAACAATGAATTAAAGAATGAATAAAGAGGAAAGTAGATTTGGTTCTTTGGATAGAGCATCCGCCTACCACATGGGAGGTCCGTGGCTCAAACCCCGGGTCTCCTGGCCCATGTGGTGAGCTGGCCCACACACAGTGCTGATATGCACAAGGAGTGCCGTGCCATGCAGGGGTATCCCCCGCATAGGGAAGCCCCATGTGCAAGGAATGCACCCCATAAGGAGAGCCACCCAGCACGAAAAAAGTTCAGCCTGCCCAGGAGTGGTGTCACACACACAGAGAGCTGACACAGCAAGATGACACAACAAAAAGAGGCATAGATTCCTGGTAGCACTGACAAAAATACAAGCAGACACAGAAGAAAACACAGTGAATGGACATAGAGAGCAGACAATGGGGGGGGGAAGGGGAGAGAAATAAGTAAAAAATAAAAATCTTTAAAAAATAAAGAATGAATAAAGAAATTGAAGAAGTATAAATAAAGTAGCAGGTTATAGTATATTCTAGTTAGTGTGAAGGAGATAGAAAATGACTGTAGGCAGGACTAAGACAGAAAGGAAAATCCTAAAGGATGTGCAATTATGTTGAGTCCCAATAAAAGGGATAATTAGAATTTAGAAAGAAGTTTTCTTCTCCTCACCTTTTGTGTTTGTGATTAAACAGGAATTTCATTTTTGTCCTTTTCTTTTCCTCTCACTCAGTAGACCCACACTGAGCAACCTCAATTGATAGGTAAACTTATTGTGAGGCTACCAGTACCTCTGAAACTAAGTTTCATTCTCTGATACAGATAGGAACAGGAAGCAAGAGATCCTCAGGAAGGAGGTTTGGAGTGAGGCGTGAGCAGAGAAATGGAGCTGATGATGACATTAAAATAATATTGAGGGGAGTGGGTGTAGCTCAGTAGTTGAGCACCTGCTTCATACGTACAAGGTCCTGGGTTCAATCTCTGGTACCTCCTAAAAATAATAATAATAATAATAACAGGAGTTTATAGATCTATTTGGAGAAAGAATTAGTGATATGTGTGTAGAAAACTACTAAATCACATGAAAATTTTTAAAAATCATTAATTCTTTGTTAAACAAAAAGTTGTACAAAAAGTGGAAACATAATTGCAGAGAATACTATTTACATGATCATACTAATTTAAACACTAAATATTGACTTAACTGTAATTATGATGTTACTATCTTGAAGGTTTAAAGATAAAGAGAAGGACCTGTGCTTTTGGCCTAAACTAAGGCCACCCTTACAAATGGAAGATAAGAAATGTATCTAAAAATACATATCATACCATATAGCAGTAGAAGAATATTATTTAGATATGTAGAGCTAAATGTTTAAATAAACAACCAAAAACATGGAAAGTGGTTCCCTCTAAGTAATGGGGAAGGAGGACTTGCCGGGTTGAAGAGTGAGGCATGGCAATTAAGGGCAAGCAGCGTTATTTAACTGTAACAGAAAAAAAACTATGTGCATGTGCTTACCAAAATATACAACCTTTTTGGTGGGAAATAGATTTTCCTCTGACTTCTACCTATTTCCTGAGGCCTCTGGAAATAATCCTTTATGTACTTTAAAGTTATGCAGAAAATAGAATAAAGTTAATACCAAAAAAAACCCCAAAACCTATGTGCATGTGTAACTTGGGAATAGTACATACATACATAATAAATAAATAGTAATAGAATCCAACCATGAAAATGCATTCTGTAGCAGGGAATTTACTCTTCCCGGTACTATACTATTCCCAGTGGCTGGATCAGCTTTCAAAGCAAAGATAATGCATCATGAAATAAATTATTTTTCCTTTGGAAACATGACATTTTCTAATGCATTTCCCATGACTGTGAGTAGAGTTCAGTACCAGAGAACATTATATCCCTGGAAAAAACATTTAAGTGTGGCTTTTGCTCTCCGTGAGCCATAATGTCCAAATTTCTATGACGCTTATAAATCATCAATACAGAATCAATCAATCTATATTCCACACCTCCAGCCAGACCCCTCTTCTGCAACAAAATGGGTTCATCCAACAGCTCTTGGACCCCTTACACTGGAAGTTCTACCCACTTAAAACTAAGATGTTCCAAACCATCATATATATTCATATTGATAATTATATTCATATTTATACATATTATCATTTTATGTTCTGCTTTCTGTATTCCCAATCTCATTTATTTTCCTGACTACTGCCAGAGCCAGTCACCAGGGATTAACCCTCCCCCTCTTTAATCTGTCCACCCCATCCATGCCAACAGGTCTACCTCTCCCTTCCTCTTAGTCTCCATCCCACTACCCCTACTGAGCTAAGACCCATGATACCACAGTCCCCTATTACTGCAGGAGCCACTGGAAAGTTTGCTTCTATAAGAACCTTTTCTCATCTACCTCCTCACTGAAGCCAGAGCAATGTTTTTACAACTCAAATCTGTCAATAGCCTTTAGCAAAAATGCACTTACCTCTGCATACAAGGTTCTCTTAATCCCTGGCAATTCTTTCTTTATTTCCTTTGTCACATCCTCTATTCATGCCAATAATTGCCAGCTGACCTACAAGCCAACCCAGAATAAAGTCCTGCCAGGTCTGTAGGGCTGTTTCTATGGTTTAAGATGCTAATTGTACATGAAATATCACTACTGTGCTATTGCCTAACCAAATAATTTTGCATTACAGTCCAACTTCTACCATAAGGACTTAGAGAAATAAGATAAAATTAAATAGAAAGAAGTCCAAAAAAGGACAAAATAAATACACAAAAGCAGATGGATGAAATAAAATATTAACAGAAAATCAATGAAAACCAAAGCTATTTCCTTGACAAGGTCCAAACATTGATAATACTCTAGCCAGGTGGACGATGGGTATGGGGAAGGGCAGGAAGAGATGAGAGGTGGGGGCGTATTTGGGACGTGGAGCTGCCCTGGATGGCGCCTCGGGGGTAATCACCGGACATCGTGGATCCTCACAGGGCCCACTGGATGGAATGGAGGAGAGTATGGGCCATGATGTGGACCATTGTATATGAGGTGCAGAGGTGCCCAAAGATGTACTTACCAAATCCAATGGATGTGTCATGATGATGGGAATGAGTGTTGTTGGGGGGGGAGAGGGGGGGTGGGGGGGTGGGGTTGAATGGGCCCTCACATATATATTTTTAATGTAATATTATTACCAAGTCAATAAAAAAAATAAATAAAGAAAGAAAGAAAGAAAGAAAGAAAAATTAGAGCAGACACATATTATCAATAATCACGCATAAAAGAGAGGGTATTATCTTTGATCCTAAGATATTAAAATAGTAGAAAGGAAATATTATGAACAACATGGCAACAAATATAAAAGCTTAGACAAAAGGTATAAATTCCTTGAAAGACAAAAATGAACAAAAATTATGCAAAAAACAAATAGAAAATCTGGAAAGAAAACTACTGACTGTGACCCCTTGTGAACACAGAATCAAAGTCCGCAAAGAAATACTAGCAAATCAATTCCAACAGTATGCAAAATAGATAATGTATCAGGACCAAGTGGGGTTTACCCTGGGAATGAGAGGCTAGCTCAGCATTTGAAAATAAATCAGTAAAATTTAGCATTTCAATAGATTAAAGAAGACAAAAACATGATTATTTTCATAAATGGAGTAATACTCTATCTCCTTTGACAATACTCAACATCATTCCTGATTAAAAAGCAAGCAAACAAAAACAGAAACCTCTCAGTAAAGTAGGAATACAAGGGGACTTCCACAACTTGATAAAGGGTTCTACAAAAAATAACATTAACAACATATTTAATGGTGAAGGACTTAATCCCTTCTCCTTAAGAACAAAATCATAGTAGATATCTTCAGTCGTGCAATAAGGCAATAAAAAGGAGGAAAAAAACATAGATCTTGGGAAGGAAAACATAAAACTACTGCTCTTCACAGACAATATGATTTTCCATGTAGAAAATCTCAAAGAATCTACAAAATAATCTCCGAGAGTTAATAAATGAGTTTAGACCTATTTTTTAATCTTAAAAAAACCCAACAGAAATAAAAAATTGGGACAGCCTGCTATCTAGTAAAGACAATGAATTTGAAATGAAATACTTTCCCTTAAAGAAAATTGTAAACCCAGACAGTTTTGCTGGTGAATTCTAACACTTTAATAAGAAATTATAACTACCTTAAAAAAAGAAAACTCTTTCAGAAAATGAATAAGGAATTTTCATCAGGCCAGTATTAACTTGATACAAAAACCAGCAAAGATATTCAAGAAAAAATATTATAGATCAATATCGCTCATGGACATAAATATTAGTGAATCAAATCCAGCAATAAGTAAGAAAAGATACCACTCCATCATCAAATGGAGTGCACCCAAAGTTTGTGAGGTTGGTTTAATAGCCAAAAATCAATTCAAAAGTCAATGTGATAACAAGACGTACCAATGGTAGCTTGAAGATGGAGGAAGGAGCCACGAGCCAGGTGGCCTCTAGATGCTGAAAAAGACAAGGAAACACATCCTCCCCTCAAAGTCCTCCAGAAGTAACTAGCCCTTCTGACATCTTGACTTTAGTCCAATGAAATTGATTATGGTTTTCTGGCCTCCAGAACTATAAGACAACAAATTTGTCCTGTTTTAAGCCAGTAAGTTTGTGGTGATTTGTTATAGAAGCCACAACAAACTAATACATGAAGTTTTGGGTTTTGATTAGTTAAACCGACAAAAGAAGGAGGTTCCAAATGAATGTAATATCCATATATATTCATGTAATATCATCTGACAGGTTAGAATTGTCTTTAAAATTTCTTTAAATTGTTCTTACATCACATGCGGCCAGCTGATAGTATCTTTACTTTAAATTATTTATATAGAGATTTAGTATTTATTGTTTTATTCATATATTTATATAATTTATGTATTCAAATGCTTTATTTATATATTCATTTATTTATCCCCCAAACCCCATGATTAAGAGGAGCCCACAAGTGAAGCTCATGAATATGTCCCTCTAAATTTTATCCTGCCAATCAATCCAGACAAGTGTCTTTCAGTCCCCTCTCCCTACTCACCTTGGAAACTATTGTCACTAGCCCATTATCAATTTTCTACTGATTGTTCAAATGGTCACAGTTACCAATTTCCCAGTCAAAGTCTCGGGATTACTTCACTTTTTGTCTTGGCTTGTTTTCCAAAGAGCCATTATTTCAGCAAAATCCCATTCCTGACATCAGTTGCATGAGAGCTATACACTCTTCGACCTTAGTCTCGGTTGCTCCAAAGCCACCACTGAGATATGGATTTGAAGACAAGTAGCTCATTTTAGAATTGATCTCAGTAACCAGTTGTAGAGAACTGGCAGAGTGAGACAGGGAAGAAGCTGATAAAGGCTTCGTTCTAGGGTAGGCTACTCCTGGGGGAGAAGTCCCATAGTTCAGGTTAGAAGAGGATGGGGTACCAACCAGCCAGCTTTGTGACAGAGCCCATGTTACTTTTGCAAGCTGATCATTTTGCTCTGCGTGTGCTGTATAATAGCAGACCTTACTCAAGTTTCTGACTTACATTTTTCCCTTTGCTTTTTCCCCCTCTCTACCTTGTACCTGCAGATAAAAAAGCATTTCTCCAGAGATAGGGTTAAGGTTAGGGGTTCATGTGATTGGAACATTTGAGCTTTTCTTGTAAAGGTTCAAGCAAATAGTGTCCCTTCTCACCTCCTGTCTCCCCAGGAACTGGTTTTCAAATATTTCCTTTTCACTGAAATCTAGCAAAGAAGGGTCAATGACCAAACATCTCTGTGTTCATCTACTGCTCTGCAAGAGAATGAACTCAGGACCCTTTCCCTGCTGGTGGAGACGCTGCACAGCCAGATGCCAAAGGCCATCTGAGGTATTTGGCAATATCAATAAGTGGAGTAATGTGGCCAGGTGCCTCAGCTTAAAACTTTCACAAGGATGGTCTCTGTAGGTGTGCGATAATCAGACGGAGATGAGAAAAACTGGAGCTGAGAAACTGAGGCAGCAACTGGCAGATGACCCCACCCACCTCTGATGGGATGCCCCTGCTGCCCTCTGGGGGTGATTCTTCCCAGAGGACTGGAAAACCACAAAGGCTGCCTTCTCTGCAGCCCTGCCTGGCTTCCAGTCACTGCCTCTTCCCGCCTGCCTTGGGAGCCAGCGCTGGTCTCACAAGCCCACTGCTTGGGCTTGCCTCACTCCACTTGCCCTCTTCCGGAGGGAAGTTTCCCTTCGTTGCAGCGTGCTTTAAAGCTTGTACTTGAAGAGAAGGTAAGCTTGGAGGGATGGACAACCTATCGATGAGAATGATCATTTGTCCTTCCTTTGCTTCCTGGCATTGCCCAGACTCTGCCTTTCTTGCTTAGCCCTCACAACAATGCTAAGAGGGTGGTATCATGGTATCTGCAATTCCCATGGTGAAAATGTGGAAACCAAGGTGCAGCAGAGTTAAACAGCTTGTCCCTGGTCATCCATTGAAAGTGGTCAGGTTGTACCAGCCAAGCCAGGGGTCACAGTGTACCCCAAGCGCCAAGCACCAAGAAATGTGTGGTTCAGCCAACCATTCACATTAATCCCAAATTCACTGAGTTCTATTCTGCGTGGATCTTTGCTGAAGCCTGGAGATACAAAGATGGAAAGGGTACAGCTTCTATTACGAGGGACCACAAGGTAGGTGGATGCTGATGTTTAAGGGATAGAATATTTAAAGAAGAGAAACTTAAGAAGAATTAAAGAGAGTGATCAGAGAGGTTGGGGCCTAGCTGGAATCACGGCTATAGCTCATTCTGGAAAGTTATCTTCCTAATGGTAAATTAGAGAAGTGTAAATGCTTTGGGAAAGATGTTTAGCTGTTGATGCTGCGAGACCATAATAAAACGTTCAGAGACTTTAAATGATTTTGCACAACAGCAAGGTTAGGAGGTTTCTTTTTTATCCTCAACTTGCCCTTAGAAAAACACAACAGATAAGCAATTTGGCTTTAACTCTCATTCAGGGCCTGGAATCAGAATTTCAATATGTACATGAAAGCCCAGAGGAATTCTGTTTGACATCATCCCCATCAATTTGAGGTTTATTTGCCTGAAGGCCTGTGACAGATATAGCTATCTCAACTGGGTTCTGCAATTTTATGAGGGAATTCTGGCGAGAAATGCTATTTTAAGCACCATTTAGGTTGTGCTCAGACTGTTTTTATGGGCAAAGTTATGATTCTTGGTAATTGCTCGAGTTTACTTTTGAGGCCTCCTCAGTGGTTGACACGGGCTTCTTTGCCTTTCTGAGCAATTGCATCACGGTTACTGCTGCGTGGCATCGTCCCTCAGTCTCTGGGCTGATGTTATTTATAAGCTAATGACAGAGCAATAAATATTGTAGTAAATAGTTGTGGGCTGACATTTGCTGAGCCTGTTATAGGCAGCTGGAGAGAATTTCTATGTGAAATTGCCTTCATCATTTTCCCATTACCGTGGTCTGTGGCATGGAAAAAAAATGCTTCTGCCACCCTTTCCCCAAATCCATTGCCATTTCCTTGTGAGATCAATAGAGCTTTCAGTGGAGAATGCTGCACACATGCTCTCCTCTGAGAACCTTTTGGTAAGCTTAAATGTTGAAACTAGGGCCAACCAGAACGGATCCTGAATGGTGATTCTCTTAGTTTCCAAGGACTGCTGTAACCAATTGCCTCAAGCAGGATGGCTGAAAATGACAGGAATTTATTGACTCACAGTTCTGGAAACCAGAAGTCTGAAAGCAAGGTGTCAGCTGGGCCATGCTCCATCCATGTCTCTTCCAGCCTCCGGCGTTTGCTGGCCATGCTCAATGCCCCTCGGCTCGAGGCGCATCTGCATCTGCCTGTACATGGCCTTCTCCCCACAGTCAGTCAGGGTCTATGTCCAAATATCCTCTTCCTATAAAGACCCTAATGGAATCAGAGTAGGTCCCACCCTAATCCAATTTGTCTTCATCTTAACTACTTACATTTTCAAAGACCTTATTTCTAAATAAGACCAATTCATGGAATGGGGATTTAGGACTTGATTATATCTTTTGGGATCTGCAATTCAATCCATAACAGATATATATTATATTATATATATATTTAACTTTTTATTATAGTAGCATATATACAACCTTAACTTTCCCACTGTAACCACTTTCAAGCATATAATTTAATGGTATTAATTACATTCACACTGTTGTGCTATGACCACCAACATCCACTACCCCAACTTTTTCATTACCTCATACAAAAGCCCTACACTCATTAACAACAACTTCCTCTTCTCCCTCCCAGCCTCTGGTAAACCCTAATCTACTGTCTCCATGAAATTTGTTTATTCTAGGTATTTCAATTAAGTAAGGTCATACAATAGTTGGTCTATTTTTTTCTGTCCACTTATTCCTTGTTATGACTCAACATGATGTCTTTAAAGTTCATCCCTGTATCAGAACTTCCTTGCTTTTTATGGCTGAGCGATCTACCATTGTGTGTAGAGACCACGTTTTGTTTATCCAGTTCTTCTGTTGATGGACATTTGGGTTGCTTCCACCTTTAAGCTATTGTGAAAATTACTACATCAACACTAGTGTACAAATATCTGTTTGAGTCCTACTTTGAATTCTTTGGAGTACATATATCAGGAAGTAGGAATGCTAGGTCATGTGGTAATTTGGTATTTAACTTTCTGAGGAACTGCCAGAAACTGATTTCCACAGTGACTGCCCCATTTCATAACAGGTACATTTCTAATTTTTTACACAAGTTCAATAAGCCATGTTTACTGATGCTGACTGTATGTGAGACCTGCTCTACTGGCTGATTTTGGCATAGAGTGACACCATGCTTTTCTCAAGAAATTTCATACTCTAGTTTGGGGAGGGAAAGCACATTCAAGCAAGTTCCATACCCAGAAAGAAACGAAGGTCTTTAAAAGGTTCTGAGAAAATAACACAGGCAATTAGAGCAGAGATTTCTATAATCCTCTAAGTCAGGGAAATTTTCCTGAAGGGACCACATTTGCCACACCATGGAGCTCAATAAAAATTCAGTCAATAAGATTGGATGGCTAGGTGACTGGGTGGGAGTGAAGAACATTCTAAGAGGATGGAGCAATGGGAGCAAGGGCCTTCAAGGAGGAGGTGCAAGGTGTGTGAAAGGAATAGGAGATAAGTTCATGAAAGGAACTTAATGCTATATCCTGAGGAGGCAGGGGTGAGAATTAGAGAATCTACCTGGGAGGCAATCGATGACCATTATGGATGGATCAGGATACTTGAGCAAACAGAAAGAATTCCAACTATGGTCCTGCCTGTGCTCACCCCATCCTTTTAGAGAAACTCTTTCTTCTCTTGGCTCTAGCCACAGGATTTAAGAAGGAACTGGTAATGTTTGTGCAAAATCCTACCTCCTAGCCACATACACGGTCAAGGTATGGACACTGAACTACCTAGAGAAACCCTCCTGTTGAACATAGTGTTTGGCCCAAGGATGAGCACGTGACTCAAGTCATGCCACTTAGAGGTCTCCTCTGGGATTGATCTCTTATCTTCATCAGGTAGGGAAGTGCCTTACCTTCTCTGGTGATACAGCTCTGGAGACATGGGCTACCATTGACTAGGTTCTCCACCATAGATAAAGAGTGAGTCTAAAGTTAAAGTAAGCGGTATGAGAAAAGGAACAAAGAGGAGAAGAGAGAGAGAGGTCAGGGTGCCAGTTGTCTCAGGCTATAGCCCTACTTTCCTGGCTTGGGCAGTTGAAATGAGGCCACAGTAACCAATAATTAGATGCTCCTGACTGCACAGCCTCTCTCTCACTCTGATACTAACAGCAGGTTTTAAGAAAAGCTCAGAGGCTACCTTCAGTGTCAACACCTGCTTCATCTCTACGTGCTGCCTGGAGAATGACTTGAGAGGGGAGACTGCCAAGGAGTGAACTATCATCCTCCACTAAGACATCATCAGATAGAACCTCTGAGCCTGACCCCTCTCCTCAGGAGGACCATGTTCCAGGGAATGTCTATTGTGAGAACACTTCCACAGTTCCAAGCTCTTATGACATTCTCCACCCCTCAGACACAGAACACAGAGGCAACCAGAAGAGGATCTCCTCATCTTCCCTACACCAAATCATCCTACCAGATGGCACATTTCCCCACAAATGTCCCTTTCTCTATTATAATTGATGAACTGACTGTTTCTATTTAAGGCTAACCTCTCCATATATTTACTGGATTCCATCTCCTCTCACCTAAAATGACTTTGCTCTCACTGTCCATTCTCATCTTTCCTGCCCATTAAGTTTTCCTCTCTTCCTTCTGGACCAATCCAATGTATTTATAAACCTACCAGAATATTTCTCAACTTGAAGAAAAGCGTGAAATACTGTTGACTTTCTATTCCCCTCCAGAAACTGCCCTTCTCTTTTCCTTTTTAAAAGCTAAAATTCTATAAATAATTAGAAATAGGTTTCAAGCAAGAAAGATGGTACATAGATAAACTAAACCAGACTTACATGTTTAAAAGATATAGCAAAATATCATCATCCCTTCTCCATATTCTTGGAAACAAAGAGAGGATGTGGTACATCATGTCAAGAACTATGTATTAGAAGAATATATAGTATGGAAATTCTTCCATATCTATTTCAGACTTCATACCACAGAATGTGATAATAGGAATAAGAGAGGGAAGAGCTAGCTGAGAGACTTAATAAAAAATAGACATTTCAGACTCTTGTCTTGGCATGAATTTGCATTTCATTAACACTGAGCTGATAAGAGGTCTTATTTTCACTTTATTAAAGAAAGAATTATCTCTCTCCAATGGTATGCGAGTACGATATTATAAGCATAGCACATGAAATGCAGACGCAGTTTCAAGCCCATCAAATCCCAGCTTCGGAGAGAAGTAATGAGCTGATAACAATTACACATAATTTCTCAAGCCACAGACTAGATGTCCTTTAATCTATGTCTAGTTTCTCAAGACTAGATGTAATTTAATCTATGTAACCCTCCCAAATATCTCTGGTAAAATTAATCACTTCTTCTTTTGGGCCCTATGACATTTCTGAACACACTTCTATACTGTAGTGCAGGGTGTCTGGGAGGAACCACACAGTAACAAGTTGAAATGTCATCGTAGTTTCAGCAGCTACAAAATGGATATATTATAGAACCCACCATGCAGGATCTGAGGGAAGAGAAGACAGAAAAACAAAAGCAACCTAAGGCAGGTTTCTTAATTCTGGTAAGAGCTACATAATTATTCATTATTATTATTATTCATAATTATTCTCTCCTTTTGTTTCAGATTCAAAAGTTGGTCAGCTCTTCCCTGCCCGACATCTCACTCCAAAATAATCACAGTTGGCATGGTCAAGAATCTCCTTTAATTTTTTCAAAGAATATAGGTGATGAGATGAGGCATAAATCCTATTTTGAGAGGACTCTCCTCAGTAGGTCACCAGAAATTCAGATATTTTTAATCTAATTCTAAGACTATGTAAATACAGAAATAACATAAGTAAATAAAAAGAAATTAAATTCCCAGCAACCCCTGCTCTGTTTTGTTTCTTTTTATTCTATGGATAAGGAACACATGTTGGCCTCTATATTATGGTACAAGGTTTTTATTTTGTATTGTCATTTACAGTGCAAAATACAGTGGTGTGTGCAGAATATAATGTAGATGAAAGGATAAAAATGACTATTATAGCCGGTTTATGTAGATGTATAAGGCCATTTGACCCTAAACTAAATGACCCCAGCTTGTTGTGAGTTTTTGTGACTGTGATTTTATAATCTATCTTCATAAATACCATATCAACTATATGTTGTTACTACTCACAGCCTATCTGCCTTAATCAATACTGAATATGTTGTTACTGTGTTAAGGCAAGAGTAAATAGGATCTAAATGAGGCCTTGAAGAATTCTTTTATCAATAAGCAAAAGTGAGTTTATGCAAGTGTTTTATGATGTCTATTTTGGCTTCTGTTACCACTGCGGCTATGAGTAATTGAAACTGGCTTAAAGGGACACTTCTGAGGAGGTGTGCCTGCATGTTTATAAGCTGTCATATATGCTTTTTAGGATGCTATAAAGCAAATAGTCCAGAGGCATACCATTATACAATTAGGCTACTGTGGGCAGAGAAGAACCAGAATCCAGGCATTCAATTTTATGTACACTTTTGACTCTGCTTTAGTCAGTTTCTTCCCACCCTCTACAATTTGCATTTTCCCATCTGGGATTTCAGAGACCAGCAGTAAATAAACTCCATTTTTCATTTCTATAAAATGATGGAAGATGGGTCCACAGAGTGAAAACCGCCTCCCCCGCTTCATCGTGGAAATTTAAACCAGTATATTTGACAATAAATGTTAAGGGTGTGCAGTTAACATACAAAGTAGCTGCTGGAAAGAGCATGGCAGACAGGTATTTGGCTTGAGGCACGGTGGTACCTGAGACACAAAATAGTTAATAAATGCAGCTCTCTGAGAAACTCAGCTTTGAGTGGCTTTTGTTTTTGTTTTGTTTTTGTTTTTGTTACGGAGTTCATTTGGTCTCAAAAACTTGCCCTTCCCACTGACCCCAAGGAGGGAAAGACCAGTGTCATTTCTCTGAATGGGCAAGTAGAGAAAGTAAAGAACTAAAAAAATTTGTGAATTCTCCCAATAGGGAGGGAAGGAGCTAGGGTGACTATTTTTTTTATTTCAGGTGGAGATGAGAGTATATACCCATTCTCTGAGCTCATGTAATCTAATAACATATGTGAAATGTTGAGAAAGAATGCGTATTGCATTGTAAGTTTTGAATAAACCAATAGTTGCTGCCACCACCACCATCATCATATACTATATGCCAGACATTGGACCAGTTTCCTGGGACTTTCAAATGAGGAAATATATATGCAAATAAAACATCCCCCCTGGCCCTCAAAATGTGTGTGCATGAAACTGATAAGTCCAATAAACTTCAATGATAAATGAATATATAGAGAATCATAGAAAGTCATAGTTATGGCTATAGAGGGAGTAGGTTAAATGAAGATCTTCAAAGAAAAGATTACACAACCTGAACAACTGTTTCCCAAGCAGGAAAGAGGAAAAAAGCTTATTCCAGGTGATGGCAAACATAAATATATACCAAAAAAAGCCTGATCAACTTGGAGAACTGTATAACTCTGATGTGAAGAGGTTAGGGAAAGAGATGGGGCTATGGAGAGATAAGCAGGAACAAATTGTGGAAGTCTTTGAATGCTGCAGTACTAAGGAGTTTGCACTGTATAGCAGGGTGATCCATGTCCACTTGAAAATTTTGAGAGGGCCATAACACAGAATCCCTGAAATGATAGTCTCTTCAATTTGTAAATCACTTACAATTTCAACTCCCTATGCTGACTTTCTCTCCCATAATGTGAAGGTTATTATGGATGGAAGATGTGAAATATTAACAAAAAAGCAATGCTAAAATCTAATCTTGGGTGGAAGATAAAACTTGTGTTGGCATCAGAAACTTGAAAGAAGTGGGAAGGGGTAAATCTAATCATATCCTCATTTACTCTTTCTTCTCTGATTCTTACAGAGGTGGAATAGATTTCAGAAAAATTAGTGGCAGTTTGCAAACGTAATAGAGTTGACTCCAATTGCAATTGCAACTCCAGATGCCATCACTTACTGGACCAAAAAAACACAGCTCCTAGGACCTGGTATGAAGTTATTATTCAAGGAAAAACAATTGCTTTTCCTCTAACCGATGGACTCAAAGTCATGGCCCATGGACAAAATCTGGCCCTCTCTTTTTGTAAATAAAATTTTGAGTCATAACTAGGTCCACTCCATTTCTGTATTGTCTGTGACTGCTTTCATGCTACAATGGCAGAGTTAAGTAGTGGCAATTGAGATCGTATAGCTCACAAAGCCTAAAATATGTACTATTTTGTCCTTTCCAGAAAACATTTACTGATGCCTGCACGATCATAATTAATAGAGAACACCAGACAGCAATACAAGGAATTACCTTAGGCATGACTATTCTTATGCTCTTTATAATCCAGGCCACAGGAAAGCTGCTCATCTTAATACACTGTAGTATGTTATGCTTGTCCACTTACACATTTGATATCACGCTGACAGGACCTGGGCAACAGAAAGTAGAAAGTACCTTAAATGTCTAGTGCTTTGTAAGTGCTAGGGAGCTAGACTTGAAAATACCGATGATAATGATTATCTGATCCATTCACTGAGTAAATAGTCCTTAAGTTGAAAGGAGCTCAGAGCAAAAGAAGTTTTTCCAGCTGGTACAGGCTGTAGTTCCAGCAGCTCTGCCATTTGACCCTATAACCCACTGGATCCAGTGGTTCTCAAAGTATCAGTGGAACTTTGGAAAATATGTGGTGTACTGCAGTCTATAATAGGAGAGTTAACAGTGCATGCCTGGACTTCTGCAGTAAGGTCAGGCACTTTTAGGAAACAAACCATTCTCTCTTTAAGAATGATCTCTGAACTTGAATGGTAGTTTGAGGTTCTTACAGTCCCCAGAAAATGATGTCCTTAGGGCTAATCCATTCTTTTGATTAAGTTATTTCAGGAAGATGTGATCCAGGGTAGGTCTTTATCTTCTTACTGGAGTCCTTTATAAAAAAGACAAACATGGAGAGACAGACAGATAGAAGCCCCCAGAAGTTGAGAAAGAAAGGCCCGGAAGGGAGGAGCTGAAATCAGCAGAACCCAGAATCAGAAAGAAAGCCATGAGGCAGGTAGCTGATGACAAGGATCCCAGAGGAGGAGGAGTCCCAGCAGATCCTACTGTGTGCCTTGCCATAGGAGAGAGGAGTCCAGGATCACCAGCAGCCATCTTCAGGGAGAAAAGCATCACCTGATGAAGACTGGATTTGGACAGTTTCTCGGGCCTCAGATCTGTAAGCAAGCCAATAATACCCCACTGTAAAGGCCAATAAACCCCCACTGTCAAAGTCAAGCTATTTCTGGTATATTGCTTCTGGCAGCTTTTAGAAAACTGAAATAACTTCTTATCAAACTCTGGTAGATAATATCCAAAAATTCCTATGGGACTTGGCATCATATGAGTCTCCAAAGTATAAACTTTTGTGTGTCATCCTTCTTAGTCCCATGCTCCATCCTTCTGCATGGAAAGCAGATACCAACTTGGAGGTCACATGCTGAGGAATGCACATAGTGAGTTAAAAGTGAGTGGCAGCTACTTATTTTGGGTCTTCGTGGACTGTGTGGAGCAGAGTAGCCTGATTAGGGTCTGCACTGCAAAACACAAATTCTATGTTATAAGACTCTACTGCTCTCAGGAATAACACACAAGATTGGAGGGAGACAAGGAAGTATTGCCTTGACTCTAGAAAGAGGTAGAAGAGAGTATATGTATGTTCTACCTAGGAAAGAGAAAAGTCTGTGGAGTTTTAATCTAAGGAACATGTGTGCAAAGAGGAAACAAGAGTTGGAGTTACACAGACTCAGACTAGAATCCCCTATGTACCACCCACCAATTGTAAGGTATGGAGAAACTCAACTTCTCTCAGCTTGAATTTCCTCATTTATAAGATGAGGATAATAATACCCACCTCACGAGGCTCTTGTTTGAAATAAATGATTACCTATACTCAAGGTGTACTAGGAATTCTCTCATTTAACCAATAAATGAGAATTGCAATCTATGTACTGCCTCCAAAAAAAACAAAACAAAACAAAACAAACCCAAACCAAATAAAAACACCTCTCTGAATAGGTTGTTATAGTTCAGTGCTCTAGTAAATATAAAACGGAAGGCCAGAAACATAACTATCAGGAAAGTCAAGTTTAAGTCATGCATGAGAAAGGGCGAATGAAGCATAAAGAGAAATGGAGATCTAAAATGATCTAGAAGGCTTTTTCTAGAATGTGCATAAAGAATATGATTATTGATTATTCCATTCTAAACTTCAGGAACACAGAACTAAGTCATGTGTTGTGTCATTGCATTCTAAAATATATTTCATATATATTTCTCTAATTTTTATGACAATAGCTTGGATTTTACATTAATCTTAGTAGCTGAAACACAATGAATGAAGTTTTTGAGATTTATGTAGAGGACATATTTGACATAAGACATTAAAAAAAGAAAAGTGGAAGACATGAGTAATTTTAAATGCCCGTATTATTGTATTGTATGCTTTGATATGTAACTCCATGCCTTACTTCTTACAGGTGCTAAAAAGCAAATGTGTAAAAAGTAATAATAAATCTGTGGTTTGGACATACAATGTACAAAGATATAATTTGTAACAAGTACAAAAAAGTGAGGGGGAAGAAGGGGGAGAGGAATAGTGTATTGTATACTATTGAAGTCAAATTGGTACCAACACAAATATGATTATTAAATATTTAGTATGTTAAATTTTACTCCTATGGACACCACAAAAAAATATTAATATATGAAAAATATATCCAGAAAGAAATGAGAAGGGATTTGATATGGTACAATAAAAAAACCAAGTAAATATGAAAATAGGCATTAATGGAAGAATTGAGGGACAAAAACTAAACTGCAAAGTGGCAGAAAATATTGCATTGTCATTAGAGGATTTTAATGTATGCATTAAACTCTCCAGTCAAAAGGGACAGATTGACAGAATGGATTTTAAAAAAACATGACCTTAAATTTAAAAACATAAGTAAGTTTAAAGTGAAAGGATGTAAAAAATATATATACACCATACAAGTAGTAAATAAAAGAGAGCTGGGTTAGCCATATTAATATCTCACACGAAAACAATGGAGAAAGAGCCAAAAGCTGTCCAGGGGGCCTGCTTTAGAAGTCAGGACACCAGAACAGTGCTGTGCAACTCCCAGGAAGGCAAGGGACAGAGAGAAGAAGAATGTGAAACAATAAACATGAGTTACTAGACCCCGCAGCAGCAGAGAAGGGCTTCCATTCCCCACTCTCAGGACATTAAGCCTGGATAAAACCCCAGACTCACTACAGCCAACTAAGATGGGAATAGAAGTCTTCCTCCTGTCAGCTGCTACAGGGGAAAAGGAAGGGTGAATTGTAGGACTTTGCTTCAGTGAATTCAGCCAGTAGAGCTTGCTGGGAATCTCAGCTCTGGTCAGACCAGAAACATGAAAAAGCAGATTTGAATGAAACACCTCCATGGAAGTTTGCCAGCAGATGTCTATCTGCTGCCCAGCCAGGATATTACAAGGACAATCACTGCTTTTAGGTATCTCTTTAGCCCCACTCCTCAGAGAAAATCTGTGCCCCTAGTGAGTCATTGGGGCAATATTAATAACTTAAGCTGGGCAATGTTAAAAACTAAGAATAAGGTGAACAAGAAATCAAAGAGGAGCTGTGGAAAAAAATAAAAAACACTAGACAAGAGAGAGAAATTGACCATCAAATAAATTCACAAACATATCCAGATCCTAGACATCAGTGAAAAATTACAAGCCATACAAAGAAACAGGAAGAGATGGCCCAGGCAAAGGAACAAACCAAATATTCTGATGAGATACAGAATTTAAGACAACTAATCAAAGATAATCACACAAATCACCTAAATCAATTTAAAGAAATGAAGGAAAATATGACTAAAGGGATAAAAGATATTAAGGAGGCACTGGGTGAGCATAAAGAACAATTTGAAAGTCTGCAAAGAAAAGCAAAAGAACTTATAGATATGAAAGAAATGATGAAGGAGATTAAAAAATTATATTAGAGGCACATAAGAAATAGATTTGAATTGCTCAAAGGCAAAATTAGTGATTTTGAGGACAGAACATCTGAACTGGAAAAGATAGGAGAACAGAAAGGGAAAATAATGGGAAAAAATGGAACAAGGTCTTAGGGAATTGAATGACAATGCAAAATTCACAAACATGCCTGTAATTGTTGTCCCAGAAGGAGAAAAGAATGGGAAAGGGGCAGAAAGAATATTTGAGAAAGTAATGACTGAAAACTTTCCAACCCTTATGAAAGACATAAATATCAATATCCAAGGACAACAAACCACAAACAGATTAAATCCAAATAGACCTACTTCAAGATACCTACTATTCAGAATGATAAATATCAGGGATAAATAGAGGATTCTGGAAGCAGCAACAGAAAAGCAAAGCATCACAAACAAAGGAACCTCAATATAATTAAGTGCCAACCTCTCATCAGAAATCATGTAATGAGAAGAAAGAGGTATAATGTATTTAAGGTACTGAAAGAGAAAAACTCCAGCCAAAAATTCTGCATCCAGCAAAACTGTCTTTCAAAAATGAGGGTGAGTTTAAACTCTTCATAGACAAAAACTGAGTAAGCATGTTTCCAAAATGCCAGATTTGCATGAGATACTAAAGGAGTGCTGCATCTAAAAGGAAAAAAACATGGATGAGAGACTTGGAGAAGAATGTGGAAATGAAGATTTTTAGGAAAGGTAAATTAAAGGGTAAAAAGACAGGCAATAGTAAGATATGACAACAGAAATCCAAAGAACAAAATAGATGAAGTAAGTAATGCCTTTACAGTAATAATATTGAATGTTAATGGCCTGAACTCCCCAAGCATAATAATATTGAATGTTGAATGTTAATGGCTTGAACGCTCCAAAACATAGACTGATAGAATGGCTAAAAAATATGAGCTATCTTTGTGCTGTCTATAAAAGACTCACTTCAGACATAAGGACACAACCAGGTTGAAAGTGAAAGACTAGAAAAAGATATTCCATACTAACAGTAACCAAAAAAAAGAGCTGGAAAAGCAATACTAATATTGGACAAAATAGATTTTAAATCAAAACTACTATAAGGAATGAAAGGTCATTATATATTAATAAAAGGGACAATTCACCAAGAAGAAATAACTATAATAAAGATTTATGTACCTAACCTGGGTGCCCCAAGATACATGAGGCACACACTAGCAAAACTGAAGGGAGAAATAGATGTTTCTACAGGAATTGTTGGAGACTTTAATACAGCACTTTCATTTTGGATAGAATGTCTGGACAGAAGATAAATAAAGAAACAAATCTTGAATAATATGATAAATGAACTAGACCTAACTGACATTTATAGATCATTACACCCCAAAATAGCAGGACATACAATCTTTTCAAGTGCTTATGGATTCTTCCCCAGGATGGACCATAGGTTGTGTCATGAGAAAGGTCTCAATAAATTTAAAAAGATTGAAATTAAACAAAGCACTTTCTCTGATCATAACAGAATGAAACTGAAAATCAATAATGGACAGAAAAAGAAAAATTCATAAATATATGGAGATTAAACAAGACACTCTTAAATAATCAGTGGATCAAAGAAGAAATTGCAAAAGAATTCTGTAATTTCTTAAGATGACTGAAATTGAGAACACAATATATTAAAACAAAGGCAGTGTTGAGAGGAATATTTATAGCCTTCAATGCTTACAGTAAAAAAGAAAAAAGAGCTAAAATTGAAGATCTAACTGCACACACGGAGGAACTGGAAAAAGAATCGCAAATTAATCCCAAACCAAGCTGAAGGAAAGAAAAAGTGAAGAACAGAGCATAAATAAATGAGATCAAGAATGACAAAAAAAAAAAAAAAGTAGAGAGAATCAAGAAAACCAAAAGTTGCTCTTTTTTTTTTGAGATCAACAAAATTGACAAGTCCTTAGCTTGTCTGACAAAGAAGAAAAAGGAGAGAAGAAAAAAATAAAATCAGAAATGAGAGGGGCAGATTACCACTGATCCCACAGAAATAATAGAGATCATAAGAGGATACTATGAACAACTGTATGCCAAAAAACTAGACAATGTAGATGAGATGGACAAGTTCCTAAAAAACACAAAAATACTACGCTGACCCTAGAGGAAAAAGGAGGCCTTAACAAACCCATCACAAGTAAAGAGATTGAAACAGTTATCAAAAACCTCCAAAAGAGGGAATGCCCAGGACCAGATGGCTTCACAGGTTAATTTTACCAATCATTCAAAGCCAATCTAATGCCAACCTTGATCAAGCTCTTCGAAAAAAATTGAGCAGGAAGTAGCACTACCAAACTGATTCGATGAAGCCAACATCACCCTAATACCAAAACCAGATAAAGATCCTATAAAAAAAGAAAATTGCAGACCAATATCTCTAATGATATATTTGCAAAATACTTACAAACAGAATCCAAAAGTACTAAAAAGTAATTACACTCCACAATCAAGTGGGTTTTATCCCAGGTATGCAAGGGTGGTTCAAAAAAGAAAATCAATTAGTATATTAAACCACATTAATACATTGAAGAAGAAAACTCACATAATCCTCTCAATTGATGCAAAAAGTGTTTAACAAAATATAGCATCCTTTCTTGATAAAAACTCTCTAAAAGATAGGAATAGAAGAAAGATTTCTCAACATAGTGAAGTGAATATATAAAAAACCTACAGCTAGCACTGTAATCAACAGTGACAGACTGAACACTTTTCCACTGAGATCAGGAACTGTCACCACTGTTATTCAATATTGTGCTAGAAGATCTAGCTAGAGCAAGTAGGCTAGGTAAAGAAATAGAAGGAACCAAAATAGGAAAAGAAGAAGTTAAATTTTTCACTATTCATTGATGATATGATTTTATATTTAGAAAATCCTGAGGAAAAAAAGCAAAACAAAGTTACTATCACTAATAGATGAGTTCAGCAAAATGGTAGGATACAAGATTAATAAGCAAAAATAATAGCATTTCTGTACACTACTGATGAACAATCTAAGGAGGAAATCCAAAAAAATACATATATATTTATAATAGTGACTAGAAGAGTCAAATATTTAGTAATAAACTTAACCAAGGACATAAAGACCTGCACTCAGAAAACTACAAAATATTGCTCAAAGAAACCAAAGAAAACTTAAATAAATGGAAAGACATTCTATGTTCATGGATTGGAAAATTAAATATTGTTAAAATGTCAATTCTATCCAAACTGATTTACAGATACAATGCAATCCCAACAAAAATTTCACCAGCTGTTTTTGCATAAGTGGAAAAACCAATTAATCAAATTTATTTGGAAGAATAAGGGCCCCTGAATAACCAAAAATGTCTCTAAAAGAAGAATGAATTTGGAGGACTATCACTTCCTAACTTTAAAGCATGTTACTTAGCTACAGTGGTAAAAACAGCATGGTACTGGCATAAAGACGGGCAGATTGGCCAATGAAACCAAAAGGAGAACTCAAAAATAGACCCCAGACCTGCAGTCAAGTGATTTTTGACAAGGCTGTCAAGCCCTCCCAGCTGGACCAGAAGAGCCTATTCAACAAATGGTGCTGTGAGAACTGCATAGCCATATCCTAAAGAAAGAAAGAAGACTCCTACCTTACACCCTATATAAAAATTAACTCAAAATGGATCAAGGACCTAAATATAAAAGTGACAACCATGAAACTCCTAGGAAAATATAGGAAAACATATTTAAGATCTTGTGGTAGGTGATGGTTTTAAAAATCTTAACTCCCAAAGCACAAGCAACAAAATAAAAAATATATAAATGGTACCTCCTCAAAATTTAATACTTTCGTACCTCAAAGGATTTTGTAAAAAAGGTGAAAAGGCAGCTGACTCAATGAGAGAAAATATTTGGAAATCACATATCCGATAAGGGTTTAATTATCCATGATAAATAAAGAGATACTACAACTAAGCAATAATAAAACAAACCACCTAATTAAAAAATGGACAAAAGATTTGAATAGAAATTGTCCAAAGGAGAAACACAAACGGCAAAAAAACAAAAACAAAACACCACATGAAAAATATGTTCAACATCACTAGCTATTCAGGAAATGCAAATTAAAATTACAATGAGGTATAATTTCAAACCTATTAGAATGGTCATTATTAAAAAGCCAGAAAATTGCAATTGTTGGGAGGCTGTGGAGAGATAGAAATGCCTATTCACTATAGGTGAGAATGTAGAATGGTTCAGCCACTGTGAAGGACTGTTAGTCAGTTCCTAAGGAAATTGAATATAGACTTGCCAAATGACCAGGCAATACCACTACTAGGTGTACACCCAGAAGAACTGAGAGCAGTGGCACGAATGGACATTGATGTTCATAGTGGCGTTATTCACAACTGCCAAAAGATGGAAACAACCCAGGTGTCCATCAACAATGGATAACAAATTGTGGTGTATACACATAAAGGAGTATTATGCAGCTCTAACAAGAAATGAAGTTGTGAAGCATATGACAACACAGAAGAACCTAGAGAACATTATGTTGAGTGAAGCAAGCCAGACACAAAAGGACAAATACTGTGTGATTGCGTTATTATGAACTAAATACATTGTATAAACTCATGGAATTAATAATTAGAATATAGGTCACCAGAAAAGAGAATGAGGATAGAGAATGGAAAGCTGTGCAGAACTGGTTGTTTGGAAATCTTTGGAAATGAATGGAAATGGTGAAAGCACATCATGATATTTGTGACTAGCAGAGCTATTATATGGGCATGACAGTGACTGAAAGGGAAAGTCTAAGGACATGTATATTACTAGAAAGAAAGCTAAAAATGTAACATGGGACTGATAAACATAGTGAAACCTCAGGTAAAATATGAATATGGGCAATATTACATATATGACTTTTCACAAAATATAAATATAAATAAACTAGAGAGACAGAAATAGAATAGCAACTATATACAGAAGGGGAAGCAAAGAGAGATTGAGAGGTTTTGAGTTTTTTTTTTAATTATTATTAATGGAATAATGAAAATGCTTTAATAATGTTTGAAGTGATAAATGTAAAACTATGTGATTATACCAAATACTATTGATTGAACACTTTGAATGGATTTGTTAAAAAAATGATTTGTTAAAAAAGTTGATTTGTTAAAAAAAATGCAACTTCTGAGTCAGTACATCTGTGTGGGGCCCAAGATGCTGCATTTCTTAAAAGCGTCAGGTGGTATGGATGGCACCTGGTCCAAGGACCACAGTTTCCTTGGCTATTTATAAATTAAAAGTAATTATAAATAATTAAATTAAATCCACCAGCTATATTCCATGTGCTCAGGAGCTGCATGTGGCTAGTGGCTATTCTGTTGAGCCACGCAGATGTAAAACATTTCCATCATAGAAAATCCTATTGGTCTAGAGTGTGTCTGCAGCCAATGAGCCAAATCTGGCTGCTGCCTGCTTTTATTAATAAAATTTTATTGGAATACACAGTCAAAATAGTAAACCCTATCTCATACAATTTGCTTCAAAAAATAGAAAAATTGGTAAAACTACCTAATTCTTTTGTGAAATTGCAATAATTAGAGTAGCATTAGCCACGTGATTCCAGAGCACTTGAAATGTGGCTGGTAGATTTTTAATTTACAGTAGCAATTAAAAGAATCAAATATCTAGGAATAAATATAACCAAGGATATAAAGTATTAATATTTGTACACAGAAAAGTACAAAGCCTTGCTAAAAGAAATGAAAGAAAAAAACAAAATAAACAGAGAGACATTCGGTATATATGGATGTTTTAGAAGACTATATATTGTTAAGATGTCAGTTCTACCCAAAGGTATTTATAGTTTCAATGCACTCCCAATCAAAATTTCAACAACCTTCTTTGCTGAAATGGAAAAATCCAATGATCAAATTTACATGGATAGTCAAAAGGCCCCAAATAGCCAAAGCTATCTTGAAAAATAATAACTAAATTGGAGGACTCATATTTCCCAATCTTAAAACTAATTACAAAGCCAAACTAATCGAAATAAAGTCCTTGATGGTGGCACAGATCTCTGCAATCCGTCCAGGATTTCAGTATTGCTTCTGGTTGACTATTTTGCTAGGAAGGAACAGTTCTAGTGGCTTCCACTTGACCTTTCCTACATTACAGCCCTCACTCCACAAGTCAGGGAACTAATGTGAGGAATCTGTCAATTGCTCAATAGGTCAGTTCCAACTATGCATTCCAAAACTGGGGAAATAGCAGCAGCATGCGTCCCAGGACGCACTGGATCCACTATGAGACACACCTGAGCTAAACTTCCATCCCTCACCTGACCGCCATAAGTCCCTACTCTGACTGGTGGAGCACAGTGATACTTTGGGTCTCCTGGAATTAATGTCACTTTTGAGCTGAGGTCTAATAACCCCCCAAAACTGAGGCTTCCTATATGTGTTTTTATGTAACTAGGGAAACTGGGACTATGCCAAAAATGGCTGAATATATATAGACAGTGGAGATGGTAAGTGGTTCATGGTAAATGGTAGCTCAGTCCTTGAGTTAACACTTGGAAACTAAATAACTGGTGGAAAATCTAAGGAGACTAGTTTTATGGGTATATGGGGAACTCTTATATTTTTTAAAGTAACATTTTTTGTGATCTATGTATCTTCAAAAAATACAATAAAAATGATGGCGTGGGGTATATGGGAACCTCATTTTTTAATGTAATGTTTTGTGTTATCCATTAACTTTTAAAAAGATAATTAAAAATTAAATTAAATTTTAAAAAAAGAGCAGAAAAAATCATGTCAAATAACATGGGTTGTTTGAATTGCTATTACTGTGTTCCCTCACTATACGAAATCCCATGAGTTAGGCAACTTCTCTATACTTCAAGTTCTTATCTGCAAGTCAGGGACAAAAGTACCATAGTCACAGCAATGTATAGAGAGAAAATGAAATCATGCATGTAAAATCATTACCAGACCTGGGATGGAGTGAATACCCAACAAGCTGCATTTACTTGTTTTGCTAAAGTGCAAAGTATACCGAGGTTAAGAAATAAGACTTTGGTGTCAAAATAAACTGCCATTTAATGTCTCTGTTTCCTTGACAAGTAATTGAATCTTTTTAAACTGCTGTTCCCTAATATGCAAAATGGTGAAAAACATTCTGTCTACTGTATGAGATTATTGTGAGTCTCTCTTATCTTAAAGCAGTCAACAAATGCACATTCTTGTTATTATTGAATGTTTAATAGCTGCAAGATATATCTAGTATCTACCACACTAGACTTTGGTGACAATGCTTTTCATGTACATATTATTTTCATCTCCCAAAAATAATAGGAGAAAATTAAAAGTATTACCTACATTTTATAGATGAAGAAACTGAGGCACAGTAGTGAAGTAATTTACTTAAGATCCACATGTGTAAACATTGTCAGAGTTGGAAGTCAAAACCACTTTAAAATGCTAGAAAAAGAAGAGCAAGTTAAACTGAAACTAAGCGAAGGGAATAGTAAAAAGTGATAATAAATTGAGACAAGAAGTCACTGAAACAGAAAATAGATAAACAATAGAGGAAATCATTAAAGTTAAAATTTAGTTTTTAAAAATGATTGATAAATCACTATATCACTAGGAAGAATGATCAAGAAACAAAGAGAACACTAATGATGGTTACTAGGAATAAAAAAGGTGATATCACGACATATTCTACATACATTAAAAAGAGTAATCAGAAAATATTGTAAACAACTTTTTACCAATATATTTGACATCTTACATAAAACAAACAAATTCCCTGAAAAATCACAACTTACCAAACACAAAAATAGAAGATAAGAAAAAACCTATAGCAATTAGATATTTAATTTTAAATTTAAAAACTTCTCACAAGGAAAATTCTATGTCCATATTGCTTCACTAGTTTATTCTATAAAATAATTTAAAAATAAGAACAGAAAACTGACCTTACCTCTTTAATATGCCCATCTCCAATATGAGATCAGCAAAACCCTGATACTAAAACCAGAGCAAGATATTAAAAGAAAACTACAGACTAACTTGACTCAAGAACATATACTCAGAATTTCTTAACATAATATTAGCCAATCAAATTCAGCAGTATGAAAAATAAATATTTATCATGACCAAGTAGGGTTTATTAAAGGAAGGCAAGGATAATTTACTTATGACAATTAATCAATGCAAGCCACCAAATTAACATATTAAAGGAGAATATTAAATGATTATTTTAATCAATGCTGGAAAAAATGCAATAATTCAGAACCCACCATGACACCATCTATCAGCAAACTAGTAACAGATGTAAAGTTCCTTAATCTGTAAAAAGCACCTGTGAATTCCTTTTGGCTTGCTTCATAATTAACCATGAAATATTGAACACTGACTCTCATATACCAACAACAAAGCAAGGGCGTCTGCTCTCACTGCTTCTAGTTAACATTTTAGTTGAGGTCTTGACCATTGCAACAGGAGAAAAATAAATTTGGTCTGAGACTACAAAAGTTAAGACAGTGTGGTATTGTTGAAAGGATATATAAATACATCAGTGGAACATAAAGAGGGTGCAGAAATAGAGCCATGCCTACACAACCAAATAATTTTCAAAAGGACTAAAAAACAATTCATTGGGAGAAAGAAAAGTCTTTTCAATAAATGGCAAAAAAATTAATATCAATTCCTACTTTATACCATATGAAATTTAAATAGAATTGGGTCATAAACCTGAACATAAAAGATAAAACTATGAATTTTCTAGAAGAAATCAAAAGATAAAATTTTTGTAATAACTTTGGGGCAGACAAATATTTTGGACAGGTCTTTGGAAGCACTAAATGTTAAAAAAATAAGAGAGAAATTGGACTTTATCAAAATTAAAAACTTCTGCTCATCAAAGACTTCATTAGGAAAATGAATATATAAGTCACAGATGTAAATCTGCACAAACACACATATCTGACAAATAATTTACCAACATTATTTGAGAAAATGTTTGCAGCATGTATAACTGACAAAAAGAAACTTTTATTCAGAATATAAAAAGAAATTTTACAACTCAATAATAAAATGACTAACAGCTCAATTACAAAACGGGCAAGAGATTGAAGAGATACTTTACAAAAGATAATATATGAATAGCCCATAAGCACATGAAAAAGTGCTCATCATCATTCCTCATCAGGGAAATAAAAATTGAAACCACAAAGAGTTTCTATTGCACAACACTGGAAAGGCAAAAATAAAGATTCTTGGCATGGATGTGGTGCAACTGGAATTCTCATGCAATATTAATGGAATGTAAAACTAGGCAAACAGTTTACAAATCACTCACTTAACCATCTAGACCAGAGGTTCTTAACCTTTTTTTGTTCCACAGACCCCTTTGCCAGTCAGTTGAAAACCATGGACCCCTTACTAAGTAAGTCCACACTATGTTGTGTGTTATTTAGTAAATATATCACAACTGCACCAGCACGTCCCCACAAGAATAATGTTTTCTGAATTTCAATTCAAGCTCATGGACCCCTTGTTAAGAACCCCTGATCCAGACCCAGAACAACACATATTCCTGCAGTACTAGCCACAAAACCGACCCAGCTATAAAGCAAGCAGGCTGTTATACAGAAGCACATGAATGCAGAATAGTAACCATCTCTGCCACATGGGCCTTTTGTAGTAACAAAGATGCAAGATGAAGATAGTTTGGCTTAGGATAGTGGTGGCAGGACAGAGATAGGCATGGATGGAAGAGCTATTTCTAAGGTGTAAATGAAATCACTCCAATGAATATCTGTTGGTCCAGGGGAAAGGCTGGGATTCTGGAAAATGAAAATGGAAAATGAAGCAACCAGAAACTGATTGTGGTGAGAATTGCTTATCCTAAGATAACCAGGAAAAACACAGCTTCAGTACCTGTGTCTTCATTCTACTCACGGAGCCAGAGCCCATAATTGAACCCTACAGAGCCAAAACATGGGAAAAGGAAAGTCTTCAATAGCTTCTCAAATTTTCTGGATACAAGAAGTGTTCTAGGGAATTAGATTTGGCTCAACTGCTAGAGCATCTGCATACCATATAGGAGGTCCAGGGTTCAAACCCAGGGTCTCCTGACCTGTGTGGTGAGCTGGCCCATACGCAGTGCTGATGTGCACAAGGAGTGCCTTGCCATGCAGGGGTGTCCCTCTCTTAAGGGAGCCCCATGTGCAAGGAGTGTGTCCCTGCAAGGAGAGCTGCCCCACGCGAAAAAAGCGCAGCCTTCCCAAGTGTGGTGCTACACACATGGAGAGCTGATGCAGCAAGATGATGCAATGAAAAGAGACACAGATTCCCAGTGCTGCTGACAAGAATGCAGGCAAACACAGAAGAACACACAGCGAATGGACATGGAGAGCAGACAATGGGGGGGAGGGAGGGGAGAGAAAGAAATAAAAAATAAATCTTCGAAAAAAAAAAGAAGTGTTCTTAGGTGGACTCTTTCCCACAGATTCCATGCGGAGGATTGCAGTGAAGTTTTTCCTGAAAAGTGCAGAGTGTTTAAAGAACTGCAATAGGGGTAACATGATGGATGAAATAGAGAGGACTTCTTTTTCTGGCAATAAGGTGGGTCTCTGATAATCCAAAGCTCCTCCTGCTAGAGGAAAAGAAGATTTTCAATGAAATAATATATTCAATAAATCTAAAGTTAAGCTCATAGTAAAGAGAATTAAATTCTAAGGTGCCAGAAAGCCCAAGTGAAAAGAACTTTTGCAGAAGCTATAGCTGCCGTGAGGACGTTAGAATACTTGATATCTGCATGAGTCAGGGTTCTAACAGGGAAGCAGAATCACCATGAATGATAGAGGAAAAGGGGTTTATTATAAGGATTTGAACTTCTGCAGCTGTGGGGCTCGTTTAAAAATCTACATAAGGCAGGTCTGTAGCCACTTGAAATGAGCAGGTCAGGTAATGAAGGGTGGACATGAAGAGGGAAAGGCCAAGGACAAACTGAGACCTGCAAAGACAAATTGGAAACCAGGAGGATGGACTGGAGCCTGCATCTTTCCCTCACTACCTCCAAGCCTTTCCTGTCAATGCTGCAGGGGACCTGGAAGAAGTTGGTGCCCTTCGGCATAATTGTGCTGCACATGTAACTGGCCCAGACTTTAAGGAAGTGAAGTGGGAACATAGCCCAGTGGCTATCCCATGCCAGCATGGTGATCTGGCAGGTCACAAGTTCACCCTAAGGGGACCTTCTAAGCATAAGTGTGGCTACCACTTCATTTCAATCTTCCAAATTTTCCAGAAATTGTTTCTTGAGAGAAATGTTAGCCAAAAACCAGAGAGAGAAGGGAATTCTGGGAAATTTAACCCACTGACCAAGATGAGAGCATACAAAATCACTCCAGTAACCTGATGGTGCTGCTTTTAAAAGTAGTTGATGGATGCAATTCTCCTGCTTGCAGTTGTAGGCACTCTTGGCTCACTGGTGTGGTGGTTGACCTTCTTCACCACTCCCCCCCCCCCCCCGTTGGACATAACCATCCCAGGGTCCACAGGATGGAGGAATAGAGTATGAATCAGAGTGGACTTACTGGTGTTCTGCTGGGGAACTATTGTGATTAGTAAGGGAAGAAATTGCAGTAGTGATGCAGAGAAAGTGACCTAGGTAGCTGCTGATGGTAGGGAGAGGGAAGAAGAGATATGATGTGCGGGCATTTTCAGCATTTGGAGTTGTCCTGGGTGGTGCTGCAGGGACAGATGCTGGACATTGTGTGTCCTGCCATGGCCCACTGGGTGGACTGTGGGAGAGTGTGGAGTACAGTGTGGACCACTGTCCATGTGGTGCAGCAGTGCTCCAGAATGTATTCACCAGGTGCAGTGAATGTGCCACGATGATGGGAGAGGTTGTTGATGTGGGAGGAGTGGGGTAGGAGGGGGCAGGATGTATATGGGGACCTTATTTTTTTTAATGTAACATTTAAAAGAAAATAAAGAAGGAAAAAAAAAAGTAGTTGAGATTACCTGAAGATGGCATCAGATTGGGCAGACAAGGATCAGCTTCCTCACAAAAAAAAATGGAGAAAGATCCAAAAGCTGCTTGAGGGATCTGCTTGGGGGTCAGTAGACCAGGACAATGCTTCACAACTCCCAGGAGGGTGACAGACAGAAAGACAAAGAACCTGAAACAACAAACTGTGAGTTACTAAACCTCCTGGCCACTGGGAAGGGTCCCCCTCCCCATCCCTGAGATATTAAGTGGGGGATATTGCAGTTGAGAGGGGAGCAGAAGTATTCCTCCCTTTCACCTGTTACAAGGGAAAAGGAAGGAAGAGTTAGGGGGCTTTGCTTCATTGAGTACAGCCAGCAAGGTCCACTTTGAATCTTGGCTCTGGTCAGACTGGAAAAAAAAAAAAAAAAAAAGGGAAACCAAGAAAGACACCTCTGTGGAAAGGTGCACTAAAGAGTAAGTGCCATCTCCTGGGCACTCTATAAATTGCATGGACAAAAATTGCACTTGGGTCACTCTGTTCTCTAACTTTGGGGAGAAAATCTGCACCCCATTAGTGAGTTCCTGGTACAGTTTTAATAACTTAAGCTGGGCAACTTTAAAGCTATAGGATAAGTTGAACCAAACATAAAGGAGGGCCTGTGAAAAAATTATAATAGGCAAGAGAGAGAAATTAGCCATCAGAATAAATTCACCCACATATTCAGATGCCTAGACATCAGCAAAAAATTACAAGCCATACTAGGAAATAGGAAGAGATGACTCAGCAAAGGAACAAACCAAATATCCTCAAGAGTTACAGGATTAAAGGCTATTCATCGATTCTAATCACAGAACTCTCCTAAATCAATATAAAGAATTGAAAGAAAATATGACTACAGAGATAGAGGATTTTAAGAAGATACTGGGTGAGCATAAAGAACAATTTGAAAGGCTGCAAAGAAAAGTAAGAGACCTTATAGGAGTGAAAGGCATTATGGATGAGATTAAAAATACATTACAGGCACATAAGAGCAGGTTTGAATTGCTCAAAGACAAAATTAGTGTTTCCAAAGACAGAACAGCTGAACTGGAAAAGATAGGAGAACAGAAAGAGATGAAAATGGAACAGGGAATTGAACGACAACATGAAACACAAAGCATATGCATTATCGGTGTCTGAGAAGGAGAAGAAAAAGGAAAGAGGACAGAAAGAATATCTGAGGAAATAATGACTGTAAACTTCCCTACCCTTATGAAAGACATAAATATTGATATCCAAGAAGGACAACACACCCCAAACAGAATAAATCCAAACAGACGTACACCAAGACACCTACTATTACGAATGACAAGTATCAGAGATAAAGAGAGGATTCTGAAAGCAGCAAGAGAAAAGCAAAGCATCACATACAAGGGAACCCTGATGAGATTAAGTGCCGACCTTTCATCAGAAGCCATGGAGGAGAGAAGAAAGTGGTATGATGTAATTAAGGTACTGAAAGAGAAAAAATGCCAACCAAGAATTATGTATCCAGAAAAGCTGTCTTTCAAAAATGAAGTAGAGTTTAAAGTCTTCACAGACAAACAAAACTAATAAAATATGTTACCAAAAGACCAGAGCTATAAGAGATGCTAAAGGGCATGCTGCAGTCTGAAAGGAAAAACAAGGGTGAGAGACTTGGAGAAGAATGTCAAAATGAAGATTATTAGAAAAGGCAAATTAAAGGATAAAAAGATAGACAATAGTAGGATATGATAACAGAAAGAAAAAGTCTGAATTGATTAAATAAGTAATACCTTTTCAGTAATAACATTGAATATTAAAGGCTTGAACTCCCCAATCAATAGACATAGACTGATAGAATGGATACAAAAATATGAGCCATATATATGTTGTCTATAAGAGACTCACTCAGATGTAAAGAAACAACCAGGTTGAAAGCGAGAGGTTGGGAACAGATAATCCACACAAATAGTAACCCGAAAAGAGCTGGACTAGTGATACTAATTTCAGATAAAATAGATTTTAAATGAAAACATTTTCTAATGGATAAAGAAGGTCATTATATATTAATAAAAGGGGCAATTCAGCAGGAAGAATTAACTATACTAAGTATTTATGCACCTAACGTCAGTACCCCCAAGATACATAAGGCACATGCTGGGAAACCTGAAGGGAGAAAGAAATGTCTCTACAATAATAGTTGGAGACTTCTATACACCACTCTCAGTATTGGATAGAGCATCTGGACAGAGGATAAGCAATGAAACAGAGAGCTTGAATAATATGACAAATGAACTACACCTAACAGAAATTTATAAAGCATTGCATCCCCAAACAACAGGATATACATTCTTTTCAAGTGCTCATGGATCCTTCTCCAAGATGGACCATATGTTGGGTCACAAGCAAAGTCTCAGTAAACTTAAAAAGACTGAAATTATAAAAAAAACAACAACAACTTTCTCTGATCATAATAGAATGAAGCTAGAAATCAATAATGGATGGAAAAATGAGAAATTTGTAAATATATGGAGATTAAACAACACACTCTTAAACAACCAGTGGGTCAAAACAGAAATTGCAAGAGCATTCAACAAATACCTTGAGATGAATAAAAATGAGAACACAACATACCAAAACCTATGGGACACAACAAAGGCAGGGCTGAGAGAGAAATTTATAATGCTCAATGCTTACATTAAAAAGGAAGAAAGAGCTAAAATTGGAGACCTAAGTGCACACCTGGAGGAACTAGAAAAAGAATAGCAAACTAATCCCAAACCAAGCCGAATGGAAATAAATAGTAAAGATCAGAGCAGAAATGAATGAAACAGAGAACAAAAAAACAAGAGGGAATCAATAAAATCAAAAGTTGGTTCTTTGAGAAGATCAACAAAATAGACAAGACCTTAGCTAGTCTGACAAAGAAAAAAGAGAGAAGATGAAAATAAAATCAGAAATGGCGGGGGGAGGGCATTACCACTAACACTGTGGAAATAATAGAGCTCATAAGAGGATACTATGAACAACATGTATCAAAAAAACAGAAAATGTAGGCAAGATAGACAAATTCCTAAAAACATACAAAACACCTACACTGACCCTAAAAGAAATAGACCTCAAAAACATAATCACAAGTGAAGAGATTGAAACAGTCATCAAAAATTCCAAAAAATGAAAAGCCAGACCAGATGACTCCACAGATGAATTCCACCAATCATTCAAAGGAGACCTAATACTGATCCAGTCAAGCTCTTCCAAAGTATTGAACAGGAAAGACTGCTACCAAACTCATTCTATGAAGCCAACATCACTCTATTACCAAAACCAGGTAAAAATACTACGAAAAAAGAAAATTATAGACCTGTATCTCTAATGAATATAGATGCAAAAATCCTCAACAAAATACTTATAAATGGAATCCAAAAGCACGTTAAAAGAAATATACACCACAATCAAGTGGGTTTTATTCCAGGTACACAAGGGTAGTTCAACACAAGAAAATCAATTAATGTAAGAAACTACATTGATAAATTGATGTAGAATAATCACATATTCCTCTCAATTGATGCAGAAGAGGCATTTGACAAAATATAGCACCCTTTCTTGATAAAAACACTCCGAAATAGAGGACTAGAAGGAAGCTTTCTCAATATGGTAAAGTGTATATATGAAAAACCTACATCTAGCATTGCACTCAATGGTGAAAGACTGAAAGCTGTCCTGCTGAGATTAGGAACTAGACAAGGATGCCCACTGTCAACATTATTATTCAATATTGTGCTAGAAATTCCAGCTAGGGAAGCGGACTTGGCCCAGTGGATAGGGGATCTGTTTACCACATGGGAGGTCCGTGGTTCAAACCCTGGGCCTCCTTGACCCGTGTGGAGCTGGCCCATGTGCAGTACTGATGCGCGCAAGGCGTGCCCTGCCACGCAGGGGTGCCCCCCCCGCATAGCGGGACCCCATGCACAGGGAGTGCGCCCCATAAGGAGAGCTGCCAGCACAAAAGAAAGTGCAGCCTGCCTAAGAAAGGCGCTGCACACATGGAGAGCTGACACAGCAAGATGATGCAACAAAAAGAAACACAGATTCCCATGCCGCTGATGACAACAGAAGCGGACAAAAAGAACAACACACAGCAAACGGACACAGAGAACAGACAACTGGGGTGGAGGGGGGGGAGGGGAAAGAAAGAAAATAAAAATAAATCTTTAAAAAAATAAATAATCTTTAAAAAAATAAAATAGAAATTCTAGCTAGAGTAATTATGCTAGACAAAGAAATAAAAGACACCCAAATAGGAAAAGAAGAAGTAAAACTTTCACTATTTGCTGATGATATGATCCTATATTTAGAAAATCCTGAAAAATCCACAACAAAGCTATCAGAATTAATAAATGAGTTCAGCAAAGCGGCAGGCCATAAGATTAATACACAAAAACTAATAGTGTTTCTATACACTACTGATGTGCAATCTGAGGAAGAAATCAAGGAAAAAATTCCATTTATAATAGTGTCTAAAACCATTAAATATTAGGTAATAAACTTAACCAAGGACAGAAAGGACCTGTGTTCAGAAAACTACAAAACATTGCTGAAAGAAACCAAAGAACACTTAAATAAATGAAAGGACATTCGATGTTCATGGATTGGAAGACTAAATATTGTTAAGATGTCAATTCTACCCAAACTCATTTTCAGATTCAAAGAAATCCCAACACAAATCCCAACAGCTGTTTCTGCAGAAATTGAAAAGCCAAAGATGAAATTTATTTGGAAAGGTAAGGAATCCTGAATAGCCAAAAATGTCTTAAAAAAAGAAGAAAGAAGTTGGAGACTCTCTTCCTGACTTTAAAGCATATTACTTAGATACAGTGGTTAAAAAAAAAAAAAGGCATGGTACTGGCATAAGGACAGACAGATTGACCAATGGAACTGAATCAAGAACTCAGAAATTTACCCTCACATCTATAGTCACGTGATTTTTGACAAGGCAGTCAAGCCCACCCAACTAAGCCAGAACAGTCTATTCAACAAATGGTGCTGAGAGAACTGCATAAAAAGAAAGAAGACCCCTATCTCACACCTTATACAAAAATGAACTCAAAATGGATCAAGGACCTGAATATAAAAACAACAACCATAAAACTCCTCGAAGAAAAAGTGGGTAAATATCTTTGAGGTCTTGTGGTAGATGGTAGTTTCTTAAACCTTATACCCAAAGCATAAACATCAAAAGAAAAAATAGGTAAATGGGACCGCCTGAAAATTCAACACTTTCATACCTCAAAAGACATTTTCAAAAGGGTGAAAAGGCAGCCAACTCAATGGAAGAAAATATTTGACAATCACATATCTGATAAGGGTTTAATATCCATGATATACAAAGAGATCATACAACTCAACAATAAAAAGACAAAGTATCTGATTTTAAAATGGGCAAAAGACTAAAGACAATTATCCAAAGAAGAAATACAAATGAAGAAATACATGTTCAACATCACTAGCTACTAGGGAAATGTAAATCAAAACTATAATGAGATATAATTTCATTCCTATTAGACTGGGTGCTATTAAAAAGTCAGAAAACTGCAAATGTTGGAGAGGATGTGGAGAGATAGGAACGTTTATTCACTATTGTTGGGTGTGCAGAATGGTACAGCTACTGTGGAAGACTATTTGCCAGTTCCTAAGGAAGTTGAATACAGACTTGCCATGGGATTTGGCAATACCATTGCTAGGTATATACCCACAAATACTGAGAGCAGTGACACAAATAGACATCTGCACACTGATGTTCATAGCAGTATTATTTATGATAGCCAAAAGTTGGAAACAACCCAGGTGTCCATCAACTGATGAATGGATAAACAAATCATGTTGTATACACTTGATAGAATATTATGTAGTTGTAAGAAGAAATGAAGTAGTGAAACATATTACAACACGGATAAACCTGGATGACATTACATTGAATGAAGCAAGGCAAATACAAAAGGACAAATACTGTATGATTGCACTATTATGAACTAAATATATCATATGAAATATAAACATATTTTGTGAAATGTAAATGTAGGTAAAATTGCACTTACATGATCATTTTTCTTTGAAGCTTTACAAATGTAGATTAATACTACCAAATATTCATATCAGACAAAAAAATATATACTAAGTGAAGGAGACCAGACACAGAGTACTACATATTGCATGATTCCATTTATATAAAATATAAATATAAATCAATTTATAAAGATAATATTAGATTAGTGGTTATATAGGGCTGAGGAAGGAATGCTAAAGGATGTGGAGTCTTTCTTTTTGAAGTAATGAAATTGTTCTAAAATATTTGAGATGACGATTGTACAACATTGTGATTATACTAAAAGCCATTGATTATACACTTTGGATAGATCGTCTGATATGTGAATATATTTCAGTAAAAGTGCTTAATAAACAAATAAATAATTGTGCAGGAATAGCCAGAAATAGCAGCTATGTACAGCAGAGAAAGAGAGAAGTGAGGAATTTTCTTGTTTGTCTGTTTTTTGTTTATCACTATTATTGAAATAATGTAAACCTTTAATAATGATTGAAGTGATAAACATACAACATTGTGATTACACCAAATACTATTGATTTTACACTTTGGATAAATTGTATGTTTTATTAATATATATCAATAAAATTGATTTGTTTAAAAAAATTAATAGAACATAATTTTTATCATTAAAAATGAAAGTAGTGGAAGGAAGGAGAAGAAGTTCTAATTCATGACACCTGAAGAGTTAGAACTTAGACCTTTGCATAAAGTTTGTGTCCTCAGAAGAGGAGTTTTTAGGGCCAACTTGAGATTCCAAATTCTATCTTCAAGTGAATCTATTTGACACCTGCTTTCATTTATAAATATCTCATACTAGGTGAGCTGTGATTTTAGCTGTCTGCTAAAATTTTAAAAATGTCTTTAGGGTCTTTGTATAAAGATCAAGCTCATTAGGGCAAGACCAGTTATATCATATTGAAATAACTATAGTGAGCCAATTTATCAGCATGGCAGGTGGGTAAGATTAACCTTCTATGACAAACTCTAAATGTAGTATGTGGAACACGCATTCTAATTTTCATTATATGGCATAAATAGTCTAGTCTCAATGCAGCAAGTCAGGAGTCCTTGTGACTGTGGTATTGTGAACCTTTCAATGTTATAAGAAAGGCCTTTGCCCATTTTAGCAAGCTTAGTTGGAAAAGAATCCAGCTCTATGATGATAAGATGCAGAATAAGTTCAGATTTAACTTGATTTTTATGGTAACAGCTATGTTTATATTTACTAATATTTTACATCATTATCCATGAAGATATATTGACTAGCTTAGGGCTAATCTTCTTGAAGTATCTGGGTCAACACACTCCATATTTAAAAGTTCTATATTAACTGCAAACGGTTTCATTTAGATTCTGCTTAAATTTTATTTTCTAGGCAAGGATCAAATAAGGAATACAGGGTTTATAACTCAAAGTTTCCATAGAGTAGCAAGAAAACAACCTAGAACATGGAGATTACATCTGCCTGGCCTCTGGGAGAGAAAAATTTAGACTTCCTTGAAGATGGAAAACCCAGGACTCTGCTTCATGTAGACCTGGGACTTGATTTAGCATTACCTATATTGGTCAGGAAATCTCATGTTAAGAAATTAATATAAAATTTGGCCCAGGCTGAAGGCCCACTAGAACTCAGGCATCTCTGAAAATTTGACTTTCTATACATAATACAAAATAAGTGTATTTAAAATGACTAAAATCATAAAATTTTAAAAGTGAGAAAAATACAACCAAAAAGACATTATGAATAAAGAGCAGCAAAATTTGGAAAAAAAGAACCTATTCAATGTACTACAATAAAAACATTGCCATTGGGTGGTGAAAATTCAAGGAATGGATAAGTCCAACATCAAATTAGTTACAAGTGTGGGTGTAGCTCAGTGGTTAAGTGCCTGCTTCCCATGTACAAGGTCCCAGGTTCAATCTCTGGAACCTCCTGAAAAAAAAAAAAACATTAGTCACAGCTGAAGAAAGAATTAATGGCCTGGCAGATAGACCTAAGGGTAATTACTCAGGCCTTAGCACAGTAATAAGGACGTGGAAAATTTGATATAAAGATTAGGAGATATAGACAGTGAATTTAAAATGCCCTACTTAACTTTAGGGGTTGCAGAAGGAGACAACAGAGAGAATGAGGGAAGGGTATATTCCCAGGGAAAATCTCTGAGTGTTTTCTAACTACTCATGAAAATTATGAAACCTCAGATTGAAGAAGTACAATAATAAATAGAGATGCAGTAAACAAAACTAAATCCACACCTAGACATATCACATTGAAAGAACAGAAGACCAAATGGGAGGGGAAGATTTCTTTACAAAGAAACAAAGAGAAAATACAGATTAACTAAAGAAATATCAGCTCCACTGAAAGCAGTTTCAATGATTTCTCAATAGCAACAACTGAGTCCGATTATGTAATTATATCTTCAGCATGCCAAAGGAATATGTCACCTGAGGCTTTTAAATGGAGCTAAATGATCATTCAAGAACAAAGATGAAATAGATAATTTTCCAATCCCTTCTTCCCTTCCAAAAATAGAAAACCATGAGAGAACATACCACTCACATATTTTAGCTGAAAGAATGACAGAAGCCTAAACTACAGAAAGACAGAAAGTGAACTTTGAAAAGGTATGAGCCAAAAGAAGCAAGTAGAAGCAAAGAATTTGAAAACCATGTGAGAAAACCTAAAGAAAAAAATTTATAGGGCCCACAAAACAATCCTAATAATAATGATAATGACTAATTTTATCATTAAAATATTAAATGGCATATCATGTAAGGCAACTGAAGGGCAATCTGAGTTAAAGAGCTCTAGATCCTTAGACTGTTCAACCCAAAGAGGACAGAGATAGCAATTAAATTTAGATATTGTTTTAAAAGTTTACAAGCATACTAGCCATAACTAGAAGGAGCCTGCCACTCCTGCCCCATATGGAGGGAGCCTTGGACCCCCGAGCCTCAGGATGTGTGAGCTGTGACTTCCTCCTCTCACACCTTAGCAAGGCCAGCTCTTACATACAGTGGTGCCCTCTGAGGAAGGTGTTGGCAAGGACACACATGCTCCCAGACCTGAACAGTCCACATGGAGAATAAAAGAGAGTGCCCCTGGAGGGACACTGGTATCATTTGTTAACCTCGCCATTGCACCTGTAGGTCCCAGTGATGGACCTGCAGTGGGAAGCCCTGAGAGCTATCTTGAGGGTCCCTGGAGAGGGCAGAAATCTGTGAGGGTGTCTGTCAGTGTCTGAGGCAAAGGGCAGAGAGGTCTGTGGCAAGGGGCATGTCGTAGGATGAGCTGTGTTCCCCACAAAACTGAAGTCCTGGCCCCTGGTAATCATGAACGTGGCCTTACTTGGAAATAGGGTCTTTGCAGATGGGACCAGGTTAAAATGAAGTCATACTGGATTAGGGTGGGCCTTGAATGCAAAGACTGGTGTCCTTTTAAGTAGAGGGAGATTTGGAGACAGACACGAGGAAAGCAGGTCACGTGAAGATGGGGGCAGAGATTGGAGAGCTGCAGTCATATGCCAGGAATGCCAGGAATGCCTGGCAACCCCCAGAAACCGGTACAAGGTGATGCATCTGGGGAGTGCGGCCCAGCTGACACTGTGGTTTTGGACTTCTGGTCTCCATAAATTTCTGTTGCTTGAAGCCATCTAGTTTGTGGTCATTTATGTTGGCACGGCCCTGAGCAGCCTCCAAATAGGCCAGGCGTCGGGACAGACACTTGACATTATTAGCACATTGCAGTCACATCTAAACCATGTGGTGCATTTCATTTCTCCCACACCATATAGAAGGAAAGTGGGGAATAAAATGTTATCAACTTGTCCAAAGTCACTCAGCAGCTCTGTGGCTGAGATGGGAGGCACTAGATTCCTTCAATACCACACCATGTGTCCAGATTTCCTAAATTATCTCTGAATTATTCTTCTCATTATCTTTTTTTTTTATTCATTTTTTAAAAATATTACGTTCAAAAAATATGAGGTCCCATTCAACCCCACTGCCCCCACCCCACCACTCCCCCCACAGCAACACTCTCTCTCTCCCATCATCATGACACATCCATTGCATTTGGTAAGTATATCTCTGGGCATCGCTGCACCTCATGGTCAAGGGTCCACATCATAGCCCATACTCTCCCACGTTCCATCCAGTGGGCTATGGGAGGATCTACAGTATCCGGTAATTGTCCCTGAAGCACCACCCAGGACAACTCCAAGTACCGAAAACGCCTCCACATCTCATCTCTTCCTCCCATTCCCTGCACCCAGCAGCCACCATGGCCACTTTTCCCACACCAATGCCACATTTTCTCTGTGGATCTTGGATTGGTTGTGTCCATTGCACATCTATGTTAAGAGAAGGCTTAGATTCCACATGGATACTGGATGCAATCCTCCTGCTTTCAGTTGTAGGCACTCTAGGCTCCATGGTGTGGTGGTTGACATTCTTCAACTCCATGTTAGCTGAGTGGGGTAAGTCCAATAAATCAGAGTGTAGGAGTTGAAGTCTATTGAGGCTCAGGGACTGGCTATCATATTGTCAGTCCAGAGATTCAAATGCCCTAGATATATCTTAAACCCCAGCACCAAATACAATTCCAGTAAAGTAGCATGAAAGGCTTGTGAAAAGAGATCCCATCTGAGTCCAGCTCCATCACGCAGAAACACCTGCTCCAAAGAAGGATCAACTGACATGGCAGTGAACCCCATCTGTCATGACCATAGAACCTGTGGGTCCTTCTAACCCTCAAAAGAACCAATACCTGGGGTTGTATCTACTTTATCTGTCTCTGAGACTCTGCTCAGGTGTGCATAAGGGCAATGCTTCTGACAACCTCCAGACTCTTTTTTAGAGACTCATAGCCATATAAACTCATTTCTCCTTTCCATTTCCCCCTTACATTAGGTCAAACAGCATTTTAAACTCCTGTTATTATATGTAGACAGGGATATTCTGCTGGTCCGTGTTGAACCTTTAATTCAAGGTCATTTTCTAGTTGCATCATCAGCTGGTACTTGGTAGTGATCCCTCGGTGCCAGGGAGGCTCATCCCCGGGTGTCATGTCCCAAGCTGGCAGGAATGCATTGCATTTACATGCTGAGTTTGGCTTTGAGACTGGCCACATTTGAGTAACATGAAGGCTGTCAGGAGGAAACTCCTAGGCACAGTGCTGCTCTAGGCCTTGTTCTTATTTCAGGTGTATAGGCTCACAAGCATAGTCATTAGTATCAGGGGCTCACTGTTGGACCCTCATTCCTTCCTGGTCCTTACCATTGCACCTGGGGGACTGCCGCTGCTCCCCTAGGGACCATAACAGAGCACGCCCGGCCAGGAATACAGTACCCCCCCAGCTGATGTTTTTAATTGTTGCCACTATGAGTATATCCAAACATTACCATGCACCCTGGACATATGCCCTGTATAACTGCCTGTCAACCATTTATCACCTGTCAATAACATCCTATACCAGTATTCCTCTGCTGCCATTGTTGAACCACTCTGTGATCCAAAACTTCCTGAAAAGTGAAGCCCAATATAATGTCAGGATCCCTTACTAGTAAAATGGAATATAGTGATGGGTTTAAAGGTTAGATATAGAATATGTACTGATTTGGAAAAATTCTACATCCTATCTTTTTCTTTTCTTTTTTCCTAATTATTGAGCTTCTCTTCACAAGAGCCTTAGATCACAGTAATTCCTATATGCAATATACAGTACTCCCACACATCCACCATAAAACCTTTTCCCTTCCACAGTGTTATTCTTATAACTTATTCATATCATATTTACTTAAACTGATGTACAGACTCTGAGACAATAGCTTTCAAACAAGGTGACATCTGTGCTTACATTGTGGTCCATACTTTAGGATATACAGTTTTCTAAAATTTTAGTTACCTTATGTTTTATATTATGGTTTACATTATTAGTCTGTCATCCCCTATATGTTTTTGGTGTAATATTACATGTTTTATATCCATCCTTGTGTACTCTCGCAAAACTCCTCTCTTACCCCCACATTTACCTTGGTTCCATCCATTCAACATCCATTTTCCCCTCCCCTTGGGGCCCACAGTGACAGCCAATCTCCATTTCCCGAGGAGCCACATCCAGAGATACTTGCAACAGTGTTCAGGGCCTGACTTGCTCAACTGCCCTAATGCCCTGGGAGCCGTCCTTTCTCTCGAGAGATACAGTTCCCTCTTTTTTGATGGCATTAGTCCTCCCCAGGATGTGGGTCCACCCCCACTCTCACTACTTGGGTCTCTATCCAATGGTACAACCCACCCTGGCAAAATGAGCATTCAGACGTTCCCCAGGAGTCTGTCCCGTGTCAGACCATCCCCTCTGAGCATCCTAAACAGGTAATCCTCTTAATTATATTTTGATACGGTTTTCTCAGCATTTTACTCTCAACCAACACCTGACACTCTCCTATGTTCGTATGTTGCCCCTCCCTCCCCCCAATTTTTTGGGCACTATTACCTATCCACCCATCCCCAGCCCCCCCCAAACCCACAAAGCCCCACCCAAAGGCAACCCCTTGCCCCCATTTTATCTCTTCTTTGTGCTCATACTTACCGCCAGTTCATCATAGATTCTACCCCTGCAGACGTCGGCTCACATCCTTCCTCCACCCCCCAATTTCCTGTAAGCCTATCTTCCAATCTCTAGCTCTCTGAGGCAGCTTGCTTATTTCATACCATTGAGGTCATGTAGTATTTGTCCTTCAATGCCTGGGTTGCTTCACTCAGCATAAGGTTCTCAAGATTCATCCATGTTATCACGTGTGTTTGTAGTGTATTTGTTCTTAAAGCCGAGTAGCATTCCATTGTATGTATATACCACATTGTATTGATCCATTCATCTGTTGATGGGCATTTGGGTTGATTCCAACTTTTGGCGATAGTGAACAATGCTACTATGAACATTGGTGTGCATAATATCAGTTTGTGTCCTTGTTTTCAGTTCTGCTGGGTATATACCAAGCAGTGGTATTGCTGGGTCATATGGCAACTCTATGGTTAGTTTTTTGAGAAACCGCCAAACTGTCCTCCAGAATGGTTGTATCCTTCTGCATTCCCACCAGCAGTGGATGAGTGTTCCCATTTCTTCACATCCTCTCCAGCATTTGTATTCTTCTGTTTTTTTCATAGCTACCAATCTTATGGGAGTAAGATGGTATCTCATTGTAGTTTTGATTTGCATTTCCCTGATAGCTAGAGATTTGGAGCATTTTTTCATGTGCTTTTTAGCCATTTGTATTTCTTCTTTGGAGAAGTGTCTGTTTAAATCTTTTCCCCATTTTTTAAATGGGTTGTTTATCTTTTTATTTTCAAGATATATGAGTTCTTTATATATGCAAGTTATAAGTCTCTTATCAGATATATGGTTGCCAAATAATTTCTCCCATTGTGTGGGTTCCCTTTTTACTTTCTTGACAAACTCCTTTGAGGTGCAGAAGGCTTTAATTTTGAGGAAGTCCCATTTATCTATTTGTTCTTTTGCTGCTCGTGCTTTTGGTGTGATATTCATGAAGCCATTTCCTATTACAAGGTCCTGTAGATGTTTCCTTACACTGCTTTCCAAGGTCTTTATGGTCTTGGCTCTTATATTTAGGTCTTTGATCCATCTTGAGTTGATCTTTATATAAGGTGTGAGATGGTAATCCTCTTTCATTCTTCTACATATGGATATCCAGTTCTCCAGGCACCATTTGTTGAATAGGCCATTCTCTCCCAGTTGAGAGGGTCTGGTGGCTTTATCAAATATTATATGGCTATATATATGAGGTTCTATATCAGAACTTTCAATTCGATTCCATTGGTCCGTGTGTCTCTCCTTATGCCAATACCATGCTGTTTTCACTACTGTAGCTTTGTAGTATGTTTTGAAGTCAGGTAGTGTGATTCCTCCAATTTTGTTTTTCTTTTTCAATATGTCTTTGGCTATTCGGGGCCTCTTTCCTTTCCAAATAAATTTCATAGTTAGTTTTTCTAGTTTCTTAAAGAAGGCTGTGTTGATTTTTATTGGGATTGCATTGAATATGTAGATCAGTTTTGGTAGGATAGACATCTTAATAATATTTAGTCTTCCTATCCATGAACAAGGAATATTCTTCCATTTATTTAGGTCTTCTTTGATTTCCTTGAACAGTCTTGTATAGTTCTCAGTGTATAAGTTTTTTACATCTTTAGTTAAATTTATTCCTAAATATTTGATTTTTAAATTTACTATTGTAAATGGTATTTGTTTCTTGATTTCCTCCTGAGCGTGCTCATTATTGGTGTACAGAAATGCTACTGATTTTTGCCCATTGATCTTATAACCTGTGACTTTACTAAACTCATTTATGAGTTCTAGAAGCTTTGTTGTAGATCTCTCAGGGTTTTCTATGTATAGGATCATGTCATCTGCAAATAATGAAATTTTGACTTCTTCCTTTCCAATTTGTATGTCTTTTATATCTGGTTCTTGCCTCAGTGCTCGAGCAAGTACTTCTAAGACAATGTTAAATAGAAGGGGAGACAATGGGCATCCTTGTCTTGTTCCTGACTTTAGAGGGAAGGATTTTAGGATTTCTCCATTGTATACAATGTTGGCTGTAGGTTTTTCATATATACTTTTTATCATGTTCAAAAAATTTCCTTGTATTCTGATCTTTTGGAGTGTTTTTACCAAGAAAGGGTGCTGTATTTTGTCAAATGCTTTTTGTGCATCTATAGATATAATCATGTGATTTTTTTCCTTCAATCCGTTTATATGGTGTATTACATTGATTGATTTTCTTATGTTGAACCATCCTTGCATACCTGGAATGAATCCCACTTGGTCGTGGTGTATAATTCATTTAATGTGTTGTTGAATATGATTAGCAAGTATTTTGTTAAGTATTTTTGCATCTAGGTTCATTAGAGAAATTGGTCGGTAATTTTTCTTTCTTGTGGTGTCTTTGGCTTTGGTACTAGGGTAATATTGGCATCATAGAAGGAGTTAGGCAATGTTCCTTCTGTTTCGATTTTTTGGAATAGTTTCAGCAGGATTGGTATTAGTTCTTTCCAGAATGTTTTGTAGAATTCACCTGTGAAGTCATCTGGCCCTGAGCTCTTCTTAGTCGGGAGGTTTTTAATGATGGATTCTATCTCTTTACTTGTGATTGGTTTGTTGAGATCATCAATTTCTTCTTTCGTCAATATGGGCTGCTTATGTGTTTCTAGGAATTTGTCCATTTCCTCTGAATTGTCATTTTTGTTGGAATATAGTTTTTCAAAGTATCCTCTTAGGATAGTCTTTATTTCTGTGGGGTCAGTGGTGATATCTTCTTTCTCATTTCCTATTTTGTGTATTTGCATCTTCTCTCTTTTTTCCTTTGTTAGTGTCGCTAAAGGTTTGTCAATTTTGTTAATCTTCTCAAAAAACCAGCTCTTGGTCTTGTTTATCTGTTCAAGTGCTTTCTTATTTTCTATTTCATTTAGTTCTGCTCTTATCTTTGTTATTTCCTTCCTTCTTCTTCCTGTTGGGTTACTTTGTTGTTGTTTTTCTAATTCCTTCAAATGTGCAGTTAGTTCTTCAATTTTTGCTCTTTCTTCTTTTTTGATATATGAATTTATTCCCTTTCAGTACTGCTTTTGCTGCATCCCATAAATTTTGGTATGTTGTGTTATCATTATCATTTGTTTCAAGGTAGTCGTTGATTTCTTTTGAGATTTCCTCTTTGACCCCCTGTTTTTCTAAGAGTGTGCTGTTTAATTTCCATATCTTGGTGTGAAATCTGGGCCTCTGACCCTTGCAAATTTCCAGCTTCACTCCACTGTGGTCAGAGATATTATTATGTATGATTTTGATCTTTCTCAATTCATTAAGCCTTTCTTTGTGGCCTAGCATATGGTCTATCTTGGAGAATGATCCATGTGCGCTTGAGAAAAATGTATATCCTGCTGTGTTTGGGTTTAATGATCTATATATGTCTATTAGATCCAGCTCCTCTAATATACTGTTCAAATGTTTTGCTTCTTTAGTGATTCTCTTTTGAGATGCTCTGTCCAGAGTTGATAGTGGTGTATTAAAATCCCCCACTATAATTGTAGATGCATCTATTCTTTCACTTAGTTTTTCCAGCGTTTGCCTCATGTATTTAGAGGCACCCTTGTTAGGAGCATAAATATTTATGATTGTTCGATCTTCTTGACAGATTATCCCTTTCACTAAAATGTAGTATCCTTCTTTGTCTCTCACAATTGTTTCGCATTTAAAGTCTATTGTGTCTGATATTAATATAGCTACTCCTGCCTTTTTTTGGTTATTGTTTGCTTGTATGATTGTTTTCCAACCATTCACTTTCAACCTCCATGAGTCTCTGGATCTAAGATGTGTCTCTTGTAGACAGCATATAGATGGTTCATATTTCCTTATCCAATGTCCCAGTCTGAATCTTTTGATAGGTGAGTTTAATCCATTGACATTCAGTGTTATTACTTTCAAGGAATTATTTGTGTTAGCCATATTTTGATTGGACTTGTGTTTGTCATATTCTGTTTGCTTTTTTTTCCCCCCTTTTCTTTTTGTCTTTTTTGTTGCTCTTACACTCTCCTCCAACTCTGCCTGTCCTGTTTTTTCCTTTCTTCCTGCAGAACTCCCTTTAGAATTTCTTGAAGGGGAGGTTTCTTGTTGGCATACTCTTTCAGTTTCTGTTTATCTGTGAATATTTTGAACTCTCCATCATTTTTGAATGCTAGTTTAGCTGGATAGAGTATTCTTGGTTGGAATTTTTTTTCCTTTAGTACATTGACTATATCATACCACTGCCTTTTGCCTCCATGGTTTCAGATGAGAAATCAGCACTTAATCTTATGGAGCTTCCCTTGTATGTGATGGTTTTCTTTTCTCTTGCTGCTTTTAGAATTTTCTCTTTGTCTTGAGCATTGGATAATTTGACAAGTATATGTCTTGGGGTGGGCCTGTTGGGGTTTATGATGATTGGGGTGCACTGTGCTTCTTGGATATGTACTTCTGTCTCTTTCAGTAGATTTGGGAAGTTTTCAGCCATTATTTCCTGCAACACTCCTTCTGACCCCTTTCCCTTCTCTTCTCCTTCTGGAATGCCTATAATACATATGTTTGAGCGTTTTGCATTATCATTCAGGTCCCTAAGTCCTACCTGGACTTTTTGTATCTTTTTATCGACCAATTCTACTATCTGTTTGATTTCCGATGTCCTGTCTTCCATATCACTAATTCTCTGCTCTGCCTCTTCTAGTCTGCTGATATTTGCTGCAAGGGTATTTTTGATTTCTTGAACTGTGGTGTTCATTGCATCATATCTGTTATCTTTTTGCGTATGTCTGCAATTTCCCCTCCAAGTGTTGTCCTCATGTTGTTAACCTCTTCCTTTACTTCATTAAATTTGTCAGTGATAAATGTTCTGAGATCTTTCATTACTTGTGCAAAGTTCTGCTCCCCTTCCTGATTTTTAGTTTGTTCATTGGATTCAGCCATGTTTTCCTGATTACTGGTTTGGTTTGTAGATTTTTGTTGCTGTCTGGTCATCATTTTATCTTGATAGGTTTAATCAGTTCCTTAGTTTCTTTGTCTAGTCTTGGGGATTAATTAGCTGTTGTTTTTGTGTAAGTGTTATATCTTCTCTTTGTCACTTTGTTCTTCTTATTCTAATTTCTTATTGCTGGTTGAGTTCACTTTAAAGGAGAGTATTAGGGCCAGGGAAAGGCAATTGTGTAAGCAAGGAAAAAGTGTAAAGTAGTATTGGTGATAAATGTTAACAGAGCAACAATATGAGATCTGGGAGGATGGATATTAGATTCATGTAAGTTGTGTACAGTTATAGCAGTAGGTAGAGTACCTATAATGAGGTAGTCAACTGAATTTGGGAGGAATATGGTATGAATTAAAAAGCTAGTATTTTCGTGAGAGAAGGAAAGAGAAAAGAAAGGTAATAGTTTCAAGAGTGGATAACAGGCAGAAAACAAAACAAAGGTATTAGAAATTAAGAGTTAGACACTTTGTGGATCAAAGAAAGGGAGGTGGAATATAGGAGAGACAGTAGATGATGGAGGATATCAAGATGTAGGGGAAAGGGGATAGTGTAGGTAGCCAAAATCAATTCACACAGAAATGAGGCAGTGGAGGATGAGGAAACCCAGCAAATGTGAGGTGTTCCCTGCAGCACCTTCCCACCAAATCGATGTCCAGACACTTCCTGCCCTGCAAAAATCCCAAAACAGCCTGGTCCTGGAGAACCTCCAACGCTGCCTAGCTGCTTCTTTGCAGGAGAGACCATCAGGTAAGCTCACTCAGCCCCTTCTCATTCTTCTTGGCCTGTTTTAAAAAAGCAGCATCACACATAAACACACACACCTCACACTTGCATACACTCATGCACACGCATTCTCAATCACACAATTCACATTCACATTCATGCAGCACACTCTCAATTGCACAATTCACACGCACTTTCAGGCCCACACACTCATTCACTCGCATGCATATTCTCCCACTCACAAATGCACATCTGCTCAGCTGACACAGTCATGCACTGCTACAGAGAGAGTTTGTTTTCTTGGTCGTTAAAATTTTTGCCTTAATATTCTGTGCCTGCAGGGGAGACTCAGTGTTTAGAATTAGCGAGGATAACCTGAAATAAATCCGGCTCTTTTCTGCCATGTCTTCTCTTTGAAGCCAAATATAAGAAGGAGGAGTAGCAGCAAGGAGCCTGGCACTTCCTCTTTTAGGCACAGCTCCTGACCTCAAGAGAGGAAAGCCCCAGTTAGGGAGACAAAAGAGGATGGGTTTTGAAGTTCAACCTGCTGTAGGTGATCCACTTAAAGGGAATTAAGGAGTAAACAGTGGAACTGGAGCATCTAGGCTGACAGGGACATTAAATGTCAAATTGAAATTGAGAGAGCGAGCCTTGGTGTCAGAAGAACATGGATTTACATTCTGGAACAGTCTCCTACTAGCCACATGACCTTAGGCAGGGCAGCTAAACTCCTTAAGCCTCAGAGGATAGTTTCTGCTTGTTCACTTCCTTAGACATGCAGCTCACCACCTCATCAAGCCTTTAGGCACATTCTCATTTATTCTTCCTCACAACCTAATGGTGTAGATCTGTTAGAAAGCCCTTGTTTACCTTACACTGAAAACTCTCTCCCAAATGGTTAAGGGTGTGCAACCTGGAGCCAGACAACCTGTGCTTAAGCCCAGTGCCACCACTTCATGTATGTCTAAGCTTGGACAGCCACCCTTCTGGTGGCCTCTGGTTCTCAACTTGCTGCTCCAGTCTGTTCTCCACACAGCTGTGACTGTCGTCTCCCAAACAGGCTGCACCAAAGCACATCACTTCCTTAGCTAACTTTTTATTTTTCCTTTTTAAAAAAATGTATTCAAGTATATCGCTCACTCTTAAACATACATAAACAATAAGTATATAGTAATAGTCGTGATCTCACAAAACAAACACACACAGCATCATACAGGACACTCATAACTCACTCTACCACCAATACCTTGCATTGTTGGTAAACATTTCAAATTAATGATTAAAGATCATTATCAAAATGTTACTATTAACCAAAGTATTTTCCTCCAACCCACCCTATTATTATTATTTTTTTAAGATTTATTTTTATTTATTTCTCTCCACTTTCCCCCCTCCCCATTGTCTGCTTTCTGTGTTCATTTGCTGTGTGTTCTTCTGCATCCGCTTGCATTGTCAGGCAGCACCAGGAAACTGTGTCTCTTTTTGTTGCATCATCTCACTGCGTCAGCTCTCCATGTGTGTGGCACCACTTCTGTGTGGGCTGTGCTTTTTCAACACGGGGCAGCTTTCCTTGCAGGGTGCACTCCTTGTGCATGGGGCTCCCCTACACAGGGGCACCCCTGCATGGCATGGCACACTTTGTGCACGGCAGCACTGAGCATGAGCCAGCTTACCACATGGGTCAAGAGGCCCTGGGTATCGAACCCTGGACCTTTCATATGGCAGGTGGATGCTCTATCAGTTGAGCCACATCTGCTCCCTTATTATTATCTTTATATCATTTATATATGAACATACATAAACAATAAGTGTAAAATAAAAGTTGTGGACTTACAAAGCAAACATGCATAACACAATACAGGGGTCGCATACATCAACCCTCCACTAACACCTTGCATTGTCATGAGACACTTGTTGCAGATTATGAAAGAATATTGTCAAAATCTTACTACTAGTTATAGTCCTTATCTTACATTTGGTGTAGTTTTCCCCCAACCTGTATTATTATTATGTTTTAAATATATTTTTTATGACAGAAGTTGTAAACTTATAAAACAATCATGCATATGTGCAGAATCCCAAAATCCATCTATCAACACAACACACTGTGGTGGGACATTCATTACAGATAAAATAATATCATCTGGTTGTTACCATGTCCATAGTATACATTTGGCATATATACTTCATACTGCCCCATTGTCAACACAGTAAATCTTTGGCATAGATGCAAGCATATTACACTATTATTGCTAACCACAGTCCATAGGTCACTCCAGTTATATTTTTCCCATCCTTCTCCACATTCCCAACATCCTGCCATAGTGATGACCACAGTTGCCCCTGTAGATTATTGATTGTTCAGTCTGCTGGCCAAAAGTACCTGCAGTTACCTGGGCAGGCTGGTGCAGGGCCATCAGCCTCCTTTCTGACAGAGGTGGGGCTGAAGCCTAGGCTAAGGGTGCAGGCTGATCTAGGTGAAAAAAAAAAAACAGTTCCTACCGTCACTGTGATTTTCAGTCAGCCCAGCTTCCCCTCAGGCTGGAGGTGGAGTTAAAATGGCAGCCACCGGACTCTTACTGAGTTGGGCAGATTCACACCCCAGCTGTTCCTAGGGTTATTCCTTAGACAGCAGAGTCTACTCATCAGTAGCTCAAATCAGTGGCCAACCATCTTTTTCTCCCCTGTTTTTGGGAAATGGAGCTTCCAATTACAGCCACAGAACAGCTCCTGGGGTGGCCAGCACTGGTAAAGTAGGATGATCACCAGCCTCCAAGCCTTGGCTGGTAATTTCCTGGAGAGGCTGGTGCATGTCCCCCCAGTTTCCTCCCTGGCAGAGGTGGGGCTGGGACCTAGGCTAGAGCTGCAATCAGATCTGGATGGAAAGAATCCGTTCCCCACCTGCACTGACATCTCAGCCTGCTCCGCTTCCCTTCGTGCCAGGTACAGAGTTAAGATGGCAGCTACCAGCCTCTTTCTGACTTGGACAGACTCAAACTTAAGCTGTTTGCAGGATTATACTTTAGCCCACTGAATTTACTGATCAGTAGCTGAAGTTGGTGCCCAACCATCTCTTCCTCCCCCATTTTAGGGAAGTAGAGCTTTCAATTCCAGCCATGGAACAGCTCCTGAGTTGACTTATGCCTCCAGTGGAGGATGGCACCAGCCTCTGGGGTGTGGAGCACTCTACTTAGGAGTCTTCTCTGTACATGGGCAGTCTCTTCCTTCCATTCCTTCAAGGATGTGGCAGGATGCTCTTCTGGTCTCCTGAAGCCCACAAACATGTGCTTCAGCTAGCTCCAGAGAACTCTGGGTGTTTGCTAACTGCCCTGTAGCAGGAGCCGACTCTAGGAGCTCCTTACTCCACTGCCATCTTGCTGGTTGTCCCTCCTTAGCTAACTTTTTAATTGTCTTCGCAGTAAACTCTGCCCTCAACCTGGCATTCAAGGCCCTCCTCACCTGCCTCTCGCATCCCACATTTTCTCAGACCAGGGTATACTGGTTGCTGGGCAGGAGCGCTTGGGAGTCTCCTGGCGGCAGCCTTGCAAGTTCTTTCCTATTTTCTGGTTTACCTCTCACTCTAGGAGAGCAGGTCAAAAGTCAGCCCTGGGAAATGTCTTCCCATTCTTATCAGGACCCCTCAGCATTTTATCCCTTCCAGCAACACAGCACTGGCTTTATATTGAATTTTTCTGCCCCTTGTGGTCCTGCAGGGGAGTAATAAAGGCTGGAGTGCACTTGGAAACAGAGTCGTTGCTTAAATGTGAATAGCATCTGCCCTTTCAGATCACACAGCCTTTGTGCCAACAATGCCTTCCCTCTCCACTAAGCCCCCTGTTAGCTAATTGCATCTAATGATTTTTCTGCAGCATTCAGGCAATCTTCCCATGGTCCCCCATTATTACTGTACTCTTTGTGTTATTAGAGACATTCTGAGGAATTGGCCTGGCTTCTACACTTACCTTCAAAAGGATTTTCTGAGGTTTTACCTTTTTCTTTAACTCTCACAGACATGCTGTAAGACGTCTAGGGTTGAGGAAACTGGCGAGTCTCCTTGTCATATAATACCAGTGGTTCCCAAAATTTCCCAGGACTGCAGGTTCAGAACCCGCATTAGCAGTGCCCTTGCGTGAATAATTAGGCCCTAGAGAACTGCCTTTCATTGAATAACCTCATCGAGCTGATTGAGAGATTACAATATCCTGTTACTATTTCCCACCAGGAATTTCCAGAGTCAGCATATCTTCATGCTGGGGTTGCTGCAGAAGACAGGACTTTGTCTTTGAATCAGCAGTGACTACTAGTAAAGTGGTTCTTAACCCAGTAGCTCCTCCCGCCTTCCCAGAGGAGGGGAAGGAGCTGGAATAGGGATTTGAGTAATTGACCATATTCCTGTGCTGACTCGGATAGATTTTCCTACAGGCACATTCATCTGTCGTCGGCTAATATAACGAGATCTGCAAGTAGAATAAGAAAATAATTTCTTTAAGCTTTTATTTTAGCAATGACCAAGGTTTATATAACCTATTTCCAAAGCCCTTATACAGATATTATCTCATTTAAGACTCTTCAAGACTCTTGAAGGGGCAGTTTTATTTTTACCTCTTTATTTATAGACGAGAAAGCTGAGAGCTCCAAAGAGTTGTCTAGTCACATCGTAGAGTGCTAATTCATGAATATCAAGTATTTTTTAAAAATTTAATAGCACCTATAAGAAACTGCAATTAATGTTTTCAATTTATCTGATTGCTAATTTAATGTCTATTACCCCTCAAGGGTACAAGACCTGGCTCATTTCATTCATTGAAGTATCTCCAAATCCTGAAATAGGCTGTGGCAGACAGAGGCTTCGTAAATACAGATTACATGAATGTTTGAGTAAATAATGTAGTAAGTGAATGAGTGAGTGTATAAAACCTGAATGATGTGTTCCCCAAGCAATAGAAATACAAAAATTGGTGAGCGCATCTTCAAGACCACAATGCCGAGTGGAAACTGAGGATCTGCCTCTACCTCATTCCCTGGAATGCAGCCCCTTTCAAAGGTAAGTGATGACCATAAAGGACCCAAGCCTGGCCCTCAGCACAAAACTGAAAAAATAAAATATATTAAGTGAAAGTGAGATACATCTTAAGAATTAATTGTCAAAAAATCCTGAATGGTGTTTGCACAATATTCAAATTAACTGTAGATAAAAAGAGTTTCTCACACACATGCACACACACCCACAGTTAATAAAAAGTACAGAGTGATAAAACAGATAATAAAACCAAAAGAATAAAATTAAAATTAAATAAACTAGAAGTGCAAGGATAAAGGTAAGATTAAATTATAAGTATCAGTGTGATTAAAGCCACCTTAAAAACAATACAATCTATGCAGCCTAAACAGTTGGACGGATGTGGGACTGTCTTGAGGAGAGTTCAGAACATCACATAGAGAGGGGCAATGCTAAAAAATAATTAGAGGTAAGAGGATGACTGGGAGATAGGCAAAGGAGTCTCATGAATGTAGTTTAGTATTTCTGAAGAGGATAATAGAACAGAAGAAATTTTTAAAAATGGATAAAAGATCTAATAGATGGAAACTGTCCTGAAATTAAAAAACCTTTCAGGAAGGCTTCATCTATCTCAGTAACAAGAACTACCACAAGCCAATAGAGTAAGGTCTGTGAAGTTCCAAGAGAAAAGTTTATGCATTTTTTACCATGCTGACCTATACCTCAAGTACAAAGTCAACAAATGAGCATCGTCAAATGAACAATCCCCCTGACCACTTTTTAAAAGCACTTCTGGAAAACAAAACCTAATTGGCCAGGATCTCATTCCTAACAATAGCACTAAGGATTGGTAAAAGCAAGAATTAAAGGTTGGAGAAAGAAGCAGTAGGAGAAAACATATGCATAAAGATTTTGTCCTATTTGTGTACTGTTTGATTTTTAAAATAACGAGCGTGTGTCATTTTTATATAGAAACACAGAAAAGTCTTTATTTTTAAAAATAAAAAGTTCAGCCTCCATCATGCGTAACTCCAATAATGCACTTGAGAATCCCAGGGCTTCGTCTATAGGCTGGTAGGGAAAGGGACAAAGCCAGTCTCTATGTCACCACACAATGTATCAAATGATTCTCTTTCTTTCTTTTTTTTTCTTGTCTTTTTTTAAAAAGTCAAATAGATCACACCAAACATTACATTAAAAACATAAGAGGTTCCCATATACCCCACCCACCTCCCACTCCTCCCACATCAACCTCCCCTTTCATCAGTAAGGCACATTCATTGCATCTGGTGGATATACCCTGGAACACAGTCACACCACATGGACCATAGTTTACATTGTAGTTCATACTCTTCCTGAGTCCATCCAGTGGGCTATGGCAGGATATACAATGTCCTGCATCTGTCCCTGCAATATCATTCAGGACAACTCACAGTCCCAAAAATTCCCCATATCACAACTCTTCCTCCCTCTCCCTGCCCTTAGCACCTCCTGTGGCCACCATTTCCACATCAATGATACAATTTCTTCCATTGCTAGAGTCACAACAGTTCTATAGTAGAATAACAGCAAGTCCACTCCAATCCGTATTATATTCCTCCATCCTGTGGACCCTGGGATGGTGATGTCCACTCCACCTCTAAATTGAGAGGGGGTTTAGATCCCATATAGCTGATGAATGTGATTCTCCTGCTTGCAGTTGTAGACACTCAGTTCCCTGGTGTGGTGGTTGACCATCCTCACCATCCTGTTAGCTGACCTGGGTAAGTCTAATGAACAAGAGAATAGGTGTTGCAACTCTGCTGAGGCTCAGGGCCCAGCTGGCACATGGCAAGTCCAGAGATTAAAGTCTCCTGCATATACACCAATGCCAGCACCAAACACAGGTTCAGTAAAAGTGACAGAAGAGGCATGTGTAGAAAGGTCACATCTGAGTCCAACTCCATCACACTCAGGAGCACAAATTCCGAAGTAGGTCACACTCACAAGGCACTGGACTCCAGAGCCATCTCCATGACCATAGAACCTGTGTGTCTCCATAGCCCTCAGGAGCAGCTAGGGTTGTATCTACTTTGGCTGTTTCTGAGATCCTGCTGAGATGTGTGTAAGTGTGACCCCTCTGATGACCACCCTACTCATTTTGAAGTTTCTTAGCCATATAAATGCATTTGTCTTTACCATTTCCCCCTTTTATTCAAGGTCTTTTTCTAGTTGCATCACTAGCTGGTGATAGGTAGTAATCCCTCGGTGCCAAAGAGGCTCATACCTGGGAGTCATCTCCCACACTGGTGGGAAGGTAATGCATTTATATGCTGAGTTTGACTTAGAGAGTGGCCACATTTGAGCAACACGGAGGCTCTCAGGAGGTAACTCTTAGGCAACCTGCAGCTGTAGGCCTGCTTGGAATTTCAAGCACACAGGCTCATAAGCATAGTCATCAGTATCAAGGGCCCATCATTGGACCATCCTTCCTCACTGATCTTTGTCCTTGCACTTGGGAGATTGTTGCTGCTCCATTGGGGAGTGTGACAGAGTTCCCCAGAATGGGAACTTAGCACTCCCTCAGTTGTGTGAAACTCTACCCACTGTGTCAATACTCAGTGAACATTCATACATATCTATGTACCCTATATGCAGTTCCTGGAGAACTCCCTCCCACCCATGCATCCCCCATCAATGACACTGCCACATCAGTGCTCCTCCCCTGCCATAGTTGAACCCATCTGTGATGTAAAACTTCTTCAAAAATGAACCCTAATATAATGCCAAATTCAATTAATGGGAAAATGAAATAGTAATGACAGGTTTAAAGATAAGAAATAGAATACATAATAATTTTAAAAAACTAAAATGAAGTTAAAAATAAATTGGAGTATTAAAAAATGAAAAATATTATAAAAAATTTTTATGATGTTTTACCTTTCATCACTGTAATAGGTGTTGCCCTGTATGTACAACTGACAAGGCAATCTTTTCCATTTCTTCCTCAGTGTCTACATCCTTTTTTTTATTCTTATGTCTTCAAAGAAGTTTTAGGTCACAGTAAAGACACATATACAATATAGGGGACTCCCATATACCCAACATCAAACCCTTTTCCCCTTTCCCCAGCAATGATCTTCTTACATGTGGCTATTACATTTGCTGCAACTGATGGACAGATATTGAAAAATAGCTACTAACCATGGTTCCATTATGGTTTACATTTTAGACTGTACAGTTTTATTAGATTTTTGGTGAAATTTAACATGGCCTGTGTCCATCATTGCACGATCATACAGAACACTTCCATTGCCCCCTCTCTTCCATCTATTCTATTACTCTCTTCCTTTCCCCTCGGGGGCCCACAGTGACAACCAAGCTTCATTTCTTGAAGGACAAGATTCACAGCTACTTGCAACAATGCTGAGGGCTTGACACACTTGTCTGTCCTCTCCCATTGGGAACCACCCATGCTCTCGAGAGACACCTTCCCCTCTATTTGAGAACAGCTGGCCTCCCCAGGATGGGGGTATAACACCTTCCTGCTCATTGTATGGGTCTCAACCCACTGTTATAATACACTGACAAGATGAACTCACACACTCCCTAGAAGCCTACACTCTCTGTACGTGATGTCCCCCATCAAACACCTTAAACCAGTAACCCTTCCTTATTATATTTTCTAAAGAGTTTTCACAACATTGTAGTTTCAACCATATGCCTGACAATCTCCCATGTTCACCTGCTTCCCCCCAACCCTTCCCCCAATTCCTTGGACCATCTGACCCATACTCCAAACCCTAGCCCCCCTAAAGCATGCAAAGCCCAACCCAAAAGTATCCCTATGTCCCGCCTTATCCCTTCATTGCACAACTACTTACTTCCACTTTATCAAAGATTTCGTCTGTGTAGGCATCAGCTCATAACCTTCCTCTCCCCCTCCCCCATTTCCTGTAAGCCTATCTTCCAGTCTCTAACTCTCTGAGGCAGCTTGATTTGCTTATTTCATATCAGAGAGGTCATGTAGTATTTGTCCTTCAATACCTGGCTTGCTTCACTCAACATAAGGTCCTCCAGATTCATCCATGTTATCCCATGTGTTAGAACTGTCTTCCTTCTTACAGCTGAGTAGTATTCCATTGTATGTATATAGCACGTTTTGTTTATCCATTCATCTGTTGATGGGCATTTGGGTTGATTCTAACTTTTGGCAATAACAAATAATGCTGCTATGAACATTGGTGTGCACATTTTTGTTCATGTCCTTGTTTTCATTTCTTCTGGGTATATATCCCAGTGGTGGAATTGTTGGGTCATACGGCAAATCTATAGTTAGTTTTTTGAGGAACCACAGACAGAATGAGTTTTTAATTTTACTTCAAAGACAACAGAACCTGGTTTCTTTAAAAAGAAAACGTACCCTTTCTGTCAATATTATTTATTGGCAACTTCTTGATTAGCCCACATTAACTACAAAGGCCCTTTACCTTAACTGAGGATAGCTTCATGTATACTATCTCCAAATATACTATCCTCAACATTTTTCCTCGTGGGAGTTGCTTGCTTTGGTAGACCATGCTGCAGGAAGTCTCAGTTTAGCTCATCACACGAGAAAGTGAAAGTAAGACATGTATATTAGAGTTCTGGACACCCATGTCCTAGCTTTGTGCTTTGGATCATGCTGTTTTATCTACTTCGAAAACTATTTCCCCAGGCCAATTTTATGCCTAGAAAAAAATTCCTGTTTTCATCAAATTCTTGGAACATTATCTTCTTTACAGTCTTTCATGGTCATCCCTTTAGTATAAGGCTCTTTTTCACCACCAACCCCTATACAGAACCAGATATAATTATTCCCTCCTTTGAGTTCCTTTCCTTTTGCTAGCACCACGATCAGACACTTGTTACAATTTCTTCCTTTAGTGTAATCACATGAGTGCATTTCTCTTTTCTTCTCCTTCTCTGCATGACTAGCAATGAAGGAGTGAGAAAGGAAGAAATAAGGGGAAATAAAGAAATAACAAGAGAAATGAAGTGGATGTAATCCTGTCTTTGAAGTTGTAAGGAGGAAGCTGAAATCAACACACTCATCAACAGGAAAAAAGATAGAGAAAATAGTCTACCTTTCAAATCTTTGTTTCACGGATTGGGAAACTAAGAGGCCTATCGATGACTCTTGAAGGTGATACACTTGTTATTAGTGTATATCTGTAATGTTTGTACTGATAGTGTTTACCACAAATTAGTGTGAACTTAGCTCTCACTCTATCTTTGACAAGAAATCCTGAGAGGCAAATTGGAGAGTTTCTATTTATTTGAATTTTGTAGCTGAAGAAAGTGAATCTCTAGCAGGTGAAATAATATGCTGTATCCACTTGATTAGTAAGTGGCAGAGCTAGACCTATTGATTCCAGTTCTAGTAATGGGTCTGTTGTAGATGGCCTCATTTCAAAAAGTTGAATCAGATAGGGAGTAAACAGAGAAGCTGTGGTTTTTTAAAGGATGATGGAGGGCAGAGAGAATAACTGCACAGTACTAGGAAGCAGCATCAACAGCCACCTTCCACATTTGGAGAATGCCATCATGCTGAACAATGACTATTCTTTACATAGCTTGACCTTGACATCATCATCCATTAAATACTTGGTTGGATGATCCACAGCTGTGACCCAACTGGTAGTGGGAGGCACTGCTAGTGATTAAAGTAAGAAACTAGGAATGAGATGGCCTTGGTTCAACTCCTAGAGACATGGCTATTTGCCAGGTGACTTCAGCAAAGTGGAACTTACCATCCATAGCAGCCAACAGCTCAAGCTGCAAACAGGTACCAATAACACATCCGTCAGCAATATTTCTCCCCATGTGGTCCACTCCTTAAAAAACCTGGGTTCAAATCTCCCTGTCACTTCTAGCTATGTGACGTTAAGCAAATGGGTTTCAAGTCACCATGCTGAATCTCTGTAAATAGGTCTCCTGATGCTATCAGGCAGTGATATAATGAAAAATAAATGGGATGTGCATATGCAGCATATAAAATGGGTTCTATTCTCCTTTAGCTGTTTTAGGAGAGAAAGACCATACTAATCATTTGGCTTGCTGCCCTGCCAATTTTCCCTCTGCTTTTCTATCCCCAATTCCCCACCCACTATCTCCCTGGTTATCTGCACGCTGTGTAAAAGTAATAGGAATTAGAAAATCTTGGCTTTGTCCTACTCTACCATAGCTAGCCATGTGACATTGAGGGTCACTTAAGGTCTCTGAGCCTCAATTTCATCATCTTTAAAATGAGTATGGCAGAATTGCCAACATTTGCTGACAGTTCTGAATACCAAAAGAGATAATGCATATGGAAGAATTTTGTAACTTGTGAGGACAATACACATGTTGGTGGTTAAAACTGCATATAAGAACACAAGGTCTCAGAGGTTTTAAGTGATTTGACCAAGGTCACACATGTGACCAATTATTAATTCATTAAAAATTTGTGACTTTCCATTAGGTATCAAGTACAATGGCAAGTGCTGGGTTAGCAGAAATTTTTTTGTTTTCAATAAGGAATTCATAGCTTGCATACAAGACCATAAAAACACAACTAAAGCCACATAAAATAAACAAATATATAAGGAAACAGGTTGATTATTTGCCGTATGTAGAAAACTATAAGATAAGTACAAAGAGAGTGAGCAAGGATTGAGGTAGAAACCTTGGGTTGAAGAAACCAAGAAAATCATGCGGGCCACACAAGTGGCTATAAAAGATGTGAAAGGACTAAGAATGAGTTGACATGATTCTTAAAACCCATTTACAACCCAAATACCATATTTACATGTATGTGTATGTTATAGATATATATGTGTCTATCATGCATGTATATGTTACCTATATACATATTTATGTGCATAATATCTATCTATACGTAGATATATATGTAAGTGAGAAGGAATGGAGTTCTAAATTTTGGGAAAACAAATTTCTGTTTTAGTAGCCATAGCAGATTCTGCTTCTAGTATGGCAAGTGGTACTTGACTTTGGGGCAGAACTTCCCTTTATTTGGGGGCAGACTGTGAATTCAGTGAAGTTATCCAAAAGCAGATGCTTCAGGCTGAGATTTCTCAACAGTAAAGCAAAATTGGATTAAGAGACCTGGTGTCCCCAGAAGGCATGAGGTTGTTTTCCCCCTAAAATGCCTTCAGACTGCCATATTCCTGACAATAGCTAGAAGACTCTCGTAAAGTAATTGCTCACATTAGATTGAGAAGGGACCCCTGGTTGGGGCAGAAAGAGCATGAAGACATTCAGTCCAGGCTGGAGGGAAGATGGTGAGGAGGTCTGGGCCATTCGTCTCTGTCACTCACAGGGCATCAGTTAGGATCAATGATACAGATGGGAGGGTGTATGCTGCAGCAGTTGTATAGTCTTAGCCCTGGCACTAGACCATGCCCTTGAAGTGGTGTTGGTTTACTCTGAATATTCATAGAGCCCATGCTTTTTGTTGCCTTTGTCACAAATCTGAGCCTTTATAATTGTGAAATAAATGCTATAACACAAGACAAAACTTTCCAAATTCAGTCCCAGAAAAGGTGTGGCTCAATGCGGACAACATGTAGCAAGGTTTGACTCAAAGGATAGGGCATCTGCCTATCACATGGGAGGTCCAAGTTTCAAACCCAGGGCTTCTTTACCAGTGTGGAGCTGGCCCATGTGCAGTGCTGATGAGTGCAAGGAGTGCTGTGCCACGCAGTGGTGTCCCCAGCATAGGGGAGCCCCACATGCAAGGAGTGCACCCCATAAGGAGAGCCACCCAGGGCAAAAAAGTGCAGCTTGCCTAGGAGTGGCACTGCACACACGGAGAGCTGACACAGCAAGATGACGCAACAAAAAGAAACACAGATTCCTGGTGCCGCTGACAAGAATACAAGCGGACACAGAAGAACACACAGCAAATGGACACAGAGAGCAGACAACTGGTGGGGGGGGGGCAGGGTTGGAATGAAGAAAATTAAATAAAAAATAAATCTTAAAAAAAAAGAGAGGGGAAAGTATTGTGAGAAATGTACACTCTGTGGACCTTTTCTTCCCCTCAATAGTTTGCATGCTTATGGGAGGGCCAGTCAAGGCAAGGGAAGAGCAAACACTGAGAGTGCTGGAGGGACGGTGATGAAGCTCAGTGGTGGGGCCCTCCAATGACACTGTGAGAAGTCAAAGTTTTGCTTGTCTGAACTAGAGTAGATTAACTGAATGTCACTAAATAGGGTATAGAGTGAAGTGATAGAAGCTAAATATCTCACTACTGAACACTTGAGAGAGACCTTACAGTTTGGTGCAGGAGATGTGACTATGCAGTATTTATAACAATATTTATCATGTGTCAAATGGACACAGACATTTGACTTCCGAGTCCCCTGTGGTAATAGGGATTCTTGGAATGGGACCAAGAAAATAGTGACATCTCTTCATCGCCAGTAATGAGATTCCATCATTGTCTTCCATCAGCAATCTCTTCTTTTGAGGGTCCCAGAGAGAGTATTTTCTGAGTTCTTTACGCCGGGGGCTACTGCCCTTTTTTATTGAAGAAGGTTCAGTGCAAGAGGGAGGATTTGAACTGGGTAAGGCAGGATATCCAAGAAGTCAGCTCCATGACAGCAGGGACATTGTGATTTGCTCTGCATCCCCAGCACCTAGACAGTGCTTGGCCCGTAAGAAGTGTTCAGTAAATATTTGTTCACTGCATGAGTAAAGTAAGTTCTGAGGTGCAGAGAGACCCAATAGGCTGGGTAAGAGGCCAAAGGTAGCCCTTGGATATTGCTTTTGGGCCACAGGATGACAGCAGGAATAGCCTAGTACTGAGGCCACAAGAAGGAGGGAGGAAAGATTGAAACGATGACCCTGTGAGAGGTTAACAGCATCCTGAAGGTGCCCTAGGGGAAAGGTACTGTCTGATAAAGATGTTCTGGACGTGATGCTAGGCATTGGCAGAAGCGGTCTAGCTGTCTCAGGGCCACTCCGTGATTTCGGACCCTCCAGTTCTGGTGAGCAGGATGATGATCCCCAAAGATGTCCACACCTAATCCTCAGAACCTGGGAAGAGGTTTCCTTACATGGTCCCAGGGACTCCGCAGATGTAGTAAAGGCTCAGAATTAAAATTTTTTTTAAAGATTTATTTTTATTTATTTCTCTCCCCTTCCCCCCTCCCCCAGTTGTCTGTTCTCTGTGTCCATTTGCTGCGTGTTCTTCTTTGTCTGCTTCTGTTGTTGTCAGTGGCACGGAATCTGTGTTTCTTTTTGTTCATCATCTTGCTGTGTCAGCTCTCCGTGTGTGCGGTGCCATTCTTGGGCAGGCTGAACTTTCTTTTGCGCTGCGAGGCTCTCCTTACGGGGTGCACTCCTTGTGCGTGGGGCTCTCCTACACGGGGGACACCCCTGCATGGCATGGCACTCCTTGAGCGCACCAGCACTGCACATGGACCAGCTCCACATGGGTCAGGAAGCCCTGGGTTTGAACCGCAGACCTCCCGTGTGGTAGACAGATGCACTATCCATTGGGCTAAGTGCACTTCCCAAGGCTCAGACTTTAAAGTAGGGGGGTCATCCCGGATTCCCTAGATTATCCCATGGGCCCAATCTAATCAGATGAGCCCTTAAAAGCAAAGAACTTTTTCTGGCTCCAGGCAAGATAGATGCAGCAGAAGGGGCTGCAGAGTAATCTGAAGCAGGAAAGGGATTCTATGTGTTATAGCTGGCTCTGAGACTTAGGGGCTCACATGAAGGACCAGAGAGAACCCCTAGGAGCCCCTGGACAGCATGAGAAAGAGTGTGAGTTAGGGAGTAGAGAACAGACCCTGACTGACAGCCAGCTGATTCAGGATCACCCCTGACCTTGCCTTATTTCTCCATGATGCTATTACCATTGACATTCTGTATTTTTCCTTAGTAGTCAGCACTTACTTTGCTTCCTTCCCTAGCATTTAAGCTTTACAGGAGTAGAGAGTTTGTTTTTTTCCATGACTATCTCTACAGTTCCTAGAACAGTATCTGGCAAATGACCTGTGCTCAGTAAATACTTGTTAGAGGTGAATAAATGGGTTATATCATTCTATCCTCCCAAGAACACCGTCATTATCCCTGCTTTATAGCAGATGTCAAGGAGGTTCTGAATGGTTAAGAGAGTCGACCCAGGCTTCACTCCCAAAGTGCCTCCAGCTCTTCAGCTCAGCACATGCACAAGGTATGAGCCAGATAAACATCCACTGACTGCCTCACTGAGCAGCTGCTTTGGAGCCCACATCTGCCTCGTGGTAGAGGAATGTTCTCCTTACTATATTGCATGGTGTTCCCCTTTCGATGGTGCATAGATGTGGATACAGCTCTGCTAGCCTCCATTCATCTCCCTGAAGTAACTTCCCTCTTCCTTGGGTTTTTCTTTTCCCTTCTTGGTAAAGATTCAGTTTATTTCATGCCAGAGTAAGCTTCCACTTTGAATCACAACAATGAACGTTATCTGACATCAATTGCCACAGCTTAAAGAGGTTTAGGCTTGACAGACTGTAAAGCCGTTTGCAAAAGCCGGAGCTGAGTGACAAAATGCCCATCATGAAGTATAGGCCTGTCAACTGCAATTACCCACAAAGGATTCCAGAGAAGCAGAAGAATTAAACCTTGTAAATCCAAAAGGCCCAATTGGAATGACTTATTTTGGGGGCATCATTTAATGAAGGCTCCCAAATGGACTTTGTTACTCTGCATAAGATTTTGTTTTCTCCCTATTTGCATAGATCTGCCCATGGAATGGGAGCCTCTGGGAAGATGTCCAGGTACTGTGAACCTCATGCTGTAGGGCAAAGGTAACTCTTTGTCATCCAGGTCAAGTAAACCAAAGCCATCCACTGGAACCACCCTCCATAGCCACATCTACCCACCTCTGTCCACAAAGGGCACTAAAACTCTTTGTGTACAACCATGAGGAACCCTACTGCACTGCTTTATAAAATACTGTAGCTGACATATTAGTTTGTGTTCACCAGACCCCATTTTTTCCCTCCTGCCAACACAACCTAAACTTTCCAGTTACACTTGCAATTAAATAGCACCACATGTCCATGTTCTCATAAATAGAATGAAAGTCAAAGGGACAGCTGATATTTATGTCTCTCATGATTTTTCTCCTTCTTCTCACCCCCCACACTGGGCAGATGTACAGTATCCAGCAGAATGCTCCATGGTACCAAGCGATGGTAGAGCCATTAAATGGAAGGAATCTGAGTCTCTGAGAGTACATGGAGCACAACTCCCCTACTGTCCAAGTTCCTGGCAAAGAGTAAAGATTAAATAAATGGTAGCTGTACATAAAGAAGGCTTCACGATATTCCTTGAAGAATGGGTAAAATTCGAGCAGGGAGAAAAATAATGGAAAAGAAATTTGTGTTGGATAAAAAAGGTGTTAGACAATTTGAGTCCCCACTCCCTTTGTGGGTTATATAAATGGATACTCAATCATGGAGATACACAGAAGTAGATACACAGAAGAAGATACATGGCAGAGAAGAGAACTTGATCCTGGAACCCAGAAAGAGATTAGCCATTTGCCTGATAGCTTTCACCTGAAGAGTCCAGAGCCCTGAGGAGCTAAGAAGGCCCAAAAAGAAAGGAGCCCTCCAGCTTTCAGCTGAGATAGGAAGAAGCTGGGTCCACAGAGCCTTGAGAGCAAAGAGGAAGGCTGAACCCTCACAGAGATTGCCCACTATCTTCAATGCATGGCAACAGACTTTGGTGAGAATAGTAACCTTGAGTTGGGCTCTTAAGGGCCATGTAGCTGTAAGCTTTTACCCCAAATATATACCCTTTATAAAATCCAACATATTTCTGATACTTTTTGCATCACATGACTTTTGGCTGACTAATACAGAATTTGGTATCAAGAGAGTGGGGTATAGTCTGATGCAATTACTAAAAAAATGCTGAAATGGTTTTATAAATGGGTAAGGGGTATTTTTTTGCAGGAATTGTGAGAGGCTTGATAGAGAAGGCCTAGATTGCTTTGAAGAAACTGTTGGTAGGAATATAGAGCCTAAAGTTATTTCTGATGAGGCCTTAGAATGAAATGATGAAACTATGATTGGAAACTGGAGGAAAGGTGATCCATGTTTTAAAGTTGCAGAGAACTTAGCAAGATTGACTCCTATTGTTATATGGAAGGCAGAATTTGAAATTATGAACTTGGACATTTAGCTAAGGAGATTTACACATTAAATGTGGAAAATGCAGCCTGGCTTCTCCTTGTAGCTTGTAGCAAAATGTTAGAGGAAAGAGATAAGCTAATAACTGAATTGTTGGGCACAGAGAAACTAGAAACTGATTCCAGAAATTCCCTGCCTCTGGAAATCAAGCCCCTAGATGATAGTGCCCCATTTGAGGAATTAACTAAACTTGGAATTTGTAAGCCAGGATTGAAAATGCAGTTATCCCAGGAAACACTTGTGGAAATTCTTGCTGTCTGAAGGCTTAGACTCCTGCTTCCTTCATGCTAAACTAACAAGCTTTTTGAAAGAGCTGTATGAACCACCGTCAGCCTGGACTAAAAGGGACATGGAGGAGAGAGATGAAAGGGAAAACGGCTTTAAGAGGAAAACCAGGGAAGCTGAGGTCTGGAATTAAGACATCTCCTTGGACCAAGAAAGGAACCCCACCCATGTGTTCAGAGAGGGAGAGTTTGCCCTGGCAAACTCTAGCAGTTGAAGAGGGTGAATGTTCCTGCCCACTGTTCAGGGAGAATTTTGCCACCCCAGGCTACAGAGAGGGTGGAACACATTCCCCAACAGTTGGGGAGATTGAGGTCAACACCTCATCGCTCTGAGAAGGGTGGGATGGTCCCCCACAGATTAGGAAAGGCCAGGTCACCAACTCACTGCTCTGAGCGGGTAGGGCCTGTTTGCCAGAAATTAGGGAGAATGTTGTCTCCACTTCACTGTACTAAGGGAGTTGAGACACTACTCCAGAGATTGGGTAAAGTATAGCCATCATCCCAATGTTCTTGGAAGGTGAGGTCTAGAGCTTAGTTGCCACCCAGATGCTTGATGAGAGTGGAACCGAAAAATGGCCTTTGGGCAAGCCTGTGGAAAGGGTGGGCCCCCATGAGGCCCCAAGGATAAGAAGAAGCCATCATCTTAAGAATGACTCTCAGACTTTGAGATCCAATGAAATATGCCCCTGCAGGTTTTTGGAACTCTCTAAGACCAGTGACTCATGTTTCCCTCCCAAACTCTCCTTATGGTAATGCCAATGTTTATCCTTTGTCTGTGCCTCCATATGTTGGAAGCAGATAAATGGCTTTGTTGGTTTTACAGGTCTACAGTCAGAAGGAACTTTGCCCTAAGACAAACTGTATTTCTTTAAACTGATTGTGATGTGATTTTGTATGTAACTTCGTTACTGATTTAAGGTTCTTTTTTTAAATATTGTAATTTTTTTTTGGAATTCAGAAGGTGGAGTGTGGCAGTTTGATACTATTGATGAATTCTAAAAACAGATATTGATTATGTTTGTAAATTTGTCTGTTCTTCTGGGGTGATACCCTTTGATTGTATTAAGTTCAGCTGAGATGACTTTGATTAAATTATCTTAAGATTAGGACTTTGATTTGACCACATCATTTGGGCAACTCAGTTTGAACCCCAGCCCCCTTTGTGGGCTATATAAATAGACACTCAATCAAGGAGATACACAGAAGTAGATACACAGAAGAAGATACATGGAAATAGAGAGAGCTCCATAGACACTGGCAGAGGAAAGAACCTGATCCTGGAACCCAGAAAGAGATTAGCCATTTACCTGATAGTTTGCAGCTGAAGAGACCAGAGCCCTGAGGAGCTAAGAAGGCCCAGAAAGAAACGAGCCCTCAGCCTACAGCTGAGATAGGAAGAAGCTGGGTCCACAGAGCTTTAAGAGCAAAGAGGAAGGCTGAACGCTTGCAGAGATCGCCTACCATCTAATGTCAACACGTGGCAACAGACTTTGGTGAGAAAAGTAACCTTGAGATGGGCTCTTTAGGGCCTTGTAACTGTAAGCTTTTATCCCAAATATATACCCTTTATAAAACCCAATAGATTTCTGATACTTTTTGGCTGACCACCCCTTTTGGCTGAATAATACAGTAGAAAACTTACATTTCTTAAGAATTGATGAAGTGCCACTTAGCATAGATTATCTGATCTCAACTCATACTTGGGTGTGGAATAGGCATCTCAACAGATCTTATTCCTAGCTAAACTGTTTCCTCCCCTATTCTTTCAACCTAGTAAATGCCACTCCTACTCTTTGGGTTGCCTAGGCCAAAATTCTTAGAGCCAACCTTAACCCCTGTCCTTTGCTCAACCCCACATATAATTTATTAGCAAATTATATTAGCTGTTCTTTCAAATTATATCCAGAGCCATCCACTTCTTATCACTTCCACTGCTAGTAGCTTTCTACCTCAAGCCATCATCTTTCATCTGAGCAACTGTTAAGCCCTCCTAGTTGATTCCCTCATTCCCACTTCTAACCTCCTTGCCCAACCTGCTTACTATCCAGACAGTAAAGTGACCATTTGAAAACACTGTCTACTCATGTCACCTCTCTGCTTTCTGGATAGTTCCCATCTCACTAATAATGAGACCAAAACCCCCAAAGATTACCTTCAAGGCGCTGCATGAACTATCTTCACCCTTACTTCTCTGACTGCGTCTCCTCGCACTTGCCCCTTCACTGCCTCCTTTCCTGCCACACTGGCTTCCTTGGTATTTCTCCAACAATGAAGCACACTGCCACCTCAGGCAGAGGACAGCTCACTATCACATCTCGGTTACCACCTAAACAGGTTGTCTCCTTGCCCCTCTCTGTCTCTGATTGAAGTTTTCTGCATAACCTCATCCCCACCTGATATAGGTCACATGTTTTTATTATCTAGCTCCCTCCACTAGAACATAAGCCCCAACAGAACAGAAACTTAGAGGCTTTGTTTACTACCATAGTATATTTCCTGCTTTATTTGCTTAGCTTTGTATCATTGACATTTTAGCACATTGTAAAAAAATACCTATAAATACAAAGTTATGAGTTCTGATGATCTTAGAAGGTGTCATAATTTTGGTGGTGTTTAATGGAGTCTTGAAGAATGAGAAGGATTTCAGAAAAGTAGGGAAGGCCATCCAAGATCTATGAAAATGTCATCCCCATGCGGGCAGGTCGTTTTGGGTATTTTGTTCACTGCTGCTTGCTCAGCCACTTAAACAGTGCCTGGCAGATGGTGGAAACACCCTGTGGAATGAATGAACTTTCCATGAGCAAAGGTGCAGAGAGGTGAAATTGCTTTACTAACTCTAGGAGGAACACTGATGCTTTGTGGTTTACACACTGAGATTGTGTGTGATCACATTAGTCAGGGCATCTTTGGTTGCAAGTGACAGGAACCCAACTTGAATTAGCTTAGGAAAAAAGGGAAGTTAATTAGATTAATAGAGGGATTATGCCAGGGGGTCAAAGATTGGAGTAACCAATGCATCATGTCCTCTAGACAGAGACCACAAGGAACATATTTGGAGTTAAACAAGCTGGGTTTATCACTCATTGCATCAGGGAAGAATGCTCACCATGGGAACTTCAGGGCATCACAGTAAGAGGGTGCTGAGAAGAAGCCATTATTTGGTTGAATAATGGCTTTGTGAAGATTTTAAAGAAGTGGGACTTTGGTCTAGATTGGGTGCTGTCAGAAAGCAAGGGTAATTCTATGTTTGGGAACCCTAATAAATTTTATCTATAGAGAGGAGGTGTTATGGTCCTGTGGGTGGGAAGCCATTTGTAATGGAAGTAGGATCTGTGAAGAGGTGATTTGTTTTTGTTTTGTTTTGTTTTGTTTTTGATGTTTTGATTTTACTATTTATTTATTTTTTCTTTTTTTTTGTCTTTATTAAATTTTTTAATGTTACACTAAAAAAATATGAGGCTCCCATATACCCCCCATATAGGTGAAGCCAAACTGGATCAGGATGAGCCTTAACCCAGTAAGACTGGAGTCCTTATAAAAGCAAAGGAAATTTGGACACAATCATAAGAGACAGAAGAAGACAGATGGCCGAGTGAGGAGGCAGAGATGGAGTATGGACCACAAGCCAGCCACCGCCAGAACGCCACTGCCTTCAGAGAAGGTGCGACCCGGGTTACTCCTTGACTTTGGACTTCTAGCCTCCCAAACTGTGAGACTATAAAAACTTCTCTTACTTAAGCCAACCACTCTGCGGTACTTCTTACAGCAGTCCTGGCAGACTGAGGCAGGAGGACAGACTAGAGCAAGACTTAAAGCCGTAATTGGGAAAGGAGTGGCAGTCAGTCACATTAGCCAGCAGAGGGGTATGTTTGCTATTTTGTGGCTTGGACAGGGCTCACTGTGTTCAGACTTGCTCACGGAGTAGTCTTGCTTTTGTCTTGGCCATTGTGGTCACACACTGCCCTTGTCTGAAGTTAATGTTCTGTGACATCGTTTACGTTCACCAAGACCTAGCCTGGATGTCCGCAGCTGCTTTTCTCTTTCTCAGCTCCAACGAGGGAACGGTGGGAAAGGAAGACCTAAACATACTCAATGTCTGTCTCTCTGCCCATTTCTTCTTTCTACTTTTCTCCATGGCCCAGCTGCATTCTCACTGCAGTCAAATCTTTGTTGTGGGAAATATGTAACTAGCACTGTACAAATTTTACATTTTAGAACTTTTGTGCATAAAAATCAACATACTGACTTTCTCAGTTGCAGTTCAGTGAAACCCTTATGAAAGGTTAAGGTTGGACAGGGGTGGGTCAGATGTCTTTTGTTAAATAGTCAGCTATTATTGTGTGAGTGCCAGAGGTGAGGTGCCAGCATTAGTAGGAAAACAGTAGTTCTCAATCCTCATTCAAACCAAATGCTAATCAAATGGTGGAGGCAATAGCCAATTTCCCCAAAGCCTTCCCTAAGAGTCTACTACAAGAATGTATCCATTTCCCCAAGATGACATTTTCTCAAAACTTGCCAACCTTAAGGAAACTTTGCCACTTTTACACTTTGCTTCGATTATCACCAAAAGAATTGCTGCTTCATGCCTGGTCCCTACTAATGCACACAGGTCCCAAGGCCTGGCAACACAACTCTTGCTCCTTCTTAGAAGTTCCTGTATTTTATTAGCTAGGCACCATTTGCTGCACTGGACAGTAACCTTCCCCCTGCAGCGATCTCCAGCCCCTCAGTGAGATCACAGGCCATTTCATTTCATCATAGGGTTCATTTAGTATGCCCCCAGGCATGCAAGTCAAAAGGCATTCAGAGCTCAAACCTTTGCTCGGCAAAGGCAGCTAGCAAAAGGTGCCAAGTAGAGAATGACTCTGCTCCTGATGGCTGCATCTGTTAATGGGACCTCTCCCTGCCTTGTCCCTCCATTCTTTTGGGCTCCTTTGCCTTCCTCCCAAAGAAAGTATGTCTCAGTGTCAATTTGCTTTGAGGATAAGAAAAAGGGTATCATAGTAGGAAGGGAAACACTCGAGAGAATTTTTTGAGCACTTACTGTGTAATAAGTACAGTGCATGTGTTATTTCACTTAATCCTCCCAATGGCCTTCTGGGGGTAAATGTTAAGCCCCAATTTGCAGATGTGGAAACCAAGCCTAAGAGAGTTGAAGTTTCTTCCTCAAGGGCACACTGCTAGTAAATGACAGATCAGGGATTTAATCCCACCCTCCATTTTCCAAGAATGTAGATCATCTAGGGGGCAGGGAGGACACAGAGGCTGGGATGGAAAAGAGGCCCATTGGTCAGGCAACTCCAAGAGGACACCATTGGGTAGGAGAAGATCCCTTTCTGCAGTTTAGCAGTTTAAGGAGAAGAAACTAAGTCCAACTTCCAGAGGAAGAAACAGGTAAATATTAGGCTGTAGGAAAAATCTCTTCTTTTTTTCCAGCCAGGTACAATGCTAGAAGGCAGAACACTGAAATGCATTGGCCACAGGCCCTACTTTTAAGGCCTACTGCAGTGCAGAAGTTAGGGTCTGGAATCAGTCTCAGAGTGAACTGATGTGGGATCCAGGAATCCCCCAAAATTCTCTGTTGGACAATCAACACAATACTGGAAGGATCAAGGACAGAGGTTTGCAATGTGGAGTTTTTGCAGCAGTGCCTGGGTGGACCCCAGGACCACCTAACACAAGAAGAGATGGGTGTGCATTCCTGGCCCTCCTGAGAGTGGGCAATAGAGCTTTCCAGCCTAACAAGACAGGCTTCTGGGGCTTTGGGGACTGACCAGGCTGGGGCTGAGTCAGCAGGGACATCCAGCTGGACTGATGAGACAGACTGTCCTTGACAGTAATGGAGTGAAACCTCAGCTGTGGAAATTCACTTCCATTCATTTTTTTCTCAGCACTACAGTCTCATCTTCTCCTATTGCTACCTGAATGTAGGGCATCCATTTATTTAACTAAATGTTTACTAGGCTTCTCCTATCTGCCAGTCACTCTGTTAGCTCTGGTGAAATAATGGTGAGCAAGATAAATTTAACATAATGGAGGAATCAGAAAATTAACAAGTATAGCCATAGATGAACAAGCACTGCTTGTAGGGAGAGCTAGTAGGAAGTACACAGAAGTGGTCAGGGATGACAGAGCATAAACCTCGTTCATCTTCGAGTTTCACCTCACAGGGCCTAGAAAAACTGCTCAGTGAGTCCCACTTTCATTGGTTTTGCTCATTTTAAATTGCCTCAGTGAGTGGAGACTCACTCCCAGAAGAAGGGCTGGAATTCAAAATCCAGAAGTTCTAAATCTCCCATTGAGGAGATGTGCCTTAAGTGGTCGAGCACCCACCTCCTACATGGGAGGTCCTGGATTCGGTTCCTGGTGCCTCCTGAAAAAGACAAAACAAAACAACAAGTAAAACAAACAAAGAAAGACAAACCATGGAAACTGATATGGCTCAGTGGTTGAGTACTGGCTTCCCACATGGGAGGTCCTGGGTTCGGTTCTGATGCCTCCTGAAAAACAAAACCAAGCAAACAAAATAAACAACAAGCAAAACAAACAAAAACACCAACTTAAGGAAGCCAGTGTGGCTCAGTGGTTGAGTGCCAGCTTTCCACACGTAAGTTCCCAGGTTCCTGCCCTCAGTACCTAAAAAAGAATCTCTTATTGAAAGGATCATTCTCTTCCAGTCTTGTGGTGCCTCATTCACCAACAACAATCCTACCAAGCAGACAAGTGCCTTTTGCTTACAACCCTCTAGGCATGAAAACTGCCCCATCTCCAATGACAGCTCATTCTAGAAAGATTTCTGTTGAATCGATCTGAATTAATTTTTCTGCCATTGGTCTTAGTTCAACTTCTTAGTGCCTCAAAAAGTATATCATCTACCAAATACTTTTGAGCATACTATGTGCCAATTCCTCTTACATAAGACCAGCCTTTCACATGTTTGAGGACAATTTTCATAAATTCCCTAGCTGTTTTCTCTAGGCTAAATCAAAAGGGAAAAGTTTAGTTTATTCCAAGAATTGGGGTTTAACACTGGATGACAATATAACCTGAGTAAAAAATCCACCACTATCAGAAGCACTGACGATTAACATGCATAAAATGAGTATACTAAAACCCACCTACAGACAGTTTGCTCTCACCCAGCCAGAGACAGGATGGCTGAATAAAAAAGAGTGCTGGTTTTGGAATCAGAGAGAACTGGATTCCTCTCACTGTTTCCTCACTTACAAGCTAGGTGACCTTTAGCAAGTGCTGGAATATCGCTGAGCCTCGCTTACCTTATCTATAAAATAGAAACAGTAGAATTTAGAAGTTATTGCTGCAAGGAGAATGAGATTCTTTAAAACACATGACCCAGGACCTTGAAAAGCAGCTGTTAATGTTAACTGGAAGCACAGCCTCTGTTTGTAATAAAAAATCTATTTGAATTCATAGGACGGTGAAGCAACAAAGGATGTCAAAGATCATTTAGTCAAGCACTCTTAAGTTAGCAGATGATGAAAATAAGCCTAAAATGATTTCCCTAAGATCACACAGCAAAACCAGAGAAAGAACTCCTGGCATCTTGCTCATTTCACTGCCCCTGAATGCTCCAAAGTGTGTGGATTTGGCGTGGAAACCTGAGAAGAGGATGGATCAAGGAAAGTTCAAGGTGATTTGTCCATTTCTCCTTACCCTAGAGCAGCCCTACATTTATCCTTTCTTTATATTGGTGGGTGTTCTAGAAAAAGATTTTTTAAAAAAAAATTGGTTCTACTCCTTTAAAAAAAATCTGCCTGTCTCTTTAGAACACCTTGTTGCAATGCCTTAGAGAGAAAATATAGACACTTAGCTAATATGCCTCCCCGCGCGGACTTTTATCTCTGGAGAGCTGACTTTTTAAAATGTGCATATTCACATAGGCTGCCAAGCTTTAATAGTCTGCCTTTGAGTGTGAGAAACTTTACTTACCAAGATCAGCTTACTCCTCACTGCCTGGTTCCCCCATTAAAAACCCATTTTAAAGGTTTAGCTCAATTATCTGGGTTGAATGGTTGATAAGAAATTATTTCAAATAATACAGGCAGGCAGATAATTGTAAGCATTTTTCATGGGTGAGATAAGGAGTAGAATATAGAAGCCCTCAAAGAATAGGGTGCAGAGTGTCTCTCTGAATTTTCATTTGAAAGGATCTTCCCACTGAGTACAAAGGACGTACAGCTACTGCCATCCAAAGTCACAGAGCTTGCTCCTTCTGGCCCAAGAAAGCAAAAGTTTAGGTAGAAAAATGGATCTGAATTTAATAGGAAAACACAGTGATGAGAAAGAAATTTCATTTAAATGCATATGCTCCCCCACCCCCACCCCCATCCTTACTTGCCTGAAGGAGCATCCACTGCAGAGAAAAGAAAAAGTGCTTTCTAAAATAGTGGGTGAGTCTACCGCCATACCACCCTGAACGTGCCCGATCTCGTCTAAAATGGTGGGTGGGATGTGTTCAGTTACTTCTTCCTTCTCCAACCTCCATTACTACCCTGTCAACTGACTCCCTTTGTCCAGCAAAGGAACTCCTTGCAATCCCAAGAATAATCCATGCTGTCCCAAGGTGCCATGCTGCGCCCTTTAACTAGAATGCTTTGGCTCCTCCTATATATAACACTTACCAGTCCTATTGTCAAAAGTCAAATAGAATTATACCAGTAATGACAACTACTCAATGTCTCTTAACTCTCACATCAATCCACTTTGATCAATACTGTCATCTCCATTTTATGGTGGAGGAAACTGAGTCAGAGGGGAAAAGGAAACTGTTTAGGATCGCACCATTAGGAAGCAGTGAGCTTCTGGTGAGGACCCAGTTCTGATGATGAGTCATGACCTTCCATATTTTTCTTTCTCCCTCCTGATAACATGAGTTCCCAGAGGGCAGCCGTCTCTGTCTTCATCTTTATATTCCTTAAACCAAGCAAATTGTTAGTCCTCAATGAATATTTGCTGAAAGCCTATTAAAGGCACACATCTGCCTTGCCCACTCGGGCTATGTACATCCACACTACTGATTAGTTAATGTGCAACATGGTCACCTCTCCCCAAGGAAAAACGTTTTTGAGATTCTTTGCCCTTACAAATAATTTAGGAATGAAGTGAAAAGAGTTTCCCAGAGTCACCCTTATTCCTTCCCATTCCCTGTGGTTTACTAAGAAAATAAGAATATTATGTTTTCTGACTGCTTTCTCTAGGACTCAATGTTATATAATCTGCATCCCAAGTTTCCACAGGATACAATTTTGCCAAATACTTGCTTTTGCATAATATAAATCCTCATTCCCTACTCTCCAATAATAACTTCCTTTTGCCCACCCACCAAACTTAAGCCAGTGGCACTTGTTTTAGGTAATGTTTTTATGTGCCCATTATTTCTGTTTATCTGTAAAAGTCTGCTTGCTATGTTATAAAAATAGCCTGGAAATCTCCATCATTAAAACTAAGAAATTTATTTCTCATTCATCCTACCTGTGCAAAGCAGACTGGCAGGAAGGCTCTGGTTACTGGTAGTCCACATCGATTTGAATGTGTACAACTCTGATCAACCAAGATGGGGGCATAAGAATCCACGGTGCCACTCCCCCCAGAAAAATCTTTGAACAAGTAGCAAAAACTGGCAGAAACATCTTCCTTAAAACTCCAGAAAACAGCTAAAGGGTTGGAGTAACAAGGTGAGTGCTGAATCAAGAATACACAGCTTTAAAAATGGTAGGAGAGCTCTTGGTGGGCTTGCCACCCCTTTCCTACCTCCTCCCAGCACGATGTGGAGCCTTCATTCCCATTGGGATCCCTAGGACTGTTCTGGAGGGTACAGGATAATCCTTCTGTACATACTGGGTAACTGTCTGTCAGGGCCACTCTATCTAGTGACAGCCTGCAAGACAGCAGGACAATTGTTTCTAGCTCATTCTCCGAGAATTTGTTCTGAAAGTAGAAGCAGCTTGCACGTAACTAAAGCACTATAAGAAACAACTATAAAACTATTGTGATCTAGCAATGGAAGAAATTGTAGCATTGATCCAGAGAAAGGGGCCACAGTAGTTGCAGAGAGTAGGGTGAGGGAAGAAGAGATGTGATGTGGGGCATTTTCTGGACTTGGAGTTGTCCTAATGATATTGCAGAGTCAGATGCTGGACATTATATATCCTGCCATAACCCACTGATTGGACTGGGAAAGAGTGTAAACTATAATGTGAACTATAATCCATGCGGTGCAGCAGTGCTCCAAAATGTATTCACCAAATGCACTGAATGTGCCACAATGATGAAAGAGGTTGTTGATGTAGGAGGAGAGGGGGTGGAGTGAGGTGTGGGGTATATGGGGACTTCATATTTTTTTATGTAATTTTTTTGGTAATCTACATATCTTTAAAAAAAGACAATTAAAAAATAAATAAAAATAAAAAAAGAAACAACTAAGTCAAAGGAACTTAGGACAGAAGATTCCTGGTGTTAAGACATACATGCAATAAAGCATCCCTGAGAGGAGTAGGGAGTCTATTTTATTAAGATTCTGTAAACAGAGAAATTCGTAAGATTATGAGAGAGTACAAGCCAAAGACAAGATGCAGGCTCAGAACGGAAACCACAGAGAAAACCCTACACTTTTGCTACAGGCTGCTTTTCTTGATAGGAAGGCTAAAATCTGAAGGAGAGAACCAGCCAACTCAGAGCTAATTTGCAAAGACTGTGAAAGGTTATTTTTGCATTGGTTTGTTTTTTGTTACCTCCTGAAACTCAAAGAAACCTCTCATTTCACTATCTAGATACAAACTTATAGAATAGACAGCTCAAGGACTAAGTACCAGAGCTAACACATAAAATATTAAAATTTACAGTGTGCAGAAAAAGATTACAAGACAAACAAACAGGAAATGATGCCCCATCCAAAGGAACAAGATGAAAATTCAAAAACCATCAATGAGAAAAACCAGATTTTGGATATACTAGACAAGGCTTTAAAAAATGATCCTAATATGCTCAATGAGATAAAAGAAAACAAGGAGAAAGAACTAAAGAATATTAGGAAAATGATCAATGAACAATATGAGACTCTCAATAAAGAGAAGAACATTTTAAAAGGAACAAAACCAGAAATACTGGAGTCGAACACTACAATAACTGAAGTGAAAAATTTCCACAGGGGTATCAATGCAGATTTGAGCTGAGAGATGAAAGAATTTAAAAAAAACTTGAAGACAAGAGACTCAAGATTATTTGGCCTGGGGAAGAGAAAGTAAAAGAATGAAAAAAGTGGACAGAGCCTGAGAGACCTGTAGGATACTGTGGCAGGTTAAGATTATTTTATGCATCCAAAAAAGAGGAAAATTATGTTTGTAAACTAATCTAGTCCTCTGAATGTGACACTCTTGGATTGCATTAAATTTGGCTGAGGTGTCTTTGATTAGATCACCTGTTAAGATTAAGGCTTTGATTTGACTAAGTCAGGAAGGCAGGACTCAGGTTGACTCCCTGCCTCCTTGCTGGGTCCGATATAAAGGGACTCACATGGATAGACAAACACATGGGAAGAGGGTACTCTGTCATTTTTTTCTGGCCATGTGACAGAAAGAAGGAGGCTCAAACAGCTAAAGCTCCGGGGAGAGATGAACCATTTTGCCTGATAGCTTATAGTTGACTTTGGGAAGACTGCTGAGACTGTTACGGGGAGCCCTGAGAGACAAGCCCTGTGCCAGGAGAAAGGACTTCACTTAAGAACAAATGAATGCTTAATGAATTTAAGCATTAAGTTATGCTTAAGCGTTTCTTTTGGGGATGGTGGAAGAGTTTTGGAAATGGATGGTGGTAATGATAGCACAAGATTGTGAATGTAATTATCATCACTGAATTATATGTTTAAACATGGTTAAAAGGGGAAATTTTAGGTGCAAGATTTCATAATGATTATCACATTGGCATACTTGTAATAGCATGTTTCCTATGAGAGCTCCCACAAAAATATTCATGTCTTCAACAATAAACTTTATGCTCATGAATGCAGAAGTAGTGTCTATCTCATTCATGGGAATATCCTTAGTGCATAGCTCAGTGATTGCAAGAGAGGAAATGCTTAATAGGTTTTTGCTAAATGAATATTTGCAGCTTTGGTATTATTGTTCACATCTCAAAGGTGTGAATAATCAAAGCTCAAGGAAGGTCATGTGATCCATATTAAAATAGGAAGTGGTGGAATGTTATTCAATTCCAGTTCATTGTACCTATAATCCAGATGTTTTCTACTTTCTAACCAAATTTTTTCTCAGGAATACAAGCCAATGTTATTAGAACCATCTATAGCACATTTATTCACTGAGCACCTACAATGTTTTCCTGGGCTATGGGAAAAGTATGGTGAGAATCAACAGAGATTAAATATGTTTAAATATCATTGCACTCTTACATCTGTTCTACCCTCATTGAGTTACAATAGAGTGGGAGGCACGAGGTTTAATGGAACAATCATGCGAGCAGATGTAAGAGTGCAATGATCGTAAATGCTGTGATAGAAAGACTGAACATCAGGAAAGCATGAAAGCAGGGGTTGGATTTAGAAGGCTAGGTCACTGAAGGCTTTCCTGAGGACAAAATGCATAGACAAGGATCTGGATGATGAGTAGGAGATAAATGAATAAACAAAACAAAGAAGAGCAATTGCCCTGAAAGAGGACACCAAATATTTATTGAGGATATCCTAAGTGTCTAATATTTAGGTAAGCAGTAAGTGTATGTAGGTAGCCATATCAGAAAAACTTCCTATAAGAAGTGAAAACGTTTAAGCCAAGACCTAAAATATGAATAGTCTTTGGACATGTTTTGCCAATTTTCTTTTTATGGAAGTCCTATGTGCAAGGTTCTACAGAATTGAGACTATGGGAATTGGAATCTCTTTTAATATTCTTGGGCATTCTTTTAATACTACTTTTGGTGTTGCATCTAGATTCTCGCTGGAACAAATCTTACACAGGGATTAGACAGAGTACTCCAATTTGATACACCCATCAATTCCAATAATTTTACATGCCATTTAGATTCTTGGGCTATACTTTCAAACAGCCTTCTTGGGGAATAATGACTTTTTGGTACTCTAAAAATTCAGGTACCCTTTTTACCTTCGATGAGTGTCTACTGAGCACACAGAGTAGCCCAGTCCTCAGTTTGACATAGCTGAACAGAAAAAGACATAAAAAAATGCTAAAGTGGAAAGGACTCTGAACTTGAAATTCGCAGTGGATTTAGAACTTGGTCCTGTTATCTAACACTAGTAAATTAGGAGAACTGAAGAGGGGAAAGGGGTGTAGTAGATAAGGTGGGAAGTGGATGACACATAGAGCATGCAGAGTTTTATCTGTCTGGCTAAAATGGGGCTCAATATCAGGGGCCGCAGGCCAGAAGTATCTGTTTAGGTTGATCTAGTTATTTATTTTTTAATTTGTGATAACATTTTTTTAAAAGATTTATTTAATTTACTTCTCTCCCCTTCCCCACCATTGTCTGCTCTCTTGTGTACATTCACTGTGTATTCTTCTGTGTCCGCTTGCATTATCAGGCGGCACCGGAAAACTGCATCTCTTTTTGTTGCATCATCTTGCTGCATCACCTCTCTGCATGTGCAGTGCCCTTCCTGGGCAGGCTGCGCTTTTTTCACATGGGGCAGCTCTCCTTGCAGGGTGCACTCCTTGTGCATGGGGCACCACTACACAGGGGCGCCCCAGAGTGGCACAGCACTCCTTGCACACGGCAGCACTACGCATGGGCCAGCTCACCACACGGGCCAGGAGACCCTGGGTATCGAACCCTGGACCCTCCATATGGTAAGTGGATGCTCTATCAGTTGAGCCACATCCACTTCCCTGCGATAACATTTAAATATCCAAAGATCCCACATAAAAATAAAGATTAATTTATTACTTTGAAAAATCAGAAGGCAAGTATACCTACACAAATCTCAAGTTTTCACATGCAACAAAAGGCTTTGCCAAAATCTTCTGTTTGCTATTGTCTCCACCACTGCCTTTTATATCCCCACTACTGATACTTAGCCCACTATGTATATTTTATTTATTGATTTTGCCCCTGTTGGCATTTGCTCCAATTGTCTGCTGCCATGTAACAAATTATCACAAATTTAGTGGCTCAAAACAACATCCATTTTAGTATATCTCATGATTTTGTGAATCAGAAATCCAGGTATAACTCAGGCATAGCTTCTGCTCTGTATGGCATTAAATGGGATTCCTTGGTGGAATTCATATGGAATCTAGGCTAATCTGGAAGGTCCAAGCTAGCTTCACTTCCATGCCTAGTACCTTGGCTGGAAGTCTAGGTTCAGCCAGGACCTTCACCTTCTTCAAATAGTGGGACTTTTCATAGGAGAGCTTAGGTTCCAAGAAACTAAGGTGGAAGTTGTCAATCTTCATAAGGCTAAGACTATAACTGAAATAGTGTCACTTCTGCTGCACTCAATAGGTCAAAGTTATAACGGACTTAAGGAAGAGGAAATAGACCCCAACTCTTCATGGTTAAAGAATTTGCAGCCATATTAATCTACCAGAGTCCAACTTCTAGCCATTCTAGCCTATATGTATTTTCCCTACATGGAAAATGCCTTTATCTCCTCCAAAGATCTTCAAGTCTCATCACAGGACAGCATCAGCTTTAAGTTTGGGATCTTGTCATCTAAAACAGGACCAAGTATGCATGAGGTTTCTTGAGTATGGTTCCTCAATTACAGCTTCCTCATTCTAAAGACCTGTGAAATAAAGAAACAGGTGGCCTTCCTCCTCTTCACATACCATGCAGAGGTAGGACAGATAACTGCAATAGACACTCCAATTCAAGCAGGAAAAAAATAGCAAGTGTATAACAATCACTAGTTCATTCAATTTTGAAACCCAGCTGTGATTAAAGTGGCACTAGTTTCTCACTTAGGGCTCAATTCTGCACCTGGGAATCATTCTCTGCAGATAATGATTCTGGTTCTAGATTCTGCCTTCTGTGCTATCTTTTCTTTTCTTTATGAAATTGCCTTCCTCTTCATCTGAGTAGGCTTCTCAGTTTTCTTCTTTTATCTAGAAGGATAAGGACTCAAAGGTCTATTTCTACTTTGTACAGTCTCTGTCTCTTTCAGTAAAAACGAATATAATCTCTTTGAAAACTTTATGGATTTCTTATGTATCACATCATAATCTTCTCTAATAGAAAAAAGCCAGACTCTTATCTTATTTTGAGGCAGGTAAGTCTCTACTTTGAGCAAGCAACCTATGAAATTACTATGGGACAATACCCTTAAGATTCTTGAATTTCGGTTGTCTAAAAAATGAGTCTGTCAGACATGTCCCTAAATATTTCTGAGGTCTTAGTTAAGGATATTTAATCCTTGATATATCTTTACCCTCAGACTTACTTCTGTGGATGTGATCTTTACCCTGAGCCATTTCTTACTTCAAAAATATTTTGCTGCCTGGAAAGTTGCTGACCCCTCAAAATTTTACTTGAAAACTGAACAGTTCCTTATTTAGTTTATAAGAGGCAATCGAAAGAAGTCAGACAACACTTTCAACATCATGCCTGGAAATCTCCTTAGCTAAATCTTCCTGCTCATTACATATGTTTTATATTTTCCAGTCTTCTTTAGATTTATCTATCTTCACTAGAACAGCATTCTCACAATCAGTGCCATAATTTTAAGTTTCTGTACAACAGCACCCAACTCCCAGTACCATATTTGTTCCAGTCATCTATTCCTGCACAACAAATTACCTCAAACTAACTGGTCTGAAACAACTATCATTTTATTATACCTCATGGTTTTGTGGCTCACGAATTTGTGCATGAATTTGATCTGGGTGGTACTGTAGCTCCTTGTGGTGTTGACTGGGGCCACTCAGTAGTATTCTGTTGGCACCTGGGCCATCTGGAGGGCTCAGGACAGCTTCACTCCTGCCATGCACCTCAGTGGGGATGGCTGAGAGTCTGGGTTCAGCTGGGTCCTTCCTGTCCTTAATGTAGTCTCGGGATTTCCACAGGTGGTTCCTCCAGCAAGGTGTTTGCACATTGTACATGCTGGATCACAGCTCCAAGAGAACAAGGCTGAAGGCAATAGCCTTCTCAACATTTAGCCCAGAATTTGGGAAGAATCACCTCGGATATATGCTATTAATCAAAGCAGTCAAAGACCAGAAGGGAGGGAAATAGATCCCTCATCTCAATGAAAGGTGTGTCAGCAAATGTTCAGACATATTTAATCTTCTGTGGCATATGAATTTGCACCCCCTGCATTGCCCTATAGATAACTGGAAGCCATTGACGAGTTATAAGCAGGGGAGTGAGGGTATCAGATCACTCTCTCGGGAATGTGTGTCACAGAAAGGAGGGACATAGGACTGGAATCCAGGAGTCCAATTAGGAAACACTTTCAGTCCTAGAATAAAAGATGGTGGCAGCTCTACTTAAGAGTATGTACCAAAGGGCTTTGTTTTGTTTTGTCTTGCTTTAGGAGGTGCTGAGGATTGAACCTGTACATGGGAAATAGGCATTCAACCACTTGAGCTACCCACCAGTGGGTTTTGACAGAGTGATTTACTCAATTAGTATTTAGGAGACAGAATCAGCAGAGTATAGGAAATTAGTGATCAAGGAGATTAAAGGCCACCTACAAGGTTAGTGAATGTTGGGGCTACCAGCTGAGAAGAAACTTAGGGCAAAGATGAAGTCTCTTATGGACAACAAGCAATGAATGTGGCTCAGATTTCCTGGCAAAGTCTGAGGTTTTGAATTTAGTTTGAAGCTTTCTCCTGGAACACAGCCAGAAGCAGTGGCTTCTAGTCCAGTGGCAGTTGGGGAGCAGATGATTTGGTGAGCATTAATGCAATGGAGCTGAAATGTCAGCTCTTGGGAGCCATTTCAGTTCTACTTGAAATGTAATTTCTTTTTCTTTTCATTTATATTTGTTTAGTAAAGAAAATGAGAGAGAGAGAAGAAGGATGTTTTCTAATTCCACCTTACAGCTCCCATTCACAATGGAGGAGGGCATGTGCTTCTCAACCTCACAGACGGGTATTTAGAACTCATTAGTTAATGCTCATAAAGCTGTTGAGGTTGAAAAATCAGTCTGTTATGTGGTGATTATTATTCTAATATTACAGTAACTTCATTTTTCAGTGCTGAACTCTAAGTGAATTATCTGAGGCATTTTCATTAACTTAATGAGCAGAGCATGGTCAGTTCCACTCACTAACATTCTTTTGACAAATCCTCTTAAAGATGGAAACTTATACTATAATGTGACATTAGGAAAATGGTTGAAAGTGTGATTACAGTCTACTGCCTTTTCTGTTGCCCATTTAACCCCTACTCAGAAGAAGTTTGAGAACTAAAGCAGAAGATGCAAAGCTGTCTGGATAAAGTTTGAGATGAAAGGTGGTATTGGGGGGGTGGTGTTTTAGATTTAGGATGTTCAGTTTAAAACCAAGTGGTCATATTTTTGATGGAAATGTATCATTTTTGCAGCGTTTCTGCTTAAAAAAAAAAGTGTGCCTTGGCCCCACCTTTCATGGACTATGAATCCCTAATGCCTGGTTTCCTATGTTGGGCAACTTTGAGCAGGTTGCTTAAACTCTATGTACCTCTAGTCTGTAAAGTAAGGGCATGATTTAAAAATAAAAAGTTGCTATGGGAATTAAATGAGTTATTAATAGCAGAGGTAGTAACAGCAGTGGAACAGGGGTGGTGGTGGTAACTTAATCCACTCATCAAAATTTCCACGAACTTTTACTCCTACTGTGTGGCTACTGTGAATCAGGCACAGTGCTAAGCACTGGTAATAGAAAGAGAAAAAAAGAAAAAACATATTCCCACCTTCAAGAAACTCCTATCAATATGCACATTCATTCACTCTTTTGTGCATTCACTCAACTGATTGACATGCTGCCAGCAAGGAGCTCACAATTAGTTCACTGATCCCTCCACTGACTTGACCTGCACATACTGAGTGCTTTCTCTGTCCCTGTACTAGGCAATATGATGTTGTAGAAAATGTCTGGAATTAGTTTCAGAAAACTTAATTTCATATCAGAGAACAGCCACTGACTAACTTGCATCAAGTCATATCCCTTCTTTCAGCCTCACTTTCCTCCTCTGTGAATTGGTACCTGTTTCTCTACTGTAGGTACCGTGTGAACAGCAAATGAGTTGATAGGGGACACTGTAACCCAGAGTTAAGAATTAGCAAATGATTACAATTACTGAATCATTACGTAGATGCCTTTTTACTTTCCAGTGTATTGTAGACTAGCCAACAGCAATACCTGACATTATTGCAACTTGCTGAGCTAGAATCCAGATGCCTTGATCTCTGAAAATGATTATAGAACCACACATCCTTATTGTAAAAATCTTGACCGACCTTGCCTGTAAACCCCCTATCCTGTTTGACAACTTTAAAGTCTTATGATCACTAGACAGCCGCTTAATGTTTATTAATTAAGGAATCTGAGCCCACCCTATCTCAATTACTAATTAGAATAAACTGCTAAACCTGGACCCTATAAAACTATCAGGATTACTCTAGTTTAGGGAGGCGGATTTTGGGCTCTAAGACCACTGACCACCTTTATCTCAGGAATTGGTTAATAAAGTGCATCAGGCCGAAGAACCCATATTTTGCTCTGTATCAATATGTCTGTTACACAAATACCCATGAGATTTTAGGGTCTATCAACCCAGATATGATTACACAAGTGTAAATATCTAATGGAATAAATACACTGAGGATTCAAGATGGAGACAATATGCTCAGACTGCCTCAGAATAGCAAGGTATCACTTCTCAAACATGGGATAATAATGATAATGTGTATCTTATATTTATTGTATATCTATATGTTTACGAGTGCATTATGTATTCATAATAATTATCATTTTCATCATCATTATACAGTACAAAACGTAATATTTAAAGTGGAGGTTTTAAAATAAGAAGGACCTAAATCCAAACTTTTCTGCTCCACTTTCCAGCTATGCTCTTGGATAAGTTAATTTCACTGAACCCCAGTTTCCTTATAAATAAAATGGAGATAATAATCAGAACTACTTCACAAGGTTGTTTGTAAAGATTAAATTGTATAAATGTTGCTTATCATTCTTCCTAGCACATATAACTTTGTATTATTATTACTATTACTATTATTATTATTACTATAGGAATCTACTGGTGTAGAAATAATATAGAAATGATTATGTTGTTCACAAATTAGAAAAAGTACTTTTTCAAAACTGAGACTAAAAAGAGCATATAAATGAGTATACTTTATCCAATGGAAAAAAATGCACTAGATATAAATGTATCACAGAAATGAAATTAAAATGGTTCAACTATAGTGAGCATAGAAATGTACCGTTTGGAAATAGAATGTAAAAGTGGAGCAGAAATCTTAACTCCTTGCAGTGCAGAACTGTTGCTCCAAAATGGAGGAGAGATACAGTGTCAAAATGACTGAATTTTGCTTTCGATAGCAGGCAGTTCTGACTCTATTCTACTGATCCTAAAAGAGCTTCCTTGATTCTGCATGAAATATTAAAAATATTCTCAAGTTGCTTTTGAAGACATTGCTGATTAGGAAGAAGCATAGAGAAATTCAATATTTTTCTTCCTGTAAAAAATATAAAGTGGATTCCTTTTCAATACTCAAATTCTGATTCATGTTACAGTAACGGTAAAGAAAATGCTAGTGTCTGAAGGAAAGTCTCAATATTTCAAATGAAGCACATGCCTGTGGAGTTCGAATGTGAGAAGCTGTCCTTTCTAGCCTTCTCTACTGTTGTGAGGGTCATGAGTTTATCAGAAATTTACTTACCCTGTAATATCTGTGGCTTTCTTGAAACCATCCCAATCTGGAATGCATGACTCTTCGTTCTTGTTTTTGTTATCAGAGCATGTCCTTTATATCCTCAATATGGTATTTAATATATATGGCATTTTGAGATATTAATCCATGTGGATTTTTTCTGTTTTTCTTGTAGCCATTAACTCCTTTTCTGCCATTCAGGCAGAAGTAGCACTTCCTATCCTAACTGCAGTCAAGGGGTAGAATCATTTAGCTGCAGACAAAATATTTATATTCTTGGCTTTCAATTGCAAATAAAGGTTCTTGAAATACAGAACCAGGAAAATAGGCTTGAAAACCAAGTCCACAAGATCAACACGGGAGTCTCGAAGAGAGAGAGTGGCTCGGAAAGGCCATGGGCTTCTATGTCCAAGGATATCCTTATTTTGTCTGCACACTTAAGCTGGACATAAAACTCTATATTTACTTTAATATTTAAAACTGTTACCCTTTTGCCTTCTTGCATCCAGTATCGCTATTGAGAAGTATGCTGCTGATTTATTTCTCATTCTTTTGCATGTGATCTGCTTTTTCGCTTTGGAAGCTTTTGGGATTTTCTTTATTATCTTTTAAGATTTCAACATTTTGTGAAGCTTTAAAAAATGTTTTAACCTCATATCACATCCCATTTGAAGTTGAGGTCCTTTATTCCTTAAACTTGAGATACTCTTAGCCAATATTTCTACAAATATTATGTCTCTTCTTAGTTTTTCTCTTGTGAAATTCCTCCTTTAAAGCTGTTGACATTCCACTTCTACACTTTATATCTACTGGTTAGGTTGATATGTTTTCTATTTCCTTATTCCTTTGGATGCTTTCCAGGAGAAGTCTTTGGCCTAAACTTTCAGATCAATAATTTGTTCTTTGACTTTATATGTTCTATTTTCAACCCATATATTGATTGATTGATTTCAACCATTTCAACAATACTCTTACTGGCCAGCATGTCCAAATTTTTCTTCTTTATATCTGTTTGTCTCTGCTTTATATTACAAATATCTTCCTTTTTTCTTTGAAGATATTTTAAATGCCTATTACAATAATATGACTTTTGTTTCACTTGTTCTAGATGTTCAACTACATTGCCTTTCCTTTGTGAAGTTTTACTCCTCATTTGTCTCATGATGTTACCCTGTGAACTAATCATCCTTGACGGTGATTTGCAGGGGATGAAGACAAGCAACTCACTGCTTGCTACCCTATCCCCAGGTAACTGTGCCTCTTAGGGATGCACCATATATCCACGAACAGGGCTATGCTTTTTCCCAGTAATATACTACATGTAGAGGGCAATGAGGTAAGAAAGTCAACTGGTTTACCTGCTCAGACTTTTAGGTTCTGCTCTCCTAAACAGGTCTTAATGCTCTCTGTTACTTCCCTACCATTCTTGGTTAGATTCTGTTTGGTTTTGCTCTTTTGCAACTTTCAGTTGAGACAGAATGAGAACCATGATCAACCTGGGGAAAAAAGGGAGCATCTAAAAAGAAACCCATGCTCTGATCCATCTGAATCATCTCACCCTGTTCTCTCTATTACTACCTCCTCTCCTTCGACACAAGACCCAACTGTATCTTGTCCTTCCTGGGGCTTCTCCAGAGTTTTATGCTCATTTCCAAATCTACCATCCTCTTGTGGCCTCTTAAATTTGGGTGTCATAGAAATAGCCAGAAAACCATGACTCCCACTACAAATTCTGTTATCAGTTTACTCAGAGGGATTTTTCTAGAGAAAATTTGTCACCTTATACTTCTACTTATAATGTCAGTGGCTCCCCATTGCTTTAAGAATAAAAACCAAGCTCCTTCTCTAGGTTTCCCAGGCCCTCCTCATCCCTCCTACTTTATCAAAGGTGTGCTGCCCACAGCCTGTACGAGTTTTCTAGTGAATTTCCCACACTTGCAATGCCCTTTTCATCTCTTCCTTCTGTTCATGCCTGTCTTTTCCTTCTCTTCTACCAAGTCAGGAAATCTTACTTATCTGTCTAAAATTCAGGACAAATCTTTACTTTTCCTGACAATCCCTCATTCCAAAATGGCTTTGGTCCCCTCTTCTATGCTCTCAGAGTACCATGAGTGTCTCTTTCATGGTATTTGTCAACACAAATAACAGTTTGTTCACTGGCCAAATATATTCCACAAATATCCTCACTGTTTATATTATTGTTGTTATTTTTAACAAATAAGTTAGATATCCTGCTTGGTCAGTCAAATACTTGTTCATTTAAAAGAAATTTTAAATATTTCTAGTAATATTTTGTCATTATGTATTTCCTTAATAGCTGTATAGAACTTGCTAAATATAAATGCTATTTGGTGTTCATTTTAAGAGACTATTGCTAATATTTGTGATGTTAATTAATAAAAAATTAATTAGTTAATACTAAAACTAATTCTGATACCAAATATTCCAATGACTTTGGTGAAATACAATAAATTACTTATAAATAAAAACTATATGTTATTGGATTATTTTGTGCTGAACTTAGGCTTGACGCTTAGAAACTATTGATGGCTATATTTTGTTCTTCCTGCTCCCTAATGTATCCACTGAATTTTGGGTAATGGAAATTAGTTGTTTTTCTTCCCTGGATATCTATTGACCTTTATGAATAGGCTTAGAAGAGCATTCTGGGACAAAATATGGTGGACAACCTTTGTCTTTGAAGTCTAAAGTTAAAATGCATCTGTTGGATGGGGATGGCTCACATTGAGGCTAAATTTCAAGAAAAGATGCTGTAAATCTGGGAATGAAAACTTCTCACAATGGAAAGTGTAGTCTGAGCTGACAATCCAGTATCAATATTTGGGATTGGGGTGGTAGAAGGGAGTTTACACCCTGCAACATGCTGATTAAAGGAGGCAGCGTTTTGGAGACATCTCAGATATATTTGAGGGGTACTTTAAGGAAGGGATAACTCTCCTAATACATTCATTTGGAGGCCATGCCTCTGTCATTTTTTAATGTCCTCCTGTTTCATAATTCCTGGTAGGTGAAGTCCTAGACACATGGGTTGCACTGAGTAATATGTAAAAGTAAAAAGGAAACATAGCCATGGAAAAGGGTCGCACTCCTGTTTCAATTATTCCCATGTGGCTTCAGAATCTTCTCCTTAAAGCTATAGGGGTTCAGCAAAGGACCCAGGGGGAGCAGATGGTTGTTTAGTATTCCAAACTCCCTTCCCCTTTCAGTTTCATCTGTTTTACATATGGGAGTTTCAAGTAAGATTTAGGTGAATAAAAGGTTTTGAGGATAAAAGCAAGATTTGAAAACCACAACTGTATGATTTCTAGAGTTTACAAAGAGGTTTCAGAGACAATATGTCATTTGTTTGTCTTTAGATACTGTAGAATGCCTATAATTTTACTATAATTGTAGGGGTAACTATGACATTGGTTCAGAAAGAGAAGGTGACGCTTAGAAGGTGACACGGTTAGCAAGCGACAGAGTTTAGACTGGCAGCCAGGTTTATCCAAGGGTATTCTTTTTTCTAAATATGAGGCTGGAAAACTTTTTCTGTAAAGAGCCTGAAAATAAGTATCGTAGGCTTTTCAGGCCATAAGGTCTCTGTTAGAACTATCCTCCCTTAAAACTCAAAAGAAGCCATAGACAATACATAAATGAATGGACCTGGCTATGTTCCAACAAAACTTTATTTATGGATGCTGAAATTTGAATATCATTTAATTTCCTTGTGTCACAAAATATTCTTCTTTTGATCTTTTTCAATCATTTAAAAATGTAGAAGCTACTCTTAGCTTGAAGATCATACAAAAACAGTTGACAGACTGGATTTGGCCTACAGGCCATGGTTCACAGACCCCAGATCCACGTGATCAGAGCAGGATTAGAAGTAAAAGTAATTAATGAATAATAAACACAGGGCTGCCCTCTACAGTCCAGGTTCTGGAGGAAAGTCCACACTGTGGTTTAAATTGTACTGGTGGTAAAGGTCAAGGTCGAGAAACCAAGCACAAAACTCAGATACACCAAAGCAAATGTGGGTTGTAGAGGTGACTATGACTTTATATTTTGTTCAAACTATTTCTGTATACTTTAAATTTTTTGATCTTTTCATTTTCTCATATCTTCTTCATACAAATCAAGAAGCAGAGTGTTGGAGAAGTCCTATGAATGTATATGGCAAATTTAGGATTCAAATCTAGAACTGGAAACCAAATCTCACTTTCTTGTCCAGAGGATCACATTGCCTCATATGAGATGCCAAAAGAGAGGAAAGAAAGAAAGTAAGGGTCATTGTGAGAACATGGCAGGTTTACAGGGAAGATACCCACCAAAATCTATGTAAGATTCAGAACTTAGTGTGAAAATAGTAGTTGAATTCTGGCATAAGGCCTGAAATCATTGTAAAAAAAAAAAAAAGCTTCTAGGTTATTTTTAAGAAAACCAAATTTCCTGTATTGAATGCTTGAATAGCCACCCAAAATTGTTAGTATTTTACCTCTGAGGACCCAGGATTGATCATACCATCTTTACAGAAGTTATGGGGAAAGGAAAAACACATTTTCAAATAAAAAGAGCATTAGCTTTCCAACAAAAGGAAACAAAATGCAATTGGAAGTGGTGGGCCTTCATTTTTTCAACTTTTTTCTCTGTAACAGGAGGGGATACTTACCTCCCTGGTCCCCTGGGCTGTTGATGATGCTATGCTCAAGATAAGGGTGTCATTCTCCAAATAGACAATTCACTACCCCCTCTAAAATAAGCTTTCCCACTCACATTTTTTTCTTTTTATTTATTTTTTTAATGTTACATTACAAAAATATGAAGTCCCCATATACCCTCCACTCCCCTCACCCCACTCCTCCGCCCATAACAACATCCTCCTTCATCATCATGAGACATTCATTGCACTTGGTGAATACATCTCTGAGCACCACTGCATCTCATGGTCAGTGATCCACACCATAGGCCACACTCTTCCACAGTCCACCCAGTGGGCCATGGGAGGACATACAATGTCCGGTAACTATCCCTGCAGCACCACCCAGGACAACTCCAATCCCTGAAAATGCCCCCACATCACATCTCTTCCTCCCACTCCCTATCCCCAGCAGCCACCGTCGCCACTTTTTCCACACCAATGCCACATTTTCCTTGATTACTAATCACAATAGTTAATAGATAGAATATCAGTAAGTCCACTCTAAATCCGTACTCTATTCCTCCATCCTGTGGACCCTAGAATGGCTATGTCCACTCCACATCTATATCAAGAAGGGACTTAGATTCCACATGGATGCTGGATGCAATTCTCCTGCTTTCAGTTGTAGGCACTCTTAGCTCCCTGGTGTGGTGGTTGACCTTCTTCACCTCCATGTTACCTGAGTGGGGTAAGTCCAATAAACCAGAGTGTAGGAGCTGAAGTCTGTTGAGGCCCAGGGCCTGGCTATCACATGGTCAGTCCAGAGATTCAGGTCCCCTGATTATACATTAAACCCCAGCACCAACTACAGTTCTGGTAAAAGTAACAGGAGAGGCTTGTGGAATCCAGCTCCATCACACAGAAACACAAACTCCAAAGTAGAGCCAACTGACATGACATTGAACTCCATCTGCCATGACCATAGAACCTGTGGGTCTCTGTCGCCCTCAGAAGAACCAATACCTGGGGTTGCATCTACTTTTATCTGTCTCTGGGACTCTGCTCAGGTGTGCATAAGGGCAACCCCTCTGATAACCTCCCAGCTCTTTTTGGAGACTCATAGCCATATAAACTCATTTGTCCTTTCCATTTCCCCCTTTTAATCAGGTCAAAAAGCATTTTTAACTCCTGATATTATATGTAGACTGCCCACTCACATTTTGAAAGGCCATTTTTGCATCCTAACATATCAGTTGTCTGAAAGATACAATGCAAACATTGTTATGCCATATAAGAATGGAGACTTGCTGAAGCCTGCAGAAGTTAAATGCTTGCCCAAGAGCCCACTGCTAGCAAGTGGATCTGAACCAGACCTATGACTCCATGCCCACATCAAGAAAGAATACGATTAAATACTAACTCCAGCTCACCTGATGACCAAGAGGCAGCCAAATAAATATTTATCTTCAGTTGCTACTAGTTTCCAGAGATTGGGGTATGACTGTGTTTGGAATAGACTTGCTGTTATTATTAACTGACATTTTGGTGCCAAGCATGTGAAGCAGGAAAAAGAGTACAGCTTCATTCTTTTCTAACCAACACCCTTCACTTCATCAGAAGTGTAGGAGTCTAGTTCAGTGAGGAGGGTGGGCTCACCCTTCCTGGACTCTCCCTCTAAGGAGGATGGTATGAATTTAGTCAGATTCCAGGATGCCGGTTGGGCAAGTTTAGAAGTGGGCAGGGTCACTCTGCATTTGAAGGTCTCCTACCTGGGTATGGCTTTCTTACCTTCTGCTATCAATGAGAAGGGAATAGTTAAGTTCACATGGCTTCCTTCCTGTTGGCTGAAGGCCCGCCATCTTCCTTTCCCTTTTCTTTCTCTTATGTCTGAAGTGCAGTGGGGAGCAGAACAGAAGATCTCACCTCTTCACCTCTGGCCAAGCTCTCTTTCTTCTGCTTCTTCCTTCTCTGCATCTGGAGTGGGAGAAAAGACCTGTGCCATGGGCTCTACCTTTCCTACACACCTGTGCTGCTGTTCTTCAATGTTCTCTCCTTTTATGGTATTGGCTGGGCCATGACAAAATCATGAGCCTCAGGTTTGGACTCAAAAAGGGAAATGAAGGCTTGATTAGGCCTTAAATTCAGGCCTAGGGTCCAGAACGTCCTAGAATTCCAGTAAGTCTTATCCTTATTTCCCTCATTCATTTCTGTCCCCTATACATATCTCCCATAGGGATTTCATCTGGAGAATAAACAAAATGGGGGTGGATGCCAGGATTCTGAGTTGCCAGACAACAATGCATACTTAATATTATCACAAACTATCTGAAGACATTGCTTAATTGAGAAAGGAATTCAATTAAACTAAAAGGAGAGAAATTTCATGAACAAGAAAGGTGTGACATTTTTTATGTTTGCATTTTCTCAAGCATCGTTCTTGAGTTTAACCTTACTCAAAATCTATTCCCCACTGGCCTACCATAGAAAAACTTATAAATATTTTAAAACTGTACTTGATTTTTTTTTATTTGTTAAATCAAATTTTTAAAAGCTGCCCAACCAAATTCACATAATTATTATGAAGATGAAATGCAATGAAAGGTTGGAAAATGCTTTGAAAACTAATAAATGTTATGAATAAGAGACTTTTTAAAAAAAGAAGACATTTTATTATATAACCCAAGTTTCTATAAGTCTAATAAATACAATTACAGTATAAAAGAAAATATAGAGAATTTATTCTATTTACACAAATAGGAGAATTTTTTGGCTTGTTATTACTCTTTCTTTCTAGTCCCATTATTGGGCTTTTGAAACCTAATTTAAATTCCAACTGAAGAAGTTGTTAAATTATTTGGAACAGGGTTATTTAAACATATACCAAGCATCAATGACTCAAAATTATCCCATTCTTGTCTTGATGTATCTTGCTTTCTTGTAAGTGGAGGATATTGAGGTGTGATCAAATGTTTAAAAAAAAGAAAAAGAAATTACATACCCTGAAAGGCTTCTAATGTGTAGAGGGTACAAGCTGTTTTCTTGGAAACACCTGTCTCTAAAGGTGGGGGAAGAGAATCAGATTTTACTCTTCACTATTAAATTCTAAGTCCAAATAATATACTAGTTGGATACCAGCTGGATAAGAAGCAGACTTCCCTTATAGCTAATTTCTTACTCTAGTTAAAATAAATATTCTTTGAATGTATATAATATAATTTCTTGCTTTGGGTTCACTGAGACAATCAGATATTCAAGAATGCAGTTTAAGAATCTAGTTCTGCCCTAAAAGAATATAAAATACTCTTGAGAAGAAAACAATGTCATCCACTGTAATTCAAGGTAGGTTGCTCCCCAGTTCACTTGACTGCTGCATTGGACTCACCATTTCTTGCTTAGGCTACTGCACTGACCTCCTTACTGTTTGCAAGGACCAATGGGGATTGTTAAGCAGAAATCTAGAAAAAGACTTGGGAACCTCACATCGCAGATTGCTGTGAATAGCTTTAGGAGCACAATGAAATTTTCTTGGTTCTGTAATTATCAAATCACAAAGGGTAAGAAGAGTTTGCTAGTACTTTTATTGCACTTTATCAAATTTCAGAAAAGTACTTTTTCCTGTAGAACACCTAGAACACATTACACTTTTTCTCACTTCATGCCATTCCGAGTGCTTGGAATTTGCCCAACTCACCAACCACTCCATTCCGATTTTACCTTGCTACCTTCTACTTACTTCTACTTCAGGTTTTTCCTTATATATCACTTCTTCCAGAGGCCTCCCTATCATTGAAACTTACCATTTAAGGCTAATTTTAAAGCTGCAATTCAAGATCATGAGTTCTTAAAGGGGTCTGACTGCCTTCTTCTATGCAACAATTAAATCATTTTATCTATAATAATGTGTCTTAGATCTGACCATTCTCCTGCATTCATCCACCCCTCATTCTGTTATGCAACAAGACTGGTTTTTATCACATGCAAATAAACCATGACAACAGAATTCTTAAAATCCTACAAAGCTCTCATAGATCAGAAGATCCTTCAGAGTGGTCATTATTTTCCTCTCCAGCCTCACTCTCACCCATCAACACCTACAGTCCAGATTTATCATCCCTCGTCCTGAAGAACAAATGGTTCAGGCCCTCTTTCCTTCCAGACCATAGCTGGTGAGGACCTCTTGGCATGCCCACATTCTTCCCATCCCTAGTGGTCAAGATAGTCTTCAGGTCTCAGGCTAGACCCAACTCCTCAGGATTTCTTCTCTGACTCCTTCAGGGGCTTTTCTAATTAATTAGGTCCGAAAAATCTTTTACACACCTTACTCCTTTCACAAAATACTGATTTAAATGTTCAACTGCACAATAATAATAATAACCAGAACTGGGCTGAAGAAAGTCTTCTCACAACCAATTTCAGCAGGTGTATGTTTTTTCCTTAAAGTCTGGATGAATTTTGGCTAATAGAGAGCCCCTGAGGCTTATCGAGGTCATTATTGAATCTGTGAAGGCAAGAGATCGCTGAGAAAGGGCCATCCATTTCTCCCATTCTTTCTGGTCAAGTGAATAGAGGGTGAAGGAGACAGACATCTGCCTCACATATGGGGAAACCACAACAATATCTGACATTAATATTGCCATATATTTCACTCGAGTCAATTCAGGACTATTTACTGCCCACCCACTGCAAACCAGTAATGCTAGGGGATACACACCAACAATTATTGAATCTGATTCTCACAATACTCCTATGAGTTGGATATGTACCTATTTTGCAAACAGGTAAAGTGGGACACACAGAGATTGGCAGTAGTGCCACTAGCTCTTAGACCCAGACTCGAGACTTTCATTATCTGTGATCATTGCCTAGGCCACCTCTCTTCCCTGTGAGCTGTGAAAAATGGAGAGACAAGGAGAAGCCAATTACTGCCCTGAAGAATTCCGCACCCTGAAAGCTGGCTCCAAGGGAGCTTTGTTGGCTCTGGAGGGCTGTCCAGTTGCTGCCCACTCACACACGCACTTGTAGCCTGAGCCCTGCTTCTCAGCGCTGGGCATCAGACTTGGTGTGCCCTCTTCTACTGTCTCCTGAGAGCAAGGACAGTGGCTTCCATACCAACAACCTACAGACAAAAGAGGGTGTCCAAAGTACTGCCTCCCAGTCATTCTCTGCCACATCTCCCTCTATTTCCTTTAGAGTACTTTTCACAATATGAAATATTCATATTTATTTGTTTACTTGCTTATTTACTGTCGTCCCATAAAAATGGAAGCCCCATGAGAGAAGAGACCCTCTTAGTTTGTTCAAGTGCATGGAGAGGGCCTAGGATAAAATAGTCCATGCTATAGTTGAGTGAATGAATGAATAGCACAGAAGTGACATTGGGTAAGGATGTAAGTCAGTGCTTGTTGGCTTCCTCACCAGAGGTAACTGCTTTGTTCTCACAAAAGACATCTCATCCCCAACTATATGGGCCCTAAATGCTGTCCTATTTGGTCTTATCATAACGGTTAGAGCAACAGGCATGTTAGAATTGACCTATTCTTAGAAGCTAGTCTGACCTTGAGCTTTCCTATAATTAATTGCTTATGAAACCACCATCCATGATAGCAGTAGTTATGCTTTATTCAACTCTGCATTCTCAGAATTTATCACAGTGACTAGTACAGAATACGTTCTCAGGATATATTTGTTGAATGAATAAAAGAATGAGTGAACAGCAAAAAGACATCTCATTTGCTCTTTATAAATGTTGGAGATTGAATCATGCCCCCCACAAAAGGCGTGCTTGGATCCCAACCCTTGCTCCTGTGGGTATGAACCCATTATAAGCAGGTCCTTTAAAGATGTTGTTAGTTAAGGTGAGCCTAAACTGGAGGAGGGTGGGCCTTAACCCAGTATGGCTGAAGTCCTCATAAGCAAAGGAAATTGGACGCAGAAAGGGGAACTCAACTTACAGCAACCAGAAGCTGGAGCTCAACAGAACCCATAAGAGAAAGGAGAGGATGCTGCCATGTGCATAGCTGTGTGATGGAAAAGCCAAGCAACCCCAAAAATCACGGGCCTGCCAGGAACAACTCAACTAGAACCTGATGTTAAGCCAACCCAGTGTATGGTATTGGTTAGCAGTTGGGAAACTGTGACAAGTTAGTACTACACTGAACAGTGTTTTTGACAAAAGGGATATTGGTTAAGAACACAGGTTTTGAGGTCACAGATACTGGGGATGAATCAACATCTTGCTCCTTTGGCAAAATGCATTATCATGAAAGTTAATATCTAGTCAGGGAAAGAGACTTGCTCTAGTTATTTCAGTCAGAGAGGAGCTTCATGCAAGGAATTGTTTGCAAAGATTCTTGAAGGAATCTGGGAGAAGAAAAAGAGAAAGGAGAATTGTTGCCACAAACTTGGGACACTTCTCCCACCCCTGGGCTAGAGCCCAGGACCCCTGACCTGTGCCATAGCCAGTGGTGCTGCTGTTACTGACTTGCAGGAACACAGAAGCCCCAACTCATCCTGGTGCCCCCAAACCATCATCCACATGGCTGGAGCTGACAGCAGCATGCAGTAGCCTTGAGACATCTCTGTAAGAGATTATACCAAAGAGGACAAAATGCTTTCTCCCTTCCTTACACTTTCCTATCTCCTTCCAGGTCTCTGGTTAGTAAAACCTCAAGTAAGCGCTCTGGCAGTGGGGTCTGGGAAATGCTCTTTTCAGTTTCCAGCCCCAGTGGTATAAAGCGTGCTTCTCACACTAATCCTCTGAGGGGCATCTAATTAAAAGGCAGAGAGTGGGTAGAAGGCCTGGGAGTCTGTATTTCTAGGAATCCCCCAGGTGGTTCCAGAGCTGCTGCTCTCCAACCCACACTCTGGGTTGTACAGGTGCCCTCTGGGAGACTGGAGGACACTGTGATGGAGCACTAATGACATTGTTGCACAGTCATTTTGGAGACCCACATTTCCTCAGAGTGTTTCAACTACCTAATGAGTAAAATTGAGATAATAATATGTCTTTTCTTGCCAAGATGCTAATTAACATCAGACTGCCTCATAATTCCCTGGGAAGCTTTTGAAAAATGGAGACTCCATGTTTCTACCCCAACAATTCTGAATCAATAGGTCTTGATTTAGGATTCCGTTTCATAAAGCATCTCAGTTGCTTCTCATGGCCAACTAGGTTGGCTGTCTGTCTCATAATACTATTGGGGGCATTACACCAGGCATCTTGCAAACATCCTAGCACAGGGTCTGGTGCACACTAAGATAAACAATTCATGGTTATTGTTATTATTGTTGTCATTACTAACTTTCAATGAGATGATGCATGTGAAAATACCTAGCCCAGTGCCTGGCCCCTGTTTCCTCATACCGTTTAGTCTAATGTGGCATCCAGCAGGTGCTTAAGAGTGACTTTGTGATTGATAGGTGTACAGCACATGGATTTTCACTTTGGCTCAGTACAAAAATGAAGTAACATTTTAAATAATCAATAAGACACATTCCACACGTAAAGCCTGAAATTCTTTGAAAAAGACCAATATCACATAATGGGGATGTGATGCAAATGGCCTCCTAGGCAAAAGGCTGACAATCTCCTGTCCTAGAAGGATATTATGAGCTGAGAATCAGAATATCTGCTCTGAGCCTTGTTGCATTGTGATGGCAGGCGAGGGACTTTCTGGCCAGTTTGGGCTGTGCATGCTCTCAATCTAATCTGCTCATTTTCCTCTGAATTTATCCAAAGTCTGATTTGTCCAAGGGGTCAGTCTGCCTGGGTATCTTTATAGGACATTATAATGTTTTCGGTGCTTTTTGTTGTTGCTGTTTTCTTTATCTGATGGCTAGTGGTTTTCGTTGTTGTTGTTTTGTTTTGCTTAGGACAAAAGTTTTTAAAGACTCCAAATAATTAAAGTTTGGGTGAGGGTGTGGGGTGGAGGCGGTGCATTCAGGATAGAGCTTTTATGTCACTTGCTTCTTAAAAAAAATCTTCAGAGATGAATGATGTAAAACTGTACCCTGTGAAAAAAGTGCTTTTTAAAAGACATTATGGAAAACTGAGATGGCAATAATACCACCCTTTTCTTTTTCAACTTAAAAAAATAAAAGAACACAAAAGGTAGCTTTCCAAATTATGGAAGTATTACTTTAAAAAATCCTGTCCAGGCATGTCTATCTTATTCAACCCTAAAAACAAACTCGACTGTTTTCCCAGTGTTCCAAAAGATGAATAAAATGAGCACAGATTAGTTAAATGACTTGACCAAGGTTTCCTTGTTAAGGAAGAAAATGAAAAAAAAAAAAAAAAAAAAAAGCTTGATCATATTCTCATCTCATGTATCTAAACCCCATATTCTTTATTTTTTTTTAACTTTAGCATTGATATAATACTTTCTTTGCCTTCGCTACAAAAATATTACCATTAACTACAGTCTATAAGCTGCATTAGCTGTAATTGTCCCAGCTGAGAAAGCACCTCTTGGCCAGCCTGTCATATCTGGGATATCCACCACTTTATCCTTGTGGAGCCTCCCTGACTCCCATCATCAAGGCCTGGTAGTGACGAATATCTCAAACAGAAGAAGAAATATTGACGGCAGCCACGCTGGAAGTTGGAGTCAAACAGACGGTCAGGAATCCCAGTAAACGGTGGTATTTATTAACTTAGAGCCTGGGACAAGTGATTGTCTCCATCCATCTCAGTTTTCCAATCTGTAAAATGGTGTTAAACAATCAAATAGTTAAAGTGCCTGGTGAATGAGAGGAGTTTAGTAAACCTTAGACCTCTTTACCCCTTATCTTGGAGAGGGCAGTAATGAGCTCACTGGCACTTCTGGTAGACAAACAATATCAAGCAGAGGACTTCTCTTGGCTTCAGTTGTCTCTTGTATTTAACAGGAGCGATCATCCATGTTCTAGCTTCATACACCAGTTGTTAGGGAAGGTCAAGGGATGTGTGCGTACAATCAGAAAAGACATGATTTAATGGCATCATCAGTTCTGTTAACTTTTTTCACTTTATTGTTGGGCTGCCCTTGTGGGAAGTAAGAGAACCATGGCGACTTCTCCCCAGTAACACAGTCACTACCCAGTGTTCAGCCTCCTCGGAGCTTGCTCATTCTAGAGCAGGAGACAAGGGAAAGGCTAACCTGCAGGAAGAATTCACCGCAGTGGAATGCTTAGGGCATCAGTTGAACAAATATTTCTAAACTGATGCATTCCCCAGCATCTCAAGTTAGATGTCAACGTTGTTAACTGTGTCTAGGTGAGACAACTTCTGGTACAGGTACTTTTGGGAAACAGCGTTAAATGCAGACAGATTTCTGAAGAGCTTCTCAGAGACATTGATATTCTAACAGGCTTTGTAAGTCTATAATGGTGGTTAGAGCATGCGGCACTTCCCACTCTTACTTGGTCATAGAACCCTTTCCCTGCAGTTTCACTAGGATACAGTGTCCCTTAGGACACTGCCACTCAAAGTGTGATTTATGAACCAACAGCATCAGCTTTACCTGGCCCTTGTTAGAAATGCAGAGTTCCAGGCCCCATCCGACATCCTGAAATAGATTTGAACAAGAAGTCTGGGTGATTTGAGTACATATTAAACTTTGGGAAACACTGCCTCACTTTAATTACAAACTACAGAGCAATGACAACTACAGGGATTTCTGAGGATCCCTACCCAGTATGCAGATTAAATAATAATCTCTCTAGATGCTAGAGATGGAAACTACCTTGGAAATCACCTCCTTCAAAGGTTTGCAAACCATCTTACGTAGCATTAATGGACTCTTACATAGAAACCCAATAAAGAGGGAGGAAATGAGCAGATCTTCTCTGGTTGAAGCCAGGGATGGCTCATTCTTTCCTTACTCCATTACCTCTCTCCCCTCACTCAATGGCCCTCACCTGCCTTCTTGGAATCCCTTTCATTCAGGTATGTGATGCTTAGAGAAAGGAAATGACTTGCCATCTTCTCCACAGATTTTTGGGGCAAAACTGGGACCACCACCCAAGACTCTTAAATCTATCTTCCTTCCTCAAAAATTTTATAGTAATAACCTCAGTGTGTATTGCATCTGTTGACTGCCTGCCAACCTGTGCCACTAGCTACATGCTCTCTTGCCATTCAGTATGGACAGCTGGGGTAGGTCAAAACCCTGCTGGGTGGACCCTTAGTAGTCAATGTCCATTGTTGGCTTAGAACTCAAGGAAGAATTTTTCTACTCATCAATGTGTTAATCACTCTGAGAATCCCTGAATCCTTACATAGCCCAGCAAGGACTGCCCCAAATCATCCCACAATCAGGCATCCCACAATTAGGCCTGTTGATATTTCAAAGAAAGAGGCACTGAACGCCTTAAACATCCCTAAGCATTTATATGGAGAACTTACCTACAGAGAGCTGAACCTATGATGCAGTGGACAGCAAGATTGGCAAGAAGTCACCTGAGCATGTCTGTACCTATGGCAACCACTTTTTAGAGTATATGGGGCTGGGGGACAAAGGTGGTTGAATATTAGAGGTTTGCATTCAAGTTTTAGGCAAACATCTGGGTTTCTGCTCTTTTTTGAAATAAGATAAACTCAAAGCAGGCAGTGTTCAAGTTACAACAGTCAAACCTCCTGTATTACAGGGAAGGATGCCTGAGGGGAGTGGGGGAAAGGGTGAGGTCAATCTTTGGTCAAGTAGGAGATGCTATATATTTCATGTATACTCCAACACACAATGAAGAAGGACAGCTTTTGTTATACCTATACCTCTTAGGGGAATATAATAATTGAGATGGGATTTGAACAATTTGTATAGAAGTATATTCTAGTGTCTCAAGAGATTTCATAAGTTATAGGATAGAAGTGCATGAGTATATGGAGGCAGAGAATACATACATTACAATTGCTGGAACATAAAGTCTTGACTAATTATGGAAGGTGATAACATTGAACTTCGGGGACTCGATGGTGAAGGGTTTTGAATGCTATGAAAAGACTGGATTCTACCCTATTGTTTGCCAAAGTGTGTTCTGCAGAATATAGTTCTTTTTCATGTCCTTGAATAGAAAGTGTTCTGTCGTTGAATATGTTTGGAACTAGCTTCATATCCTTCCTCTCAGAGACTGAAATTCTACATTTGCAGGTTTAGAAGTCTCCAAGAAGTGCTGCAGTTTTTTTAAAAAAGTGCAACTTTTAAAAACCTTTCTTTTATTAATTTCAGACATCCTCTTCTTTTTTTTTGGTAACACCTCTTCACGTCTCAGGGAACATGATTTGGGAAAGCATGCACTAGGCAAAGGGGAAATCCTTGAATATTTTTTGAAGACAGAATTAAAGGACCTAGACCAACTTCCCACCTCTCAGCACCCTTCTCAAAGCCTTGCCGTCCCTCCCCCACCCTGCTGCACCTTCCTTCTAACTTCCAATGAATCTCATCCAGGTCTGTTCTCTTCTTTCTTACCCATTAGTAAGAAATATATGAAAACCTTAGAATTGAGTTACAGATTTATTTATTTATTTCAAGTGGACTGTTTCATTTCTAAAAGCTCCATTTGGTTCTTTTTAAAGTCATTTCAAGATTGGATGACGCTGATTGCCTTTCTCTTGAGAATGAGTAATATTCCTCGTTCTTCATATGCTGAGTAATTTTTTATTGTGTCCTAGACTTGTCAATGTTATATTTGGAGACTCCAGATTCGGTTACATTCTTTTGAAATTCAGTGGTTTATAAATTGTTGTTTGTTTGATTTGGTTTAGCAGGTACTTAATTTGGTGAGACAATCTGCTAATTCTTGCTCTTGGATGGGAGCTCAAATTCCAGTTCAGTTTTTGTTTGTTTGTTTGTTTTTGTTGTTTTCCTCATTAGCTCACACTCGTGGTTTGGAAAGAGTTGATACTAGAAATTCAGGCTTTCCTTCTGACTCTCTCTTTTCAATATCCTTCCTCACTTTCTGGTGTTTGTGGTAGTCCCAATCTCTCTCCTCTGGTTCTCCAGACCAGGAAGTTGGTAGAATTCATTTGTTTTTATGTTATTTTAATCATAGTTGTTGCTATCCATCACAGCTGCCCCGTTGACTTTAGCCTGCCCTCTGGCAAAAAGGTGAAAAACAGATAACTTACCTCATGCTTTTACCTCATGCTATCCCAACTTCCCTCTAGAGTCTGCCCCTTCCCCACCCCCTATCCCCACAATTTATCATGATTATCTTTGAGAAAGTCATGTCTTCTGGGAGCTATTTAGCTATACTACAAGCAGAACTCAATCTACTCATCACTTCCTTTTTCTCTACAAATACCTACTGTAGATTCCATTATGGTAGTTTAGTCAAATGATCAATCGACAATGTATTGAGCCACCGTTTTAAGTGCAGTGTAATGCTATGGTGAGGAGACAGAAGAAGTTGAAAATATGAATTGTGCTTTTTAAAATAGTTAAAAATTGAGTTGATTATATGTTACTACAATAAAAAGTTAAAAATAAAAATATGATAGAACCTTTGATGTTTCTGTGTACCCTTCTAAAAGTTGCATTGGGTTAATATTTCTTCTTGGATTTCCATGATCCAGGGCAGAAAGAGTTCTTTCCTAAAGGAAGACAACTGGGGTCTGCTCCCGGCCCTGCACTAACCAGTGGTGCAGACTTCCTCTATTATCTCATCTATCCAGGGCACAGTTTTCTCATCTGAAATTAGAACCTGTTTTAAGGAATCTCTAATTTCCTGTGAGGTTGAATGTTCTTTGGCTTGACTGAAACACAGTAGCTAATTATTGGACCCTAGATGCCTGCAGAGTTGTAATTAGGACTTTTTATATTCTTAACTTTGCACTTTCAGGGTTATTAAATTCAACATCATACTGTGAAAAACTAAGAAAAGGTCTTTTCCTCTTCTGAGTTTAATATACAGTACCCCAGCTCTTCTAATTGGGTAGGTCACCCTAGAAAAATTCTTGTTGTTTCACAGAGTGGGGCCAGAAGCGAAGGCCATGGGAACTGGCATGACAAACATGGGGCAAAATTTAGGTTATAAACCTAAGCTCACGTATAAGACATCTGGAGCTCGGCAATTAAATACAATTTAATTTAGTTCCTCACAGAGGATGGATTTTAGAGTAAGAAACACCAGGGTTTGTAACCTTTGTCACTACTTAATAACTGTGTCTGTGGGTCAAATTATTTCAATTTTCTAAGCATGTGTTTCTTCAGGTGTGAAACTGAAATAACAGTGCTTAGTTTACATAGTAGCTGAGAAGACACAAATAGTAACATATGTAAAATATCTAGCACAAGGTCTAAAATGTAGTATTTGCTCAATAAAAATGAGAGTTCCTCAACTCTGAGCTAGGCTGTGTGCAATGATACAAAAGAAGGAGCAATGGGGTTGTCCTCCCTTACTTGGAGACAGAAATACTATAGAGTGAGGTAAAATCTAAGAGGGACCATGGACCAGTGGTGCTCATTTGCATGAATTTTAGGCACTCTGATTCACCTCGGCTTATAAGAAGGCACCTTAATGATCCTTAGAGACCCAGGCTCATTATCTCTTACTTACTTTTAGCCATATTTAAAATTATGTTTTTATTTCATAAACATGCTTTGCAGATAATATTTGGTTTAAACCTCCAAATAACACTGTGATGCAGACAGGATGCTTTTTATTTCCCCTATTTTATAGATGAGGCCTCTGAAATTTCAATAGGTCAAGAGACTTGTCCAGCACTTCATTACTAGAAAGTATCAGCCGAGCTTCACCTAGATTCTGAATTGGTCTGAATATAAGATCGTTTCTCTTTCCCCATCCCACAGTTACAGTAAATTCAAACTACTAAATAATTTTGACCAGACCTAATTATAATCTGCATGTATAAAAGTAACCACAAAAAAAAGAGAACTTCCCGTTTTGAGGGTGCTTAAATCATCTACTATATCATGCACAGGATCCTGAATATGAACTTGCTCTTCCTTACCGCCAGTCTTCCTTTTATTTTCCATCCAGTCTCCTCACAGATCTGCCACTCATCTTTTGTGTAGCTCTGTGTGAGCCAGCTAAACTGACTCACATTATTTCTTATTTCTGTATCTACCTTCAATAACTACTTTCTGTGCCTGGTTCTCATTTCCCTCTCTGATGGACTGAATTGTGTACCCAAGTTTGTTCTTGATCTTGGGCCACATTTTGGTGTAAATAGAACCTCTTCAAGATGTTTCTTCACTTAAGGTGTGGCCACACTAAATCAGGTTGGGCTTTAATCCAGACGATAGGTGGAGTGAAAGTCAAACTGAAAGAGAAGCCAGGAGAGGCCACCACGTGCATGTGCATGTAACAGAAAAGCCAACGACCAAGGGTCCCTGGCAGCCCACCTCAGAATACTGCAGTCTTCAGGAAGAAAACATCACTTTGCTGATACCTTGATTTTGGACTTCTAGCCTCAAAACTGTGAGCCAATAAATTCCTGTTGTTTAAGCCAACCCACTGTATGGTATTTGTTTCAGCAGCTAAGAAAAAAAAAAGCATCTTCCTAGACTTTGTTCCCTCTTGGTGGCCACCAAAGTGTGCCACCTAGCCAAGATGTAGACCATCGTGGCATTGTGAACCCAAGTCCCTTATCTGCAAGCAACTCAAGGTAACTCATAGTTGGGTTTTCCCTAACTCTCTAGTCTTACCTCTTGCCCCTTGTACCCATATATCCACTGTTTCCCACAACCTAGTATATGGCTTCAACTCCACCTGCTTTTGCTCACTGTACCCCACTCCCCCATCAATTCCTATTTATGGTAAGTGACATTGAAGACTCATTTCCTGTTCTATTTATTCATCAAAGCTCCTCTGCACCCCAGGAAGAGCTAATTCTTTGGTCCTCTGTGATGATATAAAGTCTTTAACATCAATACTACGAAACCAAGATGATGCAAACTTTTAATTTTAATTAATATGGTAAATTGCACTCTAAAAAGGATTTACAATGTTATACTCCGATCATCAGTGGCCCAAAGCACCTATTTCTCTTCACTATAGCCACACTCAATATTATCCAGCCTTTCATTATTTTTATTTCACCAATATGATGATCAAACAATGATCAAACATGGTTTCAATTTGCATTTTTCTAATTACTAGTGTCTTTTCATCTATTTCCTCATTTGTGATTTTGTCTCTAAATTGCTGTCCATATCCCTTTTATTGGGATGTTCCTTTGCCTTATTAGTACGTAAGAGTACCTTACATATTCTGGATTTTAGTAATCTGTTTTATATATGTAATGAACATTGCAGGTGGATTCTCCAAGTCTGTAACCTAACTTTCAACCTTGATTACGGGGCCTCTTGTAATCCAGAAGTCCTCAATGTTTGTACAGAGGTCAGATAAATCTTTTTTTTTCTTAATTATGAATCCTGTGTTTTCTGATGTGCTTAGAATGCCCCATCGATATATTAAATTCCCATAGAGTCATGGTTTGCTTTGACTCTCTATTCTGTTAAACTCATCTGTTTATTATTTACCAAAAAATACCAGACTGTTTATTCAAACAGAATTTATTTCAGGTAGATGTATCAGAAACCCAAATGCAGTATCTTAATCAAATAGAGATTTGCTAATATCACATAACAAGAAGTCCCAGTAAAGGCCTCTAAGCCACAAAAGAACAGGGCTTGCCGTACTTAGAAATAATGGTTGCCCCAGCAACCTTACATCCTCTAAGATTTTTGCTTAGGTCTCATTGATCAGCAATGAGTTATGTAGATTTCCAATTTTAAGAGAGGTGGTAAACTGATACTTTTAGCTCTCCAGCCTCTGTAGCAGAGGAAGGCAAAATGGGTAGGTGAAGGACATGTGGAAATGACTATTAAGAGGACAAACCTGCATATTGTCCATGTTGTTGAAATATTTACAGCTGTTAGAATATATTTTCCAACTTGTAGGACAGGTCGATTACAATCTGAGTTTTCATGTAATTCTCAGTTATTCTTATATCTCATTTCTCAGATGGGTTTTTTAAGTCAGCATGGGAACCATGGAACACCCAACTCAGATCTTTAACAGAACTTGTTGGGGGGAGGGGTGATCACAATTTACTTGCAGTCCCAGCTGAGGCCATCCTTTCCCCAGGATTTCCCAGACAATAACTGAGCATGGTGGGTGGGGGCTGGGGGTTGGGGCAGAACCAGAACATTTCTGCCCAGTGGGGGACCCTTCCAATGGACAAACTCTGCTGGAGAAGTCCCCACCAGTCTGAGACTCTCTTATAATATCTTGTGCCCTGAGGCTCACTTTTCCCTTCCCACTCACCTTCCACAGATGCAGGACAGCAGCTAAAGAGTCTCCCTGCCTATCCCTGCTCCCTTTATTTCTCATATGCATTTTCCACAATATATCTTTTGCCTGTTTAACCCTACATTCATTGGTTCTTCTTGGAGGACTGTAACTGGGGAGCAGTCTTAGAAAATAGGGGCAAGATGGGGTGTGGAAACTGAGTCAACCACCCCCTTGGCAGTGAGGCAGACGGCATGTTATATGACAAGTGAGTCACAGAGAGCACCTGGTATAGAGAGGTGGCCTCATTGCTGAAGATTTTTTATCAGTGGTGGTATGAGAAAATGTCCTGGGGGAGAGTAATACCCAACCTGGTGCACCAATTCAAGATACGGGAGAAACAAGACCAACAAGAAGAGGGTTGTTGGGGATTATTACTGCTCTCCTATGTCCTGCAGGTTAATGAGGTACTGTGGTGCTGTTAACAAGGAGTTAAAAGTTAAGTGTGAGTGCTGAAGTGTCTGTTTGCTAGTTTGCAAAGAGACACCTACCTCCTGACCTGGGAGATGGGCCATAACTGAGAAGCAGGCTCAAGGTTGATAGTCACAGAGCTCCAGAGACCTGGAAGTGCTCAGACAAGGCAGCTCTGCTATGCCAAAGTCAGGGCCCAGTTTACGAAAATCTGGGGCCTTGAAATATTGGATGAGGGTATCTGGGTCAATGCCCCTAATGATTTTGACTCTGTAGACCTCTCCCTCCCTACTCTGAACCATTAGAGATAGCAGAGGTAGCTAACTCTTCTTTATTAAGGACTAGCACTTCCCCATAAAAGAATATACTTCAGAGGCTTCTTCCCCACTGAGTAATAGGTTCCCTTATCAGGAGCTGCCTCCTCCTACTCTTCTGGCTTCCAGATGAATAATTAGGGTTAAATATCAGCATAACCCAATGGATGCCCTTGTTGGGAGCTGCCTCCCCTTTCTCTTCTGGCTGCCAGGTGAATAATTAGGGTTAAATCTCAGTATAACTTAACTAGGAACATTCTTAGTCCAATAAAGGAGTAAAGAGAGTATACAACAAAGATGTTGCAAGAATTAGCTAGCATATGATGGTAGGCTCCAGAGGAGTACCTGGGAATGGATTTTCAAGGTGCTTGATCAAGAGGGCTGGAACATAATAGAGAAAGAGCAAAAATTCATTGATTTGACATCATCTTCTCAGGACAACAAATTTAATATTCCCTGCTATAGTGATCTTAGAAGCCTGGAAAAACTGATGACCCATTATGAGTGAACTGTGAAGAAATCAAAAGGCTCAAGGGGGTGTGAAGCCTGGAGCAGTTTATGGTACATGAGTCCAGAAGACCCAGCAAAGGATATGCTCCATGGAAAGGTCCAGAAGACATGCCATTGGCCATCGGGAATATGCTGGTGAGTGAGAATCAGCATCACTAGATTCAGAAGTGACGCCTCGGCAGTTCTACGATGATGGTAGGGGAGGTGGCTAGACTCATGAATATCCATGAGGACACCATGGACAATGATGACTGAAATGACCAGACTAGTTGGAAGGGTAGTTAAGGGGGCTTGACCCACAGTGGATCATAAGGATGAGTAATAGACCTTGGCAACTCCAGGGGAAAATTAGACAGGGTGCTCCTTCATAGCTGCCACCAGTAGAAGACAAAAATGGAGGAGCAGGAGCCTGAGGGTAGCAGCCCCCAAAAGTCATGCCTCCCTACTCCCTTCCAGATACAGATCAATTTTCAGATCTGGAAGCAATTGTTTGAAGAAGCAGCTGAGTCCCCAGAAGAAAAGACCCTGTAATACCACCACAGTATATACTGTCATGATTCCCTCCAGTCTTTCCCCAAAGGGACTGACCATCATTTCCTCCATCCACTGTATACTGAAGAAAGGGAAATATCCAGATATGTAATCAAGATAGTAATGGGTGCAGAATCTACATTGGCATTGATGCTCAGAAGCCTGAAGCATCATCACAGCCCCCTGATAGAGAGTAGTTTTATGGACACCAAGTAGTAAAGTCCTGCCTACTGTGTCTACTTCTGTGGACTAAGCCAATGATCATTTTGCCAGTCTCTACTATATTTTTTAGAATGGCATAATTTGGAAGTTGAATAACCCCCACACTGGGCCCAAGCTACATGAGCAATAACTCAGGACTACCATAACACCATCTCAGTTTCACCAGCACCCCTCACCCAACTCATTCCTATAGCTGTATGGAGGATTCTATATAACCAGATAAGGAAAACAAAAAATTTGGTTTATGTATGTGGTGACCCTGTATGTGGGAGCAAGCCAAAAATGGGTGGTGATTGTATAATATCTACATTCAGGAGTGATCTTGAAAGATAGTGGAGAGAGAAATTCTCCAATGGGCAGATCTGCAGGTAGAACACTTGATCATGCACTTTGTGTAGGAGAAGTGCCTGAGAGGAGAATATAGAAAGGTTCCTTAGCAGTAGAAAACTGCTTAGAAAAAGGGGTCTGGCATATTGGACTCAAGAAAGTGGGGGCAAAGGCATGTGAATGGACATATGAAAGTGAGTATGAAATGTGAAGATATTTGTATCCCATGTTAACATCCACCATAAAGCACCCACTACTGAAGCATTGAATAACATGTAGACAAAATGTCCTTTGTCTTACCTCCCTACGGACCTAACTGCATAAACTGCCACTTCCTAAGATTGACCTAGCTCCTGTTGCCTCTGAATGTTCAAGCCAATAGTGACTGAGGCCAAACTTCAGTCCCTAGTATGGCAATATTCCTTAAGAAGACTGTGGAAGCCAGCCTCCAGATGGCCTTTGGTGAGCCCACATGTCCATGTCCTTGTGTAATCCCCATTCACATTGTATCAGGGTTGGTCTTTGTGACCAATAAAATGTAGCCTAAACATTGTGGCTTCTGCCTTGCCCTCTCTTGTGAGCTCACACTGGGGAAAACCAGCTGCCATGGTGTACAGACACTCCCATGGCAAGGAACTGCAGCCTTTTGCACAGTTAGTTAGGAAAAGAGACCTCCTTCCAACAGCTTGTGAACCTTGGAAGTGGACCCTCCAGAGCCCTCACTACTCAGCAAAACTGCTCTCAAAATTCTTACTCTCAGAAAAGTAGTGATATAATAAATATGTGTTGTCTTAAATTTTGTTTTACACAGTAAGGGATAAAAAACACAGAGAATAACTACCGGCTGGTGGCAAGTTGACTACATGTGTCTCCGTCCACCCTGGAAGGCCTAGAGTTTTGATGTCTTAGGGAAAGATACCTATTCTTGCTGAGAGTTTGCCTTCCCAGCCCCAAGAGCCTCAGCAGAATATTCTCCTGGGAACTACAGAGTGCCTGAGCCACAGGGCTTGAATCTCACACAACAAAGCATCTGACTAGAGTACCTTCTTGACTTTAAAAGGAGATGTAGGAATGAGCCCATGAGTATTGGATCCACTGGTCATATCATATATGTTTTCATCCAAAAAAAAGGAGGCCATACATTTCTGGGATAGTTTCCTGAAAGTATTGTTGAAAGGTCAACTTGGAAACATACTCTGCAAGGGTAGGATGCATTCTTTTGGATGCAGGATATGCATGAAATCAAAGGCCTCTATATGTAGCTGTGTCTGAGTGGGAATAATATATAGGTCCAAGAACCCAGAGACATTCTGACATGGAGGTCAGAGGTTCTGCGTGAAGCCCATCCCCCTAGGGCTGGCAGCGGGGCTGCGGCGACCCCTGGGACCTTTGTTGTGTGGGGTGTTCCCAAACCCTGAGTGGGCTGTTTCAGGGGCTTGCAGGGCAGGAAGTGTCTGGATGTCGATTTGGTGAGACAGTGACAGAAGAGATTCTTGTAAGGGGTGGAACTTTCACTTCTGACACAGAGGTCAGAAGTTGCAGGTGGAACCCCTCCCCCTAGGGCTGGCGGCCCATCTGCAGCAGTCCTTGAAATCTTTGTAGTGCAGCAGTGCTCCCAGCAGGATGTTTCGAGGGCTTGCAGGGCAGGAGGTGCCTGGAAGTCAATTTGGTGAGACAGTGACAGAATAGATTCTTGAGGTGGAATTTTGGGTTTGTTTGTGTTTTTGTTTTTTTTTGTTTTTTTGTCTTGGTTGCTAATATTGCATTGTCTCCTGGTCTTTTCTCCTGTTTTATCCTCCAAGGTCTTTTTTCATTTACTTAGTTTTTTTTTCTCCTTTTCTTTTTCTTGCTTGTCCTCCCCCCCCCCTTTCTTTACCAACCCCTTTTTCTCTTCTCTTTTTTTCTTTTCTCTCTTTTTATTATTTTATTTTATTTTATTTATATAATAGGTGCTGCAGGGAGCGCTCCACACTTGCTCTGTTTCCTCATCCTCCATTTCCTCTTTTCTGTGTGAATTGATTTTGGCCACCTACACTATCCCCTTTCCCCCACATCTTGCTATCATCCATCATCTACTGTTTTTCTTACACTCCACCTCCCTTTCTTTGGCCCCCAAATTGTCTGACTTTTAATTTCTAATACCTTTGTTCTGTTTTCTTTCTTTTATCCACTCTTGATATTATTGTCTTTCTTTTCTCTTTCCCTCTCTCATGAAAACACTGGCTTTTTAATTCATACTATATTCCTCCCCATATGACTGTCTCATTATAGGTACTCTACTTACTGCTATAACTCTACACAACTTACATGAGTCTAATATCCATTCTTCCAGATCTCACATTGTTGCTCTGTTAACATTTGCTACCAATACTACTTTATACATTTTCTTTTCACACTCATTTTGCTTTCCCTGGCCCTAATATTTTCCTTCAAAGTGAACTTAGCCAGCAACAAGAAAATAGAGTAAGAAGAATAAAGTGACAAAGAGAAGACATAACACTTACACATGAACAAACACTAATTAATCCCCAAGACTAGACAGAGAAGCTAAGGAACTGATTAAACCCATCAAGATAAAATGATGACCAGACAGCAACAAAAAACTACAAACCAAACTAAGAATCAGGAAAACATGGCCAAGTTCAATGAGCAAACTAAAAACCAGGAAGGGGAGCAGAACATCGGACAAGTAATTAAAGATCTCAAAACATATATTAGAGACCAAATTAATGAAGTAAGGGAAGAGATTAACAATATGAAGAAAACACTTGGAGAGGAAATTGCAGACATACGCAAACAGATAACAGATATGATGGTGATGAACACCACAGTTCAAGAATCAAAAATACACTCTCAGCAAATAACAGCAGATTAGAAGAACCAGAGGAGAGAATTAGAGACATGAAAAACAGTTCATGTGAAATCAAACAGATAGTAGAACTGATCGATAAAAAGATAGAAAAAAATCCAGCTAGGACTTAGGGACCTGAATGACAATGCAAAACGCACAAACATACATATTATAGGCATCACAGAAGAAGAGAAGGGAAAAGGGACAGAAGGGGTGTTGGAGGATATAATGGCTGAAAACTTCCCAAATCTACTGAGAGAGATGGATGTACATGTCCAGGAAGCACAATGCACCCCAAACACCATAAATCCCAACAGGCCCAACCCAAGACATATACTTGTCAAATTATCCAATGCTCAAGACAAAGAGAAAATTCTGAAAGCAGCAAGAAAAAAGAGAACCATCACATACAAGGGAGGTTCTATAAGATTAAGTGCTGATTTCTCATCTGAAACCATGGAGGGAAGAAGGCAGTGCTATGATATAGTCAAGGTACTAGAAGAAAACAAGAATACTCTACCCAGCTAAACTAACATTCAAAAATGATGGAGAGTTCAAAATATTCATAGATAAATAGAAATTGAAAGAGTATGCCAACAAGAACCCTGCTCTTCAAGAAATACTAAAGGGAGTTCTGCAGGAAGAAAGAAAAAAACAGGAGAGGCAGAGTTGGAGGAGAGTGTAAGAACAACAACAAAAAAAACAAAAAGAGAAGGAATAAAACAAACAAAACATGACAAACACAAGTCCAAAGAAAATATGGCTAACATAAATAATTCCTTGAAAGTAATAACACTGAATGCCAATGGATTAAACTCACCTGTCAAAAGATTCAGACTGGGAGATTGGATAAGGAAATATGACCCATCTATATGCTGTCTACAAGAAACACATCTTAGACCCAGAGATTCATGGAGGTTGAAAGTGAATGGCTGGAAAACAATCTTACAAGTAATCAATAACCAAAAAAGAGCAGGAGTAGCTACATTAATATCAGACAAAATAGACTTTAAATGTGAAACAATTGTCAGAGACAAAGATGGATACTACATAGATACTACATATTAGTGAAAGGGATAATCTTTCAAGAAGAACGAACAATTATAAATATTTATGCTCCTAACAAGGGCGCCTCCAAATTCATGAGGCAAACACTGGAAAAAGTAAGTGAAAGAATAGATGCCTCTACAATTATAGCGGGAGAATTTAATACATCACTGTCAACTTTGGACAGAACATCTCAAAAGAGAACCAATAAAGAAACAAAAACTTTGAACACTATATTAGAGGAGCTGGATCTAATAGACATATACAGATCATTACACCCGAATACAGCAGGATATACATTTCTCTCAAGTGCACATAGATCATTCTCTAAGATAGACCATATGCTAGGCCACAAAGAAAGGCTCAATGAATTCAGAAAGACCAAAATCATACAAAATAATATCTCTGACCATAGTGGAGTGAAAATGGAAATCTGCAAGTGCCAGTAGGCCAGATTTCACACCAAGATCTGGAAATTAAACAGCACACTCTTAGAAAAACAGTGGGTCAAAAAGGAAATCTCAAAAGAAATTAATAACTACCTTGAAACTAATGAAAATGATAACACAACATACCAAAACTTATGGGATGCAGCAAAAGCAGTACTGAGAGGGAAATTTATAGCCATAAATTCATACATCAAAAAAGAAGAAAGAGCAAAAATTGATGAACTAACTGCACATTTGGGGGAATTAGTAAAAAACCAACAACCTAACCACACATGAAGAAGAAAGAAAGAACAAAGATAAGAGCAGAACTAAATTAAATAGAAAATAAGAAAGCACTTGAAAAGATAAACAAAACCAAGAGCTGGTTCTTTGAGAAGATCAATAAAATTGACAAACCCTTAGTGAGACTAACAAAGAAAAAAAGAGAGAAGATGCAAATATACAAAATAAGAAATGAGAAAGGAGATATCACCACTGACCCCACAGAAATAAAGACTATCATAAGAGGATACTTTGAAAAACTATATTCCAACAAAAACAACAATTCAGAGGAAATGGACAAATTCCTAGAAACACATAAGCAGCCTATATTGACGAAAGAAGAAATTGGTGATCTCACCAAACCAATCACAAGTAAAGAGATAGAATCCGTCATTAAAAACCTCCCAACGAAGAAGAGCCCAGGGCCACATGGCTTCACAGGTGAATTCTATAAAACATTCTGGAAAGAACTAACACCAATCCTGCTGAAACTCTTCCAAAAAATCAAAACAGAAGGAACATTACCTAACTCATTCTATGATGCCAACATTACCCTAGTAACAAAGCCAAACAAAGACACCACAAGAAAGGAAAATTACAGACCAATTTCTCTAATGAAGCTAGACACAAAAATCCTCAACAAAATACTTGCTAACCATATTCAACAACACATTAAACGTTTATACACCAAGTGTATAAACTTGTGGGATTCATTCCAGGTATGCAAGGATGATTCAATATAAGAAAATCAATCAATGTAATACACCTTATAAACAGATTGAAGGAAAAAAATCACATGATTATATCTATAGATGCAGAAAATGCATTTGACAAAATACAGCACCCTTTCTTGATAAAAACACTGCAAAAGATCAGAATACAAGGACATTTCCTGAACATGATAAAGAGTATATATGAAAAACCCACAGCCAACATCATTTACAATGGTGAAATCCTAAAATCCTTCCCTCTAATATCAGGAACAAGACAATGATGCCCACTCTCACCTCTTCTATTTAACATTGTCTTAGATGTACTTGCTTGAGCACTAAGGCAAGAACCAGATATAAAAGGCATTCAAATTGGAAAGGAAGAAGTCAAAATTTCATTATTTGCAGATGACATGATCCTATACATAGAAAACCCTGAGAGGTCTACAACAAAGCTTCTAGAACTCATAAATAAGTTTAGTGAAGTTGGAGGTTATAAGATCAATGTGCAAAAATCAGTAGCACTTCTGTACACCAATAATGAGCAAGATCAGGAGGAAATCAAGAAACAAATACCATTTACAATAGTCAATAAAAAAATCAAATACCTAGGAATAAATTTAACTAAAGATGTAAAAAACTTATTCACAGAGAACTACACAAGACTGTTCAATGAAATCAAAGAAGACCTAAATAAATGGAAGAATATTCCCTGTACATGGATAGGAAGACTAAATATTATTAAGATGTCTATCCTACCAAAACTGATCTACACATTCAATGCAATCCCAATAAAAATCAACACAGCATTCTTTAAGGAACTAGAAAAACTAGCTATGAAATTTATTTGGAAAGGAAAGAGGCCAAAGCATATTGAAAAAGAAAAACAAAATTGGAGGAATCACACTACCTGACTTCAAAACATACTACAAAGCTACAGTAGTGAAAACAACATGGTATTGACACAAGGAGAGACACACAGACCAATGGAACTGGATTGAGAGTTCTGATATAGATCCTCATATATGTAGTCACATAATATTCGATAAAGCCACCAAACCCTCTCAACTGGGAGAGAATGGCCTATTCAACAAGTGGTGCCTGGAGAACTGGATATCCATATGTAAAAGAATGAAAGAGAATTACCATCTCACACCTTATACAAAAATCAACTCAAGATGGATCAAAGACCTAAATATAAGAGCCAAGGCCATAAAGACTTTGGAAAGCAGTGTAGGGAAGCATCTACAAGACCTTGTGATAGGAAATGACTCCATGCACTTCACACCAAAAGCACGAGCAGCAAAAGAACAAATAGATAAATGGGACTTCCTCAAAATTAAAGCCTTCTGCACCTCAAAGGAGTTTGTCAAGAAAGTGAAAAGAGAGCCTACACAATGGGAGAAAATATTTGTTAACCATATATCAGATAGGAGACTTATAACATGCATATATAAAGAACTCCATATCTTGAAAATAAAAAGACAAACAACCCATTTAAAAAATGGGAAAAATATTTAAACAGACACTTCTCCAAAGAAGAAATACAAATGGCTAAAAAGCACATGAAAAAATGCTCCAAATCTCTAGCTATCAGGGAAATGCAGATCAAAACTACAATGAGATACCATCTTACTCCCATAAGATTGGCAGCTATGAAAAAAACAGAAGACTACAAATGCTGGAGAGGATGTGGGGGAATGGGAACACTCATCCACTGCTGGTGGGAATGCAGAAGGATCCAGCCATTCTGGAGGGTAGTTTGGCAGTTTCTCAAAAAACTAGCCATAGATTTGCCATATGACCCAGCAATTCCACTGCTAGGTATATACCCAGTAGAACTGAAAACAAGGACACAAACTGATATATGTACACCAGTGTTCATAGCAGCATTGTTCACTATTGCCAAAAGTTGGAATCATCCCAAATGCCCATCAACTTATGAATGGATAAATAAAATGTGGTATATACATACAATGGAATACTACTCGACTTTAAGAACAAATACACTACAAACACACATGATAACATGGATGAATCTTGAGAACCTTATGTTGAGTGAAGCAACCCAGGCATTGAAGGACAAATACTACATGACCTCAATGATATGAAATAAGTAAACCAAGCTGCCTCAGAGAGCCTGAGACTGGATGATAGGCTTACAGGAAATTGGGGGGTAGAGGAAGGATGTAAGCTGACACCTACATGGGTGAAATCTATGATAAGCAGGAGGTAAGTATTTATACAAGGAAGGGATAAAATGGGGGCATGGGGTTACCTTGGATGGGGCTTTGCGGACTTGAGGGGGACTAGGGATGGGAGGATGGGTAATATTTGCCTAAGAAATTGGGGGGAGGGTGGGGCAACATACGAACATAGGAGATTGTCAGGTATTTGGTTGAGAGTATAATGCTGAGAAAACTTTTTCAAAAATATAATAAGGAAGGTTACCTGTTTAAGATGCTTAAAGTTGATAATCTGATGCGGGACAGGCTCCTAGGGAATATGTGAATGCTCATTTAGCCCAAGTGGGTTATATCATTGGATAGAGACTCCTATAATGAGAGTGAAGGTAAACCCACATCCTGGGGAGGACTGATGCCCTCAGATAGAGGGAATTGTATCTCTCAAGAGAAATGGTGGCTCCCAGTGCATTAGGGCAGTTGAGCATGTCAAGCCCTCAACACTGTTGCAAGTATCTCTGAACATGGCCCTTCAAACAATGAAGATTGACTGTCACTGTGGGCCCTAAGGGGAGGGAGAAAGAGGTATTGAATAGATGGAACCAGTGTAACTGTGTGGGCAGTAGAAGTGTTCCACAAGAGTACGCAAGAATGGATATAAGACATGTAAAATTATACCAAAAATATATAGGGGCTGATAGGCTAAAATGTAAATCATAATGTAAAACATAAGATAACTAAAAATTTAGAAAATTGTATAGTCTAAAATATAAACCACAATGGAAACCCAAATGTTACCTTGTTTGAAAGCTATTGTCTCAATATCTGCACATCAGTTTCAGTAAATATAGTATGAATATGTAAAAAGATTATTGCTGTGGAAGGGAAAAGGTTTTATGTTGGATATGTGGGAGTACTGTATATTGTATATATGAATTACTGTGATCGAAAACTCTTGTGAAGATAAGCTTAATAATTAGAAAAAAGAAAAGAAAAAGATAGACATAGACACTGAGAAAAAGATGGAAGTAATTGCCTTGCCAATTTGCATACAGGGCAACACTTATTGCAGTGATGGAAGGCAAAACATCAAAAACAAAGCTTTTGCATTTTTAAATTTTTTGATACCCCAATTTATTTTTACCTTAATTTTTCTAAATTAATATGTATTCTATATCTAACCTATAAACTCATTGCTATATTCCATTTTACTATTAAAGGAACCTGGCAATATATTGGGCTTTACTTTTCAGGATGTTTTGAATCACAGCGAGGTTCAACAATGGCAGGGGAGGAATACTGGTGTGGGATGTTATTGACAGGGGACACATGGTTGGCAGGGAGTTCTCCAGGGCAAATATCCAGGGTACATAAAAATATTTGGATATTTTCATAGTGGATACAATTAAAAACAACAACCAAGGGAGTGCTGAGTTCCTAGCCAGGGGAGCTCTATCACAGCCCCTAAAGGAACAGCAAAAATCCCCCAAGTGCAATGTCAAAGACCAAAAAAGAATGAAGGTCCAACAATGAGCCCTTGATACTAATGACTATGCTTGTGAGCCTGTGCACCTGAAATAAGAACAAGGCCTAGGGCTGCAGGGTGCCTAAGAGTTACCTCCTTGAGAGCCTCCGTGTTGCTCAAATGTGGCCAGTCTCGAAGCCAAACTCAGCATGTAAATACATTGCCTTCCCCCCAGCATGGGACATGACTCCCAGGGATGAGCCTCCCTGGCGCCAAGAGATTACTACCAAGTACCAGCTGATGCTGTAACTAGAAAATGACCTTGAATAAAAGGGTCAACTCAGACCAGCAGAATATCTCAATCTACATATAATACCAGGAGTTAAAAATGCTTTTTGACCTGAATCAAGGGGGAAATGGAAAGGACAAATGAGTTTATATGGCTATGAGTCTCCAAAAAGAGTCAGGAGGTTATCAGAGGGGTTGCCCTTATGCACACCTCAGCAGAGTCCCAGAGGCAGATAAAGTAGATACAACACCAGGTATCAGTTCTTCTGAGGGCTACAGAGACACACAGGTTCTATGGTCATGGCAGATGGAGTTCAGTGCCATGTCAGTTGGCCCTATTTTGGAGTTTGTGTTTCTCTGTGATGGAGCTGGACTCAGATGTGATCTTTGTTCACAAGCCTCTCCTGTTACTTTTACCGGAACTGTAGCTGGTGCTGGGGTTTAATATATACCCAGGGGATCTGAATCTATGGACTGACCATGTGATAGCCAGGCCCTGAGCCTCAACAGACTTCAGCTCCTACATTCTCATTTATTGGACTTACCCCACTCAGCTAACATGGAGTTGAAAAAGGTCAACCACCACATCATGGAGCCAAGAGTGCCTACAACTGAAAGCAGGAGGATTGCATCTAGCATCCATGTGGAATCTAAGCCCCCTCTTGATATAGATGTGGAGTGGACACAACCATTCCAAGGTCCACAGGATGGAGGAATAGAATATGGATGAGAGTAGACTTACTGATAATCTATTCATGAACTATTGTGATTAGTAATCGAGGAAAGTGTGGCATTGGTATGAAGAAAGTGACCATGGTGGCTGCTGGGGGTGGGGAATGGGAGGAGGAGATGAGATGTGGAGGCGTTTTTGGGACTTGGGGTTGTCCTGAGTGATGCAGCAGGGACAGAGATGTGTTCACCAAATGCAGTGAGTATCTCATGATGATGGAGATTATTTTTATGGGGGAAGGGGTGGGGTGAATGGGGTGGGGGGTATATGGGGACCTCATTTTTTAAAATAAAGACAAAAAAAAAAAAGAACCCAGGGACAAAAGTAAGTATAGCCCCAATTTCTAATACTCCCAATGACCCATGGGGGACATTTTGCTCCCTGCTCCTGCAGCTCTGGGGTCTGCAATGTTTGAAGTCCTGGTTACCCAAGATGCCTCCCTCTTACTGGGAAACACAGCAAAGGACCTTTTAAACAACTGACTACCACTGATACCAGGGTACTTTGGACTTTTTGTGCCCTAGGGCCAGCAACTGAATATGGGGGTCACCATCTTACACAATGGAGATGGAAGGAATATGTGTGGACCTCGGATGATCCACTTAGGTACCGCTGGGCAGTCTCTCGTACGTTGTAACGTTAATGCACATGTGCAGCAGCCAGAACCTGAAAAGAAAATGATGATCAACTGAGGCTCAGATATCTCAGAAATGAAGTTCCAGGTCTCTCCAACAAGTGGCCACTAAGCTCTAAGATTATCCTCTGAGATTACCTATCAGAGGAGGAAGGGAACTTAGAATAAATAGTGAAGGAGAGGAGAATGAGCACCAGCCGCAGCCCCAATAGCAAGTGTAGCAACTCTGGCTGTATTTGGCCCACTAAGCTCCCTCTTCTAAGTTTCTTTTCAAGAGCTGAGACCCTGGGTCTGGGGAATTAACCTATATGTCCCAAGGCATGAACTGTGGCAGCTGCAGTGACTCACCAGGATGTTTGTACCAAAACCCACATTTTCTCAGGAGGGCTTCCAGCCAAAGACTGAGCATAGCATGTGCCTAGGGCCTGCTCATATCTGCCTCCTCCTATTGGCAACCTGTGCTCAGCTACCCCCCACTGACCTGCTAAGACTTTCTACAATGAATTCTGTGCACTGTGACTCTTTCTCCCCAGTCCTTCCTTCCTGCTTTGCTTTCACAGGCTTAAGACCTGAACCCCTGCCTGAAGGCTCATGCCCCCGCCCCCCACATTTCTGCTCCCTCTCACATTCTCTTTCATAATCACTTCTTCATATAAATTTCTTGCAAGTCCAATTTCACCTTACATATGCTTCTTGGAAAACCTAAAGTAGCACAATTAGCCTGGCATGTTTCCATTGAAAAGCCTGATGAAATTTTATTTTGATTTTTATTGAGTTTATGGACTAGTTTTGGGAAAACTGTCTTTATAACAGTGACTCCATCCAGGAAAATTGTGTCTCTCTATTTCTCTAACTCATCTTTTATTCCTATGAATAAAGCTTTATAATTTTATTCCTGTCGGACTTAGGTTTATAGTTAGGCTTTTCATAGATTTGTTGCTATTGTGAGAGGGATTCTTTTTCCTAGTAGGTAATTTTCATTTATTACACTGCATTGAAATGGTCTATTTACCAATCTCTACCAGATTGGGTTCCTTCAGGGCAAACACTGCATTCATCTTATTCACCAGGGTATCTCCATGCTGAGGACATTATTTGGCACATAATTGGAGCTCAATATGTATTTGGTTGATTAGCCATTTATACATAATAATAACTGAAATGTGTGCTACCAGAACCCTTTGTTTCACTGTCGAAAGGAATGTGTGCCCATATTTTCACCTGATTTTGCCTAGCCATCGGACTAATCCTTTTGCTGCAAGGAGAATCAAGTACTAGCTGAATGAAATCCAAACCATTTTCTCTACCAGACATTTATTTTTGTAAATAGTAGAAAGAGTTCTGAGTCTTCCTGTTTGATATTGTGACAAGGTGGCTGCTCTGAGAAATACTCTTTTAATGCTTACCCACCCCCTTGACTTTGGCAATGCCTCGTTGGACCCTCAAATGTCCTTTTTGAAGTCACCACACCTTATTTTCATGTCCATATTCTATTCATCCTGTCTCAGTTCAGCTGCCACCAACCCATTAACCCCAAGAAGCATATTTTGGTCCTCTAAGCTCCAAGGAAATGCTTACTCTTCTGCAAATATAGGCAATCTTGAAGCATCTGCTTACAGCTCATAAAAAAAAACATGCATGTTTACTTATATTAACTCATTTCTATGTATGCATGAACTTTTTTTTAAAGGAACAGAAAAATTATGAAGTAAAGTGAAACGAAACAAAACAAAGCAAAGTGAAATCAAATGAAATACAATAAAATGAGATGAAGTGAAAGTTGCCAGGAAGTCCATACAATCAAGCCTCCCTCCAACACTGACCATTCTCTCAAGGAGTTCAGGGTCCAGAAAAGGGATACAGTAAAGAAAAAACTTATACTGAACCATCAATAATGTGTTAGGCATTGAATTAGATATCTTAACATGTTCGTAAAAGTGATAGTAAGAATAACGACAAAAACAAAAATTATTTTTCATCACATCAAAAAACACGAGACATTTTACATGTGTTACATCATGTGACTCTTACCACTTTTATGTGCTAGATGACATTGTTGACAAGACTAAAACTCCAAAAAAAATTCATTTACTTGTCCAAGATAACTAAGCTAATAAATACTAGAGTAGGGAATTTAATCCAAATAGATCTGCTCCTAATTCCCCATACTCTTAAAAGCACTCTGTCACACTGTCTTTATGGCTAAAAGGCCATATTACAAAAACTTGCAAACTAACGTGCCACTCAAATATTTATCCTTGTTGTGATTAATTTTGTTGTTGTAGTGATTATTTTTTCTGGCTTTTCTCCCCTGCACTTGAGTTTCTTTATCAGAAAAGTGATAATAGGACTTTTTATGAAAATTATAAAGGAAATATATTAATTTCATAGAATATAGGGTATACTGGTAAAGGGCTTTATACTTATTATTATCCATATTATTACTATTTTCTTATGCTTTCCCATTTGACTTTGACAATTAATTTCAAATTGAACTCAAAGCAAAATTAATGATGTATATGTGCTACAAAATTAACTATGTGCTAAGTCCTAGTTTAGGAATCAGATTTAAAAATGGATAAGGCCTGGTACCTGCCATTGAGGAACTCCAAGGTTGTTTTGTTTTAATGTTTTTACCTTTTCATTTTTATGCATACCTGGTGTTAAGATTTTAATAATTAGTTTAATTTTGAGAGGCAGCAGCATAAATTTAGATGGAATGAAAGGAGAAATGAAAATGCAGTGCTTTTAGTATTTTAGATTTGCCTGATTGGAAGTATATTGTTTATAGTCAACAAAAAATATAATAGTCCTGGTGACTGACAAAAGAATTATCATACACTGACCCATGATTTCTGGGTAACCAGTGTCAGGAGAGTCTGCCCTTGTATAACACAGCCTTCTCCTGGTAATATTAGTTACATGAATTTGTCAGGGTTATATCTCACTCAATTGCATTTGTTATACAAAGCTGCAGGGGAAATAGACTCAACAAAACCTATCCATGTGCTAATTTTTAAATATGACCAGACACCCGAGGAATCCTTGACATTCTGGGGGCATTCAATACAAAAGACAGACAGGAGAACAAATAAATGAAACAACTTGGAGACAAAAATTTAAAAGTTATATAAATAACTCTGGAGCAATTTGGGAAGAAAATTTATCTTATAAATAAAACTGAACTAGATAATATCATGAACTCTTAGAAATTGGAAATATAACAGCAGAAATTAATAAATATCACTATTTAATTGGAAGCTAAAATGAAGGGATTCCCCCAGAAGGTCGAACAAAAAGAGGTTCAGAAGCCCTAGAAAATAATGGAGAAAATGGATTGGAAGAAATAAAAATGGGGCTTGGAAGAAATGATTCAAGAAGAATTCCAAGAACTGAGACTTCCATTTGCAGATCACAAGAATCCATGTGAAGTTCTGCACAACGAATGAAAAAGCACACAGATAAGGCATACCATCATAACATTTTGGAACTCTAGCCCGCAGAATTCTAAGATGGCCCGTAACACTTCCTATCTCCTACCCCCACCCCCTGTATAATCCCCTAGGATTTGGCTTCTGCAATTAGGTTATGTTATATGGCACAGTTAACACTAAGGCAGGGAAATGATCCTCGTGGGCCAGACCCAATCACAGGAGCCTTTTAAAGAGCAGAGCGTTTTTTCTGGACGGTCACAGAAGAAGTCAGAGATTCGAAGCCCCAGAGGAATCCCATGGGATGGTGTGGACTTAAAGCTGAAAGGGATCTTGTGTTGGGGAATATGGACAGTCTCTACTGACAGTGCAAAGAAAAGGAGACCTCTGTGCTGCAACTGCTAGCAACTGAATTCTGCCAGAAACAAGAATGAGGGTGGTGAGTTGAATTCTGTACGACAGTGAGGGATGTGTTTTTAACTGCAACCCGCATTCCTGTGGGTGTGAACTCTTGTGTAAATAGGACTATTGAAGGCATTATTTTTGGTTACGGTGTGGCCCAGCTGAATCAGGGCAGGCCTTCTACCATAGTACTGGAGTTCCTTCTAATAAGCAGAGGAAACTCAGATGCAGTTAGTCAGAGAAGTCCATCCAGAAGCTGGAAACCAGTAGAAACTGGAAGAGCAGATATAAGGAGAGAGAGATGGCCATGGGATGGGAGGCAGAGACACCAGCCAAAGAGCCCCATGAACCATGACCAGCCAGTACCAGGACTTCAGGGAGAAAACACGGCCTTGCCGATGCCTTAGTTTTGGACTTCTGGCCTTCCAAACTAAGACAGCAAGCTTGCAAGCAGATTTTTCCTAGTGCCTCCAGCCAGGCTGACATTTTTATTTCAATTTGTGATGCCCTCAGCATCCATGCCATGCAGAGCCTCTGGCCTACAGAACTGTGAGCTAATACATGGCTGTGAGTTGAAGCCACTACATTTGTAGTAATTTGTTACATAGCAGTAGAAAACCCATATAAGAATTCTGAGGCTAGGCAGAGATCTGACCAGCTTCCAAGGAGAAGGAATTTTTTTATTCACATGCAGGATCAATAATCAAATATCATCTAGAAGTAATAATGAAATCTAGAAGACATGGAATAATGATTTCCAAATTCTGACATAAAAATTATTTCATATTAGAAATCAAAGTCCAACAAAACCATCAGTTAAGTTTGAAGGTAGAAAAAAATTGTCCGGGAACATCTCCAAATTCTTTATATGCAATGTACCTATTATCAGGAAGCTAACAGATGTGTGCTCCACCTAAACCAGGACATAAACCAAAGAAAAGGAAGAATGGGATTCAGAAAACAGAACTCAGCATGAGAGAGGCAGAGGAAAGTCCTAGGGCTGTGGTGAAGGAAAATACAGAGTTGACAACTAGGTCACAATCCTAGAGTGCCACTATGTTGAATGGAAACACTTCAGAAGGCGACGCTAAAGATTCCTTCAAAACAGGTCAGATTGGCTGATAAGCTAATGGACTAAATACTTCAAGAAGAGATTTTTCACAACAGGAGTAGAATCCAGGGTGGATTCTGTAAGAAAAATATCTAAAAAATAAGCAAAAAACAAAAAAAAATTTTGAGGAAAAACAAATGTAGGATAAGAAAAAAATCATAGTATTTATGACACAGTCCAGCTGATAATATTGTCTGCATAATCACAATCATATAAACACAGTGTCTTGGAAATGGGAAAATGGCAAGTACACACTGGAGCTGGGAATGTGAAAGCAAGCTAAATCTTCATGTTCTATTGTGGAAAGTGAAAAGACGTTATCTAAAACCAATTAATGACTAGGTAGCAATATAAATGGACCATGTGGAGATAGGAATCAGCAAGAAGAATTCAGAGTGGTTGCCTGGACAGAAGGGTGGTAAGGGAGGAGTGATTTACTGTACCTTCTTTCTTTTTCTCTGTAACAAACCTTGGAAAGTCATCTAACTTCATAAACTAAGCAGACCTTAACTAAAATAAATATAAAAACTAAATGGAAGGAAAGTGGGAGGGAAAAAGAGAGGAAAAAAGGCAAGCCAGCAGTACATACATTCAAGATGTGATGTACTCTAATCCTGGGAATTTTATTCCTATGAAACAGTAGACATTTCCATAACCACACACTGGCAAGCTCTTAGTTGAGTGGAACCAGGACAATCCTGCTTTAATTTCTCCTCAAACTCAGATTCCAGTTTTCTTAGGATCATTTGGAGAGCAGAGAATTTGAAGGATGTATTATGTGAAGTCATTTTTCTTAATAAAATATCTGGGCAGCAGCATAGGTGAGAGACTGTTTCATATCACGTAAGCGGCACCTCACTCATATGCTATAGGCTTTCTTTTGTTCTATTACTGTGCAAAGCTTTCAGTGAATTTGATCTGAAAATGATATATTGGGTGTTTTCTTACAAGAATGGATACTTTTCTAACATGATAATCTTTGGCAGCTGCGCACATACCAAAGCTGCCAGGACCAAGATGATGATATTCCCAGGATCTAAGGATCTCTAATCTTGAATAAATAGGATTGTAAGGGAAAGAAGAAGGGGGTGAAGGGAGTAGTACTCTGTTTTAAAAGAAACCAGGGGAAAGAAAGATATGTTGAGACCAAGCTGTATGCAGGCTAGAGAGGCAAGTTTGATTAATGAAAAGCACATGGATTTTGAACTAAACAACTATGGGTTGGAATCCTGCTTTTCCATGCTGGGTGAACTTGGAGAAATAAATGGCTTCCCTCTTTGTACCCACTTTTATCTCCTTCACATGATGGGAAAGATAAGTCATGCCTTATGAAATAGTGAAGATGAGAAATGAAATTTTGATATAAAGGGTCTAACATTATTTATGTATAGTAGGCATTCAACAAATGCCACATGTATACACACACACATGCACACACGTGTACACACACATCAATACACATTAAAGAGCCATCTATATCTTGAAACATCTACCTCTAATGTTTCTCATTGTCTCTTAAAACCTTACTGGAGTTTCAGCTATTATAACTGTAAAGAAGTATATGCAATATGGCCCCAGCTTTTACAGAGCTCATCACCTAGTAGGCAACAAAGACTGTCCAAAAACTTATAAAATTATTATACCGTATTATACATGTATTAAATGTATCATATATATATAATACAAGGCTGCCTCATGATCTGGTATAAAGAAACATTCTCTTCATTGCAGGATATTTCATGGTAGCTAAGCAAAACATGCTTATTTTAATATGTTGAATGCCATTCACTTTATTCATTCGTTCATCCATTTATTCATTTGTTCTTTTAACTATGCACTTGTATGTCACAAACCAAGCAAGGTGCTTTAGAAATATAGAAGTGAATAAAAATAGTCCTGGCACGTGACATGTTAAATGCCTCACAAGAAAGACTTCCAAGTTCTTAAACCAGAGGCAAAGTAGAAGCAAATTGTTGGCGATCGCATCACATAAACCCTCAAAAGACATGTTCTTAATCTTAATCTGCGTTCCTATGAGAGTGAAGCCATTTGTAAATAGGGCCTTTTGAAGAGGCTACTATTAGAAAAGTTGTCAGGGTAGGTCTTAATTTGTATTTCTAGAGACTGTGGAAAGAGACAATCAGAGAAATTAGAAATCAGTAGAAACCAGAAGAAGAGACGACAGGAGAGAGACATCACCACGTGATGGAGGTCTGCCATCACCAGAGTGCCACTGACTCCTGGATTGATTTTGGACTTCTAACCTTCAAAACCATGGGATAATACATAGCTGTTCTTAAGTCAACCAGTGTGTGGTATTTGTCATAACAACCATGACAAACTAAGGCACAATTCATGGTCAGTATAATAATAACAACAACAACAACAACAATAAAAACCAGAGGCTTGCTTTTGATATGAAGAAACCTGGAGGTTTCTGTAAACTGGATCAGGACAGGGAGGGTCTGTGGATTTTCCAAAAGGTATGGGAAGAATAGGACTTTGGCAAGTACTTGTGGAAGGGAAGAACATTCCAGGAAACAGGTTGAGCAAAGTCCTGGATTTGGGAGAGCAGAGACATGTCTGGGGACTGGCAGAATGAAACTTTCTCCAAAACATAATGACCCCATTCAGAAGCAATCCTTGAAGTGCATATTTCCCAGCTGTTTCTAGTCCCTGACATCGGTCACAGATGAGTGTGTTCTGATGGCTGGCAAGGGCTCTTTCACAGCACAGACAATGCTGCATTAACTCAGAAATTGCCTGACTTCAGGTGAAATAAGCCTGATCTTAGTCGTTCCATTGGTAATGACTTCCTACTAATAGCCATGTCCTTTTAAAAATAAGGACCACTTCACAATTTATAAAGAATTTCTGCTCTTAATCCCCTCATCTTTCCTGAGGGCTGAGTATTATTATGCTCATTTTACAAATGAGGGGATGAACTGCTACACAGCCATCTATCTACGAATGCACTGGGATAATCCAGAGTTCACCTGAACTAGTCCAGGGCAGCTGAAAAACTAGTGGGATGCCCTGATAGTTTGGACACTGTTGAAATGAGCAATTTCAAAGATGGTTCATGATATGCTGAAAAGGAGCTACCATCAAAATTCAAATAGGAATATTTTACCTTTAAGAAACAGTGCCCTGGTTTCAAGTCTACTTATGTGATGGGCAGAAAATTTTAAAGGAAAATGAACTAAAGTAGCAGCAAGGTAGTCCTGGGTTAAACATCACTGAAGAGCATTCAGGAATAAATGGAAGAAAGCCCTCTTAAAATGATTTTTAAAGAAACTCATTTTGCAGAACTGCTTAAAGACAGAAGCAAAACCATTGAGATTACACCTCTATGACTTTACACTCTTATGATTACTCGTGGTGGAGCAAGAAAACCGATAAACAGCACAGTGGTCATTGCAAAAATGAATAGTTGCCTCAATTTTCCTTTCCCATGTTCTCATTTTGATCCATTTATTCCTCTTATATTAAGTTGAAAATTCTAACTCCACAATTTCTTGTCATCCTACTCCATCTCCCATAGCCCTTTTAAGGCAACCCACCTATTTTCTTTATGCCAGATAAACTATAATCTAATGGGTTGCCTCTTACCAATGTAAAATCTACTTTCCTGGTGTTCTCCATGTTTAATTTACAGTTCTTAGAGAATCACTAAATCTTGGGCATCAAAGGGGCATTAATAGATTATCTAGCTCAATCACCTGGTGAATGATTGACTCTCATTTGAACCATCTCTGACAGACTGTCTGAAAAAATTATGCTTGATCAGCTAGCTACAGGGTTAGGAAACATGGCACTAACCAACCCATCCTGTTCCATCACTGGACAGCTATTTATCTTTGGAAAATTCCAGTTCTGTCTCCTGAGTCCCAGAGTACAGGTCTGTTTCTGTTTCTATTCTGCATGAAGAGTCTTCAAATAATTGATGTAATACTATCTCCCTCTAACTCTGACGCAAAGTACTAACAGCTTCCTCAGGTTGAACACACCCAGTTCTTCTAAATGATTTTGCATAACATGTTTGAAGGTTTTCTCCACCCACTTCACACTGATGACCCTATCCCCAAATGGGTGAAAGACAATAAGCCAGGTATATTCTGCCAGCACATGTCAGAATACAACCACTAATTCCTTTTTCAATTTGTATTTCCAAGAGGGTATTTTTAATATGAAATGAAATCTGAGTAAAATTAAATCATTTTATGTGTGTATACAGGATGTGTGTTGTTGGTCTCTCAACATCCACTCCAACTCCGTAAGGCAACAAGCCCAAGAGTTATTTGGAGATGCCCATTCCTCTACTCTCCAGCCATGAGGCTTGAGTTTAGCTCCATCCCCAGCCTTAGGAGAGGAGGATGCTAAGCACACATGCACCAATCAGCAAGTGATGATTACCTGTATGTGTCAATATGGCTAGGGTATGGTGCCCAGTTGGTTGGTCTAATACTGGCCTAGATGTTGCTGTGAGCCATTTTGTAATGGTATTAACATTCACAATCAGTTGACTCTAGGTAAAGAAAATTACCCTCAATTGTATGAGTGGGCTTCATCCAACCAGCTGTAGGCCTTAAGAGCAAAGAATTGAGGATTCCCAACAAAAAGAAGAAACTCTGTCTCATGACCACAACACCAACTCCCCTCTGAATTTCAACCTGTAGGCAACCCCTGTGGCTTTCACCTCTACACAGCAACACAATGCTTAGCAGAATTTCCAGCCTGCTGACCTGCCCTACAGGTCTTACTTGTACAGGACTTCCCAGCCCCCCACCCCACAATCATATATATGATACATATAACCTTCTGATGGTTCTATTTCTCTGGAAAGCCCTGAATGATACAGCAAGCCACAGTCCACAAAGACTGGTTGAAAGGTGGGCTTACAGCCTGAGTCAGTCCCATCAGAGTGATCTTTGGGACTTGAGTTGGGCATACTGAGACTAAGATAGTAACTTTTATGCTGGATTTAAACCTAGAAGGAAACAACCTAAAAGCCATATTTAGATGACTGGTACCTCTGAAAGCCTGTGGGAGAATGGGATATATGGAGAGAAAGAGAAACAGAGTCTGATGGCATTGTTTAAGCACCAGTGCAACCATATTTGATGTCAGATTTATGCCTGGATGGTTGACAAACATGAGCCAATACATTCTCTCTGGGGCTCAAATCAGCTTAAATCAGGTTTTCTGTTACTTGAGATGGAAAGGGTCTCAACTAATGAAAGATCACAGTACAGTCAAGTATTTAGGAAAGAAAATTAAAGACACTGTGCCTTAGTTCTGATGCAGAATTATAATTTTCTGGGTCTTTGTAGCCAACAATAAAATGGGTAGCTTTATGCCCAATATAATAGGAAATTCAAACTCCTAAAAATGACATTAATATGGATATATGAATAACAGAAATGGATCCTGTCATTCCTTTGTTGACGGAACAAAATATGTGAAATTTAAAAATACTACATGGAGGCAACAGTGGACTGATTTTCAAGAACTGAGGAATAAAATTACTGGACCTTTGGAACCTAACCTGGTGCCTAACATATCATATGTGCACAGGAAATATGGGTTGAATGAACAAATACATGACTGAATGAATTACCCTATAACTGATGGCTTTTCCAAATCTACATCTTTTGGATAAATACATATTCAGACAGAAAAATGAACAAGGTGTCACCCTACAATTGAACACAATGGGATAGAATTTTATATCGTACTTACAGGATAATTCCCCAAGGTAACCATAAGCATGGTCTTAGGGAGGGGCATGCCCTGGAAAGAGGTTGTTGAGCCACCAATACACGATTATCCACGAAGCATCAAAACCACACAAACGATATGGCTCTTTTCCTAAAGCCTGCTCTCACTTCCCAATGTTGTCATACATCCAATATCTGAGAAGTCTGAGACAAGCAAAGGGGACCCCAGCGGAAGGTGGAGGACTTCCCCAAAGGGCCGGATACTCATAGAAGTTAGTCTATCTGCTTGCAAAGCCCCAGGCCTACTGTGAAGCAGAGCAACAGCCCCTGGCAAATAACATCAGCTTACTCTGACTTAGAGGACTTAGTGCATTTTTACAAATAGAAGTAATAAACCCAGAGGAAATATTATGAAAATGAATCTGTAAACATTGAAATTGAATGTAATCATGAGCAAGTCATAGCTTAAACTAATGAAGAATAAATTATGCTAGAATGTAGAGCAGGCTTTGTTCCTCAGCTTGACTGCAAAAAAATATAGAGTGTCAGTGGAAGGAAGGACCCACTTGACTCTGAACTTACAGACATCATTTCAGGAGCCACTACAAAATTGATCTGTGGACAGACTCAATTGGCTATAAATACAGGTCGACCACTTGAGTTGAAAAATGATAAACATATTATAACTGCTTTGCAGGAGTTGCATTTGTTGCTCAAAATCCTTATCATACTTTTATCCTTCTTTTCTTTTCAACAAGAATTGGTTTAATTCCTTGAAATACATTTGGCCTAGATTTGGTGATCTAAATACCATCCATCCTTTCCTTTCCCCAAAGATATTGCATAAGGGCAATTTTGGTTTTTGGAATCAGATCTTTATTACTTCCTCATTATCAAAATGTTTTTTTTTTTTTCTTTCTATTTAAATAGCAAATTCACTTCAATGACACCATCACTTGGGTCAATTATTGGCATAATCCAAAATATATTGACTGTTGTATCTTTGCTGATCAGTTAATTTTTAAACTTTATTCTGCAGGATATGCTTTGTTTACATATTTTTCCCTCTTTGTATATCTGGAATGAATGTTACCTATGCCTTTTCTACTCCACCCCATCCAATCTTTCAAAATGAGAATTCAAGCTTCCAAGGAAAATCTGCCAGTCCTTAGATGGGCCATCTAAGTCAAAGACCCTCACCCTGAACCACACACCCACCTCCCAGTAAAATCTGACCTCTGCCACCTTTGCATTGCTCACCTTAGTCCTGAACCAGTCACCTTAACTACTCTGAGCCAACCTAACTAACCTTTGTATAGATTTGGCCCTGTTTTTGTTATCATCTTAAGCCAGGTTGTGCTAACCACTTTCCAAGATGGCCCGTAATGATTCTTGCCTCCTGATAGTCACGCTCTCATATTGGATTATAAGTAACAGGATATTGAAAAGCAGTGGAGCACAACTTTCAAGGCTAGGTCATAAAAGTTATAGTGGCTTTTGCCCTGTCCTCTCTTGGATCACTTAGCGTGGGAGATGCCAGCTTCCATCTTGTAAAGACACTCAAACATCCCTTTGGAGAGGTCCATACGGCAAGAACCAGCAACAACTTGTGAAATAAGCCATTTTGGAAGTGGATCCTCTAGTCCCAGGATCTTGACTACAATTTCAAATTCAGTGATCCTGAGCCAGAACAACCCAGCTGCTCCTGGATCCCTAACCCACAGTAGCTGTGTGATATAATAAATGTTTATTGCTGTTTTAAGCCACTAAGATTGGGGTAACTTATTGCAAAGAAACAAATAACTAATGCATGGCGACATTCAAGATACTGCTTATCTAGTTTCAACATTACTTTTTCTTCTCAAACTAAGATGGAAAACAATGATTCATTTATTTATTTGCCAATACATATTAAATACCTAATATGGGTCAGGGACTGTGATTTAAATAAGTTCTATGATATATGCACTACTGTTTATCAACTGAATTAGAGTGATAAAATAATACTTAATAAACAAAGTTTTTATGAGTATTATATGAGATCATGCACACAAAATGCTTATCGATATCTGGCACATCATTGGCACTCAATAATGTTAGTAATAATTATTGTTGTCATTATTATCATTTTTATTTTTACTAATCTGTTACTCAATCAGTTAAGTAACCTGAAAGTCACAGTAGATAGGTAGCAGATAAAGACTCATTCTGCTTCTGCTCCCCATCTGCTCAACGCTCAGTTGACTACAATTACAGGACTTAACTATTATGACAAGTATTGTATTGGGCATTGGATACTTGGGATAGAAAGAAGAATAGCAATCATTGTCTTTCCTCAAGGGTATTATAGAGAAGTAAAAACAACAAATTTTAGTCATTAGAAAGCACCAAGATAGAAATCCATGCAGTCAGATGTGAAGGCACAAAGAAGATGGCGACCTAGCAGTTGCTTTTGCTTAGTTTCACCTCTAGCCATTTGTGGACCCCAGCCCTGCCCACCCTTTAGACCTCATCTTCCCTCACCCCTGCCTCTCCAAAGTGCCTGATGTCTAGCATGTGTCTCCTGCACACCGCCTCCCCGCCCCTCGAGATGGCTCCCTCATCTGTTTGCTTGTTTTTTTTTGTTCATTGTCTACTCATTGATTTTGCTCATTGTCTGCTCATTTCTTTTTAGAAGGCACCAGAAACCAAACCCAGACATTCCATGTGGGAGGCAGGCACCCAACTACTTGAGCCACATCCACACTCCCTGCTTCTTTTGTTTTTGTTCACTGTCTGCTTGTTGTTTGCTCATTGTTTTTGCTCATTATCTGCTCATTGTTTTTGTTCATTGTTTGTTTTTCTTCTTTAGGAGGCACCAGGAACCAAACCCAGGACCTACCATGGTTAAGAGGGCGTCCAACTGCCAAATCCACACCACTCCCTGCATCTTTTTAAAAAAATGCTTATTGTGGCAACATACAGACAACTTGAAAGATTCCATTTTAACCACTTTCAAGTATGCAATGGTATTAATCATATTCAAAATGTTGTGCTGCCATCACCACCATCCATTCCCCAACTTTTTCATCACCCTCAACAGAAACTCTGCACCCATTAAACAATAACTCTCCATTCCTCCCTGCCCCGCCTCTGCCTGGTCCCTGGTAACCTGTAATCTACTTTCCATCTCTATGATTTTGCTTATTCTAAATTTTTCATGTAAGTGGAATCATACAATATTTATCCTTCTGTGTCTGGCTTATTTCACTCAATACAATGTCTTCAAGGTCTACCCATGCTGTAGCATGTATCAGAACTTCATTCCTTTTTTTTAAAAAAAGATTTATTTTTTATTTATTTCTCTCCCCTGCGCCCGCCCCCCAGTTGTCTGCTCTCTGTGTCCATTCGCTGTGTGTTCTTCTGTGTTCGCTGGCATTCTTGTCAGTGACACCAGGAATCTGTGTCTCTTTTTGTTGCATCATCTTGCTGCATCAGCTCTCTGTGTGTGTGGCGCCACTCCTGTGCAGCCTGCATTTTTTTTGTGTGGGGCAGCTCTCCTTGAGAGGCACATTCCTTGTGTGTGGGGCTCCCTTACACAGGGGACACCCCTGCATGGCAGGGCACTCCTTGCGCACATCAGCACTGCGCATGGGCCAGCTCACTACATGGGTTAGGAGGCCCTGAGTTTGAACCCTGGACCTCCCATGTGGTAGGCAGACGCTCTATCAGTTGAGCCAAATCCGCTTCCCTAGAACTTCATTCCTTTTTAAGGCTGAATAGTATTCCATTATATTTATACAGCACATTTTGTTTATCCATTTATCTGCTGATAGACATTTGGGTTACTTCCACATTTTGGCGTTACAAATAATGTTGCTATGAACATTGGCGTATGGGAATCCATTTGAGTCCCTGCTTTCAATTCTTTGGAGTATAGACCAAGAAGTGGGATTGCTCATGTCCTGGATCCTGACAGCTCACAAACTGAAATGTTTGATCCCGTTTTCAGAAACCAGCTGTGACTTTCAGACTGTGGCTTCTGGGGAGCCAGGACTTTAGGGTCTGTGGAGACAGGCCTTTGGCATAAGCCTTGGTGGGCCTGATTGCCTTTGGGGGCCTGTACCCTGTGGCTCACTGTAGCTTGGTCCTCCAGCTCAGCCTTAGTGTTGACGGAGGAGGTGAACATCTTCACAGCATATTTTAAGAAGTGGCACATGCAGCATTGAGGGCATTTTCCCTAGGGAAGGGCTGTCCTTCCAAAGCTCCATTCTCCCCAACTCCTTCCTTCCTCCAGAACTACATCGTTGCTTAGCCAAATTTACTTTTCCTGCCCTAAGGAGAAACCTTCTTATTCTACAAAGGGAGTAAACCTCAGGAGTCAACAGTTTTAACCTCTTCATAGGTACTTGTTTTCAACACCTGTAGCATTCTGCAGGTGTGGTGTGCTGAGCCAGAGAGCTTTTATTTCCACCAATGACAGACCCTGGCCTACTAAGCCCTTGGTGGCTGATAATGATGGTAAATGGGAACATACCCCTGTCACTTTCCCTTGCAAACTGTTTTTCCACAAGCTCCTTCCTAGCCAGCCACTGCACTCTACATTCTAGAACGGATGTTAGGGCAGGACTGGTTGAGGCCTGGGCTGCAGCAGGCCCTCCACCACCATCCAAGCTTTAATTATGAATGTTTCATTGTCCCCACAGCTGTAAAATGTTTCAGAGGTGCAGATCAGTGTTCAGAGTGCAGAGGACATAGAAAAGGATAGTGGTTGCCTTGTAAACTGAACCAATTTGATCCGTAGGACATTGACAGACAATAAATATGGGCCTGCATGATGTCATTTTTATAGGTGCTTTATGAGTATAATAACCAGGAGAAGGGTTGTCCGTGACTGAGAGGCAGTTGTGGTTTATGGAAATGATCACTTCGGTTGGTTCTCTCTCAATATCCTGCTTTTGCAGTCTTCACAGATAAATGATTTAGCTGTTCCTGGTTATGTATAAATATATAAATATAGGGTGCTTCTATCCTTCTGAGAGCCAAAATGAACTTGAAATCTTGCTTTTTCGCTGTTTATATACTAATTAATGTGTTTTTATTGCAACCCATTTATACTTAATGATGCATCCAATAGCACTACAATTCAGAAGATGTAAATGATGTTACAGTTTTTAAAGGTTTAATCTTTTTTCTAACCTTTTCTATGTCATGGAAAAATGGATATTATCAGCTTTGGTTCATTTTCTAGGTTAGAAAAGAACACTTTACAACTTTCTTTCTTAATTGAAAGTTTGGTTCCTCCACAGTCCTACTTAATTCCTTAAAGCCCATTCAGATGCCAGAGAGGCATTTTAGCAAGTCATTACCACATGTGAATGCATTAACTTAGAAATTGATTAATCCATCATGTGAATGTTTTCAACCACTCCAAGGCAGACAACAAACTTCTAATGAGAGCCAATTGTACTTGGTGAGGGCCAACTCCCTTGACAAGTGCTTTCAATCAGCCCAGAGGCCTCAGCTAACCTTCCTTGGAGTTGGTTTTGTTGTGCTGTATAGCTTAACAAGATTGAAGATGTGGCTCAGCCAAATCAAGCGAGGTATTACTTACACATCAGAGCAAAACTGGTCTGCCATATGACATTAGGTGGCTAGGGGTAAGGGCTCCAGCATTTGACGTGGTGTCCAAAGAATGTTGCCTTCCTGAATGGATGTACAACCAAATGCCTCTCTTCCTTTCTTTCCCCCTCTCTTTCTTCCCTCTGTCTTCCTCTCTCCAAGTTAGAAAATGCAGCTGCACATATCTAATCCTTTGAAGCCAACTCACCAGGCAGGTTTTATTATTCCAAATTGTTCTCTCCAATTTTATTGATAAGGAAACAGATTGAGAGAGTTTGTTTGTGATCACAAACAACTAAGGGCTAAGTGTGAGACTTAAAACTAATTGTATAACTCATAACCCTGCTCTTGATTTTAGATTATCTCCATTTTAGAGAAAAGAATGGAGGAAATGAAAGACCTTGCCCAAGATCACTCAGTTATGAAGTACAAAACCAATATTCAAATCCCAATTCTGAGTCCAAAGGTCCTGACCATCATGCTCTCCTGCCCCTGAGCACCATCTCAGAACTCATGTCTCCTGGAATCCTGTGCACAGAGAGGTCCCTGAGACCCTGACCCCCTGTTCACAGACATCAGGCCCGATCCCTGAGTGGACATACATACTATCAACTGGTACAAAACTCTTCATTGAACCCGAAGCTCATTTATTTTATTCATTATACTAGATAGTAATTAGTAAATTAAAAAACATGAAAACTATCTGAGAAACTTTTTTCACATGATTCCTCCCAAATACCATATCAGTGAATGGAAAAAAAAATCTGAACGTTTCTCTTACCTGCTCCTCTTTCTTTGTGAGCTTTTTTTTTTAACTTTCTCAATTAATTTGAACTTTGAGCAAATGTGAGCTTTCTCAATTAATGAATACCCAAGTTCATACAATAAAATGGTAGAAGAAACATATAAACAAATATTAATCATGGGTGAGGTACAACCACACCTGTCTGACTTTAAAGTGCATCACTGAAGCGGAGTGGTCCTGATGCAGGGACAGATAGGACTGACAGGCAGGGCATGAAAGGAAGTAAAAAGTTCCTGTTCTGACCAAAGTATTTGTCAGAATTTGGCATTTGATAAAAATGAAATTGAAAATCTGTAAAGAAATAAGTTTACCACTCAATAAATTGTGTTAGTAGTGATTTGGAGTAGAATATCTCAAATCTTATAACAAATGTCAGCTGGTTCAAAGACTTAGTTAAAACCAAAAAAAAAAGCATACAGTTGCTAGAAGAAAGTATATATAAAATATCAATGTGCAGAAGGCATTTTTATGTATAAAATCTATACCTGAAAGTTTGATAAGTTTTACAGCACAAAAATAAAAGTCTACCCAAAAGAAAAGCATAAATAATGTAAAAAGAATGAGATAAGCTTTAAAAAATTGTGTAATTAAGTGCAGAAATAAAAATAAATTGATTTCCTTAATCTATAAAGAGACTTGTAAATCTATAAGCAAAAAAAAAAAAAGAGGGGAGTGGATGTGGTTCAAGCAATTGAGCACCCACCTCCCATATTGGTTCCCAGTGCCTTCTAAAAAAGACAATGAGCAGACAGCAAGCAGACAGCAAGCAAAAACAATGGGCAGGCATTGAGGATAAACACATGAGCAGAGAACAGATGTGGCTCAAGCAGTTGAGCACATGCCTCCTACATGGGAGGTCCCAGATTTGCTTCCCAGTGCTTCCTAAACTAAAAACAAACAGATGTCGAGCACCCAACCAGCAGAAACAATAAGCATAAACAAACAACAAAGACCCACTAAAGGAAAAAAGGGGGGAAAGGGAGTGAAGTTACTGATATTCAAGAATAAAAATAGGTATAGCCATTAAACTTTCCAAAACAAATCATCAACTTCATACACTAAATGAGAAAGGCAAATTAATAGGATAATGACAAATCATTTTTCAACTATGCGAGGGACAAGGGTCAATAGATTGATAGCATACTGTGTTGAAGAAGAAATGGATTGATAGGCATAGTTACACACTGCTCTATGAGTGCAAATTGATACAACCTCCAGGGAAGACATGTTGTCCTTTTTCCATTTTCCGTCTTCCCTCCCTTCTGCTTTCTCTGTGCTTCCTTGTGAGCTCCACTCTGTGTCCTAAGAGCTGACCTTTGCAGCCTGTAATACACAGACTTTCTTGCCAGTTGGCTTCTAGTTGAGTTTAGCTAATGGGAGACGCCCGAAGGGGTCAGGTGATCTTGAATTCCCCTTCCTGAGGGTGCCCCTGAAAGGCAAATAACTTGACACTCATATACATTAACAATAAACATTCATAAACTTCCATTTGGGGAAGTGGCTGCTGATTTGGAGGCCTCGGAAGGCAGTGCATGCCTCTCTTGCTTCTGAGCAATTCAGCTCTCACTCCAAACCTGCAAATTCCATCCTGCCAGACAGGTCCCTTTAATGAAGAAATACACTATTCCTCTGAAGTCAGCTTACGGGCCATCTACTGCTCTTCCCAAAGATACCTTTCTTCAAAGTCTTTCCAAAATGCTTTCCAAACTCAGAAAGCATTCTCAGCAACAGAACGTTTTGTTAAATTTGTGATTCTGCAGAGGTTTCCGTACACCAGTACTGCTTCTCTACCGCAGCAATACTGAATCCCCCCTGCAGACTGTCCCATCACCTGCCTGTGTTCACCTGGCTCAGAAGCTGCTCCTGACGTCCCAGGAAGCCATCAGAATTCTGCCTGCAGAAGGTTCCTCTGAAGAGGTGACCACCAAACTGGGAACCAAAAGAGGACAGAATTCTCGTGGAGGAGAAGAGGGAAAAGTGACCTTCAGAGGAGAAAAAACAGTGTATGAGGAGCATGGGGTGGGGTGGGAGGAAGCAGAATATGTTCAGTGCATGACAAAAAGTTCTATGGAGTTATCACTTAGCGTGGGATTGTGGGACAGAGAAAGGAGATGAGACTACAGGGCGAGACTCTTGTAAGGGAGATGAACAACGCTCAAGTTATCTTTCACAGACTGTGACTACTGCAAGAGATTCTGTAGAAACACTGTTTCTCATCAGAAGTTAGGAAAGAGGGGCATCACATCATTCTTGCAGAGATTTAGGAAGCACAGAAGGCTATAAAGGCTCTGAGAAGTCCTGCAACAATAAACTCTTCTTGACTTTCTTTAATCCAAAATTTCTGAGTTTTGTTTCCTGAGAATGATGCCAGAAAGTCAGATATTTGCAGAGCATACTAGAGATAGGCACAGACTTATCAGGGACACTGCACTATAACAAGAGAAATGTAGGCTCTGACAAAAAAAAAAGTGAACCGTTTGGTGCTTATTCCGGGGAACTGCAGAGCAAGTCATTCAAAGGAGAACCCATAGAATCTGGAAAACAAAATTGAAAATTAGATTATAATAGAATAGATACTTTACCTCTTTCTCAATGAGAAGGGTTTGATTTTATATGTAATTTTAGTTTGCTACACCCAAATTGAGATTAAGATAACTACATAGTAAGCTGTTTGTTGATTCTCCTTTGAGATGTTTTTTTCCATTTGCTATTTATTTTCTCCCACTGGGGCCAGACTAGGGTGTGGGGTGGGGGGAAGGCAAGATAGCATCATCTGAGGGCCCAGAGACTTAAGAAAGGGTCCTCTTTCTTTTCTTTTTTGTTCTGTCCTCATCTGCAAGTCCTTCCAGCAGAGGCCATCTGTCCCTCCTCCCATAGAGTAAAAAGGAACCTACGTCAGACTGAAATGGATAAAAAGATAAATCACCATCTTTCAGCTGAACACAGAAAGCTAAAAGGGAGAGAGAAATTGCATTTGCCTTCACACTCAATACATCAAAGAAATTTATGTCAGAACCACTCTGCCTGCTTCCATACATATTCGGCTTTAAATACAATCAATCTCTCCAAACCTGTAATAGCTTTCTTTGTAAGGCATTTTTTTTTTAATGTTGCTGAAATCTGGTTCCATTAGAAGCAAAGATGGTTTATTATCTTACAAAATCACTCATTCTAATGAGGTACACGGTTAAGAGATGGTCCTTAAACACATTAAACAGTCCATGGTCGTCCGGGAGCCAGTGAGACTGTTAAAGAGCACATGCGAACCAGGAGCAAAGGGTTAATTGGGCCACGTTTTCGACAAGGTTGGAGTGGGGGTGCTAGAACCAGAAAGGGAAGAGCAAACTCCAGAGGAGGGACCAAAGGAGGAGACCCAGACCATCTGAAGGACGGACTGGTAGGTCAGCCGCTGAGTCCCCTGGAGGCTCCCCAGCTGGGGAAAGAGGGGAGCCCCATTTTTAAGCACTTACTGAAATAATAACAGTAAACTCTTGGACAGTGCAAGACTCTGTTCTATGCCCGGGAGGACCCTACGGAGTTGGTGCAGTCACCCACAGTTCCTGTGACCTTGATTTAGTCTCCAGGTGTGAGACCCCAATATCCATTCCTGAACACTGAGCATGTCTGGGGCAGGATTCACCAGGTGACGATTACCCATAAAGGAATATAAACATCAAGAAAAGCTGGGGAGATTTATTTTCAATTAAATTCGGCAAAGCTGTGATAGGAGCCGTCCAGGGCCTGAGTAAATGATAAACTCTTGAGAATTGAAGGAGAATAAAAACTGTGATGAAGGCCTCTGGGTAAAGTATCATTGATTAAAGGAAGGCTATAATGAGGCTGTTAGGAGTAAATTCTGGAGCCAGATATCCTGGCTTCAGATCCAGCTCCATTACTTAGTAATTAACTAATTAGCTGAGTTACTCAACCTTACTGTGCCTGTAAAATAAGAATAAACGAGCTCAAATAAGGTAATAAATGTAAAGTTCTCAGAACAATCCTTAGCATATAGGAAGTTCTATGTAAATGGCAGCTATTTCTGTCTCTGAGTTTCAAGCTGGAAAGAATCTTAAAGATTAACTAACCCTACCCACTCATTTCACATTTAAGGATAATGAGGCCCGGGAAAGAAGCATAAAAAATAAATTCCAACTGGATTAATGACCAAAATGTAAGACTTTAAAAATATTAGAAGAGGATTCAGAAAAACATCTTTATGATCTTGGAATAGGAGATAAATTCAGGGCAAGAGCCAAAAAAATATATAAGGAAGAAATTGATACATTTGCTTATATCAAAATTTTAAATTTCTGTAGAATGAAGGACACTATAAACCAAGTTAAAAATATGAGCCCAAGGCTCAGTGAAAACACTTGTAATACACAAAACTGACAGAGGCTTGGTATCCAGAATATATAAAGTAATCCTACAAATCAAGAAAAAGAAGGCCAACAACCTTCTTTTCTAGAAACTTGAGCAAAAAATGTGGGCCAGCAATTCCCAGAAGAGGACTCCTAACTGGCCAATGAGCAGGTACAAGGGTACACAACCTCAGCAGCAATCAGAAAAATGGAGATGAAAATAAGGATGAGATGTTATTTATACCCACTGGGTTGTCAAAATTCAAAAGAGTGGCAATATAAAGTGTCAACAAAGATGAAGGTAAATCAGAGCCCTGATGCCTGGGGGTGGAAATATCTTGTGTTATAACTGCTTTGGACAGTGTGTTGGTTGGGTTCCCACCAGATTCAAATCTTGAGGCAAGGAGGGGTGAAGGAAATGGTGTCAACTAACCAATCAATACCAACAGGTCACTGGATTCCAAAGGAGGCGCTCATCCAGAACTCAGTTTCTTACTGTAAAGTAAAAATAAGTGTGTGCCGCCTCACACAGGCAGTGTTGACATGATCGTTAGCAAAACCGTCTTCAAGAGCTACCTTAGCACCCAGGTTCTTGTTCAACGATGGGTTCGTTCCCCCACTTCCAACTCCAACAAGGTGCTAATACCCAGCACCAAGCAGCTGGCAGAGACGCAGAGATTGCAGCGTCCCCAGGCACCGACAGTCACGGCAGGTGAATGGGCTTATAGGTGGCAACCCTGAAAAACAGATCAGGCGAAGAGGTGCCCAGGGAAGAGCATCTGCTTCAAGTGTTGGGATGGGATTCAGAGAGAATGTTCTGTGGGATGAGATCACCAGAGAGGAAAATGGAGGGCACATTTGAAGGCAGGAAGGGTAAACGACCAGGATTAACTCAGTACTTTTCATTTTTTAAGGACCAGTGTCAAGTCCGTGGGTCCTCATGTTTACTTTTTGTAAGTTGAATAGTTTGGAATACTCATATCCTCTTCATTACAACCAAGGTCGAAGTTTTATTGTTATTTTACATTTATAATTTGAATCTCTGTGACATGCACATATATGCTTAATTTTTTTTCAAAATTCTACTCAATTCATTTTTTAAAAAATATTACATTAAAAAAATATGAGGTCCCCATTCACCCCCCTGGGCCCCCACCCCACCACTCCCCCCACAGTAACACTCTCCCCCATCATCATGACACATCCATTGCATCTGGTGCATCTCTGAGCATTGCTGCACCCCATGTCCTGTGGTCCACACCATAGCCCACACTCTCCCACATTCCATCCAGTGGGCCATGGGAGGACATACAATGTCCGGCAATTGTCCCTGGAGCACCACCCAGGACAACTCCAAGTCCCAAAAATGCCTCCACATCTCATCTCTTCCTCCCATTCCGTGCACCCAGCAGCCACCATGGCCACTTTTTCCACACCAGTGCCACATTTTCTCGATTATTAACCACAATAGTTCATGAATAGGATATTATTAAGTCCACTCTAATCCTTACTGTATTCCTCCTTCCTGTGGACCTTGGCTTGGTTGTGTCCATTCCACATCTATGTCAAGAGGGGGTTTAGATTCCATATGGATACTGGATGCAATCCTGCTGCTTTCAGTTGTAGGCACTCTAGGCTCCACAGTGTGGTGGTTGACATTCTTCAACTCCATGTTAGCTGAGTGGGGTAAGTCCACTAAATCAGAGTGTAGGAGCTGAAGTCTGTTGAGGCTCAGGGCCTGGCTATCATATTGTCAGTCCAGAGATTCAAATCCCCTAGATATATCTTAAACCCCAGCACCAAATACAATTCCAGTAAAGTAGCATGAAAGGCTTGTGAAAAGAGATCCCATCTGAGTCCAGCTCCATCATGCAGAAGCACCAGCTCCAAAGAAGGATCAACTGACATGGCAGTGAACCCCATCTGCCATGACCATAGAACCTGTGGGTCCTTCTAACCCTCAAAAGAACCAATACCTGGGGTTGTATCTACTTTATCTGTCTCTGAGACTCTGCTCAGGTGTGCATAAGGGCAATCCTTCTGACAACCTCTAGACTCTTTTTTAGAGACTCATAGCCATATGAACTCATTTGTCCTTTCCATTTCCCCCTTACTTTAGGTCAAACAGCATTTTAAACTCCTGTTATTATATGTAGACAGGGATATTCTCCTGGTCTGCATTGAACCTTTAATTCAAGGTAATTTTCTAGTTACGTCATCAGCTGGTACTTGGTAGTGATCCCTCAGTGCCAGGGAGGCTCATCCCTGGGTGTCATGTCCCACACTGGGGGGAAGGCATTGCATTTACATGCTGAGTTTGGCTTCGAGACTGGCCACATTTGAGTAACACGGAGGCTGTCAGGAGGGAATTCTTAGGAACAGTGCTGCTCTAGGCCTTGTTCTTATTTCAGGTGTATAGGTTCACAAGCATAGTCATTAGTATCAGGGGCTCTCTTTTGGACCCTCATTCCTTCCTGGTCCTTACCGTTGCACCTGGGGGACTGCCGCTGCTCCCCTATGGACCATGACAGAGCCCCCCCTGGCCAGGAACCTAGTACCCCCCAGCTGATGTTTTTAATTGTTTCCACTATGGGTATATCCAAACATTTCCATGCACCCTGGACACATGTCCTGTATAACTCCCTGTCAACCATATATCGCCTGTCAATAACATCCCATACCAGTATTCTTCCGCTGCCATTGTTGAACCACTCTGTGATCCAAAACTTCCTGAAAAGTGAAGCCCAATATAATGTCAGGTTCCCTTACTAGTAAAATGGAATATAGTGATGAGTTTAAAGGTTAGATATAGAATACATACTGATTTGGAAAAATTCTACATCCTATCTTTTTCTTTTCTTTTTTCCTAATTATTGAGCTTCTCTTCACAAGAGCCCTAGATCACAGTAATTAATCTATACAATATACAGTACTCCCACATATCCATTATAAAACCTTTTCCCTTCTACAGCGATAATCTTTTAACTTATTCATATCATATTTACTGAAACTGATGTACAGATATGAGATAATAGCTTTCAAACAAGGTAACATTTGTGTTTACATTGTGTTTCATACTTTAGGCTATACAGTTTTCTAAATTTTTTAGTTATCCTATGTTTTACATTATGGTTTACATTATTAGTCTGTCGTCCCCTATATGTTTTTGGTGTAATATTACATGTTTTATATCCATCCTTGTGTACTCTTGTGAAACACTTCTTTTGCCCTCACATTTACTTTGGTTCCATCTATTCAATATCTATTTCCCCCTCCCCTTGGGCCCCACAGTGACAGTCAATCTTCATTTCTTGAGGAGCCATGTTCAGTGATACTTGCAACAGTGTTGAGGGCTTGACTTGCTCAACTGCCCTAATGCCCTGGGAGCCACCCTTTCTCTTGAGAGATACAGTTCCCTCTATTTGATGACATTAGTCCTCCCCAGGATGTGCGTCTACCTTCACTCTCTAATTTTTTATTCTACTCATTTTTCTTTGAATATGAATGGCCCCAGTGTATATGTACTATTCTGTAACCTCTTTCTTTTCCCCAGACAACGATGCCTCTTGAGCGTCTTTCTGAGTTAAGACTTAATGATCTGCTTTGTTCTAATAATCACATAGTGTTCCATTGATGCATACACCATAATTTATACCTGTTTTCTATTGATGGATATGAAGGCAATATCTGTTTTATGTTTTGTTTTGTTGAAATTACAAAACCTAATGAGAATCTTCTTAATATAGCTTTTCACAATTATGGAAAAATTCATACAAATCATTCTACTCTAGCTACTCTGGCCCAAAGCTGTTTCTTCAAACATATCCAAAGCATTCTCATATCAGGACCTTCGCAGCTGCAGTTCCCTCTGCCTGGAATGTTCTCCCAGACAGTTTGACGGCTCACCCTCACTGAGACCTCAGAGGGCCTTCTCTGACCTCCTCATCCGCGGTGATATGCCTCACCCTGTCTCCTCTTCCTCCTGCTTGCTTTAACCAGGGCACTTGCTACTGCCTAGCATTATATTATATATATTCTTGTTTGACTGTCTCCCTGACTAGAGTGGAAGGCAAACCGAGACAAGGTCTTGTTTTTTCACATCCATGCCTCTAGCATTTGATACAGTCTTGACACAGAGCAGAATGAATTTATGAGTTAGGTAGAATTGCTGAGCCAGTAGAAGTGGGCATTTAATGTTACAGATATGGCCAGATTGCTCCTTCAAAGGGCTCTATTCTCACCAGCATTGCCCATTCTGCTCACCCAGCCAGAACAAGTTATATCAATATGTTTAATTTCACTAAATTGATGAGTAAAAGAATAACCTTCCTCCTTTTTTTGTCCGACTCGATTATTAAAATATTGGTGCAGTCAAGTATTTTTTCTAGCTTCTTGAGAGCTTGTTTCTATTGTTTCTATTCTATTCTAAGTGAATGGCTTCTGCACCCCTGTGCCTATTGTCACACTAAACTAGTCCTCATTTTCTTATTGATTTGTAGAAGTTTTTCTATCAGGTGATTGTTTACTTTTTGTCTGACATATATTCTTATCTAATATGATGAAGAAATTCAGACCTCCTGACTCTAAACTAGGTTTCCTTACGCCATAGAGAAGTTGTTATTTTTATGAGGTCCACTCTGTGGCTCTATTCTCCTAAAAAGGTCGTAACTTGGGAGGTTACTCATATTTTAGATGGATCCTTGTGTTTGCTGTGTGTAGGGTGGGGAAGGCCGGAAATGCTTAACTGGAGACTGTTCAATAAATTGGCTACAAATGATAAGGTCCTCGACTGAGTTGGGGCCACCACGTGGATGGAGCTGAGAGTCCAACTTGTGGCTCCACCATCAACTCATTGTACATCTTTGAGGCAAGGGGCTTGGCCTATCTGTTTCAACTTTTCCCCCTGTGAAGTGATAATCAAATACCTTGCTGTACTGACATCACAGAAGCTTTATGGAGGTCAAATGAGAAGGTGACACTAAAGCATAGAAGGTTCTGCACTAATTCAGGCATCAGATGGAAATAGGGAACAGAGTAATATTCACCTAAAGTCAAGAAGTGTGCTCAATCCCAGAATTGTTTTAAAGGTAAATAAGAAATTTGGAAGAAAGAAATTCTCCTAAAGAATATTATGTTAGTGATTACCCCAAAATAATCACTCAAGATAATTAATAAGCATGTTCTAATCCTCTCAGATAGTGGAAAAGAACACTGGATTTAGAGTCAGGTGACCTCAGTTCCAAGCTTGGTCCTGTCACTTACATTAATTCCCCTGGCTTGGATAAATCCTGTAGCCTCTCTAAACTCCAGTTTCATTTTTAGAAAGAGAATTTTGAAAATTCTATCTCACAGTTTCAGTGAAGATGAAATGAGATTTTTATGAAAGTACCACATAAGCTATAAAGCTGTATAAGGATGTAAGTTAATTTGTTATAATAATTATTTAAGTCATAACTTTAAATGATGGCCACTCCAATGGTTGTACAAATCCTCTAGGAGAAAAGTAAGCACATGTGCTGGGTATGTTATTTTGGGGATTAAATCTTAAAAGTTCTTACTTCCATCTGAGCTCTTATTTTGAGCCTTTTGTGCTCCAGTATGTGCAGAGGAATCAGATCAACCAATTTTAACTGGGGTAAATCATGATAATTAGTGCCTCTCCGTTATCGCACTGTCCCTGCCACCCACACCCAGCAGTATAAACGCAGGAAACAAGAACGGTTGCCGTCCTTATCTCAGGACATGAATACACATTTCTATAAACTTTGTGGGGAAAATAGAGAACTTTTAAAGCCACCCTCAATATAAATAAAGCACCATAATCATTTTCTACATTAAAGTAACCCCATTTATTGAAATACATGTTATTAAAATACCAAATAATAAGAAACGTGTCAGAAAAGTAATTGGAAAGCGGATAATTCATTACTATTCTCCAAGTGAGAGTCTGAATCATGATGGACTTTAAAAAGGTGATGTATCTTTTTTAACTTATCTTTCAGAGTATTGGCCAAAGATCAGTAATGTTTTTCATACTCTTTTTAGAATTAAGACTCCTTTAACAGACAACGAGCAAAACAGCGAGCAGACAAGTGCAACAACAAGCAAGGAAACGAGCAACAGACAAGGAGCCATTTATTAACCTGTGCAGGGGGTGCGGGGGATTTATTAACCCGTGAGAATTTGGTTTTTCTCCCTCCCTCCAGCTACTGAAGAATGTTTTCTTTTTTCTTTAACTTCCTTGCTTTCCCTGAGCTTGGGTCTCTACCTTTACCCTCCTGGTTCCCAGCGCACTGTGATGCAGCATTTGGAGACTGAAGAGACAGAAACAAACTCAGAGAGGAAAGTAACATGGTGGGATGGGATACTAAGAAAAAAACAAATCTTTGCCCAGTCACAGCGAGGGGAGAATGGGGAAAAAGACTGGGGGGGGGCAAAACGAAGCAGGATTGAACCTAAGGCTGGAGAGAGACCCCTCTGAGTCACAAGTCATCAGCCGAAGGGAGTCAGCACAGGGAGCTGAGAGTTCCGATGACTTCAGTGATCATTGAGAGGCATGAATGAATATTAGAATTTCTTTTTTAATAGTAGGGGAAGGGGAGGGGTGGAGGAAAAGAGAAAAAAGAAGCTATTGGACAAACTTCAAGATTCAATTCCTTCCTGCATGGTTTTTCTGTAAACCTACATTCCTGATTTAAAATTTTATATTTTAAAAAAGCTTCACACCAAAGGGTCACTTCTCCATGGCATTTGCAGCATCTTTTCTCACTGTTTACTCCTCTGCTCCTCTGTCGTGGGCTGTCTCCATCCCTGAGGTTTGGGGTTTAGTTCTTAGGGACCCGTGCTCTGGAGTTAGGCTAGTGGGCTCAGACCCCAGCGAGCCTCTTACTAACTCTGCACTGATGGCCTCTCGGATCCGCCTACAAAATGGAGACGACTCCTATCTGCGCGATAAAGTTGTTGTAAGGCTCAAAGACATTTGACCCAGGGTCTGGGTATAAAGTAAGCACTCATGTAATTTACTACACTCTTTTATAATTAATGTCTACATCACGGTCTCCTACTTAAGAATTGGAATTCTGTTCTACTCGTCTTTTCAACCCCAGTGTCTAGCAGAAAGCAACTATCATAAGCATTTAGTAGGTGGAATGGAAAACTTGGATCTATAGGCACTTTATGATCCCAATCTACACCCACATGCATTTGCTTATGATTTTAATACCTCTACCAGCTCAGGAAGGCTGGTAAATTATGACCTATTGATAGATTTGAGAACTAAGGTCGAGAGAGGCCCCCTGGCTGATGGCTATGTTGGCCCAGCTAGAATGGAAATTCAGGTTTCCTGACTCTAAATTCATGGTTCTTCATAATGAAAATGGTGCCTTCCACCTATGTGTCTTGTGACACTACACAAGTCATTTAACTCTCTGGATCTCGTTTCTGTAGCAGTGAAACATTTTTAAAAATTTAACAAACTTTATCATTTTGTATTGTGTCCAAAATGTCTTTATATCCCTTCCAGATCTCTCTTGCTTTCTCTCAGAGAGGCTGTCTTGACATAACGTACTTTATCAGTGTTTGTCCTAAATCCCCAGCTTTAATAATGATGAGGCACCTACCAACAAGCCACCATGCATCACTGACATGGAGGGAAGGAGGTGGGGCCAGCGAGGTGGGGGCAGGTGAAAAGCACATTAGCCCAGCTCAGCCCTCGTCCTAAACGGCTGTGATGTATGATGCTGCCAGGCAGTCCTGGCTTCCTCTCTTTCTATCTCATCATTAACCTTGTGAGCAGAAGCCTTCTTATTTTAATCCCCAAACTTGCAGTACGTCTTCCCATCTGTAACTGCTTGGTTCCCAGATGGAAGCCAACAGAAGTTCTCTCTACTGTCGTCCCAGCAACATGATGCCTTTGACAGATCTTTTTCTAAAAACAGAACTTCTTGTTTCCAAGGAGCAGTGGAACGGACTCTAGAAGCAGAATGCCGATCAGAGGGGTGTGGGAAGATCACATCAGCTGATCTCGGGGTGTGGGTGCCCCCTGTGGGAGCTGGGACAGGCTGAGTTAGGGACTTCTGGGAAAAAAGAGATCTCATCTTAATTAAGATCATTTTCAAGTTGTAGAAGGAAAAGGCCAGAATTTGAAAGTCAAATTAGGACTGCTAGCTGTGATCTGTATGGATTCTTGGCAATTTGCTTATCCTGGACCATCAATTCCGTCAGGTATAAAATGGGTATAATCCTACTCAAGTCACAGATCTTCATCAATATTTGACGAAGTGTAGCACTTGCAAAAGCATCTTCCTCAATGCCAAGAACATGTTTCCTTCCCCCTTTCCTCTCTCTTTCCTTCCCATCTTCTTCCTTGTTATCCTGTTTCCATCTTGTCTTCGTTTGCGAGGGCTGCTGTAGCAAAGCACCACAGGCCAGCTGGCTTAAACAGCAGGAGTCTACTGTCTCACAGTTTTGGAGGCTGGAAGTCCAAGGTCCAGGGGTCGGCAGAGCCGTGCTTCCCCTGCAGTCCAGAGCCTTCCAGGGGTGGCTTGCCGGCAGGCTGTCTCCCTCTGACCCGCAGCCGCCTCTTACTCCCTCTGTCTCTGCATCGGTCACCTGTCTCTCTGCTCAAATATCCTCTCCTTACAGCGGCACCAGTCACATTGGCTTAGAGCCACCCTGATCCAGTTTGGTCTCATTTTAATTAAGATCATTTTTAAGGACCTTCTTCCCAGGACTGGGGGTTAGGACTTGAACATCTATTTGGGGGGAACCAATTCAGCCTTTAACTCTGCTTAACAGTGATGCTTCCAGGGCAAGAGAGTTTAGTGATTATCCCTCGATGTCCTCATCCCTGGATGAGATGTAAAGAACAAGTCAAGGCTGAGGAGGGTGATTAAGCAGCTTCTGAGGTGGCACATTGTGGCCCTCGGAGCATCAGGGCTATGGACCAGACAGACGTCAGGAAAGCTGGGTCGGGTTGTATGCTTCTGAGAAGGTCTGAGCAGCGTGCTCGGTTTCTCCATCCATGAAAATGGACTAAATACCCTGGGCTTCCTACACATGATTCCTGAGAACAAAGAAAATAGTGAACATAATGTTTTGTTTTGTTTGAAAAAGTAGAACACTTTGCATAAATTATGTTTTATAGCTAACATCTACTGGACAACATGTCTTTGGCCATGAGTCAGAGAATCTGAGCACAGGAAGGTCATGGAGAATTAATTAGATAAACCCCCTCTTTTTAAAGTAGAAATGAAGTCTGGAAATTCAAATCCATGTAACTTTTACCAAATTAGCACTCAACACATTCACATATCTTGTCTCTTAAATTAGGGGCTGATCCTATACCACAAAACCATCAACGGCCAGAATTTGTCCAGAAATCCAAGTACTATCCTACCTGCAAAACCCAGAATATTGACTTTTTTTCCCTAAGAATATTCAGGTTTCATGTCATTTTACTACTTTCAAAAATTACAGCTGAAAAATATGACTAATTGTATTTTCCCATTTCATTCATAAATATTTTAGAATGTTTCACAATAAGGACTAATTTTTTAAAACCGTGATAGCAGTATCATTATCATACCTAAAAATTTGCAGCATTCCTTAATATCATCAAATATAGTACTTCTGTATTTGTTGTGGTGGAGTATAATCTACTTGTTTAAATCAGGATCCAAGTAATATCCACATATTTCACTTGGTTGATGTGTCTCACAACTTACATTAGCCTCCATCTCTTCCCTTACCCACCCCCACCCTCAATCCTGGCAATTTATTGTTGAAGAAACCAGACTGTTTATCCTGTTGAGTTTCTTACACTCTGGATTTTTCTGATTGCGTTCTCATGATACCCATTAACTTTATCCTCTTCCTTTCCGGTAAATTATAGTTGGATCTGAAAGCTTGGTTTTGGCAAAACTATTTGCAAGAGGCTTTCTGTTCTGCTATCAGTGGGCACATAATGCCTGGTGGCCTCTCTTCATGACATTAGCAGCCACCAATGTCCAGGGCCTAGATCCATTATGGTTTGAAAAATGGTGATGGTTTTGTTGTGTTTTTTTTTTAACATTTTTATTGTCTTTTTTTAAAGATACATAGATCTCAAAAATGTTACATTAAAAAATATGAGAGGTTCCCACATACCCCACACCCCACACCCCCACTCCTCCCACATCAACAACTTCTTTCATCATTGTGGCACATTCATTGCATTTGGTGAATACATTTTGAAGCACTGTATGGATTATAGTTTACATAGTAATTTATACTCTCCCCCAGTTAATTCAGTGGATTATGGCAGGATATATAATATAATGTCCAGCATCTGTCCCTGCAATATTATCTAGAACAACTCCAAGTCCTGAAAATGCCCCCACATCATATCTCTTCTTCCCACTCCCTGTTCTCAGCAACTACTGTGGCCACTGTCTCCACATCAATGGTACAATTTCTTCCATTGCGAGAGTCACTATAGTTCTATAGTAGAATACCAGTAAGTCCACTCTAATCCATATTTTATCCCTCCATCCTGTGGACCCTAGGATAGTAATGTCCACTCCACCTCTAAATCAAGAGGGGGTTTTGATCCCACATAGCTGATGGATGTAATTCTCCTGCTTGCAGTTTTAGGCACTCTTGATTCGCTGGTGTGGTGGTTGACCATCCCCACCGTCCTGTTAACTGACCTAGGTAAGTCCAATGAACCAGAGAGTAGGTGTTGCAACTCTGCTGAGGCTCAGAGCCCAGCTGGCCCATGGCAAGTCCAGAGATTAAAGTCTCCTGAGTATACACCAATGCAAGCACCAAACACAGGTTCAGAAAAAGTGACAGAAGAGGCATGTATAGAGGGGTCACATCTGAGTCCAACTCCACCACACTCAGCAGCACAAATTCCAAAGTAAAGCCCACTGACAAGGCACTGAACTCCAAAGCCATCTGCCATGACTGTAGGACCTGTGTGTCTCCGTAGCCCTCAGGAGCACCCCTATCTGGGTTTGTATCTACTTTGGCTGTCTCTGGGATCCTGCTGAGATGTGCATAAGTGCCATCCCTCTGATGACCTCCCCACTCATTTTGAAGTCTTTTGGCCAGAGAAACTCATTTGTCTTTACCATTTCTCCCCTTTTATTCAAGATCCTTTTCCTAGTTGCATCACCAGCTGGTGATAGGTAGTAATCCCTTGGCACTAGGGAGGCTCATCCCCGGGAGTCATGTCCCATGCTGGGGGGAAGGTAATGCATTTGCATGCTGAGTTTGGCTTAGAGAGCGGCCACATTTGAGCAACAAGGAGGCTCTCAGGAGGTAACTCTTAGGCACCCTGCAGCTCTCAGCCTAGTTCAAATTTCAGGCACACAGGCTCATAAACATAGTCATTAGTATCAAGGGTCCATCATTGGACCATCCTTCCTTGTTGGTCTTTGCATGTGGGAAATTGTTGCTGTTCCATTGGGGAGTGTGACAGAGCTCCCCTGGCTAGGAACTCAGCACTCCTTCAGTTGTCATTTGTAACTCTACCTACTATGGCAATACTCAATGAATATCTGAACATTATATATACCCTATATACCTGCCCTGGAGAACTCCCTCCCAACCAATTCTTTATTTAATCATTCCTTCTTCATGTATTTGCTAGGATAGTTATAAACAGTGAAATTTATCCTCATCAGCTCTTTGCTAACTCAATGACACAGTTGTAGGAAAAAAATTTAGAATAAATGCTTGATTCTCTTCTTTCATCATTTTTCAAATGACTTGGTTTACTAGCATCTATCAACAAATGACCAGTCAGTATTCCTGTTATGTAGCATATGATTTCATGGATTTAGGCCCATTGGTATCTCATTCCATTGAAGTTCTTTTCCTTTTACTAATGCTCAAATTGCCCCATCTTTAGACATTAGGAGCCACTCAAGTTGGGGCCTGTGTCCTTTCAAATATTGCCCTAGTAAATCCTTGATGACTTCCTTGTTCTATCATTTGAAATAAGCTCAAGGCTCATTGAACATTTCCAAGGAGTTCTGTTTTCTTTTAGGAATAAATGGTGTTTGGAAACCGCAGTCTGCACTATAGGGATGCTCACGAGATGGGTGACTGCTTTGATGTTTTTCAGAGGACTGAGCTAAACTGATGTGGGAGGAGTGGGGTGGAGTGGGTGTGGGATTTATGGAGACCTCGTATTTTTTAATGTAACATTTTTTGTGATTTATGTATCTTCAAAAATTACAATTAAAGAAGAAAAGAAAAAAGAAAAAAAAAAGGCTATAATGCACCCCCCCCCAAAAAAAAAAGTGATAGGGGGAGTGAATGTAGCTCAAATTGTTGAGTGCCTGCTTCCCATGTACAAGGTCCTGGGTTCAATCCCTGGTAACTCCTAAAAAAAATAAAATAAAGATATGTAAATGGGGAGAAAAAAAGAAAATACATTTCTAAATACATACTGTTGGTTTTACTTCACATTCCAGGCTACAGGATTTTTACTTACATGTTTAACTTATAATAGAAGCTTTTTTCTTATATGCTGAAAATCCTGATTTTTAATGGCATTAGAGAGAATTGGAGTATTGCATAATTACCCATTTGCTGTATCACACACTATGCAAACAACAGTTGTAATACAATACTACCAACATGTCCCATCACTAACATATGTGATTCCTGAAAACTGTCTGAGATTTCATTTAATTTCTTTCTTGTTCATAGACTACATGCTATTAGGGGTATAAAGTCATATTACTGTTTTGTTTTTTTTTAAGTCTCTCTTTGATTGTGTGACCTACTGGATACACATTTAGATTCATTTGTTTTATTCTATTTTTCCATGTTTTGAGATTTCCTTAAAAATTTTATTTTCCATTTATGGAAATTATGAGATTCCAAAGTAAAATCTTTAAAACAGAGTATATAAATTATAATTAAAATAAAAATACCCCTCTGCTTAGCTTTCTGAGGAACCACCAAGGCAACCCAAGTGTCCATCCATCAATAAGTAAATAAATAAAATGTAGCATATACATACAATAGAAAATTATTCAGTCAGAAAAAGGAATGAAGTCCTGATACATATGACAAAATGGATGAACCTTGAGGACATTATGTTAGGTGAAATAAGCCAGACATAAAAGGAGAAATGTTGTATGAACTCCTGATTTGAAATAACTAGAATAAGCAAACCCATAGAGTCAGAATCGAAGAAAATGTGGCATTGGTGTAGAGAAAGTGGCCGTGGTAGCTGCTGGGGGTAGGGAGTGGGAAGAAGAGATGTGATGTGGTAGCATTTTCAGGACTTGGAGTTGTCCTGGGTGGTGCTGTAGGGACAGCTACTGGACATTGTATGTCCTTCCTTGGCCCACTGAGTGGACTGTGGGAGAGTGTGGGCTATGGTATGGACCATTGACCATGAGGTGCAGTGGTGCTCAGAGATGTATTCACCAAGTGCAATGAATGTCTCATGATGATGGAGGAGGTTGTTGTTATGGGGGGAGGAGTGGGGGGAAGGGGATGGGGGGTATATGGGGACCTCATTTTTTTTTATGTAACATTAAAAAAATAAAGACAAAACAAAAAGAAAGCCAAAAACATCTAGAATATAGGTTAGCAGGGTATAGGTGGGGTAAGGAATTGGAAATTAAGGCTTAAAATGTACAGCATTCTTATTTGGAATGATGGAAATGTTTAGTACTGGATGGTGGTGATGGTAACACAACATTGTGCATGTAATTAATAGCACTGGAATATATACCTGAATATAATTAAAAGGAGAAATGTAAGATTGTATATATGGTACAGAATAAAGGTTTAAAAAAAAGTCATAAAACTACAGTATACAACTAGTAGACCCTAACTTAAACCATGGACTTTACAGTACAATTATAAAAATGTGCTAACATCAATTGCAATAAATGTTCCATACACATGCAAGGTGTTGGTGGTGGGGTAGTGTATGGGAATCCTGCATTTTATGCATGATTATTCCATAAGTAAGTATGTTCTCTACTAAAGAAAAACATGAATAAAAATACCCCTATGGCTAAATTTCATTGGGTATATTTTTAAATATAAATGTATATATATGTCTATATGTGTGCATATACATACATAAAATATATAATATATAATATTATATATATATATATTACCCCCCTTTCTTAGATCAATGGTAGTGTTTTGTTTTGTTTTGTTTTTTAAATCCCCCGCCCCGAGATGTCTCCTTCATCTGTTTGCTCATTTTTGGTCATTGTTTTTGCTCATTGTCTGCTTGATTTTTTTGCACACTGTCTGCTCATTGTTTTTGCTCTTTGTTTTTTGCTCATTGTCAACTCATTGTCTGTTTTTCTTTAAGAGGCACCAGGAACAGAACCCAGGACCTCCCATGGGAGGCAGGCACTCAACTGCTTGAGCCACATCTGCTCCCCAGTGGTAGTGATTTACACCCACATTTCTTTGCCTTACTTTACTTTTTACCTTATTCTGTCTGTTAAGCCTAGTAATTCACTATGTAGTCTATTTTATATGCTCTGTTTCTCTCTTCCTCTTAAATATATTTGTTTGTTATCATTTAGGAAAGATTGTATTTCTGTTCTAATAGTTACCTTCATAATAAGGCCCTTATAATAATCTTTGCTATATAGCCAGTGAGTCATCATGTATCGGAGCTAGTTTGAATAACATTTCAAATTACGTAGTACTGCAACAAATTCCTACATTTCTGACTTGTAGTTGTTTTTTTTTTTTGTTAATTTAAACTAAACTGCATTGCCCCAAAACTTGTAGTCATGATAGCAAAGAAAAATCATTCCTCTTCAGTGTTGAACTTTAACTCAATTTATAGTTATATTCACAGCAATATTAGTCATTTCATCTTTGACCAGATGAACTTCCAAAGCTTTACTTTAATTCCATGTTTGTATGAAGAAATGAATTGGAATGAACACAACTGATTTTCTACTGGAAGCATCTTATTAACACTCATAAAATTTCATCAATTAACTCTTTACAAAATTCTTCTTTTGATAGAGGCAACGTATTTTTAGTCATTTTCTCACTTTTCATACCGTCACAAGAAAATGTGGGATAAAATATAGGCGAAATTAAGAAAAGTCTTTCAATCTCACTGAAAAGTCATGCTTCATAAAGTAAATCACCTTCTGCAGCGCATGTGTTGAGTCATCTTCCTCAGGCTCTATTGTTTTAAAGTGATCACTAACTTTTGAAGTAGATGTTGAAGCTTCTTCAGCAGATCTGTATTCTCTAGATTACATACGGTCAGTTATTTTATTATGGGCCCTGTGGTGGATGGGAAATGTTGACAAATATTTTTGTATAAAAGAATTGTTTTTTTTTAATTAATTAATTTTTCCTCTTTTAAATGTTACATTAAAAAAATATGAGGTCCCTATATATCCCCCAGCCCACCCATACCACCCTTCCCACATCAACAAACTCTTCCATCATTGTGGCACATTCACTGCATCTGGCAAATACATTCTGGAGAACCAATGCAGCACATGGACAGTGGTCCACATTGTAGTCCACACTCTCCCGCAGTCCACCCAGTGGGCCACGACAGGACACACAACGTCCAGCATCTGTCCCTGCAGCACCACCTAGGACAACTCCAAATCCTGAAAATGCCCCCACACCATATCTCTTCTTCCTTCTCCCAACCATCAGCAGCCACTGTGACCACCCTCTCCACATCACGACTACAATTTCTTCCCTTACTAATCAAATAGTTCCCCAGCAGAACACCAGTAAGTCCACTCTAATCCATACTCTATTCCTCCAGGTCTTGTGGACCTGGGATGGCTATGTCAAGTCCCCCTCTACATCAAGAGAGGGCTTAGATTCCACATGGATGATGGATGCAATTCTCCTGTTTGCAGCTGTAAGCACTCTTGGCTCCCTGGTGCGGTGGCTGGCCTTCTTCACCTCCCTGTTAGCTGTCCAGGGTAAGCCCAAGAAACCAGAGGATAGGAGCCGTAAGTCTGCTGAGGCCCAGGGCTTGGCCGTCACATGGACAGTTCAGAGATTCAGGTCTCCTGAGTATACACCAACCCAAACACCAACAACAGGTCTGATAAAAGTAACAGAAGAGGCATGTGTAGAAAGGTTATATATGAGTCCAACTCCATCACACTCAGGAACACAAACTCCAAAGTAGGGCTAACTGACATGGCCCTGAACTCCAGAGCCATCTGCTAAAGGAATTGTTTATCATCAAGCATCTTCAGAAAAATAAAGGATTAAGTTTAAATTTTCCTTGAATATACCCCTTTAATTTTGGAGATTGCTGCTAGAAACATTTTATTGCAAAATAAGTAAAGTTTTGCTTAAAAAATAAAACAATAAAGAAACTATAGCCGGGACAACACAATAATAAATGACAGAACCAGTGCTGCAAGTGTTAGGCCTTAAGGCAGGGCCTTTATGGATAAGCAGAAATGACATGAAGAAAACTTTAACACAAGAGTTAGGCAAACTCACATTTATTACAGAGGTAAGGAGCCAAGGCCAGTCTAAAGCGACTCAGACCTGACTCTCTGTGCTGCAGTTTCACTCTTGCTTAAATATCCAAGTTAACATTTGCTTTGATTATGCATTAGTTTTTATGCATATGGATGAACACACATAGCTGGTTATATAATTGCATGATTAGTATGTTCAGGAAATCATGCTTGCACATACATTGCATGATCAAGAAAGGGGTGGATAACTCCACCCCTGGGTGGGAATTTTACTATGTTTATTAAGCAAGTTGAAGCGAGGACAGCAAGGGGCTGCTTCAACTGGTTGAAGCTGGTTTTCATAATTCATTGCTTCAACAGGATATTCTTGACCACCAAAAGTGGAAGTTGGCCCAAAGAGAGGGTTGTATTGCATTATCTTCTGATTTATACACAATTCTTTTCTTTGTATCCTAGCAACAGGGAGAAAAACAAGTTACTTTCAGGTATTCAGTCATCCTACATCCACCACAAGCACGTTCACAGTGCCCTCTTATGCTCTATCACAGACCTGGGTAGCTTCTACTTTCCACGAATACTCCCCACTGGTCTCACCTCCTGGCACTCCGAAGGCTTTGTGCATCACTCAGGCCAACCAGTGGGTACAGTAAGTCTCTGGAAAGCACAGCACGTTCAAATATTAATACTTGTTCCTACCAACATTTTGACCAGAAGGAGTCATTTGAGTCATACTTCAATTATTTATGTTATTTAAGTTGCAACTGGAAAGATGTTCACATTATAGCTGGGTTTCTTTCAGAGATTGCCGTGTGTTAAGAGACAACTCTGTTTACTGCATAGGTGAGATCATGGCAGAAACTGGAAGGACAAAACGGACCTCTATCAAACCTACCTCCGATTATTAGAACTACTGTTAACAATTCTTAACAACAAAAAATCCAGGAAAAATGATAAAAATCAGATGAAATGTTGGGACAAGTATAATCCAAGGAAGATCCTGGAAAAATTAGGTAATCAGTAATCTTAATCTTATTCAAGCTCCATTTTCCCTTGTAAGAAATATATGTGTGTACATACACTTTTACATTTTATATTTTCATTCCCAAGAACTAGGACTGAAGTTCTTGTTTTAAGGCAGTTAGTATGAAGGAAAGAATGTCGGACTAGGAGGAAGATGAACTGATGGCCAATTCCAACCATTTCAAGCTGTGTGACTTGGGACAACTCCCTCAGCCTGTCTGAACCTCAGGGTTCTTATTGGTAAAATGGGACTCATGGTTCTCTGATTCAAAGACTGCAAAAAGATGTGTTTGAAAGACCTTTTAAACTGTAGAGAATCTTTGATAAACAAGAGAGATATCACTCTCCATCCAAACCTTCCTTTCTAGTCTCATCCCCCACCACAAACCCAAGCCACTCACATGTCTTCAAGCCTTCTCAACCCTTTCATGCATCCAAGATGTAATACATGCTCCTTCTACATGGTGGGATGCCTTTGTCTCCCCTTGTTCACTGAAAGGAAAGGAACATTTTCTTCTTTACCCTTATGGTAGCAAGTGTTCATCTCAGCCCGAACTATCCCAGCTGCTGGCAGGACTTACAGATTTATAGAAAATGTTTGAGATATTTACCAGGCTGCACACACTAACAGGTATAATTGCTGTAGCCAGGCACACGTACATGCCCTTCTTGCTCTTATCATTTCTTCCTGAGTGTGGTTATCAGACATTGGCAGTCCTAGTCTTCAGGGCATTTCTTCTCTGCCAGGTTCTGTGTGGTTAGACAGGTAATTGAGACCAAGAGTCCTCTCAAATTCCATCATTCTCTCCTTTCTCCACATATCATTTCAGCATGTCGGTACCAACACTTGATATGGAGTGGGGAGGAGAGATGGTTGGGAGGGCAGAACAAGGATCCCCATCTTCCTTTGAGTCCTATTTGCATGTTCCAACTCTGCCTTTGGGAGAAATCCCTGGACTGAGGTGTTGCATGTACCTCTTAATAAAATGGTCTTTGCCTCCTGTTCTTTTCCCTTGGAAATGCAAATCAGCTGCAGGATGATCGGCAGAACAGGACCCCATCTTCCCTGGGACCCGTGTCTGGACCTGTCATCTGCCGTCTCCAGCCCTCACCTCTGCTGCAGTCCTTGCAACCTCCAGTCAAATACCAACCCCTGAATCCACCCTCAGTTCCCCCGTTCAGAAGCCCCTGCACCAGCCAAGTCTCCACAGTGCTTTGGTCACCCCTCCAGTGCAGCCTCCATTTATTCCCTGGTGGGGAATTGATTTGTGTTCAGTCTGTCTCCCCTTCATTACTTTAAGTTTCCTAGGGAATTTCTATTCTTCTGTATACATCCTCCTCAACCAGGTCTAGGAAATAATAGGCCCTCAATAAACGTGCTGAAGGACATTAATTTAACACTACTTGCGCACTGCCTGCATTTATTCTCCAAAGGGCAATACCTATCTGCCAATTTCATAGTGTATCCCTTGAGAAAAGCCTGAAAGAAGAGGCCCACTGAAAATCCATTACAATTCTTTATCTAACGTAAAAACCCTGAAGCCATTGTAACATTTCTTTTCCATCTTCCCTGAGAACATTTCATAACTTCTTGTGGGTGTTATTCAGGCTTTTAAAAGGTTATATGCTTCTCCCAACACTGCTTGTCTCTCAAGAAGTTTCACAATATCACTGCAGATATTTTAGGAGAAAGTTCTCCCATCAAATCCCTCTGCCTGGTAAACAGTCTTCAAAGCATTTATAGTTGGAGCTCCCTTTGAACTGAACGGCCAGAAGTTCATCTGTGTTGACTTTGGCTTGCCTGGGGCCTGCAGCTGCCTGAGCACATTGATTAGGGGGCCTCTGCTTCCCCCTGCAGTTTGAGATCTCTCAGTTTATTGTCAAGGAATTGGTCCCAATATCTAATCACACGGACTAGGTGTCAGCACTGGTCTCAGTACTTTACATGTAATAAGTCATGCACCCAGGGCAGCCACCCTGTACAAGTAGAACTCTCACTATTCACATAGGACTGATAAGGAAACTGAGGCACTGATCCCTTACAGAGCTCACCCAAGGTCATGCAGCTCTAAGTGGCAGAGCTGGACTCAAACTGCTCTCCTCCACTGTCACACAATCAGGGAAGCACGGTGTGTGGGGGAATATGGATCCACAGTCAGACTAAAGGGCTTCCAGCTGTGTGGCCTTAGTAAAGCATCTAACCTCTCAGAAAGTCAATTTTATCCTTCATGAAAAGGAGACACAGCACAAAGAAATATCAGCTCCATGAACCCAGGTATGCAAAAAAAGTAAATTTAATCTTTTTACCTCTTTGATTTTTTTAATGGGAACATAAAGTATAGCAAATGAAATACTCATACATTAAATGTATAATTCAATGTTTTGTCAAATACAAACATCTATCACCTCTCCCCAGTCAATCCCAAAAAGAAATATTTTGTTTTCTTTCATGGTAGATTAATTCTTTGGTTTTGTTTGTTTGTTTATTTGTTTTTTAAGTTAACCAAATTATTTCAAGCTCCCCTTCTATGTAGAGCCATAAACTTAATCTCAACCAATTCAGGGCATTTCCCCACTCTATTTCCCTTGTTTCTGTATGACATTTAATAATGAAAGTTGTGCTATAGGACCCCACACTTTGTGAGATGGTGGGAGATGTTCTCAATTGTTATTTGTCTGTACCAGGATCTGTTCTGAGGTCCCTAACCCTGCCTGGTCCCCAGGTACTGGCACATATAGGGTGCTTCTCTCTTTTTCCTTATCTTCAGCATCAAGATATCTTTTGGGTAAACCATTTCTCAGCTACATCCCTGTCTCTCTGAGGACAAAGGAACATTCTACAACTCTACTCCATTTAGTGAGGATTCTTTAAGACTCTTGCAGGTCCTCTGTGCCTAGACAAGCCCTGAAACCACATCTTCTCTGGCATATTGTCACTTCAGCCAATTCTTTTACTTGTTGCTAGCTGGGTGTTTCATGCAGGTGGGACTGACATGAGTTTTCAGTGGCACCCGGATGGACAGTACAAAACAATGGGCCAATAGGAAGTTTGGAAAGCCATGAGTAGTTGAGAATGTAAAGAGAGCATGTGAGGATGGTGGGGTGAAGTCTGGAGAATGATTTGGGTCATTGAACACTATTAATTTAAAAACAGTGAAAACAGAGGAATGTATAAGTTAAGGGAGTGAGGTAGAGCTGCACATAGTTCCTGGGACAGAGTTGCTCCTAGATACTTTTGAAAGCTCAGCGGACACTGTCCCTCCATCTCAGCTCTACAAGCCATGAAGATGGCTTATAGAAGAACCCAAGACTAGGCAGCTATGGGGTATGCTGTGTCCTCCTCCTGTGGAAGCAGCCTAGTGCAGTTAAGAGACAGGCTCTCAGGTCAGGCTCCCTGGCTCTGCCACAGAAAAGTTATGTGACCTAGTTCAATAGAACGGGAAAAATTATTGGGAGGAGGATGCCCTTTCTCTGTGCATCTGATTTCCAGGAGAAGCGATTGTCCCTAAACACTTCTGGTCCCTGCCCTACCCACCCCCATCAGAAGTGGAGCAAGTTACTTGGGGGGATGAATGGCAGCCCTTGGGACACATTGTTTTTTCAAGTGGGGCTAATTTATCCCAAGTCCTAAGCACAGTAGTTTCCATGTCTTATTGGTCCCGACCTTGCCTGGGTAAGTGAAAGGGAATTTTCATCCACGTATCTGCTCTGCAGACCTCAAATACTCATTAAGCGAGTGGGCTTTTACAAAGAGTAATTTGGAGGCAAAGTATTAGGAAGATCTTGCCACATGTCTGTCTTGGTCTCTAATTCAGATTTCATCAGTATTTTAGCTGATCCATTTACTTCCACCCACCTCAATTCTTTTTATTACTTATTGTACCCCTCAAACTCCAACAATATGGTCCCTCCCTTACAAAATCCTGGTGATGATCACGAAGGTAATAAAAATGTAAAGTGCCTGAAGTATATCACATGCTCAATAAGTGGTAATGAAATTATTAATGGATACTTGGCTTTGTCAAGTCCTACAACTGCTGATTCTCTCAGTTTCCTTTTCTGTAAAATGTCATTAATAATTGTATGGATTGAATAAGAAGTGTATACCAATTACTCGGCACATGGTTGGTTCTCAATAAATAGTATCCACCTCAGTTCCAATGCGAAAGTGTGATTCTTATCAAAGCATTTGAGTCTGTTCCAAAGTGTGCTATCAGACAATACAGGGATGTGTTACAAATGCCCTGCTAGAGGATGGGGCTCCCGATTTGTATGTAACACGCATTCCCCACCGGAGGTCTTTGGCACACTGTACCCACTCCTTGAAGCCCTTACCAAATGTTCTTTCCACCACAAAGGTGTTTGCTCTGTCTCTTCCATTCTTACCCTCTGAGAGAAGATCAAAGCTCCAGAGCTGGATGGTCCACTAACAGATCCACTCGCAGGCCTCAATTGCTTTATATGTAAAATAGTTGGGGATAATGAGATGTATCTTACAGCAATGTACTGAGTACTATGCGAGAGAATGCACATAAAAGTGCTTTGTAACCAAGACTGTGCTATAAATAGATCTCACATGTAAGAATGCTGTTAGGAAGAGTGAATCTAGGTTAATGAGAAGTGGGTAGCAACCTGTCTGTGGGCACATTCATTCCAAAGAACCCCAAGTTTCAAGAAAATTGAGGCCATCTGTGCCTGCTTAAATATGCAAACAAATGAGTCTCCTCTGCATGAGGCCAATTTATAAGACATCAGAAGCTTAAAGTGCTCCCACTTATGGAATTCATAGCTCTGGGGATATTGTTGCCATTATAACTATTATCCCTTATCAAGCTCACTCAGTAAGTTAGGGGAGAGGGAAGGAACATGCTATTCAAGACAAAAACTGACTGTAACTCGGTCTTCCATCCAAAAGAATGGCATAAGTCATGCCAGGATTTGAAGGTGCATTTGTAAATTAAAACACCTTAATGTGGTTTTTTTTTTTTTTTATGGAGAAAAGCAAGGTCTGAGTCTGATGTGAAAGGGGAAGGCAGAGAGAAGACTTGCTCTATATCCTAATGAGAAGTGAGCTTTGAGTTTCCAAGATGGGAACCATGAAGAAAAGAAATTTGAGAGTCTGCGAAATCGAGAAATGGAAGGAGAAGAAAGAAGGGTTTGGGGAGAGAAGAAGAGAGAAAGAAACAGAAGTAAAGAGTGTGTGAGAATTAGAGCACCGAATAAGAGGCAGCAGGGAAGGGGTGGAGGAAAAATAAGTGGCGGTGGAGTCAGAGAGCAGTGATTCCATCATCCAAGGTAAAGCTATTGCTTCTCTGTGCCTTAATCATAATCTGTATCCCCAAAGCCTTCCCTTAAAAGTCTAGCATGCCCAGTAGCTTCATAAAAGTAGTGATTTGGGAAACAGGGGTGGAGGAAAAGCATCTAGCCTGGGCAAAACGGTGCTGAAAGAGGGCATCCACCCAGGAGGCAAGTCTATGAGCAAAACTCTTTCACAATCCTGGGGAAGAAGGACACATGATGGATGAGCATGGGAATGGTGATCCCCAAGAATCTCAGCAAACTTGAGGGGGCAGGTTACGGGGTGTGAGGCCTCAGATAATTGTATTTAAATCTTAAAGGAAAGAATGTTCCCAGAAAGGTGTATAAGTTAAATCCCTGGGAGGCAGATTTCTGGGCTAAACTGGGTTGATCTCTATTCTTTCTGAAACTTGAAACACAAAGATGTCCAGATGGAACCAGCATATTCTAGTAATGAGGAAATGGAGACCCAGAGATAGAGTCTTGAACAGCCCACTACTTACTGAACAAGGCACATTGAATAAGGTGCAGTAACTAAACTTGTTTGTGTGCTTTCAGCACTGCTTTAATCTGTTCTGGCAGTTCTCCCTCATCTTCCCCTCAAAAGCGTCTCAAGCAACTATTGAAGAGTTAGTCATTTTCAGTTATAAGAGCAATCTTCATCAGGTAACAGAAAAATCTTACCCCAAAAAAATTAACACTTTAATCTCATTCCCTTTCAAACTCCTTCCCACTGCTCAGTTCTGGAGCAATAGTGGGAAGCAGGGTCCGCGGCATGGCAGTTCTCCGTCTTTACTTGCTCGACATCCTCCTCCACTAAATTTGCTCCTTCCAGCTCTTCCAGTGCAGGGGCAGAAAGGAAAGAGGCAAAGAGTCTTTCTACCTAATTTGAGTATTTGGGGTCATTTCTTGGCTTTTATGTGCTCTCATAAGTCAGACATCCAAGGGCCAGCTTTCCTGTGGGACAACTTTGTCGATTCTTGAGGTCTCCCTGCCCCCAGGACAGGACAAGACTACAAGTCCAACAAGCATCAAACAAACCCTGGCTATTGCAGACAGCTCCAAATCTCTGTAAATGTCACCTCAGGGTTCCTCTTAGAGGACTTAAGTTGGGGAACACACTCCTCTCCCTTTTGGGGAGAGGCACCAATGACCAATTTCTCTACTTTTCAGAATTACCTTCAAAGATGCCTTTTAAATGACTCCTCTTCCTTTGACTTCTCACAGGGGTACTTTTCCTTGGAGCTGTGTGGGCATTTCATTGTGAAACCTGTGGAGATGTGTGTAGACTCCATGTGGGAACTTCATGTCCATGGTCACCATGGCTAACTGGATTACTTTATCAGTAAAATGGGAATGATAATCATAGACGGTATTCCAGGCTGTGTTGTAAGTAGTAAATCATAAAACATATGCAAAGCAGTGTCTGACCCATAATCCTAAATGTTTGCTTTTATTTTTTTTTTATTGTCCTCAACTGTGGGTCCTTGGACAAAACTCTGAAACAGCTAGTAAATTAGCCATTTAATGCCTTGCGTCACCTAGAAAGCTCCTAGTTAATCACCTCAACTTCCAATGAGGAAAAAGAGCCACAGGTACTGGGAAACAAACCCTAACCCCACTGAGGGTTTCCCTGTGTCAGTGTCCACGTTCCTTACCTGAGTTATACATTTTGGAACATGATTGCATCTAGTTTAGCGTTTGATTACAGTGTCTAATCCTTTTCTCTGTAATGGTTTGCTGACTAAGACAGTTCCTGTTTCCTAAGAATTAAGGCTTAGAGTGGAGAACATAGAACCCCTAATTACTCCCCATTCTAAAGAGGGCTGCAAGTAAAGAGGGCTTAAAATAATTAGGCATGCATTTCTTCCCCAGGGCTTCCTAAGAGTTATAGAACCAGTCCTGTCACAGTCTTTAATCCTCCTGACCCCATACAAGTGCTATGAAAGAAACGGATGGGGAAAGGAAGAAGAAAGGAAGAGTGTGCAGTTAAGAGTAATTGGCCTCGTGGATTGTGGAAGGAGCTCCTGATTATACCAAGCAGGGGTGGAAATCTAAGATCCTCACATGGTCTCTACTGACACTGCACAGGGATTACTGGAGAGAAGCCTCCTTACCACTGAGAGGGGCTGAAAGTCCTGTCTTCATACTCTGCCATCACAGACTATACAAGGGGGCTGAGGTTCCTCATTACAGCCTGGCAAGGAGGCATCTGTGATCTCAATCACTTTACCGACAGGGTTGAGGGGTGGGTAGCAGTTTCATATGCGGTGTTTGCCTGGAGTGGAGCAGTTATTATCTAAAGGCTTTCCATCTTGCTAGCCTACCCCCTTTCATATCCTTTGATTAGATTAATAGGCTTTTCTTGGGGATTTTTGGTCTGTGCTGGTTGGAAAAGAGTCAGAACTTTCACTTCCATGCTTCAGTAATGTGGTATCCTCTCCACCATCTGGGGAGGCCATACTGGAAGCAATAATAGGTACCCCTACCCTTTCCAGTGAGTGTGGTGTCAGCAGAGGGGCGGTGGGAGCCAGAACCTCCACCCCACCAAGTAGTAGCCAGGTAGTCCTCCTTCATGCCCAAGCACCAAGGGAAGCTGAGTGGAGAACCTGTCCTTTCATCCCACTGGTAGTCATGAGTCAGTATCCCACTGCAATTATCAGAGTCATATTAGAAGATGCCTGCTAAAACACAACAACTAACTAAGATCCTCACTATAGTCTTATATCATAATACTTCAAATGCTCTGGTTTCAGCAACAAATAGTTTATCATACCAAGATCCAGGATGATACCAAACTGAGTAAAAGAAAATCAATAGATGTCAACACCAAACTGACAAGGAGGTTGGAAGTATCTGACCAGGATTTTGAGCAACTGTTTTAAAAATGATTCCATGAACGCACCAAAAAAAACCATAAAAATAGAAAGTTAAAGCAAAGAAATAAAATGTCTCAGCAAAATAATTAGAAGGTATAAAGAAGAACTAAATCCAAATTTTAGAGCTGAACAATACAACATGAAAAATGAAAAGGTAATTGGATGGACCCAACAGCAGACTAGAGGAAAGAATAAATGAACTGCAAAGTACAAGAAGTAGAAATTACCGATCTGAAAAACAGAGATAAAATATAATAAATAAATAAATAGCCAGAGCCTCAGGAACCTGTGCAACTATAGCAAAAGATTTAATAGGCAAGCATTCAACTCATCAGAGACCCAGAAAGAGAGAAAAAATAGAGGCTGAAAGAGTGTTCAAAGAAATAATGTTCTACAATTTCCCAAATTAGAGAAAAAACATAAACTTACAGATTCAGAAGCTGAGTGAACCTCAAACAGAATAAACCTAACACAAACAAAGAAAAAACATGCTAAAACACACTATAGTCAAACTTCTGAAATCTAATGATAAGGAAATATACTTAAAATAACCAGAAGGAAATGAGGCTTTAACTACAGGAGAAAAAACAATTCAAATGACAGCAGATTTCTCATTAGAAACCATGGAGGGCAGAGGGAAATGTTGCATTTTTCAAGTGCTGAAAGAATAGAATGGTCAGCCTAGAAGTTTATACCCAACAAAATATTCTTTAGGAACAAAGGGGAAATAAAGAAATTCTCAGACAAAGGAAAATGAATAATATGCCACAGGCTTAGAACTATCCTGAAGTGATAGCTAAAGGAAGTTCTCCAAGTGGAAAGGAAATGATTTTTTTTTAAAGGAATCTTGGAACATCAGGAAGGAAGAAAATAGAGCAAAAATATCAGCAAATACAATAGACTGTCCTCCTTTTGAGTTTTCTAAATTATATTTGATGGCTTTGAAGCAAAACTTACAGCACTATATGATGAGATTGCCAGGGCATATAAAGGAAATGGAGACAATTATATTATAATGGGAAGTGTGTAGGGACACAAAGGGAGGTAAGAATTTGAAACTTCATTCAAATTGGTAAATGTCAAACAAGTAGACTGCAAGTGATAAATATATACAATGTAATACATAGAGCAACCACTTAAAAAGCTATACAAAAACATATAGCTAAATCAAAACTGAGTTACAAAAATGTTCAAGTAGCCCGCAGATAAGCAGGAAAAATAACACAGAGAACAAAAAGCAAAGAGAAAAAATAGGAAAATGTAAACTGTCTAAATACATTCATTAAAAGATAGATTGGAAGAAGAGATTAAACAAATGCATGACAACTATACAAAAACTCACTTTGAATATATGTAGGTTGAAAGTAAAAGAATAGAAAAAGACATACCATGGAAATATTAAATCAAAAGAAAGCAAATGGGGCTATATTACTTTTTAAAAAGTAGACTTCAAAGCAAAGAAAATTACAGAGACAGAGAAGGATGTTATATAATGAATTGATTAAAAGTCAATTCATCAGGAATACATAGTAATTCTAAATGTATAGAAACCAAACTAAAGCTGCAGAATATATGAAGCAAAACCTGAAAGTAGAAATAGACAAATCCACAATTACAGCTGGGGACTTCAACACCCCTCACTCAACAATTGATAAAACAACTACACAGAAAATCACCAAGAATATAAAAGTAAATAACTCTATCAAGCAAGAGGATCTAATCAACATTTCTAAAACATTCTGCTCAACAACAGAAGACTACACATTATTTTCCTGCGCCCTCAGAACAATACCAAGACAGACTATATCATGGGCCATAAAACAAACCTCAGCAATTTAAAGGAATTGAAATTATACTGAGCATGTTCTCTGACCACAATAGAATCAAACAAGAAATCAATAAAAGTAAAATAGCTGGAAAAGCTCCATGTACTTGGAAACTAGACAACATACATCTAAATAATCCATTGATCAAAGAGGGAGTCTCAAGGGAATAAACAATTACGTTGAACTGAATGAAAATAAAAATACAGCAAACCAAAATATGTGGTCCTTTCTTAAAGCAGTGCTGGGAGGGAAATTTATAGCACTAAATTTTTATTCTTATTAAAAAAAAAGATGAAAAGTCTCAAATCAATATTCTAAGCTCCAACCTCAGGAAACTAGAAAAAGAAGAATAAAATGAACTCAAAGCAAGTAAAAGGAAGGAAATAATAAAGAGCAGAAGTAAATGAAATTGAACAAAGATAAACAATGGGAAAAAATAATGAAACAAAACTCTGGTTTCTTAAATATCAATAAAATTGATAAACCTCTAGCAAGTTTGGTGAAGAAAAAAGAGAAAGCACAAATTATTAGCATCAGGAATAAAAAGGACATCACTGCAGATTCTGAAGACAATGGAAGGATAATAAGAGACTATTATGAATAAATTTGACATCTTAGATGAAATAGGCTAATTCCTCAAAATACAAACTAACAAAACTTACCTAATATGAAATAGATCATTTAAATAGCCCCATAACTACTAAGAACATTGAACTAGTAATTAAAATTTACCATAAAGAAATCCCTAGGCCCTGATGGCTTCATTAGAAAATTCTAAAACCTTTTCATGAAGATTTGACATCAATTCTACACAATCTCTTCCAGAAAAATAGAAGAGGAAGGAATACATTCTAGCTGATTCTATAAATCCAGTACTACATTCATAAAAATATAAAATCATAGACCAATATCTTTCATAAATATAGATGCAAAATTCTTAACAAAATACTGATAAAAGGAATTCAGCTATAAATATATAAATTGTATGCCATGACCAAGTTAAGTTTTTTCCAGGGACACAAGGCTGGTCCAATATTTGAAAATCATCAGTATAATTCACCATATTAATCAACTAAAGAAGAAAAATCAAATGGTCATATCAATTGATGCATAAAAAGCATTTCACATAATTCAATACCCATTCATGATTTTTAAAAATCTCTCAAAAATAATATTTGAGTACACCAACAACTGCTCAGTTGAAAGAATCATTAAAAATAGCATTAGAGGGAAGTGGATGTGGCTCAACTGATTGGGCTCCTGTCTACCATATAGGAGGCCCTGGGTTCATGTCCCAGGGCCTCCTTGTGAAGGCAAGCTGGCCCACACCCATGAAGAGCTGATAGACCACACCTGTGGAGAGCTGACAGCCCAGGCCCATGGACAGCTGATGGCCTGCACCCACAGAGAGCTGGCACAGAGAGATGATGCAACAAAGGGAGACAAGCAGACACAGAAGAATGTGCAGTGAATGGACACAGAGAGCAGACAGTGAGCAAAGCAGCAAGGGGGGATGGAATAAATAAATAAAATAAATATTTGAAAAAACAGTATTAGAGATGAACTTCATCAACCTCTTAAAGGGTGTCTATGGAAAATCTACAGCTGCTATCCATTCTTAATGGTAAATGACTGCATGATTACCCCTAATATTGAAAACAAGGGAAGGATGTCCACTCTCATTCCACACTCTTCAGCATAGAGCTGAACATTTTAGCTGGTGCCATAAGGTAATTAAAGGAAATAAAAGGCATACAAATCAGCAAAGAAAAAATAAAATTCTCCCTATTTGAAGATGGCATAACTTTGTATCTGGTAAATCATCCCAACAAATCTGCAAAAAAATTCCCAGAACTAATTCAATAAGTTACTGTCAGTAAGATTTCTGAATGCAAGATCAACATACAAAGTCAATTATATTTCTATGTACTAACAATGAACATGTAGATACCAAAATTGAAAATATAATACCATTTTCAAGTGTTCCTCAAAAATGGGACAGAAGTGTAAATCTAACAAAACCTATGTAAGATTTTCATGCTGAAAATGGCAACATAATAATGAAAGAAATCGAAGATCTAAATAAATGGAGAGACATACCATGTTCATGGATTAACAATTCAACAAAGTAAGATGTCAATACTCCTCAAATTTATATACATGCTTAATTCAATTCCTATTGAAATCTCAGCAGTACTGCTTAAAGGTATAGATGAGATTATTTTAAAATTTAAATATAAAGGCAAAATAATTAGAATAGCATGGTAGCCAGAATAATTCCCCCTCCTCCCACAAAATGTGTCCATGTCCTCATTTCTGGAACCTATGAATAGGTAATTCACATGGCAAAGAGAAATTAAGGATGCAGATGGAATTAAGTTTGTGAATCAGCTGACCTAATAATAGGGAGATAATCCTGTATTATCTTGATAAATCCAGTATGGAACAGGGAGGTAGGAAGATGGCAGAGTGGAAAGGACTCAGACCCATAGAAACTGGTAAAGGCAAGAAAATCAATTCTCTCCTAGAGCACCTTGTTAGGCTCCATAACTGTTATTATAATTTAATTGTCTAAGACACTGCATTTGTGCTAATTTGTTACAGCAGCCATAGAAAAGTAATACAAATAGCTAAAATAATTTTTAAAAGAATAAAGTAGATGAATAGCATAGATTAGTGTAACAGAAAGGAGAGCCCTGAAATAGCTGGCCCCAAGTACAGCCAACTGAATTTTGACAAAGTTACAAAGGCTGTTTAATGGAGGAAGGATCATCTTTTTCGACAAATTGTGGTAAACATCTAATGGCAAGAGGCAAAAACCAAAATAGAAAATAAAGAAAAAGAAAAAGCCTTCACCTAACCCTCACATCTTACATCATTTACAAAAATTAACTCAAATGGATCATATATTGAATTGTGAAACATGAAACTAAACTAAATGTAAAACTTAAAACTAAAAATTAAATTATTTTAATCAACAACATAGGAAAAGATCTTCAGGACTGAGGGCTTGGTGAAGAGTTCTTAAGTATAACTTCAAAAGCATGATAATGAAAGGGAAAATTGATAAATTGGATTTCATCACAATTGAAAATGTTTTCTCTATGAAAGACCCTGCTAAGAAGATGAAAAGACTAGCTAAGAACTGAGAGAAAATATTTAAGAACCACATGTCTGACAAAGGACTAACATCTAGAATATATATGGAACTCTCAAAACCCAACAGTAAACTATACAAAAAATCTAATTAAAAAATGAGAAAAAGGCATGAACAGAAATGTAACAGAAGAGGATATACAGATGACAAATAAGCACCTGAAGAGATATTCAATATCATTTGCCAGCAGGGAAATGCAAATTAAGACTATGATGAAATATTAATGTACACCTTTTAGAAAGACTAAAATAAAAAAGGTAATAATAACAGTAATACCAAATCCTGGTGAGGATGCAGAGAAATTGGATAATTCATACTTTGCTAATGGTAAACAAAAACAGTATCGCCACTCTGGAAAATAATTGGGCAGTTTCTTGAAATACTAAATACGGTCTTACTTTATGACCCAGCAAATGAAATGAACACTATTGAAAGGCCACATAGTCTAGGATTCCATTTGTATAGTACTCTTAAAATAACAAAATTATGGAGGAGGAAAAAAGATTAGCAATTTCTAGGGATTAGGGATGGTAGATGGTCATGGGAGTGGGTGTGACTGCCAAGGAGAAGCACGAGGGAGATTATTGTGGAGATGGAATATTCTGTATCTTGACTGCACTGGTCGTTATAAGTGCCCTAAAATAGCTTAGAACTATACACACACATTGCGTAATGTCAAATTCTGGTTTTAACCTTGGACTATAATTATGCAAGATGCAGCCATTAGGGGAAACTGGGGAAAAGGTACAGGAGACCTATATGTACTCTCTTTGCAACTTCCTGAGAAACTGTAATTATTTTAAAATAAACAAAGTTTTTAAAAAGTGTCCAGAGAGTTAAGGATTTATACATGATGTGACTGAAATATGGCTGAGAAGTTTTGATAGACTCTGAAAGCAAGAAAAAAATTAAGTAAGTAATGAAAATAAGAAAACACTTTTGGGTTTGATACTTATATCTTGGGTAGTTGAAACTCAACAAAAGGTTATATCCATATGTATACATCTTGTAGGCATAAGTAGACTAAAAAGCTCTCAAAGGAGAAATGTATTTTCTATTGATTTGGTTTTCCATAGTAGCTATGAAATTCTTGGGGATATATAAAAATTGGATGAGATGAAATAGGATGGGAGATGACTAATAGGAATGGAAACAAAAGCAGCCTAGAAGAAGAAAATCCCTAAAGTGTGCCATTCAACAAATGTCCCACAAGTTTTATCAAATGCCTACTATGCGGCAGTCATTCTTCTAGGTACTGGAGATATAACAGTGAAGAAAATAGACAGAAATCTTGCTTTCATTAACTTTGCATTCAAGTGAAAAAAATAAACAGAATAAGATAAATAAATAAACAGAAAAAGATAAGGACATTTGATAGTATGTTGAAAGGTGATAAATTTTATGAGGAAAGTATCATTATACTTTACTTTAAAAATGAGGAATCTGAAGTTCAAAACAATTAGCCCAAGACTTTAAGTCTGGTAAAAAGAAAGAAAGAAAAGAAAGAAAAAAAAAAGAAAGAAAGAAAGAGTAGACCTTGTTCTCAGATTTGCATCCAGGTCTGTCTGGTCCCAAAGTACATGGACATTCCATTATGCAATACAGTCAATGATTAATTTTTAACATACTAGCAGGAAGAATCAATGTTATTCTTATAAGAATCAATTGATTGAGGGAACATTGGACAGTGGGTATAGGAAACAGAACAGGTTTTGGTTGTTGAGGGGTGAATAGATGCTACATACAGTAAAAAGGAGCACAAGTAACCCAGAGTCAAGGTCACAGGAAGTAACAGCACTGTTCAGTTCCATTAAGCAATTGCTTGCTGAGCACCTGCCTAGTATGATGGGCATTGTGTGAGACACTGGAGAAAACAAAGATATGTGAGGCATTCCCAACTTTCTAAGGGCTCTCACCCTATTGGGGAAAAAGATGGGTCAATGTGACTGCAAGAGCTAAATTCAAGGCAATCTTGGGAAAGTTTGAGCCTTGGAAAGGGGGTACTTGGTGCCATCTTAAAGTTCAGAGAAGTGTTCTTCTTGATGAGGTCTCCAAGGAAATATTCATACTCTTTTTTTCTTCAAATTTTAACAAATTGTGAAATAGACATGGATGCCAAACAAAGATAGAATTAAAAAATTTTCCTGTTGCCATTGTTTTTTGATTTGCTAAAATGGCATCAAGTAACTCAGCTAAGACCTACAGTCAAAATCAACCTGGACACTGGGATGAACGGAAAGAAGAACCTGGTCTCCAGATCAGACAGGATAGTGGAGAAGCTCCAAGTTCTTCAACCCTCGTAAGCACCAAGACTCGCAAGAAAAGAATTCTCTTCATTAGCCATGAAGTTGACATGTTGTTCCCAATCTGAATTCTGTGTTTACTTTTTTCCAAGATTAAGGAAAGGAGTGTGATCAACACTTCAGAGTGCACTAAAGATGCCCAAGCTCTTCTGAAGGATTCATAAAAATGAGTGAGATATTGTCATCAGGGAAAACACAGCAGTGTAAAACATCACATCTTGCACAGGGAACTTCATGTAGTTTGTACTATCCAGAATCCAAAAGAGAAAGTACAGGTTGCATAAAGCGAAGAGCATCAGAAGGATGGGTGCCAGTGGGATGGAGAGAGTCTGGGTATGGGGCATTCAGCACTAGCTGTTGGCTCCCAGGTCAGGAAATGGAAGAGGTTGGATCTAGTGGGTCCAAGTGGTTCCTGATGAGGGTCTGACAATTGGGAGGAAACACAATGCCATCAGAGGCATCTAAGTTGGGGCCAAGGGAGAAGAACAAGCACAACAGAAACTACATATATACACTTACCTTGTACCTTCTATTCATAGTACAAGACCCAGAGACAGGTCCAGGTAGATTTTTCCCCCAGGATAATTGCTACTAATATTCTCTGTAAAATCATTTACCAGTCTCCCTACCCTCATTGCCTAATCTTACAAAAGAACCTCTTAGCAGTAGCATCTGTAGTACAATCTGCCACTTAATCCCTTTCAGGATCAGCAGCCCACTCGAGATTCATCTGTGCCTCTCTGAGTCACTGGGGAGCATTCCACAAAAGCTGGCATCTCCAAGGACTTTTCTTTAGCTGTAAACTCATACTTTTTCATGAGTGGCTTCACTTTGCCATGCATTTTCCTTTCTTTCAGCAGGAACTGAGTTTGAGTCCCATCTCCCGACAAGCAGTTTGATCTTGAACAAATCTCCTAAACTGAGTGAGCCTCAGTTTCCTTATGCATAAATTGGACATAAGAATGCCTAAGGCTATGTGGAACATTAAAATATATATTGCATTTATAAAATATCAGTCCATAGGTTAAGTGCCCATTAAGTATGCTGGAAACATCTTTGGGAAAATAAAGCAATGGCCTCCTCATGGAGTGTTCTAATAACTGTCTAACCAATGATTACAAAACTCAGTACAATTACCCTTTTTTGTGCCTGCAATTTTATGCATCAGAAATTTGGACAGACACAATGGAGATGATTCATCTCTGTCCCACAATACCCAGGGCCCAAGAAGGAGTAGCAGATGGTTGAAGATGGCTGAGATGGCTCTGTCAGGTCTTGTGTCAGGACCTCAGTTCTGGTGTCCTGCTGACACCATTTTCTTCTCTACATCTTCTCTGCAGGGTTGGCTTCTTCTTCACTCCTATGTCTGAGGCCCTGGCTGGCATGGCTAGATCAACTGAGAGTTGCCCAGACTTCTTCCTTTCTACATGGTCTCTCCATATAGCTAGCCTTGACTTCTTCACAGAATGGTGACCTCAAGTCATCAGAATTGTTACACGGTGGCTCTCTTTCCCCAGAGCGAGCATTATAAAAAATAGTCTGGATTTACGTCGCAAGTCCTCTTATGACCTGGGCTCAGAATCCCAGAAAGTTGTATTGATGAAGCAAATTGCTAGGGCCAGCCTGGATTCAAGCAGAGAGGAATTAGACTCCACCCCTCAATTGAAGAAGCACAAAGAACCAGCAGTCATATGAAGTCCAACTGTAAGGACGCCTCCTCGGCTCTGTGGTGGCCACCATAGACCTGTGAAGATGGCCTTGGGTCTTCCTGGGGAGTTTCACTATTTAGGCCTCTTCCTTGTCCTCTCGTCTCACCCTTTGAGTTTGCTGCAAATCTTACATGCACACACTTCTTTCTCCTACTGACACTTTAGAGTCTCATTCATTATTCATCAATTGGCTCTAAAAAGGAAGTAAAAAAGAACTATTGATTCAGTAAACACATTTTGGCTCTCAGAGCAGTGAGGGCTTTAGATAAAACTGAGGGGCAAAGAGGATAAATCACCCAGCCCAAGTCATGGAGCGTAGTAAAGGACACTGACAGCCTAAACTCCTTATCTGCCTGAGCTCCTGCTATCCCTGCCTCCTCCCTCATCCTCAGACACTTGGGTCCCCTAGGAAAAGCTGTTATTGTTTAGGAGAAGGTCCCAAATTCTCTCCAAGAAGGCTCTGACTGGATTTAAATATGTCCATTCTGTTTTGTTTTTATCCAATCATGTATTTGTTGCATCATAATTACACGTACCAACTATACACAAGCTCAGTATTAGGTACTGGGATATACCAATAATGTATTCTGCTTACTGGTTTACAGACTAGTACATACTTAGAAAAACCTTGTGAACTCTTCATAAAAGTATTATCCCATAGTTTCTTAGGCAACTTTAATGGGTTTATTTTATACCTTTAATCTGTTTTAAACATCCTATTGTAAAGTATAAGGTACTGATCGAACTTTAGTTCAGATTGTCACTCAGTTGCCTCAACAGTATTAATTGAATAATCCAATATTTCACTTATTCTTTTGTCACTAAATATTTGAGCACTGCTATATATCAGGCATGGTTCTAAGTGGTGAAAAATTCTGCAGCAAAACAGAAAGGACTCTTTCTCATATGGAACTTTACTAATATCAGATGCCAAATTTCCACATGCTTTTAAATCTATTTCTGGACTTTTTATTTCATTCCCCTAAACTATATGCTAATTTATGTGCCAGTATCACACTGTTTTAATTAAGGGGGCTTTTAATGTGTTTAATATTCATCTGATAAGGGTAATATTCCTTAGCAGACTTCTTGTTCATAATTTTCCTGAGTATATTTATTTTTTTATTTTTCCACATATTGCTTAGAGTCAGCATGTCTAAATCCAAAGGAATGCATCTGTTCATAATTTCATTGGCATAACATTAAATATATAGATTATTTTAGGAAGTAAAGATAAATTTATGACATTGAGTCTTCCTATTCAAGAATATAATCGGTCTTTCCAATTCTTGAGAAGTATTTTTTATCCCTATAAAACTATTTTTAGTTGTCTTCATATAAATCTTTCAAATTATTTACTCATTCCTAGGCATTTTATATTTTTTTGTTCCTATTTTAAATAGTATCTTCTCTTGTATTCAATCAACAGGCCATTTTGTAATGTGAAAACTATTGTTTTCTTTCGTTCTTAATCGCATATCCTCATTGTTCTTACTTTGTTTCCCATTAATTCTCTTGTCTTTCAGGTAGGTAATCATGCCACCTGTAGATAATGGTAATTTTACAAGTACCACTTGCAACAGCAGCCCAAGTGCTACCTGCACCCTTGTTGATAGTCTTGTCACCTTCTTTACATTGCATCTAGAGCAGGTGTTCTTAACCAGGAGTCCGTGAGCTTGAATTGAAATTCAAAAAGACATTATTCTTGTGGGTACATGTTGGTGCAGATGTGATATAGTCCTTAAATAACACACAGTCTAGTGTGGACTTAGTAAGGGGTCCGTGGTCTTCACCTGACTGGCACAAGTGTCCGTGGAACAAGAAAGTTTAAGAACCCCTGGTCTACACTCAGTGTGAGAAACCACAGATGTATTCATGCCCCATATACTGCATCCCTCATTCCAAAAGCTTCCCATTCGTCTTAAGCTGAAGACCAAAATCCTTAACATAATCCTACATGATTCATCCCTTATTTAAAATCTGTCCTCACCCATCTGAAGCTTTCTCCAGCTCTGTGACTGTCAGGCTCCTACCCAACATAAAGCAGTTACCAATATCTTTGTATTGATAACTTAGGTCTTGAACGTTTTGATATCTACTCATTCTTTTGATCTCAACTCAATCATATTTCTTTAGGAACTATTTGTTTTGACTTCCTGAAGTCTCACTCAAATTCCTAGTATTCACTTACACAAAGTGTCTTCCCTTCAGAGTCGTTACCACAGTTGTAATTTTATTATTGGCCTTCTCCCTACTTTGGGTGTTCAGTAACAGAAGAGACCATGTCTGATTCTCCTTGTCATTATTTCCCAAACCCCTAGAGCAATGTCTTCCTGACACATAGTAGGTATCAATGATGTTTCGTTGCAAGTTTGCATGTCTATTCCTGTCCTCCCCAGTGACATTATGAATATTTACAAGGAAGGATCACACCTTACTCATTTCTGTATCTTTCACCACAGTACCTAACACAATCTGATATAAAGGGATTATATGATGTTAACATTTAAACTTAAATTAATTCATGAGATTAGCTCTTGTCCCTTGTAGCAGTGAAGTTTTGAAGAAGCAGGGAATGGAATGAAGTTGCACAAGACAAATGGGAAAGGTCCATTCAGGGACCTATACAAAATGGCTGGGGAATGCCAAGGAGGAGAATGAAGATGGCTTATGGAATAGTTTTTCTTGTGTCAATAAATAATATGATTTTCAGTAGTCTTATTTCCACTACCCAGGCCCTATTCATGTCTTTACTTTTTCTTCAGCATTTCAGTAAATATATATTGAGGAACCATGCTAGGCTCAAGGGACCCAGAGTTGAATAAATTAGACATTGCAATCTTAACTGGGCACAGAGAAACAAATTCAAATCATAGAGGAAGCTTTGATTCAAATTACCATCCTTCCTCACACAGTCCACTCTCATCTACTGTCACATACCTTCCCTTAGAAAAGCATCCATTCCCATAATAATTGCCTGGTATTGATGGAAGTCTGTCCTGACCCTCACGCATGATGGCTGAGGATATCTGAATTATTCAAGTGTGATGAGAAGATGAAGGATGCCTTCAATTCATTTTAACTAATACAGGATGCTCGCCATGACCACAGTGCTGTTTACTAGTGCCCAAGGCTCAAAGACTGTACAAAAGATTCAGTCTTCATTTAGGCTGGAGTTGACCTGGGCAGACAAACCTGGAAATGGAAAGAACAGAAAGGTCAAGGAGGCAAAACATTAAAAAGTGGGTATAGGGAAACGGACTTGGCCCAGTGGTTAGGGCATCCGTCTACCACATGGGAGGTCTGCAGTTCAAACCCCGGGCCTCCTTGACCCGTGTGGAGCTGGCCCATGCACAGTGCTGATGTGCGCAAGGAGTGCCGTGCCTCACAGGGGTGTCCCCTGCATAGGGGAGCCCCACACGCAAGGAGTGCACTGACACCGCCCGCTGTCCGCCGTGCGCGGGAGAGGCAGGCCAATTACCCTAGGGCGGCCCCTATGGAGACCGGATGCTGGGTGGAGATAGAGGAGGCAGCCATTACGGGCAAGAGTAGCAGGGGGGCGACAATCTACCCGCGCCAAGCACTCACCCAGCAGGAGACGAGGCCTCATCTCAACGTGCTGGGCCTGCCCAACGATGGTAGCATGCTTGTTACCTCATCTCACCCTTGTTTTTTAGTTTAACAGGAAAGGGGCTGCCATGACAATGGGCAGACGGCCTCTGCCGGCTGGTAGGTGGGAGGAGCGGGGTAAGGGGTAGCAGGATAGGGCAAGGGCTGAAAGGGGGACAAAATCAAATCGGTGGCACGGTCCTCTTAGGCTGCGGGCGATGGGCCGGTTTTTGGCGTTTTGGTCGTGGTTTTAGTAGGGGAGCGTGGAGGAGTAACAGAGCCAGCAGCCTTGGGTGAGGTTGGGGTTGGAGGAGTTGAGGGAGTAAAATGAGGCATTGATAAGGGATATAAGCGGGTGGCTTAGGTCCAGGGAGGGTAGGCGGTCAGGAGTAACGGGTGTGCTGTTGCTAAGTGTGCCGTTGCTAGAAGGAACCGGTGTGCCGTGCGAAGCGGGTGCAGGGTTAGGCTGAGGGGGAGGGTTTAGAACCTTATTTGGGCCGACTGGGACTGAAGGTGATGGGGAGGAGACTGGTGCTTTCCAGATTATAAAAAAGGAGACCAATTGAAAGGTTGATGTTGTGGATTGGAGAGCACCGTCGGGGTTGTGAGGAGGAGCGAGAGCATAGAGAGGAGAAGAGCAGAGAGGTTTGGGTGAGGGGCGGGGTGAGCATGTTTAGCTGCGCGGTATAGACGAAGTAGATTCCTCGTTTCCTCTGGATCTGTTGCACCCAGGGAGAGCTGGTTCATCTGGTGTTGCAGGGCCCTCAGGCGGCGGTGCTCCCTCCTTGTTGGCCTCGGCTGCGGTGGCGGGTTTGGTGTTCCGGCCTGAGATCCAGATTGGCTGTGAGGGCGAACTGAGGGCGCACAGCGGGAGCGTTGTCCTCCTCCTCCTCTGTAAAATACGTCTCGGGGGGGGCGAGCCCCCTGGAGGCAGGACTGGAGCGTAATGAGGGCAGGAATAAGGCCCAGGGGAAAGTGTTTATTCTCGTGCTGTATAGCCGTGGCGACGGGGTCGACGAGAATTCGGTAGGTGTCAGGGTCCCAGAGGTTAGCGGTAGCAAGCCAGGGATTAAAGGGAAGAAGGAGGTCCCAAAAGGACTGCAGCTGTCGGACGGAGACCTTGCATTGATGGAAGTCAAGCTGGGCCGCCAGGGCGCGGACCTGGGGTGCTTGCTTGCAAGAGAGAGAGGTCCCCATGGCGAGAGAGAGGGAGGGGAAAAAAGGGAAAGGCCTTTTGAGGAACAGGACGATAAGGGAGACCAGAGCGAGGATGAGAAGGAGAAAGGCAACGGCTAAGAGGATTCTTTGGCCAGGGTTCCAGTCCCTAGGAGCCGTGTCGGCAAGGCAGAAGGCAGAGAGGGGGACGACAGACAGAAAGGTGACGGGAACAGGCATGGGGTCCACCAAATTATGGAGCGAGGCGGGGGTAAGGTGGAGGGACAGCAGGGACTTTATCGGATGCCTCTAGGGCGGCTGGGCCCAAGTGACCCGAGCTGCAGTGCGCCAGAGCCCTCCTGAGGGGGGGGCGATGAGGGGCCCGCGCAGAGTGCCGGGCGGAAGAGACCGAGCCTGTACGGGGCTGGTCGAGGGGTCCGCTAAGGGCGGACAGAAGAGCCCTCTCCGGCGGGCTGTTAGGCCCGGGAGGGGACGGGGGTCCTTACCTGCCCCACGTTGGGCGCCAACTGAGGGCGCACGGCGGACAGCGGGCGGTGTCAAGGGCGGACACGCAGCGGCGCAAAGAATGCTGCGGAGATGGAGAGTGGTGGCAACGCATCTGCTTTATTGAGGAAGACAAGTGTTTATATAGGCTAGGGCGCTGGCGGTAGCAAGGCTAAGCCAAATAAGGCAATGTATGTGAGGGGAGGCCGCTAATTGGCTGGGGGACGGTTAGGGGTGAGGTACGAGGGTAAGGGGCGACGTGTGGGGTGCGGATTGGCTTAAGCTGAAGGCGACCTCCGATTGGTTGTTGGAGGCTGTTGCTAGGTAAAGGGGGAGAGGTGAGGTTATCATTCTGGCGGGGGGTATATGGGGGCTGGGGCAGAAGATAAGGGGAAGTTGTGGGTTGGGTTCTGGTGAGGCACGGGAGAGGCAGGCCGATTACCCTAGGGCGGCCCCTATGGAGACCGGATGCTGGGTGGAGATAGAGGAGGCAGCCGTTATGGGCAAGAGTAGTAGGGGGGCAACAATCTACCCACACCAAGCACTCACCCAGCAGGAGACGAGGCCTCATCTCAACGTGCTGGGCCTGCCCAACGATGGTAGCATGCTTGTTACCTCAGTGCACCCCATAAGGAGAGCTGCCCAGTGCGAATGAAAGTGCAGCCTGCCCAGGGATGGTGCTGCACACAAGAAGAGCTGACACAACAAGATGATGCAACAAAAAGAAACACAGATTCCCGTGCTGCTGACAACAGGAGCAGACAAAGAAGAAGACACAGCAAATAGAAACAGAGAACAGACAACCGGGGGGGAAGGGGAGAGAAATAAATAGAATAAATCTAAAAAAAAAAAAAAAAGTGGGTATATGGGGACCATCCTTAGGAGTGTAGTTGTTTTGAGTGAGTAGAGGGGGGAGGTGGTTGGAAATTTTTCCAGCCTAAATTCATCTTAAAATGTTAGAAACCCTTTCCCAATCCTCCCCTCTTTCTGAGCTGGCTGTTGCCTCCGCCACTGAATGTGTAATTTCTGGCGCCTACAGATAACACAGGTGCTGGTCATTATGTCACCAACAGCTGCAAGACAAAGTAAAAGCTGCTTGTTTCCCAGAATGTACATTCACAACACACATGCATGGTAGAGGATCAACCTGAAAAATATCATAGTAAAAAATATATATAATGTATTGAGTCCTTACTAGGAGGCAGAGGTTGGACAAAGCACTTCACAGCCATTATCACATTTAGTTCTCACAACAATCCTGTAAAGAAGTAATGATTACTCTTACTTAATAGGCAGGAGAAAGGCTCAGAGGGACCAAATAAATTTCTCAGGACTATACAGATAGTAAACAAGAGAGCCACGGTTCCAGTCCAGCCTGTGGTTGTGGTCAAAAAAATACACTCACCTGCATTTAAGCCAACTATCACATGTCCACATGGAGTCAGATGAGTGGAAAGCACAATGCCAGAGTTTTTACCAGTGAAAATTAGAATAAAAGACATGGCTAAGCTGTGCAACCAGAAGAGTCTATGATGTTCTCCTGAATTGAAGTTGTCCGCCCCCCAAATGCTGGTCCCTGCTGCCTGAGAATCGCTCGGCTCACTTTCTCAAAGGCCTGGATTGGAGTGCTTCTCTGGGCAGACATGTCCCAAAGAGAGGGAAGGGACCCCCAAGTCCAGTATGAAGTGAGGGAGGGGCCAGCGGGGCCCATGGCACAGCATTAGGGACCTCCTTCTAGAAGCAAAAAGAAGGAACCAGAAACAAGTGATTCACCCTAACATTCTCTGGGGGCAAGGCTCTCTTAATCCCCTGGGGTTTTATTTTTATCCAACCCCAGACAAGAAGGAGGCTATTCCCCTCAGGGGAGGGCATAAGCAGTCAATTAGACCTCATCTCCAGTAACAGCCACTGCTGTTTGAGTATCAACTGGAACTGCTGGTGAGTAGTTTATATTTTGCCCCCAAAAAGATTCTGAAATGGTCTGAAGAGTCAATTAATTACACAACCCTAGAAACTCTGTACCCAAGCCAAAAATATTTCCCTAATTCTTTTTCCCAGCCCCACTTACATTCAGGCAAATTGCTAATATACCTCATCGAAGGTTCTGTGGTAAGATTTAAGATACTCTGAGAATTAGAAGGAAATCACAGTACTCATCTTCTCATAGTGTGGTATATCAGTGGATGGAGACCAATACAATGAGTAGGAAGGTGTTGTACTCCCATCCTGGGGAGGCCTAATGTTCTCAGACAGAGGCAAGGGTGTCTCTTGAGAGCACGGGTGGCTCCCAATGGGGGAGGACAGACTAGTGTGTCAACCCCTCAGCATTGTTGCAAGTATCTATAAATCTTGTCCTTTAAGCAGTGGAGCTTGGTTATCACTGTGGGCCCCTAGGGGAGGGGGAGAGAGGAATAGAATAGATGGAAGAGGGGGTAACTGGGGTGCAATGGAAGCGTTCCACAAGATCATGCAACAATGGATATAGGCCATGTTAAATTTCATAAAAAATTTATAAAAGTGTATAGTCTAAAATATAAACCATAATGTAACCAAAAATTTATAAAAGTGTACAGTCTAAAATATAAACCATAATGTAAACCATAATAGAACTATAGTAAATAGCTACCTTTCAATATCTGCACATCAGCTATAGTGAATATAACATCCACACGTAAAAAGATCATTGCTGGGGAAAGGGGGAAGGAGTTTGATGTTGGGTATATGGGAGTCCCCTATATTATATATGTAACTTTACTGTGATCTAAACTTTTTTGAAGACAAAATTAAAAATTAAAAAAAAAAAAGGTGTTAACACTGAGGTAGGAATGGAAGAGATTGCCTTGCCACTGTACATACAGGGCAACACCTATTACAGTGATGAAAGACAAAATGTCAAAAACAAAGCTTTATTGTATTTTTTATTTTTTAATACCCAAATTTATTTTTTACTTTAGTTTTTCTAAATTATTATGTATTCTATTTCTAATCTTTAAATCTATCATTACTATTTCATTTTCCTACTAATTGAATTTAGCAGTATATCAGGCTTCACTTTCGAAGAAGTTTTGGATCACAGACGGGATCAACTATGGCAGGGGAGGAGCACTGGTGTGGGGTGTCATTGATGGGGGACGCATGGATGGGAGGGAGTTTTCAAGGGCATGTATATAGGGTATATAAATATGTTCAGATATTCATTGGCTTTTGTCATAGAAGGTAGAGGTACACATGACAACCAAGGGAGTGCTGAGTTCCTAGCCAGGGGAGCTCTGTAGCATTCCCCAATGGAAGAGCAACATTACCCCAAGTGCAAGGGCAAAGACCAGTGAAGAAAGATGGTCCAATGATGGGCCCTTGATACTGATAACTGTGCTTATGAGTCTGTGTGCCTGACATTTCAACTAGGCCTTGAGCTGCAGAGTGCCTAAGAGTTACCACCTTAGTTGCTCAAATGTGGCCACTCTCTAAGCCAAAATCAGCATGTAAATGTATTACCTTCCCCCCAGCATGGGACATGACTCCCCGGGATGAGTTCCCTGGCACCGAGGGATTACTACCAATCACCAGCTGGTGATGCAACTAGGAAAAGACCTTGAATAAAAGGGAGAAATGGTAAAGACAAATGAGTGTATATGGCTAAGAGACTTCAAAATGGTCATCAAAGGGGTCATGCTTACACATTTCTCAGCAGGATCCCAGAGACAGCCAAAGTAGATATAACCCCAGGTTGTCTACAGAGACACACAGGTTCTACAGTCATGACAGATGGCTCTGGAGTTCAGTGCCTTGCCAGTGGACCCTACTTTGGAATTTGTGCTCCTGAGTGTGATGGAGTTGGAACCAGATGTGACCTCTTTACACACGCCTCTTCTGTCACTTTTACTGAGCCTGTGTTGGTGCTGGAGTTGATGTATGCTCAAGAGATTTGAATCTCTGGACTGTCCATGGGCTGACTGAGCCCTGAGCCTCAGTGGACTTGCAGGGCCTACTCTCCAGTTCATTGGACTTACCCAGGTCAGCTAACAAGGAGGTGAGGATGGTCAACCACCACATCAGGGAACTGAGATGCTGCGACTGTGAGCAGGAGAACCATATCTGTCAGCCGGGTGGGATCTAAGCCCCCTCTTGATTTAGAGGTGGAGTGGACATCACCATCCCAATATCCACAGAATGGAACAATAAAATATGGATTAGAGTTGACTTACTGGTATTCTACTATAGAACTATTGTAACTCTAGCAATGGAAGAAATTGTATTATTGATGTGGAGACAGTGGCCATGGTAGTTGCTGAGCAGGACAGAGAGAGAGAAGAAGAGATGTGATATGTGGGCACTTTCAGGACTTCAATTTGTCCTGATCGATAGCGCAGGGACAAATGCAGGACATTATATATTCTTCCATAACCCACTGAACAGACTGGGGGAGAGTGTAAACTACTATGTAAACTATAATCCATGTGGGTAGCAGTGCTCCAAAATGTATTCACCAAATGCAATGACTGTGCCACACTGATGAAAGAGATTGATGTGGAAGGACTGGGGGTGGGGGTGGGGAGTGAGGTGTATGGGAACCTCATATTTTTTGATGTTACAGTTTGAGTGATCTATGTATATTTTTTAAAAAAAGACTATGAAAAACATAAAAAAATAAAAAGACAACCCACCTTAAAAAAAAAAAAAAGGAAATCACATAGAAATGTCCTAAATTTGAATTTAAAAATCTCCAATATTAAATTCACAGAATGAAATTAAACTCCACGGGAAAAAAAATCTTTGTGCAAAATAAATTTAAAGTCTAGAGGAATTAAAGTACAAAATCAAATTCTCTTGCCTTTGTTAGCTAAAACCCTGTGGACTGGTACAGAGAGGGTCACTAAAAATTCAAGCTCCTCTTTCATAGTCTAGAGTTGTTATCTGGAAGTGGCTGTCAACTACATTTTCCAGATACCCTTTCACCTGAGTGAGGCCAAGTAATAGAGTTCTGAACAACAAAATGGGGACATAAGTGTTATGGGACTCTACTTCCAGGAAAGATTCATATAAGCCTCTACATGTTCCTCCAGTCTCTCACTTCCTTCCTGCTAGATATAGACACCCAGGGCCATGCATCAACATTGCCAGTCTCTACCAACCTGGGTTCCCATATGACTGAATGGGGCAGACATTGCGCCATACCATGGAGGGTGTTTCTACAGTCAGGTTTCTCCAGAGAAACAGAATCAACAGGATATGGATGTCAATATTATTAGATTTATTGTAGGAATTGGGCCAAGTCTGAATCCCACAGGGCAGGCTGCAAGCTGGGAACTCCAATGAACCTTTCAATGGACTCCCCAGGAGATGCTGGGTGGCTACAGTGTAATAGGAATTTTTTCTTCTGAAATCATCAGTTCTCCCTTTAAAGCCTTCAACAGATTGGATGAGACTTCTCTCATTGCTGAAGGACTGCTCCTTTGTTGATTGTAGATGTAATCAGCCATAGATGCAATCAACTGACTGATGATCTAAATTCACAAAATACCCTTACAGTAACAATCATGCCAGTGCTTGCTTGACCAAACAACTAGGAACCATAACCTAGCCAAGGTGACACATGAACTTAACCATCCTAGTACTTGTGAAAATTCTAAGCTTTGTCACTACAACCAGCAACAAGTTAACCAGGAGATAGTGAAAATAAATTGATGTCTAAAATTCTTTATCCCTAATATTTGTTTCATTATGCTCAGTCTTAGCCCAATGTTTACTCAGAGGTATACAGGGAGGGATGATGTTCATTCCAGAGTCCAGCCTGGGCTGCTTCCACATAAATGGGATCTCTTCATTTGGGACCTCAGCAAACAAATCTCTTTGAGCTTCATTACTTCAAGAGTCCAAACAATTAATAGGATGCATAAGATTTTCAAAGCCCCATACTTAGCACATTTATAAACTAAGTGAATCCCGCTAAGGCAGTTTTGCCAAACAAAATGGTGCTTGCTAAGTGCCCAAGTCTAAAAATCATAACTGCCAAAGATGAAGCTGATGGAAGAAGAGTGAAGAGAGAAGGGGCTATTTCTTGGACTCAGCCTGGCCAGTTCTCACTCATTTAGTGATAATTGTCCAAGGTCATGATCTGTGAAACTAAACAGAGTCGGGAGAGCTCTCCCTCAGAGAGTAATTACACCACCACGTTAAGGTGCCATATTTTGCCATGTTCCAGAAGGGGTCTACCCATGCATGCTTCCTCATCCTCCAGACAGTGACATGGGAGAGACTGTTGCCTTTTTAGCAAAGTTAAAAATTAACAATGGCAGCATACCCGGCCATCAAGCCTTTCCTTCCCATCCTACATATATTTGAAATCTCAATTTCCTTTTCTCCTCTAAGCCCCAAGAGTCTGGCATCCCTAATTTAGAACTGAATTGCATTGAACAAATAAACTCACCTCCCTAATTCCTGTGAGAAAGCCTGGGTTCATGTCCCAGTGGTTACTGACTCTGCTTCCTAATTGAAATTGTTTCACTCTAAAATAGCAGCTTCCTCTAGCGACCTCCTTTGTTCCCACTGGGGAACAGTCTTCAATACATTCCTGAACAGAAACTCTTGTTGATGTCACTGAGGTTTCTGTTTCAAGGATGTAGGAAGGATAAATACCTCCTCCATGTGCCCTCAAGATGCTGCCTCTCCTGGGCTTTGCAAGTTCCTGGTCTTCAATAATGTTCATTTCTTCTGTGTCTTCTTTTTTCCTATATATTTTAATATACTGTTGTTAATGCATTTCCTTCTGCCATTGCTCTCCTGGTCTTGGGAGACTCAGCTGAGTTCCTGACAGTTTAACCTGCCACATATCTTGGCTCCTTTCCCTCTCTAACACCCGTAGGCTAGCCAATCTATTAAAATGATGTCTCTTCCTTCCTTTTGCTTCCTCTAGCTTCCAGATGCTATAATACACATCCTTTTAGAGGGTTTCACCTCAAAAATGACACTAGAATTCATTCCTTTACCATGTTGCTTTGAACCCATCTTTCCATGGGGTGCAGGTGGCCCCAAAGGAGAGGCAGCATTCCGTCACTCAGTGATGTGCCTGTGGTGGGTTGTGCAGCCTGGCAACATGTACACACTTCAGCACTTTGGCATGACTTCCTTGAACTGCTGTGCTTCAGCACACATCTCAGCAGCATTGTACAGCTGATGCCAGCCAGCGTGGTGCTCTCACTCCCACCGTAATCCTTGCCAGCTCCTAGGAAGTGCCAAAAATTCCCAGCAGCTGCTTTGATGACTTATAGACACATAGGCTGGACTTGTTAGATCCTTATCAGCTTGCAACTTACTTTCACAAATTTTCTTTGTTTGATATTTTTCCTTTTGAGTGAATGTTTGGATTCCTACTGCATATTCTTGTTTATACACCAATTAAAGCAGGAAGCAATTATCATCAATTATGTAAGACTAGCTACTGTCTTGTAATTACCATGTTAATTGACATTAAGTTTAGATAGAAATTATTGTTGCCTCCTGCCAAATGAAAACTAAAGAACGGCATGTCAGGAGTGAACACAGAACATCTACAAATATAATCTTCTTCTCTAAGAAAATCTATCTAGAGAACACATTTCTTAATGTTTTTACATCTCTTGTTTAAGTAATTCATTCATTAAAAAGGGTATAAGGATGATGTGGAAGCCTCAGAGATGGTCCCCAAAACGTGTTTCCTGGTCTTCAGCCCTTGTGGGAGACTCCTCCCACAATGAATGGGGTCACCCACTAAAGCGATAGGACACCGTGGAAATGACAGTTTTTGACTTCCAAGGTTAGGACATGGAAGGTATCACAGCTTCCATCTTACCCTCTCAGACTACTCGCTCTGGAAAGCCAGCCACCATGTCCTGAGGATGCTCAAGCAATGCTATAGAGAAGTCAACACGGTGAGGAACTGAGGACTCCTGCCAACAGCCAACATGAACCTGCCAGCCGTGTAAGGGAACTGTCATAGAAATGGATCCCGCAGGCCCAGTCAAGTTGCCAGAGGGCTGCAGGCCCAACCAATAGCCTACCTGCAACCTCACGAGGCTCTGAGCCAGAAGCACCTAACTCGGTCACTCCCAAAGTGGCTGACTCGCAGAAGTTCCGATGTGTAATCAATGCTTATTATTGTTTAAGACACTAATTTTGAGGGTACTTTGTAATGAAACAATAGATAATTGATGCCAATGGTGATTATTACTGATGGCTGTCATGGTAACTCTCATCTTATGGGAAGAAGAATACACAGACAAAGGATTCTCCCTGTAGGAAAGTGATCAGTTTAATTAGAGGTAAGCCATGAAGCAAATGGCATTGCTTATTCAGGTTCTGGTTTGTAATTGTGTTCTCTTGGTATAAAGATAGAGTAAGTACCTGGATATTTTGATCCCAGGACTAAATAACTTATTTTCCAGCTGAAGAGGCTGAAGTAAAGATCTTGGAAAGAAGAGTTTTGATAGGGCTCTTCTCTCATTCTTAGATTTTTGTGTTGTATTTCCTCCGTTCAGGGTAGACAGAGATAAGACCTCCTGTTCTGTCAAATTGCTTTATTAAAGAGCTGTCTTTACACATTTGAAATGGAAACCTCTTTGTTTGGACAGATGTTAAAGTTTATGAAAAATATTTTTGAAAATTATATGAAGTGATAAAATATAACTCTCAGAGGGGATATGATATTTATAAATTCTTCCTTTTGTTAATTCACATGGAGTTGAACTTAAACTTTGTTTTGTTCTTCTACCTTAAACTAAAGCCAGTGGGTTAACACACATTAATAAAAACCAACTAAACATTCTCAGTACAAATTCTTGCCTTTTGAAATGACTGTTTAAAGTAATTTTTCAGCTGTTCACACCCACACACACATTTTGATTTAAATAAAAGTACCTTTAACTTTTTCCAAATCGAATGCACAATGTAAAGTCTTATTCTTCTGCACATGAATATAGTACTTTGGGGTTTATAAAGCTTTTTCTTATGCACTATCTCATTTGGCCTTCACAAAACCGTTGTAGGATATCAACAACAATAGCAACAACCAATTAGGTATTTTCAGGCTCATTTTATTAGATAAGGAAACTGAAGATCTGAATAGCATGCCAATTGGTCAAAGGTCACAAAGCCTGAAAAGGCAGAGCTAGAACTGGAAGCCAAGGTTAGTAAGTGACAGCAAGGAGGTGAACTTTAGACTCTAGTTACAAGTGGTGGTAAGTAAGGCCCTTTATTCAGAGTACCCAGGAATTTGCTGACCCCACAAGGTTATTGAGGAAGATACATGCACAAAACCTACCTGGTAAAGCAAAGCAATGAAAAGCACTTTTCCACTAGCTTAGCTGGGTTTTTGTTCCCAGACTCCCAGACTAGAATATGTGACCTAAATTTCTCACCCTACCCACTGCATTGCAAAGTAAGTTTAAAAATTCAGACCCAGCTATCCTGGAGAGAAGACGTAAAACAAGAGAATGCAAATATATCTCAAATGGAATAGGCCGGGTCCACTGGCCTCTGGCTTTCTCAACCAAGAATTGTAGGACCAGACCTGAACACCATGTGGGAAGAAGAGCGAGCTTCCTCAGAGAGTGAAACAAGTGGTCTCATAGCATGAGGTCCAGCTGACCTTGCTGTCAGCATCTGATCCATATGGTCTCATTTGCTTTCAAAGCTTTGCAAGCGAACACAGCCCCACCAGTCCCATAGTCAGTGACCTAAGGGCTCCTAGCCCTTGCTCTTGAAGAGTTTGGCCCCTGACTCTTCTTTATGGGGGGTACCATGGAGATGCATTCTCTAGGGGCCAACAGCTCTGTGCTTTCCCTCATGTTACTCTTGTGAGGAACAGCATTTCTGCCATTATTTCCATTTTCTTAGCTATGTCCTTACTCTCTGCTGAGAGCTGTCCCTAATGCTGGCTACCCACTAATAGCCAGGATACCCACATACCATCTGTTCCTAAATTAGTAGTTACCCTTCTTCATCCCACTTGGGCTGCATCTTTCTGAAATGCTCATGATTGTAACAGACTATCTACCAGCAACTACTGTCTAATTTCCTGATCCTTTCCATGGAGTTTGGCCCACCAAGCTGTACCTTCTCCCAGCACCCAGAGGAGGCTCTGCCTCTGTCTTCTACCATCTCTCAGCCGGGTGACTGTAATAAATGGTCTCCCTGCATTCTCTGCTACCTCTTTATAATCCATTTCCCAAACAGGAACAAAGTAAGTCACAACCCTTCACTTCTCTGCTTAAAGACCTCAAATACCCAGAAAGAAATCTAAATTCTTTACCATGACCAATAAGAGCTGATGGATACTCTGCCTGTTTCTCCTACTCCATATACCTCATATGTCCCTACCTGGCTCCTACATTTTAGGCCAGCAGCTTTCAAACATTTTGGCCAAGACTCACAGTGACAGATGAGATTTACATCATAACCCATTCCAGCACATGTATGTGTATTTAGTTGTTCTCTCTCTCTCTCTCTCTCCCCACCTCCCCCATACATACACACAACTGAAACAGAAGTTCAATGAATGTCTTCAACAAATGATGCTGAGAAAAATGGATATTCACATGCAAAGAATGAAATTGGACCCCTACTTCACACCATAAACAAAAATTTACTCCAAATGGATCAATGATATAAATATAAGAGATAAAACCACAGAACTCTTAGAATAAAGCATAGATGAAAATCTTCATGATCTTGTTGTTTGACAATGGATTCTAGGATATGACACCAAAACAACAAAAGAAACAATTGATAAACTAGATTTCATCAAAATTAAAACCTTTTATGCATCAAAACACATTATCAGAAAAGACCTACGGAATGAGAGAAAATAGTTTCAAATCATATCTGGTAAAAATTCAATGTCAAGAATATATTAAGGGGGAACAGATGTAGCTCAAGTGGTTGAGCTCTGCTTCCCATGTATGAGGTCCTGGGTTCAATACCTGGTACCTCCTAAAAACAAACAAACAAAAAGGCCAATTCTCATTGGGGAGCAGATGTAGGTCAGTGATTGAGCACCTACTTCCCATAAATGAGGTTCTGGGTTCAATCCCTGGTACCTCCTAAAAAAAAATAAAATAAAATACATTAAAAATTTTTCTAAAATAATAAATTAAGAAAAAACTCCTACAAAATTCAATCCAAAATAATAAACATCTCAATTTTAAAAATGGGTAAAGGACTTGAATAGATATTTTCTGAGGAAGATATACAAATGACCAATAAGCACACTAAAAGATGCTCAACATCATTAGCCATCAGAGAATAAAAATCAAAACCATAATGAGACATGAGAAATCATTTCATACCCACTAGGATGGCTATTATTTGAAAATGGAAAATATAAGTGTTGGTGAGGATGTGAGGTGAGAAGAAATTGGAACCCTAGTGCATTGCTGATAGGAATGGGAAATTATGCAATCACTGTAGAAAGGAGGTTGGTAGACCCTCAAAAAAGTTAAACATAAAATTCCCATATGACCTGGCAATTCCATTCTGAGGTATATAACCCAAAGAATTAAAAACAGGCGCTAGAGCAGTTACTTGTACACCAATATTCATAGCACCACTATCTGCCATAGCCAAAAGTGGAAACAACCCAAATGTCCATCAACAAATGAATGGATAAATTAAATGTGGCATATCCATACAATGGACTATTATTCAACTATAAAAAGGAATGAGGGTTTGATACATACTACAACACAGATGAACCTTGAAAACATTATGCTAGTTGAATTAAGTCATACACAAAAAGACAAATATTGAATGATTCCACTTGTATAAATTATCTAGAATAAATAAATTCATAGAGACAATAAATTAGAGGTTACCAGGGGCTAAGAGGGATTGCATAGGGGGAAGAGAGTCTTTGCTTAATAGGTAATAGGATGATGAAAAAGTTTTCATAAGGGATGGTTTTGATGGTTAGCCTCACAATGCAAACGTAACTAATGCCAATCAATTGCACATGTAAAAATGGGTAAAATGGCAAATTTTACTATATATATAGCTGCAATTAAAAACCAATTTTTGGAGGAGGCAAGATGGTCGCTGAGTGAACTTGCCTTTCCGTGAACTTAACCAACAACAAGAAACTAGAATAAGAAGAAAAAAGTGACAAAGAGAAGATATAACACCTATGCAAAAATAACAGCTAATTAACCTCCAAGAGCAGACAAAGAAGCTAAGGAACTGATTAAATCCTTCAAGATAAAGAGATGACCAGAAAGCAACAAAAATCTACAAAACAAACCAGTAATCAGGAAAACATGGCTGAATCCAATCAATAAACCAATAATCATGAAGGGGAGCAAAACTTGGCACAAGCAATGAAAGATCTCAGAACATTTATCACCGACAAATTTGACGAAGTAATGAAAGAGGTTAACAACATGAAGACATCACTTGGAGGGGAAATTGCAGACATACGAAAAAACATAACAGATATGATGGGAATGAACACCACAGTTCAAGAAATCAAAAATACACTTGCAGCAAATATCAGCAGACTAGAAGAGACAGAGCAGAGAATTAGTGATTTGGAAGACAGTACATCAGAAATCAAACAAATAGTAGAAGGGGTCAATAAGAAGATAGAAAAAATCCAATTAGGACTTAGGGACCTGAATGACAATGCAAAACGCTCAAACATACATATTATAGGCATTCCAGAAGATGAAGAGAAGGGAAAGGGGTCAGAAGGAGTGTTGCAGGAAATAATGGCTGAAAACTTCCCAAATCTACTTAAAGAGACAGATGTACATATCCAAGAAGCACAGCGCACTCCACTAGTCATAAACCCCAACAGGCCCACCCCAAGACACATACTTGTCAAATTATCCAATGCTCAAGACAAAGAGAAAATACTAAAAGCAGCAAGAGAAAAGAAAACCATCACATACAAGGGAAGCTCAATTAGATTAAGTGCTGATTTCTCATCTGAAACCATGGAGGCAAGAAGGCAGTGGTATGATATAGTCAAGGTACTAAAGGAAAAAAATTTCCAACCAAGAATATTCTATCGAGCTAAACTAGCATTCAAACATGATGGAGAGTTCAAAATATTCTCAGACAAACAGAAACTGAAAGAGTATACCAACAAGAAACCTCCCCTTCAAGAAATTCTAAAGGGAGTTCTGCAGGAAGAAAGGAAAAAACAGGAAAGGCAGAGTTGGAGGAGAGTATAAGACCAACAACAACAACAAAAAAGACAAAAAAAATATATACAAACAAAATATGACAAACACAAATCCAATCAAAATATGGCTAACACAAATAATTCCTTGATAGTAATAACACTGAATGTCAACGGATTAAACTCACCTATCAAAAGATTCAGACTGGGACATTGGATAAGGAAATATGACCCATCTATATGCTGTCTACAAGAGACACATCTTAGACCCAGAGACGCATGGAGATTGAAAGTGAATGACTGGAAAACAATCATACAAGCTAACAATAACCAAAAAAAGGCAGGAGTAGCTATATTAATATCAGACAAAATAGACTTTAAATGTGAAACAATTGTGAGAGACAAAGAAGGATACTACATTTTAGTGAAAGGGAAAATCTGTCAAGAAGATCGAACAATCATAAATATTTATGCCCCTAAAAGGGTGCCTCTAAATATGTCAGGCAAACACTGGAAAAACTAAGTGAAACAATAGATACATCTACAATTATAGTGGGGGATTTTAATACACCACTATCAACTCTGGACAGAACATCTCAAAAGATAATCACCAAAAAACAAAACATCTGAACAGTATATTAGAGGAGCTGGATCTAATAGACATATATAGATCGCTACACCCAAACACAGCAGGATATACATTTTTCTCAAACGCACATGGATCATTCTCCAAGATAGATCATATGCTAGGCCACAAAGAAAGGCTGAACTAATTCAGAAAGATTGAAATCATACAAAACATTATATCTGACCACAGTGGAGTCAAGCTGGAGATTTGCAAGGGACAGAAGCCCAGATTTCACACCACGATTTGGAAATTAAACAGCACACTCTTAGAAAAACAGTGGGTCAAAGAGGAAATCTCAAAAGAAATCAATGACTACCTTGAAACAAATGATAATGATAACACAACATACCAAAATTTATGGGATGCAGCAAAAGCAGTACTGAAAGGGAATAAATTCATATATCAAAAAAGAAGAAAGAGCAAAAATTGAAGAACTAACTGCACATTTGAAGGAATTAGAAAAACAACAACAAAGTAACCCAACAGGAAGAAGAAGGAAGGAAATAACAAAGATAAGAGCAGAACTAAATGAAATAGAAAATAAGAAAGCACTTGAACAGATAAACAAGACCAAGAGCTGGTTTTTTGAGAAGATTAACAAAATTGACAAACCTTTAGCGACACTAACAAAGAAAAAAAGAGAGAAGATGCAACTACACAAAATAAGAAATGAGAAAGGCGATAGCACCACTGACCCCACAGAAATAAAGACTATCATAAGAGGATATTTTGAAAAACTATATTCCAACAAAAATGACAATCTAGAGGAAATGGACAAATTCCTAGAAACACATAAGCAGCCCATATTGACAAAAGAAGAAATTGATGATCTTAACAAACCAATCACAAGCAGAGAGATAGAATCAGTTATTAAAAATCTCCCAACTAAGAAGAGCCCAGGGCCAGATGGCTTCACAGGGGAATTCTACAAAACATTCCGGAAAGAACTGACACCAATCCTGCTGAAACTATTCCAAAACATCGAAACAGAAAGAACATTACCCAACTCCTTCTATGATGCCAACATTACCCTAGTACCAAAGCCAAACAAAGACATCACAAGAAAGGAAAATTACAGACCAATTTCTCTAATGAACCTAGACGCAAAAATACTTAACAAAATACTTGCTAATCGTATTCAACAACACATTAAACGAATTATACACCACGACCAAGTGGGATTCATCCCAGGTATGCAAGGATGGTTCAACATAAGAAAATCAATCAACGTAATACACCATATAAACAGATTGAAGGAAAAAAATCACATGATTATATCTATTGATGCAGAAAAAGCATTTGACAAAATACAGCACCCTTTCTTGATAAAAACACTCCAAAAGATTGGAATACAAGGAAATTTTTTGAACATGATAAAGAGTATATATGAAAAACCTAAAGCCAATATTGTGTACAATGGAGAAATTCTAGACTCCTTCCCTCTAAACTCAGGAACAAGACAAGGATGCCCACTGTCTCCACTCCTATTTAACATTGTCTTAGAAGTACTTGCTCGAGCACTGAGGCAAGAGCCAGAAATAAAAGGCATTCAAATTGGAAAGGAAGAAGTCAAAATGTCATTATTTGCAGATGACATGATCCTATACATAGAAAACCCTGAGAGATCTACAACAAAGATTCTAGAACTCATAAATGAGTTTAGTAAAGTTGCAGGTTATAAGATCAATGCGCAAAAATCAGTAGCATTTCTGTACACCAATAATGAGCAAGATCAGGAGGAAATCAAGAAACAAATACCATTCACAATAGTAAATAAAAAAAATCAAATACTTAGGAATAAATTTAACTAAAGAAGTAAAGAACTTATACACCGAGAACTATACAAGATTGTTCAAGGAAATCAAAGAAGACCTAAATAAATGGAAGACTATTCCTTGTTCATGGATAGGAAGACTGAACATTATTAAGATGTCTATCCTACCAAAACTGATCTACACATTCAATGCAATCCCAATAAAAATCAACACAGCCTTCTTTAAGGAACTAGAAAAACTAACTATGAAATTTATTTGGAAAGGAAAGAGACCCCGAATAGCCAAAGACATACTGAAAAAGAAAAACGAAATTGGAGGAATCACACTACCTGACTTCAAAACATACTACAAAGCTACGGTGGTGAAAACAGCATGGTATTGGCATAAGGAGAGACACATAGACCAATGGAATCTAATTGAAAGCTCTGATATAGAACCTCACATATACAACCACATAATATTCGATAAAGCCACCAAACCCTCTCAACTGGGAGAGAGTGGCCTATTCAACAAATGGTGTCTGGAGAACTGGATAGCCATATGTAGAAGAATGAAAGAGGATTACCATCTCACACCTTATACAAAGATCAACTCAAGATGGATCAAAGACCTAAATATAAGAGCCAAGACCATAAAAACCTTAGAAAGCAGTGTAGGGAAACATCTACAGGACCTTGTAATAGGTAATGGATTTATGAATATCTCACCAAAAGCATGAGCAGCAAAAGAACTAATAAATAAATGGGACTTCCTCAAAATTATAGCCCTTTGCACCTCAAAGGAGTTTGTCAAGAAAGTAAAAAGGGAGCCCACACAGTGGAGAAAATATTTGGCAACCATATATCTGATAAGAAACTTATAACTTGCATATATAAAGAACTCCTATATCTTGAAAATAAAAATATAAACAACCCATTTAAAAAATGGGAAAAAGACTTAAACAGACACTTCTCCAAAGAAGAAATACAAATGGCAAAAAAGCACATGAAAAAATGTTCCAAATCTCTAGCTATCAGGGAAATGCAAATCAAAACCACAATGAGATACAATCTTACACCCATAAGATTGGCAGCTATGAAAAAAACAGAAGAATACAAGTGCTGGAGAGGATGTGAAGAAAGGGGAACACTCATCCACTGCTGGTGGGAATGCAGAAGGATCCAACCATTCTGGAGGACAGTATGGCGGTTTCTCAAAAAACTAGCCATAGATTTGCCATATGACCCAACAATACCACTGCTGGGTATATACCCAGCAGAACTGAAAACAAGGATGCAAACCGATATATGTACACCAATGTTCATAGCAGCATTGTTCACTATTGCCAAAAGTTGGAATCAACCCAAATGCCCATCAACAGATGAGTGGATCAATAAAATGTGGTATATATACACACAATGGAATACTACTCGGCTGTAAGAACAAACACACTACAAACACATGTGATAACATGGATGAATCTTGAGAACCTTATGTTAAGTGAAGCAACCCAGACATTAAAGGACAAATACTACATGACCTCAATGATTTGAAATAACCAAGCTGCCCTAGATAGCAAGAGACTGAACGATAGGCTTACAGGAAATCGGAGGGTGGAGGAAGGATGTGAGCCGATGTCTCACAGGGGTGGAATTTAAGACGAGATGGTGGTAAGTATGAACACAAAGAAGAGATAAAAGGGGGGCTGGGGTTGCCTTTGGTTGGGGCTTTGCGGGTTTGAGGGAGGCTGGGGATGGGTGGATGGGTAACATTGCCCAAAAGTGGGGGGAGGGAGGAGTAGCATATGAACACAGGAGAGGGTCAGGTGTTGGTGGAGAGTAAAATGCCGAGAAAATCATATCAAAATATAATAAAGAGGGTTACCTGTTTAGAATGCTCGGAGGGGAGGGTCTGATGCAGGACGGGCTCCTGGGGAATGTCTAAATGCTCATTCTGCCAGAGTGGGTGACACCATGGGGTAGAAACCCAAGTAGTGAGAGTGGGGGTGGACCCACATCCTGGGGAGGACTAATGCCATCAAATAGAGGGAACTGTATCCCTCGAAAGAAAGGGTGGCTCCCAGGGCATTGGGGCAGTTGAGCAAGTTAGACGCTGAACACTATTCCATCTATATCTGGAAGTGGCTCCTCGGGAAACGGAGGCTGGCTGTCACTGTGGGCACCAAGGTGGAAGGGAAAATGGACGTTAAATGTGTGTAACCAAGGTAAATGGGGGGTAAGAGAGGAGTTTCGTGAGAGTACACAAGGATGGATATAAAACATGTAATATTACAGCATAACATATAGGAGATGACAGACTGATAATGTAAACCATAATGTAAAACATAGGATAACTAAGAATGTAAAAAACTGTGTATCCTAAAGTATGCACCACAATGTAAGCACAAATGTCACCTTGTGTGAAAGCTATTGTCTCAGACTCTGTACATTACGTTAAGTAAATATGATGTGAATAGGGTGTAAGAGTATCGCTGTGGAAGGGAAAGGTTTTGTGGTGGATGTATGGGAGTGCTGTATACTATATATATGCATTGCTGTGGTCTAGGGCTCCTGTGAAGAGAAGCTCAATAATTAGGGGGGGGGGGGAAAGATAGGATGTAGAATTTTTTCCAAGTCAACACGTATTCTTTATATAACCTTTAAACCCATCGCTATATGCCATTTCCTAGTAAGGGACCCTGACATTATACTGGGCTTCAAATTTCAGGGAGTTCTGGATCACAGAGTGGTTCAACAAAGGCAATGGAGGAATACTGGTATGGGATACCATTGACAGGGGATATATGGCTGACAGGGAGCTGTACAGAACATATGTCCAGGGTGCATGGCAATGTTTGGATATACTCATAGTGGCAACAATTAAAAACCACAGCAGGGGGGATACTGGGTTCCTGGAGAGTGGTGCTCTGTCGTGGTCCCTAGGGGAGCAGCGACAGTCTCCCAGGTGCAGCGGCGGGGACCAGGAGGGAGTGAGGGTTCAACACTGAGCCCATGACGCTAATGACTATGCTTGTGAGCTGATAAGCCTAAAATAAGAACAAGGCCTAGAGCAGCATTGTGCCTGGGAATTTCCTCCTGTCAGCCTTCATGTTACTCAAATGTGGCCAGTCTCGAAGCCAAACTCAGCATGTAAATGCAATGCCTTCCCCCCAGCGTGGGGCATGACACCCGGGGATGAGCCTCCCTGGTACCGAGGGACCACTATCAACTACCAACTGATGATGCAACTGGAAAATGACCTCATACGGAAGGTTCAACACGGATCAGCGGAATATCCCTGTCTACATAAAATAACATGACTTTAAAATGCTATTTGACCTAATGTAAGGGGGAAATGGAAAGGAGAAATGAGTTTATATGGCTACGAGTCTCTAAAAAAGAGTCTGGAGGCTGTCAGAAGGATTGCCCTTATGCACAACTGAGCAGAGTCTGAGAGACAGATAAAGCAGATACAACCCCCAGGTATCGGTTCCTTCGAGGGCTAAAGAGACCCATGGGAGTTATGGTCATGGCCGATGGGGTTAACTACCAGGTCAGATGGCCCCTCTTTGGAACTGGTGTTTATGTGTGACGAATCTGGACTCAGATGGGATCTCTCTTCATAAGACTTTCATGCTAATGTGCTAGACGTGCAGTTAGTGTCGGGGTTTAAGATATATTTAGGGGATTTGAATCTCTGGACTGACAATGTGATAGCCAGGTCCTGAGCCTCAACAGACTCCAGCACCTACAATCTGACTTATTGGGCTCACCACACTCAGCTAAGATGGAGTTGAAGAAGGACAACCACCACACCATGGAGCCTAGAGTGATTACAACTGAAAGTGGGAGGATTGCATCCAGCATCCAGGTGGAATCTGAGCCTCCTCTTGACATAGAGGTGCAATGGACACAACCAATACAATGTCCACATAGAAAAGGTGGCATTGGATTGAGAAAAGTGGACATGATGGCTGATGGGTATGGGGAAAGGCAGGAAGATATGAGAGGTGGAGGCGTCTTTGGGACATGGAGCTGCCCTGGATGGTGCTTCAGGGGCAATCACCGGACATTGTAAATCCTCACAGGGCCCACTGGATGGAATGGGGGAGAGTGTGGGCCATGGTGTGAACCGTTGACCATGGGGTGCGGGGGTGCCCAGAGATGTACTTGCCAAATGCAATGGCTGTGTCATGATGATGGGAGGGAGTATTGCTGGGGGGGGGAGAGGTGGGGTGGGGGTGGTAGGGTTCAATGGGACCTCATATATATATATTTTTTAATGTAATATTATTACAAAGTCAATAAAAAAATAATTAAAAAAATAAAAATAAAAAATAAAAACCAATTTTTATTATTTTTGTAATAATAAACTTTATTTTTTGAGAAGTTTCAGATTTATAGAAAAATTACATTCAAATATAGGGAATTCCCATATACCCCCTCCACACACACACCCACATACATAGTTTCTCTTATACACACATTATGTGTGTTAAAACTGATGAACAAATATTGAAGCATTGCTACAAACCAAAGACTACAGTTTAGATTACGGTTTACACTTTGTGCAGTACAGTTGTATAGGCTTTGGCTAACACATAACGTCATGTGTCCATCATTGCAGTATTCGGTGAAACTGAACCAGTATCTTCTTAAGTATTTAATCTTACTATGCAAGAGATACTGTATATTTCATTTGATTCTATTTAACTCTATTTTCTTCTTGTCTATTCATTTACTTTTGTTCTAATCTATTACATTTTTATATGTTAATGTAGGTATTGACCTTTTTGATACATGTGTGCATCACAACTTCTATAATTTGTCTAACATCATTCGTGTCACACTGCTTTCTTTCTAAATTTGAAATAGGTCAAGCTCAGAGCAGCCATGGAAGCTTTTCAGTGATTCTTCCCATGTTGGTTCTCAATGGGTCCCTATTGACATTTTCGGTGGAATTATGGTGACTATCCAGTGCATTTCAGGATACATGGCATCTTTACCCCAGAACCCACTGAATGCCAGTATCTTTCCCTAATTATTTTGACAATCAAAAGATGCACCCATACATTTCCAAATGCCCCTGCTCTAACTGAGAGCTACATGAAATTCTTTACCCTAAGATCTCTGCATAGTTGGCCCTTCCTTCTATTCGCTTTTAAAGCTTTCCCTAGCCACCCAATCTAAAGTAGCCTCTATTACAATTTCCTACTTTAATTACATTATAAAACTTTTCATTCCAAGTAATTATCTTATCCACTCCTTGGCTCATTATTTAATTCTCCCGTCCCCTCACTTATCACCTTAGACTGAACACTCTCTAAGAGCAGGAACTTTGCTTGCCTTACTTTCTGCGCTTTCCTCAGTATCCAAAAGATCCTGGCGTACATCAACTTTATGAATAAAGGAACGAATCCCCTGAAATTTGGTATGATTCCTGGTCCAAATTACTTTTTCACTTTGTCAATCTTCTCTACTTCCTTAATAATTTTATAGAAATGGATCATCTTAACCAGGAACATTTGTCTCTCTGGACTGAAGCAGATCCATGTTTTTGATCTGGCACCAGACAACAACCCACATTACTGAGGGCCTCTTGGTTACTTGGAGAGGCTTTCCCTGAATTTCTCTAGCATTATGATGAAGGAAATGAGCATTTACTTTGCAGGCAAAGAGGCAGAGACTTAGCTCACCAGCTGTGCAATATTGCCCAGGCTTCTAAGTTTCAGGTTTTCCTCTAGAACAATGGTCCTTAGTTCCTACTTCCCAAGAGTATGTAAAGACTAATCAATATCATGTACGCAGAACATTAGGTAGAGTGTACGGCTCAATAAATGATAACTCACTTTTCAATTTTCTCAATTCCCTCCCCAAAAAGTACCTGCATATTCTAAGAATGTCCATATCCCAATCCAACAGGAGAATGTATTGGTTTTTTGTAATCCTTATTTATAATGCTCTTTGGAAAGTATCCATTCAGGGACTTGTGCAAAGCAGGCCATGTGTGAGACTAAAGAACAGAACAGATTTACCCCATTAGCCATTTAGAACCGGCATGTCCAAAGCTAAAAGTGCCATAATGATGAACGTCAGTGTTAATACATATGGATGCATTCAGGATTGGATTAAAGTTTCTTTAATAATTTCCCCTTACCAGGAAGCACTCTTGGCCCAATGGTTAGGGCGTCTGTCTACACATGAGAAGCCTGCAGTTCAAACCCCGGGCCTCCTTGACCCGTGTGGAGCTGGCCCACGTGCAGTGCTGATGTGCACAAGGAGTGCCATGCCATGCAGGGGTGTCCCCGCGTAGGGGTGTCCCCACATAGGAGAGCCCCACGTGCAAGGAGTGCGCCCCGTAAGGAGAGCCACCCAGCACGAAAGAAGGTTCAGCCTACCCAGGAATGGCACCTCACACACAGAGAGCTGACACAACAAGATGACGCAACAAAAAGAAACACAGATTCCCGTGCCACTGACAACAGCAGAAGCACAGCAAATAGACACAGAATACAGACAACTGGGCCAGGGGGTGGGGGGGGAGGGGAAATAAAGAAATAAATCTTTAAAAAATAATAATAATAAAAATTTCCCCTTACCAAATGATGCTGTGCATTCTGCTAGCTACACTTTTGTCGCCTTCCTGTCTCCTCATTTGCATGTCTCTACTTGCACATGAAGCCCCTACTAAATTTTTCAATGAAGAAATGCAAACATAAAAATCCACACAAACAAAATGGGAAAGGATATAACACAGATCTTTTTTTTTAAATAGTGAACACAATTAAATCAAACCTATAAGTCATAACTAAATTAACAGATTGCAGGGGGAAAAAAGATATCTAAGTCCCTGCTTTTTGGGACACCAACACAATGTAAGCATTTTTAAGATGTGGAACCCTGGAGAGGCTCAGAAATTGGAGACACTGAATAGCTCTGAAGTCAGAGGGTGGAGTGTGGAACTGAAAGCAGTAAGATTGGTTGAAAGTCAAATAAGGAGCAGGCAGTCACCCAGAGCCCTGACAGGTGGTTTACTGCCCCAGACCTGGGGATCTGGGCAAATCTGAGCCACATTACAAACAGGAAATTAAATGACTATCTGTGAATGATAAGATCTCCGAGACAGAGGGTTCATTAAGTATTGTATTCTCCTTCCTTCCAGTGTGCTTTTGCTAACTTTGTAGAGACTGAAAACCAATTTTCCCAGAGTCATTTGAGGAGAGGTTGCCAGCCGTGATTTGGGTCCTGCTATTCGTAAGCATGAGAACTAAAAAGAGGAAGAGTCACATGCAAGATGCTCAAGGACTTTGGAGTCAACATTTCTGGTGAAACTTCCTGATTCCTGGATCACAGACAAGATGGTTTGTCCCTGGAGTCAGCAGTTACAGCAGGAGCTTCCAGGCTCCACAGCTTTTTGATGATGATAAACATAAATATTTTTACATTGGACCAGTTCTCAGTGTTATTGTGTGAATCATTCCTGAGAAGCTAGAAGAAAGTGGAGGAAAGCAGAATAAATCTGCAAGTTCTGAGCAAAAGTAACTGTGTAGGTTTGGCACCCAGAAAAAGTATATTTCAATAATAAGAATGAATAAAGTCAATATCAGAGGGGAGGGAGGGATTGAGAGAGAAGACAAGAATGAGCAAGAAAGAGTGAGAGCAAACATAAGCAAAACTTTACCACTAATTTAACTGCAGTAATGATGAAGTTCAGGAAAAAGAAACATGAACCTACAAGGGAAGTCTGAAATGCTGAAAAGAACAGCAAATAATTACATAAACATGGCTTTAATTTCATTATATATGAGAGGTAGTTTAGCAAAGAGGTTAAGAGCACAAGCTGGGGCCAAATTACATGAGCTCAAATACACCAGGGATTATGAATATTCTAAACTTGAATGCCCATAATAAAGAGGCTTCAAAATTTATAAATTAAACACCAAAAGAGTTACTAGAAGGAATTGACAAAGCTATCACCATAGTGAGTGTATTCCATTCAACCCTCTCAATTATTGATATGTTAAACAGATAAAACAAATTGAAAGAGAAAGAAAACTGTGAATTGTTATAAAAGCTATATTATTCCTAACTGTTCCTAGGTAAGTGTCTAAGATCTGAGTAAGCCAGAAGTCCAGTCTACTTTTGGCACATTAATTTGGAACAAGACCAACCTAGAGGAAAGGGTGCCATTTACTCCTTTTCCACTCCCAAGGAGGTACTTTAATTCTAATAAAAAGTCGGTTACCCTGGGTTTAGAAAAACCCTAAAAAAATTTTAAATGCAAAATATAAGCATTAATTAATGGGCATAGAGAAATAGATATTTCATCTATTGAGATAAAATACATTCTCATACATAAAATATAGATAAATATTTTCATCTATATGAGATAAAATACGTTCTTCTCAAGTATATACAGACCATGTCTATCAAATAACATTCGGTAGGATTTAAGTTCAACAAATTTAAATGCATAGGAATTACAAAGACAATGTTTTCTGACCACAAATCAATAAATCACAAAATAATAAGCAAAAATACATATTTTTGAAAATACAAATAATGCTTTTAAGGAAAAACAAAGAAAAAACATAATGGAAATTTTAAAATGCCTAGAACTTAGTGATAATGAAGTTGTTACAAATCAAAATTTGTGGGATAAATATAAGGTTTTTAATAAGAGACAATTTTTTTTCTTATATGCTCATGTTAGAACAGGAAAGAAATAAAATTATCTGAGTGATCAATTTAAGAAGTAAACAAAAAAATAGAAGAAAGAATGCAACATAAACTAAAGAACACTAAGACTATTATCATGCCAATAAACTTAGAGACATAAGCAAAATGGATAAATTCCCATAAAATTATAACTTACAAAAACTGATCCAGCACAATAGAGAGGCTTCGCATTCTTCTAATCATTAAAGAAATTGAATGAGTAGTTGAAAATATTTCCACACAGTAAATATCAATCTCAAAATGTATCCCAGGTGACTCTTATAATAATGAAACATAGCATTCCACATTATTCCAGCTTTTCCAGAAAAGAAAATGAAAGGACAATGTCTCAACCCATTCTATGAAACTATGTAGTCTCAAAGCCAACACCAAGCAAGAACAACTTAATCATGAGTATACATGGCTCATGTTCACAGATGCAGATATCATAAACAAAATATTAGCTTAATGATTCCAGTACTTGATAAACATTAAAAAACTACAAAGGAAATTTCCAACCTTAGCAGATTAAAGGAAAGAAATCCACATGATTATCTCCATGCATATACAAAAAACATTTGATAAAATATAACACTGATTTATTATTAAATTTAAAGTATCTGAGCAAAATATGAAAAGAAAAGGAATATTTTTTTATCCAATTAAGTGTATCTCCCCAAACCTATAGGAAACATCACATTCCTAAGAAGTACTGTTAGAAGTATTTCCACTATCACTATATTTTTTTGGATACTTTGCTGGGATACTAGTAAATGGGGTAAAACAAATTTTTAAAAAAACAAAAAGAAAGACATACATAAGAACATTTTAAGCTATGTTAATCTGCATACATTGTAATTATATACACAGAAATTTTAAATAATCTTCAGGCAAATTATGAGAAATAATAATAAGGCTTAACAAGGTGGCTGGATTGAAAATTAATACACAAAAATCAATCACAACTTTCCATACCAGCAACTTTTAAATTTTGTAACGTTTTTAAGATCGTACCTATAATTTACAAACACAAAAGGAGAAGGTACCTACATTAAGTGTGACAAAAAAGTGTGTTAAATTTACATAATGATAACTTTAACACATTACTGAAATGTATGTAAGTATCAAAACAATTTTAAGATGGTATTTATGCCATGTTTATGGACATGAAGACTCAGTACTGTGAAAAATCAATTCTCCCCAAGTTACTCTATGGAGTTCTCAAATTTCAATCAAAATTCAAACTTCCAGCCAACCAAGATGGTGGCATAAGATATTCCAAGTGCCATTCACCACAGAATCTTTGGAACAACTAGCAAAAAAATTGCAGAGCCCTCTTCCTCAAAACTCTGGAAAATGATTAAAGGATTTCAGTTACTGGTGAATGCCAAATTAAGAAAATGCAACTGTAAAAATAATAGAAGAAGCTCTTGGTGGCCTTGCCAGCCCGTACCCCAATCCCTCCCTGGCGTGGTGTAGAACCGGCCTCTGATCCATTCTGGGTCTGTTCTGGAGGGAACAGAGCAAACCCTATGCACAAACTGGTTTGCCTGAATGTCGGTACCAGTCTGTTGGGTGGCAGCCTGAAAGTGTGGACCAGGAACTCATCGTAGGCTCACCTCCCATAAATTACCCTTCAGGCAGAGCAGCTTGCACATAGGTAAGAAAGGACAAATAAATGAAGTCTTGGACAGAGGATTACTGCCATTAAGACATAAAATAGAGCTCCCAGAAAGGGGCAAAAGCCTATTTTGTAGAAAATGGAAGGGACATTTGAATCCTGTAAACAGAGGGTGTTCCTAAAGCCAAGAGCACGCACAAGTCCAGGAAAATACAGAGGTTCAAAAATGGAGAGAGGATCCTGCACTTCACTTTCATCTCAGGCTGATCTTGATAGAAGGGCTAAACTCTGAAGGGAGAGTACCAGCCAATATACAGCCAATCTGCAAAGTCTGTGAAAGGTGTTTTTTGTATTTGTTTGTTTTACCTCATGGCACTTGGGGCTATCTCTCTCATATCATGAGCTGGATACTGACTTAAGGAAAAACAGCTCAGGGACTAAATTCCATAGCTTACCCATTAAAATATTTAAGTGTACATTGTGCAGAAAGAGATCAAAAGCAAATAGGTAGGAAATGGTGGCCTACCCAAAGTAACAAGATAAAAATCCAGAAGCCAGCAAAAATAAGACCAGATTTTGCCCATACCAAAGACTTTAAAATAGTGATCTTCAATATGCTCAAGGAGATAAAGGAAAACAAAGAGAAAGGACTAAAACCATTAAGAAAACAAAGAATGCACAACATGAAAATCTCAATAAAGAGGTAGAAATTTTAAAATAGAACCAATCAGAAATAATAGAGTTGAAGAACATAATAACGGAAATGAAAAATTCCCTAAAGGATTTTAATAGCAGTTTGGAGCTGGCAGAAGAAAAAAATCAGTCAACTCAAAGCCAAGACAACTGAAATGATTTAGGCTAAGGATCAGGGGAAAAAAAAAAAAAAAAACTAATGTAAAAAATAAAATAAGCAGAATCTAAGAGACCTGTGAGCCACCATCACGTGAGCCAATATATACATATGGGAACCCAGATGAGAAGAAAGAGAGAAAGAGACAGAAGGAATATTCAAAGAATAAATGGCAGAAAACATCCCAAATTTAATGAAAGTCATGAACATGCACATTCAAGAAGCCCAACAAAACCCAAACAAGAAAAATTTGAAGAGTACCAGGCACAGACACATATTAGTCAAACTGTCAAAGGCCAAATATAAGGCAGGTTCTGAAAGCTGCTGAAGTAAAGCAACATGTTATGTACAAAGAAGCCCAAAAGATTAAGTGCCGTTATCTCTTCAGAAACCATGGAGGCAAGAGGCATTGGAATAAAATATTTAAGGTGCTGAAAGTAAACAACTGCTAAGCAAGAATTTATATTCAATGACTGTCTTTCAAAAATGAGGGAGAGATTAAGATATATTCATATAAACACAAGCTAAGGGAGTACATCATCAGTAAAGTACCTTACAAGCAATATTTAAAATTCTTCAGACTGAAAGGAAAGGATAGTATTCAGTAGCTCAAAGCAGTCTAAAGAAATAAAGTTTTCCAGGAAATGTAATCTTATGAGTAATTATAAATGCCAGTATTATTATACTGGATTTTTTGTGTTTTTATTTTGCTGAGTTCTCCAAAAAAAAAAAAAAAACACAACAACCAGAAAATAAAAGGATATGTATACATTCTATGAGACTTATTATAAGAATTGGCTCATGGGACCATAGAGATTGGCAAGTCTGAATTCCATAAGGCAGGATGCAAGCTAGGAACTTCAATGAAGGTTTTGATGAATTCCCCTAGAGAAACTTGCTGACTGATGTAGAAATAGATATTCTTCTTTTTAACTGTTGAAATCATCACATTTGAAGGCAATCTCCTTGGTTGATTGGCTATTAATCAGTCACAGATATAATCAATTGACTAATGAGTTTTTTTTCCAAATTCTACTCAATTTATTCATTTTTTAAAAGATATTACATTCAAAAAATATGAGGTCCCCATTCACCCCCACCACCCCCACCCCACCACTCCCCTCACAGCAACACTCTCCCCCATCATGATGACACATCCATTGCGTCTGGTGAGTACATCTCCGGGCATCGCTGCACCCCATGTCCCGTGTTCCACACCATAGCCCACACTCTCCCACATTCCATCCAGTGGGCCATGGGAGGACATACAATGTCCAGCAATTGTCCCTGGAGCACCACCCAGGACAACTCCAAGTCCCAAAAATGTCTCCACATCTCATCTCTTCCTCCCATTCCCCGCACCCAGCAGCCACCATGGCCACTTTTTCCACACCAGTGCCACATTTTCTCAATTATTAACCACAATAGTTCATGAATAGGATATCATTAAGCCCACTCTGATCCTTACTGTATTCCTCCTTCCTGTGGACCTTGGCTTGGTTGTGTCCATTACACATCTGTGTCAAGAGGGGGTTTATGGCAACAATTAAAAACCACAGCAGGGGGGGTACTGGGTTCCTGGCCAGTGGTGCTCTGCCGCGGTCCCTAGGGGAGCAGCAACAGTCTCCCAGGTACAGCGGCGGGGACCTGGAGGGAGTGAGGGTTCAACAGTGAGCCCCTGATGCTAATGACTATGCTTGTGAGCTGATAAACCTAAAATAAGAACAAGGCCTAGAGCAACATTGTGCCTGGGAATTTCCTCCTGTCAGCCTTCATGTTACTCAAATGTGGCCAGTCTCGAAGCCAAACTCAGCATGTAAATGCAATGCCTTCCCCCCAGCGTGGGACATGACACCCGGGGATGAGCCTCCCTGGCAACGAGGGACCACTATCAAATACCAACTGATGATGCAACTGGAAAAGGACCTTATATGGAAAGTTCAATGCGGATCAGCAGAATATCCATGTCTACATAAAACAACATGACTTTAAAATGCTGTTTGACCTAAAGTAAGGGGGAAATGGAAAGGAGAAATGAGTTTATATGGCTACGAGTTTCTAAAAAAGAGTCTGGAGGCTGGCAGAAGGATTGCCCTCATGCACAACTGAGCAGAGTCAGAGAGACAGATAAAGCAGATACAACCCCCAGATATTGGTTCCTATGAAGGCTAAAGAGACCCATGAGAGTTATGGTCATGGCCGATGGGGTTTACTACAAGGGCAGATGGCCCCTCTCTGGAAATGGTGTTTATGTGTGACGAATCTGGACTCAGATGGGATCTCCCTTCATAAGACTTTCATACTAATCTGCTGGAGGTGCAGTTAACGTTGGGGTTTAAGATATAGTTAGGGGATTTGAATCTCTGGACTGATAATGTGATAGCCAGGTCCTGAGCCTCAACAGACTCCAGCACCTACAATCTGATTTATTGGACTTACCACACTCAGCTAAGATGGAGTTGAAGAAGGACAATCACCACACCATGGAGCCTAGAGTGATTACAACTGAAAATGGGAGGATGGCAGCCAGCATCCATGTGGAATCTGAGCCTCCTCTTGACATAGAGGTGCAATGGACACAACCAATCCAATGTCCACATAGAAGAGGTGGCATTGGATTGGGAAAAGTGGACATGGTGGACGATGGGTATGGGGAAGGGCAGGAAGAGATGAGAGGTGGGGGCGTATTTGGGACGTGGAGCTGCCCTGGATGGCGCCTCGGGGGTGATCACCGGACATCGTGGATCCTCACAGGGCCCACTGGATGGAATGGAGGAGAGTATGGGCCATGATGTGGACCATTGTCTATGAGGTGCAGAGGTGCCCAAAGATGTACTTACCAAATCCAATGGATGTGTCATGATGATGGGAACGAGTGTTGTTGGGGGGGAGAGGGGGGTGGGGGGGTGGGGTTGAATGGGACCTCACATATATATTTTTAATGTAATATTATTACAAAGTCAATAAAAAAAAATGTATGGAATACAAAAAAAAAAAAAAAGAAGGAAAGCAAAGACAGCTCAATGTTATGGAATCTCTTAACTGAATTTATTATATTAATTGATTCAAAGACGAAACATAAGATTGCTTTAATCAATGATGAAATTCTTATTTACTAATAATACTTAGTAAAAATGTAAGAGGAAAAAAACTTTTTGGTAGACAATAAAATAATTCCCATTAAAGCTAGGAAAAAAAAAAAAAAAAGAGGGGGTTTAGATTCCACATGGATATTGGATGCCATTCTCCTGCTTTCAGTTGTAGGCACTCTAGGCTCCATGGTGTGGTGGTTGACATTCTTTAACTCCATGTTAGCAGAGTGCGGTAAGTCCACTAAATCAGAGTATAGGAGCTGAAGTCTGTTGAGCCTCAGGGCGTGGCTATCATACTGTCAGTCCAGAGATTCAAATCCCCTAGATATATCTTAAACCCCAGCACCAAATACAATTCCAGTAAAGTAGCATGAAAGGCTTGTAAAAAGACATCCCATCTGAGTCCAGCTCCATCACGCAGAAACACCAGCTCCAAAGAAGGGCCAACTGGCATGGCAGTGAACTGCATCTGCCATGACCATAGAACCTGTGGGTCTCTTTAGCCCTCAAAAGGACCAATATCTGGGGTTGTATCTACTTTATCTGTCTCTGAGACTCTGCTCAGGTGTGCATAAGGGCAATCCTTCTGACAACTTCCAGACTTTTTTAGAGACTCATAGCCATATGAACTCATTTGTCCTTTCCATTTCCCCCTTACTTTAGGTCAAACAGCATTTTTAACTCCTGTTATTATATGTAGACAGGGATATTCTGCTGGTCCATGTTGAACCTTTAATTCAAGGTCATTTTCTAGTTACGTCATCAGCTGGTACTTGCTAGTGATCCCTCGATGCCAGGGAGGCTCATCCCCGGGTGTCATGTCCCATGCTGAGGGGATGGCATTGCATTTACATGCTGAGTTTGGCTTCGAGACTGGCCACATTTGAGTAACACGGAGGCTGTCAGGAGGGAACTCTTAGAAACAGTGCTGCTCTAGGCCTTGTTCTTATTTCAGGTGTATAGGCTCACAAGCATAATCATTAGTATCAGGGGCTCACTGTTGGACCCTCATTCCTTCCTGGTTCTTACCGTTGCACCTGGGGGACTGCCGCTGCTCCCCTAGGGACCACGACAGAGCCCCCAGCCAGGAACCCAGTAAGCCCCCAGCTGTTGTTTTTAATTGTTTCCACTATGAGTATATCCAGACATTTCCATGCACCCTGGACACATGCCCTGTATAACTCCCTGTCAACCATATATCGCCTGTCAATAACATCCCATACCAGTATTCCTCCGCTGCCATTGTTGAACCACTCTGTGATCCAAAACTTCCTGAAAAGTGAAGTCCAATACAATGTCAGGTTCCCTTACTAGTAAAATGGAATATAGTGATGAGTTTAAAGGTTAGATATAGAATACATATTGATTTGGAAAAATTCTACATCCTATCTTTTTCTTTTCTTTTTTCCTGATTATTGAGCTTCTCTTCACAAGAGCCTTAGATAACAGTAATTCATATATACAATATACAGTACTCCCAGATATCCATTACAAAACCTTTTCCCTTCCACAGCAATAATCTTTTAACTTATTCATATCATATTTACTGAAACTGATGTACAGATATTGAGACAATAGCTTTCAAACAAGGTAACATTTGTGTTTACATTGTGTTTCATACTTTAGTATGAAAACTATACAGTTTTCCAAATTTTTTAGTTATCCTATGTTTTACACTATGGTTTACATTATTAGTCTGTCGTCCCCTATATGTTAGTCTGTCGTCCCCTATATGTTTTTGGTGTAATATTACATGTTTTATATTCATCCTTGTGTACTCTTGTGAAACACTTCTTTTGTCCTCACAGTTACTTTGATTCCATCTATGCAATATCTATTCCCCCCGCCCCTTGGGGCCCACAATGACAATCAATCTTCATTTCTTGAGGAGCCATGTTCAGAGATACTTGCAACAGTGTTGAGGGCTTGACTTGCTCAACTGCCCTAATGCCCTGGGAGCCACCCTTTCTCTTGAGAGATACAGTTCCCTCTATTTGATGGCATTAGTCCTCCCCAGGATGAGTCTACCTTCACTCTCATTATATGGGTCTCTACCCAATGGTATAACCCACTCTGGAAAAATGAGCATTCAGATATTCCCTAGGAGTCTGTCCTGCATCAGATTATCCCCTTTGAGTATCTTAAACAGGTAACTTTCCTAATTATATTTGAAAAGGTTTTCTCAGCATTTTACTTTCAACCACACCTGACAATCTCCTATGTTCATATGTTGCCCTCCCTCCCCCCCAACTTCTTGGGCAATATTACCCATCCGCCCATCCCTAGCCCCCTCAAACCCACAAAGCCCCACCCAAAGGTAACCCTATGCCCCCATTTTATCTCTTCCTTGTGCACATACTTACCGCCAGCTTATCATAGATTTCACCCATGTAGATGTCAGCTTACATCCTTCCTCTACCCCCTGATTTCCTGTAAGCCTATCTTCCAGTCTCTAGTTCTCTGAGGCAGCTTGCTTATTTCATATCATTTAGGTCATGTAGTATTTGTCCTTCAATGCCTGGGTTGCTTCACTCAACATAAGGTTCTCAAGATTCATCCATGTTATCACGTGTGTTTGTAGTGTATTTGTTCTTAAAACCGAGTAGTATTCCATTGTATGTATATACCACATTTTATTGATCCACTCATCTGTTGATGGGCGTTTGGGTTGATTGCAACTTTTGGCGATGGTGAACAATGCTGCTATGAACATTGGTGTGTATATATCGGTTTGTGTCCTTGTTTTCAGTTCTGCTGGGTATATACCCAGCAGTGGTATTGTTGGGTCATATGGCAAATCTATGGTTAGTTTTTTGAGAAACCGCCAAACTGTCCTCGAGAATGGTTGGATCCTTCTGCATTCCCACCAGCAGTGAATAAGTGTTCCCATTTCTTCACATCCTCTCCAAAATTTGTATTCTTCTGTTTTTTTTCGTAGCTGCCAATCTTATGGGAGTAAGATCATATCTCATTGTAGTTTTGATTTGCATTTCCCTGATAGCTAAAGATTTGGAGCATTTTTTCCTGTGCATTTTAGCCATTTGTAGTTCTTCTTTGGAGAAGTGTCTGTTTAAATATTTTTCCCATTTTTTAAATGGGTTGTTTATCTTTTTATTTTCAAGATATAGGAGCTCTTTATATATGCAAGTTATAAGTCTCTTATTGGATATATGGTTGCCAAATATTTTCTCCCATTGTGTAGGTTTCCTTTTTACTTTCTTGACAAACTCCTTTGAGGTGCAGAAGGCTTTAATTTTGAGGAAGTCCCATTTATCTATTTGTTCTTTTGCTGCTCGTGCTTTTGGTGTGATGTTCATGAGGCCATTTCCTATTACAAGTTCTTGTAGATATTTCCCTACACTGCTTTCCAATGTCTTTATGGTCTTGGCTCTATATTTAGGTCTTTGATCCATCTTGAGTCGATCTTTGTATAAGGTGTGAGATGGTAATCCTCTTTCATTCTTCTACATATGGATATCCAGTTCTCCGGGCACCATTTGTTGAATAGGCCATTCTCTCCTAGTTGAGAGGGTTTGGTGGCTTTATCAAATATTATATGGCTATATATATGAGGTTCTATATCAGAAATTTCAATTCGATTCCATTGGTCTCTGTGTCTCTCCTTATGCCAATACCATGCTGTTTTTGCAACTGTAGCTTTGTAGTTTGTTTTGAAGTCAGGTAGTGTGATTCCTCCAATTTCGTTTTTCTTTTTCAATATGTCTTTGGCTATTTGGGGCCTCTTTCCTTTCCAAATAAATTTCATAGTTAGTTTTTCTAGTTCCTTAAAGAAGGCTGTGTTGATTTTTATTGGGATTGCATTGAAGGTGTAGATCAGTTTTGGTAGGATAGACATCTTAATAATATTTAGTCTTCCTATTCATGAGCAGGGAATATTCTTCAATTTATTTAGGTCTTCTTTGATTTCATTGAACAGTCTTGTATAGTTCTCAGTGTATAAGTTTTTTACATCTTTAGTTAAATTTATTCCTAAATACTTGATTTTTTTATTTACTATTGTGAATGGTATTTGTTTCTTGATTTCCTCCTGATCTTGCTCATTATTGGTGTACAGAAATGCTACTGATTTTTGCGCATTGATCTTATAACCTGCGACTTTACTAAACTCATTTATGAGTTCTAGAAGCTTTGCTGTAGACCTCTCAGGGTTTTCTATGTATAGGATCATGTCATCTGCAAATAATGAAATTTTGACTTCTTGCTTTCCAATTTGAATGCCTTTTATATCTGGTTCTTGCCTCAGTGCTCCAGCAAGTACTTCTAAGACAATGTTAAATAGAAGGGGAGACAGTGGGCATCCTTGTCTTGTTCCTGACTTTAAAGGGAAGGATTTTAGAATTTCTCCATTGTAAACGATGTTGGCTGTAGGTTTTTCATATGTATTCTTTATCATGTTCAAAAAATGTCCTTGTATTCCAATCTTTCGGAGTATTTTTATCAAGAAAAGGTGCTGTATTTTGTCAAATGCTTTTCTGCATCTATAGATACAATCATGTGATTTTTTTTCCTTCAATCTGTTTATAAGGTGTATTACATTGATTGATTTTCTTATGTTGAACAATCCTTGCATACCTGGAATGAATCCCACTTGGTCATGGTGTATAATTCATTTAATGTGTTGTTGAATATGATTAGCAAGTATTTTGTTAAGTATTTTTGCATCTAGGTTCATTAGAGAAATTGGTCTGTAATTTTTCTTTCTTGTGATGTCTTTGTTTGACTTTGGTACTAGGGTAATGTTGGCATCATAGAAGGAGTTAGGCAATGTTCCTTCTGTTTCGAATTTTTGGAAGAGTTTCAGCAGGATTGATGTTAGTTCCTTCCGGAATATTTTGTAGAATTCACCTGTGAAGCCATCTGGCCCTGGGCTCTTCTTAGTTAGGAGGTTTTTAATGACTGATTCTGTCTCTTTACTGGTGATTGGTTTGTTGAGATCATCAATTTCTTCTTTAGTCAATATAGGCTGCTTATGTGTTTCTAGGAATTTGTCCATTTCCTCTGAATTGTCATTTTTGTTGGAATATAGTTTTTCAAAGTATCCTCTTATGATAGTCTTTATTTCTGTGGGGTCAGTGGTGATGTCTCCTTTCTCATTTCTTATTTTGTGTATTTGCATCTTCTCTCTTTTTTTCTTTGTTAGTCTCACTAAAGGCTTGTCAATTTTATTGATCTTCTCAAAAAACCAGCTCTTGGTCTTGTTTATCTTTTCAAGTGCTTTCTTATTGTCTATTTCATTTAGTTCTGCTCTTATCTTTGTTATTTCCTTCCTTCTTCTTCCTGTTGGATTACTTTGTTGTTTTTTTTCTAATTCCTCCAAATGTGCAGTTAGTTCTTCAATATTTTTTCTTTCTTCTTTTTTGATGTATGAATTTATGGCTATAAATTTCCCTCTCAGTACTGCTTTTGCTGCATCCCATAAATTTTAGTATGTTGTGTTTTCATTATCATTTGTTTCAAGGTAGTCACTGATTTCTTTTGAGATTTCCTCTTTGACCCACTGTTTTTCTAAGAGTGTACTGTTTAATTTCCATATCTTGGTGTGAAATCTGGGCCTCTGGCCCTTGCAAATTTCCAGCTTCACTCCACTGTGGTCAGAGATATTATTTTGTATGATTTTGATCTTTCTGAATTCATTAAGCCTTTCTTTGTGGCCTAGCATATGGTCTATCTTGGAGAATGATCCATGTGCAATTGAGAAAAATGTATATCCTGCTATATTCAGGTGTAATGATCTGTATATGTCTATTAGATCCAGCTCCTCTAATATACTGTTCAAATATTTTGTTTCTTTAGTGATTCTCTTTTGAGATGTTCTGTCCAGAGTTGATAGTGGTGTATTAAAATCCCCCACTATAATTGTAGATGCATCTATTCTTTCACTTAGTTTTTCCAGCGTTTGCCTCACGTATTTAGAGGCGCCCTTGTTAGGAGCATAAATATTTATGATTGTTCATTCTTCTTGACAGATTGTCCCTTTCACTAATATGTAGTATCCTTCTTTGTCTCTCACAATTGTTTCACATTTAAAGTCTATTTTGTCTAATATTAATATAGCTACTCCTGCCTTTTTTTGGTTATTGTTTGCTTGTAAGATTGTTTTCCAACCATTCACTTTCAGCCTCCATGAGTCTCTGGATCTAAGATGTGTCTCTTGTAGACAGCATATAGATGGGTCATATTTCCTTATCCAATCTCCCAGTCTGAATCTTTTGACAGGTGAGTTTAATCCATTGACATTCAGTGTTATTACTTTCAAGGAATTATTTATATTAGCCATATTTTGATTGGACTTGTGTTTGTCACATTTTGTTTGTTTTTCCTTCTCTTTTTCTCTTTTTTGTTGCCCTTACACTCTCCTCCAACTCTGCCTGTCCTGTTTTTTCCTTTCTTCCTGTAGAACTCCCTTTAGAATCTCTTGAAGGGGAGGTTTCTTGTTGGCATACTCTTTCAGTTTCTGTTTATCTGTGAATATTTTGAACTCTCCATCATTTTTGAATGCTAGTTTAGCTGGATAGAGTATTCTTGGTTGGAAATTTTTTTTCTTTTAGTACCTTGACTATCTCATACCACTGCCTTCTTGCCTCCATGGTTTCAGATGAGAAATCAGCACTTAATCTTATGGAGCTTCCCTTGTTTGTGATGGCTTTCTTTTCTCTTGCTGCTTTTAGAATTTTCTTTGTCTTGAGCATTGGATAATTTGACAAGTATATGTCTTGGAGTGGGCCTGATGAGGTTTATGACGATTGGGGTGTGCTGTGCTTCTTGGATATGTACATCTGTCTCTTTCAGTAGATTTGGGAAGTTTTCAGCCATTATTTCCTGCAACACTCTTTCTGACCCCTTTCCCATCTCTTCTCCTTCTGGGATGCCTATAATACATATGTTTGAGCGTTTTGCATTATCATTCAGGTCCCTAAGTCCTAGCTGGATTTTTTCTGTCTTTTTATTGATCAATTCTACTATCTGTTTGATTTCTGATGTGCTGTCTTCCACATCACTAATTCTCTGCTCTGCCTCTTCTAATCTGCTGTTATTTGCTGCAAGTGTATTTTTGATTTCTTGAACTGTGGTGTTCATTCCCATCATATCTGTTATCTTTTTGCGTATGTCTGCAATTTCCCCTCCAAGTGTTGTCTTCATATTGTTAACCTCTTCCTTTACTTCATTAAATTTGTCAGTGATGTATGTTCTGAGATCTTTAATTACTTGTGTGAAGTTCTGCTGCCCTTCCTGGTTTTTAGTTTGTTCATTGAATTCAGCCATGTTTTCCTGATTGCTGGTTTGGTTTGTAGATTTTTGTTGCTGTCTGGTCATCATTTTATCTTGATGGGTTTAATTAGTTCCTTAGCTTCTTTGTCTAGTCTTGGGGATTAATTAGCTGTTGTTTTTGCGTAAGTGTTGTATCTTCTCTTTGTCACTTTGTTCTTCTTATTCTAATTTCTTATTGCTGGCTGAGTTCACTTTGAAGGAAAGTATTAGGGCCAGGGAAAGGCAATTGGGTAAGAAAGGAAAAAGTGTAAAGTAGTATTGGTGATAAATGTTAACAGAGCAACAATATGAGATCTGGGAGGATGGATATTAGATTCATGTAAGTTGTGTAGAGTTATAGCAGTAGGTAGAGTACCTATAATGAGGTAGTCGACTGAATATGGGAGGAATATGGTATTACTTAAAAAGCTAGTGTTTTCATGAGAGAGGGAAAGAGAAAAGAAAGGCAATATTTTCAAGAGTGGAAAAAGACAGAAAACAAAACAGAGGTATTAGAAATTAAGAGTTAGACACTTTGTGGATCAAAGAAAGGGAGGTGGAATATAGGAGAGACAGTAGATGATGGAGGATATCAAGATGTAGGGGAAAGGGGATAGTGTATGTAGCCAAAATCAATTCACACAGAAATGAGTCAACGGAGGATGAGGAAACCCAGCAAATGTGAGGTGTTCCCTGCAGCATCTATTGTATAATTAAGATAAAATAAAATAAGTAGAAAATGAGGTACAAGAGAGAAAAAAAAAAAAGAGAGAAGAAGGAAAGAAAGAAAAAGGGGGTGGGTAAAGGGAGGGGAACAAGTAAGGAAAAGAAAAAAAGATGTAGAACAACCACAACAGCAACAATAAAAAACCCCCCTAAATAACTGAAAAAAAAAAAAATCTTTGGGGGATACGATGGGAGAAGAGACTAGGAGATAATGCAATGTTAGCAATCAGGACAATAAAAAATAAAATAAAAATAAACAAAACAAAACAAAAAAGAAAAAAATGCAAACATTGAGGGCTAGAACATTCAAGAACCTCACATGGACCTCAGAGTGTGATGGATTCAGGGATGGAAAGTCTGTGATATTGAAGACTCAAGAGGTGTGAGTCTTTGGGGTGTGGGCCACCAGGGTTTAGGGGACTCAGGCCTAGCAACCTCAAATCTGGTTAACAGGGAGCCTGGGAGTACCACAGTGCAACACAGCCTTCAGGGATCCCCACTGCTGGGCGCCAGCCCTATGGGAAAGGTCACATCCGCAAACTCTGACCTATGTGTCTGAACCCCGCAACTCACCCACTCACTCGGGTCTCTTCTGTGGCTGTATCACCAATTCGACTTCAGGACACCTCCTGCCCTGTAAGCCCCCAGAACGGCCACGTGGGGGCGCCTCTACACTGCAGCCAATTTAATGACACAGATTAGTAGCCAGGCCCAGGGGTATGGCTCCAGCCAGAAACATCGATAACAGAGTCCAAACCCGAAATTCCCACGCTTCGCAAAATATTCCCCTAATCGGCTTCCAGACGTCTCCCACCCTGCCAGTCCCTGAAACAACCTCCTGGTGACGTCTCTTCATTGTAAGCAATTTAAGGCCACTGCAGATTGGCAGCCGGCCTTGGGGGGCGGGGCTCTAGCCGGAAGCGCTATTATTTGTGTCCACAATCAAAAATTCCCTGCCTCGCAATAAAACTCCCATTTGTCTCCCCAAACCGGTCTGCGAAGGCCTCCTGCCCTGTTAGTCCCCCAATAGCCCACTCAGGGCTTATGAATTCCCCAGTACCACAGAGCCTCCAGGAATCGCCGTGGCTCCGCCCACCCCAGGAGGGAGCGTCCCACGTGCAGCCCCCACCTCCGTGTAATAGAGCCTCAATTTTATCTTATACACGAATTTTCTCTGTTACCTTCCCACCAAATTGATGTCCAGACACCTCCTGCCCTGCAAAATCCCAAAACAGCCTGGTCCCGAAGAATTTCCAATGCTGCCCAGCTGCTTCTTTGCAGGAGAGATTATCAGGTGTGCTCACTCAGCCACCATCTTGCCTCCGACTAATGATTTAAATCCACAAAATATCCTCACAGTAACAATCAAGATAGTGCTTACTTGATGAAATAACCTAACCAGTTAAGTTACACATTACCTTAACCATCACAATTGTAGCCACAAAGAAAATACCTAAAAAATATACACAGAAGAAAATGAGAAGGGACTCAAATTGGTACATTGCAAACAATCAAATAAATGTGAGAGTAGGCATTAACAGAAGAATTGAGGGACAAAATGGTATAAGGTATACAAATAGCAAATGGCAAAGTGGCAGAAGAAAGTCCTGCACTATTAGTAGTTACATTAAGTGTAAATGGATTAAACTCTCCAGTCAAAAGCAGAAATTGGCAGAGTGAATTTAAAAGGCATGACCCAACTATATGCTGCTCACAAGAGACTTGCCGTAAATTCAAAGACACTAGTAGCCAAAATTGAAAGAAGGGGGAAAATATACCATGTAAATAGTAACCTAAATAGAGCTGCATAGCTATACTAATATCAGATAAAATTGACTTTAAGGAAAAAACTGTTATAATGAACAAAGAAGGTCATTGTAGACTTCTGGTGCTGTGAAAGTTCTGGACTGACATGGGGTAATTCCTTTCCTAAATTTGCTTTTGGATGGAAGTAAATGTTCTTTTCCCAGTAGAAATAGTAGTCTCAGAGAAGGACCATGGAGAAAGGGATGAATTCAGGGGAAGGATCATCTCAGATGTCAGCTGTTAAGGTAGCAGCCAAGAATTTGAAACAAAGCAGTCCCATAAAGAGAAACGAGGGAGTGTTGTGCTGGTTCATGCAGGTGAGGGCTATCATTCTGAATCCAAAGCTAAGGAATATAAGCAAATATGCAAATGAGCTTGTCCAAAGGCAATTGAGACCCTATGGGCTGGAGCTCTTGAAACAGATGCAGTGACCAGAGCTGTGGTGGAATTTAAGGTGTACACATACGTGACACTTCATGGAGTTGCATCAGCCAAGTATCCATGTTCTTCTGAAAAGGCAGAGAAAATTACCTCTTCCAGGAATTTCCACCTTCTGACCAAGGGAAATGTTCGCTGAAGAGCTATACACAGATGGAAGGCAAATTATTTGCTTGTTCTACTGTTAGAGCATTGATTTAATTAGAAGATGGGCTGTGGGTGGACATGTGCAGACAAAGAAGGACCACAGCACAAAGGATGTGCTTAATGGAAAAGTAGTGATTATTTTTCTCTCTTTGGATTAAAAATGAATCATTATATCTGTACTAGTCAGGGTTCTCTAGGGAAACAGAATCAATAGGGGATATCCGTCAATAGTAAAAGACATCATTGTAGTTTACACTCTCTCCCACTCAATTCTGTAGGTTATAGCAGGATATATAACGGCTGGCATCTGTCATTGCAATGTCATTCAGGACAATTCAAAATCCTGAAATTGCCCCCATATTACACCTCTTTTTCCCTCTCCCTAACTTTAGCACCTTCAGTGCCACTGTCTCTACATCAAGGATATAATTTCTTCCATTGCTTGAATCACAATAAGTCTGTAGTAGAATACCAGTAAGTCCACCCTAGTCCATATTTTATTCCCTAATCCTGAGGATTCTAGGATAGTGATGCCCACCTCACCTCTAACTGAGAGAGCATTTCAATCCAATATGGCTGATGAATGGGACTCTCTTGCTTATAGTTGTAGACTCTCTTGGTTCCTTGGTGTGGTGGTTGTCCATACTCACATCCTTATTAGTTGTCCTGGGTGAGTTCAATGAACTGGAGAGTAGGTGTTGCAATTCCACTGAGGCTTAGGGCTCATCTGGCACATGGACAGCCTAGATATTCAAGTCTCTTGGACATATACCTACCAACTCCAGCACCAACTATAGGCTCAAATAAAAGGGACAGAAGAGGCATTTGTAAAGAAGTCACAACTCAGTCCAACTCTGTCACACTTGGGAGCACAAACTCCAAAGTAGTGCCCACTGGCAAAGCACCAAACTCTGGAGCTATCTGCCATGACTGGAGGACCTGCATGTCTCCAGAGCCTACCTATTTTGGCTGTGTATGAGATCCTGCTGAGATGTGCATAAGCATTACCTGTCTGATGTCCTCCTGACTCACTTTGAAGTCTCCTAGCCATATAAACTCATTTTTCATAACCTTTTTCCCCTTTTATTCAGGTCTTTTTCCATTTGCATCACCAGACAGTTCTCGGTAGTAATCCCTCGGTGTCAGGGAGGTTCATCCCTGGGAGTCATGTCCCATGCTGGAGACTGGGGCATGCAGATAATGCATTTATATGCTGAGTTTGGCTTAGAGAGTGGCCACATTTGAGCAACATGGAGGCTCTCATGAGGTAACTCTTAGGCACCCTAAAACACTAGGTTAAGTTGCAATTTCAAAAGCAAAAGGCTTATAAGCATAGTCATCAATATCAAGGGTCCATCAATGGGTCATATTTCTTCACTAATCATTACCCCTGTACTTGGGGAATTGTTGCCAAAATCCAGCAGCATTTCTTTTTTAAAAAAAAGCAGAAAATTAAGAATAGAAGGAAACTTCCTCAAAATGATAAGAGCTGGGGAGGGGATATGGGAATCTCTTATGTTTTTAATGTAACACTTTTTGTGATCTATTTATCTTTTAAAAAAAGACAATAAATTTTAAAAAATGATAAGAACATATATAAAAAACCAACTACCAACATTGTACTCAATGGTGAAAGACTGATAACTTTCCATGTAATATCAGGAACATGACAAGGATGCCCACTGTCTGATATCCATGACCTATAAAGAGATCCTACAACTCAACAATAAAAAGACATATGACCTGATTAAAAAATGGGCAAAAGACCTGAGTAGACATTTTTCTAAACAAGAAATACAAATGGCAAAATAAAAAACACATGAAAAGTGCTCAACGTCACTGGTTATTAGGGAAATGCAAATCAAAGCTACAATGAGATATCATTTCACACCTATGAGAATAGCCACTATTAAAAAAAAAAAAAAACAGAAAACTAGAAGTGTTGGAGATGATGTGGAGAGATAAAGATAAGAACTCATATTCACTGTTAGTGGGAATGCAGAATAGTACATCCACCATGAAAGTCTGTCTGGTGATTCCTAAAGAAGATAGTTATAGATATGCCATGTGACCCGGGAATACCACTACTAGGTACCATCCAGAAGACCAGAGAGCAGGTAGATGAACAGACATCTGTACACCAATGTCAATAGTGGCATTATTCACAATTGCCAAAAGATGGAAACAACCCAGGTTGTTTGATGAATGAATAAACAAATTGTGGTATATACACAACTAGAATATTATTCAGCTGTAAGAAGAAATGAAGACATGAAGCATATGGCAACATGGATGAACCTGGAAACATTATGTTGAGCAAAGCAAGCCAGGTACAAAAAGACAAATATTGCATGATTTTGCTCTTATGAACTAAATATAATGAGCAAACTCATGGAGTTAATAGAGAGAATATAAGTCACCAGAGAAAAGCATGTGGTTCGAGAATGGAAAGTTGAGGTTTAATCTGTGCAGAACTGATAAAAAGTTGTTTGTAAATGTTTATAAGTTAATAGAAATGGTGAAAGCACATCATAGGATTTGTGATTTGCACAGACATATGGATATGATAGTGGTTTGTTTTTGTTGCATTTTTCTTTTTTTGGAGTAATGAAAATTCTCTAATATTGATTGAAGTGATGAATGTACAACTCTGTGATTATACCAAATGCCATTGATTGTACACTTTAGGTAAATTGTGTGGTTTATGAACATCAGCAAAAAAAAAAAGGGGTGGGTTGGGGGAAAAAAACGCCAAATATAAGATATGGACTATAGTTTGTAGTGATACTTTGACAATGCTCTTTCATAATTTGTAAGAAATGTTTCACAACAATGCAAGGTATTAATGGGGGAGTGATGCATGGGAGCCCTGTGTGATGTTATGCATGTTTGTTTTGTAAGTTCACAACTTTTATTATATACTTATTGTTTATATACATTCATGTATGAATGATGTACTTCAATAAAAACTATTAAATCAAAAAAAATTCCAATAGAGATTTTTGGATAGTTTTTTTTTTGTTACAACTTGACAAAATTATTTTAAATTAAGAAATTCTACAAAGTATGAAAAAGTACATGAATAGTCCAGAGATTACTGAAGAAGTATAGAAAAGAGGGACTTAGCCTACCATATATAAAGGGTCTAATAATTAAACCAGAATGATATTGAAGTAAACTGACCAAGTAAAGAGGATAGAGAGTCGTCTTGCACACCATACACACCTGGAATAATGACATATGGCAGAGGTGACATTATGAATGGGAAAAAAAACAGATTTAATGTATAGTGCTAAAACTATTAGCTAGCCATATGAAAAAAGTATTTGGGGCTCATGTCTTATATTAGCCACAGAAAATAAGTGCCAGGTAGATTAAAGACTAAAAATGCAAACAAAATAATATATATAGCTTTTAAAAGTTAACAGCCTGCCCAGGGGTGGCGCTGCGCACACGGAGAGCTGACGTTACAAGATGACGCAACAGAAAGAGACACAGATTCCTGGTGCCACTAATAAGAATGCAGGCGGACACAGAAGAACATGCAGCGAATGGACACATAGAGCAGATAACTGGGGGGGTGGGGGAGGAGGGGTGGAAAAGGGGAGCGAAATAAAAAATAAGTCTTTAAAAAAAAAGTTAATATTGGGGATTATTTTATGACTTCAGGGAAGGAAAGTCATAAAATAATCAAAACCCAGATACAATCTGAATAAACACCAATAAAAACCTAGAAGTAGCCCAAATATCCACTAGGAGGTAAATAAATAAACTTTTCTTATTTGCTAAATGGAACATTTATGGCAATGAAATGATTGTACTACAGGCATAGGCAATAAAATGGGTGAATCCTAAGCAGATGTTGAGTGGGGAAAAAAGCAATTCACCAAAGAATACAGTTACATGTTATTTTTTATAAAACATAAAGACTAAACAACATTAAATAAATAAATTACATAAAGGATGCATTTATGGTTTATAAAATTATTTAACCATAGATAAGAGAGGAATAGACACAAATAGGAAAGGAACATAGAAGTAATTTCAATGGTACCAGGAATATTCTAATATTCTACTTTTTCAATTATTTGATAGGTTAAAAGGTATTCATTTCAATATTCTACTTCTTAAGTCATATATAGTAAACTTAAGAGGTAAGTCACTATTTGTTTGGAAGCCATGATGATTTACCAACATTTTATATTTCCATTTAAGATTAGGGAAAAATGGGGGAGGGAGGCAATAGAGGTAGACTAGAGTTACCCAGATCCCCTGATTCCTGTTCTCAGCCAGAATTACAGGTAAGTATACCCCATTCAACCTACCCACTTTGGACCGTAGCCTCATTGAGCTTAATTGGTAAATCCCAAAAAGAGATAAAGTTTTTGGACCAATCCATTCCTGTGGGTGTGGGGCCTTTCTGATTGAACTATGTTAGTGAGTCAGGAGCCCGCTTGGGTCTTGGCCCTCTTGCTGGATTTGACATAAATGGAGACACTCAGAGAGAAAGGAAGCTGTCATATTTTATCCAGTCATATGAGAGAAAGGATTCCAGGTTTGCCCACAGATGCACTCAAGGAGAGAAGCCCCGAGAGGCTCAAGGAGATGAGGTCCAGGGAGAGATGACTGATTACCACAGCTTAGTCCAAAGAGAAAATCGCGGGAGACCAGCAGACCCGCCTTCTTGCCTATCGCCATGTGGCAGGACACTGGGATCACCAGTAGCTGACTTTGGTGAGGAATCATCTCTGATGAGGCCTTGATTTGGATGGTTCATGTCGTTGGAACTATAAACATTTACTCTAATAAATTTCCCATTATAAAAGCCAACGCATTTCCGATGCTTTGCATTGGCAGCCCTGTGGCAAACGAGGACATATTCCCAATCACCAATGGAGGAATGGATGGCAGGATCTGTGACCATGGAAGTCTGGGACTTCAAAGAATCTTAGCTTTATGATGAAGACTGGAAACAACACAAGAATATCTGGATACTCCTTGAAACTGTGTATTAGCAAATAAAAGGCATTTATTGTATTCTATTCCTTTGGCATATTGAAATTTCTGTTGCATTGAGTTTTTTTTTTTAAAGAATCAGAATATGGCCTTGCCTAGAGAGGAAAAGGAGTCCCAACATGGCAGATTCTAAGACAAATGTACTTAAAGGAGTACCTGGAATATAAAAGCATTTAATACATGTTTATTTCTACTTTGAATATAATTAATATTATTGTTCATTATGTATGTGTGACATGTATTATATGTATGGTCTATATGTACATATGTGCATATGCACTCATTCATGAAATTCTTGTGTATTAATGCATATCGCAGTCAGGCACTGTTATGAGACATGCATGAAGCTATTGAAGCACTTAAAATCATAATTCTTTCACTAGTCCATCATTCTGTCTTCATTTTTTTCTTGAGTATGGTTTCCCTCTGACTTACATGCTAACTACAGCAGTTTATAGCCTCTCCCTTTTTAAGGAGTTTCATTTTGAGAATGTAAGTGTCCTTTACTATAAGAACAAAGAGTTTATTTCTATAATTGGTTGTTAAGTCCTTTCCTATGTCTGAATCCCTTTGTCTTTGTACTGGCTTAGAGTTCAGGGGTGAAAGCAGCAACTCGGGTGTCACTGGGGTGCAATTTGTAAATGAAGTCTTAGTTGCTAATAGGATTGCTTGGACAACATATGGAAGAGTAGTTAAACAGAATGTTGTCTGGGGTCCTTCTGAAGCCTACGTCTTGCCACCTTTTTGAGAGCAATGACTGTAATCATTAAGATTGTATCATAATCTTTGTATTTCCAGTCTCTGAGCACACGATTCCTGCTCTACATATTGTTTCTTAAATTAATCAAATTATTGTCTAAAAATAAATTCCTCCCTGAATCTTGGTAGAATATATGGATAGTCTGCCTCAGGCTTGGAAAGAGAAAAGAAGCTCTTACCTACCTCAGTTAACATTGCTCCCTCAAAACCATAAAAACATCTTTAACACACAGTCATTTATATACAACGACACCTTCCATTTACTTAAATTTCCTAGGGCTTGATCTGCATCATAATGACTTTCATTGAATCCTAGACCCTTCTAGGGTTAAGAGACATGAAACGACACCTGTGCCAGGCAAGGTCAGCTAATATCCAGTGTCAACAGGTCCATATCACCGTAGTTTGCCATAAGGGTTTGTTTCTTGCCTATAGCACACTCGCCTACAAGTTCAGGGGTATGTAGAGAATCCAGTCTCCTTTCATCTAAGACTCTACCATTATTCATGCTCCTGTAGTCCCCAATGGACTGTGACAGAGAAGAGAAAGAACAAGGAGACTTAAGCAGAATACATTATGGACCAGGCTTGGTGTTGGACTTACCAATATTCATTGGCTAGCATGAAGTCGCATGCTTCATCTAACTATAAGGGAAGAATGTGGTCTAGCTACGTGATGTGTAAGAAAAGGAATTATGCTTTATTTAGCATCCTACCAGGATCTGTCACATCATATGGCCCACTGAGTCATGCATCTTCCCAGCACACTTGACCTTGGGGGACCGGACATCGAAATGAATACACTTAAGGACATTGAGCACACCACTATGTGAGGTACTCCACATTTAATTTTTGGATGTTTGAAACTATTAGAAAGCTCTTTTTATTCAATTCACATGAATAATATTTGACAATCTGCTTTGGTGGAAAAACACTCCTATTAGAGTCCCTCTGCCTTGGGCTTTGTGGCAGTTTGCTATTATTGATGAATTTCAAAGAAATACTGATTATGTTTGTAAACTGGTCTGTTCCTCTGGGCTAGTGATACCCTAAGACTGTATTGAATTCAGAGGTTTCACCTTTACTTGACTAAATTATGGCCAGGGCTTTGATAGGGCCATGTCAGTAGGACATCCAGTCCCCACTGCCTTGGTGGGCAGGGACTCACAGAGAAAATGACAAAGCAGAGGAGACTATTGGAGTTTTGATCCTGGAGCCTGGGAAGTAAGCACACAGAGATGCAGATAGGTAAGGAAAGAGAAGGCTCCATTAGACATGGCAGAGGCCCAGGGAAGAGAGACAAGCTATTTGCCTGATATTTTATACCTGGCCTTGTGGCAAGCAGGGCAGCTGAGCCCAGAGAAGGATGAGCCCTGGGAGGGAGATGAGACTTATCCCAGCCTACAGGTGATATTGGAAGAAGCTGGGACCATGGAACCTTGGGTGAGGAGGAAAGATGAACCCTTGCAGACTTTGGCAGCCATCTTGCCCCAATACATGGCAACAGACTTTGGTGCGGGAAGTAACTTATGCTTTATGGCCTAGTAACTGTAAGCTTCTACTCCCAGTAAATACTGGTGTGGGTATTATTGATAGGAGGCACATAGTTGGGAGGGAGTTCTCCAGGGCATGTATATAGGGTACATAAAAATTTTGGATATATTCATAGTGGTTTCAGTTAAAAACAACAACGGAGGGAGTGCTGAATTCCTAACCAGAGGATCTCTATCACATTCCCCAATGGAGCAGCAACAATCATCCAAGTGCAATGGCAAAGACCAATAAAGAAAGGTGGTCCAACAATGAGCCCTTCATACTGATGGCTGCAATTATGAGCCTGTGTGCCTGAAATATGAACAAGGCTTAGAGCTGCAGGGTGACTAAGAGTTAACTCCTGAGAGCCTCCATGTTTCTCAAATGTGGCCACTCCCTAAGTCAAACTCAGCATAAATATGCATTACCTTTCCCCCAGTGTGGGACATGACTCCCAGGGATGAGCCTCCCTGGTGCTGAGGGATTACTACCAAGCACCAGCTGATGATGTAACTGGAAAAAGACCTTGAATAAAAGGGTCAACTCAGACCAGCAGAATACCTCAGCCTACATGTAATATCAGGTGTTAAAAACTGATTTTTGACTTTGGATCAAAGGGGAAAATGGAAAGGACAAATGAGTTTATATGGCTATGAGTCTCCAAAAAAGAGTTGGGAGGTCATCAGAGGGGTAACGCTTATGCATGCCTCAGCAGGGTACCAGAAACAGTCAAAGTAGATAGAAACCTAGGTATTGGTTCTTCTAAGGGCTACACAGACCCACAGGTGCTATGGTCATGGCAGATGACTCTGGAGTTCAGTGCCTTGTTAGTTGGCCCTACTTTGGAGTTTGTGTTTTTGAGTGTGATGGAGTTGGACACAGATATGACCTTTCTACACATGTCTCTTCTGTTACTTTTATTGGACCTGTGGTTGGCATTGGGGTTGGTATATAGTCAGGAGACCTGAATCTCTGGACTGTCCATGTGACATCCAGGCTCTGAGCCTCAGCAGACTTGCAATTCCTACCCTCTGGTTTATTGGACTTACCCTGGCCAGCTAACAGGGAGGTGAAGAAGGTCAGCCACCACACCAGAGAGCCAAGAGTGCCTACAACTGCAAGCAGGAGAATTGCATCCATCATCCATATGGAATCTAAGTCCCCTCTTGATGTAGAGGGGGACTGGACATAAACATCCCAGGGTCCACAGGATGGAGGAATAGAGTATGGATTAGAGTGGACTTACTGGTGTTCTGCTAGGGAACTATTGTGATTAGTAATGGAAGAAATTGTAGCATTGATGTGGAGAAAGTGGTCACAGTAGCTGTTGATGGTAGGGAGAGGGAAGAAGAGATATAATGTGAGGGCATTTTCAGGATTTGGAGTTGTTTGGGTGGTGCTGCATCAACAAATGTTGGACATTGTGTGTCCTGCCATGGCCCACTGGGTGGGCTGGGGGAGAATGTAGACTACAATGTAGACCACTGTCCATGTGGTGCAGCAGTGCTCCAAAATGTATTCACCAGGTGCAGTGAATGTGCCATGATGATGGAAGAGGTTGTTGATGTGGGAGGAGTGGGGTGAGGGGGTTGGGGGGTATATGGGGACCATATTTTTTTTTAATATATCATTTAAAAGAAAATAAAGAAGAATATAAATAAATAAACAAATACTCTTTATAAAAGCCAACAGATTTCTGGTATTTTGCATCAGTACCCCTCATGCAATAGGGCTGACTAACATAGGTTCTATTCTCAACTCTGCATTTCCCAGATGTTTGCCTTTAGGTAAGTTATTTCACCTTGCAGAGCCTTAGACTTCTCATCTATAAACTGGAAGACATAATGCCTTCCTCAAAAACTCATGAAAAGATTAAATCATGTAGGAATTTTCTGGTATAGAATGTATGCAATATGCATCAATCCCATCCCCTTATAATTTGCTCCCATTTGCTCTGGTTCAAACTTATTATCCCATAAAGAATTTCCTCTCCCTCTTAAAAATGACAGCCATGCAGATGATTAAACACAACCATTGTATTATCCTGTATGTTCTACTGCAAACGAAACACACCAGGTTCCTTCAACAGTCCGGATTTGGCACAGTGAACCATCCCTCAGTTGTGACACTGAAAAGACTCAATTTGATGCCCACAGCAAATATGTGTAATGATTCTGACAGGCTTCAACCATCTTTCTTTTGAAAGAAACAGGACCATAAAGGTGAAGTGGTTTGCCTGAGGCCATTCCACCAATTATGAGGAGAATCGGAACTGGAAACCAACCTCCCAGCCTTCAGCACTTTCTTCTTTCCGCCTGTTCCTTCCCTGTCCTCCCCACATGTCCATGGCAGACACCTTGTGCTTTTTAAGTTGCAGTCACTTTTAAGCCTCAAAATGCAAAGTTTGTTATGGGGGGAAGAGTGGGGTGATGGGGGTGGGGATATATGGGGACCTCATATTTTTTTAATGTAACATTAAAAAATAAATAAAGACCAAAAACTTTACAATGTAAAAAAAAATGCAAAGTTGTTTTCATGTAGTCTTGTTATAATTAAGTCATCAGCACAACTCGCGGAAACAAAATTACACCTTTTTAATTAGTGTCTTAAATGTGAATGAATGGTCCATTATTCTTTCCCATCTCAAGCTGAGATCATTATTAAAGCCTGTAGAAATAATGAATAGCCAGACAGGGCAGTGCATAGAGGGGCCACTTTCCCTCCTTAGATCCCCAGAACACGGGAGTGACCCGGGAGGCCTGGCCCTCTGACCATGCAGCAGGTGGACAGTGGGAAACCAACAAAGTGCCCAACATTTGGACTTGAGGCATTCTTAAAGCAAAGACACACCATTTAAAAATAAAGAAACTTTTTGACAAGATTCACCTCATCCTTATTTAAGGTTTCCCAGATGGGAGGTTATTGGATATAGATAAGAAACAAATCCTATATAAGACCAATCCATCCACTCTACAAACAGTTGTTGAAGGCCTACTATGTACCAGTTCCTGAGCTCAGTGCCAGGGTTCCAAGATAGATGAGATGTAGTCCTTGACTTCAAATTGTAGATGTCTTTGACAAATGATCACAGCGCACTATCATGACAAGCTCATTCAGCAAGGTTGATTGGATGTCTACCTAATGTTCAGGAAGGTCTTTGTCAAGAAGAGCTGTTTTGAAGCTCTTGAAGATTGAAGGGGAGCTTGCCAGATAGCCTGATAAGGAGGAGGAAGAGAAGATGTCATGGGCAGAGTTGTGGAGCATGAAACAGTAGACACCTTTGGAGTCAGTGTCCCAATAAGGGAGCATGAGCCTCATAAGTCATCATGTGGGTCCTCGGTGGTGGGTCCGCAGGCTCATGCCTCATCCTCCCTGCTCTGCTCTGCTCTGAGTTACATGGAGGTTGACCCTTGTAGCTTGCTTTATCAGCTGGTATCTAGCTGGATTTGGGCAATGGGAGCGGTGGGGTAGAAGAGGTCAGGATATTGGAAAATCTAGTGCATTTCTCTTACTCTTTTTCTACTTCATGAAATATCTCTGGAAGCAACCAGTCTCCTCCATGGCTCCAGCTATCATTGAACTGTTCTGCCCATGAAGGTTCCTGCTTTCCCAAAGTGAATTGGTCCCTGAGCAGTAGTAATACCACTTTCCCACTCTGTCCCTATGGCCTAGGGCTGGTAGTGTGCCTCTCTATCTTTAACTTCTGGGTTGCCTTACTGTCCCTTGTCTGCCTTCTACAGGAATGCAACTCCTCTGTTACTCATTCCCTGCATTAAATACCTTCCATATGAAATATTCAACTGGTTTTCTGATTAGAGTCTGTCTGAGACACCCTAATAAAGACCTTTGACTTTATTTTTAGCAGTGAAAGTTTACATATATTGAAGTGACATATTAGACTCAAATTAGTAAAATGACTCTGACTACAGGGTGGAGTATGGATTAGAGTGAAGACACTGGAGGCAGGGAGACCAGACAGGAGAAAAAAGCAAGAGTCCAGGCAAGCAGTGTTTAAGGTTTGAACCAAAAGCAGACTGATCGGAGGACATGAGCAGACTTCCTCAGCAAGTTGTTGTTAACACCTTCTATTTTTATCACCTCTGAAATTCTTAATATTGCTGAAAGACAGTTAAGTATAATATGAAATTCAGTGGATTGGAAGTCAGAGACTCTAGGTTCAAGAACTCACACTGCATCCAACATGCGCTGTGATTTTTAAAGAGCTCCATATATACCTACTTAGGGAAAGAAATCTTCAGTTATTTTATGTTACTGGGTTTTATAATTATCCTGCAAGTTATGCATTTTTAATATCCTTTCTTTTATTTTAAGGGAAAAAAGTGCTATTCAGAATTCAGAGAAGTTGAGCAATTTACTCAAGATTAATTAACAAGCAGTAGAAACAGGAATCAGACCCAGGTCTGCCTGACCTCAATGCCTAATTTTTTTTCTGTTGAAAATCCACCTGACCGTGCTGGTGTTTATCTAAATCATTCACTTTCGATTGCAGGATGTTCTAGCTGGAATGTATTACAAATATTGTCTAATATAGTCATCTTATTTTAGAGATGAGGAAATCAGAATTAAGAGCGGTAAGAGGCTTGGCCCAAAGCCTTTGTGTCACCATGTAGAAGGGCAGGTCTTTCCAAAGACAGTTTTTCAACCCTGATATATAAAAGGTGAACATCTCAGAGTAGCTAGTAGCTATCTCAGGCTCCCAAAAACCTAACTTCCAGCCACTCCTCTTTCCATGCGCTGAGTTACCTTTTAATTTAAAAGTTCCAATGTTTTGGTCCATGTCTATTGTACTTTGGATTCTGTGTTTCAAAGTTTGTTCTTTTCCCACAGAGTTAATTTGCTATCAACTAACAAAAAGAATCCTATGTTGCTTATTTCTCAAAGGCAAGCATTCTTGGCTTCCTTCAAGAATGGAAGAAATCCTTTTGCTTACTGATGGAAAATGCTAATTTTGAATTTGGTGTATTTTTATAGGTAGATGAAAGAACATTTTAGCTTTACTCTCCAAGTCCCAATCTTCAAATCCCAAGACTCAGATTGTAAAAGAACTCTCACAATCAGTCCCACTTTGGGTTGTGACCTCTATCTCATTATTTATTTAGATTCATGATACTGTTTCAACTCTTTGCATAATCTTTAAAGCATTATCCTCTGTATAGGGTTGAAATGTCCTTACCTTATCTGGTAAAAATTCAAAAGTAAAGAATGTGCTCTCTCCTCTCCTCAGTGTTACATAGCACACATATTTTTTCCTTATGGTCCCCTAAATTTTTCACAACACCTACTTGAGAAGACCCATAGTATAACCAAATAAAGGTAGGGAGTTTGATTTCAGTGACATTTACTGAGAACTTTTGCTGGCTTAGAACTGTGCTCAGCACAATGGGGATTATCAGAGAAGTAGCAGCTGAGTATTGAACCATCATCAGTAGTTAATGTCCTCCACAGAAAGAAGTAGAATTGTGATGGTCATCACATTCTGTGGTTAACCAAAGGAAATTCTAGTTTCAATTTTAATACTGACTTGGGCAAGTGCCTTTCCATTCTGGAGCCTCATCTGTGAAATGAAGAGTTAAACATAGAAACACTAAGTTTCCAGTGCTGTCAGTCTATGATTCTATCATTTCTATGAAATATCTTCTTGCGTCTGAAGCAAAGTCCCTGAATGATTCTACTCACAAGGACAGCACTGAAACTCAGTTAAATGCTGGGGTGCTTCTAGGTTGAGAATGAAATCCATTATCCTAGAACATTCAAGGAGAATTGAAAAATTCCATCAGAAAATAGCCAGCAACCTTGCTTGTAATTGTGAGGAGAGAAGCAGTGTATACCGTCTTAAGAGTTGTAGACGAGGGCACGTCAGCTAAATGAAATGCTTGCCAGGAGTGGGGACCCATAAATATTCCATGACATCCAATTGATTTCTCAAAATGAGTTTCATTCTTCATTTGTAAATCAAGTTGATGAGTCTTTTGGTTGCTCTTTAGTCTCCTCCATCCGCTATGCTCTTATCTATGGGTAAATTTTTTCTGCTCCAATCAGACAGTTGACTTCACTCTACTTTCCCTTAATACTACCAAGCACACTGAAATTTTCTATTATTTTGCTTATAAAACAGTCACACGAAGTAGAGTGGGACACTTGAGAAAACTGGGGCAAAGGAAGGTAATGAAAATTGATAGAGGCATGTAATGGAAAAGGAAGAGTGGTCAGATTGCAATGTCAGGTTTTCCTAACATTTAAGTTCAGACTCTTTTTCCCTTAGAGTGTGTAGCAGTTTGAGATTATTGATGAATTCCAAAAAGAAATATTGGATTATGTTTGTAAACTGATCTTTTCCTCTGGGCATATTAGAATATATTGGATTCAGAGGTTCACTTGATTAAGTAATCATATAAACCTCTTGTGCCAGTAGGACACAGATAAAAGACATGGCAAAGGACAGAGTTGGGGGTTTTTAATGTTGGAGTTTTGATGTTGGAGTTTGATGCCGAAGCTAGAGCCCCAGGGAGAGAGACAGAGCTGTTTGGCTAATAGTCTACAGCTGACCTTGTAGAGAAAATAGAGGAGCTGAACCCAGAGGAACCCAGGAAACCTGAACCCTCACAGACGTTGGCAGCCATCTTGCTCCAACATGTGGAAATAGACTTTGGTGAGGGAAGTAACTTATGCTTTATGGCCTGGTGTCTGTAAGCTCCTACCCCAAATAAATAGCGTTTATAAAAACCAACCAATTTCTGGTATTTTGCATCAGCACCCCTTTCGCTGACTAGTACAGAATTTTTCAACTTTTTCAAGTTACAATACATAGAAAAATGGTAATATTCATCTGGCACACGGAAGTTAATAGATGAGACTACTTGAAACTGGAGAAGATACCCAGAGTTTCTGGCTGCTCAACTTTCTCCCAAGCCATTCTCCCACCCAAGGACTAAGAGAGACAATAGCTCAGCACATCTACTGTATTAGAAAATTTAGGCAAATTTCTGTAAGAAAAAAAAATTCCAAAATCTTGGTGGGTTAAGATTCATTTTATTTGGATCATTGTCCAACTACGTATTTGCAATTTGTGTTCCAAGTAATGGTTCAGGAATCACAGCTTCTTCTATCTTGTGGCTTTACCATCATCTAGACCCTGCTGGGAGTCCTCCCCTGGATTCTTATCATATATTCTACTGACATGCAAAGAGAGAAAATGAGGAGGCTCACAGGACATTTAATAGTCAGACATCTATCACTTCCTCCCAAATTCCATTGGCCAGATACCAGTTATATAGCCCCATCTAATTGCAAGTGAAGCAAGTGTCCCTGGATGCCCAGGAGGAGAAAATGAGATGATTAAGCATCTGGCCTGTCTCTGCCACACTTGTAATACATCCAGGTTCCTCCTTAGACCTCTGCTCCTCCAAGAATAGCCCATGAACTAGTGGCCTGGGCATCACTCAGGACATTTTTAGAAATACATAAGCTCAGACCCTAGCTTAGGCCTATTGAATAGAACTCTGTATTTTAATACAGTCCCAGATTATCTTGTTTTGAGAAATATTGTACCATATCACTCACACTTTTAATCACCATGCTGAACCAATCCAAAGAGTGAAGAATTGTATTCAATAAAAGTTTCTTTGAGTATTATATCTGATTCAAAAGTGATGCGATTGAATACATAAATAAATGCACCTATAATGGAAGGAAATAAATATTTACTAAGTACCTATTTTGTGTCAGGCACAAAACTGGAGACATCATACATCTTTTCTCATTTAAGAGTCACCACATAATGTTTGGATATACTCATAGTGGCAACAATTAAAAACCACAGTAGGGGGGGTACTGGGTTCCTGGCCAGTGGTGCTCTGTCGTGGTCCCTAGGGGAGCAGCGACAGTCTCCCAGGTACAGTGGTGGGGACCGGGAGGGAGTGAGGGTTCAACAGTGAGCCCCTGATACTAATGACTATGCTTGTGAGCTGATAAACCCAAAATAAGAACAAGGCCTAGAGCAACTTTGTGCCTGGGAATTTCCTTCTGTCAGCCTTCATGTTACTCAAATGTGGCCAGTCTCGAAGCCAAACTCAGCATGTAAATGCAATGCCTTCCCCCCAGCGTGGGACATGACACCCGGGGATGAGCCTCCCTGGCAACGAGGGACCACTATCAAATACCAACTGATGATGCAACTGGAAAATGACCTTATACGGAAGGTTCAATGCGGATCAGCAGAATATCCATGTCTACATAAAATACCATGACTTTAAAATGCTGTTTGACCTAAAGTAAGGGGGAAATGGAAAGGAGAAATGAGTTTATATGGCTACGAGTTTCTAAAAAAGAGTCTGGAGGCTGGCAGAAGGTTTGCCCTCATGCACAACTGAGCAGAGTCAGAGAGACAGATAAAACAGATACAACCCCCAGATATTGGTTCCTTTGAGGGCTAAAGAGACCCATGGGAGTTATGGTCATGGCCGATGGGGTTAACTACCAGGGCAGATGGCCCCTCTTTGGAAATGGTGTTTATGTGTGATGAATCTGGACTCAGATGGGATCTCCCTTCATAAGACTTTCATGCTAATGTGCTGGAGGTGCAGTTAATGTTGGGGTTTAAGATATATTTAGGGGATTTGAATCTCTGGACTGACAATGTGATAGCCAGATCCTGAGCCTCAACAGACTCCAGCACCTACAATCTGATTTATTGGACTTACCACACTCAGCTAAGATGGAGGTGAAGAAGGACAACCACCACACCATGGAGCCTAGAGTGATTACAACTGAAAATGGGAGGATTGCATCCAGCATCCAGGTGGAATCTGAGCCTCCTCTTGACATAAAGGTGCAATGGACACAACCAATCCAGTGTCCACATAGAAGAGGTGGCATTGGATTGGGAAAAGTGGACATAATGGACAAAGGGTATGGGGAAAGGCAGGAAGAGATGAGAGGTGGAGGCGTCTTCGGGACATGGAGCTGCCCTGGATGGTGCTTCAGAGGTAATCACCGGACATTGTAAATCCTCACAGGGCCTACTTGATGGAATAGAGGAGAGTATGGGCCATGATGTGAACCAATGTATATGAGGTGCAGAGGTGCCCAAAGATGTACTTACCAAATCCAATGGATGTGTCATGATGATGGGAACGAGTGTTGTTGGGGGGGGGAGAGGGGGGGTGGGGGGGTGGGGTTGAATGGGACCTCACATATATATTTTTAATGTAATATTATTACAAAGTCAATAAAAAATAAAAAAATTAAAAAAATAAATAAATAAATGAAAAAAAAAAAAAAAGAGTCACCACAATCCTGAGAGAGGAGTATGATTTCTGTAACAAAAAATGAGAACCTAAATTTGGCATGTGAAGACACTTACTCAAGATCACCTAGCTGGTTAGTGAGATGGTGATGCCAGAAACCAGAAATCCAGTCTGGTACCTTTGATGCTCTGCCATGCAGTAGGAAAGCCACATTTCAATCTCATTCTTTAGAAATCAGCCCAGTATATAACCTATAAAGGGACTCTATAATTATGGAGGAGAAAAAGCAAGGTTCAATAGAGGATTGTAGCATACAAATATTTAAATTTTTCAATTATTCAGTGAAAAAAAATTTTCTTAAAATTAGTTTGAAAAGTAGAAGAGAGATCTTATAGAACTTTGCAGTCAATTCTAATCTCAGTGGGAAATGTAGCATTTCCTATACATGTACTTTAAAGAGTCCAGGAGTCAGGACACCCTGTCCTACAGTTGACTTCAATTAGAATTGTAGGGCTTATAGAGTTAATTATAAAACTCTATGTAAGCAAGAGGAAGAAAAGCAATCACTGATTTAAATATTCAAAGACATGACAGATGAAAACACCCTGGCCTCTAGTCATTTTCTGAATGTGATATTGCTTTGGTCTCTGAGCTCTGAAATGCCTTTTCCTCCTTCTCCTCTCTATTTAGCCTCCTGAAAGGCGTTGTCCAATGCCATCTTCTCAAGAAAACTCTCCCAAGCACTTCTCTTAAGGAAATATTAGACATTTCTTTCTTATCCTGACTTCTGCAGGAGCAATTTTCTAATCTTATGGTAATATTTGTTTACTCCTCCAAAAATTATATGCACCTCATTGTGCAAGGTTGGAGTTTATAATGATCTCAAAAAGTAAAGTGTTTCTCATGATATTGACTAATAGTTCTCAAAAGTAAGTAAGTATGAGAAACTTGGAAAAGACATTTAAAATATTATTCTTAAGCCCCTTCCACAGAAATTCTGATTCCTGGACTAGGGCTCAGGAATCTGATTGCTTACAAAGCTACCTAAGTGGCATTCCTACAAATGGTCCATGTGTCACTTTTGAGACATACATATGTCCTTTGTAGCATAGCAATCCTATATTTACAGTTCACTCTCTCTTTTTAATGACATTAGAGAAGGGCCCTGTTTCTTATTTTCTTACTTCTTAATGTTTAGATCCATGTCAATTATATCCACATTAGTATGTAATCATTTCTGTCATTCTCAACAAACATTTGTTTCATAAATGAAATAAATAATGAGTGGATAAAGGAATGAATGAATGAATAATATTGGGTAACATGGACTTCATAACAACTTATTGTGAGGTATTGCTCATGCCTACTGGTACCTACTGAGAACTGAGCCCACATAATTTCTTATCCCTGTGCTAAATAATTTGGGACCAAGCATACTTTCCTGTTTTTTGTTAAACAATAATGAAATCAAAACAAATAACTTATGCACTTGTTCTAAGAAATATCTGCTCCTGGACGACAAGGCTGAGCCCTCACTAAATAGCTTACTTATCAAGACTAACAATATCAATAATCACATCAAGACCCTCACTATACTGTGCCCAGTGATTGGAAGATTTTTCATTCTAAATTCTAACCAATCCCAAGCAGTTCCCCACCTTGCATGTCCCACCACAAAAAACACCCAGCCTACAAAACTGCCAATAACTTCTCTTTATATTTTATTTCAGAGACATTATTAAAACTCTGCCAAGATGGTGTCCCTTTATGAAGTAAGCTTAATGTATTTTAACTTTGCTTGATCAATAAGCTGCCTAGTGAGTCAATCGCCAATGCTACAAGACCTCTTAACACAGAACTAAGGGAAACTAGCATATAATGAGCCTTTACACATTGCTCTAGTCTGGATCAATAAATAACACATTATGAGGCATTAGGCAAGAACTCCAACATATGTTAAGAATGCATTATAAGAGTACCAGGAATAATTCTCTAACTAGTGTTTTCCCAATGCCTAGATTGGAGAAATGAGAGATGAAATCTCTTGTATTCATTCATTCACTTATTCATGCCTTCAGTTGACAAAAATATTTGAATAACTATATTGAGAAAAACACTGGAGATACAAACAATTAAGCACACTCTAACAGAGGAATTTAATGTGTAAATCAATCAATCCAATGATGTGTTTCAAAAGCTGTGATATATTTTTGGGGAATAGCAGGAACACAGAAAAGAGGGAGGAAGTATAGTTGATCCTAACTATTTGAGGACTCCATATTCGCTAATTTCGTCTACTTGCTAAAATTTATTTGTAACCCCAAAATCAGTACTCATGCTTTCATGGTCATTTGCAGATATGCACAGAGGGATGGAAAATTTTCGTCTCCGACATATACTTTCCCAGCTAAGACCAAACAAGGAGACACTCTGCCTTCTTGTTTCAGCTCTCCTCCTTTAAAATAGTGTCCTTTTCGTGGTATGTTTAAACAAGTTTCCTTTTACTGGTATACATAGCACCATAGTTTTTTTGTTTGTTTCATATTTATGCTTTTTCTGTTGGTGATTTCACTGTTTAAAATGGCCCACAAGTGTAATCCTGAAGTGCTATCTAACTTTCCTATGATATGATGTGAAATGACTTACAGAGAAGCCTGTGATATGACTTACAGCGAATTACAGTGAGATATGCTTAATTCAGGCATGAGTTAGAGTGCTGCTGGTCATGAGTTCAATGTTAATGAATCAACAGTCTGTATTTAAAAAGGTGTCTTTCAACAGAAACCCGTATAAAATAAGGTATGCATTGATCAATTAATGAAAATGCTGTGACCAGGGACTTGAAGGAATCCAACCTAGGAGGTTTCTTGTTCAGTAGTTGCTATTCAGTAGTTGCAGCAACTTTATAGAACACACAACTATGAAAAAACAGAACTGACTATCATCTGTGCATGATGAACTTGATGCTTCAGCTAAGGTGTATAGGATGATTAGATATTGCAAGGAAGATGAGTAGGATAAAAAATTTGGACAGTGAGAACAAACAATTAAAAGTCCAGAGATATAAAGAAACTGGTATTAGTGGAGTTTTAAGTATTTTGGTTTGTCTGAAGCACAGGACATAGAAAGAAATCTGGGAAGTTTACTAAGGGCAAGATAATCAAGTGCCTTTTCTTGGTAGGGTATTTGGACTTGATAAAGCACTGACAGGCTTTGCACAAGAGGATAAAAGGACAAGATTTGCATGTCAGCAAGTTTCCTATGGTAGCAGAGTGGAAAGTGAATTAGAAGGCAACATGATCCTGGATACAAGGAAAGTAGTTAACAGGACATTGCTTTTGTCCAGTCAAGAGAGAGTGAAGGTGATCCAAAACTTCTTAAAAAATATTGGATTACAGAGGGGTTCAGCTATGGCAGGAGAGGAGCACTGGTGTGGGATGTCACTGATGGGGGACACATGGGTGGGAGGGAGTAGTTCTCCAGGGAATGTATATAGGGTATGTATAGGGTATATGTTTGGATATTCATTGGGTATTGTCATAGTAGGTAGAGTTACACATGACAACTGAGGGAGTGCTGCATTCCTAGCCAGGGGAGCTCTTTTGCATTCCCCAATGGAACAGCAACAATCCCCCAAATGCAAGGGCAAAGACAAGTGAAGAAGAATGGTCCAATGATGGGCCCTTGATACTGATGACTAAGTTTATGAGCTGTGTGCTTGAAATTTCAACTAGGCCTAGAGCTGCAGGATGTGTAAGTGTCACCTCCTGAGACCCTCCATGATGCTCAAATGTGGCTACTCTCTAAGTCAAACTCAGCATGTAAATGCATTACCTTCTTCCCAGTGTGGGACATGACTCCCGGGGATGAGCCTCCCTGGCACCGAGGGATTACTACCAATCACCAGCTGGTGATGCAACTAGAAAAAGATCTTGGATAAAAGGGAGAAATGGTAAAGACAAATGAGTTTTTATGGATAAGAGACTTCAAAATGAGTGGGGAGGTCATCTGAGGGGTCACAATTAACCACTTCTCAGCAGGATCTCAAAGACAGCCAAAGTAGATACAACCCCAGGAAGGGGTGCTCCTCAGGGCTATGGAGACACCCAGGTCCTATGGTTATAGCAGATGGCTCTGGAGTTCAGTGCCTTGTCAGTGGACCCTACTTTGGAGTTTGAATGCCTGAGTGTGATGGAGCTGGGCTCATCTTCTCTGTGCATGCTTCTTCTGTCACTTTTATTGACAACTGTGGTTGGCACTGGGTTGGTGTATACTCAGGAGACCTGAATCTCTGAACTATCTGTGTGCCAGCTGGGCCCTGAGCCTCAGCAGAGTTGCAACAACTACTCTCCAATTCAGTGGACTTACCCAGGTCAGCTAACAGGGAGGTGAGGATGGTCAACCACCACACCAGGGAACCGAGGCTACAACTGCAAGCAGGAGAATCACATCTATCAGCAATCATGTGAGGATCTAAGCCCATCTTGATTTAGAGTTGGCATGAAAATCACCATCCCAGGGTCCACAGGATGGAGGAATAAAATATGGATTAGAGTGGATTTACTGGTATTCTACTATAGAACTATTGTGACTCTAGCAATGGAAGAAATTGTATCACTGATGCAAAGGAGCCAGTGAGGGCAGGGAGAGGGAAGAAGAGATGAAATGTGGGGCATTTTCAGGACTTGGCGTTTTCCTAAATGATATTGCAGGAACCGATGTAGGACATTATATATCCTGCCATAACCCCCTGAATGTACTGGGGGAAAGTGTAAACTACAATGTAAACTATTATCCATGTGATGCAGCAGTGCTCCAAAATGTATTCACCAAATGCAATGAATGCGCCATGTTAATGAAAGAAAGAGAGAGAATGAAGGTTGGAACCAAGGGAATAGTGATAGGGTGAAATGGAGGGAAAGGACACAGTGTAGTTAGGAAATAGAATCCTCAGGACTCAGAGAAGATTAGCAGTTGGATTTAAGAAATATGAAGGACTCAATTAGGACTCAAAGCTTCAAATTGTCTTCAGTGTTGGGCACAGAAAGTGTGAGTATCTAAGAGACTTCTAGCCAAGGGTGTCTGACAAAAGGTGCTCACACTGGTTGTAGCCCAGGAAGCAGGGCAGTCTAGGGGATCCATTTCATCTGAAGAGAGGAAGACCCTTGCAGGCAATGCTTACAATCTGATGTATCTGCTTAGTGACTTTAGAGAGACAGAAATGTACAATCTTCAGTATTTTTTCCTATGTAACTCAGGAAACAGACTTTCCTCCTTCCTCTCCTTTGATCTGAGAGCCAGTGTTTTTCACTTCAGGGTGGACAAATGCCATTTTATTTGGCTGAGTGTGATGTCCACCTGCATAACGGGACTGTCAGTCCAGCACTATCTGCTTGTAGCATCTACTGTTGGTTGGGCTGTCTATTCTCTTAGCATTTCTTGCATCAGTTCACATCTATAGCGACTGCCCTAGTTCTTAGCACCTGATTAGCCTCCTAATTTCCTCTCCCTACCTCCAGTCTCTCTCTCTTTTTTCTTCTTTAACACCTTGTTGGGGATTTAATCATTACCCCATTAAAGACATGTTCAAATCTTAGTCTGCATTTCTGTGGGTGGGAACCCATTTGTAAATAGGACCTTTTGAAGATGTTATTATTAGTTAAGGTATGGCCAAATTAAATCAGGGTGGGTCTTAATCTTATTTCTGGAGGCCTTAAGAAGAGGAAATTTGGGCAGTCAGTCAGAGAAAGCCACAAGAAGAAGCTAGAAGTCAGAAGAAACTAGAGATGAGAGAAAGGGAGAGAGAGAGAGAATATTACCAATTGTCATGTGATGGAGAACTGCCATTCCCAGTATGCTACTGACACAGGGAGATCCTGTTGACATCTTGAGTTTGGATTTCTAGCTTTAAATCATGAAGACAATAAATCCTTGTTGAAGCCAAACCATTGTGTGGTATTGTCATAGCAGCTCTGGTAAACTAAGCCACCCCTGATGCATCGTCCACATGCAGTCTGGAGAGTATTGTTTAAGTTTAAATCTGGTTATACAGAGGGTCTCCAAGACCTATAGGAGAGAGCCTGATCTCTTTTGCCACCACGCCCTTCTATACCTGGACTCCAGACACCCCTTGCCTCATCTCTCAGAATACACCCCTTGCATCCCCAAACTATTACTGTTCTCCAAATATCATGCTATTGCTTTTGTTTCCTCAGCCATTACTGACTTGTCCAACTGTTCTGAACTCTTATTAATATTCTTGAATGTCATCACCTCTACGAAGCCTCCCATGATTCCCAAGAACCAGCTTCCTACTCCTTTATACTCCCACTATGGACATTTCTACTAATACTTCCACAATCTGAACTACAAATCCTGGACTATTTGAAATCCTGAATTGCACCTCTGTCGCCCTAGACTAGACTATAGTCACAGAAGATGTCACTGCATCTTATTTTATCTCTTTAGTCTTAGCACCCAGCAAGTGGCATCTAGTAAGCCCTCAAAAATGTGATGAAGGAGAACAATAAAACTGTTTAAATCCTGTTGAAAGCCTGTCCTCCATGGGAAAAGCATTCAATGAGAGTACCATGGAACTTTCCCATCAGGACTAAGTGATTTATGAGTTGTGTGATTCATCAGGCTTCATGTACCAGGTGTCACCTCAGCATTCAGCTTCACTGATCAAGAAAATGAATTCGATCGTGGATTGCTGTCCTCCCAATAGCAGCTTGCCAGGAGAAGTCGTTAATGCACTAAATTATCTTCCCAGCTGTTAATATCATGTACCCGTCTTGTTTCCCTTCTTTTAGTTCAGCTGAGCATCAATTTGCTCAGTGATATTTACATGAATATCTTCATTTTGTTGGTACAATTGTCCATCTGTTTGGCTGCGGGTTGAATTACTGGGCTGCAGCCAGGAATGGAGGCATTGGCCAGTCTGAGCAGTAACTTCTCTCAAGGGAGAAAGGCAGCCCCATTTCCAGTTATTCTGCCTCTGCTATGAGCTAACATGCAGCTTGGCAGACATGGAGCTGTGGATTTAAAAAAAACGTCTTTAAGGACAAAGTTAGAAAATGAGGGAGTACTTGTCTTCCCTACAGAGGTGATGTCATAAAAACTGATGGAGTAAACAAAAGCAGAATCTTGGCCTCTTTAGCTAAGTTTCCAGTTTATAGACCCATATCCAACAAACGTACCATTTTCATTCACTTAAAAAATAATTACCATGCAACCACTAGGTGCCAGACACTGAATACTAAGGATATAAAATAGCCTCTATTTTCACAACTGTTCTACTCTGTTGGGTCACAAACACCCCTGCAGCTCCTACTGTGTGTCAAGCACTACCCAAAGTCCTAGGGATGAAGCCCTGATTAAGAACAAGATGGGGTTCACTGCCATATCAGTTGGCCCTTCTTTGGAGCTGGTGTTTCTGCGTGATGGAACTGGACTCAGATGGGATATCTTTTCACAAGACTTTCATGCTACTTTACTGGAATTGTAGTTGGTGCTGGGGTTTAAGATATATCTAGGGGATTTGAATCTCTGGACTGACAGTATGATAGCCACACCCTGAACCTCAACAGACTTCAACTCCTACACTCTGATTTATTGGACTTACCCCACTCAGCTAACATGGAGTTGAAGAATGTCAACCACCACGCCATGGAGCCTAGAGTGCCTACAACTGAAAGCAGGAGGATTGCATCCAGTATCCATGTGGAATCTAAGGCCCTTCTTGACATAGAAGTGCAATGGACACAACCAATCCAATGTCCACAAAGAAAATGTGGCATTGGTGTGGGAAAAGTGGCCATGGTGGCTGCTGGGTGCAGGGAATGGGAGGAAGAGATGTGATGTGGAGGCGTTTTCGAGACTTGGAGTTTTCCTGGGTGGTGCTTCACGGACAATTACAGGACATTGTAGATCCCCCCAGGGCCCACTGGATGGAACGTGGGAGAGTATGGGCTATGATGTGGACCATTGACCATGACGTACAGCGATGCCCAGAGATGTACTTACCAAATGCAATGGATGTATCATGATGATGGGAGAAAGTGTTGCTGTGGGGGGAGTGGGAGGTGGGGGCGGTGGGGTTGAATGGGACTTCATATTTTTTGAATGTAATATTTTTTTAAAAATGAAAAAAAAAAAACAAGGCCATACACTCAAAGTTTGAGAAGTTGATGTGTAAGTTGAAAGCTGAATGGCAACTAGATCAGGAGAACTTTCCAAGCAGAAGGAATAATTCTTGCAAAGGCCCTGAGACAGAAAAGAGCTTGACATGTTCGATGGCCAGAAAAAAGGTGGCATGATGGGCATGAGCAGGTGTGTGGGAGACGAGGCCTATGAGGCAGGATTTTATCAAAAGTATGATAAGAACACATGGAAGGATTGATAGCATCTGAAAGACCTTTAAAAAGATCACCTGGTCTGCTTCTGTGTGGAAGATGGACTGAAGAGGAGGGTGGCAGGGATACCAGCTATAGCTATGGCTCTTGTCAAGGGGAGAACTGAATTGATTGAAGTTGGGGTATATTTTTCAGTAAAGTGGACAGGAATTCCTAATGGAAGAGAATGGGTTATGTGTAAAAGAGGGAGCAAGGTCTCTGAGGTTGGTGGCCTGAGCAAACATGTGGATGGTAGCATCTTCCATAAGGAACGGAAGGCTTGAGAGAGGCGAGCAAAACTCAATAGGTCTGTCATGGGTGTAGTTATGTTTGAGATGCCTATCAGACACCCAAGGGGGATGGGGTGTCAGGTGTGTGATTCAAGCTTCAGGAAGACAGAGGAGGAAGCCAGGAGAAGACCCAGAAATGAGGAAGTGAGGTGGCTTGGAAGCATGGCACAGATTGAAAAGCAATTCATGTAGCAGAGCATGTACCATATGTCAGGCTTTAGACTTGAACCTCTCACTTCACCCACACTACACAGGAGATCTTATTTCCCAAATGACATAGGGCCTAAGAGCACAAGTCCTGCCATCTGCTAGTATTTGTGCCCCAGCTCCATGACTTTGTGTCTGGGTGAACTTGGCCTTGATTCCTCATTTGTAAACTGGAATTGCGAATATAACCTTTATGAGCAGTAAAAGACTTAGTGCATATAAGTCTCCAGTCACAGCCCATATTAAAGAATTAGTAAGTAACAGGCATCATCATTATCATTGTTTATACTGGTCTAGTTAACAAAGGAGTAAATGGAAGTTCAAATGAGGTGATCATGCACACTTAAGGTCAAAGAGCAAAAAGCAGACACCCCGACCCCATCAGAGCACTATGCTGGCTCTGTTCAGACCCTATGAAGTGCCAGGCACAATATTAGGATGATATTAATAATGATGCTTTTATTGATGTCTATCAGCAAATGATTTGGCTAATTAGGACCCTAAAGACATCCACAGTCCATGGGCAAGGCAGTTAGAAAACTGAGCAAAACCAAACAAGGGCTGCAACAAGGTACTGGGAAGGGCCAGGGGACTAGAGAGTGAGAGATCATTCTCACTTGGGCAGGGGCTGAGACTTTGACCAGGCACATGAGCCAATGAGTGGAGGAGCTTGTGCATGACAAACAGCTGATGCAAGGAGTGGGCACGAGCCCCTGTAAAGTCTGGGCAAGCATGGCATCTAAAGTCAGGCAGGGTGGGGCTTGCTGGCATGAGCTCCCTGGCACCTCCAAAACACTTTGCACACACATCTCATCCAGTCCTCACCCTAGCCCTTAGAGGAGGGCATCATTTTGTGAGTAAGCAATGGATGGGGAAACGGATGTTGGAACAGTTAATAAGTCACATGGCTGGTACTTGTGTACATCTTTGAACTATTAAGTTGTACTGTCCCTGTCCCGCCCCATCATACTGCCCCCATGTTGGCTTTGCCTCTTGCCAGCTGCTGGATGTCAGAAAAGGCACTTCCCATCCATCCAACTTGGTCTCCCCATCTGCAACATGGGACTGGCTATAATCATAGAAGAGATGAGACGTGGAGGCATTTTCGGGACTTGGAGTTGTCCTTGGTGGTGCTGTAGGGACAATTACTGGACATCGTATGTCCTCCCATGGCCCACTAGATGGAGCGTGGGAGAGTGTGGGCTATGATGTGGACCATTGGCCATGGGGTGCGGTGATGCTCAGAGATGTGTTCGCCAAATGCACTGAGTGTCTCATGATGATGGAGGAGAATTTTGCTATGGGGGGAAGAGTGGGGTGAGAGGGGTGGGGGATATATGGGGACCTCGTATTTTTTAAATGTAATATTAAAAAAATGAATAAAGACCAAAAAAAAAAACTGTAAAAAAAAAAACAAAAAACATTCCAAGCATGTATATCCAATGGAAAAAAAAAAATCATAGTTAGCGGTCAGTGTACAACATATTGCCCCTCACTGGACACCAGCTTGGACACTGTAGCAGTTTGATATTATTGATGAATTCCAAAAAGAAATATTGGATTATGTTTATAAACTGATCTTTTCCTTTGCGTATATTAGATTATATTGGATTCATAGGTTTACTTGATTAAGTAATCAGGTAAATCTCTTGTGCCAGTAGGGCATTGAGTCCCCACCCCTTGGTGGATGGGGACTCACAGAGTTAGGGGTTTTTGATGTTGGAGTTTGATGCTGAAGTCTTAAGCTGGAGCCCTGGAAAGTAATACCCAGAGGAAAGAGAAGCAAGACCCTGGAAGGGAGGAAGCCTGACCCTCACAGCCATTGACAGCCATCTTGCTCCAACACGTGAAAATAGACACTGGTGAGGGAAGTAACTTAAGCTTTATGGCCTGGTATCTGTAAGCTCCTATCCCAAATAATACCCTTTATAAAAGCCAACCAATTTCTGGTATTTTGCATCAGCACCCCTTTGACTGACTGATACAGACACCAAGTGAGAAGTGGACCTCCCTCAAGCCAGGCAAGGTCATCAAGCCAAGATAAGTACTTGTCAGGCTTCTCCCAACTCTTTCTGCCATGTTGACACCAAGAGGAAGAATGAATCGCTTGCCTATCCTTTATAGCACCTGCAAGTGGATCAGAGGCAGGGGCAGCCAATGAAGGGGAGAGAAATCATCTGAGAGTTGGTCTACAGGCTCAAATACATGGAAGACGACAGAAAAACCCAGGGACAGGTGCTCCGGGGCAAGGGAACACAGATGCAGCAAACTGGATGACAGCGACCTGGTGGTTTTATCTAAATTTGTCATAGACAGCCCCAGGCTGTTCAACAAATGCACCTGGCTGCTTAAGGGAAGAGTCGATTCCACTTTTAAATGGAGACCCAGGTGGGTGTAACAAATCCAGTCTAGATCTGGGGCAGTTTTAAAGAAGCAAAAAGCAGATGACCAAGCTGTCCTAAGGAGAAGAGATACAGAAAAGCTCTCCAGAAACCAAGAGCAAGACAGATTTGTAGCTATGTCATTCTAGCTATTCTCTTTAAGCAGAAATAGTAATAATATTAATAATGATAGACAGCATTTGTTGGTTGCCTATTATGTACCTAACACTATTTGAAGCAAGCTTGCAGCCCAGTAAAATAGGCATTATTATGATTTCTATCCTATACAGCTACAGTTACCCCTAGGCAGTCAAACTCGAAAGTGTATGCTCTTAATCACTATCCCACACAGCATCTTAAAGCGTAGCCCACAGGAAAGAACAAAGAGGGGAACGGGAGCTAGGCAGCTGTCAGAGCAGACCAGCCTAACTTGGCCCCACCCCCCAGAACATAAAAGCCCAGAGATGGGGGTATCAGAGAAGGTGTGAGCAGGGAGACCGGCTATTCTGCAGAAGCCCCAGGACCTGCTGCCGCCTTTAGAGCTTCCAGCATCAGGGAAGTGCCATGGGAGCCATTCCACGTCCTCCCTCCAAGATGCCTTGGCAGGCTCACCGGCTGTGCACAGTTGCTTTGGGGCGTGGCCTTCAGCCTGCAGAAGGTTGGGCTCGTTCCTTCTGGACTGGGGACTTAATGGGAGCCGGCCCTGAGTCTAAGCAGCAGTCCAGTGTCTTCTTAGGGAGACTCTTGGTGCATAAACGGTTCATGTAGAGTGGCACGCTATCACGTGAAGGCCAAAAAGGGAAGGAGAAGAAGGTTCACTTTTCAGAACATCAGCAGGTTCCACAAGACTGTTCCATAGAACCCCTAGCAAGCCCCTGTACCTAGAGCATTATCATGAGGTACGAGGGCCTCAAGTCACCATTATGTGTGAGCCAAAACCATCTCAGTGCACTAAGAGGAGGAGCTTGGTGGCTGTGGGAGAGAACCAGCCATGGAACCCTCCTGGAGGTCTTGCCACGGTGCAGCAGAGAAAGCGTCTATCCACCACTACGTGTCAGCCACCAGCTGTCTCCACTCATGCTACTGCCCTTTTCAATATCCATATGGAGTGTAGGGCCCAATTCCAGAAGCACTAGAATGGTTCAAATAGAAAAAGCTAGAACGAGGCTACACTGTTTAAATTTCTGTGAGTGACAATCCTTCTAGGCTTCAGTTTCTTCTCTGCTAGAATGGGATTAATAATAATTAAGTGTTGTTGGAGGGATTAAGTCAAATAGTTTTATTGGAACACGGACAGCAAGGTGGAAAACTCGCTCGCATATGTCCTCACCTGCGACAACTGCTCTTTAGATTACAGAGGGCTGGAAGACAAAGGTGTCTGAATGCCCCAGGCTGTGTGCAAGTTACATCTGGGTATGTGCTCTTTTCTCAAAGGAAGATGTGCTCAGGGTAGTCAGGGTTCAAATTTATAGCAGCTAAAGCTAGTATGTTTCCAAGGAGTTGTGGGGGTGGTTGCCTGGTCCCCAGGAGGGCCAGGGTCAGATCAACCCTACTTCAGATCAGAGATGCTACATAAATCATACATTCCAGAATTCTATGCACATGGGTGTAAGAAGCCTCCTGAGACAAAACACAACCTGGAGGAAGGAGCCCCACTCTTGTCTAAAAACAATGCTTCTGACACCAGTGGGTTAAGTGTCGCTTTGAGTACAGCCGACACCTCAGCAGACTTTCTTCACCTGGCAAACTCAAGAATACCTTCACACTCAAGATTCAGAGTCCCACAGTTTTAGAGAGAGGACTGAGAAGTATAAACCTAAAGACCTATTTTCACCCCAAATCAAAGTGAGGCATTGGAGAGCACTGCTATCCACGTAACAGAAGCACTACAAAGGTGGGAGAGGGAGTCTCCCTGGCTCTGACATAAAAACAAAACAAAATAACAAAATTGTTGCTCAAGAACAATTGGGGATACAGAGAACAATCTAGAATTTTAGCAAGTGAGGTACCCAGAAGCTATAGTTCTAAAAACAGAGCAAAACAAAAAATACCCCCTCTATCACCATGGGCAGCAGGGGTACAGCAGCAGGCACAGTGGTGAGAAAGCTCCCTGAGGCTCTGTGGATTCTGGAGAACTGGGCAACAGGTGTGGCCGGAGGAGAGAAACTGGCATTTCCACGTGGTGACTCAGAGGTGGCTTACTGGAGGACTTGGTCCTGCCTTTGAGTGTTTCTGACAGTTCTTGAGGTAGGAGACACAGAGCTCCCAAAATCTCTTTCTGGTGTGAGAGTTACAGCCAGTCTATTCATAATTATTATAGTGTATTAATATTCTTTAATTGTGGATAATAATATTCATCATTCATATCTGACAGACACTCATTGGGTCACTAGGGCCAGACACCATTCTGGGAACGTATCGGTGAATAAAACAAAGAGCCTCTGCTCTCATTGAATTTATAGATGAGTGAACGAGGCAAGAAAACAAAGAAATAAGTATCTCATCTCAAATAAGTGATGTTGTATTTCTTAAAAAGAAAATAGATGTGGTAATGGAGGGGCATTTGCTTAGACTGGATCGGAGGGCCTTTCTAAGAGGTAAGATTTTAGATGAGTCATGAGCATTGAAAAGGAGTCATCCTGCAAGGAGCATGGGAAACCATTCCAGGAGTCCTGAAGAAGGGAAGTCTTGAAGATCCAAAGACAGCAATGAGGCAGGGTGGGGTGAGTGACTGAGGGGGAAAGTGGCACCATTTTACCTGCCAGCATGACCTTGAGAAAAAAAGGGTAATGAATTGCCAATATGAGCATCCCTGTAATAATAATTTCCATTTATACCACCCTTTATACTTCACAGTGCACTTCCCATCGACTCTCCCATTTCCTTCTCAATCCTCAGTCCTGTGCATGAGCCAGGAAGGAGCTAATAATTCCATTCATGTGTGACAACTGAGGGTTGAGCGCTAATGAAAATGTAGCAAATGGTGGAGAAGCCAAGCGTTGGATGGAGATAATCTCAGTCCAGGCTCTGCCCCCATCCCACATTGCCTTGGCTCACTGGAATCATTATTTAATGACATTGTACCCACTTCTGTGCTGTAAGTCATGGGACACCCCTGCAAAACCACAACTCCTAAGTTTAGGCTCACATTCCGGACCAACAGGACCTGTGCGAAGCTCTGTCTTTTACCTCAGATATTTCTTATAAGCAGCGCTCACTTTCAGAGTGACTCTAATAATCACGAAAATAAATGAGATCCCAGAATCTCTTTTACCCTGGATAATAGCTCGTTCCAGGAAGTCATTAATGCAGTAAATCAAACTCACAACTGTTAACACCATGAAGACATGTTGTTTACCTTCTTTTGATTCAGCTGAGTTTCAATTAGCTCAGTGATATTTACATAAATATCTTGATTTGGAGGGCAGAATTGTCCATCTGCTTCTGGAAAGATTTAATTAGGTCCATGTTGCTAGGGAAGAAGAAATTAATCCTTTTCAACATTAACCTTTTCAATTAATACATGTTTTGTGATTTATCATGTAACAGGCCATGTTATGCAAATTGGACAAACTGGAACATTTCAGACTGGTTACTAGTTACAGCCAGCAATGATCAGGTGCCCACTCATGAAATCTCTAAACTCACCACAACCCTGAAATTTGGGCATCATTATCCATGTGCCATAGGTGACAAAACAAAGACTCAGAGTATAAGTGATTTTCCCAAAGTCACACACAAATCCAGGCACTACACTATTAGTGTAGTGAACTCAGATCTGTCTGTCTTGAAAGGCCCTTGCTTGCTATGAAGCCATACTGCCTCCAAAGTCGCTGCTGAACCCAAGCCTCAGTGCTGAGTAAACGGTTAGGTCCTCAGTTACAACTCTTAAAACTATTTAACGCGGGTTAAAATGGCTCAGAATAGCTATTCTCCAAAGATGTGGCTCTATTTATGTTAGTGCCTCCATAAGAAATCAGTCCTTCTATAAAGGGTAAACAAAACTTGACCACAATAGGGCAAGGTTCATGAACTTTCCATAAAGAGCCAGAGGGTAAATATTTTTGGCTTTGCGGGCTTTATAGTCTCTGCTGTAACTTCTCAACTCTGCCATTGCAGAGAGAAAGCAGCCATACACAATAAGGAATGAATGGGCCTAGCTGTGTTCCAATAAAACTTTATTTACAAAAACAGGTGTCAAGATGGATTTGGCCCACGAGTCGTAGTTTACTGACCTCTGAAATAGAGGGTAATTTGACTTAATGTTTTCAACACTCTACATCAAGTATAGTATGTAATCCTCACATTAATGCTTTAAAGTAAGCAGGAGTATTATCTCCATTTTAAAGACAAGGAAACTGAGGCTACAGAAATTAAATAATTGGCCCGAAGTTATCCTTTCAGGGTCCTCCAACTCCCCAAGGTTCAAAGTGTACACTTTTGTCTTCCATCCATGGTAAGGGCAAAGGACAGAATTTAACAAGAAAATGGTGATGCCAAAGATTGACATTTTCCACAGGAGTAGACAAGAAGTGACAGCTCCAGACAGAAGGGGTCCTGACTGCCTTGGGACTGTCTGGTACAGAGCAGGTGACAAGTTGTTTCAGTACCTGGGGAACTTGGAGTGAGAATGCTAGCTGCATTGGCTTGGGTTGACGCAGATTGCTAGATGAGAACTGAGACTTGGGGTCAGAGCCACCTCCTCCAAGTTCTGATCCTGTCACTTATTAAACAAAGGACCCCAGAAAAGTTGCTGAACATTGGTGAATCTCAGTTTCTTCACCCATAAAAATGTCAATAATGCTTGTGCTACTTTAAAAGGTTGTTGTGAGGAATAAATAATTCATGCAAGGTGTGTGGCTCATGTTACTATAACTGAACAAATGGTAATAGTTGTGATGACTATAATGACTATTATTTATTTAATGCAATTTAGCATTCTCCTTGACTTTTACATTCATTATTTTCAATCCTAGAGAGAAGAATCATGTACAAAAATGATACAACTCCTGCTGTATCACTGAATGTGTTGGTGTGACCATGTTTGGGTATACACCGACCCCTGCCTTAAAAACTCACACTCTAAAGGGCTCCAGTGTAAAATTATACCAGTATTGGAATTATGAGAATGTAAAAAATGATGGATATATACCAATATAGAGTGCAAAGGGGAGCCAAGCCAAATAAAGACAGTTTGATTTACTAGGAACTGTGAGGCCTCATTTTTATACTTTTTGTTTGTCTTCAGGGGTTGCATTAAGGTATAGCCACAATGTTACTTACGAAATAAGGAAAAGAGAACAAAGAAAAATTTCAATAAAGTGACATTTAAAAATCAACTATATTTAGCAGGAAAAAAAAAACACCCGTACCGAACTCTTAAAAACACATGAAGCTACTTGTATTAACTTAAGCATTCATGAGCTCACTATTCTGCTAACTCAATTAAAGAGTTTTATTGATTACAGTTTTACATTTTTCTTAATTTCATATGAACTTCTGCCTTTCTGCTTGTGAGCTCCACACAGGCTGATGAACAGTGTTCCTTTTCCTTCCCCCCCATGTTTATTACTGATTTCAATTCATCAGAAGAACAGTGAAATAATTGGGCTATTCAGAGGAGAAAACTGACGATCATTTTCATGAGTTACGACCATCCCATCAGACAGGCTCCATTAGAACTTCCCAGAACAGTACAGAAGGAAGGTTCCAGGGAGCAAGGTCATGGGCCAATTAAGAGAGCAGCCTTCAGTTCTCTGAGAGTTCTCTTGTTTTACAAAATGTCTTATCTCCAGAGAGAGTTTTAGAGTATTAGTGTCACATGTCATTCCTCTGGGATCCTGGTACTTACTTATACCCAAAAGGCCACTGCATAGGGAATCAGAGGATTCAGAGGAGGTTGAGTCTCCTCCACCATTTGTTATCTCGGTGACCTTGAACAAAACGTTTGATTTCTATGAGTTTTAGCTATGTTAGCTGTCCTACTGACCTCATCCATATCATGCCTATGAAATGGCTTTTAATAATAATTCCATGTATTCCTGAAGCACAAACTGAGCCTACTAAGTACCAGACACTGTGCTAGATACTTAGGATCGAAAGGGAAGACACAGGTTCTCCTCTGAAGAAACCAGGAGGGACAAAGGGTGCTATGGGGCCATGTCACAGGGGAGCACCCAATTTACCTTGAGGTCCTGGTAAGCTTCTTTAAAAGGTGGTATTTCTCTTGGTTCTAGGAAGACAGAGAAGAGAGCAAGGAGGTCAACCAGATTAGTGGGCAGGGCTTGGGCAAAGACATTGCCACATCAAAGAGCCAAGGCCACCCAGCATGGCTGAAGCAGTGAAAGGTGGAAAACAGTAAGACTGGAGTGGAAACAGCAATACAGATTATGGAGAGCTTTATATGGAAAATAAAAAATAACTCTTAGCATCAGTGTGCTCCTTATTTTTATATGGATATTCTTCTATGAATTTTAATTGTCCCTGCTTATGTCATTACCATGATCCTACAAGGCAGGTATTACTATCCCCAATTCACAGATGAGCAGAGGCCTAGAGAATTTAAGACTTGCCCAAAGTCATACAGCGATGGGAAAACAAGGCCCTTAACATAGTTCTTTCTGATGTCACAGTCACATCTTCTTATAACCACTGGGCTAGTGTGCCCCAGCTGAGGGTCCGAGCTTTGTTCCATGAATAGGGAGAAGCCTGTGGTAGACAGGTGATGGGGTGCCCTCCCCCACAGTCCCCACCTCCTGGTACTCACAATCTCGTTTAGTTCCTTCCCCTTAGTGTGAGTTGGCACATACTCCGTTGCTTCTCAAGAACATGGCAGAGGTGGTATGGTGTCACTTCTGTGATAAGATGCTTTTAAGGTTGTGCTAGAAGACCCTCCCTTGCTGACTTTTATGAATTAAGAGACAATATTAGAGTGGCCCACATGACAATAAAGTGGGGGACCCGTTTGGCAAACAGCAAGAAAAAAGACCCTCTGTCAAATAGCCCTTGAGTGAACTTGGAAGTGGACCCTTCCCCAGTCAAGCTTTCAGATAAGACCCCAGCTCTGGCTAACAAATTAATTGCAGCTTTATGGAGACCCTGAGGAAGTCTCACCTGAACTGTGCCCAGATTTATGACCCACAGGAGCTGAGATTATAATCTGGGTTGATTTAAGCCACTAAATTTGTTATAATCTGTCATGAGAAAGAGAAAACTAGCATAGACCCTTTGAAGGGTTTAAGCATAGGAATATCCCAGATCAGATCTGGATTTTTTAAAAAAACAGTTTTGCCAACATACAGAAAATGGGAAAGAGGAGGACGGAAAGAGAGCTTAGGTAAGAGGTTATTTCAAGGTGAAACTTGACAATGGTTCTACTTAATACATAAATTATAGTAGCAACAGAAGGCATGGAGGAAGAGTAGAGAAAGAAGAGGGAAAGCTATCAGAGGTAGATTCAGCAGGACATTGGTTCTTACTGGATATATAGAGCAAGGGGAAATGGGAATCAAGTTCAAACCCAATAAAGCTTACCGCACTGGCCTCACTCAGAGCTTTAGATTGTGTTGCTCTCAGCAGCCACTTGACTGCTTCAGCCTGATCCAAAGACTACATGGACCTCAGAGACTCTGTCACAGCCAACAACCAAGGATCTGCTGAACCTAGATAAGACAATGGAATTTCTCAAGCCTCTTGGGCACTGAATTCTATTTGACACTCTTTGGAATCATGATAAGTGAATCGTCCTCTTAGAAATGCACCCCAGAGAGGAGCTTTGGCATCAATATAATTCAGGGAGGGGAACATGGGACACCACAGCAAATGCCCTCTGTAGGGATTGGTTCCCTCTGCAGGGAGCCAGAGGCAAGGAAAAGGCAGGCTTCCAAGACAATGAGGGACCAATTGCCCCAGTGCCAGGAGGTGTGTGGTCTTAACTGCTTGCTATACCGTTCCACCTCCTTGCCATGCTACTTCTTCATGGACAAAAGCAACCACCCTCACTGCCATCCAGTTAAGTATGAGACTGACACTGTAAAGGAAAATGCACCTTCCACATGTCAGCTGAAGTTAACATGATATCAAGGCTGAACTTCAGAAAAACTGAGAGGCAGTAGAAGTGCTAACTGACAAAGTACCATCACAGCACTATCAAACTTCATTCTCACAACATCACTTTGGAGTAGGTATTATTCACATTTCACAGGTGAGAAAACTGAGTCTCAGACAGATTTAAGTTCCTGATGAATATTACGCTGCAATTGACTCTGACACCAATCAAATGTACATCTCTGCCCATCAAAAGCCACGTCCTCCTTCTATTGGGATACAACATGAGTACTGAGGAGCAGAAAAGTACTGGGACAGCCAGTAGGAATGGGTGACTGAGTCCAGCCCCCTGGATGGTTGGAACAATGAATTCCAGCCTCCTAACAACTAAGCTTAGAACATGTTACTGATAACTGAGGTCAGGACAGGTAATTCAAGGAGAAATATTCAAAATGTGGCCACCAGCATCACAGGGGAGTTTATTAGAAAGCCTCCCACACTAGAATCAGACTCTCGGCTTGGAGCCCAGAATTTATGTTGTAACGGTCTCTAGGAGACTCTTAAAGACCCTCAAATTTGAGAAGCCCTGCCCTGGAGGAAAGGTGTGTCTGGTGGCTCACCTCTAACCACCTGTATGTGTCACAGGTGGCTGGGGAAGGTGTGTGTAAAATGTCTCGTGGGGGGGAGTTTGATGCCCAAAGGATGAGAAAGGGGTAACTACCTAATTGAGCGGCCTTTATTGAGCCTACTGTGTGTTGTGTGCTGAAAACACACCAATGAGTAGAAACTGACATGACCTTTGATATCCTGGTGCTCACAGGCTTACCTGCCGTGTTACTTGACGTGAGGAGGGGAGGGGACAGGAGAGAGAATGGCCTGAGCAGACTCCCTTAAGGGTCAGGAGAGCCGGTCACGCTGCCTGCAGAGTACCCCTGTGTGGCCAGGAAGGGAGTTACAGGAGGAGATGCTGGTCTCCTTTCAGGCAAGCTGGTACCAGAGCTTCCTGCGTCCCTCATCCCTTAGTGCAGGGTCGAGACTGGTTACTTCTGGAGCTCCAGAGGTAGAGCTCTGATGGTCCATCACCTTCAAAGGCCCCACCCTGGAGCCTTCCCAGTCTCCTCGGCCATAGGCATTTCTCAGCCTCCTCAGTGTTCTGAGGGATCATCTTACTTGTGTGCTCCCCGGAAACCAACCCTAAACAAGGGTTTTGGTCCCAGAAAGCATGGTGTGGGCATGGGGACATAAGACAGAGATGGGAGAAAGGCAATAATGCTTGTGCTAACGAGCAGGGCACCGCTGCAGGGACCCTCTCAGGGAGGGACGAACAGCCTGGGAAGGTGAGGCAGTGGGTCCTTCTGACCAGACCCCTCCCTCACTGCCCAGGCACCGCCCCAGGGGCTTGGATCCCTGCCTATTCTGGCCTGCTTCACACAGGAAGCACACTCCTGTGGCCCCCAGGTGTGTGGGGGAGATGCCTGCAGGTGATCTTGGTGTAGCTGAGGGTTCAGGTGAGCTCCAGCAGCTCTCCTGAAGGACCTTGTGCTAGAGCATCTCTTATAGAACCAAGAACACAGCATCCTGTATCTGCAGTTGGCAACCTTGTCCAGATCTATCATTCCCTCCTCATCAACCTCTTTGGGCAAGATACAGGTCTCTCAGTTGGTTTCTTCAACCTTCCTAATGTCTTACAGAGCAGTAAATGTGTCTTGCAAAGAGACATGCAGTGGCAAACACGAAGAGATGATATGATTCAGGCAACAGCAAGACATGGTGCTATTATTATTAGGATTAAACACAAGCAGGCTTGGCTAGGATTTTTGAAATACTGAACACGACTGGTGGGTGCCCATCTCTGCCTACAAAGACGTGTGGGTGGTCTGCATGCCACAGCAAGCTCCTGGAGCACAGGAGTCGCTCTGCAGCCCTGGCGCCCACCCGCAGGCGCTGAGGACTGGGCTACTGAGATCGACTTTCAGAGCTTTAAAGGGCTTTGGGTGTGCCTCACTTCGCGTTAGTCTAATTCGTTTTAGAATTCTTAGAGTTTCAAACAGACATGTTGAAAATTCACGCTTTCATTCACTCTTAATGAAAACTTCCCCTTTTTTCAAGAATAATCTGCAGGCTGCCTTGCAAGTAATTCCACAGCCATCTGGAAGACGGTGCTGCTGCTTAGAAGTGTGAAAAGGGATATATATGGAGGCTGGTTCCAGACAAAACTGGAAATGGAGGGAAGCAGGCATCAGCGACACTCGGCTGCCCTTCCCTGCCCCTTGTCCTTCTCCTAAGTCCAACAACTCTGGGCTTAGCCTCTATGCCCACCTCCAAGTCACACAAAGGTTTTAGAGATTTGAGACAGTTCCCTTTCAACGCATACATTTTGTTTTACCAAGGACACCTGGAGGAAGAAATCCTCATCTCACAAGAATGCCTCAAGGATGGCAGCATTTTGGGCATGATGATTCCAGGCAGGAAGGAGAGTCAAGGACAAAAGAATCTGTCCAGTGCTCTCTGGAAGTCCTAAGACACGAGCCGACTACATCTGCTCATAAGCAATCCTGGTTCTCAAGAACTCTCTTCAGCACAGGCATGTCCTGGGTACAGGGGAAAGAGATGAAAACACACTCGAGGGGCATATAATACCACTTCACCCAACACCCAGGGTTACTGGGAAAAGAAATCAGTGCCTTGGGAAGCGGACTTGGCCCAGTGGTTAGGGCATCCGCCTACCACATGGGAGGTCCGCGGTTCAAACCCCGGGCCTCCTTGACGCGTGTGGAGCTGACCTCTGCGCAGTGCTGATGCGCGCAAGGAGTGCTGTGCCACGCAGGGGTGTCCCCCGCGTAGAGGAGCCCCATGCGAAGGGAGAGAGCCACCCAGCATGAAAGAAAGTGCAGCCTGCCCAGGAATTGCGCCGCACACACGGAGAGTTGACACAGCAAGATGACGCAACAAAGAGAAACACAGATTCCCGGTGCTGCTGATCAGGATAGAAGTGGTCACAGAAGAACACACAGCAAATGGACACAGAGAGCAGACAACTGGGGTGGGGAGGAAGGGGAGAGAAATTTAAAAAAAAAGAAAAGAAATAAATGCCTCAACACGGGACCATACTAAAAATGTACATTTTAAGCACAACACTGTAAGGGCCAGAACTCCTTAAGTTCTGCTGGGATGTCCAAGGAGCCTGATGGGGCAGACCGCAGTTGAGCTCAGCTTGGAACAGGGGGAGCAATGGGAGAGAAAGGAGGAAAACATCATGACACCTGGCACTGCAGATCCCACACACAAACCAAAAACTTGGAGAGAGAAATTGCAAGGCCAGTTTGAAGGACTGTGGGTCATCCCCTATGGTTGGTACATGGGTAGAAAACTCAAAGGACTTGGGGGCTCTTCCAGACAGAATGTTGAGTGTAATGGTTACAAGCTGAGATTCCAGAAACAGACTGCCTTGGGTCAAATCCCAGCTCTACTATTTATCAGCTCTGTGACCTTAAGGAGCCCACTTAGCCCTTCTTTGCCTCAGTTTCCACATCTTTAAAATGGGGACTATATGAGACCTACTTCCTCAAATTGTTACAATGATCAAATGAGCTAATGGATTAAAAGCACTTACATGGTGTCTAAAATAAGACAAGTACTTTAAAACACTTTGAACAATTGTTATTATAAAGAAAGTGGACTACAAAGATGATGTCTTCATATATTTTTTTCTGGTGTCTGATAAACTTGCATTTATGTGTTCAGTTATTCATTCAACAAACATTCAAGTGCTGGCTATGTGACAAACACAGGTAGGTACAGCCCCTGCACTCCAGAGGTTTACAGTCTGAAAGCAGGAAACAGGCGAAAAAAGATAAGCTTTGAGGGGCTGTCTGTAGAGGAAAAGGGCAGGGGCAGTCCGGCTTGCAGGAATCAGGAAATGCTTTTCACCTGAGCCTGGCTTAGTGTGTTTCTTGGATTTAAGGCATCCCAAATCCAAGTGGTCATCCAGCTAATGGAGCCCTGTGCAGCCTGGGGTGAGCATGTAAGAGGTGTGTAAGAGTGAGCGTGTAAGAGGCTGGCTTGCTTGTTCTCTTGAACCAGCAGAACTGGGGGCGGGGAGCAGGGGAGAGATGCGAACAGACGAGCTGACAGGTGAAATTCTCACTATATTCTCTCTGACCCCGGACATCCTTGGGAAACTGCAAGTAACAGCAACTTCTCCAGAAGGCAGACGGGAAAGGAAGGGAGAGAGGGGATTAGCATTTATTAAGTACCTACTGTGTGCACATTTTGGTGCTAAGTTTCCCAATGCCTGAAAGAGATTACTCCCAATGTATTGTGGCTCAGAGACATAAAATACCTTGCCTGGAGTCACTCAGCCAGCAAATGGCAGAAACATGATTTGAACCTAATAATTTTTATCACAAGTTGATTTGGTAGTATTTTTTGCTAAATTGGGTTAACAAATACAATATTTTATTTAAATTAATTTTACCTGTTGCTTTTTACTACTTTTCATATGGCAGCTGGGAAATTTTGAATTGCACACAGGGCTCGTACTTGGGGCATGCCTTGTGTCTCTGGGGACAGCTGCTCAAGCCTTTGCTCCTTCTTGCCTCTCCCACGTCACGCTGCCTGCCTGGGTTCTCTGCCCCCTCTCCTGGGGCAGGACGAGGTGTGAGTGTGGGGGTGAGGGGTGAGGGGACTGAGGGTGTAGCCAGTGCCCTGAAGTCCTAAAGAGCGCAGGTGCTTGGCGCCGAGGCAGCGCTCGCCCTTCCGCACCCGGCTTTCCCTGGTCAGCCCTTAGTCGCCGATGTCTGCCCACATTCAAGCAAAATCGGCCCCTCTGGAATATTCCTCATTCATGCCACCTCGGCTCAGAGAACAACGTATCGTGTGCCCTCCCTATGGTCTGGCTTAAGAGGAGTAGACGAGGGTACTCCGTTTAGCCCTCAGACACTTCAACCCTGAAGAAAAAAGAAAAAGGTAAGAGAGGGAGAGAAATAATGGCACCCAAACGTTGATTAAAGGCTGAGGCCCAGGCCCCGTTCTGGGTGTTTTTCAGGCCGTAGCTCATGTGATCCTTCCCTACTGCTCAGACAAGGTGGCTGAGATGCAGAGCTGACGCCCCTCACCCTGGGCCACCCCTGCTCATGGTCGTGGCAGGATTTGAACCCAGGCAGTCGGCCCCGGGAGCTCTCTGACAATTGGCGCCCAGAGGAAGCAGCAGGGCCAACGAGGAGGACAAGGAGAAGAGTTTGCACTTACGGAGCTCTGCCAGGTATGCGGCAGTCAGGCTCCCGGCCACCCCTCAAGAATCCCATTCAGAATGAGTCTTGTTGGGGGGGGAGAGGGGGGGTGGGGGAGCGGGGTTGAATGGGACCTCACATATATATTTTTGATGTAATATTATTACAAAGTCAATAAAAATAAAAAAATAAAAAAATAAAAAAAGAATCCCATTCAGTCCTCAGATCCGCCTGAGAAGGGAAGCCCTGTCGCCATTCCTATTCTAGCTTTGACTGAGGTATAGAAAGTGAGTAACTCCCCCAACTCAGACCACTTGTTTTGTTTTGTTTTGTTTTGTTTTTTGGGGGGGAGACTACTGTTTTGTTTTTAGTTTTTTTTTTGTTTTTTTCCTTCTCTATAGGAGGTTAAAACTTCTGGGGTTTTTTTACACTTTTTTTATTAAAGTTAATAGATCACAAAGAACGTTACATTAAAAAACAACATAAAAATCATAAGAGATTCCCAATCCCAGGGTCCACAGGATGGAGGAATAAAATATGGATTGGAGTGGACTTACTGATACTCTACTATAGAACTATTGTGACGAGTAATAGAAGAGGTTGTAGCATTGAGGTGGAGAAAGGGGCCACAGTAGTTGCTGAGGGCAGGGAGAGGGAAGTAGAGATGTGATGTGGGGCATTTTTGGGACTTTGAGTTGACCTACATGATATTGCAGGGTCAGATGCTGGACTTTATATATCCTGTCACAATCCACTGAATGGACTGGGGGAGAGTGTGAACTACAGTAAACTATTATCTAAGTCAGACCACTTGTAAACGTGACTTCTTAACCCCAGGGGACTCAGAACGTAGAGGGGATAGAGAGGGGGAAGGAAATGGAGGAAGAGTCCCATCCAATTGTGTAGTCTTGTCTACCAAATAAATGGAAAATCTCCGGAGACCAGAAGTCATGTCTTTCATTCATAATTCCCTCTCCTTGGTTCATATGATGAGGCTGCACACACAGCAAGTCCTTAAATCTACTTACTGAATTTAAGGGCAACCTCTCCCCTTTGCAGAAGCCTGGTTCTTGCATGTGATAAGCAATGGAGATGAAATTGACATTAGTTTGCTCCATATAATACACATATTACTCTTCCAGTTGATGAATATTTTCTCCTTGAGATCCTTTGGGGATTCTAACCCACCAGCTGTTTTAAAACACAGATATTCTCTCCATTTGTGGTCCTAAAGATTTTGATGATCCTATCCTTCTCTTTTATTATCTTCACACATCCTCCCACCTAGTTCACAGAAGGAGCATAATTTGGGGTCACTTTCATGTGTGGGTCCTCTCTAAAGAGAGCCAGCTGCACGTTTAATGGCTGCGCCTGGCAGTGTCTTAGGTCATACTCTTAGCACCCTGGAGGTGGGGTGGGGCAACCAGGGAGAGGAGGAGGGACATGCTGCTGAGTTCTTTGTTTACCATAATTGTGTTTTGACAATGCCATTTTAAAGAACAAATTTGATATGACAAAGTAAGTATGGCATGATCACACAGAAGATTGCACTTCTAGGATCTTTAATGTTTTCTTTTATGTTTTCTGATCTACAATTAATTCTTAGCAAAGAGAAGGACAAAAATGCCTTTTCATTGTTAAAGCCTGACATTGCAACCCCTGGACTACATGTTAGTGACTACTAGGAAACAGACTCTTGCTTTTTTATTGTTGTTGTTTTGGTGCCAGCTCCTAGCCTTTTTTAGAGAAATAATACGAAAAGCAGAAAAGGTTTTATATACATATGTAAAAAGATATGTATATTTATGACATATATGCAGAAGGGGCATATGTGTGTGGGTATATGCAGAATGCAGAAACAGGATATATATACATACATCCTAAAATGATTTGAGAAAGCTAGCGATAAGGGGCTGCACCCAGTGAAAGTAAACCATGGTATGCACATAAAATTAGAACGATACAATATTAAAAGGTTGCTTTTTAGCAGCAGCAATGTAATAACTGATTCAGGAAAGAATCATCAAAGGATGTTGTTCCACTTACCACTGCTGCATAACAATTACCCCACATCTCAGGAACTTAAATGACCATTTTACCTTGCTCTTGAGTTTGTGGATCAGGAATTCAAGAAGCACTTGTCTGGGCATTTCTGGCTGGCAGTCACTTGTGCGGGCACAGTGAGATGGCAGCTGGCGTGCAGCCACCTTTAAGGCTTGCCCGCTGGCCATCAATGCTGCTGCTGGCTGGTGACCAGAGCACCTTCTCACGGCCTCTCCAGCCTGGCAGCCTCAGGGTGGCCAGGCATCTTAGGCAGAGCCCACCTCCACCCAACACCAGCAGCCCAGAGCCCACCTCCACCCAATGCCACAGCCCAAGAGGACGCGGCAGGAGCCGCTTCACCTTCAAAGGGGCAGCCTCAGTCATGCAGCATCACTTCCCCTGTCCTCTAATGACCAATGTCTCACCCAGATTCAAAGGGAGGGAACATAGAACCCATCTCTTGATGGGCAAGTCTCAATGGCTTTCGGGGCCATATTTTATGAACTGCCATATATGTTAATACCATTGAGTGGGAGTTCATTGGGAAAGAGGATATATGAGAGCAAAGCAGTATTTCTCACGTAGTATCTGTTTATTAGGAAGGGAAAAAGATACCAGGACAGTGGAGAATTCTGAAAGGTACCAGTTAACCAAGCAAAGCTAATATGACCAACAACAGGACACCGTGAACTTGTTCCCCCTGATTCGATGTGCTAAGAGGACCAAATAATAGGATGAACCCTAAAGGAGGGGCCCTCAATAAACAACTGGCCTGTATTGTTCCAAAGTGGCAGTGTACCTGCAACAGCTGCTACAGCGCCCACCCCACATGCCTCCACCACTTCTTGTCAGGACTTGCATCTGGGACTCTCCAGGGTGAAGCTGGAAGTGCTGAGGAAGGTAATACCCCAGGAAGAGGAGTTAGGATAAATGCTCCAACTTTCCTGTCCAGTGCTGGGATTATTCTGGGGCGTTTTCTCCCGTCCAGAGCTCCTCGTTGGAATTTGATCTCAGTCATGTGCAGTGGGAACGGGCTTGATAGCACACCTAAGTTGGCTTTCTTTCCTTTCTTTTTCCACTTCTCCACTCCTTACTTGTACTTTCTGGAATCACCTCCCAAATACCTGTTTGATTTTAAATCCCTGCCTTAGCATCAGTTTCTAGAAGAACCCAACCTAACACTATCCTGAAAGACAAAAGGAAGGGAGAGTAAGGAGACAAGACAAGAAATTCCATGTGTGACTTTGGTTAGAACCTAGCCTGGGACTATGAGCAAATTTGAAGTGTGGGCTGTGGATTAGATGTGCTATTATAGCAGTTTTAAGTTTCTTGGATTTTATAATCATACTAGTGGCAAAAGAGTATGCCCTTGATCTTAGGAGAGACATGCTGAAGTGTTTAGGGGTGAAGGATCATGATGTCTATAGCTTACTCTGAAATGGTTTAACAATAATAACAACAACAAGAATATGATTGAATAAAGCAAATGTGACAGAATATTACCAATTGGTGAAGACAGGTGGAGAGAATATATGTATTGTTTTATTTGTACCATTTTTCTGAAATTCTTTAAAATTATTTTTAGAAATCATAAAGAGTACTAACCATAAAAATTATGACCAGTGCTATAGAAACTTAAAAAGTACATGTCCCAAAAACTGAGTCTAAAAAGAGTAGATATAGCTGGTTAAAAAAAAAAAGTGACTGTAGCAGTTTGATATTGTTTATGAATTCAAAAAATAAATATTGGGTTATGTGTGTAAACTGTACCTGGGTGTGGTTAAATTATGATTAGAGCTTTTTGATTGGGCCATGATAGCAGGATGTTGAATCCCCGCCCCCTTGATGGGCAGGGACTCAGATAAAACTAAACAGCAGAGCAGAGAAGTTAGTTTGAATTTTGATGCTGGGGTTCTGAGCTGGAGCCCAGGAAGTAAACACATTGGAGAAGAACACAGAGGAATAGAGATGGCGCCTTAGACACAGCAGAAGCCCCAGGGAGAGAGATAGAACTGTTTGCCTGATAGTCTATAGAGGGCCTTGTGGAGAGAGCAAAGCATCTGAGCCCAGAGAGAAACAAAGCTCTTGGAAGAGAAGATCCCAAGAACTCTTGGTAGATGTCAGCAGCCATCTTGTTCCAACACATGGCAATAGACTTTGATGAGGGAAGTAATTTATACTTTATGGCCTGGTAACTGTAAGCTTCTACCCCAAATAAATACCCTTTATAAAAGCCAGCAGATTTCTGGTATTCTGCATCGCCCCCCCTTTGGCTGACTAATACAATGACTATGAGCCTTCTAGCAGGTAGCAAATGTATACGGTATCAGAAGAGGTGGTACATGCTAAAGACATGCCAAGTTATTCTTGTGAAGACGTTGGGTTTATAATGGGTTGTTAAGGCAAATGGGAAAGGGAACTAACATTTCTTGATGATGCCAGATGATTTATATACATTCTCTCCCTTTAATGGTGCTGCCTACATGAGTAGTGCTTGGAGTTTTTGCATTGATCTGAGCTGTTTTGAATTTTGTGGCATTCCCACCTCATCTTAAAGTGTGAGGGTAGTGGTAGTCATTTCTGCAGGCCCAGAAAGACTAAGTAACTTGCTGAAGATCTCACAGCTAAAAAATGGCAGTTCCATAATTTAAACCCTGGTCTATCTCTGTCAAAACCTTTACTCTTTCTCGGGCTACATCCCAACTTTCCAGGAGGAGACACAGATGTTGGGAACCCATCTCTAACCTTTGGGAAGCCTAACCTTTGGCGTCAAGGTCACCAGCACCAGCCAGTGTGAAGTAGAGGATCGGCACTAAGTGGCAGCCCCTATGTCCGCAGGTAAAGGGAGAAGTGGGTTGATGTCTGGATGAATTTATAGCTCCCTACCCTCGAGGGAAAGCAGTGATCACATGGAAGCTGCAGAGCTCCCCTCGGGAATTGCCCAGGGGTCTGGGTGGGCAACAAGCTGCCATGAGTCAAAACTGCTGCCAAGCAAAGCTCATCTGAACTTAAATTTGAATCCCTGCAGGCTGCAGTTTTCTGTTATTTTACAGCACCAAATCAGAGAAGTCTTAGCCATCCAACCTACTGATTGTTCAAATGAGAACACCGAGGCCCAGGGGAGAGAGAGGCCTCGAAGCGTTGCAGGCGGTCTACCAAGAAAGCCAAACACAGGGTCACTAGACAGACAGGACTGCCTTCCCTGGAGAGGGTTGCTGACATTCCCAGACTCAACTTTCCTTTCTTTCTTTCAAATCATCTTCTTTCCCCTTTTACTGAACTAGAAATGGCCCGACAAGCTTGGAAATGCTAATAGACTGTCTGAGAATGCTGGCACCCACCAAATGCAGCTGGAAATATAAAAAGGGGTGGTCAGTGCTCCTGGCTGCTTGTTCCCTTCAGTAAAGCTGAGAAGTTTCCAGAAGGCAGTCTTAGGAATAGGTTCGAAGGTGCTTAGTACAGCTGCTAATGATGTAGGGACTCATGACAAGTCAGCCCCCCTAAAAGAATCCATTAAGCCAACAGTGGGAATCAGGAGGTCAAAGGGGTTTTGGAGAGAAGTAAACTCCCCTGAACCAAGTTAGGGAAACAGGAGCTGAAAACACTGAGAAACAGAGGGCATCTTCATGCAGAGCCACGCAACATAGGAAGAAACCTGATATCTGCAGATAGTTTGGGGAGTAAAAATATATTATCTAGCTGGGAGTAGATAAAAAAGAAAAACATACTCAGATTTGCACGTGTGAGGGGATAGTAGTAAGGGGAAGTATAACTTTTCTATGACTGATCTGACAGAAATATAATAAATCTGCCCGGTTTTTAAAATGGCATCCAAATAAAGTTCCATTTGCTTAATTATGTCAGTACCTGTCTGTGTGTGTGTGTATTTTCTCTGGACCCTTGTCCTTATTCCCAGCACGTGTCTCTTCTTGCCCAACTATAAGCTCTAGGTCTAGAGACAAGATATAAAACTCCAGCAGTCGAAATGGTTTTCCTTTCCTTCCCACTTTGGCTAAGAGAGATGAAATGAATATTTATATTTGAAAGAAGTCCAGTCAACAAAATAACTCTGAAATTGCCCCCTATTTGGCCCAACTTCATACACCTGGACATGAAAGCAATTCTGAGCCTTATCTTTATATCACCACTGTCAGGCTTTCCCTGGAGAAAGTGACTGATGCTCACAGAGTTCACAGTGTGGTGATGTTTTCACAACAAATGGGTAAGCTCTGGGTTTCAGACCTGTCCACCAACCTAAGCACTGGTCCTCGGGGTAGCAGTGTTTAGAATGTATACGATGCTTGGAGGGATGATAAATTTTATGAAGCAATCATCAAATCGACATACTATTTGCTCCATTAGATATGCCAAAGTGATTGATGTTTGCCCATCAGTGGAGTCAAAATTTGATCTGCTGGCCCAGCAGTGTAATCAAAACATCACCCACCCTGAGTTCCAGGACCTGATGAGAAACCTAGTAGGGGGCTGTTTTTATTATTGTTATTGTTATCATTTCCTCAAGGGACTTCTGTGACTATTGGATTATAACTGATTTCTCTTGCAGTTTATTGCAATTTGCCATTTTGCTCCTCATGTCGAAAACCCAATATAATATTCAGCCAAGGAAATAAGGCTCTACATTATGATAATGGCTTCAGCATTTCATCCATCAACAGGCACTGAATGCATTACTTAACACGTTTCAGCGGGATTCATGATGAATTTGAAAAGCTGCCCTTTTGGAAAGTATGTACTTAAATCTTTGGATTACTATCTAAGTTTGGGAAATTCCTGGCAGCAGGGCCTACTGGAGATGAGGGGCCTGTTTAAAGAGTGGCCAGGACTGCCTCATGCTCACTGATAGGCCAGGAGAGGGATAATAAGAATCAGCTGGAAGGAAGTTTACAGTCTGGGCAATGGTTGCTCCAAATCCCACAGTCACTGGCTTTGAAGAACCATCTGTCTAGAACCGATTGGCTCAGATTGCTGGCACACAGAGATAATGTGTCCAAGATCATAGGATCAAGTTCATGTATAGCTGAGCCAACTAGCTTGGGGAGGGTAGGGGGAACCATGAATCCACAGCTGCTGGATCTCTTCCAGCCCTGTGCTTTGCTGTGCATGCCAGCATTGATTACCAAGAAGAAGACTGGCAGCAGTGGGTGGGCAGCTGGCTCAGTCCCTTCAAAAAACTTTGATTATATCAGCACCTACTCTTTGAATAACATTATGCTCTACCAACCAAGTAGAATTAGCAAAGATAAGACCTGATCCCTGTCCTCAAGAAGCTCACAGTCTGGCAGAATGAAACAAAGAGATAAGCAAGCAATTCCACAAGAGCTGGAATGAAGGAAAAAACAGAGTGCTAGCAAACCAAAAACCGGGAAATAGTATCTTAAAGGGTAGGAAAAGCCTAGGGAGGGCTGCAAGAATCAGTATGGTATTTTTAAAAAGCCATGGAGAATAATTACTATTTCACTACCAAGAAACAGGGAATGAAAGAGTTTGGCATGTTCACAAACCAAGAGACAGTGATCTACTTGAACAACCCTAAACTTCAGGCATCTCTGGCGGCAAACACTTTCACCATTACAGGTCATCTGGAGACCAAGCAGCACAGAAAGCCTTCCCAGCATCTTAAACCAGCTTGGCACAGACAGTCTGGTGCCAACAGTCTGTGAAGCTCTGCCTGACGCTCTGCCCCAACGGTCTGTGAATAGAAAAGCACCCCTTGCTGCTGGAGAGGAGGAGGAGGAAGAAGTTCCAGATATTACGGAGAATTTTGATGAGGATTCCAAGAATGACGCAAACTGAATTGAGTCAACTTCTGAAGAAGATAGAATTTGAAGTTACTTGGAGATGCTATTTTATATTATGACTGCTTCTTAAAATTGTTTTGGTATGGATCTAATAAAATCTAGCTCTCTAATATTTTTAAGCTCAAGCCCCTTAAACACTGCAGCTCTTTTCAGTTTTTGCTTACACACAGTTTCATTCTTTGCAGCTAATCAAGCTGAAATTGTGTAAAGTTTGAAACAAAGTTTAATAAAGTTCTTTGCCTAGTATACACACACACAAAGTGAGGTTGGGGTAGGTACATCCCCTGGTCTCTCCTTGAGCAGCCACCTCAGGCCCCAGCTTCTCTCCAACAATTCTACTTCCTTACAAGTTCAGTGATTACTCAACTTTCTTTACCCATTATAGCTTAGAAATGGTGTCTTAGTTTAGGTCCTCCCAAAAGAATACTCTGCACCAGGGATGAGCAAACTTTTTCTGTAAAGGGCCATACAGTAAATGTTTTCTGCTTTCTAGGCCATACAGTCTCTGTAACAACTACTCAACTCTGTTGCTGCAGCACAAAAGCAGCCATACACAATATATAAAGAAATTAACATGGCTGTATTTCAATAAAACTTTTACAAAAACAGGCAGTGGGGGGAGCGGATGTGACACAACTGATTGGGCTCCCATCTACCATATGGGAGGCCCTGAGTTGGCTTCCCAAGGCCTCCTTGTGAAGGCAAGCTGTCCGAAGCCTGCGGAGAGCTGACGGCCTGCACACATGGAGAGCTAGTGCAGCAAGATGATGCAACAAAAAGGAGACAAGCAGACACAGAAGAACGCACAATGAATGGACTCAGAGAACAGACAGTATGCAAGTGGTGGGGGGGAATATAAATAAATAAATAAAAATTTTAAAAAATAAAATAAAAAAATAAACAGACAGTGGGCCATACTTGACTGACCCCTGCTCTAAGCCATGGATGCAAGAGGAGCAAACCGTCTAAGGTAATCCATTAAACACAGATGGGAGAAAAACGATATGATCCAGGGAAGGGAAGGTGGCGAGCAAGGATGGTGAGTGTAAGCCAGCTATTAAAATGGGCAACTGGACTTCAACCCATGGGGAAACTGGGAAATAGAACACACATCTCAGAATTATCCTGGCTAATAGGAGAAGGAGCTGAGGAATTGTGCTCCCATATACATCAATCATTGCTCAGGATACAGCTGCTGACTCCTGGAAGTCAGGCTAGCCTGCACAGAAATGGTACAAATCCCCCAGGGAATAAGGAAGAACCCTGACAGTATCTATGACAGTCCATCCCTTGTACTGATTATATTGAGTCAGGCCTCACATTAGGTCATCTCAGTTTTATAACTTATAATTCTTCAGAAGAGCAACTAAAATGACCTAAAAGAAGAAAGTTAGTGAGGCATTGGGCAAGCTACAGGATCCACTAGTATAGCTGAACCCAAGGCCATAGTTGATATCGCTCATCTCTCTCCTCTGCCACCTACTTTAGATTTTCCTCTCATACTGCACTTTTTCTGGTCTAGGTTATTTGTCAAATAAGGCAACCTACTCTTAAATTTCTTTAACCATGAGTATGCATTATATTTGAAAGAAAAAAGAAAAAGAAAAAAGAGAAGATATTTTATGAAAATAAAAATATTGATTATAATAAATCTCTTGGCAGATAAGAGGGGCTCAGTACTGTCAATCTCCTCCCCTCAAATTATGCCTTGCTCACACGTGAGATAACTGTGGCTTTTTTGTTTGTTTTCAAACCCTTCTTCTGCCTGATTTCACATGCTAACCTGTTCTTGCCAAATCCAGCTGTTGGCTCATCAAAAAGTCCCCATTAGCACTGATTCTCCTGGTGCTTCCCTAGCAGATAGCAAAGGTTATCACTTGAATAAAGCAACAGCAGTTCTGCCTGATGGTGCCCAAAGCCAGAGAGATCCTAACTCCAGAAGCAATTCCATCATATTATCTGCTCTTCCCCTCAGCTGCACCACAGAGCCCCACTCCATGGAAGAGAGCAGTTCTTCTTGCCCAGAACACTGGAGCTCTTCCAAACTGCCTATTTTCAAGCTCATTTCATTTGCTGTCTCTGCTTCAGCTGTCTGGAAAGGAAGACAGGAGATGGGGCGCCATCCCTTATCCAAGGGCTGGGAGAAGCCATGCCAGCCAAGCTCATGTCAGTCTCCCTGGCAGATACAGGACAGGGGGAGTACCCTGGAGATCATTGGTGCTGATGTGCCCGGGAATAGCTGCCGAAGCAATCAGCTTTTTCTGGCCCTCCACCCTGGGCAAGGAAAAGCAGGCCATCAGGAACGAGTCAACATCACCAGCAGTTGGCAGAAGGAGAGGAAAAGGCCCTCTCTTCCACCCCACATCCCAGCCCAACAAGGGAACTGTGGTAAAGCTTAAGCCGATTTGGGTCTAACTCTGAAGTGAGTTCCAGAAGAGACTATTGGATGACCCACCCAGTATGGAGACAATGCAGAGAGCAGTGCAGACCTCCTGGCCTTTCTCCTGGCCCTACCATCTACCAGCTGTGCAAGTGGGAGACCCTCCCTGTCCTTGTTGAGCTCGGTAGGAAGGGGCTGGTAACACATGCCCTAACTATTTCACCAAGATTCTTGGCAAAGACTGAAAACAAAAATCATAGGCATTAAACTCTTTCGTAAACTGTAAAACATTTTATAATTGCAACCCATTATTATGAGTTTAATGTGACTCAAGGAAAGAACCCACATTCCAAACCCTTAGGTTTGAATCTGGCTCTATCTGAAATTAGTACATAGACTTCAACACTCTTGGCCTCAGTGTTCTGGCTTCGAGAAGTAAGAATCTAATGCCTCCTGTAGAGGTTTACCATGGAGTTTAAGTGAGTGCACTGGAGTTTTATGAGGGAAAGGATGAATTCCTACTTACCTGTTACATAAAGCCTGCGTTAAGTTCAGTAACTTCTGATGCCAAGTGTAAATACTGCAATAATTTCAGAAAGCAACTTCCATTCAGTTCAATTCAGACTCTACCTGGAATGAGGCCAGACTCCACAGGTTAAGGACAATCCTCTGCAAGATTGCCCTTCAGACAACAGCCCACAAGTTCAAGGGCTCAGGACACCCAAACTTCTGACCAAGTGGCTACTGCCGCCATACCCTCAGGTTCGATAATTCACTGGAATGACTCACAGAACTCACTGAAAACACTGTACTGATATTTGTGGATGTATTAAAGCAAAAAGGCTACAAAGAAGAAGAGATGCAGAGGACAAGGTCTGAGAGGGTTTCAAATGCAAGCTTCCGTGTCCTCCCACCTGGAGTCACAGTGTCACCCTCGTATTAATTACACATCCATATACTGTAACCATGGAAGCTCATCTGAGTTTCCAGCGCCCAGTTTGCATGGGATTTCATTGCATGGGCATGACTGGAGGGATGAATGCCATGGGGTCGAGCTCTATCTCTAGCCCCTACTCCCTCCCCAGAGGTCACAGAGGTGGATCCTCATGCTGTGGCTCAAAGCTCCAACCCCCTAATCACTCGGTTGGCCTTTCTGGTGTTGCCGGCCCCCTCCCCCACCAACCCAAAAACCACCTGTGAGGTTGGCCCCTCCCTGACTATCTGATTAGCATGAATTATTCAGGTGTGCTCAGGGCCCAAAACGTGTGAGTCTCAGGGAACTAAGAAGGATATAGAGGTTATCTCCCAGGAAGCAGGGACAGAGATCAGCCAAGTTCTTTCTTATACAATACATACCTGGGCCCCAAGTGCTGATTCCAAAGAGTGGAACGTAGAAGGTACAATAAAAAAAAGACTTCTTAAGTGACTGAATGACATAAGTAAATGTAATTAACTGTGTGTACCATAAAGCAGGATTACACATTTAAAACATGAACAAAGTAATACAAACCACAATAACACATTTTTTGGCCAGACACAGTTCTAAACACTTTACGGCCGTTATCACACTGAGTCCCCGCAGAAGCTCTAGAAGATCGTTTGATGACCGGCCTGATATTTCAAGTGGGGAAGCAAGGCTTAAAGAGGCTAAGTGATTGTCCAGCTACCCAAGTCATCCACAGAAGAGCCAGGACTGACCAGTGCACCCCTCTAACTCCAAAGACCGTGATCTTGAACAGACACCATCTCCAGAGGCACATGGCAACAATGGTTGCCCCGATTCAGTATGCGCAACCACCCCTATTTTACAGATGAGGACCCTGAGGTATCAGGACATCAAATAACCTGCTGCGGGTCTGACACCTCTTGGTGGCAGAGCCAGGATGGGCACCAGGCAGCCGGACTCCAACCACTGGAGATCTTGCTTCGCTGACACACACGGCCACCAGAGGTACGTGCACAATGGCATGTGTGCCCACACACGTGCACACGCACACAATTTGGATCCTGGGACCATCTTCTTCCCCATGGGGTTTCCTTCTCTTGTTCTCCAGGGGTCCTCACTGACATCAAAAAGGGGCAGCGGACCCCAGTGTCACAGCCAGAGCAGAGCCCCTGGGAGCTGGAAACTACCAGGGGTAGCTCTTGCTCGGGGAGGACACAGGGTTTGCAAGAAAGGCTAGCTGGAGGCACAAGCTCAGCTCCCCAAGAGTCTGATGTTAATTGATTTCCCTCCAGATTGACAGGAGAGCGAAGGCCAGCAGCAGCGGTCGCTACCAGGCCTGCACAGGGGCCACGGCGTGTTGCCTCGCCATGCTGCTTGCAGCGCCTGCAGTTTCCCTTTGCAGTGGGAGAGCATCCCTCCTTCAGGGGGGCATCTCAGCCCAGGGGCCTTTAGCAACTACAGGAGGCAGAAAGAAAGGGCTTCTACCTCTGCCGAGAGCACAGGGAATCTTAGAGGTGGGAAGAAAAGACCGCGAGCAGCTAGGGCGCAGAGGGACGACACTCAAGCCAAGGGGCACTCACCGCGGGGACGTGACGCATCTGTCGGTTCTTCTGTCTCCCGTGAAGCCCCTACACGCAACAGCCTCCACCCCTCCCGCCACCCATCCCTCCTCCTCACAGTCCCATGTCGCACCTCTGCATAAAACCCTCCATGGCTCCCATTCCCCTAAAAAAAAATCAAAACCCTCTGGCTCGGCTTACAAGGACCTCCCTGATCCGGCTCTGGGCAACCACACCGCTGTCGTCCCCCGTCAGGTCCCCAAGCCCCTCCCCACGGGCCCGCGAAGCTCCTCGCTCATCTTGGGCAGGTGCAGCCCGCAGGCCTGTGAGGCCTCCCCGCCATCTCCCATTTCACCTTCTTTGAGATTCAGCGCCAATGTCTTCCTCCCCCTGACCCCCTTCACACAGGGCACATCTCCCAGTTTCAGGGTCGTCTCCGCGTCCCGCAGCGGCCGGTGCCTCCCGCAGATCCCGCATTGCACCGCTGCGCTGTGCTCTAAGCCCCGTCGTTAGCCGCTGAGCCTCTTAGGGGCAGCCTGCGATCTGTTGATGAGGCCTCCCGGGGCTGCACAGGACGCGTGCCTACCGAGGACCCTAACTCATCACGCTGTTAGAATCAAATGAGGTGACCGCACAGGTGGTAGCCGGCAAGTCATTATAGAAACTAAATGTGCTACTTCATAATGACTAACAAGGTAAAGGGACCGTCACCCAAAATCTGTTTGAAAGAAATACCAGATAATTTTAAAGTGCTGTTTCTTATCAGCACTTGGAAGGTTGTGTGTGTGTATAATGGAGAGGTTTTTTTTTTCTTTTTTACTTGATCTGTATGATAGGTGCTTTTCTTGTTTTTATGTATATTTCTACTTTATTCCAAAAAGGCTTTAAGGAAGCTTTTAAAGCGATTAACACTTTATTTCCCATTCCCAATCTTGCCAAAGGAGTAAAACCATCACATTGCCTAAATTGCGGAATATTCAGGAGTAATTTCATTGGGGAGTTTTGCTGCTAAGGGCCCACAGAGCTGAGCGCTCTGAGAGGGGGTGGGAGGTGTTGGGGTTGAGTTGTACCCCTGAAAGGACACGCTGAGTCCCTACCCCCACAGCCCCGCTTGTGACCTTCCAGAAAGCCGGGTTATTACAGGTGGAATTGGTTAAATTACGCTAGGGTCATGGAGTAGGGTGGGCCAACACCAAGATGACCAGTGTCCTTATCAGAAGAGGAGGAGAGAGACAGGAGCAAGGAGGGCACCGCGGGAAGACCGAGGCAGAGATGCAAGTGTGGCTTTAGCCGAGGGCCGCCGAGGATGGCTGCGGCCACCAGAAGCGGGAGAAGGTTGCAGCCGAGCATGGCCCTGCGAGATTCGGGCTTCTGACCCCCAGAAGTGGGAGGCAATAAAGTTTTGTTGCTTTAAGCCCCCTGTTTGGTGGCCCTTGGTCACAGCAGCCCTAGGAAGCTAAGACAGAAGGGAAGTCCAGGGGTTACGCTTGGTCCATGCTTTGGAAACACTTGAGAACTGTGAAAACTGCTGAGTCCCTTTTGGAATGTGAGTCATCAGGCCAGCGCAGGCCTCTAAGTATCACTAACAAGCTTTTACCCAAACTTACCACACAGCTGTACTGAGTCATTTCAGTCTCAGCAGGAGGAAGCCCAGGAGCTTTCCAATTCTGCATCTGAGAAGCCTGGTGGGTGGTGACATCAAGTAGCCTGCTCCAGCCTCGGTGCAGGACACACCCAGGCCACCCAGCGCCAAGTCTGACGCTCTGGACAGCGTGCTAGACGTCCCCGTGCCCCACCATGGGATGTGCCAACCCACAGACCCGCTCAGGTCGAGGGTGGCCCGTGCCCTGAGAGGTGATCTGCAGCAGGACGAGGCGGCCTGTGAACGGCTGGGCCCAAGGTCAAATCTCTCCCTCTGCCCCTCAAGAGCAGGAGACCGTCTCATGGGCCCCAGGCAGCACGCACTCCTGTGCAGCACAAAGAGCACGGATTGGGGTTGAGAGAAACGCAGAGCAGGAGCTTCATGACCATGGCAAGGCTTTCTTTCCTCATCCATTGAAAACAATTTTTTTTTTTAAAAAAGCTTTCTCAAAATCATCCCTGAGGGTCTTTGGGGCTCGAGGAGGTTCTTATGTTGAGAGCTGGTAGATGTAGAAGGGCCTCCAATCATGCTGGCTGGCAGGGTTAGAGCAGGGTCTCGCCCTCGGCATTACTGAGATTTTAGGCCGGATAATTCTTTGTCCCAGGGGTTCCATCCTGTGCGCTGTAGGATGTCAGGCAGCGTCCCTGGCCTCTGCTGATGCCAGTAGCTACCCTTCAGTTGTGACAACCAAAACTCATCCAGACATCGCCAAATGTCCCCAGCAAAGAACTACGGGGTTGGGGTAGACGGAAGCTCACAACAGCCATCAGCCAGGGGAAAGACGGATTTCCCGGCAGCCAAAGTTAGCAAAGATGCAGCCTCCTTGCCAGTAAGCCGCTCTTCCCGCGGCAGCTCCTGCTGAAGCCTTTGCTGGGTGCCTGCGGTGGGTTTTTGATCTGTCTGCTTGCTTGAGTCTCCATTATTCAGTTGACCAAATAAGAATGCAGGTGTTTCTTTGCAAGTATTTCAAAGATGTAATTAGAGCCCTTATTCAGTAGACTTTAAAGAAGGGAGATCATTCTGGCTAATCTGAGTGGGCCTGACTTAATCCATTGGAAGACCTTACAAGTAGGGCTCTTCCGCCTGTGGATGAGAGCTGGAGGGTTCACCTGCCGCGATCGTCCCCTTCTGACTACCCACCCTGCAGATTTCAGACTGACTTAGCCAGCCACCCAAAGCCCATAGGCCACTGCCTCATATTCTCTTGTATTCTCCCTCTCCACCTCCACCTCCTTCGTCCTTCTCTCTCTACATCTTCACGTATACATAGAATATATCATATGGACATACCTGTATGTGTGTGCGCCTGCTACTGGTTCTGCTTGTCTGATACAGTGCTAACATATGGCATAAAGCATTGACTGAACTTGAACCTCTTTCCCATTGGCTAAAGGGCATCTGTCTCTGCAGGATGTCAGTGCTCAAGTTCAGTTGTCATTCCCAAGGGAATCCTGACATTATTTCTGAGAACCATACAGGTATAGATTGGATTCCAATTTCAATCCGCTGTGCAATTATGTGCTAGTTACTTAACCTTTCTCATTCTAAATTGACTCATCTCCAAGCCTCTTTTGTTTTGTAAGAATTCAGTGAAAGGATAGAATGCCTAAAAATATGAAATTCTCTATATTGGATACAATTAAACCTTAAAGAGACTTGAACAACCTTACAAAATTGTAAATTATAATAAAATTGAAGTCATAAGTATATTTCCATAGCATGCAATATTAGTGCCCTCTAGTTTGATTTTTAAAAATATTTTTATTCATTTTTAAAAGATACCTAGATTACACAAAATGTTACACACAAAAATATAAGGGATTCCCATAAGCTCCACTCCACACACCTCCCACTTTTCCCCACATTAATAACTTCTTTCATCAGTGTGGTACGTTCACTGCAATTGATGAACACATTTTGGAATATTGCCACTAAACATGGACTATAATCTACACTGTAGTTCACACTCCCACTTAATTCTGCAGGTCATGGCAGGATATTCTAGTTTGGTTTTGCAAGTATTATTAATGTCCTGTTTAACTTTGCCATATTATAAAAGAATATACAGAAACTAAAGATACCTATAGGAACATCCTCATTGAAAAAGGTCATATACATTTAAAAGAGGTCACTGCAGGGTCACATGAAACATTTTGGATCCATTAAGGGGTCCAGCTATTTAACAGGAGAAGTAAAACATCCGTGATCTCGTTGTTCGTTGAGATTTTAACCTTTAGAATACTCCACATAGAGACCTACTGATTATGGAGACCTTGCCTCTTCAGATGACTTGGACAAGTTTGTGTTTTAATTGGATTTCTCTGGCTGCCTTACGGCAAGTTGAGCAGACGACACTGCTGTCACTCAGCCAGGCACCAGTCGGTACTGAGTACGTTGTCCAATGGACAGGATATGGTAATCAGTCGGGTGTTGGGCAAGAGTTCACTTAGGTGTTGCTAAGCATGCCAGAGAACCAGGAGAAGGAGAACATTTTCAGGAGGAAATATTGCTTTGTACAGATGGAAGTGTCTTGCAGAGTCCTGGAGGGGACCAGGACAGGGAGGAGGCAGCCTGCCGAGCTGGCAGCATTTGCCACTCTATTGTAACTCTCATTCTCTTGCTGCCTCTCTTGGACTGCAAGCAGCCTGGGGGCAGGGCCCGCCTTCCCCAGCCTCAGGTCTAGCATCATGCCCATGCCCAGCCTGCAGTGGGCTGCTGGGCCTTACGGACAGGCCCAGAAATCCAGGCCCTGGGGAAAACTGGCCCAGTGTCCTCAGCGCAGGAGCCGCGTCGATACCTCCCAGGCAGGAGAACTAGACAAGGATGCAGACTCATGGAAAAAGAGAAGCGCCAGGTTCCCAAAGCTAGGCACCCCCTTGCTCTTGGGATCCAAGTAGAGCCTGAGAATGAAAGCAGGTCCCAGGTGGGTCCTCAGAGGCCAGGGGGATGCAGGGGTGGGTGTGACACCCCTTCAGGCCAGAGCCCCCCCCGGGGCCCAGGACTGGTACAGCCATGAGGCCTAAGTGTGCCAGAAAAGTTAAGTTCCTAAACTGTGCTTTCAATTATCTTGTTGCCTGGGATGAAGTTGAGCTGCTGAGCTCGAGGGAAGCTGAGCTTCTGCAGCACGTCTTCTTCCTTGGGCCTGTTTCCCTCACTGTCCCGGGCTTCCCATCGCCAAGGGGCAACAGCCTGTAAGAATTCATGAGCGCCCGTCTTCTGGCAGCTGGAATAGGGAGACGCCAGCCCAGGCGGGAGCGTGTACGCTGCAGCTATCAAGTAGAGTGCAGACCTCCCTACATTTGGCACAGAGAGACGACATACCAGCTTTAATACAATTACATCCTTGCCTCACCGGGGTTATTACACAGCTCGATCAAAACAGTAAAAGGAATCTCTTCCTGTCTGCAAGAGACGGCCCCAAAGGAGCAAAGCGTCTCAGGCACCAGCGGAGGAAGCCGTGCCCTGGGATGCTCCCGGGGGAGGCAAAGGGGATGGCCCAGGAGCAGCCAGCGGCCTCCCGGGGCCGATGATTGCGGACGACTTTGTGACGATTTCCCTTCCATCCCCACCAGAGCTGTGGCACACTTCACTGTCACTTAGCCCCTTTCCCAAAGTCAATTTAGCAACAGCAGCAGCGGGACTGTCTCTTTTTTATGATCATAAGAATAACCATATCAGGGCTGGCCTTGGCCATTGTTCTCTCCAAATATTAGATAGCTTCTGCGGGAGAAAGTGAATTTACAAGGCACGCCTTGTATTGTTTCTTCAAAAACCAGGAGCGTTGGAGCAGGTTCTGCCAGACCGGAGTCGTAGAGGATGGGGTTAGAGGGGGGGCAGACCCGCGCCTGGTCACCTCCCGTGGTCACATCTCCTGCCCCCGTGTCTTAGATCAGGCTGTGGCATTTCTATAACAATTCTCAGCTCCTGGGCCCTTTATTATTTTCTTATTGGAAATGAATAGCAGTGGCTCCAGAGAGGCTTGGTGAACTTAAGACCCACCGTCTGCCAGCCTCTGCCCCTGGCCGGCCCAGCCGGGTTGTGTGGAATGAAGCTCTCACTGCGCACAGGGACCAGGTCTTCCAGAAGCAACGGAAGGTCAGCTTTATCCGAGCTCTTGCCTGTACGCGGGCGAGGCCCAGGAGGGATCCTGTGACTCCTCACTAGAAGATGGAAGCCCCGAATGCATTCATTCGTGCATGCATGCTTTCATTCATTCAATAAACAGACTCGGGGCATCAGCCATGTTCCCGGCACCGCACCGGGCACTGGAAATCCGCCATGCACAAGGTATTGCCCCTGCCCCAAGTAGCCCATGGCCGAGTCAGGGGAGACGGCAGCCTGTGGGCTGGGGGCAGGAGAATGAAGGGCACCCCTGGAACATGCAGGAGCAGCTCCACCCAGCTCGTGCAATCAGGAAACCTTCCCCAAGAAAGGGAAACTGAGGCCATAACTTGTCAGGCTGGCCCATAGAGCCTGGGAGGAAGGGGGTGGAAAATGGGAGCAGAGAGCTAAGTGGGGACCAGATCATGCAGGGGCTAAAACACTGGCCAGCACCCTCGGCGGCAGGCCCCTGGCTCCTGCAGGGGGCGGGCTTTCCTGGCCCCCCGGGCCTGCTGGGCACCCTGGGGACTGGGCCCACCCTGGCAGCAGGCCACCGGCTGCTTCCTCTCTTCGAAGCCCGTTGTCCTCAATCTGGGCCTGATTCCTTGGCAATGGGGTTTCCGGAACCTTCTGCTGGCGGTGGGTTTCCAGGTTCTTGGCCACGTTGCAGAAAAGAATTAAGGACACACCCCATTTTAAATGAGCAAGTTAAGAGTTATTGTAAAGTAAAAGAAAGACAAAGTATACACCCGGGATGGGAGCGGGGGTGCTTAAGAGAGAGACAGCACCAACTCTCTGGTTTATTGGACTTACCCGGTCAGCTAAAAGGGAGGTAAGGATGGTCAACCACCACACCAGGAAAACGAGTGCCTACAACTGCAAGCAGGAGAATCCCATCCATCAGCCATGTGAGATCTAAGCCCTCTGTCAGTTTAGAGGTCTAGTGGACGTCACCATCACAAGATCCTCAGGATGGAGGAATAAAATATGGATTAGAGTGGACTAACTGGTATTATACTATGGAATTATTGTGACTCTAGCAATGGAAGAAATTGTGTCACTAAAGCGGAGCCAGTGGCCATGTGTCTTGCTGAGGGCAGGGACAGAGGGACGAAGAGGTGTGATAGGGGATGTTCTTTGGACTTGGGTTGTCCTGAATCATATTACAGGGACAGATTGAAGACATTATATATCCTTCTATAACCCACTAAATGAACTGGAGAAAGTATAAATTACAATGTAAACTATAATCCATGCAGTGGAAAAAGAGGTTGTTGATGTGGGAAGAGTGGGGTATATGGGAACCTCATGTTTTTTAATGTAACATTTTGTGGGATCTATTTATCTTTTTTAAAAAGACAAGAAAAAAGTAAAAAAAAAAGTAAAAAAAAAAAAAGAGAGAGAGGCAGGCACCAGGGCTGGGCGGGGCCCGGGCTGCAGCGTAATTCAAGGCTGGTCTTTCCCGCCCCCTCTTCCTCCATGTAAATGAAGACTTGTTGGACATAATGGACAAAGGGTATGGGGAAAGGCAGGAAGAGATGAGAGGTGGAGGCGTCTTCGGGACATGGAGCTGCCCTGGATGGTGCTTCAGAGGTAATCACCGGACATTGTAAATCCTCACAGGGCCTACATGATGGAATAGAGGAGAGTATGGGCCATGATGTGAACCAATGTATATGAGGTGCAGAGGTGCCCAAAGATGTACTTACCAAATCCAATGGATGTGTTCAGGATGATGGGAACGAGTGTTGTTGGGGGGGGGGGGGAGAGGAGGGGTGGGGGGGTGGGGTTGAATGGGACCTCACATATATATTTTTAATGTAATATTATTACAAAGTCAATAAAAAATAAAAAAATTATTAAAAAAAAAAAAAAAAAAAAAGAAAGCTAAAAAAAAAAAAAAAAAAAAAAATGAAGACTTGTGAGTTACAGCATTCTCACTGGTTCCCAGTGTGCAGAAGGACTGGAAACACATCATTTTTACTGGTTCTGAATGCCTGCCAGCTTGACAGGAGTCAGGGGCTCTTGGTATTTATTGTCTTCAGGTCGCCAGCCCTGACCGGTTGGCTACTCCGCTGTAGGCAGGACTTTCCACTGTCAGGTGCAGGCAAAGACGGGCACCTGCGAGCCGGCGTTCTACACGGAGCTGGCTGTTCATCCTTTCTGCCCAGCGCTTTCCTACGGCACTTTTCCCCTCAGGCCCCCCTTCCAGCCTGCCTCACTCTGGCTAGTTGAGCACTGCACTTGTGTTCTCTTCTCTGTCCTGTTTTCCCATCCCAATTCCTTATCCTCAGATGGGACCCCAGCCCATGTGGATGCAGCAGCATTCTTTCTTCCTTCTTAGCAACTCTCCATCATGTTCCCAGGGGGTTGGGAGTCCAAGGAAACTGGAGAGGGTGTCCCCAGTCCCTGCTGGAATCAAACTGAAAATTCGCCATGAAGCTTGTAAAGGCCAGTGCTAACCCCATAAAAACCCTACCCTTAATTCTATGTCACCCTTTATGGCTGACCAAACACTTCTATCAACTCTATCGTGCTGCCAACAGCCCAAGGAAGACGTGTTAAGGGGACACGAGTAGCGGATACCTGGAAAGTTTTTCAGACTTACCCAGGGCCATAGCCAGTTCTCAGGGAGCCAGGCTCAAACTCTGCTCTCACTCCACATTCATTCCACTACCCTAGCCTTGGTCATGTTCTACTCTGACCTCCTCCCAAAGATCATCCTTGTCAAACAACTGTTTCATGCTCCGCCTGGGAATTTATGGTGTCAGCAACATCTTGGGGCTCATAGCGGAAGTAAAGAGACCCAGAGGAGCAGGTTGCTTTGCATGTGTTTTGGTTGGCTTTGTTCTTTTACTCAAGGCCTGTCACCATGCCAGTGTTGGGCTATATAAGAGCTTTTTTGCAACTCATTTCAGAGAGTTTGTTTCCGAAAATGAGTCTCTATTTATCCCCTGACTGTGGATGAGCTGAGGGTGGGCGGTCTGCTATATGAGATACTAACTCTTTTTATTAAATGCCAGATAATATCATGATTGCTGGAGTCACAAGGCAAAACAGAAAGTCAGAAAAATAGTCTCTGCACAAACAAGGGGCAGCCTGCCTTGCCTGCCCTGATGCCTACCCCCCAGGTGGAGATGGCTCAACTGAACTGAAAGCGAGGCCCCCTGTGGGTTCCGTGTGGGAGCAGCCCTGCAGAGTGTCCTCGCACCTCTCTGGATGCAGCCCAGGCTGTCATCCTGCCAGAAGTGCCCTCTCTGCTTTGTGCTTCTTGAAGCTCCATCCAGCTTGCACCACCTCCGTGAAGCCCTCCATCCCCTTTCAGCTCTCTCAGAATCAGCTGCTACCTTTACGGGCTCTCGAAGCAATTTTTCCTTTATGCTTAATGGACCTTGTTTAAACGTGTTTTACATGCTGTACACTTCATAGAAGCTCCAGGAACAATCATATTAGGTTGGTGCAAAAGGAATTGTGGTTTCGGACCATGCATTTTAAGTCGTTATAACTAGGCTCAAATACATCTTTACTCATCAAAATAGGAACCATTACAATCAATACATTTTTGCCAATGAGAGATAAGTTTGTTTGTTCCCTAACGTAAAAATCTGGGCTTTGGGATTCGATGAAGTCCTGGAAAGCATTTTCTGCATCCTGCTGGTTGTGGAAGCATTTTCCCTGCAAAAAGCTGTTGAGATGCTTGAAGAAGTGGTAGTCAGTTGACAAGAGGTCAGGTGAATACAGCAGATAAGGCAAAACTTTGTAGCCCAATTAGTTCAACTTTTGAAGCATTGGTTGTGCAACATGCAGTCTGGTGTTGTCGTGGAGAAGAATTGGGCCCTTTCTTCGGCTGCAGACATTGCAGTTTTCAGTGCATCTCCCTCTTTTGCTGAGCATACTTCTCAAATGTAATGGTTTCATCAGGATTCAGAAAGCTGTAGTGGATCAGACCAGCAACAGACCACCAAACAGTGACCATGACCTATTTTTGGTGCAAGTTTGGTTTTGAAAAGTGCTTTGGCGCTTCTTCTCAGTTCAACCATTGAGCTGGTCATTGCCATTTATCGTATAAAATCTACTTTTTTGTCAAATGTCTCAATCCAGTCAAGAAATGGTTCATTTTTGTTGCATAGAATAAGAGAAGGTGACACTTTAAAATAATTTTTTGATTTTTGGTCAGCCTATGATTCATCCACTTATCGAGCTTTTTCAGCTTTCTAATTTGCTTCAAATGCTAAATGATCATAGCATGGTCAATGCTGAATTCTTTGGCATCTTCTTGTGTAGTTGTAAGAGGATCTTCCTTGATGATTGCTCTCAATTGGTTGTTGTCAATTTCCAATGGTCATCCACAATGCTCCCCATCTTCAAGGCTCTCGTCTCCTCTACAAAACTGTTTTCTTTTTTTAAGATTTATTTTTTATTTCTCTCCCCTTCCCCCCGCCCCCATTGTCTGCTCTCTGTGTCCATTCACTGTGTGTTCTTCTGCATCCACTTGTATCATCAGGTGGCACTGGGGAACGGCGTCTCTTTTTTGTTACATCATCTCTCCACGTGTGCGGCACCACTCCTGGGTGGGCTGCACTTTTTCCACGTTGCAAGCTCTCCTTGTGCGTGGGTCTCCCCTTCGCATCATGGCACTCCTTGCGCATGGCAGCACTGTGCATGAGCCAGCTTACCACACAGGTCAGGAGGTCCTGGGTATCAAACCCTGGATCCTCCACTTGGTAGGTGAATGCTCTATCAGTTGAGCCACGTCCACTTCCCCTTTGCAAACTTTTTGTACCACCACTGCATTGTACCTTCATTAGCAGTTCCTGGCCAAATGTGTCATTGATGTTGCAAGTTGTCTCTGCTGCTTTACGACCCATTTTGAAATCAAATAAGAAAATTGCTTGAATTTGCTTTTTGTCCAACATCATTTCCATAGTCTAAAATAAACATAAAATAAACACGAAGTAATAAGTCACTAGCAAAAAAAATAAAGTGAGAAATGGACATTAAAATGATGTATAACATAACCACATTTATTTAAGAATATATTCCAATATCAAATGGCAAATTTCAACAATGCAAAACTGAAAGTACTTTTGCACCAACCTACTCAAATATCATCTTTGAATTCTCAGTTTCTAAAAAGTGCCTGGCATATGGTGAGTCTTAAAGCAACATTTGTTGAATAAAAAAATGAAAGAGAGATAGATGAAGAATTCAGCCTGGAGGTTATGTGTCCTGCAGACCTGATATTAGGGCTAGAATCCTGATGGATTGCTCATGTGTACTGGTTATCTGCTGCCTACCAGGTGCTTACTACCATTTACTCATGAAACGCTCCTCCCAGCAAACTGGGAAGCCGAACACTTTTACTATGAGAGTGAGGAAGTCGAGGCTTAGAAGGTGTATTAGTTTCCGAGGGCTGCCGTACCCAATTACCACAAACCAGAAGGCTTACCATAGCAGAAACATATTCTCGCAGCTCTGGAGGCCACGAGTCGGAGGTCAAGGTGTGGGCAGCAATGGCTCCTTCTGGAGGCCGTAAGGGACAGCCTCTTCCATGCCTCTCTCTCCCAGCTTCTGGTGGCCCCAGAAACCCTCAGTGTTCCATGACTCATAGACTCAGGGCTCCAGTGGCTGCCTCTGTCCTCACCTGGTTCTTCCCTCTGGGGTCTCAGCGAGTCTTCTCCTCTTCTCGTAAGGATACCAGGCACTGGACTTAGGGCCCACCCTAATGCACGGTGACCTCATCTTAACTAATTACATCTGGAAAAGACCCTCTTTCCGGCGAAGTTCCGAATGGACATGACTTGGGGGTGGGGCACTATTTCACTCAGCACAGAGGGTATAGGGTGCCTTGCATGAGGCAGAACCAGATCCAAATGCAGTTCTGTCTTGACCCCCAAATTGAATTGCTCCCCAAATATCATCCCCCTGACATGGTGACTAAGATTTCTCCTTGTTAGCATCTTTGCCTTTGGCTGCTACCAACATTCTATCTGGTAACATCATGTGAAAGACTAACTTAGTGGAGATCTAAAAAGAGAAAATGAGAGAGAGGATTCATACCCAGTTGCTTAGTATCACACACACAAATAACTAAGTTGAGTTACTGACTTTTTCCACTTCCCAGTGGAAGTATAAGCTAAGCTGACTCCCTCTCCCCATCAGGCTTCCTGAACAAGATGCTGTGTGGTACCTGTTAGTTTGGGCAAAGGAGCAGAAGCCCTTAGGAAAGTTACAGGGCCAGCCATCTTCTTAAAGAGACCCTTTTAATTTGGAAAGCTTCAGAGTTCTCCTACCAGTCAGAAATTTCCTGTAGACTGCAGCTCAGCAAAACACCAAGCTGTTCCTTTTGAAACTGACATTCCAGAATCAATTCTATTTGCTATTCTGATTACCACAGCTTCACTCTTAGGCATATCATGAAAAAGCTGGTAAAGCATATTATTGCTTTTATATTTCATGCTCGGTGACCAAGTTGATTCTTGTAGATGGCTGAGTCAATCTCAGTTTGATAGGTCAGCTCTCTGAATTCATCAATCCATAAAGTTTAATGTATTTATAGTATCTAAAATGTATAAAATGACTTACACACAAGCAGGCACACAAATGTGCATGTGTGTATGCACACACACACAAAATCTGAGTCACAGATCCAAATGCTTACAAGGACAAGGCCAGCCCCAAAATGAGAGAAGCTGTCTCCATGAGGACAACAAAGAACTGGAGAAGAAATGACCTTCTAGAGACTCTGGCCATCAGGGTCTCCCTCATCCCTCCACCACTCCCCACTCCAAACACCTGTGGCTCTTGGCTTGTGGGCTTTCTATGACCACGGGGTGCCCTCAGCTGATATTCAGGGCAGTCTGATGCCCAGGGGAACTCCATTTATAATGCATGGAAGTGGAGTATAAATACTGCAGCTTTCTCACTTCTTTACTAGAACAATGCCCTATATTCTCTCCTAGAGGTCCACAGTTGTGCCTAGCAGAAACCTTCTCATTAATGTACTCTGCATTGGCCCTTTCCTTCCAGGTCTCCCTCCTCCTGTTCCCCACAGGAGCTACCTGGGATCATGTCCCAAAAAACTACTTGTGATCAAAATCTCTGTGTCTGCATTTTAGGGAACCCAACAGGGATCAACAGTTTTCCCATCGTCTGAGATAACACCTCCTGCTCCATCAATTGGAGCTCATATCCTCCATTCCTTCAGGAACATGAAAAGATCAAGCTCGTTCACAAACTTGACCCTGCAATAAATCGAATAGTACTGGCCTGGAAGCAGCATCCCTTTGAGAAACTCAATTACTGTTTGAATAGCTTTGGTCTCATTCAACCACATGCTGCTCAACATGGGTGAGTTGAGCTTTATTACTTGGTCTTTTCAGTGACCATCTGACATACCTGCTCACTGGAACAAGGTGTTGCCACTCTATTCAGTTCACAATTGCATGCTCTAGCAAATGGCAAGGGCACAGAGCTCATACTAAGGAGTAGGTGACTATCATGGCTCCAATATCCAACTAATTTTCACAGGGCACATAGGTGAGTGAACTTCCAGCATTTACCAGAACAAACTACTTCCAGAAAATCTTGCTGGTGAATGGGATAGAAACAAGTTGGACATGCAACTAAATTATTTATTATCTGCAACTATAATAAAGAAGCCAGTGGGGGGGGATGTATATAGACAATTCAAAGCTCTTATCTTGAGTGGGTAGGTTTATCACAATTCAAATCATTTTCCTCTTAATCTCATTCTTTATCTGTGGCACAAAGCCAACTGAAAGTCCTACCCAGATGTTCCCAAAGTGGAGCTTTCTAGACAAGTTTGTGTCTAATTGCTTTTGACTCTATTTGCATGCAGGTTAATTGTGATAATGATGTTAAAACAAATGGCCACCTACACTGAGGGTTGTCAGGAAGGACCCCTTTCCAAGAAAGGATATTCCAGAAGAACGAAACAATTGACCGGCAGGGGCTTTCTGAGAAAATGGGTCAAGGGAGCACACCCTCACACCCTACAGAACTGTGGGTGAACAACACCTCTTCATAACCCAGTTTCAGTTCAGTCAAGATAGCTTATCAGAATGGACCAGCATGCCACACTAATCAATGTGTCTCTGCTCCCCACTCTGTAGGAACCCTATGTAAAATGGAAACTTAACGTCAGCTCCAGCCAGAACATTCCCTTGCTTGCTTCCAAATCAGCCCTATATATAAGCTTCCCCCATCCACTGCTGCACCAGAGCTTCTTACCACTTTCAGTGTGGTGCAGCCCACTTTGCAAACTGTTGCCCAAATAAACTTTAACAAGTTTTTAAATGTCTCAGTTTATCTTTGACACTCTTCAGGCCCCAGAGAATACATCTGCAGACTGATGAGGCCTACATTAGTCAATTTGTCATTTCTCATAATTGTATATTTGATTTGCCCATGGTTCCCCTGGCAAGCCATGAGGCATCATGTTCCAGGCCTTTCCAATGACTGTTCCTTAGCCTAGAATTTCTCTACCCCCTCAAACTGGCACATCCCTTCTTGACACCATCTCTAATGATGTATCCCATATAAAATTTCCTTGCTCCCCCTACTCTGTCAGAGTCTGTAATTCCTCCTCTATAATATTTCTTATCTTGCATACATACTTTCAGCTGTGTGCATCATACCCTACACTGTAACTTTTGAGGGGCGGCGGATATTGATTTCTTCTACCATGTGATTTCTTAATGTCAGGATGTGGTCTTGTGCAGCTCAGAATATCCTCATCTCCAGCAACTGGAAACACAGCACCTCCAGGTGTCACCAGAAACCAGTTATGGTGCCTGGCACACAGATGGTACTCAATGAATGTTTACGGGATAAATAAAGAATGGAGAATGAATTAGAGTTCTTGACAGAAACTAAAGTTCTTCACAACAAAGGCTGTGGAACCTGGTCCTTTGGTCTGCACATGTCTGCCCCTCAAAAGTGGGATGTTAAATTTAGGGAATAGTAGAACAACATCCATAACATCCCATTACTTTATCCTATCTCAACAATTCCCACAGACTATCACCACTTTCTGTTTGCTTCCTCTAACCCAATGGTTCTTTGCTGGGAGAAATTTTGCCCCCTTTCACAGGCAATATTTGGCAATCTCTGAAAACAATTCGGGGTGTCACAATTAGGGGGTGCTAGTGGGTAGAGGCCAGGGAGGGGTGCTGCTGAACTTCCTATAGTGCATAGTACAGAACCCACAGCAAGAAACTATCAAGTCCAAAAGGCCAAACGTGCCAAGGTTTAGACACCTTGCCCTAAGAAGCACCCACTCCTGTTGCAGCATCTGTAGTTACCCAAAGAATGTTTACTGAACCGAGGTAAGTAACAGGTCCAGGTGATTCCGAATAGAGAACAGGGTTTAGAGCAGGCAACTCCTGCACAGAAGCCGTGTGCAGCAGAGTATGTCAAGGAGAAGCCGCCAACGCCTGATCTGAGCTCGCTCCTTTCAGAGCTCCCAGAAGGCCTCCACACATCAGGATTGCCCTGGATTACACATGACCGGGGTGGGGGCGTGGGGTGAGCTTTGCAGCTGAGTTCAGCCTGGACTGTGCCGCTGGCAGTACAGGAACAAATGGGCCGAGTTTTCCCTTGTGTTTTGTTGTGGGATGATAGTATTTTCCTCTGTGAAAGTTCATGCTCTCTATCTGGTTCCTATGGAAAATACCATCATTATAATCGCAGTAGCCACCTCTTCTTGAGCATTTACACTTGCCAGGCAAGTGTACACATTACCTGCACTTAATCCTCACAACCATCCATGAAGCATTATTATCCTGCTATCACATTTGATAAAATTGAGGCTTAGAGAAGTTGCCCGACTGGCCCATAATCACGTGGCTAATAGAGAGCCGGGATTCAAGTTCAAGTATGTCTGATTCCAAGTCAAATGCCCCTAATCAATCAGGACTCCTCAATAGGTACTTTCTTATCCAGTCCCCCTCTTTTCGCCTCCAGCCCTTAAAAAAAACAGAATTTCAGTAAAGCCTTGCTGCTTCTGTTTATCTGTCAAAGTATGGGATGCAGTCTTCACAGAAACACTCACTGGGTTCAATCTGATGTTTGGAAGCCTCATTTATCAGAGTAACCTCCTCAGCTACCATCCTGGTGGTTAGACATCCATCTGAATTCACCACCTCTCTGCCTTATTCAGTTGCATGTTCCCAGACCCCTGGGAACCTGAGGTCCATCTCAGGGGCCTTGTTTGCACCCCCTGCTCCACTGCACCTGCCAGAGCTTGCTCGAGGGAAGATCTCCAGGTGAAGTGGAGAGACCCGGGATTGGATTCCCCTGGGCTTGGAGTCCCCACTAAGTCTCACAGGTTTGCCCTCTCTGGTTCCCCATCTGTAGAACATGGGAGGGCTTGAGAAGGGATTCTTTCACAGCCTCCTGCATGGGTGCTTGTGTCCCTGGCCAAGCACCCAGAAAAGGACTAGTAGAATAGGCCCTCTCTATTTCTGGCCCACGCTTAAGCCCTGTTTCCACCCACTTGCCCACCCTATAGCTGGACTGAAGGATGTAGAAACTCTGCAAATGGTACTTGGACCTCCCAGAGGCAGAGCCAAAACCAACATCTGGTCTAAGCCTGGCCCCATCGAGGAACAAGTTAGCACCCGAGTCAGGGCAGAGAGCCTCTGGTTCAGGTCGCTGCTGGTCGAGCAAGAAGCTCATGAGGCAGCTGAGAGCTGCTGCCATCCCTTTGGCTGTGCCCCGGAGAGCTGCACCTCCTACTCCCTAGGAAGCTGGTGGGCAGGGCCCTGCTTACAGTGCTGGCCACTTAATAAAGTTTGTGGAGTTGATGCAAATGTCCTTGACTCTTCCACAGCTCTTGGAGGAATATTGCACCTGCTCAGTGCTCCAGACCCACCTTTCTTCCTAGCCCTGGCCTTCAGCCTTCCTACCCTTCATCCAGCAGCTGCCACAGCCCCCGCTGCCTTCTGCATTCCCCTCCTAGTGATAATTATGAGACCTAGCATTTGGGGGCACTTACTATCTAACCAGCAACTTTCTAGGTTCTTTACAAAAGCATCTCATGCAATCCTCACCATGAACACACCAGGCAGGTGTTACTGTCAGAACCTTTGGGTGGGCTGTTTCTTCTTTCTGGAAGGCCCTTGTGGTAGTCTGAACAGTGACCAAAAGGGGGAAATGATAAATACTAATGAGTTTTTATGGTAAGAGATTTCAAAGTGAGTTAGGAGGTTATTCCAGAGGTTGCACTCTTGCAAGTCGCAGCAGGATCTCATTAACTGCCACAGTAAACAGTGCCCCAAATAATGGGACTAATGAGGAGTCTAGAGATATCCAGAAACTATAATAAGGGCAGACAGCTCAGGAATTCGGCACTCTGTCAATGGACCTTACTTTGGAATTTATGCTCCCCAGTGTAAAAGAGTTAGGTTCATTTATAGGTTCCCTACACATGGCTTTTTGTCCCTTTTATTTGAACCCATAAGTAGCACTATACTTGATAAATATATGTCCCAGAGACTCAAATCTTTGGTCTGTCCGTGTGCCAGTTGAATTTCAGCAGAGTTGAAACACCTACTCTCCAGTTCATTAGATTCACTCAGGACAACTAACAAGAAGAAGATGATAGACAATTGCCCATCCCAAGAAACAAAGAGCGTCTGCAACTGCAAACAAGAAAGTCCATCCATCTGCCCCATGTGATCTTAGCCCCTTCTCTATTAAAAGCAGTGTGGGCATCACACACAAAATCCTCCAGATTGGGGAATGAACAATGGACTAAAGTAGACATTATTATTCTATTATAAACTTATTATCATTCTAGCAATGGAAAAACTCTTAGCATTGATTTAAAGGTAGTGGCCACCAGAGGTTCTGAAGGATGGGAGAGGGAAAAATAGGTATAATATGGGGACATTTTCTAGACATTGGATATTGTCCTGTATAACATTGCTGTGACAGATATAGACCATTGTATAGTTTGTGATAACTTACAAAATTGTGCAGGACAAAGTGTAAACTGTAATGTAAACTGTAGTCCGGGGTTAGTAGCAATGTTTCAATACGTGTTCATTAATTGTAACAAATGTACGACACTAATGAAGGATGTTGTTAATGTGAGAAAGTGTGAGGGGGGAGGAGTGAGGCATATGGGAATCCCTTATTATTTTTGGTGACATTTATATAATCTAAAGCTTCTTTTTTAAAAAATTTATTATATATATTTTTTAAAGTTCCTGGAAGGCAGATGTGGCTCAGGTGACTGGCCACCTGTCTACCATATGGAAGGCCCTGGGTTCGATTCCTGATGCCTCCTGGTGAAGGCAAGCTAGCCCATGCTACCACAGAGAGCTGACAGCAGACAGCAAGCACAAACAACAAGGGGGGGTAGAATAAATAAATGAAGTTAAATAAATTAATCTTTTTAAAAAAAAATGTTCCTGGCATGTCGTGGGGGTTAATTAGTAGGTGTTTCTTAATTGAATGAATATCCATTTTGAATATGAGCACACTGAGGCTCAGAGTTGCCCAAGGTTGTCTGGCTAGAAAATGATACAGCTGGAAATAAAATTTCAGCTCTTTGACCCCAAGCCCTCTGTCCTGTCACTTCCCTAATTCTCCCATGGGTCTCACCAGAAGTTCCAGCCCCGCATTGGGGGTGATGGATGGTGAAGAGGTTGAGAGCATGGGCTCTGAAGCCAGAGCAAATGGGTTCTTATCCTGACTCTGACATGAATTAACTGTTTAATTAGGTGCAAATGGCTGCACCTCTCTGAGCCATCAGTAGAACAGGCATAATGATTGCATCTAATTTAAAGAGTTGTGAGAATTACATGCTTAACATGTATAAACCATCCACATCAGTCTTGGTACATGACCCTACCAGTCAGAGTTACCTCTTTCTTTTACTCCTTCCATTTCCAAAGATAAGTCCACAGATGCCTTGTTTACACTAAGCACAGAGTAGAGATGTTTGAATTGACTTTCTAGAATCTAAACACAAGCAGTAAGCCCAAAAGAAAAAAGAGAGGGAAGCTCATAATCTGAACTTTAACTGTTCACTAGTTAAGAATGGACTGAACACTTAGATGCAGGGAAGCACTTCTTCAAATGGGCACAGACTGGCTGACATTTCCAGCGGTCGTTAACAGCGGACATCTCAGCGTAGAAATGTCACTGTGCTGGAAAACCCACTGAAGTGATCTTTAATGATTGTCCACCATGCTGCTGTGAAACCCCCAGGATGTATTTATATCATAGTTACTCCCAAAGAAACAATGATGACATGTGTTAGATCTCCTCAGGTCCTTGGAGCCGTGCACAGAGAAGTCTCATGGTGTCAACCAGTGGCCATGGTGGGAAAGGTGAGATGTAGAGGGTGTTCATTGTCTCAGCAAAGGGGGCCATGCCTCCCTGTGGCTAAGGGGGCTAAGAGCATGGGTACTGAAGTCAGACAGGGCTCCTATCAAATCCTGATTTCCGATCTTCCTACTTTTACAATATAGGGGACTTAAACACATGTGTTTTCCCTGAGAAAGATAGACAAAAGCCAGACAGATTGATATTTTAAAATTATTCTCATTGTGGCTAAAATTATTTGGACCCATGGCATAGACGCAGCAAATAAGTTTGCTAATCCACACCCTTCCCCAAAACGCAGCCCTTCCCCCTTGGAGACAGACTGTTCCCTAGGATGACAGCATGGCAAAAACTGGTTGCCCCACTTTCAAGAAAGGGTCCCACCTACAAGACAGAGACTGGATCCAGCCACAGAAGCCCAGTGAATTCTCCCAGGTTTAACCACCAAGGAAGTTACTCCTTTTTACATAGAGAGTAGTAAGAAGCGAGGGGTGGAGCGAAGGTCCCCATGGACGTCAATCTACATGGAAACATGGGGGGTGAAAGTCAGTGTGTCCTGTGACATTTCATCTTGAGAAATCCACTTGACCTCTCAGAATTCTCATCATTAAAATACCACAGACTTGGTGAGGGAATTAAATAAGATATATGTAGCACAGTATCTGGCAGGTAGATGTGCCCAATAATAGCATTATTATATTAGATTTATTCTTATCTTTATGTGTGAGTGAAGGAACTGGATGCCATACTGGGACAGGAAGGAAACTAACATTAATTAAGAACTTCCTATATGCCAGGTATTTGTGCCCTATTTTATTCCATACTCAGAAAAAAACTATAAGCAATTCTTTTGTTTTTCAGATAAAAACACAGTTTCAGAGGGAATACAAACACCTCTTTCCACTGTAGAAGGGAAGAGAATTTGGGAAGAGTTGGAGAGGGGATAATGTGATGAGGTGGACAGAAGGTCCATTTCAGAGAACCTCATTTCGATTCTGGGCAGCAGTGATGGCTAAGAATGGTGATTGGGACCTGGAGCAGTAACGGGGTGGCAAAGGCCACTGGATGAGCAGGTACTCTGTAGTCAAAGTGCCCCTGGGTCCTCAACATGCTGCTGAGGTCTTCTGGGATGAGGCTGGTAGAGGGGTGGAGAAAAACACCAATTGGCAAGTGGAAAGATTCTTATAGATAAGCAATAGACAACTAGATTAGGAAGAGGGTACAAAAGCAGAACAAGAATGAAGCCATATATCTACCAACTGAAGCAAAATGCTGCCCAGGCTTCCTCACCTCAGTCACTGTTCCTCCATGTCCCTTAACACACCACCCATCCATTTGCTCATTCAATAGCTATGGCATGAATATGCAACAAGCACAAAGTGCTGTGCTAGATTCTGGGTATTTAGCAGGGAACAAGCAAGACAAGGACAGGAATTATCAACGTCCTTTTAGGGATAAGAAAACCAGGCATAGAGATTTTAAGTAGACTCACTTTCCTTATTATTACTCTCCTTTCCTAAGAATAGGATCATAGTTTCAAAAATATTTTCCAATGAGAGAATCCTTTTGTCCTTCTGTGAATGAGACTGGCTACCCATTCATCACACTCTTTTCTTTTTCTCCTGGGCATCTAGCTAGACTACATTTCCCAGCCTCCCTTGCAGTTAGAATTGACCCTGTGATTGGGCTCTGGCTAGTCAAATGAGGGTGGAAGTGATGTGTGCTATTTCCAGGGATGGCCCATAAAAGTCTCTCTCATACACTCCCCTGTCTATTAATGGGAGGCCAATGCTCAGAGTAATCTTGGAAGAAGATAGCAGAGGTTCCATCTGCTGGGCCCTTGAATAACTCTGGGTGACTGAGTCTCTCCCCGCTCCCATACTGCCAAATGAACAAATGCTGAGCAAGGTATAAACTTCTGTTTTGTTAATATGCCAAGATTTGGGTGGTTATCTATTATAACAGTTAACATTACCTTAGTTTTCTAGATTTAGACAAATTATTTTATCAGTAGATATAGCTCACCCCTTTGCCCATTGCTTGGCATGATCCCCTGTGCTTACACCCCATGATCTCTGAGCTACCGCCCAACTGAATCAGCAGCGGAGATCTCCTCAAAAGAAGAAACAGAGGAAGACCCAGCCAGGACTGCCCCAAACTGTCCTGCGACAAGGCCGGTGGAGATTCCCAAGAAAGAAGCAGTAAATGCCAGCGTGAACAGTCCAAAAGCATTCATTAGGGGAATTTACTTATGGAGAGCTACCTCGTGATGGACAGTGAGATGATAAGAAGTTCACTTGAGTATGTGTGCACCTATGGCAACTGCTGTTTAGATTATATCAGACTGGGGGACAGAGGTGGCTGAATGCCAGAGGCTTGCATGCAAGTTTTAGAAAACATCTGGGTGTGTGCTCTTTTCTCAAAAGAAGATGTACTTGGAAAGCTTCCAGAGACTTAGAGAGGGATGCCCAGGAGGGGGTTGGGGCAAGGTCCATCCTCAGTCAGGTAGGAGATGCTGTGTGGTCCACACACGCTGTCAGTAACTGTGAGGAGGAAGCAGCACTTTGGACACTGAGGCATCTCTCAGGAGCTCCAAGCCTTCTCCCAGTGAGTCAGTGATGAGTACAGGTTGAAGGAGATGTTCTTCATGCCACTGAATATTATGAAATATGCTAAGTGCACATTAACTCTGGAGAGAGCCATCAGCCCCTGTTCTGAAAGATCTTGGATTCCAGGGGGAACCAGGACACAAATGGTTGCAATGCAGAATGATCAGTGCTTTGACAGAAGAAATTATTAGTCAACCTTTTCTTGTGACATCACTGCATAACAAAAAAATTCTCAAATCTCAGTGGCTTGAAACTCAAGCATTTATTTTACTGTCATAGACGTGCAGGTTGTCTGTGTTTGGCTGATTGGATGAAGCTCAGGGGGACACCAGGCTTCAGGCTGGGCTCACATCTGCTCAAGAGACAGTGGCTTCCTCAGGCCAGCAGAAACTTGCCACGCCTCTTGAACCCCCCTCATATGGAGGCATTGTCATGTACACCCACATTCTACGGGCCAAAGAAAATCACATGACTGAGCTCAACTTCAAAGGGATGAGGAAGCCTATCCTTCCCATATCCATCAAGGTTTTCCAGAGAAACAGAACCAATAGGATATATATACACACACATATGTATACACACACATATACATAAAATATTTCTATATAATAGAATATATATATAGGAACAAGAATAGAATAATATGACACATAGTATCTGATATGTAATATACATTTTAAGATACTTATTTCAAGGAATTGACTCCTGAGATTGGGAAGCCTGGTAATCTGTAGGGCAGGCCCGCAGGCTGGAAATGCAGACAGGAGTTGATGTTGCAGTCTTGTGTCCAAAAGCTGTAAGACCAGAAACCTGGAAACTCGGGTAGGATTTCTGTGCTGCAATCTTGAGGCAGAATTTCTCCTTTTCCTGGAAACCCATGTTTTTGCTCCCAAGGCCCTCAATTGCTTAGGTGAGGTCCAACTGTATTATCAAGGGTGCTCTCCTTTACTTAAGTCACCTGATTGCCAATGCTAACCACATCTACACCAGTGTAGACCAATCACCTGGGCACCCACCAGAACCTGGCCAAGTAGATATGCAAAATGAACCAGTGCAACTCCCATGGAGTGGGTGGGAGAAAGTGAATATCCGCTGAACAACTTTCTACCAAACAGAGAGGACATATAATTAGCAACAATGCCTTAGGGAAGGGATACCAGAGTCTTCCCTGAGAAGGTATGAATGACCAGGCAAGGAAGTGGGCATTTGATTTGCAGCTTGAAAGATGAATGTAACTGGGCCAACTGGAAGGGCTGGGGGCTCAGCTAGGGCAGCTGGAATGACATATCTAATATTGGTGACACTATTTGTGAGAGTAAAAATTTGGATGCTCTCTAAATGTCCATTGATAAGAGATTAAAAGGAACAAATAGGCAAACGAACAAAATAACCACCTATGGAACAACTAAACTGTGGTATCACGGATGGGTTAAAAAAGAATTAGATTGGGGAAATGGACGTGGCCCAGTGGTTAGGGCGTCCGTCTACCACATGGGAGGTCCACGGTTCAAACCCCGGGCCTCCTTGACCCATGTGGAGCTGGCCCATGCACAGCGCTGATGTACGCAAGGAGTGCCCTGCAACGCAGGGGTGTTCCCCACATAGGGGAGCCCCACACGCAAGGATTGCGCCCCGTAAGGAGAGCTGCCCAGGGTGAGAGAAAGTGCAGCCTGCCCAGAAATGGTGCCGCACACACGGAGAGCTGACACAAGATGACGCAACAAAAAGAAACACAGATTCCCATGCCGCTGACAGCAACAGAAGCGGACAAAGAAGAAAAGACACAGCAAATAGACACAGAAAACAGACAACCGGGGCGGGGGGTGTGGAGAGAAATAAATAAATAAATCTAAAAAAAAAAAAAAGAATTAGATTGATTTTGAAAACCTCTTTCTTTGTCACAAGAACAGTATTGTTTCTAACCATTTAACCCCATCTGGTGTCACAGTTAGGACTTCTAGTCCGGGTCACATTCCTCCCACAAAACTCAGGACTGCAGTGAGAGTTTTTCTCTTTTCCTTGCTCAGCCCTCCTCAGTGCTGAGTGGAAACACCCAGGACAAAAGCGATTAGAGGCAAAGGGCACAGGAGAGCTTGGGCAGTTCTGTTGGAATCTGCTCTCCCTGAAGGTGACGGATACATGTGATTTCTCTCCAAGGGCACTTCTGTGGGGGCTTTAGGGATACCGACCCTAACTATGCTCTTCAGTACAGGCAGTGCCTCTCCTCTCTCAGGCTGCTTTCAACCTGGGTGCTAGAGGTCCAGCCCTCTCGGCCTCTCTTTTGCAAGCTCCCCTGGCAGTGCTCTTGGGAGGCACCAGCACAACCCAGCTTGGCCCACAGGAACATTCACCCAGCCTTGCCCGACCCGAGCAGCCCCTCCCTTCCCCTGCTTTCCTGGCGGCTACCTGCCCTGGCCTCACTCCAGTCTCCCCCAGACGGGTTCCTACCTCAGGCCTGAGAATTCCTAGCCTCCATGGGTCACTGGGCCAGCACTCCAAACTGCTTCCATGAACCCCTCTGTATTAGTCAGCCAAAGGGGTGCTGACGCAAAGTACCAGAACTCTGTTGACTTTTATAAAGCGTATTCATTTAGGTTAGAAGCTTACAGTTAAAAGGCCCTAAAGAATCCAACTCGAGGTACCATAAGTGGTATTTTCTCACCCAAAGTCATTTGCCACGTGTTGAAGCAAGATGGCGGCAATGTCTGTGAGTGTCCAGGCTTCCTTCTTCCTCTTAAGGCTCCATAGTCCCAGCTTCTGATTTCAGCTGTAGGTTGGTATAAGACGCATTTCTCTCCCAGGGGCTCATTTGTTTCCAGGCTTAGCTGCTCTGTTCTCTTCACAGGGTCAGCTGTAGACTGTCAGGCTCATCTGTCTTCCCAGACTGCAGGATCCTCTGCTTATCTTCTCTGTGTATCTACTTCTCTTGCCTTCTTGATCTATTATCCCTTTACATGGCCCACCAAGGGGGTGGGGAATCAACCCTCCATGCCCTAATGATGTGGTCAGATCAAAGCCCTAATCTTAACATAATTGAATCAAAAGCATCTCCACTGAATCTAATACAATCAAAGGGTATCACACCCAGAGAAACAGACCAGTTTACAAACATAATAAAGTTTTCTTTTTGGAATTCATAAATAATATCAAATTGCTACACCCTCTGACTCAGCTGGAGGCAAGGAGCAGGCACTGCAGTGGAGGGGAGTGGGGATGGGGGCACACCAACACCCCCTTGTCAGGGAAATCCCCACTCTTAGGCCACCAGATCCCACCTAGTTAGAGGTTGGAGTGGATGGTTTCCCCAGGACCAAGCAGAGCCCCCACCTCTTAGCAGGCCTGGCCTAGGTGGCCCCACACTTCACTCCTGGGTGTTCTTGGCACTGACTGTATGAGTCTCAGCCTTTGGTTTCTCAGGCAAAACCAAGACAAGAAGAAGGCCTTGCTAATAAGACCCCTGTGTAATTAAACAAAGACTAGATAATTGAGGAGAGAAGTCCAGAAGTGAAAGAAAAGTTTGTCAACACTTCCCCTGCCACCATCCATGCTAAACACACACACACGTGCACAAACACAGGCAAACACACTCACACAAACACATACATGAGCCCAGACATACTCACACACAAACCCAAAAGGCTAGAAAAAAGGTCTTGGCATATTCTGGAAACTATGAGAAGTTCAAACTAGTGGAAAAAAAGTAAGAATCAACATGAGTCCAGCTAGACAGACACATAGATATATAACAAGCCCAAAAACTGCTTCAAAATTTCTTTATTTTTTTTATATTGTCTGTAAGAAATTATTATTTGCCATTTTGACAAAACCCAAAAGTCTGGTGAACTGAGAGGTAGAGTTAGGTCAAGTGTTGCTTAATATACAAAGTACATTTCTGTTGAGCATACATTACCATACTAAGCCTGTCAGTTTTGGTTGCTGCCAAAGGTACTTTGGGCTTACAGAAATGTAAATTAATGCACCATGCCACTTGCTATTGGGCTGAAAAAGAAACGAAATGTTAACATGAAATCAGACCAGTTAGGGCCATTCACGGAACACAACTCCCTTAATTTTGAATTTCAATCCCATCGCACCTCACAAGCAGAGCTGCAAGTCTTGCTTCCGAGGAGCATGAGTACGCATCTATTTCAACATGCAGTGTCCCCCTCGTGGTGAGTCTGCCCTGGTGCTATACCTGGGCTCTTGATTCAGTCCCTCTGAGGGCTCAGGGTCCCAGCTGGGACTTCAACACCATCTGTGTGCCCCTCGCCCTGACAGCCAGCCTGGACTCTCAGCAGCCTCCTACCCCAGCCCTGCACTTCAACCCCTGGATCTTGCTAAAGTATTTTCACCTCCCTGAATTTGCCATATTCTCTGACTCTCTGGCCTTTGCCATGGTCCATTGATCCTGATCATCTCCCATGCTAGTATGCTGTGTCCATCACACCCAACTGTCTTAGACTCTAACACCAGCCCTGGTCAAGCCTGAGTCCACTACATGCCTTTAGAAATTTGAAGATTGGGGCCATATCCAGTGCAGGAGCCTGTGCCCCAGACTGGCCCCAGTGATGGCTTCCTCCCCTCCACGGCAGACCGTGATATTACAATTCAAACAGGCCTTGACAGTGAGAACAGCTAATAGCCTTGACCTTTAACATCCGTGTCATCAAGCTATCCAGGAACTGATTAGGCAAAACAAGGATTCCTCCAGAGTCTGCTGTTTGTGTATCCAGAAAGCAGAGTTCTAGGAGGTGACCTTATCTTTTGTTTCCCTTACTTTTAAGATTGTTTCCTGTGATACAAGTAATATAGTCATAATGTTTTTTAAAAAAGGGATAAATAAAAAATATCCCCTGCCATTATTCTTCCCAGAGAAAATGATGCTTATCACTGCTAACCTTTTAGTGCATTTATATCCATTGCATGGATGTACCAAGATTCATTCAACCACTTATTAACACTGGACTGATCCTTCAACATTGCCTTGATAATTATGGTCCTTCTTATCATCACCCAAAATGCTTTCACTAATGCCACTTATATATAGTAGCTGCCATAAGAAAATATCATTTCATGGGCCATTAATGGACTTAAAAGTCCTATTAAAAGAGTAAAAATTCTCACAGTTCTTATTTTTAAGTAGGTGGAATGAAAAACAGTATGCTGCGACCTCTCATTTCATTTCCGCTAATATTTACTTGGCACCTCCCTGGGTGCGATGTCCTGTACGTATTGCCCATTTCACTCACACAACAACCAAGGGGGTAGGCACTAGTGCCACTTGCAGATGGGCAAATAAGATCAGCAAAGTAAAGTTGCTTTGCAAGTGTCACAGTGTTTAGGAAATCAGAGTCATGATTCAACCCCAGGTGGGTGTGATACCAGGGCCTGTGTTCTCTACATCATAACAGGCAGCCTCAACAAATAAACTTAGCAACTGGGGCTAAGAACACAGAGTCTGCAGCCAGGATGTTGGGTTCAGCAGCTGCCTCCACCATGAGCAAGCCATGTGATCTTGGCCAAACTCCAGGTCTGTTTCTGTCACTGTTTCTTCAGCTGTAAATAATAATAACAGTGATCCCATCAGATTATTCTGAGAATCAGTGTCTGCATATAAGTGCTTAGAAGAGTGGCATATATTTAATCCATTTGCCTGTGGTATTATCACAGCCTCTTAGCTCTGAATCTTCAGCCAGAGAGCAAGTCAGCTGGACAGGCTTCTGCCATTAAAGAAAGTCAGAACATTTCCATGCCCTCCAGGACTCTCTTAGGTATATTTATGGCAATGGACGTGACCATCTGTTTTTACTGTCTGGAAATTTAAACATATACTTGGATACCCTGTGTATTTCTCCTCTAGTACCTTTAAGATCTTTTACAGATGAAAACATGCTATCCTTTCTCTTCACACAAGCTCTCCTCCTCCCACCCCCATGGTCTGAAACATCCTTCCCATCCCCTTCCACCCACCAGCAGCCATAGCTTATTGGAACCCTCCCCGATCCCATCTTCCACCCACCCTTGGCCAAGTCAAATGTGTCTCCTCTCTGCTCCCATAATCCTCAGTCCTTGCCTATTGAAAAGTACATTTCCCCATTGCAATGTTACTGTCAGTAACGGTACCTCTCCTTCCAGTATATAGTGAACTGGCTGCATTCCAGATGCAGGTTCTATCAGCCTACCTGACATTGCCACAAGGATAGCACGAACTACTTGAAACTCTCCTTACACACCCTAGAGAACACACAACCCTTCCCCCATGAGCCCAGGTTTCTTCCAGCTTTCACTGGCCCAGTAAATGATGTCTGTCTTGGTTTGAGCATCCCCAGAATCAGAGTATGCAAGTGCAAGTAGTTTAATAATTTGGGTGATTCAGGGGGAGTAGAAGTAATAGAAGAAGGAAAGGCAACTACTAAAAGGTGAATTATGAATCAGCCTACAGTTGGTGGCTGATGTTTAATCCCACAGAAAACAGGGCAAAACACACATCTCAGAGTTAGCTCTCCTGAAGGCCATGGTACCAGGGGTATTATACACCAGCTCCAAACTCACTGGTTGAGGGCTGCTCCTAGGGGAGTAGATGCCACGGGACTCCAGCCTGCCCCATGCCTGGGCAACATGGCCTCTACCTCCCAGACTCAGATGCACATACTGCAGCTGGGGTTGGCTGGAGCATGCTGAGATGGTCAGGTCCAAGGAATAGGGGTGGAGCAGATTCACCGAGAACATCTGGGAGACATTCCTGATGCTTCTGCCTGCTTCAGTCCCCATATCCAGTACATCACCAAGTTCTGTCACTTTGTCTCCTAAATATCTCATGCATAAACCTTTCTCTCCATCCCCACGACTATCATTTGCATGGACTCCAGCAGTGACCATTCACCCCCTTCCCATAACAGGCTTAGACACATAACTTCTTCCATCCAATGGGAGGAATGAAATTCCCCATCCCCTTGACATTAGACTGAGCCCTATGACATCATCTGACCAATAAAAGGTGATCAGAAGTGACAACATATCACTGCCAGGCAGAAACTTCAAGAACCTTCCTGCGGTCAGCCATAGCTCATTTTTCTCTGCCAAAAGAATGTCATATCCCAATAGGATTTGCAACTTCACACTAAATCCCAGAATGAAGAGGACATGTGGAAAAGAGTCAGAGCATCTACCTGCAGCACAGATGTAATGTGAGCAAGAAACAAAGCTTTGCTAATGTAAGCCACTGAGACTTTGGGGGTGGTAGTTTCTACAGCATAACCAAGCTGAATGCTGTGCCTCTGAACAGGTTCCACCACCATCCACTTGGCCCCTGCACGCTCTTTCCACTGTATTGATGCTGATATTTGAATAATCCAAACTTGATCCTATTACTCTCTTGCTGAAAAGCTTCCAGTGGTTTCTCACTGCTCAAGGAGTAAGCATCCAATCTCTCTCATGGCTTCCAAGGCCCTGCTTTCTTTCTGGACCCACCTGGTTCCAAGCTGTTTTTCCTGTCTGCATTCTACTCACACTGCCTTTTTTCATTCCTGGATGATATTGCCTTCCTTTCTACCCAGAGCCTTGGCACATGCCATTTCATTTCCCTGGAATTCTTTTCCCTTCCTTCACTATTTGTATATGTAACCCTTATTAATCCTTAGACCCAGGTTAAAGGGCTCTGTGTTCATTCAATGGGTATTTACAAGTGCCCACCAATGGCATGCACTCTTCTGCCTTCTGAGGATGCAGTATAAACACTTGTTCAGAGAAGACTGCTCTTTTGCCCACATGGCACTCTGTACTGTTCTTCCATGGGCCTTACCGCACTCAGAGCTACATATTTCTATATGAGGCCATTTGAAAGAGGTCTGTCTCCACGAGATAAGGAGCTTCATAAAGACAGGACCCAAATCTAACGTTACTCCCCACCATGTCCCCTGTATTCAGTACAGAACAGGCACATAGCAGATTTCATTAAATATTTCTAATGAAACTACAATGTGGCAGGCGTAAATCATGAGAACCTCATGAGTGGGTACTGTTATTATCCCCATTTTATGGGTGTCAAGGTTGTCCAGCTAACACATGATGGAGCTGAGATTCAAATCCAGGCAGTCCGGTTCTAGAGACGATGCCCTTCACTGCTACATTATCACAAATGAATGAATCATACATGGTTGAACAAATGAATGAGTTGTCCCATGTGGTTTGCCATCTCAGTAAGAGGCAATGGGGGAAGTCACTTCCTTCTGGAACTCAACACACCCTTTCTGTGGCAGCAGCCCCGCTTGAGTCTGAGCATCAAGACTCTTCCTGTAAGGCTGAGAAGACCTCACCCAAAGGGCCACTCCTGAATTGGCCCCTCCTCTGATCTCAGATGCTCCATCTGAAGGCTCTGTCTTCCCAGGCAGAGGGGGGCAAAGGAGCTATTTTTGCTCCTCTAATCAGCAGGGAAAGGAATCCCATTGCCTGGGTATGCCAATCAGCTGCATTTGCCAGGAGGGAGGCCCGGCTTTGCGAGAAGATGCTGAGCCTCGTGGAGGCACAGATTAGAGTCGTGGAAAAGGCTTTTGCATACTAGCTTCCTGTTTAGGCAGCATATATGTCTCCTGAGAAGCTACAACATATCTTTTACTAAGCTAATCTGGAATAAATATCATGCAATACTCATGGTATGATTGGACACACCCATGTTCCTTTATTTGCTAAGTTTCTGACAAGGTGCACAGCAGGACTGTCAAAAATAAGCATGAAATGCTTTTGGAACATTTCTAAATGTATGCAGAACATTTCTTTCAATAATACTTGAGAGCGCATTCCCTGCCAGATACTGTGCTGGGGCCAAACAGATGGCTAAGATCCTACCTCGGGGGCTCCCAGCACAGAAGAAACAGACAAGTTCTCTCCTTTTTCAGCAGAAAGTTCTATGGAAACCCAAAGAGAGGAACACCCGTTAGCCTAAGAAGGTTTCCTGGAGACTATGATTTTGGAGTTGAACCCTGTGCTTTCGATATCAAAAGACTTTGTGAAGTGAAACAGTGTGCTGCAAACCAAAAGACTGCCTTTACATTTTGAAAAGGATATCTTGTTGTTATTCACCAAAAAAATAGTAAGAGTAACCAAGGCACTTTCTGACATACCCAGGCTTTTCTCTCCAGCCACGTCACTCCCCACAGCCTTGCCTTCTTGCAGCTCCCCAGCACCAGCAACGCCAAGCCTTTGGTGTGTTGCTCTGTTGTCCTGAAGCAACACTCAGAGCCAAGCTTAGTTGGAATACTTGAAGAATTTACCAAGGCATTCCCACCCTGAGCGCCTTCCCCAGACTTCCCAGGCAGGGCAGGGAGCCCACATCTGCACACCTTCCTGTGAGTTTGGGCTTGCCCCAGGGTATTTGTCACCATACACGGTGGCCGGTGTGACTCATCAGCCTCCTAGCTGGACCACAAGCAAGGGGAGGGCAGGTACCTTTTCCTACTCATATTGCCTGGTACATAGGAAGCAGCCAATGAACATCTGCTGGGAAATGGCTTGGTTGGATAAGTTGATGGATGAATGAATGATTGTATCTGACAGTCCCACTTACCTGAATTGCTAAAAACCAGAAGGGAAGCAAAATCTGACTTTGTGCAGGAAATATTAAAACTAACAAAATACTCCTGTTACCACCTATTCATTTCACTCCTGGGAGAGAACCCCATCCACAGCCCATTTGTTATTTTTTTGGATAAAATTCTAACCTATCTTAGAACTTGCAGGTGTCCGCTTCAGATCCCAGCTCTGCCTTTTCAGTTTACCTAAACTTCCAGAACCTCAGTTTTCTTCTCTGTATGTTCCTAACAAGAGCATGTTCATTCACTTATTCACTCATTCATTCATTCATTCTCAATTTCGGTTGGGAAAGAGAGACAATGAACAAAATAAATCAGCATGATATTGTATGCTAGATGGTAGACACTATGGGAAAAACACTGCTAGGAAGATGGGTAAGGGGTGGAGAGGGAAAAAAAATATTTTTCTGGGATGGACAAGGGAGGCCTTCGAGTGGATACCTGAAGAAGGGGAGACGGTGAGCATGTGGTCATCCAGGGAACTGTGCTCCAAGCAAAGGGCATAACACATGCTGAAGTCCTGAAGCTAGAATGAGATCGATGAGCTTGACATACAAGACAGAGGCAAAAATGTCCAAGGCTGACTGACCTGGGGAAGAGAAGATGCAAGTGGTAGCAAGGCCCACCATCTAGGGCTCAGAGTTCTGGTTGAGAACTTCGGCTTGTGCTCAGAGTGAGAGGTGGAGGAATTGTAGGTGCTGAAGTAAGGGAATCACACGAACTGGCTGATGTCTTACATGATCACTCTGGCTGCTGCGTTGAGAACAGACAGAAGGCGGCAATCCCAGAAGCAGGGAAGCCAGGTTGGTAGCCAGGTGAGAGGTGATGGTGGCTTGCACATGGCTGGTATTGGTGGAAGTGGGAAGAGGCATCAGATTCTGGATATGTTTGGAAAGTAGAGCCAGCAGGATTGAATACATGGTGTAAGAGAAAGAATGCAGCCAAAGATGGCTTTGAGAATTTGGCCTGCTTTTTGGGTTGTTAGGATAAGGGAGAAAACCCCTGTAAAGCACTTAGCAGAGTACCTGGCACATGGTGAGCACCCAACACATGCCAGTTGATGTTATTATGACCATGATTTGATTTTTACAAAAACTCAATTATCTCTTGACTGGCAGCAAGGTAGAAAGAGCAATTAAGGAGAGAGAGTTTTGGAAGAGGTCTGATTAGAAGGAAAGAAATGCCATTGAACAATAGGAGAGAAGGTTGAACTAACTCATTAAGAGGAGACACAAGAGCTCACGAAAGCACAGCCCCTCAGACTCATTCCTTGGGGAGACCAGCATTCCCGTACATCTCAATAAATGCCTGGGAATCATTGTGATATAAAAGTTAATTATCTGAATGCCCATGAGTCACCCAGAAGATCAAATTACATTTATTGTATTCAGCTTAGAAGATCAGTTAAGCGTATAACCCATTATAGAAAGACTTCTACCTAAAATGTTAAAAAACACACACACACACAAGACTGGTGCTTAAAAGCATAATTCCTCAGATACCTGAAAATAAAATAAAATGGTTGCCTCAAGACTCTAAGAAGCTGCATTTTATTACAACAGCGTAAACTCACCTACATTCAAATCATGAAAGACATGTCCCTCCTTTGATGCTCATAAAAGCCCTATGAGGTAGATAATTATCCCTAACTTCACAGTGTGAAACTTTATAGGCCTGGGAATATTAAGTGATTTGTTTGAAGTCATGCTGCAGAATGGATCAAGAGACAAAGTTAGAAACGTGGAAAAAGGATTTCTTCTACTTCCAGTTCCCTCCATTGGCCCATGCTCTCCCAGGGCCCATGTGTACAGGAAAGTTGCCTGCAATAAGAGGATCAAGACCAAGACTTGAAATCCTGTTCTGCCACTAATACCTATGTAAACTTTTCTAATCAAAATAAGGGATGGCCAAGCATTTTCATTTACATGCAAAATCTAATCACCCCATAATGGCTTCCAGGTGTCCTGTATTGAGGGTCTCCATGATCAGACAGATTGAATTGGAAAGAGACATGAGCTTGATTAGCAAGGTCTGCCATAAGCATTGACTGGGGCATGCAGCCTTTTATTATTTGTCATTGGGCTAGACGACCTATAAATTCCCTTCCAAATCTCATGGCAGGTGATTACCTTCAAAAGAAATGTGTGGATCCATGAATAGGAGGAATGGAATGGAAATTCATGAATAGAACACTCCTTGTAGTTATTAATCTGATTCCCACAACATGTATCTTCCCACCAGTGACTTTTTGTATAATAACAACATTTTAAAATATTTATACTTCACATTTCTAGAATCCTCATTCTGAGAAGTTCATAGCAATATACTTTACTTACACTTTCATATATTTTCCAATTGCCAGTTATAAAAATTTTTATCTTTATCTTAAACTATAGCCAACAGGATTTTCCTTGTATTTCCAGAATGTGCACTAACAGTAATAGTGAAGGTAGTTTTATCACCTAACCAGTTACTCCACAAATCTTAATATGTTGAATATATAGCATTTTTACAGAGAAATGAAACCATGATCTAAAAATAATAAACACAACCAACAGGGCAATGTTTTAATTCCTGCACCTAACTCTAACAAGAGTATTCTGCACACTGTAAAATTTGTGTTCTTGTTGAGATGGTGGTTTCTACGGATTTATTTTGATGTGTCACCTTGAATGAAGGCCATAATTTAAATTATTTATATTTCTATGTAACTGTTTTAGTTCTCCAAAGGACTGCCAATGCAAAGTACCAGAAATGTGTTGGCTTTTATAAAGGGGATTTATAAAAGAGTAAAAGCTTACAGTTCTGAGGCTATGAAAAGGCCAATTCAAGGCACCATAAGAGTTACTTTCTCACCAAACTCAGCTGCCACATACTGAGGCAAGATGGTGAGTGATCTCTGCCTGTTCTCTACCTTCCCCTCCAGTCTTCTTCTTTCAGGTTCAGGTGCTCCACTTTCTTCCCAATTTCAGCTATGAACTATCAGACATAAAACTTATCTTCTCTTGAGCAAGAGACCTATACTCTCAGGGGCTTCGTGTTTAAGCAATGCTCAGTCTCACATTGCAAAATCAAAATATGTTCGCTCCCTTTTTTCCTCTGTCTGAGTGTCCATTTATATCAGACCCAGTAAGGAATGGAGACTCAACCAGAGTCAATCCTCACTGATTTAGTCTAATCGAAAGCCCTAAAGCATTCTCATTAAATAGTCTAATCAACAACCCCTCAATGCAAAGGGTATCACACCCAGAAGATTAGATTAGTTTATAAGCATAATCTTTCTCTTTTTGGGGTTCATAAAATAATTTCAAACTGCCAGAATAACAAGGTTACCTTTGGCCATCTCAAAATGCAAAGGTCTAAAGATAGTTTCTTTGACACTGGTTTATGATTTACTGCTTTGAACACACCTATGAAATCAACTTGCAGCAAGCAGAGATGGAGTTACATTTTCTGAGTGACAAATATAAGTCAAGGTGCATTATATTCCCCACCTCATTTAACACAACATTCATGGCAGTTTTCTTTTTAACCTTGACATTAGAAGCTAAGGAACCAGGTAAGTTCATTTATTTACTTAACAAATATTTCTTAAGTATATATTAGATGTTAGATGCTGATTATATTCGAGATTACATAACTAATAATATATGTCAGAACTCACATTATAATTTTGTCGTCTAATTCCACTTGGTCTGATCCTTCCTTTACCTAAGTGTTTCTTACACTGTGGTCCAATGTGGTCCTGCTACATCAGAGTCAAGCAGGGTATTCGTAATAAACAGATCCTTGGCCTCAGCTCAGAATTACTGAATCAGAATCTGGAGGAGGAGCTTAGAAATCTGCCCTGTAACCAAGCAACTCTGCTGATTCTTATAAACAATAACTTTGAGAATGACCATTTGTAGTTGCAGCATATCCCTCAATATGTTGTAAGCAAAAGGAGGGTATATAGACTTTCTGGTTGATAGTAGGCATTTGATAAATATTCATTAGATGACTAACAATTGCTGCATGTAATGCATTTACTAACTATGTTAAGAGGGCTTTAACTAGAAAAACTAAAAAAAAAATTTCTTCATTAAATGAGGAACAGGGCAAAATTTTCAAGATTCCATCTGATTAAACAGCATAGGCACAAAAGTATCTTATTCAGTTCCCAAAAAAATGTCTTACCAGTAGAAACAGTCAATAAAATGTTTTCTATGTATGAAATAGATGAAATCTAGATAATTTGCCCAAACTTTTTTTTTAATCAGAAAATCACAAGCTGGGCCATTACCAGAAAAGTCATCTATCCAACTCCCTATATAATATTTGCATCCTCTCTCTACCTTCCTTGCCAGTGCATCCAGAGATGAGGAACTCACCGTCTAAAAGGATTGTCCACTTAACCTCTATGCCCTTACACCATCTCTGTGAAATTTTACTCAACGGCCCCATGTTACACTTAAAATACAGCAATCCATTACCCATGCATTTTTTCACTTACATATTTGATGAAAAGCACCACAATGAACCAGACCTTATGCTCCATGCTTTATACACATTTACACCCTGAGTTATCACAAGCCCCAGGAGAAATGTACGTTAATTTATTAATCTGTTTAAGGTAAAGTTCATATTTAAGTTGTTTTCTAGACTCTCAGTTTATGCATCAAGTTAAAATATAATACTCTATTAAAGTAGCCATAAAGACACAGAAAAAGGCACATTTCTAAAACATCTTTGAAAATCGAAGAGAGCAGGCACCTACTTCATTTGCAAAGGACTTAACGAAATTTTCACTAACTTTGAGCGAAAGTTGACCAATAATCACAGTTGGCACTAGCATGTAGAATGAGTCACTGGAAGGTAGTCAGGGAACCAGAAAAGGGGTATTTAAAATGATGGTGCTCCATCTGAGTAGTAATAGAGCCACACCTGTTATATACCACTTTCTGATGGTAGCGTGAATGGGGCAGGGTTAGTTATAATGGAGCAATTTCTACATTTAGAAATATCATTCTCAATAAAAAAATTACCAAACATTTCAAAAACAATATAAGAAGAATGCTTAAGAAGATGATGGGAGAATTGACCCAATGATTGTGAAAAGAGCATATCTCTAAAAGTTATTTATTATAAGAAATAAAACATTAAACACATACAGTTTATAAACAAGACCATATATTGTTCTATTCCTTCTGTCTTTGCTCTTTGGTAGTGCCCTGCCATAATAAATCCTGGGCTAGCCTAGAATTTACTTTGGCCATGAGAACTTAGCAAATGTGATGCAGTGAGAAGTTTGAAAAGAGCCTGTGCAGAAGCCAGGGCTAGGCTAATTGGAGGATGAAAGACCATATATTGCACTGAGGTCCATCTAGACCATCATGCCTACCAACAGCCAGACCAAGCGTGTGAGGCAATCATAGGCCACCCACACCTACCAAACTGGCACAGATCAGAAGAACCACCCAACTAATTCACAGAATTGTGAGAAATGATAACTGAGTTGTTATAAGGCATAATATTTGTGGTGTTTTAATGCAGCAAAAGCTAGCTGATACACATATCTTAGCTTCATCAATAATATACACAAAAAGAAAACTTAAAAACAAAATAAACAGGGAGTAATTTTTTTAAAAAGCACTAGAAAAGATGAAGTGACAATTGCCTCCAATCGGGAAAAACTGCAGAGACTAAAAATAGAATCACAAAATCAGCATTGCAAGGGGCAGTAAAACAGAAAAAAAAAAACAAACACTGCAAGGAATTAATGTAGAGAACAAGCTATAGATTTAACCTTGAGATAGACAATGAAAAAACTAAACAATTAAAATACTGAAAGTTTGATACCTAAGACCAAGTTCTAACTCATGAGTGGTGCTAAGACCTAAAGAAAAAAGGGAAGTAAGCCAGAATTTTAAAATAGGAAACAAAAGGATAACAAAATAAAACATCACTGAGTCTTTTTTAAAATAGTTTTTAATTAAACTATCTTTTTTTTCTAAAGATACATAAATCACAAAAAAAAGTTACATTAAAAAATATAAGAGGTTCCCATACGCCCCACTCCTTACACCCCCACACTCCTCCCACATCAACAGCCTCTTTTATCAGTGTGGCACATTCATTGCATTTGGTGAATACATTTTGGAGCACTGCTGCTCTGCATGGATTATAGTTTACATTGTAGTTCACACTCTTCCCCAGTCCATTCCGTGGGTTATGGCAGGATATATAATGTCCAGCATCTGCTGAGTCTTGAAATCAAAAGCACACTGTGTCCCAGGGGACGTGAATGAAAAGGAACACACAGAATATATCCTTGCACTTTATACATTATGAGATTAATAAAAATGACAAATTTAAAGATGATCCAATTAATTTATTCATGAGGAATCTTGAAGTGGAGAAGAGGAGTGGAAGGGTTGAGATATGGGGGAAACCAATTCTACTGTGGTTGGTGGCTGGATCATGTACCTGGCACTAAGCTTAATACTTTACATATTTTTCTCTCACTTAATCATTAAAAGAAAATCTTTAAACAACCTCACACACCACCATTGGCACCATTTGAAATGAACATACTCTCCAAATTATTTAAGTCAAAAAGAAAATGCAAAATAATTACAAATTGTTTTCAATATTAAAATTGAGAAAATACATGTGTTATGACCAAAATTACACACAGAGGTAAAATACTTCTGAATACTTTATTTTAAATAATAAATTAAGAAGCACTGAAATTTTTTAAAGTAGCAGAAATGCGGTCAATATATTAAAATAGATATTAAAGAATCAAAAAATAACAACAAATAAAGTTCATAAATTAATTTTAGGAAAAGCTAAATTTTAAAAAAGTTGTTAGATATACAGAAGATTTTAAAATAATGTTAACCTTCACACATTGCTGGTGGGAGTGTAAAATGGTTCAGGTGCTTGGGAAAGCAGTTTGGCAAACCTCAAAAAGTTAAATGTATGGTTACCCAGCAATTTTACTCATAGGCATATACCAAACAAAAATGAAAACATATGTTCATGCAAAAACTTGTACACTAATGTCATGACAGCATTAGGCTAATAGTCAAAAAGTGGAAACAACACAAATGTCCATCAACTGATGAATGGATAAATAAAGTGTGGTATATCCATATAATAGAATATTATTTGTCAATAAAAAGAATAAAGTACTAACACATGCCCCAACATGGCTGAACCGTGAAACATTATGCTAAGTGACAGAAGCCAGACACAAAATGGCCACATATTGTATGATTCCACTGTTAGGAATAACCAGAACCAGCAAAGTCATAGAGAAAGAAAGTAGGTTAGTGGTTGCCAGGGGTGGGGGAGGGAGGAATGGGGAGCAACTGCTAATTGAGCAGGGTTTCTTTTGGGGATAAGAAAAATGTTCTAAAATTAGATGGTGTTCGCTATATGCCATTCCCTAGTAAGGGACCATGACATTATATTGGGCTTCAAATTTCGGGGAGTTCTGGATCACAGAGTGTTTCAACAATGGCAATGGAGGGATACTGGTATGGGATACCAATGACAGGTGATATATGGCTGACAGGGAGCTGTACAGAACATATGTCCAGGGTGCATGGTAATGATTGGATATACTCATAGTGGCAACAATTAAAAACCCAGCAGGGGGGGTACTGGGTTCCTGGCCAGTGGTGCTCTGTCATGGTCCCTAGGGGAGCAGCGATAGTCTCCCAGGTACAGCAGCGGGGACCGGGAGGGAGTGAGGGTTCAACAGTGAGCCCCTGACGCTAATGACTATGCTTGTGAGCTGATAAACCTAAAATAAGAACAAGGCCTAGAGCAACATTGTGCCTGGGAATTTCCTCCTGTCAGCCTTCATGTTACTCAAATGTGGCCAGTCTCGAAGCCAAACTCAGCATGTAAATGCAATGCCTTCCCTCCAGCGTGGGACATGACACCCGGGGATGAGCCTCCCTGGCAACGAGGGACCACTATCAAATACCAACTGATGATGCAACTGGAAAAGGACCTTATATGGAAGGTTCAATGCGGATCAGCAGAATATCCATGTCTACATAAAACAACATGACTTTAAAATGCTGTTTGACCTAAAGTAAGGGGGAAATGGAAAGGAGAAATGAGTTTATATGGCTACGAGTTTCTAAAAAAGAGTCTGGAGGCTGGCAGAAGGATTGCCCTCATGCACAACTGAGCAGAGTCAGAGAGACAGATAAAGCAGATACAACCCCCAGATATTGGTTCCTATGAAGGCTAAAGAGACCCATGAGAGTTATGGTCATGGCCGATGGGGTTTACTACCAGGGCAGATGGCCCCTCTCTGGAAATGGTGTTTATGTGTGATGAATCTGGACTCAGATGGGATCTCCCTTCATAAGACTTTCATACTAATCTGCTGGAGGTGCAGTTAACGTTGGGGTTTAAGATATAGTTAGGGGATTTGAATCTCTGGACTGATAATGTGATAGCCAGGTCCTGAGCCTCAACAGACTCCAGCACCTACAATCTGATTTATTGGACTTACCACACTCAGCTAAGATGGAGTTGAAGAAGGACAATCACCACACCATGGAGCCTAGAGTGATTACAACTGAAAATGGGAGGATGGCAGCCAGCATCCATGTGGAATCTGAGCCTCCTCTTGACATAGAGGTGCAATGGACACAACCAATCCAATGTCCACATAGAAGAGGTGGCATTGGATTGGGAAAAGTGGACATGGTGGACGATGGGTATGGGGAAGGGCAGGAAGAGATAAGAGGTGGGGGCGTATTTGGGACGTGGAGCTGCCCTGGATGGCGCCTCGGGGGTAATCACCGGACATCATGGATCCTCACAGGGCCCACTGGATGGAATGGAGGAGAGTATGGGCCATGATGTGGACCATTGTCTATGAGGTGCAGAGGTGCCCAAAGATGTACTTACCAAATCCAATGGATGTGTCATGATGATGGGAACGAGTGTTGTTGGGGAGGGAGAGGGGGGGTGGGGGGGTTGGGGTTGAATGGGACCTCACATATATATTTTTATGTAATATTATTACAAAGTCAATAAAAAATAAAATAAAAAAATAAAAAAAAAATAAATAAATAAAATAAAATTAGATGGTGATAGTTGAACAATTCTGTGTATGTATTAAAAACCACTAATTGTACACCTTAAAAAGGAAATTTTATGGTATGTGAATTATGTCTTGTGGCAATTTGAGATTATTTACAAACCCCCAAAAAGATAAGGATCATGTTTGTAAACTGGTCTATTCCTCTGTGTGATTCCCTTTGATTGTATTAGATTCAGCTGAGATGCCTTTGATTAAATTAAGATTAGGGCTTTGATTTGACCCAAATAAATATAAAAGCAAACAGATTTCTGGTGCTTCACATTGGCACGCCTTTGGCTGACTAATGCATGTCTAAACAAAAGTATTTTAAAAAATAAGTCATTTAACATATAACTGACTCTGGGCTAAACAGCAATATCAATTAATCAGAGCACGTATTTCAGAAACAGACCCTCATAATACATATAATAATTTAATATATGATAAAGAAAGCATAGCAAATAAATAGGGAGGAATAGGTTTTTCAAGATATAATGCAAAACAATGGCCTTTGCTAAAAAAATATACATCAAATTTAGATTCTTACCACCATAGAGTAAAATAAATCCCATTTGAATTAATGATTTATATGTTAAAGAAATGAGATGCAAACATAAGAGTATTTATTACTCTACAGAACAGGATAGAATTTCTCAGCATAAAAGCAACAAAACCAAAATTAGAAGCAAATGATGAGGTATCTTAAAAAATAAATAAACGTCTATAGAACAGAAATGCTTAAACATTTTTTGTTCAGTAAACATGAACACAATGCACTAACAAATTCTTCACACTGTGTTTGATATTTTTATTTTATTTAAGGAGTTCATTAAAAATGGATGAATCCTGAATTGGGAAATGAATAAATAATATTAACAGACTGAAAAAAATCAAATGGTTAATAAACTTTCAATTTTAAAAATAATAACAAAAAATGGTGGCATTTTTCCACTTCTCAATCTGGAAAATATTTATTAATCTTTGTAGCTGAGGGAAGAAATGAAGAGTTAGAAACTCTGGTGGAAGTTCAAACCAGCAATTCTGAGATAGGTAATGAGTTCTTAAAATTTTTAATACCCAGGTAAATATGTACTAAGATCTTTAAAATAATTCATTATCTGATTAGTGTACTTCTAGGAATCTATCATAAGAAACAAGTCATATATGTAAAGAAACTGATCTCTACATACAATGTTCATTTATTCATCAGATATTTATTGGATATCTACTATTATGCACCTGGTTCTGCCCTACGTAATAAGAATTACAGCAGAGAACAAAACAGTCAAAAGTTCCTCACATTATGTAGCTTACATTTTAGCCAGACAATTAATAAAATAAATAATGGAAATGCATGCTATATTAGATGGCAATTAGCTCTGCTTTCTGGGAGGGTTGCCCGTTACATTTTCCTTTAGGGGCCACCCATGAGTATGGTTGCAAGGTGGCAGTGAGTCCAAAAATGAGGCTCATACTCTCATCTTTCTAGCTGACCTATCTACTAGCCAGGCCCAAATCCCCTCCCCTGACATTAGGTGGTGGGGAAGTTCAAAGGTTTGGCTTCTGCAGTATGCAGCGTATTGTTCCTCTGGTGAGTGGCCTAAGACCCTTGGGGAAGAGTTGGGGAAATTGCTACTGTATTTGCTTGCTGTGGCTCTGCAGGTTTCTTCTGCAAGGGGATCCAATCTCGCCTTCAAACAATGGGTTCTGAGTCTGAGAACTGTCTCAGATCTAGAAACTGGATGACAGATGATAGTTTTTTAATTGGGATGGCTAGCTTCAGCCTTCATTTCATCAGCTTTTGGGTTTTTTTTCCCCCAGTTATACCAGCCAAGCCTCCCTCCACCCACAGTGGTCTACTTGCACATCTCTCTTGATCTCACACAATAAATCCACTCTATTACCCCTATTTTCCTGGATGTTCTGACCCACTCCTCCTTTCTCCACCAAGGTAGTTCTGGCATCTCCATCTCATTAAGCCATCAATGTTTTAAAGTCTCAGGGAGTCATTGCAACAGAAGATTAAGATTGGCTGCAGAGTGTCCTTGCCAGGACATTAAATCTTGAATCACAATAGAGGGCCCCATGTCAGTAAATTTACCCCTATCCAGCTCTGGTTGCTCTGGTTCCAGTACAAGCATACCAGCCATTTCCAGCAATGTTTCAGCACTAAGCTATTTTCTCCAAGAGCAGGCACTGAAATCCCTATTTTGCCAATGTTGAGACCTGAGTCTACTTATTTGTCTGGTGCCAAAAAGGGAAAGTGGGGGCAGATCTTGAGGAGGACAAACACCAGCTCCTAAGTTATCTGCCTCAAATAAGGTCTCTGCTTGGGTCTCTAGGCAAGAACAGAACTTCTTTCCTCTACCAAGGGGAAAGGAGTGCTTCTGCCAACATCGGTGGTTCAGAGAAACCTGGGGATTGAAGATTCTGAAGTACTCCACTCAAATACCCCATCCAAGGTCCCAGAATCTCACCCTTTCCTTATCAGCATCCATAATTAACATTGAACGCCTGTTGGGCTGAGCATTCAGATTCATTTGTAGCTCTGCCACCCGTTTAATTAAGTCCTAGGCTTGATTTTCTGTAGTCTTCCCTGCTGCTGCAGGGGTTGAGGATCTTTTTTAATTCTCCTACAATGGCCTTCTGACTTTTCACTGTGCCATGAGTTGATTTGAGCCTGTCATTTTAATTATTTTTTTAAATTTATTCATCACCCCCTACATTAGTCATCCAAAGGGGTGCTGATGCAAAATACCAGAAATCTGCTGGGTGTTATAAAGGGTAATTATTTGGGGTAGGAACTTACAGTTACAAGGCCATAAAGCATAAGTTACTTCCCTATTTGGAGACAGATGGCTGCCAACATCTGTGAGGGTTCCAGCTTCCTGGGTTCCTATGTTCCTGGGGCTTGCTTTTCTCTGGGTTCAAGGTTCCTTTCTTCCTGGGGCTGGCTTCTCTTTCCTCTGTGTGTTTACTTCCTAGGGCTCCAGCATAAGTCTTCAGCATCAAACTCCAGCATCAAAACTCCAGCATCAGAACCTCATAACTCTGTCCTTCACCACACCTTTTATCTGTGAGTCCTCACCCACCAAGAGGTGGGGACTCTACACTCTAATCATAACTCAATCATACCCAGGTACAGATAAGATTACAAACATAATCCAATATTTCTTTTTGGAATTCATCAATAATATCAAACTGCTACACACACACCCCTGGGATGGCTCCCTCATCTGTCTCTCATTGTCTGCTTGTTGCCTCTGCTCATTGTGTCTGCTTGTTGTGTCTGCTTGTTGTGTCTGCTTGTTGTCCACTCATTTTCTTTAGGAGGTACAGGGAACTGAACCCAGAACTTCCTGTGTGGAAGGTGGGTGTTCAACTGCTTGAGCCACACACAATCTGCTCGTTGCATCAGCTCATTGTATCAGCTCATTGTTTCTGCTCATTGCATCAGTTCATTACATCTGCTCATCTTCTTTAGGAAGAACTGGGAACCGAACCCAGGACCTCCTGTGTGGGAGGTGGGCACCCCAACTGCTTGAGCCACATTCTCTTCCCCTGTCATTTAATTTTTTAAAAACCTCCAAGGGACTCAAGAAAATCCAGCAAACTTCTAAACTCTTTTAATCACCATTGTGCCCACACTAGAGATCATGCAGTAGCAATAGAGCTACTGCATAATCATAATGCAATGCTTCACCTTCAACCATTCATACCAGGTGAAAGTTTTAATAATTTTGATCCTACAGAATGCCAGGTGTTATCAGCAATCCATATAGTATCACCAATGAAATCCTTACTGTCATCTGATTTGGCAAGTGTTCCTGTTCTGGAATTACATCCAGAGGATCTGCTTTCTAGGGGAATTTCCAGTGTCCTCAAAAGTAGAGCCTGACAGTCTCTAAGCCAAACTCAGCATGAAAATGCATTACCTTCCCCCCAGTGTGGGACATGACTCCCAGGGATGAGGCTCCCTGGCTGAGGGATTACTACCCAACAACAGCTGGTGATGTAACTAGAAAAAGACCCTGAATAAAAGGGGGAAATGGTAAAGACAAATGAGTTTCTATGGCTAAGAGACTTCAAAATGAGTTGGGAGGTCATCAGAGGGGTTGCACTTATGCACATCTCAGCAGGATCTCAGAGACAGCTAAAGTAGACAACCCCAGGTAGGGGTGCTCCTGAGGGCTACAGAGACACTCAGGTCCTAAGGTCATGGCAGATGGCTCTAAAGTTCAGTGCCTTACCAGTGGGCCCTACTTTGGAATTTGTGCTCCTGAGTGTGATGGAGTGGGACTCCGATGTGAATTCTCTATGCATGCCTCCTCTGTCACTTTTACTGAACCTGTGGTTGGTGTTGGGGTTGGTGTATGCTCAGGAGACTTTTATCTCTGGACTGTCTATGTGCCAACTGGGCTCTGAGCCTCAGCAGTTGCAACACCTACTCTCTAGTTCTGTGGACTTACCCAGGTCAGCTAACAAGGAGGTGAGGATGGTCAACCACTACACCAGGGAACTGAGAGAGTCTACAGCTACAAGCAGGGGAATTCCATTCATCAGCCATGTAGAATCTAAGCCCTCTCTTGATTTAGAGGTGGAGTGGACACCGCCATCCCAGGGTCCTCAGGATGGGGGAATAAAATATGGACTACAGTGGACTTACTGGTATTCTACTATAGAATTATTGTGACTCTACCAATGGAAGAAATTATATCATTGATGTAGAGACAGTGGCCTCTGGAGTTGCAGAAGCCAGGGAGAGGGAAAAGGGGGTGTGATACGGAGGCATTTTCGGGACTTGAAGTTGTCCTGAATTATACTGCAGGGAGAGATGCAGGACATTATATATCCTGCCATAACCCACTAAATGGACTTGGAGACAGTGTAATCTACAACATAAACTCTAATCCATGCTGTGTAGTAATGCCCCAAAATGTACTCATCAAATGCAATGAATGTACCACACTAATGAAAAGTTGTTGATGTTGAGGAGTGGAGGGTGTGGGAGTGGAGTATATGGGAACCTCTTATATTTTTTAATGTAATATTTTGTGTGATCTATGTATCTTTAAAAAAAAGAAAAGATCATTAAAAAAAAGTAGAACCTGAAACCAGGATTTATGTGTAGATAAATGTTTTGGGAGGTGTTACCATGGAACAAGTGGGAGAGAGAGGAGAATAAAAAGGGAAGGAAGAAAATTCAATACAAGGGTGCATTAGCCCACTGAGCACTGCTCTGAACCCAGGTGTCTCAATCCCACAGGGTAAAGGACCATATAGAATGACTCTCAGAAATTTCCATCCAAGGTCACATGGGGAGAAGCAGCCATCCATCAGCTTCCACATCCCATTGGTTGAAGGGACCCAAGAGTTCTTAACTTCTTCTGCTCTCATGGGCTGCTGTATTCTATGCTGTGGCACTTAGAGAATCCCAGGGCAGGAAGCAAGGAAATTTGACACAGACATTTGAGGTGAGACTCTGTTGACAAGAAGTAAAACAAGGCCCACTCAAAACTATTCCCAGAAGCCACGTGTGATGGTTAGGCTAATGTGTCAACTCAGTCAGGTAATGGTGCCCAGTTGTTTGGTAAAATAAGCACTGGGGTACTTGTAATACAAGGGCATTTCATGAACTTTAATCATCAGTGAGTTGATTGCACAGATGGCTGGTTTACATCTACAGTCGACTGAGGAGATTGCTGTCAGCTATGAGTGACATCTCATCCAATCAGTTGAAGGCCTTAAGAGGAGAAGTGATTTCAAAACTCAGAGAAAGAATTCCCATTTCTACTTCAGATAGCATTTCCTGAGGAATTCTATGAGGACCTTCATTGGAGCCCCTGGCCTGCAGCCTGTCCTACAGAATTTGGACTTGTGCATCTCCATGATCATGTGAGATAATTTTATAAAATCTCATACTATTTACAGATATCTCTTGTCGGTTCTGTTTCCCTAGAGAACCCTCATTAATACATCATGGCTGGAATCACAGTGTTATTTAGCTAAATAATATGCCCCACAGAGGTCCACATCCTAACCCCTGGAACCTGTGACTATTACTATACATGGCAAAAGGGATTTGGTGGGTGTAATCAAGTTAAAGACTTGGGGAAGATTATCCTGGTTTATCTGGGTGGGCCCTAAATGTAATCACAAGTGTCCTTACTAGATGGATGCAGAGGGAGATTTGAATAAAGAAGAGGAGAAGGCAACATGATGTTGGAAGCAGGCTTTGAAGATGGAGGAAGAGTCACAAGCCAAAGGAATACATTTCCAAGCTAGTTTTGACCAAGAAAGGGGCAATATTTGCAGGCTTGGTCCAAAATTCAGATGTCTAAAATTTCATGTTCACAAACCTGGCAGGTAGAGCAAATCTTTCTTTTTTTTCCATATTCACGGTCAGATAACATTGTGGTCACACATTTCATTTTGCTCATCTGGCCTCACTCAAGTAGCTATGAGGGAGAAGGAGAAGCCATTCCAAATGGTTGACCTCCACCAGACCACAACCTCCATTCTAGCTGGGTCTCAAACATACAGAAAACTTGCTCTGCTTTCTTGATTTTCAAATATCCCTACCTCCAATCAATTACGTCAGAATTTTTGGGAATAGGACCAGGCATTGTTATGTAAAGCTCACAGGTTATGCTAATATTTAGCTAGAGTCCAAAGCCATTATTCTACTCTTTCTAGCACTACCTCCCTGGAGGATCCATGGAAGGGGTACCTGCTCCCAGGTCTAAGGGATTCAGGGCCAGCCCCTGGGCTCTTACCTTCAAATTCTCTGTTTGGCCAGGAGGTGGGTTTATGAAGCAGGCTTCAATCCCCCATGTAGCTGGCGGGGAGTCCATTTGCTTTGCAGACCCAGATCCCTACAATGGTGTGTTATCCAGTTATCTGCCCTAATAATTTCTCTGGGTTATTTCAAGATGATAATAATAATAATAGCAACAATACCAACACATGAAAGCACATTGTTGTTTATACATAACAAAATAAAAGGGTGTTTGCTGATGCTAGTATCAGTATTCATTTATTGTTCTCTTATTGTCATCATCACCTTAATTTAAAATCATAACAGGCTGATAGATTAGCAAGGCAAGTAATGAAAGCCCTCATGGTGCTTTTTCCTCCTCTACTTGGGACTATAAATTAAATGTGTGGGAAGACTAACCTTTACTCCTGAGGAGAGATGATCTAATATTGAATGACACCAAGCCAGGCAGAAAACATCTCCAATGAAATAGGAACTCCAAGAGTGATTTAGTGCTTAGGGTGTTCAAGCAGGAGAAAATCACCCCACAAAGCAATTAAGTCAGAGTAACATGACCAATAGTTTTCTGAACCCTGATGAGCTAAGGTGAGGAAGGTCCATAAAGTCTGCAGGGAGTCATCCAAGAGGATCACAGCTTGGAATCAAAATATCCAGAGAGGGTGGTTGAGACACATGGCATCTGGCAGCGAAGAATTATTTATCCAGTATTTATTCTACCTCGACACCAAGCATCTGGAGGGAGCATCCGAGCATCTGTCTGAGGCTGTGTTTGTTGCAGGAATAGTGTCTGTGTGTGTGTATGTGTGTGTGTGTGTGTGTGCGTGTGAGTGAGAGAGAGAGAGAAAGAGAGAGAGAATATGAAATGGAATAAACCAAGCAGTTGGGGTAAGTATGACAGGATAGGGAAATTGTAAGAGCTCAGTTCTCTGAAATTAGACAGGTCCATTCAAACCCCAGCTCTGACACCTACTATGTGCCCCTCAGAAATTTTCTTTAGCTTTCTAGGCTTCAGTTTCCTTATGGATAAAAATGGGTATAGTAGCCAATGATGTTTGATGTGAGGATTGTGTGACATGCTGTATGCAATGTGTCAGCTGCATAGCAAAGAGTAGTCAGTAAATCATGTCCAATATAACCACTGTTATTGTTATTGGTTTATTGTGTGAGTACTGAAAAAGGATAAAACTAAAACTGGGTGGCTTGAATTTTCCTCTTTTGAACCAATTATGTACACCTGTAGTAAAAGTAGCTAATATCAAAAGGCATCAGGAAAAAAAAAAGAGTAGATCATATTCAGAAAGCAATTTTTGAATTATTTTGAATTCCTCACCAAATAGAAGGTCTTTGCTTCTCAAGGACCTTGTGTGTAGGCTGGCAGCTTTGGCAGCACCTGGGAGCTTGTTAGGAATAAAGAATCTCAGGTTCCACCCCAGAGTCTACTAAATCAGTCTGCATTTTAATAAGATTCCCCACATGATTTGTAAGCACAATAAAAGTGGACAAGCACTGAGCTAGTAAACAATCTGTATTTGTCCACAATCCCATCAAAGCCTCTAATGAATGGAAAGGAAGAGTCCATTTAGCCAAGCAGCTGATCCATTCATTCACACCTGATCAATTTATGCTCCAACAAGGAAAGAGCCGAGCTGACCAGCTCATATGGAGCAATGGCCAATGCAATCGCTTAAATGGGAAGCAGATGGTGTACTTGAAGAGCCTTCTGAAAGCATTTTAAATGACACAGTCCCTTGCCCCATGAAACTTACAACATACTGGGAACAGCAGAGGAATAAACCAGGTGAGCAAAAGAAAGCAGGGGGATTTATTCTGACTTGGAGAATCCAAATAGTCTTCCTGGAGATGGTAGATTTTAAGTGGGGAGTGATGAATGGAGACATGTGGAGAAGGAGAGGAAGATGCAATTTTGGAGTGGAGGGGAGCCATGTGGTGTGACTGCAGCAAAGTGAAGGACATGCTCAGTTGCATGAACAGGCACAATGGGAGCGAAAGCTTGAAAGATTCTTGGGAACGGGATCACGGAGAGGCCTGGAAGAGGGGTCAAGTGTTCCAGCTTCATCAAGGCAAAGAGAAGAGGAAATGGAGTTTTGTTTTAAACAGGACGTGTCTTGAACATAAGTTTTAGGCAACAGGTGATATCCATTTTCATAAGCCTCTGTATAAGCAGTAGAGAGCAAGCTCCCTGCGACCCAAGACAAGACAATTCTGTGTTCTGGCCTCAATTTGTGTCAGAGCCTGGCTGGTTCTCACCTGATGTATAAGGAAGCCATTCTTCTACTCTGAAATTTCTAGCATAATTAAGTTATTTTTCTGGTATATAAAATCAGGTATGGCATCATAGGCCCATAAACCTATAGCACAGATGGCTCACTCTCCCCTAAAATTTGGCTTTCACCTTACTGTAATAGAGAGTTTACACTGGAAAGAAGCTGCTCTTTCTAGCACTTCATTTCCAAGCCCTCTTGCATTTATGGGTCATCAGGAGACTAATTCTCACCAAAAGAAATGGAGCAGAAGTTATGCATCCATTCCCATGTTAAGGCTGTGAAGAAGCAGCTGCCTACACTGATTTTTCCCCTTCCATAAGCTTAATGAAGATGATGGTGAGACCTTAGGGGATGGTAGAGCCTGAAGCCTGACTCACCATATGAAGTAAAGCCAACTGCCAAGCAGGAACAGCCATACTGGACTATTACACAAACAAAAAATAAGCTACTGATGTGTTGAAGCCACTATACATGTTTGAGACTATGTGTTATAGCAATTATCATTATCCTAATACAGACCTCACAGAGTGACTATGAAGATCAAAGATGAGAAGGATGAGAAAGTGCTTCACATTATGACCAAAACCCTTGCTTCATTAGACACTCAACCAATACCTACAGAGCAACTATTAATGCCAAGTATTTGCCTGGTGCTGGGTAACCAGTGATGAGCAAGACAGACATGGTATCTCTCTCTCCAAGATTATGAACCAGCCATTACCCAACAATGCTGAAGTGAGGCAAAGAATCCTAGCATCTATCTTTCAGCAGAGGGAATATCACAGTCTATTCTCGTTTATGCAGTCTGATAGGGCAAGAGTCAAGCAAAATTAGAGCCAGCCCCATCCTAAGACTTTTGCTGAATTTCTATATATTTATTTCTAAATGCATAGCTTTCTTTGTTCAAGGCAAGATTTAAGGCAGCTTATGAGATAGCATAATTCAAAAATGAAAATGAAAGAAGAAAGCCCAGGGTGGAAAGATGAAATGGAGCCATGAATACATCTAAATATGCTCTCCCTAAAGCCTTACACACTTGCACATTATTTGCATAGAGTCTTACACAAATTTAGACTGAAATCTCTGAAAACCATCCAATGCGATGTTCTTTAGCTTTCATCATGTCTGTCATTAACTACTTGGTATCCGTATTCTCCATTGACTGGATGCTTCATGGTGGACAATGGCTATGTCTGTTTTTATTTCTGCTGTATCCACAAGACATAGCAGAGGTCCTCAGTAAGCATATCCATGAGATAAAAGCTTATCCCATGAGAAATCCAGTTATTCTTGGCACTGAGACAGAAAGGCATGTTCCTCAGGTTCTGGGAAGCAAGAGGCAGTCTGGTGAGATGGTCAGCATCCCTACAGTGGGTCCGGGATGAGCAACACATGGCTGGTCTTCAGAGCCTAAACCCTCAGACCAAGTAGAACTCAGGAAAAGTCAATGTGGCAGGGAGCTAGTATCCTGTGGTCTCAAACACCAACCTCTGCAGATTTGGAGTGATCCAGGGAGGACTGTCCACTACCTGGAGAAGCTGATGGACAGCATGCCTTATTAACAACCCTCTTCTCAACACTGTCCCTCTCCATGGTGTTTTAGGTCTCCTCATTGAGGCAATTTTTACTTCATGACTTAGACTTAGCTAGGTGTTTTAGTTTCCTGGGCTCCTCAAAGCAATATATAAAATGGGTTGGCTTTAAACAATGGGAATTTATTACACTTTGAAACCATAAGAATGTTCAAATCAAGACATCATCAAGGTGATGCTTTATTCCTGAAGACCAGCTGCTGGTGAACCTTGGCTTCTCTGCCACATGGCAAGGTAAAATGGCAGCATCTGCTGGTATCTCCCTTCTCTTCCAGGTTTCATTGCTTTCAGCTTCTCACTTCTCATGAATTTCTCTCTCCCTTTCTGTAGTCATTTTATTTATACAGGACTCCAATAAGAGGATTAAGACCCACATAAGGCCACACCTTAACTGAAGTAATTTCATCAAAAGGTCCTACTTACAATAGGTTTATACCTACAGGAACGAATTTACTTTAAGAAGATGATTTTCTGGGGTACATATAGTTCCAAACCACTGCAATCTACCCTCTGAACCCTGAAAAGACATATTCTTTCCATATGCAAAACACATTCATTCCATCATAATATTCCCAAAAAGCTTTAAATCATTTCAGAGACATTGTTTGATATAAAGTCTCATCAACATCAGTTATAGGTGTGGTCTGTCCTGGGGCATAAATCCCCTCCATCTATGGACCTATGAATCTAGAGAACAAGTTATCTGCTTCCAATATACAAAGAAGGTATAGGCATAGGATAAACATTTCCATTCCGGAAGGGAGAAATTGGAAGAGAAACAGGGGTCATGGGTTCCAAACAACTTCAAAATGCTGCAGGGTATACTCCTTTAGATTTTAAGATCTGAGAGTCATCTATGGAATGATGTTCTGTCCTCTGGACCTGATAGAGCAGCAGCCCCACCCTTTCCAAGTGCTTACACAGTTGCCATGTTCTCCCTGTATACTGGGGGGAAGGTTCCACACTGGGTAGCAGCCAGACTCTAGGCCCCTCCCTTGTCAAACATTAAGGTGGTGGCCAGACTCTCCACAATCCCCCAAGTATCTGGGGTGGTAGCACTCTTCCTGAAGAATGGACTGCATGGCCCACCCTCTCCAAGTGCCAAGGCATACTCATCCTTTCTACAAACATGGGTGGGCTCACTCTCAGCCCAAGAAGATGTCTTCAGTCCAGACCTCAGCTTCCATGGTTCTACCTTTGAAGTCATATTTCCTTCTGTCTGTCTCTTTTCTGTCCCTTTTAGTACAGCTTGGCAGTAGTTCTATTCATATAGACTGTGCAAAAAAACCTTGTCAGTTTCACATGTAGTACACAGAGGTCCAAGCCATCAGACAAAAGAATGTTCCACAAATTCTTTCTGGATAACTGCACTTCCAATCATTACTAGCATTGAAACAACTGACTGGTTCCACACTCAGTTAAACTCACATGATGCACTATTCTCTAGGGATTTACTTTCTGTATGTTCAGAATTTTCCAAACACTCAATTTCTGGTTTCTTTGAGCCCAGGAGTTTAGTTCTTAGCTTATCCCTTTCCTCTCACATTTTAATATAAGCTGTAAGGTGAAACCAAGTTGTACTTTACATGTTTAGTTTAGAAATCTCCTCAGCTAAATACCCAAGCTTGTCACTTTAAAATTCTTCTAACATCGGAACTCAATTTGCCAAGTTCTCTGCCACATTAAAACAAGGGTTGCTTTTCTTCCAGTTTGCAATGACACATTCATCATTTCTGTCTAAGGCCTCATCAGAAGCACCTTTGGCATCCATTTTTCTACCAACAGTCTCTTCAAGCAAGCTAGGCCTCTTCTGCCAAGCACCTCACAAAGTGTTTCTACATTTTTGATATTTGCAATAGCAGCACCCCACTTCCCTGGTACCAAAATTGTTTTAGTTTCCTAGGCTGCTTAAAGCAATATCATGAGATGGGTTGGCTTTACACAGTGGCAACTTATTAGCTAATACTTTGAAATCATGAGAATGTTCAAATCAAGGCATGATCAAGGCAATGATTTCTTCCCAAGGACTAGCCACCAGTGACTCTTGGTAGCTCTGCCATATGGCAAAGTAAAATGGCAGCATCTGCTGTTCTCTCCCTTTTCTTCCAGGTTTCTTTGCTTTCAGCTTCTTGCTCCAGTGTCTGTCTGTCTCTCTGTCTGTCTGTCTCTCTCTCATTCTATTTATAGACTGCTCCAGTAAGAGGATTAAGACCATCTGGGGCCACACCTTAGCTGAAGTAACCTCATCAAAAGATCCTACTTATAATAATAGGTTTATACCCACAGGAATGGATTAACTTTAAGAACATGATTTTCTAGGGCACATACAGTTCCAAACCCCCACACTAGACCATCATCAGAAACCCTTTTACAAGGGGGGAAAGCCCTGCATTGACCATGGGGAAAATTGAAAGGCATGGTCTGTTCATTCACTAAGGACCTTCAAAATGAAAATATAATTTTTTAAATCAAAGTGCCCACATAAATGTCACTTTTGTGGGAAATTGGAGAAAGCTTTTCTTTGTGTTCTCTGAGTTTTTAGGACAGATCTGCTTCCTTGATTGCTTTGGCCACTGATCCCAGAGACTGGATTGGCAAGGTCAGCAGCATAACCCAGCTGCTTATAAAGAACCAGTTCAGGGGTCCAGCAGGAGCAACAGGTAACAGAACTATGGCCAGGATGGGCATTAAAAACAGAGGGAGATCTACAAACCCCAGGTGATATGAGGACAATGTAGGATGCTCGAAGGGGCTGGGTTCCAGAGAACATACCCAAGTGAACATGTTGAGCTGGTGGTGTGCAGGAATGAGTGACCTCGTTGTACAACTTCAAGGACAACTCACATTGACCATATTGAATCCAACGGGATGCTGCTCCCTGGAATTGCAGTATGCATCTGCCCTGCAGGGAGAGTGTGAGAGGGCTCGTCCACAATAGTAGTAATATGAACCAGCATGTATCGAGTGATTCAGATGTACCAGGCATTGTGCTAAGGACCTCGTAAGAATTGTTATCTCACCTAGTTCTGACAACAATGGAATAAATTGGCACTACCACCGTGCCCATTTTCCAAAAGAGGAAACTGAGACTTAGGGAGATTAAGTAACTGATCCCAAACCATTCAGTTAGTTACTGGTCAAACCAGAATTTGAGATCAGAGTCTGACTGCAGAGGTCCTGTGCTTAACCACTCCAGTATATTGTCTTCCTACATTTTGATTGAAATAACTTCAGTTTTCAAGATGCTGTGCACAACAACTTGAGAATTCTGCCCTACCATCTGAGGATGCACTCCTGATTGTCACAAGCTGAGTCTAGTGTCTCACCTAAGAAGACATCTCCATATTAAAGTGCCAATGCAAGCAAGAACATTCGATAAACACACCCCAGACAGACATTTACTCAGGTGGCATTGCAGGGTGCTCCCAGCACAGCAGGATGGATGCAGTCTCTAACAGAGATTAGGGGCCATAACTGGGGCATTTATTAAGTCCCACTGGTTAAATTCTCTCTTCTGATATGAGCAGATGGCTCCCATTCTCCATAATGAGGTCTGTGTAAGCATGTTCAAGGGCAGAACACAACCAGGAGCTGAATCCTGAAGGCATAAAGTCAAGGAGCAGGGGAAGAGATGGGTTGTGAGAGCCAGGGCTTCACCCACACCATTCAAAGAAGAAGTTGTCAGTTCAGAATAATCTCTGCCCAAAGTCGGTGGCCCATGCAACCATGAGACCCTTGTCTTTAAGCCAAGAGGTAACCAGCATCTCTGCAGAGAGAGGATGTACCCCTGACATTTCTTCTGCAAGTTGTCCAGGCATCCTGCAGCACTTTTCTACTCTCTCAGACACAAATCTACATGGAAAACTGCAGCTTAATCAATTTCTTTTGTTTTTCTTTGACTGCCTTACTCTAGGTCACCTTGTTCTTAAAACTACCATTTCAAACTTCTAAACAGAGTTACCTTTTTAATCTGTTTGGGGCCTGATTTGGTTAAGTGACAGGCCTTCCCTTCCCTTCCCCTTCCCTCTCTCCCTCCCTCTCTTCCTCCCTCTCTCCCTCCCTCCCTTCCTTTCTTCCTTCCTTCCTCCCTTCCTTCCTATAGAACAACTAGACAAAAGATAAACAGGGAAATAGAAAACTTGAATAACACTATAAACCTACTGATAAACATCTATAGAACAGTCCATCCAACAAGAACATAATTCACATTTTTCTCAAGTGTACATGGAATATTTTCCAGGATAGACCATATATTAGGTCACAAAACAAATCTTGATTAGTTTTTAAAGACTGAAATTATACAAAGCATCTTTTAAGACCACAATGGAATGAATCTAGAAATCAGTCACAAAAGGAAAACTGGAAAAATCATAAACATGTGAAAATAAAATAATAAAATCTTAAAAAACCAAGGGACCAAAGGAAAAAAACACAGGGAAAATTAGAAAATATCTTAAGATGAATTAAGACAAAAATATAACATACATAAACTTATCAGATGCAGCCAAGGCAGGGCTCAGAGAAAAATTCCTAACTGTAAATGCCTAAAGAAAGATCTCAAATCAATAACCTAACCCCATATCTTGAGGTATTAAAGAAGAACAAACAAAACTCAAAGCTAGCAAAAGGAAGGAAATAATAAAGATTTGAGTGGAGATAAGTGAAACAGAGAATAAAAGAACATGAGAAAAAAAATGAACATGAGAAGGAATCAACAAAACGAAAAATGTGATCAATAAAATGGACAAACCTAAGCTTAGCTAGACTGACCAAGGAAAAAAAAGAAAGAAGACTCAAATTACTAAAAGCAGAAAAAAGTGGGGACATTATTATTAATATTACAGAAATTGAAGGGATTATAAGAAAACACTTTGAACTATTGTGCGACGGTTTGCTCGGTCGGTAGAGGTGGGGTCTGGCTGCGGATGAGGGGTCGGTCCAGCTTGGGACGAGGGGTCGGTCCCACTTGGGACGAGGGGTCGGTCCGGCAGCAGACGAGGGGTCGGTCTCACAGGGGTTGCGCGGTTCGGCTGACGGGGTCGCCCGGTGAAGCCGGCGATAAGGGGGTAGCCCGGAGAAGCAGGCGACGAACTGGGGACAAGGGAGGCCAGGCCCTTGTCGGGGGCTCTCAGGACTGGAGGGCGCATGGCAGAAGAACTACCGCGGAGACAAGGTAAACACGCAAGTCCACTTTATTGAGGGAGAGGCAACAGTTTTATAGGGGCTGGGGAAGGCTGATTGGTCGAAGCCACGCCCTGTTCTGAATTGGTTGCCGGAGAAAGGTCAGTGGGAGGTACTGGACGGGGGAGGGGTGGTGATTAGGGATTGGCTGTTGTTGTTGCTGGGGGAAGTGGCAGGGTTTAGTGATTGGTGGCTGCTGTTGCTGGGGTAGAGGGCAGACTTGAGTTTCCCACCTTGCCTGGCTGTTGCTGCTGTGGGGGGGGGGGGAAGGGCAGACTGGAATTTTCCGCCCTGCGCCTGCGCAGGGAGAAAGAAGAAGAAGGGTGTTGCCTCATAAGGCATCCTGTGGCGCTATCCGGGAGGAGGGGCCGCCGCGGAAGCATGGCTGCCAAGAAGGGGAGACCCAAGGGCACTCTGCGCCCATGCCGAGCTCCCTTCAGGGGTGGCGGTGAATCCGACCAGCCACCCTATTATGGGGGCAGCAGCTTGGAATTAGGCCTACCGCGGCCACTCCCCTGCCAGGCCAGCAAACCACACTTCAGCCCGAGGGGTGACCGCACTATTGTATATCAACAAATTAGATAAGTTAGATGAAATTAACTAACTCCTAGAAACATACCAACTGCCAAAATTGACTCAAGACTTTTTAAAAATTTATCTATCACAAGTAAAGAAAGTGAATCAGTAATTAAAATTTTCCTACCAAAAAATAACAGGCCCAGATGACTTCACTAGTGAAATTTATTAGGCAATTAAAGAAGAAATAATACTAATACTTCACAACTTCTTCAAGAAAATGGGGGAAGAAGGAATACTTTGCAATTCAGTCTAGTATGTGAATATCATCCTGATATCAAAGCCAGAAAAAAATACCACAAGAAAGAAAATTAGTCTAATAACCCTCATGAATATAGATGCAAAAATCCTCAACAAAATATTAGCAAACAGAATCCAACAATATATATAAAAGATATATCATGGCCAACTAGAACTTATCCCAAAATGCGAAGTTGGCTTAACATCTAAAAATCAAGGAAATTACGGCAGTTTGATATTATATATGAATTCCAAAAAAAGATATAGATTATGATTGTACACTGTTCTATTCTTTGGGTATGATACCCTTTGACTGATTTAAATTCAAAGGTTTTAAGTTTACCTAATTAAATCAATTCAGGGCCTTTGATTTGACCCTGTCAGTAAGGCATGGCTCAGAGATGGGTGCCTGCCCCTAAGGGCTATGTAAACAGACACTCAATCAAGAAGACACATAGGAGAAGAAGACACAGGAAGAAAGAGAACTCCATGTATACAAAAAGGAGTGAACTTGGTCATTTTGGTTCTGCCATGTGACAGAAAGGAGAAGGCTCAAACGTCTAAAGCCCAGGGAAAAACTAAACCATACACATGACAGTTTGCAGCAAAGGAGATTAGCGCTCTATTAACTGAGAAGCCTCAGGAAAAAACAAGCCCTCCAGCCTACAGCTGAGATTGGAAGAAGCTGGGCCCATGGAGCCTTAAGAGCAAGAGGAAGACTGAACTCTCACAGAGGTCAGCTGCTATCTTGCTTCAACACATGGCAACAGATTTTGGTGAGGAAGTAACCTTGAGCTGGACTCTAAACTCTGAGTTGGGCTTTGTAACTGTAAGCTTCTACCACAAGGAAATACCCTTTATAAAAGCCAACATATTTCTGGTACTTTGCATCAGTACCCTTTTGGCTAACTAATACAGTACAAACTATATTTAAAAAATAAAGGGCAAAACCACATGATCATCTAGGTAGATGCAGAAAAGGCATTTGAAAAGCTCCAACACCCAACCATATAAAATTTCTTTAAAACATTAGAACAGAAGGGAACTTCAATCTGACAGGGAACAAAAACTGCAGCAAACATCATACTTAATAGTGAAAACTGAATGTGTTCTTCCTAAGACTGGGAAAAAGGTAAAGATATCCACTCCTGACTCTTCTATTCAACATAGCACTGAAGTTTCTAGCCAGTGCAATAAGGCAAGAAAAATAAATAAAAAGCATCCAGATGAAAAATGAAGAAAATGTCTTTATTTGCAGACAATAGGATATTGTATATATAAAATCCTAAAGAATCCACAAAAAGCTTTAGAACTAATAAGTACAGCAAGGTCACAGAATATATGATCCATACTCAAAATTCAATTATATTCTATATAGGAACAATGAACAATCCAAAAACTAAATTAAGATTGCAATTATTTTCATAATAGCACTAAAAAGAATAAAATAGCTAGGAGTAGATTTAACAAAAGAAGTACTAGACTTCACAGTGAAAATTATTAAATTTTTTTGAGGGAAATCATATAAGATCTAAATAAATAGACATATGTTCTGGATTGGAAGACTCTATTTTTCATATGGCAATTATACCCAAATATGGATAGATTCATCACAACCCTTAAAATTTCAGCAGAAATTTTGCAGAAATTGACAAGCAGATCTTAAAAAGCACTTGGTTATACAAAAATTCTAGAATAACTAAAACTATTTTGAAAAAGAGCAAAGTTAGAGGACTTTCACTTGCCACTTTGAAAAGTTACTATAATGTTAGCTATCAAGACAGTGTGGTGGGGATTGTGGGGAGATGACAACAGATTATCAGGCAGAGCTGAATGCTCTTATGAAAACAGTGAAAAAACAGTAAAAACAGTCCAAGGGGCCTGCTTTGGGAGTCAGCAGATCAGGACAGTGCTATACAACTCCCAGGAGAGTGAGGGACAGATAGACAAAGATGCCAAAGGAAACATGAGTTACCAAGTCCCAGTGGCAGCAGGGAGGGACTCCTCTCCCCACCCCCAAGATACTTAGCTGGGTTAAAGCATCTGGCTCATTGCAGCTGACTGAGAGGGGAACAGATATCTGCCTCCTCGTGAGCTGTTTCAAGGGAAAAGGGAAGAGAGGTCAGGGTGCTTTTCTTCAGTGAATTCTGCCAGCAGAGCCTGCTCTGTATCTCCATTCTGGAGATTCAACACAGGAATGCTGGAAAGCCGAGACTGAAACACCTCTGTGGAAAGGTGTGGTAACTAACTAGCCATCTGCTGGTCAGACTGGAAATTGCATAGGCAAAAACTGTTCATGCTCTCTATAGCCAACCCCTGGGAGAAAATCTGCACCCTACTATTGAGTCCCTGGCCTGATTTTGAAAATTTTAAGCTGGGCAATTTTAAAGACTGAGAATAAATTAAACCAAGTATCAAAGAAGAGCTGTGAGAAAAAAAGAAAAGCAATAGGCAAATTAGAGAAATTCAGATGCCTAGACACCAGCAAAAAATTACAAGCCATACTAGGAAACAGGAAGAGATGGCTCAGGAAAAAAAAAAAAAATCAACCAAATATCCTGAAGATATACAGGATTTAATTAATACAAGTAATCAATGATAATCATATAACTCTCCTAAATCACTTCAAAGAATTTAAAGAAAACTTGACTAAAGAAATAAAAGATATTAAAAAGACACTGGGAGAACATAAAGAACAATTTGAAGGTCTGAAAAGAAAAGTAACAGACCTTATGGGAATGAAAGATGTGCTGGATGAGATTACAAATACATTAGAAGCACATAAGAGCAGATTTGAAATGCTTGAAGACAGAATTAGTGATTTGAAGACAGAACATCTGAAGTGGAAAAAAGAGGAAAACAGAAGAGAAAGGAAAACATGGACAGAGTCTCAGGTAATTGAATGGCAATGCAAAATGCACAAACATTTGCCTTATTGGTGTTCCAGAAAGAGAATGGAAAAGGGACAGAAAGAATATTTGAAGAAATAATGACTGAAATCTTCCCAACCCTTATGGAGGACATAGCTACCAATATCCAAGAAGAAATAATGCACCCCAAACAGAATAATTCTGAAAAGACCTACCCCAAGATACCTACTACTCAGAATGACAAATATCAGAGATAAAGAGAGGATTCTGAAAGCAGCAAGAGAAAAGCAAAGCATCACATACAAGGAAAACTTGAGAAGATTAAGTTCCAACCTCTCATCAGAAACCATGGAGGAGAGAAGAAAGTGGTATGAGGTAAAGTACTGAAAGAGAAAAACTGCCAGCCAAGAATTCTGGATCCAGCAAAGCTGTCCTTCAAAAATGAAGGTGAGTTCAAAGTCTTCACAGACAAACAAAAACTGATAGAATACATTACCAAAACACCAGATTTGTAAGAGATACGAAAGGGGGTGCTGTAGCCTCAAAGGAAAAAACAAGGGTAAGAGATTTGGAGAATAGTTTAAAAATGAAGATTATTAGGAAGAGTAAACTAAAGGATAAGAAGACAGACAACAGAATGATGTGATAGCAGAAAGCCAAAGGACAAAATGGATCAAGTACGCAATGCCTTTACTTTAATAACATTGAATGTTAGTGGATTGAACTCCCCAATCAAAAGACATAGACAGATAGAATGGATTAAAAAAAAAATACGAGCCATCTATATGTTGTCTACAAGAGACCCACCTCAGACATAAGGACACACCAGGTAAAAGTGAAAGGCTGGAAAAAGGTATTCCATGCAAATAGTAACCAAAAGGGAGCTGGAGAAGAATAGATGAATGTAAAATAACAACAGTATAGTTACGAACAATAATTTCTCAGTGCAACTGGTAAATTGTTCCTGTGATCAGTATTCTGTAATTTTTTTCTTATAAAATAAACATTTGCTTTTAATTGAGAAAAACTGGAGAAGAGATATATTTTTTGATACTTCATTTTTCTTTAACCCTTTCTTATTCATACTCTTTAATTAAAATAATCTATCTGGATGAATAATGATTTAGCATGACTACTGTTGAACAAGATTTTAAGTTTTTCTGCCCCATAAAATTGTGAGTTGGGAGATTGTTATCTGCTGTAATTTATTTCAATAAGATGTGAAGAATTCCCAAATAGGAATTTGATTATCTAGAAAGAATTATGGCCTAAATGTAAATTAAATAACTAAACCAATAATTTATTTCAGTCTTAGAGATTATTACTTCCAATAGTTAGAGCTGTTATATAAAAATTAGAATTATGTTATAATTAATTTCTATTATATTTGAATTATTAATTTCATTTATAAAAGTTTGTTGCTATGCTTTCTATTTTTTGTAATTGATTATATTAAATCTAACCTGACCTTGCTCAAAAAAAAAGATGGTGTGGTACTGGCATAAGGATAGACCTATGGAACAAAACTGGGAGTCCAGAAATAAATCCTTATAGTTATAGTTAATTGAATTTGACAAAGTTACCAAGGCAATTCACTAGGAAAAAATTGCCTGTTCAACAAATGATGCTGGGAAAATTGGATGTGCAGTGCAAAATGATGAACGTAGACATTCATCTCACACCATACACAAATATTAACTCAAAATGGATCATACCCTTAAATGCAAGAGCATACAGGAAAACAAAGGAGAAAACCTTAGAGGTATGGGGTAGGCAAAGATGTCTTGGATACAATATCGAAGCATGTTACATAAAATAAAAAATGATAAATTGGATGTCATTAAAATTCAAAACTCTTGCACTTCAAAAGTCATCATTAAGAAAATGAAAAGACAAGCAAAAGACTGGGACAAAATATTTGCTAAAGTCATGCCCAAGAAAAAACTTATAGCCAGAACTCTTATAACTCAATAATAAGACAAAGCAATCAACAAATAAGCAAATTAGATATATTAATAATATGTGCAAATGTCTTATAAGCATATAAAAGATGTTCAACATCATTAGTCATCAGGGAAATGTGAACCAAAAGTACAATGAGGTAACACTCCACTCACACTGGTCTGACTACAAGAATTAAGAGAGATAATAACAAATGGTGAGGATGTGAAGAAGTGGAACTCTCAAACATGTTGTTGGTCATGTAAAATATTACTGCCACTTTGAGAAACATTTTGGCAGTTTCTTTTTTTTTTTTAATATTTATTTATTATTATTATTTTTAATTACAATTAAAAAAATATATGAGGTCCCATTCAACCCCACCACCCCCGCCCCCCACTCCCCCCACAGCAACACTCTCTCCCATCATCGTGATACATCCATTGCACCTGGTAAGTTCATCTCTGAGCATCACTGCACCCCATAGTCAATGGTCCACATCATAGCCCAGACTCTCTCACGTTCCATCCAGTGGGCCCTGGGGGGATCTACAGTGTCCCGTAATTGTCCGTGAAGCACTATCCAGGACGACTCCACGTCCCGAAAACGCCTCCACATCTCATCTCTTCCTCCCGTTCCCCACACCCAGCAGCCCCCATGGCTACCGTTCCCACACCCATTCCACATTTTCTCTGTGGACATTGGATTGGTTGTGTCCATTGCACACCTATGTCAAGTGATGGCTTAGATTGCACATGGATACTGGATGCACTCTTCCTGCTTCTAGTTGTAGACACTCTAGGCTCCATGTTGTGGTGGTTGACCTTCTTCAACTCCATGTTAGCTGAGTGGAGTAAGTCCAATAAGTCAAAGTGTAGGAGCTAAAGTCTGTTGAGGCTCTGGGCCTGGGTGTCATATTATCAGTCCAGAGATTCAAATCCCCTACATATATCTTAAACCCAGCACCAACTACAATTCCAATAAAGTAGCATGCAAGTCTTGTGAAAAGAGATCCCCTCTGAGTCCATTTCCATCACGCAGAAACACCAGCTCCAAAGAAGGGCCATCTGTCATGGCAGTGAACCCCTTCTGCCATGACCATAGAACCCGTGGGTCTCTTTATCCCTCAAAAGAACCAATACCTGGGGTTGTATCTACCTTATCTGTCTCTTAGACTCTGTTCAGTTGTACATAGGGGTATTCCTTCTGACAACCTCCAGACTCTTTTTTAGAGACTCACAGCCTTATAATCTCATTTCTCCTTTCCATTTCCCCCTTACATTAGGTCAAACCGCTTCCCGAAGTCATGTTATTATATGTAGACAGGTATATTCTGCTGTTCCACATTGAATCTTTAATTCAAGGTCATTTTCTAGTTGCTTCTTCAGCTGGTATGTGGTAGTGATCCCTCGGTGCCAGGGAGGCTCATCCCCGGGTGTCGTGTCCCACGCTGGGGGGAATGCATCACATCTACACGCTGAGTTTGGCTGTGAGAGTGGCCACATTTGAGTAACATGAAGGCTGTCAGGAGGAAACCCCCAGGCACAATGCTACTCTAGGCCTTGTTCTTATTGCAGGTGCATAGGCTCAAAAGTGTAGCCATTAGTATCAAGAGCCCACTGTTGGGCCCTCCTTCCTTCCTGGTTCTTGCCGTTGCACCTGGAGGATTGCCGCTGCTCTCCCAGGGCCCACAACAGTGACCCCCCGGCCAGGAGCCCAGTACCCCCCTAGCTGTTGTTATTAATTGTTTCCACTATGAGTATATATAGACATTACCATATACCCTTGGCATATGCCCTGTATAACTCCCTGTCAACCATATATATCCTGTCAATAACATCCCATATCAGTATTCCTCCGCTGCCATTGTTGAACCACTCTGGATCCAAAACTTCCCGTAAAGTGAATCCCAACATAATGTCAGTTTCAGAAGAGTCTTAGATCACCAAAATTCATATATACAATATACAGTATTTCCCCAGATCCACCATAAAACCTTTTCCCTTCCACAGCAATAATCTTTTAACTTATTCATATCATATTTCCTGAAACTGATGTACAGATTCTGAAACTATAGTTTTCAAACAAGGTAACATTTGTGCTTACTATGTGGTCCATACTTTAGGTTGTACAGTTTTCTAAATTTTTTAGTTATCCTATGTTTTGTCTTATGGTTTTCATTATTAGTCTGTCGTCCCCTATATGTTTTTGGTGTAATATTAGCTGTTTTATATTCATCCTCGTGTACTCTCACATAACTCCTCTTTTGCCCCCTTATTTACCTTTGTTCCATTCATTGCACGTCTATTTTCCCCTCCTCTTAGGGCCCACAACACCTGCCAATCTAATGCCCTGGGAGCCGTCCTTTCTCACGAGAGATCAGTTCTCTCTATTCGACAGCATTAGTCTTCCCCAGGATATGGGTCCACCCCACCCAATGGTAGAACCCACCTTGGCAAAATGAGCCTTCCGCTATTCCCTCCGGAGTCTGTCCCGCATCAGACCATACCCCCTGAGCATCCTAACCAGGTAACCCTCCTACTTATACTTTGATACGTTTTACTCAACATTTAGTTCTCAATGAACTTCTGGCACTCTCCCATGTTTGTATGTTGCCCCTCCCTCCCACCTATTTCTTGGACCATATTACCCCTCTTCCCATCCCCAGCCCCCCTCAAACCCAGAAAACCCCACCCGAAGGTAACCCCTTGCCCCCATTTTGTCCCTTCTTTGTGCTCATACTTACCCCCAGCTCATCACAGATTCCACCCCTACAGACATTAACTCACAGCCTTCCTCCACCCCCCGATTTCCAGTAAGCCACTTTTCCAGACTCTAGCTCTCTGAGGCAGTTAACTTATTTCATATCATTGAGGTCATATAGTATTTGTCCTTCAATGCCTGGGTTGCTTCACTCAACATAAGATTCTCAAGGTTCATCCATGTTATCACGTGCGATTGTAGTGTATTGTTTCTTACAGCTGAGTAGTATTCCATTGTGTGTATATACCACATTTTATTGATCCACTCATCTGTTGATGGACTTTTGGATTGATTCCAACTTTTGGCGATGGTGAACAATGCTGCTATGAACATTGGTGTACATATATCGGTTTGTGTCCTTGTTTTCAGATCTGATGGTTATATACCCAGCAGTGGTATTGCTGGGTCATATGGCAAATCTATGGATAATTTTTTGAGAAACTGCCAAACTGTCCTCCAGAATGGTTGGATCCTTCTGCATTCCCACCAGCAATGGATGAGTGTTCCCCTTTCTTCACATCCTCTCCAGCATTTGTATTCTACTGTTTTTTTCATGGCTGCCAATCTTATGGGAGTAAGATGGTATCTCATTGTAGTTTTGATTTGCATTTCCCTGATAACTAGGGATTTGGAGCATTTTTTCATGTGCTTTTTAGCCATTTGTATTTCTTCTTTGGAGAAGTGTCTGTTTAAATCTTTTTCCCATTTTTTAAATGGGTTGTTTATCTTTTTGTTTTCGAGATCTATGAGTTCTTTATATATGCAAGTTATAAGTCTCTTATCAGATATATGGTTGCCAAATATTTTCTCCCATTGTGTGGGTTCCCTTTTTACTTTCTTGACAAACTCCTTTGAGGTGCAGAAGGCTTTAATTTTGAGGTAGTCCCATTTATCTATTTGTTCTTTTGCTGCTCGTGCTTTTGGTGTGATATTCATGAAGCCATTTCCTATTACAAGGTCCTGTAGATGTTTCCCTACACTGCTTTCTAAGGTCTTTATGGTCTTGGCTCTTATATTTAGGTCTTTGATCCATCTTGAGTTGATCTTTGTATAAGGTGTGAGATGGTAATCCTCTTTCATTCTTCTACATATAGCTATCCAGTTCTCCAGGCACCATTTGTTGAATAGGCCATTCTCTCCCAGTTGAGAGGGTTTGGTGGCTTTATCGAATATTATATGGCTATATACATGAGGTTCTATATCTGAACTTTCAATTCGATTCCATTGGTCTGTGTGTCTCTCCTTATGCCAGTACCATGCTGTTTTCACTACTGTAGCTTTGTAGTATGTTTTGAAGTCAGGAAGTGTGATTCCTCCTATTTCGTTTTTCTTTTTCAATATGTCTTTGGCTATTCGGGGCCTCTTTTTATTCCAAATAAATTTCATAGTTAGTTTTTCTAGTTCCTTAAAGAAGGCTGTGTTGATTTTTATTGGGATTGCGTTGACTGTGTAGATCAGTTTTGGTAGGATAGACATCTTAATAATATTCAGTCTTCCTATCCATGAACAGGGAATATTCTTCCATTTATTTAGGTCTTCTTTGATTTCCTTGAACAATCTTGTATAGTTCTCGATGTATAAGTTTTTTACCTCTTTAGTTAAATTTATTCCTAAGTATTTGATTTTTTTATTTACTATTGTGAATGGTATTTGTTTCTTGATTTCCTCCTGATCTTGCTCATTATTGGTGTATAGAAATGCTACTGATTTTTGCGCATTGATCTTATAACCTGCGACTTTGCTAAACTCATTTATGAGTTCTAGGAGCTTTGTTGTAGATCTCGCAGGGTTTTCTATATATAGGATCATGTCATCTGCAAATAATGAAATTTTGACTTCTTCCCTTCCAATTTGAATGCCTTTTATATCTGGTTCTTGTCTCAGTGCTCGAGCCAGTACTTCCAAGACAATGTTAAATAGGAGCGGAGACAATGGGCATCCTTGTCTTGTTCCTGATTTTAGAGGGAAGGATTTCAGGATTTCGCCGTTGTAAACAATGTTGGCTTTAGGTTTTTCATATATACTCTTTATCATGTTCAAAAAGTTTCCTTGTATTCCGATCTTTTGGAGTGTTTTTATCAGGAAGGGGTGCTGTATTTTGTCAAATGCCTTTTCTGCATCTATAGATATAATCATGTGGTTTTTTTCTCTCAATCTGTTTATATGGTGTATTACATTGATTGATTTTCTTATGTTGAACCATCCTTGCATACCTGGAATAAATCCCACTTGGTCATGGTGTATAATTCGTTTAATGTGTTGTTGAATACGATTAGCAAGTATTTTGTTAAGTATTTTTGCGTCTAGGTTCATTAGAGAAATTGGTCTGTAATTTTCCTTTCTTGTGGTGTCTTTGTTTGGCTTTGGTACTAGGGTAATGTTGGCATCATAGAAGGAATTAGGCAGTGTTCCTTCTGTTTCGATTTTTTTGGAATAGTTTCAACAGGATTGGTGTTAGTTCTTTCCGGAATGTTTTGTAGAATTCACCTGTGAAGCCGTCTGGCCCTGGGCTCTTCTTAGTTGGGAGATTTTTAATGACTGATTCTATCTCTTTGCTTGTGATTGGTTTGTTAAGATCATCAATTTCTTCTTTCGTCAGTATGGGCTGCTTATGTATTTCTAGGAATTTGTCCATTTCCTCTAAATTGTCATTTTTGTTGGAATATAGTTTTTCAAAGTATCCTCTTATGATAGTCTTTATTTCTGTGGGGTCAGTGGTGATATCACCCTTCTCATTTCTTATTTTGTGTATTTGCATCTTTTCTCTTTTTTTCTTTGTTAGTCTCGCTAAAGGTTTGTCAATTTTGTTGATCTTCTCAAAAAACCAGCTCTTGGTCTTGTTTATTTTTTCAAGTGCTTTCTTATTTTCTATTTCATTTAGTTCTGCTCTTATCTTTGTTATTTCCTTCCTTCTTCTTCCTGTTGGGTTACTTTGTTGTTGTTTTTCTAATTCCTTCAAATGTGCAGTTAATTCTTCAATTTCTGCTCTTTCTTCTTTTTTGATATATGAATTTATGGCTATAAATTTCCCTCTCAGTACTGCTTTTGCTGCATCCCATAAATTTTGGTATGTTGTGTTATCATTATCATTTGTTTCAAGGTAGTCATTGATTTCTTTTGAGATTTCCTCTTTGACCCACTGTTTTTCTAAGAGTGTGCTGTTTAATTTCCAAATTGTCGTGTGAAGTCTGGGTCTCTGTCCCTTGCAAATTTCCAGCTTGACTCCACTGTGGTCAGAGATATTGTTTTGTATGATTTCGATCTTTCTGAATTCATTAAGCCTTTCTTTGTGGCCTAGCATATGGTCAATCTTGGAGAATGTTCCATGTGCGTTTGAGAAAAATGTATATCCTGCTGTGTTTGGGTGTAATGATCTATATATGTCTATTAGATCCAGCTCTTCTAATATACTGTTCAAATGTTTTGTTTCTTTAGTGATTCTCTTTTGAGAGGTTCTGTCCAGAGTTGATAGTGGTGTATTAAAATCCCCCACTATAATTGTAGATGCATCTATTCTTTCACTTAGTTTTTCCAGCGTTTGCCTCACATATTTAGAGGCGCCCTTGTTAGGAGCATAAATATTTATGATTGTTCGATCTTCTTGACAAATTGTCCCTTTCACTAAAATATAGTATCCTTCTTTGTCTCTCACAATTGTTTCGCATTTAAAGTCTATTTTGTCTGATATTAATATAGCTACTCCTGCCTTTTTTTGGTTGTTGTTTGCTTGTATGATTGTTTTCCAGCCATTCACTTTCAACCTCCATGAGTCTCTGGGTCTAAGATGTGTCTCTTGTAGGCAGCATATAGATGGGTCGTATTTCCTTATCCAGTGTCCCAGTCTGAATCTTTTGATAGGTGAGTTTAATCCGTTGACATTCAGTGTTATTACGTTTAGAGAGTTATTTATGGTAGCCATATTTTGGTTGGATTTGTGTTTGTTATACTTTGTTTGTATCATTTTATTTTCCCCTTCTATTTTTGTCTTTCTTGTTGCTTTTACACTCTCCTCCATCTCTGACTGTCCTGTTTTTTCCTTTCTTCCTGCAGAATTCCCTTAAGAATTTCTTGAAGGGGAGGTTTCTTGTTGATATACTCTTTCAGTTTCTGTTTATCTGTGAATATTTTGAACTCTCCATCATTTTTGAATGCTAGTTTAGCTGGATAGAGTATTCTTGGTTGGAAATTTTTTTCCTTTAGTACCTTGACTATATCATACCACTGCCTTCTTGCCTCCATCGTTTCAGATGAGAAATCAGCACTTAATCTTATGGAATTTCCCTTGTATGTGATGGTTTTCTTTTCTCTTGCTGCTTTTAGAATTTTTTCTTTGTCTTGAGCATTGGATAATTTGACAAGTATATGTCTTGGGGTGGGCCTGTTGGGGTTTATGACCAGTGGAGTGCGCTGTGCTTCTTGGATATGTACATCTGTCTCTTTCAGTAGATTTGGGAAGTTTTCATTCATTATTTCCTGCAACACTCCTTCTGACCCCTTTCCCTTCTCTTCTCCTTCTGGAATGCCTATAATACGTATGTTTGAGCGTTTTGCGTTATCATTCAGGTCCCTAAGTCCTATCTGGATTTTTTCTACCTTTTTATTGACCACTTCTACTATCTGTTTGATTTCCAATGCACTGTCTTCCACATCACTAATTCTCTGCTCTGCCTCTTCTAGTCTGCTGATATTTGCTGCAAGTGTATTTTTGATTTCTTGAATTGTGGTGTTCATTTCCATCATATCTGTTATTTTTTTGCGCATGTCTGCAATTTCCCCTCCAAGTGTTGTCTTCACGCTGTTAACCTCTTTCATTACTTCATCAAATTTGTCGGTGATAAATGTTCTGAGATCTTTCATTGCTTGTGCGAATTCCTGCCCCCCCTCCTGATTTTCAGTTTGTTGATTGGATTCAGCCATGTTTTCCTGATTACTGGTTTGGTTTGTAGATTTTTGTTGCTGTCTTGTCAGCATTTTTTCTTGACGGGTTTAATCAGTTCCTTAGCTTCTTTGTCTAGTCTTGGAGATTAATTAGCTGTTGTTTTTGCGTAAGTGTTATATCTTCTCTTTGTCACTTTGTTCTTCTTATTCCAATTTCTTATTGCTAGTTAAGCTCACTTTAAAGGAAAGTATTAGTGCTGGGGAAAGTCAATTGTGTAAGGAAGGAAAAAGTGTGAAGTAGTATTGGTGATATATGTTTACAAAGCAATAATATGAGTTCTGGGAGGATGGAGGTTAGATCATGTAAATTGTGTAGAGTTATAGTAGTAGGAAAGTACCTATAATGAGGTAGACGACTGAATATGGGAGGAATGTGGTACGTACTAAGAGGCTATTGTTTTCGTGAGGGAGGGAAAGAGAAAAGAAAGGTAATAGTTTCAGGGACGAATACCAGATGGAAAACTAATCAAAGGTATTAGAAATTAAGAGTTAGACACTTTATGGATCAAAGAAAGGGAGATGGCATATAGGAGAGATAGCAGATGGTGGAGGATATCAAGTTGTAGGGGAAAGGGGATAGTGTAGATAGGCTAAATCTATTCACAGAGAAATGAGGCAGTGGAGGGTGAGGAAACCCAGCAAATGTGAGGTATTTCCTGTAGGACCTAATGTATTGTTAAGGTAAAATAGTATAAGAAGAATATTGGGGACAAGAAAGAGAGGATTGAAAAAAAAAAAAAAAAACCAAAGAACAGAAACCCCGCCGCCAGGCTCGGCTGGGCTCAGCTGGGCTCCGGTCCCCTGCCCGCCGCCCGCCGCCCGCCGCCCGCCGCCCGCCGCCCGCCGCAGCTCGGCTGGGCTCGGCTGGGCTCGGCTTTCCCGCCTGCCGCCCGGCGCAGCGCAGCGCGGCTCCGCTCTCCCGCTCGCCGCCCGGCGCGGCGCGGCTGGGCTCGGCTAGGCTCGGCTTTCCCGCCCGCCGCCCGGTGCGGCGCAGCGCGGCTCGGCTCTCCCGCCTGCCGCCCGGTGCGGCGCGGCTGGGCTTGGCCGAGCTCAGCTGGGCTCCGCCCCTCCGCCCGCCTTGGCTCAGCCGGGCTCGGCCCGGCCGGACTCGGCTACCCTGGCCGCCGCCCGCCGGGGCTCCGCACGGTGCTAGCTGCCTCGGCTCCACCTACCCAAGGAGGGAGTCCTCCACACGTAGCTGGGATCTCCGTGTATATTTCACAGATGGATCCTCTCTGTTACCTTCCCTCCAAATCGATGTCCAGACACCTCCGGACCAGGAAAAATCCCGAGACAGCCGGTCCCAAAGAGTCTCCGACGCCTCCCAGCCGATTCCCCCCAGGAGCTAGTAACCGGGAAGTTCACTCAGCCGCCATCTTGCCTCCCCCTCCTGAAAAGTCCCAAATTATATCTTATAGACCAGTCCTTTCCGTTACCTTCCCACCAAATCGATGTCCAGACACTTCCTGCCCTGAAAAAATCCTGAAAAAGCCTGGTCCCGGAGAACCTCCAGCGGTGCCCAGCTGCCTCTTCCCAGGAGAGACGGCAAGGCAAGCTCACTCAGCCACCATCTTCTTGGCAGTTTCTTAAAAAGTTAAACTTAAAACCACCACATGCCCCAGAAATTCCACTGCTATTAATAGTTCTCTACCAAAGAAAAATGGAAACATTTGTCAACACAGAGACTTGCAATGGAATGTTCATAGCAGCGTTATCCTTACTAGCTAAAACCAAAACCGAATTAGATGTCTGTCACCTAGTGAATGGATAAACAGAACATGGTATACCCATACAATGGAATATTAGCCAGCCACAGAAAGGAATGTAGTAATACATGCTACCATGCAGATAAACCTTGAAAACGTTCTGCTAGGTGAAGAAAAGCCAGACACACAAAGCCACATATTGTATGAGTCCATATATTAAGTGTCCAGAACATAGAAAGTATATTAGTGATTGCCTAGAATTGGTGTGGGGAAACGGATGAACTATAAACGGACACAAAAGATCCTACTGAGAAGGTGAAAAATGTTCTAAAACTGATTTATAGTCAAGGTTGCATCACTCAGTTAAGTTACTAAAAATATGTTGTACACTTTAAATGGGTGTATTTTATATATGTAAGTTATACTTCAATAAACTCATTAAAGAAGAGTAAAATTGTAAACTATGTCAAAATATCAGTAAGTGCTAAATATAGATGATGAACAGATGAGTGCAGTATAACTTTACTTTTCTCTATTTTGGAATGTTTCACATAATTTTTAAAATTTGAAAGACAAGTAAATAAAATTTTATTATCTCAGATTTGGCATTATCTCAGTAATATATATTATTATGACTGCAAGGTGCACATATGGCTGTTGTTTACTTTAAGAGTTATTGGCAATCTATGTTTGAATCTACATGTTTCCTCTGCTTCTTCAAGATCTCCTGGCATGGAGCCAGGCTCAGAGAACATTTTTGTTAAATTTTGAATCCTGTGTTTTCTATTTGTCCAAGTCCAATCAAAGTTTCCACAAACATCTTATACATTCAGAATCTCAGGTCTTCTAATTAGAAAATATTAAGTAATAATTAACAATAACAGTGCTTTGAGGTGCAAGTGCAAGGAGTGAACTCATTCATGAATTCAGTGATTCCCTTCTGCACCCCAGCCTAACAGTCCTCTGATTCAGGCCTTGCTGCCAAAAAATAGAAACCATTATTAATCACACCTAAGGGTCAAAAGTTAAAGTAGCAAATCTAAAAAGTTCAACAAAGTAGTAATATCCGTTTACACACATATATTATTTTATTGATTATCTAAAATATAATGGGATAGCAGATTATTACTGTCATAATATTGCCACTTTTATGATGAGGGAAAGGAAACCCTGGGAAGATATGTGACATACCCCAAACCACACAGTTTGCAGGTAGCAGAGCAAATACATAAATTCAGTTCTCTTGTATAAGTCAGGTTATATAAGAGTATACAGAGTGAGACCTATTTCAGCTGATGTGGGACGTCTATTGACATCTCAGATTTAGCATGTCTGAAACCAGCACTCAGTCTACCCTCTTTTAGTCTTTCTCATCTCTGTAAGTGGGAACTATCCTACAATTGTTCAAGACAAAAGGCTTTCAGTCTTCCCTGAGTCTTCTCTTTCTCTACAACCCCATCCACTATGTCAGCTAAAGCTGTTGTCTATCTCTTCAACATATACCTGGAAATCCATCCTGCTCAATAGCTGCCACCCTGGAAAATTGCAATAGCTTCTTTTTTTGTTTCCTGGCTGCTAAAACAAATACCATGGAATGGGTTGGCTTAAACAATGGGAATTTATTGGCTCATGGTTTTGAGGATAGGAAAAGTCCAAAATCAAGGCATCATCAAGGCAATGCCTTCTTCCAGAAGACTGTACATTCTGAGGCTGACCATTAGCAATCCTTGGTCATGGCAATACACATGGTGGCCCTTCCTCGCTTTTTTTCTTCTCTTCCATGTTCTGTTGACTTTCAGTTCTGGCTCCTGCTTATGGGTTTCTCTTTGTGTAGCCTAACCTATAAATCCTTTAGTAATAGGAATAAGCTCCATCCTGATTCATCCGTGTCACACCTTAACCAAAGCAACCTCATCAAAAGGTCCTATTTACAAAGGTTCACAACAATGGGGATGGACTAAGATTAAGAACATGCTTTTCTGGTGTACATAGCTCCAAGCCACATCTGACTCCTAACAGATCCCCTTGCTTCTACCCTTGCTGTTCCAAAAATCTATTATTAACACAGTGGCCAGAATGAATTAAAAGGAAGTTAAGTCATCTTACTCTTCTGTTCAAAAAACTCAAGTGGTTTCTCATCTCAATCTAAGTCTTTACTGAATCCTACAAGGTCCTCTATTAAGAGGCCCCACCTCTGTGGCCTCTTCTTCCACCTCTATCATCTTGGTATTTATCAAACCTTCTTCCTGGCCTTCTTGCCAATTCTCAAACACACTATGCTTGCTACTGCCTTGCCTTGCCAGGTGTGAAGGTGTAGCTCCTCCATCTCCCCTTCATGCACTCACATGCAGCCTTCCACGGGGCCTCACCTGATCACAAAACTCCCTACCCCCTCATACTCTCTGTTCCTCTGATGTTTCCGAAACTTACCACCTTGTGAAGCTGAGAAAGATTGATTGCAAAAAAGGTTGTAACCCTCTTTCCTGTGTGCTGTCCTCTTGCAATGTGACTTTGTAGCTCCTCCCATAAAGAGGGCAGACCACTTCCCCATTAAATAAGATGCTGGCTTTGCAAAGTCCATGCTTCTGATCTCTACCTTATGCTACCTTAGTCTGCTGGAAAAGGAGTTGAGAGATAAATAATAGCACAAATACAGAAATGTAAGAACAACGTCATCCCAGTTTTCAGTGGCAGAGCCAACACTTTAACCCAGGTCTCCTGCCTCTTAATTCATTTCCCTTTCCAGAACATCACAATGGCTCTCAGAAAATTATTAACTGATCCCAACCTTGAACATTCACAAAGCACTTGAGTCACATTCTACCAAAGCAATATCTCTAAGCTTGTGTTCATGCTATTCCCAGGAGGGAAGCCAGTCAACCCAGCCATAAGCAGTGCAAATGCAAGCACGGAACCAAAGATATAAATAGCCTTTCACAGCTGGTGCATGTGGGATTAGAGGTAATAAAGTTTCATCACTGAAGACATCGCACTTCACTGCAGAACCAATTCAGTCACTTCTCCACTGTTTTATAAATAATCCAGTGCTCTCAGCAGATCGGCCCGACCAGGTTCCTACCTTCCTCTCAAGAGTTTCTTGAATCTCAGTAGTGTCAATCATGACTGAGTCCTTGGATAAACCCTGACCTGGGAGAATTTTGAGAATAAAAATAAGATGGCTGGGAGGAGAACTTCAAAAAATAGGAACCAGCAAGAGAACCTGAGATGGGGCCAAGGGAGGCAAAAGGAAACTAGCTGAAGAATGTCATGGTAGCCATATAGAGATATAAGTTTTTTAAGTAGTCAATAAATAGCAGATCCCAGTGATGGCAAGCTAGTTCATTGCAGATCAACATTCATGCCAAGAATAATACAAAAGCAGGATAATTAAAAATATATATATCTTAAAAGTCACTGGAAAAATACTCAATGAGTGCATAGAGACCAGGATTCTATAGAGAAGCAAAGCACAAATACATAAGCTCAACTTTATATTACCACTTTATCCTTCACTTCATTTGCTGATTTGAACGTAGGGACTGAGGCTAAGAAGACTAGCAGTTTCCAAAAGTCGTATGAAACTGGAGAAACAAAAACTGGAGTGCAGGACTAACCAAGCTTAAGGGCCCTTTGGGGAAGCACTCATGTTTTCAGCTGGTACTGTTGGCCTCAGGGCAGGATCTTTATGGATAACCAACATGAGAGTTAGATAAAACCTACATTATTGCATCTGCAGAGGCAAGGAGCCAAGGTCAGTCCAAAGTGACTCAGACCCGACTCTGTGCTGCAGTTTCAGTCTTGCTTAAATACTTAAGTTCCTACTTAGCATTTGCTTTGATTATACATTAGCTTGCATGCATATGGATGAACACACATAACTAGTTATATAATTATATGATTAATGTGTTCAGGAAATCACACTTGCACATACACTGCATAATTGAAAAAGGAGCAGATAACTCCATGCCAGGCTGGGGATTTTACTTTTAATTAATCACATTGAAGTGAGGACAGCCAGGGCCTCCTTCTGTGCAGGTCTGGCCACTGGTTGAAGCCAGTTTTCATACTTCATTGCTTCAACAGGATGTTCTTGACCACAAGAAATGGAATCTGGCACTAAAGCAGGGCTGCATCTCATTATCTTCTAATTTACACATAATTCTTTCCTTTGTATCCTAGCAACAGGGAACAAACAAGTTAGTTTTAAGTATTCAGTCACCCCACATCCATCAGTTCCACTGAAGGACAAAAGCCTTGGAGTAAAGGAACAACTGAGAAGAGACCATCTCTCACACATGCTGCAGCCTGGCTTTGAATCAGATCAGTAACTGATCAGATTACAGTGATCTTCCTCTATACTAACTTTCTGACAGAAGTAAAAGAAAGTTCTCTATAGCTGAGGATAACCTCAGCCAGAGACTCAAATTATCCCTGCACTTTTCCATACTGAATATGGCCCATTCAATCTAAATTATGATGCCTAGCAAGAAGTAAGCAGCATGACCAAAATAAAGAGCAATAAAACAGACAAGCAAAACAGACTCAATATATCCTGATATAGGAATATTCACATCTAAACTTTTAAAATCTCAGGAAATGGCATGATAACAACTAAAATATCTGCAGAGAAGTAAAATCTTTAAAAAATAATCAAAAGGAAATTAAACAACTAAAAACATGATAAGAAAAATTAAGAAATCAATAAATGGAATGGACAGCAGATAAAAGAGAGCTAAAGAGAAGTTGTTAGTAAACTGGAAGACAAGTTGAAATTAAAGGCTGGGAGACAAACAGAAGACAAAGTAGAGAAAATAATATTAGACATATGAGATACTGTGAAAAAAGAAGGGGGGGGGGTGTCTAAAACCTCTAATTGGACACACTGAAGAGAAAAAAAGAACTGAAACAGAACAATTTTGAAGAGATGGCAGCTGATAATTTTCCAAAATTTAATTCAAGATATCAAGCTACAGATTTAAGCAGGGTAAATACAAAGAAGATTACACTAAAATATCTAGGTATGCCAGAGTAAAGCATATGAAAGTCAATGAAAAAAAAAAACTTAAAAATACCAAGTAAGCACAGCACATTACCTTCAAAGGAGTAACAGTAAGACCAGTAGCTGATTTCTCAATAGAAACAATAGAAACAAGAAGGCGAATGAATGTTATCCTTAACCATGCTGAAAGGAAATAATTGTTCACCTAGAATTCTGTACCAAATAGGTATTTCTTTGAAAATTGAAGGCACAATTTAAAAAATCAGAAAACAAACCCTGAAAAAAATTACTCAACTACAGATGTGGAAAAAAGAAAATATTAAAGGGAGTTCTTCAAGCAGAAAGTGAGTGATCACATCTGGAAGCATAGAGATAACAAAAGAAATAAATAGCAAGAGAAAGGATAAACATGTGGTCAATATATGGGAAAATTAAAATTAATACTAACTGTAAAACAATAACTAAAATAATAAAATTTTATGTGATATGCAAATGTATGGATAGGATTAAGATCCATGATCACGATAGGAAAAAAGACAGAAGGGGATAAATGAAGATTAATTGTTTTAGTCTCTAGACTATTGGTCTCTAGACCAATATAAAAAAGTACTATTTTATATTGGTCTATACTATATCAATAATACTTGTTGAAATTCCACTTTAACTCCCAGCAGAATAGTACAAGAATATATAGCTAACTAGCAAAAAGAGAATAAAATTGACTTTAATAAATTACTTAATTTATCCAAAAGAAGTCATAAAAGGTAAGAAAAAAGAATATATAAAAGTGGGGGACAAATAAAATCAAATACTTGATTCAAGTATAGCAGTAATTGCATTAAATGTAAACAAACCAATGTATAGTTCATCAATTAAAAATGCAAAACAAAATCAGACTGGATAGAAGAAAAACTATATGCTGCTTGTAAAAGGTAGGCCCTCAACATAAGGACAGAGAAAGGTTGACGATAAAAAAGGTGGAAAATGCACACCATACAAACACTAACCAGAAGAAATGGTGCTACTATATTAATATCAGCAGGAAGCTTCAAGAGGAAGACAAAGTAAGCCTAAATCTTGTTATATCTGATGGCATTAGCATCAATATACATAAAACAAAAACTGACAAAAATATAAAGATATATAGACAAGTTTTTAATCATAGCCAAGATTTTAACACACCTTTCTGAGTAATTAGGTACATAGGCTCACCCAAAAAATCTGTAAGAAGTTGGACAACACAATTAGCCCACTTTACCTAATTGACATATAAGGAACACGGCACTCAGCACATCCCTAGTCATCTTATTTTCCGTGATAGTTGACAGACTCTGTGGCCTGTGAGTTTAACCACAACTGGGAGAAGTGTCTCAATAAGAAGTCGATTGTACAGCTACATGTCCCTCCCCAGTACTGCCAGAAATCCTCAGCACATTGTTCTACCTGCCACTGAGAGTGTCGAGAAGCCCCTGCAGGATGCTCCTTCCCCAAATGGTGCCTTTTCAACATTTAATTCCAAGGCCTGGTTTACTCTCCATTACTGTAATAGCAAACTGAATTTTCTTCTGATCATCCATTTGCCTGCTGTGACAGGACTAAGCACCCTGGGACATTACACCTAGAAAAAAGATCCAAATTTTTTTAAAAGTCACCATGCCAAAATAAAATTAGATTTCTGCTATGTCAACCCCAAAAGTCTCCTGCTGGTGACCTTCTAAAGCCTTGTTTGTCCAAAAGAACTTTCTACAATGATGGAAATGTTCCACATCTGCACTGTTCAATGTGGTAACCACGAGCCACTTGGGCTGTTGAACACTTGGAATGGGGCCAGTGCAACTGAGGAAATGAATTTTTAATTTTGTCTAAAGGTAATTATTTTAAATTGAACTTAATACCACATGAGGGTTGTTTCAGCTAAGAACAACCTCACCCAGCATCCAGACCACTTCCAGGGTGGCTCACATCCAGTGAATGATCCACGCAACGGATTAAAGGCCAGGCCACTTGCCCCAACTCAGTATAGCTCCGAAAAGTCATTTCAGCTTCAGGGCTCCCCCTGCAGTTGGCCAAAGCTGTACTGGGACTACGTCAGAGCTCAAATTGTCCCTCTGACAATCCTGCCTCTTTCCCTTCCCTTTCCCATCCTGCATACTAATCTAGAGTGTGGTCCCAGAGAACCCAGTCTGTGACATTTGGTGCAAGGAGTAGGCCAAGAGGGCAGGTACAGTTAGGAGATTCTGAGCAGGCTCACCTTCACTGGGCTGGCAGGGAGGACCCCATCCCTCGTGGAAGGCTCTGACCTGGTAGCAATGAAACACTAATTGTGGGGAAGCATGTTTGGCTCAACTGATAGAGCGTCTGCCTACCACATAGGAGGTCCAGGGTTCGATACCCAGAGCATCCCAGCCTGTGTGGTGAGCTGGCCCATGTGCAGTGCTGCTGCGCACAAGGAGTGCCATGACATGCAGGGGTGTCCCCGTGTAGGGGTGCCCCCCGTGCAAGGAGTGCACCCCACAAGGAGAGCCACCCTGCACAAAAAAAGCACAACCTGCCCAGGGAGTGGTGCCACACACTTGGAGAGCTGACGCAGCAAGATGATGCAACAAAAAGAGACACAGATTCCCAATGCCGCATGACCAAAACGCAAGCGGACACAGAAGAAACATGGCAAATGGACACAGAGCAGAGAGCAGACAATGGGGGGATTAGGAGGAGAGAAATAAATAAATAAATCTTTAAAATAAAAAAAAAGGAACTAATTGTGAACTGAAAAGGGATGCTTAAAGAAAAAAAAATACTTAGGTCGTGTGATGTGTCAGACATTGGGAAAGAGGGAGGAAATAGCAACTATAAGTACAGTGGAATTGAATGCCTTTGCTAAGTTTTGAAGGATGCGCTGGAAAAAAATAATGAACAGCTGAGAGTGATTAAACAGCAATTAAAAAGGTGAGTGTGAAAGCCAAAGGGCTTCCTCATAACATAAAATTGGCTTTTTTTCTGCTGTAGTAAAAAGGCAGAGAAAGCAGAGAACCAGACCCAGTATTGAATTATCAGAGTGGCAGAGCTAAAAATCAAAACATACAAACAAATAAAACAGTTAAACTTCCAACCAAGACAGTTCTGCTCTCTGCTCTGCCAAGGGCAGGGTCCTCTTGCAAATAGAACTCTGACACATGGAATGAGTGACATCTGGATCCATGAGCCCAATCTTGAATTCCCATATTTCCCAGAATACCCCAAAGCTTCAGAAATGGCACACTCCTCCCTGTTAAGAGCTGGCACCTCTCACATGTGGGGTTGGACTCTGAGGGGGCTTGGTGAAGGAGGAAGAACATAAAGATAGACCAGGGAGAGATTATTGATTTCAGGAGCATTCTTTCAAGATATGGGCGTTAACACCAGATGAGGCCCCAGGAGATGCTACAAACATGGTTAGGAAGTCTCCAGCTACTATGAAAAGAAATGATGACTCATACTAATTAAGAGAAAAATGCCAGATTGCTGTAGTAGACCGTGGAAGAAGGGATTAAAGGACTCGAGAACTGGGCATGCCTGAGTGGCTATACCATATAGAGTTGAAAATCCCACCAGAGGTCCATGTTCCATGGGAGGACCTAGAGGATACACCAGTTCCCAAAGCAGTGTGCTGTTGGGTGGACCTCACTGAGCTTAGTAATGGCTTTCTTCTGTAGACCTGGGTTGAAGTAAGAGATGTCATTTATGACAATGTTTCAGTGATAGCAAAGGGGATGGCAGGACTGCAAAACAACAGAGACCAGGTGGCTGTGTGTAATCATCAAATGCCAGGTGGATGCAATTATCATAAGGCCCAGCAGGGTCACAGTGGCATCCAAGGAGGACTGATCCACAGATGGCTGTCGTTAGAATTATTATAACCTAGCACCCACAGGGGCAAAATAGATGGGTAGCCATCAAGGATGGATGATTAAGAGGATGGGGCCAATTGCCCCCAATAAAAAGTTGTGATCCTGGTACCCACTGAATGAAGGAGAGGCTGAGCATGCAGGAGGAAGGTTTCTGCAATATCATAGCAAGTATACATGGCAATTATTCCCATATTCTAACCCCGCATGTATCTCTAGCCCTTTGCTTGTCTAATTGTACACTGAGGTCCAAGTTAATATTGATTCATAGGGACCCAACACATTATCATAACTTTCTGTTATAGTGAAGATATATAGTGGCCAGGCAATAAATGAAGTCCTGGAACAAGTCAGATTCACGTGAGTCAATGGGTCTCCTGTATGAGTCACATGATCCAGCAGACCCTAAGGTATTAGAAGTATTAAGGTTAGGAAAAGATGCCATTTAGAGTTTACAGTTAACCCAAGTGAGAGAATTATAACACAAATTCCTGGAATTCTGGAGCAAGAAAAATAATCCCTGGTGTACCCCTGGAGCTGGTATAGATAGAATACCTGACTGTGGGACACAAAAGAAGAACCTGGTGTCCAGAACTGCTCATAGAGGGGTGGATTCTGTGAGAGTCAGCAAGTCATAATGTCAGGTGGGTTGCAGTACCAATTAATCGTAAGTGGTACATCCAGGTCAAGCAAAAGAAGAACCAGAGGATGCAAGCAAACTGCTTTAGCTCGTAGCCTCCACCCCCAGGTCATTTACCACAATTGCACAATTGCACATCTCACTCTAGTGATGTATGTGGCTGAATGGGGTTCTTGTTGAGCTCCAACTCAAGTTTGGTTCAAAGATGGGTTGACTTAGTATGTAGGTGCAAGCCAAAACTAAGTGATGGCTACACTACAGCTTCATTAAAGGGTGGCCTCAAAAGTCAGTGGTGAGGGGAAACCTTCCCAAAGGGCAGTGCTTTTGTTTGTGCCCCTATATGGAGAATGAAGTAGCCTAAGTTTAGAATATACATATACTCATGGGCAGTCATGAGTATCTTGGCAGTTTGGTCAGGTTCCCAGAAGGAGAACGCCTGGAAGATTGAGAATAAGGAGGTTTTGGATAGAGGCAGGTAATAGGCCTTTGAGACTGGGCACAAATTGCAAAACCCTTTGTATCACAGGTGTAGTAGTTTGGTATTATTTATGAATTCCAAAAATAGATTGTTTGTAAACTGGACTGTTTGCACATTAGATTGTATTGGAGTCAGAGGTTTCACTTTTACTTGGTTAAATTATGATTAGGGCTTTGATTGGGCCATGTCAGTGGGATGTTGAGTCCCCGCCCCCTTGGTGGGTGGGAACTCACAGAGAAACTGCACCACGGAGAAGGGAGGTTGGAGTTTTGATCCTGGAGTCCAGGAAGTAAACACACAGAGAAGATACATGAGGAGGCAGAGGTATCGGGAAGAGAGACACACAGAGACATTGGGAAGAGAGACAAGCCATTTGCCTGATAGTCTAAATCTGGCCTTGTGGAGAAAGCAGAGCAGCTGAGCCTGAAAAGAAATGAGCCAGGGAAGAGAGGAACTCAGAAAGCCTGAACTCTTGCAGATGTTGGCAGCCATCTTGCTCCAAGACAGGGCAACAGACTTTGGTGAGGGAAGTAACTTATGCTATGGCCTGGTAACTTTAAGCTTCTACTCCAAATAAATATCCTTTATAAAAGCCAGCAGATTTCTGGTATTTTGTGTTTTTTTTGGTTGTTTTTTTTTATTATTATTTATTTATTTTTAAAAATTACATTAAAAAAATATGAGGTCCCATTCAACCCCACCGCCCCCACCCCCCACTCCCCCCACAGCAACACTCTCTCCCATCATCGTGACACATCCATTGCACCTGGTAAGTACATCTCTGAGTATCACTGCACCCCTAGTCAATGGTCCACATCATAGCCCACACTCTCCCACGTTCCATCCAGTGGGCCCTGGGGGGATCTACAATGTCCCGTAATTGTCCATGAAGCGCCACCCAGGACATCTCCTCGTCCCGAAAATGCCTCCACATCTCATCTCTTCCTCCCATTCCCCAAACCCAGCAGCCACTATGGCTACCCTTCCCACACCCATTCCACATTTTCTCTGTGGACATTGGATTGGTTGTGTCCATTGCACATCTATGTCAAGTGGGGGCTTAGATTCCACATGGATACTGGATGCACTCCTCCTGCTTTCAGTTGTAGACACTCAGCATCCCTTTGGCTGACATACAACACATACATTAACACCTACCAGAGATCTTTCAGCATAGAAGAGGCAATAAATAGCTACATAAATAAAATAACTTGACATCAGCCAGCCTCTGTCATCTGCCAGCTTGCTGCTGCCTCAATGGGTACATGAACAAAGTGCATGGGCCCAAAAGCAGGAGTTAACACTAATCAAGGCTGGTTGACTCACTGCTCCTGCTGAATTTCCATCCTGCTACCAAGAGCAACAAGATGAAACCCTGATGTGGCACCATCCTTTGAGGAGACCAACCAGCCACTTGGTGATAAAGCGATTACATTGGACCCCTTCGATCCCAAAAAAGGAAACAATTCATTTTGATAGAACTAGATGCATATTCTGGGTATGAGTTTGCCTTTCTTGCCTGCAGGGTCTCATCCAGAGCCACTCTCCAAGGTCTAGTATTTTACCCACCATCATGGGATCCCAATGACAGCATCAGACCAAGGGACCCACTTAACAACAAAGGAAGTGTGGGATACATCCATACTCACAGGACCCATTGTCATATCATATACTGTGTCACCTGGAAGTTGCAGAACTGATGGAACAAATAAATGGTCTGCTAAAGGCAAAACTGAAGTGCAAGCTCAGAGGCTTTAGCTTGCAAGTATTGGGCCCCCTATCCTTCAGGACACAGAGTACACTTGACATCAACAATATGGTGCTATGTTCCCCATGGGAAGAAGCCATTGGTCCAAAAATCTCAGGAAAGAAGGAGTGTTCTGACTCTTTATCACCCAGTGACCCACTTGGGGAATTTTCTTCTCATCCCTACAGTTTTGTATTCTCAAATTTCAAGGTTCTGGTTCCCAAGGGGGAAACACTTTCACCGCAGGGCACAGTGGGAGTCTGATTGAAATATAAACTATAGCTGCTGTCTAGTATTTTCAGTTTCTTGTGTCAAATAAACAGCAGACAAAAAAAGATGTCACCATCTTTACTGGTGTAATTGATTCTGATCAACAGGAGGAAGTAGAAGACCCCAGTAAGGGATATGTTTGACATCTAATTTATCCACCAGGTATCTCTTGGTAGTCCCTTGCCTAATTGTGATGGTAAATAGACAAGTGCAGTAACCCAGCTTAGAATGGCAGAGAGACCAGGGGTTCAGATATCCCCCAAGGATGAGAATCTGGGTCACCCCATTGAGAGTTTACCTGGCCCAGCAAAGGCACTAGCTGATTTTGAAGGGAATCTAGAATGGACGATAGAGGAAGATGATGAGTGTCAGTTGTGGTCATGAATCCAGTTACAGCCAATAAATCTATAATTTTTCCCACTAATTTTCCTCTTCTAACTTTCCCCCATGAAGACAGGACCACCAGAAGTCTGAAACTGCTCTGAGAACTTATAGAAGAAGCATGTCCCAGTGGCACAAGTGCTGCACAGACCCCCCTTCAAGGATGAAGGATTTCTTATGGCATCTGGGGAGTGCTGTAAGCGGACTATGTTCAGTCAGCATTCTCCTACAAGATTGCCTCCCCTGTAAAGAGTCACCTTCCCCAAACTCACACCCCCTTTCTGGTGCATCCTGCATGCAACAATTATTTGACTCAGAGGTCTAAGGGCATACTTTGTATCTATTATCATAGGTCCATCACATGTCTCCAACTTGGGACAACTCTGGTGGGCTATTCCAGCTCCAGATCTCCCCATGGGATCAGCTGAGGGACCTCATGTTGCTGCAGCTCAGGTTCTCCCTTTGACAATCCTACTTCCTTCCCCTCCAACCCGTAAGTATGGACTAGACAAGAACTCTCTCATCTTGCACACTAATGTCCATCTAGGAATTGGTTATGTAAGGAACTCAACCTATGAAAATGAGAAAAGGTGGCTCCAAAGCAGGAAGAAATGAGAAAAAGACAAAGAAAGAGACAGAGAGAGAGAGACAGAAAGAGACAGCAAGAAACCTAGCAATGATCTTCGCTGCCTGGTCCAATGGCAGAGTAATAGCCTTGGCCAGGCTGGTTCACGGGAAAAGAGAGCTTTGAGGAAAGGGCCAAGTCTCCTTCCAGAAAGAGAGATAAAACACTGGTCTTTTAATAATTTGCTATAATAATTATCTTAGTGACCAGTTCTTAGGGCTGGATGAATGGTTCTGGTTCGCGCAAACTTGGCTGCCCTCTGCTGGGCTCTCATGGGTCCATGTCAGTGCGTAGTTTCGCTGGTGACTGGCTGATCCAGGATGGCCTCACTCACATCAGGCAGCTGGGCTGGGAGTCTCCATCCTCCTCCACGTGGCTTCTCACCCTCCAGCAGGCTTGCTCAGGCTTCTTCACATGACAATTGCAGAGTTCCAAGCAACAGCCATCTCTTCCCAGTTCTTTTTCCACTCAGCCCGTGTTTTCCAACCCTCAGCTCACACCATATTTGCTGATACCCCACTGGTCAGAGCAAGTCATATGACCAGCTCAGAGTCAGGGGAGAGGGGAAGATTAGCAAAGGGTGTGAGTGCAGGGAGGGGAATAATTTGTGGTCATTTCAGCACCACTTCTTGCCACAAAGGAGCTTGTGCTTGCTCCCTCCCACTTGCTGACTCTTCCACCACCACCCAGTCCTTCAAGTCGGAAGTCTAGAATCCACCTTGAGTTAGTCCTTTCTCTTACCTTCCCCATTTACACAATCACCAACTCTTGATGAATTTTCTCTCTTAAATAATTCATTTACTACACTCCTCTCTGTTTCTGCTAACCCTCCTCTATTAAGGGCATCATCATTGTCTACAGGTCTTTCTTTCAAACCCTGTAGTCACATTCACATTTGAAGTATCTATGTAAAATGTAGCACTGACCCTCGATCAGCCACCATAAATGGGCTTTCATTCCTGAGAGGGTGAAGCCCAAGCTCCTAGTCCACCCCACGTCGTCCCACCCAGCACAGATGGATTCTCGGGCTAATCTCCTACCTCTTACCATGGCACAATTTATGCTCCAATAATACTGAACTGCATGAGGTTCACAGCACCAACCCTGCTAGTCACACCTCGATGATCTGGTGTGAGCCTCCTCCCACATCTTTACCCATGTAACAGCTACACTGCTGCAGTTCTGGGTTCCGGCATCAGCCTCTCCAGAAATTGTTTCCTGACCACCCTGGGTGACTCTTCTCTGATGACCTCGAGCATCCTGGGCTTTCCTTCACTGTGTGACAGTTCAGGGTAAGGCTCCAGCCTCTGACCGTATGGGCCTGATTGCCTGATCTATTCATTAACTCTGTGACCTTGGCAAAGTAAGTAAAATTCTCTCATGGGTTCCTTGTGTGCAAAATGTAGATAATAGTATTTACCTATATGAGCCAAGATATTTTTTGGATGCAAGTCAAAGAAACCCAGCTCAAACTTATTTAAGCAAAGATTAGGCCTTGCATTTGGTTCCTGTACCTGAACAGTCCAGTGGTATATTGACTTCAGGCCTGCCTGGATCCATGCTCAAAGAATGTCATGGAGAAGCTGTGTCTCCTTCTCTCAGCTCTGCTCTCCTCTGGGCGACTTCACTCCCAGGCACTGCCTCTCTTTATAGTGGCCTCTGATGGTTTAGGTCTTACATTTTCACAGGGGGAAGAAAGCTCTTCTCATTCCCAAAATAGGTTTTCAATGAAATAGCTGGTGTCGGGTGCCACCCCAAACCAGTGAAGTTTTTCCAGGAGGTTGGAATACTCTGATTGACTATTTCTGGGTCTAAGTGTCAAATTTTTGGTACTGGGTGTTAAGGCCCTCCAGCTGTACTGCCCTCAGACCAAAGCAAAAGAGGTCCTTGTCTCTGGCCCGTTCTTTAGATGGCCCCATGGGCTACAGATTTACTAAAGAACACAGTTCTGCATCTGCCCCTGGGATTCCAGCAGTTAGTGCAGCCTGCAGCACAAATACCAGTACTCAGTGCCCAGGAATGCTTCTCATATCTCCCGCCAATGTCCTTGAAGCAAAATGTGACAGTGTCTGACTGCCATGTAAGTTCGTAGTCAGGTGCCAGTCAGAGGACACAGGTCCTGCTCAGAAGACAGGCCAGGGCGTGGGGTGGGTTCAAAGCCAAAGAGGAAGAGGTTTGGCACAGCCATTGTGGGAAACGTGAAGGAATTGCCAGAGTCGTGTCAAGCCAGCACCTGCACAGGATTCCTTAGATGCCCAGGACGGGTCATCTCTAAAACGTGTGGCTCTGGCCGAGCAGCAGACGGGCCGGCAGGCGGGTGCCCCCATTACCCTGACAGGCCGTTTCTGCCTCAGTGCCCTGTCGGTGCTTCCCTCTGCCTCCCCGATGTGCTCTGACTGAACTTGCTTGGTTCTCTCTGTGTTATTTAGTCTGTGTTGTTTCATCTCTTTCCTTATCTGTGAAATGGAGATAAATGTCTCCCACGCCACTATGGTTGTGATGACGATGAAATGAGAACACACTCGGCCCAGTGTTTTTTGAAGCATTAGCACAGTAGGTTACTGACGCTTAGTAAGTGGGACCTACCACGTCCGTGGGATTCTGAGGGATCAACATAAGGAAGGAAACATTGACAGGGCCCCTCTGTCCTGGCCCCAGGAGCCTTTGCATACAAGGGGCACCGTGGCTCCATCCCAAAGAACATAAACCCTCATCCAGTCAGATTGCTGGGTGAGGGGCCTATCAACAAAAGTCTAGTGCTTTCTGCTTTGCGGAAATCCCTTGCCCACCTTTTCCTTTTTCCTTGTAAACTGAGCAGACCCTGGCATTTGGGAGTAAGCCCTCTTTCCGCATAGCCCTTGTGGTGGGTTTTAACGGTCATGACGGGAAGGCTCTCTCGTTTCAGCTGCGTCGGGGTTAAAGAGGTCTCATCATGCGGTATGGAAGGGGCCGTGTTGAGAAGAGGCCCCCCCATGCAGATCCTCAAGGAATGAGGAGCCAGGACAAGGCACCCGGAAGACTGCTGGTGGGTTAGAGGGGGGTGTACAAGGCGGGACCTCGCAAAGGGGCAGAAGAGTCAGAGCAGCCGTCTGGGGTCTGAGGGACAGGACCTTGTCCTTGGTCAATAAGACACGGTTCTTCCCGCATTCATTTTTTTCACTGTGCTTCTTTCTCAAAGGCCTAGCCCGACTCACCTGTGCCCAGGTGCAACAGGACAAGGCGTGGAGGATAAGGATGAGCCCCAGAGACTTAAAGGGGAGCAGAGGCATTTAGAGGCCAGGGGGCAGCTGCGGCTACGCTTCCCCAAGGGATGATTTCTTTGAAGCATGAAGCCTTGATGAGCTGTATTTTCTTTTCCCTGGTCGCTTTATGTACTATGTCATTTAATATAGGAAGGCATATTATTATTATAAAGAGTGATTTTTTAACAAGATGAGCTAACTGAGGGAGAAACAAACATATTTCCAAATGAGGCTGGTTAGCGATATTTGGCAGGAAGTACTGACTGGCAGGCTACTAGAGTACATAAAGTGCTTCCTATGTGCTGGGCTCTGTCCTAGGGTCTTTACACACATTAAATACTTTAATCTTTACAACAACCCAAAGATTTAGGCCATGCTATTATCCCCATATTACTTATGAGGAAACTGAGGCACAGAGAAGGTAAGCAACTTCCCCAAGGCTACACAGCAAGCCAGTGACAAAATCAGGACTTTAACTCCAGCAATCTTTCTCCAGGGCCTGTATTCATCACTGCTTTCCTATGTCATCTCTTAGAAAAGTAGGGGAGGGGAGAATAAAAGCAATATTTAAACAGAAGGAAAAAATTGAATAGGAGCCCCACTCAGTAGCACGAGCAGTGAGCGAAGTGGGCCCAAGCTCTTTGGGAGCCGAGTGATTCTGTTTTCAGAGAAATGGAACAGAAAAGAATGAAAGGCCTTCCTTCCAGCTGTCGGCAGGGCCGGGGGTGGGGGCGGAAAGGAGGGTGGGAAATGGAAATGCTCCATTCCACTGCCCCTGCTGTGCGTGGCACCCTCACAGCCCTCTCCACTCGCTGTTGCTAGCCGGCAACCCAGAGGAGCCAAGAAGGACAGCTGCAGAGAACGTCCGGCCATCCGCTTATAGGGATTCGCTTTTTAATTAAGGAAGTGAGCGCTTGCGCCTGGATGCATTAACTGCTCTGCAAACATCGAGATGTTTGGACCTCTAGAGGAACCACTCAGGAACCCACTTCCCACGGGCAGAGGCAGATTGAAACCCAGGCCCCTCCTGCCAGAAATGGGTCCCTCCCATGGGCCAAGGCGACCCTAAGGGCCCCTGCACACCCTCCCCCTCAGCGCCTCAGCCCAGGCTCTGCCTTCCGTCCAGGTGCCTCCTCTCCCCACCACCCCTCCTTCAAACAGCCTCCCCCTGAAAGGCCTGGCGCCAATGCCCCTGTCCCCGCTCACCTGCCACCACGTTTGGTCTCCTCTGACGGCACAATCACATCCTGACGTTGCTTGGCATTTACCTGGACTCCTGTCCTCCCAAAGGCCACTCGCTGGGTGGCAGTGTCCTTCCCTGCCGTGGGCAGGATGGGGTGATTATCTGTATTACCAGAGCCAGGGAATCAAGGACCACAGGGAAAGGACCTGCGCAAAGGCCCACAATTAGCAAATGGTAAAGACTGTCTCATGTCAAAGGTAGGAATTCCAAGTCCAAATCCAACACCTTCCACTGACCCTGGACTTCCTGGTGAAGTTCACTAACCACTACCCCCAAATGAGCGCCCAGTCACTGTCCAGGGGCCTTTGTGTGTTCTCCTTGCGAGCGTCATCCCTAAAGGCAGAGTCTTCTACCACAATTTCAATACCAAGCACTCCCAGTACCTTCTCGGACCCTGGTCTTTCTCCAAAGTCGAGACCTGCTCTGGCCACTGCCTACTATGCATTCCTGTGAGGATGCACCCTGTGTCTCCAATGCACCCTGTCCAGCACTGACCTATGTCAGCATGGAAGCATGAGCACACACATCCATAGTCATCCTTCTTTGTCCTTTCTTTGTTAGTATCATTAAGTCAACAAACAACTTTGCTCTCCTGTCAAACCCAGCCACTCAGTTTGTCATCTTTTATCCTCCTTATCTTAATTTCCAGTAATCACCAAGGCCTGTTGCTTCCGTATCTGAAATGCCTTAAATCCACACCCTCATCTCTGTTCACATAGTCCTAGTTTAGGCTCTGATTTTTCCTTACCTGGATGATCAATGACCTTCAACTGAGTTCCCTGATTCTGCTCTCTCCAGACCCAAGTCTCTTCTCTGTCAGGCACCACAGTGAACTTCTGGTCATGCCAACCATTTACCTAAAACCCACTGTTCACCCTCTGATGCTTGCAGCCTTTCCTGGCCTTCCTAGATCCTCACATCTGCCCCCAATCTGCTTTAAGCATTATCCCTGACTGCATTCTCACACCCTAAGCTCCTGGCTCTCTAACCCACTGGCCACCTCCTGACTGTCACTCTTCCTCTCAATGCTTCAGGAAGCGCTTTCTCAGACTCTTTTCTCAGCTCTTCTTCAACATACCCAACAATAAATGCTAGAGATCCCCCAAGTCTGGACATGGGTCCCCTTGTGTTTTGACTCTAAACTCATACTTCCCCTGGGTGATGTCGTTCCCTCTCTTGACTTTAAATATCTATATGCTACCATCACCCAAAATGAGGTTTCCATCAAAGTCTCTCATCTAACCCCAAACATATTTGTCCACCTGTTCACTTGCCACCTTCACTTGGCAACCTCTTAGTCATCTCAAATTGTCCAAACTTGGACACTTGATCATCCCTTAGGCCCAGTTCTTTCTAAGTCTTCTCATTTCAACAAATGGCACCTGTACTAGTCAACCAAAGTGGTGCTGATGCAAAATACCAGAAATTGGCTCATTTTTATAAAGGATATTTATTTGGAGTAGGAGCTTACAGATACCAGGCCCTAAAGCATAAGTTACTTTCCTCACCAAAGTCTATTTTCACCTGTCAGAGCGAGATGGCTGCCAACGTCTGCAAGGATTCAGGCTTCCTGGGTTCCTCTCTTTCAGAGTCTTGCTTCTCTCTGGGTTCAGGGTTCCCCTCTTCCCAGGGCTTCTACTTACTGGGCTCAGGGTTCCTCTCTTCCTGGGACTTACTTCTGTTTCGTCTGTGAGCTTACTTCCCAGGGCTCCAGCTTAAGGCTTCAGCATCAAACTCCAACAGCAAAAACCCTCAACTCTGTCCTTCGCCGTGTCTTTTAGCCTAATAACATGGCCCAGTCAAAGCCCTAATCATAACTTAATCACACCCAGGTACAGACCAGATTACAAACATAATCCAATATCTATTTTTGGAATTCAGGACCATATCAAACTGCTACAGCACCTTAGTGAATCCATTCTCTCCCTCCAGAAACCTGAGAGTTGTACTTTATACATTCCTTTTCTTAATATCCAAATTTAACTCATCACCAATACCTATAAATTTTACCTCCAAAATGCATCCTTAATTTTCCCACTCTTCCCTAAATCTGTGACTAGTTAAAGCAATTGGGGAAGCAGAATTTCTAAAATCACCCCCCAAAGATGTCCTGCCCTATCCCCAGAACCTATGAATATAATGATGGATCACTCCTGTGATTTGATTATATTATCTGGCACTGTTGACTTCAAGATAACTAAATTCTTCAAATGGACCTGATTTTATCACATGAGGCTTTAAAAGCAGAGAGATTTCTCAGGCCAGTGGCAGAAGAGGATGTTAGAGAGATTCAAAGTGTGAGAAATTCAATTGCAATGAATGTACCACATTAATGAAGAATATCGGTAATGTGGGATAATGTGGGCAGTGTGGGGAGTGGGGCATATGGGAATCCCCTATATTTTTTATGTAACCTAAGTATCTCAAAAAAAAAAAAAATAGGTGTAATATGGTGGCATTTTCAGGACATTGAAATTGTCCTGAATGATGTTACAGTGACAGATACAGGCCATTATATATCTTGTCATAACTTACAAAAATATATGGGAGAACGTTTGAACTATAATCCAAATTTAGTGGCAATGCTCCAATATGTGTTCATCAATTGTAACAAATGTACCACACTAATGAAGGATGTTGTTAATGTGAGAAAGTGTAGAAGGGGTGAGGGTGGGGCACGTGGAAATCTCTTACATTTTTCATGTAACATTTATGTAATCTAAGTATCTTTTAAAAAATTTAAAAATTAAAAAAAAAAATAACAACAAAGTGTGAGAAACCTTCGATACACTGCTGCCAGTTTGAAGGTGGAAAGGGCCATGTGAGAAGGAAGGCAGGAGGCGCCTAGGACCAGAGAGTGGTCTTGAAAACTGTGAGATAAATAAATGGACGCTATTTTAAGCCTCTACATTTGTGATAATTTGTTACGCAACATTAGGAAACTAATATAGTAATTCTCATCTCTTACTTAGACTTAACAGTAGCTTCCCAATGGGTCTACCAACTTCAATTCCTTGTCTTTACCCCAGCCAATTTCTTTAATATGGAAATCAGATGATATCCTCCTCTACTTGAAATCTTTCAGATCTGTCCATTATTCCAAGGACATGATGCAGAACACTTAGTCCAACTTAGAGGGTCCTCAGTGATATGCCTCCTGGGCATACCTGAGGACAACCCCCCACCCACCTGCCCTGCCCTCCTCTCTTCACACCACCCTCTAGCCCTATTTCCTTACTAGTGTTTCTCTGACATGGAAAACTCTCCACCTCAGTACCTTCCTCTCTGCAGTCCCTTTGCTTGAGCTTTCTGCTTTCCCTGCCACCACCCCCTGCATGGTTCCTCCCTGACATCCTGCTGGTCCTTCCCTTCAATTTGAGTAACACTCCCCCAAATGCACTCCCTGGTCCTCCACACAATAGGTCTACCTGCTTCACAATCTCAGAGCCCCTTCGTTTGATAGCATAAAGCAAACTTGTGATAGATTTATGTGTGCTGTAATTTATTTACTGTTTCCTCCACTATATAAGCTACTTGAGTGTAAATTTTTTTTTAAAGATTTATTTATTTATTTCTCTCCCCTTCCCCTCTCCACACCGGTTGTCTGTTCTCTGTGTCTATTTGCTGCGTCTTCTTTGTCCGCTTTAGTTGTTGTCAGTGGCACGGGAATCTGTGTTTCTTTTTGTTGTGTCATCTTGTTGTGTCAGCTCTCCGTGTGTGCAGCACCATTCCCGGGCAGGCTGCACTTTCTTTCCCACTGGGCGGCTCTCCTTATGGGGTGCACTCCTTGCACGTGGGGTTCCCCTACGCGGGGGACACCCCCGCGTGGCAGGGCATTCCTTGCGCGCATCAGCACTGCACATGGGCCAGCTCCACAAGGGTCAAGGAGGCCCAGGCTTTGAACCGCAGACCTCCCATGTGGTAGACAGACACCCTAACCGCTGGGCCAAGTCCACCGCCCTTGAGTGTAAATTGAATCATATCTATTTAGTTCATTACTTCAGGTGTACCTACCAGGCATCAATATATTTCTATTTTTTTATTCAACCAATATATATACATAGGTATATATGTATTTGTTGAATAAATAACTGAAAACAAGAAAAAATGAAAGAATAAGTGGACACTGAAGATGTGAGACTAGATAGCCTTGAAAATCTGTTACTTTCAGCATTCAATAAAACATCAATTTATTCCAGAGGGAAAAATCTCAGGTTCTGATCATTTAGAAAAAGCTCCTTGAGAAAGAGTTAGATTTTCTTATCTCAGCTCCCAAGCAGGAGTGCCATGGGATCCTTGCAGGCTGGACTGTGCCATCTGGGGAGGCGTGTGTGTCGATTCATGGCTAAGGCCACAGGAGGTAAAGACAATGGAAGGTGCCTGTTTCACTTGAGGAAGAAAGACTGACCAGAGCAAGCCACCCGAGGAGCCCATGCGAACAAGCCAAGAGCAAATGAGCATCTAAATGCACCACAGCTGCAGAGGAGGCGGCCCAGATGGCTTCTCTTGAAAGTCGAAACCCAACACACAAAATTGCCATTTGCTAGCTCACCCACAGCAGCAAAAAAAAAAATGGCTCCCCAGCCTTGTTTTCATACGCTTGATGAAAATAAAAATTAGAACCAACAGTCTCCACTTTCACATTTAAGAAATGAAATGACCAGAGATTATCCATGTGCCTCCCCTTCAGCAGTCTCTCCTTCCACACCAGTCTCACCCAAACGAGCTTCATGGGCTCACTGAATTGATGTTTTCCCCCTTTAACTTTGAAAACTGAACTAAAATGAAATATATTCAGAATATTGGACTGGTACAAGGAACTAACTAATTGGCCTGGGAGAAATCATGTAGCTTTTCTGAGACGTGACTCTCCAACTTACAAAATGAAAACAAAAAATATCATATGTGCATTGTCTTTCCCACAGGATTACATTGAGGATCAAGTATATGCAGAAGCAGCATGGTGTCACAGTTGAGTCAGAGCCAGGCAGACTTGGGTTGAAAATGGTTCTGCCCTTCATTAGCTGTGTGATCTTAGAGGAGTCACTTAACCTCTCTAGGCTTTGGTATCCTCCTCTGTAAATGAGGATACAAATAGCACAAACTATTATTGCAAGGGATGTTGTTAGAATTAAATAGGTATGTTTATCAAGTGTTTAGTGTATGCTTGGCACCTGGTGGAAGCAGTAGAAATATTAATATCCCTAAGATAATAGGAACTATAAATCACTATAAGATGTAAAAATAATCAAGATCATCAGAATTATCACCCAATCAAATCCTACCTTCTTCATGAGAATGTTTCCTAGGAATTATTGCCTGCTGATATTTCCTTTTCTAAACTCCCATAGGAACCCTTCTCCATCCTGCATATTTGGAAATTGACTATATTCTCTTACATTTTCTGTAATGGCGTCAGTTGAAACCATTTGACGCAAATGGCACTCATTCAGGCCACACCTCCTGCGGTGGGGGTGGGTAGGAGGGTATATGTTAGCGTCCCCCAACCCAGGTGCTTCCGGGTGTTCTTTCTCAGAGCTGAGCAGCATCTCAGGGACTGCCTCGTGATGATACCCCGTCACCTCCCTCCCTCCCCACATACAGACAAACACATGATTATAAATGGTCCTCAACACTAATGCAGCCTTTCAAGTGGGGGTAGTACCTTCCGGATCCAAGAGCACTGCTTTTCAAACTCAGGGGACCCCCTTGCTTGGTAGACGGACTGGGAAGTGCCAAGCATGGAGTAAGCACTCAATCAATATTTGTTAAAGAATAAATGAATACTACTAATAAGAGGATTATTTTAGTTATCGATTGCCACAATAACGCTGCAAAACAAGCAACATAAACTCGTCGGTGACAAACCCTCGGCATTTATTGCCCATATGTGTCAGGTCAACCTCAAGAGGTTGCGGTCACTCTCCCAACCTGGCCGAGGGAGGATGTGGTTTGCCTGTGGATTCCAACAAGGGAGGAGCCCAGCCCAGGGCCCCCTCAACAATCTCTGGTCATTCCAGGTCTCTGGCAGTGCCAAGGGTCTGTGTTTCTACAAGCAGGCAGTCATAGAATAGATGAGGGAAGGCGGCTCCACAATATGAAACACAAGCACAAGCTTCCCCACCACATGCAGGACCAGTGACAAATGTCAATGCGCTGAGCCAGGCCTAAAGCCAGCACCAGCCCCATTGTTGAGTTCTGGGAGGCGGAATTTGGGTCAGTGCTATTAATGGGCTGGATATAAGGATGAGCCAGGAGGAGGAAAGGGCTCCTGTGGGGAGAGGAGTGTTGCCTACAAAAGGCAAACCATCCATTTCAGCGACTGCAAGGAAGCCACTTCCTTGACACATGCATACTGTCAACCCAAGGGAGTGTTTTCTCTTCTACCTCACAGGCAAGAAATCTTCAGCTGGTAAGTGTCTTATTAGGTACCTGCTGAAAGCCTGGATCCACACACAAACTCCTGTGACTGAATTAATGTTGAAAGATCTTGCAGAGTTGAGTCAAGGTGTCATTTAGCTTCTCTTCCTGACTCCAAAATTCAGTTGGGTGTGATTCTGTAGTCTTCACCAACTGGCTCACATAAGAAAAATCTGTAAGTAGGGAAAGGCAAAAGTCAGCCTCTGTTCAAGTTCATTCACCTACACAGGTATCTTCCTGTGTCAAATGATTTGAAGAAGTAGAATCATCACTATTCCCTTATGATTCATGCATTTTTTCCATAAATATATATTGAACAATAAGTGCCAGGCCATTGAACTAGATGTTTGGGTTGAAGGATAAGCCACAGTCTCCAACCCAAAGAGAACAATGAATAATTATAAAACCCGTTAGAAAAATATCATGATAGGTATGTGAGCTAATTGACATGAGATTAGCAAATGAACTTTAAGGAGGTAACATTTGAAGTTGGTCCTGAAGGAAGAGGAGGGAATTCTAAACAGACAAAAAAGTGTGCTAGATACTCTTGATCTCATTTAAACTCCTTCCCACCATCACTTTACAAAAGATTTGGTGTTAAATTCCACTTTTTCAAGACCCTTGCAGCTGAAATCTGGAATGCAAATTATATTCCACTGATCTGATGCATTTGAGGGTCTTTAAAAGGCAGAAATAAGCCAAACCTGCAAATGTTCCCTGTGTGGGGGCTGCTTCTCCTGCCTAGAAAGGTCATAGGGATGTAAAGATATTTTGCAGCAGCATTTCAGAATCTATTCTCCAGCTCTGTGTCTTCCAGTAGGCATTTGAAATGAAAGCATGACAGCAGAGGTCCTCGGTTCCAGGAGAGCTCCCGTGGCAGCCTCGGAACTGGAAGGACCCTGGTGAACTGAGTGCGTGCTGACCTGCAGGGATTCCTTCTAAAGATTAGCACTGAATTCCCTGTACTAAAGCCCTTTTGCTTAAAATACTTAAATTGGTTTTTGCTGTTTCCTGTGTTCAAACCTTATTTACATGGAATTTGGAAACACTGTGGCACCAACAGATGCTTCAAGATGGGAAGCTGAGCTTTCTTGTAAGAGCTTTCTGGGTGGGGAGGCAGGAACAATGCTCTTACTCTTTGAAAATGAGCTAATGGCACCCAATGGCAGAACAGATACTTCAATTATTGTCTCTGAGCTTCCAGCTATGACGGTCCAACTGGGATCAGACTAGCCTTCCCACCATATACGATCATAAAAATGAGCAAAATATTTTCAGGCATTTGTCCAAGCCCAGCAGGCAGACTCTCTGAGCTGAAGAGGCAGAGGTCAAAATCATAATAACCGGCATGGCTGGAAGCTGTGGAGCTGGACACTGGAGAGGAAAGTGCCACAATGGTGAGGTGGAGGGGAGAAAGCTGTGTGAGGCTCACCTGTAAGTCAGACTGTACAAGCAAAGGGTAAGCTTACTAAAGGCTTACCTAAGAGGGTAGAATAGAGACAAGAGAGGTCAATCGGGGCCTGTGAAGTTGAAGTTTTGGCCCAGTAAGAGTAGAGGATATCTCATTGACACCAATCAAGACCTGATAAAATCTACAATAGAGTCAGAGTTTAGAGCTTGAATCTCCACATCCCGAAGTTATGGGGGCTTGAGAAACACCTTAGGCTTTTCATGGATCAGCATTTACAAAGCACACAACCAAACCAACACAATTCAAGGTGACCAGCTAATAATTGAAACCATTTCCAAAAAATTGACCTCAAGACTATTGAGAAGAAGATAATAGAATCTAGATTCTATTTAATATGTCAAACATATGTTCAGTAAAATATCAAAAAAATAGAGATGCATGGAAAGAAAATGTGAACTATATTTAAAAAAAAAAAAAAGTCAATACAAACCAAACCTGAAGTGGCACAGATGTATTATTTAGCAGACTAAAACTTTAAAGTAGCTATTTATAAACATGTTCATTGAATTAAAAGAGAATGTAATCAAAATGAGTGAAAAGATAGGGAACCTCAGCAAAGAAATGGAAACTATATAAAAGAACCAAAAGGAAATACTAGAATTATAAACTATAATAACTGAAATAAAGTAAGTTGATGGGCTTAACAGAAGATTAAAGGTGGCAAAAGAAAGAGCCAAAGAGAGCTATAGAAATTACCAATCTGAAGAGCAGAGAGAAAAATACTGAAAAAAAAAAAAAAATGAAAAGAGCCTTGGGGACTTAAAATATGTACTAAGAGTCCCAGAACGGGAGGGAACAAGGCTGTTTTGAGGAATCATGGACCCCTGGGGGGAGAGAAGATGAGAGCATCATGACAAGAACACCTCGGAGGCCAGCAGAGGACACAGCAAGGGAGGTGGAGGGGCCTAGCGATGGCACCTCAGCAGGTCCTGATATCTGGCCTTGAGCCAGGCCCTTTCAAGCTCTGCTTGACGTTTTCAGGTCCACAAGCACCACTTAGGAGAGCAGCCCTGGGAAGCTCTAGGGAAATCTGGGTCCAGGATTCAGAAAATTCATTTTCTCCAAAGAAGATAGGAACTTTGGAGAAGTGCCACAATCCAGGTGGGAAGGGTTGCTTTGTGTTTTCTTTTTGTTTTCTGAGAGTGACAGAAGTGGAGAGAAGACTACCTGATATAAGAGAAACACCACAAACCCAAAACCACAAATCACAATTCCCTGGATCGCAGCCCTGAGTCTAATCAGCACTTCCTGTGTGAGAAATGGACAATATTAAACAATATGTGCCACAAAATATAAAACAAAAACTCAAAAAATAACTAACAGGCAAGTATGTGATGGCCTACATGATACAATACTATAAATATGTAACCCTTTCATTTTCAGAGCACTTGAGGATTCCCTGTTACATCTGATCTTCATGACATCTGAAAGGCATGTGGCCTCTGTTCCATTTCACAGATGAAGAAACTGAGAATCATGAGAGTACTGTGACTTTCCAGAGACCACATAATTAGTAAACGACAGAACTGAAACTCAACATAACTCATTCCTATTAGTCAGCCACAGCCAAAAAAATGATAGAACCAGCCAGGACTAATTTCTGGAAAACTGCAAAACTTATGCTTCATCCCACTTCTTTTGCAATGTCCCTCTTCCCACCCCAATTCTCAGCCATCCCAGGACTTATCATATCCCCTTCCCAGAATTACTCTAAATATGGCAGCTCTTTTATTCAGCAGGTTTATTGCTTAATATGTACAGTTGGGCAAATTACTGACTCTTTCTGCCTCAGTCTCTTCATTCATAAACAGGATAATAATTTCTGACATACCTGTCTCATGTTGGATACTTGCATTCATTTGTAAGTATCCAACAAACAAATGCATATGAGAGTGCTTGAAGACTATAAAATCCGCATATGTTCAGGGCCCCATCCTTGCATATCCACGTGGTAGGGAAGAGAGGTGTCTCTTCTGCCATTGTAAAACTCTAAAGTGTGTTGGTGAGTCTCCTCACCCAGAACATAGCACACCCACATCCTCCACAGAAGAGGGAAATAGTGAGGTCATTGTGGTCTGATGGGCAAGGAGGTTCAAAAAGAGATTGGCCTAGGGAAGCCGACTTGGCCCAATGGATAGGGAGTCTGCCTACCACACGGGAGGTCTGCAGTTCAAACCCTGAGCCTCCTTGACCCGTGTGGAGCTGGCCCATGCACAGTGCTGATGCGTGCAAGGAGTGCCCTGCCACGCAGGATTGTCCCCCGTGTAGGAGAGCCCCATGCACGAGGAGTGCACCCCATAAGGAGAGCCACCCAGCATGAAAGAAAGTGCAACCTGTCCAAGGATGGCACTGAACACACAGAGAGCTGACACAACAAGATGACCCAACAAAAAGAAACACAGATTCCCAGTGCCGCTGATAAGGATAGACGCGGTCACAGAAGAACACACAGCGAATGGACACAAAGAGCAGACAACTTGGGGGGAGGGGGGGAGAAGTAAAAAATAATAAATTAAAAAATCAAAAAAGAAGAAACTGGCCTAGAAGAAAAGACTTTGGTGGTCTGGAGACTCAGTGGTGCCCCTTCGCAGTTAAGTCAAGGAGAGCTGGGATTGGAAAAGAGTAGGGTAGGTAGCCATTCCTCTCTACACACCCACCAGCTACTGCCGCCGACTCAACAGAGACCCGGTTCTGCTTCTTGCCCTATCACACAGCAGCTGGAAGCAACACCCTCCACCCTCCAAATCACCATTACTTACTGAAAGTTAGTACTTACTGAAAGGCTAAATTCAACACATAAGAAATTACTTAGGGATGTTAAAATGGAATGTGCAAGAGTAAAATTGTTTAAAAGAAATGAGAGCATGAAAGTCAAAGACTGCCTATAACTCAGAACCAAGGTGGACCATAGTACCTGCAATGATTGAGCTTCACCTTTTATTGAGTGGCTCTTCTGAGCTCAGCCGTACTTGTCCTACAGAGCTCTGAGTCTTGTGACAAATGTGTCATAGTAGCTTTTCTTTGGCTGTACAGTTTGTTTCTTTCTAGACAAGGGAACTCAGAAGGGTCTTCCTTATTGTTTCCTTGGAGGACAGGTGAAATGCAGCTATATTTCCCTCCTGGCCTATAGAGAGGCATAAAGGTAATTCCATTCCTTGCCAATGAGGGTAGCTGGGGAAGGAAACAGGTGTCTGTCCCTATCTTATTCCAAATGCATCTCAGCTGTCATACCCTGAAACAAAACCGTGACACCAGCCCCAACCAAGTTTTAATGATGCACTGTTGACATGCTGGCATTGGCACAAGGATAGATACATTGACCAAAGGAATTGAATTGCGAGTTCAGAAATAATTTCACATCTATGGCCAATTGATTTTTAACAAGGCTAACAAGTTCGTTCAACTGGGAAAGAACAGTTTCTTCAACAAATGGTACTGGGAGAACCAGATATCCATATGCAATAGAATAAAAGAGGACCTCCTATTTCACACCATACACAAAAATTTATTCAAAATGGGTCAAAGTACTGAATATAAGAACCAGAACTTTAAAACACCTAGAAGAAAATGTAGGGATACATCTTCAAGATCTTGTGGTAGGGAATGGTTTCTTAGACTTCACACACAAAGCACAAGCAACAAAAGAAAAAATAAATAAATGAGGCCTCCTCAAAATTAAAAACTTTTGCACTTCAAAGGAATTTGTCACAAAAGAGACAACCTACTCAAAGGGGGAAAACATTTGGAAAACACATACCCGATAAGGGTTTAATATCCAGAATATGTTCTGAAAACATTTAATAATTCAACAATAAAAAGACAAACAACCCAATTTTTTTAAAAATAGAGAAAAGATTTAAATAGGCATTTCTCCAAAGAGGAAACAGAAATGGCTAAAAAAGCACATGAAAGATGCTTAACATTGTTAGCTTTTAGGGAAATGCAAATAAAAACCACAATGAGATATTATTTCACACCCACAAGAATGGCCACTATTGAAAAAAAAAAACAGGGGAAGCAGGTGTGGCTCAAATAGTTGGGTGCCAGCCTACCACACAGGAGGTCCCAGGTTTGGTTCCCGATGCCTCCTAATGAAGATGAGAAAACAACAAGCTGGTGCAAGGAGATAGAACAAGGGGCTGGCATGGTGAGCTGACACAACAAGGTGACACAATGAGATGATGCAACAAGATGATGCAGACAGAAGGTGGAGACATAATGAGAGACACAACAAGCAGGAAGCAGCTGTAGCTCAAGCAATTGGGCACCTCTCTCTCACGTGGGAGATTCTGGGTTCGGTTTCCAGTGTCTCCTTATAAAGAAAACAAGCAGACACAGAGAACACACAATGAACTGACACAGTGAGCACAAACAACGAGGTGGGGGAGGAAAGAAATAAGTTAAATAAATCTTTTAAAAAAACAGAAAACTACAAGTGTTGGAGAGGACGTGGAGAAATAGGAACACTCCTTCATTGCTGGTGGGAATGTAAAATGGTGCAGCCACTGTGGAAGAGAGTTTGGCAGTTCCTCAGGAAGCTAAGCTTAAAATTATCATATGAGCTGGTAATCTGTCTACTAGATACATACCCAGAAGATTTAAAGCAGGGACTCAAACTGATACTTGCAAACCAATGTTCATAGCAGCATTATTCTCAATTGCCAAAAGATAGAAAGAACTCAAATGTCGATCAATTGAGGAATGGATGAACAATGGGATATTATTCAACAATAAAAAGGAATGAAGATCTGATGCATGCAACAACATGGATAAACCCTGACGATGTAATGTGAAATGAGACAGACACAAAAAGACAGATATTATATGATCTCACTGTTATGAATTAATGATAATAAGCAAGCTCAAAGAGTTAGATTCTAGAATGTAGGTTACCAGGAGATAGACTGGGGTTAGAGAAAAGAGTGTTGATGCTCAACTTGTACAGAATTTCTATTTAGGTTAATGGCAAAGGTTTGGAAATGGATGGTGGCGATGGTAGCTCTATATTGTAAGTATAATTAACAGCACCAAATTATATAGGTGAATGTGGGTAAAAGCGGAAACTTTAGGATGTATATGTTACTAGAATAAAAATTAAAATATAAAACAAAGGCCTGTACAACACAGTGAACCCTATTGTTGACAATGGATGATAATTAATTGTACAAGCATAAGAATGTTCTTCCATGAATTATAACAAATGTATAATACTAATGCAAAGCATTCATGATAGGATGGTATATGAGAAAAAATCCACCTAATATAAATTATGGACGATAGATAATAGTACAATTTTAATCATCTTTCATCAATTGTAACAAAGGTAACTACTGTTAAAAAAAATAGCTCAATTATTAAAAAATGCTATCATCAATTGGAACAAATGTTCCACACTAATGCAAGGTGTCGGGGGTGGGTGGTGTATGGGAATCCTGTATTTTATGCATGATTGTTCGGTAAACCCACAACTTTTCAAATAAAAAATACTTTTTTAAAGACTCCAGTGATGGGATCAATACAAAAGACCAGGAGTCAGAGGAGAGAAAATCAGGTGAAATGACCTGAATCCAGGCACTTATGCCCTTGCACCATGATATGGGAGGTTCCAGCCCCTGAGACGCTTTCCTGCCCAGACCTTTGGAACCCCCTACCTTTCTTACTTTGACACTCATGATTCTTGCCTCCTCTCTCCTTCCTCAGCGCAGACTCTCTCTCTCTTCTCTCCATTGGCAAGGAGCATTGTCTCTCCCTCGGAATTCCTAAATCCACATTTGCAACATGTAAATGGCACAGCATCTGGCACATGTGGTAAAGTGAAGCATTCATTCATTCCATAAACATGCCTTGAGCATCTGGCATTTGCCTTCCCTCCTGTGCTAAGTCCCTGCCTCCGGCTAGAGCAGAAGAGCCCTAGAAGTCAGAGTGGAAAGCCATTACGGCACAGGGCGTTCTTCCGTTCTAGATTCAGTTAGCTTCTCCCAGGTACAATGGACAGACTACCTAGGACTCGTTTGTCCTTTTTCTGTTCACAGCACCCTAACTTCCCTCTGGCAGACCACCCCCAGTCTTAATATATATAATAATGTAGATATTACGCTGCAGAGATGAGGCATTTGATCAGTGGGGCCAATCCATTGACTCCCCATTGCTGCAGTGGTTGATGAACATATAACACAATGAGTGTTGATGGGACACAATAAAACTTCTGGGAAGGAAGTAGTTTTCTGCTGCATACAGAGTTGTAGGAATGTGAGACTAGAGCTGCTGCAGCCATGTTGTAAGCATGAGGAGAGAACTTGTCCATGAATAGAGGAAAGTACTGGAGACGGGAGGGAAAAGCTGGGATCTGTTCATATGGTTCGGGCCTCTGAATCAAGCTATGCAAGAATCTGAGTCTACCTTGGAGTCCTCTGTTATATGAACCAATAAATTCCCTTTGTTCTTAAGCCATTTGGGGGTGAGATTTGGTTTTACTTTCAAGAGGAGGACTTCTATCTGATATATCAATTATCTAAAAACAAATCCCCCAGGCATGAAGATGAATTTCTTTATGAAACCCTTATTACATTTACATGAGAGATTTATCTTCCTTTCATTAACAGAATTTTGACCTTATAATACTTTAACAGGGAAGTGGATTTGGCTCAGTGGATAGGCGTCCACCTACCACATGGGAGGTCCGTGGTTCAAATCCCGGGCCTCCTTTACCCATGTGGAGCTGGCCCATACGCAGTGCTGATGCGTGCAAGGAGTGCCCTGCCACACAGGGGTGTCACATTCCTCGCACCCCATGTGCGAGGAGTGCGTCCCTGCAAGGAGAACCGCTCAGTGCGAAAGAAAGTGCAGCCTGCCCAGGAATGGCGCCGCACACACGGAGGTTGACGCAACAAGATGATGCAACAAAAAGAAACACAGATTCCCATGCTGCTGACAACAGAAGCAGACAAAAAGAATAATACGCAGCAAATAGACACAGAGAACAGACAACCGGGGTAGGGGAAGGGGAGAGAAATGAAATAAATAATAATAAAATATATTGTTGAATTTGGTGTTGCCTTAAGTTATAAAAATAATAATAATAATACTTTAACAAAAAAGAAGCAGAAGAATTTTTTCCACTTTTACCCCCAATCCTAAGCCATTAATTTGACACCAAAAGGCCCTGGGCCCAACCCTCCTCCACCATTCCAAGATTTCTCCCCATAGTGGGTTTCAGTGAAGAGGTGGGCAGTCCGGCCACTAACATAGACACAGAGCCAACAAAGGACCCTGGTGGAGCTCAACAGCTGTCGTCCACCCCAAAGCCCCGGCCTTTCACCTTGCAATTCTCCATGTTCTTTCTGGAACTGAATTCTTTGGGAATCCAGGAAGACTTTGTGGAAGTGACAGGACCTGAGTCATCTCTTGGAGGAATTTCACATCCTGTTTTCCATCTCTGGCCTTTTCTGATTGCTTGTACAGAAAGGAAGCGGATGATTCTCTTCACAGTGGAACTGCCGGCTCTCCTTCCAATCCATTAGGCGTGACGTGTAGCTGTGTAACTCCACATGCTGTGCTGTTCTGTATAAATAGGGACCATCCATCAGAAATGTCACAGACAGGAAGCCAATGAAGCTTCTACAAGCAATTTACAATCAGGATCTGCTGTGAAATACACGAGAAAAACACCATAACAGACTGGGAAGACGTGAACTACATATTCTGTATGGCCAGTGAAGCCTGGTTAAATCCAGGGGATGGAGCACAAAGAAGAAAAAGTGGAAAATGAACCAAAGTGATGGAATGAATGATGAAAAGCAGGTGGGGTCCCTATTCACATTTGAAAATGAGAAACAACAGCATGGGAAATAGAAACACAGTAACAATGTCCCATTTATTGCCAGTCTGCAAATTCAGCAAACCAGAGCACTCTTGCAAATAATTGTCCTTTTTGATGCTGAATTTATTACCACTGGGCTAAAAAGTGTAAAAATTGAAGATTTCTATTTAGACAGAAAATAAATTTAACCAAGGGGATAGCAAAGCAAGTTTTCTGAGGCTTAGCTGCCAACTTTCCCTAACCTTGTTCTGGAAGATTCATTCTCCAGCATAAAATTTCAGCCTGGGTTCATTTACTGAAGAAGATTCATTATTAAAAGCTTCAAAACTGTCCTTGCAAACCAAGGAAAAGAGATTTGTCCGTCACCCTCATGATAGACATTCTGAGCATCTAGTTCCAAGGTCTGGTATGTGGTAGAGATTCAATAAGTACTTTAACGAATGATAAGCAATGACCTTTCTTTGTATATATGTTGATGCAATGGAAAGAGATGCTTAAATGCTAACAAAAGCTTCATTAAATATCATCATCACCACCATCATCATCCCAGTTGACATTTAATGAGGCCTGGTTTTAGGCCAGGTACATGAGTGATTTCATATTATACACTCACCTTGCAGTTAAAACCAAGATGTAAAGAGATTATTTCAATTAAGAGATATACTCAGGATTCTAACCCCTGTCTTTCTGAGGCTGGATTATAAAGAAGTGTAGTCATTGGATCTACTGCCATTAACCAAGGGCATTTATAAGCCCCTTTGCTGAGTTTGTGTGCATTTTCTTCTCAAATGTCTCAGTACATACTATAATCTCTCCTCTCTAGTCCATTCCTGCAATTAATGACCCTCTCAGTCAAGGATGGAGCAGTTAAACAAACTTTCACTAAACACGTAACACTGATAAATTATATCCAACTCTTGTTGAGTGCTGCGCACCAGACACTATGCTTACTATTTTCTATGGATTATCACATTAACCTTATGAAATACTTACCACTATTATCAACATGATATACGTGCGAAAACTGAAGCACATTTTATGTATTCCCAGCACATTTACTTAGCAAGTGGCTGAGCGGAAATCACTCTCCTCCCATTTTCTCCTGAACCCACCACAATCAGGCTCTCTCAGCTGCTGCTTAGTTGAAGTTGCTCTTGTCAGGTGACCAATGACATCCTCCTGGTCAAGTCTAATGATCAAAGAGCGCTCAATTCTTCAATTTGATTTTACTTGATCGCACTCCCCTTCCTAAGATGCTTTCTTCAGTGGTCTCCCATGAATCTTGCTTCTTTCCCTAGTTGCTAAGCCATCCTTCTCAATCTCCTCGTCCTCTAAACGTTGAGTACCTCTTCTCTCCTCCACTTCACTCTCTTCCAAAGTGGGCTCATTGAGGCCTATCATCTTAGGGCCACCTATCTAAAGGCTAATGATTTCCAAATGTTTTTCTCCAACCCAGATTCACACACACACCCCCCCCCCAAACTCCTTGCTACTATAATCAACTAATGTTTAATAAGTATCTTAAACTTAACAGGTCCAAAACAGAACTTCTGTTACACAACTTACAAGTATATCCCCCTTTCCTTCTTAGTATATAGCTACTTTATCTTTGTTGCTGCTTGAGATAAACACCTTGAGATCATCCTTCATTCTCTCTTTCTTTCACCTCTCATGCACCATCCACCAACAAACCATTGACTCTACCTTCAAGATATAATCAAAACCAGACCATTTCTAAGCACTCCACTGCTACCACCCTGAATCAAGTACTTTGGATTACTATAATAGTCTCCTAATTGAACTTCTTCTGCCATCCTCCCTCTGCCCCATCATAGTCAATTCTCAAGAGAGGAGCCAGAGTGGTGACTTGTTACATTAATTGCACCCAATGCGCTATGCCTACTGGTATCCACACCCATGTGCAGTCCTCATCCACTCTAACTCCAGGCTTGGCTATATGACCAACTTTGGCCAAGAGGAAATTAACACATATAAGGCAAGCAAGAACTTATTAAGTGCTTGTTCTCCAAAAATGCCACCATCATCATAGAAGGAAGCCCAACCAGGTACACCCTCCTGAAGATGCAGTACCGTCTGAAGAGAGAGGCCAGACATCCCAGTTATCACAGCTGAACCCAGCCCAGCCATGAGCATGAGCTCCAGTGAAACTATCAGAAATGTCCAGTCAACCCAAAGGATGGTGAGAAATAATAAACTAGTGCTGTTCCCAGCCACAGATAACTGAAATAGAACCCTTTCAAACCAACTCTGGTCATTTTATTCCTCTGTTCAAAATCCTCCATTAGCCTCTCATCTCACTCATAGTAAAAACTGCAGTCTTGACAATGGCCTGCAAAGTCCTGCATCACTCCTTCTTCTCCTGCTCTTTCCATCCACACTCACCCCCTCACTTTTTCTCCACTGAACCAGACTAATGAGGTCTCCCCTAAATAACCATATGAAGCAATGCCCCTCCCCTCTGTCAATAGAGCATTCCCTATAGCATCTATCACCACTGCACAAGCTATGTGTTTATTTGTGTGTTTGTTACTGTTTGTTTCCCCAAGTAGAATGTGGGCTCCATTAAGTCAGGGACTTGGTCTTTTTTGTTCTCTGCTGAATCCTAAGTGCCTAGAACAGTGGTTCCTTCATGGTAATGATCAACAAATATTTGTCAAAGAAACAGCTAAATGAACTCAGAATCTAATGCACATGTTCTTAACAAGGATATTGTAACAAATCTTAAAGAAAATTGCTGCAGCTGCCAAAAAGATTGATTCACAGATGTAAGTGGGCTGCTGTCATCTCCAGCCCTACTTGTGTTCAGAGACTGGGGGCTTCAACCCAAGAGATTAGCCCCATTCAAGCCCTGAGTCAGTTGGGGCCCAGGCAGGAAGATTTGCAGAAGCTTGTGTTCACATGAAAGTGGGGGCTACACGGAGTCTTGATGCCTAGACCTGGTATCCTGTGCCCCTGAGATGAGGCTCTAACCAGAACGCTGCCTATCCTCCTCCTCCACCCTATTTGTTCTGAACCATTTGATCCAGTTTTTCGTCTAATAAATATTTGTTGAGGAACTACTATATGCCAGCTCTGTTCTTGGCAATAGGGGGAGAGCAGTGAACATGAAGCCTGTCATCATAACCCCTGCCATCCAACAGTTTTTCTCAGTGGGGGCACCACTGGTATTTTAAGTGGGGCAATTCTTTCTTTTGTGGGGTTGCCCCATGTATTCAAGGATATTTAGCATCCTTAGCCATTAAATGCCCGGTCACTAGGGATGACCAAACTTCCTTTGTCCACTTTCAGTTGCTCACTAGGGTGGCAGAACCACCCCTGGTGGAGAACCACTGGAGCAAGTTGCCTGTCTGCTGCACACTTACTAGCAAGTATTTACTTCTCTGTCTCCCCTACCTGGCCATGAGCTCCACCAGGGATGGTACCATGATTGGTTGATCTCTGTGTAGCAGCACCCAGCACAAACGCCTAACAAATGTCTGTGAAGCAAATGAGGCCTGAACATAGACTGCCCCAACCCCACCCTCCCTAGGGACTGCATCCTGATTCATCCCTCACTCCAAACCCAACGGACCACACAAACTCATGCCTTCATCCTCATGACTCTTCTGCAAGCTTAGATCAAATATGCTCACTAAATGAGTATGGTGAATGAGTCATGCTCTCAAGAATTCATAATCTCAACTGCAGTAAAAGTACAACGTGCAAATAAATACTCCCAAGATGATGTGGAAGGTGCTTTAACAGAGAAACAATGAGATATTTAGAAGCAAAAGAGATTCCCCTGTTACTGTGAATCCAAAACCTAGCATCTGTAAGTTACAGCTCCTAAATTTTGTAAATCACAAAGTATTAAGAATAGCTTTTAGGATAATTCTTCCAAAGTTATTGCAAGGGTCAATCATCCCTCTTCAGTTCTCTGCAAGTAATCAATCTGGTTCTCAAATTTTACACATGCCTTCTTAATAGATCTATATGCCTCTGAGCACAGGAAATGTGAGCCGGAGTGGTTGGTTGCCAAAGATGAAAAGTCAATTTCACATCACAGCATGAAAATCATTTTCCAAGAAGTTACACAAGTCAACAAAGTATATTCAAACCTCTTGCATTGGCCTTGTCCAAGAAAATAGCTCTTGAATTTAAGGAAGGAGACATCCTAAAGAGATTGGGATGAAGTCACCTGTCTCAAAATTGAAAAGTTCAGTGACAAAATGTCAAAGCAAATGTCTCAAGCTTTGTGAAGTTCACAGAACTGACTGTATAGATTGCAAAATGCAGGCCACTGGATGCTGAAACTTAACCAAAATGAATAAAAGTCCTGTCAATTATCAACTAGTAGAGCTTGACTTCCATCCTAACAACTGTCAGAAGAAAATGAGAACCTTTATTACAAGCCCAGAATTAAATATGACTTATCAAATCACTCATGACAAGGGCTTGCAGGAGGCAAAGAACTCATGGTCCTGTCATTTTCCCCACCTATGCTCTAGGAGGCTACAGCCTAATTGTGGAGAGCTTCAGTAGAACATACTTGAGGGTTTCGCCTTCCTTGCATCCCTTTTCTAAGGAGACAAGCCTTCCTCCCACTCTGCTCTTCTCAGTCCATGCAATTCACTTGGGGCTGACCTACTACCAGGCTCTGGGGCTGCCTAGCCTCTGATCAGTACATTCCATCTCCCTGGCAACAGTGACAGCTTCGGTTTTAAGTACATGACTCAAATCCACCCAGTGAAGTCAATTCCTGGGTTTTTGCTGGAATTACTGAGAAGGAGCTCTCTCTTGTCTCTGGGATTGCTAAATTGATACACTGTAACCTGGAGCTTCCAGAGGAGTCAGCACAGGGAAAGAAGCTTCATAAGAATAAAGATAACTCAGAGAGAGGCAGAGACAAGGTGGATACCAGAGGAACTGAGTGCAGATCCATAACTTGAGTCCCGCAGCCTTCCCTAGTTGAAGTTTACATGTACCCCTGGCTCTTGCCATAAAGCAGCAATTTCTCATTTTATTCTTGGGCTGATGTGATTACCCTCCTGGCTAATGTAATTGCAGAACTCACTGCCTCCTAAATGGCACCCCTCGCCAAGCTGAAGCCACGCAACTCAAATCTTCAGGCTCCTCCTTGACCCCACCTAGGAACAAGTCTGTTCTTTCTCAGACTATGCTGTAGGGGAGTTAAGCAGCAATAGTTTAAGAACTTCAGTACTTCATTTTACTTAGTGCTGATCCCACTCTGAACCCCAGTTCAATACATGGAATCCTGTCTTGTACATATCAGGAAGCACCCACTCTGAACCCCAATTTCAATACCTTGAATTCTGCCTTGTTCATATCAACAGGTTCCCACGCTGAACCCCAATTTCAATACCTGGAATTCTGCCTTGTTCATGTAAACTTGCTCCCACCTGGTCCCTAGTTGCAGGATCTGAGATCTGTCTCACTCCCTTGTGCTTGAATTCTTGCCTTCAAGAAACTTCCACCCAGACACAATTCACTTACCTTCATCTCTGATTTCAAATTGCCTAGAATAGTGTCTGGGACATACTAGAGACCCATTAGCATTTGATAAATGTGACAGTTGCTTAATTGATTGATTGAAGCAGATGATGTTGGTATGCTGTCCAGATCCCCTTTACCCAACTGCTGCACCCACATCCTGCTGCTGGTGTTGGCTGCACCCTTCTCTGGAGGACTGTCTTGTCTTACTGATGAGAGCATAGTCACATAGCAGAGAGAAGCTCATAGCCAACAGCTGATTAGCACCACCTTTTCTCTGAGCAAGACAAATATTTTGGTGCAATTCATACTCCTGAGCTCCTGGGGAGATCAGACTTCCCCTGAAACCACACTTTCTTTCCCAGCAAAGAGTACTTCCCTCATTCCCTTTTGAGCTCCCACCCCCAGTAAATCACTTGCATGAGAATTCCTTTCCCAGATTCTGCTTCAAGAGAACCTGGCTTAAGACACTTATCAAAGACAATATTTGTTAATGTGATTACACAGAACAGGGAGACACAACATCACACTTTGTGAGAGAGTTGTCATTTAATATGGACTCTGAAGGATGGATGAAATTTTACAGGTGGAGCTGAGATGAGCCATCCCACAAGGAACAGTGTGAGACAAGAGCCAGAGAAAACAGGGTGTCAGAAACCCTGTCAGACAAGAAGGGATCAGAAGCTGAGAGGAACATACTTCTAATTTTCTTGGTTTTTACTTCCAATCTGTGCTCCTCCACAGTGGTGGGGCTGGACATAAATTGCAACCACAATAGGGATTTCCTCCCTTGTGTTCATGCCCAGAAGATTCAGCTTGAGGAGCATGTGACTCACCAGGAAGGTTAAATGTATAGACTGCAAAAAAGAAGGAAGGCCAAACAATGAGCCCTTGATACTAATGACTATGCTTCTGAGCCTGTGCACCTGAAAAAAGAACAAGGCCTAGAGCTGTAGGGTGCCTAAGAGTTCCCTCTTGAGAGCCTCCATGTTGCTTAAATGTGGCCAGTCTCGAAGCCAAACTCAGCATGTAAATGCGTTGCCTTCCCCCCAGCATGGGACATGACTCCCGGGGATGAGCCTCCCTGATGCTGAGGGATTACTACCAAGTACCAGCTGATGATGTAACTAGAAAATGACCTTGAATAAAAGGGTCAACTCGAACCAGCAGAATATCTCAATCTACATATAATACCAGGAGTTAAGAATGCTTTTTGACCTGAATCAAGGGGCAAATGGAAAGAACAAATGAGTTTATATTGCTAAGAGTCTCCAAAAAGAGCCGGAAGGTTATCAGAGGGGTTGCCCTTATGCATACCTCAGCAGATTCCCAGAGACAGATAAAGTAGATACAACCCCGGGTATTGGTTCTTCTGAGGGCTACAGAGACCCACAGGTTCTATGGTCATGGCAGATGAACTTCAGTGCCATGTCAGTTGGCCCTACTTTGGAATTTGTGTTTCTGTGTGATGGAGGTGGACTCAGATGTGATCTTTGTTCACAAGCCTCTCCTGTTACTTTTACCAGAACTGTAGTTGGTGCTGGGGTTTAATATATACCCAGGGAACCTAAATCTCTGTACTGACCATGTGATAGCCAGGCCCTGAGCCTCAACAGACTTCAGCTCCTATACTCTGGTTTATTGGACTTACCCCACCCATCTAACATGGAGGTGAAGAAGGTCAACCACAACACCAGGGAGCCAAGACTGCCTGCAACCAAAAGCAGGAGGATTGCATCCAGCAACCATCTGGACTCTAAGCTCCCTCTTGATATAGATGTGGAGTGGATGCCACCATTCCAAGGTCCACAGGATGGGGGAATATAGTATGGGTTAGAGTGGACTTACTGATAATCTATTCATGAACTATTGTGATTAGTAATCAAAGAAAATGTGGCATTGGTGTGGAGAAAGTGGCCATGGTGGCTGCTGAGGGTAGGGAATGGGAGGAAGAGATGCGATGTGGAGGCGTTTTTGGGACTTGGAGTTGTCCTGGGTGGTGCTGTAGGTACAGTTATCGAACATTACATGTCCTCCCATGGCCCACTGGGTGGAACGTGGTAGAGTGTGGACTATGATGTGGACCATTGACTATGAGGTGCAGCGGTGCTCTGAGATGTATTCACCAAATGCAACGAATGTCTCATGATTATAGAGGAGGTTGTTCTTATGGGGAGAGGAGTGGGGTGAGGAGTGTGGGGGTATATGGGGACCTCATATTTTTTAATGTAATATTTTTAAAAAAATAAAGAAAAAAAATGTATAGGCTGGGGAAGGATGACAAAATTTTATACTCAACAAAGGGAGGAAAGAAAATAATTTTCCCCATGTATATTCACTGCCACATTCCTAGGGAGAAGGAAATTCAGAAGCTAATTCCAATTAGAGGAATTGATGAGAAAGAAAAGCCTGTAATTGTATGATGGAAGTGGGGGATGCAGTAAATAGCAGAACAGTTAAGAGAGAGCAGCCTGGACATGATATGTATAATTGTCCTAAGTAATCTTATTTGTTACTCATGACACTCTTGTGAGGGTTGTATTTTTCAGAAGCAGCACACTCAGACTCATGAAAATCATGGTGTCTGAGGCTGTAACAATCAACCCCCAAATTTCAGAGGCCAAACACAAGAAAAACTTATTTCTCCCTTGTTAAATAGTTGAGTGGCTCTCCTGGGGATATAAAAATTTTTCTTTTTCTATGGAAGTAAGGAAGGGTAGATACTAGGGACTGTTTGAGCCAATTAATTCTTGGTGAAGGTAGTTTTTCAGTACCTGTGGTATAAATAGAGTTCAACTGCCTGCCACAAAATTATGAATTCTTCAAATGTCCTGAGAGAACTGACTGCACAGATTCTGTACTTCATCTGCTGAAAGCTGAAACCTGCATATGCCCTTGCTAAGTATAATGAAATGCTCTATTAAGTGAAATATCCAGGGATCAAAATGTAAAAACCTGATAGCAGAGAAGGGAACACCTGGTTGTAAAAATAAGCATACACTTGAGAAGTTCTGAGTGATTTTTTCATTATACTTGGTATCTTCTTCTCACTGCCCATTGCAGTAAAATGGATGCTCAATACTTACTTCATCAAATTAAATTTATCTTGCTCTAACCATTTAACTTTGTTAAGCTCCAGGTTTCTTTCTATGAACTGGTACAAATAATTTACACCATTTCTTGCTTCAAAGGATTATATTATATCCCAAATGAAATAATTTATATGAGCTTTCTCTGTAAACTACCAGGAACTATGCAAATATACTCACCTTCTATGAAAGCAACAAACCCAAAATATCAGCATGTTAATCATTTTCTTATTGGATGAAAAATGAAAGGAAGCTTTTTAAAGAAGTAATTTAAGAATATTGCCAAGAACACAAGTGATAGGAAGAATAAAGGCCAGGGGAGGGGTGGGGCAGGGGGAAAGCAGTTCACCATGAGAAAAAGCAATAAGCTATAGGGCAATCTCTTTTTTATTGTATGCTTTCCACCCTCTTTTCCAAGCTGGGAATAGTTAGTTTGCAGAGGAAGCAGATGGATGCTGGTGGATATGTGACCTGCCATAAGAATTACACAGCTTTATGGGGCTTTCAATCATTCTAAAGATAAAAATGTTAAAAATCAAAACCGAAGTTTTGGAGCTTGTCAAAACTAGTCAAATTAAAGTAGCTAAAGTCCTAGCTAGAAAATGTGCCTCTCTAGTGACACAACTATGCACATCTGACTGAAAAGCAGGCTGAGGTCTTGTTGGCATGGGCCAGCGGGAAGAAAGTTAAAGCTAAAACTGAAATAAGGGATGAAGGGATTGAGATTCTAAGGGAAGAGGCTGTTCATTAGTTTTAAGGAGGGTAGTAGACTCAGCCTTTTGCAGGCTGGCTTTAAGGCTTAAGAAAGTCCAAGCTGGTGGGGGAATGGAGTGGGAGCCAAAGGACAGTTCATTTGGGATGAGAGCCCCAACCAGTGAGTTGGGTGCATTGGTGCAGGTTAGAGCCTCAATTAGGAGCTGACCATGGTGCTGATGATACAGCTATGCCTCAAACCCAGTCTCAAAAGAAACTAACATGCTAGCAGGGAAGTCACAAATAGGAGCAAGACCTTTTGATATAATAATAATAATAATAGTTACCATTTAGTTTCTGCTATTTGCCATTGGGCTAGGCATTTTTTACATTATTAAACATGAGTAATCTTTAACATGACTTTTAATATATTGGTCTCTACTTACATTTGTATGCTCATTTAATTTAATATGGAATAATCACCATGTGACAGACATATTGCTAAGAACTTTATTTACATTAGCTCATGAGCCACATGACTGCAAGGGTGCTCCCAGAAGCCATGTTATACAACCTGCCCTAGCCCTCCAGGCAACAGATAATTGGAATGAAAATTTTACTCAAAATGGGCTAATGAAAATGCTCTTCCTGGGAATTTGGATCTCAGTATGTTATTCTTACCTCATTCTGCCTGGTCGTTTAGACAGAGAATATATAAACTAATGAGGTTTTTGTGGCCTTGAGGACTGAAAAGCAGAGTAAATCAGTCTGCAGAGAAAATTATCCACTAGACAAGCACAAAGAAGCTGAGATGAAGAATGGAAAACCTTTTTAGATTTCCTACAGTTCCACAATCCCTAGTTTGGGTTGAAAATTGAAACCGAGTTATATCTCTCCTTTGAACCTGTGATATAGCCCTGAAACCATCACAAATATTCCCATTTGATTCTGCTAGCTTAAAAAAGGCCTCTTCCTGCAACTCAGAAGCCTAACTAAGGCACTACCCAAAGACACCTAGATTGTAAGCCAGGATTCAAAGCATATATTCTGTGCTGAAGAAAGCCTGGGATCTTACTCACCAAGCATTTGAACTTCTTATCCTCCCTTCCCTGATAATCATCCTGCATAACCTTACACTATGTCCCAGCCATACTGAATGACTGGCAATCATTTCAACCCTCTCTACAATTTATTATCTACCTGCCATTGCAGATGATGATCGCACTGCCTGGATAAACTTTTTTCCCTCCTGGACTGGCATACTTCTACTTATCATACAGAACTCAGCTCAAAAACATGTCCAAGGCTTAAGCATGGATCTTTTTTCTCCCAAGAAGTTCCCTGTAACAGCACAGGGAGAACAAGCTTAGCTTTTCCAGAATGCCAGGTTGCTGCCAGGTTGGGTTCCACTTCTGTACAAATAGCATTCTGACTAAGTACCGGACTCAGTAGCAGAGATCATGTATTTCAACACTATCTCTACATCTAGCATAATGCCTAGCAATTATCAGGAACATGGGCCCTGAGCCTCAGCAGAGTTGCAACTCCTATTCTCTGGTTTGTTGGAATTACCAAGGTCAGCTAACAGGGAGGTTAAGATGGTCAACCACCACACCAGGGAGCCGAGAGTGCCTGCAACTGCAAGCAGAAGAACTGCATCATCATCCATGTGGAATCTAAGTCCTCTCTTGATATAGAGATAGAATGGACATCACCATCCCAGGGTCCACAGAATGGAGGAATAAGGTTTGGATTAGAGTAGACTTCCTTGTATTCTACTATAGAACTATTGTGACTAGTAATGGAAGAAATTGTAGCATTGATGTGGAGAAAATGGCCACAGTAGTTGTTGAGGGCAGGGAGAAGGAAGACGAAATGTGATATGGGGGCATTTTCAGGACTTGGCATTGTCCTAAGTGATATATTGCAGGGACAGATGCTGGACATTGTATATCCTGCCATAACCCACTGAATGGACTGGGGGAGAGTGTAAACTACATTGTTAACTATAATCCATGCAGTGCAGCAGTGCTCCAAAATGTATTCATAAAATGCAATGAATGTGCCACAATGATGAAAGAGCTTGTTGATATGGGAGGAGTGGGATGGAGGGGGTGGGGAGTATATGAGAACCTCTTATATTTTTTAATATAACATTTTTTGTGATCTATGTATCTTCAAAAAAATACAGTTAAAAATGGTGGGGGTGGGGAGTGGGGTATTTGGGAACCTCTTACGTTTTTAATGTAATGTTTTGTGTGATCTGTTAACTTTTAAAAAGACAATTAAAAAAGAAAAGAAAAGAAAAAGAAAAGAAAATTTTCTTTCAGTACCATGAAAGATAAATGAAATCTGGAGCAGTGAAAAACAAAAGCCAAAAGAAACAAAAAGCAAAACAAACTAATAAAAACCATAATTGGAAGGGGGGAAATGCACACGGGGCTTGTTTAGGTAAATCTCATATAATCATGGGAAAATAGGGTTGGGAAGATTATTAGAGGTTACCTAGAAGTGTAGTTTTTGTTTTAAGTCAATCTGGCCTTTCTCCATGTTCTTTAATCCCATTACAGGTCATACTCTAAATATCAGTCAAAGGGATCCTTCTGGAAAATGCAAATAAGATTATGACTTTACTTAGCTCAAAACCCTTCAATGTCCACAGAGGAGAATCAAAGCCCTTACTATGACCTAGAAGGCCCTGTGTGGTCCAGCCTCTTCTTGTGCTACTTCCCTTCATTCACTCTGTGTCAGGAACCTTGACTTGCCTTCCATTTCTCAAATATTCCAAGCCTGTTCTTTCTCTGTGCCATTGCATTGCCTTTGTTAATAATTTTTATTTTTAATTTTTAAAAGGTCTTGAGATTATATTAATGTTGCATCAAAATATAAAGGATTTCCATATACCCCACCCCTTCCCCTCCCATGCTTTCCCCCATTAACAGCATTTTTCATTAGTGTGGTGCATTCACTACAACTGATGAACACATACTGAAGCATTGCTGCTAACTGTGGTCTACAGTTTACATTATGGTTTACACTGTGCACCACACAATTTTATAGGTTTTGACAGAATGCATAATGTCTGGTATTGCATGTTCTTACATTTTAAGTGACTAAATCACACCTCAAATAACATTTCATCAGAGAGTTCTTCCTGTCCCCTGAGTCTAAAGTAGCTTCAATTCCCTACATCATCTTCAATTGTTTTCAAAAGTATCATCATCTTCATTTTTTCTTTTAATTTCTGTCTTTATTTATTTTTTAAATGTTACATTAAAAAATATGGGGACTTACTGATATTCTATTCATGAACTATTGTGATTAGTAATTGAAGAAAATGTGGCATTGGTGTGGAGAAAGTGGCCATGGTGGCTGCTGAGGGTAGGGAGTGGGAGGAAGAGATGAGATGTGGGGGCATTTTCAGGACTTGTAGTTGTCCTGGGTGGTGCTGCAGGGACAGTTACTGGACATTGTATGTCCTCCCATGGCCCACTGGGTGGATTGTGGGAGAGCGTGGACTATGATGTGGACCATTGACCATAAGGTGTAGTGGTGCTCAGAGATGTATTCACCAAATGCAATGAATGTGCCATGATGATGAAAGAGGTTGCTGATGTGGGAGGAGTGGGGTGAGGGGGATGGGGGGGTATATGGGACCTCATTTTTTTTAATGTAATATTAAAAAAATAAAGACAAAAAAATATGAGGTCCCCATATACCCCCCACCCTCTCACCCCACTCCTCCTCCCATAACAACAACCTCCTCCATCATCATGGGACATTCATTGCATTTGGTGAATACATCTCTGAGCACCGCTGCACCTTATGGTCAATGGTCCACATCATAGTCCATGCTCTCCCACAATCCACCCAGTGGGCCATGGGAGGACAAACAATGTCCAGTAACTGTCCCTGCAGTACCACCCAGGGCAACTCCAAGTCCAGAAAATGCCCCCACATCTCATCTCTTCCTCCCACTCCCCACACTCAGCAACCACTATGGCCACTTTTTCCATCGCAATGCTACATTTACTTCCATTATTAATCACAATAGTTCCAGAATAGGATATCAGTAAGTCCACTCCAATCCATACTCTATTCCTCCATTCTGTGGACCCTGGGATGGTTATGTCTGCTCCACCTCTGTATCTAGAGGGTGCTTAGATTCCACTTGGATGATGGATGCAGTTCTCCTGTTTGCAGTTGTAGGCACTCTTGGGCCCCTGGTGTGGTGGTTGACCTTCTTCACCTCCATGTTAGCTGACTGGGGTAAGTCCAATAAACCAGAGTGTAGGAGTTGCAAGTCTGTTGAGGCTCAGAGCCTGGCTATCACATGGACAGTCCAGAGATTCAGGTCCCCTGAATATACACTAAACCCCAGCACCAACCACAGGTCTGGTAAAAATGACAGGAGAGCTTGTGAACAAAGATCACATCTGAGTCCAACTCCTGTTGGCCTCCGCTGCGGCACTGCAGGCGGGTCACTGCAGGCCAGTCGCTGCCGGGGATCGGGCCTACGCCACGGCCTGACTGGGGCGGCAGCGGGCGGCTCAAGGCTTGGTGGGGACTCGCGGTTCGATGGAGGAAAAACCACGGAGACGAGGTCTATGCGCAGGTCTGATTTTATTCGGGAAGTACATAGGGTTTTATAGTCTCATGGAGGCGGGGAGGTTGTGGGAGGGGCATGTCCGCGGGGCAGCTGAGGATTGGCTGCAGAGGCAAGGGCGGACCTGCGGTTTATGACGTAAGCCATTGATGGCAGAGGGGGTTGTTTCCGAGGTTGTGCCGGGGCGGATACGGGATGAGGGCGGTTGAAATGAGGCGGGGAGAACAGCGATCGGCTGGGAGGGGGAAGATAACAGTGGCTGGGAGGAGGGGCGGAGGGAGGCAGCAGCACAAACTGCTGCTGAGAAGGGCCATAATACAGGGAGGTTACGAGGAACAGGTGGGCAAAGTATAAGGAAGCGAAAGGCAGGGTGGGAGCAGGGGACAATTGCTCCCTCTTTCAAAAATAAGAACGCACAGGTTTTGTGGGATTGACATTTTGTAGGGAGGAAAGATGAGGGGGGTGAGAGGAGGGGAAATAGGAGAGAAAGGAACGAGGAGGGGCTACCGGCAGGGGGCGTGGGGGCACGAGGGGGGCGTGAGCAGAGGGGAGGGCGGCTGAAACGCCCGATTCCCCATGCGGAGGGCAGAGAACCCATACCCGCAGCTCGAGGCGACCACAATGGGCCCTATCGATGGCCGCCTCCTGCCACCTCCGTGAGCCACACCTGGGCATGCCGGGCCTCCTCGGGAAGGGGATGGCTTTGGGAGAGGACTAGGACAGCTGTGGCCAAGAGCCTTTGCCGCTCTCGGTGCTGGCGAACGGACTTGCGGATACAGCAGGCGAGGCCTAGGAGGAGGAGGAGAAGGAGGAAAAGGAAGGCGTAGAGGAGGAGGCTGGAGGGTTGGAAAAGGGAGAGGAATTTTTGGAGCACGTCTCTAAGGAGGGAAGCTGAGAGGGTTGGGGGCTTGATGGATTCGAGGGTGAGGATGTGTTGCTGGAGGGAGTGGGTGTAGTTGAGGAAGGAGGTGTTGTAAGAGGAAAACATCCATTGGCGTAGTGCAAGGCGGGCAGTCACCGACGAGTTGACGGGGTGGGGGGTTAAGCAGAAGCTAGAGAGGGGCCAACGGGCATCACAGGTGGTGGTGGCTATGTCGTAGAGGGCGGCAACGTCAGCGGCGAGCAGGTCGATTTGCTGCTGTAGGTTGAATAAGGCTTGGTGGTGAAGGTAGTTGATGTTGCTTTGGTCGCCGAGGGCAAGGGCTGCTGCTGTGGATGCGTTGATGACGGCGGAGGCGGCGCCAGAAGAGACGGCAAGGGCCGCCGCCGCGGTGGTGGCGGCTGCGAGGGATGCGAGGACGGCAGCAGTAATGGCGGCTGTGATGCCAAAATCTCGGGGGTGGCGAGAAAGGGGGAGATCTACCAGCTGGGGGGCAACCCAGTCGGGGGAGTCAACGGGGAGCCACACAACGCGGGGCTGCATCACCAGAAAGGCGGAAGGGAAGGAAGAGTTCCAGTGGTTTGCGAGGCTGCAGTTGGTGAGGGTGGATTCGGAAGGAGGGGGGCATAAAAGGAAATAGTAAGGGTGTCGAACGAACGGGGTGGAGGTGAAGGTGACGTTGGGGGGAGGGGTTGTAGGCGAGGAGACAGTATGGGTGATAACCGAGACGTTGGCGTGGGAGACAAGGCAATTGGGGTGGCAGGTAAGGGCGCAGAGATCGAAGCAGGTGTGGGGGTTGCACAGGGACATGACGCTAAACGTGCGGGGGACCAGGGGGGAAACTTGGAAGGGGTTTGCATAGCAGGGGGTAAGGTTGTGGGGGTCGGAGATGTTGCAGGGGGCTCCGTGGAAGAGGCCACCAATGCGAGGCGTGGGGTAGAGGCAGGGGGTCCAAGGGAAAGTGGGAAGGCGGGCCGGCAGGGTGTCGGCGTGGCAGGGCTGGACGAGGGGCCGCATGAAGGGGTGGGAACTGGGCATGGGGGCGGAGTTGGTGGGGAAAAGCCAGGGACCTGTGACATTGAGAGCGGAGGCGTTGAAGGAGGAGTTGACGTTGAGGGGGGAGGTGGGGGAGAGGTCAAGAAGAGTGGCGTTGGTGAGAAAAAGGCAGGAGTTATTGCGGGGGTTTACGCACAGGGAAAGGTTGGTGACGAACTGCAAGGCGTCGAGGGAAATAGGGATGGAGACATTTGGCAACGACGAGGAGACAGGAAGGGCGAGGGGGTCGCAGCTTTCTGGGAGGAAGTCGCAGTTGGGGGAGTACATGGTGGGGAAGGTGGGGGAGTGAGGGGAGAGAAAGAGGAAACCAGGCGGTTGAAGAAGGGCGGCCCAAAGGGGCGTGGCCTGGGCTGAGGAGGCTAAGGAGAGCATAATGATGAGAAGGTGTAGGGGGGGGGTGGTAGGAGGGCGCGGGGCAGGGGAGGCGCGAGCATGACGGAGAAGCTGGAGAATTTGCTGCTCGATGGAGGCATCTTCGAGGGAGAGACGGCTCAAGCGGCGGACAAGAAGACGACGTCGACGTCGCTCGCGGCGGGAGAGAGCTGGCGTGGTCCCTGCGGGTGATGGCGCAGGAGGGGCAGACTCAGGCGGGCTCGACTGGGCGACTGGAGGCGTCATCTGCAATGACAAGAGGAGAAAAACCTCACGGGGGGGGGTGAGGTGCGGAGAGGGGCCATCATTATGGCAGGGGGGAATCATCAGGGGGAAGGGGGTCGGGAGGTGGAAGGTCGGCAGGGCCGTGTGGAGTGAAGGGCTTAACAAGACGAGCAGGGATCCAGACAGGCTGGGGTGCAGATTCCGGGAAGACGCAGGCAAATCCTCGCCCTTGGGTGAGAAGGGGCGCTGGTCCGGTCCACTTGCTAGTGAGCGGGTCGCGCCAGAGGACGAGAGGGGCCGGAGTGGGCCGGTAAGAGGGCCCCCAGTGCTTGTGGACAGGCGAAAGCCCCTCAGAGTCAAAGGTCATCAGGTTGTGCTGGATGAGCACTTGCGTGACTGTTTCACATGGGGTGAGGCGGGGTTGAGTCTCTCTAGTCTTCTGGACGAGGATCTTGAGGGTTTGGTGAATTCTTTCAACAAGTCCTTGGCCTTGCGGGTTGTATGCGATGCCGAAGTGGTGGGTGATGTTGTAGAGCTTCACAAACTCGGCAAAGGCGGCGCTGCGGTAGGCGGGGCCATTATCTGTCTTTATGTCCCAAGGGACTCCCATGAAGAGGATGGCTTCCCGGAGCGCTTGAGTGGCATACTTGGCAGACTCTCCCGGGAGGGCGACGGCGTAGCAGAGGTGCGAAAACGTATCGATGGCAACATGAAGGAACTTCCATCGGCCAAAGGAAGCGACATGTGTGACATCTAATTGCCATCTAGAGTTGGGCCGCAATCCGCGCGGGTTGACACCCTGGGGCTGGAGTGGCCCCAGGGGCAGCAAAGGTGCGCAGGAGCGGCACGCACGCACCAGATGTTTGCATGTCTCGATGGGAAGTTCTGGGAGGAGTCGATGGAGGGCGGGCGCACCAAGATGGAAGCATGCATGCAAGGTCTTTGCCTGGTTGATAATGTCTCCTACGGCAGCTGCGGGGCTAAGGGCATTGATGGAAGCACCTTGGGCGGCCTGGTCAGCGAGATGGTTGCCGTGAGCCAAGGGGCCTGGGAGGCCTGAGTGGCTCCTAACATGGGCAATGAACCAGGGTTGTCGCCGCCTCTCTAAGAGGAGTTGAAGGTCAGCTAAGGCCAGGTTGATGTCCCGGTTGCCGATGCTAGCAGGTGGCAGGAAGGCCGCAAAGGCAAGGATACGAGAGACCTGCAGGCAGTAGAGACTGTCCGTGAAGATATTTACTGGCTGGTCCTGGAGGTATTGGAGAGCCAGAGTGACGGCTTTCAATTCGGCCACTTGGACAGAGCTGCTATGTCGGCGGGTGTGGCAGAGGGGTTGTGTGGAGTTTGGCTTGTAGAGGACTATAGCAAGGCAGTGCTTGGAGGCGTCAGTGAAGGCGATGGCGGTGTTGGGGAGTGGCTTGGAGGACGGGAACGGGAAATGGTCAGGAGCTGCGACGGGGAGCGTGCTGAGGCCTTGTATGAGGCGGTGCTGGGGGAAGTGATTATCGAATGGGCCGGAGAATAGGAGGAACAGTGCCTGCATATCTATGGAGTCCTTTAGCAAGTGAGTGACCTGCTGAGTTGTAAGGGGCCAAATGATGACATCTGGATGACGCCCGTAATGGTGGGTGGAGCGCTCAACAAGGGCGATGGCGAGCTGCGCGAACAGGACGGATTGGGGGGTGATTTTGCGAAGCTTGCTTTTGGCTAAATGGACCCACAGGAGTGGACCGTCCTGCCAGATGAGGCCAGTGGGGGTCCCACGGGTGGGAAGGACAAGTCCTGCGAATGGCTTGTCTGGGTCTATTCGCTGGAGCAAGCAGTCCATTAGGGCAGAGTTGACACAGCTCAGGGCGCACTCTGCTTCATACGACAGGGTGACCCTCTTTGTGGGTGCCTGTGATGGTGGGCCAGTGGTCTGAAGGAGCTGGAACAGAGGCTGCAGATGATGTGTGGTGACTGGCAGCGACGGGCGCAGCCAGTTGAGCTGGCCACAAAGCTGTTGGAGATCATGGAGCGTCATGGTTTTGGGGACGTTTATAAGCGGCGCCATGGGCGTGACCGTTTCCGAGATTTCAAAGCCCAAGAATTGAAACGGTGGGTGGAAAACGGCTTTCTCTATGTTGATCTGAAGACCGATATCTTTCAGATTGGAGAGAAGACTGGCAACTATAGCTTGTAGTTTTGGCTCGCTCGGATGGGCTACAAGGATGTCATCCATGTAATGCACGATAGTGGCCTCGGAGGTTAAGGGCTCAATAGCAGTAGCCACAAACAGCTGGCAGATGGCAGGGCTGTTCTTCATGCCTTGGGGGAGGACTTTCCACTGATACCGTTTGGCAGGCCGGTGGTGGTTGGGCTGGGGAACAGTAAAGGCGAACCGTGGGCGGTCATCCGGATGCAGGGGGATAGAGAAGAAGCAGTCCTTGATGTCGAGGACTGCCACATACCAATCTCACGGGAAGGCTGACGGGTGAGGCATGCCGGGCTGAGGAGAGCCCATGGGTTTGATGTGCTTGTTAACCTCTCGCAGGTCGTGGAGGAGGCGTGGCTTGCCAGATTTTTTGATGATGAAAAAAATGGGAGTATTGTATGGACTGGTGGAGGGCTCAACATGGCCAGCACGGAGCTGCTCTTCCACGAGGTCCTGAAGAATAGCTAGTTTCGGGGCAGTCATAGGCCATTGCTCCACCCAAATGGGTTCCTCTGTGTCCCATTGCAGAGGAACGGGTGCTGGAGGTCGAACGCGAACAACGGCCAAAACTATTGGGGGGGCAGCGATGGCTGCGAAGTAAAAAGAACGGCGCCTGACTGGTGAAGAATGTCGCGCCCCCAAAGGACTTGCTTGATATCCCTGAGAACCAGGGGACGGAAGAACCCTGACCATCCATCGGTGTCATGCCAGGCAAGATCTTCAGCCGCCTGTTGCGAGGAGGACTGGCCTGTGGCGCCTACGATGACGGGTCCGGCTGTGAGTGGGAAGTCACGAGCTTGGGAGAGTGGGATGCAGGAGATTTCGGCGCCGGTGTCAAGAAGGCCGTCCATCCACTTTCCATTGACCTTGATGGTGAGGCGCAGCTGCGAAGCGGGCGACATGGGAACGGACCAGTGGATGCCTACGGGCGGGGCTGGCGCGGGGCGATTGGAGCCTCTTGGTGGCGGGGCTGAGGCTTGCCCCGCTGCCCGTTTAAAGGCTGTCTCGGAACACGGCGATCGCGAGCCCAATGATACCCTTTTCCACAGCGCGGGCAGGGGGTGGAGGGCGGCAGGAACAGGGCGCGGTGGTGGCACCATAGGCTGGACTACGGGTTGCGGCGGAGCCAGAAGGTTGGGGCACTCGCGAGCGAAGTGGCCCAATTCGCCGCAGCGGAAGCAGGTGTTGGTTGTTTGGACTGCCGCGACAATAGCCGCTGCAAGCGCAGATGCTTGCCCAGAAACTCCGGAGCATGCGAGGACCCAGTCTTGGAGCGGCTTGTCACGAAGGGGACGAATGATGGCTTTGCAAGCTGGGTTAGCCCCCTCCTGCAGGATGTCCTTAACGAAGGACTCGCGGGCTGCATTGCCGACAACTCGCCTCTCTGCAGCGGCCTGCACACGAGCTACGAACTCATTAAACGGCTCCTCGGGTTTTTGGAAAAGCTTCACGAGGGGCTCTGGGGCGGCCACGGCGCACGAACGGAAGGCTCGAAAAACACAGTCACGGAGCTGGATGAAAAACCCAGGCGGGGTGGCAGTGTAGGCGCTGGGATCGCCGTAAGGGCCGAACCCGAGAAATGCGTTTGCAGGGTAATGCACACCCTGACGAGCATTGTCGGCAATCTGATTGTCGATCAGGACACCGAGATGGGCTCGCCAGTCAATGAATTGCCCGGGGGAGAGAACCGCTCGGGCTAGGGAGATCCAATCGTAAGGGATGCAGCGAGGGATGGTCATACGCTCGAGAAGGTCTTGGGCATGAGGGCTGGCAAGGCCATCCTCTTTTATCGCGTTGCGGAGCATTTGGATGTCTTTGGGAGAAAAGGGGACCCACGCTTGTGGGCTCTGCGGAGTGCGAGCGGGATTGAGGGGGAACATCTGAGCCAGAGGCGGAGTGGGGGAGGTGAGAAAGGCGGTGTCGTACGCTGGTGGAGGAGGATTCCCGATGCTCCCGCTATTGCTGGGGCAGGCGGGAGGTGAAGCGGGCCATGGAGGTGAGGCATGGGCGGTGCCACCGGGCGCCGGCCAGGAGGGCGCGGCGGCAATGGTGTTTCTGATTGGCCAAGATGGCGGCACGGTGACGTCACGCCTGACATCACTTCTGGCCTCGGGCCAAGATGGAGGAGTGGCCACGTCATTTCCAGGTACAGGCCAAGATGGCACTGGAGGCTCTGCCGGTTTAGCCGAAAATGGCGATCGGCAGGCATCCGGGACGGGACCGGATGGCGACGAGACAGGAAGAGGTGGGTAAAGGCGGGAAGAGGGCGCCGAGGAAGAAGAAGGAGGAGGTGCGCCATGTTGGCATTGTTTGCAGGACGCGGTGGGGGGGGGGAGAAGGCGGGGGTCGCCATGTTGGTTGGGGTCCGGATCGGAGGCTGTGGGGGGATCCAGTTCGAGCGCGGCCTCTAGCTGGGCGGACAGAGAACGAGCATCGTCGTCTCCATCAGGATCGCAGGTGAGAGGGTGGCTAGGCTCACAGGCGAGAGCGGAGGCAGGGGAGGGCACACCTTGGAGACAGGCGCGGATAGCGACGAGGGTCGGGATAAGGCCGGGGGGAAACTGCTTGCGATCGTGCTCCATAGCGGACGTCACCCGCTGAATTAAACGTTTGTAGGTCTCTGGGCTCCAGAGAGCACAGGTGACGAGCCAAGGGTTAAAGGGTAGGAGAAGGTCCCAATACCGCTGTAGCTGACGGAGAGAGACCTTCACGTGGTGAGTCTCTAAGAGGGCAGTGAGCAGGCGGACTTGAGGAACCTGACGGGATGAGAGGGAGGCCCCCATCGCGGCAGAGGGCTCAGGAGGGGGGTGAAGGGAGCAACGCCGGAGAGTCCCTACCTTGAGCGGCGGCACGGGAGGACGGCGATGGGTCCCGTGCGAGGGGTCAGCAGCGGGCTGGCCAGACAAGGGGCCGTAGCTGGGGTCCCTGTTCAGGCGCCACCTGTTGGCCTCCGCTGCGGCACTGCAGGCGGGTCACTGCAGGCCAGTCGCTGCCGGGGATCGGGCCTACGCCACGGCCTGACCGGGGCGGCAGCGGGCGGCTCAAGGCTTGGTGGGGACGCGTGGTTCGATTGAGGAAAAACCACGGAGACGAGGTCTATGCGCAGGTCTGATTTTATTCGGGAAGTACATAGGGTTTTATAGTCTCATGGAGGCGGGGAGGTTGTGGGAGGGGCATGTCCGCGGGGCAGCTGAGGATTGGCTGCAGAGGCAAGGGTGGACCTGCGGTTTATGACGTAAGCCATTGATGGCAGAGGGGGTTGTTTCCGAGGTTGTGCCGGGGCGGATACGGGATGAGGGCGGTTGAAATGAGGCGGGGAGAACAGCGATCGGCTGGGAGGGGGAAGATAACAGTGGCTGGGAGGAGGGGCGGAGGGAGGCAGCAGCACAAACTGCTGCTGAGAAGGGCCATAATACAGGGAGGTTACGAGGAACAGGCGGGCAAAGTATAAGGAAGCGAAAGGCAGGGTGGGAGCAGGGGACAAACTCCATCACACTTAATGAACACAAACTCCAAAGTAGGGCCAACTGACATGGCACTGAAGTTCATCTGCCATGACCATAGAACCTGTGGGTCTCTGTTGCCCTCAGAACAAGCAATACCTGGGATTGTATCTACTTTAGCTGTCTCTGGATCTCTGCTGACGTGTGCATAAGGGCAACCCCTCTGATGACCTCCCAGCTCTTTTTTGGAGACTCATAGCCATATAAATTCATTTGTCCTTTCCATTTCTCCCTTTCATTCAAGGTCAAAACACATTTTTAACTCCTGTTATTACATTTAGGCTGAGATATTCTGCTGGTCTGAGTTGACCCTTTAATTCAAAGCCGTTCTCCAGCCACATCATTAGCTGGTACTTGGTAGCAATCCCTCAGTGCCAGGGAGGCTTCATTTTTTTTAGTACTAGTTGGTTTGCACCTATACTTACTGACTTCTCCTTCTGCAATGTAAATTGTTTGGTTTCAGAGACTATGTCTACCTTATTCATTGCTGTACCCCAGGATATGTATAATAGAATCTCAATAAATATGTGCCAAATCATTAAATAAATATGAGTCAAAGTGTTTTCTGTCCCTTAATAGTTGGATGATCTTGGGGGGAAAATTACTTATTTTCTCTGAGTCTCCATTTCTTCATCTATACAAATTAATAACCTTACTAAATAACCATATATAACTTCAAAATGTCATGGTTATACAATGCTGGGCCTTTGATGGCTATTAGAATGAGGAGAACCTGTCCTTGAATATCTTTTTAATGACAGCTCCTTAATGCAAACATTAAAGTTGCACATGTTTGATGTCAAGGTTGATCAGTCCAAGCCCAGTTGAGTATATATATATATGGTCTGAGTAGAACTAAAACCCAATCATTCACTTTATAATAATCTCAGGAGCTTTCTAAAGCATCCATCCTGTCCATTTTACAGCCTTCAAATTGCATCATAAAATTCTTGTAGCCATATGATCTTTCCTTGCATTTATCTCTGTCTGCCAGTCTACGTGGAAAGGAGGTATCTGGGTTTTTCTAACATTAATAACAATCTCACCTCTAGTCCCAGGGCCCAGCTAAGCAGTTGTCAGAGGCAGAGTACTTAAAAGTTAGAGCACAGCTGACAAACCGTTTATCCTCTACCCTCCTTCCCAAGCAGTCAATTGGACTTTCGAGAACATGGTTGTCAAAGACACAGTTCTCCCAGACATTTAGCTAAGCAGCATTAAAAAAGATTAATGGACCGCAGCCAAGACTGCTTTGTCTCCTATGTGTATTTCTTCCTGCAATTTACTTAACCTCTTAAGTCTAGTTTAGCTAATTCTATGCTCCAAGTTTTTTTTTTTTCTATTACATTTTGAAAACACTTCTCTACTGTCTTCTTGCCCCCATTTCTGTGGCTGAGGCATCTAATTCCAAGCTGATTTGTATTCCTTAGGGAGTGATCTGTCCTTTCTCTCTCAAAGCTTTTAAAGAGGCAGTGGATGTGATCTTTGTCCACAAGTCTCTCCTTTTACTTTTACTGGAACTGTGGTTGGTGCTGGGGTTTAATGTATACCCAGGGGACCTGAATCTCTGTACTGACCATGTGATAGCCAGGCCCTGAGCCTCAACAGACTTGCAACTCCTACACTCTGGTTTATTGGACTTACCCCAGCCAGCTAACATGGAGGTGAAGAAGGTCAACTACCACACCAGGGAGCCAAGAGTGCCTACAACTGAAAGCAGGAGAATTGCATCCAGCATCCATCTGGAATCTAAGCCCCCTCTTGATATAGATGTGGAGTGGACACAACCATTCTAAGGTCCACAGGATGGAGGAATAGAGTATGGATTAGAGTGGACTTACTGATATTCTATTTATGAACTACTGTGATTAGTAATCGAAGAAAATGTGGCATTAGTGTGGAGAAAGTGGCCATGGTGGCTGCTGGGGGTAGAGAGTGGGAGGAAGAGATGAGATGTGGGGGCATTTTCGGGACCTGGAGTTGTCCTGGGTGGTGCTGCAGGGACAGTTACTGGACCTTGTATGTCCTCCATGGCCCACTGAGTGGACTGTGAGAGAGTGTGGGCTATGGTGTGGACCATTGACCATGAGATGCAGTGGTGCTCAGAGATGTATTCACCAAATGCAATGAATGTCTCATGATGATGGAGGAGGTTGTTGTTATGGGGGGAGGAGTGGGGGAAGGTGGGTGAGGGGTATATGGGGACCTCATATTTTTTTAATGTAATATTAAAAAAATAAAGACAAAAAAATAAAAATAAACAAGATAAGCAAGACAAAAAAAAAAGAGGCAGTGGAGCCTGGTGATCAATGGCTAAGGCACCCTAGCAGAGAGATACTGGCTTCCATTTCCAGCTCCCCTTGTCCTGACTGTGAGATCTTGGTTATGTGTCCTAGGTTGATGGAACTGCTATAGTAAATACCACACTGCTTAGCTTAAACAATACCAATTTATTGTTTCATGTTTTTGGGGCTGTAGTCAAACTCAAGACATTGGCAAGACCCTGTTTCCTCCCAAGTCTGTAGCAGTCTATCAATGACAATCCTCCTTCACGTGTCAATCTCTCTTTCCCTCCTCTACCTTTCCCTCCCTCTCTCTCCCCGCCCCGTGATCTCTCACTTCTGGCTTCTACCTCTGTGTCCAATTTCCTTTGCTTATTAGGACTTTGGCCATATTGGATTAAGGCCAGCCCCTCCTTTGGTTTGGCCATGTCCTCAAATGTCCTCTTTATAAATGGGTTCACAACCACAGGACTGGGTGCTAGTACTAGAACCTGTGTTTTGTGGGGTACATGATTCAATTCCCACCAACAAGTTACTAAAATTCCTCTTACCATGGTTTCTTCATGTGTAAAATAGGTCTAAGAGGAAGCCCCATAACTTAGGGTTACTATCAAACTAAATAGGTTCATAAATTTTAAAACAGTTCCTACAATATAATAACACTAGATTAATGTTATATATTATGTTGTCATCTTTGGATTTTTCTGTCTCTGATAGTCTTAACTTTCACAATAACAGGTGTCTGTTTTTCCATATTCACCCTTCAGTCTATGAACCCTTCCAATGTGAGATCCATAATCATTATTTAACTTACGAAAATACTAAGTCATTTTTTCTTCAACTGTTCTCTCCCTCCATTTATTTTTGCTTTTCCTTCTAGATATTTCTTCTTCTCTCTCTATTACTTCCTGAGGTCTTCTGGAGAGTTCTTTAAGTGGTCTTCTTGCTAATTTGTTCTTTGACTATAGGCATTCTGCCATGTAGCCCAATTATTGTGTTCTTTATTTTAACATAGTTTTCCACCCTGCATTCTGATTTGAATGTTTGATTAACTTCTTGTTCCTACCTCCTATTACCAATATCCTCTCTTATCTCTGTGGGAAAATTTATTATGCTTATTTTGAATTTATAGCCTGTTTAGATGATTAATATTTATTTTTATAGTATACCCAAATCTCATATTCTTGTCTTTCTTTTATAATGACTATTTCTCAGGTGTGTGTAGTTTTCCCTGTGATGTGATTTCCCTCTGGGGAGTATCAGACCTTAGTTCATGCCATTCATAGTAAGGGTGTATTAGATTGGCAACACTAGCTGGTGTAATAGATAACCACACAATTTCAGAGAGCTTGGCATTACAGAATTTCATTCCTCACCACCATAAAGTCCAACTGTTGTATCCCCTGGCAGAAGCATCCCATTCTTTGGTGACTAGGCTTTCCAGATCATCAGAAGTCAAAGTTGTTAGAACAGAAAACAAAAACTCTGCAAGTGGATTATTAAGTATAAAAGTGCCCCTCTCAATTCTATCCCTTGATTTATGGCTCCATGGATGCTGGCTATGGGAAAGATAACATAAAATAATGGTCTCTGATTCAAAGAAGATCCTGTAACACAAAACCTCAAATTTTCATGGTATTGTCTCCCAAGTATAAATGAACCTTCAGTAATCCATTCCATATTTCAATCAGGCCAGCCATTTCTGGATAGTAAGGGATATAGTAATACCTGATAATTCTATAGGCATGAGCCTATTGCTATACTTCCTTTACTCTGAATGATCTCCTTGATTAGAAATTATGCTGTGCATAATGGCATGATGGAGGATAAGACATTCTATGTGTGTGAATATGATGTTAAAATAAACGTTATGGGCAAGGAAGGTAAATCTATACTCAGAATATGTACCTATTCCAGTGAGAGAGATCTTTATCCTTTCCATGATGGAAAATATCCAATGTAATCATATTCCACCCAGTGGCTGGCTAGTTCACCAGGGAATGGTGCAATATCTGAGGCTTATTGCAGCACTCTGCTTTTAGAAAATTAGAAAATTAACAGTAATATGAACCAGGTTAGTCTTGGTAATAGTGGGTTCATATTGTTGAGCCCACAGTGAGGAAAAGAAAGCAATGCAACAAGGGTTGATATTAAAGAAGTTTGAGAGGTATCTACTCATACAACTTACTTGTATCTTCCTAATCTGCTCAAACTCAGTCTCTTACCACCTACATTTGCCAGGCTGCTATAACAAATAACACATAAGGGGCTGGACTAACAACAGGAATTTATAGATTCATGGTTTTGAGTCCAGAAGTAGTCCACAATCAACACAGACAAGGTGTAGCCATCTGGTGCTGGCTGTAGGCAATCCTTAAGATTCCTTGGCTTGCATCTTTGCCTCCCATCATATGGCAATGTTCTCTCCTTTTGTCTGTTTTTCCAGGTTTCCTCTGCCTTCTGACTTCTGGCTCTTCTCTGTTTCTCTGACTTATGTCTTCCGGTTTCTTCTCTCTATAAGTCTTCTAGTAATCTGGATTAAGCCTTACCCTCACTGATTTGGGCCACACTTTAACTGAAAATAACATTCTCAAGAGGTCCTATTTACAATGGGTTTGCATCCACAGGAATGCAGATTAAGGTCAAGAACATGTCTTTTGTAGGGCACATAATTCAATCCACCATACTTATATATCATTTCCACTAGATGATAGATGGCTGCTGTACACTCTCAACATTATGACTAGGTGAGTCAGAAAACACTCAATTCATGATGCAAAGCTCAGGTGACATGGTCCCCTGATGTCCCATGGTTAGGCATCTAGTTTCTGCCAAGGTTCAATAGTAAATCAGAATGTGTTTCTCAAGAGGAGAATGGTTATTTGCAGAAGAGGGATTAGATTTTCTCCAAAGTCCCAGGGTTTGTAGTGTGATTCTTCTACTGATGTTGTTTGGAGGCTTTGTATAATATCCTTATTTCCACAGACAATTCAAGTATCAATGGACCTGCTGGGTCATCGAGATCCACATGGTAGAACAACTTGTACTATAGCCTGAACTTGCTGAAGTGACATCTGTTACTGAAATTGGAAGCTTGACTATGTATATGGGTCAAAGTTGCACACTCAATGTTTTGTATGTTTACTCCAAAATCCAAAAATACTTCAATGCATTGTGTTGCTATTTTCAAGTTAGGTAGTGTTAGATACAGCAACATATCTTTCACCTTGAAAAAGATAGCTCAACATTCTCAGGCTCATTGAATCCCCAGAAAATTCTCTGATGTAGAAGTCCCTGAAATTTTGTATGCTTTGTCCTCCACCCTTTACTTAACTTAGGTCTTTCTAAGGCATCAAAAGTACTTGCTACTTCAGCTCACCAGATCCAGTGAGCAGAATGTCATCTATGTCACAAACTATGGGATGTTTTATGAAACATCAAAATTATCAAGATCTCTGTGTATTATATTATGACAGAGATTAAGAAACTTGATGTAGCCCTATGGCAAATATGATGGATCACAGATGGCCCTGCCAGGTAAAAGTAAATTGATTCTGGTGGTCCTAGTAAATTGATGTGGAGAAAAAGGCAATAGTCAGAACAATAGCAACATACCAGATACAAGGGGTCATGTTGGTTTGCTCCAGTAAAGATACTACACTGTCAACAGCAATTGCAATTAAAATCACAACCTGGTTGCATTTATGATAGTCCCCAGTCATTTTCCAATATCCCTCCAACTTTTGTATATGCCAAACTGGTGAGTTAAATGGGAAGTGATAGATATGACCACTTCTGTGTCTTTTAAGACTTTGAGGGTGACATTATTCTCTGAAATTCTCTGAAGGGATGCAATATTGCTTCTGACTTACTATCTTGGTAAGAAGGGGAAGTTCCAGGGACATTCACATAGCCATTTCTACCAGAATGCCCCTTACCCCTTGGGTAAGAGATGCAATATAGAGATTCTTTCCATTACCAGGCATGTCTATTCCAGTTATACGGGAACTGGGGAAATAACCACCGTGTAGGGTCATTGTGTGAATTAGACGTAAGTTAAGATTTCACCTATCACCTGACCATTATTAACTCCCAGTTTGTGGGAATGGTATTTTTGGATCCTCAGAAATGAGTGTCAATTCAGAATCAGTGTCTAGTGACTTCCAACAGGTCTGGATATTTCCTTTATCCCAGTGCATGGTGACTCAGATAAATAAATGGCCATAATTTCCTTTGGAAAATTCTTGGAGGAAGAGTTGAAATAGATACTTGTGGCAAGGCTACCAGGTCCTTCCCCAAAGGGACCTGGTCTTCCCTTTCATCAAGGTACTTTGACTTGGTGAATTGACTTAAATCTGGAAACTGGGTAAGAGGTCATAGTTCTCCACTGGAACAACTCAAGTTAGGTTACTGGTGACCATTCCTAGAGAGCCCCTGTGTATCTATTCATTTCTAGGAACACTGTGATCCATTATCCAGGAACATAGACCCCTAAAGATCAAGGATTTCTGATTACCAGTACATCCCTGCTGCCCTTGGTGTTAAGTGCACCACCTAGTCAATCTTTGCAGCGAAGTATTGCCACCTGTCCTCTGTTACTCCAAGTTTCTAGCACCCTCCAAAGAAATCAAAGAGCTTTTCTTAATAGCAAAATCCCCTAAAGAATCATACCTAGTCTGGTAAGGAGAGCAACACTGAGCTTTTCAAGGATGCAGGTGCTTACCTCACTGATCTAGTTCTCAGTTCTTTAGTTAAAGGAGTGCCTTTAGGGTCTTCTCATGGAATATAGTTGTAGGTGAATGTGCAAGTAACACTTGCGAAATCCACTCCAACATTCCTTTTACCTTAATTCTTTGCATGATTTTCCTCTCTACCTTATGACATGGAAACTCCAGCATCTCAACTTCATTAAACATAACCCACTATTTGTCTACACACCAGTCAGCCAATGAAGTAAGCTTTAGAGCCACCACCAGCTGCATAAGCTAATTCATTAAATCCCAAATATTTTAGTAAATACATCCACATCAATGAATCAGCCTGATCTAGTGTTTTATGCTTTCTTCCTTGGTCTAATACCCTTGGAATCCACTCCCACACCTATTCTCCAAGTTCCTGATACATATCAGCAAAGTCTTGCAATTATTTTTTTATGTAAGCTATTTCATCCTGGGTCAGGGTTGTTCCTGTTTCCCATAACATCACTTAACTTATTTTGGTTCTACTGGCAACAAGGGGTGGCTATTGTGGGACTTGAGAAGAATTAGCATCTTCCCCAGGTGAGTTATCATAGGGTTTTCAAGAAAAGTAGGGCAAGCTACTTATTCTGGCAAGAGAAGTCAGATTGATTTTGGTTTCAATACTGTCAGTTGTATCTAGGTCCAACTATATGTCCTCATTCCAAATTTTGGGATCCCGTTCCTTCCCAACAGTGAATTTACCAGTGAATTTGGTAAATATTCCCAACTATTTACCTTACTAAAACATGAATTCAAACTGTACTTGCTTGGGTATGGAAAAAAATCACCAAGCTTGTGAATGAAGCAGGCCAACTTTCCCACATCCACCTCTTGATGCTGATTTTTCATGCTCTTCCAGTGATGATAATGCTCAGGAAAAAATAACAACTGTGATTTTGACTCTGCAAAGGATGTCAATGACCAACAGGATGAACATATATGAAGATTTGGGCAAGATGGTGTGAAGATTTTGTCCAAGATCATGCTGGGACAATTATGCCTAGCAGCATTCAGATCAGAACAGAGATTGCTTCCAAGACCAGAGAACACCAGAAGTTGCAGACAGTGTGAGAAAAAGCTGATCCACAGAGCTGAGTTGGAAATACATTGATACCACTGGAGCTCCACATACTTAGATGAATTGTCTTTTAACTCCTCCAGGCTTAGACTTTGCAGCAAGACTGAATTGGCTTCAGATGTCAGTTCTGGCACCTTACTAATTTTATGACCAAGTAATAAAAATTGTCTGTGCTTCTGTTTCTTTGCTTTAAAGAGGGGCAATTACTACAAGCCAGTCACTGTTAAAGTGAGTGGGCCATGCCCCTAACTTCCAAGAGCTCATATTTCAGGGCCCCAGACAGAGTATCAGACATATTTACAACAGGGTGACAAAGACTGTGGTAGAGGAGGACATGGATGCTTCATCAGCATGGGGGTCATGGCTGACTTCTCCCTAATCCTGCATTTCAATCTCTTTTCACATTGATTCTTAGCCTGAAATCAATTGCTAACTCAAGCTTTCAATAATCACAGCACAATGCTATTATAGAAGCTATTTTAGGGATATAAGACTCGACCCGGACCCTTTCTTTTGTGTTTCTCACAGAAGACTCTGGCCAGCAGTCAAAAGATAGGGCTCCCTTTCCTTCTGCACCCCAAAGGCCTGTTCTTACTGTAGCTGCTGCCATAGACTCTGTAACCAAAGTGGGCTGAAGCCTGAGGCCGGCTGAGACCTTGGAGGCTGTGTTCATGGAGAGCATGCATTTAGCAAAACAAGATTGGGGGTAATCATGCCAGTTCCGGTGGTGGCCCCAGGGTGGAATGGTCATTAGCAGTAGCCGTATAGAGTGCTGAAAGGATGACAGTGAATGGGAAGATCTTCCTGTTATGGCAAAGATGCTTCCAGCTTCAGAAATGGTCAGAGCCGTTCAAAGTGGCAGAATCAGGCAACAAACTATGCACTGGAGCAACAGAGGTGAATATGGACCTGTCCCTGCCCTCAAGTAATTGTCAATTCAGAATTGGAGAAAGCAAATGAATACTTTGCAAAGGCTCTGGTGCCATGATGTCAAACTCTACAGGCCTAGAAGGGATATAAAACAAAGTAATTACCTCTGCATGGGGTGAGGAATCTTGGGTTTGGGGAATGGGCCTCCTGACTGGCAAAGGTTCCCCTTTAACCTGACCAAATCTAATTGTTGCAGTGGTTCAGAGTACGGGCTTCACTGTCAGATGACCTGTATTTGCATCCCAGTTGTTCCCAAATACATTTGACTAAGAACCCTTTAATATGGCCCGGTTTTAGTTTCCTGGCTGCTAAACCAAATAACATACAATGGATTGGCTTAACAATGGTAATTTAATGGCTTGCAGTTTCAGAGGCTAGAAGGCTTGCCTCCTCCCAGGGTTGGTATCTTCGGGCTGGCCTGCCATCTTTAGGATTCCTTGGCTTTCCTGTCTCATGGCAAGGCACATAATGGCATCCCCTCCTTTCTCTTCCAGGTTCCATTAACTTCTACTTTCTGTCTATTCAGTGGCTTCTTCTGTGTTCAATTACCTTTGCTTATAAAGACTTTAGCAGTATTGGACTAAGGCCCAACTTCATTTAGTTTCTTTGAAGAGTAACATCTTTAAAGATCCTATTTGCAAATGGATTCACACATAAAGAATGAGGGTTTGGGACCTGAAAATGCCTTTGGTGGGGACGTGATTCAATCTCCAAAATAATCCTTAAAGAAACATGGCTCTATGGCATTTCCACACAATTTAACACTTAATAAACATGAACTTATATCGATTCTTAATGACTTCAATTAATCAAGCATGAATTAATTAATAAGGAGTAGCATAACAGTTTGATATTATTTATGAATTCCAAAAAGAAATTTAGATTATGTTTGTAAACTGGTTGGTTCCTCTGGTGTAATAACCCTTTGATTGTATTAGACTCAGCTGAGATGTCTGATTAAATTAAGATTAGGGCTCTGATCCAACCATGCCATTAGAGTACAACTTAGTGTCAAGTCCTAGACCCCTTGTGTTGTGGAATTTAAGAGAAGTTCAATTATTTGAGTATAGAGAGGCCAGGACTCAGGAATGATTTTGAGAAGGAAAAATGGTTTATTGACGGCCGGCCGGACTTGGGAGCTTTCTGTTTGAATCCCGAGCCCCGAACAAGATTTTCAAACGTCTTTTATACAGAGAGGAAAGGCCAAATGGTCCCTTTGTTTCAGTTCTCAATAGGCTTCAATTAGCATATATCTCTTTCACATCTTAGGTAAGCTTTTAGCAAGGACTCCAGACATTTTAGATAAGCCTTGGTTTTTGCATTTCCCCTAAATACTTAAAGTTTATAGCCCTTGCTTTGTTAAACATTTCCTGGGACTGGAGCCTGCTGGTCCCTAAGAGCAGGACTGCAGCCTCTTACCGTTTCACACCCACAAGTCAAACAACTTAGTTATCTCTGAAGAGACAAAGAGCCTTCCACCCATAGCCCACATCACTTGGGTTAATAAAACAGACTCTCACATAGAAGTAAATACATGGAGAAGGAGAACATAGTAGCAGAAATGCAGGAAGAGAGAATATTCCATAGACATTGCCCTGAAAGAAAGATGAGGCTGATAGTCTACAGCTTACCTAATGGAGGGAACAGAGCAGCTGAGTCCAGGAAGGAAGAATCCTGGGGTGAAAAATGAGCCTTTTGCCAGCCTACAGCTGAGATTGGAAGAAGCTTGGACCATGGCATCTTAAAAGGAAGGAGAAAGGCTGAACCCTAACAGAGATCACCTGCCATCTTGCATCAATATGTGCCAACAGACTTTGGATGAGAAAGTACCTCTTATGGTACCTTGAGCTGAACTCTTTAAGGTCTGGTAACTGTAAGCTTCTACCCCAAATAAATACCTTTATAAAAGACAACAGCATTCTGGTACTTTGCATTAGCGCCCCTTTGGTTTACTAATACAGTATTTGGTACCAGAGAGTGGGGTTGTGATTTTGCAAATACCAAAATGCTGAATGATTTTATAAATGGGTAAGGGGTACTTTTTTGAGGAATTGTGAGACGTTTTATGGAAAAGGCCTAGAGTGTTTTGAAGAGACTGTTGGTAGGAAAAAGGATGCTAAAGAGACTTTTGACAAGGCCTTAGAAGTAAATGGTGAAACTATTATTGGAAACTGGAGGAAAGGTGATCCATGTTTTAAAATCACAGAGAACTTAGAAAAATTGGCTCCTGATGTTTTACAGAAGGCAGAATTTGAAAATGGCTAGCCTGGGCATTTAGCTGAAGAATTTTCCAAAGTAAACTCAGAGAATGTGGCTTGGCTTCCCCTTGCAGCATTAGCAAAATGCTAGATGAAGGAGATAAGCTAAGAATTGAATTGTTGGTCACAACAAAACCAGAAACTAGTTCTGGAAATTCCAAGCCTCTGGAAATCAAGCCCTTAGATGATAGTGGTGTAGAGGAATTAACTAAACCTGGAACTTGTAAATCAGGATTGAAATTGCAGTTATCTAGGAAAGACTTGAAAGTCTTAACTGTCTGATGGCTTGGACCGCTGCTTCTTGCATGCAAAACCCACAAGCTTTTTGAGAGAGCTGTATGAACAAAACCACTGTCAGCCCGGACTAAAAGGGACATTGAAGGGAAAAAAGGAAAGGAAAACAGCTTTAAGAAGAAAACCATGGAAGCTGAGATCTGGAATTAAGACATCTCCTTGGGCTAAGAGAGGAACCCCACCCATGTGTACAGAGAAGGTGAGTTTGCCCCAGCCATTGAAGACAATGGATTTTCCAGCCCAAAGGTCAAGGAAAGTTTTGCTGTTCTGGGCTACAGATAGGGTAGAGCACATTCCCCAAGGGTTGGGGAGAATAAGGTCAATGTCCCATAGATCTGAGGGGGGTGGGCCTGCCCCCCATAGATTAGGGAAGACAAGGTTGCCAAGTCACTGCTCTGAGAGCGTTGGACCTGTAGACAAGAGATTAGGGAGAATGTTGCCTCCATCTCACTGTACCAAGGGGGTTGAGACTCTACCTCAAAGGTTGGGTAAAATGTGGCCATCCTCTTGGTAAGCTAAATAAAAGGATAATCAATCAGGAAATCAAGACAAATAGATACATAGAGAAGATGCACAGAGGATACTGTGACCCTGGGAAGAGAGATGAACTGTTAGTCTACAGGTGACCTTGTGGGGAGAACAGAGCAGTTGAGACCAGATAGAAAAGAGCCCCAGGGAAAGAAATGAGCCTTTTGCAAGACTACAGCTGAGATCAGAAGAAGCTTGGACCATGGAGCCTTAAGAGGAAGGAGGAAGGCTGAACCCTCACAAAGATCACCTGCCATCTTGAATCAACACGTGCCAACAAACTTTGGGAAAGAAAGTCCCTCTTATGGTACCTTGAGTGGGACTCTTTAAGGCCTGGTAACTGTAAGCTTCTACCCCAAATAAATACCCTTTATAAAAGCCAACAGAGTTCTGGTACTTTGCATTAGCACTCCTTTGGTTGACTAATACAACTTGCTTGAAGGAAAAAGAAAAATGTAAATTTAACATGAGATATGCACTAACTTATTTCCCTTACATTGAGTACATGATGACTTCCCTCCTTCCCCCTTTACACCTAAAAGTTTTTCCCATGATCCCCTTCCCAGTCCATAGTTCATCATCCCCAACTCTATTCATTTTTTAATGCTCACCCAAACACACTATGGGAGCACCCCAACCTTCTAAAGTGTTAATACACTTGTCCTCTGCCTTCTTAGTGCATCCCACATAAACCCCTAAATAGCCCTCAGGACTTGGTAATGAAATAATGAAACTGTCTTCCTCAAAGAACCACTCCAGGCAGGGTATAGGTATTAAGGAAACTGGCTACTGGCCAAAATCCTATGTGTGATGTTTCAGGCCCAACCACTGGCAATTACTAAGGCATTAAGCCCATGCATTTAAGTCTCCGAAGGGACCTGCAATCAAAGACTCAGCCCTCCCCAGCCAGCCATGCTTTTACAAATAACTGCACTCCTAAGCCCAGGCCTTCCACAGGCACCTGTGCTGAGACCCCCTTATCTGAGGATGGAGAGAGAGAACCTGAAGAAAATTTTCTCCACATTGACTTAATATCTATCAACTCTTAGCCCCACTTCTCTCTTTCCTTAGTCCCTGGGCCCATAAAACTGTAAGATCTTTAATTCAGGGCTCCCTTGACAAGGAGGCATACCCCCATATCTGCACTGATCCATCTGACCTTTGCCTGGTGGTGCTGCTCCATGGGGAAAATGGAGTGGGAAAAGCTGGGCTTTTTCTCTGTGTTAGCCTCATTAAAGCCTTGACTGTTACTTTCATTTTTGACTTGTTGTCTTAATCAGCTACTTTTGACACCTGGCAGCTTAGCTCAGCTCTCTCAGCCCTGGTCAGCTTTCGACCATATAGCACTAAAGAGTCTTAAGGGAATGGTTTCCAGGTGCAGCTTGTTAGAAGACACTGGAGACAATATTAAGGGCCTCAAACAGAGTCCTGGGGCAATGAAAATTCTACTTACATCTTAGGACATCCTAGCTCACCACTTCCTCCACTTGTGCACACCTAACATTCACTTCCAATCCCTCTCCTTACCACCACCGGTGTGGCTAAAACATGGATCTGATCATGCCACTTCTCTGACTAAAATCCTTCTTTGTCCCCAGATTAAAGTTCCAATACCCTGCCATGGCATACAGGCCCTTCACAATCCTGGCCTCTCCTTCCATTCCACTACAAAGGGGGGTTCATCCCTGTCAGATCAAGGTAGATTGTAGTTATTCCTGAACCAAGCACACCCCCGTATATGCTGTTCTCTTACCTCAGCCCCTCCCCGACCTGACAAACCCCCCTCCTCTCCTCCAAAGCCCAGCTGATGGGGTTAGTCCTGCTCAGAGCCTGCCTTGAGCCCTGCTGGCTGGGTGAGGTGCCCTCCTCTGGGCTCCCACTCAGCTCCTCTGATGACGTCATCTCTGGGCCATCCTGGTCCTCGTCTCTGAAGAGCGAGCTTCTCGCCGTCATAGACTTTATCCCACTCATCACTGCAGTCCCGGCACCTGGTGCCTGGTGCCCTGGCTCTGCCGGCCACAGCGTGTGCCTAGTAAATGCTGAATGGGCAGGCGGGTGAGTGTGTAAGGTAGTGATGGCAGTTGCTGCCTTTTTCCAAACTGAAGGTGCACCAGTTTTTCTTTATTATATAGGACTGAAAAGAGGTCTGGGATAGTGGGAAAGCACACCTAGCCTTGCTGGGGAAGAACCTCAGAACCGTGATGGAAAAGCAGATGCTGAGGAGTCACCAACAGGGATTCAGATGTTGGCTGGCTGCTCGCTCGCTGTGAAACGCTGGGTCTCTGCACCCTCAAGGACAGATAGAGCTAGAGGAAGCCTCCCCAGCGATGAGTTTCAAAATAAAATGACCCAGAAAAACAACCAAGAAGAGGACAGTGATGATGCTTAATTCATCTTTGTCACCCCCATAATAGCAAGTTCAGGGACCCAGTGCATATTTGTCGAATGAATTAATGAATAAATTAATTAACGGACAACTGAAAATGGATGCCTCAAAGCCCAGAGGTAAACTTTCAAAGGGAAGATTTAAATGTTCCCTAGGTCTTGTCGAGAGACACGTACTGAAGAGCTTGAGGCTGAATCCATTTAATCTTTCCCTGGAGAAGGGGAAATGGAGAAGCAGCCAAAAGGCACTATTTACAGAGCCAGCCTGGATTCTATTCTGTCTGACACATTTGTTGCAAACTCAGACCTAACTGAGGATTTTGCTGCTCCAACCTACGGATTGCAGACTGTGACTGGCAGGAAGGGGTCATGGCATTAGGGTTTAATAAAAGGAGAATCAAGTAGGATCGAGACTCCAGGGTAAAGGAAGACTTTTGGCTGAGCCAGAAGAATGAACTGTCCCACCTGGGGTCTCAGAGTGAGGAGCCAGACTTCCAGCCCCAGGCTTCCATCAGGGAGAGGGGGTGATAAGGCAGACCTGGTTCCCAGACACCAAGGTTTGGGCAGTTATTCTAGAATGTTCCATATAAACACAAGCACTTTGTAATGAGGCAAGTATGGAGTTACAGGAAAAGGTTGATTTTATTTATCTTAACTAAAGGGTATGGTATAAGTTAAGCCAAAGAGCCTTGAACTTGGAGATGGCTGGTCCGGAAACCCAGCTTGGCTGCTATGAGAGGTACATTGGCAAGTTACTTAATGTCACTGGGCCTTAGTTTTTTATTGTAAAACAGGAATAATAAAAATATCTACTTCATAGGATTGTAGTGAAAGTATGATGATTAAAACGACATGTAAATAAGTGTCATGTCCACTAGCCCCAGTCACTGCCCCAGTAGCTGACAACAGATGCACGAGTGAGATGGCCCAGCCCAGAATAACCACTCAGACTCAGAGTAAACTTGGGGACAGAGAGCAATGGAATTTGGGTGGTGCCATTTGGGCATCTGAGAAGGCACAAGAACACCCTGCCTTGGAAGTAGCCTCAATGATTCTTTCTTTTATTTTGTGGGGTTTTTTTTTCCTTCATTTTAAAAATTGTGTTAACATATATATAAAAGACAAAATTTGCCATTTTAACCATTTTTATACATACAATAAGATAGCATTAATTACTTCCACAATATTGTGCTATCATCAACACTGTCATTATCAAAATTTTCTATCACCCCAGAAAGAAACTCTGCACTCATTAAGCAATAAAACCCCATTCTCCTACCACCACAGTCCTGGGTAACCTGATTTACTTTCTGTCTCAATGAATTTTGCTTATTCTAGTTGTTTCATGTAAGTGGAATCATACAATATTGTTCTAGAGTATCTGGCTTATTTCACTCAGCATAATGTTTTCAAGATTCATCCACATTGTAGCATGTGCCAGATCTTCATTCCTTTTGATGGCTGAATAGTATTCCATATTCCATTGTATGCATAGCCCACATTTGGTTATCCATTCATCTGTTGCTGGACACCTGGGTTGCTTCCATCTTTTGGCTACTGGGACTCAAGCTGCTGTGGCCGTCAGTGTAAAAAAACCCTTAGCCTTTTCCTGCATATACCCAGGAGTGCAATTAGCCTCGGAATTTTCACAGCAGGTTCCAGAGATGGAAACTGATGAGCTCCCAGCTACCATGGCCAAAGCCAAGGAACATTAAGAACTGCCCTTGAGAACCTATGAGACCTGATCCACCCCTCTGAAATAACAAAAGTGTTTCTTTATATAGGCCTGGGGAAGTCAAGAGCCAGAAATTGTGAGGAGCTGATTCTTGAAGTGAACTAAGGGGGGCAATGACAGGCTAAGAAGGTGAAGCCAGGAGAAACTAATATTTAAAAAGTAAAGTCCCCCAAAGCAGGGCCACTGCTTTCCAGAGTTCAAGCAAAGGATGATGTTTTCCAGCTGCTACTTGTTGGAGGATAATGGCAGCAGTATGTAGTCTTATATGAAGGAGAGATGTGATTTAACCCCTATTAAATGTTTCATGGCCATTTATTGATTTTTTTAAGGAATATGAAGCAAATAAATGTGGCTGGGGCATATTGTACAGTTATTAAAAGTTCCCGGAGTTGAATCATAATGGAATGTAGAATTTTATTACCTCAGGGATGTCATTCAAAGGGTTTTGGAAAACACATTTGCCTAATTAGCCAAAATGATCAGGTATCTGTGGAAACAACGTATTGCCACTGAAAATAGACAGTCAACTTCTTGAATACACATTTCAAAACAATTTCACAACTATTACCTGATTTGGTCATCTCAGGGGAACTTACTGAATCAGGTAAAAGAGGAATTATCAAGCTCATTAAACAGATGAGGAAACTGAGGTCCATGTGGGATAAATGCCTAAGGTGACAGAGGTGGTAAGTGACAAAATTTACTGGGCACCCTTATCAGGTCATTATTTGGGTTGGGCATGGGACAGGTCCTCGACCACCTTGCTATGCTTATAATTAGCACAACTACTCCAATTAACCCCATTTCCCAGCTAAACAGCCAGTTTCAAGGGGTAAACAACCTGCCTGATGTCGTGGTGCTGGCAGGTGGCAGACCCAGAGCAGTCCCAAGTGTTTGGAGGACACCTCCTCTCTCCAAGGGCACAGCCCAACCTAGACTACTTTATGACCACGCACGCAGCCGAATGGACTGACGCTCAGATAGAAGCGGTGTTTTGGAGAGGCTGGGACCACTAAATCCTTGTGGCCCTGCTCACCTGTCAGACCAGTAAACTCAAAACCTGAGCTCCCAAAGAGCCAGTGGAGCCAGCGATGAAGAGCAGCAGCACTGCTCCCAGCATGGCAAGTGAGCTGGGAAATTGTTTCCCAAGGAGCAGGATTCAGTTTATCCCTTCTTTCAATAATTTGATGCTCAGAAAATTGCGCCTCTTCCTTATAAACCACCCCGAGGAATCAATACAATTACTTACTTGATTAAAGTAATTAAATCAAGTGTCATCTGCGATAAAAACATGATAAGAGGGAAGATGCACAACAGGAATAGGGTGATTTTCTCATGTGCCAGCCAAGAAACCCCAGTGGAGAAAGCAAGTGCTGAAGAGAGGCCAGGCAGGTCCTGGGCCAGAGGGCCAAAGAGCTGGGATTTAGGGAACTGCTGTTTTGAGAAGGAAGAACAAGAGACCTGGAGGCAGAGGACACAGACAGAAGTCCCAGTTTCACCATTACTAACCGTGACATCGGTAAGCCATGTCATCTGCCTTCCTTCCTTCCCCCTCCCTCCTGCCTTCCTTCCCTTCTTCCTTCCTTCTTTCCCTTCCTCCCTTGTTTCCTTCCTCCTCCCTCTTTTTTTTCAAGGTTTACTTTATATTGATTTCTCTCCCCTTCCCCCCACCACCCCATTGTCTGCTTTCTGTGTCCATTTGCTGTGTGTTCTTTTGTGTCCACTTGCATTCTTGTCAGCAGCACCCGGAACCTGTGTCTCTTTTTATTGCATCATCTTGCTGCATCAACTCTCCGTGTATGCAGCACCACTCCTGGGCAGGCTGCACTTTTATCTCACAAGGCGGCTCTCCTTGCAGGGTGCACTCCTTGTGCATGGAGCTCCCCTATGCAGGGGACACCCCTGTGTGGCACGGGGCTCCTTGCGCGCATCAGCACTGTGTGTGGGCAGCTCACCACGCAGGTCAGGAGGCCCTGGGTTTGAACCCTGGACCTCCCATATGGTAGGTAGATGCTCTATCTTTGAGCCAAATCCTCTTCCCTTCCCTCTCTTTTCCTCTTTCCTTCTTTCCATTTTTCCCTTTTCAACAAATATTTATAGAGGACTTACTGTGTACAAGATACTAATAGAAATTTGGATAGCACAGTGAGCAACATAAACTATACCAAAATGGGGAGGCACACATATAAAAGTTATAATCACAGACAAATGCAAAATTACATCTCTGATAAGTTCATGAAGAAAAAGTCACTATGAGATAGCAAGAAAGATTTCTCTGAGGAAGCACAACTGAGCTGAGATGTAAAGGAACAGCAGGAGTTAACCTGAGCAGAAGATAAGAAAGGCCATTCCAGGTAGCGGGATCAGCATGTGCAAAGGCCCTGTGGTGAGAGGGAGCATGATGCTGCCTTGGCTTAATAGAGAACTATAAAGAAGTCCAGTGTGGGACGGTGGCCCCCAGTAAGGCTAGAGAGGGCCACAGAGGGAAAAGTGGACAGGGCACTGCAGAATGTGTTAAGAATATGAGTTTTATTCTAAATCTAGGCTAAAGCTAAAACTGCAGGCTCAAAATTGGTTAGAAAGGTGGCAAAAGCAGGTGGAGCTGCTGGAGAAAGCCAGAAGATGTTAGAAAAAGCCAGCAAAAAGACATTCCCTACAGTCAAGAGATACATACTGGGTTGTAAAACCTAAAGTTTTGATCTAAAATGGAAGAATGGGGGCACAGGAGCTGACAGCAGGAAATTCCCTGCATCTTAATTTGAAGAGCAGGGGACACAGAGTTAAACAAGAGGCACATAGAAGACGTGCTTAAGCAGCACTGTACAGGAGTAGTAACTGAGAAGAGAGGATTTGCATTTCAACAGAATAAAACAACAGAACAACATAGCAACTGCCTATCTTCATTAGTGGTAGAGGCTAACTGGACACACACACACACCACACAAACACCCTGGATCATAAGCAAACAGTCAAGAGAATCTGGAGCCCAACTTCGTTCCCTTCCCTGCATCCGCTTCCTACTAAAGCTGGTCTAAGGAGGAAAAAAAAGATCCAAGCCTCCATTTATGAGTACTATAAAATGAGCCAGCCATAAGCCATATAATTATAAGAAGGAAGAAAAGAACAGGAAAATCAAATGGCAGACAAAAAGAATCACACTGGAATATAACTATGGAATGCATTCAAAATATGACAAATTTTGCCAAGACTTTTTTAAAAAATCTAACAAAGAGATAAACATCTGTGATGCAACTGCAAAAAGCAAAAGTGCAAGAGCTCAAGGAAGAAAAGATGAGAAAACAAGAGGAGAGGGATTATGAGCAATGGAACTATCTAACTCCACAACTAAGACTAAAGGATAAGAGTTTAGGGTGGCAAAATAGAACACAAATGGTATATGTTCTTGACAGTGTAGAAGAGACATATCTAACCAAATGTGGGACCAAAATGGGAAAAGTTGGGAGGTTGAAACTTATTTTATCATCCTCTTATCTTTAATAGCTTATAATGTGGCTGTATTAGTCTGGTTTCTCCAGAAAACCAGAACCAATAGGGTACATGTATATATGAATATGAATGTGTATGTATATGTGTATGTGTCTGTGTATGTGTATGTGTATGTATATGTGTTAGTATGCACATGCGGTAGATTAAATCAGGTTCCCCATAGAGAAATGTCCAGTTCCTAACCCCCAGGCCTGTCGGTGTGAACTCATTTGAGAGGATGCTAAAGCCAAACTGAGTGAGGGTGGGCCTTAATCCACCATGACCGGGGACCTTATAAGCAGGAAATCGGACACAGCCACATACAAGCCAGAGGAGGAGAGAGCAGAGAGACAGCCACGGGACAGAGATGGAGATGGAGCTGCGGATCGCCGCAGGCCACTTCCTAAGTCAACACAATTTGAAGGAAGCATGGCCTATTGATGCCTGATTTTGAGCTTCTAGCCTCCAAGATTGTGAGATAATAAATTCCTCCCATTTAAGCCAGTTTATCATATTTGTTATAGCAGCCCCAGCAAACTAAGAGAGTATATATATGTATAAGAGATTCATTTTAAGGAATTGGCTCATGAAAGTATGGGAGTTGTCAATTTCAAATTCCATGGGTGCTTGCAGGCATGGATATTAGGTGGGTATTGAAGTCTTGAGTTTGAATTCTCTAGGGAAAGCTGGCAGACTGGAAATTCTAGTAAGAGCTGATGTTGAAGTCTTGAGACAGAAATTGTTCTAATCCCTGGAACTCTTAGTTCTTGCTCTTCAGACCAACTGATAGGATGAGGCCCACCCACATTACGGAAAGTCATCTGTTTTACTTCAAGTCAACTGGCTGTAGATGCTAATCCCATCTACAAAATACCTCCACAGCAACAACCAGTCCAGTGTTTGGCCAAACAACTAGACACCAAAACCAAGCCAAGTTGACACATACCATTATCCATTACTTACAAACCACTAGTCTCTAAACTCCCTAGCAGCTAAGTGTTGCCATGCAATGGTTCCAGCTAATGAAATGTAAATGAAGGACTTCCAGGAAAGCTATTATTTTCCTGATAAAAAAACAAACTCAGCTGGCACACCCTTTTCCCATACCCCATTTGTCCTACCTGGTACTAAAGCACAGTGCCTTGATGGCACAGCAGCTGTCTTGCAACCGTAAATTGAGGACTGCATGATAAGGATGGCAGAGTAGGAACCCAGGATAAGACTGGGTCCTTGATGGCATCACGGGGCCAGAGTAACAGCTCTGACTGCCTAGCTCCAGATTTTTAGTATATGAGAACAATAGAGCTCTACTTGCTTAAGCCACTAAATTCTGTATTGGTTTGCATTGCTGCTTACAAACCACCCAAAAATGTAGTGGCTAGAGCAAGAACCATTTATTTAGCTCACAATTCTGCTGGGTGGGTTTTCTGCTTTGGGTCAGGCTTGACTGATCACAGGTGGGTTCATTAATGTATCAGTGGCCATTTAGCAAGTCAGCTGAGGGCGTCACACACATGTCTAGTGTTGCTTGGCTGTCAGCTGCGGTCTTCAGCAACCAGCAGGCTAGCTTGAGCTTGTTCACATCGTGGCAGGATCCAAGAAAAGAGATTGCAAAACTTCTTGAGACCTGGGCTCGCCAGAAGTGACAAGCATCAGGATGTTGCCTCATTCTATTGGTCAGAGTAACAAATCCAGATCCAGATTCAAGAGGTGAGCAAACAGACTCCACCTCTTGAAGGGCGTTGCTGCGAAGTCTGGTAGCCATTTCCGCAATCTACCGCACCACCAGGGCAAGCCTAAGGAATATATGACAAAGGGAAGGATGGAAGGACAAAGGGAGGGCTGGAGGTCATTGCCAGCAGCCAAGCTAAGTGTGCGGAGTGCCCTTCTGTGCTTTCCTCCAGCTGCGCTCAGTCCCTACTAGAAGAACAGGGTCATGGGGGGCCAATTTGACCCCCATTGGGGCTATATTTGGGGGTAAAGGAATAGGGGCCAAGGGAATCAAGAGTATTGATAAGAAAATTGTTCTTTTGTTCAAGTTTGGAGTCCAGAATAGGTGGGGAAGGGCATGTGAAGCCAGCAGGGGCTTGATAGCCCAGGGGGAAAGGGTTGTTCATTTATAGGGTTGTGAGCTGGTGCATGGGGTTGAAGGTAAGATTGAGTGAGGATAGGAGATGGTGGTGAAAGAGTGGAAACTGAGGCCCAGGGCAGGAAGTGGCTTCCTCAAGGCTACGCTGTTGGCTAATAGCCAAGCAGGCTCAGCATTCCAGGAGTCGGACTTTCAATTAGAGGTGCTCCGGTCAACAGCGTCCCCTTCCCTGTCCTTGGTGTCCTCTTCTCTAAGACAAGAACGTTGCCTCAGCCTCTGCTTTCTCTGGAATACCCAGAGCAGACATGAGGACTCAGAAAGCTCAGGCCTTCTTCAGTGAATCGAGTAATGGCTGCTGTTTACAACAGAAAATTCCTAGATTCTAGAGTCAGAAAATCCTGGGTTCAACACCCGACTGTTTCATCATCTGTAAAATGGCCTCAAAAAATTCCTAGCAGGAGATGGGGGATTGGAAGGTTTTGTTTTTTCTAAAGGGCAATAAAGGTGAAAATCAGCAAGACAAACAGAATGGGATGAGGGTGGGGTGAAGTGGGTCTTGCAAAACCCCATGATGATGGTGACACTGGTGGGATTTTAAGAACAATGATCTTTTTTTCCCTTAAAGATTTGTGCTCCTATAATGTAGGCATTCCCAAATTTCCCTTGGTATCAGAATCCCCTGGGAACTTGGTTAAAATTCAAAGCACTCAATGAGCCGCAGGCCTTTGTGCTCCTTATTACTCTCCCAGGGATTCTGAGTCCCACTGAAGTGTGAGAAGCAGTGCCATGACTAACCTTCCCCCCAACTGGTTCCTCCAACAATCTTGGGCACTTGCTGTGTGTACTGTGAAGGTCATAAAGTTTGATGTGGTGAGAGCCAGCCTCAGTTTCAAAGGGTCCTGGCACTGGAGATGGAAGTCCTCCTTGCCCCTCCAAATTCACTGACCCTTAGAGTTCCACCGTGCATGGATTTAACAGGAGTCAAACCAAGTCTGTCTGTGACCCATGGTTAACGTGCAGTGTGCCTGACAAATCGCAGGCGCTCAAGCAACATTAGGCCCCTGCATATCTGCTAGGGTACAACGTGCTCAGTGATTTCGCATCTGCCAAAAATAGTGTCACATCAGAGTGAATTTGTAATGCTGGGTGGACTGCACTCCACAGCCACACAGACCCCAGGGAAACGAAAAATGAGACAGAGCTCCCGTCAGAGAGGAACAGTCAGCCTCGTGAGCATATTGATTTCTTTGCCTAATTCAGCTCTGCAAACGTGAGGCTCAAAACTTTTAACACTGACGAATGAGCCGCCTCTTCTTGGTTGGGAAGGTGCCCTCTTCCCCTCTGATCTCCCCACCTCGGCCTCCCCTGTGTGACGGGTACAGCATTCAAAAGTGTGCTCTCCAGGAAAGCAAATTATCCTCACCAGAAGCTCAGAACCATCTTGTGAGTTTTTGGTGGAGCTTGCAAGCGTCTAGGGGTTTTTGGTGTCAGACAGCTGTAGGTTCACATCCCAATCCTCCTATTTACTCTTGAGTGATTCTAACAGGTCACTGGGCTTTGATTTCCTACCTGTAAAATAACAGTAGGAATTGTCCATGTAATTGTCTATCTCTATTAGTGCTATGTAAGAGGTATGTACTATTACATGGGCAATTGTTGTATACAACAGCATATATTGTATATAATTGGCAAGCCAGCCATAAGCCAATGGGCATTTGACAAGTCCCTGATACTATTATATTACTGTACATGAGTGAATTTCACTCCGTGCTGAGGTCCCATCACCTCTTTAGCTGAATGAGGAACCTAGAAGTCCAGGTTGCACCTGGCAGCCACTTTACCTCCCCAAGGAGAGCTATGTAGAAGGCAGCTGCCTTTGTGCCTAATAGAGACCAGCCTAAGTACCTTTTTTTAATTATTATTTTTTAAAGATTTATTTTATTTATTTATTCCTGCCCCCCTCCCCCCCCCCCCCCCCCCCGTGCGCTGTGTCTGCCCATCTTTCCTTTAAGAGGCACCAGGAACCAAACCTGGGACCTCCCATGTGAGAGAGAGACGTTCAATCGCTTGAGCCACTTCAGCTCCCTGCTTTGTTGTGTCTCATTGCGTCTCCTTGTTGTGTCATCTTATTGCATCAGCTTGCCATGCCTGCCATTGCGTCAGCTCACTGTTGTGCTCATTTTCTCCAGGAGGCACCAGGAACTGAACCCAGGTCCTCCCATGTGGTAGGTGGGTGTTCAATCCCTTGAGCCACATCTACTTCCCCCATTTCAAGATTTTAAATAAAACAGAGCTTTTTTGCAAGACTTCTCCTACAAGAAATACTAAAGAAACTCCTACAGCTGAAAGGAAATGTCACCAAATGGTAACAAGAGCACTGGATAGGGTTAATAAGTGAGTAACTATAAAAGATTGTTGCATGCATTTCCTTTTCCCAATTTCTCTTTTTTTAAATATATTTGTATTTATTTTTAAAAGATAAATAGATGACACAAAATGTTATATTAAAAAATATAGGAGATTCCCACATGTCCCTCTCCCCATGCCTCCCACTTTTCCTACATCAACAACTTCTTTCATTAGTGGGGTACATCATTGCATTGATGAAAAGATTTTGGAGCACTGTTCCACAGCATGGTTTATAGTCAAGGAACTGAGAGGCTACAGCTGTGGGCAGGGGAGTTCCACCCATCAGCCCTGTGGGACCAAAGCCCCCTCAATTGAGAGGTGGAGTGGGCATCGCCATCCCAGGGTCCTCAGGATGGGGGAATAAAATATGGACTAGAGTGGACTTACTGGTATTCTACTATAGAACTATTGTGACTCTGGCAATGGAAGAAATTATCACTGATGTGGAGACAGTGGCCTCTGGAGTTGCTGAAGGCAGGGAACAGGAAAAGGAGGTGTGATATAGGGGCAATTTTCTGGACTTGGAGTTGTCATGAGTGATATTACAAGGACAGATGCAGGACATTATTTACCCTGCCATAACCCACTGAATTGACCGGGAAAGAGTGTAAACTTCAATGTAAACTAAGTACCTTTCAAGATTGTTGAACTGCCTCGTTGACCAGCTGATGTGCCCCTACCTCAGGGCACCCATGTAGTGTGAGCCAATAATGCTTGTTGTTGAATGAGCCCATTTGAATCATGGTTTCCATTACCTGCCCCCTCAAGCACCTTTACTGACACAATAAGACTGTTAGAACAGAGAAAGACCCTGAAAATGTTGTTCTTTCTCTGTTCATTCTAACTTTAGAATCCCCCCTACCCTTCCATAAAACAACTAAAGCTACTTCAATATCAAATTCAACAATTCAAATGAATGGGCATCTAGTGCTTACAGGTCACAAGATATCAGTAAATGGAAAGAAAGGCAGCAGGGTACAAGGAAACATGAGCTGAGGTTCTTGCCCTCTAAAGACATCTAGAAAATTCACTATGCTACAAGAAGGAATGGAAGAAGTACAAAATATATGCCAAAAAGACACAGTAATCAAAGAGCTCTTGAGGCTTGTGATGGGGCAAGATGACAAAGAATTTTAAGAACACAGGTCTGCAGCAGAATATCTCAATCTACATATAATACCAGGAGTTAAAATTGCTTTTTGACCTGAATCAAGGGGGAAATGGAAAGGACAAATGAGTTTATATGGCTATGAGTCTCCAAAAAGAGCTGGGAGGTTATCAGAGGGGTTGCCCTTTTGTACACCTCAGCAGAGTCCCAGAGACAGATAAAGTAGATACAACCCCGGGTATTGGTTCTTCTGAGGGCTACGGAGACCCACGGGTTCTATGGTCATGGCAGATGGAGTTCAGTACCATGTCAGTTGGCCCTACTTTGGAGTTGGTGTTTCTGTGTGATAGAGCTGGACTCAGATGTGATCTTTTTTCACAAGCCTCTCCTGTTACTTTTACCGGAACTGTAGTTGGTGCTGGGGTTTAATATATACCCAGGGGATCTGAGTCTCTAGACTGACCATGTGATAGCCAGGCCCTGAGCCTCAACAGACTTCAGCTCCTACACTCTGGTTTGTTGGACTTACCCCACTCAGCTAACATGGAGTTGAAGAAGGTCAACCACCACACCATGGAGCCAAGAGTGCCTACAACTGAAAAAAGGAGGATTGCATCCAGCATCCATGTGGAATCTAAGCCCCCTCTTGATATAGATGTGGAGTGGACACAACCATTCCAAGGTCCACAGGATGGAGGAATAAAATATGGATGAGAGTGGACTTATTGATATTCTATTCATGAACTATTGTGATTAGTAATCGAAGAAAATGTAGCATTGGTGTGGAGAAAGTGGCCATGGTGGCTGCTGGGTGTGGGGAATGGGAGGAGGAGAAGAGATGTGGAGGTGTTTTCGGGACTTGGAGTTGTCCTGGGTGATGCTGCAGGGACAATTACTGGACATTGTATGTCCTCCCATGGCCCACTGGATGGAACATGGGAGAGTGTGGGCTATGGTGTGGACCATTGACCATGAGGTACAGTGGTGCTCAGAGATGTATTCACCAAATCCAATGAATGTCTCATGATGATGGAGACTGTTGTTATGAGGGGAGGAGTGGGGTGAAGGGGGGGCGGTATATGGAGACCTCATATATTTTGAATGTAATATTAAAAAATAAATAAAGACAAAAAAAAAAAGAACACAGGTCTGTAAGTCAGAGCTCACTCAAACCCTTCCCTGCCTTACCTGCTAAGTGCCCTTTGACAAAGAACTTAACCTTCCTGACCTTGATTTTACTCATTTGTAAAATGGGGATGGTAATAGCACCTTTTGAAATACAGTCAATGTGAGAGTTAAATGAGATGCTCTCTGAAAAGTAATTTGCACAGTGCCTGGCTTACAGTAAGCACCCAAGCACTGTTAGCTAGTCACAATAATAGCCACGTTATTATCATTACAACAGAACTGAAAGCTCTAAGGTGGTGACTTAGTGAACCATCCAGGTGGGTAACTCCTGGGGCCAGCAGGCTGCTGGGGGCCCTCGCTGAGATGGAGGTGGGGGGAGGAGTGGGGCAGGCTCAGGGAAAGGCTGACAAGCTCCCTGTGGCCACGTCGGCTTTGATGTGCTTGGGAGCACCCCAGAAGAGGTATCAATAAATAGTATCCTATTTATGTGGCTGTCTAAAGTTCAGGAAAAATTACCCGTACTGGAGCTGTGCATCCTGAGTGCGAATCTCAAGCTGCAAATGTGGGTGACTGGGAAACGCCAACTCCTTGTCTTTCTACAGATAAGCTCATTTCCTACTAGGAGCTTCCCATTTGCACAGTGGTAGAAATTCAGCCTAGGCTTCCACTTTTCCCAGGAGTTATTTGGAAGTTCCATGGTCTTTGGTAACACAAGTCACTCCATGTCCCTGTTCAGCCCACATTGCCTCTTTGGGTCCTTACTCTGGGGAAGAGATGTTTTCTGCCGGTGGCTGGGCCTCACTGGGTATAGGAAGACACTGAGGTTGCCACGCCCCCCTTGGGAACAGAGGGCACAGCTTCTCCGTGTTCTAGGGTTCTCTGCAAGTTCTCTGCGGCGTCCCGTATCCTCCCAGTGCAGGGTCTGGCGTGCGGATGGAGAAGTGGAGCTGGGAATCCACCCAGACACAGCAGCACCTTGCTTCCCCACCTGCCTCCTTCCTGAGTCCCGGGAATGGTGATCCGGTCTGAGGATGGCAAAGTCTGGCTCTTCTTCTCTTCCTGCAGGTCTGGTCTTCAGGGCACACATTTCTAAAAGTGTTTTTTTATTAGAGAAGTAGTGAGCTTACAAAACTATTATGCATTCTGTGTATAATTCCCTTACATCACCCCTCCACCAACACCTTACGTTGTAGTGGAACATATATTGCAGATTATGAAAAAACATCGTCAGACTCTTACCACTAACTATGGTCCATAGCATACACTCGGTATATGTTCCCCACGCATGCCTATTGTTAACACCATGAATCAGTGTCGTACGTTTGTTGTGCTCGTGAGACAACACCGTATTTGTACTGTAACCACAGTCCGCCCACCCGTGGTTCACTGTTACACAGCGCCTTCCTTACACAGTCTATCCCGCCTGTACCCTCAGTGGCTCTCCTTTTCATCACACATCTGTGCGGTCATTGCCTCAGTAAATTTTTGCACATTTTCTCTAATCCAAAATTAAAAATCCCACACCCCCCATTATTGACCGTTAACGTTGATAAAGCACCTTCTTTGACATCGATGCAAGAGTATTACAGTATTGCGATTAACTGCAGTCCAGAAGTTACCTTCATTGTATTTTCCCCATCTATCTCCACATTCTTGTCACCTTGTAATAGTGACAGACAATTGTTTTAGTTCATAGAAGAACGTTCTTGGATATGTACAACCCCACTGGCCTCCGTCCTGAAAAAGCCATTGTCAGCCTCACCCCCAGCTGCCTGCCGGCTGCAGTTACAGTCCCCACACCCGTCAGGAGGAGGAAAGGGTCAGGCAACCACTCCAAGAAGAATAACTCAGAATTCATCAGTGTATAAGGCAGTTTCATGCCTCACTTCATGCCCACCATAACTCTCATGAGGAAGAAACAGACACAGAGAAGTTAGGTGAGTGTCCTGAGATCACACAGCTGGGAAGTGCAAAGCCAAACTTGAACGTAGGTTGGTTTTGACCTCAATGTCTTTCCAGTACATTCTGCTGCCTGGTGTCCCCTTCCTGAGCCTTTGCCAGGGCATCACTTAATATCGTGGCCAAGAACACCCAACCGAGTGCTCTGGCACAGCGAGCAGAGGCCGCGCCAGCCTCAGGTAGAGGAGAGCAAGTCAGATTCCAGGAGCCAAGGCACCCCGTGGCCCAGCTCAGGACCAGGAGGAAGCCTCGCCTGGCGCTCAGCTGCCCTGCCTGGGTCCAAACCCTGGCTCGGCCACTCCCCTAAATGGGCGCCATCGGGCAAGTCAGCCGACCTCCTCGAGCTTCAGTTCCTGCATCCGCACGATGGGGTCTGCGCGAGGAGGGCCCCTCTTCCTAGCGTGCTCTGAGACTTGACGGCCCCTGCAAAGCCCTCAGTGCGTGGTCCAAAAACTGTGGGCGTTTTTCTCAGGGGGTGCAAAGTGGCTCTGGGAGGTGGACAATCTTAGCTGTTGCAAGAGCCTCTGGCCCACCAAAGCCCAACTCTCTGCCGCAAAGTCTTATTCCTCAGTATTTAATTTCTTTTGTCCAGGAGAAATTAAATTATCTTTTTCTCCTAAGGGGCCAATAATAAAATCCAGGTTGAGGAACACAACAATAAACGCTGGCTCTCATTAGCTTTCCACCCTCGCCCCTCAGTATCAACACCAAAGAATCAGCGCCCCTCGTGCCCAGCCCCAAGATCCCTCCCTGCCTGGAAAAACTTTGTCCAAGGGTGTTTCCTCATTCAGGAGGACATCCTTCCCCCCGGACCTGGTGGCACTTTATCTCTTATACAGTTCAGCTCAAATCCCACTCCTCTGTGAAACCCAGCCTCGCCTCCCCAAGAGGAATTAATCTCTCTTCCCAAAGCCTGCCAATTATGGCTCTATTGAAGCGCGGGATTCAATTTATGCCCTGACAGAGTTGGCTGTTTGCATGGATGACAGTGAAAAGGGGAAAGATATTAAATCACAAGTGTTCGCAAGCCCCTTCTCCCCCACCACACTCCACCTCGTAAGGAGAGAGGAACCCAACTGCATTCTCAGTCCCTCTCCATCCGTGGTTTGGCAGAATCAGGAAGATGGGTGAAGAGAATGGGAAGAAACTGGAGGGCTAAGTTGGGTGATACCATTAAAAAGAGCTGAGCCCGGAGAGGAGGGAAGAAAGGGGAGCACAGCGTGTCTGTGTGCTGGGAGAGAACGGGTGGGAAGGGTATGACGGCATGCCTGTGAGGATGAGTGCGGGAGAGATGGGGAAACTTCAAAAGGCTTTGCTGTAACTTATGAGTGTGTTACCGCTTTGGCATTTTCAGGAAACACCACCGTAGCCATGTAAGTGCCTTTTCCACTGTAACGGATGGTGATTCATGTTGTCTGTCTTTTGAACCTCCCCACTCTGTGCTGAAATTGAACCACGAGGGAGGCTGCCCTCCCTTTTGTATTTCAGCCCAGCGCTGGGGGCACATCCACACACAAGCCCCCTGCCCAAGGCTGGTGCCTCGCAGGTGGCCCGCAAGAGGCTGCTGTGAACAGAAGCCCCTGTCCTGACCGCCTCTGAGAGCGTGACTCCAGGCAAGACACTGCCTGCTCTCAGCCTCAGTTTCCTCACAGGGGCTAGGGCTGGAGGGCAGGGACTAAGAAGCTCTCCAAATCCCTCCTGTCCTTACCTTCTATGAGGTCAGTGCTTGACCCCTGGGCGAGAAGGAGGAAAACTCATGAGGGAAGGAGAACAGTAGATTCAAACTTTACCTGGCATGTCTTGCTATATAACTACGAAAAGGTTAACATCAGGTAACCCAGGTGGAGGACATGAATCACACACGCACAGACTCCTCAGGCGAGAGTGAAACAAAGGACTCTTGGAACAGGTAGAATAATGCAAGTTGAGACTCTTAAAAGGCAGAGCTGGCCAGCAGTGCCCCCCAACCGTGAGACATGAGACATCCCCCTGCAGCTGAGAAGCAAGAAGGCGAAGGCTGGGAGGAAAGTGGTGGATTCTGCTACTTGCAGGAGTCCGGGAACTCACATAGAATCTACCAGCTTCTGTATCTAGGGTCAAAGAAGGCCACCGAGACCAAGCCAGAGCTGGAGCACATCTCAGGGGGTGGCCCAGAGAAATAAGGTCTCCCCGATTCACGGGATCCCAGGTTCGTGGAATGAGTCTGGACTTTGGAGCCAATAGCTTGGGGCTCGTTTTCAGCTCTGCCCCCAATTGAGGTATGACACAAAACCCCTCTCCATCTCAGTTACCTCATCTTTAAATGTTTGAAAAATTTCAGAACAATCATGTCGAGTGCCTGTCAGAGGCCCAGTAAATGGTAAATAATAATAATAACGTTGTTCTAAGCACTTGAGACATAATCATTCGCTCCTGACTACAGCCTTAAGAGGGAGGTACTACTACTATTCTCATTTCATAGAAGAGAAATTGAGGCACAGAGAGGTTAGTAAGTTGTCAAAAGTCACGTTAGTCCGCGGCAGAGCTGGGATCCCAGTCCCAGCACCTGACCTTTCCGTGGTGCTGCTCCTCACATGGTGGAGATGGGGGCAGAGGAAGAACCACCTGTTAGAATCATGGGCTTGGCAGGGGGATGCCTAATATTTATTCACAACACATTTATTGAGGGCAATTCTCCTTGCCAAGCAGGCAATGGTGAGGAAAACAGGTGAATTTCTCCCTCAAATCCATTGTCTCTGGAAATTCTTAATGCGAGTGGAAAAAAGGAAGAGGCTGCAGTTGGAGCCAACTCTTGAGGACTTGCAAAAGCTGATTATTACTTTGACAGAAACTTTGTGAACTTGTATTTAAATCAAGCCTGATTGAAAATATATAAACTTTTATTATAATACATTATATTAAAAACAAAGAAAAGAAATACCCAAAACTTACCACTTGCTAATTGTTTCTACTACAGCTTACCATTTGCCTATACACTTGAGGTTATTTACATCTCTATTGTCTGTACGGTGGACATACTAGATAGTGGTGAGCTACTGAGCAGCTCTTCCAGTCCATTCAGTGATGTTACATTGGTAGCTTAAATTCAGCCAAAGTAGAAGTATTTCTACTACCAAAATCAACAAATTCTACAAATCAGAGCTTGATTTATTGTTGCTGTTGTTTTTTTTTTTATTGTCTGGAGTTAAGGAGATGATGGAAAAAATTTTAATGTAGATAGAACTTAGATGTATGCCACGTCTGTTGGCATTGATTGTGAGTAGCACACAAATTTAAGGAAATACTCCTCCAGTATTCAAAGACTATTAGCTGACTCAGCAAAGAAGTTGCTTATGCCATTGAAAAATAAAAGTTTATTACTTTCACAACTTCAATCACTTTCATCTCAATCATTAACAAAAACAAAAGTATCGGCAAACATTCATCTCAGAACTATACATTCATCAATTGCAACCCTAGGTTGGCTACAAATAAAATCAATAAAAATTGGCAAAAATCAACTAAAGCATTTGGTGTGAATCAATTGGCTACATGGAATTTGCAGTAAAGAATATTGTGTATTTTAATTATTAATTGTGTGAAGCCATCCTTTATATCAGTAAAATGTATAAGCTTATGCATATATATGCTATGTTTTCTATATTGCCAGTTGTTAAACATTTAGTAGCAAACCTCTGGAAGAAGATGGAATAGTTCTAATCCAAGGAGGATGTGGGGCAGGCATGTGTATTTGGAAAAAGCTCTTCTGGAAAGATTTATGTGCTTCCCTACCATCCCCATTGAGAACTCTATCTTAGAATTATAAACCCAGATATCACTCAGGGCTTTTCTCAGAGATTTTTTTTTTAATCCTACCTCTGCTATTTACTTTCTTTTTTTTTTTAAAGATTTATTTTTTTATTTATTTCTCTCCCCTTCCCCACTCCCCCACCCCCACAGTTGTCTGCTCTCTGTGTCCACTCACTGAGTGTTCTTCTGTGTCTGCTTTTACTCTTGTCAGCAGCACCTGGAATCTGTGTCTCTTTTTGTTGTGTCATCTTGCTGCGTCAGCTCTCCATGTGTGCGACACCATTCCTGGGCTGGCTGCACTTTTTTTCGTGCTGGGTGGCTCTCCTTACAGGGCGCACTCCTTGCATGTGGGTGTCCCATATGGCATGGCACTCCTTGCGCACATCAGCACTGCACGTGGGCCAGCTCATCACATGAGTCAGTAGTCCCTGGGTTTGAACCTTGGACCTCCCATGTGGTAGGCAGACACCCTATCCACTGGGCCAAATCCGCTTCCCTCACTTATAGATTTAAGTGATCTTGGTTTAAACATCCCTTTGCATGGAGTATGTATATCCAGAGCCCTCCCCAGAATGTTGACAAATTCCTGTCCTTTCTCTTGGTCCCCCTCCCCATTTCCCGCCCTCCTTTTCCTTCCCATTCTGTGATGGTTAGGCTAATGTATCAACTTGGCCAGGTGATTGTGTCCAATTATTTGGTCAGCCATGCACCTGGCTAATTGTAATACATTTATGAACTTTAGTCACCAGTGAGTTTACTGCATAGCTGACTAATTACATCTACATCAATCAGGGAGATAGCCATCAGCAATGATCCAATCATTTGAATTCCTTAAAAGGAGAAGTGATTTCAGCACTCAGATAATTTCCAAGCTTGTCTTTGGACAACCAACGTCTCCCAGAACTCATCAAGGATCTTCACTGGACTTCATCAGAGCCCCTGGTTTGCAGCCTCCTGTGGAACCTGGACTTGTGCATCCCCATGGTCACGTGAGAGACTCTTGCAAGTTCTCATACTATTAACAGATATCTCCAGTTGATTTTGTTTCTCTAGAGAACCCTGACTAATACACCCTTCCATGCCTATTATCTTGGTTCAGTTTTGGCCCAACCTGAACAGAAACCACAACCTTCATTGATTTCCAAGGAAAGTCCACCAAGCCAAATGCCTCAAGAGTCGAAGAAGGGAAGTGGATGTGGCTCAAGTGATATGGCTTCTGCCTACCATATGGGAGGACCCAGATTCAATCCCTGGGGCCTCCTGGTGAAAAAGAAGAAGAGAAAGCATGCCTGCATGGTGAGCCAGTGCCTGCATGGTAAGCCAGTGCCCACGTGGTGAGCTGAGTACCCATGTGGCAAGAGTGCCCACGTGGTGAGCTAGTGCCTATGGAAGTGAATCACACAATAAGATGATGATGCAACAAAAAGAGAGACAAAGGGGAGAGTCAAGGTAAGGCTCGGCAGAAACCAGGAACAGAGGTGACACAGCTAACAGGGAACCTCTTTCTCCACATCAGAAGTCCCCAGGGTAGAATCCCAGTGAATCCTAGAGGAGAGAAGACAAAAAAGAAAAATAGATACAGAAGACCACACAGCAAATGGACACAGACAGCAAAGACAAATGGGGCAGGGAAAATAAAATAAATTAATCAATAAATCTTTAAAAAAAAAGAGAGAGTCAAAGAAGTGCTGGGGAGCTGAAGCCCTAGGGAGCAACTTTCATGATGAATGGGGGTCAGTGGAAAACGCTCTAGTTTTCTTATTCCTTGGGTGGAAAAACTCTGAGGCAAGTCTCTCACTATCTCCCATAGGTCCCCAGAAGAGCTGCTTGTCAGTTGCCCTCAACAGTAAGCTCCTCAACATATCTTGATTGGCTTTATTCCCTTTTATGGACCATTTTCCCTACTTCTCTACTGATATGTTCTATGAGCACTCCAAAATTAATTGCTTGTTCACAAATCCTTGCCTCAGTGTCTTCTTCTGAGAGAAGCCTAAAGTGAAGATAGACCCATAGTACCATGGCTGTAATGGATGGATTACAAAAATGGTTCCCATTCTTCACCTCTTCCTGTATCCAATTCCTCACCTCTTACGATGTGAGTTTGCAGCTCATTCCATGTCGCTTGTAGTTTCCTTTGACCAATAGAATGTAGTGGAAGGAGAGTAAAAGTCAGTCCTGAGCCCAGGCTTCCTCCCTCCCCACCCCCTTGGTTCTTTTTTTTTTTAAAGATTTATTTTTTTAATTTATTTTTCTCCCCTTCCCCCTCCCATTGTCTGCTCTCTGTATCCATTCACTATGTGTTCTTCTGTGTATACTTGCGTGCTTGTCTGGTGGCACTAGGAATCTGTGTCTCTTTTTGTTGCATTATCTTGCTGCATCAGCTCCTCTGTGTGTGTGGCATCACTCTTGGGTGGGCTGCATTTTTTTTTTTTTTTTGCACAGGGCTGCTCCTCTTGTGGGGCACACTCCTTGCACATGGGGCAGCCCTAAGTGATTGGCACCCCTGCATGGCACAGCATTCCTTGCACAAGGTAGCACTGTGCGTGGGCCAGCTCACCACATGGGCCAGGAGGCCCTGGGTATTGAACCCTGGAACTCCTATATGGTAGATGGATGCTCCATCAGTTGAGCCACATCCACTTCCCTCCCCTTGGTTCTTGACCATTAGAACATGCTCAGTTATTTTGTGATAGTTTGAGTCTTTTGTGGACTCCCCAAAATTATATTCTTTTTTTTTAGCAAATATTTTATTGTCTTTTTTTTAAGATAAAAAGATCACACCAAACATTACATTAAAAAAACATAAAAGGTTCCCATGTACCCTAGTTCCCACCTCCCCCACAATCTTCCCACATCAACATCCGCTTTCAACAGTAAGGCACACTCATTGCATTTGGTGAATACACCTTGCATCACTGCCATGCTTCATGGACCAGGGAACTGAGAGTGTCAACTACTGCAAGCATGAGAATCACATCCTTTAGCCATGTGGGATCTAAGCCCCCTCTTGATTTAGAGATGGAGTGGACATTGCCATCCCAGTGTTCACAGGATGGAGGAAAATAATATGGATTGGCAGGGACTTGCTGGTATTCTACTATAGAACTGATGTGTCTATAGCAATGGAAGAAATTGTATCATTGGTGTGGAGATGGTGGCCAAAATTACATTCTTAAATTGATCCATTCCTCTGGGTGCAAACCTATTGTGAACCTTTGATTAGATTACATTCAGTTGGGGTTCATTTGATTAGATTACTTCAGTAAGACATATCCCAGGGTAGGTCTTAATCTTTTTACTGGAGTCCTTTGTAAACTGGGATCAATGGAACCACAGAAATAGAGAGAACCTCCAAAAGCTGAAATCAACAGAACCTGGGAGAGAGAAAGCCACAGGAGATAGAGGTAGTCACAAGGAGCAGAGAAAAAGCTGGAGGAAGCCAGAAGTTGAAAGTAATGAGGCCCAGAGGAGAGGGGAGAGATGAGCAGATGCTATCATGTGCCAGATTGCCCACAGCTGCAGCTCAGGGAGAAATCATCTACAAGTGGTGCCTTGATTTGGACACTTTCATGGCCTGAGATCTGTAATTTTATAAATTAATAAATCTCCATTGTAAGAGTCAACCCATTTCTAGTATTTTGCCCTAACAGCCTTTAACAAACTAAAAGAGTTATCCTCTGGAGGATGAGAAACTTGGAGTCATATCAGTTCTGTTGCCCTATTTGAGGCCCCAGACATGTGAGAGTCTAACCAAGATCAGCAAAGTCAGTCACCTAACCAAAATGCAATTTAGCACAGTTGTAGTCAAACCCAGTTCAGATCAGCATAATTAGTCAGTTGACCTATAGACATGTGAACAAAAAAAAAAAGCTTAATGTTATATACTGCCAAGGTTTTGTGATTGTTTGTGACATGCCATATTGTAACAAGAGATAACTTTATTAAGGATCAAATAGTCCTGTTTCTTCATATGTCTAGTAATTTAGAATGGTATCCTAGACATTATAAAAGATACATTGAGAGACTCTGGATTCTGTTGTGTTCTTCTCAAGATTATTGATTTTTATTTTAACAGACAGTTAACTTAGCTGAACTTGAACTTCTAAAATTCTGTCCAGTTCTTTTTACTTTAACTGGACTAAGAATTTTCTCCAAGCATGCACATTTCAAGGATCAGCCAGAAATTTGGGCAGAATTTATACAGTGTTTGTCCTTGAATTTCTCTCCTTTGAAAGATTTCTCCTTTCACTTTATAGATGATATGGCTGTCACAAAATAATTCCTCTTGAGTCCTCAGTCAGTAAGACAATGAGGATCTATCTAAATTTTTGCCACCCTGAGAAGCAACAACTGGAAACTTCTCCCAGATGCAAAGCTGTTAAAATGGAAATTCGGTCAGGGTTGAACCCTCTTTTAAGTGTCAAATCCCCTCTCATTTCTGCCTATTCTTATTTTACTCTCCAGAGTCTTCACATTATATACATAAATAACCCAGAGTTAAGATAGTTATTGCAGGAAATTTGATCCAGTACAAGCAAATCCACCAATACTGGAAGCAGGAATCTCAGTAACAGATAACTGAAGTAAGGGGCTAATAGAACCATAATGCTTTCTATCATGACATTATGAATTTAGATAAACACTAGATCTCAAAGGTGGGAAAGGACCACTGAAGTCATCTAGTGTTTGCGTGAATCAGATGCTCAATTGATGTTTGCTGAACTAAATGGAACAAATTTTGGGATCTCAGGGACTGATTTGTACAGCTGTAACATGGCTCTACTCAATGGCTTATTATTGACCTTTAGCCAGTCTGTTGCAGGGAAAATGTCTGTGGGGGCTAGTCACATGAGCCTAAACATCAAAAGACCTGGGAGGAATTTATGGTTTTACTTAGAACCAGGTTGTGAAATTATCTCCTAGCCCACAACAAATTTCTATAATTCTGATGTCTTCGTGAACTCTGAAAGAGTTCATAGAGCTTGAGGCAAGGTTGGGAGAGGCAAAGTAGGAAAGTCATAGCTTGTCTTGGAGAATTAGAAGCCATATTCTCGTAAGGAAAATGTCCAAGCATATTGGGATATAAATTAGAATGGCCATATGATTTATCATCCAAAACAGGGGACTTTGAGAGTAAAGAGAGATTCTCACAGTAATTATACCAGGGCAACAGGCCTAAAATGATACTTCCCCAGGCAAATTGGTATGTATAAGACCTGAGTAGTGCTGGGCCACTCCCTCACTGGCATAGAGGAAGATAATCTATCCCTAACCTACAAGTAATGAAATTACAATCAACACAGCTATTTCCCAGCCATCTCAACTCATTAGATGGTTCTGAAGCAGGATGGAACTTAATGGGAAGTTGGGAAGGCAAGAGGCTACAACTCATCAGACTGGCTCCAGAGACTGGCCTGGGCTTAAAGATCGTCCCTAAACTTAGCCATATGTCCAATTTTCAGTGTCCAAAACGTGTCTGGAAAACCTGGGCTTAAGTCATATAGAAGCTGATGTCCCAGGAAGGTTGGCTATGACCAGTGGCTCCATGCAATGTCATCCCAGAAGCCATGGGATTCTAACTGACTTCATTTATTCATCCATTCACTCAACAAACATTTATTGAGCCACAAGACTAGGTTATGGGCTAAGGATACAGTAGCAGTTTAGAGGGCACACCAGTTTATAGGGACCAGGATCTAAGCTCCAAGAATTAAGGCGTCCAAGGATAGACAAGTGGGCAAAGTTCTGTTAAGATTCAGCACTGAGGGAAGTGGATGTGGCTCAACTGATAGAGCATCTGCCTGCCATATAGAAGGTCCAGGGTTCGGTACCCAGGGCCTCTTGGCCCATTTGGTGAGCTGGCCCATGTGCAGTACTGCCACTCACAAGGAGTGCCGTGCCATGCAGGGGTGTCCCCCACGTAGGGGTGCCCCATGCACAAGGAGTGTTCCCCTCAAGGAGAGCCACCCCGTGCAAAAACAGCACAGCCCACCCAGGAGTGGCACCGCACACACAGAGAGCTGACACAGCAAGATGACGGAAGAAAAAGAGATGCAGATTCCTGGTGCCACCTAACAAGAATGCAAGCGGACACAGAAGAACACACAGCAAATGGACACAAAGAGCAGACAGTGGTAGGGAGGAAGGGGAGAGAAATAAATAAAAATAAATCTTTAAAAAAAAAGGTTCAGCACTGAGCAGCAGTTTAAGGAGAAACCTGGTGAACAAAAGGAAACTGAGGCAAAATCCATGTCTGCAAAAGAGCTTACAACCTGGGACAAAGATAGACGCTGATAGCTAGTTATCTCAGTGAGTACCAGGCTCACTCCTGATGCGTTTGCTGTTGGACTGAGATGCCCTGAGGACTCCCAGGTCCCACCTGCCATCAGGCTGCAGACAATGATACTCTACCAGTCAGGCTAGGACTTGCTAAAGCTGAGCAGGGATGCGGAAGCAAGGCAGGCAGCTACCTCTGAGGGGCTGGGACTCCTGAGCTGGCCAAGACGTGTCTGTGGCTGAGGAAGAGGACGGGAGGAGAGCACTGGGAAGGTGGAGGCCAAATGCCAACCACGCCTCTTCTCCAACCTGTTTGCCAGCCCCATTCAAGATCGGCCAGGATGCCCTGGTTCAATCTGGCAAAGGTCTTCAAAGACCTTGGTATTAGTTTATCTACACTGGCCCTTTATGACCCTAACATGCTGGACCACAGGAAGGTTTGAAAACAAAACATTTCCATTTTAATTGCCCAGGGGCAGCTGCTCAATTCAGTGAAGTTTTGCAAGCATAGGAAGGGCCAGCTCTCTGCCAGACCTCATCCCTGGCTCTGTGGATTCCAGGGATACAGAAGACCCAGTTCCTGGCCTCAGGAGCTCCCAGGCTGGTGGAAGAGCATTACAGTCGAGTGGGGTAAGTGCTGTGACAGATACTGGTCAGCTGCTGTTGTGTAACAAACAGCCACAAACCTCAGTGGCATACAATAATAAGCATGTATTCCTCATACGTCTTTGGACTGATTACCTTGGGACTGACTGAGCAAGTCTGGGCTTGGACCAGAAAGGCTCTTCTTGAAGCTGAGAGTCTACAGATATGCTGGTTGATCTGTTCCACATATTTCTCACTCTCTTTGGGCAAATGGCCTAGCCAGAGGATGTTCTTCTTGTGGCGATGGCAGGGGTGCTGACTGCATGAGGATACTGTCATGTCTACTAATACTCCATCGAGAAAAATAAGCCAAATGGCTGAACCAAAAAGCAAGTGGCAAGGAAGTTCCTTTGCTTTTTAGGGGAACAACTGCAAAACTGCATGGCAATGAGGGGGTGAAGAACTGGTGACGATGACACAGTCTACCATATTATACTTGATATTATCTAATCCTATCAAGCCTTGAAATGTGGATACCAGTGTCCTTATCACACAGACTCGGCGATGTTAAACCAGTTACAAAGGCTCTTAGAAAAAGAGGTTGAAACGAAACGTCCTTTAGTGCAGGTTTTCCTTCTAATTGTCCATGCTTCATGATTGACAGTGGCCCAGCCAGCACAGAGCTAGGGCTGCAAGTACTAATTTCCTGGGGGTAAGAAAATAAGGATGTCTCTGCATGGACTAGAGAGGCCCATGGAGGACGACGGTGGGCTGCTGACCCAGTGAGGTCCAAACTGGTGTCAGAGACCCAGTTGCAGTTTTCCCCTTCTCTGGCAGTCCCTGAGCCCAGGAACAGCTGTCAATTCAAGCCAGACCTCTTGGTGAGGCTGGTAATGTACAGAGCCATATTTCATCCCCACAGTTGCCTTTCAAAATCAATGACAACTACTCTGCCCAGAGAGGGAACAGCTACAAACCAGGCGATTGCAAGGATGAAGCTTCATCACTGATAAGGAAGGGAGAGGCAAGGTGGGCTCAGTCAGCTGAGCCTTGTCATATTCCAGCCTCCTGAGTTCAGATCCTGCCTTCACCACTCAAGCTCCTTGTCTACAAGACAACAGTGGTATCTCCAACTTCCAGCTCTCCAGGAAGGGGTGCTGTGAGGATAGTCAGGTTCCTTTGGCTGCCAGGTGCAGCCATCCCAGCTGCTTGGAATTCTGGCTAGAATGCCCCTTGGCTGACAAGAACCAGCTAGCCTGGGGGGCCTGGAAGGTTACACACCCCGGGCAGCCAATGCCTGTCTGATGTGTAAACTTTTGGCCCCCTTATCACAAGAGGAGACAGCTCTGTGGTGGGATTCAGATCCAGAGTCCCCGATGGACCAGACCCAGGCTGGGCTTTCCCTGGGACCATGTCCTTGCCCACCCCTTCCACTTCTGTGTGCCCCCTCCCTCCCTCCCAGGAGTGCTCCTGGAGAGCACATCCTCATTAAATTTCACACTCCTGAAATATTACTTGGGCTCTGCTTCTAGGGAGTGCAGCCGAAGAAGAGGGTCAAGGGAGACACTTCCAAGGGCCCACTGGCCCCTTCTTAAGGCTTTAGAAGATCCAGGCAAACCAACCATCCCATGCTCTAGAAGTAATTGCATGTTAATGGAGGACTATTGGAAAAATGGTTCTTCAGAATCCAAAGGAACTTGCCCTGTGCTTACAGTTGGCTCAGGGTTAACACCCTCTACTGGGAGGGAAGGTGGGTGTCAAGGGCTCTTCGTGGATTTTGTGGCCATTGACTTGCTCTGTGAGCAAGGACAACTTATTTTTCTCTTCCAATGTCCAGCGGTGGGGATGAGGCTGAGCGCTTGTGACTAGAGAGGATGCGGTGGACCCTTGGATTTTGAGAGGGAGCAGAAAATGGAAAGCAAGCAAAGCCTTGGAGTCCAGACAAGACGTGTGAGTAGAGGAGATCAAGCCAGGCAAGCGATTAGGGTCAGAAGAAGAGGGAAGCAGAGTCACTGCTAAAGCAAGACCATATGGCCCTTGAGTGAAGAGAGTGGCAGAGAGCTTTACCTCTTCACCCCAGCTCTTGCATGTCCCTCCCTTAGCCTCCCTTTCCTTAGGGCTCCCCATAGGACTCTGTACCTTCCAACCAAAAGAACCAACCAGCACAGCTGGGAGCCTCCTCTTCCCACTTGTTCATTTGGACAACTCCTAGGCACCTCTGCCTTTCAGCACATCTGCCCCAGTGTCCCCATCCTCCCCCCAGTGCTCATTTCTTTTCCTGATCAGATGATGAGAATCCCCCAGATGGGGGCTGAGTCTTATCCATCCCTGGACCCAAAGCACAGGGAGTAGTGCACAGCGGTTGTTCAGTTGATGAACCCTACACAGGGTGCCATGATGGTGGGTCAGAAATGAGGAGAGGACACAGCCCGCGCTCATGGTGCTCCCCGTCTTTGGAAGTGGCAGGTGCATGGCTAGTCACCACTTGAGTCTGGTTGGCATAGTGGCATTGCAGGCATACCCCCAGGGCAACACAAAAGAGAAGTTCCTTCCAAGTAGCAATTCCAAAAAGACTTTCAAGAGGAGGTAGCATCTGCGCTGGGCTTGGAAGGAGGAGTTGAATATGGACAAGCAGAAAGGAGGGGCTCTGCTAGGTGACCCCCGAGCCAGGATGGTATCTGAGAAGTGAGAGGAAACGAGGTGGGACACAGGTCTAGGCCCAGAAGGGAGCCTCCCAGAGCCTTTCCAGCAGAATCCAGCTTTTTCATCCACCAACTAGGCCCAGTGCAGAAGAGAAGGCCGTCAGTTGGCTGGCAGGAGTTGATGCTGAGGCCCAGCTTAGATTTATGGTGACACACATTGATTTTGGCCCTTGCTGGGTGTCAGCTCACCCGTAAATTAGATTAATCTGCAGTTACTGCAGAGATCAGTGACTTTGCACATAAACAGTTTTTCGTTTAAAAAAAAACCCAAAAACTAAAAGTACTGTTGTGCTGATGACATTCCCTAGGAAAGGCTTCAGGGAGGTTTGGCAAAATCCCTGGATGAGCCCTGGGCAGGCAGGTGGAGATGCCAAGGATGCCTGCAAGGTCCGGCTCCTGGCGTTTCAGGGACTTGGAGCGGCCGTGTCCCCTTCCTCCTAGGAGCGTGATACCTAAGTGGCACAAATGGCATCTAGTCTCATCTAACCTCACATAAGGAAGGGGTGTGCTATTGGCCCTATGGACCTAGCTTTGTTCTAAATCCTCTAAGGGATTCACACAAGCATTCACGCATTCACTGAGTATCGACGGAAAGTCTACTGATTCTCCAGACTCAGGGCCGGGTCTGTGGATGGATGCAGAGGTGAACAAAAGTCCCTGCCCTGGCAGAGCTCAAGTGCCAGTGGAAGCGACACATCAATAAATGGGATGAACTCAGGTGTGCTCAAAGCTAAGGACAGAGTAAGGAAATTGACATGAAAGAAATTACCCGGGGTAGGTAGAGTTATTCAGATGGGTGGCCAGGGAAGGTGGCTCTGGGGGTGACATTCGTGCAGAGACATGACTGACAGGTGAGAACGAGGCAGACTGCAAAGAGCAAGAGAAGGGAGCGGCATGCCAGGAATGTGCCAGAATCAGAAAGAAGGCCAGAGGCTGGAGGGCGGGAAGGAGATGAGAAAGGAGTAAGAGGTGAGGTGGCGGAAGGCGGCGCAGGCAGGCCCACCCCGGCCAATGGAAGAAGTCGCGAGTTTACTCCAAACACGGGAAGTCATCAGATGGCTTTAAGCTGGGAAACGACAAGCTCCCATTGTGTTTGTAAAGGAGGCGGTGGGGAAGGTACAGAGACTGAATTGGAAGGGTCGAGCAGGAAGGAAGGGAGGGCAGTTAAGGAGGAAGCTCGGGCAGCTTGGAAAACTGGGAAGCAGGAGAGGTGGTGGAAGGATCCCAGCTGTGTTCTGGAAGCCTTGGTATTTAAGGGTGGTAGGGACACAGACTGGATTAGCACTCCCCCTTGGAGCCACAGCTCGCAGTATCAGAGTTCTCTTAGGGTGCTTGTGCCCTGTAGCAGGCCTTCTTAAACTTTATGCATGGGTTCTGGTTTGGAAGGGGCGGGCAGGCAGCTCTGACATGCCCCAGGTGACGGCCGCGCGGGTCCGCCAGTCACACACTGAGACTACGCAGGCGTCCTGAAGCTGAGTCAGCATTTTGATCAGATCCCCAGGCACTCACCTTAGAGCTCCAGAACTACTGATCCACACCTTGCAATATGCTTTATGCAGGCCTGGGTACCAGCCAGGTGCAAGTGCCTTATGAGTTTATTTAATCCTCACAGCTAAACTATGGCATAAAGATTAATAAACCCCGTCTAAAAAGGGAAGCTGGCCAAGGTCATGGGCACAGCAGAGTCAAGGCCATGGGCACAGCAGAGTCAAGGCCAAGACTTGTTTTCTGGTTGGCCTGCAAACTCTCTGACAGCAGCATCTGCACTCGCGTCCTCCTGGCACCCATCAGAGTACCAGGAATGAATGACAACTTCGAAGGAATGAATGAGTGAATGGGTGAACTGTGCAGAGATGAGGTGAGCTCTCTGGTCGCAAAGGACAAGCTAACATGGGGGCTGCTGAGACTTATTTTCAAGGCTCATCTTTGCTGCAAGAAGAGGGGAGACCCTCCACCTTCCCTCCAGGACCCCAGCCTCCGCTTTGACTGGGCCCAGTCTAGCTCCCTGCCAGAGCCTGGCACATCCTGGAATGGGACCCTCCTCTTGACCCATCCCCACTCCCACCACCACACCACCCCTGGAGAAAATAGCAGGGGGGAATATCAGCCTGTACCTGCCATTCTCAATGCCCTTTGCCTTGCCAAAGGCTGATAAAATCCCGTTAGCTAGCCTGCTACTTCCTTGGTCAAGTCTCAGCATTCTCTTCTTATACTGTCTAGTATTAATACCATTATCACTTACATGTTCTAGATCAATATAACCTAGATTAGATTAATTATTAGCGTACAGGCAGCAGGCACCGTAGTGGAAACCAGAGAGGGCTCCGGTGGGACAGAGCTGGGCTCCAGTTCTGGACTCACTGCTTATTAATTGGTGACCAGAACCCCACACTTACCAGCCCCCACCAAAGGCAAATTCAGGTCCCAAACTCTGGTCCGGGGGTGCGAACCCATTTGCAGATAGGACTTTTGAAGATGTTAGTAGTTAAAGTCTGCCCAATCTGAGTGGGGGTGGGCCTTGAGCCAATGTGGCTGGGTCCACACAAGCACAGGAAACTGGACACACAGAGTGAAGCCACGGTGAGAAGCAGGAAGCCAGAAGTCAACAGAACCAAGAAAGGAGACAACGCCACCATGTGCACTGCCACATGACAGAAAAGCCAAGGAACCCCCAAGATTACTGGACAGCCAGAGGCACCGACCCCCAGGGGAAGCATGCCCTCTAGCCTCTGTAACCAGAAGCCAGTAAACTCCTGAGGTTAAGCAACCCATTATAGTCTTTGTTTCTGCAGCTGGGAAGCTAAAACAAGCCCAGCTGCAAAGGTTGCTGGGAGGCACAAAGGAAGTCACGTGTGGGAAAATGCTTTGCAAATGTGAGTCGGTTGATTCATACCCCCCTTTCTCAAATATTTCTTTTTTTCTTTGCTTTCATCTAGTTCAGGGGTTCTCAGCCAGGGGTCCACCCACGGAAAGATTTCAGGGGGTCCATGAGTTCCAACTGAAAATTTAAAAAAAAACATTACTCTTGTGGGGACATGTTGGTCCAGGTGTGATATATTTATTCAATAACACACAGTAGAGTGTGGACTTAGTAAGGGGTCCGGGTCTCACCTGACTGGCCAAGGGGTCCGTGGAACAGAAACGGTTAAGACCCCCTGCTCTCGTTAGTTTTTCAACAATGATCAGTTCGCATCCTTTTCCCCCCTCTCTCAGTGATTTTCAGCAGTGTCCTCTATTGGGAGTTTCTGGTCCTGTTTGTTTCTGCTGCAGCTTTGTTCTTGAAGACTTCAGCACCCTTGCCTGGGAGCTGGTGCCTGCTGGGCCTGACGCTCAGCTCAGCCCCCCGGCCCTCGGGACGGCGTGTGCACGCGTGTCTCCACAGGTCTGCCCATCTGAACCCGCGCGGGCCAGCCCTGGCCTTGCTCAGTGGAGGTCCCAAGTGCTTGGCCTTCTCGCCAGGGGCCGAGTTCGGCCAGCGTGAGCAGCCAAGGAGCTGCGGGACCGTCCCAGCAGCAGCAGGGACAGGAGCCCGCTCTGCTGCTGCGGGGAGCAAACCTAGGAAACAGGGGGGCCCACGCAGCCGGCTCCCCAGGCCGCCATGAGGGGCCTAGTGGGCCGAAGGCCCTCAGCCTTGGGCTCTGTCATCAGGTCCCCCCTCCTTCCCCTACCCGCAACCCAACCAGCACCCCTGTCCCCTTCCCACCCCACTCCCCAGCCCGGGCCTCTAGGGCCCCGTGGGGGCAGCAGCCTCCGCGCAGCCCTGTCCCCAGGCACGCCAGGCCAGGGGTTGGCTGCACCACTTCCCACACGGCCACGGACAGCCCCGTGGAAAAGTGCACACGCAACATCCAGCCCCGCTGGGGGCTTCTACCTTCCCTTGGGTTATCCTATTATATTTCATTGCCTTTTTTTATTTTTGAAAAGGATTAGCCCCTCAGTTTTCCTAAGGATCCTCCTGGCTCATAAGTCCTTTAAAAAATGTGGTATTTTGTTTTGTATCCTCCTCTGATACATAAATCGAATGAAGGATGTGGGAATTCAAAAAAGACACCTGCCTGTTGGGAAGAAAAGGAGGGACTTGGTGGAGAAGGCAGGACTGGACAACATGATACAATGAAGGAGGATTGTGAGAGGGAACGGCAGAGGCCCAAAGCCAGAAGGGCTGGGGGCCGCGGGGACCCCCGGGAGGAGAGGGACTACCTGGAGACCAGGCGAATGCAGGCAAGCCAGCCTCCAAAGCCGAACGCCCAGCTGCCACTGCTCCTCACAGGAACAGCCCTGAAGGCTGGAGAACTTTCTGGACCATTTGCCTCCAGCACAGCCTGCTCTCTCCTTCCTCCCCCGTGTTTTTGGCTGTGCCAGGATAGACCCTCCTCTCACCCCCTCCCCAGTCTCTCTTTCACTGGCTCTCAGTGTCTCTCCTTCCCCCATCCCTCTCCCCGCCTCTCTCTTGCTTGCTCCTCTCTCCCATTCTCTCCCTCTTTCTCCCTCCACTTTTCCTGACCAAGTCATGACTCTGATCCCCGGCAGGGAGGTGAGGACCCCGGACCTACATCCCAGGCTTTCAGGGGCCAGCTCGGAGCAGCACACCCGATGGGAAGCAGGTAGAACGGATGCGCAGGCAGTGCATGTGGCTGGAGAACCAGAGGAAAGTTAGAGAAGCAATGAGGGGTGGGGGAGGCCCCTGCTAAGCACCCCGGCCTTTTCGCCCCTGCAGATGAAAGCAAATGGCGGCATCTTGGTGCCACCCCCGCCCCTGATCAAACAGACCGCAGGACTGAGTGATGGCAAAATGACGCTCATCTACGTGTGCATGCACGTGTGTGCATGTGCATGCGTGCACGTGTGTGCATGAGTGTGTGGTTTTAGCACTATTAACAATCCGTGCTGTAGCTAAGTGACAGGGGCCTCACAGCCACCTTCAGTGCCCTCCCCCAGGGTGCACAGACCGCTCCCCGCAGGCCCCTCTGGAGTCCCCTGGCCCGCTCCCTGCCTGGGAAAAGAAGTGCCTACCTGGCTCATCATGCAACACCGGAAAAGTCTGGGACAAATTCTGACAACCCCTGTCCAGCTTTTCCTTCTGTCATCCAAAATCGGATGGCTGCAAGGTGGCGATTTGTCCTGCCTCCCGTTGGCCTCCCAGCCTCTGCCCTGCTCCTGGGAGGGACAGGACCAGCTACAGCTTCCGGGAGGCAGGCCTTGGTTCTGGTCAGCCCTGCCTGTCAGCAGCAGCGTCCCAGGCATGGCCCTGAACGTCACCTGGATTAGCTGCCCATGAAACCCCAGATGATGCTTGAAGCCTCGAGGAGGTGTGGGGGGGAAGATGGACGGTGTACTATTTCCCCTCCTCCTGCCCTGAGCCCGGCTCTGGATGCAGTTTGTCCCTGCACATCGCTGGGCAGACCGTCCCCTGCCTTGGCCCCACCGAGCTCCACGTGGCTCTGACAGCCTGGCATGCTGGCCTTGAGCCTCCAGGGCCTGGCAGCCAGCTGGACTTTGCACCCCCTTCTTCCAGCTGGCAAAGTGGCTGCATCCCCAAGGGAACCTTCTTTGCAGCCTACAGCTACCCCGAAGGGGCTGTAGGGACAGCCCACAGTAAAGACAACTGAGGCCATCAGGCTGTGTGCCCTGAAGACACTGCCAGAGGTCAGGGAAGAGGGCTGACCTCACATGCCACACCACCGAACGGCAGACGAGTGTCTTTAGCACGGCTGCCCTTTCCCCATTTACCTCCCTTTTGTTAATTCAGCACATTTACTGAGCACCTGCAAATGGCAGGGACCGTGCTAGGTCCAAGAACAGGGCAGTGGGCACATAACTCCCTGACCTCTAGCAGCTTCCGTTCTAGGGGGAGGGGCATTGCAGTAGCGGATGGAGATATGGATGTGGATAGAGGTATAAAGAGGGAGAGGTGGAGATGGAGCTCGGTCAGTGTTAGGTGGTGGGGACAGCCAAAGCAGAAGAGGAGCGAGAGCTGGGAGATGTGCTGCTTGGCTTCAGGTTGGCTGGGGGCAGCATCATTAACAAGGCCTGAGGAAGGGAAGGAGCAGGCTTGTGGCTGTGCGTTTAAGAATGTTCCAGAAAAAGGCCGAGCCGGTGTCCTGCTCCTAAGTGGGGGGGAGTGCCTGGTGTGCCAGGGCAGCAGGCAGGGGTGCAGAAGTAGGAGGGAGGAGGGTCCTGGGCCAGATGGGGCAGGGCTGGTGGGCGGCACGGGGACTTGGCTGCTCACGAGCAGAGAAGCAGCCTGACTCGATGGTGGCTTCCCGGAGCCTCTTTGGCTGCAGGGTCAGGGCCGAGCAGGGGAGCCAGCTGGGGCTAAGGGAGCACCCAGGCGAGGACAGGCTGGGCCTGTGGGTAGCTGAGGAGGGGTACAAGGCGGCCGGCCTCCAGGTGTAGGCTCTCCGGGAGCAGGTGCTGGGTGTGCTGATGGGCTGGATGTGGGTGGCTCCAATGACAGCTCCCTCCGAGAAGCAGGGCCTTTCTCTCCCTTCAGGGCTGAGCCTGAACCCTTCAGGGTTCCCTCCCCAAGAGGCTGCCACCTGTCCTCCCAGGTCCTCCCAGGGGAGTGTGCATGCTGGCTGCCCCTGGGCCCTGAGGTGCCGGGCAGGCTCTGGCTTGGGCGAGTGTCCCTGGGCTACGTGCAGACCACAGACGATGGGTAACTGCATGTGTCCACCAGGTTATGCCATCCAGCTGTCTGGTCCAGCAAGCACCGGGCTGACTGCTACCATGAGGGCGTTCCGTGGATTTCAACCATCAGTCAGTTGGTTGCATTGCGGCCAATTGCATCTACAATCAACAAAGGAGCCTGCCTTCAGCAATGACAGGAGTCCCTTCACCCAATCAGTTAGAGGCCTTAAAGCAAGAACCAAGGATTCCATCAGTCAGAAAGAAGAATTTTCAGCTGTCCCTCAGCCAGCCAGGTTCTCCTGGGGGAATCCAACACCACCCTCATCAGGTCTCCAACTTGAGGCTTGTCCTACAGAATTCAGATTTGCCAGACCCCACAGCTGTATAAGCCAATTCCTATATAATAAGAATTTTAATATTTATAGGAGATTTTTATCTCCTGTTGGTTCTGTTTCTCTGGAGAACCCTGACCTCTGCAAGGCTTTCCTGGGTGCTGGCACGTTCCAGGCTCTTTTCAGACACAACTCCAGCGGGCCGTGCATTTAACCTGTCAGATGCCCCCCTGCTGCCCCTGCCCCTTTTACAGGTGTGGGCGTGTTGATGTCCCGAGAACTCGTGGGTGCTGGCCACTGTGTCGGGAGCCGGGATCCAGAAGGGTCCACACCGCATCCCTGCTCCTGGGAAGCAGGCCAGGGCTCCAAAACCACGTCCTATGTTCCCTGTCCTTGGCTGCCACCTAGGAAATGTCCTGGTACAGGGAGTTTACCCCGGCACTGGCCCGCAAGCCTCTCGGCTCATCTGCTTCCCTGACAAAGACGGCACTTGGCTGCTGTCCCTTGCCCATTTCCTCTTTCCTCTTCTTCCCTGGGTGAGAGCAGACACTGGTTTTAAATCTTTGAAAAAGAGCAATTCCATGAGGAAAAAAGCTGCATGCAAAATTATATAGCTAACGTAAACCTGGTTTATAAAATACATGCTTACACTTACATCAATATGTTGAAAACAAATCCACCAAAATGTAAACAGTAAAATTCTCCAGACATTTGCAGTTTCTTCTTCGTTCCTTTCTTCATTTTCTGTCTAGGAAGCCCGAGGTTTGCAAACACCATCCCCGGGACTGGACGCCCTGGGCTGCCCCCCTCCCGTCTCCCCCTCTTCCATAAAGTGGATGAAATGGTAAAACCCCTCCCTCCAGCATGGCTCCTGGGCCCGGGAGGGAAGGCGGGGAACTGCTTGTTGCCTTCTGGTGCAGAGGACAGCAGCTCTCCCTGCGAACCAGGGCGGCTTTTCAGATCACAGGCCGCCACACATTTTTAAAGGGATTTTTGTAAAATAATCCAAAACCTGGGATGGGGGAGAGGAGAATTAAAACATCTTTGAAGTGTGTGAATCTGAGGCCTCTACATTGGGAACGTTTCAAAGCTTCCTGGAATCTATCTTCATTTGGTGCCCAAGCACTGGAGGAGGATGATAAAGCTGCAACGAGAGCCAATTAACAAGCCACGGGACATGGGGAGATGCTCCTCGGAGGACCCGCGGGGTGCTCGCTTGCTCTTGGGTGTTTGCATGCATGCATGTGCATGTGTGCATGGGTGTGCATGCATGTGGGCACGCCAATGTGCACCTGCATGTGTGTGTGCTTGCACGTGTGTGTGCGTGGAGGGTTAGGGATGTGGGTTTCCGGGGCTGGTACAAGCTGAAATGGGGGAATTGAAATGGGGGAATGACTAATTCTCCAGTTTCATCTCTATCATTTCTGCAGAGCCTGTGGGAGGTAATGAGGGATGCTGCTCTCTGACTTCTGATCTACACAAACTGCGAGATAATAAATTCGTATTGTGTTAAACCTCTGCGTTCTGCTAACTAGTTACAGATGCAAGAGAAACGAAGGTAGGGGTGTCTTTGAATCTGAAACTGAATCCTAAAGAATGACCAGAGGTTGGCAGGCAAGGATGGGGGAGGGATGGCATGCCCCGGAGGGGACCTGAAGGCACAAAGGCTGGGTAGCAAGGCGAGCGTGGCCCGGGGAGCGGGAGGGACGTGAAGGGGCCGGCAATGCCACCATGCACCGCTCTGCCTGAGGAGGCAGGGAGCCCGAGAGCCGGGACCAGACCTCAGGAGGGCATTTCACAGGCTCCTGCACCCTGGAGAGTCACGTGGGAGGGCCAGGGCGCTGGTGAGGAGGGGTCCAGGCTCTGGGTGGGAGCACTGACCCGTGCCCGGGCGATGGGCACACCAGCGGGAAGCCCCTTACCTCCCGCGGGGCGGCTTTGCCGGGCCCCGTGCAGCGCACCTTGTGTTCCTTCCCAGGGCACGATGGGTGCTCGTCTCTACTTCTGACCCCCACCTCGTCCCGACCTCCCACCTTGTCCTTACCATCCACAGCTCTGCTCTGGACCAAGAGGCCCCGCGCTGGTCTGCATTCCTCCACGGACAGCAACTTTGCTTTCACATGTGCCCCAGCTCCGGCCCAAAGCAAGCAGGTGGGAATCACTGCTTCCCGACCAGGACCAAGGACCCCCAAGCTGCCCTTGAGTTCAGTGCCATTGTCAGCAGGGGCACCTCGCCCTCACCTCACTGGTGGGATCCAGCCCAGAAGGAATCGAGGCAACCAGCTCTAGCGTTTCTCTATGGCACCTGATATCACACACACATTCAAGAGCAGAAATAATCTCTGTATGAAGAATTGTTTTTAAAAGGAAGGTGCTGGCAGCAGCAGACCTTGCAAGGTGTTCTGGAAGTCAGACCCACTTCTTCCTAGCTCCGGGATCTTGGGAAACATACCTTAACCTTTCAGAGGCCCATTTCCTCATCGGCGAAATGGAGTGGTAATGCCTACCTAATGCCTACCTTGAAACGTTATGGTGAAGATGAAGTGAATTGACGTATTTTTAAATGCTTGGCACATTTATTAATTTCCCTCTGTGGTTTAGTTAGCTAGCCTGTCAATACCAGAAATGGGTCGGCTTTTAGAATGGGGTTTATTAGGTTAAAAAGCTTAGTTCTGAGGCTGTGAAAATGTCCAGATTAAGGCCCCATCGGGCGATGCTCTCGCCCTGAAGATCAGCTGCTGGTGATCCCGGACTCCTCTCTCACGTGGCAGGGCCCGTGGTGGCATCTGCCCATCTCTCCCTTCTCTTCGGAGTTTCCTTGCCTTCAGCTCCTGGCTTCCTCTGGCTTTCTGTCCCTCTGTGGCTTTTTTCGCTGTGCTGCGGTGGGTTTCTCTATCTCTCACTCCATATCCATCCCATTTGTAAAGGACTCCAGTAAGAGGATGAAGACGCACGCTGGGTCACACCCCAACCGTGGTGACCTACCCAAAGTTCTCACCTACAGGAGGTACACACCCACAGGGCTGTATCAGCTCTAAGGACATGACTTTCTGGGATCCATGAAGTCTCAAACTACAAGCCTCTGTCTCGTATGTCTTTTGGTGACAGAACTTCCCTGCATTGCATCACATCCAGGTAAACATGAACTCAGCCTCATGTACTGACTCAGGGTAGAGGAGCAAAAAGAGCAGTGACCAGAGTTCGGTGTTCTGGCATGGTTCAGCCACTAACTCTTTGGTGGCCAGGGGCAAGACACCACCCCCAGGCCTCAATTTCCCATGGGAAGTGGGGGCCTCCCCCATGCACTGTGGTAAGTCTTCCAGTCATCAGTGTGGGTCAACCAGTGTTTCTGTTGGTGGAGAACAGTGGGTATGTGCATGCAGCTGCCTGGATTCCTGAAAGTCACCACTCGTCCTGGGGTTCTGCTGCAGAAGGGACAGGAGGCAACACATTGACTCAGTGTCCATATCCCACTGACCTCTGATGTGGAGTGAGGAGGAGTGACCCTATTATTTATAAGAGCAAAGTAAAATGGTAGCAAACTAATGTCCATAACAGAGGAATGATAAAGTCCAAGGGGCCACACTGTAGACGGCTATCCAGCAGTTTAAGAAGGAGGGAGATTCAAATGCACTGGTGTAGAATGTTCTCCAAGACATATAGCTGTGCGCAAAAAAGCAAGTTGTAGAATAACACATAGAGTGACACCATTTAAGCTTTTTAAAAAAGATGCAAAGATTAGATAGAAAGATATTGATGGTTATAGAGATACAATTATAATAGATGCAAAATACATTGAAAGGGCATCAGGAAAGACCTACAGGCCATTTTCCACACAGCTGCCAAGTGGTCCTTTTGAAACATGAGTCAGATTATGTCATTCCTCATTCACAACCTCCCAACAGCTTCTCAGCTCACTGAAAACAAAATGCAAAGTCCCTTCAATGTGCTCAATGATCTTCTTGCTACCCAGCCCTGGTTGTGTGGCCTGACTCCCCCCTCCACCATCGCCTACCTCCTGACCTTCGCCACCTGCCCTGCCCTTCCTTGCTCAGTGTACTCGGCCACTCTTCCTCCTGCTGCTCCTGGAGCAGGCCCCCGCCTAAGGGCCTATGCCTGCTTTTGCCCCCACCCTGCACTGCCTGCTCAGGATTCCGTCTGGCTCACGCCCTCCCTCACGCAGGCTTGTTGTGAAATGTTGTCTCCCAGGGCAGCCACCTCTGACCTCTTTTTAAAATAACACTCCTCAGAAGTGGAGGTAGCTCAAGTGGTTGAGCCTACTTCCCATGTACAAGGAAGGCTCGATCCCCAGTATCTCCTAAAAACAAACAAATGAAAATACCAAGTCTCATTGGGGAGCAGATGTAGCTCAGTGGTTGAGTGCCTGCCTCCCACATACGAGGTCCTTGGTTGTTTCCCAGGTACCTCACAAAAAACAAAAACAAAAAAACACTCCTTTCCCAGCAGTTTCCCTCTTTTACCCCACATTATTTTTTAAAAGAACACTTATTATCATCTAAGGTATCTAAGCTCATTTACATGCTTGCTTACTCTTTCACTCCCTCAACTAGAACCTAAGTTCCTTGGGTTTATTCAACGTCCTGTCTCTAGCACACAGAATAACAGCCAGCACATAGTTGATCCCCAATAAATACTGAATAAGTGAATGAATCATGCAGAGCTAGCTGCACACCATGGTTGCCTCTTGCAAGGAGGTACGGACTGTTCTGGAAGTCAGTCAAGGGGAAGTCCAGCTTTATCTGTAATACCCAAATTGTGTACAGTGAGAATGTTTTCATGTATTTGTTATGGAATTCAACATGGATAAACATTTAGAAACAAGGCCATTATAGTCTATGGGGATGAGTCCCACAGGGAGCCCTGGTGTGGCTCTGGGAATGCACAGGCGTCTACCCCAAGATATGCAGGAACTGGAGGATGGGCAGGCAGAGGAGAAGGATTCCCCGCTAGGGAGCAGTGATGAGGTGAGCCCACAGCACCCTTCTTAGGAGGACTGAGGCATTGCCAGGCTAAAAGTCAGTTGGTTGGAAACACATCACTTGCCTTTTATGGCAAATGCTGCCCAGATGACCAGTCCCGGAAAAGACAAGGAGTTTGCTCCCAAATGTAAATATGTAAATTGACACAGTGCTTCCCTGCTTCCTTCATTGAGAAAATCCTGAATTTTAAAAACAAAGGGGGGACTTCTACAGTGTGAATAAACACCGTGCTTAGTGACTGAGTCGATGTACATTCTGGCACGAGGCCTTTCTCTCACTGTGGATGGTGGCAAGCAGATAAGGGCAGCTCTGCCCTATGGCTCTCCAAGAGTCCAGTCACGGGCTGAGAAGAGCAAGTGGCTGTGTGGGTGGGTGTGGGGCAGGGGAGGGAGCTGGGGAGAGGGGAAGGGGTGGAGACTCGGGTTAGGGCTCCCAGCTGCTTCCAGACACTGCAGATTTTCAAAGCTGCTCCTCCGCTCCCTCCTCTTCTTTCTCGACACACCCTTCCTTGTTGGCTTCTTTCTTGCCTTTTCTGACAGGCGCTGGTTTCCTTCCTTGCCTTTCTTGTCCCAGGCCACGTCCCCCCTTGCCTCCAGGACACGGCAATGCCCCGTCCTTCCTCTGGCTCAGTCCTGGCTGACTCTGGCTTCAGCTCAGGAACACCCAGCATCCTGGCCCTCCAGCCGGCTCACAGCCTCTCCTCTGCACCCCACAGCCCCGGGAACACCTTTATTTATCCCTCCAGGTTGCTACTACCCAGTGCACTGCCTTCTCTCCGGATATACTGAGAGGCTGGGTGAAGGCGGGGGTGGAGTCACATCTACATCTATGCCCTGGACTTAGGAAGAATGGGTTTTCAGTAAACATTTGGTACATTTTTTAAAAGTTAGAGAATGAATGTACTAGACTCAGTGGGGAAAACAGTAAGTAGACGCTTCCCTCTCTGTTCTGAGGAGGCTGTCAGGGGGGTCTCACCTCTAGGAAGCGATTACTGTACATGCAGGAGAGGACAAACCAAAGCGTTCTCCATGCTGAGGCCGGATGTCGCAGAGGGGGAGGACACAGCCATCACGTGGGCCAGAGTCAGGAAGAGTTGCCTGGGTGGGGAAGATAAAGCGCCAGCCCCGGAGGCCACACTCCTGGTTTTAACTGAACCCCCAAACCCGGGTCAAAATTCACATAGCACACTGATGCCGGCTGGGGTGGCAGGGATCTATTGGGGGGAGGGAGGGTCAGAGTGTCAGAGCTCAGGGGCGGGAGCCTGCATTTTAGGGGACACAGCTGAGTCAGTGATGCCCCAGGCTGGGCAGAAAGCATTCGGTGTTTTGCAAGCCCAAGAGCCCGAACACATCAACCACTGGTGCAGCGCTAAGGAGGGCGCGGTGGGGCAGAAGGAGGCCTGGGGGAGTCAGGGCTACGGCAGAGAGAAGCCCCCCACCCAAAGGCTCTGCTAATGCTTCTCTCGAGTCAGATGCCTGATCTCCGCAGTCGCTAAGAGCAGAGGGCATCGTAATTAATCCCAGAGATCCCCGCCTCAGCATCATCCTCTTTTCACTCGCTCAAGTCTTTTAATTTCCCAGCAATTTAATTGAAGCCTCTTCCCCTTACAATACTGTCTGATTTCCTCAGAGCAGCATTATAGGAATTAGGAGCCACTAAAGCTGCTCCCATGTAGTGGTTTCCCCGAGGCTCGGGCCGGGAGTATAAGAATGGGGGGCAGGGGAGACCCGGGCACACCCCAGCCCCATTACCCACCTGCGCCAGGTCAGCAAGGAAGTGGCGGCAGGGTCAGAGCGCCACAAGCCCCGTCCCCTCCAGCTCCCCGCCGTCCAGCAGGGAGAGCCGTCCTTTTCAGCCATTGTCGTCAGTTTATTCGTATTTAAATTGGCATAATATTTGTAAAAAACTAAATTGGATTACGAGCCTCAAAGTTCTCGGTTGCTGGAAATCAAAATAAAACTTTTGCAGTTTCTGTGAATCTGTCTGGATCAGACCCCAGCCTCTGGGAGGGGGTCAGCAAACCGTGGTCCGTGGGCCAAATCCCACCTACTGCCTGTTTTTGCAAATAAAGTTTTATCAGAACACAGCCACACTTATCTGTGCACGCGCTATTTTCGGCAGCTTTTCTATCACAACGGCAGGGCTGGGCAGTGGCCACAGAGACCGTGGGGCCCACAAAGCCTAAAATATTGACTATCTGGTGGTCCCTTACAGAAAACTCTTGCCGACCCTTATCTAGGAAGTCCCTTCCCAGGGCTGCCAGAGCCCCGGTCCTGCGAGGCCTCCGTCCAGCCAGGAATTGCCCAGTGTGGGCGCTGGGAGGCAGAGGTGCCTCTGCTTCTGCTGAACGTCCTCCCTGAAGGAGAACCATTGCCCAACGTTAAAGGCCCATGTCCCATGTCATCTCCAGCCCCATGTCCTTCATGCATTTGTGACCCTAATACCTGCTGGGCCCCGGGGACCTATCTCTGCAAAGAGGCACATGGAGGCAGCACATTCTGACAGCCAAACGTTGTCCCAAAATCCCAACACCTCACACATCTCAAGAAATATTCCAATACAGAAACACTTCACACAATGCCACTGCTCTCCTCCCCAGGCTCCTGGCACCTCACAGGTGCCCGGGACGACCTCCCACTCAACCCCCACCATGGCCCTTCCATGCCCAGCCCTTCTCCCAGCTGTTGGGTAGGTGCTCGGGTGACCTCCCTGGTCAGGTCCTGCTCCAATTCTTCCTATATCCATTTCCCCAATTAAGCATCAAGAGAGCCAGGACGTGGACCAGCAAAGGCAAACCGGAGGGCAGGGAGAGGGGTGACTCAGAACCAGCGATGGCAAAAACTTCTTTTTAGCAGAGAAGAAGAGAGGGGAAGTAGTTTAAGCAGGAGCATCACCATGCTCATCAGTCTTGTCCTTCATCCATTACTTCATTCACTAGGTATCTCTCACCAAGCCCTGAGATGGCTAGGCCCTGTGCTCACACTGAAAGGCCCAGCTTCTCAGCACTCTGTGCTCTGGCCCTCTCTTCGCTGACTTCCATAGCAACGTGCATCTGTGCAGTTCCTCGTGGGCTCTGAATTCTACGTTGCCTTGTGTAGGATTGTCAAGCTATTCCGAACCTTGGGCTTCCAAACTCCTACAAATTTTCTGAGTCCTATTCAGTGCACCCTCCCTCTTCCCAGGGAAGAAGTCATCTATTTCCTCTCAGTTGGCTGCAGTGAGCCATGGATTTTATCCAGGCTGCTTGCCTGGGGAATGGGTGCTATTCCCAAATGCGGAGTTTAGTAGCTCATGGTTTTCATTTCACCTTTGTTTCTCTGTCCCTCACCCTCCTGGAGGATGGACAGCACTCTCCTGGTCTGCAGATCCCTAAAGCAGCTCCCTCAGACAGTTTTTTGCCCTTCTTATGTTGTTTTTATGAGAGAGTTGCCAGCCTACTCCAATGCCATCTTCCCAGAAGTCTCTAATTCCTATTGGCCTGTCCCAGCAGTGGATCTTATCTGATGCTTGCCAGATACTCCTCAACTGTGACATTCTCACCAGCAATCTTTTGAGGGGCAAGAGGGGAGATGGACCCACTCATAGATCTATACCCAAAAGAACTGATAGCAGGTGCTCAAACAGATGTTTGTTCACCAATGTTCACAGCAGCCTCATTCGTGGCAGCCAAAAGGTGGGAAAAACCCAAATGCCCATCGATGCTAAATGGATGAACAAAATATGATTTAGCTATACAATGGAATGCTATGCAGCTACAAGAAGGAATGAAGTTCTGATACATGCAACAGCACGGCTGGACCTTGAAGACACCACGCTGAGTGAAAAAAGCCAGACACAGAAGCCACTGAAATGGTATGATTTCACTTAATGCTATAACTAGAAAATGCAAATTCATAGAAACATAAAGATGATTTTAAGTTACCAGGGGTGGAAGCAGGAGATGGAAGGGTGAAATGGGCTAGTATTGCTTCATGAGCACAGAGTCTGGAGTCATGGAAAAGTCTTGGCAATGTTCAGTAGTGAGGGTAGCACACCATCATGAATGTGATTACTCCTGCTGAATTGTGTATTTGAAAACAGCTAAAATGGCAACTTTTATGTTGTATATGAGTTATTACAGTAAAAATTAAAAAAAAAAAAAAAAAAGAGGTGAGGTGGGAACGACATTGGCCTTGGGTCAGAAGCCCTAGCTGCTGGCCCTGTGTCCAGTTCATGGTGTGACTCCAGCCGGCCACCTAACCTCTCTGTGCTTTGTTTAGTTTAAATTGAAAATCACAACAGTTGAACTGGATCAAAGTTCTTAACGGGTGCCTATGCCCCCCCGCCAGCTGCATGAAGTTTCTGTGTGTGCACGCACGTCCCTGGGGGTGGGCATATGGCTTTCCTCAGAACCCCTAGACTCTGGGGCCTCACAGAGGTGAAGGACCACCACTCAGATCTGGGGTTCTCGGCAGCCTGCCCAGCACACTGGTTTCCGCCATCTGTGGGACTCTCCTTCCGTGGTGGCTTGGAGCTCTGTACCCCAGAAAAACACGTTCTTAAACTTAATTCCTTCCCGAGGGCATGAACCCACTGCACGAGGACTTTTGATGAGGCTGCTTCAGTGAAGGTGGGGACCAGCTGAACCAGGATGGTCTTAATCCTATTCTGAAGAGCTCATAGGGAAGGCCACAGAGGGAGAAGCCACAGGAAGCAGCCAGAAGCTGGAAGCCAACAGAACACAGAAAAGAAAGGACAGGACACTGCCATGTGCACTGCCATGAGACAGAAAAGCCAGAGACCCAAAGATTGCTGGCCAGAAGATACCAGCCCTTGGAGGAAGTAAGCCGTCTGGCCTCTGAAACCATGAGCCAACCAATTGCGGTTGTTAAGCCAACCCATTGTACAGTATCAGGAAACTAAAACACCTCCCTTCTTCCCTCGGTCCCTAATCTTCCCCAAACCACAGGAACCTCAAGCCCCTCCCTCTCCAACACCTGAGAATTTGTGAGAGGTCTGTGACTTGTACAAGTTTTATCTTTTGCTCCCCTAAAATCCAAGAAAGGGAAAATAAATACTGTTCAATTTAATTGAACAGGGGTAAGGGACATGCACAAGGGGTCCTTTTCATCTTTCTGCCTGGCCTAGAACATACTAGATACCCTCTAATTGTGGGCAGAGGGAGCTGCAGCTGGATGTGATTACCCTTGCATATTTGAGGACCAGGGCAGTGTGTAGGGCTTTCAGCTATAGAAACCGCCTCAGTTACACAGCATCCAGTCTAGACAATTTCAACCACATGAAAATGGTTCCAGCACATGTATCCAATTTTAGAAAAGTCAAAAGCATTGCACTACCTAAGACGTGGGTGGGCAGTTTGGAGGGTGGGGCATCATGAAGAGGAAATGCCCATGGGAGGGGCACTACCCTGTGCCTCCACACGATCAGTCCCTGGTTGGAGAAATGGCTTCAGTACCAGGACAGTAATGCCGGTGTGTGGTGGTTTGAAGCTGTATGTACCCCAGAAAAACATGTTCTTAAAGTTAGTCCACTCCCATGGGTGTGAACCCATGGTAGTAGGACATTTTGATGAGGCTTCTTCAATCAAAGCATGACCCACCTGAATCAGGATGGGTCTGAGTCCTCTTACTGTAGTCCTCTGTAAAGGGAATGAATACAGAGATAGGGAGAAAGCCACAGAAGCCAGAAGCAGAAACCAATGAAACCCGGAAGAGAAGAGAGAGACCAGCAGATGCCACCATGTGCTTTGCCATGTGGATCCAAGGAGCCAAGGATCACCAGCAGCCGGTCTTTGGGAAGAAAGAATCACCTTGATGGTGTCTTCATCTGGACATTTTTCTCAGCCTCAAAACCAAGAGTAAATAAATTCCCATTGTCTAACCCACCCCATTTCACAGTATTTGCTTGGAGCAGCCCAGGAAATTAAACCACAGTAGCTGCCCATGTGGGGCTTGTACCCTTAGCCAGTATGCTCCAGAGCCCTGAAAGGGTGGCCTCAAACTCCCATTTCAGAGACTTAGAGGATGAGTTCAGCAAAGCACAGAGTGAACGAATGGCTTTCAGGTTTGCAAATATTCCAATGAAAGCTTTGCTTAGTGCAAAGAAATGAGGCATCTTGGGATGGGTTGCCAAACCTTGAGTGAGAACAGACTTTGTGCCCTCCAATGCTGAGGACGCCCTCTGCAGGCCATCGGATGAATCAGACTGGAGAGAGGATGGAGTCGCAGCACCTTGGAGGAGATGGCTGCAGCCCACAGTGGGAGAGCGTTGTCCTTGCGGTGGATGAATGATGACCCATCCCCAGGTGTCTGGCCCCTACGACAGAAGTCTGGGTGATGTGGTCAGCAATGGCTAGGGACACAGACAGCAGGGACGAGCCTCCTTAGGATGCACATCTCACCCCTGGAGCAAGGCAGGAGTATTTTTCAGGCTCATTTGGTCCATCCTTCCCTCTCTGGGCCTGTATTAGTCAGCCAAAAGGGTGCTGATGCGAAGTACCAGAACTCTGTTGGCTTTTACAAAGGGTATTTATTGGGGATAAAAGCTTACAGTTACAAGGCCCTAAAGAGTCCACCTCAAGGTTGATTTCTCACCCAAAGTCATTTGCCACGTGTTGAAGCAAGATGGTGGGTGAAGTCTGAGACGGTTCAGCCTTCCTCTTTCCCCTTGAGGCCCGTGGGCCCAGCTCCTTCTGAATCAGCTGCAGGCTGGCGTAGGGCTTGACTGCTCTGTTCTCTTCAGCTGCAAACTATCAGGCAAATGGCTCATCTCTCCCCAGACCACAGGATCAAAATCCTCTTCTGTGTCTGTGGAGCGCTCTCTTCTCCTGCATCTGCTTCTGCCACCTTCTTACATATATATACATATATATATATTTATATATGTTTTTTAAAATTTATTCTTAAAAGATACATAGATCATAAAAAATGCTTCTGCCTTCTTGAGTGTCCGTTTATATAGCCCACCAAGGGGGCAGGGACTCAACCGTGCATGCCCTAATCTTGATTTAATCAAATAAATATAAAGCCTTTGAATTTAAATCAAAGGGTATCATGCCCAGAGGAACAGACCAGTTTACAAACATACTCAATATTTCTTTTCAGAATTCGTAAATAGTATCAAACTGCCCCAGGGCCTCATGTGTAAGATTGGTCAGCTTGGCTGGCTCCCGCAGAGCCTTCAGCTCTGGCCCCCGGGCCTTGTTTTCCCATCTTGGCTCTGCATCCATGCTGCTCTCTCACTGCTGAGCGCTGCAAACCCTGGGAGCCTCTTCTAGGCTCCCCCAGCCTTGGGGGCAGCGTGGGTGGTAGCCTGTCCCCAGCTACTTGCATGAGCAATAAGCCTAAGAACTGGAATAACTGACCCTGCTTGGATGCTGTGATGTGTCAGGAAATTGACCGGCATCGCCTTATCTGACCCTCGTAACAGTGGGCTAAGGAAGGTTCTATGATAATCTCCACTTTACTGACTGAAAAACAGAGGCTCCGAGAGAAGGTCCCATGTGCCCAGCGGGTCAGGGGAAGGCAGGACTCAAACCCAGGACCCTGACCTCAGATGATCAAAGGTTCTGTCGCTCACAACATGCCTACAATTCTTCAAGGTAGCAGCGAGCCAGCTCCCTTGAGGCTGGCCCTCGCCTGCCCCAGCCCTCTTCTGTCTACACAGACCTTTCTTTTCTCTTTTGTCTGCTCTGTGGTAGTTAATAGACCAAGCCATCAGTGCCTCCTTAGCCTGCAGGAAGTAACAACTGTTATCTACCACAAACCACTGAAGCCTTAAATTGCAGCAGGAATGGTGACAGTGATAGATTAGAATTTTTTAAATCAAACCCAAACGTGTCCCTGTCATGGCTTAAGAGAAGGGCCGAGTTGCAAATAATTTACTTAGAAAATTTTGTGATGCACGGTAAATTAAACTCCCCTCAGCACACTTTCTCTCTCTCTCTCCAGCGAAGTATTAGTCTACTTAATTGATTCCCAAAGACTTCCCACTACAACTCAAAACAATTACCTCTGGGAAAGATTGATTGAAACCTGGCATCCACCCAGGGGCAGGATGGACAGACAGTTCATTTAGAAATTTTAAAAGGGGTGGGCGAGGCGAGGGGTTTGGATGTAATGGTCTTTTTTCTCCAGCATTGAAAGTAGGAATGGAAGACCAAGGAGACAACCATCAGTGAAAACAGCTGATGAATTTTAAATACTTATTACAAGAAAAATTAATTCACTAGAGCAGTCCTGTAAATACAGGTTATAAAATGAGTTGCTATCTTCTCAAAAGGCAAAATTCCAAGCAACGCATGCAACTCAGACTTGCTGTTGCTTGGCCCAGCTGGAAGGTCACATCCCCATCCCTGAGCAGTGTCCTTCCCTCCCCTTGTCTCATCCTCTGCTGAGCACATCACAAACATTCTCTTATTTGATCACCAGGACTCTGGGGTCCATTCCATGAACTCCCTGATCATCAGTATCTTCTTCTATACCCACTCCTCACAGCTGAATGAAAACCGACATAAAGCCCTTGGCACATTCTCCAGTGCACAATAAGCTGTTACCACCTTGTGGGATTTAATCACCCTCATGGCACTAATGGGAAGAGGTGACATAACTTGCCCCCACGTGACACGACTGCCAAGAGGTGGGCCAGCCCAGTTCTCTCCTGCATGGGCTTCACCCCCTTATTCAAAGGCTGGCTACCTCCACCCCTCCCCCCCCCCCCCCCCCGCCCCAACTCTGTCTCTGACCTGGGCTGGTCCTGGCGCCCCTGTTCTCCCACCAGCAATGGCTCACACCTGGCCTGAGACACATTCCTGGGCTTTAGCTCCAGGGACCAGATCAGGACACCATGCCTCAAGCCCTCCTGTCACCCACCACTTGGCCTTGCCCCACGCCCTCTCTCCCTGCCTTGCCTTCCTGGTGTCAGGGTTGCTAGATACAGGGGGCACAGGGCGTACCAAACGTACCGGAGGACGCAGGCCATCTCACAGCTGGATTCAAGCCCCAGACACATTTTCTAGCCTCAAGTGTCATGGCAAGTTCCTGACCGAGGCTTGGTTTTCTCAGCCATAAAATGGAGAGAAGAGTTGACAAAAAGCATGCTGGTTCCGAGTGCAAGGCCTGAAAACAGACAGCCCGGGCTTGGACGCTGGCTCTGCCACTACCATGTGACCTTTGGCAAGTTACTTAACCTCTCTGTGCCCCATAGGTTCCATCGATGACACTCAAGATAGCATGGGACCAGGGAGGAGTAAGTGAGAGAACACAGACCCCAGGCTAGTGCGAGGGCCAGCAAAGCGTCAGCTGTTCAGTACCCAGACACAGGGTAGATGTAACAATTAAACACAGGATGCACACTGACACGCAGCCTGTGGAACCTGGCACACAGCAGGTGCTTAATACACACTATAAAAGAAGGGCAGGACTGAATCAACCTTTCAGCACATGCTCTAACTTTGTCTGGCACAGACACGAGAGGTGGGTCAGAAAAATATCTGAGAACAATTGAAGAGCAGGGGATAGGGAGGAGCAGGGGATTCTGGGAGGAGAGGGGACTAGGACTAGGGAGGAGCAGAGAATTCTGGGAGGAGCAGGGAGAGACTAGGGAGGAGCAGAGGATTCTGGGAGGAGCAGGGTATAGGGTGGAGCAGGGGATTCTGGGAAGAGCAGGGAGAGACTAGGGAGGACCAGGGGACTAGGGAGAAACAGGGCATAGAGAGGAGCAGGGGACTCTGGGAAGAGTAGGGAGACTGGAGGAGCAGGGAATTCTGGGGAGGGACAGGTGAGTCAGGAGGAGCAGGAGGTTGCTGGGAGGCAGGGGGAGGCCCCGTGTTCTGGCCCCTGCCCTTGAGATGCTGCTCACTTCCTAGAGCACCACAGCACTGGAGCTCCAGCTCCCCCTGCCCTCGCCCCAGGTAACCACAGGGCCTTGCAAGCCGGGGACGTGGGCAGCTCTTCAGCTCTCCTCACTGCCAGTCATTCAGAGGGGGCAGGTAAAGACTGTCACCTCCATCCAGCCCTGGGCCTCTGGGAGCAGCGCTGCCCGGAACAGCCCCCAGGAGGCGTGCCGGGCCGCTGGCCGTCAGGTGCATCCTCAGGGCCCCACAGGCCCTCTGTGGATACTGAAGAACCCTGTCAAGGCATCGAGCGGCAAATCCCTTCCTTTCTCCCCGCCTTCCTTCACACCCCCAGATGCCCCTGCTCCTGCCCCTGAGGGCCTGGTCTCCAAGCCAGGCGCCCCCAGAACCCCAGTCCCTCAGCCCCCAGGCCCCCAGGACCCCGGATCCCCACCCCCAGGCCTCCCGGCCCCCTGGCCCCCCAGCCCTCTGGTCCCTAGGCCCCCAGGACCCAAGCCCCCAGTGCCTCAGCCCCCAGCCCCCCAACCCTCCAGCCCCCCAGCCCTCTGGTCCCCAGGCCCCCAGGTCCCCAGCCCCCAGACCCCCGGGCCCCTGGCCCCACGGCCCCCAGGCCCCCAGGTCCCAGGCCCCCAGGCCCCCTAGTCCCCAGCCCCCCGAGGCTCAGCACCTCAGGAGCAGTGGCTGAGCAGCTTTGCAGTCCGGGCGCTGCCTCAGGCCGGGGGACCGAAGTGTTTTCTTCTCAGGTCAATGAAGATAAACCAGGACGTACACTCGGGCTGGGGAGGGCGAAGGTGGCCCAAGGCAGGTGATGAGTTCAACGAGGCGCAGGCCCGCAACGGGGCCACGTTCGCTGCTCCCGGCCTTTGAGACAGTGTGTCTGCGGCAGTCCCATGGGCTCCAGCTCATGCAGGCTGCCCCTTCTCAGCCCGGCCCGGGGCTCGACCTCTGGGGCAGCCCCCCTGAAGCCCGGCCAGCGCCGCCAACATCGTCCCTCCTCCCACCTCTGCCCCAAGGTTGACTTCTTTGAGGCCTGGGACCCTGTGTCATGGGAACGTCGCGTTCCCAATACACAGTCCAGTGCCTGGCCTGCTGGGGGAGCCACGGGGTTCCGGCTGCCCCAGTGAGGGGATGTGTGCATGCTGGGCCCGCGCATGCCGAGAGAGGACGAGGGCAGTGCTGGGGAGCGCCGGGGCACACAGGTGAGCTCGACTGCGCACAGGCACATATCCCCCTCCAGCTGCCACTTGCCATGGCCACGGGGACTCTATTAGGAACTGGCTGTGAATAATAGGACAGGAAATACTAATGTGTTCCTACTATGTGCAAGGTGGTGCCCTGGGTGCTTTGATGTACGCTATCACTAGCCAGGCAAAAGGGGTGAAATCTATCCCATTTTTCAGTGATGAGGCTGATACAAAGGTTAAGCGCTGGCTCAGTGTCACACGGATCACGAACGTGGAATCAGGAACCACCCCAAAGCCCGTCTGCCCAGGGCATAAGGCCCTGATGGCAAAGTTTTACAACTTGTAAAGCCACTTGCAGGCTTTTCTCAGCTCTCCCCTCAAGTCTCTGCTATTCAGGGAGATGCAGGAAGTACCCAACATCCACCTCGCATGTCAGGTCCCTGTGGTTCTAATTGCCCACGACGAGTTTATAAATTAGAGGAAGAGCCCTTGATGTCAGGGTCACTGATGATGCAGAGAGTGGTACGCATTGACGTGCGTCTCCAATAATCATGTCTGGTTTTCAAGGCAACCGCCATCCAGGGCTGACCTTGCCCTTGAGGTCACCAAGACCAGGGTCTTGGTGGACCTTGGGGGCCTCCTCGGTGGTGGGCAGGCCAAGGGCAAGGGTCAGGGAACTGAGCGCACAGGCTCCTCCCCTCCCCTAGCCCAAGCCCTGAGCACACCCAAGGTCTTCTGAGCTCAGCTCCCTCCTCTCCTCAAAACCGTGACCTCTTGGGGGGGGGGGGGGCGGGGGTTGAGGGATAGTCACGCTTGTGTCCCCCATGCCTGGTTCTACAAATAACTGGCATTTCCGGGGTGCTGAACCTGTGCCAGGTGCCCTGCTAACAGCTGCACAGCTCTACTCAGTTCATCATCTCACTAATCTGAGGAGTCAACGACTGTCATCAGAACTCAGAAGTCTAGGGCCGTACCCAGGGTCACTCAGCTAAGAAGTGACAGAGCTGGGTCTGGGGCTAGACTGTGCTGCCGCCTGGGAAAGACTGCTCTGATCTCCTCACCCAGGCTCTCGCAAATGACGCCCCCTCCCCATGGTTTACTGAATAACCAAACCCACCACCTCGTGCTCCTGCTCTAGGACCTGGCTTCTGGCCGCTTTCCCTGCCCTGCCCTTCAGAGATGCCAACCGCCAGCCCCGCGCTCACTGCTCATGCCCCAGGCTGCCCCCCTGCAGGGCGAGCTCCCCTGTGCCTCTCTCCTGCACTCCTCCTTCCCTGAGCCCTGCAGGTTTGGCTGACTACCTTGTTGGCTAACCACATGCCCCCTGCCCCGGAAGCTTCCCCAGCTCTTCTTAAGGGGAAAGGAGCCTTCCTTTCTCTGAAAGTGCCAGAAGCACTTCCTCCAGCTCTTGCTTAGAGCAAAAAGCCACTTTCTTCCTTGAATTAGGGGAGTGGCTTTTAAGCTTCCCCAAAAGGGGTGGGTGGGAGAGAGCTGGTACCTGGGGGCTAAGTGCACAGGGCTGGGATTCCACCCCCTTCAATCTGAGCAATTGCATTTCTGCCTCTTCTACGTTTTTATGTTTATGTAGCTCTGAAAGATGTGAAGGAGGCCCTGGCAAGTTGCAACCGTGGGTGCAGCTGTTAGGAGAGCACAGGGGCCCTGCCTCCACGCCTCCCACAATGCCCTGCTCACAGGAGGGGCTCAAAACATGGAAGGAGCCAATCATGGCACCTAGCCTGGAAACCTGTCCCGGGTACTGCAGCAGGCAGCTTCTGAGAGTCAGTTTATTGTCCTCTCAATACAAAGGGGGAAAGGGGGTGCTGCCATTTCTCAGCTGGTAGTGAAACCCAGGGGCCAGGAAATGGAAGGTAAAATCGCAGCGTCATAAGGCTCTGTCGTCTGCATGGCCAGGGCCTGCGCCGTGGAGGGGGTGGTGCTGCGTGGGGCCACCTCCAGCTCTCATTCAGGAAGGGGGAACGAGACCGCCCACCCCAGCCGAGGACAGATGCACGCAGGTGGACAACGCTTTTATTCCCAGTCACCTCGCTTCCTCAGAGCCTTACAGTGGGAGGGGCACAGTGAAAAGTGCATTTCTGTTGAAAGCAAAAGAAGTCCCAGGTGGAAAGCTGAGCCCCCGCCGGCGATAGATCGTCAGACCCTGTTTCCTTCACTTGCTAGCAAGTGCCCTGGCTGCTCAAGGACGGGGGGCTCTAGATGAAGGCCGTACCCTCTGCCCCCATAAGTGAGGCCATGTCCCTTCCACCAGGCTGCGTGGTGGTCCCAGGTGGAGACCGAGCACCTTGATGGGGGCCGAGGGGTCAGGGGTGTGAATCAGGGAAAACGCCGACGGGGGCCAGGTGTCTCTTGCTGGACCTGTAGCGAAGGGATGATAGGGTGTGGCCTGTGCAGGGGAGCTGCTGCAGAAGTCTTTCCAGAAGCTGATGATTGCAAGGCTGTGTGTGTGTCTGTGCTGGGGAAGGGAGAGAGTTGAGCCACTGATCCTGGACTGCTGGTGACAAGGATGTGACGGCACCGTCGCGGCCGCCGGGTCCCCTAGAGCTCCTGGGCAGCCTGCTGCTCCCCGGCCTGCGGCTCCGGGGGCTGCACGGCCTCCTGCACGTAGACGATGAACTCCGACGCCTCCCCGCCCTGGGTGTAGACCGTCACCGTCTCGATGCCCTCCACGTCGTCGGAGGCCACCACCAAGTGGTGCTGCTCGGCTAGCTCCACGGAGGCCTGCTGCAGGGTCTCCTGGATCATGACCGTGTGGTTGGCGCTGGGCTCCTCGTCCGTGACCTGGGGAGGGGGGAAAAACGTCACACACGGCCCGCTCCGAGGGCCACCAGGAGGAACAAAACTCCTCGAATGAGGGCAGCGGCCTTTGAGCTTCCCCAGGAGGGGCGGGCAGGAGAGAGCTCGTACTGGGGGCCACGTGCACGGGGCTGGGGTTCACCCTCCTCAACAGTGAGCGCCGACGGGGCGGGCACTGTGTTCCAGGAGCTTGCCCAGACGGCAAACAAGCCTCGACCAAGCTGTGTACTTCCTCTCCTCCCCGATCACGGGCCAGAGAGTGAAGCCCAGAGACGCTGCGCAGCGTGGTCGGGCGCCCAGCTGTCGCGCCTGGTGGAAGCCAGTGCAGACCCAGCACCCAGCCCCTTCCTTGGAGGCAGGCTGCCCACCAGGGCTTCCAGGAGGCACGGGGTTGCCTGAGGCCTGAGGGTGGGAAGTCGCCATGGAAGGTATTTATTTACTGCAGCAGTGCCTGGGGGCTCCTGGAAGTTTAGAGCGGTCCATTTGGCTGTGAGAAAGGGAGAGTTTATCCTGAGCTGTCTCTTTCCACACACTCAGAGCTGGAGTCCACGGCCTTGCAGAACAATCTCATGCTAGGAAACGAGGAGAGGCCCTGGCAAGCCCGATTTACCCGGGCGTCGTCCATCAGCACCGAGGCCTCGCTCTGCGGGGAGGAGGGTGCTGATGGGAGCACCTGCCAGCACCCAGGGTCTGGCTCTCACGGCCAGGCCGTCCTGTCAGTTCCAACAGGCAGATTCCAGGCCAAACTCCACGGGTGCTACCAGCCCACACCACTGACCCCATGGGCTCTGGGCTGTTAGGAAGAACAACCGTCTTCCATCCTGAGAAGTGACTGAACTTCAAGAACATGGGAAAGATTTAAAAAGAGTTGACATCCAAGAGCCACAGCACCAACTGAAAAGTTAGAAAACAAGCCCAGAAGGAGGGCAAAAGAACCAGGGATTATTTTTGCCAAAGAATGAGAATCCTCAAGTGTGCAGGGATGTCAGCGAGACCCTTCTGCTCCCCAGAGGGACCCCGATGGCAAGGCAGGAGGGCACATCACACGTCCTGCGCTGACCAGGACTTGAATGTCAGCCCCACTACGTATGAGCCACGAGGCCTGGGCCAGGAGCTCCCTACAACCTCTGCCCGTTGTCTGTACAAGAGGAATTAGTGTCACTTTGGAGGACTGCTCAGAGTTCCAGGAGACTCTGTAGGCACAGTGGGTGCTGCCCTGCCGATGCCTTCGTCCATTCATCCAACGCTTTCTTGAGCATGTACTAAAGGGTGCTGCACTATGTCAACCGCTCACTCTACTAACCTTTTATTACCCGATCATGTGCCCCTAGATTGTAAATTCCAGGAGGGCAGACTGTGTCTGTCTTGTCACTGCCATTTCCCCAGAGCCACACTTGGTGCCTGGCATGCAGTAAGCGCTCAGTAGTCACCGAATGACAGCCCACCAGGTGCCAGCTGCCATGTCGGGCACTGAGGGCACAGCATGGTGGAGAGCCACAGTCCTCCCGAAGGAGTTCCCGTCCCGTAGGGCAGGCACAGCACATTGGGGCTCGGAGGGGGCCTGGGGCAGGGCGGGTGGTCAGGAGGCCGGCTGCCGGGAGGGGACAGGGACATAATGCTTAGGGGGTACAGAGTTTCTGTTTGGGGTGATGAGAAGGGCCCTGGTGATGGACAGAGGTGTTGGGCGCACATCATTGTGAATGCCTTTAACCCCCCTGAACTGTACACTTAAAAATGGTTAAAATGGCAAATTTTGTATAAGGTATATGCTACAATAAAACTGAAAAAAACAAAAAGATGGCAAGGAATGTGGGGAGGGGACCAAGGAGGAACAGGGCTCGGGCCCCAGAGAACAAAGGCGTGGCCCCCAAGGGGGGCGAGACGGGTGGCGGCTGGCCCAGGTGGCCTGGGAGCCCCTGGCGACGCTCTGACCCCTGTCCCACCCCTCTCCCTGCTCAGGGCTAACTGTGCCCGTCCTGTCCGTCTCTGGGAGTGGCCCACTGCCTTCAGGGGGTCTCTTTCCGGCCCGGGCACAGGAAGGGCCGGGCCAACAGGGTGGCCGTGTTTAGTCCAGAGAGAAAAAGGAAAAAACACCCCGGGCGTGAGCGCCTCCTGTGGAGGAGGCAGAGGAACTTGTCGTGGGGACTGGCAGAATTCACCAAGCTGCAGTGCTCTTCCAAGTGGAGACTATTCATATATTTAGCCTGATTTGTTTTTCTAGAGTAAACTGAGACCTAACTTCTTTTATCGTTTCAATTTCACTTAACTGGGAAAATGTGAACCAGGACTTTAGAAGTAAATATCGATTTATTTCACTTGGAAAGAGAGAGCCCGACAGCAGCCTGCACTCGGGGAGGGAATAAACAAGAAATGCTTTTCTCCTCTACGCTGTTAGGAAAGAGTGAGGGGACGGGAGACGATCTTTGCCAGGGGCCCTGGGACCGCGCCACCCTCCAGGTGAACAGATCATGTGATAACTGTGGTCAGAGCAACAGACACACCCGCGTTAGGACACACTCGTGGGCACGATGCCCTTATGTGGACAGTGGCTTTCATCCAGGCTGAGGCCTCAGATGAGGAAATACACACTGACCGCTAAGCGGCCTCCCTTTTAACCCTCTAACGCTCCAGTTTGGACCAGGGCTGCCAGCAGGAAGAGTCCTGCGCCCCGGCCCCTGGCAGCAGCGTTAGCCCCTGCTGCTCTCCGGGCCAGCCCCGCAGAGAGCAGACACCCAGGTGCTGAGACCTGGCCACTGTCCCAGAGCAGCAAGGAGACAGGGCGAGAGTCAAGGGGAGGCCAAGGGGTTTGAAAAGGTCAGCTCGACCGTGGCTGGTGGCAGTGCTTCAACGTGTTCATCAGTTGTAACAAATGTACCCTATTAATAGAAGATGCTGTTAATAGGGGAAAGAGGGAGAGGGGGTGGGGCATATGGGAAACCCCTATATTTTTTATATAACATTTATATAATCTAAAGCTCTTTAAAAATAATATTTTAAAACTATGATCCAAAAAAAAAAAAAGGTCAGCTGGGAGCCAGTTGATGTGCTGGGTGAGCCGCGCCACCCGGGGTGCCTCGTGGACGGCTGGTGTAGCATGCACCTGGTGTAGCCTGCACAAGGACCCAGGAGGGAAAGGCGCCAGAGGAGAGATGTCCGGTCATGAGCAGAGTGGCAGCACCAGGCCACCATGCCGAGGCTGCCAGCACTGCCCAGATGCCAAACCCACCAGCATAGCTCTGACTTCACCTTTCCAGAACATTCTATACCATCCAAACTGCTGACCCTGAGCTCAGCTTTACTCCCTGAGACACCCTCTTCTCTGACTTCCACAAACCTTTACTGGGCCTATTCCAAGCCCCTTACCAGAGTCCAATCTTATGCTGTTTTTTTTTTTTCTTTCCTGCTTTTCCAAAAACCCTGAAGATTCCTGGGTGTTCACCCCTGCCTTCTCCTCTGGGACCCTCAACTCCATCAAGTCTCCTGGCTCCTGGGTAAGCCAGGGATTCCAGACCCCATTTCCGAGCTCCAGACCCACATGTCGGCATGCCCAGAAACCACGGCCTGGGGAGGTTCTCAGTGGGTGTTTGTGAAATGGGTGGTGAGCAGGACTGTCAAGAGCACGGCTGAGAATGAGCAGAAATGGACTCAAATCAAGTCTGCAGTTAGAGCCTGAAGAGCCTTGACCACCAGCTCAGCTTCTGAAATCATATTTTATAGACAAAAAAGACACTGAAGGTTTTCAAAGAAGGGCCTGCATCATTTGAGGGCACTTTATGAATCAAAACTTACTTACAATGAGAAGTTAAGACTCACTGAGCACTGCAGGTCACTTAGTATCCCTCTAAGTATTTAGGTTTATTTGCCCATATTACCTTTTTTAAGTATAAAGATAACCTTTTCTCTATTGTTTTATTTTCCAATTCTCAGCTCCAAGGTTTTGTTCAACAGATTCACCATTAAATTCATCCACTGCTAATTACTGGGGCACAATCAAGTTCCCAAATATTACCCGTTGAGCTTAATTCACTGGAAGGAGCGGTGGAGCCAGGGTTCTGCGCACTCCCGAGAACACTGGGAAGAGCAGCTGTGGCAGGGCAGTCTTGCCGTGGCTCGGCCACCTCTCTGGGCGTCTGGGACGTCCATAACGGCAGCCTGGGTTCCCTGACACCTGCCAGCCAGCTGCCGCCAGGCCTCGCCAGGATCCTCACGCCCTCGCGGGAGGGCCCCTGCCAGCCCCGCAGACGCTGCTCATACGGATGCCCAGTCTACATAAAGCTCAGCCGTGAACGTTACATAAAGAGGATCCACGAGGGAGGGGGGCTGCTTTACGGAAGGGGCCATAAGGCTTTCTACGGCGCCATGCTTTCACGCATTCCAAGTGTTACAGGTCACCATCTGCTCATTTTTCTGCAGGCTTGGAAACCATGCTCTTCCCCGTCCCCTGGGACCTGACACCCACCCCGCTCCCTGGAGTTACCGGCACTCCCCCAAACTGCTGCCCAGGCCTTTACACACAACAACCTTGTGGTCCGGATACGTCTGTCCCCATTTGTAAAATGGGGACACTGAGCCCCCAAGTGTCCAGTGACTTGTCTGAGGTCAAACCGCTAGAAAGTAGGAGAATCAGGAAGCTGACTGAGCGAGCCCAAGCCCAGAGCCTTCCGAGCTGCCTGCAGCATGCAAGTGGCTGAACGTATTACATATCACAGATCAATAGGATTAAATTATCACCTTTACCCAACCCCGTGATGGCTGGCTGGGTAACTCTCAACCATCTCTTTGTTCAAAATGATCACTCTAGTGGCTTAATCTACTAGCACAGGCTTAAAATTATCCTCTGTGGTAGAAATAATACAGCTTTCACAATGTTATTATCCCCTGAGATGGCTGCTCCATTTCCCCAAATGCCGCATGTAACACCCCTCAGCTAAATTCTTAGCAGCACAGATCGCGTAATAGAAAACCTTAACCCGTGGGATGACGCGCATCATTCACTAACTCGCGCCCTGTGTTCTGCAGTTACATCTGCCTCTAGCTCTCTTCTGGAATCTAGACCAGATGGCTGCCGGAGCCCAGGCATGCTGCAGGCTCTGCCTGTGCTGGTGAGCAGCTGCCCATCAAGACACTCTCTCTTCTTTAGCTTCAAGCCCCCGTGGTCCACTCGTTCAGCAAACCCTGGGGACTTCGCTATGTGCCAGGCAGCCAGCCACCTCTCTGGCTGCCTTGCTTGTCTTGCTTTTTTCCCATTCTGCTCCCTGCCCTGCTCTCTCCCGGGTGCCCAGTCCATTCCCCACTTCCTCTGTAAAAGCCCTTGCTAGCAGGCTAAGCTTTGTCCCTCCCAACATTCAAGAAAACTCCCTCAAGTCCTCTAGTCTGGGAGGCCATCCTGGGGAAAGAGGAGTGCCTGCGCGTACTCCTCTGGCGCTGGGCTCATCCCCTGGGCTTTGAATGAGAGACAACCCATCTACCCACACAGCCTCCTCATCAACTGGCAGTTTCTGAGGGCAAGGGCAGCTCTCGCTCCTCCAGCCCCACTTCACGCCTTGTCAGGCACACAGGAGACGCTGGCGATGTTGGCAGAAGTCTCCAGGAGAGAGCCTTGATGAAGGCGTTCCACAAGACGATGAGAGGAGAATGGTCTGGGATAGATCCAGCAGCTGCCTGCCCTAGCGTCAAACCCTGTTTGACAAGGGTCCAGCCCAGGCGACGTGAAAGGGGGAAGATGGCACACCATCCACGGAGACCCTCTCTGGGCTCCAAAAGTCGCTAAGGTCCTCTCCCCATATTTTATTGGTAAGGAGCTGAGATTTCAAGAGAAATAACCTGCCCAGGGTTCCTTGCACCAGAGCCCAGAATTTCTGACTCTCGGTCTGGAAAACCCACCACAAGGCGCCAGAGGACTTCCCACCCAGCCACAGGGCAGTTTGGTTACCGGAAGAACATGGGCCATCGACGCCTGGAGGGGTGCCTGGCCCGCGGGAAACACAGAGTAACCGTCCCTCCCTCCCAAGGCCCTCGCCCGCCCTGTTCTGTCACAGATCACACCAACTACTGCCCCCCCCAGGACAGCAAAACAGCCCGAGATACCTTCGAGGCATCACACTATGACTAGGTAAGGAGTAAAGACCCGTACATCCCCGCTGAACCCACAGGGGCAGCAAGGGGAGGAAAGGAAGTGCTCTCAGAAGCTGGACGTAAAAATAACATCTTTTAAGACAGCTGGTGGAGTTCAGCAACGCACATTAGCAAAGCACCCTTCACCCACAGCTTTCAAACACAGGGCAAGTAACATCATGTGCCCAGGTCCCCCCACATCTGTGCGGAGGGCTCGGGTCCACGAAACAGTCCACCTTCCTCGGGAGCTCAAGTTCCCAAACACACGTGCTGGGGGGCCACCGGCGTTCCCATGCAGCCTTCAGGCTCTGTCAAACGGAACACAGTATTTGAACTTGGCTTTCAGCACACAAATAAGTGATGAAGGAGAAAGACAAATAAGATCTCTGCACCGTCTTGTCCTTAAAGGAAAGAAACCAGGACAGGACACTTATCGGGATGACACTGCTCTAAGACCTGTGCGGGTCACAACCCTTTGAAATCAAATCTGTCGCCCTCGTTGGGCACTGGAAGATGATGGATGCCTTCCCTCCAGGGGAGCCTCGTCTGCCATGTCTCTTTAGGATAGGAAAGTCCTTTATCTTTCTTGAGGGAAGAAGTGCCACTAGCACCGAGGCCACCATCCTCTGCTGTGGCCACGACCTCCCAGGGATCGTTCTGCTTCGGCATCCTGCACACTTCAAATCCATTTTTAAATAAGCCGAACTGGGTGCCCGTTTATTAACCTGTGTTTTGGGGAGCGGCCCTCCCTCGGATGTTATTAATGTCCTTGAAAGGGGAGGCACCCGGGGCTGTGGCCCTGGAAAGGAAAAGAGAAGTTGATTCTTCCCTTACACTCCTGTTGTTCTCAGGCCCTGGCGAGAGCCTGCTCTCACCCAGCTGTTGGAGGTGTGCGGAAGAAGAAAGGATTCCGGATGCGACCAGGACACAGCCATCACCAAGATCAACAACACCCAAAAGGTGATGCACTCCCAAGGTGTGCGGGGCTGAGACCAGGCAAGGGAGACACAGAGAACCTAAGACCAGAGCCAAACCGCAGGGAGGAGCTGAGGCAGACGCACCCAGTGTGTGTGTGTGTGTGGGCAAGAGGGTCTGTGTATGTCGATGCGTGCATTGTGTGTGAACGCATGTATGTATATGCATGTACATGTGTACATGTGCAGCGGTAACCGTGTGTGTACGTGTGTATGTATCTGCATGTGCGCGCACATGGCACGGGGATGGTTACATGAAGGTTTCTATGCTTGTACCTCATTTGTTAGCCCTATTTCTAGCTCCAGCGCTATCTCTAAGTCCCCAAAAGGCCTGCAGGGAGCAGCACTCCTTCCTCACCCTTCCTTTACATCCTCTGTGTCTTATGACACCCTGTCCCCCCTGCACGACAGTCACATCTAATGAGGACCTCAGCAGGCAGGCCCTCCCAGTGTGCTGAGTGTTTTCAGACCCTGATCTCCTTTAAGTCTCACTTAGTCCTGAGAAGACAGCGGGGCAGGGAGGACGCTGCCGCCTCTCTGAGAAGCTGTGGCCAGAGAGTCACGGTAAATAATAATGCTCCCTCAGCTTGGAGCAGGGGATTCTGGAACTTGAGCTAAGTAGAGTCCCCCAGGCCCACGGTCTTGCTGACAGACTGTTTAATATTCAGAGGCTCGCTGTAACCCTAGGAAGGAAGCCCCGGCTGACAGGCCAGGCCCTGCCTGCTGCTCCAGCCGCGCGGTTGTCCACCCCCCACAGGACACCCCTCTGTGGTTCCTGAGCCCTGCAGGCCCTCTCCTGCCTCTGAACGTCTGCCCTTCTGCTCCACCTGCCTGAAGGCTCCCCACCCCCTCTCCCAGGACCCCCTTTGCCTGGAAGAACCCGTCTTGGCCTGGTCGGTGCCCTCTGCTGCAGGCAGCCCTCCCGCCTCCCCGGCTAGAGCTCCCATAGACTGATGCCCATCACGAGCTTGCCCGATGGGCCGGAACCCTTCTTTCCCATGCCTCTGGGGAAACACAGCCTGGGCCTTGCTCTCTCCAGCCTTCCCAGAGCCTGGCCAGTCCTCGTCAGGGGAACGCAGGGACGCCCTGCTCCTTGAATGGATGTGCTGGGTCTGCTGACTGAGCCACCTGATGAGAAGCAGCCAACGTGACAGGTGCCACAGGTGGGTGGTCCCTGAAAGCCCGGGTCTCTCCAAATGCATCGAGGTCACTTAGGGCGGCATTTCCCCTGTGGGGCCACTGCCGCCTCCATGCTCCAGGCCTCGGCTTGTGACATGAAGTGGGCATTTCCACACAGAACTGGACTGGTGCCCGCGTCCCCCTCCCAGGCCTGCCGTGCCCACAGCTGCAGAGGCTCTGGGGGCCCCCGAGGGAAGTGGAGAAGGGGGAGTTGGGAAGCGCAGGGGGGTGGTCTAAATCAAGCCCGCGCACTTGGTAACGCTGATTCCCAGAATGCAGAGAAGGTCCACAGTTCAGAGACAGATGCTGAGCACCTACCACGTGCCCTAAAATGTTTCATCAACAAGAAAATCGCCTTACGTGTAATGGTATGTAGAAAAGCGGCATGCAAAACTGCGCCGACACTGAGAGCACCCCACAGCAGCGTCCCCAGGGCACCTCTCCCTCCCAGGTGGGCCCCCCTCCTCCTAATTCCCGGCCCTACCTGACCTCGTCCCACCTCGGGCCTCATGCACACCCCTCCCTGCTTCGGACGTCCCCTCCCAACGTTGTCCTCCAAAGGGACCTCTCGGATGCCCCAGCAGCAGCAGCAGCACTGTCACGCTCGTGTTTTGTCCCCCCTGCCCCGGCACTGCCTGCACCTGCACGGCCCGCTGACCCACGGGCACTGTTCCAAGCTTCGTGACTTCAACTGCGCTTTCTGCCACTTCATTTCCAGCACCTACAATGCAGCTGGCATTAGGTATCTAGCAAATATCTGCTGATTAAATGAAGCTTTTAAACCATGACACAGAAAACTGGGAGAAAAGAAGTCAACATTATCTATGCGCAGCTAAGAGCTATTTTTTTTTCTCTTTTCCACTTTTTCTTTGTTTTCTAAATGCTTAGAATTATGTAGTCCTTTTAAATAACTTAGGGGAAATGAAGCAAAAAGAAAGAGAATAAAAGAAAAAGGAGGGTGGAAAGGGCAGTTATGGGAAGGTTCAGTGGGAAAGGGTCACCGAGGAAGCACAGGCACGTGGTCATGGCCAGGTGCTCTGGGACGCCCCAGCGCCTCTTCTGAAGGCCACACATGCAAATGGCTTTTGGGGAGAGAAAATGTTTTCCCTCAAAAGCAAAGCGGGTGCTCTAAGAAGCGCTGTGGACAAAACTGGGCTCTCTGGAGGCAACTTGCCAGGAGCAAAACGAGGGCTGGGGCTCAGCCTGAATGTTTCTAGAAAGCCCTGGAGGAGAGAAGGAAGTCTCAATCCAGGCTTTCACTTCTGTACTTAGCTCCAACAGGAATAAACAAAAGTTCCTTTAGAGAGGGAACGCAACAAACTCTGCGGGGAGCAGTTTCAGATGCGGAGGCTCAAGGCAGGCCTTCTGAGGGAGGAGGGAGGCCTGATGTCATCAACGGCTGCTCGGTGAGGCCCTCGCTGGAGAAGGGTGCAGTGAGCCTTTCCTCAGGCCTGATCTTAATGGGCTTGGCATATGGCCAGGCTGGTGAACGTTTGCTCAGCCAGAAGCAAGTGAGAGAGCAGAGGATGAACAGAAACAAGCTTTAAAATCGGGACCAGCCCTGAGGGGCCAGCGCTTTCTTGGGGTTGCCAGAGTGTCCACACAGGAAAGGCATCACGCCACGCTCCTGGGCTGAGCTAAGGACGTGCAGCTACAGAACAGCATTTGCTTTGCAAGATCAACAGCAAATGCCGCTGTTTGGGCTCCTCTAAATGGTGAGCCATTTATTCAGTCAGCATCTCCGACAAGCCACCCACTCTCTCCTTTGGAGTGTCACATTTCGCCTCTGCTGAATTCCCAAATGCTTTGGCAAATTCTGGGCGCTGTCTTCTGTTGCACTGAGAACTTATTTTGTACCACCCCGGTGGAGGCTGGAACGAGAACTGCCCTCCTGGAAAGGCCTGCCCCGCTACTACTCAGCTCTGCGTGGACTAGAGAGCCAAATTGCTCTCCAGGGCAATCTCCTAGACAGCTGCTGCTCTTATTTCCATCTGATTGATTCATGTCTTATTTCTCATTTGGCTCCAGACTTAGAGGTCAAAGGAAGCGTTGCAATTGATTAATTCCTTCCAAACATCCAATATCTTCTGAAGTCCCTTCCACCTCAGAAATTCTCAGACTCGATAATACGTTAAGAATGAGAGGGTTGCAAGACAGAGGTTCAAAACGAAACCAAATGACAAGAATGAAAAAGAGCACTGCAGTAGGTTTTTTCAGGTGAAACAGCCCCTGTGTGTTAAAGCCCTGGGGAAGGAACCTTATTCTCTCCGGCAATTAGGGTTTCACTCACAGCTTAAATTACAACCAAACAATAGCCTCCGCTAGCATCCTCAAAAGGGGACTGTCACGGCCATTCTATGAGGTTAACAAGCAGGCACGTTTACTTTCACAACCCTAGGTTAAGTGTGAAGTTGTATGCATCGGTAATGAAGGAAACAGTGTGTACTATCCTGAATTTATAGCAGAAAGAAAGGTATAAACGAGCGTGGCCTGTAAAAAAAAATCCATAAAATCCTACTTATAGAAATATATATGTACATACAGGACAAAAAAAGAGGGGAAAGTATTACACGCAAGAAACGTGAAAATAGCAAAAGATATTCTCAGGACCGCGAGCCTGTTTCTGACATGCAGCGGGGTGCGGGGAGCCCTTCTCCAGGGCGGCTCCACCTGCGGCGCCATCCCTGGACAGAGGGAACGAGGGCCGGCTCTTACTGCCGGCACCCTCAGGTGGCCTGAGGCCACTGTGAGATCCGAGAGGGGCGCCGAAGCAGAAGGCGAGGAGGGGTGCCTGTGCCCCCAGGGCCCCTGTGCCACAGGCTGAGGGCGGGGTTCCCACACTGGCCACTCAGGCTCATCAGGCCTGAGGCCGGCGTCCTGGGCAGAGCAGGAGCTCACCACGGCCCGGGCACCTCGCCTGTGCCTGCCAGGGGTCCAAGCCTGGTGGGGGTGGTCTCAGGAGAAAGAAACCCCTCTCTTACGAGCTGTGGTGAAACGGAGAGCAACGTGGCCTCCCAGAGGAACTGTGAGAATACACAGAGGTGACAGGCACCTCCCAGAGCCTGCCGGCGTTGCCAGGCGTGGGTTCACCCGGCCCACCCACCTCCCAGGCTGGCTGGGGGTCCGGGCATGACCACACCCTCCTGTGCCCGCACATCCCCTGCCCACCACGTCCAGGTGGCACCTGCCTGGCAGTAGGTGCTCATAACTTTCTGAAGTGAATTATCCGACGCAGACCCCAAGAGATCTATTAAAATGGACCGACAGTCTCAGCGCGTGACATTAGTGAGTGAGGGAGGCGGCAGTCCTGCCTGCCCGCCTGTGAATATCTTTTGCTATTTATTCAAGTTTATTGCGCGTAGTACTTTACTTGGTGACCTTTAAGGCACACATACTGGATTTCTACTTTATTTAGCGCCAGGCGTGGGGGTGGTGTATGCACCCCTGCCAGCTGCCCCGCGGCGGGGAGGCCTTCCTCGCCATCTCACCCTGCCTGGTGACACGCACCAACGCGGGGCGGCTGTGGGCGCAGGGCCTGCATCCCGCTGCCCCAATGGGAATTCCCGATGCCCGTCCACCTGGCTCACGCACGCTTCCCGCACAGCTACCCGCAGGCGTCCCCACCGTTCCCACAGCCCCTCTCCCCGGGGGGGGCCCTTCCTGTGCCAGCTGTGCGGACGCTGGCCTCCTTCCTCAGCCTCCTTCCTCAGCCGACGCAGTGCTATCTGCCCCGTGCAACCATCTGTGTTCCAGTCCGTTCCTCTCCACGCCCTTTCACATGAGTGGCCTGAAGCCGGCGTGCGCCCAGGAGGGGAGAGCCTGGCCGGCGCCTGGGCAGGCCAGGAGCCACGCAAGTCCTCCCTGGGCCCCACGCAGCCACGGCCTCGCCCAGCACAGGCAGCTGAAGGCCCAGGGGCAGCGATGAGATTTGTTTAAAATCCTCACAGCAGGCCCAGGATCATTTCCATCGGCCTCCAACTCCTCGAGGTGCGTTCATTAGCAGCAAGTATCAAGCTCTTCTCATCCCGAGTGCCAACGCAGCGCTGACACGCACCCTGAGGGCCGCCGGGGACCGTGGAGGAGGCGGCGTTGGAACCCAAACCACACGGCCTCCGTTCCTCTGCTACCTGCACGCTCAGCACCGCCCCTCTGGGGCACGTTCCTCCTGGAGACTGGTCTCATTGCACACCTGCTCCTACTCAGAACCCCACGCCCGGCTCCAGTCACCGTAGGCAACGTAGCCCCACGACAGCCCGCAGCACCGGCTTTCCCCCCACCAAAGCCTCCTCTGAGGCAATGACACAGAATGCAAGGGGACAGGTTATTGCAAGGCACATCGTCTTCATTCTCGTGATGGAACTGCGTTTCCCTACCTGGACCAAGACAGCCCACTCTCCCACGGGCGAGGTGGTGCCTCACCGACCTCGGAGCCGAGTGCCGAGCACAGAGCCCGGACGCCGACAGGTATCAGCACCCGCCTGCTGAACGGCTGTGACCAAGGCAGAAACAGCTGTGGCTGAACACTCTCTGCAGGAAGGGGCGGGGGAGCTGTGTCGGTTCCCCCCACATCACGACAGAAGCTGAGGTTTCCCAAAGCCGCAGCCACGTGCCAGGCACGGTGTCAGCACCTTCATTCGCAGCATCACGCCTGCTCCCACTACAGCCCGAGGCAGTGCCGGCCTGTCCCCGTCCCAGGGATGAGGACCTGGCCAGCGGCACGTCTGGGCATGAGTGGCAGACAGGCCCCTCCTGCCGCTAGCTCCATTGACAAGGACTTGGGCATCTTTGCAGCCCCAGAACTGTGAGATTTTACCTTAATAAATTTCCCATTACAAAAGCCAACCACTTGTGGTATTTTGCATCAGCAGCCTTAGCAGATTTAAACACAGGGCTAGTTTTCTATTACTGTGTAATAAATTACCACAGATGGAGCCACTTAAAACAACACAAATCCTTCTGCTGTGTTAAGCTCTCTGGCGTCCTCTCTGCTCTAAGGGCCTCTGTCATTAGATGGCCCACCCGGATAACCCATCTTAGGGTCAACTTGGCACACAGCAGCACAATCAGGAGGGTGATGGCTCATCATGGTCCCGGGTCCCAGGACTTAAAGGGTATGGAATCTTGGGGCTGTTCCTAGAAAGTCTGCCAACCCCTGTGACCGTTCTGGCACTGGGAACCGCGGCGGTGGGGGAAGCTGCCTTCACCGAGCCTCCGTATTAGTAGGAGGAGTTCACAAGGACGTAAGGGACCCTGGGAAAAACCTGGCAGCTGTGCAGAAGGAGGAGGGTTGGTTTTGGAAGCAGAAAGAATAAGTCATTTAGTTTCAGTGTAACAAGTGTTTACTTGACGGGCTCCTTCATGGGCCAGGCACTGTGCCCCCAGCAATTTCCAACCCTACCCACGGCAGCCATGACCCCTGGCCCCACACAGGACCCGAAAGCCGAGCAGGAGTCAGCGTGCTTCCTGGCCGAAGCAGCAGCACGTGCCTCCCTCAGGCCTGGGGGGAAGGAGGTATGCCGGGCTCCAGAATCTAAAGCAAGGTCACGTGCACAGTGCGGGGTGGGCGGTGATGAGAGATGAGGCGGCAGGGACAGGCAGGGACCAGGTGGTGGAGAGCTGGTCCCCATGCATAGGGTGTGGACTCGATCGCTGGGCAGCTGGAGAGCAGTGCAGAGTTTTAAGCAGACCATAAGACTTGCACTTTCATGCATTTATTTATCAAACACTTACTGAACATGTACTAGGATCTCAGAATTGGGAGACAGCATGATAAGAAAGACAGAAACTCCTGCTCTCAATTCACTGATAATCTAGGGGTATGAGGGCTTGTAAGCAAGTAAAGAAACCTGACCATTTCTGATAGTAAGGAGCGCTAAGAAGCCAATAGGGGGAGGGGTAGAACAGGACTACGGTGACCTGAGCAGTCACCAAAGGGCTTGCTGTGAACAAGCTACCGAAGTTGAGGCCCAACGTCAAGGTCAGCCATGCAGCGAGCTGGGCAGGACCTTGGTGGCACGCACAGCTGGTGCAATGCCCCGAAGGTGGGGGAACAGAGGAACAGAAAGAAGTCCCATAGGCAGGTGCATCCCGAGAAAGGAGAGGGAGAAGCAGGGCGGGACTACTGTAGGGCCTGGGAGGCCAAGGCGAGGCTTCACTCCAAGTTCATGGCGAGTTGCTAAATGATCGGAGGGTTTCAAGCAGGGCGCTGTGATCTGATTTGTGGTTTTAGAAGATCACTCTGTGCACTGGGCCAAGACTGGAATTTAGAGCAGCAGGTGGGGAAGAATGGGGATGAGTAAAGAGCAGTTCCTGGGAGCCAGGGGAAGAGACTAATGACTCAGAACAGCACCCCAACTTTCACCTGCGCGCACATCACCTGAGAGTCTTGTTACAGTTAAGATTCAGATTCAGGAGGCCTGCCCAGGGCTGGAGATTCTGCATGTCTAACATCTCCCCGAAGCCGAAGCTCCTGGCCTGGGGACCCCCTCTTGAGTAGCAAGGGCTTAGTCATGAAGGCAGGGGCCATGGAGACAGGGAGACTACCTGAGGTAAGTCATGAAGGCAGACAGCTCACAGAACTTGCTGAAAGAGCAGGGGTGGGGTGAGACGGACCCCAGGCTTCCGCTTGAGCCAGGGGTGGAGAGGGTACTGTTTAACAGGTGGCGAAGGCTGGATGGGAGGGAAGAGCAAGTGTGTGTGGAGTGGAAGGCTCTCCTTTAGGGGACTTCTCTGGCCAGGATGGAGGCTACTGCACCAGTAGAAATGGAAACCATCCGAGGACAATTCCAGGGAGGGGTGCTTGTGGTTCCCCTCAATGTGGCCATAGCTCTGGCTCCCTCCGATCAGGGCTGTCACAGCCCTGGCCTCTGCCTAGAAGCTGAAACAGACGGAGCGATCTCACCAGCAAGGACATAATCCCAGGGTAAAGTTGCAGAGAGAGGAGGGAGCAAAAACAAACCGTCTGCCCTGGCCAAGGATGCGGCTTAGCAAATGGGCACCAGGCAAACAGTAATAAACGCAACAGTATTGAAACTCAAATAAACCAGGATTCTGCAAATAGCATCCACAAGCTGCAGCTTCCTGGGGAGTAGGAAAAACTCAAGGCTTTTCTCTAAAAGCAAAGCAAAGTTCAATAGATTGGCACCCTCAGGCTGGTGCTTCTGGAAAAAAAGTACCAGGAGGGCACAGAGAAAGCCCTTCACCTCCAATTTTTAGACCATTTCCCATTTGGCCACATCTCTATCATGGAATTTATTTTTACTTTAAAATTTCACAAAGAAATGGAATTTTCAGAAGCTACAACAGAATAAGAAGACTTTGCAAGTAATAAAAAAGCCACGAAACAGGATGCAATTTGGAATATGAGCCATCAGAAATCATATCAGAAACAGAAGTCTCCAAAAGAAGTTTTATATAAGGCAAGGAAAAAGAAAAGATTCGAATGACTAAGGGAAAACCAAGGAAGGCTTACCAAGGACAAGAGTTGGCATTAAGTGATAAGGAGAGTAACCCACTGCCAAGACCCTGAACAGTGATTTTTGTTTTTTTTTTTTTTGGTCTCTGAAGCTGCGCTCAAGGTCACCGTTCAGCGACAGCTGAACAAATGTTCTATAAGGAATGTGAATTATGAAAAAAAATTAAGTGGCGACTTGTATGTATAATTAGGAGCTTGATATAATTAAAGTTGGCAGAGCCCCAGGATCAAATAAATTGCACTGCCAAGTTCTTTAGGCAGGAGCCAAACCTCACCGACCAAAATGAATGTGCGGCTGAAAACTGCTCATAGGAAGGGCTATGATAAGAGAGGTAAAATGAAGGAAGTAGTCATGAGGCTTCAGTATTTCACAAAGATCAAAAAGACAGGGCGTTAAAAGGTAACCATCAAACCTGGACCGTGAGCGGCCGTTCGGAGCCCAGGTCATTTGCCTGCGAGTCTAGCGTTAGCTCACCTGAAGGCACGGGAAGCATGGTGGAGACAGGCTCCGTCCCTGCAATACGCAACCGACTTGGCTGGCCTCCGAAGGTCATATAATTCCCCTGCTTGGATCTTCCAAAAAGCATCTGAGTCCACCCCGATTGTAATCACACTACAGAGACAGTAAGCATGGAGTGGGAGGGACACTCCTATCACACCGCGAGTAGTAGGAGGAAAGAGAGCAGTGAGAAAGGAGAGGAGCCCCGAGGTTTACTACGAGTATGTTCTTCATCTTCTCGGCAGGATTCCTTAGACGAACAACAGTGACAAAAACCATAATGGGAAAATGGAGCAGATGACACTGAAGACACTAGGGTTTCACCAGGGTGTAAGAGAATAAAAACTAGCCATTGTAAGGTACCACACACCCACGGGCAGCATGAGCTGACGTCAAACGAGGCTTAGAAGGGGAGGAGCAGCGAGGAAAGCGTGAGAGCAGCGAGCAGGTGCCCCTCTCCTCTGAGCTCCACCGTGTGGACAGCCTGAGGTCAAGGGGAGATTTGTTTACAGCATAAACCAAAGAGGTGGCTCCTGCAGGAAGCCAGTTATCCGAGGCTAGAAGGCTAACACCGAAGGAAGGGCTTCACTCAGGCCTTGCTGTGGGGAAGACCAGGGAGAGAACTCCGCTCAGCCGCACTTCCGGTGCCCCCGACAGATGGTGTCTCCCATGGCACAACCGGAAAAGGGCGAGGACACCCCGTGCCGGGGTTTTCTTGTCAGAGGTCTCTGCGTGTAGCTCAGAAATCAGATGAACAGAACACAGTGATGCTTACAAAGAAATAATGGAGACCAAGTGGGAAGCCTCCCCTAAGTCTCTCCAGAGTGCTGCCCCCATTATTTTGCCCAATGCCCTTATGAACTGTTCAGCACCTGCTCCTGCCCACCCGCCGAGAGGAGAGGCTGCCTCTGAGCGTGGCTTTCAGGTGGCTCACAGGGCGGGGGCTGCACTTGGTGGCCACTTCTCGGGGACAGCTTCAGGCAGGCACACGCTGGCAGGCAGGGAGGGCTTCATGGGACCTGCCACCTACAGCCTGAAATTAAAAACAGGACTGGCTGGCAGTGGACTTCCTTGCCACCAGGGCACTGGTGTGCGCAGTCACCGCAGTAATAGATTGTGTTTCCTTGCAAACATAACAAGCAGCTAATAACAAACAGCAATTCCAATGTTGGTTAGCAGCCCACATAGGTTTTCCAGCGGGAAATGCTGCTGAAATTGCCTCTCGGCCAACACGCTGCGCACTGAGCCCATGGAGGAGGCCCTGCTTGCCCCTTTCCCCACAACTGCCACGTCCCCCATTGCACCCTCCAGCACTGACTGCCACGGGGGCTCTACCCGAAGACAGCAAAGGCGTGTGGAAGCTGTTGGGAGAAGGTGGTGATGCCGGAATCCACACACTTGGGATTTTGAACAAGGGGATGGTAGCACAATTTGGCACTCTGCCAGGCTGAGGGTCTGGGGGGAGTGGAGGGGGTGTCTTCGGGTCTGGGGTTCCCTGCCACTCCTGCCACCAAGGCACTGAAATGATGGGCTAGAAGCTCCTGGACCATCAAGGAGAAACAGCAACCAGAAAAGAAGAATGCCAACCCATCAGGGGCATCGTAGAGCACCAGGAATGGGGATGGCTGTGCCACCCTGGCACAAGGGTCAAGGCTGCTGATGACACCCCAGTGGGCAGAGGCACGGCCCCACCATCACACAGCCTGACTAACCATTGTCAGCTGCGATGTTTCCGAGCATGAACAGCAATTACAGTAAGAATGACATGCTTGTTCCTGACTGGGGGATTAACGGGGTACATCGGCCCTCGGGGCAGGATGCCAGGGGGTTGGTGGGCCTGGGCTGGCACCTCCTCAGCTGTGATTCTCTTGAGGTCCTGCAGGTTTGAGCTGATTCCCTGGACCTTGAGCTTAAATATCAAATATGAACTGTGACAGAAATTCAGATCCACCAAAGCATGCCTGCTTCCTGAAGCTTCCGAGCACCCTTAAATCTGTGGCTCAGAATCATTTCTATGAGAGTTGAATACTTCACCCTGGAGTGATCTTCCACTGACAAGGCCTCCCAGAGATGCCTGCATGCCTGTATGTGCACAGGTCTCAGCAGAGCAGGAAAGGCAACCGAGGCACAGAGCAGCGGGCCTGGCAGTGCTCCCACAGCTGGACACCTCTGGACTGAAGCTGAGTTAGGCAGCCCCTGGTACAGAGCAAAATGTGCTGGCAAGTCCACACGTGGGGCATGGGTTGAAAGGCTACTTTATCTTTCTAAGCAACATGGAAATAAACCAACAATTCTCCCTGGTTCACCTGTGGCTCAGGGGTCTTCCCCAGACTGGGCCCTCCCTCACCCCAGAGGCCAGTGCCCCACAAGACACCCAGCTGCTCAACTGCTGTTTAGAGATAATAAATGGCACACCAACTTGATAAAAAATTCAGACTCTGGATTATCCAAAAAGCAATCTGTTAAATTATACTGACTTCCTCAAATGGAAGAGGCTGTGCTGAAATCTGGTCTCCTCATGACTCACAGCTGAGGAAGAGAAGAATGGGGGAGGAGCAGCTGCTGGCTCGGTGGCCCAGGGCACCAGGGCTGTGACAAAATTGGTGATGGTTTTAAGATGTACAGATCGTTCTGCGAATGTTAAAAAAATGGGGACATCAGTGCAGACTCACTATTTGAATGGTGTGACTAAACAGAGAACTTGGAAATTATGGTTTGGTGAAAAGGCCAGTATGCCTTCCAGAGGACGGCAGAGGTCAGGCTGCTCAAAGCGGAAGGACATGGGGCTCTGAGAAGTGACACAAAGCTCCAAGGAGTGCAGGCCCATCCTCTCTCCATTTGCATTTGAGCCCAGTGGGAAGCACTTCCCGGATTCGGAATTCCCACCCCTAGCTGCAACAAGGCAAGTCATTGAGCCTAAGTGGCCCCAGTCCACCACCTCCCCGGGCCACCACGCACCCAGCAAGGACCACCAGTGCCTACTCTCACCTCTGCCAGAAGCCCCACCACACCCAACTCCCATCTACCACCCAAGACTCCTGTGGTACTCTGTGTCCATGAACCCCCAGTGGCTAGCACCTGGCTCCACTCCAGGTCCAGGTTCAAGTTGGGTGTCCCCTCCTCCAGGGCTCCCCCATAGCCTTCCTAAGGCACCCGCCATCCTTCCCCAAAGCATTTGCTCTAGACCGGATCTGCCTGTTTAAGGTCTGCCTTTTCCATTCCTCCGGACTGGTTCTGCTTGCTCTTGATTTTCCACTGCACTTTCATCTTGTACATACTATGCAGTTTGCTCATTTTACATGTTAATGTGGATTAGCTATCTCCCCCAGTAAGAATGCAAGCTCCTCCACCAACTGTATCACCCACCTGCTCTATTCAGTGACATACCCCAGGACAGGAGAATATCATAGAGATATTACCCTGAATTTCCCAGGTGGGCCAATGCATCCACAGGGGTCCTGGTAAGTGGGAGGCAGGAGGGTCAGAGTCAGAGCAGGAGGTGGGGGGAGAGAAGAGAGGCCTGAGACTGGGAGTGGGAAGGACTCTCCCCCCACTGCTGGCTTTGAGGATGGAGGAAGGGGACCTTGAGGACTCCAAGAAGACTGTGGGCGGCCTCTAAAGCCTGGAAAAGGCAGTAAGGGCTTCTGCCCTGGAGCCTCCGGCAGGCTGGCAGCTGCGCCAACACCTTGAGGTTAGCCTAGTAAAACACTGTGGACTTCTGCCCTCCAGAATTGTGAGAGCACATGTCTGTGATTTTAAGCCACGAAGTTTGTAGTGATTCGTTACAGCAGCAACAGGAAACGAATATGCCCAGGGATTCACACAGCTCAGTAAATGCCTGCTACTTGAATGAGGGTAAATTACTAATTAAAATACACTATTTTTTTTAGTCTCTAAAATAAATTTCAACCTGTAAGAACTGAAAGAGTGGTTTAAGCCAATGAGTTCAGGTAATGGCTGCTGGTGTTATTATTTTCTTGTCCTTCTTTTCCTCTAAATCACGACCTTTGACTCAGAGATGCTTAGGAAAAGATTTGTGTTGGCAGGTCTTACACCTGGCCTACGGAGCAGTTTTAGCAATCAAATATGAATCTCCTCATAAAGCCCCAAAGCAGGATTGCACAAAGGACCAAAGAAGAAACAAATTGATAAAAACTCTCCGTTTTTAACAAACATACAACTGATTGCATCCAAAATTCTCATGTTTCCTTCTGCCAGAGAAAGGAGATACATGCAAGGATTCTTCTTTCTGAACATTTCAAAATGCTCAGTCCCCATGAATCTATTTTTAATGCTGACACCCAAGAAAAGAGAGAAGAGATGGGAAATCTTCAGGAACATGTTTCTGCTTCCAACTGAAAAGTTAAACAGTCTAAATTATGGGCCAAATATTTTCCATGCCTACCTTTAAAATAAGAAGGAAACAAATTAAGAGACAGATAAACAGTATTTCCTCGGCCCTTCACACTCCCACATCGTCAGCCTACCTACGAGGCCTGCCATCATTTTCATCCCAGAAACTGAAAGGCTTGAGCTAAATCACTTTCAGTTATCACGGATGAATCTCAAATGAAAGATTCTTTTCAACTACGATTAATAAATCAAGAAAAAAATAAAATTATCAACAGATCATCTAACTTTGTTTAATGGGAAAGTAATCTTGCCATTTTTAAACATCAGCAACTAATTCCTGTACAAACCAGACTAGTTTTTGGCCCTGTGGAAGATGATATGAAACAGAGAACCTTAAAGAGTTCTCAGCTGATGTTACCCAGTGGTAAGTCGGGGAATGTCTGCTTTGCGATATCCGCCCTGTTGATCAGGACGAGGCCTTCCTCGTTTCCCGCCTTCGGCGCTGCCTCACAGGTTGTAAGGGGGCATGGAGGCTTCCAGAGCGCAGCTTACACAGCACTAGTTAATCCACAATTAGCGAGCAGCTGCCGTCAGCGAGGCCAGGCTGAGCAAGACAAGCCCCAACATCAAGGTGCCCCCCACAAGGGGGAGAGAGGCAAGCATCACTGCTTACCGATGGGTACCAGAGTTCACGTTCAATCTGCTCAAGCACTCTCCTTAAACAGATACAATTTCCTTGCTGAAAAACTCTAAGCCAGAGTCTAATTAAAAGAAAAAAAAAAGGGAGCTGGTGTAGCTCAAGTGGTGAATACCAGCATACCACACAGGAGATCCCAGGTTCAACCCCTGGCCCCAGGACATCAAAGGGGGAAAAAAAAAAAAAAGAAAGCAACTGAAACCAATCTGTCTCATATATTTAAAATTTTTTAAAGATTATTTTTTAATTATTTTTTTAAATTTATTTCTCTCCCCTTCCCCGTCCCCCCCCCCCCAGTTGTCTGCTCTGTGTCCATTCGCTGTGTGTTCTTCTGTGACCACTTCTATCCTTATCGGGGTCACTGGGAATCTGTGTCTCTTTTTGTTGCGTCACCTTGTTGTGTCACCTCTCCGTGTGTGCAGCGCCATTCCTGGGCAGGCTGCACTTTCTTTCACGCTGGGCGGCTCTCCTTATGGGATGCACTCCTTGCGCGTGGGGCTCCCCTAAGCGGGGGACACCCCTGCGTGGCACGGCACTCCTTGCGTGCATCAGCACTGCGCATGGGCCAGCTCCACATGGGTCAAGGAGGCCCGGGGTTTGAACCGCGGACCTCCCGTGTGGTAGGCGGCAGTCAGCTGAATTCAGGGACATTCTTTCACTTAGAAAGGCTGAAGCACTACAGTCCCTTCACCACAGGGGTGGACATTTACTGTCCACATGCCCATCAATCCTTCCATCCACCCTCCTAGCCATCACTCAGCAGCAGCCTTGGAGAGCTGGGTGCTGGACCAGGAAGACAAGAGAATACTAGCACATTCACGTTCTTATGCAACATTTCCAATCGCAGGTAATCAAGACACTCTTAAACAGTGACATGATTCTTAGCCCTGTGATTTCTGTAAGAAAGAAGATTCCCTGAAGGGTTTTCTCCTACTGCAGGCACACCGTACCTGTTTACACTAGTTGTACTGGATGCTTATCAGCCTTAACCCTGTCGCACTGTCAGCCTGATGGCTTGGAGCATATCTAAGCTGTATCCTAAATCCAACAACCTCATGTATCACTGCCTTGCCTGCAATGTGCAATAAATCACTTCCCTCAGAAGCAGCAAATCAATCCAGTCCTTAGAAAGAAGACGCAAATCACCATCAGCAGCACCTTCCTGCAATTTATGGAAGGATTTGGCATGGATGATATGTCCAAAATTCTCCTCTTAGGGCCCCAATCAGACCATTCCTGCAGTACCATATCTAGCTCAGGACTCCATGTGTCAAGATGTGAATAGGGGATTCAAAAGAGATTTCTCAGGCAATCTGAAGACTGTAATCTAATAATTACAAAGAAAGGTTAAAAGAGTATTTAGTCTGGAAGGGCAGGCCTCTGTCCTCAGCCAACACAATATCTGAGCACTGCAGGATGGAAACAGTGAACTGCCTACCACCTAGCTTCTGCCCAAGACCTTCTGGACACCTAGGAGAGCTTTTAGCACGTGGCCCAAACACTCATCTAGACATGCTATGGAGTGCATCTGTGGACCACGAAAGCCTGAGCCAGACCAGAATGTCCTCATTCCCCAAGACGGAACTTCATGTTTTGGACTGAGCCCTGGAAGACTCGAAGGACAGCCGTGCTGGCTTTACTGGGAAGTCCACTCCCGAATCCCAAAGGCCAGCTGCTGGGGTTGCAGCACTCAGGGATCCCTGCACAAAAGCCCATGTTAAGAAGTATCTTCATCAGTAAGTGCCGAGAAAACCTTATCCTTTTCCCTAAAGCCAACTCCTTCATGTTTCCTTCTTGTTTACTACTATAAAAATCAGTACCAAGTTCACATGTGAACGTGGATAACTCCAGAGACATACTTCTTCAGTGCTCTGCTTGAACGTTAGAGATCTTCCCCCCACAACCTACACTGCTGGCCCCAGATCCCCTCCCCCGTCCTCGTTTGATTTTTCTCCATGGCACTTGTTTACCATTTGACAAACTTAAGTCTTCCTTTTTCATTTGTGTATTCTTTATCCCCACCAGCAAGTAATCACCCTGATGGTGGCTGGCTGATGCACTCCTGTATCTGCAGTGACAAGAAAACTGCCTGACAATAGTAGTCATACCATTAGAACTTACTGAATAAAAGAATAGATAACTGTAAAATTCTAGGCTCTACAGTTCAATTTCCTCCATGAACTTGAACACTGATTCTAAATTATATCTTTTTTCTGATCCTGACCTGTTTACTGTTTTGTTTAGTATTTGTTTAAGTCAGCTTAAATCTTTTAGAAAGAGGCAGGAAGTAGGTAGGTAGGCAGGAAAAGAGACAGATATAAATAGATAAGAAGGATGATCTAATTATCAAACACTGCATATTAGCAGATGGTAAAGTCCCTACTGAGGACAGAAAAAGAGGAAATAAGCCAATGGTATAATTATTAATAAGTAGAATAACGTTTGTTCAAAAACTGATATTTTCTTCCTATCTGTTCCGTCATGCTGTGTTGATTTCATCAGGTAATTAATATCATAAAAAGCATGACCCTGATGTGAACCAATGTATATGAGGTGCAGAGGTGCCCAAAGATGTACTTACCAAATCCAATGGATGTGTCATGATGATGGGAACGAGTGTTGTTGGGGGGGGGGAGAAGGGGGGTGGGGGGGTGGGGTTGAATGGGACCTCACATATATATTTTTAATGTAATATTATTACAAAGTCAATAAAAAATAAAAAAATTAAAAAAAAAAAAAAAAAAAAAAAAAAAGCATGACCCACTGAGAAACTCTCCCGCCTCCCCGGCTCCCCACACTAATGCCTTCAGCGCAGAGGTATGCTGTTCACCATTCACATCATGTTCATTTTCACCATGGGATTCTTTGAAAGGAAACAGACGAAAAGTTTCTGGACTTTCTGGAATGTATTACACCTGCCCCAAACACACCCCGACAGACAGAGCTACTGAAGACCAAGTCTTGTGATAATTAAGAGTGGAATAAGAAAATCGTGGAACCAGACCAGTTTCATTCCAAATCCTACCTTAGTAAAGTTAAAGCTCTGAAAAAATAAGGGAGCCTGAGAATCAGGGGGAAGGAGAGGAAAGGTGCAGGTCAGCATGAGATGGCTATTTAGTAGGGGAGGGGTCATTACCTGCTTCACGACAGTCACAGTTCCGGGGGCCATGGCAACCACTGAAGCAACGGCGGTGGCATCGTGGGTCTCGGGGCCCAGCTCGATGATCTGCTGGAGGATGTTCACAGCTGTGGGGTCAAGCCTGTCACCTTCCGAGGAAGAAGCAAATGGAGACCATTCAGGCCAGTGTGCCAAAGGTCACGAAATACCAAGCTGTCCCCTACCATTCTCCTGGGTGAAGCCTTTTCCAAAAGATGCACGGGTTCTCAGCTGCTGCTCATTTTGACCACAGAGTTCATTTGTATAGTGCTATGTAGCTTACAAGCACTTCCTTGAAGAAGAGCTCAAAACACAAACCACCCTGTGAGGAGGGGGACAGGATAATATGACCACCACTTCAGAGCTCAAAGAACTGCCTCCAGTAGGTGGGGCCACCACCTCACAGGCCAGGACTCAAGCTCAGAAGCTTGGAATCCCAACTCTGTGCCCCAAGCCTGCCTCTAGAATAGAGCTCCTGAGCGGTACCAGCACACATGCTCAACTGCAGAGGGCATTCAGTAAAGTCTGCCAAGTAAATGACACAAGTTACAGGCAAAACTTGTGATCTCTCAATTATCCCAACAGCGGGCTTTATAATTGCAAATGAATATAAGGTTGGGATTCTATTTTAGTAGTCTCAAAAGACTGGAGTCCATAACCAGGGCAGCTCTTTCATATACCTTGCCTACTCTCGCCATCTGTCTGGCCATCTGTAACTCTCCTGAACACCGCACCACGACCCAAATTATTCCTTTACTAAAAAGGATGTTATGGCTTGATCTGCATGTTAGCAGAATATCATGAAGTCTTCGCCAGCGTTTGCATCCTCACGGACAGCGTTCTGCGGGCCGCACTCCAATGTGAGCCCATCAATAAGAGATCAGAGAACAGGGCTCCGATAGGTTCCACATAGAGAGGAGGACATGAATACACACACAACGCACCCTTCTAGCATCCCCCATACACACCCCCTAAGGAGAGAGATTTCAAACAGGCCTTGAAGCCACTCCGAACATCCCAACACAAAAAACATTCACCTTTAAAATGTACTGAGATAAGGTTTCAATTCCTTGTCCATTCACTCTTTCAAGGACCATTTATCAAGCCCTACCTGTCAGCCAGAGACTTTGTTTCTAGTGCCAATACAGGCAAGGATCTAACACTGTGCCCCTTCTCCTCCTGGAGCTCTGTAAGCAAATCACTACAGCACCTGGGGGTCCATGGCAGGAGGCGGGAATGGGCCCGTGAGACAATTAGGCAGAAAAGTCAGTGGCTTCCACATAGTGACCTACAATCTGAGGCCTGACCAGGAGGAGGAGTTTGCCAGAAGAAAATGTTGTGAGTTGTGGGTAAAGAAGGGAGGCCAGAGGTAAGTGACAGCCCACATCTCAGGGACCACTGGAGCGTGGGGGTGAGAAACGCAGCAGGGGCTGGAACTAGAGTCCAGCTGAGTGGAGGACACAGCGGCGCCCAGGGGGCTGAGCAGGAGGCTTGCGTGCCGAGCTGCCACGTGTGAACTGTATTCTGAACATGAGCAAGAGACTCTGGGAGGCTTTAGAAGGAGCATGTGAGTGTGTGCGTGCATGTGGGGGCTCGGCGGGGTGGATGGAGACAGGCAGACGGCATCCCACAGATCTCGAGCGTCACTAAAGTCACGTGGCCTTCGGGAAGGAAGCCCGCTCAGATGGGCCTCAAGCTCTGAGAACTGCCTTTAATCACCTGGACGTCACCCTCCTGCCTGCAGACAGGCCACCTCTACCCGGCTGCAGAGTGGAGGTGCCGTCTCCAAATTCCCTCCAACTCAGCATGCAGTGAGCACGGCTCTGCCAATTCATCTGCCCTCGGCCGACAGGGGCAAAAAGTCCTCTGCACAGCTTTCCAGCAACCTGGGGTGCAGGAATTTAAGAACTGGGAGAAAATGGCAACCGCCTAAGCCTGATCTCCTGGCACCATCCCATCGTGCTGAAGGGTTTCCTCAATTCTCCTTGTGTGACTGTGCCTCCAGTACATACAGGGTTGTGGTATGTAACATTTACTGTATTCTGTTCATATGTGAAAAGAACATGGAGAAAACATGTTTTCTACACATAATATGTCCCAATCCCCACTAGGCTGGCACAGTGGTTTTTTTCAAATTGATCTAACATTTGAAAATCATGACATTTGCCATGAAAATGCTCATTTGGGGCTTTCCAGAAGAACGGGGGTAGCAGGCAAGCCTGGTCCACACCTCTGCAAGGCACCATCGGCTGCACCCCTCACTGGGGGCCTGAACCCTTGAGCGAGCCACAGGCTCGGCTGCTCTCGTTGCTCCTGAGCCCACGTTCCCCTCCATGTCTGCCTGGCCCCTGGAGACACTGGCATTTGTTACCCCAGAATACGCCAACCAGAAGAGAGGACCACAAAGAATGGGGAAGACATCCTGATGACAAGCGGGGACCAGCTCCAACACCCAAAGGGGGTGACCCTCAGCCAACCATTTACAACTATTTACCTGCCTGTGTGAGGTGAGAGCAGGAGGGTGTGCCTCCCTCTCAGGACTGCTTGGAGGACTGAATGCAGTAAGATGAGGGAGATCTAGAGAAACTCCCAGAAAGCACTCTCTGTAGGGCTCTCTCCTGGGTAGCTCCAAGGGCAGAGCTCTCCAGGGCCCAGCAACAGGGCTGCCCGTCGGGGATTTTGAAGTAGACTGGCATCATTCACCCCAATCCCATCCATTCAGCTCATCTACCAATGACTGCCCTGAGGGCTGAAGGCGGGCAGAGCTCCCCTCACCACTCTCCGAGGTGTATCTCAGGTCCTGGAGCGCAGCCACAGCTGCCTGCGTCCCCTGTAAGTCCTCCTCGGCTTCTGTGATGTGGAGGTACTGGGTGGAGGGCTCCTCGGGATTTTCTGTTGTTGGCTGAAGAAAAACATAATATCATATAAGTGATCTTCTAGAAGATTAGCTAATTAGAAGTTCCGAGACAAAGTATGAAGATGAAACAAATACAAGCAAGTCAGCAACCCTGTGTAACATCACATTTACCGCACATCCCTGAAACATCAGGTGCTCCAATAAATGTACTTTCCAGAGGAAAAAACTGCTCTTTGCAAGTACTAAGACTTTTAAAAGCCAGTTTTGGTGGAAAGCTTTCTCCTACACATTCTTGCCTTTGGGAACAAAGGATGTTGTTCACAATCCAAGATTTGGCCACTCGTAGATATTCTCGTATGTGCTCTTCTAATGCCTCCTCTGCCTCTCCCACTGGCAACGACACAGCCTCCAACCCGCCGTTCGCACTGGACCTCGGGCTGCAGGCTGACGGAGGAAGCCGTGCCGCTGCAGGCAGCTGATGGCAGAAAGAAAGGGAGGACGGGGAGTTCCATGGCACATGTAGATCTTACAGCCTTGGTCCTGGCACAGGGCCAGAGCGCAATGAATCAGAGCAACTCATGTGTTTCTTATTTTTATATGCAGGAAACAAGAGCAACCACAGAAAATCTCTAGGCAACATCAGGACTTGTGTGGATTGGGGGGGGTTAAACAGTGGTTCACAGGGACCTTGTACCTCAAGGAGAGAAGAGGGGGAGCAGAAACCCAAATACTACTGATGACTTCTTTCTGGAAGGGATGGGAGGCACAAGCAAAACTACAAGGCAGGAAGCATGAATGCCATTAGTAATTAGGATGGAAATGGGGGATTTGGGGCAAAATTTACAGAAGCCAAAGTTACATCTTTAAGCACGTATCAGTAACTGACACAGATATGTTCAGAATAGCACGCAGTGACTCTTTTACAACCAAGTGGCCAAGTTCACTTGGGGGTTTCCAGCTTGCCATATAGGAGACACCCAATGAACATTTGATGAAGGCATTCACAAACCAAAACCAGGCTGATGCCTATAAGTACCACTAAGTAACGCCTTCAACTGGGCACACTGACAGCAGTTCTCCATCTCCTGTGAGGAAACTGTCGCAATCACTTGAGGCAAGGCTGGTGCTTCTGTAAAGCATTCCTGGGATCTAAGTGACAGCGCAAATCGCAGGCCTGGAGGCTTGTTATTCTACTGATGACCCATCAGCTTCTCGGTGCTCCACAGGATCGCTTGCAAAGCCTAGTGCATGGGCTTTGGGTCAACTATTTTTGTTGGGTTCACAGCTCTGCCGATTTGGAACCTACGAGAAGTGAGGCCTTCAGGACAGAGAGACGTCATCGCGTACCTCTATAAAAGCACTGGCTGACGCAGACAGATGCAGTTCTTTACTTCAGGATCGGTGCTGCAGTGTCTCCTTAGCTCACAGTGTGAACGTGAGCACCAGGGGATGAACTGTCACCACCGGCGAGGGTGTGCTCCTGCTGACACTGCAGCGCGGCCCCAACAGCCCCGGCAGCTGCCATTCACCGAGGACTCACAGGGGGCTAGAGGGCGCCCACCCCTTCTCTCCTGCTGCTCCTGCTCTGCTGCTGCTCCCAGGCCCCACTGGCCTCACTGTATGGATGAGGGCACAGAGGCTCACGGCTCAAGGGGAAAGCAGTGACAGAACCAGGATTCAAGGTGAAGTCTGCCAGATTTGAATGCAACACACTCTCTTATTTATTCATTTTTAAATGGACATTTTCAAACAAGCATAAAAGCAGGGAAATAGGTATAATGAAACCCACATACCTATCACCCAATTTCAACACCTGTCCACTCATGGCCAATCTTGCTTCCCACTCCACCCCTGCCCTTGGGATGTTTGAAGCAAATTTGGAGATCATATCATTGTCTCAGTAAATACTTCATAATGTATCTCTAAAAGATAAAAATGCTTTCAAAATGTAATTACAACCCCATTTTCACTCTAAAAAAATTAATAATTTCCTTATAACATGAAATATCTAAGCAGTATTCAAATGGCCCCAATTATCTCATTTTTTAAAAGCTTGCTCAAATCAAATTTAAATAAGGGCACCTCATTAGGACCGATAGATATGGCTCACAAAACTTTAGTCTATAGGTTCTCCTCCATCTTTGACTTATTTTTCCCTCCTTAGAGTTTATTTATTGAAGAAAGTGGGCTGTTTGCCTTATAATTTCCAACAGTCTGGATATGGCAAATCATATCAACACAGAATCACTGAACATGCCTCTCTGCCCACTGTATTTCCTGTAAATCGGTAGTCAAAGACAGATTTTGGTTCCCTTTTTGGCAAGATCCTTTATGGATGTAGTGTGCACTTCCAAAAGCAGATACATAATGTCTCCCTCTCAATCTCTCTTTCTTATGGGTGTGTGTGATGTTAGCCACCAAGAGGTGATCATTGCTAGATCCAGAATATTAGAAGTTGCAGAAAGGCAATATTGTAAATCTTCATTTGTTAGCTTGAATACTTCCATAAAGAGAAACTTTCCCTCATCAAACATTTGGTGTGATGGTTAGGGTGATATGTCAAGTTGGCCAGGTAACGGTGCCCTGTTGTTTCATTAAGCAAGCACTGGTCTAATTGTTGCTGTGAGGATATTTTGTGGACCCACATCATCAGTGAGCTGATTGCATCTATGGCTGATGACATCTACAATCAACTGAGGAAACTGCCTTCAGCAATGAGAGACGTCTCATCCAACCAGATGAGGACCTTCAGAGGAGAGGTGATGATTTCAGCAGTCAGAAGAGAGAATTCCCATCTCTGCCTCAGACAGACAGCTTCTCCTGGGAACTCATCCAGGACCTTTGTCAGAGTTCCTGGCTTGCAGCCTGCCCTACAAGATTTAGACTTGTGCACCCCCACAGTTACGTGAGACAATTTTATAAAATCTCCTAATATTTACAGATCTCACCTGTCAGTTCTATTTCCCTAGAGAACCCTGAAAAATACATTTAGTAACCCTGAAGTATGTTTTTGTTTTTGTTCTCTAGAAAAGGTAGAATAATTGTTCAGAGTTAATTCCCTACATATTACAAAGGTGACAAATGAGTTTTTTCCCAATATTTTATAAACTTATGGATTTAAACATATCTGACATGTTTCACTGTAGTTCTTAAACATTAACAACAGCCTCAGAATAACAATATCATATCTAACACCACCAACAGAATAATGAAAACAGGACTTTTTTTGCAGTTCTTTTTATCCTTAGGACATATCCCACTAGAGAGGTACTGTTTTAAAGTCTCTTGAAAATGTTTCGCTCTGTGTAAGTTATACCACCAATTTGATATATAGTTAGAATCATTCATTTCAGTTTACTCTCAAGTCTCAGAATTTACTTACTTTTGTTAAGATTTATTTTGTTTTCATTATTATGTAAAATATTTCCATGCTTTCAGACTCCAATCTGTATAACAGGTATAATAAGAGAAGTTTAGCTTCTGTTATTATCTCCACCATCTTGTTCTTTTCCTCATGTAAAATGGCCTCCTTTTATAACTACTTTTTTTGTGACATAACATTAGATTTAGAGAAGAGTTGCAAAGATAGTAAGTGGGTTCCTGTATATGCTCCACCCAGCTTCCCCTACTGTTCACACCTTACTTAACCGGGGCTCAACTATCAAAACTAAGCAATGGAACCTGGTACAACACTATTTGACAACCACAGGCTTCCTCCAGAGTCCACTTTGGCACGAGTGTCCTATTAGGGTTCCAAGGTCCAATCCAGGATCCCACAATGCATTCAGTGGTCACCTCCCGAGTTTCTTCCAACTCGAAGGTTCCTCCATCTTTCCTTGCCTTTCATGCCCTTGGCACTTTGGAGGGTTACTAGTTAGGTATTTTGAAAACTACCCTCTGAGGTTTTCTCAAGATGAGACTAAGGTTGAGGATTTCTGTGACAGAATACCATGGAGGTGAAGTGCCCTTACTACATGCTATCAGGGGTTCATAATGTTGATATGTCTTGTTAATAATACCATTAACCTTGACCACTCTTCAGTGGGCTCTGCCAGGACCCTTCTCCATAAAGTCACTACTTCCCTTTATAATATTTAGGGAGAGATATTTTGAGGCTATGTAAATACCCTGCTTCTGCTTAAACTTTTGTCTACTAAATGTTAGCAGTCACTGATGCATCACACCTGCTGCAATTATTACTTCTAATGGTAATTTTCTATTTCCCTCAGCTGGGGGTGATTTTGCCCCCCAGGGGACATTTGACAATGTCTGGAGATATTTTTGGTTGTCACAACTGAAGGGGGGGGGGATTCTACTGGTATCTAGTGGGTAGAGGTCACTGAAGCTGCTCAACACTCTACAATGCATAGGAAACCCCACACTAAAGAATTACATTACCTAGACCAAATGTCAACAGTGCTGAGTTTGAGAAACCTGCCTTAGGTAACCTGCTATTAGTTCATGGTAGTGACACTTGGTTACTAGCTCTCAGAACACAGGTGTTCTCCACCACAGAAGAAAAAGAAGACAGGTAGGAGCATATGCCTTCCATAGAGGGACATAGAGCCTGCCTAGAATCAGGAAACGGAACCCTTCCCAATTCTTTTGGTGAGGACTGGCAATAAATTTCTTGCTTTGCATTCTCCTTTAGAGCTGGATTAACATCTAAAACTCTGGATTTCTGACTAACAGAAGTAAAAATGGTAATGAGGTCAATGCAGAGTCTAAATTCAACCCAGAGGAAGAATTGATATGCATGGCTCAGCTTTCACCCAGCATCACCCCTCTGACATGAGGCATGATTTGAAAAGGTTTCAGAAGTTCCCTAATCAGAAAATCCAGTGCTGAGAGACATTTGTTCATGCCCAGTACTAGAGCTGGCCTAGTTTGCCATTCTTGTTCACAACACGATTGACACCAAACTTTACAAAGTTACCTCCCACTTGGAGTCGCCTTCAATTTCCACCACCTTCAAGCCATGTTTGTTCTTCAAGTGCCTGTTCAACTCCCATTTGGTGCCATATACAAAGCTGCAAACAGGACACTTCAAACCACCTGAAAGCACAGAGGCAAAAAGAAGTGTTCACAGCACACAAAAATGCAATGGGCTCTTCCTTCCATCCAAAGACCTCAAATTGGAGAAATGTATTATTTTGTTTCTAGCACTTAAATTCAATTCAAGCTTACCTTAGTTTTATAAGAAAATAGCAACGGTATATATGCTTTTCATGGAAGAAATCTTAAAACAATGTAGTTTTTTCAATTATTGAATATGTACTTCCAAAGACCCTAACATGTTCTTGATACTTTAAATGCCGGAGAGAAATAAGATGAATATTATTCTGTTGGCCAGGTAGACAAGTGGTTTAAATCATTTTTCCAGTTTTTCCTCTGTAAGTAACAAATAATTTAGGAGAAAATAACTGAAGGACAATGGCTTCTTTTCTCAATCTCCTTTGTCCCAAAATACTTAACACCAAGAGCCAGATTCTCAGTCTCCTTCACATTAGAAGCTAAGTCATTGGTATAAGTCCCTACCTGAATTTCCCTTTAAAGAACAAATTAAAAGGCTGGCCACATCCTGAAATGTCTCAATTCACTCAACTGATCAAAATTTGCACATGTTCTGGGAAGTGTTTGGATACTTCAAAGAAGAGAATGCAAAGCTCTGGGTAAAACTATTGGGGAGTCACACAAAAGACTACCTTTCTAAAATTACATCAGGAGCAGCAACTAAATTGGGGTCCGGACAAAAATCATTTTACCTGGCTATGCCCTTGTAAGCCACCTCCAGCCTCGGAAGGCTAATTCCCATTCTGTCATCAGGCCTCCAAATCCCCTGGGACCTTGCGCAGCCCAGGACCGGCCCTTCCAACCAGACAGCCAGGGGCTGGTGCTGCCAGGCTCCCACCCCGACCTGGGCCGGGCAGAGAGCACTCATCACTAAGGACCACCGTCAGCCCGGGGTCTGGAGCTTCAGGCCACCCAACTCTAGCAGCGCACCCCAATGTCGCAAGCTCTGTGAGCCACTCATCCAGTCCAGTCACGCACCTAATTGTGCACCACAGTGTCTCTACTAGGACCAGGACTTGTCCTCAACCATCCCCTGGACCCTGCAGGCTCAGAAGAACCTACTGGCAACAAAGCTTCCTAAATTCACCTCATTACAGAGAGCTCACAACTCTCCCTCCACCCTGAAATAACCCTGGCTCTCTGCAAAGTCCACTTCAGTGGAGGCCATTTACGTTCACAAGCCCTGGGGAAGGAAGAGGCCAGGGACACAGGGACAGCAGTGCCAATTCTATGGCAGAGTGAGAGCATTTCCTAGTTTTGTTCCTCGCACTCAGAGTGTCATGAATGTTGCCGCCTGGGCCCTCTCCACCCCAGTTCCTCCAAGTCTGTAAAGAGTCCTCTGTCTGGAGCCCCGAGGCGTCACAAGACGCCCCGCCCCTTCTACAGTTCTGATGTGCATATCCAGCAATACCCAGAAGCATCCCTTTCCTCCAACGTATATGTGATGCGTACAAATGACTAAGATGCTTCTATGTATACAGCAGAGCCAAGCGAAGCACCGAATGCATCCCAGCCAGCCACATTTAGGCACTGCTTACCGACGCACTAAGGAGGGAGTAGTGGAATTCTGTTCCGACGTCGAGGTTCCCTTGACAAATCATGTAAGAACCAGTTGAATCTCCTGAAAGTGCATCACACAGATGCAGTTAGGCTGTGTTCCATCTCCTGAAGCAGCTCCTTATTAGTGGACTCCACACAGAGCCTTGTTTGATAATGGGGGTTTCTTGTCTGTAAGCCGACAACAAGAAACAGCTCCAAGAGTCATCAACAGACATGGGAACTGATCCCGGCGGCCAAGAGGACCGCCCCTAGCACCTCTGGCTCATTTTTGCACGGCCTCCTCTCTACTCTGGAAGTACAGAGGAGAGCACGGCTAGCCCAACAGGGACAAGACTCCAGAGTCGGTAGAAAGGCTGGCAACAGACACCAAATTCTTAAATTCCAGAACAGTCCACAGAAAGGGTAGCTCAAAAGGATGCTTATTTTCTTCAAGTCAAACGTACTGCACTCTTTAAGGCAAAACCAAATGCTCTTTCTTGTCTGGAGAACACGCAATTTTTGGCCTCCTTTGTTATCAATTATTAATCATCTAAAAATGATGTATTTTCCAATAATCATCTTTTACAAACCCCCATGGTGTGGCAGAACCTCTTTGCCTCTTCTTTTGCTTGAACTGATGCATCCCTTCCATAAAGACAATACGCTGCAGTGAGGAAAAGCAAGCTACTTAAGGTTAAGCCTAGGCTTTAAATAATGAAATTAAAGATTCCTTCTTGGGTCTTCTTTAAACAGAAATTAATTTAGGGAGAAAGACTTTCTTATATTATGTTTAAATTAAAATTAATATGATAATACCCCCACACTAATTAAAACTTCAACCTTTGCTATGGCAACTTTAATTAAAGAACAAATGAAAATATGTAACCTAGACTGAATGTATAAAAGTGTGCCAGTTAATTGACATCAAAGCCAAGGGAAATTAATTTCTATCTCAATTCATTACATTCTTAGGCAATGCACAGTAAAGGTCGGTGGAAGATTTGGTGAATTTACCTCCAGCACCAATATTAAGTGCACACCATAAAAACTGCAAAACCCCCAAATCATGATTTTCTCACATGGACGGATGTAACTAGGCAAAACAGAGAATTCAAGAAGCAATTTTAAAAATCGATCACGGCCTCCTGTGCTCTTTTTGGACTGCAATATATTCGGAAGGGAATTCATGCATTAAAATATTTGCATTCTTCTCCAGTGGCAGACATTATTGAAAAGGTAATTTCGTTTTCAATAATATTGAACCTCCAGCAGGGGATGGAATACAGGGCTGGGCAGTCCGAGTACCTGGGTCTGGCCCTTGCTCTTGTGGCCCAAAGCCACCTCCTTAAGTGGGTGTCTGTGTTCTATGAGGGCGGCAGTGCTAAGACCAAATCTTTGGGAAATAATGGCTCCACAAAGATGTCCATGTCCTAATCCCTGCAACGTGTGAATAGGTTACTTTCATGGCAGAAGGGACTTTGCAGATGGGATTAAGCTAAGGATCTCAGGTGGGGAAAGGACCCCGGCTTGCCCAGGTGGGCCCATTGTCATCACAAGGCTCCCCGTGAGTAAAAGAGGAGCAGGACAGGGGGCCGCAGTGATGCAACGCAAGAAAGCCTCGACTGCCCTCGCTGGCGCTGACGATGAAATGGGCCAGGCAGCCACTAGCAATGGAAGAGGCAAGGAAACAGTCTTGCCGTGGCCTCCAGGAAGGAAAGCAGTCATACTGACACAGTGATTTTAGTCTAGTGAGGGTTGTTTTGGACATCCGACATCTAGATTTGTAAGGTAATAAATGTGTGTTGTTTTAAGCCACCGAGTTTGTAGTGATTTCTTATCACAGCAACAGGAAACTAAGAGAAACACTAAAGGGTAAGTGGAACAAAAGCAGCTTAAATGTCCCAAATCACGGGACTTGGAGTTGTCCTAAATGATATGGCAGGGGCAGATGCAGGACATTATATCTCCTGCCATAACCCACTGAATGTACTGGGGGAAAGTGTAAATTTCAGTGTAAACTATAATCCATGAGGTGCAGCAGTGCTCCAAAATGCATTCAGCAAATGCAACGTGCCACGATGGTGAGGGAGGTTGTTGATGTGGAGGGAGTAGGGTGGGGTGGGGCATGGGGGTATATATTTTATAATGTATATTATATTTATATTTATTTATATATTTATAATGTAGCATTTTGTGTGATCTATGTATCTTTAAAGAAAAAGACAATAAAATATTAATTTTTTAAAAAGCAGCTTAAAGATCAAAGGACGGTAGATGTAGAATCATTTTATTTTATAATGTGGACAGGTGAAATACGGAGTCCACCTCTGTGGACAGTCTCACTTCTGTGGAGTCTTCACTCAGGGCCTGCCCTGGAGGCAGCCAGAGCCCGGTCAGAAGCAGGGCAACCAAGCGGGGGCCATCTGCGGCACGCAGGGAGGGCTCCTGGTGAGACGGCGCACTCTTGGAGCCCATCTGGCCAGAGCACCCAGATATCTGAATTCTGTCTCAAACCCCAGTTCCCCTCCCCACAAGGTCCTACAAGAAAAACAGCACGAGGGAAAACACAGCAGAGGAAACACAAAGTGCATTTCATTATTGGGGTTCAGGCTGCGCCAAACCCCAGTGAGGAACACTTGGTCAAGTGAGTGCAAGCGAGGTTGCCGCCATCCTCCCTGCTCCCCACCTCCCCCCAAATCTTGGGATCTGAGTACTCTCGGGACAAGGGCAGGGAAAGGCAGGAAGGAGAGAGAGGTCCAGGGGCCACCTTGGGCATTTTAACCTGGACCAGAGAAATGAGGGAAAGTAAGCAGTGCCCCGTGTGTGCAGCCTTTCAATGCACGGTCACGCAGCCACTGCCAAGTGTCCTAGAACAGGACCAGGGCTGCTGCTGCCCCCCCACCCCCACCCCAAACATGTGCAAACTTTAGTACAAAAGACAAAGGGGGGCATAAGACATGTGAGGGCACGGCACCAGCCACTGAATCAGGAGACTGGGTTTGGCTCAGCTGTTTGGGGCCTTGGGGCAGTCATCTTCCTTCATGGCTCATTTTAAAACAACAATGATGACACCAACCTCACAGGGTCACTGGGCAGAGAGGAATAAATAAGAGATCATCTGTCCAATCTTCTTTCAAAATACCAGGTGGGCAAAAAAGACAAGCCAGGAGCGTGGCATGTACACCGTGCTCAGCACAACTCCACTTAGCAAAAGGCACCAGAGCCCTGGGGGAGTCCGTGCGTCCTGAAGGGATAACACGGACCTGGTGGTGCTGCCAGCTGTCTATGGACCAGGGCTCACAGAGGCCACTTGTACCAGCTCCGAAGCCGACTGAGCCCATCTACTCCCAACTCCGCACTCAGCAACACCGCATTGGGTACCTTAAAACGGGCCACTGCGGAGAATTTACACCACTGAAACTGACAAACGGGGCTTCCCCTTCCTCCCCCCACAGACAGCCAGTTATTAAACAATTACCAACACACCATTTCCAGCAGGCTTCTGGAGCACGCTGAAAATGACCCAATCTCCAAAGAAAAGACCATGGTACCTGCCCTCAAAACCCCACAAAACAGAAATGTCTTAGCTGGGAAAATCTCAGCTCCTTTTAGACCACCTTCCTTGTATCTCGACATTATTGCGCATCGACATCCATCCCGGAATCTCCACAGCATCATGGGAGAAGAGTCTCCTCCAGCTGTGGACAGATCTGCGTATGTGACTGCGGGATGGCGCTAAGCACAGCTGAGGGACCAGGAATCCCAGCTCGTGATTTAAGGAGGTTGTGACACCATGCGTGGGAAAATTATATTTTGTTCATAGTTTTTAACTATGCTGTTATTTTTTTAATGAAACTTTTTATTATTAATTATTATACATAAACACATTTCAGGATAACCCACTTTGTAACTACTGTCCAAAGATATTCCAGAGTCCATTGATTTGCTTCCAAGTAAGATCTTTCTGTTTGGAAAGTTCACAGAGGTAGGAATGATCAATGCTACTAATTTACATTAATCAAATTCAGAAGAACAGCTAACACTGCTTGAATATTATGTGCAACAGTATGCTAAAGGATTTTCCTCCTTTTTTTTTCACAATAACCCATCTTACAGATGAGGAGAGAATGACTCTCTGCAGGGTTAAGTAACATGCTAAAGGATATGCAGATACTAAGTGTTGGAACCAAGGCTGAAAGCAACTGTTGGGCTTCAGAATTCTGGCTTTTGAACTCTATAGTTTGTATTTTCCTCTAAATTTTAGTACATCTTCAAATAGACTTTATATTTTAATAATTTATTATATCTTTGTGAAGTATTTTATCCTTTAACTTAAGAGTAAATCTTGAAAATTACTCTGAAATTATAGGAATAAAAAATGCAAATATGACTAAAAGTACAATATTTATCAAAACTCATAACTGCTCTTTAAACTCTGAGCTGGACAAATAATAACTTATTAATATTAGTATATAGAAACACTGTTGTAAATAATTCAGAATAGCTGACTGGAGGTCATCCGAAGATCTGTTCTCTAGATTAGGGGTCAGCAAACTTTTCTAAAAGGGTCAGATAGTAAGTATTTTAGGCTTGCAAGCCATACAGTTTCAGTTGTAGCAACTCAAACAGAATGTGTAGTAACAGCCGAACAACAGTATCCTAAGTACCGTACGCATGTACTTAATATAATGTTTCATATTATACAAAATTGTTGGACAAAGATTAAAAGTAGTAAATTAAAGAAGTCAAGGATGGAAAAGAGGGAGGCAAGATGGCGGCTGAGTGGACTTCCCGGTTACTAGCTCCTGGAGGGAATTGGCTGGGAGGCGTTGGAGACTCCTTGGGACCGGGCTGTTTCGGGATTTTCCCTGGTCCCAAGGTGTTTAGACATCGATTTGGAGGGAAGGTAACAGAGAGGATCCATCCGTGAAATATACACGGAGATCCCAGCTACGTGTGGAGGATTCCCTCCTTGGGTAGGCAGAGCCGAGGCAGCTAGCACCGCGCCGAGCCCCGGCGGGCGGCGGCCAGGGTAGCCTAGCTGGACCGCGGTGGGCAGCGGGCGGGGGATCCGAGCCACGCCGCGGTGGGCGGCGGGCGGGAGAGCCGAGCCCCACTGCGCCGCGGCGGGCAAGGGAGCCGAGCCCAGCCTAGCTGGGCCGCGGTGGGCGGCGGGCGGGAGAGCCGAGCCGCGCTGTGCCGCGGCGGGCGGCGGGCAAGGGAGCCGAGCCCAGCCGAGCTGCGGCGGGCGGCGGGCGGGAGAGCCGAGCCGCGCTGTGCCGCGGCGGGCGGCGGGCAAGGGAGCCGAGCCCAGCCTCGCCGCGGCGGGCGGCGGGCGGCGGGCGGGGAAGCCCAGCCGGCCGAGCCCAGCTGAGCCGCAGAGGGCGAGGGGGCCGAGCCCAACCCAGCTCAGTCGAGCCCAGCCGCGCCGCGGAGGGCGGCGAGTGGGAGAGCCGAGTCGCGCTGCGCCGCGGAGGGTGGCGGGCAGGGAAGCCGAGCCCAGCCGGGCCCAGCTGAGCCCAGCCGAGCCGCGGGTGGGCGAGGGAGCCAAGCCCAGACGAGCTCGGCCAAGCCCAGCCGCGCCGCGCCGGGCGGGAGAGCCGAGCCGCGCTGCGCCGCGGCGGGCGGCGGGCGGGAAAGCCGAGCCCAGCTGAGCCCAGCCGAGCCGCGACGGGCGGGGGACCCGAGCCCAGCCGAGCCCAGCCAAGCCCAGGCAAGCCAAGCCGAGCCGCGGAGGGCAGGGGACCGGAGCCCAGCCGAGCCTGGCGGCGGGGTTTCTGTTCTTTGTTTTTTGTTTTCTTTTGTTTTTTTTTTTATTTTTTATTTTATTTTATTTTTGTTGTTGTTTTTTTTTTTTTAATCCTCTCTTTCCTGTCCCCAATATTCTTCTTATACTATTTTATCCTAACAATACAATAGGTCCTACAGGAAATACCTCACATTTGCTGGGTTTCCTCACCCTCCACTGCCTCATTTCTCTGTGAATAGATTTAGCCTATCTACACTATCCCCTTTCCCCTACAACTTGATATCCTCCACCATCTGCTATCTCTCCTATATTCCATCTCCCTTTCTTTGATCCACAAAGTGTCTAACTCTTAATTTCTAATACCTTTGTTTAGTTTTCCATCTGGTATTCGTCCCTGAAACTATTACCTTTCTTTTCTCTTTCCCTCTCTCACGAAAACAATAGCCTCTTAGTATGTACCACATTCCTCCCATATTCAGTCGTCTACCTCATTATAGGTACTTTCCTACTACTATAACTCTACACAATTTACATGATCTAACCTCCATCCTCCCAAAACTCATACTGTTGCTTTGTTAACATATATCACCAATACTACTTCACACTTTTTCCTCCCTTACACAATTGCCTTTCCCCAGCACTAATACTTTCCTTTAAAGTGAGCTTAACTAGCAATAAGAAATTGGAATAAGAAGAACAAAGTGACAAAGAGAAGATATAACACTTACGCAAAAACAACAGCTAATTAATCTCCAAGACTAGACAAAGAAGCTAAGGAACTGATTAAACCCATCAAGAAAAAATGTTGACAAGACAGCAACAAAAATCTACAAACCAAACCAGTAATCAGGAAAACATGGCTGAATCCAATCAGGAAGGGGGGCAGGACTTCGCACAAGCAATGAAAGATCTCAGATCATTTATCACCGACAAATTTGACAAAGTAATGAAAGAGGTTAACAGCATGAAGACAACACTTGGAGGGGAAATTGCAGACATGCGCAAAAAAATAACAGATATGATGGAAATGAACACCACAATTCAAGAAATCAAAAATACACTTGCAGCAAATATCAGCAGACTAGAAGAGGCAGAGCAGAGAATTAGTGATGTGGAAGACAGTGCATTGGAAATCAAACAGATAGTAGAAGTGGTCAATAAAAAGGTAGAAAAAATCCAGATAGGACTTAGGGACCTGAATGATAATGCAAAACGCTCAAACATACGTATTATAGGCATTCCAGAAGGAGAAGAGAAGGGAAAGGGGTCAGAAGGAGTGTTGCAGGAAATAATGAATGAAAACTTCCCAAATCTACTGAAAGAGACAGATGTACATATCCAAGAAGCACAGCGCACTCCACTGGTCATAAATCCCAACAGGCCCACCCCAAGACATATACTTGTCAAATTATCCAATGCTCAAGACAAAGAAAAAATTCTAAAAGCAGCAAGAGAAAAGAAAACCATCATATACAAGGGAAACTCCATAAGATTAAGTGCTGATTTCTCATCTGAAACGATGGAGGCAAGAAGGCAGTGGTATGATATAGTCAAGGTACTAAAGGAAAAAAATTTCCAACCAAGAATACTCTAGCCAGCTAAACTAGCATTCAAAAATGATGGAGAGTTCAAAATATTCACAGATAAACAGAAACTGAAAGAGTATATCAACAAGAAACCTCCCCTTGAAGAAATTCTTAAGGGAGTTCTGCAGGAAGAAAGGAAAAAACAGGACAGTCAGAGATGGAGGAGAGTGTAAAAGCAACAAGAAAGACAAAAATAGAAGGGGAAAATAAAATAATACAAACAAAATATAACAAACACAAATCCAACCAAAATATGGCTACCATAAATAACTCTCTAAACGTAATAACACTGAATGTCAACGGACTAAACTCACCTATCAAAAGATTCAGACTGGGACACTGGATAAGGAAATACGACCCATCTATATGCTGTCTACAAGAGACACATCTTAGACCCAGAGACTCATGGAGGTTGAAAGTGAATGGCTGGAAAACAATCATACAAGCAAACAACAACCAAAAAAAGGCAGGAGTAGCTATATTAATATCAGACAAAATAGACTTTAAATGCGAAACAATTGTGAGAGACAAAGAAGGATACTATATTTTAGTGAAAGGGACAATCTGTCAAGAAGATCGAACAATCATAAATATTTATGCTCCTAACAAGGGCGCCTCTAAATATCTGAGGCAAACGCTGGAAAAACTAAGTGAAAGAATAGATGCATCTACAATTATAGTGGGGGATTTTAATACACCACTATCAACTCTGGACAGAACATCTCAAAAGAGAATCACTAAAGAAACAAAACATTTGAACAGTATATTAGAAGAGCTGGATCTAATAGACATATATAGATCATTACACCCAAACACAGGAGGATATACATTTTTCTCAAGTGCACATGGAACATTCTCCAAGATTGACCATATGCTAGGCCACAAAGAAAGGCTTAATGAATTCAGAAAGATCGAAATCATACAAAACAATATCTCTGACCACAGTGGAGTCAAGCTGGAAATTTGCAAGGGACAGAGACCCAGACCCCAAACGACAATTTGGAAATTAAACAGCACACTCTTAGAAAAACAGTGGGTCAAAGAGGAAATCTCAAAAGAAATCAATGACTACCTTGAAACAAATGATAATGATAACACAACATACCAAAATTTATGGGATGCAGGAAAAGCGGTACTGAGAGGAAAATTTATAGCCATAAATTCATATATCAAAAAAGAAGAAAGAGCAAAAATTGGAGAACTAACTGCACTTTTGACGGAATTAGAAAAACAACAACAAAGTAACCCAACAGGAAGAAGAAGGAAGGAAATAGCAAAGATAAGAGCAGAACTAAATGAAATAGAAAATAAGAAAGCACTTGAAAAAATAAACAAGACCAAGAGCTGGTTTTTTGAGAAGATCAACAAAATTGACAAACCTTTAGCAAGACTAACAAAGAAAAAAAGAGAAAAGATGCAAATACACAAAATAAGAAATGAGAAAGGTGATATCACCACTGACCCCACAGAAATAAAGACTATCATAAGAGGATACTTTGAAAAACTATATTCCAACAAAAATGACAATTTAGAGGAAATGGACAAATTCCTAGAAACACATAAGCAGCCCATACTGACGAAAGAAGAAATTGATGATCTTAACAAACCAATCACAAGCAAAGAGATAGAATCAGTCATTAAAAATCTCCCAACTAAGAAGAGCCCAGGGCCAGATGGCTTCACAGGTGAATTCTACAAAACATTCCGGAAAGAACTAACACCAATCCTGTTGAAACTATTCCAAAAAATCGAAACAGAAGGAACACTGCCTAATTCCTTCTATGATGCCAACATTACCCTAGTACCAAAGCCAAACAAAGACACCACAAGAAAGGAAAATTACAGACCAATTTCTCTAATGAACCTAGACGCAAAAATACTTAACAAAATACTTGCTAAACGTATTCAACAACACATTAAACAAATTATACACCATGACCAAGTGGGATTTATTCCAGGTATGCAAGGATGGTTCAACATAAGAAAATCAATCAACGTAATACACCATATAAACAGATTGAGAGAAAAAAACCACATGATTATATCTATAGATGCAGAAAAGGCATTTGACAAAATACAGCACCCCTTCCTGATAAAAACACTCCAAAAGATCGGAATACAAGGAAACTTTTTGAACATGATAAAGAGTATATATGAAAAACCGAAAGCCAACATTGTTTATAATGGCGAAATCCTGAAATCCTTCCCTCTAAACTCAGGAACAAGACAAGGATGCCCATTGTCTCCGCTCCTATTTAACATTGTCTTGGAAGTACTTGCTCGAGCACTGAGACAAGAACCAGATATAAAAGGCATTCAAATTGGAAGGGAAGAAGTCAAAATTTCATTATTTGCAGATGACATGATCCTATATATAGAAAACCCTGAGAGATCTACAACAAAGCTCCTAGAACTCATAAATGAGTTTAGTAAAGTCGCAGGTTATAAGATCAATGCGCAAAAATCAGTAGCATTTCTATACACCAATAATGAGCAAGATCAGGAGGAAATCAAGAAACAAATACCATTCACAATAGTAAATAAAAAATCAAATACTTAGGAATAAATTTAACTAAAGAGGTAAAAAACTTATACATCGAGAACTATACAAGATTGTTCAAGGAAATCAAAGAAGACCTAAATAAATGGAAGAATATTCCCTGTTCATGGATAGAAGACTGAATATTATTAAGATGTCTATCCTACCAAAACTGATTTACACATTCAATGCAATCCCAATAAAAATCAACACAGCCTTCTTTAAGGAACTAGAAAAACTAACTATGAAATTTATTTGGAATAGAAAGAGGCCCCGAATAGCCAAAGACATATTGAAAAAGAAAAACGAAATAGGAGGAATCACACTTCCTGACTTCAAAACATACTACAAAGCTACAGTAGTGAAAACAGCATGGTACTGGCATAAGGAGAGACACACAGACCAATGGAATCGAATTGAAAGTTCAGATATAGAACCTCATGTATATAGCCATATAATATTCGATAAAGCCACCAAACCCTCTCAACTGGGAGAGAATGGCCTATTCAAGAATGGTGCCTGGAGAACTGGATAGCCATGTGTAGAAGAATGAAAGAGGATTACCATCTCACACCTTATACAAAGATCAACTCAAGATGGATCAAAGACCTAAATATAAGAGCCAAGACCATAAAGACCTTAGAAAGCAGTGTAGGGAAACATCTACAGGACCTTGTAATAGAAATGGCTTCATGAATATCACACCAAAAGCACGAGCAGCAAAAGAACAAATAGATAAATGGGACTACCTCAAAATTAAAGCCTTCTGCACCTCAAAGGAGTTTGTCAAGAAAGTAAAAAGGGAACCCACACAATGGGAGAAAATATTTGGCAACCATATATCTGATAAGAGACTTATAAGTTGCATATATAAAGAACTCATATATCTTGAAAACAAAAAGATAAACAACCCATTTAAAAAATGGGAAAAAGACTTAAACAGACACTTCTCCAAAGAAGAAATACAAATGGCTAGAAAGCACATGAAAAAATGCTCCAAATCTCTATCAATCAGGGAAATGCAAATCAAAACTACAATGAGATACCATCTTACTCCCATAAGATTGGCAGCCATGAAAAAAACAGTAGAATACAAATGCTGGAGAGGATGTGAAGAAAGGGGAACACTCATCCATTGCTGGTGGGAATGCAGAAGGATCCAACCTTTCTGGAGGGCAGTTTGGCGGTTTCTCAAAAAATTATCCATAGATTTGCCATATGACCCAGCAATACCACTGCTGGGTATATACCCATCAGATCTGAAAACAAGGACACAAACCGATATATGTACACCAATGTTCATAGCAGCATTGTTCACTATCGCCAAAAGTTGGAATCAATCCAAATGTCCATCAACAGATGAGTGGATCAATAAAATGTGGTATATACACACAATGGAATACTACTCAGCTGTAAGAACCAATACACTAGAATCGCACGTGATAACATGGATGAACCTTGAGAATCTTATGTTGAGTGAAGCAACTCAGGCATTGAAGGACAAATACTATATGACCTCAATGATATGAAATAAGTTAACTGCCTCAGAGAGCTAGAGTCTGGAAAAGTGGCTTACAGGAAATCGGGGGGTGAGGAAGGATGTGAGTTAATGTCTGCAGGGGTGGAATCTGTGATGAGCTGGCAGTAAGTATGAGCACAAAGAAGGGACAAAATGGGGGCAAGGGTTACCTTCAGGTGGGGTTTTCTGGGTTTGAGGGGGGCTGGGGATGGGAAGAGGGGTAATATTGTCCAAGAAATAGGTGGGAGGGAGGGGCAACATACGAATATGGGAGAGTGTCAGAAGTTCGTTGAGAACTAAATGTTGAGTAAAACGTATCAAAGTATAAGTAGGAGGGTTACCTGGTTAGGACGCTCAGGGGTATGGTCTGATGCGTGACGGACTCCGGAGGGAATAGCTGAAGGCTCATTTTGCCAAGGTGGGTTCTACCATTGGGTGGGGTGGACCCATATCCTGGGGAAGACTAATGCCGTTGAATAGAGAGAACTGTATCTCTCGTGAGAAAGGACGGCTCCCAGGGTATTAGATTGGCAGGCGTTGTGGGCCCTAAGGGGAGGGGAAAATGGATGTGGAATAGATGGAACAAAGGTAAATAAGGGGGCAAAAGAGGAGTTATGTGAGAGTACACGAGGATGAATATAAAACAGCTAATATTACACCAAAAACATATAGGGGACGACAGACTAATAATGAAAACCATAAGACAAAACATAGGATAACTAAAAAATTTAGAAAACTGTACAGCCTAAAATATGGACCACATAGTAAGCACAAATGTCACCTTGTTTGAAAACTATAGTGTTGGAATCTGTACATCAGTTTCAGGAAATATGATATGAATAAGTTAAAAGATTATTGCTGTGCAAGGGAAAAGGTTTTATGGTGGATCTGGGGAAATACTGTATATTGTATATATGAATTTCGGTGATCTAAGACTCTTCTGAAGCTGACATTATGTTGGGATTCACTTTACGGGAAGTTTTGGATCACAGAGTGGTTCAACAATGGCAGCGGAGGACTACTGATATGGGATGTCATTGACAGGATATATATGGTTGACAGGAGTTATACAGGGCATATGCCCAGGGTATATGGTAATGTCTATATATACTCATAGTGGAAACAAAAACAACAGCTGGGGGGGTACTGGGCTCCTGGCCGGGGGTCACTGTTGTGGGCCCTGGAGAGCAGCGGCAATCCTTCTCCCAGGTGCAACGGCAAGAACCAGGAAGGAAGGAGGGCCCAACAGTGGGCTCGTGATACTAATGGTTACACTTTTGAGCCTATACACCTGCAATAAGAACAAGGCCTAGAGTAGCATTGTGCCTGGGGGTTTCCTCCTGACAGCCTGCATGTTACTCAAATGTGGCCACTCTCACAGCCAAACTCAGCGTGTAGATGCGATGCATTCCCCCCAGCGTGGGACATGACACCCGGGGATGAGCCTCCCTGGCACCGAGGGATCACTACCACATACCAGCAACTAGAAAATGACCTTGAATTAAAGATTCAATGTGGAACAGCAGAATATACCTGTCCTACATATAATGACATGACTTCGGGAAGCTGTTTGACCTAATGTAAGGGGGAAATGGAAAGGAGAAATGAGATTATAAGGCTGTGAGTCTCTAAAAAAGAGTCTGGAGGTTGTCAGAAGGAATACCCCTATGTACAACTGAACAGAGTCTAAGAGACAGATAAGGTAGATACAACCCCAGGTATTGGTTCTTTGGAGGGATAAAGAGACCCACGGGTTCTATGGTCATGGCAGAAGGGGTTCACTGCCATGACAGATAGCCCTTCTTTGGAGCTGGTGTTTCTGAGTGATGGAATTGGACTCAGAGGGGATCTCTTTTCACAAGACTTGCATGCTACTTTATTGGAATTGTAGTCGGTGCTGGGTTTAAGATATATGTAGGGGATTTGAACCTCTGACTGATAATATGACACCCAGGCCCAGAGCCTCAACAGACTTCAGCTCCTACACTTTGATTTATTGGACTTACTCCACTCAGCTAACATAGAGTTGAAGAGGTCAACCACCACAACATGGAGCCTAGAGTGTCTACAACTGGAAGCGGGAGGAGTGCATCCAGTACCCATGTGGAATCTAAGCCCTCACTTGACATAGGTGTGCAATGGACACAACCAATCCAATGTCCACAGAGAAAATGTGGAATGGGTGTGGGAACGGTAGCCATGGTGGCTGCTGGGTGTGGGGAATGGGAGGAAGAGATGAGATGTGGAGGCGTTTTCGGACGTGGAGTTGTCCTGGATAAGTGCTTCACGGACAATTACGGGACACTGTAGATCCCCCCAGGGCCCACTGGATGGAACATGAGAGAGTCTGGGCTATGATGTGGACCACTGACTATGGGGTGCAGTGATGCTCAGAGATGAACTTACCAGGTGCAATGGATGTGTCATGATGATGGGAGAGAGTGTTGCTGTGGGGGGAGTGGGGGGGCGGGGGCGGTGGGGTTGAATGGGACCTCATATTTTTCATAATGTAATTTAAAAAAAAAAAAATAAATAAATAAATAAATAAAGGATGGAAAAGAATGGTGATATTTAACTAGAGGTGAGGATTAACATATTTTATGGGTAAGAACATTAAAACCCTGTAAGGTAGGCGGTAGACTTGGCCCAGTGGTTAGGGCGTCCGTCTACCACATGGGAGGTCCACGGTTCGAACCCCGGCCTCCTTGACCCGTGTGCAGCTGGCCCATGCGCAGTGCTGATGCACACAAGGAGTGCCGTGCCACACAGGAGTGTCCCCCGCGTAGGGGAGCCCCACACGCAAGGAGTGCACCCTGTAAGGAGAGCTGCCCAGCGTGAAAGAAAGTGTAGCCTGCCCAGGAATGGTGCTGCACACACGGAGAGGTGACACAACAAGATGATGCAACAAAAAGAAACACAGATTCCCATGCCGCTGACAACAAAAGAAGTGGACAAAGAAGACGCAGCAAATAGACACAGAGAACAGACGACCGGGGTGGGGGGGGAGGGGAGAGAAATAAATAAATAAATAAATCTTTAAAAAAAAAAAACCCTGTAAGGTGAGTGACTTGATGATGGTCATGTAGAAAATGGATCACAGAGCTGTCACTCCATCTCCCAACTCCCATTCGTACTCCCTCTTGCTGCCTTCTTAGGAGGCAGGCATAGAGAGCCAGACTGAGTGTGGATGAACTTAATAAAGAACAGAGAGCTTGATTATGATGGGAAAGGATGTTTTCATAGGTTGAGTCCCAACGTCCTGGAAATTGGTCTGGATTTTAAAAAACTTGGTTACAGAAAATCAATCAGCTTTTCTAGTGAAGCTTGATCTGGGTGTAAAGTTAAACAGTGAAAAGATCTGGCTGGAATCTTTTGTTATGGTGTTGAATTGTGAATGAATTCTCTTCATATCAGATGTTAAAGTTAAGTGTTCTCTCTTTCTAAGGATTGTGATGCCTGCAGGGGCAGCCGTGCTGAAAAATATATATATATAAAACTTGAAAAAAAAAACAAAAAAAAAAAACACTTGGTGGGAGTGGATGTGGCTCAAGTGGCTGAGAGCCTGTTTCTCACTTGGGGGTCTCAGGTTCAATCCCCGGTGCCTCGTTTCTAAATGTTTAATGGATTTCGAATCCACTGAGTTTCCAATGTTCTCCATGAATACTCTTAATAACTCTAGTTGTCTCTAATGGAAAGGGGAAGCCTTTTCAGGATGACCCTTTTCGGGATATTTACTTCAAAGAACTGTGTGCAAAAGGTGTCTGCTCTTCCCCCAACTGAAGTCCTAAGATGACTTTCACGCAGCTGCCACAAAGCCGACCCCACACGATACCCTGCGCTTGGTTCCAGGAAGCTCTGAGCCGCAGGGCAAGGCTCCATGCCCGCCTGCCCACCCCCAACCAAAAACAATGCTGTTACTTTAACACATATTCCCCTATGTCAAAACAAGAAATTATAATGCCCCATGAAGATATTCTGGGGCAGAGAACAGAGGAGGAAATTAAAATCCAGTAGAGATAGAGAGAAATATTTGAAATTGAAAGAAAATAAAAAATTCCAGTGGAACCAAATAATTCAGCATCACCAACACAGTAATTTAGTCCAGCTGCAATTTCTCCCTCCATTCTCCTGCCCCCTCCCAGACAGGAGAAGTGCCAGCTCCCTGCTTCCCACACCTCTAACCACATCTGCACTCAGCCAGCGATCTGATTTCAGAGACCGCTCTCTCACAGAAGCCCAGCAGCACAATGTCTCTTAAGAACCAGGAGACAGAGGTGCCTCCATCCCCAACACGTCGCTTTGAAGGAAAAAGGGATAGATGTCTGAAATAGACCAAAAACAGCCCCTGCAAAACTGAAATGTAAAACCAAGACTCGTCAGGGAGTGCCAACTGATTATAGAAAGTCCCGGAGCATTAACCGAAAACCGAGGGCATGGAACAGTTCACCCTCAGCATGTTTCTCGCCAGGCGATGAGGGAAGCCTGGAAGCAACAGAGCAGAGCTCTCATCATCAGTCAGGGCCCCCCGGCCTGCCCCCAAGCCACAGTGAGCGTCTGTTTCCCGCCACCCCAACCAGGAGTGTGAAGGATGCTAAATGAATCTCCAGCCTCCAACTCCAGCTGCTTACTGTGACTCTAAGCAAATCCATTCACTCCTCAGTGATTTCTGGACAGGGTTGTCATCAAAAAAGAACACAATGGCTATGGAGGTATTTCTTTCAGGACAAAAAATTATAAAAGACAGGAATGAAAATATGCTGAGTGCCAGACACTTTGTAAGCATTCTTTCATTTGATGCGCTCAACCATGTAACCCAGCTGCCTCAAACTTGACTTGACAGGCAAACAATCCAAGGCAGAGCACTCAGGTAGCCTGCCAGAAATCATAGACTAAGGAAGAAGAAAGCAGAGTTTAGTCCAGCCCTCCCCCACTGCACTGTCTGCTCTCCAGCTCCATGAAACTGCCAGGAAAGGAAACGTGTGTGCTGTCTGGTAGCCCAGATGGGTGGCTTTAAGATTATCCTGAGTCTTCTGCTGCTGCACATCTATTTCCAAGCACCAGCGCTGCCAGTGAAAGGGCTGAAGGACACAGTTGGTCCATTTGTTGCACACTAAGATGTGACTATGGCTATTACAGCAAAACCAGCTTCATGATGCACTGGAAAACTGAGCATCCACAGCTGCGGCAGAGGTTAAAAGCTCGCATCTCCATATACTGGGGGCAGATTTCTAAAGCCATTATCTTCTGCTTCAAATAGTCACAGAACTTTGGAAAGAGTAGCAAAGAATGTGCTGGATGCTGCAATCACTTTCTAGCTGAATTGCCAAAGTGCAGCTAGGGTTTGCAACATTTCTTGTGCGGTGACAGCACATGAACTAAGTCCTCTCAGTTGGGGAGATGTGATCATTTATTGAGAAAAGAAGCAAAGAAATAAAAAACGAAAGGACTTTCTGATAAGATTAGAGGTCTTCATCCCTTCTCTTTAGTTGAAATGTTCTAAAATGTTTTTGCCTTTCAGGATGAATTAGTAATCTGAGTATTCAACAAATATTTTCAGATAATCCAACGAAGCTCACCTACAAATATGCTGTTCACCACAATATTTATACAAAGGAGAGAGAGAAAGAGAGAGAGAGATCTGGAAACCTAACAATGTTCAACAACAGGCGAAGAGTTAAAGTGGGGTGCTTCTACTCAACGTTACACTACAAACAGCCTTTAAAAATTATAATTAGGAATACCATGTATCAAAATAAAATACAATGTTCATGTTGCACTGTTAAGTAAAGAAAGTAACCAGTGAGCTTTCACCTATGCAAAATTCATGCAGGGACAAAGAATGGAAGGAAATATTGATAAAATTGTTGGGGGTGTGGCTAAAATTACGGGTATGTTTTTACTTCTTTCATTTTAGATTCCCATTCGGATTGTTATAATATTACACAGGCAGTAAGTAATGGTGATCAATAATAACAAGGAAGAATTAAGACAACAGCGTTCACAGGTCAGAACTAAACTGTAAGATGCCAGCCACTCTTTGCAGCCAGAAGTGGGCTGGGGGCACCTCACCTTGCTGGATGAGCACCTCGGCGGCCAGCTCCCCAGTGCCCGCGTTGGCGTACTCCTCGTTGGGGTGCTTCCTGTTGTAGTGACGCTTCAGAGAGCCCGAGATGTTACAGGAGTAATGGCAGTGGGCACAGCGGAATGGCTGCAGGACAAGGCGCAGAAGTGAGAGAAGGCAAGCCCCCTGTGCCACCACTTCCCCACCACATTGTCCTTCACGACTTTTCCGGTATGGCTCAGATATCAGAAATCCAGTAGGAGCCCCCCATGACCTTGTGATGTGCTGCACCAAAAGCCGGGGACCTGGGGAGGGCTGCCCCACCTCTGCAGCTGCCTTCCCGGGGGCCCCGGCAGGCAGTCCCCAGAGTCCGAGGATGCCCTGCTAAGTGGCTGCTTCCACTTATTTTCATTCCTCTGTCTACCCCAGAATTTGCAGGTCTTGTTCAAGAAGAAAATAACAAACAATACAGGGATCTATCACTTATCTTTTGCTTCAATGAATGCCCCTAAAAGCATCTCCCACTACAATTTCCTAATACACTTGCGTGGCAGTTTAATATTGTTTATGAACTCCAAAAATAGGTATCGGATTGTGTTTGTAAACTAGTCTGTTCCTCCAGGACAGAGGAATTAGATTCGTAGGTTTCACTTTAGCTTTATTAAATCAAGATTAGGGCTTTTATTTGACCACATCATTAGGGCAGCTCAGTTTGAGTCCCTGTCCCTCTGTAGGCTATATAAATGGATGCTCCAAGCCAGAAAAGGAAATCCAGAGAGAAAGCGAACACAGGGAGTTTAGATTTGGACGCTGGAGCCCCAGGGAGAGAGCTGAGCCATTTGCCTGATAGTTTGCAGCTGAAGAGACCAGAGCTCTGAATAGCTGAGAAAGCCCAGAAAGAAAGAGTCCCGGGGAGAGAGACAAGCCTTATGCCAGCCCATAGCTGAGATGGGAAGAAACTGGAACCACAGAGCCCTAGGAGGAAGAGGGAGGCTGAACACTCGCAGAGACCAGCAGCCATCCTGCTCCAACACATGGCAACAGACTTTGGTGAGGGAAGTAACCTTATGGCCTGATCACTGTAAGCTTGTACCCCAGATGAATACCCTTTACAAAAGCCAACAGGTTTCTGGTACTTTGCATCAGCACCTCTTTGGCTGACAATACAACTTGCTCCTTTAGCTAAACGACTGTCCCCTCAGTATTCACTGCAAGTAATTGTACATGGAAGCAATAATCCATTGCTGTCCACTGGGAGCAAAACCCACACAGTGAAATCTATTTCCATCTCCCACCTGGGCAAGACACGCACATTAAGGACAGGGACACAAATGGAGGTGGAGTGTGGTCTGCCATCTTGCATGCTGCTTCTGGGGGCTCGTAAAGAGTGTGTGGGGGTGCCTGTCAGGCTGTCAGAAGGCCCCAATGAGACGTGGACATCAGTAGGGAGGTGGGTGTTGCACCCAGGTCGCCAACATCCCATGTCCTTATTCCTGGTCAGGACATGCCAAAGTGTCCTTCTAAACTGTACATGGTAATTTGACAGCAGAATGCTACAGAAATCCCAGTTTTGTATCCAGGGACCTGTCTGGTGACACAAGCAGCTTCACTGCCCAGCTGGACTGGAGAAGAGCATGGAGCAGCCTGCAGGGGCGGCAGCGCTCTGCTGTGGAGTCCAAAGAGTGAGTCCAAACATGATTCTGGCACTGACCTGCAGTCAGACCAGGCACAAAGAATCTCTGAGCATAGATCTTCTCATCAGTAAAATGGGGGCAATAATACATACCCTATAAAGTGTGCTGTGAGACTTAAATGGTGTAACATAAAACCCAATATCTAAGATGCCACTTCAAGAGCCTGTTGATTTTATTATCAATTTTGCCGCAATTCTTGCTATGCATTTGGAATCTGATGTGCCACTGAGTCTGCCTGGTAAGATCTCAAATGCTGGACTCCTCAGCTGTTCAAGTCCTCAATTTCTCCAGCACTATTAGAGCCAGAAGAGCTAAACTAGCAATAGCAACTCTGAAGGGAAGCACAGCCAGGAGCTCCTCTTTGCATCTGTAATCAGCCCCTTCCCTTGCAGTGGTTTCTTCCTTTCAAATGTGCTAAAGTCTTCCCCTTAGAGAGAACCAAAGGGGAGTGGGGAGAGGGAGGGAGGGAAGAAAAGGCAAAGAAGAGCCTTCTTCTGCCCTGACTCTGCTTAATCACCACACCCTGCTCCTGGCCCCGCCCACCCTCTAGAGGAGCACTTTCTGCCACCTCCACAGCTCCTCAGCCGCCTCAGCCTCCACGATGCAAGCCTCCTGCCTCCCTTAGCAGGCACCCTGGCCACTTTCTGCCCTTGCCTCTGCGACAGGGCACACTGGGCTCTCCCCCTGTTCTCTGTCTGGTCCTTCTCAGTTTATCTGCTAGAGCTGCTTCCCAGGCCTCAAGTTTAGGTGCTGGCTTTCTCCACAGTTCTCTCCGTGGACCTGTTCTGTTTCAGTGATAGCTCCAAAGATCAGTTTACACTGACGATCGCAGGCTCTCCATATCCAATTATTATTTCTTTCCTGAACCACAGGTAAGGATGTCAACTGCCTTCTAGGCATTTCTACTGGATGTTCTACAGGCACCTCAGAATAAACACACAAGTCCAGACTCACTATCTTTCTCTGAAACCAGCAAATCACCCAAAGCCTGAAACCTGAGCATTATCTTGGCTTTTCCTTCTCTTACTACTCCACTAATTACTGAGTCTTGCCCAGTCTTCCTCCAAAATCCCTCCAGAATTTGCCCTGCTCCTCTTTATCTACCATCCTGGCACAGAAAATATTTATGAAAGAAATACTATTAGTTCCAGGAGAGCCACTCATGGAGGAAAGGACACGGGAAGCTAATCTGGCAGCCAACCTGCTTTGACACACTCCAGAATTCTCTGTGCTGTGCTGAATGTGCTGTAGTCTGGCCTTCACATATGAGCAATCCTTGTGGCTTGGCCCACACGTGTTTATTAAATAAAAGGACCATAAGCAAAGATACAAAAATTAGTTATGCTCTCTTGTCTGATTACTCAACAGAGAACAGAAGTCCTAAATTCTAATACACAACTATTTGTAAAGTTAAAATAAAAGATACAATATTTTCAAGTGCTTTAATCTCTAGGTAATCAAATATTATGAAGCTATTATTTTTGGAATGTTAGCACTTACAAGGAAATCAAGAAGAAATGCAGTGGAAACATTGAATTGTCACTGGTGGGGAGTCGGTGGGAATCAAGAGGCAGAAAGAGAAGGGGCAATAAAAATGAGAAATGGTCCTACAAACCTAACTTCAGATTCTAGTGTCAATTTCATCTTTCTTGTGGCAAAGCAGATAAATCGCTTCATGACAGCTTCACATCCTTTTATTCTCCTTGTCCGCTCTGGTAGACTTGTCAATGAGGAGAAAAACTGCCCAAACATGGGCACAGAAGCAAAAATATACAGATAAGCACAAATGAGAACTCCGTCTGTGAGCGAGTAATTCCACCCAAGTCCTCAGTTCAGAAAGCGGGGAGGAGCCTTTCTCGCACTGTGGGCAGTCTGCACCCACCGCGCCTTTGCTTAGATACAGGGAGTCAAACATCCCAAGCAGCCCCTTCAGCGCCAAGCGGCCCTGAGGGTCGAGGACAAACCCTCGCCTTCGTTCACAGGTCTTCACCTCCACTCCCCTGTACGCACAGAACCTTTCACATGAAATCAATTGCCACCTAACCGCTATGTGGGCCCCTCTCGCCTTAACTGTGGTACCTGAGCCACATCTGGGAAGCCCTACAATGCTGGCATTGCATCTTTATAAATGGGTATTCACTGATAATGGAAATGACTTGGCAAAGTACAATAAAGAATGTTAATAATTTTTTAAAAAAGCAAAACAAGTTCTGACCCGTGAGGCATTGCCACATTTGAATAATGCTCCTGGGGACAGTCCCAGAGAAGGAGAGAGTGGATGGCATGCCTATGCTCACTGCCAGACACGAAGTTGAGCTGCACTGTTAACACTGCGAGTCTGGAAGCTGTAGTTATGAAGCACGTGTTTACTGACTTCTGCGGGCAGTCGGGCCCTATTCTCTAACCCTGGCAACTCCATGACAAACCAGACAGACTTGCAATTCTCTGAATACCCACAAGTTTCTAGACTTTGATATCAACTATAAAGATTAAATGCTATCTAGGCAAACTAAATCATAAGCTTGGTCACATGTCCCAATAACATTAATAAGTCAGAGACTCACAAACAGCAAATGGCACTAGGTTTCAAAAGGGAAATTATTTATTGAGTGCTTTCAAGTCAGAATATGATCAAGAGTTAGGAGGAAGATGTAAGGAGATTGTAGAAGTGTACTTCATTTAAGAAAAAGCACAAAAGTTCTCACCGTGGTCAAAAACAAATTTGAGAAATTGACACAAAAATAAGGCAAGGAGCCTGTTATCACACCTGCTATTTAATGTTGCACTGGAGTTATTAATCAGAGTAATGAGATGTGACATAGTAATTATTACCATTTTACTAATATTCATTGATAGCTACCATATACCAAGTAGTTCTAAGTGTTTTGCATGGATTAACTCCTCACAATCTCACAACCCTATGTGGTAGATAGAGGTATTATCCCTATTTTACAGATAAGGAAACTGAGGCACAGAATGGTTAAGGAACTTGTCCAAAGTTTCACAGTCTTCTAGCTTGGCCACTTGGTCTGCATTGGAATTTGCGGTCCAGGCCTAGGCAACTGTAAAGAGAAGATTTGGTTTCCCATTTATCGTCATCTCCCTTGAGAGCCTCATTGGGAGGGGTACAGTTTGGTATCTTGGATTTCCTAGACACAAGGCACCCCAAACCTAACCATTAATGTCTAACAATGAGAGACACCACAGTGAACTGAGAGAAAAGCAGGCTACTGCTGGATTATCTAGTATGAGGCAGGTCCTGCTGGAGTTGAGAACATGAGGAGAGATAAGGGCCATGTCACAAGGGCCATGTGGACCACATTAGGAAAGTGCCTTTAGCCAATGGGAGCCACTGGCAGGTGTCAAGCTGGACACGGACAGAGCCAACTTCACATTTTAGAAATATCACTCCAGCAAATAAGAGGAGGATGGGCTTGAAGGGAAAACACTGGAGGCAGGGAACCAGCCATCTGGGCGGCATTGGTTAAGATGAGACTATCAAGGGCCTGCAATGAGCATGGAACAGTAAGAGAAACGGAAAGGATGGTTTAAGAGAGATGGGAGAGTAAAATCAGCCAGACCTGAAGGCTGAGTTCATTGTGAAAGGAAGGAGGCGGAGGCTCAAGTTTCTAGCATCTGATGACAGAGGGGACAGAGGGGACCACCTGAAGAGGAAGTTCAATGCATAAGGAGAGGCAGATGGTTAATTTATAGAGTTCTGGACATCAGGAGGGCAGATCCAGAAGGTGGCTGGAGACATGAGCCTAAGACTCAGAGGAAAGTTCTGGACTGTACACAGACCTGAGCACAGGCAGCTGGGAGATACCCTGAGCATGAACACGCCTATGGGAAGAGGGTGCAACGTGAGAAGAGAAGCAGAATTGGAATAGCACCCTGCAATAAAGGGGGCAGGCCCCATGATCTCATGGGGGAGGACAAGAGAGAATCACAGCAGGGTGCAGCGTTTCTCTTTGGGATAGTGGGAAAGTCCTGGTAATGGAAGATGGTGAGGGAAACACTAAATTGTGACTGTGATTAATCCCAATGAACTGGATGCTTGACAGTGGATGAGGTGGGAAAGTTCATGTTGCACATACGATTCCTCAACCCAAAAAGGAGAGAGAGAAAGAATAAAGAGACAGTAACAACTAAATGCAATACATGATCCTAGACTGGATCAAATAATGAAGAACAAAATGTCCACAAGGACATTATTGGGATATGTGAAAAAATTGGATATAGCCCTTAGGATTTATATCATTGTTAAAGTTTTAATCTTGATAACTATATTGAAGGTGGTAATATAAGTGAATAATCTTTTTCTTAGAAAAAGTACTTGGAAGCATCAAATGTTCACGGAGCATGACTTGTATTACAACCTATTCTTAAATGTTTAGAAAACACAGAGAGATAGAGAGATAAGTAGGTGGAAGGAAGGGAGAATGAAAGCAAGGGGTTTGGAGTCACGGAAATCTAGGGAACAAAGTCCTTCAAGGAGGGCGGGTGATGGGTAAACGCAAGGAGGAATCTGATGGATGGGGCCTTCCAAGTTTCCATCGGATCTGACCACTGGCAGCCTTGCCTAGAGGAGTTTCAGGAGCACGCAGGAAACAAAAGCCAGGTTATGGCAGGTCAGAGAGCAGGCAAGGGACAGAAGCTGGGTTTTTGGTCACGTTCCTGTTTCAAAATGTACATCGAAGGGTCTTTCTCAAAAGGTGCAGTGAAGATCATCCATTTGAATTGAAAGAGAAAACGTAAATGACTGCGTTGAGGCTCAAATTCTTTAAGTTCTCTAAAGCATCTGCAATCTGCTTTCCCACAACTTGAGAATACACTGTTCTGTTTCAAAAGAAAGGAAGGCAAGAAAGAAGGGAGGGAGGAAGGAGGAAAGGAAGAAAGGAAGGGGAAATAATAGGACAGCTTGTCCTGTCTCACAGGTGAAATTGGATTCTGAGAAACTTGATTACAAAACTTCTAACTGCATTAAAGTGAGGCTAATCCAATTTCCCATTGGCATCAGGGAAGGGACTTAAAGTGATGTTTTAAAACAGATTAGAACCTGGTGATGGGAGAACGCCCAAGGTCATGACATTGGTAACCAATTACAAAGCTCAGTGATGGCTGTTTAGTAAAACGAGGGCTGCTTTGGTTTCTTAGTAAGCAGGAAGGCACTTGCCAGGTAAGATTCTGCGGTCTAATTTATACAACCGAGTACGGCATTGTGGTCACAGAAGTGCGTCAAAAGACTCAGAGAAAATAAATAAATGAATAAATAACTTTAAAAATAAAGAAAAAGACTCAGAGATCCAAAGGCGAGGCTGCCCCTTTGTGGTGGGCCCGTACTCTCCATAAGGGTTGGGGAAGGAGAACAGCAAAAGAAGATGCCTGGTGACATGAATGGGAGAAGGCTGCGGCTGATATCAAGAGTCCAGACCTTTAGTTTAACAACCTCGTCGATGGAGAGCTAGAGACACAGTAGGAGACTGACCACAAGTCGTGTGTCCACGTGAATCTGGATTCAAAATGCAGAAAAGGGTCATTTAATTATTTTACAAGCCACATCAAGTGGACTGGTTGGTGTAAGGTCAACTAGGCGCTACTTGATGGAGGCAGAGGCATTAGACTGTGGGTAACTTTACAGTGTGATGACATGATATGGTTACGTCAAGCAGAGGGGGAAAGGTGGCGAGCGTAAGCAGGAGCCAGGAGAGGAAGGCGTTCTTGTCTTGGGCTGCCACTCCTCGGTGAGGCCACCCTGGCTACGAGGTCACCCTGGCTATGTCAGAGCTTCTGACTCTCTAGCTGTGAAATGCGGAAGACGGAGCTTTCCCACCTACCAGATAGGCTTTAAATGGGGCACCAAGAAAAGAGAGACAGTGCCTGGGCTTTGGGGAAGTTTAAAGCACCTGGGGCCTCATTACTGCTGCCCTTAATTAATTACTGCATCGACATCTGTTGTTGTGGTCACGGGAGACAGGAGACCTCTCCCAGTGGGCACCACCCATGCCTTCACCCCCCACCCCAGAGGAGCTCTCTTCCCTTCTGGGGAAGCCTCCGTCTTTGTGCTGCCCAGTGACCCTCCAAGGCTGGTTCCCACCCCAGCTGGCAGGGTCCTTCCACCACTTTCAAAGGCTGAGGCAGGTCCCACCCCACTCCACACGGACCATACCAAACTGTAGCCATTTCTCACATCGACTGGAATTCATTCCTGTATTTAAAAAAAGAACTAAGATTTTTATAATGCTGCTTTTTAAAGTATTTAGTAACACTAACTATCACTCAAATATACCACGATTTCTCAACAGCCGTCTTGCAGACTTGAGACCCATGAACAAGTAAGAAAATCTAACCCTCCCCAGATTTTCAAATGGCCTGGTGTTTTATGAACTATATTTAACTATCAAAGAAGTTATATTTTGGTCTGTAGACATTTAATTAAGCATTTATTAATCTTGATTTTATCATTTTCTTATAGTTTGGAGTCACTGTTTTGGGGCTCTAGTGCCTGATGTTACAAGTGTCCTGCTCACAGGCACCAGAGGGGAGAGGGGCCAGTCCCCCCAGCGTCCTGCAGGCAAGGACAGGACCCCCTTCTTCATACAGCCTCGAGGGGAGCTCAGGCTTCCAGGCTTGGATATAGCCAATCATCAGTCTCCAGGGACCCCTCCACAAGTAGAGAGGAAAATAGAAAGAGAGGAGGAAGGATGGAAGGGAAGAAAGGGAGACGGGGCAGAGGGGAGATGGAGACATGGAGGGGAGAAGGCTGGGAAGGAGAGAGAAAGTGGAGGAGAGAGGACAGGGGAGAGGATCGGAGAGGGGAGGGGAGGGTAAAGAGAAGGGGGAGAGAGAAGAGGCGGGGAGGGGAGGGTAAAAAGAAGGGGGAGAGAGAAGAGGCGGGGAGGGGAGGAGGAAGGGAGAGAAGAGCAGAGGGGAAAGAGAGGATTAAAACTATTAAAACTCCTTATATCTCAATCTGCTCATCTCTAAATTGGATAAGAGACCTTATAAGGTTGCTGTGAAAACTGTTTAAGATAATAATCACAAACCCTAACCATTTCATAAATTTTAGCTATTATTAACATCAGTATTGTTTTCAGAGTCAAAATGTTATATATAGTACAAAGTGGTAGAGAAAATCAGAAAATGAACTGTAGAAAAACAAACAGCAGCAATGACAGTGAAAAACAATGTACCCCACACGATTTACAAAGAACAAGTAGTTTCAATAACATAAGGAAAAAGGAAGTGTTGAGGACACGCTTATATTTTTATTTATTTAGGCAAGGGTGCAGGGGCAAGTACTTTAAAATTATATTGCTGAGGACTTCCAGGAAGATGGCAGACTAGAAAGACCTGGGAGTCTCTTCTCCAAAAAAATAGCTAGGGGACAGGCTGAAACAGCCTGGGAAAAGGTCTTCTAGGGTTTAGGACAGCAGGTGAAGGCTGGACACCACCCAGAGGAGAGAGGGACCAAGGAGGGGGATCACAAAGACAGAACCGTGAGCTGAAACCAGCAGCTCCTGCTGCTCCCCACATTAAGACACTTTAGAACAGTTAGGCCGCTGGGCCTGCAGCTACAGACAGAGGGGCTCCAGGGATCCCCCCCCACCCAGGAAAGGGGAGAGTACAGACAGAGGGGCTCCAGGGATCCAGCACCCCAGGAAAAGGACAGTACAGACAGAGGGGCTCCAGGGATCCAGCACCCCAGGAAAGGGGAGAGAGGGGCACAGCCCCAGGCTGACTCAACTTCTGACCCACAGATTTGGTCTGCTGTGTCCCGAGAGCCCTTCCAGGCAGGCTGGGACCACACAGTGGTTTGCCCTGGGAACTGGCACAGGACTGGAGAAATCAAACCCCCTCAACCTCTCATTCTTCTAGCCGGGACTGATTGTTGAGGATACACTTCCCCAGGAAAGGGGAGAGAGAGGCACAGCCCGAGGCTGACTCAGCTTTTGATTTGGTCTGCTGTGTCCCAGGAGCCCTGCCAGGCCAGGTGGGACTGTCTGCCTTGGGAGCTGGCAAGGGGCTAAAGATACATGACCCTCCCAAACTCCTTCTCTACTAACCGGGACTGATTGATGAGGCCACAGAGGGGAGTGGAACTACTTCCTACCCAGGAAAAGGAAGGGAGCTGCCAGAGAAGGCTGGAGAACTGGCTCTGAGAAAGTCTGAATTACAAGGCTCTTAGCCTCCCGGCAGGAAGCTACCACAGAGATTACGTCTGTGTTGCAACAAAAACACTCCCACCGGGCATTGAACTGAGAGGGCTGACAAAGAGCACCATCTGATGACAGACCAAGGAAGAGCACATGAGAAAATTAAAAATAAATAGGAGAGGCTTTTTTCAGCCTTTATAGACTCCGTCCCCAAGGTCCTAGGAATCAGGTCTGCAACTAATTATTGGGTCCAGAGCCCAGTATTGGGCAACTAGCAAGACAATCCTAACAATCCAGATCGGGTCTAGAATCAAAGAGCATTGGTAACACACAACCTCCCACCACTAAATCCCTACAAAAGAGAAAGAAATTGAGCATCTGAGTAAGCTACATCCTAATCAGATGCCTAGACATCAGCAAAAAAGTATGAGCCATACTAAGAAAATGGACAATATGGCCCAAGTAAAGGAACATATCAAAGCCCCAGAAGAGATGCAGGATTTGGGAGAATTAGTGAGATGCACACAAATTTCTAAATGCAATGTAATGGTCTGAAAGACAATATGGCTAAAGAGATAAACAATATCAAGAAGACATTGAGCAAGCACAACAAAGACTTTCAAATCCTGAACATAAAAGTAGCAGAATTCATGGGAATGAAAGACACAGTGGGTGAGATCAAAAACACATTAGAGGCATATAACAGCAGACTTGAAATGACAGAAAAAAGAACAAGTGAGAGAGAAGACAGAATAGCTGAAATTGAAATGACAGAAGTGAAAAAAGAACACAGAGAAAAGAATGAAAAATAATTGAGCAAGGGCTCAGAGAGCTGAATGACAATATGAAATGCAACAACATATGTGTCATGTGAGTTCCAGAAGGAGAAGAGAAAGGAAAATGGGCAGAAAGAGTATTTGAGGAAATAATAGCTGAAAATTTCCCAAGTCTCATGAAAGAAATGAACTTACATGTCCAAGAAGCACACCACACCCCAGTCGGAATAAATCCAAATAGACCTACTCCCGGATACATACTACGCAGAATATCAAATGTCAAAGATAAAAAGAAAATTCTCAGAGCAGCAAGGGAGAAGCAAACCATCACATACAAGAGATGCCCAGTAAGACTTAGCATGGATTTCTCAGTAGAAACCATGGATGTGAGAAGACATTGCTATGATACAATTAGAGTACTGAAAGAGAAAAACTTATAGCCAAGAATTCTTTATCCAACAAAACTGACGTTCAAATATGAAGGCGAGTATAAAATATTCACAAACAGAAACTAAGAGAATTCATAAAAAATAATTTATCTTTGCAGGAAATATTAAAGGAAGCCCTAGAAACTGAAATATAAAAAGATGGAGAAAGAGGCCTGGAGGAGAGTATTGAAGAAAGAATAGCAGAAAGGAAAACCAAAAGAGTAAAAAGACAGACAAAAATATGATATGGCATATGAAAACCAAAGAATAAAATGGAGAAAGTAAATAATGTAATTACAGTGTATCATTGAATGTGAATGGATTAAATCCACAAATTAAAATATACAGGCAGACAAAATGGATAAAAAACCATGAGCCATCAATATGCTGCTTATAGAAACTCACCTTAGACTCAGGGATATAAACTGCCTGAAAACGAAATGTTGGAAAAAGATACTCCATGCAAATAGTAACCAAAAAAAGATCAGGGGCAGCTGTACTGATATCAGACAAAACAGACTTTAAATGCAAAAAAGTTATGAGATAAAGAAGGCCATTATATATTAATAAGAGGGACAATCCAGCAAGAAGATGTAACAGTCATAAATATCTATGCACCTAACAAGAGTGCCCCAAAACACATGAGAAAAACTCTGGCAAAACTGAAGGGAGAAATAGACATGTCTACAATAATCATTGGAGACTTCAATATCCCACTCACATCATTAGACAGAACAACTAGACAGAAGATCAACGAGGAAACAGAGAACTTGAACAATATGAAAAACAAGGTAGACCTAACAGACATACACAATACACTGCATCCAAACTCAACAGTAATACATTCTTCTCAAGAGTTCATTGATCTTTCTCCAGGATAGACCACATGTTAGGGCAAAATGAAGCTCTCAATAAATATAAAAAGATTGAAATTATACAAAGCACCTTCTCAGATCATAATGGAATAAAAGTGGAAATCAATAATAGACAGGAAAGAAGTAAACTCACAAATGTGAGGAAGCTGAACAACACACTCCTAAATAATCAATGGGTCAAATAATTTCAAGTAAAATCAGTAAATATATTGAGACAAATGAAAACGAGAATACAACTTATCAACACTTATGGGATACATGAGTATCCCTCATGAGAGGGAAATAAAGAGTCCTAAACACCCTATATTAAAAAAGAAGAAAGGGGTAAACTAGAGAACCAACTAGAGAAACTAGAAAAAGAACAGCAAACCAATACCAAAGCAAGCAGAAGGAAAGAAAAAATAAAGATTAGAGCAGAAATACATGAAACTGAGAACAAAAAAAAAACAACAACAGAAAATCAGCAAAACCAAAAGCTGGTTCTTTAAGAAGATCAATAAAATGGACAAACTCCTACCTAGACAAATAAAATAAAGAGAAATGCACATAAATACAATCAGAAATGAAAGGGGGGAAGTTAGGACTGACCTCACAGAAATAAAAAGGATCATAAGAGGATAGTATGAGACACTGTATGCCAACAAACTAGACAACCTAGATGAAATGGACAAAGTCCTAGAAATGCACAAACAACCTATACTCACACTACAAGAAATCCAAGAACTTAACAAACCAATCACATTTAAAGAGATTGAATCCAACAAAAATCTCCCAGCAAAGAAAAGTCCAGGACCAGATGGTTTCACAGGTGAATTCTATCAAACATTTCAAAAAGAATTAACACCAATCCTGTTTAACACAACACATTTTATGAGGCCAACATCACACTGCTACCAAAGCAAGTTAAAGATACTATAAGAAAAGAAAATTACAGACCAATCTCTCTAATGAACATAGATGCAAAAATTCTCCACAAAATACTTGCAAATCAAATCCAACAGCATATCAAAAGACTCAGACATCATGACCAAGTGGAATTTATTCCTGATATGCAAAGCTGATTCAACATAAGAAAATCTATCAACATAATACACCACATTAGCAAATGTAAAAGTAAAAGTGTTACTAAGTGTTCAATAAATATTTATTGGGTTTCTATGATAATGATTATGATGATGATATGATGATATTGTAATGCTACAGAATTAAATGATCACAGACATTGCTGGAAGAAAATAAAGAAGACTTAAAAAAAATGGAAGGACAGTCCATGCTCCCTGGATGGGAAGATGAAATATTGTTAAAATGTCAATTCTCCCTAAAAGTTAAGAGATTCTATGCAATCTCAATCAAAATTTCAAAGCAGCCTTCTTTGCAGAAATGGAAAAGCCAGCCATTAAATTCATATGTACAGGTTAAGAGGCTCTGAATAAACAAAACCATCTTGAAAAAGAAGAACAAAGTTGGAGGACTCACACTAACCAAATTTAAAACTTATTACAAAGGCAGTAATCAAAATAGCATGGTACTGGCACAAGAACATATAGACTAATGGAATGGAATTGAATTTAAAGTACAGAAATAAACCCTCACATCTATGTTCAACTGATTTTTGACAAGGGAGCCAGGTCCACTCAATGGGGACCCGATCTCCATACGCAAGAGAATGAAGGAAGAACCCTACACCTCACACCTTTACAAAAAGCAACTCAAAATGGAACAAAGACCTAAATATAAGAACTAAAACTATAGAATTCCTAGAAGAAAACACAGGAAACATCTTCAGAACCTTGTATTATGCATTGGTTCTCTTAGACTTTATACCAAAAGCAAAAGCAACAAAAGAAAAAAAAAATAAAGGGAATTTATCAAAATTTAAAAAAACTTTTGTGCATTGAAGGACATTATCAAGAAAGTAAAAAGACAACCTATAGAATGGGAGAAAATATTTGGAAATCATGTATCTCATGGGGTTTAATATTCAGAATATATAAAGAACTCCTACTATTCAAACACGAAAAGACAACCCAATCAAAAAATGGGCAAAGGACCTGAGCAGTATTTCTCCACAGAAGATAAATAAATGGGCAAAAAGCACATGAAAAAGATGTTCAACATCATTAGCCATTAGGGAAATGCAAATCAAATCAACAAAGAGATAACACTTCATACCCACTAGAATAGGTACTATGAAAAAGAAAAGAAACATAAATGCTCATGAAGATATTTTGGAGAAACAGGAATATTGTTCGTAGGAAATGTAAATGTTGCAGATGCTATGGAAAATTTGGCAATTTCTCAAAAAATTATGTATAGAGATACCACAAAACCAGCAATCCCACTACTAGTTATATATCAAAAAGAACTGTAAGTAGGGACTTAAACAGACACTTATACACTGAACTTCATAGTGGCATTGCTCACAATCACCAAAAGGTGGAAACAACTCAAGTGTCCATCAACAGAATAATGGATAAATCAAATATGGCAAATAAATGTGTGTGTATATATACATATACACACACAATGGAATATTATACAGCTGTAAAAAAGGGTTGAAGTTCTGACGTGCAAAACACTGATGAAATTCAAAGACATATTTAGTGAAAAAAAATGAAACACAAAAGGACAAATATTATATGATCTCACTTACATGAAATAATTAGAATATAGACATTCATAGAGTCAAAGACTAGAAGACAGGTTTCCCGAGGCAGGAGTGGGGATGGGGAATGGGGAGTTAATGCTTAATTGGCACAGAGTTTCTGTTTGGGGTGATGGAAAACCTTTGGCAATGGATGGTGATGACAGCAACTCCACATTGTGAATGTAATTAACACCACTGAATTGTATACTTGAACATGGTTAAAATGGGAAAATTTTAAGTTGTATATATGTTACCAGAATTTTTAAAAAATATATGTAGATATATAGATAGATAACTATACGACACAAACAGTGAATCCTAATGTAACTCTGGACTAAAATTAACAGCATAATTATGATAACATTGTTTCATCAATTTAACAAAGGTACCACAGTACTGCAAAGGGGTAATAGGGAAAACTGTGGCAGGATAGGGGTAGATGGGCACTCTGCACTTTCTGAGTGGTTTTTTTGTGAAACTACAACTGCTCCAGTAAAAGAAAAAAAGCGAGGGAAAAAAAAAGCTGCCACAAAAAAGTAAGATCACTACCGTGCCCCTGGCGCCCCTTGCTAGACAGTAAGCTCCTTGAGTCAGGATCATGGGCACATGCCATCTTGCCGTCTTCCCTCCCACTCCCCCAATACTTCTCACACTTCTTTTCCTGGCTTACTTCTTCCCACCACATTAACCACCTTCTACCACAACATGTGGCTTACATCCTGCTCTTTGTCTAGCTCCTCCTACTAGAAGGGAAGCTTCAGGAGGGCAAGGTTGTGTGTTGCTGCTCCGGGTCTGTCCGGCTCACTGTGCATCTGCTGCACCTGCGGCAGTGTCTGCATACAGTTGGCGCTCAGTCCTAGTTCACGTGGTGGTTGCCTGCATGCTGCCTCCACCAGTTCCGTACCTGGAGGACACAGCATCGTGGCCTCTGCCTGCATCTGGACCTAGCTGCCCTGGGGCCCCCCAGTCAGCACACGGCTCCAATTCAACCTCACAATCAGACCCCAAAGCAATTACGATGCACTCACATGATAAAATACTATTAGACAGTGAAAACCATGTTTTTGATCAATATTTAAGGACCTGAGACCATCTGGGAACAAATGAACAGAATGCAGGGCTTCTTTTCTTTTAGATAGTAGGGGAAATGAGGAGGAAATACACCAAAGGGTCATAGCAGATATGCCCATGGTTATTTTATAATTTGCAAATTTCCATATTTTCCAGGTTTTCTATAATAGAATGCCTTTTTTAATAATTAGAAACATAACTGGTGAGCTAAAAACAACCTGGACTTGAGCCCTAAGCTCAACTTTTTAAAATACTACTTTATAACAGATTTAGTATGTATTGAGTGTATATATGGATACCCCCCACCTCCCAAAAAGGAAATCCACATGGCCAAATAAGCATGTGAGAAGGGGCTCCATTTCATTAGTAATCATGAAAATGAAATGAAAAGAAAAAAAAAAAAGAGAAGTCCAAAGCAACCCCTGCCTGCCCCCCCAGGCTGGCCACCCCGAATGTCAGCTGTGGACCAGCCACAGTCCCCCAGGCTGCTGCTGCTGCTGTGACCATGCAGCACTTGGAGGTGCCACATCACCAAGCAGCGCTAAAGACATGCCTATCATTTGGCCCTGCAGCTCCCCTCTGGTGTGAACTCACTGGAGAAACTCATGGACAAGCGCACCAGGATGCGAGTGTAGAGGGTCCCCAGCAGCAGAGCTTGTGAGAGCAACAAAACAGATCACCCATTCACCCATCTGCAATGGAATGGATAGATGCACCATGCCAGGTCCACGCAACGGAATATTATCTCACACAGTGGACTAATGGTCGGCCAAGAAATGAATGAACTAGAGCTACGTGCCAAAACCTCAGTCTTTCCAACATAACATTGACTAAAGAAGCAAAGTTCGAAACAAACGACATCCAAAACAAAACAAAATAAAATCCAGTCTGGTTAAAGTAATAGAAAGTTAAAAACCACACATGCATGGACAGTAGGACTCCATGCAAAAATGGGATTCCCACAAAAGTCAAGGTGGTGGTCACCTCTGAATAAAGTAGGGGTGCCGTCGGGAAGGCTCCTAGAAAGCATCTGATTACCGACCGTGGACCACTTCTGGCTGGGGGTTACCTGGGTGTTTACTGTATAATTATTCTTTATACCACATTCAGGTTAAATACAGTTTTCTGCATGTACATTCTACTATTCCACAAGTAAAAAAGAAAGAAATACATGAGGTTTTCATGATTATGGATAAATCCCACAAATTGCCTGGAATGATACTTCCCAGAGAGTATCCAACAAAAAGGAACTGTTATTAATAGTAATAACACTAACAACAGTAACACATACCCAGGCATGCAAAGCAATTTTCAGATATATTTGCTTTCATCTGTGTGATAGAAACTACACTGATACTAGAGCCACAGTCTAACATAGCCCCCATAATCCAAAATGTCCAGAAAGGTAGATACTGCAGCACAGGTTTCTCTCTAAAGACTGGTGACAGGCTTGGAGAAAATATTAACTATAACTCTGGCACTGCCCAACTTAAATCAAGTTATACTGGTAGAGAGACAGTCTTGGATTATGCAAGTGCTTCCCTGGGGCTGTGGTTGTGGGACACCTGTAAGATTTACAGCAGCGCTCCTGAGGCTGAGAAAACTCGACAGGAAGATGGAGTCATTTCATTAATGTCTGAGGTAGCCATCAATCCCCTAAAACACCAGGCACCCCAAGAACAGTGCAACCAGGCCAGGGGGAGGGGGAGGGCCTGGACTCTTGAGAACTTTTAACTCATGGCTCTTCTACATAGAACTAATTCATTTACAACTGAGACTTGGGAGGCAATTTCGCCTAATCTGAGCCTGGACAGGAAAAGATGAAGTGATAGCTTCTTCAGGCTGAGGTTTTACCTGGAAGAAAAAAATCATCAGAACAGAAGCTGAGGATAAATTCCCCCCACCTTCAGCAATGGAGAGCTCAGTGGCCACTGGACCTTTCTCCTGAACCACTGAGTGGCAGGGGTTTCCGAAATCAGACAGACCTGGGTTTAAACCAAGCTTCTACAGTGCAACAGCTTTGCAACTCTTAAGTTTCCCCATTTTATTGCAAGGATGAATGATAATAAAAATAAAACAGCCTGCCTGGGGTTGCCCATTCAATGATTATCACCGGCTATTTAGACACAGAAACTCATTGCAGGCAGCATCAGTTAAAGGAAAAGAAAGAATGGTATTCCTTTTTGCCTGAAAACTTGCATTTGGAATTCAAGAACGTCCATGTTTACATGGGGTGCCCGAGTTCACTGGGCATAATGGTAACTGTCACTGAGTCTCCATACACACCTCCCCGACACCTGTGGGGACATGTTCTCACTATACAGACAGACATGCTGAGGGCACGGGACGGGAGGGGGCTTGCTGAGGGTCCTACCCGTGGCCACCAGCCCAGCCAAGGTCTGGGCTAAGCTCTGTCCAACCCCAGGGCCACGCTCCTACTGAGCACCGGGCCCCACTGCAAACGGGTGCGTTTCAGCAGCGCTCGCTCCCACTGACGGGTTAGAAGGATTGTTTCTCCATCTTTCCTAACTGTATTTTCAGATTTGCAAATGACTATGCTTGAAATCACAGAACCAACAAGATGGCACTTGAGGGGACTACATGCTACCTGCCTCCAAACACAGGTGGTGAGAGAGTTGATGCTGCGGCACTGCCTTTCCACAGCTTTCCAAAGAACATCCTGCAACAGGTGATACACGGAGTCTCCCCCGAGAGATTTCTTGAACAGGATACCATAATGAAGCAAGGCTTACTGGGCACAAACAGAGGAAGACAACACACTCTCAGATATTAAATCTGCTCTTTGCTAAGAAAACAGCTCCTGGCGGGCTGGGCTGGGCCTCTTCCTGGAACGCCTTCCACACTTGTAAAGGCTGACTTAAGTGGTCAGTAACATCTAGTAAATGCAAAGAACCATGGGGGCGTAGGCCCATAGCTTAGTTACCCAGGCAAACAGCATCTGCTTCCGAAGCACCAGACCGGGGTTATCTCCTGTTCCCTCCCCAGTGCTGAGCACAGGCAGAGCAGGAAGCACCGAGGGGCAGGGCAGGCTGCCTTGGCCACACGAGAAACTGACAGCAGAGCCATGAGCCTGCCGGGCTCCACCACGGAAGAGCTGCTGAACCCCAAGCCCCAGTGGTGGGCCCGCGACAGAGTCCAGGGACCCACCTCCACCCACAAGTCTTCCCTGATGAATCTACTCATTTGCTCATTTGCTCACACAACAAATAGTTATTGAGTGCCGCTAGGCGCTGAGAACAGAACAAAAGCTAAATCAAGGTGTCTCACAGAGCGTATATTCTAGAATCACAAATAAGTAAATATACAATGTGTCACAAGGGAAACACTGGGAGGGAAATCAAGCAGGGTAAGGTATGAGAGGGAGGGTCACAGACTCTCTGGCGAGGGGATGCAAGAGAGCCCAGCAGCTGTCTGGGACAAGGGCACCCACGAAGAGGAAGGAGCAGGCCCTGAGCCAGGGCAGAGTGCAGGCGAGATGGAGGGCGAGGGCCAGGGGAGCGGGCCGGCTGGGTGGGCCCTCGCAGCCTCTCAGGATGGGGCTTTCACTCTGAGAATGCTCGGAAGCCACTGCGGTCGGAGGGCTGGGGGACTGGCTGGAGGGCCGTCACGGTTTTCTCTACTTTTGTATTCCTCTGACAACTAGTAGTTCCCAAAGTCTGTTTCACAAAACTTAAGTGCTAGAAAGTACTTTGGAAAATTTAAAAAACAACAACAGAAAGGATCCAAATAAGTTTGGGAATCAATGCACACTGTATTCCCTCATGCGACATCTACCAGCGTCCCACGGAATTAATGCTCCAGGGAGCGCACCTGGAAAGCACTGCCTTACACTGTCCCCCCATGGAGGGCCTCCCCCAGGCAGACAGTGAGCTTCCAGGGGGCAGGGCCCCGGCGTACACTTAGCTGAGGTGCCCACTGTACACAAACAGAGCCCTGGTCCCGTGACTGCTGGGGTCGCCTCGCCACTGCACTTTAACTGAGCCCAGGAGAACCTTCTCTTCCACTCAGAGGAATTCCACCACATTGAATCTCTGGGACCCATAACCTACACAGGGTCATCCAGCGACGCTCAGGAGCTGTGCAGAATGTTCTGGATGATGACACAGGCTGACAGACTGGAGTGTTTCTCGGACATACAGAGCACATCCCCAGAGCCCGCGCCCTGCCACGGGGGCATGGCGGCAGTCACCGCAGGTGCCCCCGAGCGAGAGAAACACTGGGCAGGTCAACCACCAACCCTGCATTTACACCCTCGAGAGGGAACTAAGCCACTTGAAAAGAAAAATACGCATGCGCAGTCGTAAGAATCGCGGTTATAAATTCTAAGACACACGGCGATGCTGGAAGCATCTGCCGGGAATACTACTGTTCGCCCTCCTTCTCCGGGCTGAGCTCAATGGTAAGCGTGAACTACATGCACAGAGAACAATGTGGGGGGCTGGCAAACTGCTCCCCAAACAGACAAGTCTCCCAAGGGCCTAATGACACACAGACACTCACAGGAAACGGACAAGGGGTAAAGGCAGCCCAGAGGCAGAAGCAGACAGACAGACACCAGGCAGCACCAGGAGGGGGCGGACCTCCTAGGACTCACATTCCTGCCGTTTCGTCTTCAGAGAGGTTCCCGGAAGACTTTCACACGGGGTCAGATGCTTACTGTCTGTCTGCGTGGCGGAGGGCACTGCCTGCTCTCGCCCTGCTGACCCTGTACAGTGCAGCCAGCTCCCGTCCGCCACACTGCTCCCTGCCCCGGGAGGTGAGGCCCGATCCACCCGCGCCCTCCCCTTCAAGCAACTTTTTTGTCCTACCTCTTTGGAATTTGTAAATGAGAGAATATGGGGCTGGGACTTATTTCCAGGGTCAGCCTCAACAGGGGAAATCCAAGCCTGGGGGTAAAGACCCAAAGAGCACAAAAAGCCAGGTCTTCATATCTCTTAACGTGCACAAAGGTACTTCTGTTTTAAAGCAAGGCCAGGGACAAATTAAACAAGTTAAAAGAATAAGATATATTTAGGGGATTTGAATCTCTGGACTGACAATGTGATAGCTAGATCCTGAGCCTCAACAGACTCCAGCACCTACAATCTGATTTATTGGACTTACCACACTCAGCTAAGATGGAGGTGAAGAAGGACAACCACCACACCATGGAGCCTAGAGTGATTACAACTGAAAATGGGAGGATTGCATCCAGCATCCAGGTGGAATCTGAGCCTCCTCTTGACATAAAGGTGCAATGGACACAACCAATCCAGTGTCCACATAGAAGAGGTGGCATTGGATTGGGAAAAGTGGACATAATGGACAAAGGGTATGGGGAAAGGCAGGAAGAGATGAGAGGTGGAGGCGTCTTCGGGACATGGAGCTGCCCTGGATGGTGCTTCAGAGGTAATCACCGGACATTGTAAATCCTCACAGGGCCTACATGATGGAATAGAGGAGAGTATGGGCCGTGATGTGAACCAATGTATATGAGGTGCAGAGGTGCCCAAAGATGTACTTACCAAATCCAATGGATGTGTCATGATGATGGGAACGAGTGTTGTTGGGGGGGGGGGAGAGGGGGGGTGGGGGGGTGGGGTTGAATGGGACCTCACATATATATTTTTAATGTAATACTATTACAAAGTCAATAAAAAATAAAAAAATTAAAAAAAAAATAAAAAATAAAAAATAAAAAAAAAGATAAAAAAAAAAAAAAAGAATAAATGTTTTGAAACCCTGGAGTACCACAAGTTCAAAATGGCTCATGTTGAGTCAATTATCTCATCACAATAAATAACAATAAATCACTCCCCACTAATTGCTTTCTGTGCAAGAGCTTAAAAGACTCTTTAGCGGTCTCCGATTATTGATTTTCTGTAATCGCTTGTGCTGTCAAAAATGCAATATTTCCAGAGAATATACTGCATGCTATTAGACAGGATTCTAATTTAACATAAAACAATCCAATTTCCTTTTTTTTTTTTAAAGAGGTGCCTTAAAAATCTAAAATACAAAGACACAGAAGATGGCACAAAGAGGTTTTCGGCAGTGACATTTTCAATTCACAACGTTTAATAAATGGTTCCTCTGGCCAGCAGCAGCGCCACGCCCCCTCCTCCTTCCCACACACATGCAAACACCCGAGGAAACAGAAAAGCAAGCTCCAGTAAGCGCACATCATGCGAAGTCAAAACTGAATGGCAAAGCAAACACCACCAACAGAAAGCCGACACTTTGCTTCTTACCCGCTCTGTCCCTTGGTTCAGTAATTTCCACTGAACTTGGGAAATGTTCCACTGCTACATTTACACTCACTCAGCATTTTGTTTAAAGATTTTGCTTGAGTTTTGATAGCTAAACCTCTCACTTCAGGTTTATATAATCAAGGCAGTGAGGGGAAAAAGTAACAAGGAGGTATAAAGCGTTCCTTTGCTTTTCACAAAAAGTGGAAGCTAATGGAGAGAGCAGCTATGTCTACAGAGACGTGGCTCAAAATTCCAGCTCCATCACTTACTAAGAGCATTACTCTAGAGCATGTTTCTTAAGTGGACTCTCAGCCTCAGTTTCTGTAAATGTAAAATGGGGAGACCAATATCTACTTTGTAAGGGTTTTGTGAGGGCCAAATGAGGTAGAGCACCTGCTGGAATACCTAGCACCTGGCTAGCAAAAAAAGAGGACTGGCTCACCTGTCCTCTTTATTTTGACTCTAGCTATTTCACTGAACAGGCAACCTTCTGATGGAAAGAGGAAACCATCTCCTGGGCAACAGGAGAAGTTGTAGGAGAGATAAAGCCATAATGCCATAAGCAACGGCAGATGCGTCCGCGTCCTGACGGATACTGAGAATCCTAGAGCATGCATGCAAACCATTTTCAAATGTGTGGCTTCCGAACATTCTGCTTCTTGAAGATCATTTCCTCACTCTCACTCCCCTCAGTATGTTTACACTGGAAACTAAGAATAAATTACTTAGCTGCATCCTTGGATGACCTCATCCAAACACCACCTTTGCTAGATTGGGCATCTTCACCCCTTGTGCATTCTATGTGCTCAAACGCCTGATGTCTTTTTTTTTTTTTTTCAATTTTTTATTATCTTTTTAAAGACACATGGATCACACAAAATATTACATTAAAAAATACAAGAAGTTCCCATATACCTCACTCCCCACCTCCCCCACTCCTCCCATATCGACAACCTCTTTCATCAGTGTGGTACATTCACTGCATTTGACGAGTACATTTTAGAGCATTGATACACAGCGTAGATTATAACTTATGTTGTAGTTTACATTCTCTCCCAGTCCGTTCAGTGGATCATGGCAGGATATATAGTGTCCTGCATCTGACCCTGCAATACCATTGAGGACAACTCCAAGTCCCGAAAATGCCCTAACATCATACCTCTTTTTCCCTCACCCCGCTTTCAGCAATTCCCATGACCACTGTCTCATCAATGATATAATTTCTTCCATCTCTAGAGTCACAATATTTCTATAGTAGAATACCAGTAAGTCCACTCTAACCCATATTTTATTCCTCCATCCTGAAGACACTGGGATGGCAATGTCCACTCCACCTCTCAATTGAGAGGGGGCTTAGATCCCACATGGATGACAGATGGAATTCTCTTCCCCCCAGCGTGGGACATGATTCCTGGGGATGAGCCTCCCTAGCACCAAGGGATTACTACCAAGCACCAGCTGGTGATTCAACTAGAAAAGGACCTTGAATAAAAGGGGGAAATGGTAAAGACAAATGAGTTTATATGGCTAAGAGACTTCAAAATGAGTCAGGAGGTCATCAGAGGTATTATGCTTACACACATCTCAGCAGGGTCTCAGAGAAAGTCAAAGTAGATACAACCTCAGGTACTGGTGCTCCTGATGGCTATGGAGATACCCAGGCCCCATCGTTGTAACAGATGGCTCTGGAGTTCAGTGCCTTGTCAGTGGACCCTACTTTGGAATTTGTGCTTGTGAGTGTGATGGAGTGATACTCAGATGTGACCTCTCTATGCGTGCCTCTTCTGTCACTTTTACTGAACCTGTGGTTGGCACTGGGGTTGGTGTGTGCTCAGGAGACTTGAATCTTTGGACTGTCCATGTGCCAACTGGACCCTGAGCCTCAGCAGAATTGCAATACCTACTCTCTGGTTCATTGGACTTACCCAGGTCAGCTAACAGGAAGATGAGGATGGTCAACCACAGCAGGGAACTGAGAGAGTCTACAACTGCAAGCAAGAGAATTCCATTCATCATCCATGTGGGATCTGCTGTCTTTTACATAGATAACTGGTTTTGGCTACATATGGACACATGCGGAAGGCCTGAGAGTACCCTTTCACTCTCAGGAATGCAGTGAGAGATTGCACTAACTTCCTTTGGTTTGTGAATATCAGTCAGAGAACTCTTAATCTATAGGTTTTATGCTATAGTATTGTAGAATTTGAGAGAGGTTCAATTATTTGCCTATAGAAAGGCCAGGACTCGGGAATGATTTTGAGAAGGAAAAATGGTTTATTGACGGCCAGCCGGACTCGGGAGCTTTCTGTTGCAAACCCAAGCTTGAATTAGCATATATCTTCCACATCCTAGGTAAGCTTTTAGCATGGACTTCATACATTCTAGATAAGCTTTTAGCACATTTGGTTTGCATTTTCCCTGAATATTTAAAGTTTATAGACTTTGCATTGTTAAACTGTTTCCTGGGACTGGAGTCGTTGCCATGGTCACCAAGGGCAGGACTGCAGCCTCTTACCTTTCCACACCCACAAGTCAGGATAGACAGTTTAGGTTAAGGTTATCTCTGAAGAGACAAAGAGCCTCCCACCCATAGCCCACATCAACAGGACAATATTGACCAATTAAAAAGTGACTTTTAAAAACGTATAGAGTTGGCATAATTAGTCTTCTGGTTTCCCACAACACTTTGTACTTAACATTTCTGTAGCACCTAACAGATTTTGCCGTGACTTTTTCCCATACACACAGCTCCCCCAGGATGTGTGAGCTAGCAAACAGAGGCCTGGGCTCATCCTGAAATCCCCGTCACAGTGCGTGCCTGGTACACAGTGGGTGCCCAGTCCAGCTGTGTGGAATGAATGGGCAGTCATTTCACATGCTTTCCATCAAAACATTAGGTGATATTTTATTACTTTATTCGTATTTACATTGCCTCTTAAAATTCTAAATGTTAAATTATGGTATCATGCACACAACACGGAAAACTGAGAAAATGCCCATCAATGATAATTAAATTACAATAGAAAACTCTCTTATTTCTCCCTAGTTTTGTGAAAATACTTTAGTTATGCAAATTTTAAATTGGCCACAGGCAAGAGATTCTTCAAGCTTCATGATATAAATTTTTGAGGATTCAATTTCCTTAAAGTACACACCAAACATAAATTAAATTTAATACTTTCTTTTCAAGATGACAGTCTGGCTGGTTTCCCTTTTGAAAGAACAGACTCCTTTACGACTAAAAGGTTTATGGGCCCAGGGGTGCAGACCAACCCCTATTTTCTGAGGTCCGGGGGTGGGGAGACGGTCAGAGCTATTTGTGGAACAGCCCAGAGGGTGACTCTGCTTCAGAAATGAATAATTGGAGAGTACGAAGCAAGGGTCGGCACTAAGTCACACTGAACAGTTTCCAAAATGTACTGATTTTGAAAACTGCTGATTTCAAGCTGATTTTTTTTTTAACAGACTTGCACTCTCACACACCAAATTCTTGGCTTGCTTTCTGGAAGTCAGGAATCTCTTGGTACTCTTGGTGCCTCACGAAAGAAAGACCGAAAGCGCAAACTCCCTCCGGCATTGGGGCCTATGGAATGTCTTGGTGCGATGGAAAAAATGGGTGGGAAGCAGTGAAGACAGAATTATGCAGGGAAGCGCAGGACTAGACCCCCAAAAGACAAAGTCTAGGTTTTTGTAAGCCCAGCCAACAGGCCCGGCAGTGGTGGGTAACAGTGTTCAGCAGAGAGAGTCACTGTTAGAAGGAGAAGGTGTTAAGAACTCTGTGGAAAATGTACTTTGCCAAAGGTTCTGTGTTAAGTGGCCTATTTGTGTGGTCAGGCACATTAGAAGGAATATGCCAAATCAGTGGAATTAGGTGCCCAAAGAGCAAACAGCATGTCACAGACACCACGACACTTAGACAAAGGCATGATAAAGAGGAAGAGACTGCACAGCTTTGAAACTCTCACGCAGAAAGGAGAAAGGAAGAAACCAGGACAGAGTTTGCAGGATGGAGTGCGTGCGGAAGGAACATCTGAGAAGTGTGTGCCAAGCCCTCTTCTAATTACTTAATGCCCACAAGCCCCCATGAAGGAGGTGCTGCGTTCACGCCTGTGTTACAGGTAAGGTGCCAAGGCTAGGTGACTTGCCCATGTCACACAGGCAGTAAGCAGCAAGCTGGATGCTGAGGCAGTCTGAGGTAGAGCCACGATGTCTAGAGTCAAAAAAGGAAGGGCGTATGCTGTAAGATAAAGCGTTTACCTCAAGCCTGAACTTTTTCTCACATTGACACACTCCCAGGAGCCTGAGCGCAAGGCGCTATGGGCTGATGGTAGAGAGCAGGGCAGGGAGAGGAGAGAAATCAGCTAAGGAGTGGAAAGCCTGGGGTGAGGCTGGAAAGAAATAAGAACTCTCCTCCAGCAATCCAACCTATGGCAGAAAGCTGAGAGCACTCCCACATGGTTAAGAAAGCCAGTGCCATGGGGCTGTGAAACAGAGATTTCTGGAGTCTCACTGATGCTCAGATCCCCCGCCTTACTGAAAGGAACCTTTTGATCCTGTCCTCAAAACGTTTGAAGGCAGTGGAGAACAGACTCCAGCGCTGTAAAAGAGCTCAGGCCCAGCTTAAATACAGATTAGCTTAAACACAGATTAGACTGACTCACCTCCACACTAATGGCCTGACAAAGAAGAGATGTGTACTTTCCCAGGGCAAGCTCTCATGTACCTCAGTTCTAACTGTTCTTTTACACTAATATCCAGCATTCATATGAAGAAGCAAGACCCCAAATCAAGGGGGGGGGGAACAATAAGAGCAGACGGCTCTTACTGATGGCTCAGAAGTTGAAATTACTAGACAGAAACATTAAAATAATGATGGTATATGCATTAAAAGCTCTACTGAAAAAAAGATGGAAAATGTGTGAACAGATAGTAAATATGAGCAGAGAAATAAAAATTATAAAAAAAGACTACATGCAAATCCCATAAATAAAAATATTAATCAGAAATTAATAATTCATTTGTTGGTCTTAATAGCAGATTTAATATGTCAGAAGAAAGGATTAATGAACTTGAAGATAAGTTAATAGAAATCATACAAACCAAAACACAGAGAAAGAAGAATTTTAAAGAGAGAAAAATAGATCATCTGATGCTATGAGATAGTATCACATATTCTAATATATGTGGCATTAGAGTCATAGAGTAAAAGGAGAGAGAAAAGGAGCAGAAGGAATATTTATAGGGATAATGGCTGAGAATGTTCCAAAACTGACCAAAGATATCAGCCCACAGGTCCAAGAAGTTCAGCAAAACCCAAAGCAAGGTAAACACAAAGGAAACTGCTGCTAGACCTGTCCAATAACAATATAGTGAAAACTAAAGAGAGAAAATCTTAAAAAGAGACAGAGGAAGAGTATCCATTACATATAGAGAACACTTACTAGAAATAGATACAATTAAGATCAAACAGTAATAGAACAATATCTTTGCAGTGACTGGCCCAGAAACATACAGTCAGCAGAAATATTCTTCAAAAATGAAGACAAAATAAAGACAGTTTAGAAGAGACCTCTGAGAGAATGCAACTCCAGCAAACAACATATAAAAAATGCTCAAAAGTTCTCCAAGCTAAAGGAAAATTTATCAGATAGAAACCCAGGCCAGCACTATAAAGGTTAAATATGTAAATATAAAATACTTTTTTTCTTAATTATCTTTTCACATGTATATTTTTAAAGTCTTTAAAATATTGACTGTCTAAAGCAAAATATAATAACACTCTACCAAGAAGTTTAAAACACAAATAGGAGTGACATATATGAAAACAAGAGTACAAAGCATAGGAGTAATATGAGTTAGTGTTTTAAGGTTTTTAAATTGTTCATGAAATAGTATAATATTATTTGAAGAATGTGTTAAAGAAGCATATCCTAATGTCCACAGCAACCACTCAGAAACACAGAAAGGGAAATGGATGTGGCTCAAGCGACTGAGCTTCCACCTACACTTGGGAGGGTCCAGGGTTTGCTTCCCAGTGCCTCCTAAAAAAGACAAGCAAGACAGCAAGCTGACACAACAGGCAGGTGCAGCAAGCTGGTGCAACAAGAGGACACAACAAGAGACACGAGGAAAATATGATGAAAGATACAATAAAGCAGGGAATATAGGTAGCTCAGGCAATTAGGCGCCTCCCTCCCACGTCGGAGGTCCAGGTTCAGTTCCCAGTGCCTCCTGAAAAGAAGACTAGGACGCAACAAACAGACACAGCAAATGCAAACGAAATAAATAAATAAATCTTAAAAAAAAAAAAAAAGGTATAGTTAAAAAGTCAACAAATCCTAATTGAGAGATATTCTACAAAATCTCTGACCAGTGTTCCTCAAAACTGCTATGGTCATCAAAAACAATAAAAAGTCTAAGAATTGTCACAGCCATGAGATGCGTAAGGAGACATGACTACTATTAATAAATGTAATGTTGTATCCTAAATGGGATCCTGGAACAGGTAAAGAACATTAGTTAAAATTAGGAATATTTGAATAAAGTACGAACTTTAATTAATAATAATGCATCAATATTGTTCATTAATTGTAAGAAAATGTACCACAACAATATTAGATGGTAAATAATAAGAGAAATCAAGTATGGTGTATATGGAAACTTTCTGTATTATCTTCATGATTCTTCTGTAAATCTACAGATGCTTATAAAATTTAAAAATGCATTTTTTAAAAATAGAAAAAAGGTTTCTATTCTTCAGTCAAGAGGAGATAAAATGAAATACTAAAAAAATACTTTACTCCCTGAAAAGAAACCAGGAAAAGAAAAAAGAAAAGAACTAGTGTGAAAGGCACAGAATAAATACCGAGAAGATGCTCTTAAATTCAAGTATGTCAATAATTACACTAAGTGTAAATAAACTAAATACTCCAATTAAAGGACAGTGATTGTGAAACAGCTCACAAAGACATACACACAAACCCACATACAAAATCCATCTGCATACTGTTTATAGAAACACACTTTAAATATAAAGACTTAGATATAGCCTTTCCTTAATAGAGCTCAGAACCCTGTGCTGTGGTCAAAGTATGGTCTGTGGAGCACCAATATCAAAGTGTCATATGAAAGTGTTCACGTCAAAGATTCTGGGCTGCACTCTAGGTTTATTGAAAGCATTCCATGGGTATAGAAACCCATTAAATTCACATTAATCAAGATCCCAAGATGATTCTAATGCTGACTAAAATTGGAGAAGAATTAATCTGACAGGAAGGGTGTCAAGAAGTCAGCATTTCCTTCCTTTAATACAGGGGTTCTTAACCAGGGGTCCAATGCCAAAGATTTCAGGGTATCTGTGAGCTTGAATTGAAAAAAAAACAACTTATCTTTATTTTCTCTGACTTCTAAGTGATATCTAGGATTTCCTTCACTTACGAACGTATGCAATAAATAAATACAGCAATATTTATTTTACCTGACTGGCAAAGGGGTCAGTGAAACAAAAAAGGTTAAGAAGCCCTGCTTTAAGAAGAAAGCTTTCTTTAATAAAAGCCCAAGGTGGCCTCCCCAAGATTGGCCATGGCAGAGCTGTAGACTGTGGGGAGATATTTTTTTCTGATCTGTTTCATCATATTAACCTCTCCTAAAAATAGCCCTTGAAATAATTATATTATTGTTCATATTTTCTAAGGCTCAAAAAGGAAGGAATCCCCCAAGGTCAACTCAGTAGTAGTAGTGGTGAGAAGATTTTGACCTTTATCTAATTATGAAGCCATAATTTAAAAAAAAAATAAAAAAATAAAATACATCAATATCTAAAAATATATAAGAAGGAAAACATAATAGCTGGAAAATAGTTTGGGCAAATTTTTAAACATAATTTAATTGTACTGAAAAGAAAATAAAACATGATCAGGCTGGTTTTTTTAATCCTTGCTTTGGTTATTTGGGGACATAGAGTCATTCTCAAGAGATAAAAGAGGAAAAACAGCCAACATTTTTGACCACCTACCACATACCTTACCCATAATCATACAAATGGTATTGCTTTTAATAGTCCCAGGGAGATAAAACTACCATCACCATTTTCCAGACAACAAAATTTGTGTAAAAAGTTAAGTAACACATCCTGTGGGTGCACTGCAACTAGGACATGAACCTGGGTCTCTCTGGTTCTAAATCTCGGATTATTCTACAAGACCTCATTGCTCTGAGAGATTTTCAAATGCCAAAGACAATCTCCATGAAATTCCAAAAGCCAATTTATCACTGTCTTCACAGGATGTTGTGATAGATGAGAAACATGTTCACATTCTGCTTTGACATTGGGTAGTTTCTAGGTTATCATTTTTATTTATAGCTCTGCTGCTTTTTAACTGAATGTGGTAAATAAGTAAAATACTCAATTCTCATGGTTCTAAAATTATGTACATGGAAAAGTCTCATTCCCAGCCCTGTCCTTCCTCCTACCATTCCTCGCCCTCCCCCAACAGGTAATATTTCTGTTTATTTTTCAGGTGTTCTTCCAGAAGCTTTAAGATTCTGCTCTTTCATTTTTTTAGTAATTTTTTTTTTTGAGGTACCAGGGCTGGGGATTGAACCTGGGACCTCATATGTGGGATGCCAGTGCTCAATCGCTGAGCCACATTGGCTCCCCAAGTTGGCTTTTTCGTTTGTTTGCTTGTTGTTTGTTTTTAAGAACCCAGGACCGCCTATGTGGGAAGTAGGTGCACAACAGCTTGAGCCACATCCGCTCCCCTAAGATGCTGTTCTAAACCTTGCTTTTTGCATTTCATCATGTATCTTAAATAGCTTTTCACAGAAGTAAGTAGAGGGCTGCCTTCCTTTTTATAGTTACAAAGAATTTGTTGTCTGGATGCACAGTCATTTATTTAACCCTTATTCAATTCATGGACGTTTCGGTTGCTTCCAATGAATAATTCTGATCATTCATCATTTTGTACATCTGTAAGTATAGAATAAATTCTTACTTATTCTGTAGAATAAATTCTTACAAGTGGCACTGCTGAAGCAAAGAGTATATGTGTCTGAAATTTTGATAGATCCTGCCCAATAGTTCTCCACAGAGGGTGTAGCTACTTACACTCCCACTGCCAATGTATGAGAATGGCTACTTTTTCACAGCCTCAGCAATGGACATGCTATCAAACTTTTGAATACTTAAAATCTGATAAAGTAAAATATGGTATCTTAGAGTTGTTTTGATTTTCTTTTATTATCAGTGAGGTAGGGCATCTTATCATACACTCCAGAGCTATTCCTTCTGTCTGTGACCTGTTCTGTTTCTATCCTTTGCCTATTTTTCAATTGGGCTAGGGGTAGCAGTTCATTTTTTTAATATGAGATAATCATTCATAAAAACGAGACAAATATTAAAAAGCTGGCCTCAAATGAAAAGAAAATTCCAGTTGATCAATTAATATTTTTCTTGGAATTTAAAAAACATTACCTTAAACATTACCATTTTCAGTCTTTGATATCTAACAAGTATACATTAACACAGAGAAATCGAGGACAGTTTGCTAGAATGAATCTGGGAGGGAGGCAGAGCGACAGAAATCAGCTAAAACTGGTAGGTCTGTAGAACCATTTTGTATGGGGCTGTGATGTAAGCCCCAACTTGCCTTGCCTCTGATACTCAACTAGTTCTCTCTTTCTTTCTCCCTCATTCTCTTTTTCATTCTCTAGATAGACAGTTTTCATTGGCACCTCTTGCCCCAACCTCAATGCCTCTGATGAAGGAAAGCAAACAGCATAACTATTTGAGAATCAGTAATTATGATCCAATTTCACAAGATGCATGAATCTCACTGACGATGAACATATTACTCTCAAACTATATATGTCATGATATATGTATGGCTAGTGAAAGATGTGTTTTCTTTAAGTAAGAGTCCCTTTTAAACAGAAAGATAAAACCTGATTTAAAAATAATCACTTTTGATTCACATGCAAGGAGACTGCCACTGAATCAGCCAGCCCCGTTGTTCTCCTGAGTAACGATTCTAATATCACAACCTGTAATTGGGAGCACTTCCTTACACAGAGTTATGGGTCAGCATGAACTTAACAATAGAGAGAAAAAGCCACATGATGGTTCCTGCCTATTAATCTCATTCCCTCACATCATGGTATGTAGGCTTATTTATTTGCAAGAAAGCAATGATTTGAGTCCTGAATAAAGTAGTAAGCCTATTTTTGCTTAGAGACTCCTGGTTCAGTAGCAGTTTATCATGTCCAAGTTTCTTCTCTGGCACTTCTCTGAGGTTGCACCTAGGAAATGCATTTTAATTATAGCTGCAAGGATAGCATATAACACCTTCACTCTTTGTGAATTCTCAGTGGTCTGATGGGCTTCACCAGTGCTTAAAGTCCTTTAGATTTTACGATAGGGGAATGTTTGGGGCATGAAGATATCCATTGCAGAGCTGCTTTTAATAGCAAAACCTGGGATTGACCTACCATCCAATTATATGGAGAATGGTTAATTAACCTATCATACAATGATCCCTAAGCAGCCATTAAGTATAATTCATAAATGCATTTTCATGAAATGGGAAAATGCCTATAAAATGATGATAAATAAAAAGGCAATATTTATAATTGCATATAGGCTCTCCAGCACTGCTTTGACAGTGAGGTTATTCTGTCCAATTCAGAAGTTAAGTATTTTCCTATAGAGCTATCTCAGCAATAAAGCTGACCTTTTGACCTCTATCAAGAAAACTGTTCATTTATAGTATGACCTCAACCACATCTAAAAAGTTAATGTATCAAAAAATTCTATAAGGACAGGGATCAAAAAGCATTTTCCGGGGGTGGGGGTGGGGGGACAAAGGAAGAAATCACTGTGCTTTGTTCAGCCTGATATGAAAGTATGGTTGCTGTTTTTCCTGCATTGTATCTTTTCTTACTGTTTCTTTAATAAATGGGACGAGAGGGCAAAAAAAAAAAAAAAAAAAAAAAAAAAAGCATTTTCCAAATCCTACTTTGTGAACACAAATACTTTTTACTTTAAAAATAAATATATAAATAAAATACAGTTTAGAAAGGAAATATAGGCATTTGCCCCCTTATTATAGTGCTTTCTGAAACAGATTATATATTATAAATCTAGATCTAGAAAAGCAAACTGGTTTCATCTTGCAAACCAACTGCAATAGATTTAGTATTAGCTAAAAGAGGATGTCAAGGCCTCATTTAGAATTTGTAAAACAGAAAGCCTTGATTTCTTTGTGCAGTTTTCCATTAGTATGAAAAGGGGTGTGGGAGAATTTGGAAAAAAAAACCACTTTCTCACCTTGATGAAAATTTCTACCATTGAGCAATATGAAAGGAAAAAAAAGTGCGGGGAATGTATCCCCCAAAGGTGTCTCTGTCCAATATATTAACGTACATGGCACAGGGAAAGTAAGAATAGATAGAATTAAGGTTGCTAATCAGCTGACCTTAAGGTAAGGACATTATCTTGTGTTATTTGACTGGGCCCATCGTAATCACGAGGTTCCTTCTGGGTGGGAGAGAGAAGCCAAAGAGAAGAGTCAGGGAAGCCGATGGACAAGATGCTGCATTGCTGACTCTGAAGATGGAAGATGGCAGAAGGGAGACCACTGGCAAGGAATGTGGGTGGCCTCTACAGCTGGAAAAGTCAAGGAAATGGGTTCCTCCTAGAGCCTCAGAAAGGAACACAGGCCTGCTGACACCTCGCTGTAGCCTGGTGAGACCCGTGTTGGACTTCTGAACTACAGAACTGTAGGATAATAAATGTGTGTTGTTGTAAGCTGCTAAGCCTGAGGTAATTCATTACAGCAATAATATAAAATGAAAAAGGGAGGTGGGTGGGGAGAATAGAGAAAGAGCAATTACCACTGTTAGGATGAGAGTGGCTGGCACAAAGTGAATTCATTTTGCTTTGTTAGTCCCAGTTAATTGAAAAACATTATCTAAACTAGAGTAACCAAGTAAAGGATCTCACTCAGACCTGACTCTCATTCCCAGATGCAAGCCCACTCAGGACAGAATCCTAAATGCATGGGGAGCCCATGGGAAACCAACCCAGCTGTGACCCAAGATGCAGCGCAGCTCGGCCACTCCTGAGGCCCAGCATTAGATGATCGTCATGACATGGCAGGAAAAGCCAAGACCTGCACATGCCAGTGAGGCTTAAATAAAACCGTCCCCAAATTCATTTCCTCCACACACAAACCAAATATTCCAAATTACCTTAGGAAGAAAATAATAGGGATTTCAGGGCAGAAAGACAGTTCAGTTATGTATGGCTTTACAGAAATACAAAATACTTCAGGCCAAAAGTCTAGGAAAGAAGGAGAAGTCTTAGTACCTGGAATTGCAAGCAAAACAATTCACTTCACTGGGTCTAAGTTTCTTGTCCATAAAGTGAGAGTTGTCTAACTCTCCATTCCCAGTACCATAAGTGCACTATTCTTAAAAAAAATTTCTTGTGTCACCCAAAGCAACACAACTCTGGGCCATGAAATGAAATAAAGCTCATAATTTCACTCTGCCCAATCCATACACTGGAACCCTTCCACAAGGTGACATGCAAACTGATGTAAGAAACTCTTGTTCAGTAGATGTAAAAAGCAGCAGCTACAATAGCAACAGGTATGACAGCTCCAGGGTTCCAACTCCCCTGTCTACCCACAGTGAGCAACTGAGAAGATGTAATGAGAAAAGTACAGGGCGAGGGGGGAAGCAGATGTGGCTCAAGCAATTGGGCTCCCATCTACCATATAAGAGGGTCCAGGGTTCAATTCCTGGGGCCTCCTGGTGAAGGCAAGCTGGCCTGCGTGGAGAGCTGGCCTGAGTGGAGAGTTGGCCCGAGCAGAGAGCAGGTACAGCAAGATGACGCAACAAAAAGAGACACAGAGGACAGACAATAAGAGACGCAGCAGACCAGGGAGCTGAGATGGCGCAAGAGATTGAACGCCTCTCCCCCACTCCAGAGGGTCCCAGGATTGGTTCCCAGTACTGCAGACACAGAAGAAAAGACAAGCAGACACAGAAGAACACAGCAAATGGACACAGAGAGCAAACAGCAAGTGCAAAACAACGGAGTAGGTAGGAGAGTGAAGCCAATAAATAAATAAATCTTAAAAAAAAAAAAAAGTCCAGGACAAGGAGTGGGAAGGCAAGGTTTAGCTCTGGCTCCTTCACGTCGTGAATAATTAAAGCAAAGTATGGCAACGTGCTCCCGTGAGCCACTTGGTTTCCTCAACTGCCAGAGGAGAGAGCAGGAGAAGCCCTCCCTCTCAGGGCTGCGTGGACGTCAGAGGGGCTTGTTGACAGAAAAGGTCTTTGCCACCTCACCTCGACATGAGGAACACAAGACAGTCAATGTTCTAACGTGAGCAGGGCGGAACAAAACAACGTGTGATCAGGTAACTTCCCTGAGGTTCAGGTACTTCTTTTGTGAAACAGGGAGAATAACATCCACTGTCGGGAGATCAGAGTGGAAGGGCATGAAGCTCCTGGCACGGTGCCGGCACAGACCAGATGCTTGACAAACCCAAGCTATGTGTGTGAGATCGGCGGTCCTGCCACCTTCCACAGTTCTCAGGGACTGAGCAGAGGACAGCTGCCACAGACATCGAGCACGTTTGCAAACCTTGATGATGCTGTTTCCCATGAGTAGATGCCAGCAGCAGCCACAACACCAATTTTCAGTGTCAAGTTGCCTCAAGTGCCCAGCAGAATGTTTTTATTGAGAGGAAGATTTTTTAGTGAACAAATTTCACTGGATCAGTAACTGCACCATAAACAAGAGCAAAGCAGGTACCACCACTCACGTTAGAGAAACTTGCGTGAGAGGCATTTAAAGAACAGGGCGAGCCCCGTCTCCTGGAGCTGTGACCCTTGCATCTCTCTCCCTCCCCTCATTCTCTTTCATCGGCACCACCTACTTCAACCTCAAAGCCTCTGATAGAAGGAAAGAAGACAATGAAAGCATTTATTTCAGAATCAGTCATTACAGTCCAATTTCATGAGCTGCATGAATCCCAGCGACGCTGGACAAGTGACGCTTAGACGGCAGATGTGATGATATCCGCAAGGCCAGTGAAAAAAGTGCTCTCACTAAATGCGCCCCTTTTCAACAGAAAGGCAAAACTTGACTGGAAAATAAAGGCATTTGTGATTCATGTACAAGGAGCCTGCCCCTGAATCAACCAGCCCTGTTGTTCTTCTGAGCAACACGTGCGTGAACTGCATGCGTGACACTGAGGCCGCACTCTTTCCTCTTGATTACTCGGGTTTTCTGTGCTAAGAGCCTCCCCTTTCTCTTTTCCGCCTCCTCGTATACACTGATTCTTGACTTGGTGCCAAAGCACAGAGGCAGCACGATGTTGTGGAAAGGTGTGAGCAGGAAATAAACTGAGCTATGCCTCAGACTCCGTAGCAGCTAAGGGGATCAGAAAACCAAGGGGACACCAAGCACCAATCAAAGGATGCTCACTGCCTCCTGCAGGGGGCCGGCAGCGCGCCTCCAGCCTGAGCGGCCCCCGTGCCTGCTGAGCCCTCTTACCTTGAAGGAGACGTGCTGCTCCATGTGCCGCAGCAGCTGCGGCTTCTGGGCCGCCGTGTAGTCACACACTGTGCACTTGAACTGCTTCCCTGCAAAGAAGGGAAGACAAGGTGAGCGGCGTCCGGCTACCGGTTCCTGCATGCCAAGTAAAAGCCGCAGGCACGAAGCTGGCTGCACAGAGGGCCTGCCACCTGGGAGGCTGGCATCGCAGAGGGGAGCCGGCCACACGACGCCACAAGCTCAGTCAACAGTGGAGCCCTGGGAGGTGGGGACAGAAGGGCACTCAGCCATGGAGGGAGAGGAATGGCCAGCCCCCCAGGGAGGCTGGGGCGTCTCCAGGGCAGTGACACTCGAACGAGTCCTGAAGAACGAGTCAGTTGCCACCCTCATACGTTGCTGGTGGGGAAGTCAAGTGGTGCAGGTGCTATGGGAAGCAATTGGGTGGATCTTCAAAGAGTTAAACGTAGCCATTATCAGAATTGATAAATATTCCATTGCTCATCATCAAGACATTTGGATCAAATAGGAAAAGACCAAGGACCAAAAAGGAGCCCTGAAATGAGTACATGGACAGCCTTATTTGAGATCCAGAATCAACCTTTTATGGACATATCCTGAGGTGCTGCAAGAGACAAGGAGAGGCAGCTCCTCCAAGCCATCCTTACTGAGGCATCAGAGCCTGGGAATCGATATCACAAATGTCTTCAGCAGCCACTGGCAGCACCTGTCCAACAGGCCTGGGAGAGCACTGGACTTAACCTTTGCCTGCCTAATTAAAATAATGGAATGCAGATTCATGACTAATCATAAAAGGGCAATGCATCGAGGCTATCAGATTGTTTCCCACCAGGAGACACCCGCGAATTACAGGGAGAAAGACTGAAAATCTAGTATTTATTTGAGGTTCGATTGACCTCAAAGGGCTGGGAGATTAAACACCGGACGGCTGTATCTGGAAGCAAAGCACATAGCATCCCAGGAAAACAGAAGGATGATTAAGAAGGAAAAACAAGAGCTCAATCCTTATAACTAATTCATTCTGCACACGACACACCTGGCTGACTCTTCCTGCAGCATCACTAAGCATCAGGAGCTGGACTGGGAGCTTTGTGTATCTCACCTGGGCACCCAAAGGCCTCGGGATGTGGACAGTGTTACTCGTTTTGGGAGTAAGGAACTAGAATCTGAGGGTTTGGAGTGTTAAGTGGCAGAGCCAGAATTTGGAAACTAGAATCTGAGGGTTTGGAGTGTTAAGTGGCAGAGCCAGAATTTGGAGCCTGGTCTGTTCAGCCTCAAAGCCCCCATTCACAGGCACGTTAAGAATCCTTTCCACTGACAAGGCTATGGCACAATTTCCCCAAATGGAATGCACAATGTGTAACAGGGCTACAAGCTAATGGTGGGCACGTCCATACCACCCACACAGAAGGTACCCACGATGGCCACCCACCAGGAGGGCTGGCAGCCAGCAGCCCATTCTTTTCTGGTCCTGTCCAACTAACCATGTTTTGCCCCCTGATGTTTTCTGGGACAACACAAGGATTTGGCTCTAATTAGGATAACCTAAGACCGCACACCAAACACAAAAATAAGGTAAACAGAGCTGGGGGTGTAGGGGGATAGGTTTGTAAAATTTATGATAACACGGTCTTGTTCATATTTCATCAGAGTCTACGGCAGGCCTTCCTTGTCCTGGCCCAGCAACTTCTCTGGCCTTGTCTTCACTCAGACCAAGACCTTACAGGCAGGGTCCTCAGATACCTCTCTGAGCTCATGCACTACTCTCTCCCCCTCTCTGCTCATGGACACATTAGCCTCCCCCCTATACCTCTATCCACAGATATATTGGCCAAGCCCCTCCACCACCTCTATCCACAGACACACTGGCCAAGCCCCACCACCACCTCTATCCACAGACACATTAGCCAAGCTCCATCACCACCTCTATCCACGGACACATTAGCCAAGCTCCATCACCACCTCTATCCACGGACACATTAGCCAAGCTCCATCACCACCTCTATCCACGGACACATTAGCCAAGCCCCATCATCACTTCTATTCATGGACACAGAGGCCAAGCCCCACCACCACTTCCATCCATGGGCATGTTAGCCAAGCCCCACCATCACCTCTATCCATGGACACACATTAGCCAAGTCCCACCACCACCTCTATTCATTGACACATTAGCCACCCACCCCCAACCTCTACCCATGGACATGTCGGCCAACCCCACTACCACCTCTATCCATGGACACATTAGCCTGCCCCCCAACCTCTATCCATGGACATATCGGCCACCATTCCCACCTCCATACACAGTAATGTTAGCCACACACACCACCCCCCCATCTCTATCCACAGACACATTAGCTTCCCCTCACCTCTAGGCCTTTGCACTTGCTATTCCCAGGGCCTGGTGTGTCCTTCCAGCTGATGACCTGTGCTCGGCTTGCTCATCTTCAAGTCTTCATTCAAATGCCACCTCCTCAGTGAATCCTTCTACAATCATCCTATTTTAAATCACAGTTCCTATCCCCTTTACCGCTTCATTTTCAGCACTTCTCCATATGCAATATGCCGTGTTTTCATTGATATATCTTGTTCATCATCTGTCTCACTCATTAGAATTTTAGCTTCATGACAGTGGAGGTGGAAGTTTTTTATTTTGCTTTGTGGTTGTTTTTGTTGTCCACCACTGTATCCAAAGTGCCTGCTTGCCAAAGTGGCCAATCAATTCATCTTTGGCTAATCCCCCTGACACCCTCACTGCATTGTGGGCCCCTTGAGGCAGGGACTAGATGCTTTTCATTCCACGTCCCAAGCGGCTGCTGTATGGAAGGCTAGTGGCAAGTGACGGGAGAGCCACAGTGGACGTCTCGAAGCCACCCTTCCATTCCCACAGTCCACACAATCCCTCAGGGCACCCATAGATCCTACACTCAGGCCCTGCCCACCATCCCTCATCCCTGGCCCCAGGTAACTGGGCCATGCATGGACAGATGGGGATACATGCTAAGCCAGGCATTTGGATTTTCCAGGCAGGAAGCAGGTAATTCAAGAGCTGTGGGCACTCGACTTTTCACTCTGTGGATGTGGCACATAAAGAGGCCCATTTGCAGGTGGGGCGGGGGGGGTGGGGTGGAGCAGAGACTGACGCAGAACACTAGAAAGAAGTGAAGAAAGCAGAGGGGGCCAAAGATGCAGGGGATGACGACAGGCCTCTGGCTGCTGTGTGCACTGCTTAGCAAACATTTGCTGATGCATCGCGGCATACCAGGACTGCCCCTGACCCTGGGAGCACAAGCGAGAAGAGGACAGCAGAGTCCCTCCCCTCTTGGGCTCCTCACCTAATGTGGACCATTAGCAAGTACACAGGTCATTCCAATCAACATGCGCCCTGGCTCTTTCACCTTGGCCACTGACATGACATCCAGGCTGAGAAAGACCCAGAAACTCCAGGGCCACAGGAGCCATGGCTACAGCTGTATCAGGAAGCACTGGAAGCATCTGGAAGACGGGGTGCTGCTGGTGGCATGCATCACCACAGGATCACCTTGGACAAATATCACTCCGGTTACTTTCAGAAGGTTGGCATGAAACATCACTTGAAGAGGAATCAACTGTCAACCCTGAAGAACTGGGAACCTTGGTCAGTGAGCAGACATGGGTGATGCTGCTAAAACAAAACAAGCTGCTCCCATCGTGATATGGTGTTGTCAGGGTACTACAAAGTTCTGGGGAAGGCAAAGCTCCCCAAAGCAGCCTGTCATAAAGGCCAATTTTTCAGCAGAACAGCTGAGGAGAAGATTAAGGGAGTGGGGGAGTCTCTCCTGGTGGCTTGAAGCCATGTGGAGGGCAGTCCATTAAATAGTGGCATGCTTTTCCCTGTGGTCAGCACGTAGACTCTGTGGTGGCCCCTCCGCATCCTATCTGTGCAGCCACCCCAACCAGGTTCTAGGACTAAGGATGTGGAAGCCTCAGCCAATTAGCAACCTGGAACTTATCTTCACTTACCAAATGAGAATGACACCTGTTGAAAAAAATTAGAGTTGAACTGCTATTTGCACTATTTATAGTGACTGGGAGAATATCCTGATCTGTTTCATGGCATCAAAGGCAAGACTCAGTTTCTACAGGCCACATCCACAGGACAGAGGGATAGGGCTGAGGCAGTTCGATAGGGCAATAGTCCTCATCCTAAAGGTTTCTACTTGCATCCTTTATCTCGGCCTGAACTGTTCTAGTTATAACCACAATCTAGAATTAATAGTTTTTCTTCTAGTCAAAATGTATCTAGTGGAGAAAACTGGGAAATCCTGAAGGCCAGAAACTAAGGCAGGTTTTCTAAGGTATGCAACTCTCCCTGTGGAAGCCAAACCATGATAATGACCATGCTTGTGTGCAGATTCGTCCCTCAGAGAGCTCAGTGTAAATTACAGTTTGCTACATCTTTTACAGTTCTGGAATTGTAGACTTCTGACCCCAAATAAAACTTACCGTCTTAAAAAAACAAAACATGCCCCAAAGGGAAGTGAAGGGCGTGGAGGCGGGGAGTGAGGTGGGCTGCCAGAGAAGGCTTCTGGGAGGAAGGGATGGTCCTAGGCTAAGACTGAGGATGAGAAGGTCCCGACCACAAGAAGAGGAAGCAAAGGCCGTCCTGGAAAGAAGTAAGAGCACAGGGGAAGGTCCCGAGACCCCGCATGCTCCCCTGGACCTTTTTAACAAATGCCCCTTCCAGCTTCAGCAACCTCAAATGGCTTCTGTCAATTGCAACCAAAAGAGTCCCAACAAATACGGTTGTTGAATCAATCAGTGGAGGCATGAAAATAAAATACTAAGATCCCAGAAAGCAAACAAACAAAAAGTACATGAAAAAACAGTGCTCTCAAGAAGATAAAGTCAGATCTAATTAATCAAAAGAAATCCATGACAGCAAACACTGATACAGCAGTGATATAAACTAGTCATGTTATAAAAATGCTGTCTGCATGGTATTTCATTTCATCCTCACAGCACCTGTCCAGTTTCATGAGTTATCAAGAAATAGAAGTTATAATATAGTCAACTTTTATACCCATTAAAGTAAGAAAGTGAGCATTTTACATATAGTAAACATATATACTTAAAACATACAGCATTAAAAATGAATGAGTTAAGCTGGGATACCAACGCCTTTCTGATAAAATTTTGGAAAAGCAAGTTGGCAACACAATTAAAACAACCAAAACCAAAAGAGCCCTCCTTCTTCTGGAAATGTACCCTCAGTAATTAATTCGAAAGAAGAAAAGTTTATATGCAAAAAACTGTCACACGCCACAGGAGTTGTAATCATGAGGGGGAAAAGGTAATAGTGTACTATTCGAAAGTAGGGGAATGGTTATGCACCTCATGCCTTCCTGGAATATTATACAGCTTTTAAATTTGTGATTTACAGACTCTATAGCAACAAAAAATAATATAATATTAACTTTAAAGCAACAAGAATAATATTTAATCAGATCTAACTACAACTATGTAATCATTCTACATGAACATGAATAAAGACTGAAAAATAATTTTAAAAAGAATAATGTATGTGTTAGGGGATAAGAAAACTGTGGGCACATGTGTAAGAAAGCGATGGAATTCTGTTGTGTGTTTTATTGTTGTCTGCACAATGGAGAAGCTTTCCCCACAATTAGCATTGCCTCTGACGACGGCTGGCCCATCTGCTGGTGCACAGGGCCCAGGACACAGGTCATTCAGCACAGGACCATAAGGTGATATCGATGGTTTCTGAACTTGAAAGTTCGAAAGGGTTCACTGTCTTCAAAGCCCTGCCTGCCCACGGAATGTTGGGCACTCTTCCTGCAGACATCTTTGCCACTCTTCTTTAGGAAGGGCCTAATTTTGTGAATTAATTAGGGGTGGTCTGTCCTGGTCCTTTGGAGCAGGATTTAACTTCAGCAAGCAGTGAGAAGTCATTCTGGGCAAGCCTCATCAGTAGGGAGACAGTGAGAGAGCTCAGTCACACCACCGTTGGGAGAAACACTTTTCTGCAGGAGGTTCTCCAGCTTATTGCAAAAGCACTACCACAATGAAAAGAAGCTAATTGCAGGACCAAAGTATTTCCTTATACAAACTACAGAACTGAGGAGCTCGATTACTCAGAAATTCTTCCCGTTTGACCCAGGGGCCTGGCTGTTAAAAGCCAAAATCAGAACAACCTCGATGCATCTCACAAGCATAATGCTAAAAACAAACAAGGCAGGCACAAAGCAACATGCCTTGTACGAATCCAATGACATAAAGTTAAAAGGTGCACAAAACCAAGGGACAGGGTTAGAAGTCAGGGGAATGGTAAGCTGTGAGGAGGGGAGGACGGGAAGGATTGGGGGCAGGACAAAGAGGCCCCAGGGGCTTCGCAGTCCCCGGCAGTGCTCTGTTTCTTGTCCTGGGACATGCTTACATAGATGTGCTTCCTTTGTGATATTCACTGGGCTGTATACTTATGAAAGAGGCACACAGTATGTATGTGATACTTTAGATTTTAAAAGGTTAAAAAAAATTGCAACACAACCCAAGAACAAAATACTTGCACTCCCTTTCCCAGGAGGACTCGGGAATCGGCATCAAACTAGTTAAAAAGGAAGAAGATTCATGCAGGCCGGGGATGAAGTTGGAGGACCACAGGACAGCTGGTGGATCAGGCAGACTGCTGTTGCAGGTGGGGAAATAAAAAGGCACAATTGGCAATATTTGCCCTGCAGTTTACCACTCAGCATCTTGGCGAGTGCCAAGGTTGTTGGAGAATTCCACTGTAGATACCCGCTTGTTCCAGAGACACAGCATTTCAAAACCAGCTCCCGCTTCCCTCAAAAAAACTCATGATCTGGAGCAACTTCCTTCAAAGACAAGGGAGGAAAATGCCATTGCCACTGTTTCTTTTTCCCTGTCATCTTTGCAAAACCGTTTCCCATTTTCAAGTTTTCTTGTAGAAGGAGTCTGTTTCTTTGCCCAGCATGAGTTCTTCAGCCAGCACCTCACAGATCACTGGCTGATGGAACAAGGCTCATCTCTGATCTGCTCAGCCTGGGTCTGGCCACTGGACATCGGCCCCTAGTATCACCCACACAGAGGAAAACAGGGTTCTGGGGTCTGGGAGTTCGAGCTCTGCCCTTTGCCTCTTGCTCAGGCCTTTCCCAGCAGAAAGTGACTCCTCAGCTCCTGTTCTACTGGAGGGGGACTGGGATTTGGAGGAAGGAAGGAGGAAGGACAGAACAGAAATACTTATTGTCCTGTTGTTCTGTCTTAGGTTAGATAAAGATAAAGGACTTGGGGCTGCCCATGCTGCTCCAGATGGAGAAAGCTGCGCATGCTGGAGGACAGTGGAGCCTTTTAAGGCCCCGGCACTCAAACAGCAGGTGACCCCAGGTAGAAGGGAGTAGCCCCCGATGGACACAGAAGCACAAAATGCCCACGCCGCCCTGGACCTTCAAAGCAGAGCCTAAAAGGGCATCAACACGCAGAGCCTCCGATTTCTCAAAAGGACGGCAAGGGCCCCGACTCACCGGCGGGGGCGGGGTTGCGTTCTCAGATACAGTGACGCAACCCACCCGGCCGGGGGCCCAGCCTCGCTGCCCACAGCAAGCATGCGGCGTCCTGTTCCTTACTCCACCTACCTCTGCTTGATGAGTCTCCCTGAGCATGACTGCAGCTGCTGAGTCATTTTAAATAGAGTTCTATATAAAACTCAGGAGGAATGTAAGGGTAGAAAAGCCTTAAACCACCATAGGAAAGGAAACCTTCACCTTGGCCTTCCAACCTTTGGCTTCCATCAGAACACAGGAGGACGGTGGTGGAAAATTCCTTCCGACTGAACAACTTGTTCGAAATACCTGTCAATTTTCTTCATGCCTGCCAAATCACACATGTGCACCTCAAGCCTGAAGTACCATTAAAAAGAGTTAGAGAAGGAATTTCCACAAATCTAAACTGCTATAAGAAATAATAGCCAGTGGCATAAAAGTGAAAAGGCCCTCTTGTAACTGTTTATCCAGTCTCACCGAAAAAGTTTTATTTCCCATAAGTACATTTTTCAGAAAACTGACTTTACCTTTCAGCACTGATATTTTTTAAATATTAACTATTTTGGTAGGAAACTTTTCTAAATTGGACTGATGCACCCTGCTTTCCTAGTGAGAGGACATAATCTAGTGATTTGATCTTTCCCGGATGTCGTGAATTATTTGCTACAACTATCCATTCTTCTGCGGTGGCCTTGAGGCCTGCGGGAATGTGAGCGCACTGGCCGCTAGGGGGACAGGTTGCCTACTGAGCACCTAGAACGAACTGGCGCGCTTAGTGGGAACCCAGCTAATCTTCTCACAACCCTGCTGTGCTCACTGAATGATACCCGCCCCCACACACAAAGACACCGAGGTTCTGAGTCCTGGAAACTCCATACCTTGTATGGCAAAGGGGGCTGTGAGTAGTGACCAAGTTAAGGATCTTGAGACAGGGAGATGATCCTGGATTATCCAGGGGGCAATGGAATCACGAGAGTCCCAAGAGGGAGGGAGGCAGCTCAGAGTCAGAGAGAGAGGGTGTCGGAATGTCGGCCCAAAGGGTATCGGGAATGAAAGACAGACAGAGATTGGGATCCGTGGTTCTGAGAGCATTGAATTCTCAAGCTCATCGGACAACTTTATTGTTTACAAGTAACATTCTATATATTCAAGCTACTGTAAGCACAAGCAATAGCATGCAGCTGCACTCTAAAAATTCTCACAAGCTGCAGGACTAACATCTTATCTCACTACAAGGTCATAGTGCTCTCTCAGACTACAAGTGTTGTTTTCTCATAATATTGTCAGCCTGGGACAGCTTCCGTCCTGTTTACTTTCTGCATTCCTGTGTTAACAGCATAACCATGGAAACAGCACCACCATGCCTCAGTTTCCCACAAGAGGGGATGTGACGACAGAAGCAGAGGGACAGAAAGAAGCAGGAAGCTGCAACTGCTGGATGTGAAGGTGGAGGAAGGGGTTCACAGCCAAAGGGTGCAGGCAGCCTGCTGAAGAAGCGCAAAGAGGAAAGGAAACGGGGTCTCCCCTGGAGCCTTCAGAAGGAACGCCCTGCCGCCACCCTGATTTTAGACCTCTGACCTCCAGAAGCCTAAGGTAAACCTGTGTTGCTTTAAGCTACTAAATTTGTGGGGATTTGTTACAGCAGCCACAGGAAACTAATCTGCCCATCTTACAAACGGGGCTGATGAAGCCGCCTTTCAAGGCTGTACAGGCAAGAAGAGGCCCCACCTGGACTGCTCTGCTGAGCCCACAGCTTTACTCACTCTGCCCGATTGCCTCTCCACGTAGCCTGGCATGCAGAGGTTTGTGCCACCTAGGGTGAGAAAAGCAGCCTCTGCAGGAAGCCAAAGAGGCATTTTGCAGCATGCATTTTGCAGAGAACCCATCTTCAGAGTTCTAGCATCTGCAGTAATTTGTGCAATGGCAAATCGGCACAGAAATAGCTACAGCAATAAAAAATACAGTTTAGGAAGTCTATGCACTTTAAAGGCTGAACTTCAAGCAACTGCAGACTTACAGACTTATGATTCTCTGTAATTAGTACATCACTTTTAATACAAGGAGGGATGGATCAGCATGAGATGTGGAAAGAAAAAGGAGAGAAGAGAAAAGAGCTTGAGAGCAGAACAAAGCCATGATGCCACAATGCCAGCCGTGTGCAGCTGGTAACAAGGTGTAAGGTAATGGAGATCATTCAACAGTGAAATCTGTACATTACTCTAGGCTAACTGTTGGGCAAGTTGTACAGTTCATTTGATAGCATGGGCTCGGTTATTCCCAATGGAGCCTGTGGTTTACAAAAACCCAAGAAAAAGAATTTCATGAAGACCCAAATAGGCTACACCTATAAAGTGGCATCCCGGACCTTGAAATCAGCCCTGACCTCTTCCACCCATCACCCAGAGACAAGCCCATACAGATAAGCAACTGAACCCACCCTGTTCATGATAGTTGACCCCACGCCCACCTCCTTTCCCAGGGGTGAGTGCAAGGAAGAGTGAGAGGGACAAGGATGCCGTGGAAAGATCCTTGGGCCTTGTAAAAGAACTTAGTCCAGGTCAGCCAAGCTGGCTGCTCAGGTACCTTTTTCTATTTACTTCCCAGTCCTAAAGTGTTGTACTTCTGGAAGTAAGAGACCTAGGGGTAAGTATGGCAACTTTATCCTACTTACTTTTTAGAGTCCATAAAATTTTAAAAATCCATTCCTACATTTTCTAGAATATTTCAATACATAGCCATAGGCTCTACCATCACAAGTTGAAGACTGGGTGGTAATGGAGAAACTTCTTCCACTCAAAACTGATTTCCATATTCAACTCTCCACTTGTCTAATTATTATGCATACAAGAGTGCTTAAAGCCTGGATAATTCCATTTTGTACATTTTACAAGAAAACTTCCTCTTAATTCAAGTGTAGGAGGGCAGGTTGGATTGGGGGGGTTGAGGGAAATCCAAAGGAATTACTTCTGAACTTCAAAGAGCTTTTTATTTCATGATTAGAGAATTTCCATTTGATTACATAACACAGAAGCACTGCTCCATTTAACTTTCCCGCAAATGCAATAGGTGGGCAGTCACATATAGGCTCTTTTTAAAGTCAAAAGGGAAGAAATGTCTGGCAACAGGATTTGAGCACGAAATCCTTATAGACTGGTGGCATACATGCAAAGAGATTAATCTGACCCTCTGCAGATCAATTTTTTTTCTTTGTACATATGGACTAGCAAACCTTTTCAACTGAAATTTTCAACCCTGACCAACCTATCCTTTCTAAGGTACAATAATGAGTTCCTTTGGGAAATAGGAATGCAATGAACAGGGACACAACACTTTAAATTAGCCAATAAATGTAAAAAATTAGATTTGCAAGCAGGTAAAGGAGAGGATCATTACTCAATTCCTTTCCATGGAATTTGTTTCTTTAATTTCATTAAAAGATGCCCAAGAAAGTTCATTTAATAGTGAGTTCCTCTACCATATTTTAAAATATTTAATATTTTAACATAATACTATGTTGATTTAACATAACTATCTTTTAGTTTCCTCATTGCTAAACCAAATACCAGGCAATGGACTGACTTAAACATAGGAACTTACTGGCTCTCAGTTTGGAGGCTAGAAGAAGTCTAAAATCAAGGCTTATCAAGGTGATGCTTGCTCCCAGAAGACTGTGGCATTCTGGGGCTGGCTGGTTCCTGGTTTTTCCGTCAGATGGCAATGCTAGAGGCAGCCTCTCCTGGCTTCTCCCTTCTCTTCCACTCGGCTTCTGGCTAGTCCCTCTGGCTTTCTCTCTCTTTCTGTGGCCTTTCCAACCCGCCTTCAGTAATAAGATTAAGAGCCAGTTTGAGTCAGCTGAGCCACACCTTAAAAAAGGTCCTGTTTTCAAGGGTTCAAGGCCACCAGAACGGAGTAAGTTTAAGGACATGTTTTTCTGTAGTACATAGCTTCAAGCCACCACAGTCCACCCTCTAGACCCCAAAAAGACAGGCAGTATACATTCATTCCAGCACAACATCCCAACAGTTTTAACTCATTTCAGTAACAATGCAAGGACAAAGGCTCATCAAAATCAGCTAAGGGTGTGGTCCATCCTGGGACACAATTTCCCTGTCTGTGGACCTGTGAAAACTAGAAAACAAGTAATCTGTGTCCAATATACATGAAGGGACAGGCATAGGATAAACATTCCTATTCCACAAGGGAGAAATTGGAAGGAAAATGGGAGTCATGGGTCCCAAACAACTCTGAAACTCAGTAGAACAAAATCCATTAGATTTCAAAGTCTCAGAGTCATTTATGGATCAAGGTTTTGTCCTTTGGACCTGATGACACAGCAGCCCCCACCCCTCCCAAGCACTTGCCTAGTGGCCAAGTTCTCCCCAAACACTGCGAGGAAGGCTTCACCCTCTCTAAGCATTGGGATAGTGGTCAGTCTCTCCACAAATTCTGGGACAGAGCCCCCTCACCACAAGCACCAGGGTGTTGGTCAGGCTCTACACTAATGCTGGGGTACAGGCCCTATCACCTCCAAGCAATGGGGTGCAAGGCCTGCCCCATCCAAGCACCAGGGCAGATGGCCTGCCCCCCTCCAATGCAAGGGTGAACCTAGGTGGGCCCACCCTCTTGAGAACATCTCTTCAATCCAGGCCTTGTTTTCATGGTTCTTCCCTTGAAGTCATTCTTCCTTTAATTTGCCCCTTCTCTATTCCTTTCAGTCTAGGCTGATAGTGGTTCTGCACATACAAATTTTAGAAAACTTTGTTGGCTTTGTGTGCAGTTCACAGGGGTTCAAACCATCAGCCTATAGAACTTCCCACAGGTTCTTCCTGCATAACTGCATTTCCAATCCTGACTTCCACTAGATGGATAACTCAATCAGTATTCAGTTAAACTCTCACTGGAACCCTATTCTCCAGGAACTCACTTTCTGGAAGCTCAGGGAAGTTCCTGATCAAACCACTTCTGGACCTAGTCTCAGAGCACATTATCTGGATAGGCCAGAATTTTCCAAACCATCAATTTCTGGCTTTTCTGTGCTTAAGAGTTCAGTTCTTGGCTTATTTTTCCTCTTGCTTTTTACTATAAGCTGCAAGGAGAAATCAGACTTAGCTTCCACATTTAGCTTAGAAATCTCAGGTAAATATCTAAGTTCACCACTTTCAAGTCCGGCTTTCCATCCTATGTCAGAATTTAATTACAACAACTCTGCCACTTTAAAACAAGGATCGCCTTTCCTCCAGCTTCCAAAAACACATTCATCATTCCTTCTAAGGCCAATAATATCCATATATCTACCAAAAGTCCCTTCACAGCAATCTAGACTTTTCCTATCAAGTACCTCACAATTCCTCCAACCTCTAACCATTACCCAATTCCAAAGCTGTGTCCACATTTTAGGTATTTGCAATAGCAGCACCCAACTTTCCAGTATTAAAAATTGTATTTTATACATATGTATATGTAAATGTTATGAGATTTATTATAGGAATTGGCTCCTGTGACATGGAAACTGGCAAGTCTGAATTCTGGAGAATTCTAGTAGTAAAGACAGAAAAATGATAAGAACATGGTTGAACCCTGGAGAAAGATAAGACTAAGAAGAAGAAAAAAAGAAACATGAATGAACAAAATGTGATATATACATGCAATGGAATATTATCCATCTATAAAGGAATGAAGTTCTGATACATGCTACGATACGGATGAACCTTGATGACATCATGCTGAGTGAAATAAGCCAGACACAAAAGGGCATATATTGCACGATTCCACTTAAATGAAATTCCTAGAATAAGCAAATACATAGATGCAGAAAATGGATTAGAGGTTACCAGGGGCCACAGGGAGTGGAAATAGGGAATTATTGCTTAATGGGTACACAGTTTCTATTTGGGGTGATGAAAAAGCTTTGTAATGGAGTGATGATAGCACAACAGCGTGAATATAATTAGTATCGCTCAATTGTATGCTTGAAAGTAGTTAACAAGGCAGACTGTATAAACATGGATGTAGAGGGGATGACAAGAAGTGGTAGCATTCTGGATTTTGTTGAAGAAAGAACCCCCAAGATTTGTTAATGGACCAGATACAGGTATAACCTAGAGAGCTGAGATTAACCCAAGGCTTTTGACCTAAGCAACTGAAAAAGAATTACTATTTACTGAGTTGGGGAAGCCCAGAAGTCAAGTAAACTATAGCCTGCAGACTAAATCTGGTCTGTATTCTGTCTGCGTACAGTGCACAAGTTAAATCCTTGGGCCACAGGAGATGCAAGTTTGTGTGGAAAGATGTAGCACTCACCACTGAACATGTTTCATTTGAGGTGCCCTCAAACTCTGAGAGCAGATGTGGAGTGGACATTTGTAGGTGCAGGCCTTGAACTCAGAAGAGAGGACTGAGCTGCAGCTATCAATGTGGAAGGCTTCAATACAGATGGTGCTTAAAGCCACGAGACTGCCTAAGATTACCTAGGGTGTTACTAAAGAAAGAAAAGAGGTCCACAAATTGGAACCAAAAAAGGAGAGTGAAAAGGCACAGCCAGAAGAGCAGTAGGGACTACATATTCCTGTCATTTGATCCTCAAACCCATTAAGACACAGGGCACAACTATTTTTTACTGAGAGAAAACTAGGTTCAGAGAAGTAATCTGGACAAGGTCCTCCTACTAGGAAGTAAAAATTCAAACCCAGACCATCCAAACTCTGTCCTTTTTCATATGGCTTCCCTATGGAACAGCCTTGTGGATTATTACTGATAGCGTAAATACAATTAAAACCAAATATTTCAGGCAGGCTTGAAAATAGTGTTCTATGGTTAAAGCTGGGAACCTCATCAAGACAACCAAGCAGCTAGTCTAAGCACATTTCTCTGGTGACTTCAAAGCATGGTTCAGATACTGTCAAAGTTCTCACAAGACTGTCCTCAGGACAGAGGTAGGACCCTGCATTCAGAGGGAAAGATACTGTTCATAACTTGACCAAATAATCTCAATGAGAACAAACAATCAAATAATTAAATGAGAAAAACTAAGGCATGTTCAGAAAAAAAAATTGGAAGAAAAATAGTGCATACCTGTATAATTGTAATTATTAAAACAATGTTGTACAAAACAATGTATTAGAACAAGGATCACTGAAACAGACCAGGAGCCCAGAATTAATTAGACCCATCTTGGGAAAATCCAGCATTTCAAACTAACATTGAAACAAATGATTTGTGTAAATATGCTAAATCAATTTATAATTGTTTGGACACAAAGATTCCTACGACATACTATACACCAAAATAAATTTCAATATACAATTTCATACATATTATGAAACTATAAGATAAAACTTGAATTTTTTCCCCAAAATGGGATAGTTTCGGGGGACTTCTGGGAAGATGTCATAGGAATAGATAGGCAGGATTTGTTCAACTCTTTCACAAAAACAATGGAGGAAGGGCAAAAAGTTGTGGAAGGGATCTGCTCTGGGGCTCTGCAGATCAGGGCAGAGCTGGACAACCCCCAGGAAGACAAGAGATAGAACAAGGAAGCTGAAATGAAAACCATGAATTACTAGCATGCAGCTGGGAACAGTACCCACCCTTTACACCAAGGCCAACGTCTAGATAAAATCCGTAGCTCACTTCAGCTGACTCAGAGTAGAAGAGACGTCTCCTTCCCTGGAAAGGCAGAGGGTGTGGTGGAGGATGGAGAGTGGTTTCTCTTCCGTGAATCTTGTCACCCGAACTGGCTTTGAATCTCGGCTCTGGCCAGACCAGAATCAGGAGTAAGTGGAGGTTGAGTCACCTCTAAGGAAAGATTCTCTGGCAAGTGCCATCTGCTAACTGGCCAGGAAAATGTAAGAAGAAAAACTGCTTTTAGGTGTCTCTTTTCTCCTTGATCTGGACTGCATGTCCTTAGGGAGTCCCTGGCCCTAATTTAATAACTCAAGCTGAGCAATGTTAAAGACTAAGAATAAGTTGAACCAAAAATCAAAGAAAAACAGAGAAAGAAAACCTCTAGGCAAGAGAAAGAAATTGACCATCAGAGTAAATTCACTAAAATATTCACATTAGCAAAAAATTACAAGCCTTACTAAGAAGCAGGAAGATATGGTCCAGGCAGGGAACAAACAAAACTCCTGATGAGACACAAGATTTAAGACAATTAATCAATGATAATCACACAAATCTCCTAAATCAATTCAAGGAGTTGATGGAAATTATGTCTAAAGAGAAAAAGGATATTAAGAAGACACTGGGTGAACATAAAGAACAAGTTGAAAGCATGCAAAGAAAAGTAACAGAGCTTTGGGAATGAAAAACACACTGGATGGAATTAAAAATACCTTAGATGCATATAACAGCAGATTGAATTGATGGATGACAGAATTAGTGAAATTAAGGACAGAAAATTTGAATTTGAAAAGACAGGAAAACAGAAAGAGAAAAGAATAGAGAAAATTGAACAGGGTTCTCACAAACATACACATTACTGGCATCCCAGAAGGGGAAGAGAATGGAAAAGGGGCAGAAAGAATATCTGAGGAAATTATGACCAAAACTTCCCAACCTTTATAAAAGACATAAATATCAATATCCAAGAAGGAAAACACATCACAAACAGAATAAATCAGAATAAACCTATTCCAGATATCTACTAATCAGAATGACCAATATCAGGGATAAAGAGAAGATTCTGAAAGCATCAAGAGAAAAGGAAAGCATCACATACAAGGGAACCTTGATAAGATTAAGTGCTGATTTCTCATCAGAAACCATGGAGAAGAGAAGAAAGTGGTATGATATAGTTAAGATACTGAAAGAGAAAAACTTTAAGCTAAGAATTCTTTATACAGCAAAACTATCACTCAAAAATGAAGGTGAGGGAAGCAGCTGTGGCTCAATCAGTTGGGCTCCCATCTTCTGTATGGGAGCCCTGGGTTTGCATCCCAGGGCCTTCTTGTGAAGGCAAGCTGGCCTGAGCCCGCAGAGAGCTGATGGCCCCGCGCATGCAGAGAGCTGGTGCAGCAAGATGACACAACAAAGGGAGACTAGCAGACACAGAAAAACGCGCAGCAAATGGACACAGAGAACAGACAGCAAGCAAGCTGCGGTGGGGGGATGGGGGGAGGAATACATAAATCTTAAAAAAAAAAAAAATGAAGGTGAGTTTAAAGTCTTCACAAACAAATATGAGAGAATATGTAACAAAAGACCAGATTTACAAGAGATACTAAAGGTAGTATTGGCTGTTCATGTGGGAGGAATGGGGTGAAGGGAGGTGGGGGGTATATGGGAACCTCTTTTATTTTTTGAATGTAATGTTTAAAAATAAATAAATAAATAAAGAGATCATAGGAAATAAATAAATAAATGCCATCCTTTTAACCACCAAAAAAGAAAAAGAAAAAGAATTATTCATCAAAAAATAAATAAATAAAGGCAGTGTTATAGTCTAAAAGGAAACACCAGGGGAACAGACTTGGAGATGAGTGTAGAAATGAAGTTTATTAGTAAGAGTAACTTAAAGGGTTAAAAGACAAACAAGAGTAAGATATGGCAACAGAAAGCCAAAGGATAAAATGAACGAAGTACATAACACCTTTACAGTAATAACACTGAACGTTCATGGATTGAATTCCCCAATCAAAAGACAAAGGCTGACATATGAGCCATCTATATGCTGCCTAAAAGAGACTCATCTCAGTTGTAAGGACACAATTAGATTGAAAGCAAAAGGCTGGAAAAAGATAATTGTACACAGATACTAATCAAAAAAGATCAGGAGTAGTGATACTAATATCAAACAAAATAGATATTAAATGCAAAACTGTTACATGAGATGAAGGTCATTTTATATGAATAACAGGGGCAATTCACCAAGAATAAATAAATGACTATAATAAATATTTATGCACCTAACCTGAGTGCCCCAAGATACATGCAACACACACTGGCAAACAGAGGGGAGAAACAGACATCTCTAAAGTAATAGTTGGAGACTTCAATACACCACTCTTAGCACTAGATAGAACACCTGGACAGAGGATAAATAAGGAAACAGAGAGCTTGAATAATATGATAAATTAGTTAGACCTAAGAAACATTTATAGAGCATTATACCCCAAAAGAGGAGGACATACATTCTGTAGCAGTTTGATATGGCTATGAATTCCAAAAATAGACATTGGATTATGTTTGTTATCTGATCTGTACCTAGGTATGATTGAGTTATGATTAGAGTATTGAGTCCCCACCCCTTGGTGGGTGGGACTCACAGATAAAAGGCATGGAAAAGGACAGAGTTGAGGGTTTCTGATGTTGGAGTTTTGATGTTGGAGTCTGATGCTGAAGACTTAAGCTGGAGCCCTGGGGAAAGAGACAGAGCCATTCGCCTGATAGTCTAAAGCTGACCTTGTGGAGAGAGGCAAAACCTAGAGAGCCTCATAGTCTATAGCTGAACTTGTGGAAGAAACAGAGTTGCTGAGCCCAGAGGAACCCAGAAAGCCTGAACCCTCACAGATAACAGCAGCCGTCTTGCTCCAACATGCAGAAATAGACTTTGGTGAGGGAAGTAACTTACGCTTTATGGCCTGGTAACCGTAAGCTCCTACCCCAAATAAATACCCTTTATAACACTCAGCAGATTTCTGGTATTATGCATCAGTACCCCTTTGACTGACTAATACACATTCTTTTCAAGTATTCATGGCATTACAGAAATTCCTTATAAAACATACTTCTTGGTGAACATGATGTTCCTTTGAAATGTATTGGGCAAATTGTCACAGTAAGTGACCGCAAAAGGAAGCAGAAAGTCCAAGGGCCCAAGCAAAAACTGAAATTTAATCCAACAGAGTTAATTATTTATTGTAAAGATGCCAGGATTGTCAGACTTCGCTTTGATAAATCATGTCCCAAAACTGCTAAAAAGATATACCTTGCAATAGTTCATATATCCAAGTCAACAGACCTGCAGCTAATCTTTATGTTTGAATATGTTGGGAAAAATGCAATTCAGTCAACAAAATTAATGGACTACCCTCAGGAGGTTGAGAGGGAGGTGTCAGAACTGGTGGTTTGAAAGTAACTCTGAATGAGACCGAGAAATCAATAGATGGGTGTTCCTGCGTGGAGAGTTTGTTCCGCTAACAAGGGTTACAGGAGATCCACTTGCCTTCCAGAATACTTTGTACTGCTAAGTTCTTTTCTTTCCTTTTTTTTCCACTTTTTAAAAAAAATTTATTTTATTTTTTAATTATCTTTTATTAAAATTAATAGATCACACAAAACATCACATTAAAAAACATAAGAGGTTCCTACATACCCCACTCTCCACCCCACCACCCCCATCGTTTTTTTAAAGATACACAGATCACAAAAAATGTTATAGTGAAAAAACAAGAGGTTCACCATACACCCCCCTCCCCTACTACCCCCACATCCACAACCTCTTTCATCATTGTGGTACATTCATTGCATTTGGTGAATATATTTTGGAGCACTGCTGCACCACATGGATAATGGTTTACACTGTAGTTTACACTCTCCCCCAGTCTATTCAGTGGGTTATGGCAGGATATATAACGTCCAGCATCCATCCCTGCAATAACATTTAGGACAACTCCAAGTTTTAAAGCCTTTTAAAAACAGAAGTTTATCATTTATAAATGAACATCCATAAACAATAAATGTATAGTAAAAGTTGTGAACTTACAAGACAAACATATATCATCATTTAGGGTTCTCATATATTACCCCACTACCACCACCTTGCATTATTGTGAAACAATTGTTACAAACTATGAAAGAGCACCATCAAAACATGACTACTACCTAAAACCAGTATCTTCCATTAGGTGTATTTTTCTCACAACCCATGTGGTTACAGACACCCCGTATTAGTTATATATATTTGTTACAGTTCATAGGAGAATGTTCTCATATTTGTTCAGTTAACCATAGTCTATTTTCCAACAAATGAGTCATTGTGTTAAACAGTCCCATGATTTATAAAATACATCTGAAGTGTACACTAAGTGGCTCTCATATTCTTCACAGAGATGTGCTGTCATCACCTTCATTTTTGATCATTTTCATTGCTTCAAAAAGAAAAATCCTGTAACCCCTTCTAACCCCCAGGAAACAGAATATGCGAGCTGATGTTTAATGAATGTAGAATTTTTAATAATGTTTACTGTAAATGTGTGGAAATGAATAGATTTGATGGTAGTACATTATAGTAAGTATAACTAATACTGCTGATTTATAAATGTGATTATGACTAAAAAAAAGTATTCATGGATCCTTCTCCAGGATAGAACACATGCTGGGTTACAAAACAGATCCCAATAAATATGAAAAGACTGAAATTATACAAAGCACTTTCTCTGATCATAATGGAATGAAGCTGGAAATCAATTACAGGCAGAGAAAGAAATAATTCACAGACATATGAGATTAAACAACACATTCTTAAATAATCATGGATCAAAGAAGAAATTGCAAGAGAAAAATATAAATATATTGAGAGTGAAGGAAAATAACACAATATATCAACACCTATAGGATACAGCAAATACAGTGGTGAGAGGGAAATTTATAGCCCTGATTGATTACATTAAAAAAAAAAAAGAGCTAAAATTGAAGACCTGAGAGCACACCTGAAGAAACTAGAGCAAATATAAATGAAACTGAGTACAAAAAAAAAGCAATAGAGAGAATCAACAAAACCAAAAGTTGGTTCTTCAAGAAAATCAACAAAATTGAAAAATCCTTAGCTAGAATGACAAAAGAGAGAGAGAGAGAAATAGAGAGAGAGAGAGAGATGCAAATAAGTAAAATCAGAAATGTGAGGGGGGACATTACCATTGACCCCTCATAAATAAGAGAGATCCTAAAAGGATGCTATGAACAACTGTACGCCAACAAACTAGGCAACACAGATTAAATGGACAAAGTCCTAGAAACACGTGAACAACCTACACTGACCCTAGGAGAAACAGAAGATCTCAACAAACCAATCATAGTAAAGAGACTGAAAAAGGCATCAAAAACCTCCCAAAGACCAAAGGCCCAGAACCAGATGGCTTCACAGGTGAATTCTACCAATCATTCAAAGACAGTCTAATACCAATCTTGCTCAAGCTCTTCCAAAAAACTTGAACAAGAAGGAATGGTACCAAATAAATTCTATGAAGCCAACATCACCCTAATACCAAAACCAGGTAAAGATACTACAAATTACAGACCAATTTCTCTACTAAATATAGATGTAAAAATTCTCAATAAAATACTTGCCAACTGAACCCAAAAGCACGTTAAAAGAATTATATACAAGGAACAGATGTGGCTTGAGTGGTTGAGTCCCTCCTCTCAAATGAGAGATCCTAGGTTCGGTTCCCAGTGCCTCCTGAAAAAACAAAAATGATTAACAAGCAAAACAAACAAAAAACCCAACTCAGGGAAGCCAATGTGGCTCACTGGTTGAGTGTCAGCTTCCCAAATATGAGGTCCCAGGTTCAATCCCCAGCCCCGGGCAGTTAAAAAAAAAAAAAGAAATTATGCACCACAACAAAGTGGATTTTATCCCAGGTATACAGGGTGGTTCGAAACAAGAAAAGCAATTACTGTAATAAACCACATTAATGAATTGAAGAAGAAAAATCACATTTTTCTCTTGATTGATGCAGAAAAGGCATTTGACAAAATACAGCATCCTTTCTTGAAATAAATAAATAAATAAACACTCCAAAAGATAGGAATAAAAGGAAGGTTTCTCAACATAACAAAGTGTGTGTATGAAAAACCCACAGCTGGCATGGTACACAATGTTGAAAAACTGAAAGTTTTCCTCCTGAGACTGAGAACAATACAAGGATGCCCACTGTCACCACTGTTATTCAATACTGTGCAAGAAGTTCTAGCTAGAGCAAATGGGAAAGATAAAGAAATAAAGGGTACCCAGAGAGGAAAGGAAGAAGTAAAACTTCTGCTATTCACTGATGATATAATCCTATATCTAGAAAATTCTGAAAAATCCACAACAAAGCTACTAAAACTAATAATAGATGAGTTTGGCAAAGTGAAGGGATACAAGATTAATAAGAAAAATAAGCAGTATATCTATACCCTACTGGTGACCAATCTGAGGAGGAAGTCAAGGAAAAAATCCATTTATAATAGGGACCAAAATAATCAAATATTTAGGAATAAACTTAACCAAAGACATAAAGAACCTGTATTTAGAAAACTACCAAACATTACTAAAAGAAACCAAAGACCTAAATAAATGGAAGAACATCCCATATTCATGGACTGGAAGATTAAATATAGTTAAGATGCCAATTCTACCCAAACTGATTTACAGATTCAATACAATCTCAATAAAAATCCCAACAGCCCATTCTGCAGAAATGGAAAAGCCAATTATCAAGTTTATTTAGAAGGGTAAGGGGTCCTGAGTAGACAAAGATGTCTTTTTAAAAAATAACAAACTTGGAAGACTCTCACTTTCTCACTTTAAAGTATATTATTTAGCTACAGAGGTAAAAACACCATGTTAGTGGCATAAAGATAGACATATTTTTCACCAATGGAACCAAATTGAGAACTCAGAAATAGACCCTCACATCTAGGGTTAAGAGATTTTTGACAAGGCAGTCAAGCCCACCAAGGAGTCAGAACAGTCTATTCAACAAATGGTGTTGGGAGAACTGTACATCCATATCCAAAAGAAAGAAGACCTCTAGCTTACATTTTATACAAAAATTAACTCAAAATGGACCAAGGACCTAAATCTAAAAGGCACAAGCATAAAATATATTGAAGAAAAGGTAGGGGTAAACATCTTCTGAATCTTGTGGTAGGCAGCATTTTCTTAAGTCTTACACCCAAAGCATGAGCAATGAAAGAAAAATATAGATAAATAGGACCTCCTCAAAATTAAACACTTTGTGCTTTAAATAACTTTGTCAAGAAAGTAAAAAGGCAGCCTACTCAATAGGAGAAAATATTTGGGAACTCCATATCTGACATAAAGAAATCCTTACAACTCAACAATAAAAAGACAAGCAACACAATGGGCAAAAGACTTGAAGAGACATTTCTCCAAAGAGGAAATACAAATGGCTAAAAGGCACATGAAAAAAATGTTCAACATTACTCATTACTAGCTATTAGAGAAATGCAGATCAAAACTACAATGAGAATAGTCTATCATCCAGTCTCTAGCTCTCTGAGGCAGCTTGGTTTACTTATTTCATGTAGTATTTGTCCTTCAATGCCTGGGTTGCTTTACTCAACATAATGTTCTCAAGATTCATCCATGTTATCACGTGTGTTTGTAGTGTATTTGTTCTTAAAGCTGAGTAGTATTCCACTGTATGTATATACCACATTTTATTTATCCATTCATCTGTTGATGGGCATTTGGGTTGATTCCAACTTTTGGCAATAGTGAACAATGCTGCTATGAACATTGGTGTGCATATATGGGTTTATGTCCTTGTTTTCAGTTCTACTGAGTATATACCCAGCAGTGGAATTGCTGGGTCATATCCTGGGTGGTGCTGCAGGGACAGTTATCGGACATTGTATGTCCTCCCATGGCCCACTGGGTGGACTGTGGGAGAGTGTGGGCTATGATGTGGACCATTGGCATGAGGTACAGCGGTGCACAGAGATGTATTCACCAAATGCAATAATGTCTCATGATGATGGAGGAGGTTGTTGTTATGGTGGGAGGAGTGGGTTAAGGGGGGTGGGGGTATATGGGGACCTCATATTTTTTTAATGTAACATTAAAAAAATAAAGACCAAAAAAAACTACAATGAGATATCATTTCACACCTTATAGAATAACAATTATTAAAAACCAGAAAACAACAAGTGCTGGAGAGGATATGGAGAAATAGGAACACTCCTTCACTGTTGGTGGGAATGTAGAAAGGTGCAGCCTCAGAGGAAGTCAGTCTGGCAGTACCTCAAGAAGATGAATATAGAAATGTTGTATAATCCTGCAATCCTGTTACTAAGGATTATATTCAGAAGCACTGAGAGCAAGGACATGAACTGACATTTGCACACCAGTGCTCATAGCAGCATTATTCACAATTGCTAAAATATGGAAACACACAAAGTGTTCATCAACTGAGGAATGGTTAAACAAAATGTGGTGTATACATACAATGGATTACTACTCACCTGTAAGAAGAAATGAAATCGGGATGCATACAACATAGATGAACTTTGAAGAAAATATGTTGAGTGAAATAAGACAGATGCAAAAGATAAATATTGCATGGTATCACTAAGATGAACTAAATATGAAGAGTAAATTCACAGAGGTAAACTCTAGAATATAGGTTACTAGAAAATACAATGTGGGTTGAGAATGGGAGCTGATGCTCAATGTATGCAGAATTTTTAATAAGGTTTATTGTACAAGTGTGGAAATGAAGAGAGTTGATGGTAACATAGCGAGTATAACTAACACTGCTGATTTATAAAAGATTGTGACTGAAGGGTAGTCTAGACATAAATGTTAATTGAAAGGAAACTAGAGAATAATTTAGGGTATGTATAACAGTGATTTTGGTAGTGGAAGAAAATTGTGATTAGTAGTTCATATATAAGAATCATCTTTTATAAAGTGTTAAGAATATGGTCATACACAGGAAAATTACAACTAATGTAACTTATGGACAACAGTTAACAATAATATAATATTTTTGCAGCAATGGCAAAAAAGATATATCAATTCTAAGAGATAACTATAGAGGGGATTTTTCCTTTTGGAGTAATGAAAACATTCTAAAATTAACTGAGGTGATGACAGTGCAACTCTGTGATAAAAATGAGAGTCACTGAGTACACACTTTGAAAGAAGGATTTGCTGATATTCTACTATGGAACTGTTGTGATTAGTAATGGAGGAAATTGTAGCGTTGATGTGGAGAAAGTGGCCACGGTGGCTGCTGAGGGTAGGGAGAAGGAAGAAGAAATGTGATGTGGGGGCATTTTCAGGACTTGGAGTTGTCCTGGGTGGTACTGCAGGGACAAATGTTGTACAATGTATGTCCTGCCATGGCCCGCTGGGTGGACTGGGGGAGAGTGTAAACTACAATGTAAACCATTATCCATGTGGTGCAGCAGTGCTCCAAAATGTATTCACCAAGTGCAATGAATGTCCCACGATGATGGGGGAGGTTGTTGATGTGGGAGGAGTGGGGTGAGGGGTGAGGGGGAGAGGAAAAAAAAAAAAAATGGGGCTGTATAACACAGGGAATCCAGTGATGGAAGATGGACTGTGGTTAACAGACAAATATGAGAACATTCACTCATGAACTATAATAAGTGCATAATACTAATACAGGATGTTAATAATTGGGTGGGTTGGGGGGAAAACAAACTAAATGTAAGAAACAGGCTATAGTTAGTAGTAATATTTTGATAATGCTATTTTACAGCTTGCAACAAATGTTTACAACAATGCAAGTTGGTGGTGGTGGGATGATGTAGGGTAGTCCTGTATGATGATATGAATGTTTGTTTTGAAAGTTCGCAACTTTTACCATACATTTATTGTATAAGTATGTTTACTTATGAATGATAAACTTCAAAAAAACTTCATTTTTAAAAGTGGGACAGTTTCTTTTAACATAGAGAAATCATGGAGGAAGTAAACAGGAAGATTTATAAATTTAAACACACAAAATTTTTCAGCTCTGTATATATAAAAATACCATAAACAAGATTTTAAAAGCAAATGATATACTGGGGAGAAATATTTGCAAAATATGCCAAAGCATTAACATATAAAGAGCTCTTAGAAATCAACAAGATTAAATAACACTACAAGAAAATGAACAAAAGACATGAATAAACCTATTTCAAAATTTCTATATGTATTATTTATTATTGGGAAAAATAAAGTTTTTTTAAAAATTTACAAAGGAAAAAAATAGTCTAAAACATGCTGTAAGCTAAAATAATAGCTCATCAATGGAATTAGAGCAATTGGTCTCTGATACAGTACTCCATTTACCAAGCCAGCCCTCGAGAAAACATGAGACTAAGTGTGAAAAGGAAATATAAAGAATATGCTACGGATGCTCTAGGGAAGATTATCTCCGATTGAGAAGGTATACAACTATGTTAGCTCCTCATACTTTCATACCTTTAGTCTCCTTTCATCCTTGTCTCTGAGAATCATAAAATATTAATGTTAAAAGAGACCCAAGAAATATTAAGGCCTGAGGAGCAGGTGTAGCTCAGTGGTTGAGCACCTGCTTCCCATGTATGAGGCCCCAGGCTCATTCCCTGGTACCTCCAAAAAACAAAAAACAAAACAAACCAGAAATACTAAGGCCTCAATCCCTTATCTTGCAGATTAAGAAAACCAAGGCTCAAGCTAGGAAGGAAAGCTGGCCCCCAGAGTAGGCCCCGTCCCAGCGGTCTTACTGCACTTGGTGACTGACGAGGCCCTTCTTCCCAGACTGCTGAGTGCTCAAATATTAAAAAGTGTCCTCCAAAAATATCAGAAAAAAACATCAGGAGAAAAAGTGCCAATCTCCAATGTTCAGACAGAAAATATTCCATACTGCTCAAGAGGTCTTTCCCTTTTTAGGAAAAGAGTATCCCTGATTTTGACTACAGAGAGCACATTTGTCCATCTGCATTCCCTTTCCTGCCAGAGAACTGAGAAAAGGAAGAGCCTGACAAGCACATGGGCTGAGTGGGCTCTGTGGGCCCCTGATATCGGGGCTCACAGGATCCACCTCTCGACCCCTCTGCCTCCCCGCAAATGCCAGTCCAGGCTCTCTCTGACGAGGCAGCTTCCCGGCTCCTGAGAAGGACAGCCCAGCTCTCAGCAGCCTGAGGCCATAGGGCCCTGCCCAGGCACTGCCAAACCCCCTGACCCTGCGCCCAGGGCCAGCAGACGCTCAGGGGTGCCCTGGCTCTGGGGATGGCTGCTCGTTGTTACTGGCAATACTTGATTAGAGACATCAGTGCATAATATGCTGTCGTGTCAATAAATACAGGTTTTGCCTAAACGTTCAGGCAGCTGAGAGATCAGTAAGACTGTTCGTGGAGGTAAAGAACTCATGAATAATTCCATAACCTGAAGGCTTTCATTATTCAGGATATGGCGCTTCATTGTCATTGTACTTTTAGTGATTTGGGTTATGGATGTTTTTAATTTACTGAGTGCGGCTTAAGTTTAATAATTTTGCCTTGGCTTTTTTTCAGGCTTACAGAAGCCCTTGCTCCTTCGTTCTGACGAATGCCATCCAGACAATCAGCCTGTCCCTTTAGTCCCTCAGGCTCAGCTAAATCCTTGCCCAGGAACCACTCGATGCCGCCAACCAGGGCAACACACACACAACGGGACCGGTTCCCCGATACGTGCTTAAAAGAGAAGTAGGACGGAATGGCTAGATCAGCCTCTAAGCTCTGAAATTAAAAATCATTGTTGAAATCACTCTGGTTTTTATAATACACTTCAGTTTTTGTATATAACTGTATTAAAATGGCAAAAAGATTGACTTATAAATATAGCTTATTTTCCTTGCTACACAGAGTATTCCCAAGTCCCTCACACTATTTGCGGATTGGAGTAAAATGGACACTTCTGCTAGCTACCATTGTTGCGCTCCCTGTGTTCCGAGGGCCAGTCTGTCTTCTCTCCGATGTACCAGCCCTCTCCTGGTGCACTTCCCTGCCTGCTGCACCCACCGCCCCCTGCCCTCCCTTACACCCCCCTCCAGGACTCCCACACGCCCTCCCATGCCAGCACCCCCCTTTACCCCAGCCAGCAAGCTGCTCTGTCCTTCAGCTAGAGCATAAGCTCCTTGAAGGCAGGGCCTGCTCCTCTCTTATCTCGTATCCTAGGACCTGTCTTCATGGCCAGCCCACAGTAAGGACTCAACCGATGGCTCCCAACCCAATAAATGGAATTACAAATCCATTTACGCATATTTCATCAAGGTTAAATGTGCCTAAATAGTGCCTGTATTTTGCCTGAGCCCCATTTTGGGCTGGAACTGAGAACACTGAGGTAGCTTGGATAATAAAAAATCTACTTAAAATGTCAGGTCAGGTGTGCTCACGGCTGCCCCTCAAGATGCTCAGGCTCCAGGTGGAGAAGGAGGGTTGAAGAGGACAGACACTTCTGGAACCCTGGATCAAGGCTTCTGAGGATGCGCACTCCCTGAAGCAGCTTGCCTTCCTGCGCCCACCCTCCACACATACCTTCAGCAAGTATTCAGCAAGCACCTGTCTGAGTGCGGCGTTGGGGCGCCGCTGCTGAGGCCCCGGAGGACACGGGGCAAGGTCTTCATCGCTCTCCTGTGGAGTGGGCACTTGCCTTTTCCCACTCCCCGGGATACTGGCAATTTTTGCTGGGCTTGGAATGTCAGCTCCAAATCACCCCTTTGGAAGCAAAAAGCGCACTTTGGAATCATTTACTCACCGTCGGCAGTGTGAAGCAGCTTGTGGCTCTTCAGTGTCCCTTTTGACTTGAACTTCTTGCCACACATGTCACATAGGTGGGTCTTCTCAGTGCTGTGCCGGTTCATGTGAGCTTTGAGGTTGCTCTTGCTGCGCGTTGCATACTCACACAAAGAGCATTTGAAGGGCTTCACGCCTGGGGGAGCGGGAGATAAATATCTACACACATCATGCACATGGGGAGGGTGTAGCCAAAGGAATATGCCTATCTCCCTTTTGAATAAAGTAGCGCTCTTGCTTGTCCCTAAACCTGCCATAATTCTCCCAGGGCTTTCACCCACGCTGTCCCCTGCCAGGAATGCCCCTCCCTCTTGGTCTGAGAGCTGCCCCCTCCTACAGCTTCTCGGACCTTCTCCTGCAGCGACTTTGCTTCCCTATCAATGTTTCCAAATCCTGCAATTCTCCCCCAGCAGTGCTCACAGTGTGTTACTATGAGCTGCTCACATCTGTCTCTCCCGATAGCCTGTAATGCCACGGAGGGCAGAGACCCTCCACAACTTCCACAGCAGACAGATCCTAAATTCAAGTGAACTGAGTTAAACTGAGCAAAAGTAAAGGACCCAAGGGCCTCTGCGTAAATCAATGGCATCGGGCACCCTGGATGAAGTACTGAAACAGACGTGGAAGCATGTTTTACTTCAACAGAGCTCTACAAACACTAGCTGCCGTTGTTGCTGGGCTATGAGTTGCTGTAATATATCCGCTGAGGATGTGCTCACTACTAAACATGAAGGTTTAATCTTGACCCTGAGACTTGGTCCCTGCCTTCCCTGTCTAGTAGGAAATGTAGACACGTAAAGAGGCAGTTACAACACAAGGTGATGTACTATGGGAGTGGGTGGAAGAGTGCCACAGACCTGAACACGGGGTTTACTAGCAATTTTTACTGAGCCAAGTATTTCACCCACAGCTATAATACCTATGACTTAGCAGCTGAGGAAGTCCCAGCTTTAAAGGGGCTGCGGGGCTTGCCGGGGTCACCAAGGTGAGATACATGCACAGGCCCGAGGCCCTGGGGCTGAGGTGCCTTATGGCCCATGCAAAGGCCAGGGCGAGTTGGGTTTCGGGACCGTAGAGGATAATCTGACCACAAGCACCAGGGAGCTGTGTAAAGCTGAAGGAGTGTCTGGATCTAGGTCCCTTGTCTGTAAAACGATGGGCTCGGAGGCCCTCCTAGCGGACCCGCTGGGCCTGTTCTCGGTTAGTCTAACGAGAGCAGAGTCGCAGCCTAGTCCTAACATGGGTGGAGCAACATCTTTCTGTATCACACACTGACCCGACTGACCGTTTCACCACTGAGTCCAAAGCTATAGAAGGTTGAGGAGTAAGCCCACCGTGGAAGAGAAGACCACACAAGCCGCACACAGGTAGGACGCGGCCGGGTGATGCTTGATTATGTAAGGATGCACGACTGTATTACGTTCCAAGACCAGTTGTCTAGGTGTCTTCTAAAAGATTAAAAAAGCTCAAGAACACAAGATAAGTCCTCACTCACAACCCCATCGAAGCCTAATTCCTCATTTCTGTTTGCCTCACAAGTGGAAGGAGAAGAGCAAAGTAAAAACATGGGCTTTGGAGCAGACCTATTTCCATTCAAGGGTTTGCCCTCCCACCTACCAGTCGAGCAACCTTGGGAGCATTACCCTTACTGCTCTGAACCCCATGTTCTCACCTGTCACCTCCAAAGGATGCAGCTAAACCAACTACTGCAAAACTGCTAAATAACCAGCTGCACAGCGTTTGCCCACAGAGAGGTAACTAAAACATTGCTCTGCTCTAAGTTCACATGGTTTTTACCACCAAGAGCCACAAAGCCATTCTTTTTTTTTTTTCCAAGAGCCATTCTTTAGAAGTGCTATGAAGGCTCCATCCCAAGTCCATTCCTGCTCCATTACATAACTGTGAGCCAATTTATAGGTTCTCTGAGGAAAAAGCGTTACATGTGTGCGAAAAGTTCTGCACAACGGCTGGTTACTATGACTACAGCCATTGTCCATGTTTCATGTTGAGAGCATCATAAAAGAAGGGATAGCTGTAGTACAGGTTTCCGTCCAAAGAACATTGACCACTGCAGCACATGCAAACACACTTTTTGTGATTCTTCCATTATTCAAAAAAGCCAGAGATGAGTGAAAAAATACAAAGACAAAAGTCCCAGGCCACCCCTACATTTTTGGGTGAAAAACAGAAAACAGCAGCCTTTGACTTTCTGATTCTTTTCAGAATTCCGAGGTTGTTTAAAACATTAGTTTACTTCAAAATGTTAAACACACAACATTAAAGCACCATCACATGTAAATACAATAGCAGCCCTGCACTGAGTGCCAAATACGTTCTACCGAGGGTTTTATATATATATTACCCCATTGATTCTCATAACAAATTGCAAAGAAGTCATTACTCCCCTTTTATAGTTGAGTAAACTGAGGTTCAGAGGAATGAAACATGTCCTAAGGACAGGACGTGCACCCAGCTCTCCCTCACTTCGAAGCCTGCACTCTTTCTGCATGAGTCTAAGGACGCTGTCTGGTGGCTTTCCAAATCCAAATCCATGGCTTCCAGACTACCTGGAACTTTCTGTGCTTTCATCGGAGTCCTCCCATGTCCCTGGTCAGCTCCCTGCTGTTTCCCCATGAGGGCTATTCCAAACCTCCTCCACTCACTTCCAAGCCCTAGGCCCCTGCCCTCTCTGCAGACACTTCTGCCTCCTTGTTTGCTGAGAAACCTGTGACCACTGGGTATGAAGGCCCTCAACGTGGTGACAACAGAACAACCCATACATACATATACTTGCCCCCCTTACCCCCTTCCCTCCTATTGCAGCATAAGACTTGCCTCCTTCTGACGCAGTTCAGGGAGAGGTGAAGAGGAGGCTTCTGGAATCAGATGGCTTGGGTCCAAATCCCAGTTCTGCCACTTATCAGCTGTCACGTCCCTGAGCCTCCTTTCCCTCATTGGTAAAATGAGGACAACAGCAGCGCCAACCTCAGAGAGCACTGAATGGAGGATGTGGGAAAAGCACTGGGCACGCTACCAGCTTCTAGCAATGGTCAGCCATGGCTGGTAAGGAAGAAGTCTCTCTCAACTGGAGCTTCTGATTTCAGCTCCTTCTGCCTCCTCGGGTTCCAACCCCACCCAGCAGCTCCTGTTCTCCCTCCCTAACGTTCCTTCCCCAAGGCCCATAAACCAGGCATTTCTGTCACATATAATAGGAAATATTACTTGATTCATCTTTCATACCCCCAGGAATTGCCCTGGTCCCCTCCTGGCCACACTCCTGGCTCCTCCCTGGCAGGTCAAGAAGGGCTTTGCCAGGCGCCCTTGGCCCCTATGCCCAGCCTCAGGAGGGCCGCCTGCCTACCTGGGGAGGAAATGAGTTCCTCAGCCTCTTGACTCTGACCATACCTTGATTTCCAACTTCCCAAAGCCACAGAAAGGGGCTCCCCCACATCTCCCTTCACAGCCAAGCACCCCAGAAGCACAGCCTACATTTGTCCTTCTCACTCTCCCACCTCCTCTCAGTCTTCTACCTTCTGCAATCTTTCTCCACAACGTGAACACGCTATACTGTTGAAGTCGGGGGGCCCCTACTATCCTCCTCACCTAAATTCACTCATTCGACAAAGACAAATTCAACACCTACTATGTGCGAAGCACTGTGGTAGACACCAGGATTACTCCTGTGCATAAGATGGGCACTTCCCGTTCTCAACAGACTTGCTCTCTAGTAGATAACTGTAACGTCAGTTGCAACAGGTGCCTTGAAATAGTGCACACCTCTCCTCACTGCAATTGCAACCAAAAAAGCAATAACAGAAATCACTGCTCCCAGATGGCTGAAGGACACACTGTCAGTTGCTTCAGAAACTCTAACTGCAGAGGACATGAAGGAATGGCTTCCTCCTAATGGACCCCCAAAATGAAGAGTGCTCTGCGTTGAAAGACGGATACTCACCTTCATGAGCCCAAATATGACGCTGAAGGTCTGAGCCATTCTTCATAAAATAGAAATCACAGTAAGGACACTTCATGGCTCGCTTTCCAATGAGCCCTTTCAGCTGAACTCTCCTCCCAAGAACCTCAGAAATGGTGCTCATAGAGACCTCTAGAAGAAAAGCAAGACAACAATCAGAAGCAGCCAAGAGCCTCATTCAAGCTAGATGTAAACAAAGCCTGGTGACAGCACCTGAAGCCACTGGCCAACCTTAGCATGACTAAGGGGCAAATCAAGGTGGGATGTGTCTCATGGTGTCACACGAGAGGATTCTTTCCTAAAAGGGTAAATTGAAATCTACTCAGGCCTCACATCTAAATACTGGTTAAAATAAAATATAAGCAATACAGAAAATATCACAAGGCAGCAATGGGGCAAAAGCAGAAAGTGAAACTGTCCACAAGAACACTGAATGACTCAGTTCCTCCAACAAATCAATGTCATGGAAAAATAAAAGCGGAGGGGAAGCATGTTCTTAGAGAATAAAAGAGATTTAAGCAATGTAACAAGTAAAACCAAGGTGTTTAAAACTTGATTCACATGAACCAACTTAAAAAAAAAAAACCTTTGTACCAACTAGGAAATTTTAGTATAAACTAATACTAGATGATCATAAGGAATTACTATTAATTATATTTGTTTTATTATGGTATGGTGGCTATATTGAAAAATATCCTTATTGGCTGAGATGCATACTAAAGTTTCTATGGGGAAATGACCTCTTGTCTGGGATATGCTCTAAAATATTCCAAGGGAAAAGAAAAGGTAGGAATTGGGGGGTAGGAGTTAAATGTGGATAACTGTGGAAGCCAACGTACAGGTACGTGGAGATGCCTTGTGTTACGCTGTGTACTTTTGTATGAAATCCTCCATTACAAAAAGGTTAAAATAATGACCAAAAAATGTCTTGCATTTGTTCATGAAAAAAGGTCAATCAGGGTAAACAAGCATCGTTGGCTCACACAGGATACAGTGAACTTGGGAAGGACAGAACTGGGCATTCAGGGAATCATATAACCTGGTGTTCCCACAGTAACAGAGGCCTCGAGCCTCCATCTGTTCCCACAGAAATCATGAGCGCTGTGTGCTTCTGATATTTATTTTTCCTCCATTTCTTACTATTTACCATCAGTGAGTCAGTTCCCTAATGTTAGGAGCAGATACCAAACAAATAAAAAGATGGGGAGCAGGTGTAGCTCAGTGTCAGTTGAGCACCTGCTTCCCAAGCACGAGGTCCCAGGTTCAATCCCTGGTACCTCCTAAAAAAACAAAAAGAACAAAAACCAAAAAAATAGGAGGAGAAGAGGGACATGGACAATGGGAGAGATGCCTTTTTGTTCCTTGCTTACTTTTTGTTCCTCGCCCAGCCCCATGCCTGCTCTCTCAGCCCAGCGCTGAGTATGGCACTGGGAGTCTGGGCATACAGCAGGAAGCGCCTGGAGCCTCCTCAGGCACCTCGCAGTGGGGGCAGGGGGTGGGGACTGACAACCTGAGGTTGAGGAGTAAGTGTGTCATGATGTTAAGCATCAGCAGGGAGTGGGTCAAAGTAGAACTTAAGGTGTGTGTAGAAGGGGCCCCCACCTAGATTGGAGGCCACCAAAGAGCTGCTAGGGCATGGCTCAGAGGGAGAACTTTAAAAATGACCAGGAATGAACCAGGAAGAGCAGGAAGGGAAAGTGTCACAGATGGCAGGAACAGAAGTGACAAGGTATGGCTCACCAGGAAGCTCATGCCTCCCATACCTGAGCAGGGTGAGATGTGAGACTGAGGTGAGGGGCACCCCAACTCAGAGGCTCCTTGGCCTGAGACGGAGCTAACACAAACTTATGAAAAGGCCTTACTGTGCAAGGCAATGACGGGGTGGAGTCTAGGTCCCATCTGCAGAGCATATAAGCCATCTAAAGGCAGAGTTCATTTTAAAGGGGGAGGGATAGACCCCAAGACCAAAGCAGGTAGAGAGAGACATGTCTGAAGAACATGTTATATAAATAAATTCCCTAGCAAATTGTTTCCCTTGAATTTGCTCATATCTTCATCCCTCTTCATTTCCATTTAGTGCAGCTGGTATATACCATTGTGTTTTAAAATCAACATAAACATTTTTTTAATTTAATTTAATTTTTTTAATTATTCTTTTTCAAAGTTAATAAATCACACAAAACATTACATTAAGAAACATAAGAGGGAAGTGGCTGTGGCTCAATCAGTTGGGTTCCCGTCTACCATATGGGAGGCCCTGGGTTCGTGTCCCAGGGCCTCCTTGTAGAGAGGCAGGCTTGCCCGCAAGTGCCGCGAAGCACTGCCCAGCCCACAGACACCACGGAGCGCCACCTGGCCCACAAGTGCCGCAGAGAGCCGACTCAGCAAGGTGACCAACAAAAAAGGGAGACAAGCAAAAACACAGAAGAGCGTCCAGCGAATGAACAGAGAGCAGACAGCAAGCAAACAGCAAGGAGGGAGGGGAAATAAAATAAATAAATACAGACACAGAAGAGCGCACAGCGAATGGACAAAGAGAGCAGACAGCACATAAAAAAATGCCATGGAGGGGGGGGTTTTAAAAAATCAATTAAAAAAAAAAACATACAAGTTTCCCATATACCCCACTCCCCACCCCCCCACCCTCATCAATTTTTTTAATTGTATTTTTCTGAAGATACATAGATCACAAAAAATGTTACATTCAAAAATAAAGAGGTGCCCGTAAACCCCCACCCCCCCCTCATCCCACTCCTCCTACATCAACAACCTCTTTCATCATTGTGGCACAGTCATTGCATTTGGTGAATACATTTTGGAGCACTGCTGCACCACATGGATAATAGTTTACATTGTAATTTACACTCTCCCCTAGTCCATTCAGTGGGTTATGGCAGGATATATAATGTCCTGCATCTGTCCCTGCAATATCATTTAGGACAACTCTAAGTCCCAAAAATGCCCCACATCACATCTTTTCTTTCCTCTCCCTGCCCTCAGCAACTACCATGGCCACTTTCTCCACATCAATACTACTGTTTCTTCCATTATTAGTCACAATAGTTCCATACATAAGAAGATTAATTTTAAAATGTTTAAAGATTAATTTTAAAATGTTTGTTGATTTTAAAAAAGAATGTGATATACCAACTGCATTAAATGTAAACTACAATGTAAACTATAATACATGTGGTGCAGCAGTGCTCCAAACTGTATTCACCAAATGCAATGAATGTGCCACAATGATGAAACAGGTTGTTGATGTGGGAGGAGTGGGGGGGTGGGGGCTGGGGTATGTGGGGATCTTTTATATTTTTTAACGTAACATTTTTTGTGATCTACGTATCTTTAAAAAAATACAATAAAAAAAATTAATCTTCTACTCTAAAATGTGTAACCTTACCTGGATGGTTGGTCTTGATATGTGACTTAATCAATCGATCTTCTGAAAAAGACTTTTCACACACAGGACAAGAATAACTCCTTTTGTCCTTAACAGAAAGAGAGCATAATCAATTACTGCCTTGTGTGAACCTGGAATCTGTGGAACACACACCACTACCATCATCATCACCATCATAATCACCATCATCACCACCACCATCATCAACACTACCATTATCACCATCATCACCTCTTTACTTTTACCATCACCACCGCCATCACCACCATAGTCACCATCATTATTGTCATAGTCACCATCATCAACACCATCACCATCCTTACTATCACCGCCACCACCACCACCATCACCATTATCATCACCACCACTACCACCACCATTAACATCATCATAACCATCATCACCATCACCATCATCACTACCATCACCACCATCATCACTATCCTTACTATCACCACCACCACCACCATTGCCATCATAATCACCATCATCATCACTACCTCATCACCATCATCACCATCATCATCATCCTTACTATCATCACCATCACCACCCCACCATCATCATCCTCACGACCACCACCATCACCATGATCATCACCACTACTACCACCACCATCATCATCACGACCATCATGATCATCATCACCACCATTATCATTACCACCACCAAGGCTAGCCACACAGCACAGTGCACCTTCTCAATCCCTGTAACATACAACCTCCACCATCCTGCACACCAGAGAGTTCAAGAGTAGAAGAATGGTGTCAGCTTCATTTCAGAAGGGAGGGAGGGTGCTTAATGGTCACAGTCCTGAGGAGGTGGCAGGGCCAGGAAAGGGGAGGGCTCAGCCTCAAGGCCAAGGGACTCCACGCTGACTAGTGCTTCTCCATAATCCCAGCAGCATATTACTCCCATGCATTTCCTCCAGGACTCAACACATGTCGTGCATGAGGTTTTCATTTAAGTAGTCTAGCTTGAGACTCTAGATCACTCTTGAAGGACAGGCATTATGATGTTCATATTACAGATGAAAAGGCTGAGACTGAGGCTGAGTACGCAGATGTCACCCAGGGTACCTCCACCACACCAAGACCCTTGTCCCACTGAGGTCCCAGGTAAGGAGTTCATTCTGTATTGCTGCTAGCTTCATCAACCTGAGTAACCTCAATGTTACAGCCTTAATTAGGGAGAAGCTTTTGTGAATGACCCAGCTACAACTTCTGCTCATGTGCTGTTTCTCCTAGAGCTCACTTTAGGGCAATTTCATATCACGTTACCATTTTTTGCAGCGGGTGGGTGAGTCGAGAAAGGAAAAAGAGTGGCAGTTGGAATCAAATCTACCAGGTACTAAAGGTGCTCAGAAGCTGATGGTAGAGGAAATGGCTAGTTATTCAAACAAGGGAGAAGAATGTGTGTATTTCACTTCTGCCTCTCACCCTCAGTTCCTCCAGCAAGGAAGACAACCAACAGAGGCAGCCTCAGTGCAAACCTGCCAAGCAAAGAAACCACTGGCAACACCCACAGCCAAGCTCTGACAGTGTGACCAGTCTTGTATGTGCCACTGTCAACCTGATTAAAAAGGTTTACAAAGCTTACATCTCACAAAGAGCCAAAATCTGATGGGAAGAATTATGCATGTACACGTTAATAAAAACAAACAAACATGGACAAGCAGTGACTGCAAGATGTTTTGGGTCATTATTTCCCAAAGTGTGTTCTGTAGGATGTTAGTTACCGTGGTCCATGCCACTTGATTTAGTAGAACTGATTTCTATCATTTTTTGAGCACCTATTGCATTGAAGGAAGCACCTTGAATGCATTATGTAAATAAAAACAATCCTCACAGCAACTTCAGGATGCATTCTGCCTACACCACTAAATAACAACAACAATAATAATAATTGCTGTTGATAGAGAAACTACTGTATGCTGGGTACTATGCAAAGTGCTTCCCATACTGCAACCTCCTCGGCATTCAGGGCCGTGCCTGGAGTCACCCCACCAGAGAGCAGAGCTGGGCCTCCAAACCAGGCCCTTGGGCTCCAGGGCCAGCCCTTGTTCCTAACAAGACAGGGACTAGAATACAGACCTGGGCTCAGAGTTCCTGAGTTTGGATACTAGGTTCACCAGTTAAGAACTGGGGAGCTTTGAGCAAGTGCCTTAACCTCTCAGTTCCTCTGTTTCTTCATCTGTGAAATGGCAACAAAAAGAGGACCTCCCTCAGAGGGTTGCTGGAAGGATAAATGGAGGTAACACACACTTGAAGTGCTGGGAACAGCCTGGCTGACAGCAAGCGCCTCAGCATCAGACAGCAGACCCTTTCAGAGCATCTCGTAAGTGAACGTGTTCTGGGAATTTCCAAAAGGGAGAAGCGAACGTGCATTTCCCTAAATTCCCTGGGCCAGAGACTTCCATGGGTTGGCCATGTTGTTTTTGAAAAACATCTCCTGAGGCCGTGGTTCCATGGAGCCTACTTAGGAGAACGGCACTTCATGTTTTTAAACAAAACAAAACAAAGGGCCCTCTAAAGAACAAAAGGCTGGAGACACTTCCCCCCAAACAACTGGGCACCCAGCTACACCTGCCAGGCTCAGATGCCCACAAGGTTCAAATGGTTCTCGTGAAACTGGCCTGAGAAGTCTGCCGGGCATCGCCCCAACCTCTGCCCAAGTTCCATCTGGGGCATGGGCCTTCTGAGAGCCCCACTGTCCTTGCCCTGCTCTGCCCCTGACCCCTCTGGGGTCACCCCACCACACACAGAGTCAGAACCATTTTGGAAAGAAGTGCTGGACTCCGGCTGGCATCCTGGAGGCCTTACCCCACCTCTGGCAGTCGCTCAGTGCCCTTGTCATCAGATTGATGAAGCGTTCAGCAGAGCTTGGAAGGAGTTTACGGTTATCTCCCCAGAGCCCTAGCTATTTGATTTTTTTCGTTTAATCTCTGATAGCCTGAAAGCAATTTATCTTAGAGCTTATCAGGGCCCTTCATTTCTTGATGCCTTTGAAGATTGTCAGAAGGACACAGGTGGTGGTAAAGGGTGTGGGGAGATGAGTGGGCGTTCAGGACTCATTTCTTTCCTTTTCAAAATCTCAATTCTGCACCGGAGATGAAAACCCAAACAGACACAGCCAACTTAAAAAGAGTGGTGGTTAAAAGAGTTTCTGGCAGAGCGGAGAGTGGGAGCAAGCCACCCCATAATGGCAGCAAAAGAACCTGGCCCGCAGAGCTTTTTTGCTTTGTTTACTGAGATGGAAACAGCCTTAAAGCAATGCAGGACCTTGTGACAGAAGGGCAGTCATTGGGGCAGGAACGGCAGGCAGGCAGAGGCTCGGGGAAGAGCGCTCCTTGGTCTATGCCGCAACGACATGTGGCACGGCCCCAAAGTAAGTGGACAGTTCTCAAATCGACAATTAGCACTGGGTGGAGAATATCAAGTCTAACGCCCCCTCCCCTGCCCCAAGGACATATAACTGGAGTGACAGTAAGTACTTATAAAATACTTGACATCAAGTTAAAAATAATAAAGGGCAGGGGACCCCATTCCAAAGACTCCTCAGGAATAGAAGGCCCATGGATTCGAGGCATCGCCCGCCCCCTCACCCCGCTGATTCACCTGGTCATTCCTCGCATGCCTGTGCCAGGCACTGTGCTCAGGACAGAGGTGTGAGGCACTGGCCTGCGCTCGAGAGGCTGGCAAGCTGGTCAGGAGAGGAGTGCCAGCACAAAGAGCCCAATAATCATCTCAGGCTGCATGCAGAGCATGCAGCAGGGCACAAGAAAAGTGTCACATAAATGGAGACTGATCTAAAGAAGCTAGAAAAGAGCCAGCCAGTTGCTCAATCACAGGCCTCTCCTTCCCACCGAAAACAGTTCTGCTTTACCATGCACACCTCTCGACAGGGAATCTTGGCTTTCACAAAAAGGGAAAATGAAGCTGCTCTGGATGCAGGACACTCTGCTGGCCTCATTTCTCCTGCAGAGCAGACGGGCGCACAGAGAGGGCAGCCCAGAAACAAAGTTTGGCCTCAGGTAGAAAAGATCAGGAAGAGGATTTGGGGAAGCTGGCGGAGCAGGAAGCTCCAGGAATCAGTCCCTCCACCAGAACAACTATTAAACAGGCAGGCACTGTCTGATCAACCATTTCAAACCTCTGGAGCCCAGCAGAACACCGCAGTACCCAGGAAAGAAGAGCCTAGGAAATCCTGGAAAACACGAGTAAGCAGCACTCTCCGGGCAGTTACCATCACCGGCCCCCCCTTATGGCAGGTTCTCAAGATCCAGGAGGGCACTGTCCAATCACTGATGACTGCTTTCCACTACCGACTTCAGGTTGCCCGGGAATCAGTGCCGACAGTGGCCACAGTTCCAGGCAGCCCCGGACCAAGGCGGCGGAGGAGACTTAAGCCTTCCCAGAGCTTCAGAGGACAGTGGAGGGGCTGCTGTAGTGGGAGGTGCCAGGGCCAAGCACAGCTTTGGGGAGATGTGGAAGAAGGCCTGGTGCCCCTCCTGGCCCCTGCCTCATGCCCTCCCGAGGGCAGCTGGCAGCCGGCCCGCCCTCCCTTTGTGGATACCTGGCCTTGTTCCAGCTGGGACTGACTGACCTGGGGAAACTGTTCTCCCTTTTACCATCATCCCACAATTCCCTCCAGGCAAAAGCAGCTTGAGACAGTAAAAGGAGAGTAAGAAACAGCTGAGTGTAACGACAAAGGCAAAGGTTTATCTGCTTTAGGTTCTGCAGGAGAGGGAGAAGGTCTGCTTCCTGGGAAGTAGAGGGGCACTAGCAAGCACAAGCCCAGGACAAGAATCAGGCCCAGAAAAGACACGGGGGACCCAGCACTTTGCATTCCCCTCGGGCTGACATTCTTGATAGCCAGGCTGAACTCAGAAGGAGAGCACCGAGTACAAAAAGCCAGTTTGCAAAGACGGTGAAAGGTGGTTTTTGCTTAGGTTTGTTTGGATTTGTTAGCTCTTGACACTCAAGAAAATCTGTCATATCACTAGCTGGATACAAACTCAAGGAACAGGTATCTTAAGGAATAAATCTCAGAGTTAAAATTTTAAAATATTAAAATGTACAGTGTGCAACAAATATCACAAGACAAAGACACAGGAACTAATGACCTATTCAAAGGAAAAGGATAAAAATCCAGGAAGCATTAGTGAAGAAGGTAAGACTAAGAACATACCAGAAAAAGACTTTTAAAAAGTGATCTCCATTAACCTCAAGGAGATGAGGGAAAACACAGGAAAAAAAAAAAAAAAGATGTCAGGAAAACAGTAAATGAACAGTATGAGACTCTCAAGAAAGAGAAAATTTTCACAAGAACCCAACAGAATTACTAGAGTTGAAGCACACAATAACTGAAATGAAAAACTCCAGGAGAGTTTCAACAGGAGGTTGGAGCTGGCAGAAGGAAGAATAAGAGAACTCGACAACAAGGCAGTCGAAATGAGTCAGGCTGAGAAACAGAAAAAAGAATTATAAAAAGCGAAAAAAAAGCCTGACACCTGTGGGACATGATCAAGCATACTAATACATGCATTACAGAAGTCCCAGAAGGAGAAGAAAGAAAAGAAGGAAAGGAAAGGAAAAGGAAAGGGGAAAGGAAAAGGAAGGGACAGAAGGAACATTCAAAGAAATAATGACAGAAAGCTTCCCAAATGTACCAAAAGATGTGAATATGCACATCCAAGACCAAAGAACACCAAACAGGAAAACTTAAAAAGAAATGCGCCCTGCCACATACTGGTCAAACTATAAAATGAAAAGGACAAGAAAAGAACTCTGAAAGCTGCAAGAGAAAAGCAATGTGTTATGTGATGTGCTAGGCAGTCCCAATCAGCTTGAATGCCAGTTTCTCATAGAAACCATGGAAGCAAGAAGCCGGTACGTTGGAATACTTGAAGTGCTGACAGCAAACAACTGCCACCGAAGAATTTTCTATCTGGCAAGGCTTTCTTCCAAAAATGAGAGTGAGCATAAGCTATTTCCAGATAAACAAAAGCTGAGGGTGTTCATTACCACTCGAGCTGCCCTACAAGAAGGCTAAAGGGAGACATTCAGACTGAAAGGAAAAGTCCCTGGATAGTGGTTCAAGGTGGCATAAAGAAATGAAAATCTCTGGTGAAGGTAAACATGTAGGTAATTATAAATCCTAGTAGTACTGTTTGGGTTTTGGTATCTAACTCTACTTCTTCCATCTTATAGGTTGTTACAGTTTAATATTGTTTATTAATACCAAAAATAGATACTGGATTATGTTACTAAACTGGTCTTTTCCTCTGGGTACATTAGATTGTACTGATTCAAAGGTTTCACTCTTACTTGATTAAATTATGATTAAGGCTTAGATTGGGCCATAGTGGGTGGGAACTCACAGAGAAAATGACAAGGCAGATGGTTAGCTGGAGTTTTAATGCTGAAGCCCCAGGAAGTAAATACACAGAGAAGCAAATAGGAAAGACAGAAGGCTCCATCAGACATGGCAGAGGCCCTGGGAAGAGAGATGAGCCATTCCCCTGATGGTCTACAGCTGGCCTTGTGGAGCAAGCAGAGCAGCTGAGCCCAGAGAGAACGAGCCCTAGGAGAGAGACAAGACTTATCTCAGACTGCAGTTGATAATGAGAAGCTGGGACCACAGAGCCTTTAAAAGGAGGGGAAGCCTGAACCCTCGCAGACATCAGCAGTCATCTTGCTCCAACATGTGGCAACAGACTTTGGTAAAGGAAGTAATTTCGCTTTATGGCCTGGTAACTCTAAGTTTCTGCCCCAAATAAATACCCTTTATAAAAATCAACAGATTTCTGGTACTTTGCATCAGTGCCCCTTTGAATGACTAATAAACAGGTGCTAAATGCAAATACTAAAAAGTTATAATAAATCTATGGCTTTAGACATACAATGCACAAAGATATTATTTGTAAAAAGTACCCAAAAAAAGTGCAGGTATGGAGAGATATAGGAGCAGTGTATGTGAATGCTATTAAAGTTAAGTTAGAATCTAATCAAATACAACTGTTATATATGTAAGATGTTAAATTTTAGCACTGTAATTACCACAAAAATATATGAAAAATATATACAGAAATAAATGAGAAGGGACTCAGTATGGTAAAATTCAAAAACTCAAGTATGAAAGTAGGCATTAACAGAAGAATTAAGGGTCAAAAAGGTAAAAGGCTTACAAAGACTAAATAGCTAAATGGCAGAAGGAAGTCCTGCATTCTCAGTAATGACTTTAAATGTAAACGCATAAAATTCTCCAGTCAAAAGTCAGAAATTGGCAGAATGGATTTAAAAAAGCATGACCCAACTAACTGTTTACAAGAGGCTCACCTTAAAGTCAAAGACATAAGTAGGATGAAAGTATAAGGATGGAAAAGAAAATGTACATGCTAGTAATAACCAAGAGAGCTAGGGTACCTACACTAATATCAGATAGAGTTTAAGCCAAAAATTGTTAAGAGGAACAAAGACAGTCATTATATACTGACAAAGAGGTAAATTAAATAAGAAGATGTAACAATTATAAATATGTATGTACCTAACTAGAGAGCCCAAGAATACATGAAGCAAATACTGACAGATTTGAAGAGAGAATCAGTACTACATTAAGGGGCTTTGGGCGTGAGCGAATGAAAGACAGTTGGTGTCGGTTCGGCTGTGCTGCCCTGAGTCCACCGTCCCAGCCGTACTCTGTCCCCGACTTCTCCCATGGCCGTGTCCGGGGAGGTGCGAGCCTCTTCGCCACCCCCACCGCCTCCCTGCTCTCCTTCGTCTTCAGACGCCTCTTCAGCATCCTCCCCCGGCTCCTCGGTGAGTTTGGGTTGGCCAGTTCCGAGCAGGAGCCGGGGCAGAACCGTCGACCGGCTGGAGGAAGTGGAGCTGCAGATAGGAGATGCAGCTTTTCCACTAATCAAACTTCTTGAAGCTACATCTGCAGTATCAGCTCAAGTGGAAGAGCTTGCCTTCAAATGTACAGGAAATGCACGTTTCCTTAAAACATGGCGGGACCTCCTGAAAGAAGGCTATGATTCTTTGAAACCTGACAACTGATTTGGCGTATTAGCCATAGAAATAATGACTTTTCTATTATTCACTTCCCCTCATGTATATTTGCACATGTAACATATGTATAGGATAATCTCTTTCTAGTTGTTCTTTGTATGCAGAAAGAAATTTTTCTTATTTGTTGTGGCTTTTATGAAAGCAGTATCCTGATGTTATTTTTGATAATAGCAAATTTTTGGTACGAAAGTTAATTTCATCAGTAGATAATTAATAATGCTACAGTGCTGCAAGTATTAACCTAGGTTGACCATTATTCAATTTACACAAAGATTTCAAGAATGTCAGAGTTTGAGGGATGCTGTAGTTTAGCCACATTTTATGGACCAAAGTACGTAACTTTGACCAAGCCTGCCAGTGGGCGACCCAGCTCCATTAGGCTAAGTTCCATAGAGCTAATGACCAGGTCTTAATTACCTCTGTTTCTCCAGCACCTGGAATAATTTGTTGACTAAAAACACTAATGAATAGGAGTTGGCAAATATGATTAAAGCTATCTTGTCCTATTTTTAGCACGAAGACTCTTTCTTTACTTTTAAAGAAAAGTCCTTTTTTATGGGAATTTGAACTTTGATGATTGCTTTTTAAAATACATGATATTTTTTGCCCTTTTATGATGCTTTTTTAAAAAGCCTTTACTTCAGAAAATGAAAACCTATCTGGAAAGAATGCATATTGTTCTCTTTCTATGGTTACCTCCTTTTAAAGTTAATGTTTCCTATATTTGATATATTTATATACTTTATTGCTGTCCTAAAAGTGCCTTGTCTGAGCAAGAGTTCTGCGTTGTTGCATTTGGAACTTTGAAAATTGTTTATGTAACAATTCTAAAAAGTTTCTTTGTTTCTAATGTGCCAAATTTAAATAGTGTGATCATTTTCATGTTCACTACAGTGTTGTTTTATTTACTTCTCCCTTATATATTGCTTTTTTTTTTGATCATTTGTGTCACATGTATCAATGATTAAGCCAAATAATTCTCTAACTCTGTAACATTTTGATGTGGCACCTTAAATCTTTGTATTTATGGAGATTTTTACAGATAATATTCTAAAGTCCCGTAATGGGGCTATGGAAGGGGACAAATGTATATAGGCAAAGAAAAGTTTTATTTCACATATTAGGCCATAGTTCTTAACTATGAGCTTAAGTTAAAGATTACACATATTTGTGATTTCTATACCAAAGATGATGATTTTGATATTAGAAAAATATTTTTCTTAAATATCTTGAAAATAGTTTTTAAAATGTGCAGAACTCTTTTTGAAAATATTTTATTTCCATTCTTCATTCATTTTTTTTAAAACTTTGAAATATTTCAAACATACTGGAAAAGTATTTTAAAGGACATGTACTCTTACTGTGCAGATGTAATCAATAAATGTTAGCATTGGCCATAAAAAAAAAAGTACTACATTAATAGTGGAAGACTTTAATACACCACTTTCAATAGTGGACAGAACAAGTGGACAGAATATCAGAAAGGAAATAGAAGATTTGAATATTACTCTAAACCAACTAGAACACATCATCCAACAAAAACAAAATAGGCATACTTCTTGAGTGCACATATATATTCTCCAGGATGGACCACATCTTAGGACACAGAAAAGTCTCAGTAAATTAAAAAATAGTAAAATCATGCAATGGATCTTTTCCAATCACAATGAATGAAACTAGAAATCAGTAACAGAGCAAGGAATGGAAAATTTAAAAATATGTGGAAAATAAACAATATATGCCTAAACAAACAATAAGTTAACGAGGAAATCACAAGGGAAATTAGGACATATCTTGAGGTGAATGAAAATGAAAACACAAAATACAAAAACTTATGGCTACATGGTGCTCAGAAGGAAATTTTATACTTCTAAATGCTTACATAAAAATTAGAAAAACTTCAAATCTGAGACCTAAACGCAAAACTGGAAGAACTAGAAAAAGAAAAGCAAAGTAAGCCCAAAACAAGCAGAAGGAAGGAAATAACAAAGATTAGAGAGGCAATAAATGGCAGAGAAAAAAACAATAGAATCAACAAAGCCAAAATGGGTTCTTCGAAAAGATCAATAAAAGACCAAACACCATTAGCTAGACTGACAAAGGGAAAGAGGACATAAATAACCAGAAATGAAGAGAAGGACATTATTACAGGCCCCATTGAAATAAAAAAGGACTATAATAAGAGCCTGTGAAAAACTGTCTGCCAACAAACTAGATAACCTAGATGAAATGAACAAATTACTAGAAATACACAAATTACCCACACTGACTCAAGAATAAAAGATCTCAACAAACCAATAACTAGGTAAGAGATCTAATCAGTAATCAAAAACCTCACAACGGGGAGCAGATGTAGCTCAAGCAGTTGAGCACCTGCTTCCCCCACGGGAGGTCCCAGGTTCAGTTCCTGGTACCTCCTAAAAACAAAGACAAATAATAAGCAAACAAATGAAAGTATCAACTTGGGAGCTGATGTGGCTCAGTGGTTGAGCACCAGCTTCCCACATACAAGGTCCCAGGTTCAACGCCCAGTACTGGTACCTCAAAAAAAAAAAAAAACCTCACAACAAAGAAAAGTCAGGAAAAGATGGCTTCACAGGGGAATTTTACAAACATTCCAAGAAGAATTAACAGCAATCCTTGCGAACCCTTCTGAAAAACTGAAGGGGGGAACACTACCTAACTCATTGTATGAAGCCAACATCACCCTCATACCAACAAAGCCAGACAAGGAAAGAAAGTTATAAAACAATATATCCCATGTGAATATAGATGCAAAATACTAGCAAACCCAATCCAACAGCACATTAAAATAATTATCACCAGGATCAAGTGGGATTTATTCCAGGTATGCAAGGGTGGTTCAACATGAAAAAAATCAATTAATGTAATACACCACATTAACAGAATGAAGGGGAAAACCACATGATCGTCTCAAATGACGCAGAAAAGACATCTAACAAAATCTTGCACCCCTTCTTCATAAAAAGACTAAGAAAATTAGGAATAGAAGAAAACTTTCTCAACATGATAAAGGGTCTTGTATGACAATATGCATGTTTGTTTTGTAAATTCACAACTTTTACTCTACATATATTATTTATGTATGTTCATGTATTAATGATATACTTCAAATTTTATTTTAAGCATTTTATATGGAAAGGGAAGGGTTCCAAATAGCCAAAGCTGTCTTGAAAAAGAAGAGTGAAGTTGGAGGACTCACACCTGCTGCTCTTAAAAAGTATTACAAGCCACACTTTTCCAAACAGCATGGTAATGGGACAAGGGCAGATATATAGACTAATGGAATCAAACTGAAAGTTCAGAAATAAACCATTACAGTTGTGTCCAACTCATTTTTCATCAAGGGTCAAAGACCATTCAATTAGGAGAATGGACTTTTCAAAAAACAGTGCTGGGAAAATTGGATCTTCATATGCAAAAGAATGAAGGAGGATCCCTACCTCACACCATATAGAAAAATCAACTCCAAATGGACCAAAGACTTAAATATAAGGGCTAGATCTATAAAACTCTTAGAAGAAAATATAGGGAAGCATCTTCAGGATCTTGTGTTAGGTAATGGTTTCTTAGACTTTACACCCAAACACAAGCAACAAAAGAATACATAGATAAATGGGACCTCATCCAAATTAAAAATTTTTGTGCATCAAAAGACTTTATTGGAGAAGCAGCTGTGGCTCAAGCAATTGAGCTCCCATTTACCATATAGAGGACCTGGGTTCAATCTCTGGGATCTCTTGGTAAAAAAAAAAAAGAAAAAAAGAAAAGAAAAAAAGGCATCCCAGAGCTGCAGGCCCCTGCACAGCATGGAGAGAGGCACAGGCCCCTGTGCAGGCTCGTGGCAAAGCAACACAACCACTGCCCAAAAAAAGACTTTATCAGAAAGTAAAATAGCCTACACAATGGGAGAAAATATTTGGAAACCACATATCCAGTAAGGGTTTGATACCCAAAATATATAAAGAAATCCTACAACTCAACAACAAAAAGACAAACAACCCAATTAAAAAATGGGCACAACTTGAACAGACATTTTTCCAAAGAGGATATACAAATGGCCAAAGGGTAGATGAGGAAATGCTCGACATCATTAGCCATTGGGGAAATGCAAATCAAAACCACAAATGAGTTCTGATATCATTTCACATATACTAGAAGGCCTACTATTAAAAAGAAAATTTTAAAAAACAGAAAATTGCAAATGTTGGAGAGGATGTGGAGGAAGAGAAACATCCCTTCATTATTGGTGGGAATGTAAAATGGTGCAGCTGCTATAGAGACAGTCTGGCATTTCCTCAGGATGCTAAATATAGAACTACCATATGACCTGGCAATCCCACTTCTGGGTATATACCAAAAAAAAATTGAATTCAGGGACTTAGATATTTTAATATCAATATTCATAGCAGCATTATTCAAAATTGCCAAAAGATGGAAGTAACTCAAGTACCTACCAATTGATGAATGGATAAACAAAATGTGGTGTATATACACACAACGGAATACTACACAGCCATAAAAAGATTAGAAGTTCTGATACATGTGACAACATGAATGAACCCTGAGGGTATCATGTTGAGTGAAGTAAACCAAATACAAAAGGACAAATATTGTATGACCTCACTAATATGAAATAATTAGAATAAGCAAAGTTATAGAGTCAGAACCTAGAATATAGGTTTCTAGGGGATGGGGCGGCAGTAGGGAATAAAGAGTTCAGGCTGAAAATATACAGAGTTTCTATTTGAGATGATAAAGTTTTGATAGTGGATGGTGCTGATGGTAGTACAACATTGTGAACATAATTAACAGCACTGAGTTATATATTTGAATGTGATTAAAGGGGGAAATTTTAGGTTACTAGAATAAAGTTAAAAAAAAATCCATGGTACTGTATAACACAAAACAGTGAGCCCTAAAGTAAACTGTGGACTACAGTTAATAGTAAAATTATTAAAATGTGCTTTCATCAGTTGTAACAAATGGACCACACTAATGCAAGGTTTTAATAATATGGTGGTATAGGGGAACCCTTTATTTTATGCATGATTTTTCTGTAAACCCACAACTTCTGTTATAAAAAAGAAGAAAAAAAAAAGATTGTATTCATGACGTTCTTAGAAAGAAAAACTTATCTCCAAAGATTTCAGTTAAATATCATTTTCCTATACTTAAAAAGAAAAAAGAAAAAAAACAAGAAACATACTGAAGGTATGTACCCATTATTTCTAGAAAGATACTGAACAGAGCGACCTCTGCTTTCTCAGTGCTTGGTTGGCAATATTATTTTAGCTTATTTCCAGCAAGAAAATGTAAGATTTTTTTTATAAGTGTTCCTTTATACCCAAAAATATACTCTGCATTTCTCAAACACAAGGCTCAAGCACTAATTTAAAATGTGGGTCGAGAGGCGCTCAGACACCTCCACGACCACTACTCTTCCTACTTCTGCCAGGAGAGAAGAGCTGCCAGTCGGGGCCTGGCCTCTCACTGCGTGCCTGGAACTGTGCTGTGACTGCAGGCACATTCTCACCAAGTCCAGCCCGCCACCCTGGAGACCGAGACTGTGATCCCCGCTTTATAGATAAGGGAATCAGAGGGATTAGGTGCTAAAGCCACGCGGCCACCTGTGGCCAAGCCAGAACATAGAACCAGATGAGGCTGACTGCCCGGCTTGCGCTCGGAGCTGCTCCAACACCCTGCGCGGGGAGCCCCTGAGGTCCTCTGAGAAGGATCGGTCAGCGGTAAAGGGGCCGGAGGCACGTTGTGAGCACCCACCACGTGCTCAGCGTCCTGCTGTTTCTGTAACAGTCCCCAGGTCCCATCTCAACTGATGGTGGGATCGGGAGCCTCCCAGTGGCTTTCTAAAAATTCCCCCATGTGACGCCGGTTCCAGAAGCCATGGATTCCATCGTTGGGGGAAGCTACTTTTGGGGTGCCGGGCTCACAGGGCAGCACCACAGCACAGGCGGGAGGCAAGTCTAGATGCTGACTCTCAGCTCGCGGCGCTGCTCACTTCCCTTTTATTCTTGTTCCCTTTTTAAGAAAGATTAGTTGTGACCCCTAAAGTGATTTCACCACACTAATGGGTCACAACCTCTGAGCTGGGGGTTCTGTAAGTATCTTCCGATTTAATCTTCTCAACCGTGAGAGGGAGGGGAAATACTCTATCTCTATGCCACAGGAAAACGAGGCAAAATCACAGAGCCTGAAGTGGGTGTGTCAGCATCCAAAGGCCCCTCTCAGTCTATAAAAGTAGTCTGCCCTTCAGATTTTGCACAGTGCTACAAAAAGTGAGTTGGCTCCCAAAAAGCTGGTTGACCAAATCCCTAACTGTTGGGGACGATTGGTGAGGGCGTGCGCTAAGATGAGCGATGCCAATAGCATGGCCGCCAGAGCGGAGCCCATTTCCTGGTTCTTCTCCCTCCCTGCTCCTTTGTTCTCTGTTCCCGTCACTGCCTGGGCTAATACAGTAACGCGCAGGCGCAAGGCGCGAAATTGAAGTCTGCCCTCCACCCCAGCAACGGCAACAGCCAGTCCCTGGACCCTGCCACTTCCCCTAGTGACAGCAATAGCCAATCCCTAACCGCCATCCCTCCCACTACCCCTCCCCTTCCCAAGAGTATAAATGCTTTGTTCTCACAATAAAACTTTGCAGCTTGATCCTCACCCTGTCTCGCTGTCATTCCTCGCGTCTCCTGTCTCACCATTCTCCTCTGCGCGACCACGAGCCCCCGTTCCCTGCCCCGCCGGCCGGGGCATTAACACCTAACCAGGACCCCATATCCCCTCAATGCTAATACATGATGAACTATAATTCATTCCCTCCAGTGACTAATGGGGTGGCGGGAGGTGGGGGAAAAACGGCATTAACTGTGCACACACCTTCCCTCCACAAGGAGTGTCTTTAGCTAAGAAACAGTCACGAGGAACCACAGATGCTGGCACCTCGCAAAACTATCCTGGACTCCTCTTGTAAGCAAGAGAAACCTGGAAAATGGTCCAGCAGGAGAGAAAACACTGCTCTTTTACGCTCCCTTCATTTTTGTTCTGCAGGAGAATCTGTGTTGAGAGCAGGTAATGCTGGGGCAGAAAACTAAGTGAGAGGCCAGAGAGACACAAGCCCGGCCCACCCCTTTGGGTTGCAGTAAGGAAATGAGCCCCACACCCATTCAAGCACTGGCCCAGACCCGCTTTTCCCAGTCAGGACAGCACCATGCTCCCAGCTCTGGCAAGAGGCTCCCGTGAGCGGAGCCCTCACTCGCCACGAGGACAACTTCAGGCACTTCTTTCATCACAAGCATATGCGCACTGTCCCTCCCGGCAGTGTTATTCACTCCACTTGGTGAAAAAGGAAAGAAAGCACATAAAGGCCGAGCAGCAGCCCAGGGTCGCCCAGCTGGCAGGGCTTGGTGCTGGAGCCGGGCCCTGTCCTGGGACTCTGACTCAGTAGCACTGAAGACAAAGGGAGAGTGACACAGCTAAATATGCATGAGGGTGGCAATGAAAAACACTGGAGGCCACTTAAACCTTAGATGCTTCCAAAGGAAAGGTTAATAATTAGCTTCCAAGAGGCAGCATGCTTTCCTTAAGTCGATTTCACAATGAATTACATTCTCTAGTCAGGACTTCCATCTTGGTGAAATCACCATCCAAAATCCACCTTCAGGGAAGCAGACTTGGCCCAGTGGTTAGGGCACCCGTCTACCACATGGCAGGTCCGCGGTTCAAACCCAGGGCCTCCGTGACCCTTGTGGAGCTGGCCCATGCACAGTGCTGATGCGCGCAAGGAGTGCCATGCCACGCAGGGGTGTCCCCTGTGTAGGGGAGCCCCACACGCAAGGAGTGCACCCTGTAAGAAGAGGCGCCCAGCGCAAAAGAAAGTGCAGCCTGCCCAAGAATGGTGCCGCTCGCACACACGGAGAGCTAACACAACAAGATGATGCAACAAAAAGAAACACAGATTCCCGTGCCGCTGACAACAACAGAAGTGGACGCAGCAAATAGACACAGAGAACAGAAAACCGGAGAAGGGGGGTGGTGGGGAGAGAAAGAAATAAATAAATCTTTAAAAAAAAAAACACCTTCAAATGTCCATCTGTGAATGAATGGATAAACAGAATGTGGCATATCCAGATAATGGAATATTACTCAGCCACAAAAAGGAATAAAGTTCTGCTTCATGGATGAACCTTGAAGACATTATGCTAAGTAGAAGAAGTGAAGACTATATATTACATGAATCCTCTTAGATGAAGTGTCCAGGACAAGTAAATCTATAAAGAAAGGAAGCAGATTAGTGGCTGCCTAGCACTTGGAGCAGGATATAGGGACAAAGGGATGACAGCAAAAAGGTACAAGGTTTCTCTATGGGGTGATGAAAAAGTCCTAGAATCAACTGTAGAGGTGGCTGCACAACTCTATGAATGCACCAGAAACCACTGACTTGTACGGTATGTGAATTTTATCTCAGTTAAGCTGTTACCAAAAATATATACCCATATATATATACCCTAACTTTCCTTTCAGATGCTGAAGCCATTTAAAACATTTCTATCATGTCAGCATTTCCATTGTACCTTTGGCACCACTACATAAATAATTTACAGTCTCAAAAGGCAAATGTTGTCTAAGCTCAAAATACCAAAACCCATTCCATAAATTATGCTCGCTATCTTATTCCACAATGCAATCTACCCATTTCATGAAAAATGCTTCATAATCAGTGTCCTGATGAACATACGAAAGGGTTCCCCTTGGTCTGTGCCATCTACTCTGCTGGGAATTTCCTCCTCTGCCCCGTTCCCTTGCCCAAATCCTACTCATCAAGCTCAGAATCCCTCCTCCAGGCAGCCCTCCCACCAGCCCTCCTCTCCTGAAGGCAGGCTTGATTGCCCGTCCCTCCCTGGGGCCGCTTGGGAGGGGAAGGCACTTTGTGCTACCCTCACTTACCCACCCATGTTGCCATGATGCCCTAGTACTGTTTATTTCCTTATTTCCCCCAAAACAAAGAGCACCGAGCAGGCGGGGACAGGGCCTGACTGTGCTTGCGGTCCAATGCCCAGCACGTGGAGAGGGCAGCCTCCAGCCTGCGCTGGGGAGCTTCCGGAGCAGCAGCACACTCGCCTTGACAAGGGACACAGGTGGAAGAACTGCAAATGTCAGTGAGCTAAGGACTGAAATTAAACTTCACTGTGAAGACAGCGTGAGTGGTAATGAGAATTCAGCTGACATTCTTTTTTTATAAGGTCAGTTAAGTCACACTCCCTCATTCTGTGAGCTGCTCTTTGCTCCAGAGACTCTCAGGGACATTTAGTCACATGTGTATGGTGCAATCGCTGCTGAGCAGGATGGAAAGCATCACACAGTCCCTGTCCTCAGGAAACAGACTCTACACCCAACACTTCCCTTCAAATGCTGGGCAAGTACCCACGAGACCCACCGTGCCCTGAAAGCGGGCGGAATGGCATGGCTGATCTCACAACCGCCCTGCCCCAAAGCAGGCAGCATAGGGGCGGGGGGGGGGGGGGGGGGGGGGGGGGGGGCAGGGGGTGAGGAGAGCATGGCTCACAGGTTAGCACGCCAGGCCTGACCTCGGTCTCGGTCCCTTACCAACAGTGTGACCGTGGGCGAGTTACCAGACTGCTCTGCAACTCCAGGCTTCTCCTCTGCCAGCACAGGAAAGAGGCTCCCTGCTCAGCAAGGGGAGTAAGTCAGACAGCAAGGGCCTGCCGCGCAGAGCGCACAGGCACCTGCTGCTCACCTTTCCCCCAACACCTTCTTCCCCGGTGCCTCCCAGGTGTCGATGCTGAAGGGCTAAGTCCTTTGAAGGAAGGGTCATACTATGTAAGGAAGGGATTTGGTTTTAGGAAGCCAATTTATTAAGATAAGTGAAAGCACATGAAGTCAGGATTCACGTTCCGGAAGCTCCTGCTGACCGTGAGGCCCAAGAGGCTGCCAGCCAGGAGGCCGCATGCCAGTCCCCACGGGACCCCCCAACGCACCCACAGGCAGGCGGAAGGGGAGTGGTGGGCCTGGGCATCCATCAGCGCCAGATTCCAGCAGTCTTCCACAACTTCCTTGTTCATGTCACTCTTTTTTATTGTTATTCTCTTTTGGTGTTTGTTCATGTCAGCCTTTAAGCCTACATTTCAAGACCTCTGAATCCAGAGCAGCAGGTTTCAAAATAGGCAAAACAAAGCAAACATAATTATGACAGCCAACAGCACAGAGTGCTCACTCCATGCCAAGAACTGCTCAGAGAATTATAAACATGCCCTTGCTTCATCCTCAGCCCTGAGCTGCTGACAAGGGTAAACCAAGGCACAGAAAGTTACCGAGTCATTCCAAGGCCAAACAGGTGGTGAGTGGGGGGGCCAGGGTTAAAACCCGGTCCGGACTCCTGACCAGGGCCCCGCAGCGCCTCCCCCACGGGCCTCCCATGGGCCTCTTCTCCTTCCTGACCTCATGTGAGTTTCTGGTGAAGTCCAAGGAAGGAATTCTGCTACTTCAGTTTTCCCTGCCACTTTCCAAACCTCTGCTCAGCTAGAAACAGGCCACAACTTAAAACATTAACAGCACCCTGAGTTAACATATCACCCTTTTTTGTTTAAGTATAAGTGCTTCACAGACGTTCTCTCCCAGTGTTTACAATAAATAACATCATAATATGACATTTACTGAACTCTTACTCTGAGCCAGTACTGCGCCTAACACTTCACGTGTGTTATCTAATTTAACCTCTCAGCAAGTCTGAATGGCCGCAGTCATCATCATCCCTATTCCTAGCAGTGCTTTAAAATGTTGGTTAAGAAATCCTCCTTTTAGTTTTTCTCTGTAGGTCTCTACTCTGTAGGCTTACTATGATTCTGAAAAATATGCACAGAAAACAAATCCACTCAATCTAATCTTCTTCTAAATGTGTTAGAGAATCCCCCTGTGGAAGGCGGCCTAAGGGGATGCCCTTGTAAGGTGAAGAGCCTGCTGGGTGCCAAGGACCTCCCTGAGGGTGGGGCTGGACCCTCACATGCGGGACTGACCTGCAGCAGGGACATCTCCACTTGCGTTGATCTGAGAAAGCAATGAGCACCCAGGGGAAACGGGGCTGCCGCTCGGGCTTGCTACTTACCAGCTCTGTGTGAACTTTAAGATGTGCCTGCAGCTTATATTTATCTGGAGTCGAGTAGTCACAGCCGTCAGTGGGACACTTCAGCAAGATGTTACTGTGTTTCTGAATTACATGGCGTTTAAGGCAGTTTTTGGTGATGGAAGAATAGTGACACTGGGAGCAATAATACAGATGTTCTCGGGTGTGGGTGCGGACATGCATATCATAATGCACTTGGTACCAAAAAAGTTTGCCTAAAAAAATATTTTCACATGAGAACAAGGAAGTTTCTTTTATACTGAATTTGATTTCTTTAAAATTACGATTCCTTTTTTAACTACTACATCAATCTCCCTCTCGTGCTTGTCCTGGCTGCCCTTCACATTTCCCAAAGGCGAGAGGCTGCAAGTATTAAGGATGTTACTATCTGTGCATGATGTCAGAGCTACCAGAGCAACCGCATGTTTGCCTGAGGACAATTATGCGCATGCAAATACCAAAGAGTCGCTAAACTCGACCGACCCCTGGGACAACAGGTCCAAAGCTGGACCTCTTACTCCCTGCACTGCCAGCTCTCCAGGAGATTCAAAAGCCATGCTCTCATCGTGACTCTGAAAGGTTACATTCAGGGCCTCCCTACCAGGAGCTGCAGCCACCTTTGGAACCTCCGCTCAACTAGAACATGGCCCCAACTTAAAACTCTACTTTAAACTTGTCGTGTGCCAGAAGATAAGATTCTTCCTGGTTAAAGTTCTGAGGTCGTGGAATAAAGCTCTTCATGCACGCCTGACCAAGCTCGCATGGTCAGCTGTGCCGTCATCGTGACTGCCTTCAAGGAGGCTGCACGTGCGGAACTGCAGCACGGTGCTCACCCGTTCCTAGCTATACATGGAGGAGGACAGCTCCCTTGGACGGTGTTCTCTGCAAAGAGACATGAGCTCAAATGGAACACGAGGTGACCCACAGCGTGATGGGACTGGACGGGGCTGCGGGAAGCAGAACTCCAACCAGCGGCCCGCCCAGTACGGCCTTTCCTTACCACAGTATTCACACTCGAGGTCTCCATACACCTTCCGGATCCTCGCACACAGGCCGGTGTTCATTTGCTTCTTCTGTAAACTGTCCAGGATCTTCATGAATGCTGTGGCGTCGGCCTGACACCCTGAGGACGCTTCCAGCTTGCAGGGCAGCAGGGGGGCACTCACGGCCTGGGGGGTGGCTACATGCCCAGGTGGGGCAGGGATTTCCCCCGGGGTCTCGGGCTCCTTCCGTCCCTCCTCAGGCTGAGCAACCCCCGGACAGGCTGCCTCCTTGGGGGCATTCACCCCCTGGAACACAAACTCCTCTTCTGCCAGCTGGAGCTGGTCCCCCAAGGCTTCTTGCTGGATATCCCCCCCAGGCTCCAGGAGGCAGAAGCTCTGGTTGATGGAGCTGTCGAAGACCAAGGCCTCCTGGGCGGCCCCGTGCGCCTCTTTGATGTGGGAGCGCAGCCTGATGGAGCTGACAAACTTCTTGAGGCACAGGGCACAGACATACACGAAGGGGTGCTTCCGGACATGCAGCTCCAGCGCCTGGTACTTGGTGGCCCCATGGCCGCAGAGCTCACAGGCAAAGGGCCACTCATCGCTGTGGACCAGCATGTGGCGGTCACGGTCCAGCTCGTTCTTGAACTTGCGCTCGCAGATGTGACAGTCGTAGAGCAGTTGCCGCTTGCCCTCCCTGGTCATCAGGCAGAGCTCGTCCAGGACCTCCTTGACCTTCGTGTCTTGGGGGTCGTGTGCGTATCGGATGTGCTTAATGAGGTTCTTGACGTCAGAGTACTTCTTCTTGCAGAAGCGGCAGTGCTGCTTGATCTTCTTGTGCACCCGCTCAATGTGCACCTTGAGGTGGCCTTTGCTCAGGCAGGTGAACGAGCAGCAGTCGCAGGCGAACTTCTCACCAGTGTGTTTGCGCAGGTGCACATTGAGGTTGGCCTTGATGGCGCTGGCATAACTGCAGTGGGAGCACTTGTACGGCTTCTCATTGGTGTGGATCCTCAAGTGGGCCTGCAGCGAGTGCTTGAACTTGAAGACTTTGTTGCAGTATTCACAAGTGAAGATTTTGAGCTGGGTGGGACCTAGCCTAGAAACAGACGACAGCACAATTACCTCAAGAGAACTTGCACCTTCCTCATGACCTCCAAGTCCTCCTTAGGAACCAAATGCCAAGGCTTGAAAGAGAATTAAATGAGACTGAAGATGGATGGAGGCATTCATTCATTCATTCATTCACAAACAGGATCTGAGAACTAGTATGAACCAGGCAAGCCAAGAAGAAAAAGAGTCCTTGTCCCTAAGAAGCTCAGGCTATTGGGAGAAGAGACAGGCCTGCAAATGGCTGGAAGACAGTATAGGAACTGTTGACAGGAATATGTATAGGGTAAAAGGGGGAAAAGACCTCAATCCTGGATGAAGGTAGATGGGAAACCTTGCTGCAGAGGAGATGCCCAAGTTGAGACTTGAAGAACAAGAGGAAGCCAAGCAGAGAAAGATGGAAGGGGGATGTGACATTCATGATGTACACAACCATAGCAAGCTGTGCTCCAAAGCTGACATGTCTGCATGTGTTCTGGGGTATTTTACAGGATCCATTTTAATAGAATGAACTCGGTCTACTCTGTGAGAATTAGGTACAAATTACTTGAATCTCGTCAACAGCTCCGATAACCCAGGCTTGCCTATTTATTCAACCAACTATTAGGGTGACCCTCTTTCCCTTTGCTGCAAGTTTCCGAGTAAGGGCCACCCATTCGAGAAAGGCTCCTGCAGCTGCCTCCACAACCTCCCTTCTTCTCAGGGAAAGAGAAACAGCTGCCTGACTGGTGTGCTGGGAACAGGGCCTACCATTTACGGGCTTAGCTCCGCCTCTCTCACACAAGAATGTGCTTGCCCGTGGAAAGCATGTTATACAACAGGCACTGGGTCAGGTGGGCGTCTGTGAGCCTGGACAGCAGTGGTCAAGGCCTGCAGGCAGGAGGGGCCGTTAGGCTGTCTGATTCCTTTTCTGCAGCAGGGTAAGGGAAAGCTCACAGTTGACTTGCAGATTTTCTCCCACAGTTCTGTCAGTAAGGGAACTGATGTTTGAATCTCCATCTTCCTACTCCTCTAAAACAGTTGGTTTGGAACTCAGACAGGGAAAATAGGATTGTCGTTTATTAGCTCCCAACACCAATTATTAATAAGCGATCATCATTTATTAATGCCCACTGATAAGTTTCAGAAACTGTGTTAAACTTTGTATATGGCAGAGAACGAGAGCATGGTCTGCCTCGTCTTTTCTTTCTCTTTCACTATGGCCATGTGTATGCGAATCGGAGCAGTAATAATAATAATAACAGCTAGCAATAACTGGGCACCTACAAGATGCCAAACCCTCTAAGTGTTTAGCCCCAATCCTATAATACACCTATTTCATAGATGAGAAAACTGTGTTTGCCCAAGGCCATACTACTAGTAAGTGGTGAAGCCAGGATTTGAACCCAAGTAGGTCATCTGACAAAGGCTGGGTATTGAGCTCATCCTCCCTATTGCCTGAAAACACTGATGGACACGATACCCTCTCCCAGGTGACCACACACATGAAGAAGGCACCTTCTGTGGGCTTTCACTGCTATTGGAACAGTCCAGCCTTGACTCCAAAATCAGCAAATGATGGTCACCAAAACACAATAAAGGGGAATAGCAAAATCTGTGGCTCAGTACAACATGCACTGGGGGGTCAGGAATTTAAGAGGAGACTAAAGGAGACATCCTCTCTTGCCATAACTACTTCCTCTAGACAGGATATCTAGGTTATCGAAGAAGGATCTTAGAAACTAGCAATCATTTAGTGCTATTAATTAGATACCACTGAACTCTATGCATTATAGAGTCTATTTTTATGAAACTATACATGCAACTGTTTTTGACCGACACAGGTGGCCTTGTCTTTGAATTAAAAATATTTAAAAGGATTGCATCCCATAAATACCAGAGGGTACAATTCACATGATGTAATTAAAATATTCTAATATGGAAGTTACTGGTATGCCTGCATGTTAAACCCAAGGCTGATTTAAGGAAACTAATTTGGATCTTTCTCAAATGACAAAGATATCTGGCAGGTGAAACCTTTTGTTGGTATAAAGAATACCAAAGGAGGAAACCCTGAATTCATAATGTTAATTAAACAAACAAATCAGTGTTTACTCCTCTAATGCAAGATCTAAATGATCTTAGGAGAATCTTTTATTCTGATTTTTCTAATGTATTATTAGATACCTGTAAAAGGCCACAGTGTTCTCCTTCCCCCCAAGGAGAGTGGATCTGATGATGATGCTAAAAGGGAAGTGTCTTTAAATGACAATTTTTCAAAACAGATGATAATATCATATTATGATATTATCTTTTAACTCTCAAGCACAAGCCACTATGATTGTGAATGGATGCACAAAGCTGCAATCCCCACATGATTCCTATTAAGTTATTTTATTCCAAACGTTCCCTACTCAGTGAGAGAAGTACTCTCTCACTCATCCACTATTTAGAAAGCAATCTCACAGAGCTTTAAAAAGTCCTATCCCTTGATCCAGTTATTACACTTCTGGGAATCTATCCAAAAGACAAAATGCAAAATTCAGATGAAGGTGTTCATTGTATCATTTTTAACGATATTTAAGAACTAGAAGCCACTTAAAAGTCCCAACATAGGGAACTGGTTTGTTGGCCTGCTGATTGCTTTCACTCATTCATTCATTCATTCAAAAAAGCATTCTAGGCACTGGAGCTACAATAAGGAACAAAAACAAACACAACCCTGCTCTCATCAAGCTCCCCTTCTGGTGAGAAGGATGGGCACCAGCCTAATCATAAAAATGACAGATAATGGACATCGGCTCCCTGCTGTGAAGGAAAAGGGCACAATGCTCCAAGAGCCTGGTGGAGGGCAGGCTGGCCCGTCCACGGACAGAGAAGGCCTCCTGAGCACTCCTCACGCGAGCAAAGAGCTCAAAGCATAAGAGTTAACTTGGGCAAAGGGGAAGGGAAGCATTCCAGGAAGAGGAAAGTGCTCCTACAAGAAGAGGTCTGAAAGTGAGAAAGGTCCAGATGGCCAGAGCTGGAGCAGACAGCTGGAGCATGGAGGAAGAACCAAGGGGGTGCTTGGACGGAGCTGAGGCTGGAAAGGTGGCAGGGGCCAGCCACGCAAGGCCCTGAAGGCCAGTTCTGCTGCATGCAGGGTGAAGGCTTAAAGGGTAGCAATCGGATGGGCATTTGGAAAAGATCTCAGTGGCTGCAATTTCAAGAGATGAGTACATTTACATTATATTATCACAGAATTATATAGCACGTTGCTATAAAACAAAGATCCATGGCTGATTTGAGTAACAAAAAAAAAAAAAAACTAAGTATAATGTAAATAAGTTTTAAAAGCAAGATACAAAATTGCACATAAAATATGGATTCAATTTTACAAAATCCATGTGCTAAGAAAAGGCTAGAAGGAAGTATATTAAAAATATTAATACTTGTTATCTTTGGGTCAATGAAATTACAAACGAATTTTTTCCTTATAGTTTTTTGGACCTTCTAAATTTTCTATATAATAAACATGTGTCATACCTATTACAAGAAAAGAATAATATAATCTCAAAGTTTTTATCTGTATTTTACAAAGCAAAATCTTCATGCAAAAAAAAATTACCTTTCATAACTATTTTATAATTTACACAATAAAATATTAATAAGAACCCATGATACTGGGAATACAGCTTAGTTCTGTTGATTAAATATTAAGTATATTTACCTGTAACTAGATTAGCATGAAACTGAACCCCTCCCCAACAGACCTTGAAATACAGTGAAGATAATTAAGGTCTACAAATCACCCTGAGTTGAGACACAGAATGATCTTCAGATTTAATTCTATTACAGATTGGCCAAAGGGGTGAATATTTTTACAACTTCATCAATAAATTCATTTGCTCACATTTACAAGAATAGAGGACTGAGGCTACCAATTAATTAAGCATCCCACAATGATATTATAATTTAATGAGCGTCTGACCTGTGCCAGACACTCTACATATATCCTATTACTTATTCTCACCACTAAGCTACATTCAGACTCTATTAAACACTCTGATGGCTGATGTATAGATGCTTAGAGGCAAAATAACTTGTGTCAAGTTACAACAGAATCAAAGCTTCATCAGAGCAGGGGCTGGGTGTATCATCTTCTGTCACATCACCAATCCCTAGCACCTAATAGGTGCCAAATTTATTGAGCTGAACCCAAGTGGAAGCATCAAGAGCCAACCCCCAGGTCTGCTTGACTCTAAAGCTTATGCTCTCACTCATCTCCCCTCTTTCAGAAACAGAGGGAAATCACAGGCAGCTGTCCTTTTCTTTGTTTTCTCTTCCAGCTGAGAAAAATGTTTCTGGTCTCAAGTGGTCAGATCTTGCTAATCGACTTCAGCAGGTACATATCAGAGCTAAAGACAGTGAATCTGGGGAGGGCGTGCAGAGACAGATGCTCCTGTTCACAGCGGGTGGGGGCCTGCCCTGTGTATCTGGAGGACAGTTTTCAATGTTCATAAACTGTCAGGCACTCATTTCCTTTGATACAGAAACTTCAATTCTAGGAATGTATCCCACATAATGCCTTGAGAAAGTATGGAAAGATGTACCAAAATGTTCATCCAACATTGTTCTTCATTGCAAAAACTGGCTACACAGCCTAGAGTGTAGCCATATAAGAGCAGCCACAAACTTCTAAAATGTGTACTGAAAATGAAAGATTTTCAAGGTGTATTAAGTTCTAAAAAAATGTAAGCTTTAAACATTGCATTGATTTTTCTGTAAACCTACAACTGCTCTAATAAAAACAAACTAAAAAAATTAGTGCATTTGGTATTTCACTTTAGAAAACAACTGTAATAAAGTTAAAGCAATATTGGTTAGTATATCATGAAAAAATTATGGTGGCCAATGAACCAAACTGTGAATAGTATTAACCTCTAAAAGGAGGAATTACAGGGTGCTTTAATTGTACATCACGTGGGATGTTTGAACTTTCTATAATATGCACATGTTACTTTTGAAAGTAGGGGGGAAATAAAGAATGTTTTTCACTATAATATGGTAAAATGTGAAAAACACATGTCTGGTACAGCTATAAACATCAGCAAAGTCACTAAGAAAGACCCTGCTTGGGGGGTCTTTTATTAAGGTTCTTTTATTAAGGTTAAACATTGGTTGCTTTAAGTAAAATGTTCTAACTCCAATAAGCCAGTTGGCGCTCAGTTCCAAAACAAAGTTGATCAGCCAGGCATTTCACCAAACAATTCAAGCTTGGCCAATATACTAATGGTTATAACAGAGAGGTTAATTCTTACACTAAACCAAGAAACCCATATCCTTTATAAGTAAGGTTGCCAGCAGTCCTGAAGACCCAGCAGGCTGGTCCTTCTTGCCCTTCTGGAGTCCCCATGGCCAGCCTAGGGCTGGAGTTACACAGAACCACACGCTTTACCTGCTGGACTTCATGGGCTGCTCGTACGGCGTCTGCTGAATGGCGTACTCCTGGTACCCTCTTCGATGCGCTAGGTCCACAAAGGTGGTCTCGGGACTGGCTGCTTCTGCTTCTGGGGGTCCTGCTTCCACTGGAACGATCTTGGTAGCACCTGACATTGACGCAAAGGCCCTGCTCATTATGGAGGCACCAACAGGGGCCCTGATCCCATCTGGATGAAGGGGTGGCCTTGGGAAATACATATTCCTTTACCACATGGTGTCCATGCAAGATATTTATTATCCTTCAAGTTGAACATTTAAGTTATTTCCGTGTGTGTGTGTTGGGGTACTGGTGGGAAATGTTTGCTGATAATTTGCCAAAATGTCCTCTTGAGGTACATTTTTACTTCACCTACTTATCAAAATAAAATTTTAAATAATACACATGCAGAAAAATTCACATATGTGCACAGTTACTCAGAAGGTTTTATACAGGACCATATGCTAAACTTCAAATAAATTCAAAACTGCATTGAAAGCATGGGATAGAGGAATAAACTGTGAACTGGAATTTAAGCAACCTCAGGTCCAGTCCCCAATATGCTATTATAACATCTCTGGGACTCCATGTCTACCCCATGGATTGAAGAATTTGGGGCAGACAATCTCAAAGATCACTTTACTTCTGCAATTCCATGACGTGCAATAATTACAGACCTTTTCAGCAGTGCACACTTTATGTATGTGCATACATACATACATGTGTGTGTGTCTACTGCATTTTAAAAAAGGCTCCAACCTACCCCTTTTTACTGTAATAGCAAGGGTAATTCATTATACTTTTCACCTCCACTTAACAAAAATCTCAAAAAACTACTGCTAATTTTTAAAAACAAATGTGGAGATTTCTCTAGAGACAACTGAGAGTAGGAAATTCTGTTCTGGTATTTTCATTTTTTAAGAATAATACTTCTATACAGTGGGGTGGGGAAGACCAGGTGACTCTCCAGAAAGTTCTTCTTGTCACGTAATTCTATATGGCTGAATCTCTACTGATCAACTTCCTCTACATAAGTATAAAAGAAACATTCATTCAGAGTTTTCATTTTAAATAATGAGTTACTATTTGCATTGGAAATAGATGCTTAGGCTATAAAAATATCTTAAAATACTAAACCTGACTTTTAAAAAATTTTACAGCTATTACCACAAACAGAAAAAAATCTATTATACTTTGGAATTTTCTATCATAAACTGTTATTTGTCTGAAGTGACCCTTCTTAAATGAGGCCTTTTTAATGAAAGAGAGAATGACGTATCTACCAGCTATTCCATGTGAAGGAAGCAGGAGACGAGAATGTCCCGTATTACAGAAGATTTGATGAACACTCTAAAAATACAAGAAAGAGGCCAGGCGGATGGGGATTTGGAGAAGAAGCCTGCACTGGTCTAGCTCAGTGGAACGGAGCTTCGGTGTGGGACAGTGATTGTCCTGAGCGAGGAGGAGCCCTCAGGGTGAGCTCTGGCCACTCCTTCCTAGGCAGCTCTAGGCAACCAGTGGGGGCACTAGCGGACACTGTGGCGGCAGCAGGAGCAGCAACCTGCACTACCTCTCCAGAGTTGCGTGCCTTTTGGTTCTCTTCCTGTAAGAATCGGCAACAGCCCTGGCTGTAAGGAGGTCTGCTATGCTCCCAAATCAAGGGGGAATTAAACAGAGAGCCCCGATGGGGACGTGACCACGGGACCGCAGTGTGCAAGGCCGGGGCCTGGCCCACTGCTACGTCGGCCCTGCCGAAAGGTTCTCCTTCTGCCACCCCCCCGCTTGCTGCGGTCACCTGGAATTGCTTCATGTGCAGTTAAAACCACACTTATGATGGGTTTCTTCACTCCAGACGTCTGCCCAGCGTCCTTTCCCGAGGAGATTTTCTGGACTTTCTCAGTTTTCTGGGCCCGTGGTCGTTTCGGGGCCTTTTCTCGATCATCTTCCTTATACTTCTTTTCCAGTTCAATATCAGACTCATTACCTAAGTAGCAAACACCAAAGATAAATAAAATATCCTTTTATATCAATGACAGAATCGGAGAGCAATTGTAATCCTCCACGGGACAGTAAGGAAATACATATGTTAGGCCCACTGTGTCACTCCCGGCACTATCTTCGGCTCGTCGATCTCTCATTCAATTCAATAAATATTTACAGAGCCCCTACCATCTAGGCACTGGGGATACACTGTTAGGTAAAGCAGATATAGTGCTTTGCCTTGAGAAAGCCTAGAAAAGTGCAGAACCATTAATAGATAGTACTGCAGAAAAGATACGATCCCCAAGACGTATAGTCTAAGAAGGAAAGCATTCATTTACCACCATGTATTGACTAGCGTGCTGGTACTGTGGATAGACAGAATGACAGGATGCAGCCCCTGCCCTCAAGGCGCCCTGCAGTCCAGTGGGAGACACAGGCACGCCCCAGCGAGCGCAGTCAGGGACCGCCCCCTGTGCACTAGGGGAAACGAGAGGGGTGCGGGATGATTATGGGAGGGATAGTAGAGTCTACTTCAGAAGTCAGAAAAGGCTTTAGGGGAAGGTTATCTTTCAGTTAAATATAAAAAGCATGTTTGCCACGTCATGCTTGGAAAGTGGCATGGCAGAGGGGGGCGAAGGGGTGAGTGTGACAGAAAATGGCAGCATGCCATCCTAAGAAGGGAGAGCAGAGGTAAGGAGTAAATGATAGCCTGGCATCTGTGCAGCCACAGCTTTATGAAGCAGGGAGATACAGAAAACATCATTGGAGGGAATAAGAGCTAGATCACAGAGGGCCCTGAATGCTCATGAGAAGTCCAGAATCTTCCATCAGTCAGTGCCAGGGGGCGAGACTCAAACGCTCATGGGGCCCGGTCCCACCGTGCACATGTGGGAAGCTGGCCATGTGGGCTCAGGGGCAGACAGTGGAGCCCCGGCCCAGCTCTAGCCGAGGCCGCCCTGCCACCACATCTGCTAACAGTTCAAAGGGAAATTGGAAATCCACATTTCCATGAAATAGTCTGATTTTTCGAGGCCATTTTCTTTAAACAATATGAGAGCCAAGCAAAACATGTCTGGGGCCGCGTCTGACCTGCAGCGGTATATCTGCCACCTTACCTTGGGAAGGCAAGGGTAAGCCATGGAAGATTTGCATATCAGTGAACAGCTGGTCTGAATTTGTGCTTTAAATTTTTGTCTTAAATTTGTGCTAGTGCTGTAGAGAATGAACTGAATGGACAAACACACTGAAGAATGAACATCAACCACAGAGAAAAGAGCAGCTAACTTCACATGGCTAAACTCAACACCAAAAACAAAAGCTCGCTATCAAAGTGAACAGTGAAGGAGCACTCCTTGAATGTATGCTCTCCGAGATTCCTAAGGAGAATCAAATATAGGAAAGGAGTGGAAAGAAGCTTTTCCCTTCTTAGAATCACAGCCACAAAACCTGAAATAACCTGCCCAAGAATTGCTTCTTCAGAACTTTATGACAAGTACACAGGGAATGATTCCACATAGTCCTTTACCAACAGATGAGTTTCGGGGACGGTGGGTGGATGGATGGGGGGGCAAGCAGGCAGGCAGGCAGCTGTGGGGGCTTGGTAACGCGCTGGAGCATGCTATTATCAGGGAGGTGAAACTGGAAGCATACAGGAACAGCAGAATCTAGAGCAGCAGGAGAAGCCAAGGGGAGACAGCTGGAGGCAACAGGGAAATCAGCTTTTTCTGTGGTTCACATCTACCTATAGCCAGCTCTGAGCACAGGTGCCCAGTGAACGCCCAAGGGACAAGATACAAAGAAGAAGCAAGCAGAAATTCCCAGGGAGACATGCCGGTGGAAGGAAAACTCTCAAGATGGGGCAAGGAACGAACCTGGCTAATGGGCAGACTGATTAAAACAAACTCTCATTTCCTATGTTCTATAAATGAAGGTCTTCCAGGGCGCAGCCCATAATCCAGGTGCTTGGATCACTTTTAGACCCAGCTGAAACAGTTTTAGGAAATTTTGTAACTGATTTGAAATGGGCCTTGACTGAGCATGGTATCATTAGTGTTAGCACTAAATATGTTCACATCAAACTGAAAAAAAAAGTGAGTAGATGAGTTCATGAATCAGATAGATCCGTGCACTGTTCTCCAAGGCCAAAGGGAAGAAGTCACAGATCATGTATCTATCCCTCCAAGAACAGGAACCGAACCCCACAAGGGCCAAAGGATGGGACAAAATGCATGATGTCCTGTGTCGCTGCCAGGGCCCATGCTTTGTGGCACTTGATTTACATCCTGCTGGCTTTATTTTCTAAAATAGCTGTAATAAAAACATTTCAAAGGGTCTACAAATTTCCTGAGTCATAGAAGTTCTTTATGCAGCCTTCATGTTGAATGATACAAATGCATAAATAACTACAAGATATTCCAGAAGCAATAAAGAGGTAGAGACAACATATTATGGGATTTTTAGCTTTTAAGATGATGCTTCTTTATAAAAGAATTCACCACGAGATATATTTCAATATATGGAGGACATGACAGGAATAGATATGCTCACATTAAAAAAAAAAAAAGGCAAGAACTAAAGTTTGCCGTAAGCCTAGCCCAGGTTAAAGGTGCGAGCTGACAAAGCACATGCACACACGTATGCAACACACGCTAGGCTGCCCATGTGAAGAACTGAAGAGGTCACAGGCACGTTTCCCCCACACTCTGCACTGAAGAGACCATATTGCACCTGCTCCAGGCGTCATCTGTCAGGACTTCACTGGGGAGCTGACAGCGTGAGGACAGTGTGTGTGGCACGATGGCCTGGAAGTCATGTCAGACTGAAAACCACTAAAGCGACCCGAGCTGGAGAGGCAGAGGAGAGAAGACGGTACGAGTCGCCCCTCATGCCATCGTAACAGTTCCCACTTCCATTTCCTTGCCTCTGGCTGCTTCACTGTGGTCCTTCTTTCTGGTATCCCAACCCCAACCCCTTCTCCCTTGTGGGGACTGGAACTGCTGGCCTGTCATCCCAGCAGTCCCAGGGCCTCATCTTGGCCCGTGGGGCTCCAGGGAAGGCTTTTCTTCCCTCTTCTTCAGCTGGGCATGGCCGCGTATGGTGACCGGGACACAGGCCATGGCCCAGCACCTAAGAGAGGCCAAGGAGAGACCACAGTCATGCCCCCAAGGCTCAGGGAGGAGAAGACAGATCCTGGGAGCTGGACAGCCAGCCCTTAAGTGGGACCAGCCCTGGAACCACTGCTCTCCAGGCAGCTTGTGACAACATGGAAGAGAAATTCTCACTTGCAAGCTTGTTTCTAACTAGACCTACTAAAGTATCTTGCTGACACACTCTTCAACCACTCTCCACCTTGACCCTAGAGTGAATCATTTAAAAACCCAAATCTGATCCTGTCACTTTCTTGCTTAAAACCCTTCAGTGGTCCCCTTCCCACCTCCTGTAGGCTAACAAATTTTCCCACAACCCTTGCAGCCCAAAAGTGAGAAGGAGCTAATGTGGTGGGGGGGGCAACCGTCAACCAGTGAGGAATGGAGGCAGTGCACAATGGTTCTCGGCTCCTGTCTTAGGTGGGCACTTCTGGGAGACATTCGGGAACTTCTCGAGATTCTGGAAGAACTGAACCTCCGCTGCCGACAGCAGTGAGCCCAATGACAAGTCCTTACCCGCTGTCTTCCTTCCCTGTCTTCCTCCCTCACTCCCTCACTCCTGCTTCCTGGGATCACACCCAAATAAACAGCCTGCAGCCGAGTCTGCTTTTAGGGGAAGTCAGACCAAGACACCCCAGGTACATGTTCCAGGGGCCTGTCCTTTATCCATTCCCCATGGCCTTGTGCAACAGGATCCACGGCCGTGGCTGGCTGCACGCCACTCCTGACGGCTTTTTTTTGCGTTTAATATTTTCTAGTTTATTGTATGGGTCTCCACCCACTGAGATAACACACTATAACAAGATGAACACTTTCATATTTGTCAATGTATTTTTTTAAAAGATTTATTTTATTTATTTCTCTCCCCTTCCTCCCCCCCACCCCGTTGTCTGTTCTCTGTGTCTATTTGCTGCGTCTTCTTTGTCCGCTTCTCTTGTTGCCAGTGGCTGGGATCTGTGTTTCCTTTTGTTGGATCATCTTGTTGTGTCAGCTCTCCGTGTGTGCGGCACCACTCCTGGGCAGGCTGGGCGCTTTAACGCTGGGCGGCTCTCCTTACAGGGCGCACTCCTTGCGTGGGGAGCTCCCCTACATGGGGACACCCCTGCATGGCAGGGCACTCCTTGAGCGCATCAGCACTGCACATGGGCCAGCTCCACACGGGTCAAGGAGGCCATGTTGTAGATGGATGCTCTAACCACAGGGCCAAGTCTGCTGCCCTGTCAGTGTATTTTTAAAAGGTCCAGAGGAGTACTCATCAAGTAATAATAGTTACTTCTAGGAAGTGGGAAAAGAAGATTGGAATTAATGTAGCTTCTGGTCAAAAGGAACTTTAGTCTTATCTATAATGTTTTAATGCATTACAAAGAAATATATGTCTGTATTATTTATTTAAAAACCAATATAAATTGAATTATGCTACATTTTCTATTAGAAAGTGACACAAATACATTGTAGAAAAATTGAAAAAGACAGAAAATAAATGGAAGAAAAAACATTAATAGTTTTACTACCAAAGATAACCACTGTTACATTTGATATATTTACTTCTACTTTTTAATATTCATGGTTTTCAGTTTTTAACTTAGGCTTAGATATATGCCATATGCAGGTTTGTTTTTTTAATTCACAAGTTAAAAACTGCTCTTTATTTCCTATTGCCAGGAATATGGGAAAAATTAAAATACATTTATTTATTTGTTTCCTTCAACTTTTTGAACCTTAAAAAAATCTACAGAGAAAGAATAGTATGATAAACACTTGCAGTTCCTTCACCTGTATTCATCAGTTCTTAATATTTTGCTACATTGCTTTATCTATCTGTGCTTCTTTACTAGGAAAGTTATAGGTTTACAGAAAAATCATGCAAAAATTACGTAAAATACTGAGTTCTCACATACCACCTTTTATTAACAACTTGCATTAGTGTGGTTGTATTAGTCAGGGTTCTGCCAATGAGATGGCCTCCTGCACTGAGCCGAGAGGCATGCTGGCGGGGGCTTTTCAGTGCTGTGCAGCTCCAGCCTTCAGCTCATACTTGCCAGGGCCTTTCAATAAGGGGTTTTAAAATAGTCTCCTGCTTCTCTGAGCTACTGCCTTTTTAAACTTTTCCATTTTCTTTCCCCAGCCAATGCTACAATCAATAACGACAAGATGGGCTTCTCTGGCTCTCCTTCTTGCTGAGTGCAGTCACCACTGCAGAGGGGCCGGCACGCCCAGTGAAGGGCCCTCTTAGTGGACCTTGCAGAAGAGGGAGCACTCGTGCTCACCTAAGAGTCAGAGGGCTGGGGCTGGACACCATCTACCCACTCACCACCGCTTACTACAGGGCATTGGAAAGTGGATTAATCTCCATTAACCCCAGTTGCCTCATAAAAGAAAATAAACAGACCTTAAAGGGTCACTGTGAGAATTAATTAAATGCCACAGTTTACGTGAAAGTCCCCAGCACATGCTAAGCCTCCCCTCGATGTTGATCTTCTCTACCTTCTTCTGGAAACATTTTTGGAGCGCTGCCCCTGGAGACTCTGCAAACCACACTCCACCTGCCAGCCACCCTTACACATCAGTCTCAGCGGTCAGGAGCAGATGAGAGGTCGTCTTGGGAGCGGAAGTGGCTCCACCTCTGCTCCTGGCACAGCCTGGGACGACTGCCGGAATGTTCCTGCGTCCACACAACCCTTACAGAATGAATTCCGAGTGAAGCAAGAGCCACAGCTGTCTCTGGAGAGATGTGTGAGAAAGCCCCCACGCCCCTGTTCTTGAAATGAGCAAAATCCTCCACCTCTATTGGAAGTGTTTGAATTCTTTCAATCCAAAATATGTTTCTGTGTTTACTTTTGTTCTGCTTTTATTTAAGATTTTAACATTCCTGCCAGGCAAATTAAGTGAACACATAACATAAGGTACTATCAAGCATTATTAACAACAATAATTAAGATTATAAATTTCTTGGGCAGTGATAGAGCAACCCACTAACAACGACAACAAAAGTTCTGGTGTTAATCTACACCCCCTTGACGGGGACCATTCTGTGCAATCCCCTGCCATCAGCAGTTACTGCCCAACCATTAGATGGAACTGCCTACGCTACTTGTCAACCACTCTGGGAATAGGGACCCCACCGCGCCAAACCCAGACACTTTGTATGGTGATGTGCTTAGAAACAAGCAGCTCCAGGGAGATATGGGCAGGCTCTGCACTGCCCTTCCATCAGCTGTGGGCCAGTGGAAATACCCCACAGACGGTCTCATTCCACAGCTGCCACAAGCTGCCCCACTTCTGTGAACGTCACCGCAAACAGGAATTCTGAAGAGACCCACACTGCTGGGTGGCCAGGCCAGCCTCTTCGCTTTGTGCGGAGGCAGCAGCAGGAGAGTGGCACAAGGCTCAGCATGGTTGTAAGCATCGCAGCCAGCATCCCAGCCCACCCATCCTCTTCCCCAGTCCCTGCCTCCACTCCAGCCTCCCACCTCGGTGTTTTCAAACGTGATCTGAGTGGCATTTGCTGCATGCCTGGCTTCAAGCCTCTAGAAGTGACTATGAGTTCATCACTAAGGGTGGCATTGCCTGAATCACTGGAAGCCAAGAGAGAAGAGAGCCCCATGAACTTACCAAGAATGGCCCCAAAAAAGTCCCTGGCTCATAGCCCACACTCCCCACCTAAACTTTTCCAGCCATATCCATTCTCTGGGCACCCTTTCAGACACCCACTCCTTACCCAAAGCCCCTTCCTCTGTACCTAACACTGACAGAACCTAAGGCAAATTAAACTGCCAGGCTCTTTGGACTCAGTTGCTTTAACTTGCAGAACTGCACTTGGCTTCTGACAAAGGGGGACTAGAGCAGTTTGATACGGTTTATGAATTCTGAAAATAGATATTGGATAGTGTTTGTAAATTGGTCTGTACCTGGGTGTGATTAAATTATGATTAGAGCTTTGATTGGGCCATGTCAGTAGGATGTTGAGTCCCCACCCCTTTGGGATAAAACTACACAGCAGAGCAGAGAAGTTTTTGGAGTTTTGAGCTGGAGCCCAGGAAGTAAGCACATAGACCAGCAGAGCTGCTGAGCCCAGAGAGAATGAAGCCCTGGGGAGAGAGACACAGCAGGTAGCCAGATAGTCCACAGCTGGCCTTGTGGAGAGAGGCAAAGCCTAGAGAACCTCATAGTCTACAGTTGACCTTGTGGAGAAAACAGACGAGCTAAGCCCAGAAAAAAATGAGCCCCGGGAAGAGAGGGACCCAGGAAGCCTGAACCCGGGCAGACATCAGCAGCCATCTTACTCCAACACATGGCAACAGACTTCAGTGAGGGAAGTAACTTATCCTTATGACCTGGTAACTGTAAGCTTCTACCCCAAATCAATAACCTTTATAAAAGCCATCTGATTTCTGGTATTTTGCATCAGCACCCCTTTGGCTGACTAATACAGGGACCGAGTCAACTAGGGACAGGATTCAGGCCTGCCTCTTCAATTTCTATGCCTCCTTGCTCCTGAGCCACTCCTTCATGCAGCTAGGCAGGTGTTCATCCCAAACAATGCTCTTCTGAAAACAGAATGTCCATCTCTACCACCAAGTTCAACAACTCTCTACGACTTCATAAAATATTCACTTTGTAATTTCTCTCTTTCTCTTACATCTCCCACATTTTCTTAGTGTCCACCTTCATATAAAATATTATTACTGCATGAAAGAAAGAACTATTTATCTGGAAATTACCTAAGCACTGCAGAATTTGTTTTTTTACGAGCCACAGGTTACTCAGCAAATCCTATGGAACACCAAATGTTCTAGGCACTTGTGATACTTTAGTGTAAAAAATATTGAGAGATCCCTGCTGGCTGGAGAGCTCCATTCTAATGGGGAGAGACAGGCAATACACTTAAAAACATAGCAAATAAGTAAACTCTATGGTTTGTTGGATGGCAATGATAAGATATGGGGTGGGGGGCAGGCAGTCAAGGGAGAAGCCAGGCTGGAGGGCTCAGGGCTTTGGGCAGCAGCAGAGGGCTGGGTGTTTAAATGGTAAGGTCTGACCTAACACACACTCCTCAGGGTGATATTTTGTGGATGAGGAAAGTTACCATTAATGGCTCATTTATTTATCCATTCACTTGTTTCTTATCTGTCTGCCCCAGGAGAATGTAAACTCAATGGAGCTTGGCAGGATTTAGCCTACTCTATTCAAAACCCACCGACACAGCCGGGACTCAGGAAATATCCACTGAGTGGAGAAAGGAAGGCCTCGAGACTCACAAAGCGGGAGAGTCAGCCATTCCTTAAGGAAGTAAGGCGTGCGGTCCCTTGTCACTTGCCCTGAGCAGGGCACTGGGCACCCAGAGGAGTCAGCCCGTCCCCACCCCGGGAGCACGCCGGCGGCCCTGGTGACAACGATGCCACCCCTCGTCCCTGCCCCGGCCACGCGCAGCCCACCGGCCTCATCTCCATTTGTCTCCTTTAGTCTTAGTCTCACTAAGCCTTTTATACAGAGAGGGAAACCACAGCCCAGGAGGTGAAAAGCGGACATGCCCGGGAGACCCTCCCCAGTGGGTGCAGATCCAGCGCCTCGCCCACCCTTGCCGGCCTCAGATACTGTGGGGGAGAAGTTTAGAGAGAGTGCCCAAAGGGACCAACTGAACAGTGGCACTTCACGGTGGGATGAGGCGGTGGCCAAGCAGCAAAGCCTCCTGCTGTCTTAAGGCGGCCGAGAGCATGGCCTGGGCTGGCGGGTGGACTGGGTTTCCCACAAGCATCCTGCTCTCTCCGGGGGAGGGTGCTCTGCCTCACAGCAGGCCAGGCACTGCAGTATGAGCACAGCCTCTAAGCACCTGTCCCCTTGGTCCAGCACTCTCCGAGTGGTGGCCCTGGCCCACCTGTGCCTATGGCTAAGGAGGAGGAAACAAAGACAGGCTTTCGCTCCATGCACTCTCAGCCAAGTTCCCATCAGCTGCAAGAGGCCACTGGCTCCTAATTGCTTTGTGCCAACAGGAGGCCCTGTTCCAACACTGCTGCCCACCTGCACCAGTGGACGCTGAGCAGTCAGTTGCACAGTTGGCGCAACAGACTGCCACTCAGCCCTCTGCGTCCAGGCCAGGCCTTTCAATCCCATGACAGATGGCTGATGGCATGCACGCTTCTTCCAGCCCTGCAGCAAGGCCCCTTGCTATGAGGAGGCAGTTCTTGGAAAGTGAAGAAAGCGAGAGTCTTCCTTCTGTTCAAACACCTGCCATCCCTGCCCTGAGATGGACTAAGCCCTCTGAGAACAAGCAAAGCCAGCCATAAGCTGCTCCCCTGACATGGCAGGACAGAGAGCAGAGTCCGAGAAGCACAGCTGAAGGCCAGCTCTTCCTGATGCCGTCGGGGCATCTGGGGTCATCTACCGGCCCTTGTTTCTAAGAACACCCGGTGACGCCCTGGGCCTAGCCAGACTCCTGACTGGAATGCCAGCAAGTCGAGATCTTTTCATAAATACATCCAACGTGGAAAACAGAGATGCAGAGGGATGCAGGGGGTTGGGGGCAAGATGCAGGGCAAACCCCCTATCATCTAGATACTGTGTTCAAGATGGGCCATCTTCCAAACACCCTGCTTCACGGTCATGTGATAATTGCACAATTACATCTGAGGTATAATTGTCAAATTATATTAAATCTCCAAAATATCTTCGCCGAGCTCTAGAAAGCCTCTTTAACAGAAAACAGGGATTAATTTTAGTGAAATTGGGAGCTGAAGTCTGTCCAAGATGCTTAAAAGGCAGAAGAACAACCTGCAGTTCCAAACTGCAATGTCTAGCAGTGGTCTGTCTGATTTTTTTTTTTTTGTCAATAATCATGAAAAGAAGATAAACTATTCTAACATGATCAAGCCTTATTTTCTAAGTGGTACTGCTAGAATTTGCATGACACTGACGGTAACAAGCCACTGTACCTCCAGTATCACACACAGCAAGCCTTTGTAACAGACCTGCTATGTTGCACCTTTTACCTCAGTGGCCTTATGAACATGTTTACCTGGTATTCAAGGCCCTTAGCTGACGTCCTCTTGTCCAATAAATTTCACATCACGTCACTTCACGTCTGAGTTCAATTGTGATCATCAATGCCTTAGGCTGGTGGTTTTCGAACTTTTCTTTAGCAGCAAGCCCTTTTGCAAGTAGACTCTTTAAGCAATTTCAATATAACAACAGATACAAGAGCATGACCACGCTGGTTCAAGTGGAGGGGTCCCTGCTGGCCTCCCCCAGGCCCTCTGAAGAGCCCTGGGATCAGCTTAATGACTGTGTCAGGATGCATGAGGCACCCAGTCAAGGGCCACTTTGACTGAAGGTCACTGTTTGAGAGGGCAGGGGACAGAACTCAGGATTTGGAGTCAAGGGCACAGCTCAAATAGCTCTGCCATTCAGCTGGGTGAGTGTGGCCCTCTCAAAACTCTCTGCTCTGCATCTGCAGAATGAGTCACTGGAAGGTTCAGATGAGGGAACAGATGCACTACACACTGGCCCAGTGAGGCACCCCCAGGCGGCCCTCGGGAAACAGGTGGGCCTGAAGGCTCCACACCTGGAGATGTGTGTGCCTGTGTGCCTCCCGTCTAAGGCAGGGTGGCCTTGGGCTTGCACTTCATTTATACTGATAAAAGAAAGCTTCCCAGAGCGCCTGCCTCCCCACACCGCCTGGCTTATGTGTTTTGCTGAGTTACCAAGGTTCTAGGAACTGTGACTTTTAATTTCTTGACATCTGTGCAATATTGCTTTTCAAACCAAGCACATTAGCATAATACTTTATATTTCATTTCCTTTTTTGAAAAGATGGCGTTTTAAAAAAGTGATGACTCTGTGCATCGTGGAAGGCAAACATTAGAAGGGGAGCAGATGGGCACGAAGGGTGTGTGTGCCCCCCAGGAGCGCATCCGTCCCCTGAGCTGAGGCGCAGCCCACCCGGTGGGGGGAACCTGACTGTAAAGCTGGAGGCAGCGACTGCGGCTGCGTAGGCCCAACGCATGTGGTCCCTTGTAAGGGCAGAAAAGGAGCAAAACGTCAGTGTCGCTGGCGATTGTTCTGCAGTTTCCCTTTGTCCCTCCAGGCCCACCCAAGGCTGGCCTGTAAAGATCACAGGGAGCCTTCGGGTCCCAATGGGTTTGGCCAACAGAGACGCCATGAAGAAACCAAAGGGAGGGGGAGAGCAGGGGGCAAGGCCACGGTGACTATCAGGAGAGGTCTCCCTTGGGGTCTGGGGACTGCGCTCTCCCTCGCCTCTTTGCCTAGGGCAGTAATGACATCCTGCTCTTCCAGCTTTCCCCGGGACGGCCCGGGGTTCAATGCTGTACCGGAACCTGCCCTCGCCTTTATGTCTGGGCCTGCATTGAAGCTCCTGGCATTGCCAACGTGAGCATGCTGCCTGCTTCTCGCACGGACCCTGATGCTCCACTGGGCAAGCCCCTTAGTCAGCCCTGGACAACTCCTCTTTCCATTCCCAATCCCACCTTCATTCCCTCCGCTTCCGACCCCCTCCCACTGACCACCTTCTGCTGATACTGCTCATGCCCAGACACGAGGCACAATTCCAAAACCAACCAGCTCTTCCCCAGCTTCACCTCCTTTCATCTCCCTGCACCATTCACTGCTGCTCACTCCACATCCTGCTCCTCCTCCTGGAAATGCAATCATTTCTTCTTTGCTTTCTCATCTCTCTGGATGCCCCTCAGCAGCTTCTACCTTGGGGTTGCCCTTGGGGTTTTATTCTTCTTCTATCCTGTCCCCTGATGGCTCACCCACTCTCCTGCCCCCCAGCCACCGGTCACCCCAAGGCAACAGCTCTAAACCAGCAGGAGTGCTGGGCCCACACCCAAGTGGGGGGTCTCGTCTTGGCATCCCACAGCCTAGCAAACTCCACCCGTGAGCTAAACTACCTCATCCTCTTTCGCCAAACCTGCTTCTCCCCCTGGGTCCTTGAGATTGGCAGGGGTACCACCAGCACCCCTAGCACCCAAGCCAAAGCCTAGGAAGCTCTCATACCTCCCTCTCTCTCCCATCCACTCCGATCTCCACCAGATGCTGTAAATCTCACTTTCTCAACATTTCTAGAAGATGGCCCCTTCCTTCTGCTCCCACTGCCACTGCTGAATTCCAATCCTGTGTTATACTAACTGGACTAGGACAAGAGCCTCCCACATGAGCTACATACACGCTACTTGTGATTCCCCAACAGTGTATGATTGGTTGACTCTATTCCCTCTTCCAGGGCTGGCATCTGCACCCCTCCCCCCCTCCTCCCATATGCCCCTCACCTCTTCATCTGCCCCACTCTTTAGAATATGATGCCCATATGGCCTTCAAACCTCTGCCCAAGCTTACAGTCACAAAGCGCTCCCCACCCACCACCATGCCCTCCCAGGCTGCTTCAGAAGCACCTTCACTGAGCTCCCTGAAAGACCCCACGTCACCTCAACCATGCTCTTCACACTTAGCCAAAGCATCACTGTTGTTTTCTGCCAGTGTGGATGGTAGAGGTAATCAGCCAGAGATGAAATGAACTGACTAATGATTTAAATCCAGGAAATGCCCTACAGTAACAATCAGGCCAGTGCTTGCTTGACCAAACAACTGGACACCAAAACCTAGCTAAGCTGACACATGAACTTAACCATCAGCGAGCTGCTTTAGGAGGGAGTCCTCCCTTGCTTTCCAATTTTACACTCTTAGACAGTGGGATTTGTGTCTCTATTTTTTACCTTTGAATTTCCCACAAAACTGTACAGAATAAAGTGCATGCAATACTATTCAAACGAGTCTTACTGAATAGCTAAAGGACAGATGAAGAGTTAAATGTAAACTCAATCACACATTAGTAGAAATTAGTTCACATGCATTCATTTATAATTAACACTGCACTAATATTCTAAAGTACCTATTCTAAATTGCCTAAGAACTAATTAAATCTCAGAACACCCCAGGGAGTAAAGTGTTATCAACCACATTAATAAAAGGCCCAGAACAGTTGTCAGAAGAGCAGACTGATATGCGACGATATTCTGGGACTCTGCCACCAATTCATTCCACCCTGCTAATGCAGCAGTTTAAAAATCGTATTAGGCCCCCAATAATCCTATCTGAACTGCTGAATATGCATCACTCTTCCTTTCTCTCTTCCCTTAAGGCTTTCTCACATCTTCCTGACTCTCTTGCTACCAGGGAAGGCTAGGCTAGCACCTGCTTCCAGAAGAGCCTTTCCACAAAGAGACTGCTATGAAAATAAGCACATGAAGGGGACAAGGCCTTCGTCTTTCACTTGACCCATGTCCACCACACATGCTGACTGCAGCCAACTACCCAGCAGTCCCTCTACGCCCCTGCATCCCTGCACAAAGGCTTCTGCATGCAGAACCGTCGTGAGGGAAATGCCTAGCCTTCTCCTTCCCAATCCCCACCCCCTCCCCCAAACGCCAAGCCTCCCTTAGACATGGAGCTCCCAGACGCTCCATCTCTGGGAAGCCTTCCATGTGGCACCTGCAGACACATGCTCCTATCCTGCTCCCTCTCCTCCACCACAGCATTTGCCACCATATTTTGGTATATCTATTTACACCTCTGTCCTCTGCACCAGACACTCAGCTGCTGAAAGGAAAAGACTCTACTTATCCATCTTTGACCTCCAAAGGCTGGCTTGGTACCCAGCAATGGCACAAGCTCCATCAGCAGGAGAAAAGAGCAGGGCTCTCATTTCACCCTCTGCTTTCCCAGCCTGCTTGACATCTCAGCAAAACCAGGCACAGCAGTGAGTCTTGCTTTAAAGACTGCTGGGCCATGGGCCATTCATTCCAGTACATCTCAGCTCTCAGGGACTGTCAGCAGGAAGGGACGTGCGCCTTTTCACAATGGAGGTCTTAATGCCTGCTGGCTGCTTGTCTTAGGATGGGCCATGAATTAGACTAAGCCCTACTGCGTCACGGGCTCCATTCCACCCTGTGAAGTTCTGTTTCTTCCACACCAGAAGGTAGCAGGCAACAAAACTTCAGCTAGCAATGCTGCAGTGTGGCTGTCCCCTTGGTCTCCTAGATTTGGTAGAACAGGTTTCTACCTATTCTAGGGCCAAACTGAGAGTGCTTGAGAGACAACAAAGCCCCCAGCTGGCCTCCAAGATGCTGAAGGACAAAGTCTCCCTTTCCAAAGTCCTGGTATAAAATGCTAACAGATGGGGAGGGATTTCACTAGGCTCCCCCACTAAGCTTAAGTAGTCCATAGGAGAGATGACATACTCAGAACTGGGGCAGCGGGAAGAAGGTCGAGAGCAGAACGAGGAATCAAGAAATCACTGGAGAGAAGCCAGCAGGCCTAAGAGGCCGATTAGATTTGGGGATGAGCCCAAAAGAGGCATTAAGGATGACTCGGAAGGTTCTAGTTCAGAGACTGGAGAGTGTCAGAAAATGGGAGGAAGAACACACAGGGCAGCAAGGAAGCAGTTTTAGGGCAAAGACAAGGAATTCTTTTTTAAACTACCTGGTCTTGAGGTGCTTCTACTACAGAAGGGAGGAGAGGCCCAGTATACAATTGGATGTATGAAGCAGAATGCTGCAGGAGAGAGATTTAAGAGTCATCAGAATTTATACATGGGTGGAGAGTGATCACACGAGAGGGGGTGAGCTCCCCTGGCATGGTGGGTAAACAACTGTGTGCTGTCGTCACTACTCTGAAGACAGCCATTCAAGACAGCTGTGGCTTGACACCATGGAAGGACTCACTACTGTTCTTGCAGAAAACAAGGATGAAACTTTGCATTTTAGGTCTCTGAAAAACAATACTACATACCTTAGTGGGTGGCTGAGGGGCTCAAATGAAATACTGGCTGTACCAGCCCCACCAGATGTTCAATAAATTTGAGGTCCGTTCCCTTTTTGCAATCATACTTGGTACAGTTAGAAAAGCAATCAGACACCTGAACATCCTTCAGTGCCATGACCATCTCCCCAACTTCAGCTATCCTATCTCAAATCTCCTAATTTTTGTTAAAATGCTAACCACTGGAATTCAGAGTGAAGAGAAAACACTAAGTGTATTATTTGATTCTGAATAAAGGTAAATTCCAGTTGAAAAACTGACAGCTGAACAAAAATTGTGAAGAGCATGACAAAAGGAGAAAAAAAGAATTAAAGCAACTGAGTGAGAGAGGAAAAAAAAAGAATAGAAAAATGAATGGAAGCAGGCATGGATGGCCAGACAGTCAGAAAACACTTCCCTGGGAACTTCACGCAGGTCTCCTGACCCACTCCACATGGAAATGGAGGTCATCCAACAGTTGTGTGTGGGTTTCCATCTGTGAGACGTCGCTGCTCTCTGCAGGTCCACGCATCTGCTCGGATATGTGCTGTACCCTCACTCTGTGCCTCGCACTGCCACAAGCCCTGGAGGGAGAGCAGTGAACTGCAAAGCCCACACAGAATAAGCTACTTGGTCTGTTTATGCCAAATTCACCAAGGACAAGAGTGTGGCTCTGGATTTGGGTTAAGAAAAGGGAGATATTGATGATTCTATTCCACCTGCAGTGATGCGGGTCCTGGAGAAAGAATGAGCCCTACTTTTGAGCTTATGGAGAGAGAAATGCACAAACCAACAGCTCCAACAGTGGGAGGCATGCACTTGTAGGACTGAAAGAGAAGTCGAGGTCTGTGGGAAAACAGAAGCCAAGCATGAAGATGGCTTATTTGAGCCAAGACTGGGAAGGCAGAAAGGAAGCTGTGACCTGAAGGGTGAGCAGGAATTTGTTGCACATGTGAGAGGTTCAGGCATTCCATCGAGGAGGGACAGATGTGCAAAGGAAGTTGGACGCTGAGAGAGCCGCTGGTTCAGGGGCCATAAGGACTCAAGAGTACTGCTGAGGACAGTATGATGACAACATGGGGCAGTCTCTGGGGCCAGGCAGCCCGCAGAGACTGGGCCACAAAAGGCCTTGCATTTGCATACCTTGTTCACAAGCTCAGACTTTGCTGAGGGTGACACAAGAATTCTGAGCAGAGAAGGGACATGACCTGGTTTACATTTTTTTTTTTTTAATTAGGCTGGAAGCACCACAGAAAGACCTATAAAGGGAAACAGACTTGGCCCAGTGGTTAGGACGTCCGTCTACCACAAACCCCGCGGTTCAAACCCCGGGCCTCCTTGACCCATGTGGAGCTGGCCCATGCGCAGTGCTGATGCGCACAAGGAGTGCCGCCCCACGCAGGGGTGTCCCCCGTGTAGGGGAGCCCCACGCGCAAGGAGTGCACCCCGTAAGGAGAGCCACCCAGTGTGAAAGAAAGTGCAGCCTGCCCAGGAATGGCACCGCCCACACTTCCCGTACTGCTGACGACAACAGAAGCGGACAAAGAAACAAGACGCAGCAAATAGATACAGAGAACAGACAACCGGGGGAGGGGGGAAATTAAAAATAAATAAATAAATCCTTAAAAAAAAAAGAAAGAAAGAAAGACCTATAAAGACATGGCACCAGAAGAAGGCTACTATTAGCACACCGGTGTTCACAGTGGCATAATTCACAGTTGCCAAAGGATGGAGGCAAACCATGTGCCTATCAACTGATAAATGGCTAAGGAAAATGTGGTATACACATGCAATAGAATATTTTTCAGCTGTAAAAAGGAATGAAGTTCTGATACATTCATCAACATGGGTGATCAATCATGTTGAGTGAAATAAGCCAGACACAAAAAAAAACAAATATTGTATGATCTCACTGATTTGAAATAATTAGAATAAGCAAAGTCATAGTGTCACCATCAGGGGATAGTGTGGGGAGAAAAAATGGGCAGTTAAGGCCTAAAATGTCCAGGGTTCCTATTTGGAATGATGGAAATGTTTTGGTAATGGATGGTGGTGACGGTAGTACAACATTGTGAACATAATTGACAGCACTGAAATATGTATCTGAATGTAATTAAAAAGCAAAATGTTAGATTGTATATATACATACATACATACATACATACATACATACATATATATATAGTAACAAAGAAAAGGTTTTAAGTCCACGGAAGTACACTAGACAAACAGGGACACTAAGTTAAACCAATTATAAAATTGTGCTATCATCAATTTTAAAGAAAAGGAAAGGAAAGAAAGAGAGTAAAAAGGCTACCATCATAGTCTCAGTAAGAAACAACAGAGGCCTGACCAGGGCAGCACAGAACACTGGAAGACACCAGGCCAGGAGGCACTTTTTTTTAGGAGGTGCCAGAGATTGAGCTACGTCTGCTCCCAGGAGCCTTCTGAAGACAGGTTCAACTGAGTATGAAGAACAGGACTGAGAGAGAGAGGAGCCCAAGCACCTTCTACACTGTTTGTAAAAGCCGCTGAAGCTGAGCGTCCAGGAGGGGAAGGCGGGCGGGAGGGAAACAGTGTGGCTCAGTCTCAGACACGCTGAGCTTGCCGCGCCAGTGGGAAATGCCAAGCAGGCCTCTGTCTACTGTGCTCTTCTGAGGAACTCAGAATACTAATAAGTTTTCTAAGAAAAAGAAGACTCTATGGTCAAGACATTTTGGAAGCATATTTTAAATATAATAGTTATTAAAACCAAGAGGGTGAGGGTTTCGCTCACACCCTTTGGGAACTCGGCTCAAAGCACCCCCCTTTCCCGCTGGGTTCTGGTCTTCCTGACGACGTGGCCCCTCTTTCCTGGACTCTTGTGGGAGCCCCTTCTGACCCACTCCTGACCTAAAACCAAAGCCTCACATTTGCCTTCTCTTCAGTTCCCACACTCGACCCTCCTGTCATCTCCTTTGAGAAGTCAGCCACGTTCTCCCCCCCCTTGCACTGGGGATCCCTTCAGCACAGGGTGAAACCATGGCTGTGCCCCAGGCCAGGAGTCCAGTGGGTGGGACCCCATGCTGGGTCTACCCCTTACTGGGCCAGACACACAAGTACCTCAGGCCTCAGCTTTCCCCTTATGAAAGTCATTCATTCATTCATACCCTCAACCAACATTTGTTAAGCATCAACTATGTACACCAAGATAGATGCTGGAAATACCAGGGCTACAGATACAACACGGCCCTGCACCAGAGGTCTCGCACCTAGGAGGGAAGAAAGACAAGTTAAAAAGGTTAATGCAGAAAATGCAAATCGAAACCACAATGAGATGTCACTTCACACCAACAGGATGGCTATATTCAAAAGGTCAAACAAACTAATAATGAGGACACGGGGAAATTAGAATGCTCATGCATCGCTGGTAGAAATGTAGACTGCTGTAGCCATTTGGCAGTTCTTCAAAAAGTTAAACATAGAATTACTGTATGATCCAGCAATTCCATTTCTAGATATATACCCAAGAGAAATGAAAATATAGGCCCACACCAGTACACAAATGTTCATGGCAGCATTATTCATAGTAACCAAAGGTGGAAAGAACCCAAATGTCCATCAACTGACAAAGAGATGAGCAAAATGTGGTATAACCATGTTATTCAACAACTGTATAAAAAGGAATGAAAACCTGATACATGCTGCAATGTGGATAAACTTTGAAAACATTATGCTACAAGAAAGAAGTCAGTCACAAAAGACCATATATTGTATGATTCCATTTAGAAGTAACACCCAGAAGGGAGAGATCCACAGAGGCAGAAAGATTAGCAATTCCCTAGGGCGAGGGGATGGAGTAGAAATGGGGCATGACTGCTGTGGGTACAGCTGAAGTGTTCTGGAATTAGGTAGTGGTGATGGTTGTACAACTTTGTGAATATGCTAAAAACCACTGAATTTTATACTTTATACCAGTGAATTGTATAGTATGTAATTTACATCCCAATAAAGCTATTATGATAATAATTTTAAGAAACAATAATGCAAGGTGACACATGTAAGCACAGAGAGTTTTTCTAGAACAGAAAAAGATACCTTCCCCTAGGCTGGGTCCAGGAACCGGGAGAACAGGAAAAAGAAGTAAACAAAGTCTTCCCAAAGGAGGGGGTACCGGGCTGAGCTGTAAAGGATGACTGCACATATTCAGGGAGATATGGAGGAAGGGGCATTCCAAGGAAAAATAGCATGTACAAGAGATACTCAGGACCTTCGGCAAGTCTGTTACATCTGAGTTAAGGGGGGCCAAGGTGAGACAGGGAAAGAATGAGGCACAGAGTGGGCAGCAGCGAGATGTCAAAGCACCGAGCAGCTTCAAGAAGAGCTTGGACTGCTTCTGAGCAGCAGCAGGGGCACAGGAGGGCCTTCATTGCAGATGGATATAACCAGGGTACACTTCAGGAAGGTTTTTCTAAGATTAAGGAGAGTAGTGGTTTCTAAACTGGGGCATGTATACCTGAGCAGATGCCCAAGACAACCCACTGTAGTTTGGAAAGTAAATAGTATAATTCTTCTTTATTTCTTGCCTCATTCTTTTGAAATTTATATTTTATGCAGGTTTTGTAAGGTCTACAATACATTCAGAATATGTATTTGAGCCAAAATGCTGAGTTCAAATCCCAGATCCACCTCTTCTTGCTGTGTGACACTGAAAAGGATACTTGCCTCAGTTTCCACATTTGTGAAAAGCAGGAATAATAACTGTAATTACCCCACAGGAATTTTATAAAGAAGAAATAAATTAATTATCATAAAACTACTTAGAACAACGGCCAATCCATAGAAAGAACTCAATGGGTGCTTATTAAATAAAAACATTTAACTGATTAGTAAATAAGTGAAATGTGGAAATGTGCCCCAAAATATTTGAGAACCACTGTTGTTCACAGAGCATGGATTAGAGGGGAAGGCAGATCAGACCTGTTATAAGAATCCATGTAAGAGATGATGGGGGTCGTTGGGAGGGCTGGGGGCTCAGCGCCCCCTCACTCGCCCAAGTGCAATGCGTTCAGAAATAAAACATACTGTAGAGGAAAAAAAAAGGATGATGGATTTTGAAGAACAGTAGCAAGGATAGAAAGGAAGACTTGAAAAATATTTAGCAGGAAAAGTCCACTGAATTTGGTAAGTGATTGGATGTGGCAGTAGGTGGGGAGGATTCTGGCTGAGATATCTGAATTGTGAGGCCAGCCCCAAAAACAGAATACAGGAGGAACATTTATAAGAACTTAGATGATGGGTTAGGTATTGAACATGCCACACAGTTCAAACTCCTGGGACAGCCAAACTAAAGTATAGATCTAGAACTCAGAAGAGAGGCTTGGCAAGGAAGATATCTATAAGTGACCTGATGGTTCAATCCATGGAAATGGACAGGAACCAACGGAAGTCATCAATAATGGCCACCAAACATTTCTAATTTTCCCCCACCCTGGGCACATGGCAGGACTGCAACTCCCAGACCCCTTGTGGTTGGTGGAGCCATGTGGACCAGTCCAGGCCAATGAGGTGCATGAGCAGAAATCACAGACATCACGTGGAGGCCAAGGCAAAACCATCCTGGGCTCTTTCCCTCCTGCACCATGACTGGAGAGTACAGTATACTGAATCACAAACCCTAACAAAAGATATGTTCTTAATCTTATTTTTGCTTAGTTAAAACTGCATAATTACTATCCACTTTCCTGTGGATGTGAAGCCATTTGCATAAGGGTATTCTGAAGATGTTATTTTAGTTGAGGTATGGCCAAATTGAATTAGGTTGGGTCTTAATCTGGAGGCCTTCATAAAGAGAGGAATGAGGACACCATCACAAAAAGCCAGAAACTACAAGAAGCCAGAAGCAGGAAAGGGAAGTGTGAGAAGGAGGCCGTCATAGGATGGAGGATTGCCAGCAAGCTACCAGAGAATGCAAGAGACTCTGGAGAAAGCATGGCCTTCCCGATGCCCTGATTTTAGACTTCTAAGCCTCCAAAGCCATGAGTCAATAAATTCCAGTTCATTAAACCAACTCGCTGTGTGGTATTTTTCATAGCAGCCCTGGCAAACTACCATAGCTGCCTTCAAGATGGCGGCTGCTTTCTCCATCTGGGTCTGCCATGGGTAGAACCTCTTGAGGCCCTTCAACGGACATGCTCCATGAACAAGAAATAAATCTTGGCTATGTTAAGCCATTTCATTTTGGAGGAGCTTTGTTACAGCGGCCTAAACTGACCTGCACTGACTGGCAGAAAAAGGGACAGTTACATGACTTAAAGAGGATGAGCTCACAGGAGGTGGGGCAGAAACAGCCAGAGAGATGGAGGAGAGCTGGGAGAGGGAGGTCCCATGGAAAAGGAATATTAATCATGTCAGGGCAAATCCCCACATTTTCAAGCGCACTGAGGATGGAGCGTGGTTGCAGACCACTGCACTAGATGACTGCTGACGTCCACTCACCTGCTCAGTGCAGAGATAAAGCAAGGGTTCATCCACACTGTAACAGAAACAGCTATTACCATTATACATCTTCCCACCGAGAAAAGTATTATATTCAGAGACTGACACTGAACTACTTTTTCACAGACAAATTTTCTAACACAAAATTCACTCAAAGCAGTTTTTGATCATAGTACATATTTATCAAGTCAGTTGCTTTGCTAACACAAATACAGTAACACAAAGACTTGAAATAGTGCTGTAAAAATCTTCATGAAGATTACAGGTGCATCTTAGGCAAGATCTTAAAATAAATGCCTTGACTCCTTTACGAAGGATTTAACAAGAATAAGGGACAATTTTTGGAACTCTCCTTGTTTAAAATCACCCCAGAAATATCAAGCTTAGAAAGGATCAAAAGTCACTTTTGTAAACTTGACATATTGATTTCTATAGGCTGTAAAATATTTTTCAAAACACCAGCTGTTCCATACAATGGCAGGGAAAAAAATATTTTTCCTGGCTTCTTTTGCTATTCAAATGCAAAATAAAATAAATAAACGTCGCATATTAAAAGTGCTATTTTACCTTGCTTGCCATGGTTTATTTTAGGGGAAAAGCTTATTTTCTTTTCTTCTAATTGTTCTAACAAGCTAAAGAGTCAAGGTCAACTGTTTGAAATGTCACTAAACTGTTCTATAGAGAGCATGTATTAAAACAATTATGCAAGAATTTTCCAAAGTGTAATATTGTACTTGGCAAACCAGGGAACATAGAACAATCACGTGGACGTCAGCCACACGGCAGCTGGGCATAAGGTCATTTCTGCATATTTTAGAGACTGCAACTGTGGCCAAAAAGGGGGAAATCACCCACAACTTTTATCTTTCCATTTGGTTTTGTTAAATTCAAGTCCATTTAGGTAGTTTAAATCAATGGAGTATGAGGGCATTTTCTACATAGATTATTACTGGAGGAAAATGATAATCTTATTAGACAGGACACTGCCTATCTGCCACCCCCAAAAAGATTGCCTAATTAATTACAGAGTGGAAAATAAACATTGAGAAACACAGAGTGGGATTTGAATCTCTCATAAGGTTAGAGAAAAATATGACAGAAGTACACTGGAATGAATATATCCAAAAAGTAGAATACGAGACAGGTTTTAAGATACAAACATGGCAGAGTGAGGCCAGCAATGGGGCAGGAGGAGGGAGACGTGGATTCCTACCCCAACTCTCTCACAAATGAGCTGTGTGACCTACAACAATCATTACTTCTGGACTTCAAAAAGTCAAAATTGGGCCTACAAAAGTGTTTTTTAAGCCAACTTCAAAAACTCACACAATGTATGGAAACATTTATATAACACTCTCAAAATGACTAAACTATAAGAGATGGAGAACAGATGAGAGGTTGCCAAGGGGGGCTGGGGAGGAGAGGGTGGTCTGAAGATAAAGGAACAGCCAGAGGAAGATCTGTTGGCAAAGGAGCAGTTCTGTGTCCTGGCTGTGGGTTGGTTCCATGAATCCACACGTAGTGATAACCAGTTACACATGCACACTGGGACAACAGCATTCTCCTGATCTTGATACAGGGCTACAGTTAGGTAAAATAAAAACACCAGGAGAAACTGGCTGGCGGAAGGGGACACAGGAACTCTCCGTACTATCACTGTAACTCACTGTGAGTTTATAATTATGTCAAAATACAAAGTTGCACTTTTCAAAGGGACTGTATTAGACTTTGAACTGCCAAAGAACCTTATTATTTTCTCCATGGACCCTATGATTTGAAATTATTTGCCATACTGAACTGAAGATAATTCCTTAAGCCATATATATTGACCAAATCTATATACATAACTGAACTGTGGGAAGACAGTAGAGTAGGATGCCCCAGGAATCAGTTCTCAGCCAGAACAACTATTCAATAGGCAGAAACTGTCTGAACCAACTACACCAAAATTCCAGAGTCTAGAGAACACTACATAGCAGCCAGGGAAAAGCAGGAGAAAGAGGCTGATAAATTAACATTGAACTGCTCTTCTGTGCATCAGTTACAATGGCCCGTCACCCACTCTCAAGCAGGCAGCAGTGCAGTCTTACCCCTGGCGTAGCTTGCTGGTGCCAGAAAGAGACACAAAAATGCAGTTCCCCAAGATCCACAGAGGCGCGGTCCACTCACTGATCACTGCATCTGATTATCTGCATCAGATCACCAGGGATCTGGCTCTGAGGGGGGCCACTATTCCAACCTACCCCAGAAAAAGGTGACAGAGGAGAGCTAGAGAGGAAAATAGTCTGTTTCCTGGAAGTGAAGAGGGCATGCAAATACCTGTAAATAGGGAAACAGCTAAGGCGACTAATAAGCACAAGTCCAGGACAAGACAAGCCCAGAAAAAAATAGGGAGGACACAGCACATTGCATTCTCTCCAAGCTGGCCTTCCTGATCTGGGGGCTAAACTCTGAACAAGAGCACCAGCCAACAAAAAGCCAATTTGCAAGATGGTGAAAGGTGTGTTTTTTCACTTGTTTGTTTGTTTGCTTGCTTAATTTTGTTTGGTTTCGTTAAGTACTGACACTAGAAAAAAAAGTCTATGTGAAATCACTAGCTGGATACAAACTCAAGAAGCAGATCTTATCTCAGGCAATAAAGCCCAGAGTTAAGATATTAAAATACTAAAAAGTACAGTGTGTAACGAAAGATCACATATAAAGAAAGAAAGAGGATATGATGGTCCATCCAAGGGAAGATGACAAATATACAGAAAACATAAACAAAGAAAACCAGACTGTAGACATACCAGACAATACTTTTTTAAAAAATGATACTCTATGAAAAAAGAGATAAAGGAAAATACACAGGAAGGACTAAAAGACACTAGAAAAAACATTCCTAATGCTCAAAAAGAAAAGCAAAGAACTAAAGGATATCAAGAAAACAATTAATGAACAATATGAGAATTTCAGTAAAGATACAGAAATTATAAAGAATTACCAAACAGATACCAATGACAGGTGATATATGGCTGACAGGGAGCTGTACAGAACATATGTCCAGGGTGCATGGTAATGTTTGGATATACTCATAGTGGCAACAATTAAAAACCACAGCTGGGGGGGTACTGGGTTCCTGGCCAGTGGTGCTCTGTAGTGGTCCCTAGGGGAGCAGCGACAGTCTCCCAGGTACAGCGGCGGGGACCAGGAGGGAGTGAGGGTTCAACAGTGAGCCCCTGATGCTAATGACTATGCTTGTGAGCTGATAAACCTAAAATAAGAACAAGGCCTAGAGCAACATTGTGCCTGGGAATTTCCTCCTGTCAGCCTTCATGTTACTCAAATATGGCCAGTCTCGAAACCAAACTCAGCATGTAAATGCAATGCCTTCCCCCCAGCGTGGGACATGACACCCGGGGATGAGCCTCCCTGGCAACGAGGGACCACTATCAACTACCAACTGATGATGCAACTGGAAAAGGACCTTATACGGAAGGTTCAATGCGGATCAGCAGAATATCCATGTCTACATAAAATAACATGACTTTAAAATGCTGTTTGACCTAAAGTAAGGGGGAAATGGAAAGGAGAAATGAGTTTATATGGCTACGAGTTTCTAAAAAAGAGTCTGGAGGCTGGCAGAAGGATTGCCCTCATGCACAACTGAGCAGAGTCAGAGAGACAGATAAAGCAGATACAACCCCCAGATATTGGTTCCTTTGAAGGCTAAAGAGACCCATGGGAGTTATGGTCATGGCCGATGGGGTTAACTACCAGGTCAGATGGCCCCTCTTTGGAAATGGTGTTTATGTGTGATGAATCTGGACTCAGATGGGATCTCCCTTCATAAGACTTTCATGCTAATGTGCTGGAGGTGCAGTTCATGTTGGGGTTTAAGATATATTTAGGGGATTTGAATCTCTGGACTGACAATGTGATAGCCAGGTCCTGAGCCTCAACAGACTCCAGCACCTACAATCTGATTTATTGGACTTACCACACTCAGCTAAGATGGAGTTGAAGAAGGACAACCACCACACCATGGAGCCTAGAATGATTACAACTGAAAATGGGAGGATGGCAGCCAGCATCCATGTGGAATCTGAGCCTCCTCTTGACATAGAGGTGCAATGGACACAACCAATCCAATGCCCACATAGAAGAGGTGGCATTGGATTGGGAAAAGTGGACATGGTGGACGATGGGTATGGGGAAAGGCAGGAAGAGATGAGAGGTGGAGGCGTCTTTGGGACATGGAGCTGCCCTGGATGATGCTTCAGAGGTAATCACCGGACATTGTAAATCCTCACAGGGCCCACTGGATGGAATGGAGGAGAATATGGGCCATGATGTGGACCATTGTCTATGAGGTGCAGAGGTGCCCAAAGATGTACTTACCAAATCCAATGGATGTGTCATGATGATGGGAACGAATGTTGTTGGGGGGGGGAGAGGGGGGGTGGGGTTGAATGGGACCTCACATATATATTTTTAATGTAATATTATTACAAAGTCAATTAAAAAAAAAAAAAAAAAAGAAAGGTAAGTGAAAACAAATCCCAAAAAAAAAAAAAGAATTACCAAACAACTACTAGAGTTGAAGACAGCAATAACTGGAATTGTTGAAACCAGGATGCTTTCAATAGCAGATAGAAGCTGGAATAAAAATCAGTCAACTAAAGACAAGACGATTGAAATGAGTCAGTCTGAGAAATAGAAAGAAAAAAGAATTCTAAAAGGCGAAAACAGCCAAAGAGTCTGTGGGAAACCATCAAGCATACCAATATAAGCATTAAAGGAATCCTAGAAGGAGAATAAAGAGAGAAAGGGGCAGAAGGAATATTCAAAGAAATAATGACAGAAAACACCCCCCAACTTAGCAAAAGATATGAATATGCATATCTAACAAGCCCAGAGAACACCAAACAAGATGAACTCAAAGAAAAATATGGCACATCACGTACTGATTAAATTGTCAAATGCAAAGGACAAGGACAGAGATCTGAAAGCAGCAAGAAAATAGCAGTGTTATGTACAAACAAGTCCCAATGAGCTTAAATGGCAATTTCTCATCAGAAACAATGGAGGCAAGGAGGCAGTGGGTTGAAGTGCTGAGAGAAAACAACTGCCAACCAAGAATTTTATTTCTGGCAAGACTTTCATCTAAATATGAGGATGATTCAATAAAAAATAAATTAAATTTAAAAAATAAAAATGAAAGCGAGATTAAGACATTCCCAGATAAACAAAAGCTGAGAATTCATCACCATGAGACCCACCCTACAAGCAATACTAAAGGGAGTTGTTCAGCCTGAAAGGAAAGGACACTAGACAGTGATTCAAAGCAGCACAAAGAAATAAAGACCCCTTATGAAGGTAGCCATGTAGATAATTACAACGGCCAGGAACTCCACTTCTTACTTCCAACAGCTGCTAAAATACAAATACATAAAAAGTAATGATAAATCTATGGTTTGGGACATACAATGTACAAAGACATAAATTGTAACAAGTACAAAAAAGAATAGAGAGACAGAGGGGAATAGGAACAATGTATGTCAATGCTACTGAAGTCAAGGTGATATGAAACATGATTATTACATATTTAGGATGTCAAATTTAACCCCATGGTAACGACAAGGAAAGTATATGAAAAATATATCCAAATAGAAATGAGAAGGGATTTAATGCAGTACAATATGAAAGAAATGAAATAAACATGAAAGTAAGCATTAATGGAAGAACTGAGGAGGAAAACAAGGTATAAGATTTACAAAGACTAAACAGCAAAATGGCAGAAGAAAGTCCTGCATTATCAGTAGTGACTATAAATGCAAATGCATTAAACTCTCCAATAGGAGCTGGAGTAACTATACTAATATCAGATAAAATACACTTTAAGTCAAAAACTGTTATAAGAGACAAAGGTGTTCATTATATAGTGATATAATGGTCAATTATCAAGACATAATAATTATAAATATATATGCACCTAAGAGCAGAGCCCCAAAATACATGAAGCAAATACTGACATATTTAAAGAGAAAAGTAGTTAATACATTAATAGAAAGAGACTTTAATATACCCTTTCAATAGTGGATAGAACATGTAGACAGACGATCAATGAGGAAATGGAAAATTTGAATGATAATCTAAACTAATTCAACCTAAAAGACATATATAGAACACTTCAACCAGCAAAAACAGAATATGCATTCTTCTCAAGTGCACATGGGTCTTTCTCTAGGATAGACCATAACTTAGGTCATAAAACTAGTCTCAGTAAATTCAAAAATACTGAAAAAGTACAATGCAGTTTTCCCAAACACAATGGAATGAAGCTAGAAATCAATAACAGAGGGAAAAATGAAAAATTCACAAATTCGTTGTTTAAAAAACAAATCTGTTGAAAAGGAAATCACAAGGGAAATTAGGAAATATTTTGAGGCAAATGAAAATGAAAACATGCACACCAAAATTCATGGGATACAGCAGAGGCAGTGCTGAAAGCTCTAAATACTTACATTAAGAAAGAAGAAAGATTCCAAATCAGAGACCTAACCTCAAAACTGGAAGAACTAGAAAAAGAAGAGAAAAAAAGCCCACAGCAAGCAGAAGAAGGAAATAACAAAGATTACAGCAGAGGTGAAAAAGAGAATAAAATTTAAAAACAGAGAAAACCAACAAAACCAAAAGTTGATTCTTGGAAAAGATCCAAAAAATTGACAAACCTTTAGCTAGCCTGAAGAACAAAAAGAGAAAAAGTACACACAAACTTCAATCAAAAATGAGAAAGGGAACATTACTACTGAGCACATTGAAATAAAAAGGCCTATGACAAGAGACTATGAACAACTGTACACCACAAATTAAATAACCTAGGTGAAATGGACAAATTGCTATAACAAATTACCTACACTGACTCAAGGAAAAACAGAAGATCTCATCAAACCAGTAAGAGAGAAGAGATCAAATCAATAATCAAAAACTTCCCAACAAAGAAAAGCCCAGGACAAGATGGCTTCAGGGGAATTTTACCAAACATTCCAAGAAGAATTAACTCTAATCCTGCTCAAACTCTTCCAAAAAACTTGAAGAGGAGGGAATACTCCGTAATTCATTCTACAAGGCCAACATCACCCTCATACAATTGTCAGATAAAGATACAAGAAAAGAAAATTACAGACTAGTATATCTTATGAATTCCTCAACAAAATACTAGCAAACAGAGTTCAATGGCACATTAAAAGAATTATACATCATGACATAAGTGAGATTTATCTCAGGTATGCAAGGGTGGTTCAACACATTAACAGAATAAAGAGGAAAAACAAACAAACAAACATGATCACGGTGCAGAAAAGGCATGTGAAATTCACACAAATACTTACAACACAAGAATAAAGGGAAATTTCTTCAACAGGATGAAGGGCATATATGAAAATCCCACAGCTAACATCATACTTAAAAGTGAAAGACTGAAAGCTTCCCCTCTAAGATCTGACAGAAGACAAGGATGCCCGTTGTACTGAAAGTTCTAGTCAGAACAAATAGGCAAGAAAAAGAACTAAAAGGCATCCAAATTGGAAAGGAAGAAGTAAAACTTGCCTTATTTACAGAAGATATGATCCTATGAACAGAAAATTCTGAAAAAAAATCCACAAATAAGCTCCTAGAGCTAATATATGAATTCAGTAAAGTGGCAGGGTACAAGGTCAATAACAAATTTCAGTGGTGTTTCTATACTCGAGAAATAAACAATCAGAAGGAAAATTCAAGACAAAAATTCCATTCATAACAGTAACCAAAAGAATCAAATACTCTAGGAATCAATCTAACCAAGGATGTAAATGACTTGTACACAGAAAACTACAAAACATTGCTAAAAGAAATCAAAGAAAACTAAATAAATGGAAGGACATTTTATGTTCATGGATTGAAGACTAAATCTTATTAAGATGTTAATTCTACCCAAAACAATATATAGATTCAACACACTCCCAATCAAAACTCCAACAACCTACTTGGCAGAAATGGAAAAGTCAGTCATCAAATTTATATGACAGGGTAAGAGGCCCTGACTAGCCGAAGTCACCTCAAAAAAGAAGAACGAAGTTGGAGGACTCACACTTCGCAATCTTAAAACTTATTAAAGCCACAGTACTCAAAAGATCATGGTATTGGCATAAGGAAAGGCATACAGACCAACGGAATCAAATTGGGAGTTAAGAAATCAACCCTCACATCTATGGCCAACTGATTTTTGGCAACGTAGCAAAAGGGAAGGAACAGTCTCTTCAACAAACAGTGCTGGAAAAACAGGACCGCCATTTACAAAAGAATGAAGATGGACCCCACCTTATCCTATACAACAATCAACTCAAAATAGATCAAAAACCTAAATATCAGAGCCAGAACTATATAAGACTCCTAAAAGAAAATGTAGGGCAGCATCTTCAGGACCTTGTGGTAGGCAATGGTTTCTTAGACTTTACACCCAAGATACCAGCACCAAAGGAAAAAAATAAATAAATGGGACCTCATCAAAATTAAAAACTTTTCAGTATGAAAAAGCTTTATCCTGAAAGTAAAAAAACCTACAAAATGGGAGAAAACATTTGGAAACCACATATCCAGGAAGAGTTTAATATCCAAAATATGTAAAGAAATCCTTCAATTCAACAACAGAAAGACAAACCTCCCAATAAAAAAATGGACAAAAGGGAGCAGATGTGGCTCAAGCGGTTAAGCACCTGCTTCCCACTTGGAAGGTCCTAGGTTCAGTTCCTGGTGCCTCCTGAAAACAGAAAAAAAAGGAAACAAATATCAAGCAAACAAACAAGAAAACCAACTCAGGGGAGCCGATGTGGCTCAGTGGTTGAATGCCATCTTCCTACTTACAAGGTCCTGGGTTCAATCTCCAGGCCCAGTATCTCAAAAACAAAAACAAACAAACAACAACGACAACAACAAAAAAAAAAAAAAGAGAAAAGACTTGAATAGACATTTCTCCAAAGAAGATATACAAACTACAAAAAAGCACATGAAAAGACGCACATCATCATTAGCCATTAGGAAAATGCAAATCAAAACTACAATGAGATTCCATTTCACACCCACTAGAATGGCTTCTGTTGTAAAAACAAAACAAGCAAACAAACAAAAAAAACAGAAAACTAAAAGTGTTGGAGAGGATGCAGAGAAATAGGAACTCTCATTTATTGTTAGTAGAACTATAAAAAGGTACAGCCTCTGCGGAAAACAGTTGGCAACTCCTCAGAAAGTTAAATAAAGAATTACCATATGATCTGGCAATACCACTTTTAGACATATACCAAAAGAATTGAAAGCATGGTCTCAAACAGATATTTACACATCACTGTTCACAGCAGCATTATTCCTAATTGCCAAGAGATGGAAGCAATGCAAGTATCCATCAATTGATGAATGGATAAATAAAATGTGGAATATACACATAACAGAATATTATTCAGCTGTAAAAAGGACTTAAGTTCTGAGACATGCAATAACATGGATTAAACTAGAAGACATCTCACTGAGTGAAATAAGCCAGACACAAAAAGACAAACATTGTACGATCTCACTGATAAGAAAAATTAGAATATGCAAACTCATGGGAGCAGATATGGCTCAAGTGGTTGCATGCCTGCTTCCCACATGGGAGGTCTCAGGTTCAGTCCCTGGTGTCTCTAAAAAAATAACTATCAGAAATAAGCCAGACACAACAGGACAAATATTGTACAGTCTTATTAATATAAACTAAATACAATAAGTAAGCTCAGGGAGTTAAAATCTAGAGTATAGGTTACTAGGGGATAGAACTAGTAAGGGGGAACCAGTGCTTAATGTATGTAAGAATTTTTTATAAGGTTGACTGTAAATATTAGGAAATGGATAGAGTTGGTGACAACACATTATAGTGGGTATAACACCACCGATTTATAAACGTGAATGTGACTGAAAGGAGTAGTCTAGGGACAAAAAGTCGACAGAAAGAAAGCTAGAGCATAATCTTTGGACTGTATACCATAGCAAGCTCAGTGCTGGATGAGGTTGTGGATAATAGTAAAACTACAAGACCGTTCTTTGAACTAAAACAAATGTATGGCACTATTATATGGTGATACATGGGAAAATACAACTAATGTAACTTATGGACTATAGTTAACAGTAATACTATAATAGCATCAATGGCAATGAAGGTACCGTATCAATGCTAAGGGTCAACAGCTGGGGTATAAAAGGATATGAGGTTTGTCTTTCTGGAATAAAGGAAACTTTCTAAAATTGACTGAGGTGATGACAACACAACTCTGTGATGAAACTGAGAGTCACTTGGTGTACACTTTGGATGGATGTACAAGGCACAGGACTGCATATCACAGTGAGCCCTGTAGTGAACGATGGACTGTGGTTAACAGCACAAATATGAGAACATTCTTGCATGAATTATAGCAAATGTACAATACTAATTCATGGTGTTAATAATAGAGTGGTTTATGGAAAAAATACACCTAATGTAAGCTACAGACTATAGCTAGTAGTAATATTTGATGTTCTTTTATCAATTGTAACAAACAGAATGTTCTACAACAATGCAAGGTGGTGATGGTGGGGTGGTGTATGGGAAATCCTCATGTTATGCATGATTGTAAGCTCACAACTTTTTTAATAATAAATAAGCAAACAAATAAATAAACAAACAAGCAGATTCTGAAGAAGCAGACCCTGAATAATCAGAAGGACCTGGTCACACCCCAGGACCTGGAACCTGGGACCAGGGCAGGAACTGCAAGCAGAGGCGCCCTCTGCTGTTTGTAGGCTAGAGCTGGCCCCTCTGATTAAAAAGCGGTGATAATTAACCATCAGAGCAAGAGAGTGGGGGGTGTGCATGGGCACGAATAAGAGAGAGAATGAGAAAGGAAAAGCAAGACACTCACAACAGAAGCCAAGCGATTAACCAAACCACAGGAAATCAGGGTTTCACATTCAGGGAGTATGCCCTAACCCTTCTCCCTCGATTGTCTCTTTTCTAAAATTATCTTTATTTGCCAAAAGGACATTAGGCTCTGAAATGAGATGCTGATTCCTCTGAAATCACAGCACACTGCCTACGTCTCTCACATGGCAATTACTCATGCTCTGTCTTGGGACATCTGCCAAGCCACTGCCTTACCTTGTTTGAATGCCAGTCCTTTGCTTGCATGAACCCACACACTCTAGCAAGGGAGCACCTGCAGGACAGTTCTTTAGGAGAAGGAACAATGTCTTACATCTTCCACAACTTGCACAGAAGTTGGCAATGTGTCTAGGTGCTTGATAAATATCAGTTGATGAATTACTTAATAATTCACCCAACATGCGCTATAATTTTACAAACCCAGTGTTTTGCTTCACACGTGGGGAAGCATTTATAGCAAAGAATTTAAGGGGGACCTGAATCTCTGGACTGTCCATGTGATAGCCAGGCCCTGAGCCTCAACAGACTTGCAACTCCTATCCTCTGGTTTATTGGACTTACCCTAGCCAGCTATCACGGAGGTGAAGAAGGTCAACCACCACACCAGGGGCCCAAGAGTGCCTACAATTGCAAACAGGAGAACTGCATCCATCATCCAAGTGGTATCTAAGCACCCTCTTGATACAGAGGTGGAGTGGACATAGCCATCCCAGGGTCCACAGAATGGAGGAGTGGAGTATGGGTTGGCGTGGACTTGCTGATACTCTATTCTGGAATTGTGGTGATTAGTGATAGAAGTAAATGTGGCATTGAGGTGGAGAAAGTGGCCATGATAGCAGCTGGGGGTGGGGAGTGGGAAGGAGAGATGTATTGTGGGGGCATTTTCAGGACTCGGAGTTGTCCTGGGTGGTACTACGGGGACAGTTACTGGACATTGTGTGTCCTCCCATGGCCCACTGGGTGGACTGGGGGAGTATGTAAACTTAAATGTGGACCACTGACCACGTGGTGCAGCAGTGCTCAGAGATGTGTTCACCGAGTACAGTGAGTGTCCCATGATGTTGGAGGAGGTGGTTGTTGTGGGAGGAGCGGGGTGAGGGGGCTGGGGGGGGTGGTGGTATATGGGGACCTCATATTTTTTTAATGTAACATTAAAAAATAAAGACCGAAAAAAAAAAGGAAAGATAATCATAGTACATTAAAAAAAAAAAGAAAAGAATTTAAGAACAGGGGCTCAGAATCAGATGGCCTGGGTTCAAAGGTCAGGTCCTCTTCCTAGCTAAACTGCCTTGCACAAATTATTTAATGTCCCAGTGTCTAAGTTTCCTTACCTGTGAAAGGAGGAGAATGACAAAGGATCACTTACATATGGCTGCACACAGCTAACAGTAATCACTAACAGCTCCTGGGTGCCTGCCACAGGCCTGGTTTGATTCTGCCTCGTTTAATCTTCCAAGTAACTCCAAGTAGTGCCCTTTTGATTCACATTTCACAGATGAGAAAACTGAGGCCAGACCCACAAGAAAACACACAGCAGAGGCCCTTGGTGCAGCTTGGCTCTTTCTCTTCTCCTGAGAAGGTTACTGATGAGACAAGCTGCCACACAACAACGTCACCCCTGCTCGCAGTCACCCTCTCCTTCAGCCTCTTTTTGACTTGACTTCAGAGCTGAAGCCGAGCCGAGACTGATCTGGAGGAAACAGCCCAACACGCTGTAGCTTCTCCAAGAATGCCCGCTGCACGCTACACCTCAGCCGCTGAGAGCCCGGGGCCCTGAGCCTCCTCGTGTGTGTTTCTGCTCACAGGTCCCTTCCATCCACTGAGAAAAATATCCCCCTGCTGTTGACCCACCTCACACCCAAACTGTGAGAGCGGTGCAAGCCTGACTTCCTATCAGAGCTGGCCCTCTGCCCAACAATTTAGTGGCCTTTAGCGTTTTGCATCTTAAACATTTATCTTCTCACCCAGAAAGGAGGCTCACTTGGGGTAGAGACTACGTTCTACCCTTTCTGCAAGCCCCAAAGCATCGACTTGCACACCCTGGGCACACGAACACTGGCTGATCTACATTTAGACAGTACTGCTCAGTAATCATTAAAAAGGAAGTTGTCTTCCAGGTGGCTAAGTCATGTAGAAGATACTCCCAAGTAAGAACAGAACCAGAAAAAGCGGATATTCGTGGGGACTTCTCTTTATGAGAAAATGGTCTGTCCACTTAGGCAGATTTACCTGCTTCTCCTTCTTCCTCGCCCAAATTCAGCACAATAATGCAGATGTGCTTTCTCAGCTGGCGTGCGTTGGAGAACTTCCGGCGGCATTTGCTGCACTCCAAGCTGCTCGGGGCCAGGCTGTGCCCTTCCTCGGAGGCCGGTGGGCTGTCCTCGCCAGGGCTCACGATGCTTTCCGCCAGCTCATCTTCAGGGCACTGCTTCTTCGTGGACCCTTTGGGCCTGCCTCTTTTCCTCTTCACTACCAAAAACTCTGTAAAGGAAAAGAGAAGGATTGACATAGTCACACGGCGAGACATGCAGGTCACAGGCTCAAGCTTCCACGTTCGAGAATACATTTAGGTTTCACATTTTATTAAAAATGAAAAATCTGTAGCAATTGCAGAAATTAACAGCTGCAAACAAATAGTGTTCTTAGTGCTAACAGCACTGCATCTGTATATTAATGCATAATCAATTCTACACTATTTTGAATTAAGAATATTATTTAATCAAAACCTTTGCACATGTTCCCTCTGTAAAGCTGGGAGGATTTTTTAAGCTGTCAGCCCCCAGTTTACAAACCATGCTCCCTGTTAACCACCATTTCCCATTTAAATCCAGTTCTCAGTAGTAGCTTAAGGACTTCTTTGTAAAAGACTCTTTCAAAGACTGCTTAGCTTTGCATGCCCTTAATGAGTTACACAATTAATCAAATTATTTCATAGAGTCATAATTATTAGAGTCAAAGTGTCCTGAGGAAAAAGGGAGAAATTAATTACAATCTAAAGCCACAGATCACAGGACTAAAGACAATACTCATATTTTTCAAGTTTCCTAGCAACTAAGTGATTTTAAATGTGATGATCAGAGCTACTTTAACAAGTTAGAATCACTTTGCAACTTGCACTTCCTCTTGTTAGCCATCCATTTGAAGGGAGATAAGAATGAGACCGCTCCGGGATGGGGGTGTGGGTGAGCAGGGGCAAGTGGGGTGGCAGCACTACATAGCTGCGCGAAGGTGGAGCAGGGTGGTCTTGCGTGATGTGCGGCCCTGCGAGGCCGCGCAGAGTCATTGCCCCCTGGCGCTCCCCACCCACCATCAGAGAGGCATCTACCTGCCTGAGGATGGCATTTCAACAGTCCTGGGACCTACTGTCCATCTGTAGAATGAGGAAGAAGCCCTCCACTCTCTCTAAAGCGCAGCCACATTGCCAATTGCTGTCACCGTGCGGATGCATGCAAGTCACACACGCGCGAAAGCCTCGAGGAGATCAGGAAGGGAGGCACGAGGCCCAGGAGAGCAGCCTGGCTCTGGGGCAGAGGGTGCAGGGCAAGAACAGCAGGGCAGCAGGCCTGCTTCACTGTGGGGCCCCCAAGGACCAAGGAGACCCGGCGTCAGACGGGAAAGAGGGGCCCCTGAACGAGCGGAGCTTGTCCTGGGCTGGGGGTGGTCAGCCTTCCCCGGGTGCAGCCAGCACATGACTCCTCCATTCCCTCTCACTCAGGGCATGCTGGGGGGTGGCAAGGCAAACAGAGAGCCCAGATAAGCCAACAGTGGACACGAGACCCTTCACGCCCTTTGCCCACACCGAACTTCACCGAGAACAAGAGCTGTGCTGCCACGGGCCACCAGCGAGCACGGAAGGTGGAGGCGGAAGGAAGGAAGGCAATGTACAGACTAAGGACAAACCGCCTGCCTCAAAGTCATTTACAACTTCTTAATTATTATTCTCCACAACAGCATGTACTGGTACAACCTACTGAAGAGCAATTAATAGTCAGAGAAGCAGAATTAGCGGAGAGGCTATAAAACACCCACCTCATGTCACATCCACAGAGCTGCGGGAACATGTTGCATAACAGTTCATTGACATTTGTGGCCCAGGCCTCACCCTGATGGCAGCCCCCAGCATCCTGCCCGTGTGGGCACAGACCACTGCTATAGAAGGCTGCCTGGGGAAGGGGACACAGCGCCTCTGCACAGGGACATGCCGGCGCAGGCTGACAGCCACTGCAGGGCCTATTGTGTGTGCGGCCCCGTGCTTGCCACAAGGCTGGGACACCACCCCACCTGCTGTCCCCTAGAGTCATCAGGTACCTCTTCCCACAGACTGGGTGGGGGCTCATGGGAGGCCTCGTCTGTGCCTTGACAGTTTTTTTTATTCCCCCAGCACCTGTCCTGGTTCCCTGCACAGCAGGCACCCAGTAAATCGTGGCGCGGAAACTGACGGGCAGTGTGCAATCTGGTTGTCAAGGAGGACATATAAAATAGGTCCTGAAAGCTTTGAAAGGCCTCTGACACAACAGTGACAAAACGAATCTTACATCTTGCTACATCCATAATTCAGATCCTCAAGACCAATTAGTTAGCTAAAAATGAAATATTCATAAATGAACTTGGAATAATTCAAGCGCTGCAAACGAGTTGCTGCTGTCAACTATGCACATTTTAGACAAGAGCTCAGAACCTGGGAACTGGGCAAGGAAAATCCTGTAACCCCTAAATCAAAATTTTTAAAGGAGTTAGCTTTAATTCCTCTTCCTCCTTCCTTAATTCCTTGACTCACTCTGTCAGTGGACTCAGGGGTTTTGTCCTAAAGATGTCTGTGCCGTAAATGCCCCTTCTATTCCCTGGGCTCCTTCCTAACACCTTTCCAACACAGCTCAGACTCCTGCCACCTCCTCCAGGCTTTCTTCGCCTCTACTCCTTACTGCTTGTCACTCCCTCACTCTAGAACCTCTCATCGTTCTGGGTGGCTTTCCCGCAGCTCTCAGACCTGGCACTCAGGCCTTTTAGCACAGGGCGGGCCCTGTCCTACTCAGTCCACGGGCATCATCTCCCTCCCTCCCTCTCTCCCTCCTCCCCCTTCACCTCCCCCGTCTATTTCTCTTTCAGTTGCTCAGTGCAATTTTCCAGCCTTCCCTAAATATGCACAGATTTTCCCTGTCCCCTTTCCCCCACCAGTCTAATCCCCCACCTGTGCCCACTCCTTCACCCCCAGATTCAGTTCAATCCTAACGGTGAAGGCCAGTTACATCTCAGCACCTCCTGAAGGTCAGTTACATCTCAGCACCTCCTGAAGGTCAGTTACATCTCAGCACCTCCTGAAGGTCAGTTACATCTCAGCACCTCCTGAAGATCAGTTACATCTCAGCACCTTCTGCTGAAGCTGTCCCGGCTCCCAAGGCAAGGCAGCCTTCCCCTCAAGGCTCTGGCCTTCTCCCGTGGGGTGTGACTGGTGGGCACTCTCTCCTGACAAGGTGGCCCATTTTCCCCAATCTATACTATAAACCCTGATGTCTGAGCCAGCTCTTAATTCCTGGGCCTCAGCAGGTCTTAAACAGAGCCAGTTACGCAGTTAGCTCTTAATCTGTAACTACGCTTCAATCAGTTACTTAACGATAAGAAAAGAGACATTTCCTTAGTACCAAGCGCCCAACAGGGGGAAAGAGGCTGAGCCACAGTGTACCTGAGATCCTCTTCTAAGTCCACAGTTTGGGACAACGTCCTCTAGTTAGAAAATCATCCTTGGAGATCCAAGGCCAAAGACTGGGAGAGGACAGAAAGAACCGAAGGCTTTTAAAGTCAATAAAAAGAAAATAGTGCTATAAAAAAATAGCCCATTATCAAAAACTTAACAACGTAGGCCTTTTATTTGAATATCTTTCAAGTTTTCAAGGCACTTTCCCAGTTATTGTATCATTTTATTCTCACGAAAACCTTAAAGAGATGGATGGAGAAACATAATTTCCACAACAAAAAAAGAGAGTGGGGGACCAAGAGGTTAAAGTGGCTTAGGCCATCTTCCAGAACTAGATGCCAAGCAGGCAGAGCTGGGTTCGGATTTCCTTATTCCCAAACAACAGTGGGCTCTTCCCGCTGAGTCATAAATCCCTCCAGTGTGGGTAACAAAGGTCAGTGTAGACCTTTCAATAGAGCCAGTCCATGTGGTCGAGAGAGCGCTGGCCTCGAGCCAGGCAGAGCTGGGGTCACATGCCCCCGAGCCTCTGTTCCATGGGAAGAGTAAATGCAAAACCTCCCACTCAGCAGGCACTGTTAAGAAATGCAACCCATTAAGATGCTGAGCACCGTCCTTAGGAGGTGATCAATAAATGGCATTGTTTATTATTATGGCCACAGTCTTTAATATCCTGACTTGGACCATCTCTCCTAAGACACCCGTACCTTCCCAGAGAACACATGTGCATCCCTCTCTTAGCTAATACAGCTCCTGAATGTACAGGCATTCTTCAGTCTGGCTCGGTATTCATTTTTCCTGTGAGCTCTTCATTTTAATATGTCTCACACACCAAGAAACCCAATACAGTATTAGGGCAAAACAAATTTCATGACGCCTAAGACCATGAATGAAGTCAGCCTACCATCTTCTCCCCTTGCAGCCCACTGTCTGGTCACACCAACTCAAGCACACAGGAGAATGCTGAAGGACTAACAGGGCAGGACCCGGACAGTCCCCTGGACGGGATGTCCAAAGTCCAGGAAGCAACACGGGAGCCAATGAAGCAGGCATCATGAGCCAGGCGGCTGAGCCCCTCAGGCTTACGGGGGGCAGCATCTCCTCTGGGGCAGTGGGCTGCATCCTCGCCTACAAGGCACAGCCCTGGGAAGGCAGAAGGCAGCCCAAGGCTGCTCCCATGGGCGTCATCAGCAGGAATGGCACGTAAATGGCTGGAGCAACAGGGAATATCGAGCACACGTGCCTCGGGTATCATGCTAAGCACTTCATAAGCACCGTCTCCTTTAACCTGTGAGGGAGGCCTTAGTATTAGCCTTATCATCTAGATGAGGACATTGAGGCTTAAGAAGATAATTACTTTGCCCCAAAGTCACAGAACTAGGAAGTGGCAGCAGAAGAATTTGAACACAGACCCATTTGCCTCAGGACCAGTGAACTTCACACCCATGTTGCTGCAAGTCCCTTTGGTCAGTTCACTTAATCTCAGAGCACAGAGATGCAGACCCCTACTCTACATTCTGCAGGGAAATGGTCCTGTAACCCAGCTGCAAGCCTTGATTGGATGGGACTCTGTGCAGTGAACAGCACATGTATGGAAAGGGAAGCAGGAGGGGCGCAATTTGCTAATGGACTAAGGTGTGGTATATTCACCTTTATCTGTCTCACAGAACCTGATGTCTATTTGTCCAATCACCAAAGTCACAGCCTTTGGGCTCAATGACTCCCTGCCATCAGCAGGCATCACGGACGTGATACAGGGTGTGCCCCGCATGAGGTGCCCACAGAGGGTGCAGCAGGGACGGGGCCTGACCCACCTACACCATGCTGTGGGCTCTGGCACCAGCTGCCTTGGGTCTGAGGAAAGAGCACACTTGCTCCTCGTTCACCCAGGAGGAGACCTGTCTCTAACCAAAGCCCAGGCCATCGCATGAAAGCTCCAGGACTAAACCTAAATCTGCCTTGATTCCAGGACACCCCTGCTGCCTCGCAGAGGCTTCAGCTATTGCAGCCACGATCAGGACAGCATTCCTACAAACACTCAAAAGGCTGGAGTGGTGGAGATTAAATGTAGACACGGACTCCCTGGAAAGCCTCCCTTTACCCTTCAGACTAGGGTAAGCGACCCCTCTCTAGCAAGCTGTGCTTCACCTTAGAGAAGCCCCTACCCCACCGCACTGTCACTGCCTCTTGCCTAATGTCATCCCCCAGCTGGGAGACAGAGTCAGCAGGAAGAGTACCTGGGTCCCCACGTGCCCTCGGCACTCAGCACAGCATCCAGACAGATGGCAGGCAGGCATGTGACGGACATCTACCAAAGAAAGAAATGGGAGGAAAAAGGAAAGGGAAGGGAAGATTCCTGTTGAGGGTCTGAAAGAGGGAAGAAGATGGAAAAGCCAAAGCAGGTCTCTCAGGAGAATCATGTAAATTCTTCCTCAAGGGATCCCATTACCCAGCTTCCATGAGGGTGGATTAACGCACACATGCAACCTTACTCATACAGACTTACCATATATACAGTAACACACTCATCACACATGCACACGCACCCATTCTCACACATACCAGTGTACACATACGTAAGAGATTCAACTTGGTCTATTAGGCAATTTCTTGTTGGGCCAGGGCCGGAGATTTGATTGGGAAGAGAAGAGAAGGAAAGGCTCCCATGGAACACTTTCTACACAAGCAGAGGTGAAAAGGGTATAAGATGAACTGGAAGAGCTAGGAATCTTCCTGTTAAAAAGGGAGACCAAATAGTAAATCAATTACTACTCCTGAGGTTTAATGAAACCATTTCAAGAATCTCTCAACTTAAAATGAATTGTGAAGGTTAAACCTGAGTGAAAATCATTAGAGAAACTAAGCCTCTACAAGCCTCAAATTTAATGAACTTTGACAAAAAGAACAAGTTTGGAGTTCCTAATGAAAGATTTGAAGACATTTTCTCATATTAAAAGCCTGAGTTTAATTGAAGTCTTAAGAAATTTCTTTTTAAAACTAAACCATACAGCACCTAATCTTCTAGTACATCTAAAAAAAAGAGAAAATATATTTAAGGAGAATTTAAGTCAAAAGCAGATTCATTAATAAAGGAAAATAACTTATTAAAGCACTTCAATGGTAAGAATTTGATTATATCCAGAGCATCACAAGGACAGGCAATCGCCATCAGAGCAACTGGGCCTAAGTCCACTCTCCCCACTCACTAACTAGGTAATGCTGAGTAAAAAACTCTTCTGAGTCTCTGAGCCACATATTCCTCAATTATAAGGTCTGGGCAATAGAGCAAAACGAAGTAGAAGACCTGAACACTGTCAATCAACCAGATCTAACACATCCACAGTACACACCATCCAACAACAGCAGAACACAAATTCTTCTCAGGTGCACGCAGACAATTCTCCAGGATAGACCATATGTTATATCATAAATTACATCCCATTTTAATTTAAATACATTTAAAGGGAGTGAAATCATACAAAGCATGTTCTCTGACCACAATGGAATGAAATTAGAAACAAGAGAAAGAAATGTGGGAAATTCACAAATACACAAATTAAACAGCACACTCCTAAATAGACAATGGGTCAAAGAAGAAATCATAAGGGTAATTCGAAAATACTCTGAGACAAACAAAAATGAAAATGTAACATACCAAAACTTATGGGATACAGAAAAAGTCGAGCTTTGAGAGAAATTTATATAGTAAATGTATATGTTAAAGAAAAAAGATCTCATATCTTTTGTCTAATCTTCCATGGTAAGAAACTAGTAAAAGAGGAGCAAACTAAACCCAAAGCAAACAGAAAGACAGAAATAATAAATATTAGCATGGAACCAGATGAAAAAGAAAATAGAAAACAACAGAGAAAATCAACAAAATCAAAATTCTGAAAAGATCAACAAAATTGGCATACCTTTAACCAAACTCAGCCCGGAAAAGAGAGATAAGACTCAAATTACAAAATCAGGAATGAAAGAGGGGACATTACTACCAACCTCAAAGAAATAAAAAGAATTATAAAAGAATACTATATATACATTTGTATGCCAACAAATTAAATAAACTAAATAAAATGAAAAAATTCCTAGAAAGACTCAAACTACCAAAACTGACTCAAGGAAAAATAGGAAATCTGACTACACCCATAATAAGTAATGAGACTGAATCAATAATCAGAAAAACTACCACACATACATAAAAAGCCCAGGACCAGATGGCTTCACTGATGAATTCTGCCCAATGTTTAAAGATGAATCTTTCCCAAAATCTCCCAAAAAATAGAAGAGGAAGAAACACTTAGCAACTAATTCTATGGGGTCAATATTACCCTGAGTCCCAAAACCAGACAAAGACATCAGAGAAAAGACCCAATAGCAGTATCTCTCATGAATACAAATTCAAATATCTTAATCAAAATATTAGCAAACAGTGGAGTGGGAGTAGCTCAGTGATTAAGCACCTACTTCACATATAAGAGGTCCCGGATTCAATCCCCCATACCTCCTTTAAGAAAAAAACAAAACACTAGCAAACCAAATCCGGTAGCATATTAAAAGGATCATGTACCATGACCAGGTAAAATGTATTCTAGGAATGCAAGAGTAGATCAACATATGAAAATCCATCAATATAAAATGCCATATTAACAGAATGAAGGGGAAAAAAACAGCATAATCATCTCAATAAACAGAGGTTAAATATTTGAAAAAACTACACAACCTTTAACAATAAAAGGCATTCAACAAACCATGAATAGAAGGAAATTTCCTCAACCTGTTTAAGGGTATCTACAAAAAAATCCCACAATTAACATCATACTTAATGGTGAAAGAATGGATGCTTTCCCCCTAAGATCAAGAAAGAGACAAGAATGTTGGCTCTTACCACTTCTATTCAACATTGTACTGAAGACTCTAGCCAGGGCAACTGAATGGATGGGAACTCAAAGACTGAGGAGTCAAAGGTTAAATCTATAGGTAAAGTTAAATGAACACTATGGTATAAAATAATTACAATGTGTTGTAAGATTTAAAATGAGTATGCACAGATTTTTTAAGACAGGGATTAATCGTCTCTATTCCAGGAGTTTCTATAGAAAAATGGACAAGTGATATGAATGACAGTTCACAGAAGTGTAAATGGCCATGGCACATTACACATGAGCAAGCTCACTAGTGACCAGAAAAATGCAAATTAAAAAGATAGGTCAGCATTAACTTCCAAAAATATGATAATATCCATTTTGATGTTGATATAGAAAAAGAAAACCTTAGATCCTGGTGAGATTATAAATGGAGAGAGAAAACAATTTCAGAAACCATTCTGACAGAACCTTTCTTTGTTCTACATAAGCAATTTTTCCAGGAATCTAGCCAACAGAAGTATGCAATGTGCAATGATATTTATAAAAATATTAACTGCAACATTATTTATAACAGCACAAATTTGAGAAGATACATGTCATCAAGAAAAGAAAGATTAAGTAAACAATGCATTATCCATAGAATGAAATACAGTAAAAAGAATTAGGAGACCTGAACCTGCTGTTGAGAAAGGATGTTCAATATATTATATAATCCTGACTCTAAAAAATAAAAAAGGCTGCAAAACACATATCATGACACCATATTTGTTATTCAATAACAGACAACAAAATGTTTGTGTACCTTTATGTATGTATTGAGAAAGGTCTAGAAGACACTCAAAGTCAGCAATGATTATTTATTTCTAGGAACTAGACAGGCAAATGTACCATCTCCACATTATATAGTTGTTAACTTTTTTACACCAAGACTCTATTACTTTTGCAAACAATTTAACAGAACAATGCAAGTGCTTTGAAGGGTTTGCCGACAGTGCGTCAGCCTAGGAACAGCACCAGCGTCCACCTGAAGGAGACACACGGAGGTTTAGAGGAACGGGCTCGCTGACAACACCAAGAGAGGGAAAAGGTCTTGGGTCTGCAGAGCTTGCTCTGCGAACCTCATGCCACTCACTATTAAAGGGACCAACAGTACCAAGAGAAGGACACAGCACAGGCCCCACAGTACGCTCAAGCAGTCTGGTGCACTGCACAGGAAGCATGGGGTTAGGCAAGGAGAGGAATTCTCATCTCAAATGAGTCTGGATAAGGAGGAGCCACTGAAGCTTCCCAAAAAGGGGGCACAGGGAAGATGGAACACATGCCACAACAGGGCAAGCAGCAAGAAAATAAACAGTAACAAAAAGTTATTCGTTCACACAACACACAGAGCAGGGGTGATCCATGTGTCAGGACCATGACAGGAGCTGGGACCATGGAGCAGAAACAGTCCAAATCCCTTTCCTTGGGGAGTTCCCTGCCAAGTAAGAGAAAGACAAACAGAGACAATGAGAGCATGACCAGAAGAACAAGAATGAGTCACATTCATGAGGTTATGGAGCCCAGAGAAAGGGCCCTTATCCCACCTGGAGAAAAGGAACAGATGCCAGGAAGTGACCTGCAAGCTGAATGAGTCTGAAGAGTATGCAGGAGTAAGTCAGGCAAAGACACCTACAAGGGCTTCCCAGGCAGAAGGGCTGCCTATGCGTTCACACTGCACACTCACACCATGTAATCACAATGCACTGTGCATTCACACTTAGTGTTCATACTACACTGCGCATTCACACTGTGCTCACTCTGCATATTCACAGTAGGTGTTCAGATTTCACTGCGTGTTCACACAACATTGCAGTTCACACTACATGTTCACACTGCATGTCACACTACACCGGACATTCACCCTGTGCATTCACACCACACTATGCATTCACACTATGCACTGATACTACACTGGGTCTTCATACCAAACTATGTGTTCACACCATGCATTCATACTAAACTACACTTTCATACTACACATTGACTGACACTAGGCATTCACACTACACACTCATGCTATGTGTCCATAATACACTATATGTTCACACCACACATTCACTACACTACACACTAACACTATGTATTCACATCACACCATGTGTTCACACCATGCAAACACTACGTGTTCATACCACATGTTCACACCACATATTCACACATGTTCACACCATACATTCACACCACACATGTTCACACCAAGCATTCACACGTTTACAGTATACATTCACATGTGTTCACAACATGCATTCACAACACTATTCATTTCAAGTATCCACAGCATACATGTACACAGCAAGCATTCACATGTATTCACACTACATATCCACACATGTTCATACCAAGCATTCATACACCACATAGTCATACCATGCATTCACAACACATGTGTTCACAGCACACACTCACACACCATGTGTTCACACCACACATTCAAATCATACCATGTGTTCACACCAGTCATTCACACACATGTTCACACCAAGCATTCATACCACACATGTTCACACTATGCATTCACAATATACCACGCATTTATACTACACATTCATACACATGTTCACACCAAGCATTTACACCACACTATGTGTTCATACAATGCACTCAACTACACTGTGTCATACCACACTGTGTTCACACTAAACATTCACACTATGCATTCACACTACACAAGCTAGCCCAGAGCAGAGGCTGTAGGAAGAGGGGTGAGAAGGAGATGGCAGGGTACACTGGTTGTAGGGAGGCCCAAGTGGGAAGAAGAAGGTGTTTAGGGTGACTTCCTAAATGATTGGTGATATCATCACTAACTATGCTGAGGAAGGAAAGAGTGGGAGTCAGAACAGGTGTGCTTGATAAACCACCAACACCCACTAATTCCAGGAGGAATTTTATCCACTTGCAGAGTAAAACAAATAAAAGGGCTTTACCACCATGAAATGCTTGATGCTGACTATTCATTTATCATTGCTTATGACCCACTCACAAAACTTAAATGGAAAATAATTACTTTAGCTCTATTCAAATTTCATTTTAGTAAGAAGAAAATCCTAATTTATAAAGCTGAATGGAAATAGAATGAAAAGCTTTGGAAGAGCCATTCTCAAGTTCTTTATATGTTGTATTTGTTTCCTAGGACCTCTATAAAAAAAATTACCACAAGCACAGTGGTTTCAAGCAACAGAAAGTTATTTTTTCATGGTTCTGGGAGCCAAGAGCCTGAAATCAGGTGTCAGCAGGCCGTGCTTCCTGACGGCTGTAGAGAAGAAGCCTGTCTGCCTCTCCTGCCACAGGCAGTGGCCGGCCACCTTGGCAAGGGATGGCTGGAGTTGCATCGCTCCAGTCAGCTCCGTCTCCACTTGGCCTTCCCCATGACGCCGCGGGTGTTTCTTCTCCTCTTCTCATAAGGAAGTGAGTCGTACTGGACCGGGCCACCCCCTTCAGGGTGACCTCATCTTCACCTCACTCTTCCCACCTGTGATGACCTTATTTCTAAATAAGGTCAGATTCGGAGGTACTGAGGGTTAGGACATATCTTTTTGGGGGACACAATCCACCCCATAGCATGTTAATCCCCATGACTTTCACCTACTATAGGAATTCTACAATGGAGATGATCCATATTCCCAAGTTCATATTTTTTCAATCTCAGAGACAGACATATGAACATGGAAAGTTCTCGACTGAAGCTCGGCTCCCTTTGTCTCCTAAGCTGCTCGCTCTGGGAGGCCAAGACTTCGTGGCCCTCAGCCATGGGTTGGATGTGGGGACGCCGATGTCATTGAAGCTCCTCCCATGTGGTCACGCCTAATGGACGTACCCACTCCCACACCAGACTAAACCGTGAGGTCCCCGGCACTTGGGAATTCCATTTCTCAGTGCCCCCCACACAGACCTTCCTTCTCGCCCTTCTTCCCCAAAGCAAAGGCTTTGACAGTGTCTCCGACTGATCGTTTATGTGTCCACTCAAAAAAACCTAGAAAATCCAAAGTTCCAAACCAGAAATCACAATCATTACCCAACTGCCGAGCTGCTCCCCAAATGCCTGGTTGGGAGACGAAGAAAGGAAAGAAGGGAGGGAGGCAGTGTCTGACCTTGTAAGCGTGAATTTGCTGCAGACAGGCCTGGGTTCAGCCCAGTTCCAGCACCTCCTAGCTGCACGGTCTGAAGCAAATTATGTTACCTCCCTAAACCTCACTTTGCTTATCAGCACAAGGAAGACAAAAATGCCTGCCACAAAGGTGCCCAGGAGGATTAAGTCAAAGAATATACCTATAGCACCTAGACCAGGCCTGGCACACAGAAGATGGTAAAGGGAAGCTATTGTTATAACATAAACTTAAACGATTAATAAACAAGTAGATACAATCTTGGAAATAGCATTTCCAAAATGATTGTGTAAATCTGAAATGAGGAATCAAATTGCCAGGCTTTGATTCATACAGCATCCTTCAGGTTCACAGACAAGGTGCAAAGTGAGATCATCCTGTCTACAGTGCCCAGACATCCCATACCAAACAGTATCAGGTGCAGCAGGTGGACGGATTAGAGAAGCCATCCAGGCACTGTAATTAGGTCCCCACAGACAAAGAAAACATACAGTACAGGCAGAGCAGCTGCAAACAAGAGTTTAAATAAAAAACCCACAAAACTCTTTTTACATGATGAGGGACAGCAGCCAGTCTCCTGTACAGAAACACAATATAGGGCAGTAAATGTCCCAGCGCAGGATTCATTAGCCACACTAATAATGTGGCTGCTCTTTCCCAGGAATATGCCGCCTGGCATTTCTGAACAGGCTGCGTATTGATCATCTGCCTGACACCGTTAACAAGGAGAGACTCCAGACCAAAAAATGTTTTGACTAACAAGTCCCTCCAGCCTTCCCAGATTGCCAGAGAAATATACCTGACAAAGGATTAAACTGTTCCGAAGTTAGGAGCAGCTCTACTTTTAGTGGCCTAAGGTGAAAACTAAGAAAACCCAGCCCTTGAGCCTAGTCATGTCCCACAGAGGAACAATTAGCAGCTGTGCAAGCATCACTGTCCTCAAACAGGGGTGGTCCTGAGCAGATGAGTCTCCCATGTTGAGAAAAGGCAGGAGTGAAGAGGAGAGCTCCACACACTCCCTGAGAGCACGCTGTCTTCAGCTACTGGGAGCCACGGCTGCCACGTGGGAAGACCCAGGGCTGAGACTTGGACAGTCTTGAGTTCCACTCTCAGCTCTACCCCTGACCTTGGGCAAGATGCTTACTTTCTCTGAGACTGAGTTCTAGCTCAGTAAAATAGAAGTCATCCTCATCCTAAGTGTTGTAGTGAGGATTAAAGAAAACAAATGCAACCCACCCAGTGCAGCACGTGGCTCTCAGCAGGTCCTCAACAAAGAGGGTAACTGTGAGGGAGAACAGAGCAGGCAGACTGCCCACCAGGCAAAAACTGAAACTGTCCTGAAAAGCAGGATTCATGGCCATCAGAAGGAGAAGCAGTTTTACAGTGGCCATTTATTTGTGTCTGAAACATCACATAATGGTTGTTTAAATGACAATAAGGTAATTAAAATACTTGGGCTTCTTAAGTGGTTTTATTCTTTATCAGAAAGCTTTTTGACACATAGGTATATTATAGCAGAAGTTAGGACATTTTTAAAAGATAGGCATAAAAAACACATCTTAATGCATGTTGAATATATTTTCCCTCCAGGATTGCTCCCCCATCTGTCTGCTCATTTTCAGCTAGGTTGTGTCTGCTCATTATGCCTACTCATTGTGCCTGCTCATTGTCTGCTCATTGTATCCATTCATCTTTTTTAGGAGGCACCAAGAACCAAACCTGGTACCTCCCATATGGGAGGCGGGTGTCCAACTGCTTGAGCCACATCTGCTCCCTGTCAAATACATCTTGACCCGTAGACTTTAGATAGCTTGCCCTCATAGAAAGCCTGGAGGCAGCATCCTATGTGGAAATTACTGCTGTCAGCTTGGGCACCTGGCACGCTACAGAAACTGAACAAATACATGAACGCACTATTGCTCACACAGGACAGAGAAGACGTCAAGGGTGGAAATCCCCACGGTCCGCTACACTATGAAGTTCTTCTGTAAACCTTTCCAGTTGTGTGCTTGATCACCAGCCCGAAGGCTAACTACGAACTAATTACCTTGCAGGGCAGGGCAGGAAGCAGGCAGAGCATGAACGGCCCCAGTGATGTCAGAGGGAGGCCGAGGTCCTCTGAATATTGGTTATTCCCCCAAAGACCAAACTGAAGCTGCAAGGAGCTCAGCTTTCCCCATCCTCCTCCCATCTTGTCCTGGCAGGAATTTTTCCTCAACTTTCTGCTCCACCCAGAAAACAGAAAGCTGGCATCACAGTGTCTGAGAGGGAACAAACGTCCCCGCCAGCAGCAGGCTCCAGGTGGACAGAAAGGCCCCTGGGGTGACCCCGCCCTAGCCCCTTACCGTCTGCGGCGAGGCTGGGGTTGCTGGGTTCAGGAGAGCTGAGAGGCCGGAGGGGGATGACGATTTCATCAACACTGACCCCCGCCTCCGCGTGCTTCTCGGACACGTGGGAGAGGAGCTCCGCCTGGCTCGGCGAGAAGAGGTTACAGCACTTACACATGAAGATGGCCGTGTTCTCTGCAAGGAAAAAAGCAAAGCCCATCATTTCATCTCCATGAAAACCGTGATTGCTCCCAAATGCCCCAGAAAAACCCTGCAGGGCCGCCTCTGAAGCACTCATCATCCCCTGCAGGCTGCGCCCTCTACGCCTCCACGGCCAGCCCAGCCCCCTCCAGCTTCAGGTGGCCCCGGGGCCCAGGAAATGCTGGCCCCAGTGCTCCGAGACCTCGGGCCTTCCGAGAGCGTCCATGTGAGCCTCCCCATTACCCACATCTACCGACAGCCCAGAGTCCACAAAGATAGAGCAGAGAAAGAAACTAGTATGGAATTTGAAAAGTTAAATTCTTCCCTTCAAACGAATGAGTTAGGCACTCTGGCTAGAATCCCTCCAACTGGATGCAAGGAAGAACTGAACAAGATGGCATTTCGCAAGCGCCATAACCTCTCGCTGACTGTCACAGGAACTAGGACAAGAAGGATGGAAATCTGTTGCCTTTTTAGTCACTTAATTCCTATTTAAAGCCTTATCACTGTTCACAAATATTTACTAACAGTCCATTATGTTCATCCTCATTATACCAGGCAGGAAGACCTAATGAGAAAAAAAACAGCACTCATTTTGGGATCTGATAAAATAATTATAGGTTCACATAAAAATAATAAATTTGGGATTCCAATAACAATTAAAAGCTAGATTTTTATTTTCCATTTACACTGAAACGAAGACTTAATAAGCTATAAAGGACAATGGCTTTGAAGCCAAACAGACCAGAGCTGAGTTCCCAGATCCAGCTCCTAAATCAGGGGTTTCTAACCAGGAGTCTATGGACCCCCAAGGGGTCCATGGAAACATTTCAGGAAGTCCACGAGCTTGAGTTGAAAAAAATCTATTTATTATCTTTATTTTCTCTCAGCTCCGATGTTGAGTGTCAGGAAACCATCTGCCACTACACTCTGAGAAGAGTTCTGTGGTTTTCATCTGACTGGTAAAGGGGTCCGGGGAACAAAGAAAGTTAAGAACCCCTGCCCTAAATGCCACAGAGCCCCACGACCCTGGAGAAACAGCAACGCCCTCGGGTGCAGGAGCCGACTAGGAAATGCACCTGAGTCCCGCCTCCAAGCAGGAGTGCAGGAGGCCCACAGGGAGCCCCAACCCCGACTCATCCAATTCGCCCTGTCCTCTGGGCCTTGGTCCACGCAGAGACTAGCATGGGGAAAGTCTGCCCTCGTGGAGCCGGCTCCCGCCACGTTCACCAGCAGGAGCTCGCGGGGACGCGGTGCGGCCGGGCAGCCAGGCGAGAGCTCCGGGTCGTCCACTCCCCCCGCAATGGACAGTGGTTTCAGTCCTCCTCCTCGCTCCTCACCCACACCCTCGCTCTCAGCTGGTGAACCCGCTTCCTGTCTCCCTAGAAGCAGCCGGAAGAGAATCCCCAGGAGCTTCCTCCACCTTCCTCCACCCCATCTGCCACATCTGCCTGCACCTGCCCATCCCCTCCACCTGCTCCTGTCGTAGGAGGGTGGGCAAATGCAGGGGCACACAGGAGGGGAGTGGGCCAGCGGGAGTGCTCCAGCCAGTAGGGGAGTGTGTCAGGGACACCATTTAGGATTGTCAGCTCATGGGCATAATACAAAGCAGACAAACTCTTAGCTTGGTTATTACTTTTACATTCTCTAACAATATTTGTCGCCTGTGCCCAGGGGACTACTGCCATGGTCCCCACCTTGGAAGGTCACTGGGAAAGGGCAATGCAACCACTTGTGTGCCCCAAAACCAACCCCTCCCACTCACTGACTCAGAGACATTGTTCCAGGAATTCTTGCTTCTTTCCCCAGATCATTCATTTTTCCTTCTCTACTGGATCTTAGCCTGGAAACAGGCTATTATTTCTCCCATCGTAAAACAAAACAAAACAAAACAAAACCTCTCTGAACCTCTACTCCCTTGCTCTCCTCATCCCTTCTTCTCCTTCTCTTTACAGCAAACTCCCCTAAAAGAAAGAGGACATGAGAAAGAGTGAAGAGTAAAGGCAGACCCCCTTCAAGGCACCGGAGTCATGGGAACGGAGACCCCTCTGGATTCACAGAAGAGGTTTTTATAGGGATAAGCAGTGACGGTAATAACCTACAAGAACTCCTTCCCACCAATACATGAAACAGAAATTTAACAAACCAGAACACTGCTTTGTCAAAGAAAATCTGTCTTGAAACTGCCAATCAATATTTTATTTTTCCCAAGAAATGCTTTATTCCTCAAGAAACCAAAATGCTTCCCAAATAAGAACAGATGACAGTAATGCTTTTTCCTTAGATGTGGACGTGCTGTTTTCAATGTGCTTCCTGCCGATCCTACGATGATCCTGATATAAGCAAAAGGGCACATGTAATCCCCGGTCTACAGATAAGGAAGCTGAGGATGAGCAGCCTGGCCAAGGTGAAGCCGGCAGGAAGCAGAGGCCTGAGAAATGTTTAGCTACAGCCCCTGAGCTGAGTTTCCCTGTGTTAAAGCTGCAGTACTTGTGACTCCGTAGCCAACCATGTCTGCAATGAACACCCTTACAAGAGACTGTGATCCCAAAGACACAGACCACTTCCAGACCTGCTCAGCTCAGCATCCCCTGAGCAGTGACTGCAGAGCAGCCCAGGCCCTGCAGGCACAGGTGACTCAGGCACAGGGTCCAGGCCACAGAGCAGGGCGCCACTGCACAGAACCACCACATCTTATGGCTTTCACTGACATCGCTTTGCAGCTGGTCTGTAAACATGCTCGACTGGTGGGACACTCTCAGGAGAAAGGAAATTGTGTGGCATTAAACAGAGCCGTACTTCTGGGGACCACCAAGTTCTTATAAGGGTCTCTAAGGCCCTGGTGCTAGATGCCACAAGCACTGCCGGGAGGCTAAAGAAAGAAATGCACTCGCAGGCCTAAGGATGACGGAGCGCAGGAGCCTGCTGTAAATACACCGGTGCCCAGCTACTGCGCGTGGCCCGAAGGACTGAGCAGCCCGGTGGACGTCCAGTGGCTGTCGATCAACACGTGCCTCCTAAGTGTCCACTGAGGGTCCAGCTCCGTCAGCAGAAGGAGGGGCCCGGAGTTCATGATGTGGTGGTGGAGACAGCACACATGGCCTAGGCTGACTCCTCCGCAGCCGAGGGCTCAGATGTAAGACAGGGAAGAGGCACAGTGGGGTGGACCCTGACCCTGACCCTGGCCTGGAGAGGTGCCATGGGCTGGACAGGTTTCCCAGCCAGGGACAGCTGGGCTCAGTGCTGCAGGATGGGGCATTCCAGGAAGAGCCAGGCTCAGGGAGAAATCAGACCAACAGTGACATGGGGGCAGGGCCAGGTGGATGGGCTTGATCTCCAGGAACAGAGCAAAGGCAGGGACCAGAGATCAGGTGGCCTCAAAGGCCCAGCACAGTCATCTCAATGTCAGCTGCAGCTCCTAGGAGGGCCTGGCTGATGAGCAAAGGCCAGAAGATACCATGTGTGAAAGGGCTGGCCCGGCAGGAGATGCCCCGCACTCTGAACCAGAGGCCCCCACATGCGCCTGCCCTCCTGCAGGCCCTCCATGGCCCCATCGCACTGTTCCCCTCAGTGCCTCCTGCACTGGAAGAGAGCACTTGTCCAGGATGGCCCAAGCAGTGGAGGCCAGGTGAGTGTGCTGGATGACAGGTATGAGGCCGACACCAAGGAGACCTGAGATGGCCTGAGATGCAGATCTGCAGAAGAAGAGTCATGCCAAGTGGGGGTGACCTGGCAGGACATCGTGGCCAACCCAATGTGGATAACAAAAGAGAGGGAGTCAGATGTAGCTCGGTGGGGAGGAAGGATGAGTCTGGTGGGCAAGACTTTAGAGTGGAGATGGCCCTGAGGAGCAGGCAATGCAGGACAGAGCTTAAAGGGCGGGGAGGGGGGGAACCATAGGAACCAAAAGGTGGAAGCAACCCAAGTGTCCACCAGCAGATGAGTGGATAAGCAAAGGGTGGTCTAGCCATACAATAGAATACTGTCCAGCCTTAAAAAGGAATGATGTTCTGTGACAGCTGGATGCTGGATGGACTCCTGAAAATCATGTCCTTTAGAATTAATCCATTCTTGTGGATGTGAATCTATTGTAGGTGAGACTTTTTGAGTGGTTACTTCAGTAGGGCATGACCCGAGGTGGGTCTTAATTCTCTTACTGGAGTCACTTATAAATGGGATGAATACAGAGACAGACAGAGAGAAATGTACAAAAGCCCAGAGAAAAAGTCACAGGAGCACAGAGCCACAAGAGCAAGGAGCTGAAATCAACAGAACCTAGGAGAAAGGAAGCCAGAAAACCCAGAAGAGAAGGGAGAGATCAGCAGACTCCTCCATGTGCTGGTCTCCAGGGAGAAAGCACCGCCTGGTGATGCCTTGATTGATTTGGACACTTCCAGGGCCTAGAACTGTCAGCTTGCAATCTTGTAAACTCCCACTGTAAAAGCCAACCCATTTCCGGTGTACTGCTTTCAGCAGCTCTTAGCAGACCAAAACACATTCTAGTAGGTGGCTAAACCTTGAAGACATCATGTTCAGTAAAATAAGCAGACACACAAGGACAAATATTGCATAATTCTACTTCTAATGTACAGAACTGGCAAATTCATAGAGACAGACAGGAGATTACAGAGTACCAGGAGCGGAGGCCAGGGAGAAGAGGGAGTGGGACGTTTCTATCTGGGGTCTTGAAAAGTTTTGATAATGGCTGGTAGTGATGGTAGCTCAACACTCTCAATGCGATCAATATCACTGAACTGTACATAAGAAAATGCTTAAAGTGGGAAATTTTGTGTCATATATTAGTTATCAGAGTAAAATTGTTAAAGGTGGGTGGGGTATATCAGGACACAGAAATGTGAGGTCAGCACCTAAGGGCGATGAAAAGCCAGAAGATAGAAAGTTTTAAGAAATGAAAGGCATCTTTAGGCAATGAATAGAGGCCAAGTACTTAGTGGCAGAGGAACCCTCGAGGAGAGGAAAAAGGGGGGGCAAGGCCCAACACCGCAGCCCCCAGCACAAGGCCAGGCACAGGACCGCACGAGCAAGGAGAGGAGTGCATCCTGAGAAACGTGGCAAACATGCTGTTTTCGTTTCCTGGCTGCTAAAACAAATACCATGCAATGGGTTGGCTGAAACAATAGGAATTTATTGGCTCACGGTTTTGAGGGTAGGAGAGGTTCAAAACCCAAACTCTTTAAGGCGATGCTTTCTCCCACAAGACTGTGGCACTCTGGGGCTGGCTGCAGGTGAGCCTTGGTCCCCAGATTCACCTAGGCCAAGCCCAAGGTTCCTGGTGGCCTTTCCAGGGTCAGCACTGGTTAGGAACACACAGCACACACCAGCCAAGAGGACGGCAAAACGCCGCCAGGCTGGATCCTTGTACGCCCATGTTCACAGCGGCATATGCACGATAGCCGAAGGGTGGACACAACCCAAGTGTCCACTCACAGGTGACGGGATAACTGCAGTGGGGACGGAATAGGATCAGCCATGAGAAGGAATGAAGTTCTGATACATGCAGAAATATGAAGAACCCTTGACAACATCAGGTTGAGTGAAGAAAGCAGACGAAGGGCAAAGACTGTAGGACTCCCCCTCTATGAAATACCTAGAATAAAAAGAGTCATAGAGGCAGAAAGTAGACTAGAGGTAATGGGAAGATACTGCAAATGGGTGCAGTTTCTGTTTGGAATGATAAAAATGTTTTGGTAATGGATGGTGGTGATGGTACCACAACATTGTGAACGTAATTAATGAATTGTACACTCAAATGTGGTTAAAATGGTAAATGTAGTGGTATACACACAGTAACACCGTAAAAGTTTTGAGCTTTTTTTCTCATTTCCACCAGGCAGCTGAGGAAACTGCGGTGAGTGGGCGGCTCTGTTTTGCTCTTAGCGATGCATCCTTACATTTAAAAACAGCCTGTGCTGGAGCCAGAGCGGAGCACACCACTTAGCTTGCTGCATATCATCTACAAATGCCTTCCCAGACCTCCAAGCAAATGTGTTGTCTTTGGAGATGTTCACAAAGGCGTGTATGAACAGCAAAATGCCGACACCCTCGCAGAAAGTGCCGGAGCAGGCTGCCTTCTCCCAAATATTAAGAATTGTTCATCTTCCAAAATAAAAACAAAGAAACTATTTTTCATTTTTTATGATGGACTAATATGGAAAAAAAAATGTATCTTGTACGCTGAAATATAATCATAATTATGTTGTCAGCTAATTCTGATGAAGATGCTATAATTTGGATACATTTTTAGGTCCAATTACTATGCACTAGTCCTTAAGAAAAAAATTCAAGGGAAAAGTGGCATTTTCAGCCCAAGTTAAAGCACAGAAGTTTGGGTTAAAAAGGAAATCTTAAAGTAACTATAAACGAGTCCTCATTTCTGACCTCTGACTTGCAAACATCCCCAGCCAGGAAAAGCCAGGTCCTGGCCGTGTGCCTGACCCTCCCATCCACCCACCACCACCACCCTGTCTGGAGATCTAAGGGGACAGGAAGGCATCCGAGCTCGTCCCCACCCCACCCCCAGAAGACGGTGACAAACGGAAAGGGTCTGGTTCAGGAGGTGGCTGGCTCCTAAGACTCTGGGGAGGGACAGCGCAATTGAAAGGTCAGCCACGGCTGGCTGGTGCTCGGGCCCCTCCCTGTGGCCGTGGGCAGCAGAAGCATCAGCTGGAGCTGGCCTGCTCCTCGGGCCTGCTCCCAAATCTCAGGCCTGTGACGAAGGAGGCAAGGTGGGGGTCTGGTCAGCCTGGAGCCTCAGTCACAAGGCCAGCCAGCTTGCAGGTGCTCTGGCAGCCAGCGCACCACCAAGGGGCCTCTTCCCTTCACAGTCGTCCTTTCTAAGTCCATCTGCTGGGGAGCTTCAGGATGCATCGAGCAAGAAGGGACTCGGGCATTTCTGGGCCTCCCGGTCCTTAAGCTTTTATTATTATCATTTTCTACAAAAGTTACAGGGTGAATGCAATGTTCATTGCCAAACAGTCAAATACTACAAAAGTACAGAGGACAGAGACAGCCCCTCGTCACACCCTGTGGGGACGAGCCTCGCTGGGCCTCACTGAGCACAGGACAGGCTGTGTCCTTCCAGACCTTTTGCTAGGCATTAGCAAGATGCACAGCAGCATAAGCTGAAATAAGAAAGAAGGCAGTCCCCAGGAACGGGCCGCAGATGCCAAGGCCTTCCCGGGGATGGAAGTTCCAGCAGTTAGACAACAGGGGGTGGTAGGGTCCATGGCAGCCTGGATCAGAGGTTCACCCTCGGCCTAAGGCATTCCAGCAGGCACATGTTTGTTTGTTCTGTTTTGTTTTGTTTTTGAGGATTAAACTCAGGACCTCTTCTGTGGGAAGTTGGCACTCAACCACTGAGCCACATCAGCTTCCCTGAGTTGGTTTTATCATTTGTTTTGCTTGTTGTTTGGTTTTGTTTTTTCAGGAAGCACCAGGAACTGAACCCAGGACGTCCTGTGTGGGCGGCAGGTGCTCAACTGCTTGAGCCACCTCTGCTCCTGCACATATGTTTTTAGGATGCTGGGGCAAAAAGTTCCAGGAAAATGAAATAGAAGCATGATTTGCTACTCTTTCTACTCAGGACAGCTTACCATGGAAGTTACATATAAAATAAATATGTGACAACTCTGGAAGCTGGAGACAAGAAAGCTGACCGGCTCACAGCCTCGGAACCCTGAGGAATAACTGGGCAGTGAGTGCCCTGGGCTTTTTCAGTGTTTGCTTTTGTTCTGCCGCATGTTACCCAGACGAGGCACTGAAGAAGTCAGCAATCTGGAAACACCAACTGGCACAGATGTAAATAGCCCCGACCGAAGCCTGTGCTCTCGAGCCAAAGGACCAGGAAAGGACAGGCGGGACAGGAATCTAGTAGGTATTAACCGCCCACAGCAGCCAAACACCCCGGAAAGCACTGCAGCCCCACCCCACCAGCCAAGGCAGACTGCAGCCTGGACTTGTGCCCCACCCAGCAGCTAACAAAGCACCCGCGGCCCTGGGGCCCCAGGCGCTGCCACAGTGGTGTCAGGGAGAGCCAAGTGCAGAGTCGGGATTCCCACCATCACCCAGCAGCAGTGAAGATGCACATATGCGCGCACACACATGCAGGGTAATGGAGATACACCTGTGCACACAACACATGCAGGGTAACAGAGATACACGTGTGCACACACACACGTGCAGGGTAATGAGGATGCACGTGCACACACACACACATGCAGGGTAATGAGGATGCACGTGCGCACACACACATGCAGGGTAATGAGGATGCATGTGTGCACACACACGTGGAGTAATGAAGATGCACGTGTGCACACACACGCGGAATAATGAAGATGCATGTGTCCACACACACATGCAGGGTAATGAAGATACACGTGTGCACACACACGCAGGGTAATGAAGATGCACATGTGCTCACACACATGCGGAGTAATGATGCATGTGCACACACACATATGCAAGGTTGACAGTGAGGACCCCCACCCCCAGCCAGGGCTGGTATTGGCAGAGGCCTTGTTGGGAGCCTGAACCCCACCCCACTCAGCAGTGACAAGTGCCTCTCCCCGCCAGGTGTCAACAGGGGCCAAGTGGAGAACTTGACTTCCACCCGACCTGGCAGCAACCAGGAAGTGGCCCCTCTCCCCTACTAGAGCAGTGCCAGAGGGGGCCTGCTAAAACACAATTTATAAATGAGACCCAGACCCTCATAACATAATGCCCAAACTGTCCATGTTTCCATCAAAAAGCATTCCTTTAAATTCCACTTACAATAGCAACCACAAGAATTAAATATTTAGGAATAAACTTAACCAAGGATATAAAGCACCTGTATTCAGAAAACTACAATGCACCGCTAACAGAAATCAAAGACCTAAATAAATGGAAGAAGATTCCTTGTTCATGGATTGGAAGATGAAATATCGTTAAGACATCAGTTCTACTTAAATTGGTATACAGATTCAATGCAACCCCGACAAAAATTCCAACATTCGGAAACACAACTATCAAATTTATTTGGAAGGGTAATGTGCCCTGAATAGGCAGAATTATCTTTAAAAGGAAGAATGAAGTTGGAAGACCCTCACTTCTGGACTTTAAATAATTTTAACTAGCTACAGAGGTCAAAACAGCATGGTACTGGCATAAAGACAGACATTTAAACCAATGGAACCAAAGTGATGGTTCAGAAACAGACCCTCACATCTATGGTCAAGTGATTTTTGACAAGGCTGCCATGCCCACCCAGGTGGGGTAGAACACTCTATTCAATAAATGGTGCTGGAAAAACTGAATATCCATATCCAGAAAAATACAAAGAGGATCCCTATCTCACACCTTTTACAAAAATTAATTCAAAATGGATCAAAGACCAAAATATAAAAGAAACCACCATGAAACTCCTAGAAGAAAACGCAGGGAAATATCTTCAAGACCTGGTGTTAGGTAGTAGATTCTTAAACCTTACACCAAAAATACAAGTAATAAAAGAAAAAATGGATAAATGGAACCTCCTCAAACTTAAAAGCTTCTGTGATTCAAAGGACTTTGCCAATAAGGTAAAAAGGCAGCCCATTCAATGGGAGGAAATATTTGGAAACCTCATATCTGATAATTCCCATGCTGTCCCGTGCTTTATATAGCATAAAAATCATATCTGAAGGTTGCCATGCTATATAAAGAGATCATACAACTCAACCATAAAAGAGCAAGCAATCCAATTTAAAAATGGGCAAAAGACTTCAAAAAAGACATTTTTACAAAGAGGAAATACAAATGGTGAAAAAGAACATGAAAAAATGTTCACTTTCACTAGCTACTAGGGAAATACAAATCAAAACAAAATGAGATATCAACTCACAATACATAGAATGACCATTACTTAAAAAAAAAAAAAACAGAAAACAACAAGTGCTGGAGAGGATGTAGAGAAATAGGAACACTCCTTCACTGTCAGTGGGAATGTAAAATGGTGCAGCCTCTGTGGAAGACAGTTTGGCATTTCCTCAGGAAGCTAAATATAGAACTGTCATATGATTCCTCCATCCCTCTACTAGGAATATATCTAGAAGAACTGAAAATAGTGATGTGAACAGACTTTTGCACATGACTGCTGAGAGCAGTGTTATTCACAATTGCCCAAAGATGGAAACAACCCAAGTGTCTATCAACCAATGAGTAGATAAACAAAATGTGGCATATACATATGATGGAATACTAAGCTGCTGTAAGAAGAAATGAAATTGGAACACATATGATAATATGGGTGAACCTTGAAGACATTATGCTGAGAGAAATAAGCCAGACACAAAAGGACAAATATTGCATAGTCTCACTAATACGGACTAAACATGAAGAATAAACACATGGAGTTAAAATCTAGAGTCCAGGTTACTAGGAGAGAGGAAGAGGGCTGAGAAGGGATACTAATGGTTAATGTACATAGAATTTTTAATTAGCTTGACTGAAAAGTGTGGAAATGGATAGAGTTGATAGTAACACATTATAATGAGCAGAACTAACAGGGCTGGTTTATAAATAGGCTTGTGGCTGAAAGGGGTAGTCTAGGGATGTAAGTGTCAATTGAAAGAAAGCTAGAGAATAAACCAAATAACATAGTGTGATGGTTAGGCTAATGTGTCAACTCAGCCAGGTAATTGCGCACAGTTGTTTGGTCAAGCAAGCATTGGGCTAACTATAATACAAGGACATTTATGGGCTTTAATCATCACTGAGTTTACTGCATAGATGGCTGATTACATCTACATCAACCAGAGAGATTGCCTTGCTGTCAGCAATGAGTGACACTTTATCCAATCAGTTGAACACCTTAAAAGGGGAAGTAAACATACAGGAGAAGAACACAGAGGAATAGAGACAGCTCCACAGATGTGGCAGAGGCCCCAGAAAGAGAGATGAGCCATTCACCCAACAGTCGACAGCTGACCTTTTGGAGAGAAGCAAACCTGAGCCCGAAAGGAATCAAGCCCTGGGTAGAGAGGCAAAGCCTAGAGAGCCTGAAGGCCTACAGCTGATACTGGAAGAAGCTGGGACCATGAAGCCTTAAGAGCAACAGGAAGGCTGAACGTCAGCAGCCATCTTGCTCCAACACGTAGCAACAGACTTTGGTGAGGGAAGTAACTTAAGCTTTATGGTCAGGTATTTACAAATACCCTTTATAAATGCCAACAGATTTCTGGTATTTTGCATCAGCACCCCTTTGTCTAACTAATACACATAGTGAACCTAGAGGCGGGTGAGGATTGTGGTTAATAGTACAAATACAAGAATGTTCCATGAACATTGTACATCACTATTACAAAGTGTTAAGAGTATGGAGATGCATGAAAAAAATTCAAATAATGTGACTTACGGAGTATAGTTAACAGCAATATTGTAATATTCTTGCATCAATGTCAAAGAAGGTAATGTATTAATAATAGGATGGTATGGAAAAAATATACCAAATGTATGCTACAGACCACAGTTAGTAAGTCTAATGATGTTCTTTGATAATCTGTAGCATATGTTCCACAACAACGTAAGGTGTTGCTGGAGGGGTGTTGTATGGGAATTCTACACATTGTGCATAAGTATTTTGTAAGTTCACAATTTTTCTAATAAAATACACACACACACACACATATATATATATATATTTATAAATTATTCCTCATACCAAGAACCAGGAAATTCTCAACTTTAATAAGAAAAGACCATCAACGGACACTAGCACTAAGATGACACAGATGTCAGAATTCTCTGGCAATAATGTTAAAGGCGCCATAATAAAAATGTTTTAATGAGCAATTATTAACAAGCTTATAATAAGTGAAAATAAAGAAATTCTCAACAAAAAGGTAGAAATTTTAGAACTGAAAAATATAACAACAAAAAAAAGAAAGAAAGCCTTCAGTGGATGGGCTCAACAAGAGAATGGAACCAACAGAAGCATCAGTGGCTTTGAAAAGAGAACAAAAGAAAGTATGCAATCTGAATGACAGAGAAAATAGGCTGGAAAAAGAAAGAACCTCAGGGTGTGGGACTATAACAAAAAGATCTAACATTTGTGTCATTAGTGTCCCAGAAGTAGGGGAGAGAGAGGGTGGGTATAGCCATTCCATATGGTTATGAATTCCAAAAATAGATATTGGATTACGTTTGTAATCTGGTCTGTACCTGGGTGTGATTAAGTTATGATTAGGGCTTTGATTGGGCCACGTCATTAGGGCATTGAGTCCCCAACCACCACTCACAGATAAAATGCATGGCAAAGGACACAGTTGAGGGTTTCTGATGTTGGAGTTTTGATGTTGACGTTTGATGCTAAAGCCTTAAACTGGAGCCCCAGGAAGTAAGCTCACAGATGAAAGAGAAGCAAGTCCCAGGAAGAGAGGAACCCTGAGCCCAGGAAGAAGCAAGCCCTGGGAAGAGAGGAACCCTGAACCCAGAGAGAAGCAAGACCCTGGAAGTGAGGAAGCCAGGAAGCCTAAACCCTCACAGACGTTGGCAGCCATCTTGCTCCAACACGTGAAAATAGACTTTGGTGAGGGAAGTAACTTATGCTTTATGGCCTGGTGTCTGTAAGCTCCTACCCCAGATAAATACCCTTCATAAAAGCCAGCAGATTTCTGGTATTTTGTATCAGCACCCCTTTGGCTGACTAATACAGTGGGCTTGGAAAAGTACTCAAAGAAATAATAGCTGAAAATTTCTCAAATTTGAGACTCAAGAAGCTCAGAAAACCCCAAGCAGAATAAAACCAAAGAAAGACACACCAAAACACATCACGATCAAATTTCTGAAAACTAAAAGGAAAGGGAAATGCTTAAGAGCAGCAAGGAAAAACAATTTCTATAAAGAAAATCAATTTGAATGACAGTGCATTTCTCATCAGGAACCAAAGAGACCAGAAGGAAGTGGCAACATTTTTCAAGTGCTAAAGAATAGGATTATCAATCCAGAATGCTATCTCCAGTGAAAATGTCCTGCAGGAATGAAAGAGAAATCAAGAAGTTCTCAGATGATGGAAAATTAAGAGAATTTGTCTATAGCAAACCTATCCAAAAAGAATGGCTAAAGGAGATTTTCTAAAGAGAAAAGAAATGATAAAAGAAGGACTCTGGGAACATCAAAAAAGAAGAAAGGACATGGAAAGAATAAAAATGAAGGCAAATTCAAAAGACTTTCCTTCTTGAGCTTTTTAAACTATGTTTAATGGTTGAAAAAGAAAAAAATATAACTCTGGTGTGGTTTTCAATGCATGTAGAAGAAATGTAAGACAATTATATTATAAATGGGAGAGGGTAAAAGCATGTAAGGGTGGTAAGGTTTCTACACTTTTCCCAACTGGCAAAATGTCAACAAATATTAATAGCTCTGTACCTTGACTTTAGTGGTGCTTACCCAAACCCATAACATGATAATATTGATTAGAACTATACATATACATTGTCCCAACATCAGTTTCTTGGTTTTGAAATTGTACAATGGTTATGTAACATGTAGCCATTGGGGTAAACTGGGTAAAGGACACACAACTAGTTAAAACTACCAAAATGTGGAAACAACCCAAGTGTCCATCAGCAGATAAATGGATCCACAAAATGTGCTATATCCATAAAATGGAATCTTTTTTAGCCATTAAAAAGAGTAATAAAGTTCTGAATACAGACTACTACATGGATGGATGACCTTGAGGACACTGTGTTAAGTGAAAGAAGCCAAACACACAAGGACAAATATTGTATGATTCCACTTCTATGAAATATCTGGAATAGGCAAATTCATAGAGACAGCAAGTAGAGTAGAGGTTACAAAGAGCTGTTGGCAGAAGGAAATGGAAAGTGAAAAAAACTTTTGGAAATGGAGGTGATGACAATACAACACTGTAAATGCACTTAATGCCATTGAAGTGTATACTTAAAAATGGCTAAAACACCAAATTTTATGTTATACATCTGTTACCACAATAAAATGAAAAATACATTTTTAAGGGTACACATGACCTCTCTGAACTATCTTTGCAAATTTATGTGAATCTATAATTATTTCAAATACAAAGTTAAAAAAAAAATAGCTTGGCAAACAAAACGTGCCAGTGGGCTACCAATTTGTGTCCTCTGGGAAGGATACTAAATTTACGAAGAACCGTGTATGCTGCTGGGCAGCTTGTCCATAATTCCACCCGATCCCAATCACTCTCTTGGATCCACAAGGCTCAGAAAGTTGGGGTGAGACAGCTCGTGGTGGCAGGGCCCGAGCCAGCCCCTGGCCTGTCCGCGGCGCAGGGGACAGGGTCCGAGGGGCTGTGCGTCCCACATCTTTGTCAAGCACTCCCAGGCACTCCACACACGACGGCCAGCAGGGCTGCACTGCTCCAATGCCAGCTTCCTCTTCATGGTGACCCTGCTACAGAGACAGTGGGCACTCGGCGTTCCAATGAATTAGTGATTACAAAATGCTCACGCCTCTATCAATAACCACAAGAAGACAAAACACTGGATTACTAGACTCTTAAATTACTCTACTTACAAGCTATAGTTTAAAAAATCTCTTCCTCTCCTTGGTTTATATAAATCATCCTCTCTGCTTGGTAACTATCTTTTACTTCGATTTATTGACTTGCAGAAGGCTCAACCACCAAAGCTAAGATCCTACTAAATTATCTCTTACGAGAAGAGGAGTGTGGTGGCAAATTCTTTCAAAGTTGTATTTTTGTTTTCTTGTTTTTCATTTGCCCTTAAGTTATTACATTCATAAGAGCTGGCAGCTTCCCAGTAAGAGTGGAAATATTTTAAAACACAAAGCAAATTGCTGTCACATCCAACTTAATGAATAAAGCCATACTGTGCAGCTTAGTACGATTTAAAACACCTTTTTCCTTTCTTTTCAGGAAAAGAGACTCAGGTTTAGGATAAAACATTTTCCTCCCATTTAGTTATTTTGCAGAATTTATAAACAGCTACATATATGCTGTATCTTCATCATCATCACACTGAGAACTTGCTGTAGCCAAAATGATGCAATTCAAAGAGGAAGAAGTAGAAGGAAAACAAGCTTAACGAAGGCCTTACCATGAGCCAAGCACCACGGGCTGCATGCTACCTGCATTTAATCTTTACCACAGTCCTGCGAAATAGGTTTTATTATTGTATTTCCTCACATCTAAGACGACACCTATTTTAAGAGGCACTGGTATTTTACATACCACTAAAAAAGAAAAAAAACACTGCCACATAACCAGAGCACACTGGTTTCTCATCACACCAACGGTGAGATGCCTCCCGACGGTAGAGATGTTAAAGTGAGCCTCTGGATGGAGGAAATTCAGGAACGTTCCTACTGAGGAGGCAGAGCTGAGGGCAGCCTAAGTGCAGGAGGAAGGGCGCTCACCCGACGCCCTAACGCCTGCCTGCTCTATCCACTGGAAGGGCCCAACTCCCCCCTCTGCACCCCCTCCTCAGGCCGGGAGCCCTGGTCCCAGGCTTTCCTCTATGACAGCACTTCAAACTGTGTGTCGAGACCAGGAAGGAGACACACATTTACTGAGTACCAGACACTTTCACATTTCTTATCACATTTAACCCTAATAACCATAAGATACCTCCGTGAGCATTTGAAAAGCATATCCCTTCCTTAAGGCACCAGTTTTCCCTATCAGAAAGCGGGCATAATATACTGATTTGGTTGGAACAAGACACTTTACTTCCATTTGCGGAAAATGGTCGTAATAAATACACAACCTTTGATTAAAACGAGCCCCCTCAGATGTGCCACCTTTGTGCAGTGCACAAGCCGCACAGCTGCACAGTGACCTTCTAAGTCAGACAGGGAGGTGGTACACAGTGTTAGAGATGAGAAGAGGGGAGTTGCCTAAGAGGGTCGAGCTTAGGCCTGTGTGGTTCCAGAGTCCCTTGAACAGCTGGCTGGGAGCTTACGAGGCAGGCAGGAAGGGCGTGCGTGTGCGTTTACGTAAGAGCACCCTAACCGCACGGCACAAGACAGTGCTTGGAGGACGCGGAGGTAAGTGGGGGAGCCTCTCGGGGGTGGGGAGCGTGAACTGGTCCCCTGCAGTGCGCAGGACAGGAGGAGGAGGAGCAGGCGGGCGCAGAAGCAAGGCCACCGGGGCCTGACCTCGGAGCGGGAGGAGATTCCAGGCAGGGCAGCCAGCAGGGCCGGGCGGCCTCGGGGAGCCCACCCCACAGGCCAGGCCGGGGCGCCAGGCCGCCCAGGTCCAGCCACCGGGGCCGGAGAACTGAGTTTCTACCCAAATCTCCCGCTTTCTTAACACTGGCGACCAAGTGAGATTTTTCTGGAAGGAAGGAGTTGAAAAAAAAAACAGGGCCATACAAACAAAACAAGTTAGATTTGGCCAGAGAACTGCCAAATTTGCAACTTTGTGATAAAAGGTTCTCCTCCTGGGTGACCCGGGGAAGCTGTTCTCTTGCTGGGAGAAAGCCTGGCAAACTGCTTGGGGTCCGGGTCCTCAGGAGGTGGTGCTGGCCTCTGGGTAGACCATGAGATATTTCTAATTTATAGTTTCTCTGAGCTTTTCAGATTTTGCACAGTGGGGATTTCATTTGTAATCGAAGAAATAAATAAATAAAAATTTAAAACATTTAAGTTAAAGTTAGAAATAAAGGAATAGTAAGTGACAAAATAATAAGGGCCCCCTCCTTCGGGAGAAAGAGTTACTGCTCCACAGAGGGCTGGGGACGGCGGCTGGGGCAGGCTGGCCGCGCGGCTGAGCGGGCGAGAGCGGAGGCCTGTGGGAGGCCCTCCCTGGCCTCGAGCAAACGCTTCTCTGGCTGACGGTTCCTCAGCAAGGCCCTAGAGGCTGCCCAGACAGGTGACCGGGGGTGAGAGGCCTCGTGCTTTGCCTCTCCCTGTCCTTCTCTCACAACAAATAAAAGTATATCATAAAATAAACAAAAGTGTATACCATTCGAATGACAAAAAAAGAAAGGATATTGGTTTAATGGGTAGGAAGATAGATTTAGATCTTGACTGGCTGGGGAAAAGCCTTCTTGACATAAGACTTATGTACACTGCAAACAGACACCTAGTAGGAGTGGACGGCCTAGCCTTGAAAACTAGAAGTGCCAAATTCCTAAGCTACAAACATGCAGGCCAGGTGAGCAGAGGGCCAGGTGGGCACAGGGCCAGGTGGGCACAGGCCCAAGGCTAGAGGAAGCAAGGAAATTTCGAGCCGAACAAGGCAGAGGAGCTCGCAGAGCAGGAAGCCTGGAGGAGTTTGAGGGGTCCTCCCTGAGAAGAAATGACATCGAGCCTTCATGGCCCAAACTGAGGGCCACAGGCGTGCATCTCTGGGTTCCTCACCGGACTACGGAAAGTGTTGGAAGGGCGGTTCAGAGGTGGCCCGATCCACGCTGCAAAGCCCTCAAGGCCAGCTGAGGGAGCTGGGGAGGGGCAAGGAATCTGCTTTGGCGGTGGACAAGGGCTGCTGAGCACCGGGTCTGGCCCAGAGCTCGGCAGGGACCACCCAGGCCTCGGCCAACCCCCTGGCTCTGGGACGCCACGCAGGACAGTAACCTCAGGGCCTGTCCATGCTCGTGAAACAGGAACAAAGCGAGATGACAGGGCTGCAGCACCAGCCGGCCTACTCCTGCCACACTGCCAGCCTGGGTCCCTGTTCCCACCCATATGCAACGAGGAGGTGAAGTCTGTGCGGCGCTCCTGGTGGCATCCCTCTGTCTGGGAAAAGGGCCAGCAAGTCAGTGTTCTAGGTTCTGCAGGTCACAGTCTTATTTGCTGTTTACCACCTTCTAAGGAACCACCGTTCTTTGCCGGCAGCTTTACTAACCCCTGCTCTGAGCTCGGCCCAGCCCTCCGCCTTCTTTCAGCAATGCTTCCTCCCAGGTCCCACTCCTCTCTCCGTGTCTGGCCCAGAGTCTCCTTCTCTGTAGGTTCCTAAAATTAGCATCAGATGTCCTCCCTCCCATCCATGCTCAGAGACGTGCATCTGCCTGTGAGCCACGCATCCCACAGGGCCGCTGAGACCTCCCAGGGCCCCCGGGCCGCCTCTTCCCAATTCACTTCCAGGAGTCTAGGTGGGTCTCTCTCTCTAGTCCCGTGGTGCAGCACAGAGCCTGCAGAGTATGCACATTCGGCACTTGTTGAATGAATGAATGAATGAATGAATGAATGAATGAATGAATGAATGGAGTGAGTGAATGGAGTGAGTGAATGAACGAACAAACAGGCCACAACGGAATAGGTGCACCTGCACACAGTCCCCAGGGTGAGAGTGCAAATCCTGACGCATCACCTAAGGTCCGCCTGTCCCCTCCAGGTGCACCCGCCTCCCTGGCCACCCCAGCTGCAGTGACAGTCATGCTGCCTCCTGCTGTGCACCCCAACCTTCCCCTCCATGCTGGCACCTGCTCCCCACTGCCCTGTGGAGGAGCCAGGTAGGTGGGATCCTCATCACCTGCTGGGAGAGAACCTGGTATTCCCACGGCCTGGCACAGGGGCTGCTGGGGGTAAGGCACAAGGAGAGAGTCAAGGCAGGCATGCAGCGCCTCACCCTGGGGGCCTCCCCTGCCCACAGCTCAGGGGCCGCACAGGCCAGCCTGGGGTGCTGCCGGAGGCTGGGAGACCCCAAAGCTTGTTTTCCTTCCTCGGCACCCCCAGATGACTGACTACCCTACATCTACACTTAATGAGCAACTTTGCTCCCTGCGTGTGAGTTATTTAACTACAGCTATTCATTTCAGGGGGCATCAACCGGTAAAAGAAAATGCCAGGTGTGGGAGATACCCCTCACCCGACCACACACTTCATTAGCAAACCCACCACAGGGCATGGACCTGCCAGGACTGGGACCGGCCAGGCAGACTGGAGCAGAGCGAGGCCGGGGAAGGCGCGGCAGGGCCCAGACGCGGCCTCGCAGCGCCCTCTGGTGGCCCACCCGGGCACCACGCCCTCGGCCGCAGGGCTGGGCCTGATAAAAAGGGAGCGACCCCTAACTGCTCGCCCGCCACCAGCTGTGCGCTTTACCAAAGTCTCCCCACTTTACCTCCACTCTAACCCGGTGAGGAAGGGGTGCCACCCCAGGTTCAGATGAGTAAGCCAGGCCCAGGAAGGCTTACAAAGGTTTCTGTGGCGGGTGAGCCACAGGCTGAAGCCCAGGCTGCCGGGGCACAGGTGTCACCACCTGACAACGTCACCTTCCCAGAGTGGGGGAGGGCGATCCAGCCTCCAGGCCCAGGGCCAACAGGTGGACCGGATCCAGCCAGGGCCCCAGAATCGGTCCTCATCACAGCCAGCGCCCCAGGTCCCACTCTTCAAAGTTACTGTCAACGCCTGTGGAAGGGGCGGGAGTGGGGAGTTAATGGGCGCAGAGCAACTGTGCGGGGGATGGCGAAGTTCTGGTAATGGATGACGGCGATGGAGGCACAACATTGTGACTGGAATTAACAGCACCGAAGTGTTCGCTTGAAAGTGGTTAAAATACCACGATCAACTGTTTTAAAAACAACACCCATACAATGTCCGGTGACTGTCCCTACAAGATCACCCAGGACAACTCCAAGTCCCGAAAACGCCTCCACATCTCATCTCTTTCTCCCATTGTATGTCCTCCCATGGCCCACTGGGTGGACTGTGGGAGAGTGTGGGCTATGGTGTGGACCACTGACCACGAGGTGCAGCGTTGCCCAGAGATGTATTCACCAAATGCAATGAATGTCTCATGATGATGGAGATTGTTGTCATGGGGGGAGGAGTGGGGTGAGGGGGGTGGGGGGTATATGGGGACCTCATATTTTTTTAAAATAATATTTAAAAAATAAAGACAAAAACAAAAAACAAAAAACACCCAATGGGCTTTCCTACTTCTGCAAGATGCAAATGATGCTGAGCAAGGGGTCCCTGCAGCACGCTCTCCTCGGCAGAAAGGGCACAGCTACTGGGCACTGCTCGAAGCAGGCCAGGGGTGCCCTCCGGTGGTCCGGGGCGGGACTGCTGGGGGTGGCCCTCACCTACTGCTGGTCTGCAGTGAGGTCCCTGATGAAAACCCAACAGGGTGCTCACGTATCCCAAGCACCCATTTCCACGGGTCTGACATATGGCATACATTAGTTTAAGGCATTTGAAACAGCAAAATTTAAGGGAAAAAACATAGGGGGGAGCATATTCTGGTTCCCAAGCACAGGGAGTTAGGGAAGCAGCCGTGGAGCCCAGCACTGTCCCTAGTGGCCGCGACCCCGAGCACGCGAACTTGGCCTCTGAGCCCCTTCTGCTTCCCAGCAGCCAGGAGACCTTGGCCCAGAGCAGGGCCTCGCTGCAGAGCCACCGTCTCCCTGACACCAGAGGAAGGGCCCCCGCCCACCTGCCCCGGGCCCCCCATCTCTCTGGCTCTTCGGTGTGAAGTGTCTGAGCTTCTTTAGGCCTCCCCTGCCTCATCGGAGCAACGAGCATCTGAACTAGAAGGGGCCTTCCTCTATTTTAAAGTGGAACCTGATTTGAGGCCTCAACTAGAGACAGACAGGGCCCGTAGACCAAAGAGGCAAGAGTGTGGACCCCCAGCACCCACCTCCCCTGCAGCCTGGAGGAATACGATCGGAATCCAAACGCGCTCACCCCACTGCCCCGCCCTTCCAAGGTGCCCTCCCGGCCCCGACGGTGGGTTCAAGTCCCAGGAAAAGCACAACCCTGTACGTGGCATTACTGCGCACCTCGCAGAACGCTCATGAGCACGCCAACTTCTAGAGCCCACAGAGTTAACGTTTTTATTAAATGCAAGGAGAAATCCCATGGGCATTTCTTTGCTAAAACTAGATTAACAAAGTAAAATGAGAAATACCCAGTATCAGCTAGAATTAAGGCTGGGCCAGCAGCTGCATTTGAATTTTATGTATGCACATTTCTTCCAAGTTGAAATTTGGCATAAAGTTTTTCAAAGTTATTTTTAAGAACTCTCGAAGTGAGGGTCTGGGCAATGGCATACAGTCACAGTTAACCTAATCATCAAAGCTGGAAAGCGGGGCTCCCTCCTTAGGAAAGCACCCCGATTTCACATCAACAGGAGCAGCACCTCCCCCCACTTCTCTGAGGCATGGTCCCGACCTACCCCGCCACCGGCCCCGGCCCCAGTGCAGGGGTGCGGGGACCTCGGAGGGCGCGGGAGCTCCCTGCGCAGAGCGCCGGCACGGCAGCGCCTCCTCTGCACGTTGCCAAGGCGGCCGGGAACAGTCACCTACCCACAGCGTGCCCCTGTTGAGCCAGTTTTCTGTGACTGTTCTCATGTTAAAAATCCAAAGCCCACACACAAGTAGCTCAGTGGGTGAGCACCTGCTCCCCATGCACAAGGTCTCGGGTTCGATCCCTGGTACCTCCTAAAAAGAGGAAATTTTATAATTGAAAAGCCAACACCCCCGCTCCATTTAGAGTATGGGCGGGCCCACCACCACACCTCCGCGGTTCTGGTTTTTGTTGTTTTGTCTTACTTTCTTTTGCTTCCTTTGTGTGGCTGGAGTTGCCTTAAAACCAGCTTTCACCCTGGGCGGGGGTCAGAAAGCTGGGGTCGCGCCCCACACCGGCCCCTTGGGAGCAACCTTCCCTTCCTGAACCTGCAGGCACTCGCTCAAGGGGGGCATCGCCACCCCCGAGGGCGTGCCGGGAGGCTGGGGCGGGGGGCTGCTAACTTGGCACAAAGGCTCAAGAGCACCGGTCAGCTTTTAGTCCACAAGGTCTGGCTGGTTGACTAAAGGGGCCTACAGGTCCCAGTGGCTTTTGTTGTCCCCGTCACAGGTGTTAACTGGTACAACAGCCAATGTGGGAGCACAACACACTCAGACACACACACCACACATATTACACCACACACACTACATCACACAATGCACATTATATCACACACCCACCACACACATCACATACTGTATCACACACACCACACATTGCATCACACACATACTACATCCCACACACAAGTCACACATCACAACATACCACACACACATCACACCACACCCATCACACACCACTTCCATACAACATACATATCACATGCTACATCACACATACTTCATCATACACATACCACACATGCATCACACACAACACATCATATCACACATATCACACATACCCTGCATTACATCAAACACCACACACATCACACCACAGCACACATCACACCACATACCCTGCACACCTCACACACATTACACCACATTCCACATCATACCACACACACCACACACATCACACTACTCCACATCACACCACACACCACATCATACCACAGCACACACATCACACCACATACCCCGCACACCACACTCTATATCACACCACACACACACATCACACCACAATCCACATACCACACTCCACATCACACCACACACATCACACCACATTCCACATTATACCACACCACATCGCACCACACACATCACACCATACTCCACATCATACCACACACATCACACCACATTCCACATTATACCACACCACATCGCACCACACACATCACACCATACTCCACATCACACCACACACATCACACCACATTCCACATTATACCACACCACATCGCACCACACACATCACACCACACTCCACATCACACCACATTCCACATTATACCACACCACATCGCACCACACACATCACACCACACTCCATATCACACCACACACATCACACCACATTCCACATCACACCACATTCCACATCACACCACACACACACACAGACACCACCTCACACACACTTTTCCTAGAGAAATGAAGGACACAGGCAAATCAGCAGCTCTTAAAAGCAACAATACTAACAAGAAGGTAGCCACAGTAAGGAAGAGTAGAAATCTGGACTCTGAACCCTAAGGAACAGAGCAGAGAAAGGAGCACAAGGAAGGGGAGAAAGGAGGTGGGGAACCAAGGGAGGAAAAGGAGCCAGGACTCATATCCCATGAGTGCAAGACACTGACCGGGGCTTGGGTAAGTGGTCAGAGGCCACTGGGAGGTAGGATCGCGGATTCTTGTTCACAGAAGAAACCGGAACAATTTTGGGAGAGGTCACTTGCTCAGGGTCACGCAGCCCTGCTTTGATGCTTAGCCCAGCCTCCTTCCTCTCCACCAGGAACCATCAAATTCTGCTCGCGTTACCTGTTCCATGGAAGAGACCGGATTCCAGTGCCAGAAGCCAGGGGCTTTAAGCTTCCTCAAGGAATGGAAGGAGCGACGGCCACCAGAGCCTGCGTTTACTGGCTAGACGTGGACCTTTATACCCTCACTCTGCTTCCCAGGACTGTTTAAAGATGAAGGCAGTGGGGGAAGCGGATGTGGCTCAAGCAGTTGGGTACCCACCTACCACATGGGAGGTCCCAGGTTCTGTTCCTGGTGCCACCTAAAGAAAACAAGCAAGACGGTGAGCTGATGACGCGATGAGGAGACACAACAAGGAAACACAATGAGAGACACAACAAGCAGGGAGCAGAGGTGGCTCAAGCAATTGGGCACCTCCCTCCCACATGGGAGGTCCCAGGTTCGGTTCCTAAAAAAAAAGACGACAATCAGACACAGAGAGCACATAACAGACAAACACAGAGAGCAGACAAAAATAAATAATCTTTTTAAAAAAAAAAAGGATGAAGGCAGTGAATTCAAGTAAAGCACCATGCACAGTGCCTGGCACATTTGAAGAGATGCTGCCTGTTCTTCTCCCCACTGCTACACCTGGCCTATTAATGTTACACCACCAAGGTGAGAGTCCAAACTAGACGGAACGAAGTCCTTAGAAACACCTGATTCTGTTCAATCCCGTGTTCCTGCTGGGGCCATGTCTTAATTCCACAAACAGGAAATTATCACCTAGTACGGGTAAAGTCAAGCGGTAGGCACTGTGAGGAAGACAAAAACAAATGAGAAGTGTTTCCTTGTCTCCAGAAGATTACCATCTACTGGGTAAACAGGCTGGGAAACAGCAGCCTGTAAGACAAGGGAGAATTCAGTCAACAGACACTTGTTCCTGTAATGTACGAGGCACGGTTCCTGGAGACGGAAGGCAGGTGCCCCTCCCAGGCCACTTCCGAGGGTGGAGGAGACAGGCCACATCTGCTTCCCTAAAATTAATTTTAATAATGTTTTAAGCCAGTATATACAAAATATTATCATTTAAACTGGCAATCCATTTTTAAAATTGACTAAAAATTGATTTTTAAACACTCTCATTTAAATTCACATTTACTAAATCTTCAAAATTTAGTAGGGGGGACTTCCAGGAAGATAGAGGATTAGAGAGAAATTGGACTCACTTCTCTCCCAGAAAAAATGGCTAGAGGACAGGCACAAATGGCCTGGAAAAAAATGTTCTAGGATTTAAGGCAAGAGGGGAAGGCTAGAGACCACCCAGAAGAGAGAGGGACAAAGGAAAAGAATGCCACTGGGGAAATTCTGTGAGGTCCCCCCTCCTTCAGAGCAGGCGACTTTGAATTCTTCAGCCTCTGGCCAGGAGCTACAGACAAAGGGGGACACAAAGGGTCCACCTTCCAGGAAAGGGCAAAGAGGAGCTGCAGCCTAAGGCTGACTCCGTTTTTGGCCCACAGATTTGGTCTGCTGGATCCCACATGCCCTTCCGGGCCAGCAGGGGCCACACCACTGTTTGCCTTGGGAGCCAGCAAGTGCCTAGAGAGAATCGACCCTCTCATTCACCTCCCTACTACCAAGACTGGTTGATGAGGGCGCAGAGGGAAGTGGAATTATTTACTACCCAGGAAAAGAGTGGGGGCTGCCGGCAAAGTTGGAAAACAGGCTCTGAGAAAGTTTGCATTGAGAGGCTCTGAACAGCCTAGCAGCAGGATCCTCTGTCACATAGTTGCTGTTGTGTGCTGCAGAGAACACATTCCAACCAGGGTTTAAGCTGAGAAGTCTGCCGGAAAGCACCGTCTCCTGGTGGACCAAGGGAGTGCAAGTGAGGAAATTAAAAGTAAACAAATGAGAGGCTCTTTGGGCTTTTACTGCCCCCTGCCCCAAGACCCTTGGAAGTGGGTCTGCAACCCATTATTGGATCCATGGTCCAGATTTGAGCAACTAAACAGGGGTAATCCTAAACAGCTAGAAGAGAATGATCCAAGAATCAAAGAACAGCAGTAACACACAGCCTCCCACCACTAAATCCCTATGCAAGGGAGAGAAATTGAGCATCAGAGTAAACTCATCATCATAATCAGATGCCTAGACATCAGCAAAAAAATTACAAGCCACACTAAGAAAACAAAAGATATGGCCCAACTAAAGGAATATATCAAAGCCACAAATGAGATACAGGATTTGAGACAACTAATCCATGAGGTTCACATAAATCTCCTAAATCAAATCAACAAATTTAAATGCAATATGGCTAAAGAGTTAAAGGACATCAAGAGGACAATGAGCAAGAACAAAGAATTTGAAAACCTGAATAGAAAAATATCAGAGCTTATAAGGAATGAAAGACAATAAATGAGATCGAAAACACACTAGAGGCATACAATGCAGACTCAAAATAAAAGAAAAAATAATAATACAGAAGACAGGAACAGCTGAAATTAAAGAGAGAAGAGAGAGAAAAAAGAATGGAAAAAATTGAGCAGGGGCTCTGGGAGCTGAATGATAACGTGAAGTGCAACAACATACATTTCATGAGTTCTAGATGGAGGAGAGAAAGGAAATGGGGAAGAGAGTATTTGAGGAAATAATGGCTGTACATTTCTCAACTCTCATGAAAGAAACTAATTTACATGTCCAAGAAGCATAGCATACTCCAATCAGAATGAATCCAAATAAACCTACTTCAAGACACATTCTACTCAGAAAGTCAAACACCAAAGATAAGGAGAAAATCCTAAAAGGATTAAGGGAGAAGCAAACTGTCACATACAAGGGATGCCCAGTAAGACTTAGCATGGATTTCTCATCAGAAATCACAGAGGCAAGAAGACAGTGGCATGATATAATTAGGATACTAAAAGAGAAAAACTACCAGCTGAGAATTCTTTATCCAGGAAAACTGTCCTTCAAATATGAAGGTGAGTTTAAAATATTCACAAATAAACAGAAACTGAAAGAATTCATTTTTAAAAAAGAATCCAGCTTTGCAGGAAGCATTAACGAGAGTCTTACAGTCCCAAAGAAAAAGACAGGAGAGAAAATCTTGGAGGGGAGTACAGAAGAGAAAACTATCAGATAGAATAACCAAAAGAGTAAAAAGACAGACAAAAATAAAATATGACATAGAAAGCAAAAAAATTAAATGGTGGAAGTAAACAATTTATTTATAGTAATGTAATTTAATGTGACTGGGTTAAACTCCCCAATCAAAAGATACAGACTGAGAGAATGAATGAAAAAATATAAAGCCATCAATATGCTGTCTAGAAAGGATGTAGACACTGAGGAAGAAATGGAAGAAATTGCCTTGCCACTGTACATACAGGGTAACTCTATAGCAGTGATGGAAGGCAAAAGGTCAAAAACAAAGCTTTTTCACTTTTTCATTTTTTGATGCCCCAATTTATTTTTCCTTTATTTAATTTTTCTAAATTACTATGTATTCTATATCTAACCTTCAAACACATCACTATATTCCATTTTACTATTAATGGAACTGGCAATATATTGGGCTTCCTTTTTGAAGAAGTTTTGGACTACAGAGAGGTTCAACTATGGCAGGGGAGGAGCACTTGTGTGGGGTGTTATTGGTGGGGGCACATGGTTGGGAGGGAGTTCTCCAGGGCAGGTATATGGGGTACATAGAAAGTTTTTGATATTTTCATAGTGGTTTCAGTTGGAGATGACAGCTGAAAGAGTGCTGAGTTCCTGGCCAGGGGAGTTCTATCACATTCCCCAATGGAACAGCAACAATCCCCCAAGTGCAATGGCAAAGACCAACAAAGTTGAATGGTCCAACTATGAGCCCTTGATACTGATGACTCCAATTATGAGGCTGTGTGCCTGAAATATGAACTAGGCCTAGAGCTGCGGGGTGCCTCAGAATTACCTTCTGAGAGCCTCCATGTTGCTCAAATGTGGCCACTCTCTAAGCCAAACTCAGCATATAGATGCATTGCCTTCCCCCCAGCATGGGACATGACTACCAGGGATGAGCCTCCCTAGTGCTGAGGGATTACTACCAAGCACCAGCTGATGATGTAACTAGAAAAAGACCTTGAATAAAGGGGTCAACTCAGACTGGCAGAATATCTCAGCCTACACGTAATATCAGGTATTAAAAACTGCTTTTTGACTTTGGATAGAAGGAGGAAATGGAAAGGACAAGTGAGTTTATATGCCTTTGAGTCTCCAAAAAAGAGTTGGGAGGTCATCAGAGGGGTGATGCTTATGCACACCTCAGCAGGGTACCAGAGACAGCCAAGGCAGATGGAAATCCAGGTGATGGTGCTCCTGAGGGCTGCAGAGACCCACAGGTTCAATGGTCATGGCAGATGGATCTGGAGTTCAGGGCCATGTCAGTTGGGCCTACTTTGGAGTTTGTGTTCCTGAGTGTGATGGAGTTGGACTCAGATATGACCTTTCTACACATGCTTCTTCTGTTACTTTTACCAGACCTGTGGTTGGCGTTTGGGTTGGTGTATACTCAGGAGACCTGAATCTCTGGACTGTCCATGTGATGGTCAGACCCTGGGTCTCAGCAGACTTGCGGCTCCTACCCTCTGGTTGGTTGGACTTACCCTGGCCAGCTGACAAGGAGGTGAAGAGGGTCAACCACAACACCAGGGAGCCAAGAGTGTCTACAGCTGCAAGCAGGAGAATTGTATCCATCATCTATGTGGATGATGGACATAACCACCCCAGGGTACACAGGATGGAGTATGGATTAGAGTGGACTTATTGGTATTCTGCTGGGAACTACTGTGATTAATAAGGGAAGAAATTGTAGTAGAGATGTGGAGAGGTGGCCACAGTGGCTGCTGATGGTAGGGAGACGGAAGAAGAGATATGGTGTGGGGGCATTTTCAGGATTTGGAGTTGTCCTGGGTGGTGGCTGAAGGGACGGATGCTGGACGTTGTGTGTCCTGCCGTGGCCCACTGGGTGGACTGGGGGAGAGTGTGGACCACAATGTGGACCACTGTCTATCTGGTGCAGCAGTGCTCCAGAATGTATTCACCAAGTGCAGTGGATGTGCCGTCATGATGGAAGAGGTTATTGATGTGGGAGAGGTGGGGGGGGGGGAGGTGAGGGGTGTAGGGGGGACCTCATATTTTTTAATGTAACATTTAAAAGAAAATAAAGAAGAAGAAAAAAATTATATGCTGTCTGCAAAAGACTCACCTTAGATCCAGGGATACAAATCAGCTGAAAGTGAAAGGTTCAAAAAAGATATTCCATGCAAACAGTAACCAAAAAAGAGCAGGTTGGCTATACTAATATCAGACAAAATAGACTTCATATACAAAAATTTTATAAGAGATGCAGATACCCATTATGTATTTTAAAAAGGAACAATCCATCAGAAAGAAGTAACAGTCATAAATAGCTATGCATCTAACCAGGGTACCCCAAAATATATGAGGCAAACTCTGGCAAAACTAAAGGGAGAAACAGACATCTCTACAGTAATAGTTGGAGTCTTCAACACACCACTCACATCATCAGATAGAACAACTGGAAAGAAAGTCAACAAGGAAACAAAAAACTTAGGCAATACGATAAATGAGCATCACAATCAGTGAGTTATTCCTTCTTCTCAAGTGCTCATGGATCTTTCTGCAGGATAGACCACATACTGGTTCACAAAGCAGGTCTCAAAAATTATAAAAAGACTGAAATTATATAAAGCACCTTCTTAGATCTTAATGGAATAAAGCTGGAAATTAATAATAGGAAAGGGGGGAATTCACAAATATATGGAGGCTAAACAACACACTCCTAAACAATCAGTGGGTCAAAGAAGAAATTTTAAGTGAAATCAGTAAATATCTCAAGATGAATGAAAATGAGAATTCAACTTATCAAAACTTAGGAGATACAGCAAAAGCAGTGCTAAGAGGGAAATTCATTGCTCTAAATGTCTACATTAAAAAAAGAAGAACGAGCTAAAATCAAAGACCTAACTGAATACCCTGAAAGAATTAGAAAAAGAAGAGCAAATCATTCCAAATCAAGCAGAAGGGAAGAAATAATAAAGATGAAAGCAGAAACAAATGAAACTGAGAACAAAAAAAATAATAGAGAAAATCAACAAAACCAAAAGCTGGTTCTTTGAGAAGATCAAGAAATTCAACAAACCCCCAGCTAGACTAACAAAGTAAAAAAAAAAAAAAAAAAGGGAGAGAAGATACAAATAAAATCAGAAACGAAAGGGGGACATTATGACTGATGCCCAAGAAATAAAAAGGATCATAAGAGAATATTATGAGAAACTGTATGCTAACAAAGTAGACAACCTAGATGAAATGGATAAATTCCTAGAAATGCACAAAAAAACCTACACTAATACTACAAGAATTACAAGAACTTAACAAACCAATCACATTTAAAGAGATTGAATCAGATATCAAAAATCTCTCAACAAAGAAAAATCCAGGATCAGATGGCTTTACAGGTGAATTCTACCAAGCATTTTAAGAACAATTAACACCAATGCTGTTTATACACTTCCAAAATTGAAGAGGAGGGAAAATTACCCACACATTTTATGAAGCCCACCTCACCCTAATACCAAAGTCAGATAAAGGTACTACAAGAAAAGAAAATTACAGACCAATCTTCTAATGAACATAGACACAAAAATTCTCAACAAAATACCTGCAAATCGAATCCAACAGCATATTAAAAGCCTTATGTGCCACGACCAGTGGGATTTATTCCTGGTATGCAAGACTGAATCAACACAAGAAAATCAATTAACATAATACACCACATTAACAAATTGAAGGAAGAAAAACACATGATTGGGATGCAGATGTGGCTCAACCAGTTGGGCACCACCTACCACATGGGAGGTCCTGGGTTCACGTCCCAGTGCCTTCTAAAGAAGATGAGCAGATGCTGTACCTACCACAATGAGCTAGATGCCTCACCTGCCATAACGAGCAGATGCCTAAACAAGCAGATGCCACAAGCCAGGAAATGCCACAGTCCATGGGCAGGATATGTGGCTCAGGCCATTGGGCACTCACCTCCCATGTGGGAGGTCCTGGGTTCGGTTCCCAGTGCCTCCTGGAGAAGGCAAGCAAACAATGAGCAGAGAGACAAGAGAACTATCTGGGGTGGGGGTGAGGAGTTAAATAAAAAATAAGAATAAAAAACACATGATCATCTCGATCAACACAGAAAAGGCAATTGACAAAATCCAGCATCCTTTCTTGATTAAAAAACACTTTGTAATATAAGAATAGAAGGAAAGTTCCTCAGTATGACAAAGGGCATATACAAAAACCCACAGCCAACTCATACGCAATGGGGAAAAGTTGAAAGCTTTCCCACCAAGACTGAGAATAAGGCAAAGATGCCCAATGTCACCACTGTTACTCAACATTGTACTAGAAGTTCCAGCTAGAGTAATTAACAAGAAAAAAAATAAAAATAAAAGGAATCCAAATAGGAAAAGAGGAAGTAAAACACTCACTATTCGCAGCTAACATTATCCTATATTTAGAAAATTACAAAATGTCTATGACAAAGCTACTTGAGCTAATAAACGAGTTCAGGAAAGTGATAGGATACAAGACCAACACACAAAAATCAGCAATGTTTCTGTACATTAGTAATGAACAATCTGAGGAGGAAATCAGGAAAAAAATTACATTATTACAATAGCAACAAAAAGACTCAAATACCTAGGAATCAATTTAACCAAAGATGTACAGGAAGTACAGGACCTATATTCAGAAGGCTAAAAAGCAATGCTAAAAGAAATTTAAAAAGACCTTTTTAATGTAACATTCTTTGTGATCTATTAACTTTAATTTAAAAAGTGTAAAAAAAAATAATAAATATTGAACAAAAAAAAAAAAAGAAATTTAAAAAGAACCTAAACAAATGGAAAAGACATTCCATGTTTATGGCTTGGAAGACTAAATATCATGAAGATGTCAATCCTATCCAAGCTGATTTATAGAATCGATGCAATACCAATCAAAATTCCAACAGCCAACTTTACAGAAATAGAAATTGCAATTACCAAATTTATTTAGAAGAGAAAGGGTACCCGAATAGCCACAGACATCCTAAAAAAGAAGAGCAACGTGGGAGGACTCTCACGGCCTGACTTTAAAACATATTACAAAGTTACAGTGGTCAAAATGGCAGGGTATTGGCATAAAGATAGACATTTGATCAATGGAATAGAATTAAGAGTCCATGAATAGATCCTCATCTCTATGGCCAACTGACCTTTGACAAACCAACCAAGTCCATGTTACTGGGACAAAACAGTCTCTTCAAAAAATGGTGCCGGGAGAACTGAATAGCCATAACCAAAAGAATGAAAGAGGACCCCTATCTCACTTCATATCCAAGAATCAATTTAAAATGGATCAAAGACCTAAATATAAAAGCCAGGATCATAAAACTACTGGAAGAAAATAGAGGGAAACATCTTCAAGATACTGTGGAAGGTGGTCGTTCTTGGACCTTACACCCAGAGCATGAGCAACAAAAGAAAAAACAGATAAATAGGACCTCCTCAAAATTAAACACTTTTGCACCTCAAAGGACTTTGTCAAAAGGGTGAAAAGGCAATCAACTCAATGGGAGAAAATATGTGGAAATCACATACAAATGGTGAAAAAACACATGGAAAAATATTCAACATCACTAGCAATTAGAGAAATGCAAATCAAAGGCACAATGAGCTATAACTTCACACCTATTAGTATGGCCACTATTAAAAAGATGGAAAACTACAAGTGTTAGTGGGAATGTAGAATGGGACAGCCACTGTGGAGGATTGTTTGGCAGTTCCTAAGGAAGTTGAATATAAATTTGCCATGTGACCCAGCAATACCACTGCTAGGTATAAACCCAGAAGAACTGAAAGCAGTGATATGAACAGACTTCTGCACATCGATGTTCATAGCAATGTTATTTATAATCACCAAAAGAGGGAAATAACCCAGATGTCCATCAACCGATGACTAGACAAATTGTGGTATATACACACAATGGAATATTATGGGGCTGTAAGAAGAAATGAAATCATGAGGCATAGGGCAACATGGATGAACCTGGAGGACGTTACACTGAATGAAGCAAACCAGACGCAAAAGAACAAATACTGTGTGGTTGTACTATTATGAACTAAATATACCGTGTAAACTCATGAAGTAAACAACTAGAATATAGGCCACCACCAGAAAATAGAATGAGGGTGGAGAATGGAAAGCTGAGGTTTAATCTGTGAAAACTGGTAAAAATGTTATTCATAAATCTTTGGAAATGAATGGAAATGGTGAAAGCACATCATAGTGTTTGTAAGTTGCAGTGCTATTACATGGGTATGACAGTGGTTGAAAGGGAAAGTCTAAGGTCATGTATATATTATTAGAAGGAAAGCTAAAAAAAGGTAACTTGGGACTGTACAACATAGAGAAACCTCATGTGAAACATGAGTATGGGTAATATTGTATGTATTAGACTTTTTCTTTAAAACTGCACAAATGTATGTTAATGTTAAAAGATGTTAATATCAGGGAAAAATACAATCAAAGCAAAATATGGACAGTAGAGTACAATAATATATTAATCTTCCATTAAGGGTTAAAACTTAAAAGTAAATATACTAAGTGAAAGAAACTAGACAAAAGGTACTACTTATTGTTTGACTCCATCAATACAAAATATAAATACAAATAAATTAGAGAGATGGAAACAATATACAGAGGGGAATCATAGATTGAGAAGTGAATATTAAGGGGTAGAATTTTTTTGTTCATCTGTTCTTTGCTTACTATTGGAATAATGAGAATGCTGTAATAATGACTGGGGTGATGAATAACGCAACTATGTGATTATACCAAATACCACTGACTGTACACTTTGGATGGATTGTATGCTTTATTAATATGCATCAATAAAATTGATTTTTTTTTTAATCTGGTATGTATTTTATATTTACCATACATCACAACCCAGACTAGACAAATCCAGTACTCATGTTATTTCCAGAACACCAGGCAACAACTTCCCTGTAGATCAGAGAAATGGTAGCCAGGTCCCCAAGCTCCAGTGGGGCAAGGAGAGTGCCTCCACCAACCCGAAGTCTTGGTGCCACAAAGTCAGGAAAACCAATTCTGAGACAAAGAATTAGGAAACCTAGAAGTGGCGGAGGGGAGCCCCTGTCCACACACTCGGGGAGAGGGGGTGGCGGGAGTACTGCTGCTGTGGGCGGCTTCTGCTCTGGGCTCCGCAGGTCAGCATCAAAGGAGGTAAAATAAGAGCCTTGGCAGGAAGTGGAGGCAGGATGTGGGAAACATGCAATTCAAGTCCAAATTTAAAAGGTCTGCTTTATTTATTATGAAAGTCTGAGATTGGTCTCTATTATAAAGGGTTCTCAATTTGAAAGTTAATTCTAGGAGAATGAACTGCCCTTTAATATTCAGACATGTCCAAGGCCTTTTCATGGTCGAGGATAAAGCTGTAAATTTAAGCAAGAGTCGTCACTGGGAAAGGAAGAATTAATCCTCCGCAGCCCCACGGTCCACCCCTCCCCTGCCTAATGAAATGACCTCATCCGTTTTCTCCTGGTAACTAAACTTTAGAGCAAGCATTGCATCTACTCTCCATTAGAAAAAAAGAATAAAATTAGCTTTAACTTTATATTCATTAGCCCATAATTCATTCAGCATTTAATGGATGCCTACTGAATGCCGCATACCATACCAGCACGGTTAGAAATGAGTAAGACACAGACCCTCCATCCAGGGACAGAAGTAATCCATCTTGTTATGAGAATAAATTTACTTGAGTGTGGGTCTCTTTGTGGACTAATTTCATAGACTCCTGCTGCTGGAAGGGATGGAGAAGGGTTGAGGCCAGAATCACCAGCAGTGTCCAGGCAGGTCAAACAGCCCCCCGGACCCTCCCAGCAAGGCAGAGGCATCACCTTGGTGGGCGGCCACCACGTGGGTCCACACTGCTGGGCACCTGAGCAAGTCAGAGGCACAGCCCGGGCTCAGGCAAGCTCAGCCTCCGGGCGGCCCTGGCCCCTGCTGCTCCTGGGCCACAGAGTGCTGCAGTACCTGAGCAAGGCTCTGCGGTGGCCCTTGGGTCTTCTCTCCTGCAGGCCTGCTGTCCCAGCCCTTCAGCCGTCCTCACCGTCCTGGGTTCGTGAGGGCAGCACCCACCTGGCCAGGGCCAGGAAGACAGTTCCTGCTCGCCACCCCTGCGCCTGCAGGAGCAGCGGCTCTTACAGCCCTGCAGCAGGCCCCTTCACACGATGTCCCCTAGGGGGCAGCCAAGGGCAAAGGAGCACGTGGGCCGCCAGGAGCGGGGAACAGCTCGGCTGGGGGGACGCAGGCAGCCACCACGCCTGCTCTCTAATTAGCAAACTTTTTTTTTCAATTAAGGACGATCTTTCTTCAAGTCTCAGCGTCAACCTCACTTTCTCTGAGATGTTTCTTAAACGCCCTTAGATATAAATTAGGTCTCTATTCCTCCCCTCCCCCCCCCCCCACCTTTATTTGCCTTGGTAGCAGCTACCACAATTTGTAATTACGTATTTAATGGTGTCTTTATTTGTTTAACCTCTGTCACCTCCAAAAGACTGTAAACTCAAGATCATTTAATTCAAAATGCAGTTAAATGTTTTAAAAGAGCAATCTAAAGGTTATAAAGGTATTTACCTACAAGCAGAAAAATGCTACATTCCCTTTGTCAGGAGGACTAACGTTTTCAGAGAGTCACCCTAAGAAGCCCTGAGAATGAGGCTAACCCCATCACCCTTGACTCACACTTCCTAACAAAACAAGCAAGATAGTGTGCTGGGGAAGAAAGACGGGGCTTGGGGTCTGACCTCAGCGGAGGGGAAAGCACTTAACTTCCCTGAGCCTCTCATTCCTTCTCTGTAAAATGGGCATAAACGCAGCAAAGGGTATGGGGCGTTTTAGGAAGAGCAATCAGGCCACCAAGACAAAGTGCCTGGTCACTAAAGGATAACAGGGCCGGGTGCCAGCTTCAATGCGGAAGCCATGGTGGGTTCCCTGGCCCCCCCAGGACCCCGCTCCTTCCTGGAAACTTACACCCTCAGGATGTCGCTGCTGCTCCCTGCACTATGGCCCCACAGAAAAGCAGCAAATCTCCGTCCTTCTGCGAAATACAACAAATGAACTTAAACCAAAAATTCATGCACTCAAAGAAAAAAACAAACTACTAGGAGGGGAACCCTATGATGAAATATGAACAGAAACGAGTTAACCAAACCGCACGTGAGATGAAGAAAGCAAGTGCACTGAGACGGGCAGGGGGCTGAGCCCGTGACAACAGAGGGCAAGGCGGGCACACAAGAGGCATTCGTTCAGTGCTGGATGAATTCCAGGGCTAAGGAACACAGTTAAAAATAATTTTACTCTTTTTCCGTAAGGAGAGTATATGTAATACTTGTTTTAAAGTTTAGTTTTCCTTTTTTTCCACTAAAGAATAAAAGAGCTCTAACCAAATACCAAACTCTACGTGGTAGGCTGCTTTTTTTCACAGAGACATCAGTTAGCAATTCTCAAACTACTTTTAGTGTATTCTAGGATGGAGCAAATAAGTAAATATGCCATGGTGTCTGGGAGCCAGTTTTCTCACTGGCAGAGGGAGTTATAATATGGAACGGGGGAAGAACAGAGTAAAGCTTGTGGCTGGACTGGAATTGGAAGAACCTATATGGACTCGGTGGTTTTTAAGATGGACAGACATGGAGAGAGAGATGGGGGCGCAGACGTGCCACACGCCTGCGTGCACCGAGTACGACATGCAGGCAGCTATTTCCCAGCTGTTTACTAGAGACCCAGCAGCACAGAACCCGTAGCCAGGAGCTCACCGAGTGCAGCCACAGTTCAGTTTCTAAACACCATTCTCCACTCAAAGAAACTAGGTCTCCTGGTAGAAACTGCTAATTCCAGAGCTGGGGCAGAGAAAGTTCAAAATGAGCCCAGAATAGCTTGTGCTGTGAGAAACTAAAGAAGTGCTCAAAGAAAGAGGGGACAGGTCAAAAGGACATGATGGTCACCCTGAAGGGACCTCTACTGGCCAGACACAGGGCAAAAGAAGCATCAGTTAAACGATACAGGACTATAAACCACTGAATAAAACAGGAATTCACGAGTCCACACTAATAAAAATAGATAAAGGAAGAGTGGAAGCTCTGGTTTACACAGAAAAAACTAATAAAGGCAGAAGAAATGACAGAATTAGAAACTCCTCATTTAGCTGCCCCCCCCATGATAACTGATTCAGGCAAGAATCATCAATGGATGCTAAACTGATGAGTAAAGAAAGGTTGAAAAGTGAGGAGTAGCAAATGATATTTAGATAATAGAAAGAAAGAGGATGATAGATAAGTAGGTAGGTAAGTAAGGTGATGACAGGTAGGTAGATATGAAGCAATGTGGTAAAATATTACCATCTGAAGACTCTGGATAAAAGAGTATGTGAGAATGTTTTATACTATTCTTGCATCTTTTCTGTAAGTCTAAAATTATGTCAAAATTAAAAATTGAAAGAAAAAACTTTCGTGGGTTCCATACTGTTTGTTCGATATTAGGGGGTCTCAAAGAAGAGTCAACGAAGAACACGCTGTATTCCACCACTGCTCAGGCTCATTCGCCTCTCTCCCTCCCACAGAAGGCACCAGAAACTCCAAATGCACCTCATTTTATTTACAGAACCGTCAGCTCTCCTGAGCTCCTGTGCCCCTCCCCACTTATATCCTCAACCGAGCACAGTGCCCAAAGACAAAAGGCTTCCTTCTAACAGAAGCCTATATCTCTAGAAAGCATTAGGGAGAAGTGGGGAAAAAACGTTTTCTACACCTATTAACATAATTAAAAACTCCCTAAATTTTCCTATGACATATGTAAGGTTTAAAAAAAAAAAAGTAGGAAAATAAGTTCTCAAAAGATTTTCTGATATTTAAAATGCCTGAGAATACACCAGAGAAAGGCTTATGGGGGGATTCTCCTGCCAACAGGACCCTACAAGACACAAGATCAGCTTGGCATTCACACTACAAACCAAGAGCCCTTCTGCTTCCAGGTGCGGTACCTGAGCAGGGCGAAGCAGGGAGAAGGTGGGCTGGGGAGAGCGGGCTGGACGTGCCACGGGGGCCGAGGCCTTACTTCCAGGCACGGCCGCAGCAGCCCAGCTCTGCGCGGCCACCCCCACTGCCCGGCCCGAGTCTACCCCGTGGTGGCGTAAGGTCTCTGGGGAGGGCCGGCACCGGGTCTCGCACGGCTTGTTCCCACCACCTGGCCCGTGTGGCACAGACCTTCAAAGTCCTTACGGCTGACTGCACCCAAGAGCCCAGCAAGCAGGGCCACTCGGGAGACGCAGCTCCACTTCCAGCGTGGTAACCGGACACATGGCACCTCTCGGGTTTCCCGGTTCTTGTGACCGGCCCTCTAAGGCCCATCCAGGCTGGAATCCTGGGGCTCTCCGGTCTACTTCTCCAGCTACCATGCCAAGGCGCCTGACAGGGCCTATGGTAGCTCAGAAGAGAGAGACACCCTGGCGCGGAGCGACGCGTGGAGGCCGCCCAGGCCCCGGGTCGGAAGGCAAGCACAGGGCCCCCAGCCCGGCTCAGACAGCACGCGGGTGAGGAGGGGCCCTGGCCTCCACCGAGAGCCAAGAAACTAAGGCCCTCAGGCATGGCGCAGTGAACACCAGGTTTCTCTTTCTCAAAGACCGTGGAAGGGAAAATCACGTTCAAAATACATTTTAAATTTTTTTAAAAAGTGAACTGGGGCCGCAGCCCCACCCAGACTTTGGTTCCTGTAGAAACAGCAGAGCTGAAATGGTGAGAGGCTGGCGCGTCTTCCCTGTCCCACCAGCAAGTGGAGGCGGGCCGGGCAGGCACTGCAGGCCAGGCGGGAGCCAGTGGTGTGCGACCTACAAGGGCACGTGTGCTGAGCAGAGGGGCCGGGGATGGCAGCAGCGCCCAGGCATCCTCAGGTGACAAGCCACCTGAGACTGGAAAAGCCACAGGCTGCCCCTGGCAGGGTGTGATGGACTGAACCGTGTCCCCCTCTCTGGAGGTGTTCTCGGTCTCGGTGCACATGCTGGTAGGTGTGACCCTACTGGAAATAGGGTCTACTTCAGCTGAGGGGCAGCCCTGCTGAGTCAGGCTGGCTTTAATTCGATTCCTGGACTCCTTTATAAGCAGAGTGAAAGCAGACAGAAAGAAGCCATGGCAGAGCAGGAAGCCGCACGTCAGTAGAACCTGGAAGAGAAAGGGGAGGGCATGGCCATGTGACAGAGGAGTCAAAGAGCCCCAAGGACTGCGGGCAGCCAGACCCTGGGCACATCTTCCAGGAAGAAGCATCGCCTGCTGACGCCTGGGTTTGGGACTTCTCCTGGCCGCAAACCGTGAGCTAGCGAGTTCCCGTGGTGTAGGCCGACCCACTGCTTGCTCTTTGTTTTAGCAGCCGGGGAACCAACAGGCATGTCTGGCACTTGCGCTAAGCCTGGGCTCGCTGGAGAGGACCTGTCGGGCCGCCTCAAAACCACTTCCTTGAACTTCCACTCTCACCACTCACTTCAGGGTGGGCCTCATCTGACCCAATTCTTCAGAGAATAAAATGCTGAGAGGAAGATACGTTTAGCTCCAATTTTACAGAAAAGGAAACTGAGGTTCAAAAAGTCACAAGAACTGTCAAGCGGTGGAGCCAAAATTCGAAGTTCCGTCTGGGAGACTCCAAAGCCAGAGCTCTTTCCCAGAGTCTGTATTTCTAGGGGGCCCACCGATACCTAACCCAACAGGAAAAGAGTGCAGAGACAGCCAGAGTGAGCCCGGAACGGCTGAGTCACAGGGTAAGGGTATGTGGAGCATTCTAAGAACCCCAAGCTGCTTTCCCAAGTGGCCATTCCACTCTGCATTCCCACCAGCAGCGGCCGAGCATTCCAGCTGCTCCACGTGCTCGCCAGCACTTGGCACCGTCAGTCTTTTCCATTTTAGCCATTCTGGATGGGTGTAGAGTGGTTTCTCATTGTGGTTTTAAGTTGCCTTTCCCTAGTGATAAATGACATTGAGCATTTTTTCATACGTTTATTGGCTGTTTGCATCTGCTCTCTTGTGAAGGAGCCGTCAATTCTTTTGCCCAGTTTTGAAGTGGGTCTGTCTCCCCCATAGACCGGGAGCGTCTAAAGAACAAGATGCTCAGGGACCCCAGAGCCCAATTTCTGGGGGCCCCATCCCTGGAGAATACAATGGGAGTCATGCCGTGGGGCTGCCCAAAGGCTCCTGCCTCAGAGGGCAGCGCTCCCAGGAGGCCACAATCTGACAGGTGCTGGGGTCGGCCCTGTCGGAGCTCCAGGGAGAGCTCAGGGTGCTGAGCAGGAGCCACCAGAGGCGGCTCCTTTTATCTCCAACCTCAAAAGCTTCACCTGTAACCTGACCCAGGCCCAGATTCCAGAACCAGGCAAGGACTGAGGAGAGTGTCTAGATGGAGCCCTCCTTAAGGGGTCACGGGCCTAGACAATGGGTGGCCACTCAGCCCCTGTGACCAAGCCCTCGCCTGAGAGGTCGCTGAGTGACTAGAGCCAGAGGAACCAAGCAGCCAGAACTTGTGCTTCCTCACTTGTAAAGCTACAATGGTAAGACCACCTTCCAGAGCTTTCATGGAGATTAAAGAATGGATATGAAGCAGCGAGGGCAGGTCTACAGGAATGAGTTATTATTACCACACCCCCGTGTTCCCCCTGCAGCTGCATGATTTAATAAAGGACTATGCCACTGTATTGGGCATTATTGTTAATTATTACAACAAACCCAAATCTCCAAGATACTATTAAAATTTTAATATGCTCAGGGGAAAAGGCAAGGCTGAGAGGGAGAATAGGATGGAAGGGGAAAGGAAGGAAACGATGGATGGAGGAAAAGAGGAAAGTAGTCTGGCTGGGCTGCGGGGTCCCAAACCTCCTCTCTTGAGTCTTGACAACTGTGCTGCTCACTGGATCCACAGGGACTATTTCAGCATTCGCGGTGACGGAGTGAGTCAAGGCACGTGCTCAGGCCACACAGCTATTAAACTGCAGGACCAGGACTTCAGTCCAGCTCCCCCAACGCCAGCGCACACACTCCCGGCATTGCCTGAGCCTGGTTCCCTGACTGTGGAGCAGCAGGGCTCACTCCTGACCAGGACAGGGTCCCCCAGCCTGGACATCCCAAGTTGGCACAGGGCCCTGCTGAGGCAGTTTCTGCCCCATGGGGCGGGGACAGAGCCCCCAGGGAGGTCTTCCTATAAGCCATGCACTGCCCAGTCGCCCACCGCCTAACTCAGAAATAACAACAGGGAGCAGAATTCAAAAGGGGTTTCTCTCTACCCCTACAGGAGGCATTGAAAATCACGGGCCAGGGCTATAAGGGTGTCATGTCCCTGAGCCTGTCCATCACTCCTCTCTCCTAAAAGCAGACTCCTGCTGGTCTCCGGGGGAAAAGCCAGTCCTTACAAGCCCCGCGGGTTTTTCCTCTTTGCTATCCCCCTAAATCTGCCTCTGCTCTCCATCCCCACAGCCTCCTCCGGGCTGGTGTCAGCACACTGCAGCGCCATCTAACTGCCTCTCTCCTGCCTGCACTTTTATTTTTAGAAACTCAAATTTTTAAAACGTCAAATGTTTCTCAAAAATCACAGAATTAGAACTTATCCATATTTCTTGATAGGATTGTGAGCTTTCTAGTATCTTACAGCCATTTTATAACAACTTCTTCTTTTCTTTTCCTGTTTAAATTTAGAATCCAATTTCTTAGTTTTTCTGTGGGGGAGCTGCAGGTTTCCCCAGAAAGCCCCTGATTTCTATCAAGGTTGAAAAGCCAAGACAGGAAAACCTGCTGCATACCCTTCAAGCAGGTCCCTTCCCTTCTCACCCATGCATAACCTCTCGCTTTTCAAATTCTAGAAATTAGACAACTGGCAGAATCAGGCAACATCTTAGGAGCTGGGCCCAAAAGTTCTCCCAAATGACAAGTAAAGCTCTACAACAAAATAGTCCCTTACCAAAAGGCAAAAATAAAAACCACTGTCCTGCCTGCACTTCTGACCCTCCAAGTGACTCTTCAGAATTTCAAAAATTACTAGAAAGCTACAGTAAGCAAGAGAATGTGATACTAGGGAAGGAAAGACAAATAGATCAATGGGACAGAGAGCCCAGAAATGGACCCACTCACAATTTTCAGCAAGGGGGGGGGGGGTGTCAAAGTAATTCAAGGGAGAAAGGAAAGTCTCTTCAACAAATGAGGCTGGAAAAACCGGACATGCACACGGAAAACACAGAGCCTCAATGCCTAATCCACACCACACACAAGCACTAATTTCAGATAGATTGTAGACTAAGCTTAAAAGCAAGAAGAATAAGGCTTGGGCTCAACTGATAGCGCGTCTGCCTACCATATAGGAGGTCCAGGGTTCGATACCCAGGGCCTCCTGGCCTGTATGGTGAGCTGGCCCACGCGCAGTGCTGCTGCGCACAAGGAGTGCCGTGCCTCGCAGGGGTGTCCCCCCACGTAGGGGTGCCCCATGCACAAGGAGTGCACCCCACAAGGAGAGCCGCCCCACATGAAAAACACAGTCCACCCAGGAGTAGCACTGCATACACAGAGAGTTGACGCAGCAAGATGACACAACAAAAAGAGACACAGGTTCCCGGTGCTGTCTGAGAAAAATGCAAGTGGACACAGAAGAACACACAGCAAATTGACACAGAGAGCAGACAAAGGGGGGAAGGGGAGAGAAATAAATAAAATAAACCTTAAAAAAAAAAAAAGCATAAGGCTTAAAAAAAAAGCTAATTGAATATATTCTTAAAGAGGACACAAAAAGCCCTGCCCATCAAAGAAAAAAAAAAGATAACTAAGACTTGATTAAAATTCCAGGGACGCGGATGTGGCTCGAGTGATTGAGCTCCCGTCGACCAGATGGGAGGTCCTGGGTTCAGTGTCCAGGACCTCCTGGTGAAAGAAAGTTGGCCTGCACTGAGGAGAGCGAGCTGTCGCAACAAGACGACACAACAAAAAAGAGACACAGAGGAAATTCAATGAGAGACACAACAAGCCAGGGAGCTGAGGTATCTCAAGCGATTGAATGCCCATCTCCTATGTCAGAGGTCCCAGGATCAGTTCCCGGTGCCTCCTAAAGAGAAGACGAGAAGAGAAGACAAGCAGATACAAAAGAACGACAGCAAGCACAAGTGGCAGGGGTGGGGGGAGGGAATAAATAAATAAACCTTAAAAAAAAAATTCCAAACTTCTGTTCATCAAAAGATACTATTAAGAAAATAAGTAGGCCAGATAATATGCACAAAAGGCCAATAGGCACAAGAAAAACATGTTCAACATCATGGTCATTAGGGAAATGCAAACTAAAACTATCACGAGATACCACTGACTGGCACCCTCCAGAAGAGATCAAATGAAAGAGATTGCCAACACCAAAGGGTGGTGAGGGCTGGGAGCACGTGGGAAGCTCTTACGTTGCTCATCGGGGTGGAAAATGGTCCAACTACTCTGGAAAACGATTTGGAAGTTTCTGAAAACATAAAACATCCTTCTATCCTATAATCCAGCAATTCCATTACTAGATGTTTACTCGAATCTTAAATAAGAGTCTTATTGCAGCTTTATTCACAATAACCAAAACTCAACGGGAGAACGTATCAACAAACTGGAGTGCAGCCAGACAATGGAATTCAATTTTGCAATAAAAAGGAAGGAGTGAACCTCAGAAAATTTTGCTGGGTGAAAGTCAGACACTAAAGAATTACATGATGTGCTACAAAAGGCAAAACTAATCTACGGAGACAGAACTCATTCAGAGGCTGTTTGGGGTGAGGTAACAGGCAAATGATGGGATGGGAAGGGGCCGAGAGAACTTTCTGGGGTGATGGAAAAGTTCTATACATTGTGAGACATCCTGGAGATCTGCATTTATCAAACCTGGTGAAACTGTGCACTTAAAGTCTGTGCATCTCACTGTATGTAAATTATACCAAAATGAATCTGAACATGGTCTCCTGGCAGCTGCCGAAGAGCCAATCAGCCGGCCATATTGCCCTCCTGGTCCTGGAAGCTTGGGGAAGATCGCCCTACTGGCCTCCCGCTGCTGGGAAAGCCCTTCCTCACAGACCCAGGCACCCCCAGCCCCGTCCTGGCCTCAGCACTCATCTTGTCACACAGAGCACACCTGTGTGTGTCACACTGTCTTTGCACAGGCATTCCCTCTGCAGGCTGCCTCTGCCACGCCCCCCCCCCCCCCCCCCCCCCCGCAAGACCCAGCTCACACACCTCCTCCCAGAAGCCCTCCCAGATTCCCGGGCTGGGCCAGGACCACCTCCCCCGAGGACCCCCAGTACTCTGTGCTACTTCCATCATCAACCTGGGCCACCAGGGAGGGCAGTGACTGGAAAAGAGTCCCAAACCAGAGTCACCCCCATCCGCCTACGTGGGGTACTGCCTCCTTCCCATGGGGACAGCTGCCGCTCACGCCAGCATCCTCTGGGGCTGGGTCTCTATCCCACCCATCCTGCCTCTTCCTGGACCCTGGTTGGGCACAAAGGTCCAGATTCTGATTCCGACAGTTTGCAGCACCATTTGGTACATGGTGTAAAAAAAAACAAAGAAAATACTGTTACCCACTCTAAAGGCCCTGTTTTTATATGAATATGCCAAGCCCAATCCTTTTAAAAGCAACCTATATCGTTTAATATTCCATAAAAAAGAAAGCAACTTCAAACCTATAATAGGTGTTTAATATGTCTATTTTGCTTCACTCCCTGGTTACTCTCTTTCCTTCTAAAAAAATTAATCAAACTCTATCCCACCCTTTCTATCAATGAAGTGCACCGAGATATATGGTGGAGAGACGGGTCCTGGGTCAGGAAGAGAAAACAAGCATTCCCTAAATGTGGCCAGTATCCCATAGTGCCCCTTGCCCAAGTAGAGGATAGGATTATGCCTCTTTCTGCAGATGGGAAGAAATTCATGATTTGCTTCAGGTCAGGAGTCTAGTGAATAAGTGATCTTTGGAGACCAGAACTCATGTTCTTTCCACCCTCCGAACTGTTCCCATCCTTAAAGTTGATGCCTGCCCTTGAGAAATTTCAAAGACAGTTACAGTTTAACTGAGTAAACAGCTGAGCCCAAGGAAAGTTTAACTTTAGGCTAAATCCCTTCTACATAATTAAATCAGCCCACCTGGATGGGGAGGTTTTCAGAGGTGGCATGCATAAAACCATCAACAAAAAGAAATGCAATTAAGGAGTCTTTAATATATCTGAAAATTGTTATGTAAATTATAAGGGAAAGCAGGGAAAGAAACAGAAACCATTTCGCCAGAGGCAAATGAGGAGCTGGCTGAGAAGGGAGCAACGTGGTAAAAGGTCTCCAATTTACAGCAATAACCACCTCAGGAATTTAACAATCTAAAGCCTGTACCTTATAGACCATATGCAACATATAGACATATGCAACCACCTCATTATCAGTAATTGTGCTCACTCCCCTAAATTAACCTAAGAACCAAACAAAACAGAAAACTCTTTTCAGAAATTAGCTGGCCATGAGTCGACAGTAACACATTTTTAAAAGCATGGTCTTTCCTCATTTGTTACAGCTGGAAATTGAAAAACACTATAATATATGCCCAAATTTCTTTTTTTAAACTTGGTTAGTAAATTCCAGTTGAGAGGTAGAAAGTTCATTCTGTGCCCTAGCAGGAGCAGAACCGTATCGGACAGGGAGGCACCAGATCGATGAGGTCATTCTTTAAGAAAGCAGCGTGGCCCGCCAGCCACTCCAGCTTGTGCCTGCTCCACCACTCCACTAAACACACGCGTGTACCTGGCACAAGAGTGGGCTGAGGACGGGGCCGAGGACAGCATCTCTTCATACTCCTGCCTTGCATATGGAGGGAGGTGTTGACCTGACTGCAGAAGCCACGAAAGTTGCGTTTTAGAATGGGAGTGGAAGAACTGACAACAAACAGCCAGCCAAGTAAGTTGCAGGTGGGCACGGGCCTTCCTGTCCTCAGCCCTCAGCACGGGGACACCTACTCTGGAGAACTTAATAGATGACTTGGTAGATGGAGAAGGATGCAGCTGGAGGGGACAGCTGTGGAGGCAAAGCCCCAGGGACATGAGCTTTGCATGTCAGAAAGGTCATTTGGACAGAAGCTCACACAAGTGAAGCCAGCCAGAAAGATAGGGAATTAATAGATGCATCTGGAACCTGGCAACGAGTCCACATGGACACCAATATCCCCAAGATGCTGCTGGAAGACCACACACACACACGATGCTGCCATTCAGAACAAGATTTCCTCCAGAAGCCAGGAGAAGCCCAGCTATTCCCCAAGGACTTTATCACTGGGCCCTCCTGGGGGACTGATGGGTGGGGTAATCAATCAAAACAGCAAAGAGCTGAACTCCTCCCCTGCCATTAGCAAAAGATGATTACTGGTTTAAAAAGCAAGCACAAAGACCCTTGCTCTCTAGTCGTCAACCTCTTCCGGTGCCAATCCTGGTGCCAGTCCCAGTGCCCATCCTGCCCTGTTCCTGCCTTTTCTCTCCTGCTCTTGCCACGTCCTCCTGCATGGATCAACTTGCAAGTAAAACCTGGGCATTTTTAATCTAGAATGGGGAATTTGTAGTTGTAACTCAGTCCTCTTTATCACTTTTCAGTCCCTTCCTCTCTACCTGGGACCCATGATCTATTATTTTCTCCCATTTCTCTTCCCTCCCTCTCTCAATAAAATTATTGGCCTAACTAACCCAACGTGCTCTTGAAATTCATTTCTGCAGCATAGTCAAGAACGTAGACAACATACCAATGTGATCAATAACTACATCGATTAATAGCAACTAAGCAGTCACTATGCGCCAAGGCTGCACCAGGGATGGAGGCACGAGGCAGGCAGGTGCACAGGAGTTGGAATTTTATTCCAAGTTGGGGACAGCTGACTGAAGCCTCACCTCTGCCAACTGTACTGTTAACCTTTCTGAACTTTTGTTCCTCATCAGTAAATGACCTAGTAGTAAACGCTATTTGTGAGACCTGAGCAGCAAAATCTGAACTCAGTGCCCGGGTGTGGAAGCTACTGTTAATTAGAGGAGGGACCAGATGCTCAAGGAGGGTGACAGGACCTGGTGTACGTGGAAGGTCAAACTGCATTCGGCAGCTCTGAGGCTCCACCTGCCAGAATGGCTGCTTCTCCTTGGGAAGCCAGAATCGGCTGCCAGGAGGAGGCGGCATTTGAGCTTAACTGTAAAGGGTGAATAAAAGCCCTCGGAGCTGGGCAGCAAGTAGAGCGTAAATTATAAGGCATCACAATGTGCTGCATGGCTCCCAGCAACAACCCTCCGCTTTTATGGCGCCCTCTACGGGACACAAAGAAACCTTCCTTCTCAAGGTCAGCTGAGCCCTGACCCTACACAACACCCGGCAGAGCCGAGTAGGTAGGGCTCATAATTAGGGGAGCTACCCATTTCACAGATGAGGAAACTGAGGCCCGCTCAAGCGCCACCCAGCCCAAGAGGTGGCAGCGCCGAGATTTGAACCTCCCGCCCCAGAGGATACGGGCACTCCCTCCCAGGCAGGCGCCAGGGCCCTGCCCGTTACCCTGGAAACGGCCCCAGGCGCGTGCGCACTGCCTCCCCCTCGCCTGCTCTTCCACTCCTCCACGTTACTTTTTTTTTTTTTTTTTTTAAATAAAACCCAAAGCGGCAGGATACGGCCAGCGGCGGAGCGTGTCCTGCCGCACGGCGCTACGCTCGCTCTCCGCCCCGAGCCGCGGATCCCTCCGCCGCCCGGCAACCCGCGCGCTTCTTCCGACTCCACGCTGGAAACGGCTGCCCGCGCGCCGCGCCCCTCCCCCACCTACCCCCACCCCAATCCCTCGCCCGGCTCACCTGCCGCCCGCGTCTCCATGGCAACGCCCCCACCGCCGAGGAAAAAAAAGCCTCGGGTTCTTCCGGGCCCCCTCCCGTGCCGACCGAGAAGGCGAGGTCTCCCGCTGACGCTTCGCTTTTTATTTTTATTTTTTTAAGAAAAGAGCCGGCGAGGTTATGGCGAATCTGCGGCATCCAACATGGCGGATGGAGTCTTCGGCCGCCTCCCCACGGGGCGCTGACGCCGGCGTATCGGGCGTCACCTCCGGATGACCCTCCCCCGGCGCCGAGCGCGGCCCGGCTGGGCCGAACTATTGCGCATGCTCGCGCCCAGCCTTCCCGCTCGTTAGCCCGATCCGGAGAGTCCGCCGCTCCGCGTTTTGGGCAACGCCCGAGAAAGGTCTGGCGGGAGAAGTGGAATACGGATTGCAGGACTGGGCGTCGTCCTAGTTCTGCCGGGAGCCGGCGGCCGCCAGCCTGCGGGCCCGCCCTCCTGTCCTGGAGCCGCGGGGGCTGCACGTGGGAGGAGAGTTCAGGGGTCAGGTCGCAGTCCTGCCCTTGACTGACTAATTTGTACAGCGATTTAACTTTGCTCGGTCTTCTCAGTCTCCTACTGTGCCAGGTGGAGTCGTTAGAGCCTACCTGCCTCTCAGAAAGGTTTACTTTACAGTGTTCCCCGAACAGGGGGATGCTTTCCACCCTGTTTGTAGTTGGTACCGACAGAATTCGTCTCAAATCACTTCATGAGAAAGCGATTCCTTCTCCCTTCTCTTTCCTTCCTTCTGATTCTTTTGCAGAAAGTCTCAGGTGTGAGCCCGCCGCTCTAACACTTGCTCATTTCCCTAGTTCTGGCGGAAAGCCTCGGCAATGTAATGATGCTGTTTTCGTTCTGACGGGAGTAATTAGCTCTGTTACTAGATTAGGTTCTTGGATCAAAGGGGCCCCTCCCTGACCACCCCATCTAAAGTGGTCCTCCTAAATCACCCTGTATTTTCTTTAGTGTCTGTTGCTACCTCTCCATCGCCTGAATCTGTCCGTCTTGGTCTGCCTTTTAGTCCCAGAACCAAGAACTGTGCCTGACACAGTTATTTGTTGAATAAATTCATGACTTCGTGTTGCCTTCAAGATTATCTTCTAAAAAATAAGTTCTATCTTTTCATTTATGGTAGTATATAAAGTTTTCTTTTAAATCAATTTACATTCCTTGAAATGAGTCACTTTCTTCATTAGAGTGTGGGTTTACAGAAAAATCATGCATAAAATACATGATATCCCTGTACCATCACACTATCAACCCCTTTTATTAGTGTGAAACATTTATTACAATTGATGCTAGCATATTTTTATAAGTGTGCTATTAACTAAAGTCCATGGTTTAACTTAGGGTTCAATGTGTAGTGTAGTTCCATGGATTTTTTTTAATTTTTATTCTATTACCATATATACAATCTAACAATTCCCCTCTTAATCATCTTCAGATATATATTTTAGTGCTATTAATTGCATTCACAATATTGTGCTAGCATCACCACCGTCCATTACCGAAATATTTCCATCATTCCAAATAGGAACTATTTTAAGCCTTAACTTCCCTATACCCACCCAAACCCCCAGTAACCTATATTCTAAATTCTTTAAAATGAGTCTTTTTTTTTTCCAATGCTACAAAGGCAGGACCAAAAAAAAAAAAAAAAGGGAACCTCAAGTGACTGAAGATTGGGAACAACAGATTCATTTTTATGGTTCCCCTGAAATGTTAGTCTGAGCCTGTTACGTGTCTTCCTGGAAAAGCTCCTCTGTTCCTGCTCATCTTGATGAAACTCTCCTTCCCAGACGCCCTGAAGCTCAGCCTGTGTTCCCACAGCTCTGGGTCCTGCTTGCTTTGCGCCTCCTGCACTGAGTTGTGTTTGTGTGTTCATACAGCCCTCTCCCCAAGCAGACCATGGACTTCTCGAGCACAGACTCAATAACAGATCTTTTCATCTTTGTTTTCCCAGCAACTGTTGCATAAGAACGTTACTGAATGAACACCTCCATTTCCATTGTCACTTATTTTTCAGTACTGAAACTGCCATGGGCCTTGGGCTTTGGGATGACATCTGATTTCTTTGCAGTTTTTCTGCCTTGACTCCTTAATCTTTTTCTTGGGAGATTAGGACAGGTCCTAATGTTCCAAGCCCCTCTCCCCCATTCCATTCTCACAACAAAGGGAATTAGATTAGACAAATACGATTTTCTTTTGTAGATGAGAAGAGGAATAGAGAGGTAATGTGACTTCCTGAGCTCACAGCGCAAGCCATTGAAGAACACTCTCCATGCCCAGTGTTCTTACCCCTTGACCACACTGCTGTCAGGACTTGCTCAGACCACCATCCACCCCAGCAAAGCCCATTCCAGGACAAGCAGAGTGCTATTGCTACACATCCACCATCTTCTACATCACAAGACAGACGGTGGGGTAGGGAAAGGAATCTTGTATTTGTTTATAAGCTGCCCAAGAGGCTACATTGATAGGTGTTTCCTTGTAGAACTTTACATATTTTCAATAATCGCTATTTTACTGGGAGTGGATTTCTGTCAGGAAATTAGAGTTGTTCTGAGTTGCTGGCAATATTGGTTTTGGGCTGGGGTGCTTTTCTTGCCGCAGCATTTAAATGTTACTTTATTGATCAGCAGTTGGATTGCTCCTGATGTGACCAAAATGAATTTTGGAAATGAAGCAATTTAGAATATCTGTGATTTTCTCCACTAATCCCATGGCATTCTCTGCCATCTAGCCACTCATCATCCAAAGAATGTTTACTGTACACTTGTTATTACTGCATACCCTCCCAGAGGCAGGCATATAGAATTGAAATCCACATTTGTAAGTAGAGAGATGAGCTTGGCTGTTCTGTTGCCCTGCTCTGCTATAGACACACTTCCATTCAGCAAGCATTTTTATTCTTTCCACTTGCCAGTAATATTCCAAAATGCCTGCAGCTACTAAACAAGCATTAGAAGTAATTGGAAATTACTCAAAATTATATAATTAATGGCATTCTGTTTCCATGATGAGTACCAGCAAGTCCACTGGTGGCAATCAGCCTCGTAATGCTAGCACACAAAGGAATTTATCAACATGCCATGGCATTTCACTATATTCATTCATATAATTGAATTTATTTGTGTTGATAATTTTATAATTATATGTAGTAGCTATATGACAAATGGCATTTACATGAAAACAATAATTTCTGTCCATAATTCTATAAGATGTTTTCTTGAAAGCAGCTTTTGATACAGGACATATACAGGGGAACTCAAAATAATGGTCCTTGAGGTACACAACAGGGCTAGAATCAGAGATTAGAATAGTCACAGTTTGGGTGAAGTATTAAGAATTAAATAGGTATTATGTAGGCATGTTGGAGAGAAAAAGGCATTTAAAGCTTACGTTAAATAAAAGGATATAGTAATATTAGAACTGTATGAGCTATATCACTGTGAACATAATTATGAACATAATTACAACCTTAGGAAGCATCACCTTTTCCAGCCCCACCTTTCAGTGGCTAAAGCATGCCATCTCCTCACATGTCTGCTAGTGGCACCATCTGGATGTGCTCTCAGCAACCAAATATTGATTTTTAATAGCATTTCATTATCAGTTGCCAGTGCTCCTTCCAAAGAAGCTGATTCCATGTTTGGGCACAGGAAAAATCAAAACAGGCCTAAACACCTTGCTATTGCCAGAAAAAAACAAATGCTTTTAAAAATGCTGGCCTACAGCTGAGAGGACAAAGGGCCCAGCTGAAAGGGGCAGGGCTCCCTGCGGGCGAGGTTGTGACAATTTTAATATCATTAAGAACAGTAAAACACTCGTACAAGTTGAGCAGATGAAAAGCCATGAGTCCTTAACGATATTCGAAAAGGAAAAAGTCAATATTACGTGTATGAAAATACACATACAACTAACTGTAATTACAAAGCTGGTTGTAATTCAAAGAATAGGTAGGTTTGGTGCTGTGGGGTTGTTTCTTACCTGAGAAGTTCTGCATGACTGTTTATTAAAATGGTATATCTGGATAAGTTGAGAAGGACAGATAAGGTAACTTTAAGTCAAATACTCCAGAAAAAGGAGGAACTGTTCCAAAAAAGGAAGGGCAGACCAGGAGCAGTAATCTCATTAATAACCAGGTAGAAAGAGGGGCTCAAGAATTTTTATTGCAAGTTCGTGGATTTGCCAAATGTCCTGAGGGAAATAGCTGGTAGCTTATCCTGCTTTATGGCCCTGCTAATTGTAATGAAATGCTAATGACACATAATAAAGTTCATTGTAAACTGAGGCTGAACATCATTTTTACCCAAGGTGTAATGTGCACAGGGGTGAAGATTGCAAAGGCATGCTTATAAGTTCCCAGTGGCATAGCAGGCGGACCTGGGCTGAGAGCAGGAGCCCCAACTGGCCAGTGCCTGGCCCTGTTTGAGTCACACTGGAGGAACCGATGTTCCATCCGAGACTCCATCAGCCAGTGGCCCCGAGGCTGCCACGGCAGTGCGCCTGAGGAGAGCTTTCCCTCTTGGTCCGAAACTGCAATCCTGGAAAAGTTCAAAAATAAGCTTTATAAAAATAGTGAAGAAATTAATCAAATCCATAGTTATGATTCTGATAAAGAGGTTTTGGTACAAGGGCAATAAAAATTTGTGTGTTTTCAGAGTGTTTGAAGCAGTTAGTAGAAGTTATATTAGACTCATAGTTACACTGAAACAGGATCACTTAACGCATAAATATTTAAATAAAATTTGATTTGGAACTTTCTGAGTTTTATTTAAGATTTATTTATTTTATTTCTCTCCCCTTCCCCCCTCCCACCCCAGTTGTCTGTTCTCTGTGTCTGTTTGCTGCATGTTCTTTTCTTTGTCTGCTTCTGTTGTTGTCAGCAGCACGGGAATCTGTGTTTCTTTTTGTTGCGTCATCTTGTTGTGTCAGCTCTCCGTGTGTGTGGCGCCATTCCTGGGCAAGCTGCACTTTCTTTCGCGCTGGGCAGCTCTCCTTACGGGGCGCACTCCTTGCACATGGGGCTCCCCTACGCAGGGGACACCCCTGTGTGGCAGGGCACTCCTTGCACGCATCAGCACTGCGCATGAGCCAGCTGCACACGGGTCAAGGAGGCCCAGGGTTTGAACCACGGGCCTCCCATGTGGTAGACGGACGCCCTAACTACTGGGCCAAGTCCGCGTCCCAACTTTCTGAGTTTTGATGTATCTATTGTAATTAATCCTTAAATTGTTTAGAAAAAAATTAATTTATAAGTAGAGCAAACAGGCTTTAAACCAACTGCAAGTAGTAACTGGTCCCTGCAAAAAAAGGTGGCTTTGGGGGGTGGGGCAGCAGGGAGGTGGCTTTGGAATCCCAGCAACAAGGGAACAAAACAGTGCTGGGCCCACAGCCGGGCCCCAATAAATCATAGGTGAAGAAAGGGAGAAAGGGATGGAGGCAAGGGAAAGAGGGATAAACACTGGGGGTACACCCGGAGAGTGTCAGACATGCATATTTAAATATTTATTTTGTGACTGTTGTGTACAGCACTGGTGTCGATTTTCGGAAGAGAGGAAAAGCAGATTTTGAAAAAGCCTGGGGCTTGGATGTCTATGACTGGCAGACTGGTTAAATAAGCACTGGTTCACCCATGCAGGAAACACTAGGCAGCTGCTTCAAAGAATGCGGAGGCCATGCATGCGGTGACAGAGCATGCGCGCTGAGATACATCCTTAAAATTCAGGGTGAGGAACTCCATACGGGGTGCACTGCTGTGTGCGGATGGTTTTTAAAGGGCACACGCGACGTGATTGTCTGAAACGATGCACAAGAAACTGGCCACTTTGCACAGCTTTGAGGGGGGTGCCTGGGCCTGGAGATCCAGGCTCACAGGAAGAATTACTTTTCCCTGAGCACCCTTTTCAGTTAAAAAACACACCGAAAACCCAGGACTTAACACTGATTTGAAACTGTGTCAGTGTCAAAACAAAAGGACAAGAAAGGCCGCGGGGTGCACGATACGGAACCTTCTTGCAATGTCTAGAAGGCTTTAGAGAGGAGGGTGTTGTTAGGGGCAGAGAAGAGGCGGAAACTGTAGAAAGGAGAAACTGAGGGCATCAGCGCCAACCAGACCCTGCAGCCCTGCAGATGCTCATCACCGTAATTCTCCTTGGAGACCAAAAGAAAGTGTCTGTGGAGGTCTCTACAATGACGGCCCCTGGTGAGCTAAGCCTCTAGGGAGTCAAGCCTCCCGGTAATCACATCCCCTTGTAGCGTGCACACACACACCCATACACCACCCTGACTTTGGGCTTGGCCATGTGACTCCCTTTGGCCAATGGGACACAAGCAAGCCTGGCGCGGTGGAGGCTGGATAAGCACTTGGACCCAGGTTGGTCCTCCTGTAAGGAAGCTCCGGCATTAACTAGAAGCCTCATTCCAAAGGAGAAAGAACAGGAAACAAAAGAGGGTTATGTGACTTTCCCAAGGTCCTACAATAAACAGTAACTTGGGGACCAGAAACAATTAGCCTGGTGATCATACCCCCAGGCCTTTCTACAGGACCCCTCTACCACTCGCTCCAGATTCTGCAAAATTGCCCAAGGAAAACATAGCCCATGGCACATGCTAAAGAGGGCAGACAGGGTGGGGAGAGGAGAGTCTGGTACAATCTGGGCAGCCCAAAGTGTGGTGTTGGAGCAGGGTGGGTAAGAGCCTAAGCTAAGCCTAAGCACCTGGCCTGGGTCCTGCGTAGCACATGCCGCTCACTCTGAGGGCCTGTGTTCAACCTGGGGCATGCTACGTGTCTCCAAGTTTCCTTCTGAGCATCCGACAAGTGCTCTGCTGAACGTCACAGCCCCATTTGAAAGGGCTGGCTGCTGTTCTTCCAACAGCGAACTCAAGTGAATTGAAGACCAGGTGCCAACTGCGGGGCCAGCCCAGCCTTCCCCCTCGCCTCCGTCACCGTGGCTGGAGTGAGAAGAAGCAGCTGACATCCCGCTTGAATGCACTTCTTTTTTTTTTTTTTTTTTATTTTGTAAAAATATTACATTCAAAAAATATGAGGTCCCATTCAACCCCACCGCCCCCACCCCACCACTCCCCACCCAGCAACACTCTCTCCCATCATCATGACACATCCATTGCAATTGGTAAGTACATCTCTGGGCATCGCTGCACCTCATGGTCAATGGTCCACATCATAGCCCATACTCTCTCACGTTCCATCCAAAATGCGCTTCTTATACACACCTGTGCAGCCCAGAGCCAAGTTGCTCACAGGCTGGTAGAGGAGACAGACACAGAGAGGAGAAAATGAAGGCTCTAGTTCAGTTGGTTGTTTGTAATGCACACACCTGCCTCACCACAACCCACACAAGTTGCAGTTCAACCAAAAACTCAGCATTTCCCAAGGATGGCAAGCCTTTTGACAACCCTGGGCCTTCACGGGTATCTAGAACATTTCCCCCACATTTCCCACTGGCTGGGCCCCTTGGCATCCTTCAAATCCCTCTGAAACCTCCCTTCCTTCCCAGGGGGAATTAGTGGACCCTGCAGTCCTGCTTCACGATTCTTATCTATTGTACCACACCTGCTAACACACCTGCCTTCCCTGTGCAACTCACCTCGGTATGCCCCCTCCCCAGTCCAGCAGATGGCCTGAGCCCACGTGGTTGGTGGGTAGCTGAGGCTTTAGTGTAGGGAAATGAAAGACCTGTCAGTGGGTTAACTGAACAACTTTTGAGAGGGATGAATCATGAAAAACGGGTTGTGTCACTCAGGGACAGCCCCTGGAGGGAGTAACTCTAGGGGAGCTGGGGAACTTGACAGGGAGAGTGCATCAGCCAGAAGGACACCCTGGGCAAAGGACCAAAGGCAAGAAATAGCATTTATGCACAGGGATGCTTGGTTATGAGGTGAGGCAAGAATATAAGAAAATGGGGCCCACCCTACTACATTCCAAGGGGACGACTCTCCTTGGCCACCATCATTGAGGTGGCTGCTTTGAATTGCCCCCCAGCCTTAGCCCCCCACCAAAGACAGAAGACGACCAGTGCCCAAGCACTTACCTGGGCAGCCCCTCACGACCAGCAGCTGCATCGTTGAGACGGCTGATTGGGTCACGAGATGGCACATAGCTTGCCCAAAAGACAAACAGGGAAAGAGCCAGGGCATCACCTCGTGTACCTCAAGATGACTGATGTAGGCTAAGAGCCACCTTTTTCTTTGATGCTTTCTCATGGGAAAGGCATGTGCTTAAAGGTCACACATCAGGATAGGCACAGAGTGGCAGAGCATGAATTGGATATCTGGAGATACAGAGCTGCAAAGGACACTGTCCCTGGCCTTGAGGACCTCACAAGCCTTGAAAAAACAGGCACAAGCAAAGCTTTTTAGAACCTAGGGTCAAAGGAATTCTGAGAGAGCTGACTGGTCGACCCTCTGCAGGCAGCACTGCATTCATTCCCAAATCCCCAGAGAGCACTGGGTGCCTCCCTCTCATCCCACTGTTCTAAAGCTTAGCTCCTTAGCAGTCAGGCCCCAGCGGGAAACAGATGGCACCCACAGCTGGGTAATGTAAGGACAGTTTAGTAAAGGATGCTTTGAAAGATGTGGGCAAGGTTTAAAGAAGTCAGAAAGAGAGCAGCGTTTCTGCTTGGGATGATGAAAAAGTTTGGATAACAGGTGCTGGTAATGGTGGCACAATATTGTGAATATCATTCATCCCACTGAATTGAATACCTGAAAGTGGTTAGAATGGGAAATTTTGAGTTGTATCAATGTTACTACAATAAAAAGTCAAGAGAGAGAGATCATGCAGCATTTCAAACCCCACCCCGCCCCCTTCCACTGGAGAGCACACCTGTATGGGGAAGGCTGCCTGACCTGAGCCATGGCCACAGGTAGAGAGGCAGACCACCAACCCCCTGTAACTCAGGGGAGAGGGAGCTGGAGGAGCCGGTGCCCAGCTATCACTCTCCTCTGGAGACCTGCCAGCCTCTCCCCTCGGCTGAGCCAACCAGGAAGACACCTCTCTCCTGCCTCCACTGAACTGGGAAGGCCATGGGGCAGGGGCGGCCTTTAGAGTGGGCCACCTCCCTAACCTCCCGCACCAGAGCAGCTCAACAAACGCATACTTCACCCTGCAGCAGGGGTGGACGACCAGAACGCCTCCTCAGAAGCACACAGAGAAGTTCCAGGTAACTGGCACAGGGAGAAAGGCTCCAACACCTGAGAGAAAAACGGTGATTAGAAAGAAGAGTGGCCATGGAAACCGCAAGCAATGCCAGTTGTTGTAGCAGATTGACTTTTTAAATTAATTAATTTTTTATTTCTTTCTCTCCCCTTCCCCACCCCTCCCCCCACCCAGTTGTCTGCTCTTTGTCCATTCGCTGTGTGTTCTTCTGTGTCCACTTGTATTCTTGTCAGCGGCACAAGGTATCTGTGTCTTTCTGTTGTGTCATCTTGCTGCATCAGCCGTCCATGTGTGCGGTGCCACTGCTGGGCAGGCTGCACTTTCTTTCGTGCTGGGTAACTCTCCTTACAGGGCACGCTCCTTGCATGTGGGGCTCCCCTACACGGGGGACACCCCCGCGTGACATGGTACTCCTTGCGTGCATCAGCACTGTACGTGGGCCAGCTCACCACATGGGTCAGGGGGCCCTCGGTTTGAACCCTGGACCTCCCATGTGGTAGGCGGATGCTCTATCAGTTGAGCCAAATCCGTTTCAGCAGATTGGCTTTTTACCCTGCCGCTCCAAGGTGTCTGAAAAACAGGGACGGTGCACTAACATTTGCAGCCTGATCTTGTTCACTTCCATTGTTGGGGGGCAGGGACGCCCCCGGTGTGGAAGCCGGCGCTGGTTTCCATGAACAGGCCCGGGCCGCCGAGGGCATAAGTGCCCCAGAGGAAGGGCAGGTGAAGAAGCCTTTGGGCTATGCTCTAGCTCCCTCTCTTTGGCTCCTGCCGCCTTTTCCCATCTAGGAATTTCTCAGGGGAGCATCTTGAGAGACCTCCAAGTCAAGTCAAGGCAGAACTCAAGGAAGGACAACAGAGCGAGGGCCCCCAGGTGCCGTTTGTCAGGAGGTGCAGTGCGGGCGCTGGCTGACAGAGGGGGCCCTGCTGGGCCAGGGGCGCTCCTTTCGCGCAGGTCCTAGGGAAGGAGCTGGGTCTCCACTGCCTGGGCCAGCAGCAGGACAGGGCCCCCAGGAGGCAGCCGTCTTCCAAGCTTTTCACTGACCTCTGGGACCTGCGCAGTGGCAGTGCGTAAGGGAGGAACGGCCTCACTGCAGGTAAGGTGCGACCTGCTTGTCCAGTTGATTCCTGGCTCTCCTGGCTTCAGCACTGAAAGTTCCGGGTCCCAGGAACCGCCTGGCTCCAGGGCAAAGGGATAAAAGTTGGCCTGAGTTCCCCGACCTGCTCGCAGGCTCCTGGCACAGGCTGGAAGGCCTCCAAGGGGGACGAGCCACCTTTCCCGCCCCACGGGGTGGGCGTCGTGGTCATCACCTGGAGATCCGAGGAGCCCCGGGGCCTCGCGCCCCACCTTGAAGCCTGTTCCAGTTTAACCCACCGCCAGGCTCCCTCGCTGGAGGAGAAGTCGCCCACCTGCCGCCCACCCCGCCGCCCTTTGCCCAGCTCATCTTCTCACCCTCGGGCATCAGGACAGAAGTCGCCTACTCAGAGAAGGCTTCCCCACCAGCCAGCTGAGGCCGCCCCCTCGACTGCGGGTGGAATGATGTGTCGCCCCAGAACCAGAAGCTCCCTAAGCGCCCAAATTCAAGTTCCTGACAAAGAGTGCGCATTCCCCAGCTGCTGAAGGGACCGAAAGATTAGATAAGAGTTCAAACAAAAACAAACAAGACAGAGTGGACCGGCTGGCGCCCTTTTCCTCTGCCAACCGAGCTCTGAAGAGCTGTCACCTTGGCCTTGGTCCCTTCTCTCTGCCCTCAGCTCTCCGCTGGGAGGCCCAGGGGGGTGGGAAGACGCAGAGACCTGGGGTCTGTGAGGACAGCTCGCGAGCTCACTCCCCCACCTCCCTTCCTTCACTCTGGGACCCAGGGTGTGCCAGGCGCTGGGGGCCCAGTGAGGCCTGAGAGAGACAAGAGGCCTCCTGTCCTGGTGACAGGGTGGCAACACGAAGCAAGCAGGAAATAATTTCAACTCAGTGGTATGAAGGAAATAAAACCAGAGGTGATGTTTCCTACAGAGTGTGTGTGGGTGTGGGGGGGGTAGTCAGGAAAGGTCTGTCTGCAGAGGTGACAGCTGAGCTGAAATCTGAGGGAGGAGGGGGAACCAGGCTGGTGGACACAGAGAAAAGTGCTCCAGGCAGAGGAAACGATATTGCAAAGGCCCTGGGGTCAGAAGAAACCTGGCACTTTCCGGAAGAGAAAGAAAGCCAGTGGGGAAAGACCCTGCTGCAAACTTGTGCTCTGCCCCTTTGCTCCATCTGCCTCCTCTCCCTCTGGCCATGGGGAGACCCCCCTTCCCTCCTCCCACTAGAGTATCCTCCTTTGCTATCTCTACAGACTTTGAGGCATTAAACCAAATCCAAAAATACTGCAAATAAAAACTGCATTTACAAAATACTACTGGGGAGCAGATGTAGCTCAAGTTGCTGAGCACCTGCTTCCCATGGATAAGGTCCCGGGTTCATTCCCTGGCACCTCCTAAAAAAACAAAAAAGTACTACTTATTCTACAATTTATAGAAACGCAAGTTGAGCAAGAGCCGTGACTTCATCCTGAATTTTCTTTAACAAGCAACACACTTTTTCTTAAAGAGCCAGGTAGCAGATATTTCCGGCTTTGAGGGCCATTGTGCCTCCATGGCAACTGCTCCATTTCGCCACAGTGAAGTGGACCTAAACCAATGGGTATGGCCTTGTTCCCATAAAACCTTATTTACAAAAACAGGCAGCAGGTGGGATTGGCCCACAGACTGCAGTTTGCTTCGATGAGCCGTTCCCTTCTCAAAAACGTGTTTTCATTATTTTAGGTCTAACTATGGGCCAGGCAAATAGGACACTTTTCAAGTACTCGGGTCTCCAGCCACGGAGCAGACAGACACTCTGTACCAGGCGACAGGTACAGCAATGAGGAACAAGCAGAGAAGAGCATGAATTGCTCCTCCTTTCTATAGACCATTCGTGGTGCAATTCTGTTTTTAAAAATCTGAGATTTCAGTGTTAAAATTTTTTTAAATTATAAAATATTTTTCCCAGGCCAAAGCTAAGCCACTCTGGCCTGTGACAGCTAAGTGGCTCTCGGTGGTGGATGTGGGTGCCTCCCAGGGGTAGAGGTAGGAGGGTGAGGATTTGCAGGCTTCCTGCTGCAAGAGGCACGTCCGGGGACAGCCAGCCTCGAACGGCATTCTGCGCAACATTTTCAAATGATGTGCACCTTGCTGAGCAAGCAGACCCAGAAGCAAGCACGCACAGGCTTCCTGACACCGTGGGCTCTCTGCTCCAGGTCCCCAGGCTTTCCGATAAATCATGAAAGGTTCTTGTCAAGCAGATGCACCTGGAAACTAGCAGCAGGGTCAGCCCATTAGGAGGGCAGAACAAATCCCAGTCCAGGACTCCCCTCTGTGGAGTGTGAGGCCACTGGGACACCAGGGCAGACACGCCGACCCCAGCCCCAGATCCCAAACCCCTCCTTCTGCCGGTGGAATATTAGCCAAGGATCTATTACAAGATTCCGATGGCTTAAAGCAGAGCTTCTGGAGCTCGCATTCCCCAGCAAGGCTTTGAAATGTTAAAAATAGGGGATGTATGATAAAGTCAACCTGCACACACACCTGTCACAGTGTTTACATGGAAATATTTTAATTTTATATAATATCACATACCTCTCTCCTCTTTTATTGAATTTGTGAGGATTTTAAAAAATTAGTTATAGGTTTTCCAATAACTTGTTCTGTGTTTTTTATTTACTGGGAGCTGAAATAAAGTATGGCTTTTTATTTTTAACTTCAAAAGTGTTGCAATACTCTAGGCACTAGTTGTCATATTTAAGAATTTAAAACAATCAAATATTCTTCTTAGAAGAATTATAAGGAAACCAAACATCAAATTAAGAGTTCCATCCCAACTACCTTTATGAAGAACAATGACCTATAATTTATTGTCAGGTCCAAACACTAATGGGACCTCATGCAATCTTTCTATTGCAGTAAATTCGGGACATAAGCTTAACTGGAATGTAGGGCATATGAAAAATAAGAAGAAAAGGGAAATCCCACCATGTTTGGAAGGGTTTTTGCCTGAAAGTACGATGCACACTTCACAGTTTTGGTCAAGGATTTGTGTGGATCAGCTCACAAGCCATTGGATAACTTCTTTTTTTACCAAAGAATAGTGACATGAATAATTTAACTGGATGTGTGTTTATAGCATTTTGAAAAACAAGATGCCAATGGCCAGGCCTGATCCATGCTGATCCTGTTAGCCTTTGCTGCCTACAAACGGCCCAGTGCTCAGTGGAGTTGAGCGACAGCTTCCTCTTAATGCAGCTCCCACGCCTGGGGTGTGGCTGGGGGCCCATGGGGCTCTGCCAGGGTGGGGGGGGGTTCTGCGGTAGGGGGGCTGGGCTGCAGCACCTGAGCTGGCGCAGAGCTGCTTCACGTGGCTTTCATCTGCCTCCTGGGACATCGAGTTGCCTGGTGGTTTTGTTCCCTTGGCTGCTTAAAGCAAATACCATGAAATGGGTTGGTTTACACAATGGGAATGTATTCACTCACTGGTTCTGAGTGCGGGAAAGGGTCCAAACCAAGGCATCATCGAGGCAATGTTTTTTCCCTGAAGACTGGCTGCTGGTGATCCTTGGCTTGGCTCCTCTGCCACATGGCCAGGCACATGGTGGTGTCCCCGGTCCCTTTCCTCTCTTCTGGGTTCTGTTTCAGCTTCTTGCTTCCGTGGCTCCCTCTCCCTCCCTCTCCCTCTCTCTCCCTCTCTCCCCCTCCCTCTCTCTCCCTCTCTCGCTCTCCCTCTCTGTCTCTCTCTCTCTCTCTTCATTCTGTTTACAAAGGACTCCCGTAAGAGGACTAAGACCCGTCCTGAATGAGGCAGGCCACACCTTCACTGAAGCAGCCTTATCAACAGGTCTTACCATGGGCCACCCCCATAGGAATGGCTTAACTTTAAGGGCATGTTTTTCTGGGGTACAGTTTCAAACCACCACACTGAGCATGTCCGTGGTGAAGGCAGAAGCACAAAAGGACAGTGGAGCCAAGTACTTTTGCAAGTCTCTCCTAACATCCCATTGGACAAAGCAAGTCACATGGCGAAACTCAGAACCCATGGCCCCCTGATGGGTGAGATAAAAAGGCAAACGGGGTACCTGCAGGGTAGGGTGAAGAAGGGGGTGCCACCTCCCATGCATACCATCTGTACCCACAGAAAACACCTCCAAGGTGTGCTCCAAGAACTTGCCTTCCGATCAGCAACCTGACCACACACTTAGCTGAGTGGAGCACAGGGAGGCTTCTCATCCAGACATTGGTGTGAAGAGCAGATACCCTCTACTACTGCCTTTGGTGCAAGGCAGGTTTAGGTTCAAGTGCGGACTCTGCCATTCATTGGCCGCATGACCTTGGGCATGTTCCATGCACTCCAGGGGTGGGTCTCCCTCTTCTTCTGTCTGGCATCCCTCGGGCAACTGTGCTGGCCTCCATGGGATGGTTTTTAGAATCACTATCACTGGCACTATAATCGACAGCATTGAACCTTGTGATCCTGGGACCCCTCCTTAAAAGTGGAGGAGAGCTGGACTAGGTGGCTCTTCTCCAGGATTTTGTCCAGTTTACCATTCCAACACATCATTGGCCAGCTGCCAGGCCCCCAGTGGGGACCTGCGAAGAAGATTCCTTCCAAACCCGTAGCTCCATCGCACTTAAGGGCAATGCCCCGGAAGCTAGACCACCTGAGTTTGTAATTTCAGCTCCGCCCTCACAAACTGGCACCCTGGGCAAGTCCTAAAACTTCCTGTGTCTCGGTTTCCCCATTTGTAAAACCAGGGCGATAACGCCTACTTCATGGGCTTGTTGTGAGGCTTGAATAAATTAATACATGAAAGCTAGGGTATGCTTTTAAAATATCCAAAACCTTGTTTCTGTTCGCCTCTGTGGAATTTGACATCTCACAAACCTAATTAGTATTTTCAGTTTCTTCACCCTGTCTTCACATCTTGACAGTGTCTGGGCTGGTGAAATTCAGCTGGTCTTTGGGAAAATTCCAATATCAGAGGGGCCTGCATCCTAATTTGGTCCTTACATACTACTGACACTTACCTTGGGGAAAAAGCAGAGAGGGAAGCCTGATCTGGGAATAATTTGGGCAAACGAAGTAAGTCCTGAGAATGCTGAGAGCTAAGCCTGCACACACCCCCTCTCCAGAGGGGGCACTGCCCCCGGCCAACACCCCCCCCCCCCACAGTGACAAGGCAAGGAGATCTGCAATTCCCCGGGTAGCGAGCTACCCTCCAGCCTCCGCTGATGTTCATCAGTGTCGACATTTCCCAGGACTCCACGCTTTTCAAAATGCATTTGGCACAGTTACAACCTCCCATGGATGCTACAGGTCCCCAGGCACACAATCTACTTCCCCCCACCCCCTTCCTGCCAGAACTGTGTTTGCAGCAAGACGGAGCTATATCCATCTCATTGTCCTGAACTCCTAGTGCAGCACCTGACACATCTTCAGCACCCAGGAAATATTTGTTGGAAGAAGGAAAATAAATGCATGAATCTCTATTGTCAGCACATGTCAGGGAGAGGTTACACAGGAACATGGGGGATCCACGTTTACAGATGTCTCAGCATCTCTGCAAGCATTCCTGTGATAAAGCATAACACAAAGTGTTGGGGTTAAATGCCTTTAAAAGAGCTTGTCATCGAAACTCTTCATTTGACAAATGGGGAAACGGAGGCCCAGAGAAGCCGAATGTGTTCACCTGGCAACCAAGATGATGAGGGCAGGCAAATCCATGTCTTTTAAGCAACTTTAAAGAAGGAGGGAGTGGATGTGGATCAAGCAATTGGGTGCCTGCCTCCCACGTGGGAGGTCCCAGGTTTGGTTCCTGGTGCCTCCTAAAGAAAACAAGCAGATGCTGCAATGAACAGATGCCACAACCAGCAGACGCTGCAACTGTCGTAACAAGCAGAAGTGGCTCGAGCAGTTGGGCACTGGCCTCCCACATGGGAGGTCCTGGGTTCGGTTCCCAGTGCCTCCTAAAGAAGATGAACAGACAGACAAGGGAGCCATCTGGGGGGGTGGGAAGAAAAAAAAAAATGTTTATACTAGTTAATAGAGTGTGACCTTGGCATAAAGAAAAATGGAAACGAATAGAGTCCACATTTAGACCTATGCCCATATGGTGAAATAAACATAATCATTTCAATAAATGGTAACTGAACAATTGGATGGCCATAAAGTAAAATAAAGACATAAACTAAAAAAAAAAAAGGCAGGAAATGCTTCATTTTCCTGGAGAAGATAGCATGGAGTGGAGCTATGAGATCTTTTTAAATATCTGAAGGGCTACTACGTGAGGAAAAGCTTCCTAAGAGACCAGGGTTTCCAAAGATGACACGGCCGCCCCAGCAGCAGTGAGGAGTCCAAGCACAAACTGAGCAACAACTCGCAGAGGAACAAGCATCAAAACGGGGCTGGGAAGTGGTTGAGACGACAGACAGAAAATGGCATGACCACCTTGGAGAACTGTTGGGTGGGTTGTCATGAGATTAAGCCTCCATTTACCCAAAGATCTAACAATTCCACCCTAGGACTGAACTCAATAGAAATACGTATGTATGTTTCACCAAAAGGCCTCTCTGAGCATTTCAGAGCAGATGACTTGTAATAGTCCCAAATTGGAAACTGCCCAGCTGCTCATCAACAGTTAACTGAACAAGTAAATGTTAGTATGTTCACACAGTGGAATGCTCTACAGAAGGAGTCGGAAAACCTTGCGGGCCATATGGCATCTATCACAGCCACTCAGTTCCGACTTTGAAGGCTGAAAACAGTTGTAGATGGTACAGAAATGAATGGGCAAGGCTTGGGTAAAAAAACAACACTTTCCTTACAAAAACAGACAGAGGCCTGGGGATGACGCACAGGCCGTGGTTTGCTTGACCACTGCTCTACAGCAATGACAACGAACACTCCAGGGGTACAGGCACGATCTGCATGAATCCCTCAAACACAATGTCGAGTGAAAGACAGCAGACCCAAGCGGAAATGCTGTGTAATTCCACTGAGATAAGGTGCAGGAACAGGCAGGACTGCCATGCAGGGTGTTGGAAGTCAGGGCACTGGCTCCTCCCTTGCCCGGGAGGACTGAAAGGAGCTCCAGGGGATTTCTGGGCTGCTGGTTCTTATCTGGGTTTGAATTTTCCCTTTTTTTCCGGGGGGGGGGGGGCAGGGTACAGGGGATTGAACACAGGACCTTGTACATGGGCAACAGGTGCTCAACCACTTGAGCTGCACCCGCTCCCCTGGGTCTGAGTTTTGAAAATACATCAAGGTGCGCAGTTACGATGTGTGTCCTTTTTGAGTATATAGAAGAAGATTTTCCACTAAAAAATGAAAAACAAGTAGGAACAGGGGAGCTGCTGAGCTGGGAGTCTCTGCAATGACCCAATGTCCAGCCAGAGCACATGGTTAGAGGACGGCAAGACTGGGCCAGGAACCCAGGGGTCCAGCTCCCAGTAAGGAAAGGGAGTTCACACCTACTGAACATTTCTTGTGTGCAAGGCACATCGAACATTCAACCCTCGGGCTCTCAGAGAATGAATTATCATGCTCCTTCCTGCAGGTAAGAAAACGGGCTCAGAGAGGGTAGGAACCTCGCTAGGAGCACACCGGTCAGCAGCAGAATCAGCACTTGAAGCCCGGTCGGCTTGATTCTGACCCCATGTTCTTAAGCAGCCTCCAAGGACTTGCAATGCAAACACGGTATTTTTTATAGGAGCAGTGCCATGAGTTTAAAAATAAACCGTAAGCCCCATGCTAAAAAATATTATCCAGTTACTACTGGTTTCTGCTGCGACAGCCAGGGCTGCAAATCTTATTAGGAGTGGCTTCGCCGGCACCTCGGCCAGCTGTGCCACGGGGCACACTGTGGTTTGCTCTCTGCAGCAGGGCAGAGTGAACGCAAGGCAAGTGGCCCGAATAGGCAGGTTCCCAGGAGCCAGGCACACCCAAAGGTGACAGGCTTGTCCGAAGCTGAGTGGGCTCAGCTGAGCAGTCCAGAGGGAAACCCTGGAGCCATATACCCTTCTGGAGCTGTTTGCCCTGTTTGTTCTGTGTTGCTTCTGAGACGATTTTCTCTGGCACACCCTCATCCTCCGCCCCCAGTAAGGGTTGTCAAAAAGAAGGACAAGACAACTCCCCATCCAACTCAGAATGGTGCCGCGCAGCAGCCGGTGGGCTCAATATGGCTTAGCCAGTCCTGAAGTTGTTTTGTGACTATTTCAATTCTCAGTAGTTAGAAATTAGGAGCATTCGTGGAAAATCTGGATTGCTGGCTTTGTTGGAGAAATCTCACATGGGAACAGGGGGCTAAATCCCTAAAGCTGCCAGAGTGCAGCCTCAATCACTCCCATGGTTGAAGCACAGCTTCCTCTCTGGGGGCTCCCTCCAAGAGCCCCACCCCCAAATGTGCCGCAGCCTAGGTGAGCTAATTTCATGCTTCTGCTTTACCTGCCTGGCCTTGGGGGTCATTGGAGGGTGGGGTCCCCAGGGTGAACCCACAGAATGTTAAAGCTGGGAGGGCCTCAGAGGCAATTTAGAGCAACGGTCTTCAGACAGGCTCCTCAGACCTCCGAGTGGGGCGGAGGGGCTGGGGGGGAGACGGGGGGTGTGTAGGCTCTGTGAGCCTTGCTGCTGCTTCACCTTTACCTGTCGTACCTACTAGACTTACTGTAAAAGACTCATGCCAATAAAGTGGGAAACCACCAGTCTAGTCCACGCCTTCCTCAGACAGATAGGGAAACTGAGGCTTGGACTGCTGGCTGTTGCTCAGAGCTGGAGGTGGCGCTATGCCTCTGGATGTCTCTCTGGGGTTCCGTCTAGTATGACACCCCAATTCTCCATTTGTTTCTTGTCACTGGCAGTTAATTATCGCATCACCCATTTCAAAGGTGACTCTTCCAAGAGGGCCCTCTGTGTGAGGAGAGATTACTGCCCCCCTACGAGGACATCCCGCTTTACTGGACAAGCTTTGGCCTCCTGGCCACGCCCACATCCTGCAGGTCCTCCTGATTCAGGACTGAGATCAACAGATGAATTAAAAGGAGATAAAGGGGGAGCCGGTCACTCAGTGGTTGAGTGCCGGCTTCCCACATGCAAGGTTCCAGGCTCAATTACAGCCCCAGTACCTCAAGAAAAGGAAACAACGCCTCGGGGACCTGCCCAGTTGTGAGGGCTGTGGGATGCATTTGGAAAACCAGACCCACATTGCTAAAGAGCGCAGCACGCAGAAACCCTCCTGCCTCAGGAGTTGATTCCGGGCCACGGCTCTCTCAGCGCTGGGCCTCCAGGTTCAGAGTGCTCTGGCCTGCCAGGGGCACCCTCTGTGCTTGGCTTTGGGCTGCTCCCGCCACAGCAGGCTGCTCCCGCACTTCAGCTGCTCCTTCCACCTCAGGCTGCTCCCACCGCATCAGCTACTCCTGCCACGTCAGGCTACTCCCACACCCCTGTGACAGTCTATAGTTGCGGGAAAGGCATTTTCATGAATCTTGGTGCCTCCTCCTAGTGACTGCATTCTATGTGATAGCAGTCACCTTCTCTCAGGAGGTGGATGGTATATCATGCAATAATATGCCTCCCATAAACATTTATAAAGTATTTTCATGCCAGGCTCTGTGCAGGGAGCTAGTCCTTATGCCCAGGAAACTGGCTGGTGGCTTCTGTAGAGTTGATTGTGTGAACAACAATCTGCGGGACAACATGGGAAGCACAGTGAGAGAGGGGTGGGCACAGGGCCAGGGACCCCAGAGGCAGAGCAGCCACACCCCTGCTGGCTCACTCCAGAATCTGGGGGCATCTCCCAGGGGTCGCAACCTGAGACGAGTCGTGAAGAGACCTCCCATAGAGGTCCCAGCCCACGCGAAGGAAAAGCCGGTGGCTCTGCATTGGACTGGCTGGACAGACAGACGCTCTTCAACCTGGCACAAGCGAGCTCGGGTACCCAGCTGAGCCAAGGGCATTAGGGATGGCCAGGAGGGGAGTGGGAACCTAATCCTCTTATCAGATCCCTGTTGCCCTGTCCTGCCTCGGCTTCCTGCTGCCCTTCCTCTCCGGTTGGCCCGGGCTCAACGTCCAGGGCTGTGAACCACACCTGCCGTTTGTTCCAGGTTTAGCTTGTGCTGGTGAAGTGGGCCCCAGGGCAGGAATGTCTGCTTATCACCCCTCCTGCTCTATGCATGATTTACTGGGGGGGGTTGCCCAATTAATATGCGCTCCTCCCCTGGGGACAACTTCATCCTGAGCTGGGTCTTTATGATCTTGGAATTGCTGAGTGGAAAAGATGTTTGAGCTGGGCTTCTGATCTGCGGCCATGGCTTGGGAGATAGATGAACATCGAGAAATTAGGTCAAAATTTTCTCAGTATGGGCACTTTTCCTAGGTTTTCATCAGAGCCTTAAAGGGTTTCATCAGAGTCTTAAAGGGTTTAGTGACCCCTTAAACTGGAGCAATCGCCAAATAAAACTTCCCAAGATCATAAACTCATTTTCCCAAGAGTGTTCATATAGTGAGTAGCAGAACTCAGACCAGCACTGGAACTGGAGGGTAGGGGGTGGGTGGAGCTGATGCTATGCCCAACCACACTGATATTTACTTCTGTAAACACTTTACTAAAATTTAAAATGAAACAAAAAATATCATCTTTAACAGAACTTGATTATATAGTTTATCCATTAGAGTCGCAGTTCTAATTGGCTTTTTAACAGTATTTATCCTGGGAAGTGGATTTGGCTCAACTGATAGGGCATCCGCCTACCACATGGGAGGTCCAGGGTTCAAACCCAGGGCCTTCTGCCCGTTGTGGAGCTGGCCCATGTGCAGTGCTAATGCGCACAAGGAGTGCCCTGCCACGCAGGGGTGTCTCCTGCATGGGGAGCCCCACGCGGAAGGAGTGCGCCCCGTAAAGAGAGCCGTCCAGCACGAAAGAAAGTGCAGCCTGCCAGGAATGGTGCCGCACACACAGAGAGCTGATGCAGCAAGATGACACAACAAAAAAGATGCAGATTCCTGGCGCCACAAGAATACAAGTGGACATAGAAGAACACGCAGCGAATGGACAAAGAGAGTAGACAATTGTGGGGGTGAGAGGAAGGAGAGAGAAATAAATAAAAAATAAATCTTTAAAAAAAAAAGTATTTGTACCATGAAAATTAAAAAACAAAATCATATGACTATACGAAAGAAATAGGGAACCCAATGTAAACCATGGACTAGAGTTAATAGTACAATTCTAATAATGTTCTTATATTCTTTCATTAATTGTAACAAATGTACCACACTAATGCAAGGTGTTAAGAATTGGGGGAGTAGATGGCAATTCTGTATTTTCTGCATGATTTTCCTGTAAACCTACAACATCTCTTTTAAAAAAAGAACTCATATGTATACGTTTTCATATTTTGTTCCCTTTTAATTTACCTATGGGTTTCTTCTAATAGCTAAATCTGGAAATGCAATTTTAAGGAACTAGTACAAACTGAGGCCTCTAACAGAGACTAAATGCATATGATGAACTTAAATTCATTATGACATTTTTATGCCCTTTCCATTAACAAGTAAAAGCTGACCCCATGATCTCAAGGGGTTAAAACATGTTTTTCACTAATTCTAGACTTATGCAAAAGAAAGCATGAGTGAAGAATTTTTTTAAAGTATAAAATAACCAGAAAACAGTCTAACATTTATTGGATGTGAACGGTAAGTCAGTCACTGATATATGAACTTTATAAGCATTTCTGAAGGCAGGCAAGCAAAGAGGTGAAGTTCCAGCCACCTCTCCTAGGAGGGAAGTGGGAGCTCACAGTGCCCAAAAAGAAGGCTGAAGAGCAGATACCCAGGTTCCGAGGATCCCGGGTTTCAGAACTGAGGTTTGTTAGCAGGCGACAGGGGCAAAAAGCCTGCGCTCAGGACCCGTTATTAAAATCAAGGCACCTACGTAGGTGGTGAAGGAAGAAAGGATGGGGGCTAAGAAGAAATGAACAATTCTATTGTAGGCCAGCCTTGTTTGTGGTCCTCTCTCCTGATTTACGTGATGGCTCTCAGGACTACCTTTCATGTGCAAAAGTAGACACACTCACATTCACAGATCAGAGGTTTGGTGGCCCTGCCTGCCACGACTCAACAAAGTCGTCACCTTTGACAGGCACACATTGCTGCGTGTGAATTAAGTGAGGATTTGACAGTGGGGCTTCCACGCTACTCCGTAGAGCCAGGGTTGGGTGGACTGGGCTCTATGTGCCCCAGAGTCCCTCAACATTGGGCTCTCGACTGGGGTTCATGTGAAGAAAAGGTTATGTTACCTGAGCAGTTTTTAAAAATTAAAAACATCGTCTCATTGTACATGAAAATAAATGGAAGAGGGAGGAGAATGAACTTACTGTCACGAGTCATAAGAAGCTGGTCAAAAGTGGTGGCTCTTTGAGCCCAAATAAGGATGGATGCTCCTCAGATATCAGCCAGGACTGTGTGTTCAATCACAGGGGAAGAACCACACTCAGCCCTGGAAAAGCCAGGGGGGCCACGGATTGTGTCTACAAAGCAACGAGAGCTTAGCGGTTTTCTAGTACGCTCAGTCCCCCGAGCTTTCAGTCCCCTTCCCAACATCTGATTGTCAGGTCACAGCTTGAGGATGACACTGTGCACGAAGGTCGGGACTGCCCAGCTGGAGTGAGGGTGACTGGAGCAGGGTCGTGAAGCGCAGCGGCTGCGGAATTAATTGTAATCTCAAGTCAGGGTGGGCGTGGGAACTGGGCAGTTGGCGAGCCCGGAGTCAGGGGTGGTAGGTGCAAGGAGGGCTCCGACACATCCCCGATGGGAGCCTCCATTTCTCAACTCCTGTCCTGGCAATCTTCCATGCGACTCGCAGGTTTTCAGTCCTGCTTACCTTATATCCCTCAATTATTCCAGCAAAGAACGGAGTTTCCCTCAAAATAGAGAAGTCCAGTTTTTGTGCAAGAAGGTGACTGTCCTGCACTCCGTTACTACTGGGCTCCCAGGGTTATCAAGGTGAAGACATGCGTGCCACCAAGCCCCAAGGGCCCAGGTTGAGAATCCCCTTCTCAATATCTCCTTACTTTGGTGTTGCCTTCTTATCAACATAGTTGGAGAACTAAATCCTTTGAAAGCATCAATTGGCATAGAACTCCAACTCCCCTTAAAGGGCTCCACCAGGCCCCTCGCCCCACTCGCTGGACGAGGGTGTGGAAATCAGGCAGCCCCAGGCTGGCGTGCCTGTGGGGCCCCACACCAGCTCCTGGGCCCTGGGCAAGCCTCAGTGTCTCCAGGGCCCCAGGCTCCTTATCTAGGAAATGAGAAAGGCTAGCGAGGCAGGAGCGCATGGGGATTTTCTTTCCCTTTGACCACCAGTCTGCTGCTTCACTCTGAATGTCCGAGCACCATGTGCTAAGACAGGGCTCCCTCTTCCTGGGGAATTTATAATCTGGGGGAGAGGAGGTTGCCCTCAATGACAGCTGACTCCGGTAACTGAGTGTCAACTTTCAAACTGGAATAACTGCAGGATGGGCACCAGGCAACCTCTACGTGCCACTGAGGAGCTGCCCGTGGGTGGAGGAGAGGGTGCAGAGAGGGAGCGGACAGCACAGCTGAGAGCTGGTGAGGGAGGAAGGCGGAGGTACCTGGGCAGAGGCAGGGGCCCTGCACTCCAGGCCAAGGGCTAGCATGTGCAAAGGTCCTGGGAAGGGAAGGGTGGCAGAGAGGAGAGAGTGACAGAGGGAGAGGTGTGAAGAGGTCCCCGTCTGCTCAGATGAGACCTCAGGGGGCCTGCCACGAAACCTGCCAAGAGGATGAGGCCGCCGAGGGCCACCCGAAATCAGCCTCCCTTCAGGACCTGCGGGGCCGGGCACGACTCCTGGTGTCAAGGGCACAGAGAGTTTGAGGCCACTCTCCCTTCCTTCCTTTTATATTGTGGACCCATCTAGGGCCCCTAACGGGCAGCTCCATACATGTGGGCCTGGGTGCAGCTCGTAAATACCCCTTAGAAGAATACTCTCAGCTTTTCATCCCCGTCAGTCAAAAAAAGTACCAAGCATCTACAGATGGGGAGCAAACGGCGTGTCAACGCACGTGTGTGCAGGTGCGTGTGTGTTTGTGTTACTGAGCAAAAAGCGGGTTCTTTGCCTAATGTGCTTCAAATGGCCAATTCCTGAGACGTGAGGGTTTCAACGAGAGAAAGAGTTTACCGCCAGCACATAGCAAGGAGTGCAGATGTCCTAACAGCCCAAAATCTGTCTGCCCAAGTTTGAGGAGTTCAGGGTTTTGATGGATTCAAACAGGGAAGGGTGAAGTGGTGACCAATAGCAAGGACATACAAGGGTGAACCTACTTTGGAATAATCATAAACAAAGGCGAGGCCAGACTAGCAGAGTTTCAGTAATTTTACATATTAACTTTTGGCTATTCTGTAATATAATGGAAAAATTTGTTTTAAAAAGGCATCTATATAATGATTCAGTAGTCAGGATCAATTGTTAACTCCTAACTCTTGGTTACATGTGCACTTGTGCGTGCTCTTGAATCAGGCTAGTATGAGGGTGCGAAATGGAGAAGGAACCGGGGGGCGGCTGCAATCAGACGAGAGAGCCCAAAATTTGGAATTGGAAGATTTCAGCCTAAGACCCGTGTCCTCCACTAGTTAGCTGTGTACCGGAGCACAGGTCAGAGCCCCTCTCTGAGCCTTTGTATCCTCATCTGTAAATGAGGGTAAAAGCAGCCCCGCCCTGAGGAGTTGTGGTCAGGGCCCTCCACGTGGTCATCTCCTGGGTACCAAAGACCTGCAAGCTACAGGGAGACACGGCTTCTCTCCCGAAGGAGCTGGCAGTCGAGGTCTTAGACTCTAGGAGGAAAGACAAATGAGGAAACAGACTGTTACACGGGACACTGTGGTGGGCATGGTGAAAAAGGATCGCAGGGCCTGATGGGACCGTAGCCAGGGGCGGGTGAGTGGAGCAGATGCTGCTGACCCCCGCCCCATTACCCTTGATCTTGCTGTCCCCTCTGAAGATAGCAGCGAGTGCCCTTTGCCCTGAGGGCTGGAGTGAGGGGTAAGTGCCCCCAGGAGCAGCGTTGGACCTAAGAGTGACAGTGGTGCCTCAACAGCCCACCTTGGGCAGGCTGAGTCCGGGGCGAGGGTCCCCCTTCCCCAGAATTCCCCAGCACCGAGCTCCTGCTGCCTGCAGTGATGGCTTGCTCAGCTCTACACCCTTTCTTGACTCCTCTCCTTCCTTGTTTCACTTCCCCATCCCTCACCAATACTTGTGCTCGCTTCCCCACGATCCCCTCGCCCTCAAATCCTTGTCTCGACACCCACTGTGAGACGGGAGGCACCCAGTCCCAAGCAGGAGGGGGTAGAGGCGGCACCTCGCTTGAGCACAGGAGATGTGGACACAAGCACGCCTGCTGAGCCCGTCATTAAAAGGAGAATAAGCCAGCGCCCCTCAGCGCAAGCCTTGAGCCAGTCCAGGTCTCAGACCAACGCGTCTGATGACAGAAAGTGAGAATAAGCCTCCGTCCACCATGGCTTCGAAAGTAAACTCAGCAAACCCATCTTTCTTGCAGGTGGTGTGAGAAGCACTAGTTCCAAGCAGCCAGCTCCCTTCTAAACCACATTTTTTTTCTTTCTGTTTGTTGTGTCCCCAACCTAACAGGAGCTTCTTTGTCCCAAGTCTTTTCCAGAGCAGGTCAAGGGAGGCACAAACAGAGCACAAGGGGATTTCACCTCCGGCTCTGGAACCCTGGGACACTCTGGCCTCTGGAAGGGCGAGGTCCCCAGCTGTCTTGTCCGAGCACTGGGAGGTCATGTGCTTTCCAGCAGGCTAGGCCCTGCTGCGCAGCCAGCCAGCAGAGGAGCAATCTGCAAGACGATGTCTGGAAGAAGAGTAACAGCAAACCCCAGAAGGAAGGGGCTGCGGGATTCCTCTGCCAGATCCAACTGGTTAACCCAACTTTGGACGCACTTCTGAGAACAGGCTGGAAAGCCGTTAAGCTGGAAGTGCAAGCTTTCACCCAGCTGCCTTCCCCACAGGACCAAAAGAGTCTGGGGCCTGACACAGAGCAGGTGCTCAAGAAAGCTTTAAATGAATACATGAAAACACACTCGGGTTTCTATTCTGAGCCCTCTCCAACTATATGGACCCCTCCCCATCAGAATCCAAACACACCCAGGTTCTCTCCCAACTGCCTCCAAACCAAACATCTCCCAGCGGCTTCCTCCTTCCACTCGGCTCTCCACCAGCCCTCAAAGGCAGAGTTCTTGAAAGAATGATCCCCACTCACTCTCCTTACTTCCTCACCTCCCATTTACCCTGCAGATCACCCCCCTCTGGCCTCCACTCCAAGTTTCTGCTGAAACTGCTCTGGCCGAGGTTCCAGCACCTTCTTGTCACGGAGTCAAACCAACGCTGCTGGAGCCATCTTCCCTCGCCTTCTCTGCATTGCTCAGTGCTGCCTGGTCTCTTCCTTATTCTCTAAATACCCTCAATCGGTGGCGTTCATGACATCTGTCTTCCCTATTTCCTTCCTACCCCCAGGCCCCTTGACCTGAGTTGACTTTGCCAGTCTTTTTTTTCCTGCCTGTTTCTTAAAATGCGAGTGTTTTCCAGGAATCTTTCCTCCGTCTTCCGTTCTCATCACACAGGCTCTTCCTGGCTGATGGAAACATGTGCTGTGGATTCAATAACCATCTATATGCAGATGTCTCCCGTATTTGTTTCCTGAAGCTGCTGGAACAAACTGCTACAAACTTGGTAGCTTAAAATAACAAAGTATTCCCTCACAGTTCTGGACCCTGGAAGTCTAAAGTCCAGCAGGGTGGCACTCCCTCCAGGGACCACCCGTTGCTTGCCTCTGCCAGCAGCTGGCGGCATTCCTTGGCTTGTGGCCGCATGCCTCTCTGCTCCTTCTTCAAGTCACCCTCTCCGTGGTCTCTCTTTTTGCCTCTCTCTTAAAAGGATATTTGTGATGGCATTTAGAACAATCCAGATAATCCAGGGTACTCTCCTCATCGCAAGATCCTTAACTTAAGACGTCTGCAAAGACCCTTACTCCAAATGAAGTGGCATTTACAAGTTCCAGGGGGCAGGACTTGACATACTGGTGGCCACTACACCTCCTAAATCCATACCTAAGTCCAGATCAACCTTCTTAGCCCCAGAAACACCTAGCTTGCCTCCTTGGTTGTCCCCAAACAGAGCACACTCAAGACCCACCTCAGCTCCACCTCACCTTTTCTCATTCTGTGTCAGTAGGATGGCAAACCTTCCTACCAGGTACTCAACAGGAAACAAGGAGACCAACCTCGCTTTTTCTCTGCCTTCCCTCCCACCCAACCAGCAAGCCCTTGAGAGCCTTCTTCCTAAACACCTCCACTCACCAGCTTCCTCCCTTCTCCACAGCCGGAGTCCGGGCACCATCGTTTTCTCTTGGACCCCGGAACAGCCTCCTAACTGGTCTCTCTGCTTCCAGGCTACTTCCGATCCGGGCTCTTCTCTGCAACCACAGTAATTTTTCTAAAGACGGTTTTTCAAACTTCATTTTTAAAAAAGGAAAAGACATTCACCAAATTACGCCTGCCCGGAACCCCCATGTCAACTAGATAAGGCAGAGATGTTTGCTTTAGTAGCAGTAGCTCTGGTCTGGAGCTTCCCCCACCCAGCCCCCTCACCATCCTGCCCCCCACCCCAGGCCCCATCCAGCTCCTTCTCCCCGTTGCTCTCCCAGTCCCATCATCCACCTAGAGCGCTGCCCCCTCATCCCAGAGAAAGGCTAGGGTCTTAAGCATCAATTTGCAAAATGCGGTTCTCTCCCTCTGGCGCTTGCGCCCTAGCGTCTCTCTGCTTTGCTGGGTTTCATTTGAACACACGCCATCCTCGTACCACCACTGATAGCCGGCAATCGTTTTGGTTTGGTTTGGTTTGGTTTGGTTTGGTTTGGTTTGGCAGTAGGTCTTTGAAAACAGTAGAAATTACCCTTGAACTGAAAACACACTGTTACCCACCACAGTGTGACCAACCCCCTAGCATGAGTGGCCCTTCTGCTCACGAGCTGGCTCCTGCCTCCCTCTCCCCAGGCACTCTGCCACCCGCTGTCCCTCACCTGCAATCCCAAGCCCCTCCATTCCCCTGCCTGCAGGCCCAGGGCCTGCTGCTCCAGCGTCTCCCCTCCTTGTTCCTTCCCTCCTGGGCTGGCCAACGGCCACGTGTCCTTCAGATCTCGGCCTCGATGCCAACCCTGGGCAGATGTCCTGACCTCCTGAGGCCAGGCGAGGGGGTCTCAGAACCCACTGCTCATCCCTCGTCACCCTGTGGCTGGGCTCAGGGTCTGAGGGTGGGGACGCACTTGCCCCTGAAGCCAGCATGTGCTGAGCTGGTACAGGCTCTGCCCTCAGTGACAGCATCTCATCGGCTCCCGCGACAATTGCTTTGCACCCGCTTTGCAGGTGGGGAAAGTGACCTGCGACCAAGACCACCCAGTCAGCCGGGAACTGGGCCTCAAGGCACATTGAAGAGACTCCCAAGCCCTTGCCCCTCCCACTGCCCCCCATTCCCCTCAGTGGGGTCCAACGCAAAGCCTCACTAATTTGGATTAATTGTGGCAAAGGCTAATTGCAGCAAAGTGTTGCTTGGAAAAATCACTTTAGGAACAGCTAGGGATTCTTCCCAAATGGCAAGTCGGTGGTTTATCTGTAAACTGGTGCTCTTGGTCATGTCACAGGGAGGGTGCTCAGAAGCGGCTGGGTGCAGGCCACAGGGCTGGTAAGCATTTGGGGACTTCCTTGCCCTCTGCCCAGCCTGTCCAGTGGTGCTGCGACGAACAAACCCACTTCCTACCTCCTTCTAAGTGCCAGGAAACTGGGGACATAGCCCCGTCCAGGGCCTGCCAAAATTAAGCCTGCCTTTCCTTTCCAGACAAAGCTGCACTTTGGTTCTTTTTATGCAATGTGATGGTAAATGCAGGCTATCAAGACAGGGACAGGCTGAAAGGGTTTTCCTTGCCTGTCCTAGTTTTCTATTGCCATGAACGAAGTGGCTTAACACCCCACAAAGTTGTCATCTCAGGGTCGACAGGGCTGCTCTCCTATCTGAGGCTCGGCCCTCTTTCCGGCTCGCTGGCTGTTAGCAGGACGCACTTCCCTGTGCTTGTCTGAGGTCCCCATGTCCTTGTGGCTGTTGGGTGGGGACTGCACTCAGCAACTTGCCACATGGCCCCCTCCGTGGAAACCTCACAACATGGCGGTTTACGTCTTCAAAGCCAGAAGGAGAAGCTCTAGCTTCAAGTCTCTTCCCTTCAGAAGGACCCAGTCCCTTTAAGGGCTCACCTGATTAAGTCAGGTCCACCCAGGATAATCACCCCCCCCCCCTTGATAAACTCAAAGTCAACTGATTGGGAACCTTGATTATACTTGCAAAATCCCCCCACCTTTTACCTAGATATGGGAATGCAACCCATCATATTCACAGCCCTGCCTACACTCAAGAGGATTATACAAGGTGTGCACTCCAGGGGCTGAGAATCTTGGGGGTCATTTGGGAATCCTGCCTACTCCATTCTCCTATTTTAAACCCTTCTTAAATGCAATGCCAGGAAGTACCAGGGCATCTCCTGCCCTGCTCTTGCCCTCTGCTGGGTGGGACTCTGCAGCAGTTAAGAGAGTCCTAGATCCAAGAGCTGGCCTGGTTTCCTTGGTGATGGGGGTGGATGCAGGAAGTTGCCACCCTGAGGTTATAGCTGGGGTTTGTTCCAGCAAAGACAGGGGAAAGACGGGTAAGAGATGCACTGGGACTCTTTTCATTACTTCCTCCATGACAGAAATGGGGAACATGGGGGCTGAGGATGGCATGAAATCACAACTTTCATTTGCCTAATATGGTTAGCAAAAGTGTCATGTACTCCCTAATTTCTACAGAAACATCCAACATGGACAAACATCACTTCTAGACAAAGGAGCTTTTATCAGGGAATAAACAGAAGCCAAGGCCCCCTCCCTCATTGCCCTGAAGATTTGGGATCTAAGGTCTCACTGAAAGGATTTCCTTAAGGGCTACTAAGAATAGTATTATTTATTCAACATCAAAAAAGTCCATTGAGATGAATTCAACACTATTTTTATTCCCATTTCATAATTAAGGAAACCGAATCTCAGAGAGGTGAAACAACAAAGGCACACAGCTAGTAAGTGGTGAAAAAGCAGGGCGAAGTACAGGCCAGTTTGCTCTGAAGACTTTGCTGATTCCCATTTAAGAGAGATTCTCTTCCTTTCTTTCCTTGGCCCCTTTACTGTGCTCGTGTGCTCTTCCTTTTCTCTAGCACTCTTTTGCCTAATACTTGGCAAGGTTTTGTTGGCCCTAATTGTAGAAAATTCTTTCTTCATTTCAAAGCTGCTATCCTAGGAATTTCACCTTAATTCTGCAAGTTGCAGCACATTGGAAAAGCAAGCAAGCAATGAAAAGAACACCTCCCTTCTCATAGCCATTTGAATGTTTAAGGACAACTCTCATCTTCCCAGGTCTTCTCCCCATTTGGCACACGTCTTGATTTCCAGATCATTTGTAATCTCCCTAGTGCTTGCGTAGATCTTTGGTTTATCTTTCCCTTTTAAAAATGAGATACCCCGGGAAACGGACTTTGGCCCAGTGGTTAGGGCGTCCGTCTACCATATGGGAGGTCCGCGGTTCAAACCCCGGGCCTCCTTGACCCGTGTGGAGCTGGCCATGAGCAGTGCTCATGCGCGCAAGGAGTGCCGTGCCACGCAAGGGTGTCCCCCGCGTGGGGGAGCCCCACGCGCAAGGAGTGCGCCTGTGAGGAAAGCCGCCCAGCGTGAAAAGAAAGTGCAGCCTGCCCAGGAATGGCGCCGCCCACACTTCCCATGCCATCTGTAGACAACAGAAGCGGACAAAGAAACAAAAGCAGACAAAGAAACAAGACGCAGCAAATAGACACCAAGAACAGACAACCAGGGGAGGGGGAGGAATTAAAATAAATAAATAAATCTTTTAAAAAAAAATGAGATACCCCAAATTGAAGAGTGTTTCTGCTATGACTAAAAAGCATTTTATATGGACACAATATTTCCACTGACGTAACTGAAAATCACATTTGCTTTTTAAAGAACCACATCACATTGTTGGCTCCTATTTAGTTTGCACTTGGCTAAAATTTTTGGGTCTTTCTAACTAAACCAACATGAAGCCAAATCCTCTTAATCCTGACCTTAGGTTGCTGAACTTTTTTTAACCTACTCTTTTCTCCTTGTTTTAGCCTTCTTTTTGAGCATGTTCAAATCCTTTTACATCTGAGTCTTTTGCAGTGTATCGAGTCTTCAGTTTTGGGTCATCTGTAGAGTTGCTAAGTTTTCTTTTCATTCAGATGTCAATCAAGTGTTATAGTGGATAGGGTGATAAATAGAAATATTTGGGTTGGCATGACAAGTTAATTAATGTTTAAAACCATTATTAATTCCTTAATTGAACTAGTGTCTTAGTTTGCCAGGTCTGCTATTATAAATACCATAGACTGGTTAGCTGAAGCAACAGGGATGCATTGCCTCACATTCTGGGAAGCTAGAAGTCCAAAATCCAGGTGTTGGCAGGGCCATGCTTTCTCTGAAGTCTGTAGGGTGCTGGTGGCTTGTCAGCAGTCTCTAACTCAATCTCTACCTCCATCACGTGGCCATTTTCTCCTTCTGTGTCCAAATTTCCTCTGCTGTGAATTGTCAGATTGGATTGAAGCTTCCTCTGATTCAGTTTGCCCTCATCTTAATGATATTATTTACAAATGGGTTCACAAACCCAGGATCAAGGGTTAGGGCTGGAACAGGTCTTTGTGGGGACTTGACCAATCTACATGGGTACAACTAGTACCCATGCCTTGTGAAAATTGAGATAAGCTGTGCACATGGCCTCCCTTTGTTCATGAACCTAGTAATTCTCCTAAAAATGGAAATGAGATTAATGAGCAATAATATTTCCCTAAAAAAGTCATGCTGATTCCTAGTGATCACTAATGGTCACTAATTACCTGGTAAAAGGCATAGTCTGGTGTTTTGTCAGGAATTGATACTACTATACTTTGTTTTTGGAACAAATCTTCACCTTTCTAAAGATCTTTAAAGTATTTGAAAAATCTGTTTAAGCATTCTTTCTGAAATCACTTATCTAAACAATTGGGTTATATAGGTATTTATTTATTCTAATAGATTCTTAAAAATAATTCAATCCTTTCTATTCTCTTAATCCAAAATTCCAAAATCAGCAGAGTCCTAATAATGTTTCTAACTACTATTATTTATAACTCACATACTTCTAAAATATAGCTAAGTATACCAAGCTTGTGAAAGGCATTTATGGAACTTGAAACCATGAGGAACAAATTCAGGCACATCCTTCAGGTCAGGAGTATGGGAAGTTAGGCCACTTGTTTTTCTTTGTTCTTTAGTTTGGGCTAATCTTTCCTTCACTTTTTCTAAGTCCCTGGAAGTTTGCGTGTCTAATCCCTTTTTTATTACAATGAAGGCATCATCATAATATTAAGGTATGAAGAGACCAAAGACAACATAAATTAATCTGATGCATCTCTGGCCTCTGGTGCTAGTTAAAAGCCACCTAGGCTTTGTTTGGTATGGATGAAGTCTGTAGTTAATGAACTGGAAAAGAAGAATCCAAGACTACTGCTGATAATAAACGTGTATAGGATGTTTAGATGGTTGGATCCCTCCATTTCATTATATGAAAATTGTCACTGGCTCTCAGAAATATCTGGAGATTTTGGTAGTTTTTTTAAAGCATTTTTAAATTTTAAAGTATTATGAAAAATAAAATAAAATAAAATATATTATGTAGATAACTGCATAAAATGTATATATGCAACTTAACTAAAAGTTGTAAAGTGAACACCCATGCAATCACCTCCCTCCTCCACCCCCCGGAGAGGAAATAGAATAGGAATGACACCACAGAAGTCCCCTTTATATTTCTTACCAATAACAACCTCCACCCTGCTTTCCAGAGGTAACAACTTTCCTTCTATAATAATCATTTCTTTGCTTTTCATTGTAGTTTTATTGCCTGTGGATGCATTCCCAAACAATAAACATGTTTTACTTGTTTTAAAGCTATATAAAAATGAAACTATATTGTATTATTCTTTTGCAACTTGATTTATTTTGCTCAACATTGTAAGATTCATTATACTGTTGCATGTGTCTAAAATATTCATTTTCTTGCTGACCATTATATAAATATACCATATAAGGGACATTTAGTTTGTTTCTGGATTTTGGTAATTTTGAAAAATGCTCCTACATATATTTTTTTATAGCTATCTTAGTGCAGATTTGTATGCATGTCTCCAAGGATCCTGGAATACTCAACTTTACTAGGTAATGCAACACTGCTTTCCAAAGCAGCTGTACCAGTTCACATTCTGATCAGTAGGAAGATGAGTTCCTGACAAGCCACATACCAACCAGTATTTAGTATTGTTAGTTTTTTCATTGTTGTCAGTTAAAAATTAATGTCAGTTGTATTAACATTGAGGTTGAGCATTTTCATGTGTTTATAGGCCTTTCAGATACCCTTTTCCAAATGTAAGTGAGGTATATATTCAAGTCTTTATTCATTCTTTTCCTATCAGGTTGTCTGCTTTTCCCTCATTTATTTTTAAGATTCTTTTTATATTATATACACTAGGCCCCCCTCTCCCCTTTTTAAAGTAATTTTACTTTTTATATCAAATCTATGATCAACCAAGAACCAATTTTTACATATAGTGTACAGAAATATCATTTCATATTTTTTTCTGATACAGATATCTAATTGTCCCATCATCATTTATTGAAAGCTGTCTTTTATCCACTGCCAAGTATGTTATAAATACATGTAACATGTTTGGGAAGTTCTAAGCTCTCTATTCTTTTTCACTGGTCTATTTTTTCTATATATTCATATAAATGCCACATAAAATGTCTTGCTATCTGGTGAAGCATATTCTCCTCTATTTCTTTTTTCTTCAAAAATGCAGCTTCTTACATTCCACAACATAGAACCTAGGGGAATTTTGATTGGGAGTTCATTGAATCCATACTTCATTTTGGGGAGAACTGACATTTAAAATACATTGGGCTTGCTAATCCATGAACATGGTATATCTCTCTTTTATTTAGACATTCTGTAATGTCTCTCAATAAGTTTTAAAATTTTTCCTTTGGAAGTCTTGCTCATCTTTTATATATTAATCCTAGGTAACTGATATATATATTTATATATTTTTCTTGTTGTTTGCTATTTTTTTTCAGGAGGAACCAGGAACCAAACCCAGGACCTCCCATGTGGGAAGCAGGTGCTCAACTACTTAAGCCACATCCACTCCCATGATATATTTTTAATTCTATCAAGATTAGTATCTCTTTTTAAATACTACATGTGACTTTTTTTTCTGGAATAGAGAATATAATTTTTAACAGCAATACTGCTAAAATCTTATAAAGTCTAATATCTAACCGTAGATTATTTTAGGTTTCCCATAATCATATGATACATCTAAGAAAAATGACAATTTTTTTCTTCCAGCTTTTGTGCATTATACCTCCAGCATAATGTTGAATAGAATTCAGAGAGGGCATTCTTTACTTACTCCCAAGGGAAATCTTTTAACATTTCATCATTAGTATAAGGTGTGCTGTAGATTTTGTGTTGGTATGCTTTATCAAATTAAGAAGGTTTCCTTCTATTTCTTTTTTTTTTGCCTTAATTTTTTTTAATATTACATTAAAAAAATATGAGGTCCCCATATACCCCCCACCCCCCTCACCCCACTCCTCCCCCCATAGCAACAATCTCGTCCATCATCATGAGACATTCATTGCATTTGGTGAATACATCTCTGAGCACCGCTGCACCTCATGGTCAGTGGTTCACATCATAGCCCACACTCTCCCACGTTCCACCCAGTGGGCCATGGGAGGACATACAATGTCCGGTAACTGTCCCTGCAATATCACCCAGGACAACTCCAAGTCCTGAAAAAGCCTTCACATCTCATCTCTTCCTCCCATTCCCCACACCCAGCAGCCACCATGGCCACTTTCTCCACACCAATGCCACATTTTCTTCAATTACTAATCATTATAGTTCATGAATAGAATATTAGTAAGTCCACTCCAATCCATATTCTATTCCTCTATCCTGTGGACCTTGGAATGGTTGTGTCCACTCCACATATATATCAAGAGGGGGCTTAGATTCCATATGGATGCTGGATGCAATCCTCCTGCTTTCAATTGTAGGCACTCTTGGCTCCATGGTGTGGTGGTTGACCTTCTTCAACTCCACATTAGCTGAGTGGGGTAAGTCCAATAAATCAGAGTGTAGGAGCTGAAGATTGTTGAGGCTCAGGGCCTGGCCATCATATGGTCAGTTCAGAGATTTAGATCCCCTGGGTATATATTAAACCCCAGCACCAACTACAGTTCTGGTAAAAGTAACAGGAGAGGCTTGTGAAAAAAGATCACATCTGAGTCCAGCTCCATAACACAGAAACACCAACTCCAAAGAAGGGCCAACTGACATGGCACTGAACTCCATCTGCCATGACCATAGAACCTGTGGGTCTCTGTAGCCCTCAGAAGACCAATACCTGGGGTTGTATCCACTTTATCTGTCTCTGGGACTCTACTGAGGTGTGCATAAGGGCAACCCCTCTGATAACCTCCCAGCTCTTTTTGGAGACTCATAGCCATATAAACTCATTTGTCCTTTCCATTTGCCCCTTGATTCAGGTCAAAAAGCATTTTTAACTCCTGGTATTATATGTAGGCTGAGATATTCTGCTGGTTCAAGTTGACCCTTTTATTCAAGGTCATTTTCTAGTTACATCATCAACTGGTACTTGGTAGTAATCCCTTGGCGCCAGGGAGGCTCATCCCCAGGAGTCATGTCCCATGCTGGGGGGAAGGCAGTGCATTTACATGCTGAGTTTGGCTTCGAGACTGGCCACATTTGAGCAACACAGAGGCTCTCAGGAGGTAACTCTTAGGCACCCTGCAGCTCTAGACCTTGTTCTTATTTCAGATGCAGAGGCTCACAAGCATAGTCATTAGTATCAAGGGCTTATTGTTGGACTCCTTCTATTTCTAGCCACAAAGAAGCTAGATATTAAATTCCACCTAATGTTTTTCTGCAACAACCAAGATAATAATTTACATTTTCTTTTTTAATATGCTACTGTGGTGTATCAAAAATTACAAGTGATTTTCAGGAAATATCTGTTTTTATATACTTGGTAAAAACACTCCTTTTTCATATTCCATACTGAATCATTAATGTAGCAGCAAAGGGAAGAATGAGGCAGAATCAGGCTGGGATCTGAAATAGATATATTCAAAATGAGCAAGCAGAGTTGTGGAACTTAGCTCCAGCTATAAGCCTGGGTTTGGGGGTGGGGAAATTGTGGGGCAGAGATTCAAGGGGTCTGAAAACAGGTCCTCATCCTGGAAGGCATTTATCAATGGAGAGTCCAAGAAAAAGTGCTTGAGAACTCAAATGGATGGATAGTATGAAGAACAGAGTGCCCTGGCAGAATAACATCTCTCAAGAGTACAGGATCAAGGCATTGGCAGGGATAAGTGGACTGAGCCAAAGAGAAGGGAATTGACAAGTTTATTAGTCAGGGTTCTTCAAAGAAACAGAACCTATAAGAGTTCTGTTTAGATAAGTAGGTAGGTAGGTAGATGGATGGATGGATGGAGAGATACATAGATACACAGATAGATTATAGACACAGATATAGATATAGATATAGATATGGATATTGAACTTTGCTATAGAAATTGACTCATCCAACTGTTGGGATTGGAAGTCAGAATTATGCAGGACAGACCAAACCTGGGAATTCTGATGAAGGTGAAATTGTAATCCCCAGGAGAAGCTGTTTGGCTGAAGAAGTGGCATATAGGAGGTCCTCAAGCATGGTTGAGAGAATGTACATGATGAGGGCAGTTAATAAGAGTATAAACTTACATAAGTTTTACCCACTGCCCACTCAGTCCAACCACTCTCCCAGCCAAGACTCACCAGACATCCTGCAAGCAAAATGAAAATATGCCTCCTCTAAATGCTCAAGTCAAGTCTTTTTGAGGGGATTCAAAAACATTAAAATTAAAACAGTTTATTAAAAAGATTCATAGATCTCATGGTTTCCTGGAATTGCAAACATCTAGCTGGGCTTCCAGTCAACTGCAACTGGCCTCTGGGGAGCAGTTAGGAACCTAAATCTCTTCTAGACACTAGTTGAGGATTGTGGGAGTTATCTCATCCTGCTTTCTTCTGGGTACGTGCCCAGACTCTCTTTCTGTCAAAAGAGCATCCTTTCCCTCATTCACTCAGAAAAGCACAGCTGTCAAGAGCGTAAGCTCAGGAGTCAAACCGCATGGTTTTGTTACTGCATGACAGGTTACTTAACTTCTCTGTGCCTCAGTTTCCTCCTCCATAAAATAGAGTTATTGAAGGATTAAAGAGTTAATATTTGTAAAATATTTACAACAGTGCTGGGCAAGTACTCAAAAAATATTAGCTATTATCACAGCCCCAAAAGGCCTCCAGGCCTGACTCTCCATGATCTTTCAGCTCAAGACCAGCAGGCTCTGTGTCTGAGTGCCCCGTTTTGGCAGGTCCCAGAGAGAACCTGGAGTGGGACAGTCCTTCCTTTCAAGACAGAATGCCTGACTTTCAGTTCTTGTCCATCCTTGGGTCAACCAGCAGGAGAAGCCACAGTGTCTACTGCCTGTTCTCAGGGGCTGACTGAGGGTAGGCAATAAGGGATGTGTCAGGGTGACAGCATGAGTATTTCCTACCCCAAATCTTATCTTCTCTTATACTCTCTAAGCAAACATCCTGTGCCTGCAGGGGAAAAATGTGGCAGGGCCCATGGCCCCAGTCCAATACAACAGGGCCCTTCACTGGCTGCTGCCCATCCCAGACCAAACTGGCACTGGCCCACCTTGGTCTTGGATGAAATCTGTCTCCAGTAAGGATCGGTCTCCATTGCGGAACCCCCAGTAGCATCACTGGCTACTCCTGACCTCTTTCCTTAGCTGCTCAGTCAAGCCCATGCCTTTCAGGAGCTTAGCTGCCTGCTCTGGGATTGACAAGCCTGTGAGTAGCACAATGAACCTGAAACTGGGAGTCAGAAGACCTTGGGCTCTGGTTTCGGTTCTGACTCATACTGACAACATGGCCTTGGAAAGTCTGTTGACATTTATCGTTCTATAAAATATATGTATTTACAGGCTTGTCAAGAGAAGTAAATAAATGTGGAAACATAATAAACTCTAAGTGATCTATTTAGCTATCTATTTAATTCTCTATTAACACTGCAAATGTAAAGATGGAAGGATTCTGAGCAAGGGGACAATGATTGAAAACGGCTGTCTGGCCACCAACCCAGTATCCTGTTCTAGGATAGCACCTGCAGTAGCAGGGCCGTCCTTCTTGGACAAAACTAGAAGTAAATATGGATAAAAAATAAGATTATTTGTTAAGGTGGCAAAACTATATGAAGCAAGACATTGTTTTTTTTTAAAGGACAGCATTTTTTAAATAAAAAACAACCAGTTCTATAAGAGATCACAACACAGATGAACCTTGAAAAAGTGATGCTGAGTAAAATAAGCCAGACACAAAGGGACAGATACTACGCAACTCCACTTATATGAAATATCTAGAAGAAGGAAATTCATAGAGACAGAAAATATTAGATTAGAGACTACTAGGGGTAGAAAGGAGGGGGAATCGGGAGTTACTGCTTAACAGGTTCAGAGAGTTTCTGTTTGGGATGATGAAAACTTTTCACTAACAGGAGGTAGTGATGGTAGAACAACGTTCTGAATATAATAAATGCCAACTGAATTGTATACTTAAAAATGGCTAAAATGGCAAATTCTATGTTACCTCAATATAAATAAATAAATCATGGTGACTGACTGGCCCTAGCAAGCTATAAATAAATGATCTGTTTGTTCTTGCTTATTTCCAAATATCTTCCTATACTACTATGACAATAATTAAATGCATCCATAACTAAACATACTGGCAATCTGGTTAGCTTGTCTGTAGCCACTGTCCCACAAAGTAGCCTTGGTTTGTAGCCCGCCTGAATTAACACTTGGCTTTTCAGTGACACAGTGAACTGATGAAATATTTGGGGCCAATACAGTGGAAAGAAGTGTGTTTGATAATGAAAGGCCAGAACACTGGTAACTGGACGATCAGGGAAAGGAGGAGGACTTGAGCTGTTAAATGGACACGTCCTGGGCCATCCATTACGGCACACCCGCAGAATGAGGAATGGGGCCCTTTTGTATAAATTAGCCCAAAGTAGCCTAAACAACAAGACGATGGCGGAGGAGAACTGTGTGTATTCTTGCTGGGAACAAATAAAGGAAATAAAGAGAATCAGATATTTGGCAATCGTTATGACATTACTGGATTTTGCCGTCATACCTCATCAAGTCATGTGTTTCCTCAAGGCTGAGTGAGAGAATTTCAGAGCTAGATAGATGTGGGGACAAAAATTAAATGAGGTTAGGTGATTTGGCCTGGGACACGGTTATATATAGCATAGGAATTAAAACACGGGCTTCTGAGTTGTGCAGACCGGGTTTCACTTTCTAGCTCTGCCTCAAACATGTATTAGCAGAGTGTGTGTCCTTGAGGAAGTTACTCAAGCTCGACCAGTGCCAGTGTTTTCGCAACTAAAATGGGATGGATGCTTCTGAGGTGATGTATCAGAGTCCTTCAGGAAAACAAAGTGGGATATATAAAAAGAGATTTATTTTAAGGAATTGGCTCCTGTGAATGTGGGGCTGGTAAGTCTGAAAGTTGTGGGGCGGGCCGGCAGGCTGGAAATATATGTGGGGAATAGGACAGACACCTTTTATTTTTCACATTTGTGACCCAGAAGAGAGCACTTTACCAATGTTCCATGAAGTTATGAAGAACTTCCTCAATCACGGTCTTAACTGATCCTCACAACAGGCCTGGAAAGTAAGTAGAAGTCCCATTTCCCCAGGAAAGTGGGCTTCAGAAACGCTCAAGTGGGAGAGGGGGCAAGCTTGGTTCCCAGGCCAGTACTATTTCTACTGAGCCAAGAAGGCATTGGGGTCCTCATCAATCACACCTATAGACAGTTGCCTGGATGCAAATTCCAGGTTGTCTCTTCTTCCACCACCCAAAGGCCTGGAAACCCAAGCTTCCCAATTGCTGAACTTGGACCCAAATATCTGGATCATCGAACTCCAAACAGAAGTTAGTAAATCGTTCATTCAACCTTGATACCTCACACTAAATCAAAACTTCGGTGGGCACAAGGATGGTGGTGGAGAAAGGCAGCTGTGGTTTTGATATGTGACCACAGACATTTGGAAAAGACAATCAGGAAGCAAACTGTAGAGTTTGGGGAATGCTTCAGTTACATTCAGACTTAAATTGAATTTCTTTTTTTTTTTGGCAGTACCTGGGGCTGGGTTTGAACCTGGGACCTCTGAGATTTTGCTGGCCAGGGGTGAAAGAAAAGACCAAGTGGCAAGTACCAGGTCAGATGTTGTTGATAGACTTGCCCATTTAATGATTAATAAATATTGTTGAAACAATGAACCACTGCCCTGATGGGCAACCCTTCAGATCTGATGTGCATCTTTTTACATTCTTGAGAAGATGCCTATTGTTCTGTATGCATTTAAATAAAGAGTATTGTGCTATAAATCTCATTTTGCTTTTATTTTTATCAGTAAGCTCTGTGCTTCCCAGATCAGTTCATATTCAAGTACAGTTACCTAGCTGTTGCTTCAAATGCTGCACAGCATTCCACAGAGTCCATCCACATTTCACTTATCCACTCCCTCAGCGATACACCTTGTCATGGGGGATTTGCTGGTAAAGAGGTGTATTAGTCAGCCACAGGGGTGCTGATGCAAAATACCAGAAGCTTGCTGGCTTTTATAAAGGGTATTTATTTGGGGTAGGAGCTTACAGTCACCAGGCCATAAAGCATAAGTTACTTCCCTCATCAAAGTCTATTTCCATGTGTTGGAGCAAGATGGCTTCCGACATCTGTGAGGTCTCAGGCTTCCTGGGTTCCTCTGAGCTCAGCTCCTCTGGTTTCTCCACAAGCTATAGACTATGAGTCTCTCTAGGCTTTGCCTCTCTCCACAAAGTCACCTGTAGACTATCAGGCAAACGGCTCTGTCTCTCTCCCTGGGGTTTCTGCCGTGTCTAAGGAGCCATCTCTATTCCTCTGTGTTCTTCTCCTGGCTCAGGTCCTCTCTTCCCAGGGCTTGCTTCTGTTTCCTCTGGGTGCTGACTTCCTGGGGCTCCAGGTTAAGACTTCAGCATCAAACTCCAACATCAGAAACCCCCAACTCTGTCCTTTGCCATGTCTTTTATCTGTGAGTCCCTATCAACGCCCCAATTATGTGGACAATCAAAACCCTAATCATAACTTAATCACACCCAGATACAGACCAGATTACAAACATAATCCAATATCAATTTTTGGAATGCTTAACCATATCAAACTACTACAGAAGGTAAGCTGGTATAACCATTCTAGAGAGCAATCTGGCAGTACTTGGTTAAATTACAATAACACATCCTATGATCTAGGTATTACTATGGAGAAATTTGTTCATTGCCGGGTTGTGTATGAAAGCCAAGAGCTGGAGATGGCAGCAGTGTGCTGAAGATGGCCTGTATGGCTTGCAAAAGCCACCTGACAAATTTTCAGGAATCTGGAATTTAACACCTCAACAATTATTATTTTTTATTTATTTATCCCCCTACTCCCCCCGCCCCATTGTTTGCACTCATTGTCTGCTCATCTTCTTTTTTAGGAAGCACGGGGAACCAAACCCCAGAACTCCCATGTGGGAGGGAGGCACCTAATTGTTTGAGCTACCTCCGCTCCCTGCTTGTGTCTTTCATTGCTGCCTCCTTGTGTCTCTTCATTGCATTATCTCATTGCATCAGCCTGCCCCTCCAGCCCACTGCATCAGCTCACTGTCTTACTCATCTTTTTTAGGAGGCACCAGGAACTGAAACCAGGACTTCCCAGGACCCAACTCCTTGAGCCACATCTACTTCCCTCAACTATTATTGAAAATCAAATGATATAAACTTACAATTAAATATCTATATTAAAAACCAAAGTAATAAATACCAAAAATGTATCACTTCCTAATTATTTACTGTATTTTACTCTATTTTATTTTTGTCTATGTTCTTGAGGTGAGTGGCGTCTCTCTCTGCATGGTGGAAATACTATATAATGGTGTGCTGCTACTGTGCTTCTCATTCCAACTCTACATTCAGTGATGTCACATTGGTAGCTTGAAACTGGCCCTATGGGAACATTCACACCATAGAAATCAACAAACACTACCAACCAGGGCTTTTGGCTCTGGGAGCTAGTGGTTAAACATTTACAAGTTCACTGGAGATTGTTTTTTTGTTGTTGTTGTTGTTGTTGTTTTGAGGTACCAGAGCAGGGATTGAACCCTGGAACTTGTCTGCGGAAAGCAGCACTCAACCACTGAGCCACATTGGCTCCTCTGAGTTGGTTTTTTGGTTGTTTGTTTTTGTTTTTAGGAGACACCAGGGACCAAACCTGGGACCTCCATGTGAGAAGCAGGTGCTCAACTACTTGAGCCACATCTGTTCTCCTGGAAATAGGTTTTTAATTCTCCATTTACAAATGAGGAAAATGAGACTCAGGCAAGTTATAAAATGGGCAGAAATCATACAACTTACAAGTAATAGAAATTGGATTCAGACCCAGTTCTGTCTCAGACCTTGTACTTTACTTTGGTGAAAATAAGAAGTGGGTTATAATGCTTAGACTGTAAACTTCTCCTTACTGTATCATCACTACTGCACTTTAGGTTCTTGTTAAACAAAAAACAAAACTATTGCCTTCCAGCACCTGGGTACAGTGTGAAATCAAGAATAGCACCGTTTTTAGACCCATCTGCTAACCATTTGAACTTCATTAATTCCTCAAGTGAGAACTGTGTCCTGAAAGACAAGTGTCTTTGCTTACAGCATGTATGAAAAATAAATGAGCTCAACTTTCAGTGTAGTGTGTGAGGCGACATAAACTAATCATCAAACATAACAGCTAAGATATTTTAGCTACTGATTAACTTTACAAGATTTGTTAATAAACAATGCTGTTCGCACACAGGAACTCTTGACTCTGTCTTTACCTGTGTCACAAACTTCTATGTGTGTTTACATAGAAGTTACTTCCTAAGTTTTCCATGGAGGGTGACTTGAAAATTAGCTGTGGATTCTTCTTGTTATCAAATATGTATTTTCTCACTCATTGGTCATCCAGTTAGTCATCAACAAACACTCAGAAAGCCACCATTATGTACAAGATGTAGGAGGAAAAAAAAAGATGAATAAAATACATCCCTGACCTTAAGAAGCTAGCAGCCTTGCATGAGAAACACACATTTTAAATACTTAACTTTGATAAGGCCCATAAAAAAGGTAATAGAAACAGCCTGTGTCATGCTTTGAACTGAACCTCAGGACTGTGCTTGGTTTCTTTGGCCAAGGAAATGGTGACTGGGGCCCTATACCAAAGAAATAAGTGTAGAAACACCTAGCTTAAATGGGAGTACTCTGGAAGAGAGTACACTGCTTATCAATTAAACAAGGGAAGAAATACAATATAACAGAAATCAGCAGACACTGGGTCCCGTTCTGACTCAGCTGTTCCCTCACCGTGGGACCTTGAAGTAATTTCTCCTATCTGGGACTCAATTTTTCATCTTGGGTATAGCAGAGTAAGGCCAGGCTGCTCTAACCAGAAACCCCAAAATACAGTGGCCTCAAGAAGACAGAAGTTTATTTCTCTCTCCGATAATGGTCTGACCAGTCTAGGCTAGGTAATTCCCTTCTCTGATATTATGAAGTAAGCAGGTTCCTCCCCTCTTGCTGCTTTGACATTCCCGAGCCTGAGGCCTTGTTTTTTGCATGGTTGAAGATGGGTTGCAGGCTCCCTAACCCCAATAACTTTAAAGGAAACCCCAGCTATCAGGGCATTTCCATGCACTGTGCTATAAACATGATTTCACAAGAGCAACAAAGACATTGCTGTGCACAAGACTGCAGAACAAGAACAGCAAGCACTTCTTAAAAATTGCATTTTAAAATGTTATATATACATAGGGTTAGAAAAAAAGCAACTGGTAGATTGCAGCACATATTAGACTTGCTATGTGACTGCAGGTGTCCCAACAGTAGGCAAAGTTCATCCTTTTTTTTTTTTTTTTTTTGCAGAAACGCTACCATCCAGTTTGATTCAAGAATGCAGGGGCATATTGTAGGCAGGGTGACATAAATTTGCACAAATTCTCATGATGATTCTCTCTGCTGGCAAGTGCTATGGAAGCTTCTCTGCAGGCAGAACTAGGGACTTGGGGAAGTTCTGCACTTAGTTTTTGCTCTAAGTGATTATACTTTTATGTTCTAATAAACCACAATTAACATTTCGATACTGCTTTAGAGTTTACAAAACACTTTCATATTGCATTTACTCCTCACAATAATACTGTGAGATGGATATTATTAAATCAATTTTAAAGATAGGAAACCAAGGTTCAAAGGGAGTCAATAATCTCCCTAAGACTTAACAATTTTGGAGAAACAGTAAGTGAAAGAAGACAGTGGTTAGATTACTTATAGCATGGCTACCAATATTCTCCTTGTATGCATGCCCTTGTTTTGGATCCTCCCAGTGACTTTGGACTGCTCCAGGTGATCATCTTTGACTAAGAGAATGTAGTGGATATGTTGTATGATTTCTAAGACTAAGACTCAGAAGATTTTGCTCACACCATCTTGGAATGTCTAACAGACTACTACATGTCAAAGCCCAGTTTAGCTTACCAAACTTTGAGAAACCTTGTGGAGCAGAGAGAGTCTTTCGATGAGGTCCCCTGGACCGACCAGGCAAGAATGCAGTGCCAGTCCCCAAACCTATAAGGAAGGCCACTGAGACCACCAAGGCCACGTGGAAGACCAGGCTCTGCAGTCAAACAAACGACCCCAGGTAAGACCAGCAGAAGACCCTCCCAGCTGAGCCCAATTTTATGACCTAAGAATTGTGAACAAATAAAAATGGTTGTGTTTTAAGCCACTGTATTTTGGGGGTGTTTTGATATACAGCTATATACATGTAGTACAGCTAACTACTACATGGAGAGAAGAACTTGAAGTCTATTTATTATTATTATTATTATTATACTGTGTTGCCTCCCTTCAGTATAATCCTCATAAGCAAGAATGAATTTTTATAAATACACATATATTAAGACACCATACTACAAAAGTGATTTTTTCTTTTTTATGAGGTACTGGAGGCTGGGGATTGAACCCAGAACCTCGTATGTGGGAAGCTGATGCTCAAACACTGAGCCACATCAGCTTCTCTGAGTTGTTTTTTTTTCACTTGTTTTGCTTGTTGTTTGTTTTTGTTTTGTTTATTGCAGGAGGCACCAGGAACTGAACCTGGGACCTCCCATGGGGGAGGTGGGCACTCCACGCTTGAGCCATATCTACTTCCCAGAAGGGATATTAACATTTCAAATAGGTATATATGCTTTTTCTTCTGCTGAGGATGTAAAAAGCTACAAGAGAATGTTGCTCTTACCCTAACAATGAGAACAAGCTGGAAAGTTGAAGTTTTTGAGACTTTTAGAGAGCTGAGGTCACAAGGTAAATTGGTGAACTGAAAACCAAAGGGTGACCACCCCTCTGAGACAGGATACAAAAACTGTTTCATCTGGGACAGAATGGGGGGAAGGAGGTGACAATCAAAGAAGTAGAAAAAGAAGAAAACCGCTGAAATATTAGTAAATTCTTAAAGATGGAGCGAGGCCTAGTGTGGAAGCGTAGAATGTCTGTGAGCCCCAGATATGAGGCAAGTCTGCATTTACTCACCAAGTATTTTCCATGGCACCCACTGAGTGCTATGAGAAAGACAGGTGGTGGGGCAGTGACTGGAGGGAAGCCCTGCCTAGTCTGAAGATAAAGAAGGAGAAGCTAGAGGAATTCCTGCATGTTCTGGACTCTGCATGGGTACAAGGCATTTGTTGATTATAACTGGGAGGCGGGCAGGAAACCCACCTTGGCTCCTGCTCTGATATGAAGCTGGTGCTACCTCCTGCAGGAGGGGAGCAGTAAACCAGCCACGCTGCGTCCTTCGTTGACCTGAGACAGCAGGTATCTCCACTGTGGAACAGACTGGAAGCAAACCCCTGCCCCTGCAGTGGTGCCACTGGGTAATCCTGACCAGGCACTGAGGAGGAGGGAGAAGCTGCTTATCACTGGGAAGGACCAAGAATGCCGACTGACCCACACAAGAGGCTTAGGGACAGAGCCACCCTACAGCTGAGGCCAGAGCAGGCAAATGGAGGGTCCCCCTTCCTGGAATACAACCTTGCACTGAGTACCAAGTACCAATGGCCTGCTGCTAGGGAGACAGGTAGAGAGAGACCTCCCTCTGTGGCATAGTCATAAAGAGCCATTTCAATGTGAAGAAAGAGCATTTAATAAAAGTCAATGTTTACTTATTGTTTTTTTTAAACCTTTCAGTAAACTAGGTATAGAAGCAAATTTTCTTTATTTGGTAAGTATTATAATAGCTAACACTGAGTATTAAGTATGTACTAGGAATTTTTTTTAATATACTTTTTTTTACTTTTTTAAAAAGAGACTTAGATTACATAAAAGTTACGTAAAAAATAGAGGGGATTCCCATATGCCCTGCTCCCTACCCCTCTCACATTTTTCCACATTAACAACATCCTTCATTAGTGTGGTACATTTGTTACTATTGATGAACACATTTTGGAGAACTGCCACTAAGCATGGATATAGTTTACATTGTAGTTTACACTCTCTCCCACACAATTTTGTAAGTTATGGCAAGATATATAATGACTTGCATCTATCATTGCAATGTCATTCAGGATAATTCCCAAGTCCCTAAAATGCTCCATATTACACCTGTTTTCCATCCCCCTCCCCTCAGAACCTCTAGTGGCCTTTGCCTCCACATCAATGATATGTTCTTCCATTGCAAGAATCACAATAAGTCTATAGTAGAATACCAGTAAGTCTACTTTAGTCCTTCATTCATTCCCCAATCCTGAGGATTCTGGGATGAAATGCCCACCCTGCCTCTAATTAAGAGAGGGCTTAGATCCCAGAGGCAGATGGATGGGACTTTCTTGCTTGCAGTTGTAGACTCTATCTCTGTTCCTTTGGATGGTCATTGTCCATCATCATCTCCTTGTTAATTGTCCTGGGTGAGTACAGCTAGGAATTTTGCTAAATGCTTTCCACGTATTTTCTTATTATATTTTTATACCAATCTCATCAGGTAGGTATAATAATTATGCTGTTTTATACATGCAGAAACTGAGACTCTAAAAAAAAGTTACCATAGCTAACTAGTAACAGATCCAGGATTCAAAGACATTTATGAAGACTTTATATGGAGGTACCACAGACAGAGAAGGCAAACCCTTATCTGAAGTAGTTCTCAGTTCCTGTAAGGATAAATTGTTGCTCTCTCCATTTGCAAAGATTCTGATGTAATCAACTTGCCATCAAGTAGTTGAATAATCTCCTCAAGGGATCAAGCATAATGAGCACCCAGCACTGATCTCTGCTCCTGGCAGGTTGAGCAGTTGGCAGTGGTAGGAGCCTTGGTGAGAGGTGCCCATGTCTTCTTCATTCCTGTCATCACAGCCCCTCTGCTAATGGTCCCACTGTCACAGCACTAAAGCAGCTAAGGAGAGCAGCTGGCTGCTTTCTAAACAGGTGAGTCATTCTGTCAACCTGTTTGCTGAGCTTGCCCTTGACATTGGATGTCTCTGGTGGGCACAGTTGTATTCACTCCTAAAGGTTCGTGTATATGGCTCTTACCTGGAATTCCTCATCTTTGCTCATCCAGTCCTGTTCTTTCCAGGCCCCTGAAAAGGAACCATTCACCACTTCATGCCATTTATCTCTTGATACAAGATGAATCAATTTATTGCATATCTGCCAACTGGGAGGATTCCTCTTGACAACTATCTTGTATTTACAGTGAGGCAGTACTGTTACAGCAGTTCATTTTCAGCTAGCATGAAAATATAGTCAACCCCTCTGGAGGCCAATTTTTTTTTTCCTCCTGTGTTGATTGGTTGTGGGAAACCTACCCCTGCCCATCCCACATGAGGCCATAGGGGGTAATCTGAGTGAGAGGTGTTGATGCAACAGAAGTAGTTGTCATGGGAGCATGGGCCACCTGTTTAAGCAGCTTTCTCATGCCCTCTGGACCTGTTCAGACCTGTTCCCAATGTATGATTTCCATTGAGTGAAGGATTGTGCTGCCATTGCCTGGCTCATAACTCAGTAGATATGATCCCAGTTCCTGATTTACTCTGGTTGCAAAGTCGCTTGTTATCCTTTACTCAGGTCTTCAGTCTCTATTATGACAGTTACTTTTCAAATGGTGAAGAGATCTCTGCTGCAGGAGGTACAGCCTTATTTCAGAGCCCTGGGGATATGTCGTGTTACTCTCCTGACTTGTTTGCTAGAGTCCACACAGCATTTTACCTAGTACAGAAACCGTTAGAACCATTGTATTTGCTATATCATACAGACCAAGCAGCTGGTAGTTTGCAGTACAGCCTGATCCTGCTCCAGAGACCAGTCATGCCAGACCCCACTCAAAACTAGCAGCCTTCCAAGTTACCTCATAAATAGGCCGGAGTATTATTCCTAAATGCAGCATATGCTATCTCCAAAATTCAGTGAAGGATACCAACCATTGTATTCTTTCTTAGTGGCAGGTGATGAAAGATACAACAAATTGCCCTTTATTTTAGAGGGGATGTCTTGGCATGTCCCAGGCATTTGGAGCCCTTAAAACTTCACTGATAAGTAATGCTATCAGCATGGTGATGTAAGACATACTCTGGAAAAGCTCCCCACAAAATCAGCTAACAGAAGGACAAATCCCACTTGCTTAGAACTCTAGAGGATAACAGAGACTTGAGGAGGACTCCACAAATACTGAATCAAAGAAAAAGAAAAGGGAAAATAACCTCCAAGATCAAGCAAGAATAGATGAAGAAGAGATGAGAAAATCTGGACAGTTAAATATGGGCTACTTTAAAGGTCTAGAAGAGGTTGGACCAAACATCAAAGAAGAGCCTTAATGTAAAGCAAATCAACAATAAAACCATAGGTAAGGGTTAGAAATTGAAGAGAGATAACTTATCAAGATAATCAGATGTCCAGACATCAACAATTACAAAACATACTAATAAAAAGGAAGATATGACTCAGTCAAGGGAACAAATTAAAATGTCAGAGGAGAAACAGAGTTTTGAACAGTAAAAAAAGAGCAAAAAAAATCTCAAAATCAATCCAAGGAGATGAAAGAAAATATAGGTTAAGAAGACAGTGATAAAAAGGTATAAAGGCTGATGGGCTAAAATGTAAATCATAATGCAAAACATAAGATAGCTAAAAATTTAGAAAATTGTATAGTCTAAAATATAAACCACAATGTAAACCCAAATGTTACCTTGTTTGGAAGCTATTGTCTCAATATATGTACATCAGTTTCAATAAATATAGTATGCATATGTAAAAAGACTATTGCTGTGGAAGGGAAAAGGGTTTTATGTTGGATATGTGGTAGTACTGTATATTGTATATATGAATTACTGTGATCTAAAACTTTTGTGATGATAAGCTTAATAATTAGGGGGAAAAAAGTAAAAGAAAGGACGTAGACACTGAGGAAAAGATGGAAGAAGTTGCCTTGCCAATTTGCATAAAGGGCAACACTTATTGCAGTGATGGAAGGCAAAACATCAAAAACAAAGCTTTTGCATCTTTTAGTTTTTTGATACCTCAATTTATTTTTACCTTAATTTTTCTAAATTAATATGTATTCTATGTCTAACCTTTAAACTCATCACTATATTCCATTTTACTATTAATGGAACCTGGCAATACATTGGGCTTCATTTTTCAAGAAGTTTTGGATCACAGAGAGTTTCAACAATGGCAAGGGAAGAATACTGGTGTGGAATGTCATTGACAGGGGACACATGGTTGGCAGGGAGTTCTCCAGGGCATATATCCAGGGTACATAAAAATGTTTGGATATTTTCATAGTGGTTACAATTAAAAACAACAACTGTGGGAGTGCTGAGTTCCTAGCCAGAGGAGCTATCACAGTCCCTAAAGAAACAGCAGTAATCCCCCAAGTGCAATGGCAAAGACTAAAAAAGAAGGAAGGTCCAACAATGAGCCCTTGATACTAATGTGTATGCTTGTAAGCCTGTGCACCTGAAATAAGAACAAGGCCTAGAGCTGCAGGGTGCCCAAGAGTTACCTCCTGAGAGCCTCCGTGTTGCTCAAATGTGGCCATTCTTGAAGCCAAACTCAGTATGTAAATGTGTTGCCTTCCCCCCAGTGTGGGACATGACTCCTGGGGATGAGCCTCCCTGGTGCCAAGGGATTACTACCAAGTACCAGCTGATGATGTAATTAGAAAATGACCTTGAATAAAAGGGTTGACTCAGACCAGCAGAATATCTCAGTCTACATATAATACCAGGAGTTAAAAATGCTTTTTGACCTGAATAAAAGGGGGAAACGGAAAGGACAAATGAGTTTATATGGCTATGAGTCTCCAAAAAGAGCTGGGAGGTTATCAGAGGGGTTGCCCTTATGCACATCTGAGCAGAGTCCCAGAGACAGATAAAAGTAGATGCAAACCCAGGTATTGGTTCTTCTGAGGGCTACAGAGACCCATAGGTTCTATGGTCATGGAAGATGGAGTTCAGTGCCATGTCAGTTGGCCCTACTTCGGAGTTTGTATTTCTGTGTGATGGAGCTGGACTCAGATGTGATCTTTGTCCACAAGCCTCTCCCATTACTTTTATTAGAACTGTAGTTGGTGCTGGGGTTTAATGTATACCCAGAGGACCTGAATCTCTGGACTGACCATGTAATAACCAGGCCCTGAGCCTCAACAGACTTGCAGCTCCTACACTCTGGCTTATCGGACTTACCCCACTCAGCTAACATCGAGGTGAAGAAGGTCAACCACCACACCAGGGAGCCAAGAATGCCTACAACTGAAAGCAGGAGAATTGCATCCAGCATCCATGTGGCATCTAAGCCCCCTCTTGATATAGATGTGGAGTGGACACAACCATTCTAGGGTCCACAGGATGGAGGAATAGAGTATGGATTAGAGTGGACTTACTTATATTCTATTCATGAACTATTGTGATTAGTAATTGAAGAAAATGTGGCATTGGTGTGGAGAAAGTGGCCATGGTGGCTGCTGGGGGTAGAGAGTGGGAGGAAGAGATGTGATGTGGGGGCGTTTTCGGGACTTGGAGTTGTCCAGGGTGGTGCTGCAGGGACAGTTACCGGACTCTGTATGTCCTCCCATGGCCCACTGGGTGCACTGTGGGAGAGTGTGGACTATGATCTGGACCATTGACCATGAGGTGCAGCAGTGTGGACCATTGACCATGAGGTGCAGCAGTGCTCAGAGATGTATTCACCAATGCAATGAATGTCTCATCATGATGGAGGAGGTTGTTTTGGGGGGAAGAGTGGGGTGAGGGGGGTGGGGGGTATATGGGGACTTCATATTTTTTTAATGTAACATTAAAAAATAAAGACAAAAAAAAAAGAAGACAGTGTGTGAGCATAACGAAGAATTTGAAAGTATAAAAATGAATGTAACAGAAATTATGGGGATGAAAGGCACAATGATGGAATTAAAAATCCACTAGAGGCATATGCAAATTTGAACAGGTAGAAGAAAGAATCAGCAAACTAGAAGACAGGACTACTGAAATCATACAGTCAGAAGAATAGAAAAGAATAGAAAAAATTGAGCAATGTCTGAGGGATTTGAGTGATAGCATGAACCACACAAACATATGCATCATGGATGTCCCAGAAGAAGAAGTGAAGGGAAAAGTGGCAGAAAGAATATTTGAGGAAATAATAGCCAAATTATGAAAGATAAATATACAGGTCAAGAAGCAAAATGTACTCCAAACAGAATAAATCCTAACAGACATACTCTAAGATGCTTACTAATCAGAATATGAATTGCCAAAGGTAAAGAGAGATTTCTGGAAGCAGCAAGAGAAAAGCTATTTGTCACATACAAGGGAATCTCAATAAGACTAACTGCTGATTTCTTATCAGAAACAACGGAGACCAGAAGGAAGTGATATGATATATTTAAGGTGCTGAAAGAAAAACTGCCAACCAAAAATTCTTTATCTGGCAAAACTGTCCTTCAAAAATAAGGGAGAGTTTAAAATATTCACAGATAATCAGAAACAGAGAGTTCCATTAAAAAAGACCTGGCCTAAAAGAATTACTAAAAGGAGTTCTAAGTTTGAAAGGAAAAGACAGGACAGAGTGGTTTAGAGTAGTGTGAAAAAATGAAGCTCATCCGTAAGGATAACTAAAAGGATAAATCCAAAACCCATTAGTACTGTATCCTCAAAATACCACTCTACCCTTTAATTCTTATAAGATTCAGAATACAATTAACCAAGAAAAAGACATATTTCCTGATAATAGACATGAAAAATATAAAGAGGTAAAGTGGGTCCAAACCAAACTAAACCAAACAAAACATAAAGAGGGGAAACGGAGGGATATGGCAGCAGGAAATGTGTATGCTAATGAAGCTAAGTTGATAACTTTTCAATTAGTAGGTTATAGATGTAGGTAGTATAACATAAACCTCAGGGTAACCACAAAGAAAAGATTTTTAAAAATATATAGAAACAGAAATGAGAAATGGATCAGATACATCAAAAAAGACCAACAATACGAAAAAGGAGGCTGCAATAGAAGAATACAATAAAGGAAAACAGACCAAAATAAGATACAACATACAACAAAAGGACAAAATGGTTGAAGTAAGTTCTACATTTACAGTAATAATGTTGATGGATTAAACTCCCCAATCAAAAGACACAGATTGACATAATGGATTAAAAAAGCCTGCTACAACTATATGTTGTTTACAAGAGACTCACCTTAGACCCAAAGACACAAATAGGTTGAAAGCAAAAGGATGTCTCTATAGCTCAGAGGAGCTTTGCATTTGGGGTAGTATCTACTTTGGCTGTCAATGAGCTCCTATTGAGATGTGCATAAGCACTACCTCTGGGATGGCCTCCGGACTCATATGGAAGTCTCTTAGCCATACAAACTAATTTGTAGCTTTTCTCCCTTTTGGTCAAGGTCTTTTTTTTTTTTTCCAGACACATTGCTTGTTGGTACTTGGTAGCAATCCCTCAGTGCCAGGGTGACTCATCCCTGGGAATCATGTCCCATGCTAGGGGGAAGTTATTGCTTTTATATGTTGAGTTTGGCTTAAAGAGAGGAAACAAGGACACTATTTATTAATAAAAGGGGCAACTACAAAGAAGAAATAATAATCATAAATATTTATACACCTAACCATGGTGCCAAACTCTCCAAAAAAAAACTGAACAGTAGGGAACACTACCTAACTCATTCTATGAGGTTAACATCACCCTAATACCAAAGCCAGATAAAGATATTAAAAGAAACAAAAATTACAGACCAATTTCTCTTATGAATATAGATGCAAAATTCCTCAACAAAATACCTGCAAATCAAATTCAACAACACACTTAATAATTATAGAGAGCAGGAGTAGCTCAGTGGTTGAGTGCCTCCTTCATATGTACAAGGTCCTGGGTTCAATCCCTAGTACCTCCTAAAAAAAAAAAAAAGAAGAAGAAGAATTATACACCATGATCAAATAGGTCTTATCACAGGTATGCAAGAAAATCAATTTATGTAATACACCACATTAATAAAACAAAGAGAAACACATATGATCATCTCAATTGATGCAGAAAAGGTATTTGACAAAACACAGTATCTTTTCTTGATAAAAACACTTAGAAAAAAGGAATAGAAGGAAATTTCCTCAACATGATAAAGAGCATCCATAGCTAAAATCCTATCCAATGGTGAAAGACTGAAAGCTGTTCCTCTAAGATCTGAAAAAAAGATATCCACTATTACTGCTGTTACTCAACATTGTACTGGAAGTTCTAGCCAAAGAAGTTAGGTAAGAAAAAGAAATAAAAGGCATCCAAACTGGAAAGAAAGAAGTAAATAAAACTTTCACGATTTGCCGATGACATGACCCTATATAAAGAAAATCCCAAAAAACTACAACAAAGTTTCTAAAGCTAATATGCAAATCCAGCAAAGTGGCAGGGTATGAGAGCAACACACAAAAATGGTAGTGTTTCTACACATTAATAATGAGCAATTTGAGGAGAAAATCAATAAAAAATCCTATTCCCACTAGTAGCTAAAAAATTCAAATATCTAGGAATAAACTTTACCAAGGATATAAAGGACTTGTACATGGCAAAATACAAAACATTGCTAAAAGAAATCAAAGACCTAAATAAGAAGAAGGACATTCCATGTTCATGGATTGGAAGACTAAATATTGTTAAGACTTCAACTCTACACAAAATGATTTACAGACTGAATGCAATGTCAATCAAAATTCGAACAGCTTACCTTGCAGAAATGGAAAAGCCAATTATCAAATTTATTTGGAAGAATAAGGGCCCTGAATAGCCAAAAACATATTGAAAATGAAGAATAAATTGGAGACTCACACTTCCTGACTTTAAAGCTTATTACAATGCTACAGTGGTCAAAACAGCATGGTATTGGCACAAGGACAGATATACTGACCAATGGAATAGAATTCAGCGTTCAGAAATAGTGCTCACACTATGGCCAATTGATTTTTTTAAGGGGGTACCAGGGATCAAACCTGGTACCTCATACATGGGAAGCAGGTGCTCAACCATTTGAGCTATATCCACTTCCCCCAACTGATTTTTGATGAGGCCGCCAAGTCGACTCATTTGGGAATGAATAGTCTCTTCAAAAATCTTGCGGGAGAACTGGATATCCATATGCAAAACAATGAAGGAAGAACCCTATTTCAGACTACATACCAAAATTAACTCAAAATGGTTCAATGACCTAAATACAAGAAGCAGGATTATAAAACTCCCAGAAGAAAATGTAGGGCAGCATCTTCAGGATCTTGTGTTAGGCAAGGGTTTCTTAGACTTTATAACCAAAGTATGAGGAACAAAAGATAAAAATAAAAAAATAAAGGAGACCTCATCAAAATAAAAAACTTTTGCACATCAAAGGACTTTATTATGAAAGTAAAAAGACAACCTCCCCAGTGGGAGAAAATACTTGCTAGCCACATATCAGAAAAAGCTTTAATATCCAGAATACATAAAGATATCATACAACTCAACAATAAAAAGACAAACAACCCAATTTTTTAAAAATGGGTAAAAGACATGAATAGACATTTCTCCAAAGAGGATATACAAATGACTAAAAAGCAAATGAAAAGATGCTCAGCATCACTAGCTATTAGGGAAATGCAAATCAAAACCACAGTGAGGTGGCATTTCACACCCACTAGAAAGGCTACTAATAAAGAAACAGAAAAGTATAAGTATTGGAGAGGATGTGGAGAAAGAGGAACACTCATTCATTGCTGGTGGGAATGTAAAATCATTCAGCTGCTTTGGAAGACAGTTTGGTAGTTCCTCAGAAAGCTACATATAGAATTATCATATAATCCAGCAATCCCACTACTTCTTTATATACCCAGAACTGAAAGCAGAGAAGTAGGACTCAAACAGATATTTGCAAACCAATGTTCATAGCAGCATTAATCACAGTTCCAAGAGATGGAAGTGTCCATCAACTAATGAAATGGATAAATAAAATGCAGTATATATATACACACAGACACACACACACACACACAATGGAATATTATTCAGCTGTAAAAAGGAATGAAGTCCTGATACATACAACTTAGATAACTCTGAAGACATTATGCTGACTGAAGTAAGCCAAACACAAAATGACAAATATTGTATGATCTCACTGATATGAACTAATTTGAATAAGCAAACTCGTAGAGTTAGAACGTAGAATATAAGTGACCAGGAGCTGAGTGGGGTTAAGGAATGGGGAGTTAATTCTTAATTTCTACAGAATTTCTCTTTAGGTTGGTTGTAAAGTTTTGGAAATGGATGGTGGTGATAGTAGTACATTATTATTATTATTTTGGGGATTGAACCCGGGACTTGTCCATGGGAAGCAGGTGCTCAACCATTGAGCTACACCCACTTGCAGTAGTACATTAACAGTGCCAAATTATATATGCAAATATGGTTAAAAGGGGGAAATTTTAGGTCATATATATGCTACTAGAATATAAATTAAGGGAAGTGGACTTGGCCCAGTGGTTAGGGCGTCTGTCTACCGTATGGGAGGTCCGCGGTTCAAACCCCAGGCCTCCTTGACCCATGTGGAGCTGGCCCACATGCAGTGCTGATGCGTGCAAGGAGTGCCGTGCCATGAAGGGGTGTCCCCCGCGTAGGGGAACCCCACGCGCAAGGAGTGCGCCCCATAAGGAGAGCCGCCCAGTGCGAAAGAAAGTGCAGCCTGCCCAGGAATGGTGCCACACACACGGAGAGGTGAAACAGCAAGATGATGCAACAAAAAGAAACAGATTCCCATGCCGCTGACAACAAAGCAGACATAGAACACGTGGCAAATGGACATAAAGAACAGGCAACTGGGGGGAAGGGGAGAAAAATAAATAAAAAAACAAAAACAAAAAAACCAACAACAAAAAATCTTCACTGATGTGGCAGGTCTCTATGTCTTAATGGGGGTTATATCCCCCCTTAGGGAGCCTGTAACCCATCTTACTACAGTATCTAAAGAAATTTCTGCTTCTGTAACCTAGTCCAATTAAGTTGATGTCATCGAAATAATGGAATGGCATTATTTTCTGATGAATATTAAGATGACACAGGTGCTTGTGTATTATATCGTGACCTATCAGGAGAGTTAAATAGCCCTAGAGCAGGGATTCTTAACAAGAGGTCTGTGAGCTTGAATTGAAATTCAGAGAAACATTATTCTTGAGGGAACATGTTGGTGCCAGTGGGATAAATTTATTAAATAATGCACAGTATAGTGTGGACTTAGTGAGGGGTCCATGGTTTTCATCTGACTGGCAAAGGGGTCTGTGGAACAAAAAAAGGTTAAGAACCCCTGCCCTAGAGCATGACAGTGAATGTGTACTGTTTTCCCACATAAATGCATACTACCTTTGATCTTCTTTCTTGACTGGGATTAAAAAGAACATTCTTGCCAGATTAGTAGCCATATACCAAGGACCAGAGATTGTGTTGATTTGTAATGATTCCTCTTCCAGCACAGCAGCTGGGACTGTTTCTCCCATGTCAACGATTTCTTCCCTCCCCAGCCTTTTATTTCACCTTTTTTGATCCAGCATCCTCAAGATGCATTCCAACATGAGCTCTCCTGATTCCTGTTAGTGCATATTAACCAGATTTTTCAGTTCTCTGGGTGTGTACAATATTTCCTCTTCCACAGCTTGGGCTGTATTGGGACCTGATTCTATCAGTGTGGAGGAAATAAGGGAGGTAGAAACAGATCTTTGAGAGGACAAACATCTTGTGAGGCTCCTGACTGGTGGTGTCTTTGTAGGGTACCTGCAAGCATTGGAGATTACTCTCCTCTAGGAAAGGGGAGGATGCTGCTTCTTCTGGTGGTCAGAGGAATCTGGAGGTTCAAGTTTCTCAGGTTTGTCCATTCTATTTCATGTCTCGAGGTCTACTCTTTTCTATTTGGGTCCTGACATTGACAACAGATATCTGTTGAAGCTGCGCATTTTGTCTCTTTGGTAATTGTGCTTATTCACAATTAAAGCCTGGGATTCATTTTCAGCAGTCTTCCTGTGCATGTGGGAAGGACAGGGGATCTCTAGTCTTCTGTGGATGCTTTCTGACTTTCACAGCATTCTTTGAGGTCGATAGTTGGCAAACCTGAGCCTGCCACTCTTGTTTTCTTTTACAAGACTTCTAAAAGCCATTAACCAAAGCCAGCTAATTCTACATTCCTTATAATTAGCATTCCTTATACTATAACCACATATTTTTTTTATGTTACCACTAGCACATAAGCCAATGCTCCATCTTCCACTACCATCATTCCAATTCCCTGCTAGGGAAAATCTCAGTAATTGTGACGCTACTTCACACCAGGGGTCAACACCACCCCACTTACCAACCTAAATCTGGTCCTTATCATGGATAGTCCACTTCTAGAATCCATCTGGAGAGTCTGTTTGTAGGGTTACTTATGGTATCAAGTGTCTTAGCTTGGTTCCCCAAAGTAGCAGGGCTAAGACAAGTGCTTGTACGCAAGAGTTTATTTTGGGTTGTGATCCAAATGAACAGGGATGGGGGACAGGGAGACGTTAAACAAGGAAGGAGAACAATCCAGTTCAAGGGTACTTTATTGAGATGATCTCTGCTGAAGAGAATCTGGGGGCATTACTTTTCTGGAGACTCTCCGAGAAGTCATGTAGAATCGGTCTCAAAATTGTCCACTTGAGGGGAACAAGTGGTGAATATTTTTCTACTGACTCTTATCCCCTACTGCGTAAGAGTTGCCTCATGGAATTTTAATCCCTTACATTTCCAGTCATGTATATGTATCAAAATGGTTGATAGGTTCCTACAGGTAACACACAGGATAGCAGCAGGAAAGTTGCAGGGGAAAAGATATAAACAGTGCAGCTGAGCTGTAGTACTGGTAGCTTTTACCTTTGTGCAACTAGTTGCCACAGCAATGGCTAGCAGGAAATATTGGGCTAAGAGATTATGAGGCAGAGCAGTGTTAAGAGGTGTGTGATACAGCATTAACTCATCAATTCTTTCTTTCATAAGGTATGTATTTAATTCTATACATTTTCATCTAACTACATTTTCAGCAAATTTTCATATGCTGTATGTAGTTTTATAACCATTTCATTCCAAATATTTTCTCATTTCTATTATGATTTCTTCTTTGACCTTAGGGTTATTTTATATATTCCAAGTAGAAGGAATTTTCTCATTATCTTTTTGTTACTGATTTTCATTCCCCTGTGATCAGAGAACATACTTTGTATTATATCAAACTTTTGGAATTTGTTGAGAATTTGTGGTCCACTCTATAGTTACTTTTCACAAATATTCCATGTGTGCTTGAAAAGAATGGTATTCTGCAATTGTTGGTTTCTATATAGCTCCAATGGATTGCTTGTTAATCATGTTATTCAACTTCAGATATTTCCTGTCCTTTTGCCTACTTGTTCCATCAAATTCTATGCAAAGTGTGTTAAAAATCCCTTACCAAGATTGTGGATTTATATATTTCTCCTTCTAGTTGTGCCAAATTTTGCTTCATATATTTTGAAGTCATGCTATTAGTACATACAAATCTAGAATTAGTATATTCTGGTGAGTTGGACTTTTCATCATTACAAAGTGATCCTCTTTATAGTAATGCTTTTTGTGTTAGTGAACACAAAAATTCTATTTTATGTGTTAATACTACTGGTATAACTTAATTTCATAATTTTCCTTTCAACTTATTTATACCTATGTTTTATGTATATGTGTCATCAGCCTGAAGGTTATGACTGGAATTTCCTTTGTGCAGGTTTATGTGGCAAATTGTTTTGATTGCCTGAAAATGTTATTATTTCTCCTTCATTCTTGGAAGATGTTTTCATTAGGTGTTGAATTCTACTTTCACATTTTATTTCTTGTAGTGCATTTCACCATTGCCTTCTGGCTTCTACTATTGCTGTTGAGAAGTCAATTTATTACTTTTTAAAAGATAAACACTTTCTCTTTTCTGCCTTTAAGATTTTCTCATCGTCTTTAGCTTTCTACAATTTCACTATGAAGTGTCTACTTATGGATTTCTTTTTGTTTATCTTGTTCAATATTTGTATGGTCTCTTAAATATATGGAAATTCTCAGGCATTAACACATACAAAATTGACTCCTTTTCTTCTAGGACTCCAATTAAACATTTAACAGATCTTCTTACAGTATTCTTTAGGACTCTTGCTCTCTCTTCTGTTTATTTTCCCATCCTCCACCTTTTGTCTTTTTTATTCCTCATTCTGAGTAATTTCTTCTAACCAATCTTCTTATTTGCTAACTCTCTCTTAAGCTGTGTCTAAACAGCTGCAAAATCCTTCCAATGAATTCAAGAATTTTATTGAGAGTTTAAATTCTAGATTTCTATTTGGTTCTTACATTTCAGTTTATAAGGTTGCCAGGTCACTGTTGAAATTTTCAAGCTTGGCTTTTTATCTCCTGAAACATAGTTAGTCTACTTGTTTTGCAGTGTTTGACAATACAAATATATGAAGCCCCTGTGAGTCTCTTTTAATTTCTGTTGTTTTAACTCAGGCATGGTTATCTTTGATTGTGTGCTATATACTGTAATTGAATATTATTTGTAGAAATCATTTGAGGCATAGGAGGATTTCTGTTTGTTTCTGCTAGATACCTAGGGGTCCTTGCAAATTTCAACATGTTCTTTGTTCTGAGCCACCCATCTGACATGAAGGAAGGTTAAATAATTGACGGCTGGCTTATTTCTTGTTCCCTCTTATTTCTCAAATATTAAACTTTTGGTCCAAGACCAAAGTGAAGAGTTTCCAAAAGGGGTACCCACCTTGGCAAGCCCTGAATTTTGATTTTTGTACCTGCCTCTCACCATGCCACAATAATGCAGCTCCTGCCTCAGCTTGGCAAATACTCCCAAGACAAAAGTGATTGTGAGTGCTGGATTATCATTCTAATCTTGCATCTTTTCCTGTATCTCAGTTGGCTATTATACACTGTCTTGGTTAATCTTTAAAAATTTGTTACTTTGAAATAATTTCAAACTTATATAACAGTTGCAAAAATAATGCAAACCTCATACAGAACTACAACATACTTTACCCCCTTCCAGATATCGAGATCCATCAATTTTAGTATTTTGCCAACTCTGCCATATCATTTTGTCTATCATCTATCTATCTATCTATCTATCTATCTATCTATCTATCTATCTATCTATCTATCTATCTATCTATCTATCTATCTTCTGAACATTTGAGAGCAGGTTACACCCATCATACCTCTTGAACATGTAATACTCCCATATACATTTCCTACAAACAAAGATATTCACTTTTGTAACCACCTTAAGTGCAGTTATCAAGTTGTTTAACATTATACATTTTACATTCTATATTCTTATTCTTATGTTCCAGTAATATTGTTTTGAGCCTTTTCTCCTTCATTCTTAGATCCCATCCCGTATCATGTACTGTACTTGTCATTATCTTTTTTAGTTTCTCTTTCTTTTTTTAAATTGTGGAGACATATATACAACATAAATTTTCCTATCTCAGCCCCTCCCACGTATGCCATGCATTGGGATTAATCACATTCACAATGTTGCAGCACTCTCAGTACTACCCATTATCACTTGCCCTTCACCTCAAATAGAAACCCTACACTAATTATGCATTAACTTCCCATTAACTCTGCCCCTCTCCCTGCCACCCCCCCCCCCCCAATCCTGGTAACCTAGATACTACTTTCTGCATCTATGAGTTTGCATAATTGCTAATATTTTCTTTGTGGTTATATTAGTTCATTTTTTGCTTTAAAAATTACATTTATATTTGGTCCACATTTTGGGGTTGTCTTCTGTGTCAAAGTTGGCCCAAATGATCAAGTCTACCATAAACAGAGGAAGAAAGCCTCAGGTATTGCCATCTTCATCATCATAATAAGAGAGCAAAAGCTTTAACACTTGAATAAAATATTATGGCTAAAAATATTTTCCCATTAAAGTGGCAATCTTAGGGAGGATCTTTAGCCAACACTTCATAATCTTATCAAACCATCCCCCCACTTTGGTACGGATAGTTCACACTTGATCTTACATAAATGCTGCTTCTGTCTCCCTTTCAAAGTGCTACCCCTATTGTCATCTTACAGATAAACATAAGTTCCTCTGCTCACTTTTCCTCTGATTCAGTATACTCAACAACATTGTGTGGTCTTATAATTCTCATTTTATAGACAAGAAAGTTGAGGCTTAAAGAAGTATGCTGCTCTAATAACAGCTTCTAGCCTAGCTCCAAATCTAGTGTTCTTTCCCTTCTGCCATTTTACTTGCTCATTTTGGGCAAATCACTTCATCATCACCCCTGCCTCAATTTTTTTTACACTAAAAAGAATGAGATAACACAACCTCTAAGGTCTCCTTTCCTGCTCTGACAGCTTCTGGAGAGGAGCTGGGCCTGTTTGACTGATAGACTTTGTAGCAATTCTGAAAGAAGTCATGAGGGAGAAAAGTGGGCTGGCAGCTCTCTTTTAGTGAGTGGATTTCTGTTGCTTCTCTCTGTGCTATGCTGAGGCCATCATATCATTTGGAATGAATAATGATGACTTATTTGCATGTGTTCTCCCATGCCCATTAGTGGAATCCTTCAAGTTGCAGAGTGATAGCTACGCATCCATATAATTACAGCAGGAAATGGAGAGGCTTGTGAGTAAGAACAATAAATTTCATGGCTTAGAAGGATAAGCTTTTCTCAAGATAAGAGATGAAACAAATGGAGCTCTGGGAGTGAAATACTTTCCCATCCTTAGACAAAAGTTCCACATGTTCTCACTTGAAGTTGTAATGGAAAGAGTATCTGGAATAAAAAATTCTGGATTTAGTTAAAGCCCTCTGCTATTGATTAGCTACGTGACTTTGGAAAAGTCACAAAATCTAACTGGGTTATAATTTTTTCTGCAAAATAAGGATGAAATGAGATGCTGCAAATTCTTAGTAAACTCTTCAACAGCTATTCAAATGTAAATTAGTATCTTTTAATGACATTAATCTGGGCACTGAACAGTTGGGGGTGGGGTGGGTGGGTAGGGGATTGGAAGAAGGGGTTATGCAGGATTGTGCACCATCTCCATAGCGGAAAGAATAAGAGCTAGAGGAGAGGAAATTGACTCGCTAGGGCACTTTCCTTTGCTTCTTATATTACTTACTTCTGATAACAAGGTTTCTTATTACATGGTCATTGGAACACTGTGATATAGTGGAAAAAAGAGACTTTTAAGTCAGAAGGACCTGGTTCATTTCCTAGATGTGCCACAAGCTGTAAGGGTTGGAAAACTGCCTACCTTCTCCAAGACTGTTTCTCTATCTATAAAATGGGGATAGTCTTTTACGGACATTATGAAAGTTTCCTGGGATACCTCATGAAAAAGTGCCTCCCAGTTCTTTGCATATGGTAGATGCTCAGTAAATTCAAGTTCCATACTGGGGTATTACTGCACTTATGAATGTAATTTAGTTTTAAGTTTTTAGAGTACATTGAGGGAATTGGACTTGGCCCAGTGGATAGGGCATCCACCTACCACATGGGAGGTCCACGGTTCAAACCCCGGGCCTCCTTGACCCGTGTGGAGCTGGCCCATGTGCAGTGCTGATGCGCACAAGGAGTGCCCTGCCATGCAGGGGTGTCCCCTGCGTAGGGGAGCCCCACGTGCAAGGAGTGCACCCTGTAAGGAGAGCCGCCCAGTGTGAAAGAAAGTGCAGCCTGCCCAGGAATGGCGCCACACACACGGAGAGCTGACACAGCAAGATGATGCAACAAAAAGAGACACAGATTCCCGTGCTGCTGACAACAACGGAAGTGGACAAAAGAAAGAACACGCAGCAAATGGATATACAGAATGGACAATGGGGGCAGGGGGGTAAGGGAAGAGAAATTTTTAAAATCTTAAAAAAAAAAATAGAGTGCATTGAGGACATTAATGGAATTACTTATGGAAAGGGAAAAAAAAGTAGAAACCCTCCATAGAACTTTTTGAGATGTGATAATTATCTGGGAGAAGTAATATTAATGTCAATTAGCTATAAGGAATATTAATATGTCATTAGTCTATACAATAAAATACTATAATGTATATTAAGCAGCAAAGCTTCCAAGCCATTCCATTCCACATTTCTTGACCCACACCATCTTATATCACTAATGTGAAACACTTATCCTCCCAAGAATATCATTTGACCTTAAAAAAAACACACAAGCTAAAACAAAGAATCATAGCCTTCTCCTTTCTGCTAATTTCAAATCACCCCCATTTAACCCCAAAAGAATGATCTAAATAGCAGCATCCTCTAACTGAAATTCCAGCTTCAATGTTTCTGTACCTTCCCAGCTGTTATTCTTAGGCCTTTTAAAAATTAATTATTAAAAGCATTTCCATTAGTCTTTTGTTTGGCCTTCATGAAACTATTTCTCTTGCTGTTTAACAAGTGAAAAATGACCAGAATTAGCTATAAATACCTGGCACAGATATGCAGAGAAGAGAAGCGGCGGCTGGCACACCTTCTGCTGGACTGCTCCCTAGGGCTACCTCAGGGCTGAGTGGATTCTGAGAAGTGGTCAGCTCCACTCTTAGCTTCCAGGCAGATTCCCAGCCCGCCAACCACAGGACAAGAATTGTCTTCTTGTCAGTTCCGTCTGCTCCCTTCACAGTTCAAGGTATGAGGGCACTGCATTCATTTGTCTACTGGTAAAGTCCTTCATGTGTCTGTCCATCTGTCCATCCAATAAGCAATACTGATTTCCAACCACCTGCCTGACACTGGAGGCAGACTATCAAATAAGAATGTGTCTGTGCCCTCAAAGAAAACACAATTATAGTGGGAGTGAGTCTGACAAATAAAAGAATGATTATAGTGTGATAGCTTCTATGACAGAGGAATAAAATGAATGATCTGGAAGCATAGATCAGGGTATCAGGGAAGATATCTAGGAAGAGATGATATCAAGGACAATTAAGGGTCATGAAAACCAAGTGTGGGGGGATGGAGGCTTCCCAGTGGAAGAACAGCATATGCACAGGCAAGGGCTACAGCAGAAGGACCCCCTGGAGAACTAGAAGTGCTTAAGAATGGCCAGTGACCCACTGGATGGAACGGGGGAGAGTGTGGGCTATGATGTGGACCATTGACTATGGGGTGCAGTGATGTTCAGAGATGTACTTACTGGGTGCAATGGATGTCTCACGATGATGGGAGAGGGTGTTGCTGTGGGGGGAGTGGGGGGTGGGGGCGGTGGGGTTGATTGGGACCTTGTATTTTTTAAATGTAATTCGTAAAAATAAATAATTTTAATTAAAAAAAAAAAAAGAATGGCCAGTTAGAGAGTTCATCTAAGCTAGTGGCCAGAGATGAAGGCAGCGAGAAAGACAGGGCTTCTATCAGGGGTCTTCAAATGGTGTTCCTCAGATGCTGTGAGGGGGTCACCTGGGAGGCAGATTAGCACGTGGGCTCACAGGTATGTGCTTGGGTGAAAGATTTATTTTTAAAGAATAGATACTACTCAAAAATATTTGGAAAACTACTCCCTTAGATCACCAGGTATCTGCACTGAGCCAAGGAATTTGACCCTTATCCTCAAATCAATATTTAAGAGATTGAGAGGCAGACATTGTGTTTTGTTTTTGCCATATTCCCTAGGACAGTGAGTATCAACAGCAAGAGCAGGATGAGTTTGAAAAATAACAATTAAATTTTTAGATCATGAAAAAACTGTGTTCTCATTTTATACTTCAAAAAAAAAACAAAATTTGACCAAACTGACTGGTAGAATAAGGGTTTAAAAAGTTGCAAAACTTTGTAGAGGTAAACCCGGTGTTCAGTACAAAGGTGTCTGCTAGCTCACATACTCTCCTCAGTCTGTCATCCAGCAGAGTATGCATGTAGGGAAAATTCACCATCTACATGTTTAATTTGAAGTGTTCTTAAAAACATGAAAGTTAAAAGGTTACAACACTCACATTACCTTGTTTTCAAAAGGTTTCTCTTGGCTCCAGATACCACCTTCATTTGAACCATATGGCTACATGGATATTGTATAGTTCTCTTTAAAGAGCATTGATAGAAGAGGAGAAAATATTTATTTTATTTGAAAAAAAGACTTTGAAATCGTATTAGAGGGCATGTTAGGATAAATTCCATTATATTATACTCTTTTTCAGACATAATGTCAGTACTATTTTTAAGTGAAATCTGTCACCTACACAGACTTTACATTTTTCAAAGTATTTTCATATCTCTCATAGTTTTGTTAGAGAAGTTGTGGGTTTACAGAAGTCATGCATAAAATACAAGACTCACACACACACCCAATCACCAACAACTTGCATTAATGTGGAACATTTGTTACAACTGATGATACCACATTTTTATAATTGTACTGTTAATTAAAGTTCATGGTACCAGAACTTAGAATTCACTGCTTGTGTCGTATAGTTCCATGAGCTGAAAAAAAATTATTCTATTATCATACGTACAATCTAACATTTCTCCTTTTAATCATATTCAGACATACATTTCAGTGCTGTTGTGTTCAAAATGTTGTGCTACCACCATCACCATCCATTACCAAAACAGTTCCATCATTCCAAATAGGATCTCTGCACATTTTAAGCCTTAACTTCTCATTCCCTATCCCCACCCTGTTCCCTGGTAATCTATATTTTAGATTCTGACTCTATCAGTTTGCTTATTCTAATTGTTTCAAATCAATGAGATCATACAATATTTACCCTTCAGTGTCTGGTTTATTTCACTCAACATGATGTCTTCAAGATTCATCTAGGTTGTAGCATTATCAGGACTTCATTCCTTTCTAAGCTGAATAATATTCCATTGTATGTATGTACCACATTTTACATATCCATTCATGGGTTGATGGACACGTGAGTTGCTTCCATCTTTTGGCAACTGTGAATATTGCCACCATAGACATTGGTGTGTATCTGTTCTAGCCTCTGCTTTCAATTCTTTGGAGTATATACATAGAAGTGGGATTGCCAGTCATATGGTAGTTCTATACTTAGCTATCTCAGGAACCACCAAACTGTCTTTCACTGTGGCTGCACTATTTTTCATTGCCACCAGCAATGAATGAGTGACCCTATTTCTCCACATCTTCTCCAACACTTTTTTAATAGCAGCCATTTTAATGGATATGAAATGGCATCTCATTGTGGTTTTGATTTGCACTTCTCTGATGGCTAATGATGTTGAACATACTTTCATGTGCATTCTCAACATTTGTATATCTTCTTTGGAGAGATGTCTGTTCAAACTTTTGCCCATTTTTAAATTGGGTTGTTTATCTTTTGTCATTAAGTTGAAGGATTTTATATAGCAATCCTTTTTAGGATATGTGGTATGTTCTTCCATTCTACAGGTTGTCGTTTTACTTTCATGATAAACATCCTTTGAGGAACAAAAGTTTTTTTTTATTTTGATGAGGCGCCATTTATCAATATATTTTTATTTTGTTCCTCACACTTTAGGTGTAAAGTTTTTGGAAACCACAGTCTCTGTGTTCTCTGTTTTCTTCCAGGAGTTTTGAGAGTTCTAGCTCTTATATTTAGGTCTTTAATCCATTTTGAGTTGATTTTTGTACATGTGGTGAGGTATGGATCTTTTTTTTTTTTTGGCAAATGGACATCCAGTTCTTTCAGCACCATTTGTTGAAGAGCCTAATTCTTTCCTGATTGAATGGACTTCACCACCATGTAAAAAATCAGTTGGCCATAAATGTAAGTCTAGTTAAAGGTTTTCAATTTTATCGATCTTTTCAAAAGTAAATTTTGGTTTTGTTGATTTGTTTGTTTTCTATTTTATTTATGTCAGTTCTAACCTTTATTTCTTTCCTTTTGCTCACTTTGAGTTTAGTTTGCTCTTCTTTTTCTAGATCTTCCAGTTTGAGGTTAGGTCTCTGATTTGAAGTCTTTCTTCTTTTTTAATACAAGCATTTAGAGCTATAAATTTCCCTTTCAACACTGTCTTCACTATATCCCATATTTTGACATATTGTATCATAATTTTCATTCACTTGAAGATATTTCCTAATTTCATTTCTGCTTTCCTCTTTAACCATGAGTGTAGAAGAATGGGTTGTTTAAGTTCTACATATTGGTAAATTTTCCCTTTCTCCCTTCAATTCCCCATGCTACCTCAGTAGCACCCCACTTATCTATGCTTATTTTATGTCTTGGGACCAAATGACCTCTAGAAGCAGCACAGCCAGTGCAAATGTAACATTATAATATTCTCTTGTCACCTTTGAAAACATACAACCTACTGTTTGGTTCAATTAGTTAGGTAACCTATTAACTGATAACTGTAGTTATCCCTTTCCCTTGTCAACAATATTCATTCTTCTTTACCTACCAAACACTAGTTCTTCAGAGTCGACCTTAAGCCCTACCGACTGCAGGAACCCTAACTGCTCTGTCCATACTCATGTCTTCTTCCATTTATCTTCTATAACAATTCCCCCTTTACTAGAATATTTAAACTTGGATCCCAACTTTCTTTTATTGTTAGATGTTCTGTGATGCGCATGTTTTGAAACCAGAGACATGGGCTCAAATGCTAGCTCAGGGTCCTATTAGATTTTCTTTAAGTTATTTCACTTCTCTGAGCCTGATTTCACATGAGAAATAGGGATAATGCGTTGTCAGACAAATTTATAGTAAAAAATAATTTATTTAAAGTACCTTGTTTCCCTCCACCTAGCATATAGTAAATGTTCAACAAATGTTGAATTGAAAAAAAGGGATGGAACTAGCTTGATTCTTTTGTCACCCCTTATATAACCTGGTAATGATGGGCTACAAAGAAAGAGCTAGATGACTATGCATTTTTCCTTATTTATAGCCAATATGGCTCACCTCTCTCAGGAAACCAAAAGCAACATGTGTTTTTTCCCTTCAAAATTAGTTAGTCCACAAGTGTCATCACAGCCTAGGTGACAGTAATACTTTTATAAGGCTCATTTACACAGTATTTTATCATCGATAATGTTCAGCATTAAATATTGAATTTGATTCTCCCCTAGATAGGGAAGTTACCATTAATTTTTAAAAAAACTAGTAGTGTTTTTATTTTTATTTTTTTTAAGATTTTTTATTTATTTCTCTCCCCTTGTCCCCCCACCCCAACCGCCCCAGTTGTCTGCTCTCTGTGTCCATTCGCTGTTCTTCCTTGTCCACTTGTATTCTTGTCAGTGGCATCAGGAATCTGCGTCTCTTTTTTGTATGTCATCTTGCTGCGTCAGCTCTCCATGTGTGCGGCACAACTCCTGGACAGGCTGCACTTTTTTCGCGCTGGGCGGTTTTCCTTATGGGACGCACTCCTTGCGCATGGGGATCCCCTATGTGGGGGACACCCCTGCGTGGCACGGCACTCCTTGCACGCATCGGCATTATGCAGGTCAGCTCATCACACAGGTCAGGAGGCCCTGGGTTTGAACCCTGGACCTCCCATGTGGTAGGCGGATGCTCTATCTGTGGAGCCAAATCCACTTCTCGACCATTAAATTTTATGTACAAGAAATCAGAGCTCAGTGAAATTAAGTTTAGTAACACCATTTTACCCTAATTTGCAGTTTACAAATTTAGAATTTATATACGTATTTTTTACTATATTTAACTTTATTTTGTACATTACTAATTGAAAATATAAACAATAATTAGAAATAAAAAGCACAGTTGAATAAAAAAGTATATTTCTCAATTAAATGTACTGGATATATATAATTTTTAAAAATCACGTTACGCAATATATTTGGTTCATAGTAACACAATCACACAGAATTTGTCTTTGTGTCTAGTTTGCTTCACTCAACATAATGTCCTCCAGGTTCATTCATGTTGTCATATGCTTTATGACTTCTTCTTACAGCTGCATAATATTTCATCATGTGAATAAACCACATTTTCTTTATCCATTCATTGGTTGATGGACACCTGGGTTGTTTCTAACTTTTGGCAATCGTGAATAATGCCACTATGAACAGTAAGTGTGCAGATGTCTACTCATGTCACTGCTCTCACTTCTTCTGGGTATATACCCAGTAGTGGTATTGCAGGATCACATGGCAAGTCTATATTCAACTTCTTTAGGAACTGCCAAACAGTCCTCCACAGTGGCTCTACCATTCTGCATTCCCAACAGTAAGTTTTCCTTATCTCTCCACATCCTCTCCAACACTTGTAGTCCTCTGTCTTTTTAATAGTGGCAATTCTGATGGGTGTGAAATTATAGCTCATTGTAGTTTTGATTTGCACTTCCCTAATCATTAGTGATAGTGAGCATTTTTTCACATGGTTTTATTTTTTTGCCTTTTGTATTTCTTCTTTGGACAAATGTCTATTCAAGGCTTTTGCCTATTTTTTAATTGGGTCGTTTGTCTTTTTATTGTTGAGTTGTAGCATCTCTTTATATATCCTATTAAACCCTTATTGGACATGTAATTTCCAAGAACTTTCTCCCATTGAGTCAGCTGCCTTTTGACCCTTTTGACAAAGTCCTGTGAGGTGTACAGGTGTTTAATTTTGAGGCAGTCCCATTTACCTATTTTTCTTTTGTGGCATGTGCTTTGGGTATACGGTCTAAGAAACTTAGACCTACTCCAGGGTCTTGAAGATGTTTCCCTACATTTTCTCCTAGTAGGTTTATGGTCCTGGTTTTTATATTTAGGTCTTTGATCCATTTTGAACTGATTCTTGTATAGGGAGTGAGACAGGGGTCCTTTCATTCTTTTGGTTATAGATATCCAGTTCTCTCAGCACCATTTGTTGAAGAGACTGTTTTGTCCCATTAACATGGACCTGGTAGGGTGTGTCAAAAACCAGTTGACCAGATAGGTGAGGGTTTATTTCTGGATTCTCAATGTTATTTTGACCACTGTAGCTTTCTATTACGTTTCAGGCAGAGAAATTCCTCCACATCACTCTTCTTTTTTTAGGATGCTTTCGGCTTTTCGGGGCACTTACCCTTCCAAATGAATTTGGCAATTACCTTTTCTAATTCTGTAAAGTAGGCTGTTGGAATTTTGATTGGTATTGCACTGAATCTATAAATCAGTGTGGGTAAGATTGACATCTTCATATTTATTCTTCCAATCCATGAACACAGAATCTTTCCATTTGTTTAGGTCTTTCAAAATTTCTTTTAGCATTGTTTTGTAGTTTTCTGCATGTAGGTCCAGTACTTCTTTGGTTAAATTAATTCCTAGGTATTTGAGGGTTTTTTGATGCTATTGAAAATGGAATTTTCCAATTTCCTCCTCAGATTGTTCAGTACTAGCATACAAAAACATTACTGATTTGTGTATTGACTTTGTATCCTGCCACTTTGCTGAACTCATTTATTAGTGCAATAGCTTTGTCATGGATACTTCAGAATTTTCTAAATACAGGATCATGTCATCTGCAAACAGTGAGCATTTTACTCCCTCTTTTCCTATTTGGATGCCTTTAATTTTTTTTTTTTTTTTTTTTTTCTGGTCTAGTTCCCCTAGCTAGACCTTCTAGTACAATATTGAATAACAATGGTGACAGTGGGCCTCCTTGTCTTGTTCCTGATCTTAGAGGGAAAGCTCTCAGCTGTGTATTTTTCATGTGTCTTTTATCTTATTATGTTCTTTCTGTTCTTATCTTTTGAAGTGTTTTTATCAAAAATGGATGCTGGATTTTGTCAAATGCCTTTTTTGCATAGATTGATTTCATGTTTTTTTTCCCCCTTCAATTTGTTAATGTGATGTGTTGTGTTGATTGATTTTCTCATGTTGAACCAGCCTTGCATACCAGAAATAAATCCCACTTTTCGTGATGTCTTTTGATATGCTGTTGGATTGGGTTTGCAAGTATTTTGTTGAGAATTTTTGCATCTATATTCATTAGAGAGATTGGTCTGTAATTGTCTTTTCTTACAGTATCTTTATCTGGCTTTGGTATTAGGCTTCATAAAATGTGTTGGGTAATTTTCCCTCCTCTTCAATTTTTTGGAAAAGTTTAAACAGATATCGGTGTTAATTCTTTTTGAAATGCTTGGTTGAATTCACCTGTGAAGCCATCTGGTCCTGGACTTTTCTTTGCTGGGAGAGTTTTGATGTCAGGTTCAATCTCTAAATGTGACTGGTTTTTTAAGTTCTTGTATTTCTTGTAGCATCAGTGTAAGTTGTTTGTGCATTTCTAGGAATTTACCCATTTCATCTAAGTTGTCTAATTTGTTGGCATACAGTTTCTCCTAATATCTTATGATCCTTTTTATTTCTGTGGGGTCAGTTGTAACTCCCAACCCCCTCCCATTTGATTGTATTTATTTGTAGCTCCTTTCCTTTTTTCTTTGCTAAGCTAGCTAGGGGTTTGTTGATTTTATTGATCTTCTCAAAGAACCAGCTTTTGGCTTTACTGATTTTCTCTATTGCTTTTTTTGCTCTCATTTCACTTATTTCTGCTCTCATCTTTATTCTTTCCTTCTGTTAGCTTTGTGATTGGTTTGCTGTTCTTTTTCTAGTTTCTCTAGTTATTCAGTTAAATCATTGAGTTTAGCTCTTTCTTCTTTTTTAATATAGGCATTTAGGGCTATAAATTTCCCCCTCAAGACTGTCTTTGCTGTGTCTCATAAGTTTTCATAAGTTGTGTTCTCGTTTTCATTTGTCTCAATATAATTGCAGATTTCACTTGCAATTTCTTCTTTGACCCACTGTTTATTTAGGAGTGTGGTGTTTAGCCTCCACACGAGTTTATTTTTTGCCGTCTAATATTGACTTCCAGTTTCATTCCATTATGACCTGAGAGGGTGCTTTGTATAATTTCAATCTTTTCATATTTATTGTAGAAATGTCTATTTCTCCCTTCAGTTTTGCCAGAATTTGGCTCTGGTTAGGTGCATATTTAAGACTATTATAGCTTCCTGCTGGATTGTCCCTTTTATTAATATATAATGGTCTTCTACAACTTTTTTGCATTTAAAGTCTGCTTTGTCCAATATTAGTATAGCTACTACCTCTGCTCTATTTTGGTTACTATTTGCATGAAGTATATTTTTCCAACCTTTCACTTCCAGCAGATTTGTATTCCTGGGTCTAAGGAGAGTTTCTTATAAGCAGCATATGGATGTTTCATTGTATTTTTACCCATTCCGTCAGCCTGTACCTTTTGATTTGAGAGTTTAATCCCTTTCCATTCAATATTACTGTAAATACATTTACTTCCATCATTTTATACTTTGGTTTTCATGTCATACCATATTCTTGTCTTTTTACTCTTTTGGTTATCCTTTCTGTATTCTTTCTTCTATATACTCTCCTCCAAGCCTCTCTCTCCTGTCTTTTTATTTTGGTTCTAAGGCTTCCTTTAATATTTCCTACAAAGGTTGATTCTTTTTTGCAAACTCTCTTAGTTTCTGTTGTTTGTGAATATTTTATAGTCTCCTTCATATTTGAAAAAAGATTTTGCTGGATAAATAATTCTTGACTGGCAGTTTTTCTCTTTCAGTATCCTAATTGTATTACAAGATTGTCTTCTCACCTCCATGGTTTCTGGAGAAATCCATGCTAAGTCTTACTGGGCATCGCTTGTATGGGATGGTTTGCTTCTCCTTTGCTGCTCTGAGAATTTTCTCTTTATCTTTGACATTTGACATTCTGAGTAGTATGTGTCTTGGAGTAGGTCTACTTGGAGTTATTCTGATTGCGGTATGGGGTATTGGACATGTAAGTTCATTTCTTCCATGAGAGTTGGGAAATTTTCAGCTATTATTTCCTCAAATACTCTTTCTTCCCCTTTTCCTTTCCCTTCTTCCTGGAACTCCATGACACATATGTTGTGTTTTGTGTTGTCATTCAACCCCTCTGAAGACCTGCTCAATTTCTTCCTTTCTTTTCAGTCTTCAATTTCATCTGTCCTATCTTATGTATCACTTATTCTTTCTTCTACCATTTGAGTCTGCTGTTGTATGCCTCTAATGTTTTTGACCTCGCCTATTGTGTCTTTCATTCACATTAGCTCTGTTACTTTTCTGATCTGGATTTCAAATTTTCTTTTGCACTCAATGTCTTCTTCATGTCATTTACCTCTTTAGCCACATTATCTTTCAGCTCATTAATTTGATTTTGGAAATTTGTGCGCATCTCACTAATTAGTTCTCTCAAATCCTGCATCTCTTCTGGGTTTAGAATATTCCTTTTTCTGGGCCATCTCTTCCATTTTCTTTGCATGGCTGGTAATTTTTTGCTGATGTCTAGACATCATTAGGATGTAGTTTACTCAGATGCTCTATTTCTTTTCTTTTGTAGGGATTTGGTGGCAGGAGGCTATGTGTTATCACTGCTCTTTGATTCTTGGACTGAAGTGGATTGTTAGGATTGTTCCTGCTGGTTGCTCAAAACTGGGCCCTGAACCCAGTAATTAGTTGTAGACCTGCTTCCTAAGGCGTTGGGGAGGGAAGCTATAAAGGCCGGAAAAGGCCTCTTTTAATTTTCTCACATATGCTTCCTTGGTCTGCCAGCAGATGGCACTCTCTGCGGCTCTCAGTTCAATGCCTGATCAGTGTATCTGTAGCAACACAGACTGAATCAATGTGATAGAGCTTCCTGCCTGGAGGCTAAAAACCTGGTAATTCAAACTTTCTCAGAGACAGTTCTCCAGCCTTCTCTGGCAGCCCCATACCTTTTCCCAGGTAGGAAGTAATTCCACTCCCCCGTGTCCTCAACAATCAGTCCTGGTTAGTAGAGGAGATTGGGAGGGTTGTATATCTTTAGGCCCCTGCTGACTCCCAAGGCAAACAATGGTGCAACCCCACCTGGCCTGGAAGGGCTCCTGGAACATAGCAGACCAAATTTGTGAGTCAAAAGCTGAGTCAGCAATATGATCTGTCCCACTCTCTCCTCTTTCCTGGGGAGGTGAGTCCTCCACAATCAGTCCAGGCTAGAAAAGGAGATTGAGTGGGTCAGATTCCTCCAGTCCTGTGTTGCTGTGTTGGCTCACAGAGCAAACAATGATGTAGTCCCACCTGGCCTGAAAGGGTTGGTGGGACACAGCAGACCAAACTTATGTGTCAGAAATGGGTCAGCCTTAGGCTGTGTCCTTCTCTCTCCTTTTCTAGGGTGGTAGATCCCTGGAGCCCCATTTTGTCTGTAGCCGCAGGCCCAGAGACCTGAGAATTCTAATGTCTTTGGTGTGGGGAAGGGTGCAAGCAGCAGCAGCTGCTGGTGGTTTCAACTCAGATTTGTCATCGGGATTCCCCTCCTTTGTCCCTCTCTCCTCTGGGTGGTGTCCAGCCTTTGCCTGCTGTCCTAAACCCTAGATCTTTTTCCAGGCTGTTTCAGACTCATTTTCTTTTTTGATGATGTGATATCCTAATAGCACTTAAAATAAATTTTAATGTCCTTAAAACTTTCCAGGTTATTGTGGGACCCTCCACTTGGGGAAATGGGGTAATCTTTGTGACTACTACTAACAACAAAGAATTTGTTTCTAAAGACAATACAAATTAGGTATACTGCCTCTGTTGTAAACCTAGAGTGGCTTTAATGGCTTGCATGTAGCATAAGGGAAATTAATCTCTGAGAAGGCAATGCTTTAATCGTTGATATAAGATCCTATTTTATGGATTCTGAGAAAGTTTCTCCTCCTTCCTTATTCACCTAATCATACTATCCTTCATTTTACAGATCCACAAAATTGAAAGAGAACTTGATATTCCCTGCAATATATGGTATAGTCTTTATGTCACTATTCATGTTTAAAGAATCAACTCTTAAGTTTCCACAATTCAAAACAACTAAACCTGCCAGCACTTACATACTTCCTTCATAAAGGGCTCTTTAGTTAAATAAGGATTCAGCATGACCTTGGATAATTCACTTACCAAAGACTTTTTTTTAAATATGAGGAGTTTGAGTGTGAGACAGCTGAAGTTTTTGGCACAATCCTGTAACTCTAAGACAAACTGATTTAAAAATAAGTAAAAATATTAGAATAACTTCCTTTTCATCTATTTTTTAAAAAATGAAAAAAAGAGCAACGTAAGTGCCTTTTTAAAAATTTCTCTCCCCTCCCCCCCCCACCTTGGTTGTCTATTCTGTGTGTCTATTTGCTGCATCTTCGTCTGCTTGTTGTTGTCAGCAGCACGGGAATCTTTCTTTTTGTTGCGTCATCTTGTGTTAGCTATCCGTGTGTGCAGCTCTATTCCTGGGCAGGCTGCACTTTCTTTCACGCTGGGCAGCTCTCCTTACGGGAGGCACTCCTTGTGCATGGGGCTCCCCTACGCAGGGGACACCCCAGCGTGGCATGGCACTCCTTGCGTGCATTAGCACTGCGCATGGGCCAGCTCCACATGGGTCAAGGAGGCCCGGGGTTTGAACCGCGGACCTCCCATGTGGTAGACAGACACCCTAACCACTGGGCCAAGTCCGCCGCCAATAAGTGCCTTTACATGTTTTACAAGGTATATTTTTTCCATCGCTCTTTCTAAGAAACAAAGTGTGATCAGTAAATCCTACCTCTCTCCCATTCTATATTTTCCCCGGAGTTCACTGTGATGCTGCAGTTTGTGGACATCCTATGTGTGACTTTATAATTTTAATACACATATACTTACTCATAGTTTATTCTTAAGTTATATAAATGGTCTCAAATAGTATTAAGCTTTTGACATATATATTTTACTTAAAACAGTTTGAGATTTATACATATTGATAGTTATCCAATTTAAGAATTAGGATTTCAATGTGTGAAAATAATGTTATTTATTAGTTATCTTTCTGCAAGGACTGGCCAAATGTTTTACATTTTAGGCTTTGCAGGGCATGTAGTTTTCTAATGCATTCTTTTAATAACCCTTTAAACATGTCAAAACCATTCTTAGTTCACAGGCCGAAGACTGGATTTGACTGCACACCCTAGCGTTAGGGTCATGTAGGTTATTTTTTATCCCCAGCTATTTCAAACATTATATCTTTGTATGTTTCCTTGAACACATAAACAGCATACTGTGGGAGCAGTGACACAGGTACTCTGCTTCTGAAAAAATATGAAATCGGAAATACATGTGACTCTTTAAAAGCAAAGCCATCTATACTACTAATCACAGGATCTAAACAGTATTTAGTTGCAGGGCTCTAAAACCTCACTCTTTCTTAACATCAAAACTGGATTTGTGATCTAGTGAACTCATAAAATCTGTCAGATACTAGTCAACTAAAGCAAAGGTCTCAAAAATATTAAATTTGAATATCCAATTTATTCTGTCATAAGCAGCAGATTGCTGTTGTGCTTTCCTTCTATTTCACATAAACAGAACTGTATTTTTTTTAAAATCATTTTATTACACACATTTTCTCCTAAACTGAACTCTAAACCTTGTATGAATGTCAAGATTATGAATCACAGATTTATGGAAAGTAAAAATAAAATATGAACAATGTAGGAGACAGTGGTAGTTTATGAAAGTATTTATTGTTAATTTCTTCAATAGAGCTGAATTTAAACAGAAATATCAGAGTTTTTCCTACCTAAAGATTTTGTTTTACAACAAAAACATCAACAATGTTTTTCAGCTTTTGGATAAAAGCATTTAAGTCTTCTATCTCCGTTTAAAATGCCTACAAGCTTCAAGTATTCTGACCATTTCTAAATCTAAATACAGAGATGTTTTTTAAAAGATGTCACAGATATGAAACTGATCTTATACAAAATATGGTAATATATAATTCAGATAAAGTGAGGACAAGAGGTATGAGTTTTTGTTCTCTCGATTTATTTGCGAATCCTTGGTGTTACCTGACTGGGTATGAAATAGTAGCTCATATTAATTTATATTTCTTTCATAACCAGTGGGCTTGAACTTTTATGTATATAAATTGGTCCCGTTTTTCTCTTTCATTTATTGCTCTTTTCTTAATTAATGATGAAATCCCTTATATAATCTGGACACTTCCTTTGTCAGTGAATGGTATATTATACAAGTCTGTGGCTTGCCTTTTCGTATTTAACTGATTTTTTGTCATACGTAAGGTTCTAAATTTTAGGTTGAAAGTATCAATCTTCTTTATGAATCAAACTTTTGTGCCACATTCAAGAACTTTCATATTTTTTCTCTTGATACTGGCAATTAATATTTTTTCTTGCTTTTGATGCCTTGTTAGTTCTTCACGGTTATTAAACTTCAAAGAAGTGACCTTTTGGCTTTTTTACTTTATTGTATGATTTATCTCATTGGTTTCTAGTTTATTATTTCGTTTTTTTCTAACTTCTTGAAAATGAGAGTTTAGATAATTGATTTTCAGTCTTGCTTCTTTTCGTATATATTTAAGGCTCTATTTTTAACTCTGGACTGCTTTGGCTGCAACCCACATGTTTTAGTTTATCTTCATTAATATTCACTTCAAAATAGTTTTAAATTTCTGTTGATTTATTCTTTGGCCCAGGGGCTATTTATCAATCACTTACTTCCAAAACTGTCAGGGATTTATCTAGACATCTATTATTGGTTTCTAGCTTTATTCCACTGTGCTCAAAGAACATGGTAGGTATAATTTTGATCTTTTGATAAATTTAAGTTTGTGCAATTTATTTACTGAGACTCACGATCAGTTTGCTAAATAGTTCATGTTTACCTGAACAAAATGTCTATTGTCTTTTTAAAGTATACAACAGATATAAATTAGTTCAAGCTTAGTGACTATTGTTTACATGGCCTGTATCCTGATTTTTTGGTCTGGATAGTCTATCTATTGAAAAAAATGTGTATTTATCCAAATGAGTTGACAAATTAGGTCCACATAAAAACCTGTACACAGATGCTCATAGAAGCTTTATCCACAATTGACAAAAATTAGAAGCGACCTAGATATCCTTCAGTAGGCGAATGGATAAACAAACTGTGCTACATCCTTTCAGTATACAGAGCAATAAAGAGACATGAGCTTTAAAGCTATGAAGACACAGGGGGACCTGAAGTGCATACTGCTAAGTGAAAGAAGCCAGTCTGAAAAAGCTACATACTGTATGATTCCAACTTTATGACATTATGGAAAAGGCAAAACTATAGACACAGTGAAAAAATAAAATCAATGGTTGCCAGTTTAGGGGAGGAAGGGAAGGATGAAATAGATGGTGCATAAGGGATTTTCAGGACAGAGAAACTATTCTGTATGATACTGTAATGAGGCATGCACAACATCTTGCATTTGTCAAAATCCAAAAAATTGTATACTAGTACTGACCTTAATGTGAACTATGTACTTTAGTTAATAATAATGTATTAATATTTATCAATTTTAACAAATATACCATGTTATTGAAAGATGTTAATGAGAAACTGGGGGATGGAGGATGTAAAGGAGGTAATGGGAAGTTTTTGTATTTCCTGTATGATTTTTCTGTAAACCTAAAACTGCTCTGAAAAATAATGTCTATTTTCAGAAAAGGTGTGTAAATGTTTCTAACTACATTTATGGACAGATTTTCCTTTAGTAGTCATTTTTGCTTTATGAATTTAAAATTTGTTCTGGGAAACCATGGAGATTTAAGATCATTATGTTTTGGGTGGGTAAATTCATTCATCATTATAAAACTTCCTCTTTAGTAATGTTTCTTGCTGTAAATCTACTTCATCTGATATAACTATGGTCACAGTTTTCATTTTCATTAAACATCTTAATATATCTTTTCCATGCTTTTATTTCAACCTTTCTGTGCTCTTATATTTCAGATGTCTTTTATGTAGTGCATATTAAGGTTTTTTAAAAACTGTCTGATAATTTTTCAACTGCAATAATTCAAGTACTAAATTGTTTACAGTTAAAAAGTGTTTGGGTTTACATCTTGCAATTTTTAAATTTGACCCATTTTATGTTCATTTTCATTCTTGTCTTCTTTTAGATGAAATATTTTTAAGTTCTAGTCTTCCTTTTATTAAATTTGTTAAAGACACATTCATTATCCTTTTAATGCTTAACTTAGAGATTATAACATGCACCTTGACTTTACAAAGTATTAATATACCTAATGTGAGAACCTCAGAACACTATTTACCCCCCTCCTGGTCTTTTGTGTTATTGTATGAAGCATTTTAATTTCATGGATATTCCAAATGCCAGTTTAATATAATTCATATTCATTCATATTTACCCACAGTTACCATTTCCATTGCTCTTCAATAATACTGGCATTTCTGGATTTCATCCATGGTCACTTTGCTTCTGCCTGAAGAACTCCCTTCAACATTTCTTTTGGTGTATGACTACTCATGACAAATCTTATTTTTTCCCTGCAGTCTTTTTGCCATCATATTTGGAGTGTAACTTTTTGGCCTTGTCCCCCTTTCCTTCTTGTTATCTGGACTGGAAGCATATCAGCAGCCAATTCTGACCATAAAGAAGGAACCCACATGCTAAAGATGGTGGATGATAAAGGACAGAAAAAGCCCAGGACCCCAATGTCTTTGTGGAGCTTCTATACCACGCACCTAGACATCTGTGTCTGAGACAAAAGTAAACCATGACAGTTTAAGCCCCTGGGACTTTGGTTCTCTATTACAGAAGGCAAATACTTTTTTTTTTTTTTACATTTTTAAAATTAAAGTTAAGAGATCACAAAGAATGCTACATTAAAAAACGTAAGAGGTTCCCATATAACCCACTTCCCACCCCATCATTTTTGTAAATTGTATTTTTTGAAGATATATACATCAAAAAAAAGTTACATTAAAAAGCATAAGAGGTTCCCATATACCTCCCATACTCCCCCACCCCACTCCTCCCACACCAACAACCTCCCCCATCACTGTGGCACACTCATCACACTCGGTGAACACATTTTGGAGCACTGCAGCACCACATGGATAATACATTACTCTGTAGTTCACACTCTCCCCCAGTACATTCAGTGGGGTATGGGAGGATATATAAAGCCCAGCATCTGACCCTGCAATATCACTCTGGACAACCCAAAGTCCCAAAAATGCCCCATCACAACACATCTCTTCCCCCCTCTCCCTGCCCTCAGCAACTACCGTGGCCACTTTCTCCACCTCAGTGCTACAATTTCTTCCATTACTAGTCACAATAGTTTTATAGAATATCAGTAAGTCCACTCTAATCCATATTCTATTCCTCCATTCTGTGGACCCTGGGATGGTGATGTCCTCTTCACCTCTAGATCAAGAGGCGGCTTAGATTCCACATGGATGATGGATACAATTCCTCTGCTTGCAGTTGTAGGCACTCGATTCCTTGGTGTGGTGGTTGACCATCTTCACCTCCCTGTTAGCTGACCTGGGTAGTCGAACGAACCAGAGTAGGAGTTGCAACTCTGTTGAGGCTCAGGGCCCAGCTGGCACATGGCCAGTCCAGAGACTCAAGTCCCCTGAGTATGCACCATCCCTAGCACCAACCACAGGTTTACTAAAAGTGACAGAAGAGGCATGTGTAGAAAGGTCTCATCTGAGTCCAGCTCCATCACACTCAGGAGCACAAATTCCAAAGCAGGGCCCTCCGACATGGCACAGAATTCCAAATCCATCTGCCATGACCATATACCCTATGGATCTCCGTAGCCTTCAGGAGAACCAGCACCTGGGGTTCTCTACTTTGGCTCTCTCTGGGGTACTGCTGAGGTGTGTGTAAGCACAACTCCTCTGATGACCTCCTGACCAAATACATTATTAAAACAATGTCCTTCATCAATTCTGGAAACTTCAGGTCTTTATCTCTATTCAAAATTGCTGTTAAGACATCTGGAATTTCCTCTGAAATACTCGAGCCTACTCAGTGTGGCCTGTGAGCTGCTACATTCTGACTAGGAATAGGATGGCCAGCTAATCAGGAATCTTTATTTGAAAGGAAACTATTCAAGCAACTAGTATCTAGATCTTGATCAATATATAGTGCTTTGTTGATATATACTAAGCACCAGTAAACATTATTAATAGAGTTAATGACCTGTTAACTAGCCTGATGAACTTCACAAGTGGGCCTCCAACATTGAAAGGTTTTCAAGATTGTTGGGGAACGGATGTAGCTTAAGTGTTTGAGCACCTAATTCCCATGCATGAGACCCAGGGTTCAATCCCTAGAACCTCCTGTATTCGTCATCCAAAGGAATGCTGATGCAAAGTGTGGTCGCCCCTCGGGCTGAAGTGTGGTTTGCTGACCTGGCGGGGGGCGGTGGCCGAGGTAGGCCTATTCCAAACCGCTGCCCCCGTAATAGGGTGGTTGGTCGGGCCCACCGCCACCCCTGAAGGAAGCTCGGCATGGGCGCAGAGTGCCCTCGGGTCTCCCCTTCTCGGCAGCCATGCTTCCGCGGCCGCCCCTCCTCCCAGACAGCGCCACACGATGCCTTCTTCTTCTTTCTCCCTGCGCAGGCGCAGGGCGGAAAATTCCAGTCTGCCCTTTTCCCTTCCACCGACAGCAGCAACAGCCAGGCGTGGGCGGAAAAATCCAGTCTGCCCTTTTCCCTCCCCCGGACAGCAGCAACAGCCAGGCGTGGGCGGGAAACTCAAGTCTGCCCTCTACCCGAGCAACAGCAGCCACCAATCACTAAACCCTGCCACTTCCCCCAGCAACAGCAACAGCCAATCCCTAATCACCACCCCTGCCCCGTCCAGTACCTCCCACTGACCTTTCTCCGGCAACCAATCAGAACAGGGCGTGGCTTCGACCAATCAGCCTTCCCCAGCCCCTATAAAACTGTTGCCTCTCCCTCAATAAAGTGGACTTGTGTGTTTACCTTGTCTCCGCGGTAGTTCTTCTGCCGTGTGCCCTCCAGTCCTGAGAGCCCCCGATAAGGGCCTGGCCTCCCTTGTCCCCAGTTCATCGCCTGCTTCTCCGGGCGGCCCCCTCGTCGCCGGCTTCGCCGGGCAACCCCGTCAGCCGAACCGCGCAACCCCTGTGAGACCGACCCCTCGTCCCAAGCGGGACCGACCCCTCGTCCGCAGCCAGACCCCACCTCTACCGACCGAGCAAACCGTCGCGCAAAGTACCAGAAATCTGTTGATTTTTTACAAAGAGTATTTATTTGGGGTAAAAGATTACAGTTGTAAGATCCTAAGGAGTCCAACTCAAGACTGCTTTCTCACCAAAGTCAGCTGCCATATGTAGAGGCAAGATGGTGGGCGACCTCTGCCTGGTCTCTCTTTCTTCCTAAGGCTCTGTAGGCCCCAGCTACTTCTGATCTCAACTGTAGGCTGGCATAGTGCATGTCTCTCAGGGATTCCTATATCTGTCTGCCATAGGGTTTGTTTCTTTCCAGGCTTTCTCAGCTGGTCAGCTGCAAACATTTAAGCGAATGGCTCAGTTCTCTCCCAGGGCCCCAGGGCCAAATACAGCAGAATTCCTTCCTCTTTTGTGTATCTTCTTGAGTGAGTGTTCATTTATGTCAGCCCACCAAGGGAGCAGGGACTCAATCTGAGTCATGCCCTACTGATGAAGTCAAATCAAAGCCCTGATCTTAACAGGTTAATTAAAACATGTCAGCTGAATCTAATACATTTGAAGGCTATCACACCCATAGGAATAGTTTACAAAAATAATCTCCCTTTTTGGGACCCATAAATGATCTCAAACTGCCATACATCCTAAAAACAAACAAACCAACTCTCACTGACAAGCAGATGTAGCTCAGTGGTTGAGCACCTGCTTCCCATGTACAAGGTCCTGGGTTCAATGCCCCGTACCTTCTAAAAAAAAAAAAAAATGGATTGGCTACTCATGTTGCCACCCCCCTCCCCCGCAACCCTTGGAAGAACAGGCCATAAGAATTCAGCTTGGTCTGTAGCATTACCTTTGGGATAATGCCCTAGTATAAGTCCCTAAAAGGTTCTATGTCCAGTCAAGAACACAGGTTTTGTTTTTCCTAAAGCCAGTGCTAAGGGTAATAGAATCCTGCCTCATGAATGACTCTTTCAGGCAAGGTAGTGGTCAGTGTACCTTGAAGAGCAGAGAGCAACCTGCTTGAGCCTGCAGAACAGGCAATGCAGTTCTTCTGCTTTCATTTAGTTATTAGCTGTACTTACAACACTGCATTCATTATAACTTGGCTGCTGAGGGGTGGCTTGGGGACAAAAAGGGGGAGATAGCTAATCTTTACCCTCCTTTAAAAACTTCAGAGGGTAACATTACTTGCCAAGAGGGGTGAGTGAAAACATTAGCCTGTCAGTTCACAATGTTCACCTCCATTCTATTTTCTCCTCCTTAAACCCCTAAAATATGTGTACATTGCTTCTCACTGACTACTCTGTATTTTAACTTTTCATTTTTCCATCTTCTGTGTTGCATTCTGGCTTATTCTGTCACTTCAGTAATTTTCTTCTGATGAGTGCTATTTCCACCTGTCCATTTTCCCCTTCTCCCTAATGACATAAGAATAGCAGCTCCCAGGGGGCAGGCACTTCTGTTTTATTCACTGCTTTATTGCCAGCCCCCAGAACAGCACCTGGCCTTTTAAGGAGATACAATAATTTTAAAGCAAAGCTTGGGTATTCTGAGAGAGCAAAGTTGTAATGAAAGTTTCAGCTCTGCCTCACGGAAATCTTTTCTCCCCACCCTAAGTCTTAGGTACAGACAACTTAGTTGTGTTTTCCTTGGCTACCATGATGAGTTCTGCTTTTCCCCATTCCTGAGGCTGAGGGTCTTGGCTTTAGGGAGAGGTCTCAGTTCCAGTTTCCCAGTCCAGTTATAATCCCAGATCCCACTGGTGAACTTCCTAAGATTATCATCTCCCCTCAGACAGTGCATTTTCAGCTCCTGACTTGACTAAGAGTAGTAGAGGCTGAAGTTTCTGTTCATTTCTGGTAGCTAGGATTTATTTCTTTCCTTTGCAGTCAGCAATGGCATGTATTTGTTGGTTGCTATGTTTTGCTTAACATTTGTATGAACTTGGAACGGTGGGATGGTCGTAGTGATAGGATGGATGGTTTGTGTTAGTTCAGTCTGTCATGACAACAAGATTTTTGGAAATGAACTCCATCATTTCACAACAAAATAAGGGTCTACATTTAAGTTCTTCAGCATGTAGGAAAACCTCTACCAAAAAAGCCTAATGGAACCTTTGAGAAAGGCAATTGTTACAGAATTGGAAAAATGATGCAAACCAAACTTTGATTTTGTTGACAGTGTACCCAGAGGTTTCTCAGTCTCCCTTGCAGCCCGTGGGCAACCAAGTGACAATTATGGCAAATATTACCTGGGCGTTTCTGAAATATTACCTGCTCTGTGACAGAGGCAGCACGACTTCCAGCTTCCCCTCCCACTTCCTACAGTCTATATTAAGACTGTAATGGCTGCAGTGCCAAAAGCCAACTTGTAAGCTCTCCTGTGTGGGAAAAACAACAAACATTTTGACAGTTTGAATTTGGAGAATCCCAAAAAGAGATCATGTTTTTTAACCAATCCATTCCTGTGGGTGTGGGGCCCTTTTGATTAGACTATGTTAGTGAGGCATGAGCCAGCTTGGGTCTCTGCCCTCTTGCTGAGTCAGATATAAATGAAGACAGAGAGAGATGCACACACACAGAGAAAAAGGGTGCTGCCGGGTTTTATCCGGCCAGAAAAAGGACTCCAGGCTCAACCACAGTTGAGCTAAGGAGAGGCCCCGATACCCAGGGAGAGATGACTGGTCTGCCACAGCTGAGTTCAAGGAGAAAGTAGAGAGACCTACAGACCGGCCATCTTGCCTGATCGCCACACGGCAAGACACCACTATCACCAGTAGAAGGTTTTGGTGAGAAAGCACCTCTGAGGATTCCTTGATTTGGACAATTCACGGCCTTAGAACTAGGTAAACTTTTACCCTAATTAATTTCCCATTATAAAAGCCAACTCATTTCTGGTACTTAGTGTTTGCAGCCTGTAGCAAACTAAGACATCCATCTTGTTCAAACCGTTTCTTTTACATTGTTCCCAAATTCAATCATTCATTCTTTATTTTGAGGGGGCTAGGGATTGAACCCAGGATCTCTATGTGGGAAGCCAGTGCTCAACCACCGGGCCACATGGGCTTCCCTGAGGTGGTTTTGTTTCTTTTGCTCGATTGGGTTTTTGGTGTTTTTTTTTTTTTCAGATGGCATCAGGAACTGAACCCAAGATCTCCCATGTGGAAAATGGGTGCTCAACCGCTTGAGTCACATCCATTCCCACTCATTTCTATTTTGAAAAGCAGATTGAGAAAGCAGAGAGTGAAGTAGATATGGCTCAAGTGACAGGGCTCCTGCCTACCATATGGGAGGCCCAAGGTTCAATCCCTGTGGCCTCCTGGTGAAAAAGACCAAGAGAAAATATGCCTGCGTGGCAAGCCAGTGCCCTCATGGTGAGCCAAGTGCCCATGTGGCAAGCCAAGTGCCTATAACGTAAGCCAAGTGCTCATGAGAGTGCCCACATGGCGAGCCAGTGCCCACACAGCGAGCTGAATGCCCGCACAAGTGAGTCAGGCAGCAAGATGATGACACAACAAAAGAGAGGTGAAGGGGAGTGTCAAGGTGAAAAGCAGCAGAAACCAGGAACTGAGGTGACACAGCTGACATGGAACCTCTCTCCACATCAGAGGTCCCCAGGATTGAATTCCAGTGAATTCTAGAGGAGAAAAAAATGAGAGAAGATGAAAAGAGAAATAGATACAGAAGATCACATAGCAAATGGGCACAGACAGCAAAAACAGCAGGGTGAGGGAGGGGAAAGGGGGAAAAAGTAAAACAAAATAAAGAGCACAGAACTGAGCATTAGAAGATCATAGTCAGAATCTAGAGTACAGGTTACCAGGGGACAGGACTGGGGTAGAGGATAGGGAGTTAAGGCTTAAAATGTAGACTTTTCCATTATTCCATATGGGATAATGGAAAAGTTTTGGTAAAAGATGGTTCACAACATTGTGAACATAATTAACACTGAATTCAAATATGGTTTAATGAGGAAATTTTAGATTGTATATATTTCTAGAATAAAAATCTAAAAATAAATTCATGGAACTGTACAACAGTAAACCATGAGTTAAACCATGGTGCAATTATAAAAATGTGCTTTCATCAATTGTAGTTGGGTAAATGTTCCACACCAATGCAAGGTATTAATAACAGGGTGGTATAGGGGAATTCTGTATTTTATGCATGATTGTTCTGCAAACCCACAACTTAATAATTTTTAAAAAGATTTAAGAATAGGAAGAGGAAAAATTAGAAACACACTAAATTGGGAAATGATTTGGATAAAAACTCTTAACAGTAATGAAGTTTCAGGTGGATAGCATAACCACTAGATTGAAAGACACCTAATAATTTTCTTTGTATCAATGTTGAGAATAATTTTCTTTACACTCCCACTTTCCTATGAAAATGTAATCAGTGCAAGTCTGGATGGTCCAAATGTTTTCAGTGTGTCAGTTATCAATGGTCTAACTGTGGGAGAGTTGTATGAAGTAGAGACATGCCTTCTTATAAAAGTTCAGGGAATATTAGCCTTTAATTATGCAACTTATTTATCAGGTATGTCTGTCATTTGATCTTTATTTACTCTTCCTAACTACACTGGCAAGAGGGAAATAAGTTACTTGGTCACTGTTTTAACATTTTGGTTCTGCTTTCAACATCTAAGCAAGGGTACCAACCTAATTTAAACAATATTTCTAATAGTGAACAATTATGTACATGATAAAATAAATCGACTTTTCTTAAATCTAAAAGGTATATTAACTGAAACTAACTCCATTCAAGAAATGTATGAGTGTCTTTTACTTACCAGTCATAGTACTATTTATTGTATGAATATTCTCTCATATTAGCTTTAATAAACCTATGAAACAGATATTTGCATTTTCTGGAATTAGAGAAAACAGTTTGTTCATTGTCACAAAGCTAGAAAGTGGCAGAACTATAATATGAACAGAGTGACTGATCCCAAGATCAATGAGTTTTATACTGTCATTATGTTGCCTTTACACAATTTCTCATCAGAACGTTTCTTATTCATATTTAGTTGGCAATTATCTCCATCTTGCACTGACTTCCTTCCTTATTTTCTTATTATAGGGAAAACAGTGTGAAGAAGGAAAAGTGAAAAGTTGATCCAATCCTTAGGATTAAAATGTCAATTAAACAGCTGGTTTTTGTTGTTTTTTTTATTAAATAAAAAGTAGTTTGAGAACATGGTCAGGATTTCTGCAAGCATTTCTATACCTGTCGCCTTTGCTTAAAGATTATCTTCACTGAGAAAAAAAATTTTTAAATAATTTTTATTTCTCCCCTCTGCCCCATTCCTCCCACTGTCTACTCTCTGTGTCTATTCGCTGTAGGTTCTGTGTCTGCTTGTATTTTCATTAGGCAGCTCCAGGAACCGATCCTGGGACCTTCCTGAGTGGGAGAGTGGCAATTACTCCCTTGCGCCACCTCAACTCCCTGTTCTGCTACATCTTCATATTTTCTCTCCTCTGTGTCTCTTGTTGTGCCATCTTGCCGTGCCAGCTCTCTGTATCGGCCAGCACTCCTGCGTGGGACAGCTTTCCCGCACTAAGTGGAAGTCCCATGCAGGGCAGCACTCCTGCACAGGGTGGCATTCCTGCGTGGGCTGACACTCCACACGGGCCAGCTCACTGTATAGGCCAGTTTGCCCTCACCAGGAGGTCCTGGGCTGCGAACCCTGGCCCTTCTATATGGTAAATGGGAGTCTAATTGGTTGAGTCACATCTGTTACCCCAAGAAAAATTTTCTATTCCTTCAACAAGTATTTTTCAAGCCAGACACTGAACTTACTATATAAAGATAAATAAACCAGACTTGATATTGTCCTTAAGGGGCTCATAATCCAAGAAGAGAAGTAGACAGCACGTAAATTAGTGATAAATTTGGCACTTGTGATAATGCTAGATTACAGGTGAGTGCCAGACATGTTTATGGCACAAAATGAAGACTAACTTTATCTAGGCAGGTCCAAAGTCAAGATACTATTAAGATTTGACATTTGAAATGAATTTTGAAGAATGGGATTATTTCCTGAGTGTTTAGTATGTGCCAGGTAGTATGCTAAATTATCTGGATTATGTAATTAAATCCTCAGAACAATTTAAGACATATGTAAATCCTATTTTACAGATGAGTCCATAGTATAACCTAGAACTCTCTCTGCTAACTATTGTGTTCTATGGACATGCGTACACACACACAGTAAAACAGCCAAATGGATGGAGTCACAGAGGGAAAGGATTTACAAAATTATAACTTTCTCATTTGACATAAAAGGCAGATGAGATCAGAATGCTTAAGGAGTTAGCCAAGGGTCACAGTGTAGAGACAGGGATCCTATCCTTTATTCTCTCAAGGCCCTGTTTATTGTATTACTTTTTTTCTTAAAATGTTATTCTCTTTGTGCTTTTCCCTTTAACTCCTTCAAACATCCATTAAATGCTCGGAGAACATCTCAAAGCACATGCCTACTTTTCAGAGGGTAAGTCATTAAATGACAGCAGCACAAGGACACACAATTTAATAGTGTTAGTTTATACTTTAAACAAGACAATTAGTATAAATATCAGTGTTTTAAAGCCAAATTCAGAGACATATCCAAGGATGGATAACTCAAAGATGAATAACTGATAAAAGATTTTCTTTTGTTTACGATTTTTAAAAATTTCAGTTGATTACAGGTCTAAAAAAGATATTTAAGTTATGTATAAAATAAAACTTGGAAGTGCTGAGAAAGCATTGTATCATTTTATTTCTGACGATTTTTTTCTTCTTTCTTGTCAGTACATAAAATACTGCTGTCTTGCAATCAATGGCTTTCTTAGATTTGAGGAGACATGGTTTTAAAAGACTATAAGAAAATACAGGATAACATATATATGAGAGTGAAAAGGGCCTTCCTAAGAAAGACAATAAAACACAAAAGCCACAAAAATATTATAAAACAATTTTAAACAAAGTTAAAAATCACACAACAGATTAGGAGAAAATATGTGTAACACTTATACGAAGGAAAAATACCTCAAATACACAGAGTCCCTAGAAAGTAGTATGAACTAACAAACCAAAAGAAAATATGGGCAAAGGGTATGAACACGTAATTTTAAAAAAACAAACGGAAATGGCCAATAAGGTACAAAAAGATGTTAACATCATTTTTAGATAAGGGGATGCAAATAAAAAAGATCCTACTTTGCAACCATTAGATTAGTAAAAATTAACAAGATTAATAATGCCTAGCAAGGAGGTGAAATAGGCACTCTTACACAGTTCATGCAAATATAAGCTGGCAGAGACTTCTGGTGATTACTCTGGCAGTATATATAAGTATTTCAAATAAAAATGCTCCCTGACCCACCTTTACAAACAGTCCAGAATAAACAGTCACACCTATGCATTAAAATATTTGCATACTTACAGACTGCAGCAAGCCTCAAAGAGTGAAAAATGAGCAACTTACATGTCTGTCAACAGAGAAATACATTATGACATCTTTATGTTTGGAATTTAAAATATCCAGTGCATATGCAGATACAGAAACTTCTCTAAAATAAATGGAAAAAGGTGCATTGCAATATATATATCTGTGTTATGATTTCATGATATAAAAAACCCCTATCCATATCAGTTGGGTATTATGTAAAAACAAAAAAATTTAGGAGGATAGTCACATTAACAATTTAGAGTATAAAAGAAAAGAGGGTTGTGGGGTGTAAATGGGAAGAGAATAAAAGGGCACTTTCATATTTTACTCTAAATCCTTTGGTGGTGTTAGAAAAAGGATTACAATATGCTTGCTTTTGTTATTTTTTTCACTTTGAGAAAAAAGTTCAAACCTTCTATCAAATTCCAATGAATTCTTTTTTTAAAGGAGGTACCAGAAATTGAACCCAGGACCTCATACATGCAAAGCAGGCGCTCAACCACTAAGCTACACCCACTCCACTAATTAATTATTTCCTAAGTCCTTATCTGTGTTCTTATGTCTTAGGAATTTTATTAATTTTGAGCCTTACATCTCAGCTAACACTGCCTGGCCCCTCAAGAACCCCAAATACCCTCTAGCAGTCCCTGAAAAACTCCCCTCTTTTATTCTCTAATTCCCCTCATTTGCATCCTCTCAGGTGCCTGCTCTTTTCCTACTTCCATTTTTTTAAAAATGAAAAAAAATTTAAAAATAAGAATCTGAGGGCTTTTCAACTGAGGCTCACTCGAAATAAAAATTTATAGTTTCCGTTTGAATCTTTTAATTGAAACCAATTTGAGGCATCCGATACTAACTGGGTAGTGAGGCGTTAGGGCCTGAAGACCTCACCAGTTTCATTTTAGATGCATGAGACGCAGCTACAGGATTCTCTCTCACAGACAGCCTCTGCTCTAAAATGAAGGTGACTCGCAACTACTTCCGAAAGGCTGAAACACGGGTGCAGATGAACAGAATACACTTTCCCTCCTAACAGGCACTCTCAGCTTCCAGGTCTCAAATTCTGTTAACTCAAGGACACAGGATACTTTAGATTATGCAGGACAGTTAATCAGTGCTGCTCTGGGACAAACAGGATTTGGGAGTAGACACTGAAGGAGTTCCTATCAGCTTGGAGCAAAGGACAAAAAAGAACATTCCCCAGCCTCTGTGCTCCTGGCACTGTGTAGGGGCCTTCACCTAGCTCTATTCCCTAATCCTGAAAACTATCCAGGGAATGTGAGCAACTTACCCAAAATCACACAGATGGTAAGTGGCAGAGCCCAGATTAGGTCTGAGGTCCTGCTAACTCTCAAGGATGCCCCTCCCAGTGCACTGCACTGCCTCCTCAGGAAATATACCAGTGAGAAAGGACCTCTCCTTTTCTTTTAAAAAATTTTTATTGTGGTAACATAGAAACAATATAAAACTTCCCATTGCAACCACTTTAAAGTAAACAATGCAGTACTATTAAATACATTCTCAATGTTGTGTTACCATCCTCATCAACTACCACAACTTTCTCATCATAAATAGAAACTGTACCAATTTAAGCATTGACAGTCCATTTCCCACCTCTCCCTTGGTAACCTGTTTTCTAATTTCTGACTCTACGAATGTGCATATTCTATGTATTTCATATAAGTGAAACTACACACTATTTGGTCCTTTGCTTATTTTATTCAACATGAGGTCTTCAAGGTTTATCCATGTTGTAGCAAGGATCAGAACTTCATTCCTTTTTATGGCTGAATAACATTCCATTGTATATTTTTACCACCTTTGTTTACCCACTTATCCATTAATGGACATGTGTTGCTTCCACCTTCTGACACCGTGAATAACGCTGTTATGAACTTTTAATGTGTGTCACTCCAGGGATTTGTGGGGTTAATAAAAGAGACTAAAAGAAAAATTATTAAAGGGAAAAATTCATAAGTTTAGTTTGGCTGTATAGATGAATACTAGTTATTTTTGACAACTGCATTTACATTATGTCTAATTATTTGAAGCATAAAATTCTACATATATCATTAATATTGTATAATGCAAGCATTATGCTTAATGTTTTATTTTACTGATAGCAATTCCTATACATGAATTTATTACATATGCTCATTTATTATCCATGTACTATGTTCTAGGTATCTATTCATGGCGTTATATCAGGTTTGCAGACATACATATATATATGTATATATATATATATACACACACACACACATATATACACACACACACACACATATTAAACCAGTTATAATTGCATCCAGATAGTCCCGAGACAGATGGTTAAGTAGCTAATCATGTTTCACTGCTAAAACTTTGATATATGTAATACACATACCTACATATAACAGATGTTGATTGGGGATCTATAATATTAAATAGTTTAATATTACAGAATGAATGGCCAAACATTTAGAAAGTTATATGAAGATGAAGAATTGCCCATGCCCAGTACCCAAACACTCCGCCATTCAAACTCATACACTTATACTTGAAAATATTTTAGTATTTTGGTTAACATAGATCCTTTTGGTGCTCCAGAGAAGACACAGGAGATAATTTTAAGCAAGTACTTGTTTTGTATATATAGGATCCCCAAAACAAAAATTTTCAAAGATAATTTATAGAGTGGGGAAAACTGTCTCATAAAATCAAAATGACTCGGTTATCTAAAAGCAACTATATAAAAAATGAAATAAAAGCAACTATAAACCTTTAGGTTCCATTATATATATATATATATATTTTTTTTTTTAACAGAGAAACTTAAAAACAAATTCTTTTTTTATTGGGCAATTCAAGCTTCTACAAAATTGACTTAAGAGAACTTGTGGCACCAATCCAATGTCCACATAGAAGAGGTGGCATTGGATTGGGAAAAGTGGACATGGTGGCTGATGGGTATGGGGAAAGGCAGGAAGAGATGAGAGGTGGAGGCGTCTTTGGGACATGGAGCTGCCCTGGATGGTGCTTCAGAGGCAATCACCGGACATTGTATATCCTCACAGGGCCCACTGGATGGAATGGGGGAGAGTATGGGCCATGATGTGGACCATTGACTATGAGGTGCAGAGGTGCCCAAAGATGTACTTACCAAATCCAATGGATGTGTCATGATGATGGGAGGGAGTGTTGCTGGGGGGTGGGAGAGGTGGGGTGGGGGGGTGGGGTTGAATGGGACCTCACATATATATTTTTAATGTAATATTATTACAAAGTCAATAAAATAAAATTTAAAAAAAAAAAGAGAGAACTTGTGGCAAAGGAGTTTCCCAATGTACTTAAAAAAATTTTTTTTTAATTTTCATTGCATTTTTTTGAAGACACATAGATCACAAAAACTGTTACATTAAAAAATATACTACACATCCCACCCCCCCTCCTCCCACATCAACCTCTCATCATTGTGACACACTGATTGCATTTGACGAATACATTTTGAAGCACTGCTGCACTGCATGGATTATAGTTTACATGTTTACATGTTTACACTCTCCCCAGTCAATTCAGTGGGTTATGGCAGGATATACAATGTCCAGCATCTGTCCCTGCAATATCATTTAGGACAACTCCAAGTCCTGAAAATGCTCCCACATCACATCTCTTCTTCCCTCTCCCTGCCCTCAGCAACTACCACAGCCACATTCTCCACATCAGTGCTACAATTTCTTTCATAACTAGTAACAATAGTTCTATAGTAGAATAATATTTTATTCCTCCATCCTGTGAACCCTGGGATAGTGATGTCCACTCCACCTCTATAAACAGCCCAAACCATGTAAATACTTTTAGACCATAAGACAAATACTGAACCTGGTTTAACAGTCTTTAACAATTTTGAAATAAGCAAGGAAAAGGTCACAACTTTTAAACCTGTTATAGTTGCATCTGGATAGTCCCAAGACAGACAGTTAAGTAGCTGAAACAGGTTCTATTCCTAAAACTTTGAGTCATGGACAGGTTTTTTAGCCTCATAGTAGTCATGTGGATTAAATGATAAAAATGCTCTTGGAGCTAGCTCTTTTCTGTACAATTAAAGGAATTTAAGTTTAATATAAAAAAGCAATCATTTCTATACATACACAAATTATAAATATGAAACTGTTGTTGGTTTCATTATGCACTGGTAGCTCTGTCAAGAATTAAAACAGTTTTTTAAAAAAACTTTTCATCTTAACCAGAGTTTTGAACAGGCATATTTCTATTTCTTAAAATATCTTTAAAAATTGGTATTAAGCCATTACCAATGAAAAGCAATTACATAGTTGCTTATAATAATTTGGCATAAGATTTTGTTCTGAATAATACTTTGATCTTTTCCTATAAAAAAGTGGAATTATTTTTAAAAAACTGGAATGAATATAACTAAAAGGTGAACAGATTCCCCATTTTAATAGATATTTTTCAGTTACCAAAGCCTATAAGGAAGCGTTTGGAACCATAAAATTCTATTATTGGGAAATGATGAGATGAGAAAAATATAATGAAACAGAGAGAAGTAATTTATGACAAATGCTTAGCAAATAATTATTACATGGGAGATACAAAATCTTCAAACTTGACAGAAAATAGTTTAATTTCAGAACATACCCAAATACTATCAAAGAAATCCAACTTTATACTATGTTCTCTATCAATATAATAAGAAAGAAATGGCAACATTTTGAATGAGGGGGAAGAAATGGGGATATTTTAACATTTACCCAGATTCTGTAACATTTAAAACTGATAAGCACATGTCCATCAGAAAAAAATTTCCTTTTTATTTCTAATAAATACACTTTTTAAAGAAATCAAGGCATGCATTTTTTTGTAAGGATGAGAAAACAGCTCAAAATAACTTAAAATGTTTCAATGTATTAATTAAAACAAGATAAATACTCAAATTCCCACTTAACTACAACTCGACTTTCATGTATGACTTTTTCTAGCTGACAAAGCAAGGCAAAGCTGATGGTCCACATAATCAAAGACCCTATTATATAATAAGGAAAAGTCTGTGAAATAAGATATGTTTAATATGAGCATTAAATAAACAAAAGAAAGGAATTAATTATAAAGCACTAGAATTAGAAATCTGATCTATAGGTTGTCTGGTAGCCTAAACCACACATGAATGCTCAGATTTCTCATACCTAAAAATATGAAAGAAAAATTCCGTTATTTTATGCACTGAGATTCAATGATAAATTGATGGGGAACTCCTAAATATGTCAATGTGGAAAAAGCACTTCATAAAACTATCTTTAAATTAGATGATGCTTCCAAAATGCAGTATTTTTCTTGAAACACTAAATTTAAAAATGATGTAAGCATTTAACAAATTTAAAAAAAAAAAAGAATTCAATGAAATGAAGGAACCATGATATATGATTAATATCCGAATTCATTATATAACAGCTCCTTGTTAACAAAAAAAAAAAAATTTAATTCATTGAGTGATAAAATATACTTAGAAAAACAGCACTCACCTTCAAGAACAGGTCTCCATGCCTTTCTTTCACATTTTTATTTACTTATGAATTTACTTATAAATTTCTCATAACTTGTAGACACTTGAACTCTAATTCTGATTTAGGCACAGACAAGTGTTTACAGACATTTGCCACACTACTGAAAAACTTAATTATTTTTTTAAAAGATTTATTTATTTCTCTCCACCCCCACCGGCCCCACCCCACCCCAGTTGTCTATTCTGTGTCTATTTGCTGCATTGTCTTCTTTGTTCACTTCTGTTGTTGTTAGTGGCACTGGGAATCTGTGTTTCTTTTTGTTGCGTCATCTTGCCGTGTCAGCTCTCCGTGTGCACAGCACTGTCCCTGGGCAGGCTGCACTTTCTTTTGCGCTGGGTGGCTCTCCTTACGGGGCGCACTCCTTGCACATGGGGCTCCCCTACGCGGGGGACACCCCTGCGTGGCAGGGCACTCCTTAAGCGTATCAGCACTGTGCATGAGCCAGCTGCACACGAGTCAAGGAGGCCCGGGGTTTGAACCGCGGACCTCCCATGTGGTAGGTGGACGCCCTAACCACTGGGCCAAGTTCGCCGCCTGATTCATGTTTTGTAGTTATTGTTTCGTTTTTTACCTATAATAGCATAGAATATGTGACTAAAAATGCAAAGTAAGGCTCATTCCATGGAATTGAAAAATAAAGCCATAGAAAATTAATTTTAAAACTAGACTACTTTTAATAAAAACATGAAAAACAAAAGTATATTTTAAACCAAACACATATCTAGAACTAATATCAGTTGTTAGCTTATCTTTAAATTATTCAGAAATGTGTAGTTACTGTACTTTGGGGGAAAATAATAGATTACAATCATATTTTTATTATAATAATACCTTTTATCTACAGCTTAGTATGCAACAGGAACGATTTCAGCCACTTTATGAGTATCAACTCATTCATAATATCGAACCCATTTAATCTCACAACAGTCTTATTAGGAGGTCCTATTACAATCTGAATTTAGCCGATGGAAGAAATTGAGGCCCAGGGAAATTAATGACTTCCTAAAAGAAACATAGCTAGTAAGTGGCAGAGCCAGGATATGAGCTCAAGAAGCTGGGCTTCGAACTCTAAATCACAGTGCCATCAAAGATTTGAAACCAATTCCAGTAAGTCAGAAAGTTGGCATCATCTTTATCACTAAAATAAAAACTGGTGACGTACTTTAAACATAACAGCATATATTTACTGAACAACTAAAATTTACTATGTCCCATATTAGGCAATGTGGCAAGCACTAATCACAGCTCGCATTTATTGAGTAATGTGAAAGGCACAGTTTGAAAGAACCATTTTGTATCCATCATATAGTTCAGTTCTTACAACATCCCTGTGAAGTAGCTACCATACCTACTTTGCAGATGAAGAAACTGAAGGGGGAAATAGTGCTTTTTTCACCTCCTTCAAATCACACAGCAAATTCACTAACAGAGCCCAGATGGCAATCCATGTCCCATGTCAAGGTTCGTCTGTTTTAGCACCCCCAATACTAAATATGGACATCCTTTGTCCCAACACCTTTGGCCTTATATCATGTTAGAGGTGCAATAACAAATGAGAAAATAATACGACAGTAATTTAAAATGTATAGTAATTACATTAAAAAAAAAAACCAAAAAACCTAGCCTCTGACATACTATTTTTGCCAAAGCCTATATTAGTAGATTCACTGGCTGAGATTCCAAGTCAGTTGAAGTAAACATCCACCTCCCAGCCAATCCACACATCACAGCTGAGTGTAGGATGTTTACATGACCTGAAACTTGGTTTAAAGGTAGGACTTATGAATCTCATTACTGTTTATGTTGATCCTTTACTTGAGACTCAAATTTAAACCAAAGTACATGACAAATTATTTAGGGCAAAAAAAGACAAGTGTGTATAATCTGTTGAAAAAATAATAGGCCCAGTAACTCACATAAATGAGAAAAGAGTTAACTTGAAAGATATTTTAAGGCAAAGCTGAGAATCCAAGGAAAAGGCAGAAGCGATATTCTTTTCATTGAAGGACCTTATGGCAATAAACACAGCCATCCTGTAAATGTTTCATATCTAAATACAGTTGATCTGACCACCTCTCATCTTCCAGGGTCCCTCATCTTGAAACAATTGTGCATGCACTTACAGGAACCCATGTGCTGGACAGGAGAATGCCTCAATCTGCCATTCTTCCTCATTAAGAAAATTCCAAGTTAATAAAATACCTCCCAGGAGCTCAAAGCTTAGCTGTGGCTTTTCCTTTCCTCAGTCACCCTTTCTCCACCAACTCTGACCAGTAACACTGAAATGCTGACAGTTTCCCCAAGCACATTGTTCCCACACTCTTAGATCTCTCTCCACCTTCTCTTCTTCAAGTGTTATGGTGCCTCAAAGAAATCTCACCCCCTTTTTGCATTCCTCTTGAGTTTAAAAAAAAAAAAATCACCACAAATATATCTACTAGCATTTAAAGTGACCCTATCAACATTGTAAATCCTCCCAGGCCCCACTGGATGGAATGTGGGAGAGTATGGGCCATGATGTGGACCATCGACCATGAGGTGCAGAGATGCCCAGAGATGTACTTGCCGGGTGCAATGGATGTGTCATGATGAGGGGAGTGAGTGTTGCTGGGAGGGAAGTGGTGGGGTGGGGGTGGTGGGGCTGAATGGGACCTCATATATATATATATATATATATATATATATATATATATATATATATTTTAATGTAACATTTTTACAAAATCAATTAAAAAAATAAAAAATAAATAAAATAAAATAAATGCTCCACAAACTACAAAAAAATAAAATAAATAAAATAAAAAATAAAGTGACCCTATCAATATACTTGCAATCAAAGAAGAGGAAATTCTCAAATTTTAAGTCATAGTGTCAGCAAATTCTAAAAGTCTTCGGAATTTCCTAGGCATCTGAAGGATCTCCAGGAACCTTCTAAGTCCCCATCCAGCCTCTACTTCCTTCGCGTTGCTTTTCCAGAGCATCAGTTCTCAAGATTTAATAGACTTATGCATGCACAAAGGCATGTACACACACATTTTTTTCCCTATGCAAGTACTCTGTTTTTCTACTTCAACTATTACTGCAATAATTTCTTCTGCTTTTCTTCACAAATGTATTCAAATGGTGCTTTGTGTGTTAAACAATAAGTTATCTTGAATGACAGAAATAGGTCTCAAGTTTCCAACAAACCTTTGTATAATCAAACTTTTGGTTTACTACATATTTTTCAGTGGGTGGCTTTCTGTATTTTACACCAGTTATTGATCAAGCATTACACCTGGGCCCACAACGGCAATGGCAGCAGCACTTGAGAACTTACAAGAAATGCACACTCTCAAGGCCTATTCCAAACCCACTTTGTCTGAAACTGTAGGTGGAGCCCAGCAATCCACGTTTTTATTAAAAAGTCCTCCAAGTAATTCTTTTTTGTCTTTATTTTTTTTAATGTTACATTAAAAAAAATATGAGGTCCCCATATACCCCCCATCCCCTTCATCCCACTCCTCCCCCCATAACAACCTCCTCCATCATCATGAGACATTCACTGCATTTGGTGAATATACCTCTGAGCACCACTGCACCTCATGGTCAACGGTCCACATCACAGCCCACACTCTCCCACATTACACCCAGTGGGCCATGGGAGGACATACAATGTCCGGTAACTGTCCCTGCAGCACCACCCAGGACAACTCCAACCCCCAAAAATGCCCCCACATCACATCTCTTCCTCCCACTCCCTACCCCCAGCAGCCACCATGGCCACTTTCTCCACATCAATGCCACATTTTCTTCGATTACTAATCACAATAGCTCATGAATAGAATATCAGTAAATCCACTCTAATCCATACTCTATTCCTCCATCCTGTGGACCTTAGAATGGTTATGTCCCCTCCATATCTATATGCACACTAATATTTAAGAACCAGCCGATTGTTTCACCAAATACGTTATAAAGCTGAAGCAAAGCCAGCAGTGAATTTTAAACTACTAGGAAGTTTGTAATACACTACAGATAAGAAAGACAATTCAAAACACCTATCATGTGTCCACCCATAATGAATCAGGTTGGGGAAACTGTGACAGAGACTATGTGAAACAACATAATTTTTAAAAGTAAACAAAATAAGCACACTTTAAAAAAAATTAATTTCCTAAGCACACACAGAAAATAATGGCACATTGACCCAATGAATATTTAGTGAAGTCCTAAAACATTGAAGAATGAAAGGGAATCAGGGTCAAAATGGCAATGGGGAAGACACGCTGTGATGGCAATGGGGAAGACATGCTATGATCTGGGGCAGCCGAGGTCCACCTATGACATTCTGTAGATGGGAGTCAGGCATAAAGATCAAGGAGGATCCATCCAACAGTGTAATCCCACCACCATTTGTAACCAAGAATTTGTACACAAACTCATTTAAATTGAAATGAATTAAAGACATCTTTTTATGGTTGTTTGTTTAAAAAGGTAATCCTTCAGCAACCCCAACGTATGTATTAGGAAAAGAAAACATTTTTTCAGAATTGTATTCAGTGACTTAAAGTATTTTACTTTTGATGTTAACTGGATTAAAAAATCTTAACTAGTAAAGAATTTCTGAGCTTTCTAAATTCTGTCAATAAATACCATGTACTTGCCCCCAAATTAAAGTTAAAGGCTGGGAAAACGTTGCTACAAGTTTACTGGCAAATATTGATGATCCAACATTTTAAGGCATTTGTTCTTAAGAATCAGTTGCTAAATTTGCAGGCCAATGGGAAGTTTGTGGTTCTCCAAAAGTAAAAGACAAAGAAATCATCTGCAAATGCTAAGTACACTGAAGCAGGGCATCCAGAATTAAAGCTGTCATCATCTTCAATTCACCTCATCAGGGCAGAACAATATAAAACAAACGTTACATAACACGGATTGCACCTGCAGCATCTAGGGTTAACTGGACTAACTGGGCAGAGTATGACAGCTTTATGCAGAATACTTACTCTTTTAGTTTGATTTGGGCTATCATTTTTGAAAAGACTTTCAAATTTAGCTGTGCAAATGATTAAACTAGGCAGTTTCTATCGAAGTTACCGAACTTCAAAGCTATGTACAAACCTTTGTGCAGGAAATAAACAATGTCAGCTGGTCATATGAAATAATCATATCACCAATGAATACACTACATCCCAACTTTGCCAGGGAACACTTCTCAGGCTCAGAAATGGCTCTAGTCATTTACTGCAAGTTGGAATTTAAGGTTTCCAGTGTGCTAAAACAGAGGGTTATAGAAATACAATAAATTGGTCTTATTACAAGTTCAGTAGGAAGGGATACCTAATGTATGCTAGTCATCAAGCTTGAGAATTACACTTCTAAGTTGCAAAACTACCTGTTTGAAGCAACATACTGAATAAATTAAGAAATATATAACCAATGACAAATGGTTATAATGGTCTTAGTGGTCTGAAGTCTAAAATTTTCCAGAGAGAAGGCAAGTTCTGATCTATAACTATGACTTTATTTTGGGTAAAAAGAACCCAAAATTGGGGGGGGGGGCAGGTTAAGAGGAGGGTGAGATAAAGCGTACATACGCATCTCTTAACTATAGGGAAAACTAAAACTTCTGGGTTGTACACTGTTGGGTGGTGGTAAATTTATTCTCCAAAACATCTATGGATTCTCTAGAGAAGGAAATCAGCCGCCTGGACTATTGGGAAGTTCACCTCTAGGCTACTTGGAAAGGTAATAAAGAATAAAAGTTCACTGACAGGGAAAGGCAGGGGGGGAGGTAGGGAAGGGGAGACATTTTACTAAATCCTCTATGGCCCAGTAGCCACATTCCCAAGTCTGGGCAGTTCAGATGGCATCTGCTACAGGATATCTTGTTGTTAGGCAGGATCCTACGTTATCTCTATCATGACACTTGCACTCCCTCAGGTAACAGTAAATGAAGGAATCTAAAGATTTCTGATTTTTTCCCCCACTCATTTTTTTTACAGCTTCCCCAAACCTACACAGATATAGTTATAACAAGGTGATGTCCGTGAACAGCCGGTAGCAGCAAACATCTGACTGAAAGCTTAGTTGTATCTTTACAGCTTCCAGTCGGGGATGTTTACAACAACAGACTTTCTGAACAAGAAATTAACGGAAAGAATAGATGCAGTATTGCCAGTCACCATTTCCATCTACTGGTTTATTAGCATTTCTTAGTTCTGGATGATATTTGTGACATCTTGGAATGAAAATGATAAAGTTAATATTATTAATTAACAAGAGAACGAGTGGTCTACCAACTGTACTTTTTCCTAGTCTAACTGAAACTGAAAATACCCATTACAGGTTTATCTTTACAAATATGCAATATTATAGGTATGACTAGTTATCTACATGAGGATACTGCTTTTCTAACACATGCAAAAATGTGTTTTCTCTTCCTAAACACAAGAGTTTCAAAATAAAACACACTAGAATGAGAACCCTAATGACCAGAGTGGTCACACATTTCAGTTTGCCCAACAGTCCCAGTTTATGACTGTTGCTTTGCTATTATTAAAAGCAACTCCCTTTCACTGACAAAACTGTCCAAATCTGAATGATAAATAATACAGTGGGTTTTACTGGCAGTGGATTTACAGAAAGAGTCCTGGCTGATTTAGATTACAGATATATAGTCCATGGAAATGAGCAAAGCAAAGTAGAAAACAACTCATGACCTTGGTTTTGTTTTTAAAGCAATGCACAGAAACGATTTTGTTTCCACATCACTTTCCTGAAGAGGGAAGGAAGACTACGTGAAACACAGTAAATCTGTAGCTCACTGAAACCAACATTTTTAAAAATCTAAAACATGTAAAATAACTTTTTCTTAAAAAAATATATATATATTGAAAAATTAGAGTTTACAATTAAGTCAATGATCTCCAAGAAATAAACATACATATATACATGAGCATGCATGCACATACTCACCCTACAGAATTACTACTGAAAAAAAATTAATACATACAATTTTGAAAGACTATCACATTTTCTAATACCAATATTCTTGAGAAACTATGGAGTAAGGGCTTTCAGGTACTGATATTTACACTGTGCTAATATTTAAAGGTTGCTTTCTGAAATATACTTTTTGTTCAAATGTTATAAATAATTCTATACATTATAGAAAACGTTGGAAATAATAAGTACACTGGTCTCTATGGATACAGCGTGACCTTCGTTGTTTTTGAAGACTACTACTTAAAATCCAGTGGCTATTTAAAACAAAAACTATTCAAGTTGTTCTACGATTGAAAATTTCCAGATCTAAATTAGAAAAAAAAAAAGTTATTTTGTGCCTAACGAAATGCATGATACTCAACTAATTAGGATGCTGCACATTACGTTGCAATGAGCTAGTTATTACAATTCTCTCCCTTAAACAATTTCCCTCTCTGTTCTGATTTTAATTTTCTAAAGATCTGATCAAAAAGAAAATTTTTTATCAAAGCTACTACATTTAACTTACATAATGCACAGTATTTTTTCTTTGTCAGGGAATTCTGACAAATGCTGTACACTTGAAGACATTAAAAAAAAACAAATATAAGTTGAATAATTAAGTATGTTATGATGGAACAAACTATAAAATCCTTTCTATAATTACAAAATATCTTCTAGAAACAATATTTAAAATGTACCATCTAGGGAGTAGGTATAGCTCATAGTTTGAATGTCTACTTCCCATGTACAAGGACCTGGATTCAATCCCTGGTACGTCCTAAAAGTATATATATAAATAAAGATATCTCTTCATATCTATTTCATAAATGTTCTTTAATCTTGTTCTTTTATTCATAATCAAAAATACAGTAGGCAGGTTAAGTTTAATGAGTGTGTAGGTGAAGCAAAAGATTTACCATTTAGGCAAACTTAATGAATTCCACCTCTGTCAGAAACATATTTGAGAGTTACCCTTTTTACTATTAGCATTTTTCTTTTCTGTGTATACATTTTTATAAAATATGCACAAAATACACATACATACATATAAACTGCTGTCCAGACAAAATGGTTATTACTGTAACTGGACTGTTGGCTGGAAAAGTGTAACCATGCAATAACTGGAAACCTCTGTCAAATCAATCCATCACAGTTTATGAGTATTCATATATAATGTATACCATCCTATTTTGCCAGAGACTCCATCATACCAAAGAGCTCTCTCAAGTACAATGCTGAAACAAGCTAGATGCCTCAATACATCTCTTCCAATGTGACAACCCACAATGAAAGGCACTGTTATAATGGAATTTTAATGGATTTGGGAAATTTTACTATTAACACATAACATGGTTAACAAGAAATATCATTCTGAAACTTAATAAGATAAACATATTGAAAAATAAGTAAAATTCTGAGTTGGCCAAGATTTTGTAGCTTCTAAAAGAAATCTATTAGTTGGTGGAAATTCAGTGCTGCCTAGGTAATCTCTCAGAAATATTAGGCCACAATTTGACCCTGACTGTTGAAATAAAGCAGGGTAGCTAGGAAAGTAAGAGGAAAGAGTTAGCAGGGTGAGTTTATCAAGTCTTCCGAGAAACAGGGTGGTAGCAGGGAGAAAAAAGGCAGGAATTCACAAACTAGAGGAAAATAGTTAATGGAGCAGAACATTAAAGCAAACAAAACAGTACCCCAAAGATATTCTACTTGTGTTTTCAATCTATTCAAAATTAAACACTATTCTCTATTTATTCCATGCAAAAGAAATAGGCAACCAAAAATAAAAATAAAAAGAGAGACAAGAAAGAGCCATCTGAATCAACAAAGTCAATTCATTTGAAATTTTTAAATTTACAGAGTAGCAAGGTGCTCAGGATAGAAAGATGAAAAGAACATGCTTCCTGTTCCTTGAGGCTTATTTTTATTTACTCATCATTACTAACCCCTTTTTGTAACAAACGTTTCCAAGTATTTTCATACAGTTTCTCAACCTATCCTTATAACTAGCTGAAAGGTTAGTAGTGGAGCAGGTATTAATTCCACTTTATAGACTAGGAAAAATAAAGATTGGAGAAGTGATTTGACCAAACTCACACAGTTAAGCAAAGGAACTGAGAGCAAGTTCTGGTTTCCCTCCCTCTCTCTTATCCACAAACATGTGCGTGCACACACACACCCTGGACTGTAGGAAAAAGATGAGCAAGACTGTTTGTGAATGACAATGCTGAGAGGAGCTTGGGAAAATGGGTGTATTGCTTACTCTAGGCCATATTTTCTTCACTGTGTACGAAGTGTGGATTAAAATAAATGATTTTAATTCAGTGGGAAAACTTACCAAATTCTCCTGATGAGGCAGGCCCAACCAATGAAAGCTGGAGACTACCAGCCAGAGGCGGCCACTTCTGAGGAGTGGTAAGCCTGGCAAACTGACGTCTCTGTGGCTATGACAAGTCACAGGAACAAAGTATGCAGCCACACTTGCTTTCCTTGGATTCTGAAAGTGATCCAGTGAGACAATGAAGATGAAAGCACTACATCCCAACAGGAAAGTCCAGAGTAATAATCATCCGAACGGTTTACATTTGTAGAGCATGCTTTTTACATTCTCACTGGACTCTCAGGGATAAATCAGAGAAGTAGGTAGGTGGGCACTACTGTCCCTACTATACCCAACTTAAATCAACTCTAATTCAATAGTATTTGTTCTCTGGAAGTAACTATTCATTTCAGATACTCTATGTGGTACTCAAATGAGAAAGTTTGATAAAAAAACTTGTCATAGGGAAGTGGACTTGGCTCAACGGTTAGAGGATCTGCCTACCACATGGGAGGTCCATGGTTCAAACCCCGGGCCTCCTTGACCCATGTGGAGCTGGCCCATGCGCAGTGCTGATGCACGCAAGGAGTGCCGTGCCACACAGGGGTGTCCCCTGTGTAGGGGAGCCCCATGTGCAAGGAGTGCACCCCATAAGGAGAGCCACCCAGCACGAAAGAAAGTGCAGCCTGCCCAGGACTGGTGCTGCACACATGGAGAGCTGACACAGATTCCCAGTGCCGCTGACAAGAACACAAGTGGACACAGAAGAACAAACAGCGAATGGACACAGAGAGCAGACAACTGGGGCAGGGGGTGGGGGAAGGGAAGAGAAAAAAAAAACTTGTCATAAACTATCAAAATATAGTTTGCCTTTTCATTTAGCCTTTTATAGAAAACTGTAAACCCTTTTCCCATGTCTGTCACCTCTATCAAGGGCAGGTCTTTTTGTAAATCTCGGATGGAATGATGATGGCCTAGACACACAAACACCCTCTGGGGTAGGTTTGTGCTTCCATCTGTGAGGGTGAGAAACACAGCACCCTTTCCTAGAAATCTAGAGGAAACACCCTCCTCTGCTCACATCACACATGGCAGGACCTAGACCAGTTGTTCTCAAAGCATGGTTCCAAACCAACAGCATCAACATCATCTGGGAAACTGTTAGAAAAGCAAATTCTCGGGCCCCCACCCGAGACCTACTGAATCAGAAATCAGAGGGATGGGACTTAGCAATTTGCCTTCACAAGCTCTCCGGGTGCTTCTAAAGCTTTTTTAATTTTGATAACCACTGAGCTAGGCTTTCCCCTAGTGTCAATAACCTGTCTAAAGAGTAATAGGGAATGCAGCCCTGCCACTGGGGTGACCAGCTGTTCCGGTTTGCCCAGGACGGAGAGGCTTCTTTAACAAGTAACTTTTACATCAAGACAGTGCTAGGCAAACAAGGACAAACTGGTCACCTTACCTGCAGTCACAAATCAAAGTTGAAAAATCTATTCACTTAAAATGGAGTGGTGCTTTTATGGACTGAGTGCTTGCTGCACTTATGAGGCAGGTCACATTAAAAGCCCAGGAGGCATTAAGGGATAACTGAGCTTATCATTTCAGTGTAATGATACATTTTCTCCATTATTATCTTGAAGAAAGGAAGTGCAGCTTCCTATAATATGTGCCATACATTTACATAAGCACTGATTTGTTAGGTACTTACCTTAAAAAAGTCTGCATAGGGATACTTCATACCTGGAGGGGAAGTATACGTATGGGAGTACTTTGACAAAACAACCAATTTTTATTAGACTACAAAGCAATTAGAATTTTTTTTTTCTTTCTCAAAAGCCTGTGACCATAATTAAACTGAGTGAGCTGAATGGTAGGCAGCACCTTTTTAGACTGAAAGTCCTATGTCATAAATACAACAAAAAGAAGTCATCAACAACACACAGAACTGAATGTTAAGACCACATAAATCAGGATAAGCTCGACTGGTCCATGGCCTACAGACCTTAGATAACTCAAAGGAAGAACCATTTCTTCAGCTAACAAGGTGTGCAAAGGCCCCAAACTCTGCTTTCTAGACTTAAGTAAACACCATAACCTGCACACAAAACAGCTAGCGTAGATTCTACATCTTTCCACAATTCATATACACTATACACCAAACTATAAATTTGAGGTTTCCCATAATCCTGGAGAGTAGCACCTTATAAAGCAATGCTATAATGTAACCTGCATTTTAATGAATATATTTCAAACTGCCAGCTTCAGCCTCAATGTACAAAGGAGATTCAGCAAATAAGGATCTAAGAAACGTTACTTGTGAACCTTAGTGACACAGAAAACATGTATATAACCTCAAACATATGTCATGCTCCTGAAGCATGTTTCTTATTACTTACATAATTTCACAATGTTTAATCTGAGTTTCACTTTGCAATAGTCCCTATATCCATTTAGTTTTAAATATTATTTTCTGGTAAAAAACCAAACCAAACAAACAAAAAAAACCCTAACACTAAACTTGAGAAAAAAGTTTATATGATGGGTTGGGGGAAAAATACACCAAGTATATGGTATGGACTATATAGTTAGTAATATTTTGGCAATGTTCTTTCATAATTTGTTAGAAATATTTCACAACAATGCAAGAAAGTATTTGTGGTGGGCTCATGTATGGGAGCCCCGTATAATGTTATGCATGTCTGTTTTTCAAGTTCACAACTTTTACTATACACTTTTTCCTTATGCATGTTTATGTATAAATATTTCAATAAATAGTTTCAAAAATGAAAAACAATGAGAACTGCAGAAAAAAAGAATTTTATATAAGAGGTATAAATGGCTCTCCTCATTTATCTTTCATAAAGTATGACTGCTTATGTAGTTTAAGGACGTCACATCTTTGATTCAAATCCTTACACTTGCACTTATATATTAGCCATGTGACCTTGAGTCAATTAACTACTAAGAATCAGTTCCCCAATCTATAAAATAAGACTCTACACTATGGAGGAAAAAACTATCAGAGTGGTTATGAAAATTAAATAAAATTATGTGAGTATAAAAGCACATTTTAAATAATAAAGCACTCTCTAGATAATAGTGTTTATAGATTAGTGCCCACCCTATCTTGAAAACCTTTTCCCTCAAAGGAGTGTGCATCTGAAAGACTTTACAACTACAAAGGACTTAGCTTATGTGAGTACAACAGAGATTTCCTTGATGTGACACTAACTAACAGTGGGCAAAAAAATCAACAACACTGGCCTCACTGACACCAAATGGGCGAGGTGGGCCTATCTCAGCAATGAAATCATGACAATAATGAATTCCTTATATCAACTTTACTTTTCAGTTAAGGAAATCTAAACAGTCTAAAATTATAATAGATAAACCTGATTTTTATGTTTTTCAGTTTATAAAAAAATCCAGTTTCTATAAATAAGTTTTCCAATGAATTATATATGTATTGATATTTAAAAATTAATTTAAATAGCATTAGAAATTATACAAAATAAGCAAACTAAAAATAATTTCTTTTAGTAGTTCAAACATTTATGTTACAATCATATTTAAAATCCAGCAACTCTTTTCATTTGCAAATAATGTCAGAATTTTCCTGTGAAAATATGCATATTTCAAAGCCATGTGAGCAATTTTAATAACAATTATTTAACTTGAGTGCCTCTAAATGAGAACATTAGCCACAAATGTATCCAACATATATGAAGACAAATTTGAGACTATTGCCTAGTTAGAACTTCCGCTGGCCTCTTGTTTCTTCCCTCTACTTCTAACTAGCAACCCATATGGCTCTGTGCTGGCTCCTTGGGTTCCTGGAACATACATTCCCCGGCAGCTCCAGGACCCCTCATTCACAATGGGCAGTGGTACACTCTGGAACCAGCCACAGAAGTGGATATCCAGGTTGTAGAGCAGCTGCCTGTTTGTGCTCAGCACACTGCAATCATTATGGAAAGACCTCAGATTCCAATTACTCTCAGTGAAGTAAGGTCTCATATGGAAACTCCAAAGGTGGAAGAAACCAATACCTTTCAACATAACAGTACCTGTAACCTATTAGAGGTTCACTTTTAGGAAGGCCCTGGTCTACAGTATACAGAATGAGTAGCAGCTTCAGGCACAAATATAGGTACCTGTACAGAGCAGAGAATAACAATAGGTAAGGTATCTATCTACTGTCATGGAGCTTACAGTCTAAAGGAGGCATGCAAGGCTGGATGCAAAAGCATGTTAGGGATTCAGATAATATAGGCAATGAAGAGTCAATGAAGACTTAAGAAGCAAAACACAAGATCTGATCCCTGTCTTAGAAAAGATCAGGCTGCTGGTTATGTAGATGATGATCTGAGAGGGGTGGGGAGTCTAAGCAGCAGCTGGTTATAAGATTATTGGAGCATTCCAGACTGAATGCCTGTTTCTTGATGATGGGGATGATTTAAAAAAAAAAAAAAAAAGGTACAGATATGAGATTTAAAGGTAAAATCTTCAAGGTTCCTTATAGCTTACAAAGTAAGTGATCAGTAATGGTGTGATGTCAAATCCCAAATGCTTTTGCCTTTTATTTTTTAATTTTTGGCTAACTCTCTAGTATCTATTTGTTGCCATATTAACATTCTTCCTTCTTAAAAGCAAAGGGCAGGATACAAATTCTGGAGGAATATTCTATTTCCTAAGATTCTAATTCATTTTGATCTTATTCTAGTTTTATAAAGTCTGAAGCTAGGCACCTGAGCTGCTGATTTAACTTTTGAAAAAGAGAGCTTCAGATAGTGAAGAAAAAGCATTAAAAATGTAGAGGGGAAAAACAATTGTCAGCTAATTAGTAAGAGGAAGTAGAAATACACAGGAATAGAACAACTTTAATTCAAGACTGAATAAGGCCATTGAGATATTTGAGAGGAAAAATGAGGCTAGGATTATCAATTCCCTAAAGGGTTTAAAAGAGTCTGATAAAGTAGCTAGAGGATAGAAGGAATAATGGAATTAAGATTATCCTAATTATACCCCAAATCCCACAAACATGAAACTATAAATGCTGAAGATTGGGAAGCAGACTTACAGACACCCTCTGTTGTAGGTAACTGAAAAGTGATCAAACAGCAGTCAATTCTTGGCAACATAAGAATGTGAAAAACAAAAACCACTGAAATCCCAGGTGTCAATCAGGTTGCCACTGGGGAAATTTGCACAATTTCAAATAAGAAAAATAAAAACTTCAACCAAAATACCATCATTCCCCAGTTCAAGAAAAAGAAGCATTTCCATACTGACAGAATTACAGGGGAAGCAACAATGTATTTGCTAGGGACCAGCACTCTCATTTCTTCTCAGTTTTTTTAATTTTTAAAATTAAAAGTTATTGTGCTAACATATGTACAACATAACATCTCTCATTTTTACCACTTTCAAGGATACAGTTCAGTGGTATTAATTATATTTACAGGTTGTGCTATCATCACCACCATCTATTACTGAACCTTTTTCATCACCCCAAACAGAAACTCTGTACCCATTAAGAATTAGCTTCCCATTAACACCCTCCCCCATGGTAACCTGTAATCTACTTTGTCTCTTTGAATTTGCATATTCTAATTGTTTCATATGATGTGTCGTCGAGGTTCATCCTCTGTTGTAGTGTATATCAGAATTTCATTCTTTTTTTAAACAAATCAATTTTATTGGTACATATTAATAAAGCATAAATCCATCCAAAGTGTACAATCAAGGGCATCTAGTATAAACACATATTTATGCATTCATCATATCAATCATTCTTATAGCACTTCCATTACTCCAATAATAATAAACAAAAAACAATAAAACTCATCACCTCTCAATCTCTCTATGCTTCCCCTGCCCTACATAGCTATTCTTTTTCCTTCTCTACTATATTTGTATTTATATTTTGTAAAAAGTCTTATATATGCAATATAATCCATATTTGTGTTTTATATGAGGTTTTAGCTTTCCTTCTAGTAATATAAATGACCTTGGACTTTCCCTTTCAACCACTCATACTCACAATAGTAGCACTGCTAGTCACAAACACCATGATAGAATTTCATTCCTTTTTACAGCTGAATAATATTCCATCATGTGTATATACCACATTATGTTTATCCACTCTTCTGCTGATGGACACTTGGGCTGCTTTTACCTTCTGACTACTAGTGAATAATGCTGCTATGAATATTGGCATACAAATTCCTGTTTAAGTCCTTGCTTTCAACTCTTTGGGATAGATACCAATTTTTCTGGGTATACACTGCCAGGTCACATGGTAATTCTATATTTAACTTTCTGAGAAACTTTGAAACTCTTTTCCAAAGTGCTGCACTATTTTTCCTTCCCATGAACAATGCTCAATCTCTTCAATCTTTTAAAATAACTGGCATTACGCAATCCCAGAGTCTCTCATTCCGACAAAGAGGTCACATGTGACCTAACATTATAATTCTACTAATATTTTGAGCACTCACCCTTTTAATAGCCTTTGGAATCCTCTTCATGTAATCTATTTTGGGGAATGTATCACTGTATAGAAATCAGGAGCCTGAGCTTTACAGTCAGACAGAACAAAGCCAAATCTTTACCTCTGTGAGTCTGGGAAAGTGGCTTTATCTTTCTGTCGGTACTTTCATATCTGTACAATGAGAACCTAAAATACTCAATCTTGTAGGGTCATTGTAAGACCTGAGTAAGATGATATATTCTTCTTCAAATGCTGAGCTCAGTGACAGGCACATAAGATGCAGTAAATGGAAGAAGGGAAGAAGGGAAAAAAAGATCCTTTACTTCTTCTTTGCAACTTTGTTCATACAGTTAACTTTTATCATTTTAAATTCCTTATATTTTACGTTTATAAATTCTGTTCATCATTCAAGGCCCAGCCCAAATGCCAAATTCTCAAAGAAAACTTCACGAAACCAGCCAAAATTTTCTCATCCCACTGGATTCCTAATACACTTAACATCTCTAGTAAGTTACATGGTGCTCAATTATAAAATATCAACAACATATAGTTTCCATGCAAGTTTTATTTTCTGAACTAGACTATAGGCATTTAGGAAGTACTAAAAGGGTTTTATATATCTATGCATTCTTCCAACATTGTTTTAAAATTTATTAATTGCTAAGTATCCAGCAATTAATACAAAAATGTATAAATCATAATCTCTGCTTTCCAGGACCTATATAATAAATGCTACAGAAGTATTTGTTGAATAATTACAGTAGTCTTAAAGTAATAACTTGAAAGCTATACTGTCTGATTCTTTAATAATTAAGAATTCAAATAACCCAATTTGAAATACAAAAAAAAGATAATATATAATACTAAATGTGATGACCTAGAAGACTTTCAACAAAATACCCTGTAAGTCTTTAATATTTCTATAGTCTATTGAATTCCTGGGTATTCTTCCTAAGAATAAACATTAGAACATCTTACTAGATATATTTTTCTGTGTTTGATGAATGAATACTAAACTCCATGCTTCAAAGGCACTTTACAATGTCCAAGATGACTAAGAATACTGTTATTATCCACATCCCACATATATATTAAATTTCTGGGTCTTATCTCAGACTTACTGAATAAGAAATCACTAGGCATGAACCTCATAAATCTGCATATTTTTAAAAGTCAGGAGATTCAGATAAGATAGGACAAGTTTGGAAATCACTGGTATATTCGATAATGTCCAGAACTTGCAATCTTCCTAAAGATACCAAACACGAACTATGTAACAATGATCTTTGTTTCTTTGAGGATAGTGTTTTATGTTATTTGCCTGGCCACACTAAATCCCCAACCAGAAAGAAATTACTTGAGACTTTTGCATTTAAAATGTATTATAGATATGCATTAATAATAAGAATAGTTAACACATTCGGTACTTACTTTAAGACAATATCAACTCACAAAGTGCTCATAACAACCTAGTGCTATCCTCATTCTGTAAAGCAAGGATGGTGAGGTAGAAAGCAGTCAGCCCCAGAGCCGCGCAGGAGCTGTCGAGCTGAGCCATGAGGCCAGCCGCCAGCTCCAGGGCCTGGCTCTTACCTATGCTACACTGTTAACTGAGGAGGATGACTAATGACTGCAAAGAGAAGAGACGTTCAAAAGAGCTGACAATTTTATATTTAGTACAGCTGGAGATGTTTTCTAGCCAGGCTAAAACCATTCACTATGGCTAGTTTATTACCCTTTCATAGAAAATACTTCTATAGTTCTTCAATCTGTACAAAATAAAAGGGGAAAAGTTATTCATACGCAATTTAGTTTTTCTCATTTTTTAACCTGAGTTCAATTTTCTGAGTTCAAACATCTAAGGTTTTAGCTCCCTTCCACTTTCTTATCCTCATACGACCCAAGATATGGGTAATGCCAAATCACCACTACATTATATTACTACACTAGTCAAAATTGGCTGTGACCTAACACTGCAAAATAAAAGTTATCAGGAACTGATCAACTGAAAGTCTCAACTAAGGCAGCTCAGGGGTATGGAATTGAGTCTTAAAACAAAAATACAAATAGGAACATTCTTTGTGTGGGAGACAAAAAAAGTTAATATCTTTCCTTTTTAATCAAACTTAGTAACACAGAATCAAGAGCAAGAATAAAACATGCCTGCCCAAGGCATAATGTTTGGGTTTTACATAAAATTATAAGCTCTTAAAAGAGAGACTTAAAAGGAAACTACTGTTTCTCCCTAATTATAACAGTGCTACTTTATCTACCTGTTCTCTGAATCCATTTTTTGTACTTTAAGATTCAGAACATGTTATAACAACAATAAACTTCATGTGCTATTATTTCTTAGGAATGGCCAAACCACTAAATAAAATATATATACTAAAAAGACAAACCAAAACAAAAAGATCTGCTGCTTCCTTTCAGTATTTTTCAAAAGTTAAGAATTAATAAAATCTGTATCATTTGAGAAGAATCACCTATACAAGATGAACAATTCTTAAATCAGTCTCTAACTGGGTTTTGGTCTAAATAAGGCACACATCACTGGCCCTGGGCTCATTCTGAGGCTTAACAGTGTCCAGCATCCAGGGCAGGGCTGTCAGAGCAGGTCTCACTGGCCAGATATGCACCAACCCATGGCCTTCAAACTAGCTGACACCTGGCAGAGGCTTAGGGCTCGTAGGCAAAAAAAAGTACAGGAGAGGCCAAAGAATCACAGCAACATAAGGCACACTAAGCCAAAATACAAAGGGGCCCAGCACATCCGACTCTCAGGCAAAGAGGCTGAGGTCAGATCCACTCCACAGGCACGCCCCTCAGTACTCCCACCCTGCCTTTACCACCGCCTCTGACCTCTCTGGCAACTGTTTCCAGGATACCTACAATGAGCTACATGAAGGGAGCATCTGATTCAGCCCAATACCCTTAGTCCAGGGATTAGCATAAAATAACTGTAAGTGTAAAATAAACCAGTAACAGAGAAGACTGCAACACATATAAAGCAAACTGATGTCACTGTCTTTCCCCTGGTTCCATATTTTGTCTCAAAACCTGTCACTCTACAACTGTGAGGGCAGTAAAAACCAGCTCTATTTTAAGATTATACTTTTTAATGTTTTTATCATGTGAGCCCCTAAACCTCTTTGGCTTTGCTAGAATCTGGCTGGGATTTTAAGGGAAATTAAGCATTTTAATGTTTTTTGGGAAACTAGAACCCCAAGTAGTTAAATTATTTTTGGGGAATTAGAAATCCAACCAGCTAAATCATATAGAATGTTGATGTCTCAGAGCTGGGTTTGTATTTCCAAGGTCCGTGGCAATATATCCATCTGATAATGTCACTTCCTTTTTTAAAACCCTCCAGTAGCTTCCCACTGCACTTAGTTTAATGTCCATTTCCTCATTATGGCCTGTAAATCCGTCCCAGAGCTGGTCCTACCCTCTGACTTCTCTACTCCCCACGAACATCTCTAGGCTCCTCTCACTCTCTCCAATTTGCCAAACCTTTCCTAATCAAGGCTTTGCACCACCTCTTCTGACGCAGGTTTCAGACAGATCTTCACGTCTGCCTTTCTCAAATGCTTCAGGGATTGCGGCAAATTGATATTGTTTATGAATTCCAAAAGTAGATATTGGATTATGTTTGTAAACTAGTCTGTCCCTGCAGACATATTAGATTATATTGGATTAGATTATATTGATTAAATAATGATTAAGGCTTTGATTGGGGAACATCAGTAGGATGTTGTGTTCCTACCCCCTTGGTGGGCAGGAACTCACAGAGAAAACTACATGGCAGAGCAGAGGAGTTTTTTGAGTTTTGATTTTGGAGTTTTGAGCTGGAGCCAAGGAAGTAAGCACACAGAGGTGCAGAGGAGCTAAGCCCAGAGAGAACTGAGCCCGAGGAAGAGAGCCAGAGCCAGTGCCTGAGAGTCTGCAGCTGGCCTTGTGTAGAGAGCAGGCTGTTCAGCCTGGACAGAAACAAGCCCCAGGAAGAGAGGAGCCCAGGAAGCCTGAACCCTTGCAGACATTGGCAGCCATCTTGCTCCAACACATGGCAACAGACTTTGATGAGGGAAATAACTTATGCTTTATGGCCTGGTAACTGTAAGCTTCTACCCCAAATAAATACCCTCTACAAAGAACCAACTGATTTTTGGTATTTTGCATCAACACCTCTTTGGCTTACTAATACAGGTGGACTAATGTCACCTCCTCAGAGGTCTTCCTTGATGGTTCGATCTGAAGTAGCTTTTCACTCCAGTAACCCTTTGTCATATCTCCCTCTTTGGTTTTCTTTCACAATAGTCATTACATGCTGAAATTATCTAGTTTATTCCCTTACTTGTTTAATGTCTGCCTCCCCCTTCCTGACCCATGAGAATGTGGTAAGTTCTATGACAGAAGGAAGCCCGCCTATCCTTTCTTACTCCAATAGTTCCAGACCTTACAGTAGTGTCTGGCACACAGAAAGTGTTTACCATTTGCTGAATCAAGTAATCATTGTAATGGGGCTACCTATATTTAAGGGCATTATGCTAGGCTTTTAACACACAGCATCTCATTTAAACTTCTTGAAGGTCCCATAAGGTGGATATTACTCCATTTGACACACGAGAAACGGAGGCTCAAAAATATCACAAAACTTGACCAAAGTAAGAGAATGGCATAAGATGATACTTAAAATATCAACTCAGATCTTCTCTCCCAAACTTTCTATATTTAATTTTGGGTGAACAGCACCTCCATTCTGCTAATTATCTAGATTCTAGACCAAAAATCTAGTAGATTCACCTACTTAATTTCTAAAATATTTAAGGACTGTTATAATCTCATGAAGAAATAGGAAAGATGGCTCAACTGAAATAAAACAAGATGAAATTGCCATTTTGCCAGGTGATTTCAATAAACAAAAAAACTGAGTGGTTAAGTAACAACATTAGGAAAGTTTTGTAAAGGATATATCTAAAGAGGTGGAAGGGGAAGCGGACTTGGCCCAGTGGTTAGGGCGTCCGTCTACCATATGGGAGGTCCACGGTTCAAACCCTGGGCCTCCCCATGCACAGCACTGATATGTGCGAATGCCATGCCACGCAGGGGTGTCCCCTGTGTAGCAAGTCCTATGTGCAAGTTGTGCCCTGTAAGGAGAGCTGCCCAGTGCGAAAGTGCAGCCTGCCCAGGAATGGCACCGCGCACATGGAGAGCGGACAGAGCAATATGATGCAACAACAACAAAAAAGAAACACAGATTCCCATGCTGCTGACAACAACAGAAGCAGACAAAAAGAAGAACATGCAGGAAACAGACACAGAGAACAGACAACTGGGGTAAGGGGAGCGAAATAAATAAATTAAAAAAAAAAAAAGAGGTGGAAGTTTATCCTAATCCAAAATGAATGCAAAATAATGACAAATATGTTTAAGAATAGTGAAGGCAAGCGGATTTGGCCCAACGGATAAGGCGTCTACCTACCACATGGGAAGTCCAAGGTTCAAATCCAGGGCCTCCTGACCCATGCAATGAGCTGGCCCACACACAGTGCTGATGCACACAAGGAGTGACGTGCCACGCAGGGGTGTCCCCCATGTAGCGGAGCCCCATGCACAAGAAGTGCGCCTTGTAAGGAGAGACGACCCGCATGAAAAAAGTGCAGCCTGCCCAGGAGCGGGGCTGCACACATGGAGAGCTGACACAGCAAGATAACATAACAAAACAAGACATAGATTCCCAGTGTCACTGACAAGAATACAAGTGGACAGAGAAGAACACAGAGCAAATGGACACAAAAGCAGACAACTGGGGGAGGGGGGAAAAGGAAGATAATTTTTTTTAAAAAATCTTAAAAAAAAATAGTGAAAAGCCTAGGGATTGCTGGTATAGTGATGTATGGGAATTCTGCACATTATGCATGATTGGTTTGTAGGCTCACAATTTCACTAATTAAAAAAATATAAAACTTAATGCAATCACCCCAAAAATCTCAGGTTTTTTTATTTTTAAAATTTGTTTTAGGAATTGACAAGATGATTCTAAAATTTCTATGTAAAATCAAGACCTAATTTTAAAATCTAAAACTATAAAACTACTGGGAGAATATACAGGAGAAAACCTATGTGACCTTGCGTTAGGCAAAGACTTTTTGATACAACACCAAATGCATAATCCATACAAGAACAAAGTGATAAATCAGACTTTCTGGGAATTAAAAACTTCTGCTCTTTGAAAAACACTGTTAAAGAAAATGAAGAATAAACCACAGACTTGGAGGAAATATTTGCAAATCTGATACAGGACTTGTATCCAGAATATATAAAGAACCCTTAAAAGTCAATAAGAAAACAACCCAATTTTAAAAACGGGCAAAATGCCTTACCCACTGAACAGATACTGCACTAAGAAAACTTAGGGAGAGCAAGAAAGCTCATGAAAAGATACTCTACATCATTAGTCATTAGGGAAATGCAAATTAAAACCACAATGAGTTATCACTACACACCAACTAGAATGACAAAAATTGAAAAAACTGAACATACTAAATGTTGGTGAGATGCCAGTGGCAATGTAAAATGTTACAATCACTTTGAAAACAGCTGAGCAGTTTCATAAGAAGTTATGCACAGCACCTGCCACATGATCAGGCCATTCCACTCTTAAGTATCTACCCAAGAGAAATGAAGCCATGCTTCCATACAAAGATGTATACATGAATGTTCACAGCAGCTTTATTTGTAAAGGCCAACAAGAAACAATCTAAATGTCCTTCAACAAGCAAATGGATAAAGAAACTGTTGTATACATACAAATACAATGGAATACTAGTTAGCAGAAAAATTCTACAACATAGATGAATCTCAAAATAATTACGCTGAGTGAGAGAAACCAAACAAGAAAGAGCACATATTGACTTCTAGGATAGGCAAACTAATATAAAGTGACAAAAACAGATTAGTGGTTGCCTGGAGACTGAAGGCAGAGATTACCAAGCAGGACCAGAAAATGCGTGGGGTCTGCGGACATGTTCAGTATCTTGACTGTACTGATGGTTTCATGGGTACAACCTACGTCGAAACTCATCTGACTGTATATGTACACTTTACTGTATAACCTCAATAAAGGTGTTTAAAAAAAAAGCAAGCAGAGACTTTGCCAGAAGTGTTAAGGAAAAAAAAGCCTTAAAAACACATTTTCAACAATAAGAAAAACAAAGGCCAGGTTCCTTACTTTGGGACATACTGTTGACGGATAACCCAAAGAACTATTTCACTCCTATCCTGAGTCAGTCTTTTTAAACAAGAAGAATGATATTTAATCCAGGAAGGATAAATAAGGATTACGGGGGGGGGAGAGAAATTGAAGCCCAAAATAGGAAGGAGACAGCAAAAGAAGGAACTGCTTTAAATTCATCAAGAAAAATTAAATCAAGACCATTAAATATATGTGCAATTCCAGTAATTTCAAAGGAATCATAAGTGTCATGAGAAAGGAGAATGACAAACTTTGAAGCTATTTCCAGAAAAGGGAAAAAGAATGTAGGATCCATGCAGAATTATAAAATACATTTTTAAAAAGCTGATTTAATAAGGAACTGCCTTCTATGATATTTTATTTGCTCCAGTTCTCAAGCCTTCTAATCATTCCTCTGATTTCTTTCTGAGCTCCAACTGTCCCATAAATATCAGTGCTCTCTAGGTCCTTGTTCTATACTTCCGTTCTCACTCTAACAACAGGGTTTTAACATTCCAGGGGTCATGAACTCCTCTGACAGTCTGATGAAAGCTAGGGACCAGAACAATGCATATTCATATAAAATTGTTCATGTAATTATTTCAAAGGTTTCAACCCTAGCCGTGTATTCCGCAGCTTCCATGGGTAGGAAAATAGCTTTCTCACAGAATCCTAGCCTAGGCTTTGTCTCTCTAAAAAATGCAGGGAAAGTGAGATGCAGGGGGCAGGGGGAAATTTGAATGCTCAGAAAATAAAATTCACATGCAATCTAGGACCTCATGATATTTTTTCAGACACCCTGGAGTTCAACTACTTAGATTCTTTTTGAATGCTGATTGATAGATTTACGAAAGAAGTTTCTAATGACTACTTTTAGAAGTCCATCCTCTTACGCATTCATTTTTTAAAAAGTGGTATGTATGATAACATAGAAAGCATGTTTGTCAAATTTGGGGCTAATAAAAATGTCACAACTGTGGCAGCTGGTTCACAGACCCAGATTCAAAACATAGCAAAAGATTCAGGGTGAGAAGGTCAGGGAAGATGCTCAACCTCAGAGATACCTTCATACTTACACACTCCTCTTCCCCACCTCCCAAAAACCTCTAGAAATCTAATGTATCCACCAAGACTGCAAGCTACCTGAGGACAAGACCTAAGTCTTCTTTAAAATCTTATAGCACCTTGGATTTTGTCTGTGTCAGTCAATAATACAGCCTCCTCAGTATTAACCATAGTATGTTATAGAAACAAATGATCCAAAATCTTGGTGGCTTACAAGCATTTATTTCCACTTACATTATATATCTACCATGGACTGGCATCATCTCTGCTACATTATTCAGGGACCTTGTCTGAAATCTTAGACCTATCTAAGGAAGGCATTCTGGTTCCACGTCAGAGGTACAAGAGCTATGGCAGAACCATAACATGGAATTTAAAACTTCTGCTCAACTAAGGGATGCAGCACTTCCTCTAACATTTTATTGGTCAAGGAAAGCCAAGTGGCTAAACTTGATGTCAACAGAGTGGGAAGTATAATTCTCATTGGGAGAGGCAAGAAATAATTTTTAATAGTACAGTCTACCAATAGTGCCTTCCCTACTGAAGTGTTCAGTAATTGGTAGTAGTAATTTATATGCCAGGCCACAAATACCACAAGGACAGAGACTGCAATCTGCCTTGCTTATTGAAGCCCAGCACCACACAGTGCCTCACAAACAGTAAAAGACACACTAAATGAATGAATGATAAGCATGGGATCTGGGGGGGGTGGGGTGGGGGGGAGAATACGTGACCAAGTACTAGGTCTGTCAGTTCCCAACTTGTGGAAAGTTGTTTCTCCCTTCTGATTCTCAGATGGCTGTCATGAAGAATAAACAGGGAAGCAGAAATGGCTCAAGTGATTGGGCTTCCAACTCCCATATGGGAGGATCCAGGTTCGATCCCTGGGGCCTCCTGGTAAAGGTGTGCCTGCACAGCAAGCCAGGCCCACATGGCAAGCCACGCAGCAAGATGATAACGCAACAAGAGAGACATGGAGGGATGAGTCAAGACTGGACGCAACAGAAACCAGGAACTGAGGTAGTGCGAGTGAAAGGGAAACGCTCTTCACATCAGAGGTCCCCAGGAAAGAATCCTGGTGAATCCTAGAGGATAAAACAAGGAGAGAAGACAAAAAGAGAAACAGACATAGAAGATCACACAGTGAATGGATGCAGCAAAAACAGCAGGTTTGGGGGGGGAGGGGGGAGAAAAAAAAAGAAAAATATTTATGAAAGCACTATGGAAAATGTGCTGTATTACACAAATGGTAGCTGATAGCTCTGGATAGTGAAATGGGATGAAATTTGATCAAGATAAATTCATTTATACTTGTAGAGTAACATAACACAAAATACCCTGCATCTACATTCAAAACATCAACTGGCAGGTAAAGAATGAGAAAGATTAGACCTAAAGCAGTTCACAAGAAAAAGAGACAAGGTTTTAGGTGACCATAAGTGCAATATTATCAAAGGACAATGTGGATGCCAAAAATTGTAATGCAAATTTCAGGCTGCTTTAATAGAAGTACAGTATCCAGATAATAGCTCCATTGTATTTGGCAATGGTCAGACCACATCAGAAGTAGTCAGTTCAGTTCTGGCTACTGTATTTTAAGAGGTACACTGACAAACAGACTTTGTTATAAGTTTAGCAACGTGGATGGAGAAAGTTCTGTAAACCATATCATGTGCATATGGTTTGAGAATTAGGAATTTTTTTCCTTTAGCGTGGAAAAAAAATCTCAAGTAGGATATAATAGTCATTTTAAAATACTTTAAGATGGGTGGACAACATTGTCAGAGATGCTACTGAGGAGTCCAAACTGGGTGAGAGTTTTGCAAACCTCGCTCACTCCTCTAGGAAATCATTTTTGAGGCATCTGAAAATGCTCAAGAATATTTATCATTAAAATAACAAGGAACAAGAACAGAAGCAAGAAGTAAACAAGAAACTGGCACAACAAACACAGACAGGCACACTCTTGAAGGGACATGAAATGTCAAGGTAGACAACGTTAAACACAGACACAGTGTTTTGGGTTTTTAGAGAGGAAAATGGCTTGGTCAAAATTATATGTATTCTAGTTGTTTTTCCATAGTATAACCTATCCCTATCATTTTCAGAGGAGGTGCAAAAATTATTTTTAAAATTCCTACTATGGCAATTGGGTAAATTTTGGTCCTATTAAGAACTAAAGTTCTACTTAGAAGACAATACTATTGTACTGATCATCTTGCATAAGCACTCAAATGTCCATTGGTAGACGATTACAGAGCATGCCACTCATTTTTAATAATGGATCCTTGATAATGTTTTGTTTCCTTATTCTAGTCAAAACCCAGCACTTTTCCCATCTCATTCCCCATTTCCAAATTTCCATATATTAACTGGACACTCTGGTGTCCGCAGTACGCCTTTAGCAGGACATAAAGACAAATGCCTGATTTATCTTTACATTCCAGCCCCCCGTCCTCAACTCACACAACACTACCATAGTAAACACTCAAAACTATTTGTCATATTCCTTCCTTCGATGCTACACATATACATATATACACACACAGATATGTACATGTATCATTCAACCAACTTTTCACTATATTTTAATTGCTACACAAGACAGATGACAAAGTAGGCCACAAGGACAGATTGGGTATTATGTCTTATAATAAACAATGAATAAGTGCTCTTTTTTTAACAAAATACCTTGGAAGACAAATTTTTTCTTCCCTTAAAATATTCTTTGCATCCCAAATGTGCATATTTAACACAAATTCATAGAAATACTTGCTCCTGACACAAATTACTAAAACCCTACCTACTTCTCTCACCACAGTTATATATTTTAAAACCGAGCTAAAAACAGCTTCATTAATTAAAACTAAATTTGTATATGCCTTTTCTGGAATATGTATAAACTGCAATTTTTAAGAATCTATTCTGCTAAGCTAAGAAATGAAGGAAAATACAAAAAAGAAAAAAGATGTACACTTGTCTTCCACTAAGGAATATGAAAGTTTAGGACTAACTTGGTACAGGTTAAGACTTGTTCAAGAACTTGCTACCAGATTCTTATGCACACTATTTCTCTCCCTCCTCTCTTGTGGGCACTACCAGGAATTGTACAGGTCATGGGAACACAATGTTCAGCAGCAGCAGTACTGAGAACATAGTTTCAAATCTCCCATGTCAACCCATCTGACAGAAACAGTCAATATTCCACTGGGAGATGGAAGAATGAGTCACTGAGAGATATATAAAGATAGACCAACTAACTAAAAATGTTAAGTTTCTTTAAATTAGATACTTACGTGTTAAAGCAATTATTTTAACAAATGGAAACGATGTACAATAAATATTTGTTTAAATAAGAAGCCATTTCAAACTAATAGCAGCTAACACTTACGGAGTGTTTCCTGCTGGTGGGATATCCTTTTAAAATTTTTAACATGAATTAACTCGTGTATTCTTCACTGTAGTGGATAAAGTAGTGTTATCATTATTCTCATTTTATCAATGAAAAGGAGGCAGAGAAATGGTTAAGTAACTTGCTCAAGATCACATATCTATTGATATGAATTCATGTGGCACAGCTCCAGAGTCCATTTTTTAGCCTCCATGGGGAGATCCTGCTATATTACATAACTTGACATTTGATTTTATTGAGTCGATTAGCTTTAATCATATATGAAGAAATATTTTCATGGGCAGCCAAGACTGTATAGAATTATTATTAAAACGATTTCACAACCAACTTTCAGGATTAGCTAACTAAGGTATCATCTACACCACTAATCACTATTAACCTAACTAATCTAATATTTCCATATATCTTTTGATATTATACTTTGTGATAAGCACAACTGAGTGCCTATTATATATATACTTAGCTCAATGACTGAAACCATGTTGTTAAAAAAAATCTTTGCACAGACTAGGTATGAGATGTTTATTAATATGAGTTGTGCACTAAAGTAATTCTACTACTTCTCAAATTCAAAATGCAATTATTCAACAGACAGTTAAATACTTAATGAACACCAAGTCGTAAGTATACAAAGATAAATTAGATGGTCTCGGCTCTCAAGGGAGGTGATGGTTACAAAACAATGCAATAAGTGCTTTTACAGAGCTATGGCCAAGGTTCCAGAGGAACAGAGTTCCGCTTAGCTCCACCTAGAATGATGGCAGTTCCATGTGCAAAAACATAGAGATATAAAAGAATGTTTTCCTCACAAGGAGCATCTTGTGCTAGGACTAGAATGCAGGGTTTACTTAGAAAGGACGGGAAACAGTGATAAGAGATGAAGAATGAAGCTGGAGCCAGATAAAAGTCTTATAAGTCATAATAAGCAGAAGAGAGATAAGATCAAAAATGTTAACAATAGTGGTTATCACACTTTCTATTTTAAACAACAGAATCTGGCTCTCAAATGATAATCATACACAAACTTCCATACTTAAACTTGATCAAAGTAAAACTACACTGGTCGAAATGAGGATGAACCTGCTAGACTTCCTTCAGAACTCTTTAGAAAACAGTTTCAAAACCAATGTTTCAGCAAGAAAAATTAACACATCTACACAATTATGTTTTGTTTACTTCATGCCTCTGCCAACTGATTCTAATTCCTCAAGTACAAGGATTCACTCTAGTAGTTTTTCATCAGTATGTAGTGCTAAGTATATAGTACCAGGCCTCAAAATTAATGATAAAAATTTCTAATATAGAAAAAGGATGATCAAAATTATCAGGTTTTTCACTGGTGATTTATGGCCACGTAATAGTCAAAACTTGTCTAGTTCTGGAACATACAGGCTATACCACTGCAACTGATAAAATGTAATTTTTTACAAGATTAGTATACTTGAATTTTCTTAACAATGACTCTGTATTTGAAATTCATTCCCACCTAGAGCTTGAACATCTGTTCCCCTACCTTACAAAATTTGGAGCTCTAAATGTGAGCATTTGAAATGACCATCAGTGTGAAATTTGCTATCTTTCTCATTGCCATCTAATACACTCCCAGCAATAATATGTAAAACTGATATACACGCCTCTCCTAGCAATTCACTGTTGCCTCTTAACAGTGAAAAGACCTAATAATAATCCTGTGGAATATGTATATAACGACTGATTTAACATGTTTTATATCAACAGTAATTATACCCATTTTATACAATCAAATCTATTCTAAACCCTACAATCCTTCTACCTTTACCCTGGTGCCACTCCCCCGCCCAAAGGAACATTTTTGAGAAATACAGTCACTTAGTCTCAACAAGTTTTTAAGTGTTGTCCCCTTTATAAACAGATTGAAAATAAATATTCAAATAATGTTTAACACCTATCCTAAGAAATAATCTCACATAGTTATCATTTCTCTTCTCCACTGGATAAGACTTTAAAAAACAAAACAGCAATCCTGGGCCACTCTTACAGACTAAACTTTCTCTTATAGTATGTGGTTAAAGGGCAACTATTAACAATTATTAAAAGGAAAAGAGAGGAAAGAAGCATAGGATATAAATTAAATCCTTCAATACATCATTTGACCAATATATACTATTATCAATACATTTCATTCTAGGCATATTTAAGAAGTGTCCTTAAACAGAAACAAAATAAATGATATTATGAACTCAGTGCAACACTCAGCATTCAAGACAGAATTTCTGGGCACACTTCAGACTCCTTAAATTCATAAAAATAGTAAACTAATCTATTATGAATTTGTTGGGGATAAAGACAGCTCTCCACATCATAGTAAGAATAAAGTGCACCACATGCTCCAGCTAAATTACTGGGTTTTAGGGAAAGAGTATTACATTACTCATTTCCATTTTCTTCAAATATAAAAGCCTGGGTACTACCATTTAATCATCAAGAACAAAATGACTTTTGTTTTAAAAAAGCTTGTTCATAAATCACAATGAAAAGAACATATATGAAAATAGTCCCACAGAAATTACCAAAAAAAACTCATAAATAAAACAAAAACAATCAAAACAATACCAGTATCACACATTTAGCTATAATTCAATTAGATAATTTCACAGTAAAAGTTTCATATCTTGTTCATTTAAGGGCAAGTATTTAGGCCCTTCTGAAAACTACTCCACAGACAAATATTTTTTACAGAGACTGTATACCTACTACACTATTTTTTTTTTTAGGAGATACTGGGGACTGAAACTAGTACCTTGTACATGGGAAGCAGGCAATCAAACCACTAAGCTATACCAGCTCCCCTACTACTTTGATTTTAACAATATATCAAGTAATTTAGAACAAATGCCAATAATATTAGCAGTACTAGCATATACATACTATGCTTAATTGTCTCCAAAGGAATACAGATATGTTCATAAATTACTGTAAGATAAATTTATGTTATCCCCTAGTTTGCTAACCTTTCCATTTACAATAACTTCGGTTTAAACCAGTTACTAAAATTCAAACAATCGCCTACTTGCAACAGCTGGGAGAAAATAAATGAACTTTCTATTGATGCTATATTTTAGATGACCCAGCATTTAATACCAGTATGAAAAATATAAACATGAATAGTGAAAAAAGTTTGAGAAAAAGAAAATGCAATTTACAGAATTACATATAATTAAAACTCCGAAATTTGTTTCTTATTTTTAAAAATGTTTGCCCAAATTTCTGCAGATTTTTAAATCCCCTACTAGAGGATTTACACATACACATTAATATTAGATAACATTTTATGCTGAAGAAATCTAGCAAATATTATTACTTTAAAATCCAAGTTTACACATAGTATGTTGCAATACTGATGGCATTTTGTAGAAAAGAAAGATGGGAAGAGAAAATTAAATATTTTAAGAGTGACCCTGGGTAAATTACAAAATTGAGAACATAAATCAACTTAACTTTCCAATTAAAATTTCTAATTACTAATTCTATTGTTTCATATTTTGGCAAATAACTACAAAAACAAAAACAGTATACTTATTTTTTTCTTCAATCTTTATTTTACTCATCTGTTCAACTGAGAACTAGAGACTATACTAAAAAATTAATAGCATCACTTGAACTCTCAAATTTTATAATAAACATTACACTAAGAATGAAACTGAGCCCAGTACCCTAAGTTGAGTTCTTTGGATTCATACTCAATATTAAAATAATTTCTTGCTTTCTGTCTAGTGTGGGAATAAAGCAAAACACTATTTAAACATTTTAAAGACACTTTTAACACATATATACCCATATGCTTAGCCCTTATTAATTCACCTTCCTTTAATTTAGAGCATCAAAGCAAAATGATTTCGGAACTACATTTCCCAAGTACTTCATTCAGTATTTCTTGCAATTCCAAAAAAATCCAATTCCACTAACAAAAGGAAAAGCTCCCTAGAACGTTTTAAAAGTACACAGTTGTTCTTTTTATCAAAATAGCATTTTTCACTAGTGACCCAAATCGGATTACAATTTAGGAAAATCAAGTCTTTAATTCTAAAGAATAATTTGCACCAAGAGAAAATTTCAAAGTAACTAGTTTATACTGCATGTGGACTTCAGACCAAATCTATTTATTTAGATTTTGCTTAAGTCTAGGCATAACCACTTGTTGCCCTATCTGTGGGACCACAGTCCTGGCGGGAGCTTTTGATACACCTTAGTAACCAAATTACCTTAGTAGGTTTCCAGACAAACCTGACTCATACAACTTTACTCAGTGGTAAAAAGCATTTTAATTAGGTTTCAATGTTTCCCTTAAATGGTACAGCAAAAATCAGGTGACAATTTTTCCATTCAGTTTAAACATTAGTAGGTAGCATTTACATGGCACAGCACTGAACTTAAGAAGCCCATAAATATTAACTTTGCCCCCAAATACTTTTGGGCACAGGATGATTCAAGGAACACACAAATAAATCTAGCATAAATGTTATAAATTTGTTCCTAAATTTTTGTTTGCCAGCTGATTTTTCATAAAGCAAATCACATTTGATTTGGGGGTTGATTATTTGAAGACAACTTTTGGTGAATTCTTTTTGTGAAATGTAGAATTCTCATAGAAGGTAACTAACCACTACTCACTTGTTTGTAATCTTACTCTTTAAATATCAAATTTCTTAAAGTAGAGGACAGCTGCTTTCATAAGGCAAATTCACCCCAGCATTACTGCCCTTGTCCCTATCTCCCCTCATACAAGCTCTAAAATGTCACCAAAAACCCAGCTGTTCATGTGTGGAAGAATACACATGCAATACTAGGAAAGTTGACAAAAGAAATTAAGGATTATTTTCTAAGAATGTAAAACAGAAATGTATGAATACCCCAAAAAAGTCAATGAATTATTTAATTTTTTGCTAATGACCACAAAAAATGCTCAATAAAAATTATTTTTTTTAAAGCCAAGATATGCATGTCTCAGATCACTTTCACATGCCTCTGTCACCTGGAGAATAGTGTTCAAGAACTGTTTATCTCTATTAACACATGACCTCTATAAAGTCACCAAGGTCAACCAGACCTGCAGTAGGGGGATGTGCTGAGTAAGTTCCCTTCAAAAAAAGAAAGAGGAGGAAAGGAAGAAAAACAGATATAAAAATGTATTTATGTACTAAGGGAAATGATGTTTTTTAGGTTGTAACATTCAAGTACTCCATTATAGGATAGTATAGACATATGTCAGCAATGGCCAATAGGAACAAGATGTAAAAGGACAGCACAGCGCAGAACCAGGTACAAAAAGGGCTGTGCAGACAGAGTAAAACCCCAAACAGAAAATCTCTTACATCTCATGATGAAAACCTTCAGTACCATGGCGACATGTCACAAGGACTCAATTTCAAAGTGAGGGCCCTTCGTTGAGAGAACTTTTTGAAAATGACAACCAAACATCCATATTCAACAGGATAAACAGCCACATACTAGAACTATTTAGGGAAGGAGCAAGTAAGTTTGTACATGCTGAGTCTGCCAGCTAACATCAAATACCTATCCTTTAGAAAATCCCCTTCTAATATTTCCTCAGCTATCACAATCCTGCACCTTCCACAAACCAGGACGTTTTCTTGGATGGGATTTAAACTTTAAAATACATTACCAACTTGGTATAATCTGTTTAAGCTAGACTTACACTCAGAAAAAAGAAAAAAAACACATCCGTTTGAAACTTCTAAAAAATTTCCAAACTTTCAAATGTGACAAAAAGACATAATATGTCAGCGCTAATTCCTGATCATTTTTTAAAAGGGACTTAAAGGAGAGCACCGTAATTAAGGGTAATTCATTCTAACAATTTATAAACATTACAAAAGTGGAAAATGAAAATGAAGAAAAGAAAACCAGAAAATCAGCAAAAGCACCGGTTATTCCCCATCAGCAAGGCGCAGGGCTGTGGCATCGGGTCAATGTGATTACTTAACTCTGGCAGCTGAAACTAAACTCCGCTTTGATGGGTTCCGAAGTTTCCAGCAAAAAGATGACTGCTTGAGCATATCAAGTACTTCGGCGGCGTCCTCCTCCTAATTTCCTCCCGAGGAACACGGAGAATGACACTTGAAAGTCTTCAGACAAACTTTACCTTGTTTCGGGGCTGTAGTTTCATATTTATTATTTTTAAAGTACCCTGAACATAGGGTGGGGGGAGGAGGCAAGAGAATAACCTATTTCCTGCAAACGCAGGGAAGAACTCATGGCAATGAAAGCGTTTCCCCGTCTCCCAAGTAACTTTTTATCATTTAGTCCCAGAATAACCAGAAGCAACAAACAGAAAACACTGGCATGGCAACGTCCCCGCACCATGCCCTCGAGCTGCCCGCAGGCGAGCTGGCTCTCCTCTGCTCCCAGTGCAGACGGGTGCTCTGGCCCTCGCCTGCCCGGCTTCACCCGAGTCTTGCTGTAAAATCAGCCGCTTTCGCCCGCCGCGGCTAAAGCTGGGCGCCGGGTCCCAAGGGCAGAGTTTCTCCCCGCTGCCCCGCAAACATCTGATGCGGGCCCCGGGCGCACCTGGCCCGGCCCGGGCACGCCCGCCCGGCACTCCAGCAAGCCCCCAAACCCGGGCCCACCTGCCTCCCCGTCCCTGTCCCCGCGCCCGAGTCCTGCTGCCAACTCCTGCCCGGGCAGCCCGCACTCCGGGCCCGCAGAGCAGCACCCCACCGCCCCGCCCCGAACCGCACTCAAGTGCCCGACCCTGAGGAGCAGGGGCGTCGAAAGAACCTCCCGCCGGCTGCCCCGCGACGCCTCCCGGAGGCCGGGTCCCGAGCGTCCGGCAGTGCCCCGGAAGGGGGTCGACCGAGGGACCTCTCCGGCCCCGGCACCCCGCCCCCCCCACTCACCTGGACGGCTCTCGCCCGGGGTCGGGGCGAGGACATCGGGGGCGCGCAGAGAGGTCACCCGCCGCGGCCCCCACCCGCCCGCGCCCGGGGCTCTGCCGGCGCGCGCCCCGGGCCCGACGGCGCGCCCGGAGCAGGGGTGGGGGGCGCGTAGACGCACGAGCGCCGGGGGGAGGGGGCGCGGCGAGAGCAGGGGCTCAGCGGTGTCGGCGCCGAGAACGCAGCCTCGGCCGCGTCCGTCATGGCGCGCGGCGGCGGCGGTGGCTCCCTCCGGTCTCTCGGCTCGCTCGCCTTTAGTTTGACCTTTCCCTCCAGTGCGTCTGAGGGAGAGCGGCTGTGCGCGCGCGTGTGCATGTCTCTGTGTGTATGCGCGCGCGCGTGGGCCAGGGGCCGGGTTCGCTCCCTGACGCCTGACGTCACTGCCATGGCAACGCCAGCCCCCGCCCCTCGCTTCCCGTTTCCTGCCCCCGCCCACTGGGCCCGTTCCGGGGCCTCACGTGCTCACTCGCACGCACGCACGCACGCACGCACGCTAGGAGCGCGCGCGCCCAGAGCGCTGGGGGTTGGGAGGTCATCTGGGCCCCCCTCCTCCCGCCCCTTTCTTCATTGCCTCCTTGAATTCGACCAATCCAGTGAACAGGAGCTGTGGGCGGGGCGGGATCGGCTCCCGGAGCGGAGTGAAAAATTTCCCGAGGCAGAACGAAAATCCTTCCTGAGCGACTGAGCATGCCCGGTGGTCGGAGGGGCGCGTTGAACTGTAGTTTAGGGAGGAGGAGGGAAAAAAGTCGTTCGAGTAATTGAGGCAGAAGAAACGGGGATATCAGCCTAAGGGAAGTTTGCTGGTATCAAACAGGGATGACAGGGATGGCGTTAGAGTCGTGCAAGTTTGGGTGAGAATCTGACCTTGCCACTATCTCACTGTTGACCTTGGTCATGTTATTTAAAGACTGAACAGAAAATCATGTGGCATTAGTAAAATACCACGGTGGTTGCGAGAATTATGAGATACAGTGGAAAATACTATGGAGCCCACAATCTCTTTACTTTACATATGGGGACACAGATATTAAAGGATTTGCTCAAGGTAGTGGCAGAGACCCAATCCCCTTGGTTCAACTTCAAGATTCTTTGTTTTATGGAGGCGTAGACTTCCCCTAGGGAGAGGGAAATAAACTATTCCGGTGAAACGCTTGAGGAGCTTTCGCTACTACCTGTGGGTCCCTTTTTTGTCCACACCCTCCACCATCGCGTAAGAACTCTGGACAGAAGGGTTGGACAGCCACCATACAACTTTTGGAGGGCAGTTATTTATTCTGAGTTTGCACCTGAGCACCCGACCGAATGATACTTTCTTCAGTTCCCTTGGGGCGCCTAGATTTCTCTTAAGGAAACCAAAGCTTAATGAGGGGAAGTGACTTAACCAATATCACACTGTTCGTTGGGGACCAAGCCAAGATTTGATTGCAAGTTTGTCTGATTTGGAAATAATACGGTTTCATAAGGTTACGTGGTGATGAGACTACTGATGATCTTTTTCACATTTCCTTTGCTCACATGTTTTGTTATGACCAAAGGCTCTTACTTATCAGAGAAATCGGAGCTTCCTTGCTCCAATGTGATGAAATCTAATTGCATTAAATGCAATGGATGTATATAAGCCAGGCTAATTGACGTCGTATTTTTTCCTCCCTTCTTTCCTTCCTTTCCTCCTCTTTCTCATCTTATTTTTCCATAATTGAAGCCAGATTACTTAGATTTAAATATAAATGTTGAAAATGTAAGATAAAATGTTTCTAATTGGCCTTTAGGATCTGAAGAACCCAGCCAAGACATCTAAAAAATGAAACTTTTAAATTAGTGACATTGTTAATGAAGAGCTAAGGTATCTCTTGTTATTTAAAAGGCAATAATCAAAAAGTGAGGTTTTAAAAAAATTAATTGTGTGTGTCTTTTTGTGTAAGTGCCTCATTAAGAAGAGAGGAAGAACATTCAGTTCTTATTTTGATGGGCTCTCCTTCGAGAGGCCCCTCTCCGGCTCTAGCCCAGTTACAAGCTCACCCTTGACTTCAGGGTGCTTTCTCCTCTCCCAAAAGGTCAGCATCTCAGACCCAAACATAAACTTGTACGGAGGTGGTGAATGAAGCAGAAGAGGGAATACAGGGACAAGAGGGCCCACTCCTACCCAGCTCCACCAAACCTGGTCATGAATGAAGCTCATCGTTTGTTCCACACTCACAGCCTGTAAGGCTGATGGGATTGAAATCTGGCTGCTGCAGTGCGGGATTCGCACTGCACAACCCTAAGGGTAGCAGTTTACTTGGTGGTCTGTGTGAATGGCATCCTGTGGGGCTGAAACTACTCAACCTTCATAAACATACGCAGTAGTCCTGAGCGACATGGATGCGGCACATTTCTGTCTAGTTTGGGCGATTTAAATGCTCCTGATTATGCATTTGATAATATTAATACAAATAAATCATTATTTGTTCAATACCTACCACTTATCTCAAAAGCGTAAATGAATTTCATTATACAAAGTTGTATCTAAAGATTTGTGCATATGTCGAAGCTTATTAGGCTAATATCATTGTCATTCATTATTTAGTCTAATAAACAACCGTTGAGCGTTTCCTGAGTGCTGGGCATGGTTCAAAAGGCTGGATTTGACAAATGCATTAAACACCAACAAAAAGTCTTACAATAACTATAAACTGACTCCTTTGAAAATCAAAGCCTATGCATTTTTCCGTTCATTTATGCAAATTTATTTTATAGGCTCTCATTTACCTGGAGATGACATTTGTTTCATCCATTTCAAACAATCCAATATAGTTGGATGCGTCAGTAAATATAAAGGATTTTTTTTTTTCTCCAAAAATTCTATTATAAAGAGAAGTGCTAAAAATTTAAGTTGGCTGCTTTAAGAGTGTCTTGGGCGCATGAGGGAACAGCACCCTCAGTGAAGTGAGCCCATGGCCCCACGGTCTAAGAAGGAGATTATAATCAAGCTTGGATCCCTGGACCACTCTGTGGAGAAAAGCTACTCTCCAATCAGGAGTGTTTGATTTTGGACTGTTACATGATCAAGAAATAACTGAAAATTTGGGGGTTACTTATTATAGCAGCTAGCTTTATTCCATGAATTAATTGGAAAACTATAATATGAGCATATTTGCAATCCCAGTTTATGGAGCTGCTCGTCCTATTAATGTTAAATTCTTTCTTTTGGGACACCCTATTAAGTTAGCCTCTGGCTCTAGTAGTCTTTCATACCTTGCTTCCAAGTCTGTGATGGCCTTGCAGTGTGTGACTGTCACTGCTGGAAAATTGTGTGCAGTTCCAGAAGCTGAGCTACCCAGGAAGAAGTGGGTGTAACTCAGTGGTTGAGTGCTAACAAACACATACATACACAGAGTGTTTCCTCTCCCTCTGTTTCACACACACACACACACACACACACACACACACACACACCCCACAGAATAGGAGGATACAGAGTTCTAGGCAACTTTCACTATTATCACTAACATGAGCATCAGCAACATTTGCAGAAAATACAGAGTTTCCCATATAATTCCCTCACACACAGTTTTCCCTATTATTAACATTTTGCTTTAATGTGGTATCTTTGTCACGATTGAAGAAAAATATTATTATAATTGTATTGTTAGCTATAGTCCATAGTTTACATGAGGGCTCACTGTGTTGTACAGTCCTGTGTTTTTGTTTTTCTAATTTTTATTCTAGGAACATATTACAACCTAAACACTTCCGTTTAAACTGTATTCAGATATATAATCCAGTGATGTTAATTACATTCACAATGTTGTACCACCATCACCACCAGCTGTTACCAAAACCTTTCTATCACCCCAAACAGAAACTCTGTACCAATTAAGCATTAACTCTTTATTCCTACCTTACCACACCCCTGGTAACCTGTATTTTGGTTTCTGTCTTTATGAATTTTATGAATTTCCTTATTCTCATTATTTCATATCTGTGAAATAATACAATATCTGTCCATTTCCCTGTGATTTATTTCACTCAACATGATGTCTTCAAGGTTCATCCAGGTTGTCACATGTATCAGAATTTCATTCCTATTCGAGGCTGAATACTATTCCGTTAAATGTATATACCATATTTTGTTTATTCTTCATCTGTTGATGGACACTTTTGTTGCTTTCATCTTTCGTCAGTTGTGAATATGGTGCTGTGAACATTGGTGTGAATATCTGTTCAAGTCCCTGCTTTCAATTCTTTGGGATATAAACCTAGAAGTGGGTTTGCCAAGTCATATGGTAATTCTACACCTAACTTTCTAAGGAACTGCCGAACTGTTTCCACAGTGGCAACACCACTTGACATTCCCTCTGGCAGTGAATGAGTGCTCCTATTTTTCCACATTGTCTCGAATACTTGCTGTTTTCCATTTTTATGGATAGTACCCATTCTAGTGGGTGTGAAATACTATCTCATTTTGGGTTTGATTTGCATTTCCCTAACGGCTAATGATGTTGAGCATCTTTTCATGTGCTTATAGGTCATTCGTATATCTTCTTTGGAGAAATGTCTGTTTGAGACCTTTGCCCATTTTTTGATTGGGTGAGTTGGTGAGTTGTAGGATTGCTTTATCTATTCTGGATATTTAACCCTTATCGGATATGTGGTTTCTAGATATTTTCTACCATTCTGTAGTTTGTCTTTTTATCTTCATGATGAAGTCCTTTGATGCATGAAAGTTTTAAATTTTGATGAAGTCCATTCATTTATTTTTTCTTTGGTTGCTCATGCTTTTGGTGTGAAGTGTAAGAAACCATTGCCAGCCACAAGGTCCTGAAAATGCTTCCCCATGTTTTCTTGGAGTTTTACAGTTTTGGTTCTTATATTTAGGTGTTTGATCCATTTTGAATTAACTTTTGTATGTGGGATGAGGCATGGGTCCACCTTCACTCTTTTGCCTATGAATATCTAGTTTTCCCAGTATCATTTGTTAAAGAGACTATTCTTTCCACATTGAATGGACATAGCACACTTGTCAAAAATCATTTGACTGGGAAACGGCTGTGGCTCAATCAGTTGGGTTCCCGTCTACCATATGGGAGGCCCTGGGTTCATGTCCCAGGGCCTCCTTGTGAAAGCAGGCTCTTCTGCATGCTGTGGAGAGCCACCCAGCCCACAAGCCCCATGGAGTGCCAACTCAGCAAGATGACACAACAAAAAAGGGAGACAAGCAAAAGCACAGAAGAGCATGCAGCAAATGGACACAAAGAGCAGACAGCAAGCAAACTGCAAGTGGGGAGGGGAGATTAAATTAATACAGACACAGAAGAACACACAGCAAATGGACACGCAAGCAGACAGCACACAAAAGCCATGGCGGCAGGGCAGGGGTGGGGGGGGAATAAAAAAAATCATTTGGCCATAGATGTGAGGGTTGATTTCTGGACTCTCAAATGAATTCCATTATCTATATGTCTCTCTTTGTGCTAGTACCATGCTGTTTTGTTTACTGTAGCTTTTTAATAAGTTTTAAAATTAGGAAGCATGAGTCTTCCAACTTTGTTCTTCTTTTCAAGATATTTTTGGCTATTTAGGGCCCCTTATCCTTCTATATAAATGTGATGATTGACTTTTCCATTTCTGCAAAGAAGGCTATTAGAATTTTGATTGCACTTGCATTGAGCCTGTAAATCTCTTTGGGTAGAATTGATGTTTTAACACTATTTAGTCTTCTGATCCATGAACACAAATGTCCTATATTTATTTAGGTCTTCTTTGCTCTGTTTTAGCTATGTTTTGTCATTTTCTGCATACAAAATAAATTTCTTGGTTAAACTTATTCCTAGATATGTGATTCTTTTAATTGCTATCCTCACCATTATTTTTTTAAGTCTAGAACCTGAAATAATAATCTTGACTTTTGCAGCAATGTAGAAAGAATGAATGCAGAGTCTCCAGGAAGATGGTGGGATCTGCTCTCTATGAATCATCGTCATGATCTCAACTTGCATTTGCCTATGACCTTATGTAACATGTACTGCTATGTCAGGCATCTGTGTTTGAATGGATCTTCAGCTTTTCCGGAATTTCTGTAGAGTCAAGAGTTAGAATTTCCTTTTGATATTTTATGTCAGGATCAGAATGAAAGAGTGCAGTGTGGCCCAGTGAACTTTACATTCTTCTTGAGATTGGGGTTCAGGTCCATACCCTGTCCCCTCCACGGGCCCTGTTTTTACCCTGAGGCTAACCGTTCATTCTGTTGGACTGGCCATCTGAACTAAGCTAGAGACTAATAGCCATAATGTTCTTACAACGAGAGAGGTATGTTTTGTTAAATTACAATAACATCCATGCTTCCAGGGGTAATGCAAAAGCCGTTCTCGTCAAGTATATTCAAAATCAAGAGCCAAATTATTCCTGCCAATTGTGCTGAGTATATTGAATAAAGCCTCACACTGTTTTCATTAGTAACTCCCATCCTTTAGTCCCGTACCTCAGTGACAATCCTGATAACAATCCCTGTTAGTATCCTCGGCATCAAGTGGTGAGGATCATTTTTTGAGTGACCACCTTGAGAAGGTACTGTGCTAGGTGGCTTTACAAATGACAGCTATTTAGGCCTCATAACTGTATTACAAGAGAGGAACTGTTATTCCGTTTTGTAGGTGGAGAAACAGAATTCAGAGACCGTAAGCAATTTGCCCTACATACCCACAGTAGGGATGTCACTGTAGTTAGGGAGTATGCTTTGAGAAAATAGCTGAGAATTTCCTATGTAACAGCTAATTCCAAGCTCAGGGACATTTGAAAAATACTTTTATTGAGAGATTTTAAACCTGTTCAAAAATTGAGAGGTATACTCATCAAGTAACTCATCTCAGGAGTAATTTAGAATTAAAGGATTTTGAAAGCCTTCCCCTTCTTGGAGGAGAGCCAAGTCCTTAATAAGGATTTCTGCAGAAGAGGAACCTGGGGCTGAATCTTATATAAAGAGGCAGAAGATTATTTTATTCTAATCTCACATTCTTACTCTCCATTTGAAGTACCCAATCATTACAGGAATAACAAATAATGAGAAGACTTTATTCCAAGTTGTCTGTACCTCCTCATTCCTGTTGTAAATCCTTATTTAGGCTTAATGCAATTTTCTGCTGAGTCTGTAATATTTTCCTCCCTTGCTTCCCTTGCAGTCTATAGCAACTTCAAGATTGCAGATGTGCTTCGTATTATGGAACAGTATAGCTCAATTTGTTTAGTAAATGACTGGTTAAAAGTGGGATGGACTCAGTAGGGTGTTGTAGCCTGCTCACTGCTGGCCCTCAAGAACTAATTGTGAGCAGCTCTTCCTAACTCCACATTCAGTGACATCACATGGTAGCTTGAAATTGACAATGGTGGGAGGATTTACATCATGGATGCTACACATCAGCCTCTCCCCCTCCCCCAGAGCCAATTGTTAAATATTTACCAGTCCAATACTGAGCCAATTGTATTATTTGCTCAAAATTATCTCCTGTCCTTGTGGGCGGGAGGTGCATGTGCTTTACCCATTGAAGTCAGGCTTGACCGTGTGACTTCTGGTCAATGGAATGTGACCAGAAGTACACATGCCTTTTCCAAGCAGAGAAACATGGGCCCATTTTCTCTTTTTCCTCTACTATGAGCTGGCATGTCCCAGATAGTATACGGGGAAAAAATCATAGCCAACTTTTACATAAAGGGCATAAACATAAGCTCATTTATGTAGTAGCACTACATTTCATAAAGCTGTCCCCTTGAACACTGAGAAGACAGCTAACGACTGAATGAGTGTATGGCTTTAGGCAAAGGTTGTGAAGCAGAATGTGACTCATATGCCCAGACTGCTGTGGGCTGCACGTAATGAGGTATGATAAGAGAGGGTAGAGCTTAAGAAGGAATTGTCCATTTGCAAAGATGAAAGGGAGTAGAAAGAGCTCAGAAATTTGAGGACTAAGAGGACAAGAAGATATAATTGATTCTGATTTCCAGCCAATAAAAGATAAACCCGAGAAAAATCTTTAAGCGATAAAGGCTGATTAAAATTCAGCCTCATGGCAAGGACCAAATCAAAGTTATGGCAACTTCTCTTAAAAACCTGAATTGATTAAGGTTTTCAGTTAGACAAAATGGCTTGGGAAAAAGAGATTAAAAGTCCTGCTCTCTTTTTGAAGCCTATTAAATTCAAGTTACCTGCAATTAAGTGCAGAGAGTCCTGTGTAGAAAGGAATTGTGGATATGGCCATTGGCACAGGAAGCTGATTTGAATCAAACAGATAAGAATGTGAGAAAGTTATATTGCCCAAAGAGTTACCATCCTGGACTAAAAGAGCTTGGAATTGTTGGATTCCCAAATCTCTGTGGCCAGGAAGAAGCTCCTCAACCCTGAAAGTGAACATATTTTTCAATGTCCTTTATAAATGTGTCCTAGGAGGATAATGGAAAAGGAAGGACCTCCCAGAAGACAGAGCCAAGAGCCCTGCAGAATAATAGGCTGGGTGTTACTGTTCTGGGACCAGCACCAGGACCTAATCAAGGAACATTTCCCATGCCTATGGTAAGCAGCCATTGCAACATCTGCTCAGTGGACTTCCAGGGTTGCTGTGGACAAGTGTCTTCTGGCTAAGTTGTCACATTAGTCTAACCACCTCATTATACGTTGACTATGACCCAGCTATAAAAAGGAATGATGCACAGACACATGCTATAAGATGAATGGACCTTGAAAACATTATGCTAAGTAAAAGAAGTCAGTCACCAAAGACCACATATTCAGGCGGTGGACTTGGCCCAGTGGTTAGGGCGTCCGTCTACCACATGCGAGGTCCGCGGTTCAAACCCCGGGCGTCCTTGACCCATGTGGAGCTGGCTGATGCACACTAGGAGTGCCCTGCCACGCAGGGGTGTCCCCCACGTAGGGGAGCCCCACACTCAAGGAGTGCACCCCGTAAGGAGAGCCACCCAGCGTGAAAGAAAGTGCAGCCTGCCCAGTAATGGCGCCGCACACACGGAGAGCTGATACAACAAGATGACGCAACAGAAAGAAACACAGATTCCCGTGCCGCTGACAACAACAGAAGTGGACAAAGAAGATGCAGCAAACAGACACGGAGAACAGACAACCGGGATGGCGGGGGGAGAGAAATAAATAAATAAATCTTTTTTATAAAAAGAAAAGACCACATATTCAGTGTCCAGAATATGGAAATCTACAGAGACAGAACGTAAATTAATGGTTGCTTAGAGCTGATAGGATGGAGATGGGTGTAGGGGAGTTTAAGGGCAAGAGCTGAAGGGTACACGTTTCTTTTTGAGGTGATCAAAATTAACTGTGGTAACTCAGTGACTATACCAAATGTCATTGGTTGTACACCTTAGATTAATAATGCAGTTTATAAGCAAAAAAGTAATAGGGTAGGTTTGGGGTAAAATACACTGAATATAACATATGGACAAAAAAAATTGACTGTGGTGATGTTTGCACATACCTGTGACTATGCCAAAAAACACTGACTTGTACACTTTAATGGGTGGATTGTACAGTGTGTGAATTATACCTCAAAAAAAGCTGTTTCTGTGTGTTCATATTCCTTGGCTCATAAAGCATGCCTACTGGCTGGCTTTGTTCCTTCCTCACCCTTCCCTGTCCTCTTGTCTCCCTTTCTCATTCTCTGTCTTCTCCATGGGATTTGTAAAGTTGTCCGTAGTAACAAGCATGGGGTAAGAATCAGAAGACTTGGTTCTAGGTTCAATTGTATGATATTTTGGTGAAAAAAAGAAGAAATTCACATAGTCTCCAGATACCTCAGTGTCCTCTTTTCTAAATCCCCATTTAGGCGATCATCTTTGTCTACCCCATTCCCCCAGAAAGGGAAGGAAGCAAAAGCAGAAATGGCTCTGCTCAGCAAGGATTGTATGTGTGTGTTGGAGGGGCGGGGGGGTTGGGGAGGCGAAAAGAAAAGTAACTGTCCCAACTGCTGGCAGTTCTCTGGACTTAGAACGTGGGGGGCCTGGTTCTGAGGGGAAAAATGAAAGCACCCCACTTGATGCCTGATATTCATTTTACCCAGAGGTGCAAGCATCTCCACTTCAGGGGTGTCATGTGAGCAGCATGCTCCAGGAGGGCTCACCAACACGGAGAAGGACTTGCATCAGTGGCTGCCCTGGGCCAAGGGGTTGGCAAGCCCTCCTCTTTGCTCCCATAGCACCCTTTGGGGTCCCTGGTTACAACAAATGGCTGAGGTGTAGCTGCCTGTGTTCCCCACCTGCTGGTGGGCACCTTGCAAGACAAGACTGTTTTGTCCTCTTCTGTGTCCCCAGGAACTAGGACAGCCCTGGTGCCTGGTAGGTACACAGTAAACACTCTCTGGAGCCTTTAGAGGTTTTGGAGAATGAATACAAAACTGGAAAATGCCAGTAGGGAGATACTTCTATTAAAAAATACATATTTAAAGTGGATTCTACAAACCAGCATGGATTTCAAACAACTGTGAGTCAGGAGAATGGTTTTTGGATAAAAATTTCATACAATGGGAAAGCGCTTTCTTATCCTCATGAAGAGCCTGGGGCATGAGCTAACTCCAAATGGTTTTCTTCTGACGCCTACAACTTCAAAACAATTCCATTTCTACCTTGAAAATTTTAAAGTTCTCTTTCTGAACACCTTGGTTCTTTTTTTTGAGGGGGGGGGGGGATGGATAGATAATTCTTAAAAAATAAATTCCTAAATCTAAATTTTGTTTTGAAGAATGCATTTCTCAGTTGTCTTTCATCATGAATACTTGTAGATGCCAGTGCAAAGAGATTGTCTCAATTCCAATGCTGTCTCAGTCATAGTCCCCTCGTTTAGAAATTCTTTGAATTAGAGTAAGTCTTGCAATGGAAGCCTGATAGCACACTATGTGCTTGCATACAACAACTCAAACAGATGTTGACCTGTCTAGATGTGTAGCTTGGATGTTGGTTTGCATTTTTATATAAGTAGAAAAATTGATTTCAAGACAAAAACTATTTTCAAAACAGACCCTCTACACTATTCCAAAAAACCCCCTAGGATTTTGGTATCTTCAAACTGCATGGTGTGCTAAAAACTAGCATTGGCTCTCTTTGTGGGGTTGTTAAGCTGTGTAGAGAACTGGGGTTTCTGACCATCTTATCTACCAAATGGGGAGAACTCAAAAGGAGAATGAAGCCAAGTAAAACCAGGAGAGACAGAGTCCTGGTGGTAGTACAGGAGCCCCAGACCCAGGAGATGGAGCCAAGATAAGATAAGCACAGCTGAGAGATCAGAGGGAGACAGGGCCCTGATGACTCCATTGCCATGTTCCCATCTGGCTGTTCGCCCAGTCATTTTCCCATTTTCCCAGTTACCTGGGAGATAAATTCCCCCATTCCCCCCTTATTTTGTCTTTAACTAGTTTGATTTGGGATTCTATAACTTGCAACTAAAAGCATTCTCTATCATAAACTACGTGGCAGGTTACTGGCAAGATACATTGAGAGAATGTATTTAAAGCGTTTAGCAAAGTTCTTGGCACATAGTAAGTGCTCAATATAACCTGTTGTAACCTGAGGATAGTTCTTTTAATTAACACTGGCAAGGGAAAACATGAGAAGTAGCCAAGATATTTCAGTTAAAAGGTTCAACGTTAATAATTTCAGCAAATGGAAATGATCCTGGATAGAGCCAGTGTAGTGCTTCAGAAAGAACTTGGGGTGCGGAATCAGATAGACTTGAGTTTGAACCCAGCTCCGCCACTTAGCTAGCTAAATGAATTTGGACAAACTGCAGAATAATCCAGAGACTTGGTTCTCGCTTCTGTAAAGTGGAGGTAATACGCTTTCCTCATAACAATTAAAAGAAATGAAGAATAAAGCATGTAGCATCATCCTTGGCACTAGATGTTCAGTAACTGCCAGATGCCTCCCTCCTCCCAGAGCACCTGCTATCACCACCACCTCAAACTGGCCCCTCCTTCCAGAATATAATTTTACCTGTCAAAGGAAAGCATGAATGTCTGCCCCAGCATATCTTCCCCTGCGCTGCCTCTGAGCAGCAGTTGAAGAATCAAAAAGAGAGGGTTGTTCTTTTACATCCAAGCATTTTCCAATGACTCTTTTGTGATTTTTTTCACTCTTTATTATCTCATTAGAATTCAAACAAATGAGATTTACTTTAGAAGGAAAAAGGAAAAAGAGAATCACAACACCTGATAGAGTACCTCTGTGTCCCAGACACCGTTGCTGCATGCCCAGCATCCTTTCTCTTCTTGCTCACAGAGCCCTGATTTGGTGACGCCCCTTCTTGACTGCAGGGTTAGGTCCTGAGTAATCAATCTATCCCAATCGACTCGTAACATTCCCACCAATGACCCCTATTGTCTATAAATGGCCATTTGCATAAACTGGTCCAATAAGACTGAAGGAAAGGATATATATTCCAGTATATTCCATGTTTGGGGCAAAGATTTCTCCCACTTGCTGGCCATGAACAAGAAAGCACAAGCTTCAATCTTGGAACTAGGAGGTGACCCTTGGGACGAAACAGCCACTGAGGACAATAATGCCCAGCAAAGGAAGGAACTTGCATCTGTGATAGAACCTTGGAGCTGATAATCACGCTACCTAGGGACTTCTGGTTATGTCTGGCAGTGGAATCTCCTTGGTTTTATGCCAAGTTTTTTTTTGCAGTCAATTAATACTGATAAGGAACAAGAATGTGCAGCACCTGAGGTAAGAGTATACCAGGGTGATTTTTTTTTTAAAGATTTATTTATTTCTCTCTCCCCCCCACCCCACCCCAGTTGTCTGTTCTCTGTGTCTATTTGCTGCGTTTTGTTTCTTTGTTCTGTTTGCTTCTGTTGTTGTCAGCAGCAGGGGAATCTGTATCTCTTTTTGTTGCATCATCTTGTTGTGTCAGCTCTCTATGTGGGTGGTGCCATTCCTAGGCAGGCTGCACTTTCTTTCGCGCTGGGTGGCTCTCCTTACGGGGCACACTCCTTGCGCATGGGGCTCCCCTACGCGGGGGACACCCCTGCGTGGCATGGCACTCCTTGTACACATCAGCACTGTGCATGGGCCCGCTCCACATGGGTCAAGGAGGCCCGGGGTTTGGACCGTGGACCTCGCATGTAGTAGGACGACGCCCTATCCACTGGGCCAAGTCCGTTTCCCAATATACCAGGGTGATTAAGACTCATAACCCTGATATCCAGCCATCTGGGCTCACATCCTGCTTCCACCACTTGGTAGCTTGTGACCTTGGGAAGCTTACTCAACCTCTCTCTGCTTCAGTTTCTGCCTCTGAAAAACAATAGTAATGATATATCTTACCTCTCAGAGTTCCCCAGAGGATAAATCTGCATAAAGTACACAGCACAGTGCCTGGCACATAGGAAGTCTGAATGAAATCTGACTCATAATTGTGATAACCTCCAGGTATAAAAGATCATCTCTGCATCTACAGAGCCATACTGAATTGGATCTCCAAATCTCTTCCATTCTATTCTTGACTCTAGGTCTCTTTATTACTCTGAGATTTCCTTTCTTTCCCTTTTCTGATCATCTCTTCTTTCCTTTTCCCTTTAGCCATAATTGGGATTGATGTATAGCAATATTTACTGTATTTCATATCATGTAATTTCACATTTCATTGTTTTCATTTAAGAGGTCAAAGAGTAGAACATCTTGTATTTCTTTCAATTAAAAAGAACATTTTGATTTGTTCTTTATATACCACCATTAAATTTCATCTGCTTGGCTTTGGTCCAGTGTTCCACCCTGCAAAATCACTTTAAATCTTGACACTGTCAGTTGTTGGCTTTGCCATCCTTTCTGGCTTTATATCATCTGCCTTTTAAGGCTTCACTGAGCCCTTGACAAAACTTGCAACTTAGGACTACTCTATCAGTTATGATCAGGTTAGCTGTGTGGGTTGGAGAACTCTGAATTAGTGTCTCTTAAATTTTAGTGGGCATAAGAATCACTGGAAGAACTTATTAAAATACAGATTCTGTGTCCCTCACGCAGAGATTCTGATTCAATTGGTCTGGAATGGAGCCTGAGTATTTATTTCTAAGAAGCTCCTAAGTGTTGGGAAGCAAATGTGGCTCAAGTGATGAGGCCTCCACCTACCATACAGGAGGACCCAGGTTTGATCCCTGGGGCCTCTTGGTGAAAAAGAAGAGAAAGCAAGCCTGCATGGTGAGCCAGTGCCCACACAGCAAGCTGAATGCCCACATGGTGAGAGTGCCCATGCAGTGAGCCAGGGCCTGTGCAAGTGAGTCATGCAGCAAGATGATGATGCAACAAAAGAGAAACGAAGGAGATAGTCAAGGTGAAGCACAGCAGAAACCAGGAACTGATGTGGCGCAGCTAACAGGGAACCTCTCTCCTCATCAGAGGTCCCCAGGATTGAATCCCGGTGAATCCTAGAGGAGAAAAAATGAGAAGAGGAAGACCAAAAAGAGAGATACAGAAAATCACACAGCAAATGGATACAGACAGCAAAAAGAGCAGGGCTGGGGGAGGGATGTAGAGGATAAAATAAATTAAAAAAAAAAAGCTCCTAAGTGTTGCTGAATAGAACTGCCCTAAATAACAGTGACTTAATCAAGTTAGTAGTTTATTTTCTTGTTATATAAAAGAAGTCTTTAGGCAGGTGGTCCAGGGCTGGTAGCAAGGTATCCGAACATAGGTTCCTTCTTATATCCTTTCTGCCATTCATAGCATGTGGTTTTGTACTCATGGTCCAAAATGGTTGCTTGAGCTCCAGCTACCATATCCACGTTCAAATCACTAAGAAATAGGAAGGGATGTCTCCTCTCCCTTTAAGGACATGTCCCAGAAGTTGTACATGGCACTTTAACTTATGTTTTACTTTCTTAGGCTGCTGAAAGTGGAGACCATGAGATGGTTTTAAGTTAAACAATGGGAATTTATTAGCTTAAAAGCTTACAGTTTTGAGGCTGTGAAAATGTCCAAATTGAAGCATCATCAAGGCAATGCGTTCTTCCTGAAGACTGGCTGCTGGTGATCCTTGGGTTCTCTGCCACATGGCAAGGCACATGACAGCATCAGCTGGTCTCTCCCTTCTCTATCAGGTTTCATTGCTTTCAGCTTCCTGCTCCCATGGCCCTTCCCCCTTCCCTTTCCCCCTCCCCCTCCCAATTGTTTATACCCACAGGAATGGATTAACTCTAAGAACTTGCTTTCCTGGAGTACATACAATTTCAATTAACCATAACTTATGTCAGAACTTAGTCACACAGTCAAATCACGCTAGTTGTCAAAAAAATCTGAGAAATACAGTTTTAATTCTGAGTGTCACGTGCCCAGCTGAAAAATAGGGTTTTATGATTGAGGAAGAGGAAAATGGATTTCTGAAATTACTGATTTTCAGAGTTGTTACAACCAACTGAAATTTTCCCATCTCTCCGGCTAAAAGTTTGTAATCTAAACACAGCTATGTGCTAGGCTGAATTTTAAACTCTGAATTTTGCATTCAGATCTTTCCCCTCTGGGTAAGTCCTATTACTTTCATTGCCGAGTTGAGGATAATGAATCTCGCAGAGTTTTAGTGATTTTCCTGAAGTGTCACAGTAACTAAATTACCAAATCAAGATTAAAACTCAACCCTGCCAAAGCCCAGGCTCCTTGGAATGCTTCATTCTGCATCACAGGAATTAAACATTTGTTTGCAGGATGAGCCTTGAATCAGCCAACTACTGTTGCAGAATATGCAATCGCAAAAATCAAAATCTCAGAGCCATAAGCATTTACTTCACTTCTGTGTCTCGGCGTCAGGGGGGACCAGCTGACCTGAGCTGGGCTTGGTGTCTAAGCTGCAGGCTGGGCCCTCCTTTTCCTTGGACCCACCCGTGGGTTAGTTAGGGCTGACTAGCTGCACAGGTGCATTTCAACCCCTGCTTTCAGCAGGACTGTGACCATTACACTGGCTGAAGGAAGTTTCATGGTCAAGATCGAAGTGAAACGGTGAAGCTGGGAGGGAGTAAAGATGTATTAAATTTTTCTTTTTAACTTTTTATTGTGGTTACATATATGTAAGGCAAAATCTTACATTTTAATCACTTCAAGTGTACACTTCGTTGCTATTAATTACATTTACAATGTAATGCTACCATCACTGAAACTTTTTCATCATCTCAAACAGAAACTGCACCATTAAGCATTAAGCAATTTCTCCACCCTCCTCCCCCTCCTGTAGATCTCACCTGTACTCCACTTTCTGTTTCTCTGAATTAGCTTGTTCTAGATAGATCATTAAAGTGAAATCATATGGGGAGTAAATATTTTTGTGTAAACTCTAATCTACCCCCGAGCCCCGAGGCAGGTGCAGTGGTGTGGAAAGGGCACCTGGACTGAGAATCAACAGTCCAAGTTCTGGGCCCTTCCATGACTTGTGTGACCTTGGGCAAGTTGTGAGTCCTTTCAGGGTCGCAGGTTTAGTCTAAGAATCTCAAAGGCCTATTTGGACTATGACTTAAGCTATGGCTTCAAAAAGCGAAAGGCTTCTCACGTCTTCTGAATGCCACTTAGTCCTTAATTATTCTGAGCAAAAATACACATATAACACCGAGCCCCTCCAAAACAACCAGGCTAATGCTTACGGCTCTGTTAATGATCAAGCAGGAGCACGGTGCAGTGGGTCCAGTTGGTCACAGGAAGGCCCTGAAAGGGCCCCACTGGTCACATGAAGTCATTGAGAAGTCACCAATCCTGTGATCTGCTCGCAGGCCCAATGCAGGCTGGGCTGCTGTTTGCACAGGTGAGCTTTAATTTTGGTGATTTATGATAATGCCTCAGAGCACAGGCAAACATGCCATGGCTTATTTTGCAGAATTAATGAAGTCTGATTAATCTCCCAGTGCCCAGCAGATTCTGTTCTGAGAAATGGAGTGAGACCGCCAGGCTTTTGTGCAAATTATGAAAGGAAGATTAATGGCACAGGAAGCATTCGGAATTGCCACAATCTGAACTTTTTAACCCCATTGATTCTCCAGGTGGGGTTATTTGCCTTTAAACTGGATGACTGCAGATGAGGGAGAGACCCTTCCAACAACTGCCAACGTTAACTGAGCCATAACCTTGTGACAGGCGCTCTGCTTGGCTCTTCATATGCACGGTCCCAGTTATTGGAAGAAGTGCGCCTTTCAACCTGGATAGGTAGGAGTTCAAATCCAGGTCCCACAATTTACAAGCCGAGTGATGCCAGACAGATTGTGTTACAAAACCCAGAAAAAAACAATCTTTATCTCGGTCCCATTCCTGTGACGTGAACAAGACCTCTTGAAGATGCTATTTTAGTAAGCTGCGGCCAGCTGAATCAGGATGTCATAATTCTATTACTGGAGGCCTCGTAAAGAGAAAACTGCGGGAGGAGCAGGAAGCAGGAGTTCAGCCGGAAACTGGAAGAGACAGGAGAGGATGTGCCCATGTGATGGGAAAGTCAAGGAACCTCAAGATTGCCAGTCAGAATGCTACCGACCTCTGGACGAAAAAAGCTGCCAGCCTCTGAACCATGAGGCAATAAACCCCTGTTGTTTAAGTCAACCTATTGTGTGGCGTTTGCCATAGCAACCGGGAAAGGAAGACAGATGTATACACTGGACTCTGTGATGCCTGTCCCATATCCACCCCAGCCCCCCAGGTTCTCTGTGTGCACTGCTGTAGCATCTTGACGTCTCACATTTTGGTAGGAGAGATCAATGCCAAGGAACAAATTATTTTGAAAATAAGAGCCCTGGAAGAAAAAAACTCAATATATCCATAACCCTGGGGTTAAATCTCTTAAAAAGAATTGGAGGATATAAAAGTTCACCCCAGAAGTTAGAGCTGCTGCATGTACTGAAATACACAAATGGTGCAGAAGAGGTCATGGCGTATTAGAAAGAACACTGGGATAGCCTTCAGGTGATCTGAATTTGACACCTTATTCTGCTGCTACTAAATGCACTGTGAGGGTTAAACTACTAAACCTTCTGAATCTCAGTTTTCTCATCTGTAAAGTGGGGATCAAAAATGCCTGCTCTGCTTCTTGTACAGATTTGATGCAGAGATCCTTGGAGAGCTAACTGCCAATTATTAGTAACTCCATTTTACGGGTGGAGAAAATGAGGACAAAAATGTAAGATGTGGAACAGAAACATCGTTCTCCTAGCTCTTTCCTGATCTCTTGTTGTATCACTTTTTTCACTACTCACTTTTTGGACCTTTCCTTCATTAAACCCCAACTCTATCCCCAACTCTCACTTGGAGCCAAACATTCAGGATCTCAGCCTACATCAGCTGATTACCAGCTGTCTTGCAAATATGTAAGCTTATTATTACATGCCACCGAGACTTTGGTTCTTATTTGTTACACAGCAAAAGTAGACTGATACAGAGTCCATGTTGAAAATGGAGCTCCTTGCACCACCTTTACGCTTCCTATGTCAACCGCTAAGCATTCACTAAGGCAGTGGTGGCAGAGGAATGTTTAACTCTTCACCACCACCCTTGTTTGGGTTTCACTGGGCCTTGGGGAAAGGCTAAGGGTTAAATGTGTCCTAGGTTAGGGGGGAAAGCAATACTACTGCTGGAATAGCATGAACGAAGGTGTACAAGAAAGAACATGTAAGATTTGTTCTAGGACTAGTGAGCAGTCTAGCATGAGGACCACGTGTTGAAAGTATTGGGGCAAAGTTGGAGTTAGGAAATCAGGAGGAAGTTGGGGTTAGCTCTTCCTCTTTAGCTGCTGGCTACAGCAAAGAAATAAAAGCTACAGGGAAGCCTGGATGCCAACTAGATGCCAATTATAGACTGTAAGTCATTGACAGTCAGAGGTCAACTACATAATAAAGACAGGAGTGGGACTAAGACTAGATTGACTGTGCCAAATAGAAAAAGGCTGGCAGGCAGCTTCATTCATAATTTTATTGCTTCCATCTAGCACATAATTATTAAATTAAGCACTGTTTAACATAGTGCCAACCCCACATTTTCACTCCTTAAATACAGTGTGAATGTGGCTTGTCTTTATAGTAAACAGACATCAATTGCAGTACTCAGAAGTCACCCTGAGTGAGCCCATGTATTTCTCTACTTTTTAGAATACAATTTTAAACAATTATTTTGTGAATAGATGTTGAGAATTTAATCAAGTTAATTATGCTAATATTCATTTTAAAAATATTTAGCCATACGAGAAGTCATATAAATGGGAGCTTGAATTCCAGATCTATTATTTATTGGTTGTGTGACCTTGAATAAGTTACTTCACTTCGATGAGTGATGGTTTTTTCATCTGAAAAACAAGGTGAGTAAAATCTATCACATAAGGTTGCTGTAATGATTAAATGAGTTAATGCCTAAGAGTGTGTAGCATTGCCCCTGGCTCAATAGGTGCTTAAATAAACATGGATTAAGAAGCACCTGTGTGTGGTTGACCATCTTCCCTTCCCTGTTAGCTGATCTGGGTAGGTCCAATGAACCAGAGAGTAGGTGTTGCAACTCTGCTGAGGCTCAGGGCCCAGCTGGCAATGGCCAGTCCAGAAATTCAAGTCTCCTGAGCATACATCAACCCCAGGGCCAACCACGGGTTAAGTAAAAGTGACATAAGAAGCATGCATAGAGAGGTTACATCTGAGTCCAGCTCCATCACACCGAGGAGCACAAATTCCAAAGTAGGGCCTACTGTCAAGGCACTGACATTCAGAGCCATTTGCCATGACTGTAGGACCTGGGTGTCTCTGTAGCCCTCACCACTGAATGGACTGGGAGAGAGTGTAACCTACAACATAAACTATAATCCATGCTGTGTAGCCGTGCTCCAAAATGTATTCATCAAATGCAATGAACGTACCACCCTAATGAAAGAGGTTGTCGATGTGGGAGGACTGGGAGGTGTAGGGAGTGGGATATATGGGAACCTCTTATATTTTTTAATGTAATATTTTGTGTGATCATTGTATCTTAAAAAATAAAAACAAAAAAAGAAGCACCTGTGTGGCAGGCTTTCAGCTGAGAGCAGTGAAGATTAGGGTACCAGAGCTTAGAAGCAATCGAGAAGGGAATTAAAGGATATGGCCTCCAGGTAGTGGGCTCCTGCCTTCCTATTGTAGTGGGACAGCCATCATGTTCCAATAACCTAGCCATGCCCTTGGCTACCCGCTCTTAAAACCCCTGCCAGAGCAACTGACCCAAGGGCAGGGCTGGCCCTAGCAAGGTCCATCAGTCCCCCTCCAGGATTTCATACTTCTTCTGGACCGTGAGTGGTTAATAGGGATCTCATGTGCACATCTTGACGGGGAGAGGATCCCTTGTCTCCACCCCGCCCCACCTCTGACCCTCCTTGAGGGAGGAACGTGCCTCAGTCGGCCCGAGCCTGAAGCTGGGTTCATTACTGGCCAGTTCACAGCAAGTTGAAGGGCGTGGGTCAGTTCTCAAGCCCCTCTTCCTGCTTTCTTTGTTCCCCTGAAGCTGGTTAGGGAAACGGAGCCCGGCTGGACCCTCTGAGACAGGCCACTGGCATGTGGCTACTGAGCACTTGAAATGTGGCTCATGTGACTGAAGAGATGAATTTTTAATTTTACCTAATTTTAATTAATCTAAGTTTAGAGTTAAATAGCCACATGTGGCTCGTAACTAGTGTTGTTGGACAGTGCAGCTGTGCCCAGTAGAAAAAGTCTGGCAGAAAACTTCATTCATAATATTATTGTTTCCATTTGGAAAAGCAGCATTAATTAAATCATGTTTAGCATAGTGCCAGCTCCACATTTTTGCTCCTTAAATATGGTGGAGAAAGTGGGAGAAGTCATTTAGATATGGGTTTTTGGGGAGGTAGAAGCTGCACTTAGCCTCTGGTCTAACCTGTGTTCTTTAAATCTTCCTAAACAGGGATTGCTGAATTCAGGTGCAAGCTGCTGGCCCAGCTAATAGTAAAAGGGTATTTTATTGTTTGCATATCTATTTTTCAGGACCTCTATGGTGAGGACAGATGATTGATATGGCAGGATTCGGGCATTCTGCAGGTCCCAGAAATACTACCTTTGTAACTGCATTCTAGCCTAAATTAGAGTGTGGCTAAGATGACATCACCCCACCTCAAGTGTGGCTTTTTTTCAGTGCAATGCGATGAGGCAGACGGCGGGAATGAGGTGGGGCAAAGATTTTTCAGCACTTAACCATTTCCCATAGTATTTTAAAATTTAAACATGATGCAGAAGTGCAGGCCCACCCTGGATTGCCCAGTGTCAGTGCACTTGGGTTAGGGGGGGAGGGTGTCGTTCATCTCCCAGCTACGGTGCACCTCCAGGTGGGGTCGCTCCCGCGTTCCCAGGGCGAACTTGACAACCAGTAAAAGGGCTCCTGAGGGATCTGGGTCAGGTGTCAACATCGTCAGCTCCAGCTACCTCCCAATTTCGAGATCCTGTGCCTTATTTCCTTCATCCACCTTTGCCCACTTTGCTATCAAGAAATTCCCCAGATGCTATTTCTTCTGCTTTCCCTAGTAGTAATTACTTTCTTTGACATCACTGGTTTGACGTGCTTAATGCTCTCTAAACTTACTGCTTGACTCCCCCTCTGGAATGCACGGCGTCTCATTGTCCTTACTCACCTTTGCACTACCAGGGTGCAGAAATGTGCCTTGCAATAGGAGGGGCTCCACCAATGCCCACTCCCTGTTTGGAACCGAATGGACCTGAGAGCCTGCTCTGGCCCCGCTTCTAACTAGCTGAGATGTGGCAGATGACCCAGCCTCTCCACGTCTCTGTTTCCTTACCTGTAGAATGTGGATAAGGACATTACCTACCGATGGGGTAGTTAGGGCTAATGGGATCAGGCATGTACAGTGCCTAGCAAGGAGCCCAGCATGGGACAGGACTTAAAGAGTGAAGCTATAGGCATAATGATAACATCACAGTCTGCTTTCCCCACCCCGCTTTTTAGGAGGTACCAGGTATTGAACCCAGGACCTCATTCATGGGAAGCAGACGCTCAACCACTTGAGCTACATCATCTCCCCAGCCTGCTTTTAATAGAACTAGATATATAGATATGCCTCAGGTGACTGTAAGCTCCTTGAGGGCAGTAACTTTTTACATTTGGGGGACCATTCTTCATCCTTTCTACCCCTAAATACCCAGAGTAGGGCTTAGGGGTCACTAGTAAATGCTTATTGAGTTGAAGTCATAAAGTACCCCAGAGTCTATGAAGAAAGGAGAATGGAGAGGGGCAGGATGGGACAATTCACAGGGTTGGTATTAAAAAATTTAGTGGAAGTTAGTAGGTTTCTAGAAAAACATCGGGAGGGAATTTATCTATATACTGCATTCTTTAAAGGGAATTTCTGTAAATACTCAACGGCATCACATTCTTTAAAGGGGACTGTTTCAAGCAGATGCAAACACTAGACTGCATCTTCTAAAGGAACTGTGTACCTAGTTTCGGAGACCAAGAGAGAGCCAGAGGTTGAGAGTGGGAAGGCAGGGCTGCCAAGAATTCCGCTCTGCTGCAGACGTGAAGCAGCACTTTCTTTGATGGATGGTTCTTGCTTTCTTTTACACGGAGATTAAGTGTTTTTCAGAGCAGGTACTATGTCTTTTTCAATTTTGCACCCCACACTTAGCACAGTCCTGGGTAGAGTGAGATATTTAATTTCATGCTAAGAGTAAGGTGTTCATCCAGAGTTGAATAATGAATATTGGACAAGTCAGATGGTGTGTATTTCTTTGGGAGCACTTTCCAGTTCTAAGGTAGGGTTTCTCAGCCGTAACTGCGCATTACAATCTCATGGGACCACTTGAAAAATGCTCAGGTCAACATGCCTAGAAATTCTGGCTTCTGTGGCCTAGGAAAGGGCCTGAGCATGGTGATGGCAGCAGCTTCCCGGCGATTCTACTGTGCAGCCCAGAGAGGAGAAGATGAGGAATGAGGGTGGGCGTCGGCAGAGCTGTATTCTGTCCCTGTTCTGTCACCCACTTGCTGTGTGACTGGAGGTAAGTCTCTCTCTCCCCCGCTCGGTTTTCTCTCTGTAAAATGAATGGATTGGATTAGAACAGTCTGTTTTAATCTTTTTTTGTTCGGGAACCCATTGGGAATATGGATCCTCGCTCCAGGGAATCATACCTGTGCATATTTATGCAACATTTTGCAACTAGTTCAAGGAATTCATGGAATCTGTTGCACTGAGCAGGATTCTTCTGGCCACACATGATGGCGGCCAGCTCAAATTGTCTTGTAGCAAAAGGGAATGTAATGGCTCATGGTCTGAGAAGTCCTGGAGGAGGTACAGCTTTAGGCAGGGTGGGTTAAGAAGCCCAGAGGTGTCAGGAAGAATCTGTCTCTGTCACTTGGCTGATTTCGAGTTATCAGCTTTCTTTTCAGGAAGGGTCTCCTCAAGTCTGGGCAAAGCTGTTCACAGCAACACAGGCTGACATCGACCCACTGAGCACTCCAACAGAGGGAGCACATTCTTTTCTGGCGTTCTAGCGGAAGTCCTGCCCAGCCCTGGTGCCACCACTGTGGGTGGTGGGATGGTGTGATGATCGGCCTCAGCACCTGCCTCTGCTGCATGGGGTGGGTGTGGAACAGGGGAGGTTCCCCAAAGAAAAGCAGGGGGTCGTTACCATGAGTAGGCAGTGGATCCTGTGCAGGCGAAGATCACGCACACCCACCTGACCTCTAAGGGCGGTGCACCTGTGAAACCCCTAGAGGTGCATGGCCCCAGGCTGAAAATTCTGGACGGAGGACTCCTGAGGTCTCAGTACTGATAGTCTAGCAGTGGTTTTTACCTGTCCTTGGGTCTAGACTTATCTGGGTCATATTACCTCCTGTTATCCAGAAAGTGGACCTCAGCCTGTGAAGACGTGTCTGCAATGGATGAGTGTGACAACTGTGGCGGTGTCCAGAAACCCCTGAGTGATTAGTGGGAGGGGAAATTGTCAGGCTTGGCGCCCCAGAGCAGCTCGGGATTTCAGGATAAATGACCTCCCTTTTTTAAAAGGGTGTAATTTCAAAGGCAGTGGTCCAGTTCAGAGAAAAAGACAATGATTTTTGTCTGAACTATCAAGTAATTTAGCTATTTAATCTAGGACTGCCAATGGTGATCTAATACAATAAATCAAAATTCACTGCTTAAGGTACAAAAATTTTATTCCTTAACTTCTACAGATTTTTGGAAGATGAATCCAAAAGATAACAAAACATGTCTACTTAATGTATGCAGAAATTTTGCTGAATGAAAGGAATAAAATGAATGATCTAGAAAAGAATGCCTTAAATAACTTGATTAATATCTGTCATAAAATACGTGCCTAGGTTACAGTGCTGACTTTCTAAGCAGGTGTTCACAGCCCATGTTGCAGTTGCCATGCTCCTTTGCCTTTGAACTCTTCCAAGTACTTGGGATGTTTATTATCCCAAGCTAGCTCTCTAACAACTCATCAGCATTTCTCTACTCAGGGGACCTGGGTTTGAGTTCCAGCTTTGGCACTTAGCAGACTGAGTCAGTTAGCTACTGCCAACACCTTGTGCTATTTCTTTCTGGCATTTTTCTTATGTATTTTAATTATTGCCATACTACTGCATAATTTTGTACCCTGACTTTCTTCCCTAACATAAGCTCTGCATTTCCCCGTATTATTAAAAATTACTCCTTCTATGTCATTGTGAATGGCTGCACATTATACCTTTGGGTGAATAGCATGATTTTCTCTGCCATCAGGGGAGCTTAAACCAGGGAGTGGAAGCATTAGCTTTGGCCTCTTAGCTGCCTGGAGCATGATTTGAAGAGATGAGGGGGTTGGGAGAGGCCCAAAAAAAAAAGTATGTAAAAACATACTTTTATTATTAAACGATTAACCACTGTGGGCTGAATCGTGCCCCCACCCCTCCCCGGCAAGATATGCTCAAGTCAAAACCCATAGTCCCATGCAGGTGGCCCTATTTGGAAATAGGGGCTTTGAAGGGTGACTAGTTAAGAAGAGGCCAAACTGGTTTAGGGTGGGCCAAACTGCAATAGGACTGGTGACCTTGTAAGGAGAGAGAGGTTTGTATACAGAGACCCACAGGCGCAAGGAGAACCCTGCGTGGGTGGGGTAGATGTTGGAGCCTGCAAGCCAAGGAGCACCGAGGATCGACAGAAAACCACCACAAGCTGGGCGAGGACAGGAAGCCTTCTCCCCAGCGGGTTTCAGGGGGAGCGTGGCCTTCCCGGCACCTGGACTTTGGCCAAGTTCTGACTTCCAGAACTGTGAGAGAAGCAGTTTCTCTCTTTTGAAGCCACTCGGTTTGGGGTGCTTTGTTACGGCCGCACCAGGAAACGGAGGCAGTTTTCACAGGTGGCATCAGGGCAGTACCACTGAAGGGGATGCTGAAGATCCGTCAGTCCAGTTTCCTTACTTGACGGTTGAAGGAACGAGGCTCAGGCTAAATGACTCCACCAAGGTCTCCCGGCTTTCTGTTCCAGTCCAGTTTCTCACCACACCACAGCCACAGAAGGCCTGAGCACAGGCTGAAGCCCACGCCCATGGGAAGATTTCTGTAGCAAACAGAGGACCAGTCTTGACATGTATTTGGCAGGTCTTCTTTTTTCTTTTCATAAATTGTCAGTGTGATTAGTGATTATTGGCTGCTAGCTGAAAATCTTTTCCTGCCTACCCAAACAAAGCAAATTCAGGGAACACATGATGTAACCCTGTAAAAAAAAAAAAAGCCATTGAAATTTTCACCAAAGAGAGGAAGCTATTATTATCCCAGACTTATAAATGGGAAGATGGGAATAGAGAAACCGGGCAACATGTCCAAAGTAATCAGCCAGAATTAGAAGTTCCTGATGACCACCCGAGGGCAAGAAATCTCCTGGCAGTTTGGCTTAGCAGGCTGCAGGGAGGGCCAAGTTCAACAGGACATAATTAGGGTTAGAATTCCCATGCTTTCTTCTGCTCCATGACCTCCAGACCGAAAAGCTCTTGCCAAGTTTCTTGGCTGCTGACCCTCGCAGAGTCCGTAAGATGAAGCAGGAAAAATGGGGAGTGGTGACTCTTCTGCTGCTTAGCAAGTGACTTCATCTCTCCAGCACCACTGTCTCATCAGGAAGTGGGAATGAGAGCTTGTCGTCTGCCCAGCTCAACCATCCAAGATGTAAAATGAGATGTAATTTCCAAAAGGTATTTGCCAGGACTCTTGGTGGCTGGTGATAGAATTCCAATTCAGAAGAGACCAGGCTGAGGGGGAGTTACAGCAAGAACTAGACAGCAGTCTAGCGATTGTTTACAACCCTTACCAGACAGGGAGCCCACACTTCCTAAGACTTAGCTCATCAAATCCTTAAACCTGTGAAGTGCTGAGAACGATCAACCTTGCTTGATATAGGGGCAAACCAGGGCTTGGAAACTGGGAAGCTGTCAGACAGAAGTGGCCCAGACTCCAAGCCACCACATTCTTCTGCCTTTCGAATTTGAGGAGGGAGAGATGAAGGAATTTGTCAAGCTCTCGTACCCTGGCCCCATGACAAGTCTTTGAGGGAGATATGATAAATTATATCGAGAGAGGCTCAACGTGCAGCCGAGAAGAGCGAACCTGCCTCCTCAAGGGAAAAGGATGAGTCCCATCCAGGAGTTTGAGGGGAGAGCAGCAGATGTGCTGTGCTGCCTGCCTTATGGTTCTCAGACCGAAGCCAGTCAAGGGGCCGGTGTGACTAAGACTGAGCAGCAAGCAGCTGGACCTTCACTGACTCGATGAAATCCTGCAAGCCAGGAAGGCAGAACCTCAGGAACTGAATCCATGAGTAAACAGGCATCCCTGAGAGCCTCGGTGGGTTAGGTCCTGTGCTGATCAGAGCCACGTTTGCCATCTCACGTAAGAGTCATGGCGATCCTGTGGGCAGGCATTATTAGTTCTGTGTTACTGACGAGGAAATCCAGGCTTAGAGCGGTTACATGACATGCTCTGAGTCATTAAGCTGGTCAACGGCAAGGAATGGGTTCGACCCACAATTGTCGGTTCTGGATCAGGCCACTTTCTCTCATCCCTCAGTGGCATCTGCTGGAAAGAGCATCAGAAGCGGACTTGGCCCAGTGGTTAGGGCGTCTGCCTACCCCATGAGAGGTCCGCGGTTCAAACCCCGGGCCTCCTTGACCCGCGTGGAGCTGGCCCATGCACAGTGCTGATGCGCGCAAGGAGTGCCCTGCCACACAGGGGTGTCACACCCCCGTGTAGGGAAGCCCCACGTGCAAGGAGTGCGCCCCGTAAGTAGAGCTGCCCAGCGCGAAAGAAAGTGCAGCCTGCCCAGGAATGGCACTGCCCACACAGAGAGTTGACACAAAAAGATGACGCAACAAAAGAAACACAGATTCCTGTGTTGCTGACAACAACAGAAGCAGACAAAGAAGATGCAGCAAATAGACACAGAGAACAGACAACCGGGGTCGGGGGGGGGAAATAAATAAAATAAATAAATAAATAAATAAATAAATAAATAAAACTTTGTATGTCCCTGATGGATGAGAGCGGGGAAAAAAAGGAAAAATGCAGGAATGTTTTGGGTACACATATACATGTATACGTGTTGTACACAAATAGTGTGTTCAGAAGAGCAGAGCTGGAGTGGCCTTAAAGACCAGGGAATTTAGTGGTTCTTGCATGTTTGGAGCTTCCAAATTCTTTGACCCTTTTCTCAGAAAAATGTACAAAAGCCCAGACACACAAAAGCTTATTTACCAGTTTTGGGGGAAAATAAATTTCCCTCATGTTCCTGTATCTTCACATCCACGTGGATTGGGGATGATGAGAAGAGCCTGTAGCCTGGGTCTGGGTCAACTCTGGGCCCCAGGGCCACAGCACAGGCTGGTGAATGAATGAGTCAACGTTCTAAAGCCCCCAGAATGACCGTAGAGGAAGCTTTGTGCTCCAAGCTCAAGGACGGAGGTGAGTCAGAAGCACTGGGAGTCACTGAAGAGCCTTGTCCGGAGCAGGTCGCAGAAGGGGTGGTTGAGGGGGGCAGATCAGGCAGTGGCGTAAGGAAAAGGTGGGCTCTGAATGAGCGTGCGGAGGGGTCTCATCTGAGCATCTGCTGGAGGTACCAGGACCGGCTGAGTGGCTGGAGAGTGGGGCCTGGGGTGGAGAGGGCCGGGGCTAGCCACCAGGGGGTCCGGCACTGAGCTGCCTCTGCACCAGCCAGCTGTGGTGGCTGCAGGCCCTGGGAGTGGTCGTACAGCAACCAGCTGCAGGTGGGATCTGTCCCAGGCAATGTCTTCCAAACAGCTTCAATGAATCTCCAGTCTTTAAAAATGGGTAGATTTCACACAAAATAGGGATTAAAGGCTTCTCTGAAAAAATTGGGGAGAGCTGCCATCTCTGGCCTGACTTCACTGGGCCAGTGACCAGGCGGACAGGTCGCTGCTGCCTCCTTAGCAGGAGCTCAGCTCTCGGTTTTCCACCCTTAGTGCTGGCCAGTCTGCACTGGGCTTGCTCTGTTGTTTGTGCTCCTCTACATGACCAGCCAGGCAGCCGGGGCCTTGGTGTTTATGGGCCTTTCTCTAAGGGAGCTGCGAGCTCTGTACGTGCTAATCCCAATGCGTCCCTCCGGCTGGGCCCCCTGGCTTTGTGCTAGGCCGTTTATGGGCATCTCAGAGGCAGCAGTCCAAGAACCATAATTAAGATGCTGAACAGGCTCGGCACACAGCAAGCACAGGGGTGGAGCCGGCATGGGATAAAGCGGGATGGCATCCGCCGGCCAGTCGAGGAGTCGGCAGTCAAGAGTGCACTGAAACCACACTCTCATGGGCCTGCTGCCTTGCGAGTTCCTTCTAATGTGCTTTCGATGCATACATCTTGACCACCTTCCCAAGAGAGTTTGGAAAATGTTCATTTATTTCCCCCAAAACATTCAAATGCTTGGGCTGGATGTCTGCACAGTCATATAGACACAGCGGATACCCGGGTGTCACCTTATCACCTGGTCAACAGGTCACATTTGGGTCTCACTCTAGCTCAGAGCTTTGATTGGGAAGTGAGAAGTAAATTTCCAAACTTTATTTTCTAGGACTCTGTTGGTGGCAAGTGGCAGAAACCCAATTTGAAATAAAACAGGCACAGGGGAAAACGTATTGGAAGATGTGTTAGTCAGCTTATTGGGGGGCATGGGATTATAAGACCCAGGACTTGACCTTGAGGAGCTCCTGCTCTTTCCCAAGGGCAAGGGGACCCCATAAGAAGGAAAACTCATTTGATTTTTATGTGGAAAGGACATGAGATTTGGTGCCAGCCAGCAAATAGTGTAATGGCTCAGTTTCCCGGTCCTTAAGTGTGGACACTGAAATTGTCCTTCCTTGTAAGATTGTTTTGAGAATCAGCACAATGAATGTAAAGCACCTACCACCTCTCAGGTACACAGTAAGAGCTAAATAAGCAGCAGCAGTGGTCGCTGTTACTCTAATACCCGGTCGGTCGTCCTGGAGTTGCAGAGATCCTTGTGGTCTGCAGGGTGTGGGAGGCTTTGGGAAGGAGGTGGCACTGTTTAGCTGGGTCCTAGGGCATGGGCAGGATGGAGGTGGGCTCTCAAAGGGCATGGGGTGCCACAGGTGTTCAGGGGCCTCAGCAGCCTGAACTAGCTGGAGGGAGGGCCCACACAGGGGCAGAGGTTAGAATGACACTGGCCCTTGTGACAGCCACTTAGAATTGCCCTCTAGAGCTCTCTGAAATGCCTGCCACCTTGCCAGATGGAAATCGGCATCCTCTGCTTTGGCCGGGACCCTTCTCCCCCTTGCTGGCCTGCGTGTAGGCTGGGACAGAGGAGCCAATGGGCAGCCCTCATTCTCGGTCAAGTATCCAAGGAGGAGAAGGCACACCTGGTGCTTCTGAGGTGCTGGCCTTCCGAGCCTGGGTCAGCCAGGCCGTCTGAGCCCTTGGGCGTGCAATATTCAGGGGCCAGGGCTGGGTACGCTCTGACCTGGAATCGCTGCTTCGCTCGCTTTTATCCCCTTCAGTGTGCAGAGAGACATAAGGGATTGAAAATTCAGAGGATTTATTCACTCTGATGGAACATTTTGCTTGGAAGAGCCCAGAGAAGTGATGGAGTACTAGCCCAACTTCACTTCTAACTTTCGCAGCAGGAAAGGCTGCCAAGCATTCCCAACAGGTGGTTGCAGCTCCCGTGTGCATACCTCCAATGCAGGAGGCTCCCTCCCTCCCATAGCTGCCTTTTCTTCTGTTGAAAAGCTTTAGCAATTTGCAAATTGTTCCTTATGTTGAATTATGCACCACTACTTCTTAGCTTTCCTTGCATTGTCTTTTGATTCATTTTTATATGATGCTAGTTGTAAAAATGGATAAATGATCCTAAAAGCTCTTCACAGGGCCTGAACTCTAGGAGGGGAGACGTGTAGCAATCATGGGGAGGAACTGGGAGAAGTTCTGGCTGAGGTTAGAGCCAAGCCTGCCTCGGGGCTCCAGACTGAACCCTGGTCCTCAGGGGCCACTTTGAAGTGACCTGCCAAGACTTGGAGCAGGAGAGGGGCTCTTCTTAGCGTTTTCCCCCATGAAAACCACTCTGTTGATTTTTACCCTCTGGAGCCAAGAACAAGTGAACGTCGTGTTTTCCTTGACAGCTCTTCCTTCCTTCTACGGGTGAGTAAAACAAGGCCCCTGTCCACACGGAGGTCTCAGTTTAGTGGGAAGAGGGATGTGGCGAGGACTAAGAGCACTCAGCCCTGGACGGAGGTGGGTGGGAGGCGCTCCACGAAGGACTCCCATTGCCCTCGAGGGGCTGTGGGTGGCCTCTCCCCACCCGTCCCCACCCCGGCCTTGCATCTCCCCGGGCTTGGCTGACAGCCTCAGGGGACACTTTCATTTCCCCTATTTCTAGCTGTTCTCTAACAAGAATAGCAGCCTCAACGGCCCTGACTGCCACTAGCTGACGCCTGTGCTAAGTGCCATTCACAGATGACTTCCTCCACAGGCGGGGGGGAGGAAGGCTCGGCTGCCCCCCCAGCTGAGGGCGGAGCAGGAAGCTGGCACCCCGGCCCGAAGCTAGGAAGCGGCAGAGCCAGAATCGGAAGCACGGCCCCGCCCTCTCAGCTACCCCTCCAGCCCACCCCAGCCCCTGCACGCAACAGGCTTCTCTGTTGGGGGCCATTCAGAAGGAGTTGAGGCCGGATAAACAGAGCGGTAGATGGGAGTAAGTTGTGAAAATCCTTGGGTCCACTTCTACGGACAGACGTGGGGACAGAGCAGTGTTTCTCCACCATGGCTGTGTCTGCAGTTCAAACACGGGCTCGGCTGAGAATGACACGGGTGGTGCCTGGCCCAGCGGCAGCATCTGCCTCCTTGTTTAGAAATGCAGATCCTGCAGCCCCACTCCAGACCTGCTGAATCAGAAATCCTGAGGGAGGCCCAGGGATTTCAGTTTTGGGGAACTCTTTAGGGGGTCTTGATTGAGCTCAGGAGTGAGGACCGAGGACGGGAGGCTGGAATCTTGTCTTGCCTGGAGATGAGGCTCCCTGCCAAAGAACGGATTGGGCTGATGCTAAGAAGACATTGTCGGAGTTCGGTGGGCCCCAGGGGTAGAGCTGCCAGAAAGAATGCTCCAGTGAGAAATGTGTCGAGTGCCTGTGTGGATCCTCAGTGCATTGCTGAATGCTCTCGGGCAGTGGGAGAGCCTGCCTTGAAGGAGTTTAAAATATTTTATTTATTCATCCAGTTTTTCCACAAACATTTCTCAAGCACCCATTATGGGCCAGTCTTAATTCCAGATGGGGAAAATAGAAAGAAACAGGTGAAAAAATAAGTTAAAAACCGGGATGGCTCCTGGGATGGAAACAAAGCAGGGTCAAGGGCAGAGACTGTCAGGGAGAGGAAGGCGGTGGGAACGGCTCTCAGAGGAAGAGACCTGTGAGCCAAGACCTGGATTACCAGAAGAAGCCAGGCCTGCCACGGTCAAGGAGGAGCCTTCCAGGCAGGGAGTAAGGCTGTGCAAAGGCTCTGGGGTGGGTGAGAGCTTGGCGAGCTTGCAGGGAGAGGCGGGAGGCCAGGGTGGGCAGGGGGGAGTCAGCCGGGCCAGCTCCTGCGGGGGCGGGCTCCAGGGGCTGCAACTGGGAGGCGGGCCAGGGCAGAGGTCAGCCTGGACAGTGCCAGCAGGGGCCCCCGGGAGGGATGAGCGCCAGGCTGCCTGTGCCCCCACCTTGACCTTGGCACCTGGAAATCGCAGGCTCCCAAACTGGCCCTGAGATCCAAGGAACCTGTGGACACCTTCAGTCCAAGTGCAGGCCCCAGGAAACCCATGTCTGTGTCTTTCGCTCTTACGTGAACCTAGAACAGGGACAGGCTCTCTTCTAGGGAGGGGAGCCTTTTATCCTTTCAAGGGAAAAGCTCCAAGACTCCTACCTTGATCTGGAAAGCTGAGGTTATTGTTATGCTCTCTGTGACCAACATTGCGAAACCGGCATTTGACAGAATACATTCCCTAGAAAGAAAAAGGAAAAAGCTGGAGTTTGTTAGGAAGTCTCCATGATAAGTTCCAATAATGTGAGAGCCCTGTGTCCTCAGGGCGTTGCTGAAAGTTCTTGGGCAACAGGAGAGCCTGCTGCAATTAGGCTGGACGCTTCCCGGGCTGCAGTGCTGTGAAAATGCTGTGGTTTCTGGCTCCTGCTTTGTTCTTCCCTATAGGACATTCTGTTGTGGTATTTTGAGAGCAGGTAGTTCAGTTGCTTCAAGATGTCTGGTATTTATAAGATTTTAAATTTGTTTTAAAAAATGTCTGATATTTATGAGAATTTTGAAGTACATATAAAGAACATTTGTGTTTATCCATAGTATCAGGGAAGAGGATTTCTCCTTACTTAAGTATTCTATTGGAGAGGCTGTAATGTTACATTGATTAACCACTTGAAAACAATTAGTATAATCATAGGAAACATTTATATAGTTATAATGTGTTAGGCACTGTTCTAAGTGCTTTATGTATGTATATTCATTCGTAGAAATTTCACAACAACCCTAAAAGTGAGTAGTGGTATCTCTTTTTCAGAGATACGATTAGGGCACAGGGAGGTTAAGTAACTTGTCCAGGGTCACAAAGCTGAGAAGTATTAAAGCTGGGGCTTGAACCTCAATATATGGGTCCATAATTCTTGACCTTACCTGGTATGTTGACTCTGTATCTTTGCTCACTGCCTTTTTGAACCTGTGGTTAACAGCAGAGGTGTATAGAGCTCTGAAAAACAAGAAAAGGAAAAGCAGATCCAAGTTTGTAAAACTGGTGGTGAAATGTGACTTTGATGAAGTGATGCCAGCATTGGCAAAGACCCCTCTGGTGCTTGGAGAGTGTGAGGCATTGATTGCGCAGATGCCCCCAACTACTCGTGCCTTTCTGTAGCCCACCCTTTGCAGATGTTCTCCCAGGTTAACTCTGTCCCTAGAACAGGCTGTATTTGTTTCCCATGCTGCATAACAAATTGCTGCAACCTCAGCAGCTTAAAATAACAAACAGATATTATCTCACAGATTCTGTGGGTCAATGAGTCTGGGTAGACCTTGTTACAAAGAAATCTTCTTCTGGAAGAAAACAAGGTTCACCTGATTGTGGAAAAGAAAAAAAAAATATTCTCAATCTTGCAAGAAGGGGTGCACAACCAAAAAATGTGACTGGCGTGCCGAACAAAGAAAAGTAATACAATTTATACCCGTAAGCCTAGCACGCAAGCCCTTCTTCTGTTTCTCCATAGATTGGATACTTCAGAAGTTATAGCCTATCCGAGAAGATCTAACTTTCCCACGCAAAAGTTTGTGATTAACCGCTTCCCCCATCACATTCCAAGCATTTTAGTTTTTACCTGCTCCCCTTTATCAACTAAGGAATGGAACTTAGTGCTAAATTGGTATTGACTTAACTCTTTCTTGGGCATCTTTTTTACTGCCTATAGGACTGGCTTAAACTGGTTTCCTTTGTTGCTTTGTTGCCGGGAGTAGGAAACTGAAGCAGTAGGCTGCCAGGTTACATTAATCAATATTTTCTTCCTTTGTGTAAAAACTAAACTAATCTTTGTTTCTTACAGGCCTTAGCTGGGTCCTTTGTTTAGGCTCTCATAAGACAGCAGTCAAGGAATCAGCTGGACTATTTCTTTCTGGAGATCAGGTTCCTCTTCCTAGCACTGACGGCTGTTGGCAGAATTTAGATCCTTGTGACTATAGGACAGAGGTGCCCATTTTCTTGCTCACTGTGAGACAGGGGCCGCTCTCAACCCCTGAAGATTGCCAGTAGTTTCTTGCCAGGTGGCCCGCTTGCAGGACATCTCACAAGGTGACCGCAACTTCTTCAAGGCAATGTTAGAAAGAAAGCTGCACCTGTAAGAAAACAAAAGTTCACCTGATTGTGGAGAAGAAAAGACTTTTATTAACAATCTTGCAAGAATGGGTATAGGACCTGGATAAGATGGGCAGTGCCCCAAACAACAAGAAACAGTGATGTTTATAACTTAAACCTAACGCGCAGTTCCCTCCCCTGTTCCCCATTGATTGGGTCCTTCAGGGGTTATAACTTATCCAAGGCATCTAACTAAGTTCCTCGGTTCTGCTTTCAGTCCCTGCTCCTGCACTCTCTACACTCCCCGGCTGGGCGGGCTCAGAGTCACTTTCACGCCTGTCTCGCTTTTCAAATTTGGTACCTTTCACTATTGCCCCACCCCCACTTCTCACCATTGGCCCTTCTCTCTTTGGCCCCACCGTCACTTCTCACCATTGGCCCCCCCTTGTTTTTGGGCCACTTTTCAAATTTCTGGCCCACCAAAGTCACTAGAACCCCTTTCCCTTGTTCCTGGAACAGCAGAGCTGGCTCTGGCTTCCCCTTTGTGAAAATTAAATTGAACTCTTTCCTCACAGCAGGTGAATCTCTCACTCCAGTCTTCTATGCTTCCAGTAGTGTTAATTGCATTCACAGAGTTGTGCTACCAATTATCCCCATCCATTAACTGAAACTCTTCTATCTCCCCAAACAGAAAGTCTGTACCAATTAAACATTAACTCCCCACTCCTCCTCCTACCCCACCTCCCATACTCTTTCGACTAGAAGCAAGCCACAGGTTCCACTCACGTTCAAGAGAAGGATATTGCACAAGGGTATGATTCACTCGGGGATCATATTAGAATTCAGCCTATCACATTTGCTTTGCCCAGTAGACCAGCAGCAAACTTGACACAAGCAGAAGCTTGAAAATATGTACATGTTCCTGCTGGGCAACTGGCATTGCCCTGAGACCATGCCTGGGCAGATCTATTGGAGGGATGAGAGATGCACGAAGGAGAGCTGAGTTATCCCGGTGGAAGCTTAGACAAGCTTAGAGACAACTGAACCTGTCAAAGATCCTAGATCAGCAGAGCTGCCTGTCCAACCTAAAGTGGACCGTAGATGTATGATTGAGCCCAGTCAAAACCAGAAGCCTCCATCTGGCTCATAAATTTTGGGCAATAGTGAATAGTTGTTTTAAGCTTCTGAGTTTGGATGCTTTGTTTTGTAGCACTGCGTGGCAATAGATAACTGATAAAGAGTTACCATTTATTGCATACCCCCTTGCCGGACTCCATGTTAGGTTTTCCATGTATCTCTTCTCATTTAATCCTCACCAAAGCTCTGCACAAGGACTTGAGTCTGGCCAATATTTTCATTGTTAATGTGTGTGAGGATATCAAAAATTATGATTACTTTTCCTTTTGCTTACAATGCAAATTCTCCTGTCAGACTCCTGCTATTATTTAAGCCACTTCCTCCACGTAGCCATCTTCGTGCTAGTGCAGCTTTTTATATATTTGCACGGAGGCAGCAACGCAAAGTCCTTAATGTTCATAGATTGTGGTGTTAAACTACCTGGATTCAAATCTGACTCTACCACTGGCCAGCTGTGTGGTCTCGAGAATGTTACTTAACTTCCCCGTGTCCCAGTTTCCTCATATGAAAATCAAGATAATAATAGTTTTCATAGCATTGTTATGTGGATTGATTGATGGGATATTTGTGAACTGCTGCGCATCACACCTGGCAAGAAGAAAGCACAGAAACAGTCCTGGTGTTGGTACCTGATAAAAGATAACACCTACTTAGTGATCCCAAAACACCCACAATAGATACTCATTATTATGCAGAACATAAAGATCATAATTAAGAATCTTGGCAACTGAAAAACATAGCATATGGTTTCATACCTATTGTATGATCATAAGAACAAACCACTTGTTCTTCCCTTTTGGTGAGTGTTCAAAATTAAGGGAAAATTGCCCAGAATTTTGAGAAAAATGGGTCCCGGCACCAATCCTTCCACAGTCAAGTGATTCAACTAGTGTTGGGATGGGCCCGTCACAGCATTAGAGCCTCTTCTCGGCCCTCCCTAGCTTCGGCATTGCCCCCCTCTGTGGCCCCGGAGCCTCTCGGAGCCCTTGGTGGGCGATGCCTCATATCCTCAGCATTGCATGGCCTTATCTGGCTCCACGCAGGGTATGTCTCTGAGGTCTGGGGCCACGTCTGATTCATTCTCTGGGATATCACTGTAAGGCCCTCACGAGCACCCACAGGATTGAGTCAACAGCCTTGTGAGTACTTGGAGGAAAGATTAGGTGTCCCCTCTGAATTTAGAAATATGTTTTTTTCTCTCTCTCTATTTTTTTTAAATGTTACATTAAAAAAATATGTGGTCCCCATATACCCCCCACCGTCCTCACCGAACTCCTCCCACATCAACAACCTCTTTCATCATCGTGGCACATTCATTGCATTTGGTGAATACATTTTGGAGCACTGCTGCACCCCATGGATAGTGGTTTATCTTGTAGTTTACACTCTCCCCCAGTCCACCCAGGGGGCCATGGCAGGACATACAATGTCCAGCAACTTTCCCTGCAGTACCACCCAGGACAACTCCAAGTCCTGAAAATGTCCCCATATTAGAAATATGTTTACACTTTCAGGGTTCGCTTTAAGTTCCACTCATAATGGATCAGAAAAGAGATATGCAATATGCAGCTCTTTAAGTGTGAAGACCCAGGTAGACTCGTGCCACCTAAGACTTCAGTATGAAACATTGAAGAATGTGGGGTCATCAGAAGATGGCATTGGCAGCTGCTGCTGGTGGTGGTGGCTCAGCTGTGGAGAAAAGGCAAAGGGGGTCACGGAGCCAAGCATCTCATCAGGCCATGCCCACCTCTCCCTAGGGAAGGAGCCCTGCTGGTCAAGTCATGCCCAAGGTGTAGGGAGAGCCCGTGTGGCTCTAGCTCCATGCTCGCCAAGCTTGTTGCCTAGCTCGCCTGTGGGGATACTTGTTATATGGACTCAAGTATGCTTGTTACCACGTGTGGTAGGCAGAACTATACCCTCCAGCCCCCTCCCAAAGATGCCCTCATCCTAATCCCTGCACCTGTGAGTATGCCATGTTACACATGAAAGGGGATTAAGGTTACAAATGGAATTAGGGAAGCTAATCAGCTGACCTTGAGATGGGGAGCTGATCGTGGATTATCTGGGTGGGCTTACTATCATCACAAGGGTCCTTAAAGGGGAAGCGGGAGGCAGGAGCGTGGAGTCAGGGTGGCGCGATGTGAGAAGAGCTCAACCCACTGTTGCTGGCTTGGAAGATGGAGAGAGAGAACGATGACCAAAGGAATGCAGGCAGCCTTTAGGGGCCGGCAGAGGCCGGGACTGGGTTCTCCCCCGGAGCCTCTGGAAGGAAGGCAGTTCTGCTGACACCTCGATTTCAACCAGGGGGCCCATCCCAGACTTCTAACCTCCAGAACAATAAGATACTGAGCCTGTGTTGTTCCGAGTCACTAAATTGGTGGTAATTTGTTACAGCAAAACTAATACAGCATGACAGTGATTTCTCAAATGTAAATTAATAATTGGCATTTTGATTTATGTTTCGGGTTGAGGGTATGAGGTTTAAGGTCACTGTCAGCTGGCAAAAGCAGATTTCCAACTCTGCAAGGCTGACCAGACTGTCCCTGGAGAGCTTCCCCACTAACAGGATGTAATGACAAGGACCATATTGGGGACGTCTCCACAGCGAGTGATTTAGGTGTGTAATCTCATTACAGCCCCGTGAGCTAGTTGTGGTTGTGTCCAGTTTAAAGGGAAGATAACTGTTGTTCAGCTTGAACTGTGGGACCCCAAATGGCACGAACAGGATTTTTTTTTCTTATATTTTTATGAAGATACATAGATCACGAAAAATGTTACATTAAAAAATATAAAAGTTTCCCACATCCCCCACACCCTAACCCCCCCTCCCCACCACTCCTCCCACATCAACAACCTCTTTCATCATTGTGGCACATTCATTGTATTTGGTGAGCACATTTTGGCGCACTGCTGCACCACATGGAAAATAGTTTACATTGTGTTTACTCTCCCCCAGTCCATTCAGTGGGTTATGGCAGGATATATAAAGTCCAGCATCTGACCCTGCAATATCATTTAGGACAACTCCAAATCCTGAAAATGCCCCCACATCACATCTCTTCTTCCCTCTCCCTGCCCTCAGCAACTACTGTGGTCACTTTCTCCAGATCAGTGCTACAGTTTCTTCCATTACTGGTCACAATAGTTCTATTGTAGAATAAAAGTAAGTCCACTTTAATCCATGTTTTATTCCTCCATCCTGTGGACCCTGGGATGGTGTTGTCCACTCCACCACTATATCGAGAGAGGGCTTAGACCCACATGGTTGATGGATGTGATTCTCCTGCTTGCAGTTGTAGGAACTCTTGGTTCCCTGGTGTGGTGATTGACCTTTTTCACCTCCCTTTTAGCTGACCTGGGTAAGTCTGGGTGTCTCCAACACTTGTGCTCTTTCTGGTACCCCTAGCTGCCTCACCATCACGCTGTCTCAGAGAAGGCTCTCAGGGAGCAACCCATCTGGTCACAAAGAATGAAGAAAAGGAGTTGGGCAGGAGCAGGAAAGAAAGGGTTTCCACCTTCATTCTTGGCTGGGGCTTCCCCCATTCCCTAGGGAGCAGGGACATTCTCAATTATTTACAAAATGTTGCCGATTTACTTTTGTAAACTATATATTTCACAACTGTTTTACAACCTGTATATGGTTCGTTCCAGTGTGTATTCTGTCCTTCTCAATGATTTTTTATTGCCTTATAGATTTCTGAATGCAAGAGCCCCCTTAGTGAACTTGAGCCGGGTGTGTTTAACCTGAACCAGGGTGGCTAACCCCAGTGAGGGCCAGCCAACTGACAAATGGCCGGAGACAGCAGACTCCTGTATAGCCGAGGCTCCAAATCATTTAGTTACTTATAAACATTAGACTCCTTTTCTACATAAATGCCCTTGGTGGTATGCTCATAAATAGAATCAGCCCCAGTAAAGTCATCACCTTCAGGATTGCGATTGATCTGCTGAAGGGAGTTGAGAACAGGTATTGGCTGACCACGCTCACTTCCGCTGGGGACAAATAACAGGAATCATGTGACGTCTGCTCAATGAATCTTCCCAACTCACTTTGCCAAAGAGGGAACTGGGGTTCCTGAGTACTGGGGTGATTTGCCCAGTGTTATGCCACTGGCAGATTGTAGGGCTAGAGCTGAAACTCCGTCTCCAGGCTCTAAGTGCGTGCCCTTCCAGTTACATTCCACCTCTAGTTTCCCAGGACTCATTCCAGGGCCTTGAATGGATTAGGAGCCCATAGCTGCTTTGTGAATGAAACTGAGGTTGTGCACGTGAGACGGCGAGGGCTTCCGTTCTGGGCAACTGCAGCCAGTACTTGGCTTTCATCAACTGTCAACGAGGAACATTCATTTCTGGAAGTCATTTGACCATTTGTGCTCTCAACTTGCTGCAAGGGAGCTTGCAGCTTTGTTTCAAATTCTTCATTTAAATAACCATGTAAGTGGAGAGGCCCTTGATTCCAGCCCAAACCAAAATTGTCACACTCTCTCCCGAAAGCAAGCAAACGTGGCCGACACTGCAGTCCCGCGGCCTGAACAAGTCAAGTTCTGGAATGTACTGATTGCTTCGTGGAGCAGGATCGTTCTTGGCTTCATCTTTTCATTTTTCTGCTGGGCTTGCGGAAGCTTGGGATTCATTGCTTATTAGAAGCCTCAGCAGAGGAGATTTTGGCTGTACCTTTGCCCCATTCATGGTAGGTCCACTGAGTTCAATTCATTTCCAGAAGCACTAATTAGGTACCCAATGCATCCAAGCTCTGTGTTAGGCAGGACAGCTACCGAGACGAGTGGGAGAACATTTTCTCTCTGCGAAGTCTCTATATGCAACCTCATGGGTGGGTAGAGAATGGGTCAACCCAAAACCCCACTGTCTGTGTGGGACTGTAGCTAAGGAGCCTGACACAAGAAGGCCAGACAACTTCTTCCTGATCTTGGCACAAACGTGGTGTTAGCTGCCAGATCTTCACGTGGGTGGTCTGAGCTACCCTCTCAGTGAGCCCTGTGATAGAGGCAATTCCTCCTCTTGCATGGGCGAGGCCACGAGGGCTCTGAGAGGCGTGGTTCAGTTCAGGGGGACCTGCATTCAAATCCTAGCCCCGACACCCGCATCTATTGACTTTGGACACTTACTCAGTTGCTCTGAGCTTCAGTTTGGTCATCTGTGAAAAGTCAATCTTTGGCTTGGTTGCGAGGTTCCCCGAGAGGAGGCGTGCTGTAAAGCCTTTAGCTGGGTGCCAGGTGGAGAGAATGGTCACCGCAGGTCAGGAAGGCCCATGGGTAGTAGAGCAGATATTTGGCTCAGGGGCTCAGGCGTTCGTTTCCAGCTGAGAGGCCTCATGTCAAGAGTGACTGAAGGTTCTTGCACCATCCCTGAGGAAATTCTGGAATGGCCTCTGTAGGAATGTTTAGCAACCATGTTTCATTACTGACCTCTCTGCAGGGACGTGAACTTGGTCCCACTTTCGGCAGACTTGAAACTGATGGAGGGTGGAAGGAAGAAGGGCCTCCCCACCTGGAATCGGGCAAGGGGATCCCCCGGCTTCTGGGTGGCTTTGGGGCAGCCCCAAGCGCAGCTGCGCCCATGCAGCCTTCCAAACTGCCATATCCATGGCACCACTCCTGTTTCCCACTTGGGATGAGGGGCCTGGGAGATTCATTTGCCTTGGCTCAAGACCCTGACTGGCCCTGCTTTTGTTGAAGGCAGCAAAGGGATATCTACTGATTTTGTTCTTTGTTACTCTTGTTCTGTGTTGTTCAAGAGATGGCCCTTGGGAGACTCTGGCTCAGAGTCTTCCTCTCTAATGTGTGTCTGGCTCGGGGCTGCTTTGATGGATAGAGGCAATTTTCCTGGGAAGTCAGCTGCAGTGGTGGCAGTTCAGCAGGACATGCTTTACATTCCTCTGCAAGAGAACTTTTCCATGGGGCCTGGAGAAGGAGCAGTGCTGTTCAAAAGCAGGTGGGGAGGTGGGGAAGCAAAAATAACCTGAAAGGAAATGTGTCTATTTTAGTGTTTTGCATAGCAGCATCTCCTGCCGTATGGGTCCAGCCCACTCTTGTCAAGTGGCTGCTTTTGGAAAACAAGGGGACTTGCAAACTGCTTGTTAGAGGCAAGTAAATAAACAGGCGACAGAAGTATGTCCAAGTGGGAACAGAATCTTCCAACTGGGAGGCGGCTCCCAGGCCATCAAGTCCAAGAACCCTCAGTTTTCTGCTCCACGGAGTTCATCACAGCAGGTGCCGTGCACTGTGCAGGGTGCCAGAGGCCCACGAAGAATGTGGCAGAGTTGCCATCCCTGCCCCCTTTGAGTTCACAGTTCAGCTGGGAGCAGCCTTCTTGATAAATAGGGCAAGTGTTAATAGTATCAGCTAACCTTTGTTGGGTGCTTACTATATGCCAATACTTTAAAAGCAATAAAAATTTAATTTTCCTACAACCTTGTGAGGTAGATACTATTATCAGCATACTCATTTTACAGATGAGGAAACTGAGGCTTTGAGATATGAAGTCACTTGCCCAAGGTCATTGTTAGTAAGTGGTGGAGCTGACATCCACATCCAGACCTTCCTGTTCCAATGCCCTTTACTACTGCTTCTTGCTGCATCTGGCTGGCTTCTAAATTCAGGGGACTCAGAGCTTCAAGGGTGCATTTTCTGGCTCTTATCACCCAGCTCCTTGACTGGTCAGCCTGGCACACCTTCCCCACCCTCACTCCTTCTTGCCACCTCTCGCTTCCTTCTCCCGTGTGACTCGCCTTGTCATGCGTGAAAGGCAGGGTCTGAAGTCAGCAGGGTGTGGGTCAGGAAGGCAGAAGTGTCGGTGGAGGGGCAGCTGCAGTCTGCACCCCAGAACCATTCACTCAGGAAATACTTATCGAGGACCCACTGTGGGCCACGCTCCCTGCTGGACACTGGGGCTACACCAGGACATGAAATTGACTTACTGTCTAGTTGGGGTGTCTGACAATAAACAAACCAACAGAAGCCCGGGTGAATGCTGTGCAGAGTGTAAAAAGTAGGGGATGTGATTGAGAGAGAGGAGTGTCTACTTTGGGTTAGATGTCCACGCAGGATCATACAGAGAAGTGACATTGAAACTGAGATCTGAATATCACAATGGGGCCAGTCACAGAATGATTAGAAGGAAGGGCCCTCCAGGGAGAGGAAATGGCATGTGCCAAGGCCCTGCAGTGGGAGCAGGGTAGACGTGTTGGAAGTCAGAAGCAGTGCAGTTGGAGCACGGTGGATGGGGAGAGCATTAGGAGATGCGGTCAGAGGGGGACTGGGACAATCACGTGGGGCCTTCCTTGTAGGTCATGGCAAAGAGAGGGAGGCCCACGATCTGGTGAGATGCTGTCATTTTGCCAACACTAGCCCTTTCACTATGTGCAAACTTCAAAGGAAAGACAACGTGGTCCAATGGTTTAAATCCTAGTCCCTGGTCAGGGAATCAGAATAGTTATTCCATCTGTCCATTTGTGCTTTATCCATCCAGTGATGTTTGGGCATTGACCATCTGCCAGGCACATTGCTCCTCACTGAGGATGCACAATTCAGGAATCCTTGTTTCTATGGGGAAGACAAGGAAATCACTGGCCCAGGACTGGCCTCCAGAATGTGAAAGAGGACTTCTCCCATGGGTAAAGAGCATGGGCAAATTCAAGTCCTCTGGTCTGTGGTGAGATGCATTTGAGACAAGTTAGAAAATAAGAGGAATTTTTCTCATAAGAACTCTTAATTAAAACAATGCAAATAAATACAAGGCAATGAAATAAATATTAATGGCACAATTTTGTCTGGACAGAGAGAGTCATAAAGAAGGTGGTCCAGGAAAATGAGTAGGAGCTGGTTGGTTAAAGGGAGAAACAGAAGTTTGCTTGACCTGTGTGCCTCAGACACTCCTTGTGGGAGTATGGGGGAAGGGAGAATAATAAAGTCAGATTTGGAGGAAAAATGTGTCATCTCTTCATACAGCCCACAGCCTCACAGCCTAATATTTCTACCAAGATCTTTTTATTTTCAGGCCCATTAGGAGTGGTCTGAATTAGCCAATCTCCAGAAGCCAGAAACTTAAAAGATCTTGCTGAAGTTGGTAAAACAAAACAAAACAAAACAAAACAAAACAAAACAAAACAAAACAAAACAAAAAAGAACAACTTTTCTCTTCTAAATACTAACATGTGATATACTTCCCTCTAGTGGATGAAAGTGAAATAACAAGCTCACAGATCCTAAACAAAATATTCTGGGAAGAAGATGTGGCTCAAGCAGTTGAGCACCCGCATCTCACATGGGACGTCCCAGGTTTGGTTTCCAGTGCCTCCTAAAAGTAAAAAAGCAAACAAAAAGCAAACAATTGATAAAATCAACCCAGGGAAGCCAAGTGGCTCAGTGGTTGAGTGCTGGCTTCCCATATGAGGTCCTGGGTTCAATACTTGACCCTTGATACCTCAATAAAATAAAATAAAATAAAATAAAAAGTTGGCTACTCTCTGCTTACTACTATCTGGCTTCACTCTTATTATTCATAAACGTGTTTGTTGAACTTTACTCCAGAGACTTACTATTCGTGGGCCTGCAAATGTCATCTCTTCTATGATGTTCTCTATTTCCATGGACAAATAACTTTTCTCCTCAGTTGTTTTCACTCATTCCCCCATCTTTTGCTAAGGATATGCTGGACTTTTCGATTGCAGTCATCCTGGTAGGTGTGAAGTGGTATCTAATTATGGCTTTGCATTCTGGGTACCTGTGAGTCTATGCCTTCTGCTGGGCACTGAGTTTCCCTTCTGTGTCGAATAGATAGGGGAGAATATTAATTAGAATCAAACCAAAGGCAGCCACTTGTGCCTGCAAAGGAAGTGTGTTGCACAATCTTAAAAATCAGGGAAGCACATTCCTATTTGGATCCTTTCCCTTTGCGGAGGTTAGTGGGAAAAGAAGAAATCGTGAGGATGTGGTGCTGATGCTGCCGCAGCTGCTGAGACAGAGCTAGCTAGCATTTACTGAGTGCTTAAAGGCCCTCAGTCGTTTACCTTTCTGTGCCTCAATTTATTCATCTGTCAAATGGAGGTAATTGTATTTATTACATAGACAACTCTGCAAGCATTAGCTGAGTTCCTATATGCAATGTGGAGTGTTGTGGTTAAGAGCAGACAAGGTTGGCTCTATCATTTCCCAGGATGTGACTTTGGCTCATGGAATTATTTTAGTAATACCCACTTCATCATCCATTGTGATGATTAATTATGATACTATTTGTGAAATGTATATGCCTGGCATATAGGAATAGCTCAATAAATGTTTTATTGTTACAATAGTACATGCCACGGTGTCATGGAGAAATAAATGTTATGTATTAATTTTATCATCTCTCTTAATCTTAACAAAATTCTCAGGTGAATACTATTAGCCCCATTTTTTAATGAAGAAACCGAGGCACAGAGAGGTCAGTAGCTTGCTTGAGTGTTGCACCAATATTTGAACACAGTCTTTAATTACAGAATTGCCCTTTTACCCCTCTTTTCTGGCCAATATGACTGGAGGACACGGGGCATGGTGCTCGTGAGTTCTTGGGAAGCAAAAATACACACAGAGCTGAGTTATGGGACATGGGCTGGAGAAGGATGAGTGGTGAATGGCCCGACCAAAAGTGTCGTCGTTTGGAGTCATTGCTGGTGGAAGTGGAGGAAGAGAGATAGAAGTGGGGAAAAGGTGAGAGATGGGAAAAGCACTCAGGCCCCAAACCAGGGAGCTAGCATTTGGGGCAATAAATACCAATTTTTTTTTTTACAATTTTTGTTGAGATATAATTCACACAATGTAAGTTTCGCTTTAAAGTGTACATTTCACTGGTTTTTAGTATAGTGTAAAGTTGGGTAACCATCACTAATTCCAGAACATTTTCATCACCCCAAAATGAAACTCTTTACTCTTTAGCAGTCACTCCCCATTCCCTACTCCCTCTGCCCCCACTCCAGCCCCTGGCAGCCCCAAATCTCCTTTCTGTCTCTATGGCTTTGCCTATTCTGAACATTTCATATGAATGGAATCATACAATTTGTGGCATTTTGTGTTTAGTGTCTTTCACTTAGTCTAATATTTTTAAGGTTCAGTCATATTGTAGCATGTATACGAATTTGGTTCCATTATATGGTGGAATAATACTTCATTGTATGGCTCTACCACATTTTATTTACCCATTTATCAATGATTGACATTTGGGTCATTTCCACATGTTGATCTTTATGAATAATGCTGCTATAAACATTCATGTGCAAATTTTTGTGTGGATGTATTTTTTCAATTTTCTTGAATATAAACTTAGGAGTGGAATTGCTAGGTCATATGGTAACTGTGTTTAACTTTTTGAGGAACTGACAAACTGTTTACAAAGTAGCTATGCCATTTTACATTGCCACTGGCCTTGTGTGACAGTTCCCATCTGTCCACATTCTTGCCGACACTGGTTTCCTGTCTTACTTTTTGATTATAGTCATCCTGGTAGGTGTGAAGTGGTATCTGATTATGGTCTTGATTTTTATTTACCTAACAGCTCTGATGTTGAGCATGTTTTCACGTCCTTGTTGCCCATCTGTATATCTTCTTTGTGGAAATGCCTATTTAAATCCTTTGCCTATTTTTAAAACTGGATTACTTATTGTTTTATTGCTGAATTGTAAAGTTTCCTTACATATTCTGGATATGAGTCCCTTATTGCATATATGATTTGCAAATACTTTCTCCTATTCTATGGATTTCCTTTTCTTTCTTAATGGTATCCTTTGAAGTACAAACATTTTTAATTTTGATGAGTTCCACTTTATCTAGTTTTTCTTGTGTTTTTTATGTTTTGGTATCATATCTAAGCAATCCTTCCTAATCCAAGATCATAAAGATGTATGCCTGTTTTCTTCTAAGAACTTTAGGACATAAATTTGAGCTAATTTTGAGTTTATATTTGTGTATAGTGAAAGGCGAAAGTTCAACTTCATTCTCTTGTAGGTGGATATCCAGTGGTAGCACTGCCATTTGTTGAAAAAAAAAGATTCTTTCCCCATTGAGTGGACTTACCACCCTTATCAAAAAACAATTGCCCATAAATGGAAGGGTGTATTTCTGAACTCTCAGTTTTATTCCATTGACCAGTATTTCTATCCTTCTATCTATCTTTATTATCAAAGTCTTGGTTTCTGAAGCTTGGTAGTAAATTTTGCAATCAGGAAGTGTGTATTCTCTGACTGTATTTCCTTTTCAAGATTGTTTTGATTCACTGAATGGCTGAGAAGTTGCTGTGGTGCCATGCTGGCATGACTTACTGAAAATTTGCCTTCTGAAACTTGCCAGATACTACACTTGATCTTAGCCAAAAGGCCGAGAAGTGATGGAACTTGCCAGAAATCTTTACCTTCTAGGCAGTCAAGGAAAGCTGTTCACAGAGAGGTGTCTTGCCAGGAGCATCTGCTGTGAGAACACCTGAGGGTGAGCCTGGGAAGCTGCTGGCTGCTGTGCACCGCGGGAGCTGGGCTCTGGGGAAGCAGTTGTGCCGTGGGAACCTGGCTAAGGAGCACACTGGGACAAGGACAAGAAAGACCCTTCCTCCTGCTTTGTATCTCCTGTGCCCTCTACTGACAAAGCTTAACAATATGCTAACTGGCAAGGGAAACATAGGCAAAGGATCTGGATCCAGTTTTGCAGAGCAGATAATGAAGAACGAATTTAGTGCTTAGGGCCCAAAGCGGATAATTGGGCCAGTGGTCATGGGGACTGATTGTCTATGGATAAGGCTGGATCCCGGAGCAGTCCAAATAATAAGTCATCTCTCTTTGCCTCTCTTTGTTCTGCTTGGCGCTTCTTGATTTCATTTCTTGGGCAGGTTCTTTCCACGAGTCAGGCTGGGCAGCTTTTGGCAGCCCGGGCCTCACGGCATCCCAGCTCAGTCACTTCACAAGAGGCCTTCCTATTTGCATGCCAATCTCAGGGAAGACGCTGCCTGGTCTGGCTTGGACTGGCTCCCATTTCTGAACCATAACTGAAGCTGGAAGGGTCAGGGGCTTTGTCCGCCTGGATCACGTGCCTCCCCTGTGCCTACCATGAGTGACGGGACCACCAGGACTGATGGGTAGAGGAGGAGCTCACCAGGCCCTGTACCCTTCTCCTGATTTCCCCACTCAGGTCCAGCCCACGTTTCTCTAGTTACGACTGGCAGCTCCATCCTTTCCGAGCTTTGAGGTCATTTCAGTTTCTCTTTTTCTCTCGTCCTTTCCATCTGCTGAGTCTGCCTCTGCTGCCACTGCCACCACCATCTCCAACCAGATGCTCGCAGCAGCCTCCCACCCAGCTCCTGGCTTGGCCCTTGTGCTCCCTTGTGTCTTCTCAGCACAGCTCATGGCACCCAGCTGCACTCTACACACCCCAGAGGCTCCCATCACTCTTGGGGCCAGCGCCGCAGCCCTAATAAAGCTCCAGGGCCCTGCCTTCTCTGCCCGCCTGCCCTCCTCACTCTCACTGGTCTTCTTGCTATTCTCAAATATGCCAGGCTTGCTTCCTCCTCAAGGACTCTGCCCCGGCTCTTGTTTATTGCCAAGAACATTTGTGCTCAATACCTGCAGGGTGCCCTCCCTCACCTCCTTTAGTCCTTCCTCAAAGAGCACTGCTCCATGAGCTGCCCTAACTGCCCTTTAGAATAAAGACCCTCCCTGGTGTCCCATCCACCCTTACCCTGTTCTGTTTCCCCATACTCTTCTATTATATAATTTCCTTATTTACAATATAATAGGCACAGTATATATAGAGATTTCTTGTGTAAGGACTTTTCCGCTAGAATGTGAGCTACATGGGGCGGAGCTTTTTGGCTGTTTTGTTCCTGGCTGTACCTCCAGAATCTAGAATGGTGTCCTATGATGGTACCCACTCAGTAAATTTGTTAAATCAATGAAAGGGTCAGAATAGGAGGGGTGAGAATATGTGCTGGGCAGACCAAAGTTTGACTTACGCCACCCACCACAAAGCATCTTTGTCCCCCACCGGACTCTGCACCTCTTGACAGAAAGAACATGTCCTATTATTACTTTATTTTTTCAGGGGCCAGCAGATTCTAGTGTCCTTTCTAGTGTAATGGACACCAGCTCAAGGACATCTTCTTGATATGAGTTGATAATGGTGCCTGGAGCACCAGAAGGAAAGAACTCAGATTCCAACAAGTGTCGGTGGGCCTTGGCTTGGTCCTCCTGGACATCAGCTCCTGTCCATCCTTCTCTGTGGTGCACTTGGCCTTCCATTCCGTCCCTATACGTATTGTTGAGATTCAGCTCAGAATAATATTAACATTGTTTATTAAGTACTATTGTGTACCAGGGATGTAGGGATTGGGACTCCAAGATGAACAGGGCAGACATGTTCTCTATTCTCATGAGCTTGCAATCTAGTGAGGGGACAATTAAACAAGGACTTAGAATGCAAGGTAGTGGGTATAAGTGCTGTAACACAGTCAGGGAAGGCTTCCTGGTGGAAGCATCATGTAAGCTGGGGACTAAAGAATGAGTGGAAGTTAGTCAACAGAAGAGGTGAGTGGAGAGTTAGAAGATGAGCATTCTGGGCAGAAGGGTTGGAAGATGCAAAGGGCTGAAGGTAAGAGAATGAAAAGGCATGCCTGCTACTTCTTTGCCAAAAACGCTTCAGTGACTTTAGTTGTGTCCTCACAACTCAGTTCTACCTCTTGAGCCTGCTCGTGGGCAGCTGACCCACAGGGGGATGAGGAGGAACCTGAGCCTTGAATCTCCAGTTACTTTCCTCTGATTTACAAAGCAGGAAGTTCCTCCATCTCCTACTTTCAGAAAGACCGGGATGTGATTAGGAAAAATCCGTCCTAGAGTCCTCTCTAACCAATCCCTTCTCCCCTGCCCTTTTCTGTTTCCCCATCTCCTGGGGGGAATGACTCAAACACGGCACACACGTGCCCAAACCACCACTTCAGTGACAGTGGAGTCCAGATTCCAACTGAGACGAAACCTGCAGAGATATGAAGGAGTTTAGTTCCTCATTCTCAGTCCAGCCCAGAAGAGGACATTTATCCCACCTTAGCCCGGGCTTCAGCTCCACCATCGCCATCGTCGTCATCATCACCACCATCATCATCGTCACTCCGCCACCATCATCACCACCAACGTAATTATTTTATTGTTGTTATTATTTGGTGGCAATCTGATATTAAAGGTAAAATCAAGATGCCTCTTCTAGAGGACGAACAACAAAACCTTATTATTTTAAAATGTCAGGATTCTTTTTTCTTTTTCACTTTTTAGATGAAAAATTCCCAAACCTGTATGAGAGCTGAGAGAAAAATATAATGAACTGTCATGTTCCCATCAATTAGTTCCAACAACTGTAAGCATTTTATAAAGCTTATTTATTTCTTTATTTTAAAGAGACTTTAGATTATATAAATACTACATGAAAAATATGGCTCCCCCAACCCCCCTCACATACTTTCCCACATTAACAACATCCTTCATTAGTGTGGTACATTTGTTGCAATTGTGGTACATTTGTACAATTGATGAACATGTATTGAAGCATTGCCACTAATCATGGATATAGTTTAATTTTATAAATCTTGTTTCATCTTTACCACACCCATATCTTTTTATTCCAGGCTGAAATTTTTTTAAACAAATCTCGACATCAAATTATTTCATTTGTAAGTATTTCAATTTGTATCTATATATGTATCATCAGTTGTAAAAATTAAAAATAATGCCTTAATATCAAAGAATATAAAAAGAGTTTTCAAATTTCTGATTGACTAAAATTGTCTTTTTACAGTTACTTTTGTTTAAAGAAGGATCCAAAAAATACACATATTTTATTTGTTTGATGTTTCTTAAGCTTCTTTTAATCTCTAATCCTTCTGTCTCTCACTCATTCTCTTGCTCTTTTGTTCTCTCTTACTCTTGTCAGTTTCTTATTAAATAGGCCAGGTAATTTATCTTGCAGACTTCCATGTTGGGGATCTGATAGATGGTATGCTAACATGTTCCTTTATTTTCCATATTTCCCATAAAGTGGTAGTTAGATTCAGAGGTTTGATCAGATTAACATTTTACGTTTGGGCAAGATAAAATGACATGTTTCCTTTTTTTACTTCTATCCACCGAAGTTTCGACTAGTGCACAACTTTACACTGATAAGGCTAGGGATTTTGAGAGGAGGTATTAGTTGGATGTTGCTGTATTTATTATGAAGTTGGGATTTTTCCTGAGCAGGGATTTAGAGCAATACCGAGATAGTATCACAGTAGTTGCAGGCTGCCTGTGCAGAGGGGGTAGAATTAACTTGTATTGTTTTAGTCTGTGTCTTCTCATTGGACCTGTCTTCATCTTTTTTTTTTTTAAGATTTATTTATTTATTTATTTCGCTCCTCTTCCTCCCGCACCCTGGTTTCTGTTCTCTGTGTCTATTTGCTGCGTCTTGTTTGTCCGCTTCTTTTGTCAGCGGCACGGGAATCTGTATCTCTTTTTTTTTTTTTTTTTTTTTAATTGACTTTGTAATAATATTACATTAAAAATATATATGTGAGGTCCCATTCAACCCCACCCCCCCACCCCCCCTCTCCCCCCCCAACAACACTCGTTCCCATCATCATGACACATCCATTGGATTTGGTAAGTACATCTTTGGGCACCTCTGCACCTCATAGACAATGGTCCACATCATGGCCCATACTCTCCTCCATTCCATCCAGTGGGCCCTGTGAGGATCCACCATGTCCGGTGATCACCCCCGAGGCGCCATCCAGGGCAGCTCCACGTCCCAAATACGCCCCCACCTCTCATCTCTTCCTGCCCTTTTTGTTGGGTCATCTTGCTGTGTCAGCTCTCCATGTGTGCGGCACCATTCCTGGGCAGGCTGCACTTTCTTTCGCACTGGGTGGCTCTCCTTACGGGGAGCACTCCTTGCATGTGGGGCTCCCCCTGCGTGGCATGGCACTCCTTGCACGCATCAGTACTGTGCATGGGCCAGCTCCACACGGGTCAAGGAGGCCGGGGATTTGAACCGTGGACCTCCCATTTGGTAGACGGACGCCCTAACCACTGGGCCAAGTCCGCCGCCTGTGTTCATCTTTCCATGGCCTCCAGTGAACTCATGATACTGGGGCAAGAGAGGCAGATTAGAACCTAACATGTAAATCCTCAGCAATAATGAGGCCTTTGGATGATGGCAATCACTCCAGAAGCATCTGTTGATCAAATGAGAGGTAGTACACAGATGTAGGAGCAGGTGTCCATCATCGTTCAAGCACTTTTCTTGTGCCTTACCCTGAGTTCCTACCAAATGCAGATCCTGAGACAAAGGCTTGTATGCAGGTAGTCTGTTTAGGAAAATAATCCTAAGGAACCAGAGTGGGGAATAGGGAAGAATAAAACAGGGAAGGAAAACCAACGCAAGTAAATTGAACTTGTTAACGTTCTGGGCAACTGGAGCTCAGTTCCACTGGGAATTATGGAAGAACTGTAGAGACGGTATCTCAGGATCTTCTCCCTGAGGGATGAAAAATGGAAGTATTCATCCATTGACTAGGGTCTCCTGTTTGTGAAGGGTTGACACATGTGGGGTTAACATGCAAATTACAGGTTTGCGCAGACATCAGAATTGCTGACCAAGTCCTCAAGGTGTCCTACAAGGTGGTAACAAAGAGGTGCTGGTACAGAAAGTGAGAGTTATATGGTGCAGCTGAGATGAGGGGCTGTCCAGATATACCTGTGTGCTACTGTTTGCTGCATTAAAGTCTTGAGTAAAATGATGGGCCAAGAAGATATGGTAGGGCACAAGCAGTGTCCAATATAATTTTTCTCTTCTGTTGTCCTACGTTAAACACATTAAAAGTGGTCTACATTAAGTTCAATCTGTCACAGAACTCTCAAAGTGGAGGCTTAATGCAAACACTGAAAAAGACTTAATACACAAGGATTAGTAAAACAAGCTATAATTCTCTTCTTGCAACTGATCCCAAGACCATAATGGATATTTGTTAACTCTTTCTCTACTACCCGTTCTAGATTTCCATTACTCTCACCAGCACTTCATTGGGTCAGGATGGTAAGGGTAATATAGACTTCATCTCCAAGGCATTGAGTGTCTTCAGTTGTCTTGTCCTTTTCAAGCCTTAGTTGCTGAAATCTCTACAGTTATTATTGGTCTTGGAAGCACCAAGAGCTCCAGCTACTTCCCTCCAAGTGAATTCCCCAAGTTTAGCTTCCTGCCATGGTTATATGGCAAAAGAATTTCCTCATGGAAATCAAGATAATTTACTATCTTGATAAGAGGAGTTATATTATAGATGATAACTCCATTTCTTATTTTCTAATCTGCTTGTACAAGTAGCTCAGAATGATCAGAGGGTAATTAGAGCTTCAGGTTCAGTAAAACATTACTGTGTTCCTTGATAAAAGCTTCCTTCCCCTGGCAATCAGGACTCCTAATCTAGCAAAGCCCACATTGTGAGAACAGAAAGCACAAATTCTGCAATGGGTCACTGGAAATAATAAGTCGGGCCAATTCTTTTCCTAACTCCTTAGTCCCTAGGCCCGGGTAGTCTAGATGCTGGGAACACAGAACTCTATGTCAGTTGTTGGTTTGATGCATGTGCTGCATCTTGAAGAATAGTGCCTAATGTAGTTTGGGTTTCAGGGGTAACTTACTCTCAAGTGGAGATTTGTGTCAAGGAAGCTTCCTGGTAGTGGTCTCAGCTTCTCTAGGAGCTTCTTTAGAATTCTCTTGGGCCTCTTTCAGGGGGAAGCTTTGAGGAGGAATGTTAGAGATATAAACTACAGCTCCTACTGCTGAAGCTGGTTTTAAGGTCACAATTAATGCTCATCATCTCCCGTCTCTACTCTATGTTCAGATCCCCCTCTCCCTTGACCAGCATCTCTGCTGGCCTAAATGGCTTATTGGTAATGTGTCCAAGACTCTCACTATGGAGAGGCCTGAGCTTAGGGTCACCATGTCCCCAAACCCTTCTCAGCTATCGGCTGCTACACTTGTTCACTCATCATAAACAGTGGGTTCTGGGAGGACCAAGAAAAGTGCAAGTAGATAATCTGGGTGCCAAATGTATTTCTCCCTGTTTTCATTGTGAAGCAACGTGCCAGTTACCCCTGTCAGGATGGTGCCTCCTTTCCTTTTCCAAAGGTCTGTTGAAATGGTCAAGTGTCTACTGCTGTACCTTCTTTTCTGTAAAGTAATTTCAATGTGATATTATGTGGGGTCCCATGTTGGTAGATCACTCTTTAAGTTCCCAAGTAGTGGTGTTGACTGAGCTCCTATAGGTAGGAAAGGAAAACTCATGTTTGGAGTCTGTATTGATTCTAGTCAAGATGAATTGCTATCCCTCCCAGGTAGAAGGGGTCCAGTATAGTCAACTTGCCATCAAGTGACTAGTAGTTTTCCTTGAGAGATAATTCCCTATCAGAGGTTCTGGATTGTTCTCCATTGCAGTAACTTGATCAGCATTGGTGAGCAGAAACCTACAAAGTTGTGTCAACTCATAGTCATCATCCCTGCCACCCTAGCTATTCTAGTCAAGTAACAAGTGGCTGATAATGGAGACTGCATGAGGTCAACTGACTGGGTCATGATGTTTACTTGTTAGTGCCTCTTCTGAGGTAGATGCTGTCTGTGGATTAGGCCTATGTGGCTTCCCTCTGACCTTGCCATTCATTGTAACTGCAGATCTGTAATGGCATTTCCTACCCTCCAACCTTCCCTACAGAAGAAAGCCACCACTGAGATTGTCAGTGATGCTGGTGCCCCTCTCCCCAGCACATTTCTTATTGCTTTATTAATGGAGAGTCTTTTGGGCCCTTCCATGGTACATAGTCATTTGGTGGGTTTCCTAGCTTTAAATAGTTTATCTACTCTAGCATGTCCATTTCTTTGAGACTTTTGATCTCTTTTCCCATCATTGGCCATATTTGAAGTGTTCAATAGCCTCACGTGGCTAGCAGCTATGGTATTGGATGGTGCATCTCCAACCCATCCCAGTTTATCCGCAGTGAACATTTTAACAATTGCTTTGCTGCTATTTGCAGGAGGCTATCAGTGCTCCACTTGCTATCAGTGATTGTTCATCTTTGTGGGGCCAGCTATTACAAGCTGGGTTATCCAGGAAGCAGGCCCTGAGATGGATATTTGCAGAAAGTTTACTGGGGAGGCCTCTTAGGATGAATACCAACAAAGGAGTGAAGGAAGCATGATTGAACAGAGGGAGAAGTTGAACTGTAATGCAGTAACAAAGCCCTGAGCCAGTACTACAGGGAAACCTGAGGTTGGGATGTTCCTTCAGAGTTGGCATAAATTGGGGCAAGAGAGCCAAGGCTTTATTCTTTGTTTTGACTAGACATTAGGTGTGTGCTGCCATGCAGAAGGGAGTGTGAACCTGGGAAGGTGGCAAGACAATTCTTTTCAGCTGTGGAAAACCATTAAGAGGGACTCAGCTGAGAGAAGTTGCCAACACCCATAGAAACTGGGTAAATGGGAGCCTCATTCCTAAGACTGAGGGGTAATCTGGGTGGCACATCACAACATCCCCTCCAAAACCTTAAAGCCACAGGTGTTGAGTCTTTTGTAGGTCATTCCATCATTCTATTATACTGGCTACTTCTGGGTGATGTAGTATGTGTTAGGATACCAGTACTCATGGTTGCATTTTCTTCACCATAAAATGGGTTCCTTGATTTATTGATAAGTCATGTTTGGTAAATCAGGAAATTCAGTGCACTCTTGAATGTTGGTGTTGGCAGAGGTACTAGAGTCAAGAAAGACCAATCGATATCTGGAGTAGATGTCCAGGGTAGAAGAAATTCAAATGATGCCAAGTCTTGCACAAGGGGATTTGGATACAAAATGAAAAATGAAAACATCTTTGTCCTTAAAGAGCCCACAAGTAGCATGATGAAAATAGGAAGGAAACTAATATGATGCATGGCTGCTATGGAAACTGAGTTATTTCAAAATGCTATAGGTGCAGAGGGGACAACATATTAGGGAAACTTTTTTTAAGTAAAAACAAGATTATGCCTTCCTTGTTCTTTATATTTTGACATAATTTTAGACTACAGAAAAGTTGCAAAAAAATGCAAATAATTGCCTGTTAACTTTCATGCAAACTCCTCAAACATTAACATTGACCATATTTGCTTTATTCCCCTTCTGTCTTTTTCTCTCACTCTTGCTCTCTCTTGTTCTCTCCTCATAGATTTTTCTGAACCATTTGAGAGTAAGTTGTAGACATGATGCCCATTTACTCTTAATACTTCAGTGGATATTTCTTGAAAACAAGGATATTCTTTTACCTAACCCACAGTGTAATCATTAAAATTAGGAAATGAACACTGATACAATGCAATCATCGTAGTCTTTTTGCCATTTGTCCCACTTAGGTCCTTAATATCAAAGTCCCATCCGAACATGCATTGCTTGCAGTGGTTGCATCTCTTCAGCCTCTTTCAAGCCAGAATTTTTCCTTAGTCTTGATTTTGACATTTTTGAAGAGTGCAAACCAATAATTTTGTAGGCTGTTTCTCAGTTTGTCTGTAGTTCCCTTGTGATTAGATCCAGGTTATGTATTTTTGGCAGGAATACCACAGAAGTGATATCTTATTGTTGTCAGGGCTTCATATCAAGAGACACATGATGCTGATTTTTTTCGTGTGGTTATAGCTTTGATCACTTGATGAGGGCACTTTCTGCCAAGCATAAATATCCTGTTACTCCTTAAAATTTCATCTACTAATTTTAGTATCATTGATGATTGTTGCCTGCAGATTCTTCCTTGTTTGAAAGTTAACATTTAAAGTCATTTATTATATTCTTTTACTTGAAAACAACTTTTGTAAAAAGAAATTGCTATAAATATTTTCCTAATTCTAATAAAATCTGATATTTTTAATCCTCATTGAGGTAGTACAATCTTGAGAGTGGGCATGGGCAATGGGTTAATTATCAGAAAGCTGGTCCGGAAAATCATCTATTTATGGCAAATATAGATGAAAACTTTAAGTGAAAAATCAAAGTTTGTTGCAGTGCATTCTAATACACCATTTCTTTTAAAAATATAGTCTCTCTAATACACAGTTTCTTTTAAAAATATAGTCTCAAGTTTACGTGTCAATGACTCTTAGAATATTAGAAAAATATTATGGGAAAAGCACTTTGTCTCTCTTGGTTAACAGGTATAGATAGAAACTTAACCTGATGATTGAGCTACAGAAAAGTATAAATTTAACTTAAATATGATGGTAACTTACATAAATATTTGCTTTATCTTTATTTCTAAACAAAGGATAAAGGTTAATCCAGTGCTTCCAATTATTTAAAAGATTTGGGTTAACAGTTTCCTCTTTTATTAAGATTCCTACTACAAGCAATTCTTGTGGCCTCTGGTTGAAGACTTGGATTTTAATAAAGCCCTAATCAAAGGGCCTTATAATAGCTCACTTCTACCCTTTGAATGATGGTGGAGTTTGTTTACTAAATTAGGAGATATGAAACTTCTTTATCCCAGCGTCGATATGTCAGTCTCAGTGAAGACTCTGATTTGTGTTCCTTCTGTCACAAGGACATCTCTGAACTAACCCCTGTGGCTACAGGAATGGCTACTGGGTTTGCAATTTGGGTGGCATGGCTGGGGAGCTTAGAGAGCCTCCTAGGGGCCAAATGAATTTTAAGTTTCCCAAAGGAACTGGAAGAGGAAAGGGGAGAAGGTGGGCCATTCCCAAGCTAGCCACCACATCCACCACAAATCCAAATTGGCTTTTAAAAAACTTATGCTTTGGTTAACAGCACAAACACGAAAATGTTCTCTCATGAACTAAAACAAAGATATTATATTAATACAGGGTGTTTATAACTGGGTGGGTTGGGGGGAAATATACTGAGTGTAAGGTATGGGCTATAGTTAGTAGTAATATTTTGATGATGCTCTTTCATAGTTGGTAACAAATGTTTCACAACAATGCAAGGTGCTGGTGGTAAGATGATGTCAGGGAGTCCTGTATGATGATATGCATGTTTGTTTTGTAAGTTCACAATATTTACAGAACACTTATTATTTATGTGTGTTCCTATATAGAATGATATACTTCAATAAAATATTTTTAATTGAAAAAAAGTGAAAAAAGTTGGTGCCGTCTTTTCACCACTTACAGCGCTTGGGCAGTAAGGATGCTTGGCCATGGTTCCCACAAAACCAGGCCCTCTCCTTCCTCAAAAATGAGCCTTTAATTCCCACGTGAGAATTTACCTGCTGCTGCACGTGATGCAGTGACTGAGCTCTAAGATCTGGACAGGAACCAGGCAGGAACGGGGCGGAAAGAGCACTGGGCCTGGGGTCAGACACACTCACCGGGGTTTGAACTCCTGGCTCGCTCTTACGCCCTTGAGCCACACGCTTCCCCTCTCTGAGCCTCTAAATTTTCAGCTGCAAAATGGGCATAATAATACTTACCTACTAGGGTGGTTGTGTGGGGAGTGGGAGATGGAATTAGATGTAGGGAGGAAGGAGTGGAAGGAGACCACAAGGGCGTGAGGACTCTGAGCTCGAGAACGACAGTAAGGGTTCCCAGTTCCTGACTTAACGGCGCTGACCTCTGGGGAGGGAAACCGAGGCAGGGAAGGGCAGTGAGGGGGGGACTGTCTCTTAATTCTGTGAACTTCACTATTTGATTTTCTTACAATGAATGTGACAATTTTGTAATGAAAACATATTGGGTGTGAATAGCTACATCAATAAAAAGCTTTCAAAAAGCTTATATTTCTTAAGCCTATCATTGGAAAGTTCCCAGAAGGCTGGTAATCGTGCTTCTGGGGAGGAAAACTGGAGGCCCTGGGGTCTGGGGTGGGAGGAGACTTTTCACTGTGTCCTTTTCTACTGTTTGAATTTTTTTCATCATGCACTTGTATTACTTTTTCTTTCTAATCTGTATTATTTTTTTAAAGAGTTTAAAATTATTTTAAAAATAAAATTAAAAAAATATTTTAAGTAAAAAAAAAATTATGCTTTGGGTATAGACTTTTGTGGGACAGTAGTCTAGTCTTCTCTTTGTCCTTAGTAATAGAATTCCAAATTTTTATGTGGACACAGGAGCACCAAAGGAGAAAAACATTTCAAGGCTTTCTGTGGAACAAGATGTGGCCAAGTGACTACATTTTGGTCAATGAAATGTTCTGAGAAAAAACCTTAAAGTGAGGGGTATACCTGTTTTCTCTTATTTTTACCTTCCTGTTAGCTTAATGCAAGCCTGATGGCTGGTGCTCTAGTAGCCATCTTGGGATTAAGAAGTGAATCTTGGTGATGGAAGCTATATATGGTGGACATCAAAATAGAAGAGCAGTGTCCCTGTCACATGGTGGATTATACTCACCCTGGGTTGCTTACACTGGACTTCTTGAATGTGTGAGAGAAATGAATTCCTATTTTTAAGTTTCTTTTAATTTAGTTTTCATATTTCTAATTATCCTAAACAATACTGCTTTCCTTTTGTGTGCCCATGACTAGTGCTGATGTTTTAAGAATTCTCTGCTTGGTCTATACTTATTAATCCTTTAAGACACAGCTCAGGCATCACCACCTCCATAAAGCCTTGGCTGATATCTTCCAGCCACCTTCTCCGTGTCTGTCATCCAAACTTAAGGCTAAGCTAGGCCACCTTTTTTATTATTCCCATAGCACCACTCAATTACTTCTGTTGCACTGGGTTATAGTTGTTCATTTGCTAATTTGTTTCTGTCAACTGTGAGCTCCTTAGTGTAAGGGCTGCTGTGCATCCATCTGCCATATAGTAGGTGCTTAAAATACTTGTCGAACTGAATTGACATAATATCAAACAAAAGTGAGATGCAGCCATATAAACATGGCATCAGAGATTTGGTGGGGATGTCTAGGGTTAGCATCTGGTCTCCTGCTCCTGAGTACCTTGGAAAAAGGTATCCTGTGTCTCAGATCGATGGAACATACCTGCCAAAGGGGCTCTGCTGGCTTGCTGGCCCTCCTGGGCATTGTTTGGGTTCGACGGCATTTTCTTGCTGTGCTTCAAGGTGAATACAAAGAAGGAAAGCAGAGAAAGGACCGTCAGTGACGGCCACCAGGCACAGGGCTACAGGTGCTGCCAGCCAGTAGAGCTCTCCTTTCCCTTCCACCAGCAGCTCCTCTTGGGTTCCTTCAATCGTCTTCAGACTCACTGAGCCATGTTCATTTCCTCCTGGCTTTCTTTCTCTTTTCTCCAATCAGCCACCAAGCCTTGTCTACTAGTCCTCCAAAACGCCTGCCAAGTGTTTCTCCTCTTCTCAGTTCTCTAGTCCAGTTCCTGGGGAGATCCTCTACCTGGACCTCTTGCCTCCAATGGCAAATCATCCTTCCTGTGATCCCAAGTGATTCATCTAATACAAAGACTGTACTTGGCTCTTTCTCAGCAGTTGCAGTTGCTGCCTATTCCCACCAACTAAGTTCAGTTCTTAGGACGGAAGTCAAGGCCGTCTGTGATCTGGCCTTAATTTATTTTTGGAGTCCTGTGACTCAGTTCACACACAAGCTTCAGCAAGCTGCCTTGTGCCTAAAGGGTCTTTCCTTGCATTGCTGCTCCTTCTTCCCTGGGATGCCCAAATTCTTCTTCAAGGCATCGTTCAAATAGTTGGAAATTTCCCTGATGTCTCACATCAAACTTGGTTTCCTCCTCTGAGTTGATAGAAAATATTGCTTGTCTTTGTTTACTGCTGAATTTGTACTTAAAAATAATTATTTATGTGTTTCCTCAAAAGAGGATCTGTGTGGTGGTTTGCTATTTTGTAGGAAACAGAGTTTGATTTTGGAGTTGGGTATGGCTCTTGGCTTTGCCATTTAAGCTCCCTGGAACCTTCCACAAACCCTTTAACCTCTTCCAGATTGCAGTATCCTGATTGGACAATAGGAATGAGGATACCTGCTATAAGGATTCATTTCTGTGTTGATATGCTCATCTCCCTACTAGACTGTGGGCCCTTCAGGACAGGGACTGGGTTCAATGAAACCCCAGGAGCTTACTTATTGCAGCGGAAGCTTTCCTCCTTATAAATGCCAGGCAGAAAGAGAACGAGGAGTAGGATCCGTCCATGCTGGGGAGCCCTGACTTTGGGCTGGCTGCTTCCGCTGCTGCCAATGGGTTCCACACAGTCTGCATAGCCTGTCTGCTCCTGCAAAGGAGCTTTGATGGATCCAGATCCTGGGCCAGATAAGTGGCTTCCCAAAGGAGAAGATCCACTCCTACCAGCTTTGAGCTCCCTGTTGCATCCTCTTCCCTTGGGCTCCCTAACTTGCCTCCCCACGTTCCCCAGTTGCTCTCAAAACCCCCCCACTCAGCCAGAGGATGGACCTCCTAGCCTCTTCATACCTGGTTCTGGCACCAGCTCTCTTAGCCTGGAACCTTCCCAAGACCTTGAGGTGACCCAATTTTCCCCCAGCTCTTCCTTCATATGGGCTCCCCCGTGGTTCCCTTGAGAGTTTTTCTGCTGGGAGACACTGCTGGGAGCAACTCGATCTACTGGAGACGATCCAATAACACTGACTCTCAAAAAGGAAGGTCTGGGAATTTAGGACCTCTCTTCTCCCAGGAGACCTCTTTGTGCCTGTGTGAGTGTACATTTCCCCTAGCCTCCTCTACAGAGGAGCGGTCCTTGGAGGCCAACCTTTGTGACCCGAGCAGTCCTGGTACACCCCTCCTCTTGTGACCATTTGCAGAACAAAGCGATTTGCTTCAAGCTGATTTGGACTCCACCTAGCCTGGGAAGCAAGGCAATTTTAAAAAATCAACTTTCTTTCTTCTAGATTTACAGCAGGAATTCTCAAACTTTAATGTGCCAGGAATCACGTGGGGACCTTGCTAAAACGCAGATTCTAAAGCAGTAGGTCTGGGTGATTTCTAACTCCTGGGTGATGATGCCTTTTTGTCTGTCCTTGGGTCACTTTGGAAAAAGGGCCTGGCTATACAAGAAGGTGTCTGGCCAAATCTGTATCCCTAACACCTAGTATTAGTCAACTGGTCAACAGTGGGTGATGGGTCACTTTTCAGTGGATGGATTAAATTATTAATCCTAGTTAGAATGTTGGCAAAAAGTCATTGATTGAGCTCTTGGTATCAGCCAGACACAGATTTATATTAACAAGAGCCACATGAGGGATTCATTATACCCATTTGGCAGACAAGAAAACCATGGCTCAGAGAGCTCAAGAGATTGTCACGAAGTAGGTGATGAAGCCAGGATGAAAACATCAATCCTGGGTCATATACCTGCTCAGGAAGTGAGTACAGGTGACACTCCTGCTCCTTGTCAACTTGCAGAGTCTCTTTGAGTATGTCGTGGGGTGCTCAATACTTTCTCTTATTTCATTGATGAATTGCATTTAGCTTTAAGTCCATGACACAGTTCCTAAAGTAGAGAACATTGTCACTTTGCTCTAAAGCATAGATTTCTAAGTGATCAGGAGAGAGGCACCTTCTATCTAGTTCAGAGTCTCTCAATTGGGCATTTGGAGGAGGATCATGTGCTTCATTCAGCTCACAATAGGTTGGCTCGAAGGGAAGGCAATGCAGAAATAAAGGTAGAGACACAAGAGAGGAGACAAACCTGGGACCAGGGGACTCACAGCTTCTGGAACTGAGAGCCTCAACCCTAGTTTTCCTATCGCATTTATTGGGAAACTACCAAGCAGCTGTTTGCTATCTGAACTGCAACATCATTTACAATAACAGGGAACAAATGCAACATCTAACAACTGCTACATTTAACAGGTGTAACATTTACAATAACAAACAGGTAAGCCAGTTTCCCACAACAATCATGGAGTCAGAAATCTTTTTGAAATGCTAAGTATCATTTTGCACATAGGTATACTTTCTGGGGAGTGAATCCACCCATTTCACAGAGGGTTATGCGACCTCAGAAGAGCATTTGGAAATTAAAACCATCTCTATCAAGAACTTTCCTGGTAGAAATAATTTATTTTTCAGAATTGCCAGAAAGAGGAAATAAATTTGAGGATGTGGTCAAGAAAAGGGACAGAGTTACTGGAGATTTGTTGGCCTGCTAAGAACTGCAGGTGTCTCAGGCACTGCGGTGCCTCTTTTCTAGTTCTTGCCAGGTCCTGCTCAAATCACTTGTGCCATATCCTTCTTCCCCGTGAGACACTGTCCTTGCTTTATTCACCACTGATTCTCTGCTTCCATCTCAGGCACGAAGCAGGACTATGAAAATGTTGGTGGAAATGTTGTGCAACAGTGGACGCTTCTAGAATTTGATTTTCCACTAAAATGAGCAGTTGGTCCCTTGTCTCCTAGTTGGCCACTAGGCTGTGCTATTGGTCTGCAGTCAGGTCCCTTTGTGGCTTGTGGCTTCCGTCTGCTCTCTAATACATTGTTATTATTTTTTTATTAAAGAAGTTGTGGGTTTACGGAACAATCAGGTGTAATGTAGCAATGCATTATTCACAAGGATGGTTGCTACCAACAGTTAGACTTAACCATGTATAATGTCACCACAAAAATGATCAATGATGAATGGGATGGCAGCAGATAATTAGCTACATCGCAACTGCCTTGGACCTTTCTTTCTGCATGGATGGTACCTGCAGGACTGAGCATCACCTTGCCTGTGCTCAGAAAGATGCACCTGTTCATTGCGAAAACCCGCAGATCGCTGCCCTTTTCCAAAGGGATATGCCTTCCTCACTCCCTAGTTCATCTTGAGGCTGATGGAAAATGATCCCTCCAGCGCAAGCGGCACCTATTTCCAGTCTCAAATTTAGTTTGGCAACATTAGATCATGTCATCGACAAGAGTCTCCCTGGGGGCTTGTGCGGGAAGCTTTGCAAGTGGGCAGCAGTGTGAGGCAGCCCCTGCCACGCTGGGAAGTGGGCGGAAGCGGATGAAGCTGCCTCCCTTTGCCCGTGGCAGTCCTGCCAGCCTGCTAGAGGGGGCCTGCCTGCCTCAGGCCCCCTTGCTGTAGCCTCATGCCTCTCGGCGGCGGCGGGGGTCACCGTCAGGGGCCTGGGGCTCTGGCCAGGCCCGGCTCTGTCGACAGCTGCTACTCTGCCCTTTTGGGAAGTCACAGCCCGCCCCAGGCCGCCTTTCCTCTCTGTGAAACGGGGACATTGACGCCTGCTCTGTCAGGGCCAGTGGCCTGCTCTTCAAGCAGGAGGCATTTAGAGAGGCCGGGTTCTCCGTGCAGCTTTGCTGTGTGGCCCGAGATTGCTGATCTGTGTGAGAAGGTTGGGGCCCATGATACTTACTGTCTTCTCTGTACGAAAACTTCCCCTTGTTGTGAAACATATCTATCTATCCTGTGTTTTACACCTACACAGCCTTTACCTGGAACCAAGACTAAAGACCTTGAAGGCAAATATATAAATGGGCACTTAGGATGAGAGGGGTTATTATACTAGCCTAATTCACCATTTACCTGGTGTGTTAGTCAGCTAAAGGGGTGCTGATGCAAAGTACCAGAAGTCTGCTGGCTTTTATAAAGGGTATTTATTTGAGGTAGAAGCTTACAGCCACAAGGCCATAGACAGTAGGTTACTTCCCTCACCAAAGTCTGTTGCCATGTGTTGGAGCAGGATGGTGCTGACATCTGCAGGGTTCAGCTTTCCCTTTCCCCATAAAACTCCGTGTTCCCAGCTTCTTCCCATCTCAGCCATAGGCTGGCATGAGGCTTGTTTCTCCTTCCGGAGATTGTTTCTTCCTGGGCTGAGCTCCTCTAGTCTCTTCAGCTGCAAACTATCAGGCTCATCTCTTCCTGGGGGCCTCCGCCTTGTCTAATGAGCTGCCTCTCTTCCTCTCTGTTCTTCTCTGTGTATCTACTTCCCTGTGAGAGTCTGTTTTATCAGCTCACCAAGGGGGTTGGGGACTCAATAAAGTGGATAGCTCTCATGCTACTGCAGACAATTTCTGTACTCTCAGCAGCTAACACAGCCCCTGATAATCACTTGAGAAGAGATTTTTAGATGAATGAATGAGTAAAGAGAGTAGATGGGAAAGATAATGAATAGACAAGTGAGTGAATGAATGTGCACATGTATGAGGACGGCTCTAATAACAGAGGGTCTCAGCCTCCACAGCAACATTGTGGATGTGGACGTATTTTGTGGAATCATATGATGCAGTGGGCTGCCTCTTCTACCAACGCAAATGAAAATAATCTTTTTGACGCTGCCAGAACAATTGATGTCAAGGTCATACATTTACAACCTCGGTCTCGGTCTTTTTTTTTTTAAATTGTGTCCAAGTATAGACTTCATGTTCTCTTTTATTTTCCTTGAAGGTTATACTTTTGCTTTTTTTTGGTCTATAAAGATGTTTTAAAAATCCTATCTTGAAGCTTTAAAGATTTTTCTCCCAGCAGCTAAAGATATATAAAATCCATCCGCCTTACAAATGAAAATGTTTGATACATATTAAAAAAAGTTATCTGCATCAGATAATAAAATGCAGCTCGAGCCTCTCTTTAAAAATTCATTCTAGAAATTTAACTTAAAAGGCAGGTTCCTTAGAGACTGAATGGTGGAGAGTTTAGGAAGGAGGGGATTTGGTAGAGGGAGGGGAAACTCACAGTTATTACTTTCCAGGCACTTTATATAGGAGACATGGCTTAGCCTTCCAGCTGCTAGGAATAAGTGTCAGCCCCAGTTTACAGGGGAGGGAATTTGAGGCTCTGATATGTTAAGCAACACGTCCAAAATCAAACAGGTCAGTTAGAGGTAATGACTTCTAATTAGGTTTTTGTTCAAGCAGACCCTCCACGTGGTATGATTCCACTACCCTAGAGCTCCATGAATAAAGACATAGGCACAGCTTAACTTCCTGCTGAAATGGTGTGCGAGGTCTCTTCTTGTTCAAAGCTGAGTCCTGGTGTGTGTTTGTCATCAACAGAGATTAAGATGAGGAATAGGAAGTCAGGCAGATACGAGTTCAAGTCTCCCTACTCCACACATGAGCTGCATTGCTTTGGGCAAACTACTTAACCAATTCTTGGTTTCCTCATTGTAAAATGAGGATCATAATTTTACCTACTTCCTATGAGTATTTTGAAGATTACATGACTAAATGAACAGAAAGTGCTCAGAAATATGCCTGTACATAGCAGGTGTTCAACAAATGCTAACTCTCTAAAAGGATGAATTATTGAGAAATGAATGGTGGTTTTTAACACAAAAATTTTTAATAAAGATGTATGTTTACAGAAAATTCATGCAGAAAATACAAATTCCCATATACTCTCCTGGAACCCACAGTTTTCCCTAATATTAAACTTTTGCACCAGTCTGGTGCCTTTGTTACAATTGATAAAACAATGCTATGATAATTATACCATTTACTATAGACCATAGTTTACATATAGTCCTATTTTGTAAAAAAATTTATTCTCGAAACATATGTATACCCCAAACATTCCCCATTTAATTACATTAAAATATATAATTCAATAGTGTTAATTACATTCACAATGTTGTGATACCATCAGCACCACTCACTACCAAAAATTTTCTCCTGGTAACCTGTAGTTCAGTTTCTGACTCTGAATTTGCTTATTCTAATTATTTAATATCAAAAGATCATACAGTATTTGTCCTTTTGTGTCTAGCTTATTTTATTCAACATGGTATCTTCAATGTTCATCATATGAATATTCAATTTTCCCAGCATCAATTGTTGACGAGACTATTCTTTCACCATGGAGTGGACTTGCCTTCCTTGTCAAAAATCAGTTGGTCATTGATGTGAAGGCTTATTTCTGACCCCTCAGTTTGATTCCATTGTTGTTATGTCTGTCTTTGTGTCAGTTCCATGCTGTTTTGGTTACTGTTGCTTTGTAATAAGATTTAAGGTCAGAAAGTGTGAGTCCTCCAACTTCGTTCTTTTTTTCAAGATGTTTTTAGCTATTTGGAGCCCCTTACCCTCCATATATATATATGATAATTAGCTTTTCTATTTCTGCAAAGTAGGCTCTCAAAATTTTGATTCGTATTGCTTTAAATCTGTAACTCGCTTTGGGTAGAACTGACATCTTCATGATATTTAGTTTTCTAATCCTTGAACATAAATGTTCTTCCATTTATTTAGGTCTGCTTTAATTTCTTTTAGCAATGTTTGATAGTTTTCCATGTATAAATCCTTTACATCCTTGTTTAAATTTATTTCTAGTTAATTAATTCTTTTAAATGCTGTTGTAAATGTAATGTATTCTTTATTTCCTCTTTAGATTGTTCACTACTAGTATATGGAAACACTGCAGATTTTTCCACGTTTATCTTCTACCCTTCCACTTCACTGAATTAGTGTATTAGTTTTGGAAACCCTGTTGTGGATTTTCTAAGATTTTCTATATATGAAACCATGCCATCTGCAAATAGGGGAAGTTTTACTTCTTCCTATCTAGGTTGCTTGTGCTTTGTTTCTTTTTCATGCCTAGTTGTTCTGATTGGAACTTCCAGCACAACGTTGAATAACAGTGGTGACAGTGGGCATCCTGGCTTTGCTCCTGGTCGTAGAAGGAAAGCTTTTGGCTGTGGGCTTTTCATGTACGCCCTTGCTCATGCTGAGGCAGTTCCCTTCTATTCCTAGTTTTCTGTTTTTGTCATCAAGTATGTTGGATTTTGTCAAATCCCTTTTTCGCAGCAATTGAGATGATCACGTGTATTCCCCTCTGTTCCTTAATTAATTGATTTCCTACATCCCTGCACGTGCACCTCCTCGCCTGGAAACCAAGTCCTTGTGGAGGTTGGGACAGTGTCCTGTCGCCCCGCGGCCCCAAGCCCTGGTCTAGGGTCTGGTGTAGGGGGGTACTCAGCACCCCTGGACTGAAGGCCCGAACACCTCGACTTTGTCCTGACTTCCTCAGGCTCCGCCCTCACTCGTCAGACTTGGGACCCGAGGCCAGGGCCCTGCTTGTCCCCCCACCACTTTCTCTGGGCTTGTACTCACCCTCCTGCTCCCAGCCAACGTCCTGGCTCCCACTCTTGACCCCAGCCCGGCTGTGGCCCATCTATCTCTCCGCAGGGGTAGGAGGGCTGGGCAACCAGAAGGGATTTTTCCTGCGGCTGCCTCCCTAAATCTTCAGGGTCTCCATCAGCCACATCAGGCCTGAGCTGACCCGCACGTGAAGTGACACATCCAGAGGCTTTCTTGGCAAGAAGCAAAGCAGGGTCTGTGGCAGCACTGCCTGTGTCAGATCAGATGCTGGCAGCAGGTAATCTGGGTGACCCACAAGGCCCGCAGGGACCCGAGGCCCCCGCCACTGCCGCTGAGGCTTGGGCGGGCTACGCCCCTCCCGGGGACGGGCCAGTGGGCAGCCTTTCGCCAGGCCAGTCCCTTGTCTGCCTCAGGCCCACAAAAGGCGACTCCGAGAATGAGAAGAGGAAACAAAAAGCTCCCAGTGCGCCACCCGATGTTGTTTTTCAGCTCGGATAAAGAATGCTGGTTCAAAGGGCTGCCCCAGTTTTCAGCAATGCGGTTTCCCTTGGGGAGAAAGGAAGCGTGTTGTGTTGATGGAGCACAAGAGAGCGATCAAAAGAGATGTTTTGGGAGCTGGAGAGGAAGTGTGCTTTTGATAAAGAACTTTGGCTTCTCAGAAAAAAAAAAAGAAATTCGGAATAGAAAGAAGATATCAAGATAGCAACGGAATAAATAATAGCTACTACTATTATTATTATTATTATTATTTAAAGATTTATTTTTATTTATTTAATTCCCCTCCCCTCCCCCGGTTGTCTGTTTTCTGTGTCTTTTTGCTGTGTATTGTTTCTTTGTCCGCTTCTGTTGCCGTCAGCGGCACGGAAAGTGTGGGCGGCGCCATTCCTGGGCAGGCTGCTCCCTCCTTCCCGCTGGGCGGCTCTCCTTATGGGTGCACTCCTTGCTCGTGGGGTTCCCCTACGCGGGGACACCCCTGTGTGGCACGGCACTCCTTGCGTGCATCAGCACTGCGCGTGGGCCAGCTCCACACGGGTCGAGGAGGCCCAGGGCTTGAACCGAGGACCTCCCATGTGGGAGACGGACGCTCTAACCACTGGCCCAAAGTCCATTTCCCATATTTTTTTGTCTACTATATGCCAAGTATTTTACTTTTTATGTCATTAAAATAATCCTTCAATGAGCCCATATTATCAGTATTTTATAGATGAGGAAACTGAAGTTCAGAGAGTTTGATTAACTCTGACAAGTTTACACAGCTCTAAGTAGCTGAGCAAGGAGTAAAACCTGGGCCTTTCCTGAACCCAAAGCTGATTCTCCCACTATTTCTTACTTCCCAGATTCCAGACTTTCCCTCCACATTATGAGTCACTGTCATCCTCACTTAGACTTTCTCATTTACAGTATGGCATCCAATACTTTACATTGTTACCTTTCTTAAGTCTCACAACAATTCTATGAGAAGGAAACCTAATGTTCCAATATTTTTTTAAGGATTTATTTTATTTATTTATTTCCACAACCTGTCTCCCCCCACCCCATTGTTTGCACTTGCTGTCTGCTCTCTGTGTCTGCTCGTCTACTTTTTTTTTTTTTTTGAGTCTCCAGGTACTGAACCTGGGACCTCCCCTGTGTGAGGGAGGTGTCCAATCGCTTGAGCCACAGCCACTCCCTGCTGATTGTGTCTCCCGTGGTGTTTCCTCCTTGTGTTTTCTCATTGTGTCACTTGTTGCATCCATTCACCGTGCCAACCCATTCTGTGAGCTCACTGTCTTGTTTGTCTTCTTTAGGAGGTGCTGGGAACTGAATCAGGACCTCCCCTGTGGCAGGCAGGTGCCCAACTGCTTGAGTCACATCTGCTTCCCTATTTTCCAAGATTTTGAGGAGGAAACAAATTCAGAGACCTTCGGTAGCTTGCCCAAGGCCCTAGGGGCAGGAGGCGGCAGAGGCAGGCCTGGAAGGGAGCTTCTGACCTCAAGTCCAGTGTTCTCTCCCTTCCATGAGGGGCGAACACATAGACTGGTTGCTGCCTCTTTTTGTATGGCATGCAAGGTAATTTTTGATTTTTTAATTTTTTTTACATTTTCAAGACTCACTTTTACATTTTCAAATGGTTGAAAGAAATCAAGAGAGGAATAACATTTTGTGAAGTGAAAATATACAAAATAAAAATTTCAGTGTCCACAAAAAATGTTTCATCAGAACACAGTCCCAGTTCTTGGTTTCTGGCTTGTCTACGGACTTTCCCAGGACAAGGGCAGAGTTGAGTTATGACAGACTGCATGACCCACCAAGACTACAACATTTACTGCATGGCCCTTTCCAGAAAAAGCTTCTGGACCTCCTGCTGGGGAAGGAGGGGAGGGCCGGGACAGAATCTAGAGAGCAAAGCATCTGCTCTCCTCCTCGTGGGAGCTGGGGCAGGCCTGGAGGCAATATTGACCTTTTCTAGTCACAGTGCCCTGGGGGGGTCTCAGGCAGGGTTATGACCTGGAGAAGTAGCAGAGCTCGGGGAATGCAGGAAACCTAAGACTGGGGACTTGGGAGCTGGTTCCAAGCTAGGACAAGGCAGGGGGGCAGTGAGAGGGCCCAGCGCTCGCACGTGGGTTTGTGGGTGGGAGTAAGGGATGAGCGGTCAGGTCGGGGTCAGCAGAAGCATCAAACTGGAGCATGTCAGGCAGAAGGGGCTAATTTTGGGGTAATGGACCCTGGGATCAAGCATTCATTGAGAAGAAGGAGGAAAGGCCAGAAAATAAATCCTGAAAGCTTTGGTGGCATGCCTGCAGACACATCTCTTGGCCTTACGTGATTTGGACTTGGCACCCGTCCCCTGAAGGAGCGGGGGGACTGGGACTGCTTGGTGCTCAGGTCTTTGATAAGTTTTGATGAATAGATACAAATAATGATCTGGTCTGTGGGTAGACCAGAAACTCAAAACTAGAACCATGGGGAATGATGCAGGAGAGCTGAGCTTTGTGTGGCATAATCTAAGAAGTGGCATTCACAGAGGGACAAGTCAACGAGGGCTGGAGTAGAAGCCTCTGAGAGTCTCAGGACCAGGGACTGTTAGAGATCATTCAGTCCATCCCCCTCATCTTATAAATAAGGAAATCAAGGCCCAGAGAGGCCCAGAGACCTCCTCAGTTCACACAATGAGTTGGTAGTAGGAGTAGAACTTAAGTTTAATAACACAGATATTTGTTTATTTATTTATATTAATTAATTAATTTTTAACAAATCATCCAAAGTGTACAATCAATGGTATTTGGTATAACCACATAGTTGAGCATTCATAACCTTGAGCATCATTAGAACATTTTCATTATTTCACTAATAATAAACAAAAAATGAAAAAACAAGAAAATTCTTCATCAGCTATTTTAATTTCTAAACATCCAGTGGTCACTTCCCTAGACCTAAGACTTCAGTTAGAAACAATAAGGATACTCAACATGACTGAATACTCATGATGTGTCGGTCATAGTGCTAAGTAACTGAATTTGAGTCATCTTGAGTCTTCAATTACTCCCCATGCTCATAGAACAAGAGCTTCAGCCTGACCCCAGCCAACCTACTTCAGTTTATCTTCCATTACTTCCACTTCTGCACCCTCTGCTTGTGTCACCTGTTCACTGAACCATCATTGAACACTTCTTTATACTCTTATACCCTGTACTTCTGTCTGTTATCTTTTTCTTCCCATTTTAGTCTGTTCTTTTCCTCCAAGGCCAGCTGAAGTTCTGCGTGTCCTTTGCAGCTTCCACCGCAGTTCTTGGCACATGGTTATTTTAAAGCAGATATCTGTAGATGCCTGCACAGGAGTCAATGAATGGTATTTCCACCCTGGTTGAGGGTGTGTGCTATGGGCAGAGTAGAGAATGATGGAAGTAGGTCAAGGAAAACTGGGAGCTATGCAAAGTGAACATTATTCCTTTATTCATTTGTTCACCCATGCCATGACTATTTACTGAGTGTCCACTGAGTATGAGGCTCTCACAGAGCACTGTCAGTAGAGGGTTGGAGAGCAGGGAGATAGCAGACATATAGGATTGTAATAAAGGTCGATAGTGCTAAGAACCCTAAGGGAGCTTTAGCAGAGTCTTGAGAGTTGAGAGGGATGGTTGCTTCCACCTGGGGCTTTCAGGAAAGTACCCCAAGAAGGGGTAGGATATAGATGTGCAGAGATGATGGGGAAGATTCTCCATGTGAAGGTACCAAAGGCACAGAGGTATGGGATTGAGTTTGTGAAATGAGGGAGAATGTGTAAAGTGAGAGAAAGTTGACAAGAAAGACCATGGCATTGAATTAATTGTGAGTGAGCAAAAGGCATCTATGACATAGGAATGTAAATAGGGGCCTCGGACCCTTATTGAGCACGCACGTTGTGCCAGACACTCTTCTATGGATTTTGAGGTAGTAACTCATTTTTTCTCCACAACGCTATCCCCATTTTACAGATGAGGAAGCTGGGGCACTGAAAAGTGAAGTAGCACCCCAGGGTTTCGCCGTCACAAAGCGGAGGCTGCCCAGCAGCCCGACTCAAGCCTGTGCCTGTTCTGCCCTGCTGCCTCTCAGCATGGAATGGGAGGGGGGATAGTAGTGGCTAAAGAGGCAAAATTTAAAGGAACTTACTTCCCAGGAATAAAGTTCAAGGTGTCCCTGAGGTGACACCTCCCCTCTTCAACCCCCCTAGATTGCAGTCCTGAAATAAATCAGTTAGGGCTCCCTGGACCCTAAGGAAGTCCTGGAAGACTCTTCTGGCCCCAGAGTCCTCTCAGGAAAGCAGTATCTGATGTCCCCCTGCACCCTTTCTGTCTCTAGGGCCCTGTCTGTGTCCCTTTGTTTATAATTACCAAAGACATTTGTTTGAAAACAGTGTTTTCTCAGCCTTCTGAGGGTTCAGCTTCCTGCTGCTGATTCTCACCTAAGTCATAATTCTCCATTTGCGACTCAATAACCATCTCCTGGGTGGCAAATTATGGGCCATATGCTCCTGGGGCTGGTGTGCTGTAGAAGCAGGCCAGCAGAGAGCAGTGGCTGCCTCCTGTTTCCATTGCTCCAAACCTCCCTGCTCAGCCTCTCCCCAGGGCCTTGGGGAGATTGTCTTCCTCCTCTGGTGGTGTTCCATTTTGCAGTTAACCCCAGCTGGCCCTATCTGTGTGTTCTCAAGCCTGCCTGCCAGCATCTCAGTGTTGACTAGTTGGCAAGGATCAACCAAAGGGCTGGTGAGGCCTGCTGCCTAAATCCCTTGCAGGTGGGGTGTTGGAGTGGAAAGTTGAGCTCTGGTCCTAGGTTGTCGGGAAATTGCCGCATGACTTTGGAGAAATCTCTTTACTTCTCTGGTTCTCGTTTTTTTTCTTATATAAAAGGAAGGATTTGTGTTAGATCAGTGGTTTCTAAACTAATTCTAAGGGGTCTGAAAAGATCGTGATAGGGGTCAGGGGCTGTGATGGTTAAGTTCCTGTGTCTCCTTGGCTAGGTTATGGTACCCAGTTGTTTGGTCAAACAAGCACTGGCCTGATGGTGACTGTGAGGGTAGTCCATGGGTTTAAATCATGAGTCAGTTGATTGCATGTATAGCTGATTGTATCTTCGATCAACAAAGAAGATAACCTTCAGCAAGGAGAGAAGTCTCATCTAATGGGTTGGAAGCCTTTGAGGGAGAACTGAGGATTTCAGCAGCCAGAAAGAATTTCTGTCTCTACTCCAGCCAGCCAGTGTCTCCTGGGGAATTCAAAGTCACCATTGAGTTCCCAACTTGCTGCTTGCCTTGTGGAATTCAGACTTGCCAATACTCACAGTTGTGGGTGCCAATACTCACAGTTCTTACAATAAATAGCCTAATACCTATATATGTATGTACATCCTGCCGGTTCTGCTTCTTTGGAGAACCCTTCTTAATACAAGGATTTGACAGATTGAATGATGTACCCTGACAAAAGACAGGTTCTTTATCTTAATCTGCATCCCTGTAGGTGTAAATTAGACCTTTGAATCCATTGTAAATAGACCTTTTGGAGATGTTATTTTTAGTTAAGGTGTAGGCCAATGGAATAAGGGTGGGCCTCAATCTGTCCTGCTGGAGGCTTTATAAAAAGAAGCTGGAGAAAGCCACAGTGAGAAGCTGGAAGTTAGTGGAAACAGGAAGAGCAGATGCAGGGAGAAAGAGATGGCCAAGTGATGGGGCAGAGACGCAAGCCAAGGATGCCAAGGATTGTGGCAATCAGCACCAGAACACTACGGAATTTGGGGAGAAAGCCTGGACTTGCTGATGCCTTGATCTTGGACTTCTAGCCCTCCAAACTGTGAGCTAATAAACTCCTGTTGTTACACCAACCCAGTCTATGTATTTATCATAGCAGCCTGGCAATGGGAGCTAAACAGCTTTGAACTCCTTCTAATTGCAAACTCCTAGAGAGAAGTGACTGTTGTCTATTCATCTTTGAGTCTCCATTATCTAGGACAGAGCTTGGCACAGAAGGTACAAACAATGAGTGCTTGTTGAAGCATGCAGGCCTTACAGAAAGTCCAGCCAAAATTATTCTTCGACCACCATGAAGTTGGGTGGGCTAACAGAAGCCTTGAACTGCTTAGTGCTCAGCAGCTCAAGCAGGAATGGAATCTTTGGGAAGTATGCCACCTAGCCAGAGGACTGATATAAATGCTGAAAGCCAGTTTCAAAGAAATAATGAACACTGAGGGAAGCAGGGCAGCTGACATCATAGTTCAGTGTCACAGTTCAAGTTGGGAGTCTAGGTGGCTAGGGTGAGGCCTGCTGGGTGGTGGGGTAAGACCTCCTCAGGTTTTTATGAACTCTGCCACACCTTACCAAGATGAACACAGTTGTGGATTATTGTCCAACAGGAAGAAGATTTGGATTTTGCATAGTCAAAAAATGACAAAGCACCACTGAGTCCAGCATCTTTAAATGCTTATCTGGAACTCTGCTTGGCAGTTTTGGGTGGCTTTGGTGAAAACAGGCAGGGAAACAGATTTTCACATATATTTTGATATAAAAAATCTGTGTGCCTGGAGTCTACATGAAAGGAATTATAACTGACCCTTGGATTGAAGATGGGCCCATTTCCATTTTACAAAGCTGACGTTTTCTACTTCTAGAGTCCAGATAATTACATGGGTATCAATCCCCTGTAGAGATGCAGATACAGGTGCTTGAGGCAGACTCACATTTTCTGTATCTAGTTGTTTAGTGGTAGCTCCTTTGGCTCCTGTCTTGACTATTCACTCTATCTCTGTGAGTGCCATTATCCTAAACTGGCTTACTTCACTGGGATTCTGTGGGATCCAATGAAATAATGGATAAGAACCTTCTCTACAATGCATGCTTCCATCAATACCAACCATGCCAACAATGACAGCATCTGTCTCGTATTTTTCTGGAGAGTGGGGGTGAGTTGCCATCAATGGGCAACTTCTCTGTTTCACTAATTTATATTCTTTATGCTCATTTTGTCTCTTCAGTGGACATCTGTCATTTGCAGCTGTCCAATGTCTTGAATAGCCTCACTACATCTTAATTATTTTTGACGTTATGACTCCTGCCTTCTCAAGGAAGAATGCAGAAAATTTGCATCCAAGACTTGCTTTCAGCTAGGATGAAGACAGGAGACCTAGGTTCCTATAATCAGATAAACCTGTATCAAACGTGGAAGCAGAAATGAGCAAGAGGAGGCTTTAGTCTGGCAAGGGAATAGCCCTGTATGGATTGGAGCCATTCAAATCTTTGGGGGGCAGGAGCTGAGGGACTTCTGTCCTCCATTCAGGTCATCATAGCTGCTATGTACCATTTGGGTCATCATAGCTGCTGTGTAGTGATGGTTGTGAAGTGTTTGCTGGAGAATCCCCCCACATGTGTTAGGACTTGGTAGTATCAAGCCATTTCTTTGGTTTTCTTAGAGGTCTTCTGAGCTACCTATTAACATGTCCCTTTCATGCTCGTATTAGGAAGAATGAACTATGTGATGGTTCTAAACTTTACATACAGACGCAATCAGGTGGCAGGTGGCAGGCAGGTGGCAGGAATCTACCCATAGCAAGCAGCAAGAGGATACTCCCACTTTTGTGGTGACAAATCTGTACCATTTGCCCCGGCAAGTCAAACCTTTGCCTGTTGATCCTTGGGAGACTGACCTCTACTAACTGAGGCTGCAGGGTTGAGGAAAATGGTTGGAAAATTTCAGCCTGGGGATTTGTCGTGGTTAATTCTTGCCACTTTCAGAGAAGTCCTACAAACCTGAAATAAATGTAGACTAGGCCTGAACAATACGCCAGAAAAGGTGGAGGCAATTTTCAGCTGTGTGGAGAGACACTCTATGCCTGTGGTCAGAAAGCAAAATTGCTTGTGAACCCATAATTTGAAGCCTTGTAAGGTTGAAAAGCCATGTATACTCAAAATGCAGAGTGGTTTCCTTTGACTGTAGTTCTGACTTCCCCAGGTGTTTCCAAACACCTTCTCTTAAAATTTCTCCACAGGATAATTGTGACAAGCCTGCTGACAAAGATGGGATTTAGGACATAGAATTTTATATTTGTGAAGGTTCTTATCCACCATGTGTTTCTCTTTCTTCCCTTTTCTGAGTGGGAATTATTCTGTTCCTTCTCTGTACTGTATATGGATGACTTAGGATGCTTTTAGTTTAGACTCCATTTAGCCTCAAATAAACTAGCCCCAAGGAACCGCATTCAGGCCTGGTGTGGTTCCCAATGAGGCTGGCCTTTGGAAGGGAATCAGTGGGTCGATGAAGCAGGGGGTTGTCTTCCTTGGAGGCAGCGAGTGGGTTATTTTCATGGTAAGAATGGAATGAATGGGATGCATTAGCCCACCCAATATTAATTTTTTCATTATTGGGTAGATACTTTTTTATATCAATCAGAGTCCCCAAACAGATGGCTCACTGGAAATAGAAAGAATGGAATAAATTTATTTACAAGGCAAAGAGTATAAGCATTTAGTAATCTGCTCTTTGTAGCAACCAGGCTGCGGCCATCCCTGAGCCAGCAGAGAGAAGAGGAGAAGGCTGTTTCCAGAATCTGAAAGTGCAGCCATTGCCTTGAGAGGAGCACAAAGTCAAGAGACAAAGGTCAGGTCCAGGCAACATCAAAAGAAAGAAAGCAGGGAAATAAACACCCTAGCCTCACACTCTTTCTTAACCTCTACTAAGCCATACCCAACTGGAAGAGGGCATGCGAGCCATTTACGGTACATAAAGGCCAATCTCCTGGGCAAGAGAATTAGGTAAAGAAGGGTGGAGATGGAATCTGTGGGAGATAATGGAAGCTATCTAGCAAAATACCTAACCAAATGTAAAATCCCTAGTCTTCTTTAAATCTAGGAATGGTTATGTGAAATAATCTCTTCAAGGAGATTAAAATGGAAGGTGCCTGGGAAAATGTTGCTTTCCTGACAGAGATACTACTCCTTTATTATTCTTTTCCTCTTGCTTCCTCCCTGGAATGTGGACATGATGACTGGAGCTGCAATAGTTATTCTGAAACCATGAGGGAAAGATCAAGGTAATCTCAGAGACTCTTGAGCTACTGAAGTGACTGAGTTCTTGATGTATGATATCTATTCAATGTCTTGTGGGTCAAAGACCCACCTCCCCCTCTTCATTTTGTAAATTAGTCACCTCAGCTTCTAACACCTGTATTTCCATGAGTTGTCTCTGTTCTCACATCATTGATACTACTATGAATCTTAGTTCTTTCTTAAGGTCCATACATGTGTTAACTGTCATTCAAAGCATTTGTGAGCACAGTGACTTGGCTGATTCTTTATAAAATAAAATTTTTTGAAGTATATCACTCATATATGAACATACATACACAATAAGTATATAGTAAAAGTTGTGAACTTATAAACAAACATGCATATCATCATACATTAGTTTACCACAAATACCTTGCATTGTTGGGAAACATTTTTTACAAATTATGAAATAGCATAGTCAAATATTACTACTAACTATAAACCATATATTACTTTGGTGTATTTTCCCCCCATTCCACCTGATTGTTGATACCCTGTATTAGTATGTACATTTGTTATAATTCATGAGAGAACATTCTCGTATTTATCCTGTTAACCACAGTCTATCTCTCACCACTGGATTCTCTGTGTTATACAGCTACACGTTTTGTAAAATCCATCCCAAGTATAAAGTCAGTGCCTCTCATTTTCATCAAAGAGTTGTGCTGTCATCACCTTAGTCAATTTTAGAATGTTTTCATTACTCCAAAAGGAAAAATCCCATACTCCTAACATTCCCCTTTTGTTGTCTCTTTGAATTGATATATCTTCTTTGTCACTGCTGCAAAATGCTACAGTATTACTATTACCTATCATCCATAAGTTACATTAGTTGTAATTTTCCCATTTATTACCATATTCTTAACACTTTGTAAAAGAACATTCTTATATTTATACTATTAACCACACTCTTCATCCACCACCAAAATCACAGTTATATGTTCCCTAGATTATTCTCTAGTTTCCTTTCAATTGACATTTACACCCACAGACTCTCCCTTTCAGCCACAATCACATTTATAAATCAGCAGTCTTAGTTATACTTACTCTGATGTGTTACCATCAACTCTATTCATTTCCACATTTTCACTATAAACCTAATTAAAAATTCTACATACTTTGAGCAACAGCTCCATTCTCAACCCGCATTCTATTTCCCAGTAACCTATACTCTAGTGTTTACCTCTTTGAGTTTATACACCATAATTACTTCATCTTAGTGAGACCATACAATATTTGTCCTTTTGTGTCTGCCTTATTTCTCAATATAATATCATCAAGCTTCATCCATGTTGTCATACGCATCCTGATTTCATTTTCTTCCTATAGCTGAATAGTATTCTGTTGTATGTAAATACCACATTTTGTTTAGTCATTCATCAGTTGATGGGAACTTGGGCTGGTTCCATATTTTAGCAATTGTGAATAATGCTGCTATGAACATCGGTGTGCAAATGTCAGTTTGTGTCCTTGTTTCAGTTCTTTCGAATATATTCCTAATAATGAGATCGTGGGATCATATGGCATTTCTATATTCAGCTTTCCTGAGGTACTGCAAAATTGACACCTACAGAGGCTGCACCATTGTACATTCCTACCAACAGTGAAGGAGTCTTTCTATTTTTCCACATCCTCTCCAACATTTGTAGTTTTTTTTTTTTTCCCTGAGATGGCCGTTCTATAAGATGTGAAATGATATCTTATTGTAGTTTTTTTCTTTTGCCGGATTCATTTTTTTTCCTTTTTTCCCTTTTTTATTATCTTTTTTAAAAAGATACATAGATCACATAAAATATTACATTAAAAAATATGCAGATAACCTACTGAATGTACTGGGGGAGAGTGTGAACTACAGGGTAAACTATTATCCATGTGGTGCAGCAGTGTTCCAAAATGTGTTCACCGAGTGAAATGAATGTGCCACAATGATGGGGGAGGTTGTTAGTGTGGGAAAAGTGGGGTGGGGAGCTGGGAGGGATATAGGACCCTCATATTTTTTAATGTAACTTTTTTGGTCATGTATGTATCTTCAAAAATTACAATTTACAAAAATGATGGCGGGGGGAGTGGGGTATATGGGAACCTCTTATATTTTTAAAATGTTTTCTAATGTAATGTTCTTTGTGATCTATTAACTTTAATTTAAAAAGTGTTAAAAAAAATATGAGGTTCCCATATACCCCACTCCCCACACCACCACTCCTCCCACATCAACAACTTTTTTCATTAGTGTAGTACATTCATTGCATTTGATGAATACATTTTGAAGCACTGCTAGACAGCATGGGTTATGGTTTATGTTGTAGTTTACACTCTCTCCCATTTCATCCAGTAGGTTATAGCAGGATATATAATGTCTTGCATCTGTCACTGCAATATCATTCAGGACAATTCCAAGTCCCGAAAATGCCCCACATCACATCTCTACTTGCCTCTCCCTGCCCTCAGCAACTACCATGGCCACTGTCTCCATATCAATGATATAATTTCTTCCATTGTTAGAGCCACAATAATTCTATAGTAGAATAGCAGTAAGTCCACTCTAATCCATATTTTATTCCTCCATCCTGAGGACCCTGGGATAGCGATGTCCATTCCACCTCTAAATTGAGAGGGGGCTTAGATCCCACATGGCTGATGGATGGGATTCTCCTGCTTGTAGTTTGTAGACTCTCTCAGTTCCTTAGTGTGGTGATTGATCATCACCTCCCTGTTAGCAGACCTGGGTAAGTCCAATGAACTGGAGAGTAGGCATTGCAACTCTGCTGAGGCTCAGGGCCCAGCTGACACATGAACAGTCCAGAGATTCAAGTCTCCTGTGCATACACCAACCCCAGCACCAACCACAGGTTCAGTAAAAGTGACAGAAGAGGCATGTGCAGAGAAGTCACATCTGAATCCAATTCCATCATACTGAGGAGCACAAATTCCAAAGTAGGGCCCACTGGCAAGGCACCAAACTCCAGAGCCATCTTCCATGATGGTAGGACCTGGGTGTCTCCGTAGCCCTTAGGAGCACCACTGCCTGGGGTTGTATCTACTTTGGCTGTCTCTGAGATCCTGCTGAGATGTGCATCAGCGCGACCCCTCTGATGACCTCCCATCTCATTTTGAAGGTTCTTAGCCAGATAAACTAATTTTTTTTTACCACTTACCCCTTTAATTCAAGGTCTTTTTCTAGTTGCATCACCAGGTGCTGCTTGGTAGTAATCCCTTGGCACCAGGGAGGCTCATCCCTGGGAGTCATGTCCTACACTGGGGGGAAGATAATGCATTTATATGCTGAATTTGGCTTAGAGAGTGGCCACATTTGAACAACATGGAAGCTCTCAGGAGGTAACTCTTAGACACCTTGCAGCTCTAGGCCTCGTTGAAATTTCAAGCACACAGGCTCATAAGCATAGTTGTCAGTATCAAGGGCCCATCATTGGACCATACTTCTTCACTGGTCTTTGCCTTTTCACTTGGGGGATTGTTGCTTTTCCATTCGGGAATGTGACAGAGCTCCCCAGGATGGGAATTCAGTACTCCCTCAGTTGTTGTGTGAAACACTACCCACTATGTCAATATCCATTGAACATCCAACATATCTATATACCCTATATGTATGCCCTGGAGAACTTCCTTCCACCCATGCATCTCCCATTAATGACACCCACACCAATGCTCCTCCCCTGCCATGGTTGAACTCCTCTTTGATCCAAAACTTCTTCAAAAATGAAGACTAATATATTGCCAAATTCAATTAATAGGAAAATGAAATACCAATGATAGGTTTAAAGATTAGAAATAGCTTTAATAATAATTTAGAAACACTAAAATAAAGTAAAAATAAATTGGGTATTAAAAAATGAAAAATACCACAAATTTTTTTTTATGTTTTGCCTTTCATCACTGTAAAGATCTGCATTTCCTTACTAGCTAGTGATGTTGAACATTGTTTCATGTGTCTTTTTATCATAGAATTGTATGATCTCTTAATGTAACATGGATATCAAATCCTTGTCAGTTATGTGGTTTACAGAGATTTTTTCCCATTGAGTAGATTGTCTTTTTACTTTCTTGACAACATTTTTTGAAGAAAAGTGTTTAATTTTTTAAATTTCTTCTTTTTAAAAAGATTTATTTATTTATTTATTTTATTTCTCTCCCCTTCTCCTCTCCCCCCCCCCCCCCGCCCTGCCCCGCCCTGCCCCAGTTGTCTGTTTTCTGTGTCTATCTGCTGGGTGTTCTTCTTTGTCTGCTTCTGTTGTCAGTGGCATGGGAATCTGTGTTTCTTTTAGTTGCATCAGCTCTCTGTGTGTGTGGCGCCATTCCTGGGCAGGCTGAACTTTCTTTCGTACTGGGTGGCTCTCCTTATGGGGCGCATTCCTTGCGCGTGGGGCTTCCCTACGCAGGGACACCCCTGCATGGCATGGCACTCCTTGTGCATAGCACTGCGCATGGGCCAGCTGCACACGGGTCAAGGAGGCCTGGGGCTTGAACTGCAGACCTCCCATGTGGTAGATGGATGCCCTAACCACTGGGCCAAGTCCACTTCCCTAAAAGTGTTTAATTTTGAGGAGCTCACATCTATTTTTTCTTTTCTTATGCTTTGGCTAGAAGGTTTAAGAAATTACTGCTTACCACAAGGTCTTGAAAATGTTTCCCTACATTTTCTTCTAGAAGTTTTATGGTTGTAACTTTTATATTTAGGTCCTTGATCCACTTGGAGTTAATTTTTGTATAAGGTGTGAGATAGGGTCCTTTTTCTTTCTTTTGGATATGGACATCCAGTTCTTCCAGCACCATTGTTTAATAGGCTATTTTGACCTAGCTGAGTGGATTTGACTACCTTGTCAAAAATCACTTGACCATAGATGTGAGGGTCTATTTCTGAGTTCTCAGTTCAGTTCCATTGGCCAATATATTTATCTTTATGCTAGTAACATGCTGGTTTTTTTTATTTAAACCACTTTGACTAAGTAATATGCTTTGAAGTCAGGAATTGAGAGTCATCCATCTTCATTCTTCTTTTTAAAGACATTTTTGGCTATTTGGGGCCCCTTCCTCTTCCAAATAAATTTGATAATTGGCTTTTCCACTTTTACTAAAAAGGCCGTTGGGTTTTTTTATTGGGATTGCATTGAACCTGTAAATCAGTTTGGGTAGAATTGATATCTTAACTATATTTAGTCTTCCTGTCCATGAACATGAAATGTCCTTCCATTTATTAAGGTCTTCTTTGGTTTCTTTGAAAAATGTTTTATAGTTTTTTGAATACAAGTCCTTGGTTAAGTTTATTCCTAAATATTCAATTCTTCTAGTCAGTATTATAAATGGAATTTTTTGTCTGACTTCCTCCTCAGATTTCTCATTAGTGGTTTATAGAAGTCCGCTGATTTTTGCATATTAGTTGTATCCCATTACTTTGTTGCACTTGTCTATTAGTTTTAGTAGCTTTGGTGTGGATTTTTAGGAATTTTCTAGATATAGGATATCACCAGAGAATATAGACAGTTTTACTTCTTCCTTTCCTCTCTTGGTGCTTTTATTTCTTTATCTTGCCCAATACTCTGGCTAGAGCTTCTGGCAAAATATTGAATAACTGGAAAGAGTGGGCATCTTTGCCTTATTCCTGATCTCAGCAGGAAAATTTGTAGTCTTTCACTGTTAAGTATAATGCTAGCTGTGAGTTTTTCATATAAGCCCTTTACCATGTTGAGAAAGCTTGAGATTGATATTAAATGGTCTTTGAATGATTGATAGAATTTTCCCGTGAAGCCATCTGGTCATGGGCTTTTTATCTTTGGGAGATTTTTGAGCCACATCCACTTCCCTCTTTCTTCTTTTTTAATGTAAGCACTGAGGGCTATAAATTTCCCTCTCAGCACTGCCTTTGCTATCCATAGGTTTTGATATGTTGTGTTCTTGTTTTCATTCATCTTAAGATATTTACTTATTTCTCTTGCAATTTCTTCTTTGACCCCCTGATTATTTGAGTGTGTTGTTTAATTTCTATATATTTGTGAATTTTCCCTTTTTCCATCTATATTATTTTCCAGCTTCAATCCATTATGATCAGAGAAAGTGTTTTATATAATTTCAAACTTTTTTCATTTATTGAGACAGGTCTTGTGACACCACAGGTGGTCTATCCTGGAGAAGGATCTATGAATACTTGAAAATAATGTATATCCTGCTGTTTTGGGGTATAATGCTCTAAAAATATGTTAGGTCTAATTCATTTATTATATTGTATTAGTCAGCCACAGGGCTGCTGATGTAAAATATCAGAAATTGGTTGGTTTTAATAAAGGGTATTTGGGGTAGGAGCTTACAGATATTGGGTTGTAAAGCGTAAATTATATCCCTCACCAAAGACTATTTTCACATGTTGGAGCAAAATGACTGCTGATATCTGTGGGGGTTCAGGCTTCCTAAGTTCCTCTGGGCTCAGTTCCTCTGTTTTCTCCACAAGGTCAGCTGTAGACTGTCAGGCAAAAGGCTCTGTCTCTCTTTCTCTGGGGCTCCAGTTTCAGCATCAAACTCCGACATCAAAACTCCCACATTAAAAGCCCTCAACTCTGTCCTTTCCCATTCCTTTTATCTGTGAGTCCCCACCCACCAAAGGGTGAGTACTCAATGCTCTACTGGCACAAGAGGTTTACGTGATTACTTAATCAAGGAAACCTATGAATCCAATATAATCTAATTTGCCCAGAGGAAAAGATCAGTTTACAAGCATAATCCAATATATTTTTTTAGAATTCATCAATAATATCAAACTGCTACACATATTATTCAAATTCTCTGTTTCCTTATTTATCCTCTGTCCAGATGATCTATCCAGTGCTGAGAGTGGTGTATTGAAGTATCCAACTATTATTGTAGAGACATCTATTTCTTCCTTCTGTTTTGCCAGTGTGTGCCTCATGTATGTTGGGGCACCCAGGATAGTTGCATAAATATAGTTACTTCTTGGTTAATTACCCCTTTTGTTAATATATAATGACCTTATTCATCTCTTATAACAATTTTGCTTTTAAAATCTATTTTGTTTGATATCAGTATCACTATTCTGTATCTTTTTAAAATTACTATTTATTTGGAATATCTTTTCCCAAGCTTTCACTTTCAACCTGATTGTGTCCTTACATCTGAGGTGAGTCTTTTGTAGATAGCATACAGATGGCTCATATTTTTCATCTATTCTGTAAGTCTATGTCTTTTGATTAGGGAATTCAATCCATTAACTTTCAATGTTATTACCATAAAGGCATTGCTTGCTTCATCCATTTTATCCTTTGACTTTCTGTTGCCATATCTTACTAATATCTGTGTTTTACCCTTTAAGTTATCTTTACTAATAATCTTTAATTCTCCAAGTCTCTCACCATTGGTTTTTCCTTTCATGCTGTAGCACTCCCTTTAGTATCTCTTGTAAATCTAGTCTTTTGATAACATACTCTCTAAGTTTTTGTTTGTCTGCGAAGACTTTAAACTCATCCTCATTTTTGATGGACAGTTTTGCCAGATAAAGAATTCATGGCTGGCAGTTATTCTCTTTCAGTACCTTAAATACATTATACCACTTACTTTTTGCCTCCACAGTTTCTAGTAAAAGATTGGCACATAGTCTTATTGAGTTTTTTTTGTATGTGATGCATTGCTTTTCTCTTGCTGCTTTCAGAATCCTCTCTTTATCTCTGATGTTTGTCATTCTGAATAGTAGGTGACTCAGAGTAGGTCAATTAGGATTTGTTCTATTTGGAGTATGTTGTCCTCCTTGGATATTGATATTTATGTCTTTCATAAGATTTGGGAAGTTTTCACTCATAATTTCCTCAAATATTCTTTCTGACCCTTTCCATTCTTTTCCCCTTCTGGGACACCAATAATGGATATGTTTGTGCATTTCCTGTTGTCATTCAATTCCCTGAGATCCTGATCCATTTTCGCCATTTGTTTGTCTTTCTGGTCTCCTGTCTTTTCAAGTTCAGATATTCTGTCATCAATTTCACTAATTCTGTTCTCCATCAATTAAAAACTGCTGTTATATGCATTTAATGCATTTATATTTATTTATTTATTTGAGGTACTGGAGATTGAACCCAGGACCTTGTATATGGGCAGGCACTCAACTGCTGAGCCACACCTGCTCCCCTGTAATGTATTTTTTTTTTTTTTTTGAGGTACCAGGACCGGGGATTGAACTTGGGACCTCGTACATGTGAGGCTGGTGCTTAACCACTGAGTCACATCAGCTCTCCTGACTTGTTTGTTTGCTTGTTTTTTATTTCTTTGTTTCTAAGGAGGCACTGGGAACCAACCCAGGACCTCCCATGTGGGAAACAGGTCCTCAACTGCTTGATCATCATTGACTCCCCTTTAACATATTTTTAATCTTATCCATTGTGTCTTTCCTTCCCAAAAGCTCTGTTATTTTTCTTTGCAGGCATTCAAACTGTTCTTTATGCTAACTCAGTTTCTTCTGAATGTCCTTTATCTCTTTAGTCATATTTTCCTTTAAGTCTTTTTATTGATTTAGGAGATTTGTGTGAATATTATTGATTAGTTGTCTTAAATACTGTGTCATGTTAGGATTTTTCATTTGTTCCTTTGGCTAGGCTATCTATTCCTCTTTCTTAGTATAGCTTATAATATTCTGCTGCTATCTAGATATCCAAATATGTTGGGAAATTTACTCTGATGGTCAATTTCTCTATCTTGCCTAGTGGTTTTCTTTCATGGCTCTTCTCTGATTTTTGGCTCAACTTTTTCTAAGTCTTAAAAATTGCCCAGTTTAAGTTATCAAAATAGGGCCAGGGCCTAAGTAATGTGGTGCAGACCAGATCAAGGGGACAAGAGACACCTAAAAGCAGTTTTCCTCCTTGCAGTTTCTGAACAAGCAAGCAAATGGCACTTGTCAGAGAATCTTTCCATGGAGGTGACTATTTAAACCTCCATTTGGCCATAATTCTGGTCTAACCAGAGCCAAGATTCAAAGCAGGCCCTCCTCAACAAATTCACTGAAGAGAAACCACTCTCCAACCTCTGCTGTAACCTCCTTCTTCCAAGGGAGAAAGATGTCTGTTCCCTTCTCAGTTGGCTCAGTGAACCACAGGTTTCTTACAGGCTATTTGCCTTGAGGATGGGGATGGGTGCCATTTCCTGCCATGGCAGCTAGTAACTCATGGTTGTCATTTTGTGTTCTTCATCTTTCTGTCCCTTTCTTTCCTGTTCCCTCCTGAGGGGCACACAGCACTCTCCTGGTCTGCAGAGCCCCCAAATAGCAGGCCCCTTGGACAGTTTTTTGCCCTTCATTGTTTTTGTGAGAGGTTTGAACCCTGCCTTCATATTCCAAGACCATCTTCTTGGAAGTCATCTGTTGATTCTTTTTAAAACAGTGTTGGTGGAAGTAAAAATGGAACAGGAGTTTATATCACAGCACCACAAATACGTGAGGGTGAGATATTTTGTGTCCCCATTCTTAAAATGCTTTTCTGTTATACGAACAACCTAGAGAATCCCAACTACCCATTATAACAAGTTCCCTCCCTTGTTTCAGGCAGTGGTTTTGCATCTCCTTTGTTGCTTTGGGTTCTGCTGACACCCATATTTTCAGGGTCTCTTCTTCTATCCTAAGCACTTTTAAAAAGTGCTTCATTTATGCCATTGCTAGAGAAATAAATTATTTTATCCCTTTTGCAATGGATGTTGTAGTCCTTGAATTATAAAGACAGATAAAAATTAATGGAGGAGATATTTGTGATGGGGCAGGGATGGGGGGACAGATTTAGAAACAAAGAGGCAGAAAGAAAGGTAGAAAATGACAGAGGCAGAGAAAGGGCTTTGGCCACCACAGAAATGATCTCCAGAGAATTTCTCCTTTGGTAGACAGCCTCTGCTATGTCCTAAATGCTCCCTACTTTCTAGTATTCATGCCCTGTGTAGTCCTTTTTCTCATTGAATCAGGGGTGACCTATGTGATCAATAGAATATGGTGGAGGTGACAGTATGTGATTCCCAAGTCTAGGTCAGAAAAGGCATTGCAGCTTCTACTTTGACCTCTTGCATAATTTTTCAGAAAGAAGCTGGGTGCCATATTGGAAGGACACTCAAGCAAAGAGGAACCAACTTGCCATCTCCAACTTGCTGGCCATGTGAATGAATCTCCTTGGGAGTGAATCTTCTAGCTTCATTTGAGGTTCAGATAGTTGGCATGCCAGCTGATATCTATAGTTATCACCTGACAGACCATGAGCCAGAAATGTCCAACTAAGGCACTCCTACAGTCCTGATCTGTAGCACTGTGAGATCATTAATGATTATTGTTGTTTGACACCACTAAAATTTGGGTTATTTGTTACACAGCTTTAGATAGCCAATACAGTTCTTTTGCTGTCCTTCCTTTTGTTAAAGATGCTGTCGTCTCCGAAGTAGGGGCATAAAGTGGAGATGTTCAGAAATCTATCTTCTTCCTGCTGGCACTATTTTTTGGCTTCATAGCCCTACTCATTCTGCACTTGGGTGGAAATCCTCTTGGGCTCCAGTAGATAACCAAACATTGTTTCTTGTTTTCAATATTATTGCACTTTTAATTCTCTTGGGTCTATTTTTGTAAGTATTTCAATGGAAGGTGGATGAGGATGAATTAGGTGTTATTATCTTGCTATCCTCTTAAGCAGGAAATCTAAAATCTTTAGCTGTCTCCAGGTTTTTTATTATGCATTCCATTATTACACATTTTTGAGTGCCTATCTCTAAAATATAGCTACTTGATTGTTTCTCCATTTATTTTTTACATATATGTGTCATTGTACTGTTTTATCATGGAAGTTGTAAACCTTACATAAAATATAAATTTAGAAAGAATGAGAGAAAACTAAAAAGAAGTAAAGATTTTTCTAAAGATTTGTTTTTTTAAAATTTATTTCTCTCCCCCTTCCCCCCTCTGTCATTTGTTCTCTGTGTCCATTCACTGTGTGTTCTTCTGTGTCCACTTGTGTTCCTGTCAGTGGCACCAGGAATTTGTGTCTCTTTTTTTGTTATTGTTGTGTCATCTTGCTGCGTCAGCTCTCCATGTGCATGGTGCCACTTCTGGGCAGGCTGGACTTTCTTTGCACTGGGCAGCTCTCCTTATGGGGTGCACTCCTTGTGCATGGGGCTTCCCTACGTGGGGGACACCTCTGCGTGGCATGGCACTCCTTGCGTGCATCAGCAATGCACGTGGGCCAGCTCCACATGGGTCAAGGAGGCCCTGGGTTTGAACTGTGGACCTCCCATGTGGTAAGCGTACACTCTATCCATTGAGCCAGTCCGCTTCCCAGAAGTAGAAGTTTTAATATTTTATTTTTCTACCCAAATGGGTTGTCTTAGGTACTGCTAGTGAGTATGTCCTTCCTCTCACTTTGGAGACCCCTGGTGTATGGTTAGCTTTTTATATCCTTGTGTCACCTGCACATTCTTTAAAGGCAGGAATTCTGCCTTATTTATCTTGTTTCCAAAATAAATATACAGCCTGTTTCCAAAACAGGGCAGCTGCTCCATTCATGTTTCTTGAAGGAAAACAAAGAAGGAATGAATGAATACAAGACTGAATTAAAAAATGATATATATGTTTCTGCACAGCACTAAATGCAAGGAAAACCAAAGTTAATAAGATTTACAAAGTAGATGAAGCTTAAATTTAGCCTCTCTATCTCCCTCCATATGCTTAGCAGTAGAATTTAAGCCTAGGTTTGTTTAATTCCAAGACCAAGTTCATCATTTAACCTCCCCCAAATTATAGAAGCATTTCTCTACCACGCTCACTGGGAATTGCACTTGTACTAATTACACCTTGGAGGACAAGTCCCGGACTTATTTCTAAGACAAATTACGTCCTGTTTTCCTCACTCACCCTGATCCACACGCCAACATACACAGGTCTCAAGTCGCTTCCCCAGACACAACAGTTTCCTTTGTTTATTTAAGCTGTCTCCCAGGCCTGGGTCTCTGGCTAACAGCCATCACCAGTGAAGACCCTTCTAGTGAGAACGTGGGGGAGGATTTTCGTGGTTCTTAACGAGCTTGCCTCACCAGAGCCCAGCCTGTCCAGATTTCTGTCTTCTTGTATTTCCTGGAGCTGAGGAGCCGTGGCAGACACAATTATAACCAGCTTGTCAGGTCTATTTGCTCAGCCTGGGCATCTCTCGTCAGTGTCAGTTAACCTAGCTCTTCATTCCCACTTAGACGTCGGAGCTGTCTAGTGAGTTAGAATCAATGTCTGTTTCCCTCCCCTATTTCCACACTTGACTCCCACTGGCTTTCCTGGCCCAGAGTTGTCAAGCAACTGGGAACCTAGACTGAGGCAATGAAGGGACAGCTCTTCTGTGAGAATAGAGAGCTTTGTTTTTTGTGTGTTTTGGGTGTGTGTATGTGTGTGTGCATGTGCATTCAGAGAGTCTTGGGAAGATACACCAAATTGAATTTAGAAAGTCTGAGTATGATCTTTAATATCTGGAATGTTAATTGTTGATGGACCTTGGCAAAGGCAGCGCAACCAGACATACCTGGAAACCTACAAGTATAATACAACGTGTTGGACATGGCTTTGGCTGCCTGGCATTGGCCAACTTAGGCCCCCAAATCTCAGTGACTTAAAACAACAAAATTTATTTTTCATTAAGGCTGTAAATCCATCATGGATCGGCTGGGAGCTCTGCCTCATTCCAGAACTCAGGTTGACAGGAAAACCACCATTTGTCAGTGGTCATGGTAGAGGAAAAGAGAAAGCATGTGGTGAATCTCAGCTGCTTCATAAGACTGTTATCCAGAAGTGACACATGCATTTCTACTCATATTTCAAGTCATGTGGGCATGACTCTTTTCAAGGAAGGTGAGGAGGTAGAAGATTAGCATGATCATAAAGTGAGGGAACCATAAAGCACATGAATGGCAATAGTGAAAATCACCAACTTGTCTCCGATTTTTGGAAACCTTTCTGCCTTCTTAATCCTAGCTCTCTAAGACAGAAGTCTTGTAAGGGCCTTTGCACCTAACTACTCATCAGAATAATGACTGCAGACTCAGATTTAAAAATGGGACAGGAAGAAGGAGCTAAAGCATGTACTCTATTTTAGTGATGTTAATGGGGTATCATCAGTTTTCAAGGAGAGCAAGGGTGGTCGTTTTAGGAATAGCATTTGTGACTTGAGCTGAAGTGCCCATGCCCAGCAGCAGTGGCTATAGGGTTCCTGTGGAATAGCCAGTGTGGTCATTTGGATTTTGTTACTGGTTATGTAGCCCCCATGCCTGATTTTCTGGCCCTCTCAGAGATTCTTTGGTCTTCCAAATTTTCTTTAATAAAAGCATTATGCTTCAGTTACCTAGAGTGGGTTCAATATTGTAATATGCAACCAAAAATTCTGCTTCACACATGGGCTCCAGTTATCTTTCTCTCCTCATGATTTTATGAATTGACTGGGCACTTCTTCTTAACCATGCCATTTCACTGGGCATCTGGGGAGGCTCCAGTCATCTGGAAACTCATTTGGGAGCTCTCTTGGGGCTGAAACTTCAGGACTGCCTAGAAGGTAGAATTATCTGGAAGCTTGATTGATTCTCCTCCACATGGGCCTCTCCACATATGGCCCTGCTAGGGCCTCATGGTGTGGTGGCTAGGTTCCTGGAAAGGGCCTTCCAAGAGCGAGCATTGTAAGAGGGTGGAGGCTGAAGCTGCCAGGCCAATTACGAGAGAGTCATGGGACTGTAGCCATGGCACTTCCACGGGGTTCTGTTGGTAAAAGCAACCCTAGACCCAGCCCGAGGCAGTGTGGAAGGTCTGCACAAGGGCATGGGTAGTGGGAGGCACGGTTCACGGCAGGGTTACTAACACCATTATCTAAACGGAGTGTGACGTGCACTCATAGGGCTGTGCATGTGGTGCTGTGAGAGCTGGGGGAGAGTGTGGCACTTTGGCCTCCTGGAAGGCAGGGTGGCTTCACAGAGGAGGTGGCATTTGGGAGGTGGGAATGGCCTGTGCAAATACACAGAGGGAGGAAAGTTTTGGTTTGCTTGGGGACAGTTTTTAGCCCCATTTTAGCACTTGGAGTATAGAGCGAGCCACCAGTGGGCTGAGAGAGAAGACAGAGGAGAGGCAGGGAGGTGAACTGGAGAGAACATTAAGAGCCTTCAATGCCTTGCTAAGCTTCTACGCACCTTGTAAATTGTGGAAAATTTTTAAGTAGAGAAATGATGTGGTCAGATCTCTGTGAAAGGATTTGAAGCAGGGAGTGAGATAATATAATTCACTTTGTGTTTTTGTTAACGTTTCATCATTTCCTTTGTTTCACTCCATTTGAGACACACTTGAATCATTTACCCAGAAACAGTACCATCGGCCTACTTGGCATATGTTATGGTGTACAGGAGCTTTCACTGATATCATGACTTCTGATTCAGAGTTCATTGGAATGGGTGCTTTCCCGGTTTGACCAGTACTTCGCTCTCTTTTGCTGTGTAAAAAACAGCCACAGGACCTCAGTGGTGGAAAGCCATGTGCATTTGTCCCCCTGCTCATGGCTTTTCTGCTCACCTGTGATTGGGCTGATCTGGGCTGGGCTCAGCTGGGTGGCTCGGGGTCAGCCTGCGGGGCTGCAGGGTGGGCTCAGGTGTGGGTCCTGCACTGAAGGGATGGTGGCTCCCCAGGAAGCTCAGGTCATGGGTGATCCCCAGAGCACAGAGGCAAGCCCCACGTGGCCTGCTCTCATTTCAAGGGTCTTCTCCTCCATGACAGCTGAGCTCCCGTCGACTAACGCAGGGCACACGGTCAAGCCAAGGCAAAGGTGTGGCGGAGGAGGGAAGGGCGCAGAGTACTATTACCAGGGCACGAAGAACTGGGCCTCGTTCGGTCTACCACCACCCAGAGAAATAGACTCAGAGACCTTAACGGTCTCTCCCGGCATCTCACAGGAGTTAAATATAAGGCTTTTGAATTCAAGGCTGCTTCTCTGTTTGTTACACCAGATCTCGTGTGCACATCCCCTCATTGCTCTAGACTTGCCTTTCTTGTTTTTAGAGGCTTATGTGTTTCCAACCACAGCGCATGGACAGTTCACCATTTATCCCTCTGGGCTGACTCCTCTCTCCATGACCAATACCACTCCCCTTTCTTGAGATGACATGTTTCTCTCCGAAACTTTTGCTCCTCATGCACAGGAAAACCTAGTTCTTCATCACATGTGCGTGGCGCCGCAGCTCTGTTAACGTGGAGGAATGGCTGTTAGCATTTTCTTGGTAGTGCCCTCTTGGCTCATGGGTGGTAGATGATGAGGCTGATGGAAGCCTAAGCTCTGGGCTGCCCAGATCCCACCTGGAGTGTTGTGTTGGGCTGGACCACCCACAGGAAACCACAGCTGATGCCTGGAGGTGGGTCTGGAGGGGTCGGGGGGTTCTGATTGGCTGGAGACCCAGAGGCGCATTTGCTTGGAGGGGCGAAGATATGTTGGCTATTGCTGTTACCGGATCAGTTCACCTTTGTGAGCTCTACCCATGTGCCAGGACCTCTGTTGGGAACTGAGGTCAAAGAAGTGACCAAGAAAAATATACAACCTCTTCTCACGAAGTTTAGGGTCTAGAAAGGAATGAGGGCATGGAAAGGCTGCCTTCTCTTCTTCAAGCCTGGGACAACCATGGGAACAAGAGCAAGGTGTTGGGCAAATTGTTAACAGTTTCTGGAACCCTCCCTGAAAGTATAAGCAATTGTTTTCCTGTCTTGCTGAAATAAGGAGGGGCTGTGTTGCATGGGAACTCTTGTCCCCAATTCTTCGTGTTTCCACAGGGAGAAGGAAAATCCTATTCTCCAAGGGGGAATAATATGCGAGGGGCCCTTCCAGCATCTTTCTTCACACCTCCAACCACCTCCCCAGGGAAGGAGAAGTGATTCTGATCCAACAGATGCATTTTGGGGGAAGCAACAGAGTGAGCAGGGTCCCTGGTGAGGGTGGGACCCCTGAAATGAATTGGAACATGTTTGGGAACCAAGGTCCAAGGAAGTGAAGGGACTTGCCCTTGGTCCTTGTCTCTGGCAGCCAAGAGGGGCATCCACCTCTCCTGATCCCAGCGTGTATCAAGAGGGGAAAGGGGAAGCCTGGCAGCTGGGGACAGGTAGGGGAGAGGTGGGTGTGCACTGGGAGAGTCGAGGACACTGCAGGGAGTGGAGAGGCTGCAGGTCGATGGACAGGAGTGTGGGAGAGGACTCAATGGGAGCCTGAGGGGGAGGGAGTGGTGGTGCACTTGCGTTCCCAGCTGAGGCGGCCTGAGGGAACTCATCGTTACTCAGGCTGGGAACTGGGGGAGTCGTGATACACCCAACTGTCTTGGTTTGTCCTGAAGCATCTCACCTAGAGACGCCAGGATAGGATTTACAAAGTGGGGCTCTTCAGGTTCAACCAGTCTGCAGAAGTACTTTGCTTCCCCAAACCATTAAAAAATTTTGAACCAGCAGAAGGAAAGATGAAGTGGAGGGTTGTAAGTAAAAGCATGGGGATGTCCCATTCATTCTAAACCAACAAAAAGCCTCAGGAACCCTTGGACCCACATTCCCGATTGGCTGGAGCTGACTGTGCTCATCCCCCCCCTTTTTTTTTTCTTCTTACAAATCAGTAATATTCCATTGTATTTTTTTTTCAAATTTGAATGTCTTTTTTAATTCATTTTTTAAAGATATTACATTAAAAAAATATGAGGTCCCCATTCACCCCCACCGCCCCCACCCCACTACTCCCCCCACAGCAACATTCTCCCCAATCATCATGACACATCCATTGCATTTGGTGAGTACATCTCTGGGCATCGCTGCACCTCATGGTCAATGGTCCACATCATAGCCCACACTCTCCCACGTTCCATCCTGTGGGGCATGGGAGGATCTACAATGTCCCGTAATTGTCCCTGCATGTGCTCACCCCTTTTGCTGGGGCCCGGGCCCCCCACTTTACCGCAGTCCTCCCATCTCCTCTTTCTTAGACTTACCCAGCTTCTCCCCCTGGTCATGTGCCTGGATCCAGTGAGCATTTGCGTCTGCAGGCCCTGCTCCCCGCTGCTCAGGTATTGCACCTCCCCTGGTTTAGATTTCTTTGAATTTAGATTTTTTTTTTTTTGAGGTACTAGGGCCAGTGATTGACACCAGGACCTTGTATATGGGAAGATGGAGCTCAACCACTGAGCCACATTGGCTCCCCTGAGTTTGTTTGCTTGTTATTTTGTTTTTGTTTTTTGGGGGCCCAGGACCTCCCACGTGGGAAGCAGGCTCTTACCCGCTTCAAGCCACATCTGCTCCCCTGTTGAGATTTTTTTTAAAGGATTTTATTTATTTATTTATTTCTCCCTACCTCCTCATTGTTTGCATTTACTATGTCTGTTGTCTTCCTTTCTCTTCAGAGAAAGGCACACCCTTAACAAATTTACATTTAATTCCAGGTAGTTTCCAGACCTCATAAAGCTGCTTAGAACCTAGACCCCAGGTTTAAACCCAGACTTTGACGAAAGGGTCCCTCAATTTCTTTGCAACTTCTTTTGCAGGGACACTTTACAAATCTTGCCCTTTTTCCTAGCGAAGGAGGCAGATGGCCTCTCTCATTTCCCTTGCCAGCTCTTCCTTCCTCGCCCTTTCCTTACACATTCTTTAGGTAGGAACGCCAGCGATCATTCCTCCTCCTTTATAGGTGTAGAAAGTGGGGTCCTCAGGAGTTGTGCGTGACTTAGGTAGGGCTACCCAGCTAGGAACTGGAGGGGCTCACCCTGCGCTCACCCCATGATGCTCGGCTTTTGTCTTATTTAGTTCCCTTCCCACTATCTTCCATTTGCCCGTCAGTTATAAATAGCTCCAAAGAAGATTTTATTTCCAGCTTCGAAGTGACATGTGCTGTCAGCAATACCACAGAACACTTCATTGATGTTTTTAAGGGGGTGGGAAAAAGGAAATAAAATTGCTTATTTGCCCAAAGCAATGCTCAGTGAACTAAAATCCATCCACTCTCCGTGGCACTCTCTGTTTTCCCCAAGTGAATGGATTTTCAGATTTGGAACACAGGTGGCCTTGGGCTGAACGGCCGCCACCCACCTCTCTGATTAATTCAGTCAGTGCCACAGCTCAAGGGGTGTGAGGAAAACCTTGTGAGTGAGAGCAGGGGTGTGGATGGGGAGAGGCAATTCCTAACAGCTGGGGGGCCTTGTCTGAAGCGGGTAAGCAGCTGTTTTTTGTCTTGCTGCATGTCGGAGCAAAGGCAGGAGAGAGGAGGCATTTCTCAGCAGGCTAACCTTTTTCCACAAACAGGGAAAATCACGGCCAAAGCTGTGCAAGCACAGAGAAGGGCTCATGTTAAAACTGGGGTGAGACTGGGGTGCTTTGGGATGGTATTATGGCTGCAGGATCCAGGAACAGTCAAACAGAACCCTGGACCACAACCCCGGAGGACGGGACGTGCACAAGAGTAGACAATGGAAGACAAAACAAGCCTGGTATTGTTAGCTGAGCTGTAGACACAAGCCCAAGAGGAATGGTGGTAAACGCAGCCGGAGATTTTGGCTGGCTAATGGCCCAAGAAGCCTCTGTACCCTGCTCTAAAAGAAATAGCCAAAGATTACAGGTGCTTCCTACTTGGCAATCTATGAGCTGCCATCCTGCTACCCTGTGAGGTAAAAATCATTATTGTGCCCATTTCATAGATGGGAAAATTAGGATGCCAAGATGCTAAGTAACTTGCTCGAGGTCACTCAGTGGTGAGTTGCTGAGGCTGGCCCTTTGGCCCCAGACTTCATCTCTGTCACCCCTTTGCCTTGTTGCTTCGGTGAGTGAGTCTGGGCATAAAGGGCAGCTCTGAGACGTCGAGGAAAAAGCACCAGCATGAGGGAAGCACGTGCAGAGAAAGGCAGAAGGGGCTATCTGCCCGGAATCTATCCCTGAGTGGCCTCAGGCTGCCTGTCCCAAAATGAGATGATGACACTCGTGGTGACACAGGGTAGGAAGAGAACAAAAGAGCCACTCTGTGTTCTGACCTTTGAAAACTCTGTCCCTGCAAAGGTTGATCAGTTGTCCTGGGATCTCATGCTCAGATCAGCCTCCCCTTCCCACCTCACCAACCCCCAGGAAAGATATGGGCAGGTTAGGAGCAGAGTCCAGTACAGAGAAGCTCTCTCTAGTTCCTGCCCCAGCCCACTCCCTCCCTGAGAAACCCTTAGAGTCAACCTTGGGGTGGGGGAAGGAAAAGGAGCCAAGACTTAAGTTCCTATTATAACCGGGGATGGGCGGCTGTTTTTCCGGGCTTGTCCCATTCAGTCCTCTCTGCAGTGCTACCAGGAAGGTCACCCTCCCTACTTTATAGATATGGAATCTGCAATGACCTTCCTATACACCGGGTGGTTTGAATCTCCCCCACTGGAGTGTCAGCTCCAAGGGGGCGGGGGCCTTATTTATCTTGTCCCTGCCTGTGTCCCCAGTGGCTGTCTCAGAGGCTGGCACAGAGCAGGTGTTCAGAAAATACCCGTGGCTGAAGATATGAGGTGGCTTGGCCAGTCACTAATTTCTACCTAGGTCTGTATGCCTGAATTGAGAGAATATGCTGATGTACTCATTGCTGTGTTCTCAAGATGGGGAGACTCAACTGAATTCAGATTGAAACACCTGGCTGAAGCCAATGAGCCCACGTTTGGAGAAAGCCCTTTTGTACCCCTCAGGGCTGGGGAGAGCGCATGGCATTTATTTTTCGATGGAATTCGACATGCGTCTACTGGGTTCCAACAATGCATCCGGCATTGTATTTGTTGCCTGGGTAGCACCAAAGAAACCGAAGAGAGGTCAGGTCCCAGCTTCTGTGAAGTTTCTATTACAGACGTGGAGTTAAAATGAATATAGAGAGGGAGCACATTCTCTTTCCTGGGTCTCAGTTTTTTTATGTATAAAATGAGTTGGGACTTTATTAGTTGTTGTCCTCTTGCGAGGTTGTAAGTTCTCCATGGTAGAGGTTCCCCCACAAGCAGACCCTGAGACAAATGTTTGGGTGCAAGAGGTTTACTAGGGAGGTGAGAGTGGGGAAGGGGCAGGGATGGGAGGAGACCCCATAGATTGTGTTACGAGTGGTCACTGCTGTGGGCAGTCAGGGCCGTGTCTCCTCGGGGGCCTCTGTTTGGGACTCAGCTCAGAACTGTCCCACTGAGGGTCAAGGTTGCTGGGGTAATTGTCCACCAAATTCCATCCCTATTGGTCCCTGGTGCACCAAGAGGGCATCCCCTGTAGGGAGATGCGGGAGCTATCACCTGTACAGGGACTGTCTGAAGGCCTCCGGTGGTCTGGGGCAGGGGGGATCTTGGGAGGTGGGTACCAGCAGCATCTGCACCTGCAGCAGACATCATTTCATTTCCCCCACCTGGAATCCCTACGTAGGAGGCGCTCAGTGCTGTTGTGTTGAATGAATGAGTGGCCCAGGTCTATGGCCCCTGGAACAACACTGAGCACTGATAACAGGATGTGCTGAAGGCTGCTCTCAGGAGGCAGGTGTTACAGGGGCATGGAGGTGCCCAGATAAACGCGGAGAGTGCAATGGGCTGGGAAACCAGGAGGTTTCTCATGAAGACTAGACTGGAGCCAAGCTGGGCCTTTCTGGAAATCCATAGAAAGGCAGGAAAGAGTGTGGTGTCTAGGACACAACTTGAAGCCACCACCTGGCCCTGGTCTGGATCACATTAAGGGGTCTCAGACGGGCCTTCCTTTTTTTTTTTTTCTGGATTTATTTATGTATTTCTCTTGTTGTTCTGCACTCACTGTCTGCTCTCTGCACTCACCCACTGCGTGGCCCTCTGTGTCTGCTTGTCTTCTCTTTAGGTGGCACCGGGAACCGATCCCGGGACACTCTGGAGTGGGAGAGAGGTGCTCAATCTCTTGTGTTACCTCAGGTCCCTGCTCTGCTGTGTCCCCCATTGTCTCTCCTCTTTGCCTCTTCCTGTTGTCATCTTGCTGCCCAAGTTTTCCGTGTGGGCCAGCTCTCTGTACGGGCCTGCTCGCCTCGCAGGCCAGCTTGCCGTCACCGGGAGACCCGGGGAATCGAACTCTGGGCCTCCCATATGGTTGACAGGAGCCTAATCACTTGAGCCACATCTGCTTCCCTCCCACTTCCTCTTGAACCTGCGCATTTGCCCCCTCTGCTCCTTGAACTTGCTCTCTCCTGCTCCTGTTTCCCCTGGCTCCTCTCTCCTTCCCGGCCTTGCCCTTCTGACCTAGAGGGAGGCTTGCTGCAGGGCCAGGGCACGGCAGGGGTTGTCTAAACCAGGGCTCTGCCAGCCCCGGCTCTGACTTACCCAATGAATGGCCTTGGGTGGGTGACTCCCCAGCATGGGCCTCATCTGCAAACTGGATGGTGGTGATGTGAGGAGTAAAGGAGTGCACACGTGGGACATGCAGGACAGTGCTGGCCCAGCATGTGGACGAGTTTATATGGCTAAGAGACTTCAAAATGAGTCAGGAGATCATCAGAGGGTCACGCTTACACATGTCTCAGCAGGATCCCAGAGACAGCCAAAGTAGATACAACTGCTAGTACTGGTGCTCCTGAGGGCTACAGAGACACACAGGTTCTATGGCCATGATAAATGGCTCTGGAGGTAATTGCCTTGCCAGTGGGCCCTACTTTGGAATTTGTGTTCCTGATTGTGATGGAGTTGGATTCAGATGTGACCTCTCTACACATGCCTCTTTTGTCACTTATACTGAATCTGTGGTTGGCACTGGGGTTTGTGTATGCTCAGGAGACTTGAATCTCTGGACCATCCATGTGCCAACTGGGCCCTGAGCCTCAGCAGAGTTGTAACACTACTCTCCAGTTCACTGAACTTACCCAGGTCAGCTGATGGGAAGGTGAGAATGTTCAATCACCACACCAGGAAACCGAGAGTGTCTACACCTGCAAGCAGAAGAATCACATCCATCAGCCATGTGGGATCTAAGCCCCCTCTTGATTTACAGGTGGAGTGGACATTGCCATCCCAGGGTCCACAGGATGGAGGAATATAATATGGATTGGAGTAGACCTCCTGATATTCTACTATAGAACTGTTGTGACTCTAGCAATGGAAGAAATTGTATTATTGATTTGGAGACAGATGGCCATGAGAGTTGCTGAGGGCAGGGAGAGAGAGGAAAAGGTGTGATATGGGGCATTTTTGGGACTTGGAGTTGTCCTGAATGATCATGCAGGGACAGATGCAGGACATTGTATATCCTCCCATAATCCACTGAATGGACTGGGGGAAAGTGTGAACTACAATGCAAACTAGGTCCCTGCAGTGTGGCAGTGCTCCAGGGAGTCACCAAATGCAATGAACGTGCTGTACTGATGAAAGGGGATATTGATGGGGGTGATGTGGGAGGAGCGGGATTGGGGATGGGGAGCAGGGTATATGGGAGCCTCTTATGTTTGTTTTTTTTTAAAGATTTATGCATTTATTTTCCCCCTTCCCCTCCTCCTGCCCTGCTGTTTTTGCTGTCTGTGTAGTCTTCTCTTCTCACTTTCTCTCCTCTAGGATTCACCAGGATTCGATCCTGGAGACCTCTGATAGGAAGAGACATTCCCTGTCAATTGCACCACCTCAGTTCCTGGTTTCTGCTGTGCTTCACCTTGACTCTCCCCTTGTCTCTCTTTCTGATGTGTCATCATCTTGCTGTGTGACTCACTAGCGTGGGGCACTGGCTCACCATGCAGGCAGTCACACGGGCACTCGTGAGGGCACTCGCTCACTACGTGGGCACTCGCGCGGGCACTGGCTTGCCACTTGGGCACACTTTCTCTTCTTCTTTTTCACCAGGAGGACCCAGGTAGTGAACCCAGGTCCTCCCATATGGTAGGCGGAAGCTCTATCACTTGAGCCTCATCCACTTCCCACTCTTATGTTTTTTAATGTAACATTTTGTGCAATCTATTTATCTTTTAATAAAAAGACAAAAAATAAATAAATGAATAAAACAAACAAACAACAATAACAACAAATGCAGAGGACCAGACTTTTGGTATGCTAAGATCCCCCAATATGATTTATTTGAAAATCAAGATTTAGGGTGCTAAGGAAAGCAGCCCATTCAGAAGCTCCATCTTTTGAGATTCCTATTGGATATCTGCTGATGGCTGGTTTGGATACTGTCTTTTATTCTGCTTCATTTAATACAAAACTCTAACTTGTGTCATGCCCAGAGAATAAGGCTGCAAACTAAAGAGATGGAAACTCCATCCTGGTGCAAGCCAAGATTTTTAATGCCCTAGTAGCCCTTATTTATGGAGTTTAGATTTCCTTTTAACCCTCGGGTGAGAAGGGGACAGCTTGTTGGCCCTAAATACTAATGAATTTGTGCTGTGTTCTGCCTCCTGATGTGACGTGCTTAATAAATGTTCCCATCTTTCTGCACAGAGATTTCTCTCTCCACTAATTGCTGTCAGCCTCCATCAGGATCACTGAGAGAGTAACTTCCCAGCCAAAGGGACCTTGGGGCTGAACTCCATCAACAGGAGTCAGTCTCTTTGGAAAGTTGAGGGACACATATGCGGCCATACTTGCTGGGTATCTGTGCCACAGAGAGCTGAGGGTCACATTGCTGCAAGAGTCTAGATCAGTAGCTTCAAACTGTGTCCCTTGGAACCCCAGGGCCTGGGAGAGGCCTTAGCCATCACCACGGGGAGTGGCAGCGGTAACTGAGCAGATGGGACCCCGGATTCTATCATCCTCTGGATCAGACCCACCCCATTAGTCTTTTTTTTATATCTCAGAGCTGCCCCAAGGATTTTGTCATAGGGGTTCTGCTGATGAGAAAATAAAGGCTTGGAAAACACGGATCTAGCCCAGTCTTCAAGTCCAGCAGGCAAGTAGACACAGCCCGGGAGGGCCAGGGGCGAGATGCCATGAGGTCCAGTGGAGAAGCAGGTTCCGACATGGGGCTGAAACCAGGCTGGGTTTCTGTTTTTGCTTTGGTTTCTTTCCACATCATCTTGTCTGCTTGTTTCCTACTTTAATGCTCAAGAACCCCCTCCTGGCTGTGGGTGAGGAAGAGTGACGGGATTGAGCCTCCAAAGGAGAAGGGAACTTACCTGCACCAGGCACTGGTAGGAACGTCCAAGACTTGCTCTCATTTATTTAGCAAATATTTATTGATTCTATATTATGCTCTGGGGGCACAGAGCAAAGAAAGACAGAGGTTCTGCTCTTAGCTCCTATTCCTATGGGGGAGAAAAGTAAACAGGTAAATAAAACAATGACAAGCTTGGAGGAATGCAAAGAAAGAAAAAAAAGTAATGCAATGATGGAGTACAAGGGGTCAGTAGAAGAAGGGCTTCCTCTGAGGAGATATTTGTGCCAGGACCTAAGGGTAAGAAGCCAGGCAGTTCAGCATTCAGAAGATAGGTCTACTTGGCCGAGGTCTCGAGGCAGGAAAGCTCTCAGCAGAGTCTAGTAACAGGACGAGGAGTACCACGTTGCCCTGGCCTCTGGTTTCTCCCCTTTTCCCGTCCATGCTTTCCCCCAGTCATCTTCAGCTACCCACTCCCAGGACCATATCCTCACTTGGACCGTCTCTGGAATCTCCTTTTAGAATTTAGCACTCTATGACCACCGCATTCCGCTCTTCAGTATCCTTACTCCGAGATTTCTCCACCTCATGGGCATTCATTGAGCTACCCTAATTCCATTATCTCTAACCTCCTCATGTGCTTTTTTCCTTTTTTGCCCAGTTTAGATGCTAAAGACCATCAATAAAATCACTCTTCACCAATACTCCTTATGCCCATGCCCCTCATCCTCCTAATTCACTGGGCCAAACCTCAACCCCGATTCAATGCCTTCTAGTTCCTGCCTGTACCTATGAAGTTGAGTGGAATGGAGAGAAATACACAAAACGCAAACTAGAAATACACAAAACAGCCACTGCTCTCAGATGGACACTGGGTTGTGGTTGACAGTACTACTAAAAGTAGATGTTACTTCTCACTCTAATCTTCTTACTCATCTGAAATGCCCGCACCATTGATTAGAAACAAACAGAGGGGGCTCCCGTTCCCACCACCAGAGCCACCAACCCATGTGCGTCTCTTTTGCACCTTCTTCTGTTCCTCCTATTTCAGTGCCTGGACTTTCCCAACTTCTATCAGGCGCCAAACTCCTACCTGCCATCTGGATTGCAGGATTTAGCTCTTACACTTGGATTATTCTTTCAGAATAATTATACCTTCTGACATCTCCCACCTTTACCAAACCCCCCGGCAGTGTTTGTGGCTTTTCTCTGCTCTCCGTCATAAGAAAACTTCTTTAGTGTTGTTTTTACTCCCTCATCTCCCATTTCCTCTTTGGCCCACTCCCACTGGACTGAATCTGATCCCACTGCTCTCCAGAAACTGCTTTATCAGGCCAGCGTCAACCTCCAAGGAGCAAGGAGTCCAAAGGTCTCTTCTCTGTCACCACCTTTACTTCCTGGGATTATTCCTCTTAGCTGCTTGCTTTGGCTTCTTGAAACCACTAACAACTTTCCAACTCCTGCTTCTCACCCCCAGGCTGCTCTCACTCAGACTTCCTCGCTGGTTCCCCCACTCTGCTTGGGCTTTAGATATTGAGTGACTCCTGGGCTCAGTTCTGGGTCCCCTTTTCTCCTTTACCTACACACTCCACTTAGGTGATGTCATCCACTTCCATGGCTTTAAATACCACCTTCATGATAATGACTTCCAAATTTATATCTGCAGCACTGACATTGCCGGAGCCGTAGGCTCATAGATCCTGCTTGACGGCTCCACTTAGATGACTAATGGGCATCTCATCTGAATGCATCAAAGAAGTCTCAATTTCCCCACCCTACCTCCAAAGTTGTTTCTCCCTTGGTTTTTGCCATCTTGGTTAAATGTCACTATCACCCGCCCTGATCGCTCAGGCACAAGTCCCCGGGATTATGTTTAATTCAACTCATCACTTCACCCCCATATCCAGCCCACAAGCGAGACCCATGTGCGCTCTCCTTCAGAGAGTTTCTGAATCCGCCCTCCTCTTGCCATCCCCCCTGTTGCTACGCAAGTCCCCAAACTCCATTACTCCCTTCAGCACTTAGAACCGCCTCCCAACTGGTCTCTCCGCTGCCTCTGTTGCCTTCTATCATCTGCGTGTTCTTTGAAAACATAAATCAGATCTCTTCCCTCACAATGAAAGAGTTTCCAATCGTTCCCTGTTGCATTTAAAATTTAAACGCTTTTCCATGCCTGACAAGCCTTGACGTGAGCTGACCTGCCTTCCTCTGACTTTGTCTCTTATTGTGCTTGCCTTCTCATTATATTTCATTCAGTCTGCCTGCCTCCCTCTCTTTCTCCTTCCCTCCTTTCCTCCCTGTCTCTAAAATATCAGGTCCACCTCAGAGCTTGCATTAGTTTCCTATTTCCGTGTAACACATTAGCACACTCTAAGCCTCTCTTATTTGGGTCTGGGGGTCAGCCTGGCTTGGCTGGTCCTCTGCTGAGGCTCTCAAGAGGCTGTACTCCCCGTGGTGGCTGGGCTGTGTTCTCACCTGGAGGCTCGACATCCACGCTCACTCACACTGGTGGCAGGATTCATTTCCTCCTTTTTGCTGGCTGCCGGTGGGTGTTTGTGCTCTAGCCCGACTCTGCCGTTGGTTCCCTGCCACATGAGCTTTTCCAACGTGGCCGCTTACTTCGGGTCCCTAAGGTGAGCCTCTCTCTCCAGGGATGGTCTAATTGCTCACTTAAGTGTCTGCAACTGATTAAGTTGGGCCTACCCAGGATAATCTCCCTTTGATTAAATAAAATCAACAATTACATCCGCAAAACTCCATCCACCTTTGCTTTTTCCTATTGGCTAGAAACAGGTCCTAGGTCCCACCCATGCTCAAGGGGAGGGGATTAAACAGGGCCGGAATACAGAGAGGGCGAACCCCGGGACCCACTCTGCGATCTGTCATGACCAGGACCTTTGCACGGGCTCTTTCCTTTGTGTTCAGTGCTTTGCCTTGGATCTTAAAACAGCGGCTCCTTCAATTCCCCCGTCATTTCTCAGGTGGGTAAATCTAGCCACTCAATCCAAAGAGAAGCCTCTGTCTTCACTTCAGCCCCTCTCTCTTCTAGGGCCCTGCCTTATTTTCATGGGGACCTTTGTGGCTATTTGAAATGACCCTGTCCATTTATAGTTTCCTGGTGTATCTCCTGTTTTTTTCACGCAAGTCAGGTCCGTGAGAGTGGGGCCCTTGCCTTCCCCATCACTGCTGGGTCCCCAGAGCTTATACGTGTGCCTGACATCTAGAAGATGCTCAAAGAATGTCTGTTGATTCCCTGAAGCAAAGGAAGATGAACAGGGGTGAGGGATAGTGGACGAGCGGGAGAGGCACGAGAGAGGCGTGCAGAGGCGTGCAGGGCTTGGATCCCACAGGCCCATGTGGGTGTTTGGCTGCTTGCGCAGGCGTTATCATGTAGTGTTGGGCTTGGTCGGTGGCTCCAAGAAGTTGGCTGCCTCTCTCCTCTTGTGCTCAATTGTCATGGGAATCAGCCATCCCTGGGGGCGTGTGGTGGAAACCTGGACAGCTGCATAAAGGAGCCTGAAAGGGGAGCAGAATAAAGCCATCCAGGATCTTTTCTCTGCCCCAGCCTCTTCTGCAAAAATAACACTCTGACTCATCATGAGCCAGAAGTCATAAAGGCTGCAGAGGACAAAGGAATATAAGCCTTACGTAAGGATGATGGCACCAACCAGACAGTGAGTGGTGAGCACTCGTCCTTACCCTGTAATTGTCACCAGGCGGTGTCAGCACCAGGGCCGCAGGGCGTCACTTGGGAGGGCCTGACAGGAGGAGGGGTGTCATACCCACGGGGGATGCTCTTCCTGGCCAGCCCAGCAAGGCGACAGGGGCAGCTTCTGTCACAGGTGGGTTCCGTGCCTGCTGCAGTTGGGCAGGCAAGGACCAGGAAGCCTGATGCCATCCGGCCACGGAGGAGATGGGAGAGACACCTGCATCCGCCAAGTGCCTCCTGCCACTCCAGCTCCTCGTACCTGCCATCCTGGACCATTAATTGGCAATTCTCTTCTAGGCTCTTCTAGGCTCACCCTTTGCCTGGACAACATTCTTCTCCTCTGCTCCTTGCATAAACACTAGCATTCTTTCCACCTCAACTTGGATAATACACCCCCTAGAGAGATTTTTCTGCTCTCCTTCTCCAGACCCTATGTTCCCATATCCTCCAGTGAGTATTTCTACAATATAATTTTCTGCTTACCTTCTCTGAGCTCCTAGAGGCCAGGGCCAATATCTTATTTTCATCTCTTTTTCATCAACACCAGTACAGGGTTTGGCAATTAGCAAACTCTCACCTCAGGCTAGTGTATTGAGTACAGCTGACTCTCAAGCAACTGGTGTGGTAATCCTGACATGCAGCCTATGGAATAAACATTGTAACCCTCACTTCTCAAGTGAAGAAATGGCCTTGGCTGAGGACACACAGTTTGGTGCACCTTATCCTGGTGACAGTTTCCACATACTGAGCACTGACTACGCAGCAGGCTCTGTGCTCTGTACCTGCACCATCTTGCACCCTGAGAGCAGCCCTGGAAGTTACTCAGTATCCCCATTTGGAGAGAAGGGAAAGTCAAGACTCAGGGAGGTTTAGAGCCTTCCCAAGGCTATATAGACAGTGAGTGGTGGAGACGGGTCAAAATCCAGGACTGTCTGATACTAAAACCCATGCTTGCTTTTCTGTAGTATGCTTGTGCTCAATCTAGGAATAGGAGGCAAGGGGGATACCAAAAGATGTGGCCGATGAGTCCAGGCGGTGATGGTCAAGTGCCCTGGAAATCAATGCCAGGTCTGGAGAGACAGAGCTCGCTGAGACAGAGCTCAGCTGGATAGTAGCAGAGTCAATGATAGAATGTCATTAAAGAAAGGATGTGCTCCCAGACAGGAATGGTCAGCAAACAAAAAGCAGAGCTTTAGAGAAGCAAAATTGGTCAGCGTGTAGGGCCCAATGCACAACACCTTTAGGCATGAGTATGAGTGCCGTGTGGTGGTTGTTTTTCCTTGCCAGTCTCTTCTGCCAGATTTGGGGCTAAAGAGGTTGACCTGTATGGACTGCTCTGGGTTCCCTTGCTCCCTGGCTTCTGGTTGGGTTTGCCAGTAGAGGCACCAGGAGATCGGAAGGTGGGAGGAGCGTAAGCTTGTGGTATTTATGCTGTTGGCTGGATGTGCCCCGCACCTGAAGGCGATAGAGCCTGCCTGGCAGCCCTCTCCCACTGCAACCTCCCCCTCATACCGTCAAGCCTTGGACCACTAAGTGTTCCTGCGTGGTATTGGCCCCTTATTGGCTTCCTTGTATCCTGTCTTTACCTATCAATAGTCCTCTTTTAGACTGTCCTCACGTTACTCAGTTTGATGTGCCATCTGTTTCCTGCCAGGACACTGAAACTGAGTCATTGCTCAAGGTCGCATGGCTAGAACTGATGGGACTGGATTTGAGCCCAAGTCTCACTTTGATGCCCTTGCTTTTTCGATGACATCCTGAGCCTCCAGTCTGGACTGTGCCTGGACAGCTGTTAGTGGGAAGATTACTTAGAGAAGACATGACCCTGGGAGTGTCCCATTGTGGTCTGCCTCTGATGTGTCCTTGGATCCAACCAGAGCAAGAAAAAAAAAATCACCTTTCAGGAGTAAAAAGAGACATTGAAGGGATCCAGGGTGTGTGACAGCTGGCTTGCCATTCAGGGCGTGCACACATCACATCTGTACAGTGCATTCTTTTCTTTGAAGGCTGCCGTGTTCTGAGATGGGAATTCCCCAGGGCCCACCCCCGTGTCGGCCAGCTGTAGGCATCAACAGCTCTAACAGCTGTGAAGGACCCTGCACAACTGAGCTGACCTTTTCAGGGAGAGCTTGTCAACATGCACAGGTGTTTCTATCACCCTCCCCTACCCCACCCCAGACCCCTCACCCCTGGGGAGCATCCTGCACCTGAGGCTGTTCAATAGGCAGAGCTGTGCTGCTCTGGACCAAAGGAGCTCAGCTGGAGCCATCTGGAAGCCAAGACAAGGGCTGGGAGAGGTGGGGCTCGGCATCTATCTAGCTAGGTATTTGTAAACAAATATGATCCTATATATTCTACTCACAGGCTTATATTATGTACGAGTTATTTTTGAACATTATTCAATTTATTTGCAGATGGTAGTGTCTGGGGATGTCCCTATTATTGGGGAGAAACAAAATCCCTCAAAATGTAATCATCAGAACAATGCTACCATTCATTGAATGATTTTTCTTTCTTTTTTTTATTAGAGAAGTTGTAGGCTTACAGAAAAATCATGCAGAAACTACAGATTTCCCATATACCACCCATCATCCCTCTCCCCCATCCCCCCCGCAATTTTCCCTATTATGAAGAGTTTGCCTTATTGTGGCAACTTTGTCACAACTGATGAAACAATATTATAGCTATAATATTAACTATAGTTCCTAGTTTACATTAGGGTTCACTGTTTGTATTGTATAGTTCTGTTTTTTGAATAGTAACATATATACAACCTAAATGGTCCCCTTTTAACCACACTCAAATATATAATTCAGTAGGGTTAATTACATTCTCAGTGCTGTGCTTCCACCGCCCCCCCATCCTTCACTAAAACTTTTCCATCACCCCAAACAAAAGCTGTACCAATTACGCACGAACTCCCCATTCCCAGCCTGGCCCCTGATAACATGTGTTCTGGTTTCTGACTCTGTGATTTTGCTTTTTCTATTATTTCATATCAGTGAGATCATACAAGATTTGTCTTTTGTGTCTGGCTTATTTCACTCAACCTGATGTCTTCACGGTTCTTCCATGTTGTTGCATGTATCAGAACTTCATTCCTTCTCACAGCTGAATAATATTTCTTTTGTATGTATATACCACATTTTTGTTTATATATTCATCTGTTGGTGGACATTTGGGTTGCTTCCATCTTTACTATGAATAATGCCACTATGAACATTGATGTGCAAATATCTGTTTGAGTCCCTGATTTCAATTCTTTTGGGTATATAGCTAGAAATGGGATTGCCAGGTCATATGATAACTCTATTCTTAACTTTCTGAGGAAAAGCCAAACTGTCTTCCACAGTGGCTACACCATTTTATACCCACCAACAATGAATAAGTGTTCCTATTTCTCTTCATCCTCTCCAACTCTTGTTATTTTCTGTGTTTTTTTTTTTAATAGTAACCATTTTAGTGGCTGTGAAAGGAAATCTCACTGAGGTTTTGGTTTGCATTTCCCTAATGGCTAATGATATTGAACATCTTTTCATGTGTTTATTGGCCATTAGCATAACTTCTGTGGAGAAATGTCTTCTTTAGAGAAATATCTATTTAAGTCTTTTTCCCATTTGTTAATTGGGCTGTTCGTCTTTTTGTTGTTGTGTTATAAGATTTCTTTATATATTGGATATTAAATCATTATTAGATATGTGGTTTCCAAATATTTTCCCCTTTTCACTCCTTTTTATGGCCAAATAATTTGATATGCTTTTTTGTTTTTCATTAGTGGGGGTCCCTTAGAAAAACAAGTCAGCCCTTTGTTCTAGGCCCTTGATATGTAATGTTTTTAATGCAATAGTAACAATAAATTTAGCTCCCCAGGGTCACATATCTAGGAAATGGTAGGCCAGAATTTAGACCAGATTCATGTTTTTCCATTACACCCAAAGCCTCTCAAAAAAATATTGAAATTACATTATATTGCTTCTTTCTGTTTACTCACTAATTAAAAAAAATACTTTATTCTCTACACCATGATATCAGAAGTTCACACAGTTGGAACAATGGTTAAATGAAAGAAAAACAAGCAAAATTAACCCAATAAAAGCAGCTCATAATAATCATTAAATGAAATGGACAAACATAGTCAAATATGGACCTGATACAGTCAGCTTGGTGGAAAGAACCAGATGCAGAAAAGCCATGAACAGAGGTAGCATGATGCAAGAAAGGAAGACATGTATAGAGATTTGCAGGATTCCAGCATAGGGCAAGTCTAAGTGATGGGGCAGGAGAGGCAGAGAGACATGGGAGAAGCTTTACACATCATACTAAATTGCTTGGAACTCATCCTGTAAGTGATACAAAGTCCCTGGTGGGGTATTAGGGAGTTGAGCAATGTGGTACGATTTGTGTGTCGTAGGCATGTCACCCTGTCATCACTGTAGAAAGAAGTTTGGAGGAAGGTAGGATTGGATTAACAAAGCAAGGAACAGGTGTTCAAGAGACTAGATTAAAAGTTGTTGGAATAGAGCAAGCAAGTGTGATGTCTATATAAGTGTAACTGGTTAGCCCATTTTGCCAGCTTGGAGTTCAAATTATTTTCACATCTCTTTTTATGTCCAAATCAATATGCATTGGTGTAGTGGTCTTGCCTATCACAAGCTTGTCTTTCTCTTTCATTAGGGTTCCTTGTTCTGTGATCATTCCAAGGACCCCAGGGCTTCCTTAGTCACCTGAGCCCTGTCATGTTGTCAGAGCCAGGACTTAGATGTATCCCTGTGGGAATTCTTGGAGGGTTCTCCGGGGATTTGAGTGCCCCTCTTTTTCCCACATGTTTAGGGTTCTAACTGGAGTTCTGTCCTAATTTGAGTCTTCTGTGGACCCCTGAAAATTATGTTCTTAAGCTAACCCATTCCTGTACATGGAAGCCTATTGCATGTGGTGTTTTCTGGTTAGATTCAGTTAAGGGACCCTTTGACTGCATTAGACTCAGTTAAGGGACCTTGATTAGATCACCTGATTAGATTGCTTTTGATTGGACTACATCAGTGAGGTGTTACTCAGGTTGGGTCCCTGTCTTCTTTTTGGGTCTTATAAACTGAGAACATGTAGAGAGAAAGAGATATAGAGAAAGGAAGCTGCCATTTTCATCCTGCCATGTGAGAGAAAGGAGAAAGTAGAGAGAAAGAAGAAGTCTGCAGCTGCAGAAAGACAATGAAACCCTGAGAGGGTCAAGGAGAGAAGCCCAGGGAGAGATGCCTGATGACCCACAGCTGAACTTGGGGAGAAAGTGGACAAGCCAAGGCTGAGAGAGGAGACCCAGAAAGAGAATAAGCCATATGCCTCATTGCCCACATCTTAGCTCAGGGAGACAGTGAGCCTTGAGGGGAAGGCAGAGACCTCAGCAGAAATCTGCTGCCATCTTGCCTTGCTATGTGGTAAGACTACAGGATCTGCCAGCAGATGACCTCGGTGAGAAATTAGCTCTGATGGTGCCTTAATTTGGACATTTTTGCAGCCTCAGAACTGTAAGCTTTTACCCCCAATAGATTTCCCATTATAAAAGCTGACCCATTTCTGGTAATTTTGTATTGGCAGCCTTTGGCCAACTAAGACAAGTACGTACACAAAAACCAGAGGTTCAATAAAAAATGAAGTCCAACTTATAACTTTGGGCAAATACTTTACCACTTCTTGAATGCAGAGCCTCTGTTAAACTGAGACGAAGACTATGGTTGAGGCAAAAGTGCATCTTCCTATCTCTCTTTCCTCAAGTGAAGAAAGGCAGCCTTGCAGAGGAGATGAGTGCTGACTTATTCACCCCATTTGGGAGCTAGAACAGAGTCCAAAGAGAGCCAGCCACCTCTGGGCATGGATGGTAAAAGAGGAAGTCTGGTGCATGGGGTCGGATTCTAAGACTCAATTGATGGCTACTCAATTCAGGCCCTTAGTATTCACTGAATATCAAAAGATGAGGAGTTAGGGTTGAAATCATTATCTTTCCAATAGGCCGTTTGGTCTCTAGGAGAATACTCCCATGTCCTTAAAGGAGGATGACAGCTTTATCAAGTTAAAAAAAATCCCAGTGTGCCCTTCCCTATGCATATTGTTCTTATTTGCTTTATATGCACGTAACTAAAAGGGCCATGAAAGTGGATTATCAAAGGGCTTGTTATTGTTATCTTCACTTTAAAAATAGAAAAAATAGCAGGTAACTTTCAACTAGTAACAACTTCATTCACTTAAAAACAAACAAACCAAAAACTCAAGTCATTTCCCATCCAACCCCATGCTACGTCAGCGCTCTAAGAGTTTAGAGGCCTGGAAGGGTCAGAGAAGACATCACGGGAGGTTACTGTGGAGCAAGCTGCTGTATGGTGCATCTAGGTAGGGAACACTGGCTCAGGCACAAAAGAAACTTTTGAGCAAATGACACTTTGCTACTTACACAGCACAGAAGATCCAAAAGAGCAGGGCAAGAGATCCATTATGGTCTGTCTCCAGGGGAGGCCACTGCTTGGGTCAGGATGGGTGGATGGCAGCTCCACACACCCCACTTCAGAGCAAGAGGAGAGAGCCTGTGCTGTCTGAGTGTTGAGTATTTACACATCCCCAGGGGGAGGGGCCCGGCCAGGAGAAGCACTGGGGCTATTCCCAGATTCTGGGTTTAAGGTATGGTCCAGCCATTTCATTAGATCTAACATCTCTCTAGGCTGTGAAATGGAAACCTATTGAAAAGTCTGCATACAAAGAAAAGGAGCTGGGGTAGGCAAGGGCTGGGAGAGTTCCCCAGCAGCAGTGTTGGCACTTCGTCTTGAGTGGCAGGTAGGCTTCAGAAAGGAGGAGGAAGGGGTGGCATGGCTATGGCAGAAGGTGCAACTTCTGAAGCAAACCTCAGAGGTGTAACTGTTTCATCTGAGTTTGGGGTGTGCTCCATAGACCATTTTTGTCCAGAATGGGAGGTCTGGGGTGGCATAGGCTGTGCTGGGAAAAACAGTGGGACTGGAAATGAAGGAACTTGTTGAAGTCATTATAACCTTTTATTTTCTACTTGGCTGACGTGGTCAATGGAGCACCTAGGCCCAGGTATACCTAAAGCCTGCAGGACACAGTTGAGGAGTCAATGATTTCCCTTTCTGTTTAATTAGTTTGTGTTACGTGCTGCTGAAATTGTCCTACTAGGGTAGAAATGATGGGAGAGAGCAGGGGAGTGTGCGGCAGGGCTCTGAGATTGGGGGAACGTGCAGGGTGAGAGGTTGAACAGTCTGTGGTGGATCCCATTGTGTTTGAGATAATGAAGAGTCTTTATGGTTAGAGTAGGTTAGGGTGCAAAGGGCCTAAAATTTCAGGAACATGTGGAGTTGATTTCCAATCCTGAGTCCTAGCTGGGGCTCTCTGGGAAAGCTAATATGATATTTGAGACTCAGTTTCCTCATTTGTAAGGTGGAGGGAAATATTCAAATATTGATATTGTTTGAGGATCAGATGAAATAAAATTTGTGAAAGTGCTTCAGATGCTCTACAGTGCTGTATTCACAAGGGGCAACTAACAAAGCAGGCTTTTAAGTAACCACGATGTGCTTTTGTATAATTCCTGTTGTTTTCATTTTGCTTTCTTCATTAGTAATGAAGATTTCCCTTTGCACATTAGAGTTTTATCCACCACAATGATTTATCACTTCCAGTATCTCATTTTATTTCAATGAATTTTTCTTTGGGTTTAGGTGGCTATTGTGCCAGGGGGGAGTAGCTGGGTAGATGTGGAGCTGACAATTTAAATTCGTCTGTTATGTCCCAGGTTTCCTTTGTACTTTACCTTGTTTAGTTGTCTCAACAATACTAAGAGGCTGGGATTATTATTTCCACTTTTAGATGGGAAGCTGGGTTTCTGAGAGATTGGCTGACTTGCCTTGGGTCACACAGCTAGCAAGTGGTGGAGCTTGGATTCCAACCCAGGCTGGAGTGGTAGGTAGCAAAAGTGGGAGTGAGTGATGGATGGTGATGGCCCACCTTACGGGTTCATCCAGGAAGAGTCCGGGTTCCTGGGTGGGGGAATAAAGCCGAAGCAGTGACTGCCCTCCCTCCCGCTCTCGAGCCCCACCAGGACCCCTTGGGCTTGGGGTGCTCTGACCCAGGGTTGGCCTGCACCTTCCTCCCTCATCCACCAGAGTCTCTCTTAGGCCTTGCCTGAGGTGGTGGGGATGGCCCCAGTCCCTGGCTAATTAAGGCTTCCTTTTCTTGACTTAAACACCAGCAAAACTACCTCTCCCTCCTCCCACCTCTCAGGAAGGCTGCTCTGAAGAGTTGAGCTGACAACTCAGAAGAGAAGGTAAAACACGCAGCAGCAAACTTTCTCTGGCAGCTCCCCAAGGGAGCCTGGGACAGGAGAGATGTACCTGTAAGGAAGCCAAACACTCTCCAATTTTTTTTTTAAAAGAAAAGGGTTTAAAGAAGCCCGACAATCCTTCCTTAAATAATGAAATTATAAATGGCTCTACTTCCCCAGGGGAATATTGCTGGGGAGACTCTGCAGCGCTGCTCACATCCGTGCTACTTTTCTAGTCTGCGAAGGCTGCCTGCCTGCACGGCATATGTGCAGATAAATAGAAAGCCACCATTTATAAACCACCTACTACACTCCGGGCTGGGGACATGAAGGTAAAGAAGCTACCATTCCCGTCTTTAAGGAGGTCACAGCTCATGGGGAGGCAGGGTGGGAAACAAATTGATAAATGGGGAATTGTGGTACAGAGACCCAAGGGTTCTAACAGGGTATGGCAGGTACACATAGGAGGTCAGGATGGGCGTCTGGCCCAGGAAGTGAGCCTGGCAGAAGTGGAGCCTGAACTGAGAAGTATCTGAGAAGCAGGAGTTAGCCAGGTGCTGGAGGGATGGGGAAGGAGGGGAAAAGGGCTCTGGTAGAAGAAAGAGCCTGGCCAGAGGCAAGGATGGGCATGGCTTAGGGGATATATGAAAGTAGCTTGGTTCATTCCCAATGTATAAGGCTATTTAAATAGGGTTGAGGCTGACTCTGGGAACTTTGTGGCTAAGTGTGAGTGTAAGGAAATGATTAACCAGCAACATTATGGCATTGGCCATGACAGATAAAGCATCCAAAGGGCATCTTCTCTTCCATGTTTTATTCGTGTTTTGAGAACTTCTTCCTCTCCTCAAAGGCCACTCCCTCTGCCCCTACCCTGAAATCTATCCTCTCCCAACAACTCAGAACTTGACTGCATTGGTTTTCCCTTTTTCTCCTGCATCTTCAGCCTGTCTCTCACTCTGTTTTTACCGAATCTCTTTGACCTCCACTACTCTGTCCAGACTGCCCCCTGAAAAGGCCGGTAATGACCTTGCATTGAGATAAATTGCTGATTCCTGGTGAGGCCTCATCTTATTTGCCCTCATGCTGGTGAATCCATCACTCTCCCCTTCCTGACACAATTCCTCGCCTGGATTCCTTACACCACCCTTTCCTGTCTTTTGTCCCACATCTCCAGCGGCTCGTCATTAGTCTTTTCTTTTATTGCATTTTCCCATTATTCAGGATTTTGTCCTCTGTCATCTTCTGTTCTCCAAATTCTTTCCTGGATGGGTCTCATCCACTCCTGTGTCTTTAATGATATCTCTCTGCTGAGTTTCTCAAATTTTTGTTTCCTGACCAGGTAGAATTTCTGAGCCCTAGATCTATACATCTAGCTATTTGCTCCATATCTCTATTTGGATGCTTCCAGGCATCTCAATCTGAACATGACTAAAATGAAACTCATCATCTTCCTTCCTGAAAGAACTCATCCTTCAGTATTATCCAGGAGAGTAAATGGCATAACTGTCATCACAATTGCATGGTTCCCAAAATATGAGAGTTATCCAAGATACTTCCTTCTGCTTTACCTACCTCATCCAATGTATTTTCGATCATGGCAACTCAATCTTCAAGTAGATTTCACACCTCTTCACTTCTTCTTCCCACTGCCACCATTGTAGCATAAGCCGTCATTACCCCCTGGGCCAGGGCAATAGCCTGCCCGCTGTTCCCTCACTTATTACTTCTGATGCCCCCAAATCATTCATTCAGCCAGAGTGATCTTCTTTGAAAATTTCTTTATATCCTTCACATAAAACCTTTAGTGGTTTCCCATTGATCTGAGGAAAAATGTCAAATCCAAATTGTTAACAAGGTCTGGCTGTCCCTCCCTCACCAGCTTCATATCCTGTCATGTCTTGTACTGCATTCCCATCCCTTGTAATCTCTGCTCCAGACACACCAACCTTCCTTGTACACATTAAATGACCTCTCCCAAATAACCTTTCTGAGGAGGTGACATTTAGGGTGAGACTTGACAGATGAAAATAAGACATATAGGGCAATACAGAGCTGAGGTTTGGGGGTATGTGACCGGACACCTCCTAGTGACTCTCAACACTCATTCCAATCCCTATCTTTCATGCCTTCCTGGGCCACACAAGCTGAAAAGCTGAAAACTAGATTCCTCTGCACCTAGGTTTCCACAAATGACCTATGGTCTACCAAGCAAAGACTTGCCTTTGAGACTTGGAAGGTGAAACGCAGCAGAGTGAGAAGTCAGCTGTATTTGGGGAGGTCAGATCTCCTGGGGCAGCTTTAGTGGAGGCCCTGCCATCTCGAACCTAGTATCAGAGATGCCAGTTGGTGACCTTGCAGTCACAGTAATTTGGGGTGGACAGGCATTTCTACTGGCTGTATAGCATCCAAACTTGATTTGTTGACCTACTTATAAGTACTGTGAGATACCTAAAACCTAGTACATTTCTTTCTGTTCAAATTAGCTATCACAATTCTGTTGTTTGCAACAGACGTAGGAATAAAGAAAGAAGAGAGAATGGCAGCAGATTCAGAAGGTCTGAGAGGGAAAAGACCTTTTCATGTTTGATGCCAGAGGAGGCTTATGAGAACCTCATTGGTGAGAGGATGTGTGTCACTTGATGTTGAAGATGCAGGCAGAAACCAGCTCATGCAGGGTCTTGTAGGTCATTAATAAGAATTACATCTACTTGATACACTTGGAAGGCTTTGAAGAGCAGGAAGCAGGGGGCTGACATGATTCGCCTTGCATTTTTAAAGATTGCCTTGGGTCCTCTGAGGAAAATAGAAAGGAGGGGAGCAAGAGCGGAGGTAGAGAGACCAGATGATATATTTTGAGGGTAGACATGACAGTATTTGCTGATGCATTCAAGGCAGGGGCAGTCAATGAAGAGCTTCTTATGAACCCTCTTGACATGGCCCAGACCTTCTGCTATTCTTTTTATTGCATAAAACACTTTCTTTATCCTTGTCAAGTGTGAGGCCAAGGCCATGCCCTGCCAGATTTGACAAGTAAAGATACAGCAAGCCATTTTAGATTTAGATGGTTTATTATTATACAGATATGAAAGAAGAAGAGCCAAAGGTGTCAGCTCCCTGTGGTCCTTGTACCCCACAGCAAAAAATATAACTTGAAAACAAAAATGGCCAGCGGGCAATGGGACACAAGTTATGGGATATCCCATGGCTGAGCAGTCAATTCTAGCATGCAGCTAAATGTTTTTATAGTCTACGCCTCTGGGGGTGAGGTGGAAAGCCTAAGACCTCATCAGAATTCAGGAAGTAGTAATAAACTGACTCATGACAGCCTCCCAGGGGAAATAGACATGTAAGTGGGAGATGATCCACAAGTGTCCCACTCTCTTGAATTCTGGGAGGGTCACAAAATCTTCCACCAAGATCAGACTTGCTGAGGTTTGAGAGTTGTCTGGTTTATGTGGATATTTGGAAGGTCACCAGGGTACCACAGAATCCAGGGCACCCCTCCAATTTTTTTGTGTGGTTTTACAGAATCATCATGCACAGAATACAACACTCCCACACATACCCCACCACCATTCCTATGTTGTTTGCAACAGACATAGGAATAAAGAAAGAAGAGGGAATGGCAATCATGCACAATAGAAATAAAGAAAGAAGAGGGAATGGCAATCATGCACATTGCTTTGGTGTGGAATATTTGTTACAATTGATGATAGCTCATTTTTATAATTGTATGATTAATTAAAGTCCATGGAATAATTTAAGGTTTATTGTTTGTGTAGTGCAGTTTAATGGATTTTTAAACATTTTTATTCTGTTACTGTATATAAATTTAACAGTTATCATTTTAATTATATTCAGATATATGTTTCAGTGTTGTTAATTGTGTTCACAATGTTGTGCTACCATCACCACTTTCCATTACCAAAGCATTTCCATCATTCCATATAGGAACCCTGTGCATTTTAAGCCATAACTTCCCATTCCTTATTCCCACCCTGTCCCCTGGTAACCTATATTCTAGATTCTGACTCTATGAGTTTGCTTATTTTAATTGTTTCAAATCAATGAGCTTGTACAATATTATTCCATTATATGTATATGCCACATTTTATTTATCTACTCATCAGTTGAAGGACACTTAGGTTGCTTCCATCTTTTGGCAATTGTTAGTAGTGCTGCTATGAACATCAATGTGCAAATATCTGTTGGAGACCCTGCCTTCAATTCTTCTGTGTATATGCTTAGTAGTGGGATTGCTGGGAATATAGTTATTTTATACTTACCTTTCTGAGGAACCATCAAACTGTCTTACACAGTGGCTATATCATTTTATATTGCCATGAGCAAGGAATGAGTGTTCTTATTTCTTCATCCTTTCCAACGTTATTATTTACCTTTTTTTTTTTTAAAGCAACTGTTATAATGGGTGTAAAATGGTATCTCCTTGTGGTTTTAATTTACATTTCCCTGATGGCTAATGATGATCATCTTTTCTTGTGCTTTCTGTTCCTTTTTATATCTTCTTTGGAGAAATGTCTGTTCAAATCTTTTGCCTATTTTTAAATTGGGTTGTTTGTTTTTTTGTTTTACATTGAAGGATTTCTTTATATATGTTGGATATTAATCCTTTATTCGGTATGTGGCATCCAAATATTTTCTCCCATTGCATATGTTACTTTTATGATAGATTCCTTTGATGAACAAAAGTTTTTTATTTTGATGAAGTCCCATTTACCTATTCCCTCCCCACCCCTTTTAGGAGGTATTAGGGATTTAACCCAGGACCTCATAATTGCAAAGCAGGCAGTCAACCACTGAGCTATACTCACTCCCCTATTTTTTCTTTTTTGTTGCTCGTCCTATGGATATGAGTTCTAAGAACCATAGTATCACACAAGGTCCTGAAGATGCTTCCCTGTGTTTTCTTCTAGGAGTGTGATACTTCTACCTCTTATATTTAGGTGTTTGATCCATTTTGAGTTGATTTTTGTATATGATGTGTGGTAGAGGTCCTCCCTTTTTTACAAATTGATTTCCAGTTTTCCTAGCAACATCTGTTGAAGAGAATAATCTTTCCTAATTAAGTGGTTTTGCCACCTTGTAAAATATCATTTGGCCATAAATGTGAGGGTTGATTTCTGCACTGTCAGTTCTATTCCATTCATCTGTATGTCTGTCCTTGTGCCAGAACCATGCTGTTTTAATTACTTTGGCTCTGTAATAAGTTTTAAGATCAGTAGATGTGAGTCCTCCAACTTCATTCTTCTTTTTCAAAATGACATTAGCTATTCAGGGGTCCTTATGCTTTCACATAAATGTGATGATTGGTTTTTCCATTTCTGCAATCAAAGATGTTGGAATTTTGATTGGGATTTCATTGAATCTATACATTTTTGGGGGTAGTATTGACATCTTAATGATATTTAGTCTTCCAATCCATGAACACACAATATCCTTCCCTTCATTTAGGTCTTCTTTACTTTCTTTTAACAATGTTTTGTAGTTTTCTGTGTATAAGGCCTTTACATACTTGGTTAGATTTATTCCTAAATATTTGATTCTTTTAGTTGCTATTGTGAATGAAATGTTTTTCTTGAGTTCTTGTTCTGATTGCTCATGACTTGCATATAGAAATACTACTGATTTTTGGGTGTTGATCTTGTATCCTTCCACCTTGCTAAATTCATTTTGTTTTTTGTTTTTTTTTTTGGAGGCAATCTGGATTTATTAGAATGGGTTCCACAGGTACTTAACCTGGTAAAATTAGTATTACAATCATGAAGGAGCTTATATTAACTTACAATTTTACAGGTATCACCAAGCAAGTTTGGATCACAGGGCAAGCAAACTGATCTGTTTGGAAAATCATTGCATCTGGTAGGTCAATTCATTTATTAACACTAGGAGCTTTGATGTGGATTTTTCAGGATTTTCTATATAAAGGACCATACTATCTACAAATAGGAAAAATTTTCCTTTTTCACTTTGGATGCCTTTTATATCTTTTTCTTAGCTAATTGTTCTGGCAAGAATTTTCAGCACAATGTTGCATAACAGTGGTGACAGTGGGCATCCTTGCCTTTTTTCTCATCTTAGAAGGAAAGCTTTCATTCTTTCATCATTAAGTAGGATGTTAGCTGTGGGCTTTTCATATATGCCCTTTCTCATATTGAGGAAGTTTCCTTTTATTCCTAGTATTCTGAATGTTTTTATAAAGAAAGGGTGCTGGATTTTATTGAATGCCTTTTCTGAATCAATTGAGATGATGTATTTTTTCTTTTATTCTGTTAATGTAGTGTATTACATTAGTTGATTTTTAAAATGTTGAACCAACTTTGAACACCAGAGATAAATCCTACTTGATCATGGTGTATAATATAATTCTTTTAATATGCTGTTGGATTTGGTTTGCCATTATTTTGTTGAGGGTTTTTGCATCTGTATTCCTAAGAGATATCGGTCTGTAGTTTTCTTTTCTTATATATTTATCTGACTTTGGTATGAGGGTGATGTTGGCCTCATAGAAAGAGATAGGGATTATTCCTTCCTCTTCAATTTTTTTGAAAATGTTTGAGCAGAACTGAAGTTGAGTTTTCTTGGATTGTTTGGTAGAATTCCTCTGTGACTATTTCCTGTCAGGGCTTTTCAATGTTGGGAGATTCTTAATGACTGATTCAATTTATTTACTAGTATTGCCTTGTTAAGATCTTCTATTTCTTCTTGTGTCAGTGTAGGTAGTTTGTGTGTTTCTAAGCACTTGCCCATTTCATCTAGGTTATACAATTCATTGGCATACATTTGTTCATAGGATCCACTTATAGTCCTTTTTGTTTCAGCAGGAACAGTAGTAACGTCCCCTTCTCATTTCTGATTTTCATTATTTGTAGCCTTTTTTTTCCCTTCATCAGTGTAGTTAAAGGTTTGTTGATTTTGTAGATCTTTTCAAAGAACAAACTTGTCTTTTTTCTGTTCTCTCTATTGTTATTTTGTTTTCTATTTATCTCTGCTTTGATCTTTATTTCCTTCCTTCTGCTTGCTTTAGATTTAGTTTGCTCTTCTTTTTCTAATTCTTCCAATTTTGAGGTAAAATCTCTGATTTGAAATCTTTCTTCTTTTTTCAATGTAAGTGTTTAGGGCTATAAATTTCCCTGTCAACACTGCCTTTGCTGCTTCCTATAAGTTTTGTAAAATTCATTTTAATTTTCATTTGCCTCAAGGTATTTCTTAATTTTGCTTCTGATTTCCTCTTTAACCCATTGGTGGTTTGAGTATGTTGTTTAATTTTCACATATTTATGAGTTTTCCCTTTCTTCCTCTGTTATTGATTTCTAGCTTCATTCCTTTGTGGCTGGAGACTATACATTAAATGATTGTAATATTTTTTAATTTATTGAGAACTTGTTCTGTGACTGAATATATGCTCTGTACTAGGGAATGGCCCATGTGCCCTTGAGAAGAAGAATGTGAATTCTGTTTTCATTGGGTACAGTGTTCTATATATGTCTGTTAGTGCTAGTTGGTTTAAAGTAAGTCCTGTATTTCCTTATTGATCTTTTGACTAGATGTTCTGTCCATTATCAAGAGTGGTGTGTTAAAGTCTACTATTTAGGTAGATCCATCAATTTCTCCCTTCAAATCTGTCAGTATTTGCTTCATATATTTTGGGACTCTGCTGTTAGGTGCATATATATTTATAATTGCAACTTCTTCTTGTTGAATTTTTCCCTTCATCAGTATGTAATGACCATTTTTGTCTCTCACAACTGTTTTTTTTTTTTTAAGATTTATTTTTTTAATTTATTTCTCTCCTCTTCCCCCACCTCCCCACCCCTGTTGTCTGCTCTCTGTGTCCATTTGCTGTGTGTTCTTCTGTGACTGCTCCCATCCTTATCAGCGGCACCGGGAATCTGTGTTTCTTTCTGTTGTGTCGTCTTGCTGTGTCAGCTCTCTGTGTGTGCGGTGCCATTCGTGGGCAGGCTGCACTTTCTTTCACACTGGGTGGCTCTCCTTATGGGGCGCACTCCTTGTGCGTGGGCTCCCCTCAGTGGGGGACACCGCTGCATGGCAGGGCACTCCTTGAACACATCAGCACTGTGCATGGGCCAGCTCCACATGGGTCAAGGAGGCCCAGGGTTTGAACCGTGGACCTCCCGTGTGGTAGGCGGACACCCTATCCATTGGGCCAAGTCCACTTCCTGCCTTAAGCATTTGTAAGATCATTTTTTTAAAGGCTTTGCTCAGTAGGTCCACATTTTTGTCTTTTTCATTGATGTTTTCTGGATTTTTATCTTCTTCCTTTGGGTGGGCAATAATTTCCTGTTTCTTTGTTTTATACTCTTTTTTTTTTTAAAGATTTATTTATTTCTCTCTCCTCCCCCCACCCCCCAACCCCTGTTGTCTGTTCTCTGTGTCTATTTGCTGCGTCTTCTTTGTCCGCTTCTGTTGTCAGCGGCACGGGAATCTGTGTTTCTTTTTGTTGCATCATCTTGCTGTGTCAGCTCTCCGTGTGTGCGGTGCCATTCCTGGGCAGGCTGCACTTTCTTTCGCGCTGGGCGGCTCTCCATATGGGGCGCACTCCTTGCGCGTGGGGCTCCCTTACGCGGGGGACACCCCTGCGTGGCAGGGCGCTCCTTGCGCACATCGGCACTGCGCATGGGCCAGCTCCACGTGGGTCAAGGAGGCCCAGGGTTTGAACTGTGGACCTCCCATGTGGTAGACGGACGCCCTAACCATGGGGCCACGTCCGCCGCCTGTTTTATACTCTTTTGCAGCACACTGTATATTTTAATATTTAAAAATTTTAAAATGCTAACTCTGGAATTTATTTCCTGGGATATCTGTTTCCTAGTTTTGTAGCCAGTCAGTGATAAGACAAAGGTTTTCTTGAGCCTCAGCTCTCCTATTAAGAATATCTGCCCAAGGCGAGTGCACTGTGCAGGTTTCCCCTGTCTTGCTGGGTTTCTCTCTTGTCCTGGAATTTCACTTGATAGCTGTTTTCGAGTTCCCCTATTTATAGGAGTTTGGTTGTCCCCTCTATTTCCCAGGGTACAAACATCCCTTTCTTGGGTATTGGAGGCTGAAAGGCCTTTGTCCCAGACTGTCTTCCTCTATAGTTTCTTTTATTCTTTTCATTGTCTCCCTCTGATTTTGCATGAAAGGCAAATTCTGGGAGGAGGGGGAGGACTTTCCCAATTCGGTCTTTCCCAGCCAAACCAGGACCAGCGACCCATGGAGCGGCACATGCCAGCTCCAAAGTGCCCTGTGGAGGAGGTCAGGAAAGGCACCAAGAAGTTCTCCAATGATCCCTAAAACCAAGCCTTCCTGGCATGCTCAGCAAATGCAGCCCTGCAGCCCTGTAGCCTGGAGGAAGCCCTGTGTCTTTAAATCTCTACCAACTCGTCCCTGTCCAGGGAAGGTGGAAACAATGACTGCTGCAGCCTTTGTCTGGGACAGGTTGAAACAATAGCTTCCTTAGAGCCCAGATCCAGTGATCAGAATTCACTAGTTAAAAGCTGTGATCATTGAACTGCAGGCGATGCGTATCCCTATTTTGGGGGAAGAGGATTTTTATGTACCTTTCTAGCCAGGAAACGGACCTCACAGCAGTTTGTTATAAGAGTGGGGGATGGGCACTGGTAGCAGTTGCATGGAGAGAGCAATTTATCATTTTTTACCTTAACTTACCAGTCTCTTCCTCCAGCTCTTCCCTGCATGCTGTAGAGTGTTCTTCTGGCCTCTGGAATTTCAAAATAGTGTTTCAGAGAGTTCCTGCCTGTTTAATAGTTGTTTTGGTGGAAGTACTGAGTCCTGCACTTCTGTACTCTCCCATTTTCCCTGGAAGTCAACCTTTCCATTCTCCAGTGGTGCTTATTACAACTGGGATTGAAATAAAAGCAAACACACACAGTACTTACTAGGGACACTTACTGTGTTTTAAGTGCTTTACCCATATTATCTTATTTAATCTTCATAACAATGCTGTGAAATAAGTGCTATTTTATCTCCATTTTTCAGATGAGAACCCTGAACCACAGAGAGGATAAGTAATTTGGCCATGTTAGTAAAGAGTGGAGCTGGATTTGAACCATGAGGGCAGACATTATGATGTGTATTTTATCTACCACAATTTCCCTGGAACTAGGAGGCTATGATACTTATAAGGAACTCAAAAAACGTCAAGGAATTAATTGATGGCTGAGACAAAAACTAATGAGATTTTGGGTTGATGTATGTCGGGCATGAAGGAATTGGAGGGGCCAAGGGTAACCCCTTGCCTTCTTGCTTGGTGATTAGGGTGTAGGTAGGGCAACCTCTAGGCATTACGAAGCAGAACTGATCTGCAGGGATGCTAAAGAAGTTCCTTTTTGGTATTTTGATTTTGAAGTGTCTGTGGACCACCTGGGCGGAGATGGTCAACAATTATTGAGTAAACAAAGAAAAATGAGATACCTTTTCTCCCATCATGATACACATAGAAGTATGAGACATAAACACAATTCTGTGGTGCAGTAAAAGTGGGAAGATAAGAGGAGGAGAAGGTGAGAATGAGAAGGAGCCTCACATTTTGTATACGCCTTTATCATCCTACCTTTCACGAGAAGGAAGTGGAATCATTGATCATACCTGGGGGAGCTATTCTAGCCCTGACATGTAAGCGGTGGGATGTATGGAATTGAATCTATTCTGGTTAATAGTTCTTCCTGGTTGTTATCCCAATTAGGTGATGTTTCAGTTCTCTCTCATACCGGATCTCCTTATATTTTAATAGAACTTCTCTCCAGTAACCTGCTTTCCTTAATTACCTTAACATGTTGTTCGCCCACCTCCTGCTTGGTGTCTATATGGTTTTGGTAGTCACGTGTCCTATTAAGGAGGACATGAGGGAAGACTCAGGATGTTTACTGAGACACAGATCCTAATAGACTCCTTTAAAATCACATGGGTAGGTGAGAGTTGTCACAGGAGATTTAGAGCTCCAAGGAGAAGAAAGAAGACTTTTGAGAGAATATTCTGAAATGAGGGTAATGATTGCAGTGGGCTACTTATTCCTTCCACCATTTCTGATAATTTTCTCCTCAATCCTTATCAGTGGAGATTTTTATGACAGGTGATTTTGAAGTTGGAAGAGGATTTGGGATGGCTAAAATGGGAAACTTTCAGTCCATAAGAACTAAACTTTGAATCAGGCTTGATACATTTTATTTCTGCCTCTTTATGGCTTCTTGCTTCTAGGAGTATTGCAAATCCTCCCCAACTACTACAGGCCTGATGAATATTTGTCTTCATGAATCACCCTAGAAATTCTAGGGACCTCAACTAATAAAAGGAAATAACACTTCCACTAATGCACATAGTTCCCATTTTAACCACAGAGCAGCACAGTGGGGTAAATAGTTATTTATCTTTTAAATGTAATAAAGTGACTGCTCAGAGAGATAAGAGACTGCTCCAAGGTCATACAGCTGGCAGTGGAAATATCAGAACTTAGTCCAAGATTTCTTGATTCTTAGTCCAAAGCTAGTTTCCATTGCACCATGGTGCTTTGGAGTCTGCTCATTGACAAAGCACCTGATATCTTGCATATTTTCACTTTCACGTTCCTTTACCGCAGTGGCTCACTTTATCTGATTCTGTCAAGGGTCTGACACTCTTGGTGTGGGGCTTAACAACATAGAAATCCCTTCCCCAAGCCCACATAAAAATCCATCAAAGTAAGACAGATCTGATTAGTGGGCAGGTCATGTTAGCACTGCGCGATGACAGGGAGACAAATGAATATTTGCACTCTGCACAGATGTCCAGGTGGAGAGGAAAGAGCAGGAGTCGGGTGGCCTGGATTCTGGGCCCATTTCTTCCTCGTTCTGTCTGGACTGTAAGCCAAGTAATCTCTCTGGGGCTCAGCATCCTTGTCTGTAAATTAGGAAAGCCACCCTGCCTGTCTCACAAGGCAAATGGAAGACCTGGGTAATCTGTCTGGCTCTATACAACTCTAAAGCTGTGCTGTAATTATCCTAGAGGCATTTGAACCTGAAACCTGATATATAATTGCTTCTCTCCACAAGGGAAATATGATGAGGCACTTGTTCGTTTCTTTCACCCACTGGGGAATGGCAGTTATCTAGGGGGCATTTGGTTAGCTTTGTAATCATGCACAGGTGTAAGATTCAGGCACAATAGATTCTCTTTAGGCACCCCTTCACAATCTCTGCATGTAGGGACAGAGATAAGATTATTTATACCTCATTCCATTATTCACAGCTTCTTGCAATGTAGCATTAAATAATTCAGAGACCATACAAGCTCGGAGATTGATGGTGAGGCTGATAGTTTTGCAAATACAGCATGCAGCAGACACAGAAAGGTTCAGATTCCAGTACAAATGTTTGTGGGAGCATTTGCTGGGTGCCAAATGCTCTCCAGAACCTTGGAGAAGGCCTTGCTGCTGGTCTAAAATTCACTCTGGATTGCAGCGATGGGGAGCCTTGTCTATGGGTATGAAAATGTCCACCCTCCAGCCACCTTATGATCCTTGAAGCCTAGACTCTGCCCAAGGCGTGTCAGAATTCTCACTGCACCTGGCATAGGTCCAGTTCAATCGGGTATTTGATCAATTTTTAAAAAATTGAATGGTCTTTGTTTACTCAGCTGATTGCCATCTATGCCCCAACAGAAATGGGGCAGAGTCCCTGGGAGGTAGAAGACCTGGGACTATGAGTCCCAGCTCTTCCTATTAGCCTGGTGACCTTACTGACTGTGGGGAAGTGTAGGGGGAGAAGAAGAGAAAATCAAGGGAAAATTGGATCCAGAGGAAATGCAGAGAGGTAGGAGGATGCCAAAGAGGAGAATTTTAGGTAGGAAGGATGGTCAAGAGTCTCAAACAGTATGGCACTTAAAAAGGAAAAGTCCCTGGGAAGTGGCCATTGGGTTTGGCAATGAGGAGGATGCCCACCCTCTTCTCTGGCCTCTTAAATAAAAGCTTCTTTCTCAGGGCCTACTCCTCAGCAGGCACAGGGCAGCAGGCCCACTTAGGCTCACCTAGCCACTTAGCTCCCTGGCCTCTACTCCCTCCAGCTGGCTCATGGGCTCCACATTCTGACTCTATCAGCTTGGCCCCCTGTCTGGACTCTCTTCTGGCTCACAGACCGGCTTACCTCCTAATTCACTGTTGGTTCAGTGTTGCTTGCAGCTCTGGACAAGAGGACTTGCTTCTCTGTCAGTCTCCCAACCCCAGAGAACCTTCCAAGGCCAAGATGGACCCTTGTTTCAGCATTCAGAGGACAACACTAGTGACCTCCTAAAGGGAAAGTTAGGTGAGTCATTAGCCAATATGCCAGATTTAAGGACTAGGAGTACAATAATCAGAACTCTTAGGTTGCAAGTGACAGAAATCTGGTGGTGGATCAGCATCCCAGATGAAGCATGGGATCTGTCAGGACTCTTCTGCAAGGGGAGTGAGGGGCAGACCTGTCGCTCCCTCCCTGGAGTCAAAGGAATTTGAACATCACGACTGGGGTGAAGGATGGCCAGGAGGGACAAACCCAAAGGAGTTAGACTGAGAGGCAAGAAGTGGGTTCTGCCATTAGCAACCAAGAAGACTAAACCGATGATGGAGCAAAGATGAGGAAAGGAGGTAGAAGTAGGAGGCACCCTTGGAGGCCTGTTAAGCAGAAAGAGGGATCCTTTAGCCTTGCTGGGATATGAGGGAGGACTAGAGAGACTGCAGGACTGGTTTGAGCTGGTTGGGACTGAAAGTGTGGGCTGAAGGGCTGGTCTTAGCTGGGAGAAGAGAGACCCCTTCCTATAGGAAGGGAAGAACAAAGATGCAAAGGAATGTCGAGGGTGAGAGGAAGGAGCCTGAGAGGGTGGGATGGATGGGCAGAGCTTCAGGGTGCAGGTAGAATCTCAGAAAAACTTCACCCAAATGAGTGTGATTTTCATGGATCGGGAAATACTTGGTTGTGGCAGATCCTAGGAGGCTGGGGTTCAGCATCCAGAGGGGCAGGCAGGGAAGCTAATACTGCACAACAAGATCCACACATTTATCGAGCGCCCACGGTAGCTCAGGCACTTGACTTGGGCTAGTGCTTCTTTTCCTCAGGACACTATGCTCTAGAGAATGGAGTGCTGGTCCCCATTTTTCAGACGAGGAAATGGAAGTTCAGAGAGGTTAATGAACCTCCCCAAGGCCCCTGGGCTGAAAGTGGCTGAGATGGAGTTTAATTACAGTCTTTCTGACTTAGATGGCCATGGTTCGTCTATTATGCAACACGGTAAGGGAACCGTGAGTGACTGTTTTTATCAGTATAACATCATGATTTACCATAAATTCCACTTAAGAACATGGCCCAGTTTCTGAACAATAATAATATTCATAACAGTTACAAAAGCATCCATCTCTTCCACCTGATGGCTTTCCACTGCTTATAACTTACTTTTTTTGTGAGATTTTCATTTTTACAGCATTAATTACCACGGGTCAATCAAGGCAAATCCTATGACACTATTAAAGGTGAAAAAAATAAATGTCCGAGGGGCCTTACAGATAGTTGGTAATCCAGTTGTGACCAGAATCAGAGTTTGTGAGTATTTCAATACTGGTCTTTTGGGGCCACATCCTGCTTCCCCCACATTAACAGGTTTACTACACTCACAAGGGTTCGGGTTAAATTTGGAGGGTGACGGCGGCCATGCGCGTCCCCATGACCCCTCAGGGCTCAGCCTCAGCAGCGTGGGCGAGTGCCGTCCTCTGCATTTGCGGACATGGAGGGCAGGAAGGAGCATCTGTTGAATGCCTGCTATGTGCCAGATTTTTAACTCACATCATCTCATTTAACTCTCAAAACCAAAACCAAAAGTAAAACAAAAGCACAAACATACCTGGGAGGCCAGTCCTGCTAGCAGACCCATTTTATAGGTAAGGAAAAGTGTGTCTAGCAAATATTGGTGCCTAGTTCTGACTCAGTCTAACACCCATACTCTTTCCACAGCCTCTCCACCTTGGCCATGCTTCTCTCAAAACACACCTAAGCCTGGGATGTGGAACTCTGCTCTCAGCTTGGATGAGAATCGGCACTGCCATCCTTCCCAGCCCCAAGAATTAACCCTTCTGCCTGAACACTTAGCAAGCTGATAGGAAAGGTTGACTTCATTGTTTTTCTTTCCTGCTAGATTGCCGGTTCTACAGGCAGGGACTATGTTCCTTTCACTGACCATGAACTCTACGCAGCTATGTGCCTGACCCTTATAGATGCTCCGTAAAAACGCGCTGAGTGAATAAATCCCATCCCATGCCTGAGCTGGTGGGTCAGCCCCTGTCAGAGGGGTGCTTTCAGCGCCTGACAAGGAGAATTTCCACTGTGCTGCGAGTCAGCGAGCTGCAACCCCAGGCCTATGTGCAGGCAGCAAGGGAAGCCACGGCTTTCCAGATGTCACCTGGCACTCGTCCTGTGCCTGGCCGAGGAATGGGCCTCCAGGGAATGCACTGTCTGATGTCTACGTGCCACAGATCCTGGGAAGTGCTCAGCTCAGGGCCCACAATGGAGCAGAAAGAGCCAGAACGTGGGAGATGAGGATCCAACCCCAGACTGGGACCCTGCCTTGTACTCTCTGTGCCTTTTGGGACCAGCCATTAACCTCTTTGAGCTGGCTTCCAGCTCCCGTGGCTGTCCCTGGCTGGTGAAAGGAATGCATTAGCGAGCCTTTGCCAAGACCTTGCCATTGGGCCGGTTCACCTATAACGCTGGGTTGCAGGCTCCTCATCGGTCTCCTGGACATTCAGTCTCATTTCACCAAGAACTCACTCATATGCTTTGCCGTGTGGGCAGCAGGTGCAGAGGGTAAATGTCCGCTCTTCCCTGCTTTGTAGCCTTGGCAGGTTACTGGTGGCCTCCACCTTGAATTCTGGGTCTGCTCTGCAGAATGGGGATAAGCAAGGTATCTCCTGCAAAGGTCTGATACAATAGTAAGTTAAATTACAAATGCAGCATGCCTACACCAGTGCCTGGCACACATTAAGTGTTCAGTATAAGTGCTGGCCTCATGGGGTTTGTGCTGTTTTAAGGGTCAAATGAAAGAATGAAGAGGAAAACACTTTGCATGTATTACGGTTGCCATACTCCACACAGGATTCTGTAGGACCCGGTCATCAGCCACGAGCACTCCTTGAACAAACCAGGAAACTGACACTTGCTGACGAGGTATTTGTCTTCTCAACTCATAATGACAACCTCTTCTATCCAGCAAACTTGTACTCATCCTTCATTTTCCTTCAGTAGCACCTCCTCTGTGCAGCCTTCCCTGATTTTCCCAGTTGTTCCTTCCTCTGCTTCCAGAACACACGTGTATTGCATTGTTCTTTGATGGTCTAGTTTGGTGTCAGGTTCCCCACTTCTAGTTCTGGGTTCAAAAGTCTCCAAGCTGCTTGAGGTCTCACCCATTAATCCTACTCAACTCTGTACCCAGCCCGGTGGCTGCCTCATGGAAGGGCTGAAATTTATCCTTCCTTGAATTGAAGGTCTCGTGATTCCCAGAAGACAAAGAGTAATTTTTGAAATTTGTAGAGAATTATCTGAACTTTTGTAGGCCTCAGTATAGAAATATAACTGGGCTCTGAGTAGAGATTTAAATTACTTGCTTTCTTCAATTTTTTGAAAAACCTTTTAATAATGAAAGAAAACCTCCCAATGGGTGGTGTGGATGTATGCAATTTTTTTCTTCCAAGAATTTGTTTTCGGCTTCGTTAATAGCGCCTCTCCCACACACGGCAAGATCCGTTTCCTCTATTTTGCACAAGGAAGGACAGTTAAGAAATGACTTGTGCTTTATTTTCTTAGGGGTGTAGAATAGAAAATTGCTGAAAGCTGAGTTTGGGATGGCTGATAATCCCATTAGGGTCTCCAGCATAATTGTTTCCACATAACCTGATGCCTTTTGTTCTCCACAGTTCTGACTTCTGAAGCTGGTTCTCTTGGCAACAGCTTATCTTTCAGTGGGAGAAAGAAACATGGCCATTTGGGGGTGTTCTTTGCTTGACAGATAAGAAAGTAACATTTGAGAAAACAGGTAGGAAATTGTGGGCATTATGACTAATGGTTGAGGCTTTTATGAATATGCAGATACACCTATGTCTGTACCAGAAAGACATTTCTCTGAAACTATGACGTGAGCCCTGGGTCTCTTCTCCCATCACGGCGTTTCAGAAGATGAGGGGACTTAGAAAACCTTTCGTGCCTGGCAATCTGGCCAAGACAATGCTGCCAGGGTGGAGGGGAGACTCCAAGCTTTGCTGCGGGCTATGCGGGGAAGAGTTTCCAGTCTACTCCGGAGAACCAGGGGAGAAGCAGGAAGGGGCGGTGAAAGTGCTTGGATTCCGGTTCTGGGTATGGACCAGAACTGCAGGGTCCTCATCCAGGACATGAGAGAGATGGGTTAGAATCAGAGGTGCCAAACCATAGGCTAAGGGCCAAATCTAGTCTTCAGACTTGGCTCTTTGGCCTATATAATACATAAAATCATTTGAATTAATTGTCAACATTAAAAGTTAGAATATGTTTCATAAAAACATCAAATTTCTGTCTTCTGTTGATAAGGGCAGAAATCTAGAAGTTCTGGGCCCGCATTTCCGCACAGAGTTGGAACTCAGCAGTTCTTTCCATGAGACTCCCTAGTTCACCACAATCCCCACTACTCCCTGTTGTCTTACACTGAGTTTGTTTCCATCATTCACGTTACCTGTCTGGACCCTTGCAGGCATTTGAGTTTGAGGATCTGGAAATGCCTTTCTAAATTTGTCAGGATCTGGATAAGACACATTGGGTGATACTATTTTGTCCTTATTTGAATAGAAGTTCCCATCTGGTGGCTGCAGACTCTGAGGTTCCACAAGGTCAATGAATGTGCCCGTGGTCATGAGGGTTTTAAGTGACGGATCCAGTAACAGGATTGTGAAGCTGACTCCTAGTCCAGGGAGTTGTATTTTCTTACTTCATACTCAGGACTTCATTGATCTTGTCACTGCCTATGCCAAGGCAATCAGCTGATCGGGACCTTCAGAGCTATAATCAAATGACCTCCAGAAACCACATTAGGAGTCCTAGGTATCAGTAACGCATTCTAGAGGCCAAGTTGCTGGTTTTCATTTTAAATCTGAGTAAATTTAGGAAAAAACAGGAACTCCTTACATTTTGAGCACTCGGCCATTTTTGGAGTGTTTTCATTACTGATTTTAAAAGTAGGAAGAAGTAGGACTTCTTAAGGCAGTCAGGACAATATCCTGTTTAACAACTCCCATTCTTGAAGCACGCTCTGCTGGTTGTGAATCTGGACTCTGGCCCTGTCCAGCTTTGCAACTTCAACCTGTCGATCTACAAAACAGGAGTGATATAAGAAACTACCTATCTCATAGGGTTGGCATGTGTGTCCAACTTGCAGCGACGCGTGACATACCTATGCCCCTTGCTTGACACCATTTCTATCTGACATTGAGATCCGACCTTGTGCAGAGTACTTGACTGGTATTTTCCAGAATTCTCTCACTGGATAATATCTCCATTTCATTTGTAGAGTTGTGCCTCAGTGGAAGTAAGACATTTACTGAAGGTTACATGGCTAAAAAATATTAGGGGCAGGGTTCCCAGGTATTCCTTCTCATTCTTCTCCTAAAGCTGTTCCCTTTGCTAGATTCTGAAGTAACCCATTTGAGCCTCCGTTTCCCTTCTGCAAGATGGAAGAATTGAATGAGATGAAATTTTAGGTCCCTTCCATGTCTGAAATTCTACAATTCAACTAAAAAATGAAGAGGAAAAGGATAGATGAAGAAACCAAAACATAAGCCTAAACTTCATTTTACTTAATTATTTAAAAAAGATCAGATAAACAAAATAATTAGCTGAAATACAATGAAAATTGTTTTTTGTTTTTTTTCCCCTTTATGTTGTATTTTCATTTTCTCTCTTCTGTCCCCTATGGAAAGTTCATTTGTACAGAACAACCACTGGGGACCGATAAAAAAAAAAAATTCAAATCCCTTCTCTTGTTCCATAGCCCCAGTTGTGATTCAGAAAATAGTTCTGACAAAACATTATTGATGAAGATAAGCCCAGGGTTATAGGAACAAAAGCCCATCTCCTTGAATTAGCACTCAGCCAGCAGGAGACAAAAAAGAAGTGACTATAAAAGGGAATTTGAACACATCCTCTGATTTTTAAAATTAGTCACAAGATCTGTTCTTTTTCTTTTTCCTGGGGAGATTGTTACAGGGACAGCAACGAATAGTCCTCAGTGACTTTCTTTCTTATTACTTTTTTATGGTGAACAAATTTATTGCATTTAGAATTAGCCAGCTGGACTCGGTTTGGATGATCCCAATTTTGCTGGTAATATCCACAGCATTGTAGTCAGGACCAATGGAACATGCACCTTCTTTTCTCTATCAGACCTGATCAGGGTGTTGACCTTGGCCAGTCAAGGTCAGAGAGCTTCTTCACAGCCTGTTGGCCTTGACATCCCCAATCAACACAAATGTGTGGCAGTGTTCAGTTTTTAGTGGCTGACTGCATGGTCATAGGGGGAACTTCCTGATGGAGTGGTGGCCCTACTGTTGCTCTGGTTGTGCTCTTAGGACACTTAGGCTGTTTTGAGAGCCACAGTACCTTAATCTCCTGGAATGTAGGTGATGTGAGGATCTTGTTTTTTGGTGAATGTGACACATTTCAGCACTGCCTTGTTGACCTTCGAAGGCTTTATGATGGCTTCTGTTTTGAGAGGGCAAGGGCTTCCTTCTTTCTTTTGACACCATCTTTTAAAAGTCAGCTTCTCCACTAATAAGAAAAGTGGTATAAATTTCAGAAAATGCCAAAAGATACTCAAAAGGAAATCATAATCACACCACCAAATATGACCCTACTGTTACTATGTTACTGTATTTCCTTCTTATTTTTTCCTATAAATAAGAATGTACAGATTCTCATCTAGATTTTTTGCTTAACATCATGTGTGAGCATTTTTGATGTTTGTAAATGAATCTGATCACTGCATCCTTCATGTAAGGATCTGCTGCAAGGTCCTCAAACTTGTCTCCCCTTTAATTTGTTTGTAGTTTTTCACCATCATAGATGATGCCACCACAAACATCCTCGTACATTTATCTTTGCTCACATCTTCGACTATTTGACTGGCGGGCATTTCTGAAGACTTGTGAAGTGTGGGACTGAGTGTCCATTTGTTCAAACAAAATCCTGACAATCTCCTTGACTTTGTCCTTTTCTTCATGCTCTGTTCCCTGGAGAAATTCCAAACTATTTGGCAAGTGTTTGAAGCCTTGTTTGATGCGGTGCCTTTCAAACCACTCTGTCTTCCCCCCACAGTGTCTCCACATCTAATTCAAAATGCTACTTGTTTAAATTACCCATAAGGTCTGCTTACCCATGCTATTTCAGACCTCCCTGCTTAGCTTAGTGTTTCCAAACATCCAGGCATTCAAATATCACCTTCACACTTTTGCTGTTTTCACATACAAACCTGTACCATTTATTTTTTTTTAAATTAATTTTTATTTCAAATTGGGCTTTAATTTAGCAACAATGAAAGAATGGTTTGCTTACTGGATAGGGATATGTGTGTGTAATTTTTTCTAATACATATGAAAATAAATTGTAACTATTGAAATAAAATTAAAGTTTGTCTTCAAACCACCTAAAATACCTTTCCACGATGACACATATTCTGTATTTTGGGCAACACTACCTTAGCAACATCTTCCTGGTATGTTATCCCTTCCTCAATGATAGAATAACTCCAATTCACTTCTCAAGTCCTACAACAAGTTTGCCCTGACTCTAAGTCAGGGCAAATCCCCCTTCTTTGTGGTGTTTTAGCACCTTGTGCATTTTTCATCTCAACATTCACATGCAAAATTTTAGTGGTCTATTCCCTTATTTTCTTGACTTCTAAATGAGTATTTATCCAACTCCTCTATGTGCCAGCTTCCATGTGAGAGTGTAGTAATGGCAAAAGAATGACTTCTAATCTTGCAGAGCTCATGGCCTAGTATGGTTTCTGGTTGGCCCTGGAAGAAGAAAGCTTCCAACCTGGTCAGGGGCATAAGCGGATTACAGACTGAGTCAGGGAAGGCCTCTAGGTGGAGATAAGACCTGAGCTGAAAGTTAAAGAAGAACAAGGTAGAAAATACCTACTAAAGTAAAAGAAGGAATAAAGGGTGGATGGAGAAGCAAAAATGACATGATACATATGGAAAATAAACAGCAAAAGGGCAGGTATAAATCCAACTATATCAACAATCTTTATGTTAAATGTAAAAAGATTAGCACTCCAATGAATAAAAAAGGGTACAACTATATGTTATCTACAAAATAACCACTTTACATTCAAAGACATAAATAGACTGAAAATAAAATGATGGAAAAAGATACACCTTCAATATAGTAACCATAAAAACTGGAGTGGCTGTACTAATATAAGACAAATATACTTTAAAGCAAAAACATTGGACAAAAAAGGACATTTTACCATGATAAAGTAACAGTTCATCAGGAAGCTATAAAAATTATAAACATATATGCACTTAATAACAGAGAGCTCCAAAACAAAAATAATTGAAGAGAGAAAAATTCAATTCAACAATAATCCTTAAAGACTCAATACCCCACTCTCAATAACTGATAGAAAATATAAAGAGAAAATCAGTAAGCATATAGAAGAATTGAACGACATTATCAACTAAGATGACAAAATTGACATCTATAAAATGCCTTACCCCAAATAGTAAAATACACGTTCTTTTCATGCACAATTGGAATCTTCTTTATTTACCATATGTTAGTTCATAAAATAAATCACATTACATTTAAATAAATTGAAATAATATAAAGTATTTTCTCTGACCCAAGCAAAGTTAAATTAAGAATCAACAACAGAAAGAAATGTGGCATATACAAATAACTGGGAAAAAACAACACAAACCTAAATAACCAATAGGTCAAATGAGAAAAATCACAAGGGAAATTAGAAAATATTTTGAACATAAAAACACTTTGCATAATGTTTTCTAAAAATATTTTTTCATTAGAGAAATTTATAGGTTTACAGAAAAGTCTTGTAAAAAATACAACATTCTCATATACACACCTATTATTGACATTTTGCATTAGTGTGGTACTTTGGTTACAATTGATGAAAGACTATTGAAATATTACTGTTAACTATAGTCATAGTTTACATTAGGTATATTTTTCCCTATATACTACCATGATTACCACCTTGTAATAGTGCTGTATATTTGTTATAATTCATGAAAGAACATTCTTACACTTGTGCTTTCAACCCCAGTCCATCGTCCACAGCAGGGTTATCTGTGTGATACAGTTCCATGTTTTATCTTCTAACTTTCGTTCTAGAAACATACATGAGTGTGCCTATTTCTCCACGTCCTCTCCAACACTTGTGATTTTTTTTTGTTTTTTCAATCATAGCTATTCTAGTGGGCGATAAATGATATCTTATCATGGTTTTGATTTGCATTTTCCTAATAGCTAGCAATTTGGGGCATCTTTTTGTGTGCTTTAAAAGCCATTTGTATATCCTCTTTGGAGAAATGTCTATTCAAAATCTTTTGCCCACTTTTAAATTGGGTTGTCTCTTTATTGTTAAGTTGTAGGATTTCTTTATATATTCTGGATATTAAACCATTATTGGATATGTGGTTTCCAAATATTTTCTTCCATTGAGTAAGTTGTCTCTTCTCTTTAGTGACAAAGTCCTTTGATATATAAAATAGATAATTCCATTTATCTATTTCAAGATACGAATGACCGAATCTGATTAAAGAATAAATAGAAAATCTGAAGAGACATATAACAAGTAAAAAAATTGAATTTTTTTCACAAAGAAAAGCCCAGGTGCAGATGACTTCACTGGTAAATTTTATCAGGTATTGAAAGAAGAAATAATACCAATACATCATAAACAATTCCAGAAAATAGAGGAGGAAGGAACACTTTCCATTTCATTCTGTAAGGTCACTGTTACCTTGATACCACGGCCAGTAAAATACATCAAAGTAAAGAAATTACATAATAATATCCCTCATGAATATATACACAAAGATTCTCAACAAAATGTTAGCAAACTAAATCCAGCAGCTTCTAAAAAGATTGTACACCACTAACAAATGGGTTTATTTCAGGAATGCAAGGTTGGTTTAACATAAATAATCAACATATTATTCTATATTAATAGAATAAAGGATAAGAAAGAAATTATCATTTTAAAAGGTTTGGAAAAATAACTTGAAAAACTTCAAACACCCTTTCATGATACAACCTCACAACAAATCAGAATAGAATTGAATTTCCTTAACTTGATAAAACTTGGTAAAATCCACCTAAAATCATGCATAATAGTGGAAGATTAAATGTTTTTCTCCTAAGATTGAGAATAAGGCATGGATTTTTTTTTTCTCCACTTGTACTCAACATTGTAATGGAAGTTCTTGTTAGTGAAATTGGCAAGAAAAAGAAATAAAAGGCATTCATATTAGAAAGGAAGAAGAAAATCTGTCTTTATTCACAGACACCATAATATTTTGGGGAATGGATCCAAGAATGGAGTTGCCTTATTGATAGACATAGAGGCTATGTATTGGCACAAGGGCATAAACTTCCTCTCTGATCTAGTTGCTGAAACTGTTGCTGCTAAATGACTGAAAACAGCAGAGTTCAATGCTGAGCCCCTAATATGGTACCATTTTTCCAGGAGATCCACTAACTTTCTTGAAGAAACGTGATTAAATTGAATTCTTCCTCCCTGGAAAGAATAGTTATTCATTCTGACTGGAGATGACACCTTCTGTCTTTTCTGCCCACAGTGCCTTGGTCAACACCATTATTCAAGGGCTCTGAGTATTTTATTTACCAACATGGAATCCCACACAACATCATTTTGGATAAAAAAACACTCATTACAGCAAAGTAGCTGTGACAATGGTTATGTGACCATGGGATTCATTGTCCTTATCATATATAACATCATCCAGAATCTGTCAACCTGCAATGGTCTCTTCTAGATGCAGGTGAGACACTAGCTTGTAGATGACTTTTTGTGGGATTGGGTGCAATCTTTCAAAATGCTATATATACCTTAAACCAACAGTCATATTTTAGACATATAGAAGACTCCAGTTGATAGAGGATGTGGTTCTGGGAATCAAGGGGTGAAAGTAGGAGTGACCCACTCATTATCAATCACATTGACCCATTTGGGGAATTTGTGCTTCTTGTCCCAGCAACTTTAGGTCTAGATCCTGGTTTCCAGAAGGTGGAACTCTTTCAATTGGTAAATGTTCCATTAAACCTGAAGTTTATGGCTATTTTGGCCCATCTTCCAGTAAATCAGTAGGCAAATAAAGGAGCTACTATGCTGATAGGCACAACTGACCTTGATTTTCACAAGAAGATAATATTGATATATAAGGAGGACAGAGGTGAATATATCTGCCTCGGGATACAATGCGGCATCACTTGAAGCTTCCATGTCCAGTTATAACTGATTTAGCCTGATCTGGGTTATGTAAAAAGTGGATCAGACTCCTCTAGGATGAAAGTCTGGGTTGCCCCTCTAGGCAAGTCATTTAAAGAGATGAACATAGAACTAGAGGTTAGAAGAGGAAGAGGAATATCTTTTTTGGCTTCAGGATCAACTGCAGCAGTAAGACTGAGGCTCATATCAGTAACCTTTCTCTTGTAAGTGTTTCTCCCAGATACTGTGACCAATTATGTTCTTGAAGGGCCCATAACAGAATGGAGTAAAGTTTAATGTAATATGCAATTGGATATGATTAGCATAAGATGTGGATTCTAGTGGACAATGCCAGAGTGCCCCAAGATTTCCTTAGATCCCGTTTACAATTTCTGCGTATCCCCTGATTTCTAAATATTTCAAATGGCATGTACATGTGGCCTTTCTCTGAAGGGTTGACCTCAGGGTATAGAAGTGGCTTTGTCCACAGGTGCAGAGAGTTGGATGTGCTTGGAAATTAATGTCCTCTTCATACCTTGAATCTATGATGCTTGGGTGCATGTATATGTAAGACCAGCTTCTTTCCTTAGGCAGGACTATGATGAGCTGTATCTCTACTTTGTGGGATTTTTACATGAGATTGATCCCTTGCTTAGCTTTATTCCCTCCTGTGTCATTCTTCTCTCACTTTCATACAGCTCTCTCCTTGCAGCACTCCCTTAATACATCATCTGCACATGAGTTTTTGTCTCAGGTAGTACTTGACCTAAGGCATCATTCAACATATTCTTCCAATATGGTGCATGAGACAGCTTCTAGATAAATAATTTATGAATCAGAAGATCTCAGAATCTCTTTTCTTCTATTCTTTAGTTGGAGGACAATAAAAGCTAACATATATTGTAAAATCTAACTTCATTGTAGGTTCAAGATGACCTGTTTTCACATTCACACAGCATACTTTGAAATAGTCCCAATTTTATATGAGAGACTGAGACCCAGTAAGGTGAAATGAGGTATTCAAGGTCACAGTGCTATCAATGCTTGTGTCACGTTTGAACCTAGATATTTGTGATTCCAAATTCTTAACTCTTTTCCTCTAAAAAGTGAGTCTTGAATAGGGTTGAATATGCCCTTTGGGAGATATTTGGCAATACCTGGGGACATTTTTAGTTGTCAAAACTGGGGGAGAGGGTGCCACTGGCATCTAGAGGGTAGAGGCCAGGGATGCTGCTAAACATTTTACAATGCACAAGACAGCCCCAAACACAAATAATCATCCATCCCCAAATACTAAGAGTACATGGATGAGAATTCCTGCCCTGTAGAACATCCCCTCATAAGTTTTAGGAAATGAGAAAAGGAGGATTCATGGAGAAGGGATTATCAGTTAATGGGGTTCTTCTTAGAACAAGTCACCATACTTGGCACACTGTATACAATGTCATATTTAATCTTCACCAAAAATACTGTGAGTTAAGTATCATTAAGGATTCAAGACTTGGAGAAATTATACTATATGTCTACTTTATGTAAATGTAATTAGCCCCTAGCAAAGAGAAAGTTGCCTTATATTCAGTGTAACATGAGTGTAACAAGATATTCCTTCACATAAAAATGAGAACTCAAAGAGCAACACCTTCAGGGTAAAGTGAATTAGAAACAGGCAACATAAACAGCCACCACAGTTCTAGCACCAGGGGCCTGAGAGAAATATTGGCAATTTGAAACTTTGGAAATTAAAGGAGGAAGAAAACTTCTGAGAATTTGTAAATGACAAATCAGTCATCACAGGAGTTTGCAGCCCCAATTTACACTATTTGGGAAGTGCAATAAAACTTCAAGTTAAGAAATTAATTTAAAATGGTTCTGGGTTGGCAAAACTTCCAAGAGACTGGTAGAAGAAAATAAAAATTATTTCTGGAGGTCCCACATTTAACCCAGGCCTCAAAGAATTCCCACAGATTAAGTTCCAAGAAATATAAACTCGTGGTTAAATGTCACAAGGAAATGAGCCACCTCATGTGAGAGATAGCCAAATGAAACAGGAAGAATGTAGAATCAGATATATTGGAGTTATCAAATTTAGGAGACAAAATAATACTTTATACATTTAAATAAATTAAGGAAATGAAAATTAAGAAAAGAGCAAGAACTATATGCATGAACAAACAGATTCGAAAAACACCAAAATGAATTTTAGAAATAAAAAACATTATCATTGAAATTTAAAACTCTATGGGATTTATATTCACACATACATATGAATTTATATGAAAAGTATAATTAAGGTCATTTGATTAAAATTGTAAATGTTGTAGCAGACTTGGAAAACATTGAATTTTGATGGGTAAAATTGTTGTTGCATAAAGAAAGCTGAAAGAGATGTCAAATATCTTAATTGCCATTCCAGTATCTGTGTAAACCTGAATTAGCTTCTTAATTTGTTATTCAACCTTATTATAAAATAGAATATAATCATTTTCACCTTCCACAAGACTGTAGTAAGAATCAAACATGACAATATTTATTTAACTGCTTTGAAAATTCTGTGTAATTGTTGAGTATTGTCAAAATGCCCATGAATGTCTACTAAATCACAATTCTGAAATTTGAAAAAAAAACCCAAAACCTCAATGGGTAGGTTTACGAACAGATTAAATGCAGTTAAAGAAAGAATTGATAAAGTGGAAGAAAGATTTGAAGAAATTATCTAGGCTATACCAAAAGAGATAAAGATATGGAACAAAAGGAAGAGAGATTAATGTGGAGTTTTAAATGAGAAGTTAGTACTCAAGTCAATTTGAAACTTAATTTTGGATGGAGAAGAGAGAGAATGGAGTGGAGGCAATAATTGAAAAGGTAGTGACTGAGAATTTTCCAGCACTAACAAAAGACCAGCATATACAAATGTGGAAGTTTCAGTTAATTTCAAATGGGACAAAATAAAATGAAATATTCATTTAGATAAAGTTGGAAAAAACTGTAGAATACCAAAGAAAAAGAGATCTTAAAGGCACAGAGAGAAAATACAGATAATCTACAATAAACAGTAATTATACCAATAGCTGATTTCTCAATAGCAACAATGGAATGTAGAAGACAGTGGAATAACATCTTCAAAGTGCTAAGAGAAAATAACTGACAGTTTAGATTTCTGTAAGCAGGAAATTAATCATTCAACCATGAGAGCAAAAGTAAAAATAATTTTCAGGCAGTCAAAATAGGGATTATGCCACTAACCAACACTGAGTGGAGTAATTATAAATGATGTATTTTGGACAGATGGAAAATAACCCTGGATGGAAGGTTTAGGGTACAGGAAGAAAAGGTGATCAAAGAAAGTCATAAATAGGTGGATAAATCAAAGCAAGCATTAATTAAACAGAACAGTGACAATAATATCATGGAGGATTAAAACTGGAAATAAAATACACAAACTTAGTATAAGTTTGGATGGGGAGTGAAGGAAATAAAAATGTTCCAAGATCTTAGATTCTGAAATGCTGTGTAAGTATGTTTGCTTGAGTCACTTAATTTTTGGGGCTCAATTTCCTCACCTGCCACGTAAAGAGGTATGGTTTGATGCCTTCCAGTATATTAACCACTTTAGCCTGTTTTCTTTGTAAAATAGGAGTAATGTGCTCTGACCTCCCTCCTAGGGTATCCTGATCAATGCTTTAAAATCGGCTCTCTGGGAGCAAACAAGCCAAAAAACAAGAAACCCCACCCACCCCCCAAAAACCAAAAAACCCCTTCTGTATAGCACTTGTCAATTTCTGTGGCTTAAATGCACCCACCATGGGTGATTTTAAGCTGACAACATGAAGTCAGTGACTCAGGGTTGGGGAGGACTGTGCTGAATTAGCTCCAGCGTACCACTGCCTCCCCCTTCAGGTAGTTGTCAGGGCCCCAGTAGGGTTGCCAGCTGCTCTCACCTCAAAAAAACGTGAGAAAGATAGCACGGGGTGAAATTTTGGGTCCCTAAATCACATAAATCTAAGTTTGAATTGTGGCTCTGCCCCTAACTGTATAATTCTAGTCAAGTTTTTTTGCCCTCTAAATGCTTATGAAGAAAAGGGAATATTAATAATAGTATTTAAAACACCAAGTTCATTCACTGGTTGAACAAATGTTCATTGAGCAACTACTGTGTGGCAGTCACAGTGCCAGGCTTACTGGGAGGATTAAGTTTAAGAGCTTGGGAAGTGTATTTGGCTCAACTGATAGAGCATCCGCCTACCATATGGACCGTGTGGTGAGCTGGCCCACACGCAGTGCTGATGTGCACAAGGAGTGCCATGCCAGGAATGGCACTCCCCTTCATAGGAGAGCCCTATGCTCAAGGAATGCACCTCCACAAGGAGAGCTGCTCTGTGCGAAAAAAGCACAGCCTGCCCAGGAGAGGTGCCGCACACACGGAGAGCTGACACAACAAGATGACGCAACGAAAAGAGACACAGATTCCCATGCTGCTGACAAGAATGCAAGGGGACACAGAACACACAATGAATGGACACAGAGAACAGACAATGGGGTGGGGGGTGAAGGGTGGGGAGGGGAGAGAAAAAAATAAATCTTTAAAAGAAAAGTTTAAGAGCTTAGCTAAATGGCATATGCCTTAACATTTCTCCTCTAAGAGAGTTTCTCTAGCTTTGGTCCTTGGATGTTTCTCCTTCTGATGGATCTGCCCATGCCTGGGTGACTCCTTAATCATCATCCCCTGTGACACTTCTCTTCTGAGCTTGTGTCCATCATCTACTGGCCACTTCCCCTGACATGTCCCACAGGCTCCCCAACTCAACCCAAATGAACTCATTAGCTCTTTCCATCCACTCTATATGCTCTTGCTTCCACGTTCCGTCTCTTAGAGAACAGCGCTATCATTTCCCCAAGTGCCAGAAACTCTTCCTGAAAACTTTCCTTAGTCAAGCGCTCCCTTCCACATGAAGGATAGTTCCTTCTCAGTGCTTTGCTCCGACTAGCATGCTCTCCTGGCTCCAACTGCAATTTAAAGTTTATCTAGTGGAGTTCTTGTCACAATCAATATTTGTTGAATTAAATGAGTAAACTAATGGTGAGAATTTCATACACCATAATGGGATTTGAGGGAAGCTATTTTGGGGGCAGAGAGAGCTATTGATCTTGCTGAAATCACATCACTTCAGACAACTGTACATTCTATCATACCTGAGCTGCAAGACGGTGCTTAATAGACAATGAGATTGGTGCAAAATTGATTGATTGATTCCTTCATTCTTTCACCCGGCATACACATTTTGAATGCCCATTAACGTGCCAGGTACTTTTCAGGGTTCTGGGGATACTGAGATGTACAGAAGATCTCATTATCTAGTTGAGGAGAAGACTTGAATTAAATGTGTGCTCTGACACAAGGTTGTCCACAGAACTCTGCACATAGAGGGGACAGAGGGCCGGGCTCTCACCGGGAGGATGCGGAGGAGCTCTGTGGGGGCAGTGATGGGACCCAGAGTTTGCCAGCTGGAGAAGGGGGTGGGGGTGGAGGAGGAAAGGGAGCGTGTAGGTGGGGTAAGCGCAGGTGTGAAGCATGGAGGTGGGAAACCACGTGCATTCGGGGCTGGGGAGAACTTCTCTGCAGACCAGCCAGGCCAGGGAGGTCCTGCGGGGTGAAGGGCTCACGTGCCTGGTTCAGGGGTTCTCAGGGCCAGCACACATCAGAATCACATGAGTGCCCAAAGAGGGCCTGAGGAATAGTAGTCACTGGGGGCGGCATTGTTTAGAAACTCTCCAGCTGGGACTCACATGCCATCAGGCCTCGAGGACCCATCAGCAGGGTCCAGTGGCTGGTCGTCCGTGGGCGCTCAGGCAGCGGCAGGAACAGATGCCCCGGGTCCCGCGGGTGACTATTAGGAGCGCCGGAGTCCAGCGCTGCTGGGCCTGGCCGCCCATTTGAGCCATCACGCCGCCTGGACGCTGCCAGCTGCCACAAGCCCTGAATTTCTTCGAAAGGCGCTGGTTTCCCTTGTCTGCCTGGAGGTAAGGGCTGCAGCTGATTCTAGAAATTGGCATCCTCCCCAGCCTCATCGGTTCCTTGGATAATGACAAATCTCTTTCGTTTGCTGCCCATTATTTCACTGTAAATGAGAAAGTAATAAAGCGAGGCTGCAACTGGACTAATTAAATCAGCCGTTTCTAATCCCATCGATCCAGGGATGGAGTCGCGGAAGCAAGAAAGGCTTTTGATTCAGAGTAAGTCTAATATATTTCTGTCACCATGTGGGGATTGAGGAAAGAGAAGAATAGAGCCCGAGCCTCAAACAGCTGGGGGGAGGGGGGCGGGTTGGGGCGGAGCGTGTGTGCCTGCTTGTGGACTGAGGGGGTACCCCGCCCCCGGCCTGGGAAGCTCAAAGCGGGAGGAGGAGCTGTTGCAGTCAGAATCTCCGTCTTTGTTCCTGGGAAATGAACTATGCGAGGAGGAATCAGTCTAATGGTGGCAAAAATAAATTCACCCATAAATAAATACCCTTTAAAAAAGAGACCTGTGGGAAAGCCAGCGGCACTGGCCAGCCTTGTGTTTAGAAGCAGCATTTCTGCCCTTTTTCCTTTTTTTCAATGTGTAGGGCCATTTTCTCTGTTACGTGGCCTAGTCCAGGCCCTTCCCAGTTGTGGGCTCCAGCTTCATCTCCTTGGAGCGCCGTTCTGAAAGCCTTGTGATTCCTGGAAGGTCCAAGTGCTCCACACCCTCCAGCTTTAATTCATGCTGAATCACCTGTCTCAGCTGCCCTCCCCCTCCCCCTTTCTTCCCTCCTCCCCATCCTCCAGAACTTTTCAAAGTGTGATCCATGGACCGCTTGTCTTGGAATCACTTGGGGACTTTGCTAGAAGGGCTAACTCTCAGATCCCAGGACATTCCTGCTGAACCAGCTCTTCGAGGGGTCAAGTTCAGGAATCTGAATTTTAGTAACTATGGTAAGCTGAGAATACTAATAATTCTCAGCAACATTAAAATTTCAGAACTGCTGACTGCCCCATTCTCTCTGAGTGGGAAACACCTATTCATCTCTCTCTTCAAAGCTCTAGCATGTTGAAATATAAACAGAACTCCTTATTGTTCTTGGTTTGTAAAATGGTCAAAAGCAGTTTTTTTTTATTCAAACTTGTAAACTTTGCAAAAGAAGAAAATGAATTGCAATGTCCCTCTCAAAAGCTAACAGATTTTATAGTAGTTGGAGAACAGACATCTAGGGCAGAAGAAAAAGAATTTATTTTAAACTAGGAAAGTTTGAATTCAGTTGGGCCCGAAATGAAAGATAGTAAGTAGAATTTATGAGCTATCATTATCGTTTATCTTAGCCATATTTTATGACTTTTCAAAATAAGCTAAAATATATTTTACAAACTTTGACAGCCATACAAACATAAAGATTTACAAGTTAGGTAGGTAAAAAGTGATTCCAATGAAATAATTTGACTGCTCAAGAGCCTTGCCTGTCCTAGTGGAAACAATATTTTTGGATTGTCCAGGATCTTTTGAACACCTTTTCTATGTTTGGGGATTTCTTGCCTTGTGAGTTGAAGAAATCAGAAAACTCATTTCCACAGCCTCCCTGGTAGCTAGAACTCAGACCATCTGCATGTTCAACAAGCTCCACCGGTCATTAGGACCTACATGAGATGTGATTTGCCAGTGGGCAATCAGAGGATCTCACTCCCCTGGGGAACCATTTCCCTGCCGATTTGGGAGCGTTCTGAATGCAGATCAAGTTCCTGGTGCAGAAGTGTCCTAGCATTGGAGCTGTCAGTTCCCAGCAGTGGATAAACCAGGGCACATCTAGGGAAACTGCCGTGAGATGGAGGGTTCATTACCAGGGCCATTTCGGATGTTGTTTCTGGATGTGTAATCACATGCCTGGCTCACCAGCTCTCCTTGAAAGTCTCTGAGCTGCTCTCCACTATGCCCCATTTTTTCTAATATAACCTTAGCACAATGATCAAAATCAGAAAATTTACATTGATACAGTTCTATCACCACAATCTACAGACCTTAATCAAATTCTACCAGTTGAACGTCTGATGTTCTTAAACCTTATCTTCTGGCCCAGGGCCTAATCTAGGACTACATTTTGTATTTGATTGTCAAATATCTTTAGTCTCTTGATCTGGAACAGTTCCTCAGTATTTCTTTATCTGCCATTACCTTGCCATTTTCTAAGAGTACAGGCAGGCATTTTAATTGTAGGATGACCCTCGGTTTGGGTTTGTCCACTGTTTCCTCACTGTAGTGGGTTGAATTGCATCTCTCCAAAATTCATGTGTACTTGGAGCCTCAGACTGTGACCTTATTTGGAAATAGGGGCTTTGTAGATGTAAGGAAGAAGGAGGTCCTACTGGATTAGGGTGGGTCCTAAATTCAATGACTGGTGTCCTTATGAGAAAAGAAGGGGACACACAGAGACATACACAGGGAGAAAGCCATGTGAGGATGAGGCAGAGACTGGAGGTGATGCATCTGCAAGCCAAGTGTAATGGTTAGGCTAACGTGTCAACTCGGCCATGTAATTGTGCCCGGTTGTTTGGTCAAGTAAGGACTGGACTAACTGTGGTACAAGGGCATTTATGGACTTTAGTCACCAGTGACTTTACTGCATAGATGGCTGATTACAATAACATCAATCAGGGAGATTACCATCAGCAATGAGTGACATTTTATCCAATCAGTTGAATGCCTTAAGAGGGAAATCATTCAGAGAGAATTTCCCAGCTCGTCTTTGGACTGTCAACGTCTCCCAGAAACTCATCAAGGACCTTCATTGGACTTTCATTGGAGCCCCTGGTTGCAGCCTGCCTGTGAAACCTGGACTTGTGCATCCCCATGTTCACATGAGAGACTCTTATAAAATCTCCTACTATTGACAGATATCTCTTGTTGATTCTGTTTCCCTAGAGAACCCTGACTAATACACCAAGGAACCCCAAGGATCGCCAGGAGCCATTGGAAGCTAGGAAGAGGCTAGGAAAGACTCTTTCTTGCCACCTTTAGAGGGAGCACAGCCCTGCCAACCCCTTGCTTTCAGACCTCCAGCCTCCAGAATGGGGAAAGAATACATTTCTGTTGTTTTAAGCCACCTAGTTTGTGGTCATTTGTCATGGCAGCCCTAGGAAACTAATATACTCATGATTAGAGGCATGTTATGAATCTTTGGCAGCAATATCATGGAAGAGATACTGTGCCCCTCTCAGTGCATAGTATTAAGAGGGACATGATGTTGATGTGGTCCATTACTGATGATGTTTACTTTGATCACTTGGTTAAGGTGGTGTCTGCCAGGTTTTTCTACTGTAAAGTCACTATTTTTTTTCCATTGTAATTATTATGTATCCAAAATCCTTTTAATAGCTTCTTTCCTGCTTTTTCAGCCAGAGTCAGCTTCTGTTGCTTGCAACTAAAAGCCCCAACATAGATGCCTTTACAAAGAAAGGAAAGGGAATAGCACAGAGGACTTTTTCCATTTAGGATAAATAGCAGAACACAGTTAAGTCTTATGTAAGACCTTCATATTAGCCTGGTTACTTGGTGTTTGGGGCAAAGTTTTGTTTGGTCTTGTTTCCTTATCAGTGTAGCGTAGAATATTCCGTAGCACAGCATCTTAATCCAGGTGATGTGCCTCACAGGTTCCCTTTAATTAAAAGCTGGTCCTCTTCATACAGGAGGACTCAAATTATGATGTACATTTTGTTTTCTCAAGGAGGGGGCTGATGTTATTCCACAGCCACAAAGCCTTCCTGCCTGTCTCCTGGCGGACTTGATTACCTCCTCCTCTGTGCTCCCGGCCTGCCCATACAGGTGTAACACTTCCGGGCACCTGCCTTCACCTGAGGCTGTAGATTGTTACACGTCCAGCTCAGGCACCTCGCCTTCTGCACTGAATGCTCAGAACCGAGAGCAGTGCCTGGCAGGGGACTGGTGCTCAGTGGATGTTTGTCGAATCAAAGAATCGATGTAAGAAGACATGTGGGCGGCAAGTACCAATGTGGCCCATTGGGGAGAATCCTTGGAAAGTATTTAGATGACTGGAGTCCCTCAGCCCTGTCCTGCCTTCGCTGTCAGTGCTCACCTCTTCCTATTCATGAGGCAGTGAATGCTGTGGCCCTTTGGAACTATTGTGGGGATTCAAGCAGCAAAGTGATGTGATTGTGCTTAGGCCTTCAGCAACATCTCTGTGGCTGCATTGGAGGAAGGATGCATGGGGATAAGATTATAGGCCAGGAGCCCTGTTAGGTGGACTCTGCAATGGTCAGGGACCCAGTGAAGAAGGAGGCTTAGAAGAAAGAACGTTGTAAAGATGAAACAAACCCTGCTTCTTATCACTCTCCTACTCTGTGCCCAGCCCTTTCCTGTGCCTCCCTGGTCTCCCCAGCAGCCCTGAACATTGCCCTTGATGCCCCTTCTCCTTGTGAGGAAATGGAGGCTCCCAGATACGTCTGAAAACATAGCGCTAGTGAGGGCAGAACCAGGCTTCTAACCCAGGGCCATTTGGCCCCAAAGCCCATGCACCTTTGCCTGAACCGCATGCATGTGCTCATGGGGTTCTTAAATAGTACAGGCTAAATTGGAGGAAGGCAAAGAGAGTTTATGCAGAGCTCCTGTATTTTCCATCTGTGCTGGAGGCTGTTCTGAGAGGCACAGTTTACAGTCCTGTATTCTATTCTCCACGTGATTCTTCACCTAATCCCCACTAGGGGGCCAGGCTTGGAGGCCAGCCGGGCACCAGGGCTGCCCACTTCTAGCAGGCGCTGACTCTCAGGTTGGGGTGCCCTGTGGGCCCCACCCTGTCCTGACCCTACTGGACTGTGTTGGTGATCTGTGCAGCGGGATTAAGACTGGACGTTATGTGAGGCGCCTGCTAGTTGAAACCCTATAATTTTACACCTTTTATCCAATTCTCATTCAGTCCTTCTCACCATGCTGCTTCATCTTCCAGTGTTAATTAATATTTCAGGAAACCTTGATGTTTGAAGGTTTAGCCTTGTGATTTCGACTATTTAGGAGAGTCTCTGAAGAGCCATGTTGTGTGATAATCTGTAACTTTGTGAGGCAAAGTTTGAATTCAAGGGCTGCGAGACCAGCTTGAGAGAGTGAATGACTTAGCTGGCGAGTTGAGCCACAGGTGGCCCTGTCCTCCCCTCCCCTCAGTCCAGTGGTGCCCACCCATTATGTCATGGCAATAATTAAGAAGAGCCGTTACACATTATAGTGAGTATAATCAACACTGCTAATTTATAAATGTGATTGTGTCTGAAAGGGATCGTCTAGGGAGGTTAATGTCAATAGAAAGAAAGCTAGAGGATGATCTAGGGGCTGTATAACATACTGATTTCAGTGGTGGATGATGATGATGGTTAATAGGACACATACAAGAATGTTTCTCTATTACAAGGTATTAAGAATATGGAGATATATAGGAAAAATATAACTAATGTAACATATAGACTATAGGTAATAGTAATATCTTATTTTTACAGCAATGGCAAAGAAGTTACTATATCAATGCTAAGGGCCAATTATGGGGGGTATAAGGGGGTATGACATTTTTCCATTTGGAGTAATGTAGGTGTTCAGAAATGGTCTGAGCTGATGACAGCACAACTCAGTGATGAAACTCAGAGCCACTGAGTGTCCACTTTGGATGGAGTGTACAAGGCAGGGGACCATATAACACAGTGAAACCCAGAGGAGATGATGGACTGTGGTTAATGGTACAAATATGAGAATGTTCTCTCATGAACTATAACAAATATACAATACTAATACATGGTCTTAATAATAGGATGGTTTGTGGGGAAAATACACCAAATATGAGCTATGGACTATAGATAGCAGTAATATATGATGATGTTCTGTCCTCATTTGTACATCACAACAATGTAAGGTGTTGGTGGTAGGGTGATGTATGGGAATCCTATATGGTATGTATGATTGTTTTGTTAACTTACAAGTTCTCAAATGAAATAAAAATTTTAAAATGTGAGAAAAAAGAAAATTCAATCCTCCCCGCCCCCTCTCCCTGCCCCACCCCACAAAAAAGAGCTGTTACCAGTTCTTGAGGGTAAATTCTGGACCAGACACTGTGTTATGTGCTCCTGGTTAAGACAACTTCAGAAGGATGTCCTAAAATTCCTTGATTCAACAAATATTTCCTGAGTGCCTCCCCTGTGCTAGGCACCATCCCATGGACAGCATTATTACAGCAGTGAACAAAAAAGGGTAAATGTCCCTGTCCTCACAGAGTCTTCATTCAAGTGCATAGAGACAGAAACAATAAGCATATTCCATGTTGGGTGGTGATAAATGCCCTGAAAAAAATTAAGTAGCGAGGGGAAGGGAGTGCAGGCAGGGCTGGCTGGGGGAGGTGGTTCAATTTTAGATAAGGGAGCCAGGGGTCCCCCAAGGAGAAGGTGACCTGTGCCCAAAGGCTCAAAGGTGAGGAGGGTGCCACGCACGGGTGGAAGATGCCCGGAGGAGGAACGGCAATGCACAGGCTGAGAGGAGTGCCGGGTCCAGAGCCTTCAGGAACTGCCCAGAGGCAGGTGCAGCCGGAGTGTGAGACAGAGGAGAGGGTCAGAGGCCACGGGGCTGGCCGTGGGAGGATGGCCTGTCTACGGACTCCAGCTTCCGTTCTGAGGGAGACGGGAGCCCTGGGGATTGCAGTAGATGCACGCCTTGCTCTGGCTGGCCTTTTAAAAGGATCACTCTGGCATGTGGAGAATTGACTAAAGGGGGACAAAGATGGGAAGAAGGTAGGAGTCTCTTGTGGCCCCCGGGAGAGAGATGATGGTGGCGTGGACCAGTGCTTTGGTGGGGTGAGGAGATGAGCTCCGACTGTGGAGACATTTTCAAAGTAGACCAACAAAATTGGTTGACCCATTGGATGTGGAGTGCAATGTTCAGTTTATTGAAGTGAGAGAATTTATTTAATAGCTTTTTAAAATTACTCAGTGCTATCTTAAAAGGATTGTTAAAGATCTAAAGGAGTCCCTTAAATATTCTGATTACACTTTACCGCATTTAGAGGAGGAAGCTCTTTGACGCCACAGATGCTGGGCTGAGCCAGGTCGTGGCTTGTAACCCTCACAGTTGTCAAAGATGTATGCAACTATTACCTGACCCCAAGCTTGAGTCAAGCCCAGTGACCTAGAAGATGCTGCCAGGACCGAGGAAACTGAAGTGGCAGCTCATCCTCTAGGAGGTGAGGAGCCAGAAACCACACTGGGACTAAGCCGCGGTGGTGACAGCAGCCTTCTGTGCTGGGAAAGCCAGGAACCCATTGTTCTGAAAAGATTCTTGTGGAGGAGAGGGTAGCAGGACCCAACTTGGCAGCACAGAACTCCAGATGTCTTCAAGTTTCAAAGCAGCAGACGTAAGAGGGGTTGTATGCCTCAGAACAATAAGGGCAGGCTGGGAGAGCCCAGCCTCTCTGTTCCACTGGCCAAGCCAGCTGGAGGACACTGCTCTCATCAGGCTTTATCGTGCTGTTAGTTCAGGGTGGCCAGCTACAGAGTCCATTGTCCATGGGAAGAGTGGGGCTCTGCTTAGGTGTCTGCTCTGGCATTTTCAAGGCAGGTGGACTTTAATAATCATCTCCTGGCATAGTTGGAAGGGCCCTAGACTTAGAGTTGGAGACCCTGGCTCCAAGCCCCTGCCCTGCCACCTCCTGCCTGGGTGACCTGGACAAATCAACCAACCTCTTTAAACCTGTTTCCTCATCTGTAAAAAGAGATAGAAGAAATAACACTGATCATGAATATTTGGTGTCCTCTGTAGAGGAATTTTACTTTCTTACACCGTTGAACTTATTTGTGGCCGTTATTTGCTTTGACTAATGAAGTGTATGGAAAAGTGACATGTGATACTTGGGGGCAGAAGCTCTAAAGAGTCAGTGCATGGTTTGATTTATTTTCTTTCCCTTGTCTCTGTGATTGAGGAAACATGGATCTAGATGGAGGAAACATGGATCAATTCAGCCTGAGTCCCTGAGGGAATGCAATGTGCAGAAGGCTCTGCCGACCTGTGATGGATATATAAATATGAGTGAGAAGTAAATTTGTTTTAAACCATTAAAAATTTCTGGATTGTTTTTACTGCAGCACAATTTAGTTTATCCTGATGGATACACATGGAAATGCTTATTTCTCTTCGTGTATGTAACAAAGGATTGCCCTGAAGTTTGAATGTAATTCTGCAGGCTTCTCTCCTCTCCTCTCCTCTCCTCTCCTCTCCTCTCCTCTCCTCTCCTCTCCTCTCCTCTCCTCTCCTCTCCTCTCCTCTCCTCTCCTCTCCTCTCCTCTTCTCTCCTCTTCTCCTCCCTAGCATGACTCTTGTTTATTCTCTAGGTGTCATCTGAAATGTCCCTTCCTCCAAAAGGCCCTTCCTGACCCTTCAATGAGTTAGTTCTTCTACTATTAGAGATTCCATAGAACCTCTTTTGCATCTTCCTTTTTGTAATCTTCATTTCATCTATAATGCCTTCTTAAATAGTCAATCACACTTCTGTAAATTCCATGAAGGCAGACCTATGCCTGTCTTGTTCACTTCTGTACCTACCACCTTGCACAGTGCAGGAACAAAGCAAGAGCTCAAACACTAATGCATAAGACCAAAAAAATCAACCAGCACCTGGCATAGTAATGGCAGCCTCCTCTTTCGTTTTCCACTACCAAAGAATCCTTTGTAATTTTACTCTTCTTCCCTCAGGAGCTCCATGTTAGAAAGATTTCTGTCTACCAAACAAATTGCCTGTATTACAAAGCAATTCATTTGACCATTTCTTATGACTCAAAGCCACATGTAGCTACTGATAAGTTTCTGATCAGCAGGAGATACTCGCCATGACCACACCAATGGATAAAATTCCAGCTTGAAGTAAAACAAACAGATGTTTGTGTTTGTGCTGCTTTACAGAATCTTTAACTAACAGTTGCTTCAACCAAAAGGACATACGATGTGTATTTAAATAGAGGTCCTGCGGGAGGCATCTTCAGGGTTGGTCGGGCAGCTCAATTCTGTCACCAAGGTCTCTGGCTTCTTCTGTCTTTTCCTTCTGCCATCCTTAGCTCTGTCTTCATGCTGGTTGCCTCCCAGTTTTTCCAAGAAGCCTGCAGTTGCTCCAGGGATCAAGAATGCATTCAAGGCAGGGTGAAGGGGCAGAACCAGCAAACTTTCCACTCTTCAGGAAATCAGAAGCTTTCTGGGATATCCAGAATCTGACATTCCTTTCTGTTTCCTTCATCAGAACTGGAATTACACGGCCACCCTTAGATGCAAGGGGTTCTAGGGAAGCGAGTACCTGGCCAAAGGGCCAAGGAGTCATCCTGAGCCATCACTTGGGCCTGGTATATGGCCATTCTGGACAAAATGTGTGTTCATCAGCAAGAAAGTGGCGAGGGTATGTATTTGTCAGCCAAAAAGGTGCTGATGCAAAGTACCAGAAATCTGTGAGCTTTTATAAAGATATTTATTTGGGGGTAAAAGCTTACTTATAAGACCCTAAAGAGTCCAACTCAAGGTTGGTTTCTCACCAAAGTCAGTTGACATGTGCTGAAGAAAGATGGTTGCCAATCTCTGTAAGGGTTCAGCCTTCTTCTCTCTCAGCTACAGGCTGGATGGGTTTGTTTCTCTCTGGGCTTACTCAGCTCAGCTGCTCTGTTCTCTTCAGCTGCAAGCTATCAGTCAAATGGCTCATCTCTCTTCCTGGGGTCGTAGGATCAACGTTCTTTCCTCTGCGTGTCTATAGAGCTCTCTTTCTTTTCTATGTATTTTCTTGAGTAAGTGTCTATTTATATAGCCCACCAAGGGGCTATATATGAATTGTATTATCTTGACATAATTTAATCAAAGACATCATAGCTGAATCTAATACAATCAAAGGGGATCACATGAACTCAGAAGAACAGACAAGTTTATAAACATAATCCTTCTTCTTTGGAATTCATAAATAATATCAAACTGCTATAGAAGGGCTTCTGGGTAAGCAATAAATGGTGCCTGCTGTAGTGAACAAGGGGACAGAGCCCTCTTACTCCTTTCTCAGAATCATAAAAATCCAAAATATTTCACACTGGACACCATTAATTTAGGCAAATCCATTTACTTAACAAATGAAGAGAATAAATACCCCAAGTGGGGAAATGCCCAAGGTTTTACCTGCATGTATGGTCAGAGTGGGGGTTAGAATAGAAGCCCATGTTATGGTTGGATGGTGTATCCCAAAAGACAGGTTCAAGTCCTAACCCCCAATCCTATGAATGTGACCTTATTTGGAAATAGGCTCTTTGAAGATGTTCTGAGTTACCATGAGGCTGATATGACTGGTGTCCTTATAGCAAGGGGAGAATTGGACACAGACGGACAGTTAGACAGAGGGGGAAATGCCACGTGGTGAAAGAGGCAGAGAATGCCATGGATTGCCAGCAAAACACTGCCAGAAGCCAGGAGAGAGGCATGGATTGGATTTCTCCCTCCAGATTTCAGGAGTGTGGTCCTGCTGACCCCCTGATTATAGATTTCTAGCCTCCAGGACCATGAGAAAATAAGTTTCTTTTGTTTTAAGCCATTCAGTGCATGGAATTTTGTTATGCCATCCCTGGAAAACTAAGGCAGTCCTCAAGATTTCTTCACTCCTTCAAAGAATTGGGGTCCATAATCCAGCAAGTGTCTTGCTACCTGCAGAGGGGCTATCCTACAGTGTCTTGTAGGGGGCCTAGCATGAGGCAGATGACCTAAATTTCGGTCCCAGCTCTGCTTCTATCTAGCCATAACTCTGGCCAGGTTATGCCATCCATTTAGGATCTCATTTTGCTTAATTAGCTATCATTATTTAATTTGATTTTTTTCGGATTAGGAAATTGAGACCCAGAAAAGTGAAGCAAGGTCACAAAGCCAGTGGGTGGTAGGACAAGCACTAGCAAGCAGAACTGCCAATTCCCTATTTGATGCTTCTTCCCTGGTGGATGTGTTTGGAAGGCAGTAGGAGCTGAATAGGAAGTTAGAGCTGTATACCCTTTCCGTCATTTAGCACATGATAATGAGAATGGCACTGTATTAGCAAGAGTTGACCAGTTTTGGCTATTGAGATGTGTATCTATAAAACTTGGCTCTCAAGTTATACTTATAAAGAGGTTGTTGGTAGGTGAATAAATCCAGATATCATTAATTATTGGTAAAATTGCTATGTTACTCTATGCCTCAGTGACTTGCCTCCCGTTGCTGCAACAGGGATGGTGAGAACAGATTCATTTTGATTTTAATAAGAACAAAGAAGCCATCTGTGACATTTACTGACCATGGATGAGAATGGTTCCTTCACCTGTCTAATTATCACAATTTCCAGGAGAGATTAAAAAAAATACAGATGCTAGGAATTTACCCCTTGGAAATTCCAGGCAGGATCTACAAATGCCTATTTTTACATTTTCTCAGGAGATTCTGGTAATGATCCTAGTATTTCAAACATGGAATGGAATTTCTCAATGCATACCTTGGAAAGTTTTGGATTTTTCTTCATATGCTTTGCTTTCAAGCAAAATGCAAGTTAGCACCAGGTGGATGGGTATGATTCAGTGTTGACCAGATGGCCCAATCTGCTAAACTTCTCCAAAGTACTATTAAACAAGGAGGTAGCTTGTTTTTTCCTTCAAATATAAAATTAAAAAATACATATCACTCCTTACTAAAGGAACTAAAGGCAAACATTGAGTAGTATTATTAATTCAATCAAACAGAGGATGTTATTAAGACTTTAAAAAAGTACTAAGGCTGAAACCATGAAGTGTTATCAATGGTTGCTTTATGCCAGTGGTTCACAAGGAGGGTTGGGGAAGGGCGGAAGATGTTGAGATTTTGTCTCCCCAGGAGACATTTTTGATGGTCACAGCTTGTGGGTTGCTACTAGCATTTAGTGGATAGAGAACAGAGATGTTGCTATCCGATCCTATACTGCACAGGATGGCCCCGAACAACAAAGAATTATGTAACCCCAAATGTTGATATTGTTGAGGTTGAGAACCTTTAGGAACTCCAAAGTGGGCTTGACTCCAGTGTTTTAGCTTGGTGCGTGTATATACACATGCATGTTAGCATGTGACTGTGCACACGAATGTGCGTCAACGTGAGCATGTTCATGTGTGTGCATGTATGCATGCATATGTAAACATATGATCATGTGCAGATGTGTGTGCACGAGTATGTGTGAGCTTGTGTGAGTGTACACCTGAGTGAGTGCATAACTGTGTGCATCAGCGTGTGAGCGTGTGGCACGTGAGTGCAGGTGCACACGAGTGTGTGCATTAGTGCGTGCACATGGGTGTGTGCATTATGCGTTCCATGACATCAGGACATTCTTGACCATGTATGAAATCTTCTGCAGCCTTGAGGCCCTGTGGAGAAATACTTCACATTAAGAATGACCCTTCATGCTGATGTAGCCATCGCTACCACTAGGTGTACAGTGTCCCCTTCTGGATTCCTGGAGCTGCTGAGCCCCCTGGGATGCTACAGTTCTGTGCATGTGGTTCCTGGGCTGCCCTTCCCAAGGCTAAAGGCCACTGACTTGCTCTATCTGACTGCTCTTCTTTGCTCTGAGACCTCACTCCCTCCTTCTCCTCTCTGGCATGTGTCATAGCATCCATTTGCAATCTCTGGTCCACCAGATATTACTGGAAAATACTTTCTTCTCATTCTGCAGAGCTTGGAACCCCCTCCCCCCCAACTTTATAATCAACCAAGCAAAGCAGGTGTTTAAGGCTTATACACTAAAAAACACATATTCTGGGGGCTGCACAGCAAAGTTGGGATCTCTGCAGGTGAATCAGGAGCCCCTTGTTGGAGACCCCCCATGTTCATCTTGTGATGATGGCTGGCTGAGTCCTCAGGTCCCTTGCAATCTGACTTGAGAACTCTGAAGTTGGCAGAAGTTTCTCCCCCATAAGGACCCACAGACTGACCAGAAAGGGCACATTCTATAAACCAAACTTGGACTTGTGTTTTCCTCCTAAAGCCTTAGAAGAATGTTCAGACTTATCGTTCTGGCAGAATCCTACTCCCACACTGACGGATGTCAATTCTGGCATTTATTAGAGTGCCAGTAAATCTTGAAAACAATAAATATCTCATTACTTTGCTGATGATGTGTCTTTAAGTGCTACTTCAAAACGCCTGTCTTTGCTATGCTTGATTTACAACAAAGACGTGTTTTAATCTCACAGTCTTTCATCTTTTGCGAGCACCTTGTTGGACTCTAATCAGATTTCTGTAAATCCTCTTAGAGCAACTGGCAAGGAGGCCAAATGGATAACTCAGGGCTGGCATAGTTCCACATCCTGGCAGATTCAGAATCTGATTTCCTGACCTCTGATTGCCAGTGTGATATAGTTGAAAAGATATAGGTTTTATTGTCAGACAAACCTCTCTCACAGGCCAGCTGGGTCATCCTTTCCAAACAAACCTAACTTCTCTGAGCCTCAGTCTCCTCACTGTAAAACAAGGATGATGGTTTCTTTGCAGGGCCAAGGGTAAGAGAACATGAATTGACCATTGTAAAGCACCTATCCTAAAGCCTGCCCCAGAGTAGGTGCTCAGTAAATGGTGAACTGGTGACATTACTATTACTCTGAAGAGAGAAGGAATTGAGAATTCCTAATCAGAAAGCCCTGGAGGACAATGTCAGAGGTTGTAAATCAATTCCTCTTATGTTTGAATATTGTATTAACAACCAGGCATGGGGAAAAATGGAACATTTAAATATTTAAACCAAACATTTAATTTTTAAACATGAACATTCTTTTTTTAACTTGGACTAGTCTTCAAGGCCTGTAGAAAATTCCCCGAGCCTCAGCTATCTGCTCTCCTTCACTGTGCATACTAAAGAACATAGCCAACCTGGGATGTCTCCGAACTCGGCAAGAGAAAATAGATTTGTTTTATTCAAAAGGAGGCACATTTGTATCCTAATAAAGATATTACTGACAAGTTTCTTTAAAGAAAGGGGAGTGAATTCCTGTGTAATAAAAACAAAACTATATTTAAAAGAAAATAAATTATTTCAGATGGCTCTCCTAATTCCTGTTCTCTGCCTGATGCTGTCCTAGGCACTTTATGCTATATCTCTTCTAACCACACAAAAATCCCTGGGAAGTCTTCACTGTGATTGTCTTTTGGTCCATAAGGAAACTGGGGGTCAATAGGCCAATGAAGTAACCCAAGGTCATGAGCTTTGGGTAGTGGCTGTTCAGGCTTTTCTTCTCCATCACGCATACCCTCTTCTGGCAAGAACCTCTCTGATTTTTGCTCAGAGATCCACAGTCTCCTCCTACTTGTTTTTCCTGCTGTTGCTGTCTGTAGAACTCAACTCACCTCTATTCCTGGAGGGCAACAAGGGAGGAGGGAAGGGCTGGCTCATGACCTAGGACAGTGGCTGGTCCAGGAATGGATATGGGAGCCAATCAGAGACAAGGAGAGGTGTCAGGATGTAGGTGGGATGCTGGAAGAGGACAGCGGTTCTGGTCTGGCTACCAGGAAGGGGAAGTCTTCTGAGAAAAGAAGTTGTAGGAGCCGAAAGAGACTGTAGTCATTTTCATTGAATCTCTGGGGTCATCACTTCCCTTTAAGGAAAGAGTTTTCTCTCCTCTGGATGGCCTCTTATTTATTCTTTTTTTTTTAACCTAATTAATGAAAAACAAACTTCTATGGAGCACCTACTATGTTTTATGAGCATCTAATCTGCCCTAGGTCTTACCAATCTGACTACAAGATTCTATGACACACACTCTCTCTTTATATCCAAATTATTGCAAATGCTCCTCAAACTTCCTCGGCTGGCTGGTGTCTCAGCCAGGAACTGCAGGGCAGTGCTGCTCTTCAGGGCATGGTCCTCACCTGGGGCTAATGAGCCTGGACACCCATCCTGGTCTTATTTAAGGAGGGGGCAGAGCTCTCTTCCCTGGGCTGCGCTTTCTGAACTCAGCTCCTGCAGGTGATTGCTCATGGTCCTGTCCTGCAAGGCAGGGGAAAGCTCACCCAAACCTCCATCCCATGTCTTCTCAGGACTTCCAGGTCTCTCTGAATCTCAGGTTGCATCGACCCTTGAGAGAGCTCAGGATTGTTTCTCTAAGAACAGTGGGTAGGTATCTATCTAAACTTGAAATTCAATGAAGATCCATCTAGAACAAGGAGACAGTTTGCCCCAAAGACAAACTCAACTCTCCACTTCTAAATTTTAAAATGGCTTTTTTGATAGTCTCAAAACAAAACAGCATCTGTCATAAAAACAACAATAACAACAGCAACCACAAACCACTCTGGGCCAATTCCCACCAGGTTCTTGTGGATTAACATGTTCTTATCTTTGAGGATGTAACTTCTTTCCCTTCCATGATTTCTCTGCATCTACTTTCAAGCTTTGCATCTACTTAAAACGCAAAGCTACTTGGAAACTGAAGCCCAAGCTGCTTTCTGTGGCAAAGTACAAGGCCAGTACTCTCTTATTAAAATTCTGAGTCCCTTGCAGAAATCTTTTGTCCTTACTGCCACAGCACGTTTTTGGTGCCTCTCTTCTGTCCATTAGCACACTGGACCTAAGTTTTCTGCTTGGCTTTCCTCCCCTACCAGCAGGGCCCCATGTTAGGGGTCTTTCTTATGGTGGAGCAGAATGTTTTGCCATCTTAGCTGTACTCTGGATTTAGAGAGAGGTATCATGGATTTCTGTTTTAGCCCTTCTCTTTACCTGCTGTGTGGCCTTGGGCAAATCATTTACCTCTGGGAACTCCAATTTTTTCAGCTGTAAAACCAGGGTAATACCACCATGGTAGAAAGCAAAAATGGCCACTAATGTTCACACACTTCCATATCCATGCACTTTAAAATATGACTTTGCAGTTCTCCCTTCAAAGTTGGAGTCTTTTTCTCTTCCCCATAAATAGAGGCAGAGCTTTTGGCTTGCTTTTATTAGTAAAGGGCAGTGGAAGTAACAGGGGACAGTCTGCCGATTTTGAGCTTCAACTTCAAGAAGACTTGCATGCTTCTTCTAGCTCTCTTGAACTTTTTTCTCTGCTATGAGTATAAGCCCGGGGAACACTGCTGGAGGATGGGGTATCAACTCAGAGATGAGTTATCCCTGGTGAAGCCATTGTAGACCATCCAGCCCCCAGCGAAGCCTGCAGTCCTCATGAATGAGTGAGTCTAGCAAGCCCAGAAGAGCCCCCTAGCTAAGCCTAGGCCAAACTGCCAATCTGCAGAATCATGAACTAAATAAATAGTTGTTGTTTTAAACCATTATGTTTTGGGATGGTTTGTTATGCAACAAAAACTAATACCATCACTTATCTCCCAGATGATTGCATTTAATGAGATGATGCATATGAGAGTGCTTAGTAAACTCTGAAGTATCATTGTTACCATCTCTCTATCCTTGCTCTCAGGTGTCCCTCCCCAAACTAGTGGACTCATCCTGTCTCTTTCCTGGCCCTTAAAGAGTGTCTCTGGGTACAAGAAGACCTTGTTGCAGAAGCAGGGTGTCAGCATCATCTCTGTTCTCTGATGCTTGGAAACAACTTCTTCATCTGATGGAATTTCAGAACTTCTGTCAGTTCCATACTCTGGTAATTGCTTTATTCCTAACTTCTGCTTTGTTGGACTGGTTTATCCAAACTCTTGCCTGATTTTAGATCTTGAAAACAGTGGAATGAAAAATCCAAAAGGAATACTCCAAAGACTTCTTCAAGCTTCCAAGTTCAGACTGTCTTACTAGCTAGTTGTGGGACACTGGACTAGCTCTCTGAGTTTCAGTTTCCTCATATGCAGAATCTGTCCTATCCCTCTTACCCATCCTTCACATGACTTGTGAAAACACCTTTTTCTGCTATAAAGTCCTATAAAATTTTGCAGTAGTACTACATGCTCTTTCCAAAAATAGTTACTATTTCAGAAATTTGGATTATTTCAGTGAATGAAGCAGACAGCCATCCTTGCCCTCATGTGTTCATATGTCACAATTTGGGCTTGCCTTCTTGGTCCTGGTACCTGACTACTAGCCTAATCTTAGTGTGACAAAGACTTTCTATGTTTTTACAGAAGGTACCTTTGTCTTACATAGGTTTCTTAGAAAACAGAGCCTTAGGCCAAACTTACTTGCTACAGCTTTATTGGTGGGTTGTACACTAGGGAAGCAAGACTGGGAGGCAAAGGGGATCAGAGGCAGGAAGGGAGGAAAAACAAATCTAAACTCCGATATTGAGCTGCCTATAGCTTCACTACAAATATAGACAGTCAGTGGGCCATAAAAAATTATTTGAAGAGGCCACATGGAAACAACACGTCTTGGAAGAGTCCATCCAGAGAAGAAGAGAAAGGAATTTAATGCTTGCTTCTTCCTGTTTCCCATCTCCCAGTGGTCAAAGATCTTACAATGGGAGTTGTTTCCTCCACACTACCAGGTTGCATTACCTGCCCCTCTAGGCAGCCATCTGGGAAGCAAGGTTATCATGGCAGAGGCAGCATTGCATCATGAGCCACAGCATGCAGGGAGCTTGTGAGCAGGTGCGAACCTATGGCACTCCCTGCCAGCCCACCTGAAGGCTGCTTCCTCATGGATCCAGCTGAGTGAGCTAGTGAGTAGGAACAGGTGTGTCAAGTGTTTTGCACCTTGGTGTTGACTAGGAAATTTTGCACACAAGGCACGAGGCTGGCAGTGTAAGGTATGAGATGGCACACTCTTATGTCATGCCACATGATGTGGGGACCACGGCTGCAGAGGGCTCTGCTGATGAACAGGTAATATGCTAGAAAAACATGGATGTTTTCTTACAGCCTCTATTGAGTAAGGTGAAAATCTTCTCTTTTGCTCTCCAAGAATATGAATGGTGCCAGGTGATCTACTTAGAGGGACACCATGGCTGAGCAACCCCAGAAGGGGCACGAATAGGATCCAGGATGCCTTAAAAGACTGATTTGAACAGATTTTCACAAAGCTTGATGTGGTAGAAGGAGGAATGGCCAAAAGCCACAGGCCCCTGGTCTTATTTACTTGTTCTGTGACCTCCAGGTTCCTTCACGCCTCTGTGCCCCAGATTCCCCTTGTGTGAAATGAGAGTGGTCCCCAGGCAACACCCTTTTGTAGCTCTGCAATTCTGGAGCCCTAGAGTTTTATGTGGATGCAAAGTCATCTTTTCTTACCCCTCCTCCCCCATCCACATCCTCTCTCCTGTGAGCACTGCACCAGAAGTGAAGCAGACCAGAGGAGATGCAGGCTCACCAGGAGGGAGTCACCAAGGGTAATGAATAGCCAAGGTCGCCAGCAAGTTCACTCCTGCCAGCATTGTTACAGTCCAAGTTAAATATAGCCATCCCAGACCTCCATCTGATGCCGACCAATGGCAAATATTTAACACATCCTGCCGTGAAAAGAATGGTCACCAATAATGAGCAATTGGCAGCCACAACTCTGTGAAGGAAGCTGAGAGCAAAATTTCACTGGTGTTAACATTCTCTGTAAGGCACCAAGAAATGCCTGGAGCTCTTGCCAACTATGTATTTAAGGACAGCTCCCTATTTATTTATGAAGCAGTGGAGTCCTTTACCTTTTGAACCTTTGATGGGTTGATCCTGCCAATAGGTGATTCGAGGAGCATTGTGAGTGAGGAATTGTTCTTCCAAAGGAACTAGTACCACTAGCTAATGATTGTTGTGTGCTTGCTCTCTGCCAGGCACACATTTTTGCCTGCATCTATCTTTTAACCTTTACATGATCCTATGAACTGGGTCCTAGTTCATCTTTACTGTATAGTCAAGGGAATTGAATTTCATATAGGTTAAGTACTTTACCCAAGGTCACCCAACTACTAAGTGATAGAACTGCACTAACTCAAGCAGCTTGGCTCCAGAATCCAAGCTTTCAACTACTTTATGATTTGTGCCTCTCCATGAAAATTCTGAATATAGGGCCATCTATAGGTAGTATGATCACATAGCTTTTATCCAAACCAGGATACTCTTTAGAATAAAGGTGGGAGCTATTAATAATCACCCCAGTATAAGAGGAATAAACTAGAACCAGCACTGGCAAACAGGGACATCTGGTCACCCTAGGAACCCAGGTGCAAAGAAAGGAGAGTGAAAAGTAGAATCAGTCTATGGGGACATTATCTCTATTTCTTATACCCCATCTGGGATTAGTCTTGGACCAGCCAGGTCTGTCACTTACTGAAAGATCATAACTGACATAAATGTGAACATCCATTGTAAACTGTAACCCTCATACAAATCCCTCTTAGCCTTGCATTATGCTGGGCATGGGGACAATACTTTACCTGAGTTATTTCATTTAATCCTTGTGACATCCCTGGCAGGTCTCATCACCCCATTTGAGAGATAAAGAAACTGATTGAGGACAAGTTGACATGGACTAGAAGGAGATAGCAGCTCAGTTTTAGTCACACAAGTTTCTGTGCAAATATCTAGTGGATGTTGTCCTGTATAACTCTTGCCTTATTATTAGAGGAGATGATGATGCTTAATGTTAAGCAGCGTCCTTGGAGAGAGATGGTGGTCCCACCTCCCCTTGCACCCCCAGTTTTCCAGAGCCCTCATCTGAAATGACAGTGGCATTGGTATTAGACAATGGTCTATTCTCACCAGTGTGCTTGGGGGTTGTACTGTCTTTCCTGGGAAACATCATGCTTCAACCCTGAAGAATGACGGCCAGTGCTTAGAACTAATACAGAAACATGATGTTGGTGGTGGTGGGATGGATGGGGCTTTGAGACAGGGTGAGAAGATAACGCAGGGACCCTCAAACCCTTCATTTGTGGTTGGCAGCACTGGCTTTTGGGAAGTGTGAGATATGAGTAGAGAGAACTGTCTTTAGTACTGACTCTATCACTTTTGGGTTCTGTGGCCTTGGGGATGCTCTTCCTAACTCAGCCTCAGGAAAATGATGTTCTGCCTTTATGCAGCATGTGGATAAGAGCCTAAATACATTCAGAGCCTCCAACTCCACAATTCCTTTTCTGAGGATGTACCTCAAGGAGATAATCCTAACTACAGAAGTGCTTTATGTGTAAGGAGAGGAGAAGGAGGACTGCAGAGTCAAGGACAGGGACGGACCCAAGAGTGAGGGACAGATGAACGTGGGTTTGAATTTACTCTGCCACTGATAATACTGATGAGGCCTTGGGCAGGTCATTTTACCTGGAACTATAGACTGTATCTATAAAACGGAGATAGTAATGTCTTCTTCCAGTGTTACTGAAAGGATAAATGGGATCACTGATTGATTAATACCGATCTTTACTTCACAAAGTATTTGAGTCATTCTATTTACATTTACTTAATAAAATAGAAAAGGAAACCATAAACAACAGAACCAGAAAAAGTAAAGACATAAATAGGTGAACCTAGGGGGTCCCACCTAGTCATTAAAGTAGGGCCATGAATTGGGTTCTGAGGCCCTGTTGGCCACTGCAAATAAGGACACATCATCAATAGTATGATTCCTTTTATCCTTGATTCCTGAGAGAGAAATGGCACATAGGAATGGGCCTGGGATAGAGCCAGTGCTCACTAATGATGTTTCCGTTCTCTTTCTCCTACCTGGCTTATAGATACCTGGGACACCTGGCCCATTTGTAATAGACTGGGGTTCTGGGCCTCAGGGCTGGTGCACGCATAAGGCAGGGGGGTCTTGGGACGGTCCCTAAAGGTTCTATTTTCTTGGTTGAACCCAGCCGGAATGCCTGGGAGAAGCTCCAACTGAAGCTTCTATTAGTAGAGCCCTTGCTCTGTGCCAAGCACTGAGTTGAGCAAGCATCCTTTCTCTCCTTTGTTACTCACACCAACCCTTTTTTATCATTCCCATCAGGTAGATGGGAAATAGAGGCTTGAATGGGTTAAATAACTCATTTAAAGATCCATGGATGATAGAGCTGGGATTCATTCCCAGGGCTCTCTGGTTCGAGGCCCTTATGCTTAGCCTCTGAGCTTATACTGCCTGCCTTCTCTGTGCTTTAATTTGATGAAGGAGGGAGATGGAGCTTTGCTGATGGCATAGCGTTTGAGTTTCTAACCTACCCCCCTGGAAAGACGAGAACCACCCTTGAACAATCCATTACTCCAGTGATCTACAGTGATCTATCCAGCCATTCAATACATGGCTATTGCCCTCCAGGTCCGGGCTCAGGGAATACAGCAGTGAATAATAGGCCAAGTTCCTGCTCTCTATGGAACTCATGTTCTGTTGAGGGGACTCGTGGGTTTCAGGAAGAGTCATTCTTGCCAATTGCTGCTTAGAAAATATACATAGTTTCAGCTTCCTGTCATTACCTCCATTTCCACACTGGCTATGTGAATAGTATAATTGTTATTTTCTTTTGAGCACCTACTATGTGCCAGGATGTCTGGTATGTGCTTTATGTATTTCATCACACTTAAATACCACACAAACCCTATAAGAAAAGCAAATTATGCTTATTTTAAATATGAGAAACTAAGGTACAGAGAGGTTGAACACTTGCTAAGGGCACAGAGCTGTAAATGGGAGAGCTGTAACTGGAATTTACATGTGGATGAATAAAAAGACTGCTTTCTCTGTTATACCTGAGTTCTAGTGTTGATTTTCCTGCTCACTAGAGGTAGGACCTTGGCTGTACAGCCTTTCTTCTGTGGACCTTAGTTGGCCCTTCTATAAAATGGTAGTACTGGACAAGATGACTTATCACATCTTCCCAAGTCAAGGATTCTCTGGTGGTGAGTCTCTGAGACTGGAAGATGGGAGTTTCAAGGGATGCTGCAGGTTCAGAAGATGCTTCTCTGGCTTGGAGAGTAGAGAAAGTGGCAACATTTTATGCTGATCTAGGTCACCCACTCCCAGAAAGTGAAGGAAATTTCAGCCCCCTCCATGAAGAGGGCCGGGGCCCACTGATACCTGGAGTTTCCAATTTTCTATTAAGAACAGTCTACATTTAAAATTCAAAGTCAGCTACATGACGACTTTGGTGGAGTTAGAACAACCATCACCCAGGAAACCACAAAGCTGGCTTTATTGCAAGTGACTTGTGGATCCTTTTTAAATTACTTAACTTTCGGGTTTGTTGTGACCTAACATGAACCATGCATCTAATTAGAACTAATTAGGGCGGTGAAGTCACGTCTGAAGAACTAAACCTGGAAAGTAGCAAAATAAAGCTGCTTCCACTTCTGCAGACTCCTTGGAAATACTGTGGATAACTAAGAGGAAGAGCAGAAATTTTCCATCCCTGTGGAGGCTTCAGGAAGTTTGCCTTAAGATGTTTTTATTGGCTTCGTCAAAGCTATTTTTGTTTTCTTTCAAGTAGTAACGTGCTATCCTAAAAAGTTCTCCAATTTTGATATTAGGTCTGAAATTGAATTCAGGTTTTGTCATCACCAGCTGTGTGTGACAGTACCAATTAAAATGACTCTAGCTGCTATGTAGTAGACAGATGACAAAATGGCCCCAGTTCTCAACCCATCCCAAAGTGATCAAGAGATGGATTCTATTTCCTCACTCCATGAATATGGCAGATCTTGTGATTTACTTTGGCTAATGCAATTTGACAAAAGTATCAAAAGCCTAGGTATCAAGAAGTATGCACCTTTCTACCATATCTCTTGGATCCTTGTCTCTGCCAGAAGAACCAGCCTATGCTAGTCTGCTGAGGTACAAAAGACGACATGGAATCAAGTGGGATCATACCAGCCCAAGCCTTTTTTTTTTTTTTTTGCTTGTTCAGAGTCTAAATTTTTATTTGCAATTAAATGCATTTATTTCTAAATGGAGTATCAATTTTGTACTTTTAGCTGGATAGTAATATTAATTTATCCTAATTTAATTTTCTGTTTTTCCTGTCCAAAGAAAAGGCATGAAAATGGTAATAGCTTTTATGAACTTTATCAGACTTTGCCTGAATATTATAATTTTTTAGAATTATATATATATCTATATATATGTGTGTATATATACCTTAAATAGACCTACATTCACAGAGTATACAAAATTAGGCAAAGGATTATTGATTTTAGTCTTCATTTTTTATCCAAACTAAAGAGATGCATCAATCTGATATTTCTACAGAGGTACATCTAACCACTGTGAAAATGGCACAGAAAAAGTAACATAACTCTGTTTGTTCATGTAATAAAATGTATTAAAGGTCACTAGCTACCAGACCTGAATTTGGCTGGGGATTTTCTAGAATCGGCCGGGCTCCAAACTATATGTTGCAAATGAAAGGAAATTACAATCTCAGGTATGTTATGTTGGCAACTGCCAGGCTCCCTTTGCAGTTCTGAAGGCTGGCTGCTTCCCTCTGCCCTTTACTTCTCCATACTCTACCTTTATGGTAGTCACAGTTCCAAACCAAAATAAGAACAATATAATTATATTGATCATCTGGACTGATAATATGACACCCAGGCCCAGAGCCTCAACAGACTTCAGCTCCTACACTTTGATTTATTAGACTTACCCCACTCAGCTAACATCGAGTTGAAGAAGGTCAACCACCACACCATGGAGCCTAGAGTGCCTACAACTGAAAGCAGGAGGAGTGCATCCAGTATCCATGTGGAATCTAAGCCCCCACTAGACATAGATGTGCAATGGACACAACCAATCCAATGTCCAAAGAGAAAATGTGGAATGGGTGTGGGAAGGGTAGCCATGGTGGCTGCTGGGTGTGGGGAATGGGAGGAAGAGATGAGATGTGGAGGCGTTTTCGGGACGTGGAGTTGTCCTGGGTGGGGCTTCACGGACAATTACAGGACATTGTAGATCCCCCCAGGGCCCACTGGATGGAACATGGGAGAGTGTGGGCTATGATGTGGACCATTGACTATGGGGTGCAGTGATGCTCAGAGATGTACTTACCAGGTGCAATGGATGTGTCACGATGATGGGAGAGAGTGTTGCTGTGGGGGGAGTGGGGGGTGGGGGCGGTGGGGTTGAATGGGACCTCATATTTTTTTAATGTAATTTTTAAAAATAAATAAATAATTAAAAAAAAAAAGAAGATCAGCCTGAGGCAAATGCAAAAAAAAAAAATTATATTGATCAATATAATTAGGGGGCACAGGTCAGTCTATTTCCAATCAAGACTGTCCCAGAAAATCCTATCTCTTTGGCCATAATCACTGTATTTGACTCCAAGAAATCTTAGTTACAAATTGTTTGCCTTCTCTTGTTTCAAGTTTGGTGCTTTCAAAGTATGCCAAGATCTTGAGATTCTTCTCAAATCAGTGGGAGGGACTACTGCCATTATGAAAGCAAATATTTAGGTGACATTAATCATATGGGAAGCAGGGTTAATATCTTGCTCCTTCTTTCTAACTGGCTCTATGAGTCAATCATATCTTTGTACAGGTGCCTCACTACATTGATTTAACAAATGGGGCATTTGTGTGGTACATATCAAGGTAGCTTAAGCATGAATCTCTTGATACCCTCGGGATCATGTTCTGAATCACATTAACTATATTCAATACTTACCTCCCCATTGAATTTCCCTTTGAAGTACTTCACAGTCACATCATTCAGACCATGTGTGTTTTATTTCTGTTGTTTCACATGAGTGAACTTAATTTATGGATCTGATTTTAAAACAGGCATGAATGACTGCTAAACACTTTCCCTCATTAGCTTGTTTGCCAGTTTCACAGTTGGAAACTATGAAATCACTTTTAGTCCCATTTGTTAAAGCTCAAGCCATGACCATAGAGCCAACAGTCAACCTTCTAGTTGAACTGAAATGAATGAGTCAGCCCAGCTGACATCCATAAAGTTCATTCAAGATAAGTCAGACTTCCCAGGCAACTCATACATTTGTGAGATAATAAATGGTTATTGTTTTGAGCCACTAAGTTTAGAAGTATTTTGTTTCACAGCAATAGCTAACTGATACATGTTATAAGAAATAAACCCCCAAATCCCAGTGATTTAGCACAAGTTTATTTCTTGCTTCCATGAAATTCAATTGACAGAATTCCCTGTATCAGATTAGTAAGAAATATAAGCTGAAGGATCCCAAGGTTGCTGGAGGCATTAGAATTTAGCAGGAAGATAGGCAGGAAAAAGAGAGTAGAGGATCACATGGCGTTCTTTATGGGCCAGGTCTGTAAATGGCTTACATCATTTCATCTACACTCAATCACAATGTCCCACCTGGATTCAAGTAAGGATAAGAAATACAGTTTCTGACTGGTTAGTTGTTTCCCAGAAACAATGTGCCTTATGTATGAAGAGCATGAGTCTTTGGTGGACAGAAAGCCATCTTGGCCACAGTGACATTGGGCAACTTATTTGACTTCCCTGAAAAAGAGTAAGTACTTCCATCCAGGTGGCACTAATTCTATTTTAGAACCAAAATTAGGTTTTATCTCATGAGTCCAGGTGAATAATTAATGGTGTCTGCCTTCATCACTATGTTAAGGAGGATTCTGAACCTTGTGCCAGGCTCAACACAGATGCTTTAGTGGTGTCTGCCAAGGCATGCGAAGGGGGTGAGGGGCAGCACATGTGATTGCTCCGCCCATATCTTTGAGACAAACATGTTACCTAACTTCTATACATGTATGAAATGGGCACTGTCTATTTTATAGACAAGGAGACTGAGGCAAAGAGGACCTAAAATAACCAGCTGAAGGCCCAGAGCTATGAATTGGGGCACCAGTCTACCTGGTTCCGAAGCCTTGCACTGCATTGTCTCTTTGAATATAGTTTAACTAGGTTTTGGTCCTTACCCTGCACATCTCAAAGAAAGAAGAGGGAGTAGTCTGCCTCCATTCCATAAACAGGAAAGGAAGGGTCTTTGAATTCTCTTCACAGAACCAGGAGACCATGAATCTGTAAAGCCTTCTCCAAGTACTGTGGGGGAAGGTATCATTTACTCACCTTTGCTTCCGAATGGAGTTACTGATATGAACTCAGTGACCAACTGTGCTTCTGGTCAGTGTCCACCCTGAGACCACCTAGAGCCACAGCCTCCAATCTTAGCAGGGGGCAACTGGTTCTTCCCTTAAGCAGAAAAATAACATTGGTGCATAGAGCACACAGCCGAGATTTAATCCTAGGGCTGTGACCCCAAGCCTTTGCTCTTTTCATGCCATGGCTCTGGGCTTTCCCCCAGTCTGTGCCGTGAGACGTGGGGGGTGTCTCTTAGAATAGCTCCACAGGTTCAGGGGCCTCAAATTCAGCTTGGCTTGCTCTCTCCAGTGCTTCCTCAACAGTATCTTCTTGAGTAAAGGATGGGTAGTGGAAAGATATTTCAGAAAAGTTATCATTGGTTTTCAGAATGATGTTGGCAATGATCTGGGCCACCTTAGTCATGGAGTGGGGTCAAGTGATTTGCTGTGAGGATCTTAATATCAAATGTTTTATGAATTCAGGAATATGAACAAGAAGGGCAAATAGCCCCTTCTGCTTTTCTCATGGCCCCCTTTCTTATTTCCCTTCTTTCTAAACCTTCTATCCAGACACAGATCAATTCTACCACAGTCATTTGGGGCTGGAAGTGAGATTGGGTGGAATAAACTAGAAAATTTCTCTTTACATGTTATCCTAAAATTAGTCTCCTCTCTAGGTCTTACAATCTCGGTCAGAGCTCTTCAAAGCCATCCCTAGGAAGAAGGCGGGTTGCAGGAACTCATTGCTCTACTTTGCAGATATAGAAACCAGGAAAGTACTGCTTAGAATTAGGGTGGGTTTATAAGTTATCATCTGTATTAGTCAGTCAAAGGGGTGCTGATGCAAAATACCAGAAATTGGTTGGTTTTTATAAAGGGTATTTATTTGGGGTAGGAGCTTACAGATACCAGGCCATAAAGCATAAGTTACTTCCCTCACCAAAATCTATTTTCACATGTTGGAGCAAGATGGCTGCTGATGACTGCGAGGGTTCAGGCTTCCTGGATTCCTCTTTTCCAGGGTCTTGCATCTCTCTGGGTTCAAGTTTCCTCTCTTCCCAGGGTTTGCTTCTTTCTAGGCTCAGGGATCCTCTCTTCCTGGGGCTGGCTTCTCTTTCCTTTGTGAGCTTACTTACTGGAGCTCCAGCTTAAGTCTTCAGCATCAAAACTCCAACATCAAAAACCCCCAACTCTGTCCTTTTCCATGCCTTTTATCTGTGAGTCCCACCCTCCCAGGGGTGGGGACTCAATGCCCTAATGACGTGTCCCAATCAAAGCCCTAATCATAATTTAATCACACCCAGGTATAGACCAGATTACAAACATAATCCAATATCTCTTTTTGGAATTCATAACCATAGCAAACTGCTACATCATCTAAACAGGAACTCCTTTGAAAGTAAAAGAGGGCACTCCTGCTAAGTATACGAGGATAACAGGTGTAAACCAGGATAGCCCTGAAAATGGTCACCCAATTTATCGAGAAGCCACCATGGGGCCAGAGCTTTGGTACGTCATTTGAAATCAATGCTACTGGGGTGGATGGGAAACGTCTCAGGGTCTGGAGTCAGTCCTGTTTTCTCATTAGACACTTGGCAATTCCAGTATCCTCTATGAACCTCAGTTTCTTCATCTGTAAAGCAGAGCTTATTATAATCCCCATGTTAAGGGCTATTGTAAAGATTAGCTGAGAAATGATTTTGTAAATGTAGTTACTCTCTAAATATCTTGCCCCTCCCTGAAGTACTCTCTGATAAGCTTTTATTGCTCTTCTTACTTTTCTAAATTCCATTGACATTTTCCATTTGGACCACAGAGTTGAGCACCTGAATACATACTCTTTCATATTCCCCCCCCTGCTCAGCTCTCACATGTTTTGGCTTTAATAATAATCCCACACATGTGATAACCAGTCCTGAAGTTTATACAGCATTTAAACTATTTTTCTCTTTCATACTCCTTACCACTTAATAGCTATGTAGCTTTCAACAAGTTATTCACTCTCTCTCTCCTCTGTTTCTTCATATATTACAAAGGGGATAGTACCTCCTTCATAGGGTTATGGTGAGGATGAAATGAATTAATGCATATAAAGAAGTTAGCATAGTCTTTTAGCCTTTGTGGTGGATGTTAAAATGGATGTGCCCTCAGGGGTTCCTAATCTGAGAATGATTCTATGCCATACCAAAGCATTGTGTATATCCCTAGTTATTACCTTGTATTCACCTGCAGAGAAAATTTTGCTCACCAGAAAATATGCCATTGGTACCCAGTGGCAGAGAAACATCTGGAAAATCTGTTGCCTTTCTAAGTCAGCCATTTTTGTGAATCACTAAGTTTTCAAATAAGGAAATCTGAATTGATGAAGGACATAACACTAGGGGGCTGTGCAGACTTCACAGGAGTGATTTTGTCACCAGCAGTTGAGGTAGAAGGTGATTATTTGGGTGCCAAGGCTCAGCGGAGGGAACCCATTTGGCTGGTTAATTACCCTTGAAGGACTGAGGGGGTCAGGGGAGGGCATGGCTGACAAAGTCCATTGAGCCTGTTGGACTGAGGCCAAATTCATCCTTGCTGACCTCCCCTTTCTCCTTTGGAGAGTAGGGGACGGGCACCAAGCCAGGGCTTGGATGCTTCGGAAGAGGCTGGTCTATGGGTGAGACCCTAAGTCTGCAGCCAGGGGACCCTCATTCCAATCTTCCCCTTACTATTACTTCAATGTGTGACCTTGGGAAAGCCTGGGCCCATTTCTGGGCCCCAGTCTTCTCTCTTAAAATGAGGGGTTCAGCACAGATCATGCTGGGAAGGAATTCCTGCTCCAGGCAGCTCATTATCAGCAATAGGTTTGAGATTCAGCTCTTAAAAATCTGCCAGGGAACAAAATTGACCATATTTTGAAAATTGTTGAAGCTGGATGATGGCTACATGGGTGTTCATTGTGCTATTTGCTTTACTTTTGTACATGTTTGAAATTTTCTATTATAAAGAAAGTTTTAAAATTCTGCTAGAGACTTTAAAAGTTTGGCAAAAATGATCAAATCTAACTCATTCATGACTGACCAGAATTTTGCATGTATCAGCTCTGGTAGAATGTAGTATAATTCAAGGAAAGCCCACTCAAGCAAAACTACCTACCACCCATTTTCATCCTGCCTGAGAGCCTCCCAATATATACTCCTTCAAGAGAGAAGTGTATCAATTTTGATCTTTTAGATAGACTTGGCTTTGATTACTGAGCCTCAGTTTTTATTTGTAAGATAGACATAATTATATTAACCTACTAGGTTTTTGGTGAGCCTCATAGGTGATATACAAAGGGTTAAAAAAATATTAGCTTCCATTATGACATCTTGGTTTCCAGGAGATGCCTCAGCAGAGTTGCAGCTTCTACTTTCTGGTTCGTTGGACTTACCCTGGCCAGCTAACAGGGAGGTGAAGAAGGTCAACCACCACACCAGGGAGCCAAGAGTGCCTACAACTGCAAGCAGGAGAACTGCATCCATCAGCCATGTGGGATCTAAACCCTCTCTCAATATAGAGATGGAGTGGACATCACCATCCCAGGGTCCACAGGATGGAGGAAAAAAATATGGATTAGAGTGGACTTATTGGTATTCTACTATGGAACTATTGTGATTAGTAATGGAAGAAATTGTAGCATTGATGTGGAGAAAGTGGCCATGGTAGTTGTGAGGGCAGGGAGAGGGAAGAAGAGACGTGATGTGGGGACATTTTTCGGACTTGGAGTTGTCCTAATGATATTGTAGGGACAGATGCTGGACATTATATATCCTGCCATAACCCACTGAATGGACTGGGGAGAGTGTAAACTTCAATGTAAACTATAATCCATGCAGTGCAGCAGTGCTCCAAAATGTATTCACCAAATGAAATGAATGTGCCACAATGATGATGGTGAAAGAGGTTGTCGATGTGGGAGGAGTGGGGGTGGGGTGGGGTGTAGGGTATATGGGAACCTTTTGTATTTTTTAATGTAACATTTTTTGTGACCTATGTATGTTCAAAAATATATGATTAAAAATAAATAAATAAAAATTTTTAAAAATGCAAACACTGCAGAGAAAATGCCTAGCCTTATAACTGAGCTTCGATGAATGCATTTTTGCATGCTGTAAAGCTGCACATCTTAGTGGGGATTGAAAGCCCTGAATTCTGGGGTGGGGCCAGTAAAGAGAAGCAGGCAGGAGGCTAGAAACACAGAAGGTGGGCAAGAGAGTGTGAGGGATGGCTAAGACCCCTTCCAATGTGACTACCCTTCTCACACATCCTTACAACAAAGCTCTATTTTCCTAGTGAGCCTGAGTGTGCCTCTGATCCATTCATCCTGAAAGAGCCTAAAAAATGTATGGCTTAGTGTCAAAAGAGCATGGGTTTTGGTACTGAAGAAATTTGGATTCAAATCCCCCATCTGCTTGGTTTCTTGGTTCTACAAACTTGACCAAAATCATTAATCCCTTTGAGATGTACTTCCTCATTTCTAAAACATGGGAGGTAATGCATTATTGACAGAATAAATAAAATGTTGTATTATCCAGTTCATAGTAGGTGTTCAGTAAATGTTTGCTCCTTTCCTTCTTACCTATATCGGGCAGTTCCCCTGGCTGAAATGTGCTCCTTTTGCCTCTTATGACTTGTTCCCATTAAGTGAACTACTTCCTTCTGGCCTCATTCAGATCGTATGTAATTCTTCTTACCTGTGATTTCTCTTTAAATATTTGAAAACAGTGGTCATGCTTAGCTAATCCCCTTATTTCTTCTGATATCCCCCCCCAATTCCTAGCTTTCATTTTTCAAAGTGAAATTGGTTCAGCAGATTTAAACGAGTTCTCACGTGTCTAAGTATGCTGCATTGTAAAAATGGCCACATATCCCTCCTCTCCACATCTTCCTATCTACAATGTGACTTTCTTTTTTTTAAAGAATGTAAACAAGTAAGTTTATTTAATAAGTAGTGTATGTTGACAGACATGCTCACTGAGCCTGTGACTTCATAGTCTTAACACAGAAATCAACTATTCTTGTTCCATTCTTTGTCTTTCCTTGTGGGACTTTACCCCATAAATCATCTTCTTTCTCTGCTTCTTCAGACACACCATTCCAGTTTCTTTCCATGTGAAGAAACATAAAAACACAAACCTGATTTTTATCCCTGCTCTTAAAATATTTCCCATAGTCCTCTTAAAATGCAATCTCCTTTCATGAAGTGCTTTACTGAAAAAAACTTCACATGATGGTCTGCACTTACTGCCTCTTCATCTGCTTTACCCAGTCTGGGTCTGACTTATTCCTCTGGCATCTTAAAGTTTCCAGTTCCCACGACTTGGTTTTAGTTGTTTCTTCCTGGACCTCTCTCTGTGACATTTTGTGCTATCGACCCATCTTGAAATTCTTTACTGATTTCCCCAACCTCCTTTCCTTTTCTTATCTTGCCTCATTCTTATTTTCTCTCTTACTTCTCCACCTTTCTTAATTTCTTTGGTTCCTTCAATTTTCTAACTCCTAAAATGGACATTTCCTAGAGTTCTTTTCTTGGGGCTTTATTATCTTCTATAAATTTTCTCCTTTATTGATTTAAAGTGTCAGAAGTGGACACTTTTATATTTCTAGGGTTTTTTTTTTCTCTCTCATTTTTTAAAAATGTTACATTAAAAAAATATAAGAGGTCCCATATACCCTCCACCCCTCACCTCACTCCTCCCACATCAACAACCTGTTTCATCATTGTGGCACATTCATTGCATTTGGTGAATACATTTTGGAGCACTGCTGCACCACATGGATAATGGTTTACATTGTAGTTTACACTCTTCCCCAGTCCACCCAGTGAGCCATGGCAGGACATACAGTGTCCAGCATCTGTTCCTGAAGTACCACCCAGGACAACTCCAAATCCTGAAAATGCTCCCACATCATATCTCTTCTTCCCACTCCCTGCCCTCAGCGGCTACCGTGGCCACTTTCTCCACATCAATGCTACAATTTCTTCCATTACTAATCACAATAGTTCCATAGTAGAATATCAGTAAGTCCACTCTAATCCATACTCTATTCCTCCATCCTGTGGACCCTGGGATGGTTATGTCCATGCCACCTCTATACCAAGAGGGGCTTAGATTCCACATGGATGATGGATGCAATTCTCCTGCTTGTAATTGTAGGCACTCTTGGCTCCCTGGTATGGTGGTTGACCTTCTTCACTTCCCTGTTAACTGTCCAGGGCAAGTCCAATAAACCAGATAGTAGGAGTTGCAAGTCTGCTGAGGCTCAGGGCCTGGCTGTCACATGGACAGTCCAGAGATTCAGGTCTCCTGAATATACACCAAACCCAGTGCCAACTGCAGGTCCAGTAAAATTGACAGAAGAGGCATGTGTAAAAAAGTCACACCTGAGTCCAATTCCATTACACTCTGGAACACAAACTCCAAAGTAGGGCCAACTGACATGGTACTGAACTCCAGAGCTCAGTCATCTGCCATGACCATAGAACCTGTGGGTCTCTATAGCCCTCAGGAGAACCAGTACCTAGGGTTGTATCTTCTTTGGCTGTCTCTGGGACCCTGCTGAGGCGTGCATAAATGCAACCCCTCTGATGATCTCCTGACTCTTTTTTGGAGACTTATAGCTATATAAACTCATTAGTCCTTTCCATTTCCCCATTTTATTCAAGGTCAAAAAGCAGTTTTTGTTCCATTAGGGAATGTGATAGAGCTCCCCTGGCTAGGAACTCAGCACTCCTCAGTTGTCGTTTTCAACTGTAACCACTATGAAAATATCCAAACATTTTTATGTACCCTGGATATATGCCCTGGAGAACTCCCTCCCAACCATGTGCCCCCTATCAATAACATCCCACACCAGTATTCCTCCCCTGCCATTGTTGAACCTCTCTGTGATCCTAAACTTCTTCAAAAATGAAGCCCAATATATTGCCAGTTTCCATTAATAGTAAAATGGAATATAGTGATGGGTTTAAAGGTTAGATATAGAATACATACTAATTTAGAAAAATTAAAGTAAAAATAAATTGGGGCATCAAAAAATTTAAAAATGCAAAAGCTTTGTTTTTGATGTTTTGCCTTCCATCACTGCAATAAGTGCTGCCCTGTATGCACATTGGCAAGGCAACCTCTTTCATCTCTTCCTCAGCGTCTAAGTCCCTTCTTTTTCACTTTTTTTCCTAATGATTAAGCTTGTCTTCACAAAAGTTTTAGATCACAGTAATTCATATATACAATATACGGTACTCACATATCCAACATCAGACACTTTGTCCCTTCCCCAGCAATAATCTTTTTACATGTTCATATTATATTTACTGCAACTGATGTACAGATATTGAGACAATAGCTTTCAAACAAGGTTACACTTGGGTCATTATGGTTTATATTTTAGACTATATAATTTTCTAAATTTTTAGTTATCATGTTTTACATCATGACTTACATTTTAGCCTATAGGCCCCTATACATTTCTGCAACTATTGTGATTAGTAATGGAAGTAAATGTAGCACTGATGTGGAGAAAGTGGCCATGGTAGCTGCTGGGGGTAGGGAGTGGAAAGAAGAGATTTGATGTGTGGGCACTTTCAGGAATTGGAGTTTTCCTGGGTTGTAATTCAGGGACAGTTACTGGACATTGTATGTCCTTCCATGGCCCACTGGGTGGACTGGGGGAGAGTGTAAACTATAATGCGGACCATTGACCATGTGGTGCAGCAGTGCTCAGAGAAGTATTTACCAAGTGCAATAAATGTCCCATGATGATGGAGGAGGTTGTTGTTATGGGAGGATTGGGGTGAAGGAGTTGGGGGTTTTGGGGGACCTCATATTTTTTTAATGTAATATTAAAATAATAAGGAAGGAAGGAAGGAAGGAAGGAAGGAAGGAAGGAAGGAAGGAAGGAAGGAAGGAAGGAAGGCCAGTTTTTAACACCTGCTATTACATGTAGGCTGAGATATTCTGCTGGTCTGAGTTGAATCTTTTATTCAAGGTCTCTTTCTATTTACATCATCAGCTGGTGTTTGGTAATAATCCCTTGGTGCCAGTGAGGCTTATCCCCAGGCATCATGTCCCATGCCGGGGAGAGAGAAGGTAGTGCATTTACATGCTGAGTTTGACTTAGAGAGTGGCCACATTTGAGCAACATGGAGGCTCTCAGGAGGTAACTGTAAGGCACCCTGCAGCTCTTGACCTAGTTCATATTTCATGCACACAGGCTCATAAGCATAGTCATCAGTATCAAGGGCTCATTGTTGGACCATCCTTCTTTATTGGTCTTTGCCATTGCACTTGGGGAATTGTTGCTGTTCCATTGGGGAATGTGATAGAGCTCCTCTGGCTAGGAACTCCCTCAGTTGTTGTTTGTAACTATAACTACTATGAAAATATAAAAAAATTTGTATGTACCCTGTATACATGCCCTGGAGAACTCCCTTCCTACCATATGTCCTCCATCAATAACACCCCACACAAGTGTTCCTCTCCTGCCATAGTTGAACCTCTCTGTGGTCCAAAACTTCTTCTAAAATGAAGCCTAATATATTTACAATGTGACTTTTTAGCTCCTCCCATTAGGAGGTGGGGTCTTTCTCCATCCCTTGAATCTAGTCCAGGCATATAATCAGTTTGTCCAGTGGGGTAGTAGCAAATGTGAGGCTTGAAAAGCACCAGAGCTTGCCCTCTTGGAATCCTTTTCACCAACAATACATGAGCAAGCCTGGGATGTGATTCATCATAGGTCACAAGGAGCTAAAATGAGCCAAATCCCTGGAAACGTGAAAGAGTCCTGCCAAGACCAGAAAACCATACAGATGGACCTGGCCCAAATTGTCACCCCACAGAAATGTGAGCTAAATAAATGGTTTTTGTTTTAACTCACTAAGTTTTGGGGGTGGTTTGTTTTTTTCAGAAAATCTGATACACAAGCTTTCAGAACATTCATTTTCCTCTATCTCCTTGGGTTTTCCCATTCTTGCGGCAGTTGTCTTTTGGCATTTTTGAGCAACCCATTTTCTTGGAACTTTCTGAATTATTGAGTGCGTGGTACAAGTGGCTCATTCTGTCTGTTCTTGACTTCTTCCTACTAAATTCAAACCATATGGTATACAACTACAGATCAATGTCCAAAAAGTCTCTAAAGTCATTTTGGAAGCTTAAAAAATTCACCTCAAACTTTTGCAAGAAATTCGTGCGTGGCCAAGGAGAAGGGAACTTGAACAGCTTGAGTTCTGCTCAGTTCTTCCTGCAAATGGCAAATGATTCTATACTTAGGAGAATTCTTCTCTATGTCTGAATTAATAAGGTAGCCACTGCATGACAGCTGGTGGGTATGCATAGAATTTCAGAGCTGGAGGAAACCTCACAGTCTCTTTGGTTCAACTCTATCTTTCAAATTATGTAGAAACTAAGATTATAGTAGTAGGCTGTGGAAAGTGACACTTTAGAAGAAAAACCCCAGATTCCCAGAATCAGATCCTAGTACTTATAATGTCTATATTTGAAATGTTATGGGCACAGCCTTCCTGCTTTATTTGGCCCTAGATTCAAATGTGTATGCAAAGGTCTGGTATTGAAGGAATAAAGGGAAGACATGTGGGATTGTTGGCATCCTGTTGGTCATTCATGAAGCCACTGGGACCAACCATGAGATCTTTGAGAGTTGGGATATGGAGTGTTTATGTCTGCATCTTCAGACCTAGTCCTATACTTGGCAAAGTGTTGAATGAAGCCTCAGTGTTGAATGAAGCTATAGGCTGTGGGGCCAGTTCTTAGGGTTGGAACATTAAATGGGACTTGGCAATCCTTGGGCCAATAGTTCCTTTATGTTCTTTCTTCCTTAGACCCCTTATAAGGGAGGTGCTGACTCATTCCACACACAGTCTTTCCATGGACATAGAGATGAATAAGACCTGACTCTTGCCACAGATGAGCTCCTGGTTTATTAGGGAAAACAGATGTATAAATAAATGATTAAGGAGTAAGACTCTTTCACTCAATGAAACTAGTAATCAGCACCTTTCTTTATTATGTGAAGCTGCTCCCATCCTCTTGCTGAGTCCCCAGTGAGTCCTAGGATCCTGGACCTGACATAAACTTTTGAAGGCTGAGGACTCACCAAAAAGAGAATGGATGGGTTCAAAGGCAACCATAAAGACCATGATTGTCCTTAAGTCCTCATTTCCCCACGGGACCATAAGATTACTAATATATTTACTTAAAGAAGCACTGATTTTGGAGACAAGCATCCACTCACCATCTGAGTGTTCTGAACCTTGATTCCTTCTTCTCTAAAGTGAATGCTAATGGTTGGCTTCTCGCAGCTTTAAAAAAATGTGATCAGTAAACCACCACCTACCTCTTTTAAAACGTAAATTCCTAGGCAATACCCTAGAATTGATGGAAACAATTACTAAGATTTCTCAGAACATACTAAAGTTTAAAAACTATTTATTGTTGTGGCAAAAGTTTTATTGGCTAAATGGAGAAAGGGTAGTCAAGATGGGTTGGACAAGAGAGTCTATTTACAAAGCAAAAGACACCTGGAAGAGGGGAGAAAACTAAGGGAAGAACCACTCTACAGATGTGCTGACTGTATAGTGAAGATGCATCAACAAATTATGAACACAAGAGGGTCGTGGTGATACTGACACTTTAGAAAGAGCACAGAAACTGGAAGGATGAGTGGCAGAGGATGCTGATGCATATCAAATATTCATGACCTGTATTACATTTTCCAGCCTTCTGTGAAATTAGGTTGGGCCCAGACAACGGGGCTCTGTCCAAACGGATGTGGTCAGAAGAATCATATACCTCTTCTATGGCTTGTCTTACTAAAGCCCTCCATTTCTATCTACACTTATTGAGAAGAATTTGGGGATCACATTCTTCAGATGGTACAGATGAAATGTGGAAGAAGCCAGCCTGACTCACATCAGCTATGGCATAAGTGAGACTACTCATTTATTGTACCAAGTCACTGAAATTCCTGGACTTACCTGTTTTGGTAGCTTAGCCTCCCCTATCCTGATTAATTCAGTAGACATGAGTAGAGACAGACCAGTGAAGAAGCCAATGTAACAGCAAAGGTTATTGATAATGAGAGCCTGAACTTTGACAGTGGAGCTGAAGAAAAAGAAACAAATTCTGAAAACATTGTGGAAATAGCACAGCAAGCTTCCAAATCTCCCAGGCAACTTGCCTGGATTAATACAGTAGCACCTGGCTTGTGTCCCTGCTTTCCCCTGTCCTTTCTGACTGTCTACTTTTAACCCCAAATAAGAACTACCTGATTAAAATATAAACCAGATTATGTTATTCTCCTGCTCCAAACTGTCTGACTACTTCCCATCTCCCTCGGAGTAAAAGATGAGCAAGGCCTCTGAGGCCAACACCAGGTGTCCTCTTGGTAACCTTCTGACCTGATCACCTAGTATCACACCTCCCTCACTAACTGCCCTTTGGCCACACTGACCTCCTTGCTCTTTCTTGACCCCACAGGTATATTCTTGCCTCAAGATTTGTGCAGGTCTTGTTCTCTCTACCTGAAATGCTGTTTCTTCAGATTTCTGCTTGACTGTTCCTTCGCTTCCTTTAAGTCATTGCCCAAATGTCTTATTTCTATTGAGGCCTTTCCTGATTGTTGTTCTTAATATTATATTCACCCCCACCCCCGACTTTCACTGCCTTATTTTTTTTCCATAACACTTACTACCTTCTGAAATATAGTTTTACTTATTATTTTGTTTAATATCTGTCTTCATCCACTAGAATATAAGCTCCAAAGAGGCAGGAATTTTTGTCAATTTTTGCTCACCATCTGTGTTCCTAATGCCAAGAGCAGCGCCTGGCACATTCAGTGAATACTTCTGAATGAATGTTGACTAAATGAACGCGGTCACTCTGAAGAAGATTAGATGCATTTGATCATGGGTGGAAGGAATATGCTTTACACACCCTTATTGTGCAATGGGTAGTAAGGTTACCACTGCCTTATCATGCTCAAAATGACTTTAGTCTGAGGAGTAGGACTGGTTCGTCTTCAAGGAGATTCTGTTTGAAAGTTTGTGTCAACATGGGTTTTCCCCTTGGCTATTCTGAACCAAGTGACCAAGAGAGCAAATCTGTTACTCCCTTAAATGTCTTTACTTCTGGTCACTTGCTTTCCCCTGCTGGCAGCGCGGAGGCCACACAATGCCTGGAGTTACTGTAAAAGATGTGAGCTAAGAAGAGTGAGTCAGAGCGCTGGCAGCCTTCCTCAAAAAGTCCGGGAAGCTGAAAGTTCCTGAATGGGTAGACACCATCAAGCTATCCCAAGCTTAAACAGCTTGCTCCCTGTGATGAGAAACAGTTCTACACAAGAGCTGGTTGCACAGCGTGGCACCTGTACTGCCGGGGTGGCATTGGGGTTGGCGCCAAGATTTATGGGGGATGTCAGGGAAACAGCGCTGTGCCCAGCCACTGCAGCCAAGGCTCCAAGCCTGAAAATGGTGGAAAAGAACCAAGATGGTGGCTGCAAACTGACACCTCAGGGACAGAGAGATCTGGACAGAATCGCCGGACAGGTGGCAGCTGCCAACAAGAAACTTTAGAACAAATGATGCTGGGTTAACAAATTGTCTCATTTGGTAAAAGTGTCTTTATTTCTCCTGTATACTGGCAACCCCAGAAAGATCATTAACATTTGTGGCAGGGAGGTCATTTCTCAAGAGTTCTCTGAGAGTTAAAAGAGCATGATGCAAACTCATGCCCAAGATGTTACATAACAGAGCAGGTGATCAATAAACCTCTCCTTCCTTCCTCTACACCTTTATTTAGCATCTCTTCCTCTTTCCCCACATTTCCTTCTTTCTTCTTTGCTTTTTTTCCAGCCACCTCAATGGTAGAGGAGTAAACACTATACTTATTCTCAGATTAAGGATGAGAAGTAAGGAAGCCAAAGAGTGAGGAAGGGGAGAAGAATGGTGGATGCGTTCTAGGAGCATTGTTTATGATGAGCAGTTATTTGACTGTCATTGCATTTGGCCAACTGCTAGGCCAGATAGTCATGGTTAAAGAGATTTAATTCCCAACTTTAGAAAGTGATCGTCTACTCCCCAATCACTGCAATACTCAGCCTGCATGGACTCCTGAGAACTCCACTGCAGCAGTCATTGAATTATCCCCATCCTGATAAATTCTGCCATCTCCGTCCCAGATTCAATTTGGATGTTGCAGATACAGAAAAGATGATGAATGTGGGGATGAATTTAATTTCATTAACTGAAGCCTTCATATTCCACACTTCCAATAAATATCGACATAGGATGTGATTGAAAATGCTGCTTGTAGCTGGTGGCAGTTTTCCAGCCTCATATTGCCAGTGTCTTACAGAGAAGCCACAAAAGGAAGCAGTAATGGGTTTAGCTCATGAGGCTTTGAGTTTGAGTCCTGGCTCCATCAGCTACTGGTTGGGTGACTTTATGGGACAAAGTGTTAGTTTTTTTCACCCATAAATTGTGAGATATTATCAGTTTCTCAGAAGATCCAGTGAGATAAAGTGAGAACAGTGCCTGGCACATTGCCTCTGGTATATGTTTAAGACACGTAATTTCCCTTTACTCTCTCACCTTTCTCTAAAGATGTCCAGACTATCCAATTATCTGGTTCACATTAATTCAACTCAGTTTCCTCCTGCCTGAGATCCATCAGACCCTTTGGGACTGCCTTCTACCAATGCTGCTCCTGAATAGATACTTACATGTGTCCCACTCGGGAACTCATTGAGGGTTCATTATGTGCCTGAAGAGCCATCCAGCATCAGGGCTAAAGTTTTGAGATGTTGGTCTAGGAGTAAGGGCAGACGTTCCTGAGTCAACTATATCTCTCAGATCCTGCTGTGGCTTTTCATATCAGTCAGGATGGGCTAAGCAATGCGCATTAACAACCAACCCCCAAGTCTCAGTGACTTACAAGAGCTTATTTCTCACTCAGGCTTCGTAGTCATCATGGCTTTGCTGTAGCCCTACTTCGTGTGGTCTTTGCTCCAGGATCCAGGCTGATACGACAGCTTCTACATGGAAAATTGCTTGTCTCATGGAAGGGGCAAGGAGACATAGTAGATGAGACACTGACTCTTAAAGTTTCTTCCAGGAAATGGAAGAAGATAATAAATGCTGTGAGAGGTTCAGGGAGGCTGAACTGCAGGAACTGCATCCACAGGCTCACCTCTTTAACTTGCACTTGGCCAGTAGGGAGCTCAGGTAGGCTACTGGAAGCTGGGCGGGGAGTGCGGCCATCTTGTGCTGATGGCACTCATTTACTGAAGACCCAGCTCCTGGTGGCCAGTTCTCTCCATGCAGCTACTCTCTCTGGACTCTGGTAACTTCTACCCCTCTCCTTTGTCTCTTTGCTTGTAACTACCCCCTGCTTCTTCTAGCCCCGCGTTTTACACTTCCCTGCTCGGTTTCCTTAAACCCAGGGACACATCTGTATACATTTCCATTATTAAACTCTTCAAGTATCCAGTTTATATGTTGCTTTCCTGCCAGGACGCTGACTGAGACACACGTTCATTATTCATTCGGGGTTATATCAGGACAGTTTGAAAATGAGCCATCTTTGGACATTCTCCATCTGTCTCGGGGTCCTGGCTTCTTATAGTGTACTCTATCATCTTTTCATTGTAGACTTATCAGCCCTGTAGACTACAACACTGCAGCCTCAACAACATGGCATTTTAAATGATGTAGCTACAAGGACACCCCTTTCAGAGAAAATGCTACTTACCTAGCTATAATTACTTGAACCTGTCAGTTATTCACAGCTGACTTTTGATGGTCAGGCAGGGTTTCCATATGAGTGGGTTGACTGAGTTTTAAAGGATCAGAGACCAAGTGGGCAGAAAAAGACCCCCACGCTTTGATATTTTAAGTGTTGAGACAGGGCTAAAGCTTGCGTTTCAGGGGGGTAGTGAGACAGCCCAAGTCAAGGATAGAGCCTCAAGTTTTCAGCCCCCCAGGGCTTCCTGTTTTAACTGCAAAAGGCACCATTTAAATGAGCAAGACTTCCTGGGTGGGGGTATGGGTGGGTGGCCCAGGAGGGATGGTGGGGAGGTGCTGGGAAGCTGTCAGACTGACTCAGCCTCCATCCCACGGAGCCCGGGGGCCCGAGCCTGAGTCCTGGGCGAGGTGGCACTGCCCCCTTTCATACTTGTCCCTGTCGCCAGAGCTCATTATCCGCTCTGGGTGAGTCACGGTGTCCCACTCAGCAGCCCCCACACCCTGTAGCTGGAGGAGGCTGGGTGAGCCTTCCTGGGGGAGGTCTGGAGGGTAGAGAGGGCCCCAGGCCTAAGCCTCCTGGAGCCCCAGGGGACTTTGACTTTCACTTTCCTTCCCTTTAGAGAGGCTTATGGAACAAGGGGAGGCAGAGGAAGGAAGCGCGAGAGGAGAGGAAGAGCAGCCCGAAAGTATCTGGGCTTCTGCCTCCAGACCCTCAGGGCCAAGGCATGGGAGTGGAGAGGGAGCGGTGACACGTGCGGCCCCTGCTCGACAGAGGGGAGACCCGGGCCCCACTAGACCCTCTTAGACCCTCTTCTCACCGTATTGATTAGAGTGACAGCCTTGCTCTCTGCTCGCTGCCCCCGTTAGGGTCTCCCTGGCTTGTCACTTCCTCCCCCCTGTCCCTTCCATCTTCAGCCCGCCCTGTCCTGGCCATCCTCTCTGCTGGATTCAGAACCATCTCCCCCCCCAGGTCATGGCCACTGCCCCCTGACTGGGCTCCTTACCCGTCGGCCCCCCATCCTCTCATCGTACTGTGCCAAAGTGCTCTGCCCAATATGCCGACATTCCCAGATGCCATCCATCTGCTCTCAGCTCCCACACCTGCCCAAAGGAGTATCGCTTCTCCTGTCTGCACCCCTGGACTGGGAGCCCCCTGCGGGGAAGGGCTTTTGCCATCTGGCTCTGTATCCCAGTGCCTGGCGTAGCATTCAGCCTGTGGTCCTCCACTGGAGGCAACTGTGTCCTCCAGGGGACGTTGCCATTTGTCATAACTGGGCTAGTGTTACTGGCGACTAGTGGACAAGAGGCCAGGGATGCTGCTAAGCATCCCACAATGCACAAGATTGTTCCCCACAACAAGGAAGTATTAGCATCAATGTTAATAGGGCTGAGGTTGAAAAAAACTCTGTTTAAACACGTAGTAGCTACTCAGTTCATGTCTGCAGCATGAATAGATAACATGACACACTACAAGAAATTGTGCCCTTACCACCTGCTGCACACCATCCTGGGTGCTTCCCCAGGCTTGTCTCCAATGCTCCCATCAAGGATTGATGATGGCACAGGCTGTGTCCTCCTAACACCACGGTGCCCCTGGCACCAAGCACCATGCCACGGACCTTGAGAGGCTCAAGAAGTGTCTGAGAACACTGAGACCCAGAAGGGTCAGACAGCTTGAAATTAGCCCGGCTGGGATGCCAACAAGTCTATGCCCTTTCCACTACTCTAAGACCAACAATAACTGCCGGTAATCTCCAAAGGCTCTCCCGCTCCCAGGATCCCCAACCTTCAGAAATGCTGACGATGCAAGTTTTCCTACTCGGCCCTCCTTAGGAAGGGAGAAATTGAAATGCAGGAAGTAGTAGTGGGTTGTCTCTTCTTCTAGTAAGTCAGAAGTGGCTCCTGATCTTAAGTTCCTTTCAGAGGAGTTGACAGGGGGTGGGAGGGGTTGGGGTGAGGTTGGAGGGTCTGTTTCTTTGTGTGCTGAGATGAACAGCATCTTCCCATTTCCTCTAACTATACACTAGGGCCCCTGGCTAAGATTTTGTGTAGTTAACTGGGGGTTTCCAGTGGGTACTGGTTAACTGAGGGTTCTTACCTTCTTAAGCCTGGCAGATGAATTGGAAAGATCCTTGAACTTGAGTCAGAATGTCTGTGGGCAGAACTGTCCCTCTTTTGGTGTCCTTGATTAAATTACTTGACTTCATCTCATTTTCATCATCAGTTAATTGGAGATAGTATCTGATGTGAGACAGAAAGGAGAGAAGGTCTGCAAGAACTCAGTTATTTCTAGAGTTCTGTTGCAATGTATGGGATTAGTATTATGAGCTGATCTTTGCATTAAAAATGAATGCTGGGAAGCGGATGTAGTTCAACCCCTTGGGCATCTGCCTACTACATGGGAGGTCCCGGGTTCCGATTCCAGTGCCTTCTAAATAAGATGAGCAGATGCTGCCTCCCGCTGCATCAAGCTAGACTCTGTCCCTGCTGCAACAAGCAGATGCCACAAGCCAGCAGATGCTGCAGTCCATGGGGGGTGGATGTGGCTCAGGTTTTTGGGCACTCGCCTCTCATGTGGGAGGTCCCTGGTTCAGTTCCCGGTGCCTCCTGGAGAAGGAGAGCAAACAATAAGCAGACAGGTGGGAGAACCATCTGGGGGAGGGGGAATAAATAAAGTAAAAACTAAATATCTTTTAAAAAAATGAATGCATACATATGATACACTGTATTTTCTGCATTATTTTTCTGTAAACCTATAACTTCTCTAATAAAAAATAAGTTTATTTATTTTTAAAGGTTTATATTTTATTTATTTCTTCCTCCCCTCTCCCCCCATCTCCCCCCATCTCTCCCCATTGTCTGCTCTCTGTGTCCATTTGCTGTGTGTTCTTCTGTGTTCACTTGCATTCTTGTCAGTGGCACCAGAAATCTGTGTCTTGTTTTGTTACAACATCTTGCTGCTTCAGCTCATCGGGTGTGTGGTGGCATTCCTGGGCAGCCTGTCCTTTTTACATGTGGAGCAGCTCTCCTTACGTAGTGCACTCCTTGCATGTGGGGCACCCCTACACGGGGGGCACCCCTGCATGGCATTGCACTCCTTGCACGCATCAGCACTGTTTTTTGGCCAGCTCACCACATGGGTCAGGAGGCCCTGGGTTTGAACCCTGGACCTCCCATATAGTAGGTGGATGCTCTAACAGTTGAGCCAAATCTGCTTCCCATAAAAAATAAGTTTAGAAAAGAGGAGGGAGCAGATATAGCTCAAGTGGTTGAGTGCCTGCTACCCATGTACGAGGTCCTGGGTTCAGTTCCTGATACCTCCCCCCCCCCAAAAAAAAGAGGAAATAAAAGAAGTAAAAAAAGTGATTCTTCTCCTTGACCCGTGTGGAGCTGGCCCACATGCTGCGCTGATGTGCGCAAGGAATGCCCTGCCACGCAGGCATGTCCCCTGCGTAGGGGAGCCCCAAACGCAAGGAGTGTGCCCCGTAAGGAGAGCCGCCCAGCGCTAAAGAAAGTACAGCCTGCCCATGCCACTGATAAAGATAGAAGCGTTCACAGAAGAACACACAGGAATGGACACAGAGAGCAGAAATAAATAATAAATAAATAAATTTTAAAAAGTGATTCTTGGTTTTTCAAAAGGATTTTTGGGGGAGTGGATGTGGCTCAAGGAGTTGAGCGCCTGCCTAACACACATTATAAAAAGGATTTGCGTGTTCAGTTCTTGCAAATTAGAGGTTTTAATCCCACTTTTGAATTTATCATTATTTTATTTCTCTCTGCCCCCCCTTGTCTGCTCTCTGTGTCCGCTTGCACCCTTGGTGGCCCTGGGAAGCTGATTCTCTTTTTTGCTATGTCATCTTGCTGTGTCAACTCTCCATGTGTGCAGCGCCACTCTTGGGTGGGCTGTGCTTTTTTCACATGGGGCGGCTCTCCTTATAGGGTGCACTACATGTGCATGAGGCACCCCCAAGTGGGGGCACCCCTGCGTGGCACGGCACTCCTTGTGCATGGCAGCTCTGCATGTGGGCCAGCTCACCACACGGGTCAGGAGGCCCTGGGTATCGAACCCTGGACCCTCCCGTATGGTAGGTGGACACTCTATCAGTTGAGCCATGTCTGTTTCCCTCCCACTTTTTATGTTATTAATGGGAATGTCAAGGTGAAGAGAAGCCAAATGATATGCTCCAGGTCAGACTTGCTAGGCCAAACCATAAGGAAAAGAGGAACCAGGTATGTGAATTCCAGCTTGCCACTTCTTCAACTGTTCCGTACAGGGCCTCTTTGCCTGGGCAGGCTGCTGGTCCCCTGAGAAGCTGCCTGGAAAAGTGTTGGGACACCCTTTCCATTAAGATGAATCGGAGACAGTGGTAAAGAACATTCACAAAAGTCAGACACTAAGCAGATACAAGTCTTCAGGGTATTAGGGCCGATTGAACTACGTCCCCCAGTTTAGACATATTCTCAGTTTTATGTGAACCCTTTGTAAATGGGATCTCTCAAAGACATTATTTTTAGTTAACCCATATCACTGGAGACCTTATGAAGAGAAGACACTGGAAGCCAGAAGTTGGAAAAGGCCACATAGGGAGAAGTCAAAAGTCAGTGGAAACCATAGAGCAGATGAAAGTGGAGAATGCTGCCCTATGATGGGAGGCCGAATGTCAGCCAAAGAATCCAAGGGTGGCCTGCAGCTAGCACCAGAGTGCTACAGTCTCTGGGAGAAACTAAGTCTTGCTGATATCTTGATTTTGGAATTCTTCTAGACTCACAGCAGGGAGCCAATGAATTTCCCTTGCTTATGTCAAAATCAGTTTGTAGTACTTACAGTAGCAGCTCTGATAAATGAAGACAGGCACACCTGTTTCATGTGTGTGTGTGGCTGCATTTACACATGGGTGTTTGGATTAGATGGTGATGGCTGGACAGGGTACAGCAATCCAGTTTTGCTCTGGTCTTGTTCAGTGAATGCATAAATGAGCAAACTGAATGGAAGGAGCTGGAGTCAGACTTAGCCTTGAATCTCAGATTAGCTGCTTATTACCTGGGCTCAGTTGCTCACTCTTTCTGAAGCTCAGTTTCCCCATCTGTAAAATAGGGTTAATAGTACTTAACTCATAGATTTGTTGTGAGTTTTACATACAGAATGTGATAAGCTTACAATAATGCATGTACTTACATGTTATTCGGAAACAATAAGGATGTGTGCAATACTCTTCTCTGTGATGACAAAGATGCAAGTTTGCATGGGCTTCCTGTATAAAGTGGAGGCACACTGTGTAGAGATGGTAGAGTTGGAGGGTAATAAGAGACCACACCTGCCCATAGCCATGGTCACTCGGTGGTGCAGAGAACTCAGGGCTGGGATTTAGGTTCTGTCCTGGGCTTTGGGATCTCACAGTCTCTTTTAATTCTGTATCCTCAACTGTCAAGTGGGCATGATGTTCCTTTCCCTGGTTGGCCTGCCCTTCAGAATTGTTGTGATTTCCATGGGAGATAAAACAAGCAAACGGGCTTTGCAAATTGTAAACTCCTATGAGGTGTGAGTTATAGCCACGTCAGGTGCAAACTGAGCAGGTCAGTGTCTTTTCTGTCCCTAGTTTTCCATCTTCAGTGGAAAATGGGGGTCCGCTCCAGGAGAGGCCGGGGCCCAGGCAAGGCCATTCCTCAGGCGCGGCTGTTTGGGGAGTAGAAATGTTCTCGAATCTCTCAGGAGAAAGGCTCTGACTGTTTGCAAGACAAGTCTATAATTATCACTTTGATTTAGAAAATAGCATGACTCAAGCTTGATGTGGCAGGCGACGTGGGTAGTTACGCCTTGGTTTCTTTCCCAGAAAGTCCTTAGCCAGGTACAACACACCTTGGATGAAAGTACAGTAGAGTTTTTCTTTTGCTTGATTTCGAAGACCTCATTAACGCCTTCAGAATATTCATTAATTCTATTTTCAGCCATGGAGAATGAGCCCGAAGCTGAAACTTTTCTGGATCTTTCCCTCCCCAAGTGACTTCCTTGCCGAGCCAGCCTCAGCTTCGGTCATGTAGAAGAGCCTAGGTGATAGCGGTAGGGAGGCGAGAGGCTTAGCGCAGGGTGAGGGCTGTTGATGTTATTTCTTAAACTCACCAACACCCTGGATGGCTGCCATTATTATCACCAATTACAGTCAGGCAGCTGGAGCTCAGGGGAGTGAAGCAACTTGCCTAAGGTCATGTGGACAGCAAGTGACAGATTAGCCTGAAAGGCAGGGTCCATCGGAGGCAAAGCTCATGCCTTTTTCCCTGGCCTCACGGGCCTCTGCAGCAGCTGGGATGGGTGGGGGTGGGGGGTGGAGTGGAGAAGGACACAAAATTGGATGATCTAATAAATGGCTGGCAACAGAGACAAAGTAGAAAAGGACCCCAGACAGTCTGGGTTCGGCTGCTTAAAATAGGCAAAGAAATTCTTTGGCTAATGCATAATCACTGCAGGGATTAATGCAGCTCTGCTCCTTGGGGTTAATTTATACTCCATGAGCCCCTATTAGATGAGATTTCTAAAATGCATAATAGCGCAGGGCTCATTAGGGACTTTTCATAAAAGCCCAGTACAAAGACAAGAAAGGGAGCAGGAGTCATCGGTGGTGCCTGACACCAGCCCAGAACAAGCAGGGCAAAGCTGTCTTTGGGGGAAGGTGGAGAAGTCGAGGTCTGCCCTGCAGGGCTGTGCCTCAGCTCTGCCTGCCAGCGGAACCCTCACTCCCCTAAGCCCCATGTGGCAGTGAAGGTAAGTAGCAAGGGTGCAGAGCAAAAAAGTTGGATTCTCATCAAATCCTAGCACAGCGGAGCCAGAAGGGATTTTGGAAATCATCTTGCCACCCACCATTGCACAGATGGGGAAACTGAGTCCCAGAGAGAGGTGAGAGCTCATTGTTGAGTCTCTTCTCCACTTTCAACACCCTTCAGGTTCTGTTGGGTCTGCCCTGTCAATGTCTTCTACGCCCATCTGCTTCTCGGTTAGTACTGATCTTAAGTTCTGACCCTCAAAAGGAAGCTTTCATTCATTCGTTTTTTCATTCACTCATTCAGAATGAATATCCCCAGTGAACTGACCACCTTCTTGTCAGGTGCTCTGTTCAGCTCTGGGAAATGCAGTGGCCTATAATGCTGCATTTGCCTGTGGATACCTCTGCCTGGTGTGCAAGGCGATGTTATAAATGACAATTTATAAGTTTTCTTCTAGCTCCTTCTATTCCATGAGTCTCTGCTGAGTAACTGAAGGTATCTCCTGATTATTTCTCCATCTTCAGTCTCCGTCAATTCAGGAAATATGTCCTGTCAGATTAATCTTCTAGAAAATAGCTCTGATCACTCAAAATCCTCAGTGGTTCCCCATTGCCTACAACAAAAGCTAAACTCTAAAGTCTTAGACCTCATATCCCTCACACTCCAGACAACCTGTAATTCCTGTTGACGCTTGGACTGGGAAATGCCCTCTGTCGTTTTACTTACAGCAGGAGTGGTGGGTTCTTGCTGTTTGGGTCCCCTGGAAGGCCTTCCTTCCCTTTTCTAGATCAAGTATCAGACTTTAAGCTCACTCACTGTCAGCTCCTCCAAAAAGACTCTCCCTCACATCTCCCAGAGGGAGATCCCTCACATCTCTGAACTCTTCTCAGCTCTTGGTTTTATAAGTCCTAGGATTCTTTGCTCATACTTAGGCTCTATGTACCTCAGTTTCCACATTTGCAAAAAGGAAAAATTTTGATACCCACATCACTCATTATGAAGACTTCATATATAGGAATGTAAACTGTAGCAGATCACCTGGCTCAATAAATGTTGGTTATTATAATGATTCAGGTTACTATTACTATGGAGCTTTCTGATATAGTGTCACATCCATTTATTGGTTTTTTTTTCTGTCTTTATTTATTTTTTTAATATCACATTAAAAAAATGAGGTCCCCATATACCCCCCACCCCCTCTCCCCACTCCTCCCCCCATAACAACAATCTCCTCCATCATCATGAGACACTTATTGCATTTGGTGAATACATCTCTGAGCACCACTGCACCTCATGGTCAATGGTCCACATCATTGTCCACACTCTCCCACATTCCACCCAGTGGGCCATGGGAGGACATATATTGTCTGGTAACTGTCCCTGCAGCACCACCCAGGACAACTCCAAGTCTCGAAAATGCCCCCACATCTCATCCCTTCCTCCCACTCCCTACCCCCAGCAGCCACCATGGCCACTTTCTCCACACCAATGCCACATTTTCTTCGATTACTAATCACAATAGTTCATGAATAGAATATCAGTAAGTCCACTCTAATCCATACTCTATTCCTCCATCCTGTGGACCTTAGAATGGTTGTATCCACTCCACATCTATATCAAGAGGGGGCTTATTCCAGATGGATGCTGGATGCACTTCTCCTGCTTTCAGTTGCAGGCAGTCCTGGCTCCCTGGTGTGGTGGTTGACCTTCTTCACCTCCATGTTAGATGAGTGGGGTAAGCCCAATAAAACAGAGTGTAGGAATTGCAAGTCTGTTGAGGCTCAGGGCCTGGCTATCACATGGTCAGTCCAGAGATTCAGGTATACATTAAACCCCAGCACCAACTACAGTTCCAGTAAAAGTAAAAGGAGAGAACTGTGGACAAAGATCACATCTAAGTCCAGCTCCATCGCACAGAAACTCTAACTCCAAAGTAGGGCCAACTGATATGGCACTGAACTCCATCTGCCATGGCCATAGAACCTGTGAGTCTCTGTAGCCCTCAGCAGAACCAATACTGGGGTTGTGTATACTTTATCTGTCTCTGGGACTCTGCTTAGGTGTGCATAAGGGCAACCCCTCTGATAACTTCCTGGCTCTTTTTGGAGACTCATAGCCATATAAACCCATTTGTCCTTTCCATTTCCCCCCTTGATTCAGGTCAAAAAGCATTTTTAACTCCTGGTATTATATGTAGACTGAGATATTCTGCTGGTCCGAGTAGACCCTTTTATTCAAGGTCATTTTCTAGTTACATCATCAACTGGTACTTGGTAGTAATCACTCAGCACCAGGGAGGCTCATCCCCGGGAGTCATGTCCCACACTGGGGGGAAGGCAACATATTTACATGCTGAGTTTGGCTTCGAGACTGGCCACATTTGAGCAACACGGAGGCTCTCAGGAGGCAACTCTTAGGCACCCTGCAGCTCTAGGCCTTGTTCTTATTTCAGGGGCACAGGCTCACAAGCATAGTCATTAGTATCAAGGGCTCATTGTTGGACCTTCCTTCTTTTTTGGTCTTTGCCGTTGGACTTTGGGGATTGTTGCTGTTCCTTTAGGGACTGTGATAGAGATCCCCTGGCTAGGGACTCAGCATTCCCACAGTTGTTGTTTTTAATTGTAACCACTATGAAAATATCCAAACATTTTTATGTACCTTGGATATATGCCCTGTAGGACTCCCTGCTAACCATGTGTCCCCTGTCAATAACATCCCACACCAGTATTCCTCCCCTGCCATTGTTGAACCTCTCTGTGATCCAAAACTTCTTCAAAAGTGAAGCCCAATATATTGCCAGGTTCCATTAATAGTAAAATGGAATATAGTGATGAGTTTAAAGGTTAGATATAGAATACATATTAATTTAGAAAAATTAAGGTAAAAATAAATTGGGGTATCAAAAAATTTAAAAATGCAAAAGCTTTGTTTTTGATATTTTTTCTTCCATCACTGCAATAAGTGTTGCACTGTATGCAAATTGGCAAGGCAACTACTTCCGTCTTTTCCTCAGTGTCTACGTCCTATCTTTTTCTTTTTTTTCTTAGTTATTAAGCTTATCTTCATGAAAGTTTTAGATCACAATAATTCATATATACAATATACAGTACTCTCACATATCCAACATAAATCCTTTTCCCTTCCACAGCAATAATCTTTTTACATATTCATATTATATTTACTGAAACTGATGTGCAGATATTGAGACAATAGCTTTCAAATAAGGTAACATTTCTGTTTACATTGTGGTTTATATTTTAGACTATACAATTTTCTAAATTTTTAGCTATCTTATGTTTTACATTATGATTTACATTTTAGCCTATCAGCCCCTATATATTTTTGGTGTAATTTAACACGAACATAGGAGATTGTCAGGTATTTGGTTGAGAGTATAATGCTGAGAAAACTTTTTAAAAAATATAATAAGGAAGGTTATCTATTTAAGATGCTTAAAGGGGATAATCCGACATAGGACAGGTTCCTAGGGAGTATGTGAATGCTCATTTTGCCGTAGTGGGTTGTATCATTGGATAGAGACCCATATAATGGGAGCAAAGTTATACCCACATCCTGGGGAGGACTGATGTTCTCAAATAGAGGGAATTGTATCTCTTGAGAAAAATGGTGGCTCCTAGTACATTTGGGCAGTTGAGCATGTCAAGCCCTCAACACTGTTGCAAGTATCTCTGAACATGGCCCTTCAAGCAATGAAGATTGACAGTCACCGTGGGCCTTAAGGGCAGGGGGAAAGAGGTATTGAATAGGTGGAACCAATGTAACTGTGTGGGCAATAGAAGTGTTCCATTTATTGTTATACTTCACAGCACCTGCAGGTCATTCCTTCTGTGGGCTGGTGCCTGGTCATTAGGTGAATAATATGATTAAAGAGAGTCACTCGTTCATTGAATAAAGGTCTATTAGTTGCCTGCAATGTCTGGGCACTGAGGACACACAGGAGAGTGAGGCACAGACCAGCCCTCCAGCAGGAGCAAGACACAAAACATACAACCAGAATGTGCCGGGACATGGACCAGAGAAGGGAACTGGACATCCTGGGAGCTAAGACGGGAGGGGTCATTCTGCCTGGGAATAATAATGGGGTAAGGAGTAGGGTCCTCTTGCAATTTGCCCTGGAAACCTGTTTCATCTCTGCAGTTGGAAGAGAAGGAGGAACTAGCATTTGATGTATTCTCAGATGGGCTCAGAACCCATTAATTTACCTTCACTCCATGAAGCAAAGCAAAGCAGAAGAGGAAAAGGAATGGTAGGAAGGGCAAGATACATGCTCAAGATGGCACAGCTAGTTAGTGACAGGGCCTGGATTTAAACTCTCACCTGCTCGATTCAGAGTGAGGAAAGATGGCCAAGTGCTGCCTGCTGGCTAGGAGAACCCCATCATTGGTGACTTCAGGCAGAGCTACCTTACCAAAACAGTGGCTCAGAAGATTGGAGAGTTGAGCTGGGCCCTGGAGACGGGCCCACTCCTGGATGCTTTCACCTCCTTCTTTCATCTGTAGCGCCCGACTTGGTGCCGTGCCCTGGGGACACAAGGATGACTGAGGCACGCTTGGACTTTCCAGTTCCCATCCAGGACTTGCCTTTGGCCTGGAACACCATCCGCATTGTCTGCCTCCCCCACTGTTCCCCTTTTCCTGGCTGACTCCTATAATACTCAGCGTGGTCGTCACTCCTGGAATCCTCCCCATTTCCTTGCCTCTTGCCTCTGACAACAATTCTGTGTTTTAATTGTTTCTTCTGGGTTCCCATACCCCTTTGGTGCCTTCACTTATTACTCTGTATTGTAATTTTCTGTTAATTTATCTGAGTCCCTAACTATGGAGCTCTCACTCTGCCCAGGCTTCCCATTATCTTAACTCTTTCTGGACTTCATTATCATTGTCTATTTACTTGTCAGCTTCCCCTACAGACCACAGACTCTTGGACTGTGTTGCATCACCCCCATCCTATACCCCACATCTAGCTTGTGGTGAAAATGATGGAAACTCTTCATTTACTCTTATTCTCAGCTGGGAGGTTGAGTAACTTAAGGTGAGCTAGGAAGAGACCATGCCAGGACAGGAGGTCTGCCACTGATCTTTATCTGTCTGTAAAGTGAGCCTGGTAATCCCTGCCTTCTAGGATGAAGTCCAATGTGGAAAGGAAAGTCAGCAAGCATTCGGAATGGCAGATTGTGATAGAAGGTTTGCCTGTGCTTCAAAGGCAGATGCCTGGGGGCTTCTGGGATTGGCCAGGATCCCTGTGCAGAGGGGGCCATCCTTGGCTCTTCAGCCAGAGCCCATTCTATATCAGTGCAGTGAGTTTGGAGAGGGATGATGGGGAGCAGCATCCAGGGATTTTCTAGCACTTAACTGAAGTGCTTGCAGGCAAAGTGGCAGCTGTTGACATTGATACAGCAAGAGCTCAGGAGCCCAAGTCTCAAAGCTGGAGAGCATAAGAGAGAAGAAAAAATAACAAGGAAGATGCAGCCAAGCAATCCAGTCACCTCGGCAGCTCTGGGGCAAAGGCTGCATCTAGAGGTTGTTGGAAAATGAGGCTTCACAGACCACAGGTGGGGTGGGGTGAGGTGAGAAGTTGCCCAGCCTGGGAATTGCAGTCATTAATACACATGCAATGTGAGCTAAGCACAGGGGAATGTAAGGTCGAAAAGATGTGAGATTGGCCCCTGGAGATCCTTTGGATGAGTTAGGAAGTCAGATAAATGAACAGAAAATTACAATACAGGGTAATAAGTGGGGTGACACAGTGCATGGGAACCCAGAGAAAGTGCAATTAAAGCAGAAGATTGCAAATGGTTCTCAGCCCAGGCTGCATATTAAAATCACCTAGGGAGCTTTTAAAAAATACTATTGTCCAGGGCCCATCCCAGACCAATTAATTTAGAATCTCTGATGGTGGGACCCAAGCAACATTATATATATTTTTAAAGCTCCTGGGAGATTTTCTTTTTCAGCCAAGACTGAAAAATATTGGGCCAAGGGATCTGGAAACGAGTCTCAGAGAAGGTAGAAGGTGAGCTCGATTTTGGCAGAGGGTAGGGGTTAGATGAAGAAACCTTGGCAAAGGACCCTCATAGACAAAGGGGAAGGCATATGCAGAGGCCAGGGCCTGAGAAAAGCCACACAGTTCTGTATGCTTTGGTGAGGCATGCAAGGCCAGAGAAAAGGACAGAGAGAGCCTGGAACTACATCAAGAAAAGTCTCACAGGCTCAACCAAAGAGTTGGAAATTTCCCCAGATTGCCAAAGGAGTTCATGAAATTAAAAGGCTAAGAACCTCTCCCCAGCCCTGACACAGTGTCTGCCTTAGACTGGGGATACCACTTCCTTCCACATTAGGTGGCAGCACAGGGAAGGGGCATGTGTATTGATGACCTATCATGATCCAAGCACTTTCATTAACATGACAACAATGGTCATGTCAATAGCATGATCCCATGCAACAGGTAAGGACATTAAGAATTGAGTATAGGGAAGTGGACTTGACCCAATGGATAGGGCATCCACCTACCACATGGGAGGTCTGCGTTCAAACCCCGGGCCTCCTTGACCCGGGTGGAGCTGGCCCAAGCGCAGTGCTGATGCGCTCAAGGAGTGCCCTGCCACACAGGGGTGTCCCCTGCGTAGGGGAGCCCCATGTGCAAGGAATGTGCCCTGTAAGGAGAGCCGCCCAGCGCGAAAGAAAGTGCAGCTTGCCCAAGAATGGCGCCACACACACGGAGAGCTGACACAACAAAAAGAAACATAGATTCCCGGTGCCGCCGATAAGGATAGAAGTGGTCACAGAGGAACACACAGCGAATGGACACAGAGAGCAGACAACTGGGGGAAAGGGAGAAGGGGAGAGAATTAAATAAAAATAAATCTTTAAAAAAAAAAGAATTGAGTATAGGGCTGAAGTAATTGGCCAAAATCACAAGATTTGTCAGTCACAAAGATGTGAACCCATATACTCACCTGAGACTATGTCCTGTGGTTGCCTTCTCAATCCCTTCCTCCATTTCCAGGAAAGATTAAACCAGGTCATTCCCTGCCATTTCTCCATCATATTTTCAAAATAAAATCAGACCACTCTGCTTATTTTTAGATTTCCTCCCCACTCTTGTCTGCTCCCAACCCTTACCCCCAATCAGTAGACAAAGTAGCAACTTGAGGAAGGAGACTCTTCAGCTGTGTTCATGAATTCCAAATTGCCCAAGATGTCAGAATTAAAATATCACAATGATTTGCTGAGTGCAGCATCCTTCGATTTGCTCTGTTTGTAAATCTCAGTTTAAGTTAGTTAGAACTTATTTTCAGAGAAGGGGAGGGAGAGGAATCCCTCATGGCCTTTATAATAATGTTTACAATGATCAAGTACCCAAATAATCATTGAAATCACATGGTAGTTCTGGGGTCAGAATGCTTGAGGTCAAATGCCTGCTATTCCCTCACTAGCTTTGAGGTCTTGGGTGAATTTCTTAACAGCTCTGTGCCTCAGTTTGTCTGCCTGTTTAATGGTAATAATAATGATTTCTGCCTCCTAGGGCTATTGTGAGGATTAAATGAAAGTGTGTGTGTAAAGACCTAAGTACAGAACCTTGGACAGAGTTAAGCACTCAATCTAGATAAACTTATTCTTCATCATCATCATCATCATCACCCATAGCCAATCTCTTTACTCCCTAGGCAGAGCTAACTTACTGTAAGATGCTCCTGCTCCAAGCTCCTTCTGGGCATATGTTTTTCCTTCTCACCTCTTTTCCACTGACAGCAGTCCTCTGCCCAATTGTTGCCTCATATTCTGAAAAGTGCATTCCTTCAGGGTAGAGTATTCTCTAAACTAAGGTTCTTATCCTGGGTCCATGGAATTCAGGACTTTCTTGAATTTGGTGGGAAAATTACTTCTTTTTTTCACTAACTTCTAAATTAGTGGCCCTCCAATGTTCAGAATGACCTGGAGCGCTTCTTAAAACACTGGTTGCTGGGCTGCCGCTAGGAAGATCAGCCATCCAGTTTGTCTGGGAATCAGAGATTCCTTGGACATGAGGTTTTCAATGCCAAAATAAGAGCATCCTGGACAACTCAGAATAAGTTGATCTCCAGCCCTAAGCCAAACCCCAGAATCTCTGATTCAGTTCATCTGGGCTGGGGTCTGAGAATTTTCATTTCTCATAGCTCCCAGATGCTGCTGCTGCTGTACTGTGGCTGGCACCAAATTCTTGAGAATCCATACTCAGCCCAAAATGTCACATTCACGACTATTATGAATGCAGGAACAAACTACAGTATTGTCAACAGCTTCTGTGACTTGGCCACCAACAGAAATTGTAGATATTTTCTTGTTACGTTACAGTTGTTACAGATACCTCAAAATATAATTTACACCATTTGAAATGACCGTTGTTATAAGACACCTGCTCAATCTCATTATTTAATGTGTTAATAAAGGTGCACATGTATTACCACACCACAAATTTCATTTTCAATGTTCAATCATTACATTTTAACCTAATTGGTTTCCTTTGTAATCTTATACTTTTTTCTTTCAAAATATTGTTCCGAAGCGTTCTGTAGTTTCCATAGGCTGCCGAAAACTTCCATATAAAAGAAGGAGCAATCTGACCAAGTCCCCAGTTTCCTAAGATTGAGTGGCCTCCAGTTTATATCCAGAGAGAATGCCTACTTTCCTGACAGCAAATGACTGAGAGCATTTCATAGTTCTCATGTAAAGGAAAAAGTGTTTTTTTTTTTCTTTTATGTGTTGTTTTCTTAACAGGTTGTTTTCTGCTGGAGCACAGATGTCTGGAATAGAAAGTAAGATGTTCTTAACTCAGAGAGGAAAGCAAGTGGTGCCTTCACCTTTCTCTAGTCTTCCCCCCCACCCCACCCTTTAAATTGCTTTACTTCACCTACAAATGGAGAAAAACTTTTTTCTGAAAACTGTCGTGCATCTAAAAATGTCATCTCCCTTACTTCCTTTTTCTCCCAGCCTCTTTTTAGTTTAACACCTGCATGTCAGGAGAAAAGGAGGAAATCTCTTGGATGCTTTTGGAGAAACTCTGATAAAGGGCATAGTTTGATGAAAAGCAATGCTAGCCTAGAAGATGGAGGTTGCCACCAACCCCAGCTGGTTCCTTCCAGTCATGGGAAAGTTCATCAACTTTCAGAGCCTCATTTTTCTCATCAGTGAAATGGTAAAATGAGTCCTCCCCTTCAGAATGTTGCAGAACTCACTCGTCTAGCCTCTACATCTACCTTGCTCACAATTGTGAACTCAGAACTATTTACAAGGCTTCAGTAAAAGTGAGTTGAATGAAAAGCAAGGACATCCATGAATATACAACATCTGAAGTCTGATGAAAGGGCTAAAACCAAAAGGTTTAGGAAGCAGTACCACCCAGATATAGGAGTCAGAACAAAAGTTGGCCAAATGCTAGCTCTGGGCAGGACTAGAAATAGTAATATTGCTGCTGCTGCTGCTACTGCTATGACTGTTTCATTATTGCTTTCTAAGTTTTATGCTTTCAAGATGACTTCACAGATCTTGTGTATTTCAGTCTATATAACCCTTGGGGTTGGCTGCTTGGCTATTCCTATTTATTCTTACAAGAAGAAGCCCAGAGCAGTCAGAGACTTTCTCTAGTCTGTACCCAGTGAGTGGCCAAGTAGAAGCACTTCTAGGATCCCTGGCTCTTGGTCTGGGGCTCTCTCCAGTATACCTTTTTTAGTCCAGACCTCCTAGGAGGGGAGACTGAGGCAGCTGGGATTTCCCACCAAGACTCTGGAAGGCTAGAAGTGATATTTGCTGAGTTCTAGCACCGTGTCAAGTCAGCCACCAACTGTCCACTGGGATGTAAGTCCTTTTTTTTTTTTTAAGATTTATTTTCTTTATTTCTCTTCCCATCCCCCCTGTTGTCTTCTCTCTCTGTCCAATCACTGTGTGTTCTTCTGCATCAGCTTGCATTATCCATCAGCACTGGGAAACTGTGTCTCTTTTCTTTGTTGCCTCATCTTACTGCATCAACTCTCCGTGTGTGTGGCACTGCTCCTGGGCAGGCTGCATTTTTTTCATGCGGGATGGCTCTCCTTGCGGGGTATACTTCTTGCATGTGTGACATCCCTACGTGGGCGTGCCCCTGCATGGCACAGCACTTCTTGCATGGGCAGCACTGCATGTGGGCCAGCTTACTACATGGGTCAGAAGGCCCTGGGGATCTAACCCTGAACCCTCCATTTGGTAGATGGATGCTCTATCAGTTGAGTCATGCCCGCTTCCCTGCAATGTGACATCTCAACATGGTACGCAGTTGGCCACTTTCAAGGAGCAAGTCCCTGAAAAGCAAAAGTGGGGAATGGATGCAATTAGACTAGCAAAGGAAGGACTGTCTAGACCAGCAAAGGAAGGACTGTCGTTCTCCCTCTCCTTCTCCCTCGCTTTCACACACACACACAAACACACACATACCCACACATACACAAACACAGACTTTGAGGCAAATTCTTTCAGGTACTACTCACATTTCAAAGTAGAGATAGATGCTTACTGTCACTGAGATGACTGTGAAATGCAAAAGCAACAGAATACTTTCTCAACATCCAATGACCAAAATTAGAGCTCAAATCCAGAAGGCTAAACTCAGTTATGACGAGAACAGGGGATTGATACTACTGTACATTAAATGGTGTCTATGTGCCCAGGCGTCACCACTTTATCACATGAAGAGGTATAGAAGATTGACATTACCAGCAGAAGACACTGAGGTTCAAAAAAAGCTAAGTTAATCAGGCAATGTTAGGGAGCTAGGAAGGGCAAAGTCAGGATTCAAACCTGGGTTGGTCTGATTCTCAAGCCAATGGTCTCCCACTACAATATGCAAAGAGGAAAGTATACATCAGAAATGCAGGAGGTTAGACAAAAGCACTCATCCACTCACTTCCCCAGGCCCCCAAGCAAAAACTTGACCCATCTTGTTCATTCCACAAACATGTATGGAACATCTTCCTGGTGTTCAGGCTACAAAGTTAAGAAAGACATGTCCTGCAGGGCAAATGAGTAGAGGAGGAAACATTTTAATAAAGGGATATAGCAAGGAATGATGAATGCTCTAATGGGGGTTAATAAGGGTACTGTGCAAAGGCTCCCCTGTGGGAATTTACCCAAAGTCAAGGAGAAACGGCATTAGGGAGGGAATGTGACCCAGGCTAAGTCTATATACTGGGTTGAATAGTTTTCCCCCAAAATGCATGTCCAGGTGGAGACTCAGAATGTGGCCTTATTTAGAAAGAGGGTCTTTGTTGATAGAATTAATTCCATTAAGATGAGATCATACTGGATTAGGATGGACCCTAATCTAATGACTGCTGTCCTTATGAGAAGAAAAAACAAAGGCAAAGATGCTCACAGACACAGTGGGAGAATGTCATCTGGCAATAGAAGCAAAGATTGGAGTGATGCATCTACACGCCAAGGAGCACCAAGAATGGCCAGAACCGCCGAAGCTGGAAGAGGAAAGAGCCTTCAGAGAGAGCAAGGCTCACACCTTGATTTCAGATTTCTAGCCTCCAGAACTGTGAGAAGACAAATTTTTATGTTCAAGCCATCCAGTTTGTGGTAATTTGTTACAGCAATGCTAGAAAATAAATAGGAAAGCATGGGAGACTTTGGCAGGTTCTGGAAGCTGCATGTAGCTTGCTACTGACAGGGGAATGATGCAAAGTAAAGCTGTTAAGTAATTAAGTCAGTCACTATTGTTGACTTCCCAACATACCTTTCATCCCAAAAGGTCAGTCCAAGCAGTTGCTTCTCAAACAAGCATCAAAATCATCAGTTTAGCTAATAACCATGCAGATTTTGGGGCCCCACTTTCAGAGATTCTGATACCATAGGATGGGCTGAAGCCAGAGAATCTAAATACCGAATCAGCTCCTGTGTGATGTTGCTGCTGCTGTCAGCTGACTACCCTCTGAGGGGAACCACGCTGAATACTTCATCCCCCTGGCCAGGGGTTGGTCCAGAGATGAACACGTGGCCCAATTCTGAAATGAGAAATGAGAAATGAAGGGGTCAGTTTGGAAGGTTTCTGGGAAAGTTTTCCTCGTTTATCGCAGAAAGCCTCGGAAACAAATAATCCTTCTTTCTCTAAACATTTTCTTGCCAGGATGAGACCTGAAACTGCTGCAACCATCTTGCTTCCAAATTGAGGATGAAACCAGCACCAGGGAAAGCCAGGCAGAGAGAGGGTGACTACCTGAATCTTTGAAGGCACCACCAAGAGACTAAATCAGCCAACTGGAAACCGTCTTAACTGTGAAGCACATGTTCTTTTGGTTTAAGCCAGTTTGAATTGTGTTTTTCTGTTTCTTACTGCCAAAACCTTTTGAAAGGCTGGTCTGTTCTCAACAGAGCAAGAACACAAGGTACCAGAGGCAAAGACAGGGAAATGAAGTTGCAGAGAGAAATGAGTCAGAACAGGAAGAGCCTTGAAGGCATACCAGGGACTGGTCTCTCCAGCAACGTCATTATGGATGGATCTGAATGGAGAGGGACTAAATACAGAGATACTGCTTAAGAAACAACTGAAACAATTCAAGTGAAAGATGTCAAGGATTTAAAAAATGTGCATAAAAATTGAATGGTCTGAAAGCCATATATATGAGGAAGAAGTGAATAAAATTATTATTTGCTCATTGAGTACTTAGATACTAGGTAGTGTGCTACCATGGGCAGAGACCACCATTATGATACCCACTAAACATATGAGGACACTGAGGTTAAGTTTAAGAAACTCTCCCAGGGACATGAGTGGCAGAGTGGGAATTGACCCTGAGTATACTGACTCCAGAATTCCCTCCTATTCTGACCACCCTGAAAGGCAGTGGTTGCCTTCAAATATCCAAAGGGCTGTTCACAGATATGACAGGTTAGACAGATTCTGGGTGGCCTCAGATGGTAGGTCAAAGGTCAGTGAATTCACAGGAAGGTAATTACAGGTCAATACAAGGAGGATTTGTCCAATAATGGAGTAGTTCAAAAATTGGAGAGGTTCCAGGGTACACCAACTCAGGAAGTAAGGAGTTCTGCCTTACTGAAGCACTTCAAGCAGAGGCTGGACAACCCCTGGCTGAGTACCCAGGAAGGATGCAGGAATTAAATCAGGGGTTGGGCTCTATAAATGACCTTTGAGTCCCTTGCATCTCAGATTTACTAAGGGCTGGAGCAGTCTGCAAATGTTTCCCAGAGGAAATGAGATGGGATTCTTTGGCACTGACTTGGCAGAGAGGAGAGGAGGATGGCATTTCAGCCATGAATAATAGCACAAGGTCAAGAAAGAGCCTGGTGGGCCTGTGGGAGAAAGAAGTAGACTGGCTGGACTTGAGCAGAGGAGTGAAGGCACAACTGATCACTGTGTGCCCTGAAAGTCAGCTTGAGAAGAAGTTCTGACAAGTGAAGAAAGAGGTGACCAGAGGGTCTGAATTAGGTGAAGTGAATGCAGAGTGGGTGGTTTTTTTTGTTTGTTTTTTGTTTTAATTATTTATTTATTTTTAAAAATTACATTAAAAAAATATGAGGTCCCATTCAACCCCACCGCCCCAACCCCGACTCCCCCCACAGCAACACTCTCTCCCATCATCGTGACACATCCATTGCACCTGGTAAGTACATCTCTGAGTATCACTGCACCCCTAGTCAATGGTCCACATCATAGCCCACACTCTCCCACGTTCCATCCAGTGGGCCCTGGGGGATCTACAATGTCCCGTAATTGTCCATGAAGCACCACCCAGGACAACTCCTAGTCCCGAAAACGCCTCCACATCTCATCCCTTCCTCCCATTCCCCAAACCCAGCAGCCACCATGGCTACCCTTCCCACACCCATTCCACATTTTCTCTGTGGACATTGGATTGGTTGTGTCCATTGCACATCTATGTCAAGTGGGGGCTTAGATTCCACATGGATACTGGATGCACTCCTCCTGCTTTCAGTTGTAGACACTCTAGGCTCCATGGTGTGGTGGTTGACCTTCTTCAACTCGATGTTAGCTGAGTGGGGTAAGTCCAATAAATCAAAGTGTAGGAGCTGAAGTCTGTTGAGGCTCTGGGCCTGGGTGTCATATTATCAGTCCACAGATTCAAATCCCCTAAATATATCTAAAACCCTAGCACCAACTACAATTCCATTAAAGTAGCATGCAAGTCTTGTGAAAAGAGATCCCCTCTGAGTCCAATTCCATCACGCAGAAACACCAACTCCAGAAAAGGGCCATCTGCCATGGCAGTGAACCCCATCTGCCATGATCATAGAACCCGTGGGTCTCTTTATTCCTCAAAAGAACCAATACCTGGGGTTGTATCTACTTTATCTGTCTCTCAGACTCTGCTCATTTGTGCATAAGGGCATTCCTTCTGACAACCTCCAGACTCTTTTTTAGAGTCTTATAGCCTTATATTCTCATTTCTCCTTTCCATTTCCCCCTTACATTAGGTCAAACAGCATTTTGAAGTCATGTTATTATATGTAGACTGGGATATTCTGCTGATCCGTGTTGAACCTTTAATTCAAGGTCCTTTTGTAGTTGCATCTTCAGCTGATATGTGGTAGTGATCCCTCGGTGCCAGGGAGGCTCATCCCCGGGTGTCATGTCCAGAGTGGGTGTTAAGAATGCTTGATCTCCTCCAATTGGGGGGAGGGTAGAGAAAGACCAATCTACTGATTATCATGGTATCATTTGACAAGCTCCAATGGGTGTCAGGCTTTACCCTGAATCGTACAACTGGTGAAGGGCACTGTGCCACATGGAGGAGCAGACAGGAGGGCAATTTCTACATAAAGTGTTGCCAGGCTATGTTAGAAGGAAGGATGAAGCTTGGAAGGGATCCCCAGATGTGAGGGCTCCGTTCCACTGGGGTGGGAGGATGTCTCAGGAAAAGGGCAGTTTTATTAAAGAAGTGTTATCTTGCATGGAGTCTTGAAAGATGGGGATGGGTCAGCCAAGCAAAACAGGGTAAGACATCGGGGAAGGTGCTCCTGGCAGAGGGCACTGCCTAAGCAAAGTATGGAAGTGTGTGCAGGTCCGATGTCTGGAACCACCAGAAGCTCTGAATGGGCAAAGGGGGAAAGGAGATAGACCTGGGGGTCAGGCAAGTCATGCTAGAGTGTGGGCTTTCTCCTCAAGGCTTGGGGAGCCATTCCATGGTATTAGCACAGAAGTGACAGGACCAGATTTGGGCCTTAGAAAGCATGGAAGGTGGAATGAGGGTATAAAATTGGAGATTCTTAGAATTAGAGAACCTCTGGGTGAGGGCTTGGACTGTGGGTTTCTGGGCTTTGTGTTGGCTTGTTACTTGTCTCTGGTGGATTGCTGATCACTCAGACAGCATGTCCTCTTGCTCGTCGGTGGATGCCCAGCACTGAGTAGGTGCTCAAGAGATAGTCTGTGGATTAACAAGGAATAAAGCACTCCAGAATGGTTCTCATTCACTCAGCAAACTTTTATTGCATTCCCACTTTGTTTTGGACCCATGCATGCTGCCAGGTACATGGAGAAGGCCCAGAGCAGAGATTCTTAATGTTTTCTATAACGAAAATTGAGCAATTCATTAATTTATAACATATACCTTTATTAACCATCTTGATGTTCTGAACTTGAATTTCCCCTCATCTCTTTATCACCACACATAGTTTGGAATATTGTAAGTGCTTAATAAATGTTTCTTGGAAAATAGTTAAAGGAGGATGAGCTGTAGAGATGTGTCCAACTCCAACCCATTTCAGGGTTTCCCACTTCAATGGCACCTTCCTCCCACCCTCTTCCAAGTTTCTCTTTCCTCTCCACCTCCCACTTATCCTCCCTCCAGTCTTCTTCATGCCCCTATGGGAAAATTATACTTCAAGTCAGATTCAAAGTCATTTCATACAAAATGGTTGGGCATAACTAATGTTTGTCCCTCCTACAATGATTTACTGAAAGCTATTGTTTGCTAATTCTAGGAAGCAGCTACTCAGCAGTGAGGGCTTTGAATGGGAAGACCTGGGTTCTAGGACTGGTCTGGGAATGAGAAGCCAAAGGGGTGCTGAAGCAAAATATCAGAAATTATAAAGAGTATTTATTTGGAGTAGGAGCTTACAGATGCCAGGCCATAAAGCATAAGTTACTTCCCTTACCAAAGTCTATTTTCACGTGTTGGGGCAAGATGGCTGCCAACATCTGTGAGGGTTCAGGCTTCCTGGGTTCCTCTCTTCCCGGGGCTTGCTTCTTTCCAGGTTTAGGGTTCCTCTCTTCCTGGGGCTCCAGCTTCAGGCTTCAGCATCAAACTCCAACATCAAAACTCCAACATCCAAAACCCTTAACTCTGTCCTTTGCCATGCATTTTATCCATGAGTTCCCACCCACCAAAGGGTGGGGACTCAATGCCCTACTGGCACAAGAGGTTTACATAATTACTTAATCAAGTAAACCTAGGAATCCAATATAATCTAATATGTCCAGAGGAAAAGATCAATTTATAAACATAATCAAATATTTCTTTTTGGAATTCATCAATAATATCAAACTGCTACACTCCACCCTCTGAGTTCCAAAAAGACATTACAATATTTAAAAATAAAACTTGTCAGCAAAAATGCAAGTACTAAATCATATCAGAATCAATTTAAAGAAATACAGATTGTGCTGGGGCAAAGCCCTGTCTGCTATAGACCTCTGAAACTTACAAAACAATTCATCTGCTTCCAATACACAAATGGACAGATGAAGGATAAACATTTTCATTACAATAAGGAGAAATTGGGAGGGACACATGAGTCGCGGTTTCTTTACAGTTACAGACCTCCAGAGAATCCTCTGTTCGATGTCAAAGTCTGAGAGTCATTCTTAAGAAGATGGTTTCTTCTCCTTGGGATCTTATGGGAATGCACCCTTTCCACAGGCTTGCCCAGTGGCCATTTTCTTGGTTCCACTCTCACCAAGCATGTGGGTGTTGACCAAGCTCCAGACCTCACCTTTGAAGAGTGTTGGGGTGATTGTCACACCTTACCCAATCTTTGGGTTAGTGTCTTAACCCCCTTGTACAATGACATGAAGAGAACATCCCCCCTAACCTTTGGCATACAGGCTCAACCCTCTCAGAGCACTGAGTAGACTACCTGGCCTTCCCTAACCTTTGGCATATAGGCTTAACCCTCTCAGAGCAACGAATTTACCACCTGGCCTTCCCTAACCTTTGGAGGACAGGCCCACCCCTCCCAGGTCCACCCATGTGGGGTGTGAACCTTAACTGCCCTAATTCTTGGGGAATGTTTTCCACCCTCTCTGTACCCTGGGGCAGCAAAACTGTCCCAGAACATTGGTCAGGAACATCCACCCTCATCAACTGCTGGCGCAAACTCATCCTCTCTGTACACATGGGTGGGGTTCCTCTCTTGGCCCAAGGTGATGTCTTAATTCCAGATCTTAGCTTCCACAGTTTTCCTCTTAAAGGTATTTCTCCTTCATTCTCTCCTTTCCATGTCCCTTTTATTCCAGGCTGACAGTGGTTTTGTTCATATAGCTCTCTCAAAATCTGTTGGTTTAGCATGCAGGAAGCAGAGGTCTAAGCCATCAGACAGTAAGATTTTCCACAAGTCTTTCTGACATAACTGCATCTTCAATCCTGATTTACAAGTTCCAAGTATAGTTAAGTCCTCCAATGGGGCACTTTCATCTGGGAGCTTGATTTCTAGAGGCTTGGAATTTCCAGAACCAGTTTCTGTTTTCTTTGTGCCTGACAGTTCAGTCCTCAGCATATTTCTTTCATCTAGCATTTTGCTATAAGCTGCAAGAAGAAGCCAAGCCACATTTTCTGGGTTTACTTTGGAAATTTCTTCAACTAAATGCCCAGGCTCACCATTTTCAAATTCTGCCTTCCATAAAACACCAGGAGTTAATCTTGCTAAGTTCTCTGCAACTTTAAAACACAGATCACCTTTCCCCCAGTTTCCAATAATAGTTTTTCATCATTTACCTCTAAGGCATCATAAAAAGTCTTTTTAGCATCCATATTGCTATCAACAGTCTCTTCAAAGTGATCTAGGCCTTTTCCATCAAGCATCTCACAATTCCTCAAAAAAATACCCCCTACCCATTTATAAAACCATTCCACCATTTCAGTAATGGCTGTGAGGTTACAGTGAAGTCTCTTTTCTCATCTGTAAGTAGGATGTGGTGGGCAGTACAATGGTCTCCCAAAGATGACCACACCCTAATCCTCTGAACCTGTGAATATGGGTCTTACATGACAAAAGAGACTTCGCAGATGTGATCGTTACAGATCTTGAGATGAGGAGATAATCCTGGATTAACAGGGTGGACCCAATATAATCACAAGAGTCCTTAAAAGAGGAAGGCAGGAAGGTCAATGTCAGAGAGGAGATGGAAGCAAGGAAGTGTAGGGTTGGGGGAGGAGACAGAGAGAGACAGAGACAGAGACAGAGACAGAGAAGGAGGAGGAGGAGGAGGAGAGATAGAAAGGTAAGGAAAGAGAAACAGATCTGAAGATGCCGTGCTGCTGACTTGAAGTGGAGGAAGGGACCATGAGTCAGAGAATGAAGGTGGTCTCAAGAAGCTGGAAAAGGCAAGGGATGAAGGCTTCCCTGGAGCCTCCTGAAGGAATGCAACCCTGCCAACTCATTGATTTTAGCTTAGTGAGACACATTTCAGACCTCTGGTCTCCAGGACTTCAAAAACAATAACTGTATTGTTTTAAGCCACAACTTTAGTGTTAATTTGTTACAGCAGCCACAGGAAGCTAGTGCCTTGGGTGTCACAGTGGCTGCTCTAATTTCGAGTTATCCTGTGTAGATGACACTGCCAGGCCTCCTCCATATACCTTTGACCTTTCCTTGTGCTTCTGCCCATGGCCACTGCCAGGACCTCCTGTTTGCCCAGCTCACTGTGACAGTTTGCACTCCTTGCTTAACCTCCCCAAACCATGATATTCACATTGAGGCCTCCTCTGCTGGTGAGCTGTGGTACTGGACCTGACATTGACCAGGCCTGAACAGTGGAGAGCAATTGCCCAGTGAGCCTGTGGTGGGTGTAACAAGTTCTTTTGCTCTCAGGTGGCAGCCCTGGTGCAAATTAAGTCCCAGGGACTAAGCTCTTGGCTTGGGCATGGGATTCCAGAGGATAAGTGGCCAGAGGGAAAATCATCAGTGTCTGGGAAGAAATCCAGCCATCCCCCCTGCCTCTTCTGCTACATCTGTATACCTGGGACAGGTGCAGCAGCAAGGATGCAGGGACCTCTGCCAGTCAGTTTTCCAGCAGGGAGAAGAAGCAAGTCAGATGTGAAGGCCAATAGGAAAAAATGGGGAAGTGGGACAGAAAGATTCCCTAGAGATTGGGAGAGAAGTCAGAGAAATGTCTGATATGCAGGAGGAGGGTGAAGCACAAAATAACAAGCAGGTACACAAATCAATCTGTAATTACAAATCATGATATGGTCTACAAATGAGCTTCATGGAGGAAGACAAATTCGAGCTATGGCTTGAAGGATAACAAGAAGTGATCCACACAAAGACTAGGGGAAGAGTAAGCAGAGGGAATGATGCAGATGGAAGAGAGGCAACAGATGTCTTTCCTACTTGTAAAGGTTAAGTTCTTGTGTCAACTTGGCTAGGTTACGGTGTCCAGTTCTTTGGTCAAGCAAGCACTGGCCTGAATATTACTGTGAGGGTATTCTGTGGATGGATTTGCATCAAGAATCAGTTGGCTGCATCTACAGTCAACAAAGGTGCCTGTCCTCAGCAATGTGAGGCATCCCCTCATCCAATCAGTTGGTGTTCTTAAAAGCCAGAACTGATGATTTCAGAAGTCAGAAAGAATGATTTCTGCTTCAACCCTAGTGTCACATTTATAAGAGTTTCCAGCTTGTGACCAGCCCTATAGAATCAGGACTTGCCAGCCCTCAACCCCAGTCATGTGCCAATCCCTTACAATAAATCTCATACATATCTCACTGGTGCTGATTCCCTAGAGAACCTTGACTGATACACTACCCTGTTGGGAATGCCACTTACAGAGGGAGAGAGTGCAGACAGCATCTCCCAGTCACCTCTCCTCTGTGTGATTTCCCCAAGCTCAGACATTTTCTGCAATACACAACAGAAGAAGGAAGGAAGGGAGAGAGGGAGGGAGAGAGGGAAAGAGAGGGAAGGAGGGAGGGAGGAAGATGGAAGGAAGGTAGCTTTTCCTGGACTCCTTCTATTTGTTATTTGGAGATGCATTGTTTCTTTCACCCACTTTCACCAGATTCTGGACCTGGGTGGGAATTTGCAGTTTGTTAATGAGCAAACTATACCCAATGCTTTGGGTCACAGACCTAATAGATGGTGGAATCAAACCTCATGTTTGGGTCTGCATGGCTCCAAAGGCTGAGCCCTTCTCACCCTTCCTTGCACCTCCTCTAGAAAGTGTAATAGGGACAGACACTGTTCCAAGGCTATGACACCTCTGGTTTAATAATACTGTGAGGCTCATTAGCAGTTTCTCCATCATGGGCTTTGTCACACATCCTGTCTCTTCCAAAGGGCCCACATTTCTTACCCACTGCATGCTCTCTTGTTACTATCTTCTCTTACTTCTATAGGTGTTTCCTCTTTGGTGCTCAGGGGTCAAGAAGGGTTGTCAGAGGTGAGGGGAGTTGAAGATTTAAGAGTTTCTTCTCACTGGTTCCTCAAACAACCTGGACAGGAAATTACTTCTCTCTGGGTGCTTGAATGTGTCTATATGCATCTCTCTCTCTGCAGGTAAGCCTAACCCACCACCCAGTAAAAAACAGTAGGAACATGGCTGGCCCAAGTTTACATGCATTGGGGTTAAGTCACTCAAAAGACCATTGTATCTGAGCCAATCAAAAATACCTGGAAAAGGAACGGACCAGATGCAGATGGGGGGAAAAGCATTGCAACAAAAAGTATGCCTGCTGTAAACCCCTTGTAGAGTGGGATGGAAGGCAGAGAGAGGGACATACAACAATTCCCAGAGATGACAGGGCAACAGAAGTAGCAATAGTGCTCATTACATGACTGAGGAAACAGAGGATCAGACAGGTCAAGTTCATCACGTCATACAAGTTGCGCATAAGCAGGTTGGGGAGTAGAACATGGAGATGACTCCCCAGCAGGCTTTCTTTGTATTGGCCTGGTGTTTCTCACAGCATGGAACATATGACAAAGTGTAACTGAGATGATTTTAGGTGTTTCATAAATGGAAAAATTTAAGGCATATTAGATAAATTACAACCAACACATAAATCTCAGAGCTTAGTCCCTGGGACGCTGGAATTTCTTTTAAAAAAATTGTCAGAGGTAGGTGACAAGCCAGTTAAAGTGTATATATCTATATACACAAAGTAAATTAGAATGTTGGAGGAAAGTGCACAGGTATGACAAAAATTGTGAGGATGCTGAAAAGGACTAAAGTTTGGCAAACCCTGGTCCACACCATACTTAAATTTCTGAAATATCAAGAGGAGATAATGCCACTGAGTCATTTTTCTCCCAAGGTTCAAGGATCTTGCCATAATATTCTTCAGACAGTTCATTTGTTTTCACCTCTTCTCAATAAAGACAGAAAACTCCCTGAGTATGGGGCATGAGTTATCATTTTATGTGTACTTCCAAAGAAAAACAGCAGCTATCCATTGAGCAGCTACTCTGTGCATGTACAGCAGGACAGAAATGTATGCAGGCTCCATTCTCTACAAGAAGGGTTTGGCCTTCAAACTGTGTCATCTGCTGGGGTACAAATACACCCTATTAGTTCTGCAAATAAACATGGCATGAGAATCCCAAAGTTCCTCAGAATGTTCAGATTCCCTCTAGAGGTCTTAGGAGTTAACCCTGGGCATTTACACTATACTGTGACGACAGGTCTGCTGATTCTGCTAAATTACAGGTGGAGGGAGAACTGGAAAGTCAGATCTACAATAGCTTTGGGCACTGCCAGAAGGCACTGCCAATGGAAACTCACATCATGTTATGAGGGCTGCCTCACTGGTCCAGATCTCCATGGGGGACATTGGGATGTACACTGCAGGGGAGTTAGAGGCTGATGTTGGTAAAGCAGGACAGGTTCTGATGGGCTGAGTGGTGAGTGGCTTCCATGCTAACACTTCTGGCTCCAGACAAACACACTCATCTTCTCCTCTGTGACTCTGGCTAGACAATAGTCCAGCCCATACTCTTCTTAACCTCAGGGTAAGGACAACTGGGTTCTTTCCACCAGTAGGAATTGGCTGGGAGTACCCATTTCAACCTAGCATGTTTCCTTCACTTCTTTTTTTTTTTAAGATTCATTTATTTATTTATTTCTCTTCCCCTCCTCCCCCCCACCCCAGTTGTCTGTTCTGTGTCTATTTGATGCGTGTTCTTCTTTATCCACTTCCGTTGTTGTCAGTGGCACGGGAATCTTTTTGTTGCATCATCTTGCTGTGTCAGCTCTCCGTGGGTGAGGCACCATTCCTGAGCAGGCTGCACTTTCTTTCATGCTGGGCGGCTCTCCTTACGGGGTTCACTCCTTGAGCGTGGGGCTCCTTGAGCGTGGGGCTCCCCTACGTGGGAGCCACCCCTGCGTGGCAGGGCACTCCTTGTGCGCATCAGCACTGTGCATGGGCCAGCTGCACATGGGTCGAGGAGGCCCGGGGTTTGAACCACGGACCTCCCATGTGGTAGGCCGATGCCCTAACCACTGGGCCAAGTCTGCTTCCCGGTTTCCTTCACTTTTCATTTCTAATGAGGATGGAAGCTTTAGGTTGTTTACTTCTAGGAAGCCTTCTGGGCTCCTTGTGTGAAATTACCATATCCACTCCAGAGCTCTCCAGACTCAGAAGTGCTTAAAGGGGGCCCTGGGCCAATATGATGAAAATCCATTCACTGAAAGCCACCTTCATAGTAGATCAATTTGCTGAAGGGCCATTTTAGTAAATTATCAAATTTCCTGATTAACCAAGCACTGGTTTTAATGATTCGTCAGTTTGCAGCAGTTTGTGGCCTGGGGGGTGGTTCAATAGCTTGTTTCTTGGAAACCTTGAATGATTGGTTTCTTTTTTGTTTCAGAATGTATTGTTTCAAGATATGTTTGATTAGCCCAAAGTTAAGAATTAGGGGGCTGTTGGGTCTTCTTACATATGTATTTAATACATTGACCCTTTCAATGTTCGACTTTGACTTCTAAATAAATCTTTAAAATTTAATAGGTTGCAAATAAATGAAAACCCTAAAGTGGATTGAGTCTCGCTAAACCTTAACTATAAAAAGGAAAACTACGTACCCTACAGTTTTCTAAACTAAACATGATCCTAATTGATTTTAATCACTGTATGAGAGTAATATTCATATACATAAAACTGGATGAAAATTGGTCAATGATAAGTTTTGGTTTTAAATGAGAACTATCAGTTGAGTTAGGTCCATTGCTTTGTAAAGCATGTTTTGTCAAGTATGGATTCTTGGCTGACGGAGAAGTAAAACAGGGTTGTTTTCTGTTTTAGCAAGGCCATACTTCTCTGCACATATTGTAATTCTTATTCCTGGAGAAAGGTGAACCCATTTGCTGAGAATGAATAAAGCAAATGCACCAATATTTCCCTTTTTGATCCATGGTAGACATTCCTAATCAGCCGCAGAGCTCTTTTCTGCAAAGGCCAGAGCACTTTGAATATCTTTCTCAAACTGTTTTTCCAAGCAGTGAAGACCAAATTAAGAGTTTTGAGGTGAGATACAATTTACATGTTATCTTAGCTCTGGTTCTGCCTGGATTATAATCTTCTGTTGAACTGGTTCTATTTGCTGACATTCTTCTCCATTTTCCATTTTCACTCTGCTGGAGTGGTGCCTCTCTTTCTTCAGAATATGTATGCCTGTTGCAGGGAGGTAGCCATCATTCCACCAGCCTTTGCTCATCTTTCTGACTTTCTATACAGAGAGTTGACAGCTCCAGCCCCCCATCTTCCTAACTCACTCCTGAGAACACAGACCTGCCCCACCAACCCAGTGCAAGAGCAGCCTCACTCAGGAAGATGGCCTCTGATTATTTTTTTTTTATTGATTTTGTAAAAATATTACATTAAAAAAATATGAGGTCCCATTCGACCCCACCACCCCCACCGCACCCCTCCCCCCCCAGCAACACTCACTCCCATCATCATGACACATCCATTGCATTTGGTAAGTACATCTCTGGGCACCTCTGCACCTCATGGTCATTGGTCCACATCATGGCCCACCCTCTCCCCCATTCCGTCCAGTGAGCCCTGGGAGGATTTACAATGTCCGGTGATTGCCCCTGAAGCACCATCCAGGGCAACTCCAAGTCCCAAAGGCGCCTCCACATCTCATCTCTTCCTGCCATTCCCCACACCCATCAGCCTCTGATTATTTTATGGCACGCACTACTTAACCTGCGTCTTAGCAACACCCAATACTGAAGCTGTTTCCTTGGCCACAGCCCATACTTGGGATTCCATTGTGCTCTAGGTTGAAGCTGTAAAGTTTCCTGAGTCTATGTCCAAAGAACCTTCTTAGGGGTAAACAATCTTAGGAGAAAGGTATTTATTTGCCTGGTCTTGTGGAACTGGCCACCTGCCCTGGGAAATCCATCCTTCTGGAAAGACCATGAAATTCTCCAAACCTCCATTCAAGGTTATTTCTAAAATCCTGATACTTTATGCATATCTTCATTTTGTCCACTTTTGTGCCATACTTTAACTATATGCATGTGAATATCTTGTCTCCATGATCCCATCCAGACTGTGCAGACACAGGGTTTTCTTTAATTTTTATTTATAAACACTTTATACCCACCAAGCAAAACCTTTCCCATATTCCCCCTTTTTGTTCACCTCTATATCTCAAGTAGCCACAGTGTCTGGTAGGTAGTGGGCAGCCAAGTACTCAAGAAAGAGTTCAGCCTTAAGGATAAAATATTTCCAGGGTCAAATTCCAGTATCAACACTTAATGATGTGTCAACTACTGAGTAGTTGGGTATGAATCACCCAGATATTTTCTAATCATTTTAATAGGTTACATGACTTTAAAATATTAAATAGACTGAAACATTGTAATGAAAAGAGTAGCTGTCTACTGGTCTTCTTTTCTCTGTTCTGTTTCTTAGGAGCAACCACTTTTAACACTTTGAGCTGTTTCTTCTGGTAGCTGTCTCCAGATCTCTAAACACAATGCCTATTTTGCTCTTTCTGCTTTATATAGAGAGATACAATTGACTTATTAGGGTTTAACTCCTTTAGTACATCCCCACATCCTCCCAACAAATTTTATCACAACATTTACTCACCTTTTTAGCAGAGTTTTTGGTATTATGACCATTTAATGTTTGCTGCAGAGCTAGGGGGTACTCTGTGACTTTATTTCCTTTCTTGTGTAGACTTTGTATCTTGTTTCAGTTTTCCTAAAATTTATGATTATCATTCCTTTCTTCATACTGAAAAGAATTCCTTATAATTTTTTTCAAAACTTTTCCAAAGGCTACAACTAATTATGTATTCTACTGAGCCTTTTCGTTAAAGTCACTGTCTTCCTTTCCAGGCTGACCCAATTTCCCTTCTGGGAAACCACCCTGGATGTTCCTGTATCCTCTCTTGCATGGGAGCCTCTGCTTTCTGGCTTCTAAATTTCCCTCTTTCTTGGATTATACTCCCTCTCTCTTTGTCTTTTTTTAATTTTAATTTTTAACTAGAACATATCCTCCTTTACTTGCTAAAAGGTAGGCAAAGAAAATGGTTTGACATTGGTATTTAGATCATGCTCCCATATCTTCCAGCACTCAGTGTTGCTGTCATGACTCCCACCACCATTCTGATTAGTCCTTTATAGAAGACCAATTTTTAAACTTTCCAGACACTTTTGCTATTTTAAAAATGTATTATTGTAATCAAAATACTGCATATACATAGTTTAAAAAGCCAAATAGTCCTTGATTTAGGTTAAGTTCTCTAGTACTTTCTGGAAGCAGAGTCTGAGAAAAAGATTTTTATGCCAGTGATGTACTGAGAAATTGCTCTCTAGAAAAACCTGTCAGAAAATGAGGGAAGCTGGATGGGGCAACAGCAGAAGCTAAGCAGGTAGTGTGAGCTGAAGTCTAGCCTCAGCCTGATTCCACAGAGACCTCAAAAGTGTCCCACAGAGCTGTTCCTCCTTGAGGCAAGCATTTCCTATTAGTCAGTTGCTGGCCGAGACTGTCCTTTGGGGTTTGGGGCAGGGCATAATTTCAGGTATTTCTAAGTGAGGCAGCTCTTGTCACCTGAATACAGTTCTCTGGAGAAGAATGCAGCTGTGAGCAGTTAGCAGCAGGACTCTGTTAGCAGCTGGGCATGGGTGCACTAGCTAATAGGGATCTGGGTGGAGCACCCCCAGCATCTTTATAGTGCACCCCTTGCTCTGCCTAGACCCACTGGATTTTCACAATGAGCTCACTTCATTCTGGAAGAACTTTCCAGGATTCTGATTGGTCACAATTTCTGGGGAGACTTAGGAGAATTGATGTGATGAAAACTGTCCCCCCAGCTGTAATTGGTTCCAGGCCATATTTGTTACTCTTTGCCCCCTCTTCCACCCCTTCTAGAGCCCCTTGCACTCAGGGAGCACATTTGCTGGGCTATGTGGCTTCATGGATGGAACGATCCAGACACTCTCTTGAGGGGGTCGAACTCCTGATCACCATGGCTTATCAAGCCATGATTTTTGTATTTTCCCATTTACAGTTATAAGGGAGGAGCCAAGAGTTACTCATGTATCACCTGACTGCCATTCATGTCTCTCCCTAACCCCATCTTACAGAAGCAGGTCTACCTTCTCATGATGGTTGGAGCCAATGACTCCTGCCAGTGTGGTAACACCTTGCTATACCTTCTGCTCTATTATTACAAGGAGCTCAAAGTGACTAGACAACAGCCATAGCTTTGGATTTGGTGGATTACGGTTTCTGCCTAGAAGTATCCTTTCCCCCACTTTGGGAATAAGACCTCAAACCCCAGAGAAGCTAAAGTTGCAGGGAATGGAGGTCCAAAGTTCCCATTTGAGTCATTGAGAGTGATGCTGGATGGGGCCATACGTACCTCCTTCTCTTGGTTCTCAGACACATACATTTTTAATTTGGGGGGACACAATCCCATGCAATCATGATAAGCTTAAGGTGGATCAGTAAGGTGGATCACCCCATCTCACAGGTGTCATCTCCAAGCAGGTACCTTAGCTGATCCTTCAAGAGGCCATTCCACTGCCCTATCAGGTGTGTGGCTCCTGGGTTGTGTGGCACCCAGGGTGTTCCTTGGGCTGAAGCTATATTATGCAGGGTTCCCATGTCAGCAGATCAGACACTCCATGAGCCTTCAAGTAGTGCTACTGACTGAGGCTCTGCAGCAGGTAAGGGAAGCCATGCTCACTACACATGTCCATCTCCATCATGACAAGCCACTACCCTTTCTAGATTGGCATGCACTGTGATGTAACAATCATCAAGAGTCTGATTGGTACCATATCAGAGACTCAGCATCAGTCCCTGTTTTTGGCAGGTCAGACTTTCAGTGTGCCTCTAGTTTGATCAGGGTCAGTAAAAGGGACCCAGGAATGATCTCCATCTCTGCCACCATGGACCCTATATTCATGCACACACTGCATTGTACTGCGGTGGCTAATGGCATGAGCTGGTTGACACATCCTCTCCTACAATTGTTTAGCTTCTGTAGGATGTTCTTTGGTGGGTCTTTTAAAATGCTCCACAAAGATCATCTTCCATAATTTCATCCCCATACTTCATTCTCAGACCTCCTTCTCCCCAGTTTTCCAACTTTGTTCCTTTTGCTCGTACAATACAGTCAAACTATTTGCCCCTGCCTATGCATCTATGAGTATGTATATCCTCCTATATCCTAACAATATTCCACCTAAAACTAGTGACGGGGTCCTAATTGGCAATAGCTGGTGAGTAATCCAACTCCAGAATCCCATCCTTGACTTCCTCGAATCATTAGTACCAACTGTCTGAGGTTAAATTCTCTAGGAGTCCAAGATAGAGATTCCTGTGCAAATGACTCATTGAGGGAGCATCCCTAGGAGAAATCTTCACTAACAGAAGTGAAGGAAGTAGGACAGAGCAGGGAATAAGCTGGGCAAAGAGGTGGTTTCAGGTGAAGTCTAACCACAGCTTTATCTCATAGGAAGCTCTGAAGCATGCATGACTGGCATCCCAGAGTTGTCCGCATTGGGGAATTTGTCAGGCAGCCATTGGCTAGCAGCTGACCCTACAGGCACTAGCCTCCCAAACATTTTCAGCTAAAGGTGCTCCTGTTGGCTGAGTGAACGGTGTGCAGCTGTGAACATTAGCAGCCAAACTCAACAGCTGAGGGGAAGGATGCACCTGCTCAGTAAAGAGAACCTTGGCAAAGGGCCACCAGTATCCGTTATAGTGATAAAAAGCTTATGACAAAACTCATCCCCATTCCCACAGACCACTCCTTTTGAAATTCTTTGAGCTATTTCCTCTAATAGGTAACTTAATTCTAAATTTTATTTATTTGCTAGGTCAAATTTTAGACAGTTTCTTTTGATTTCCTCTTGTGGTAAGTGAGGGATTGTGCTTCTACCAACCTCTTCTACCTCATTCTCCCAAAGTAGTCATGTCGCGTTTTAAATTAAAATTTATAAAATTAAATTTTCATTATTATAATTAAGTGCATATTGTCTAATCCTGAGCTTAATAGTGCGCAGTGTTTACATTTCAGTTTTTTGTTTTTTCCTGGAGTTAATAATTGTCTATATTTTTGTTTACTTAAATTAATAGATGTGAAATGCTTGGAAAGTGCCTGAAACAGAGTAAGTACTATGTGTTTGTGCTTATCATTTAGCTGTTTTCTCTACCCTATAACTCTATTAAACCAGCTAGAATTAACTTTATATTTTGCCAAAAAAGTATCTGGATGGCTATAAACATCTAAGTTGTAAATTATTTTCCCTTGGAACTTTGAAGAAATTGCTCCATTTTCTTAGCTCCTTAAGTTTCTATGGAGAAATTCAATGCCATTCATATTCCGATAATTTTTTATGCATTTTCTTAAATTTCACTGTAATATGCTTTGGTTTGGGGCTTTGGACTTTTTTTTAAAAAATTATTACTCGGAGAAAACTTGTGTACTTACATTCTGGGAAATGTTCTTGCTTTTTCTGTGATAATGTTCTTCCCTCTATTTTCAATGAGCTCTCTTTCTGGAAACGCTTATTAATGGGATATTCAATTTGCTGGATTTATCTTCAAATTTTCTTGTCTTTTCTATTGTCATTTGCTCATCATTTTATTCTCCTTTCTGGGAAATTTTCTTAACTTTATGGTCAAGCACTTCTTTTGCGTTTTTTAAAAAACTGAATAATCTCATCACATTTTTAATTTCCAAGAACTCTTGCTTATTCTCTCAATGTATTTTTTATGATTCCATTTTTTCTTATTTTATGGATTACAATATATCCCTCTATCTCTTTGAAGATATAAATTACATTTCTTTGAAGTTTTTCTGCTCTTGGTGTTATTTCTGTTGTATTTTGTTTGTTTTCTGCTCTCTGTTTAGTTTCTTTTCTTAAGTAGGATTCCCCCTGGTATTTAGTAATTCTCAACTGTCTGTTCATATTAATGAGAAAGATGCTTATAAGCTGCTTCTTGCCCTGAGCGCATTGGTGGCCTCCACTGTAGAGTTGTAGAGGCCAGATGGCTTTTCCATTAGGGGTTTGTAGTTCTTTTCCTGGTACAGCTTCATTTTTCTCTAGAAGGATCTTCCTGTCAAGGGGTTATAGATCCCTCCAATTTATATATATAGACTTTACTTTTAGCCTGTATTCAGCACAGTCTAGACCTACTGCTCAACTCTGAACCTCCTTGCAGGGACTTAGGGTTGAAATGTTCTCTTTGCTAAGTAATTTTTTCCCCACTTCTGCAGTCAAACTTCTCATATGGTATGTTAAGATGTCTCTTAGTTTTATCAAAAATGAAATGCAAGGGCTTTTTTTCTAGTTCTTATTATAGGGGGAGATTTTTTGAAAGCAGAAGGTGGTAGAAATGTATTTACTCTGTCATCTTCTACATAGAAGTCTTCTCTAGAAGGTTTTAGGAAGTTTCCTTTGTTCCAGGTGATTTGAAATATGATAATCTGTTAGTAAAACACTAGAACAAATCTCTTATGTTTCTTCTCTTTTTTCATATTTTCAGCCCTATATTTTCAGCTATTATACTTAAAGAAGCCTAAATTCTTGACTAGGGATCTTTTTTGTTTTGGGTGTGGTGGGGTATGTGTCGTTTAATAGCTTGAGTTAAAAAAACAAAGTGAAACATCTCAGATGCTCTGCTTGTAGTGGGGTGTCTGATTAAGAAGGTAGGATTACAGACAGACCTCTGCTCCCAGCAGGTGTGGCTGGGAGAAACGAAGACTATTTGGGGCCCAGCTTGGACTCCCCTGGTTCCAGCCCTCTATCTTGGTCTTGCTCTCAGTCTTGCCCAGAACCCCAAGTCCTGCATTATTCTGTGGGGCAACATGTGCCTTTTTCAGGCACTTCTCAGCCTGCTAACACATAGACCTGGGGCTCCAGCTGCCCTGGGACTCAATTACTCTCCCTGCATTCTCTCTCTCAGAACTTTAATGAGATCCTTCAACTGCTGATGGCATTTCTGTGTTTTATGTTCATCGCAGGTTTATACACTTTTTATTCCTTTACAATCATTGGGGTTGAAAACACAGATTCTAAAGACATATTTTCTGGAAAGCACCACTACGTTTTAGCTGTGACTTAAATAAGTCAATGAACCCTTCTGAGTCTCAGTTTCTTCATTTGAAAATAAGAAAAATAATGGAAGATACTTAAAAAGATTGTAGTGATGGTGCATAGGACAAGTGCTTCTTAAATCATGTGGTTTATGTGTGTGTGCCCACATGCGAGCCTGTGAGTTAGGTAGACCAGTAGACAAAATGGAGGACAAGGGGGAATGTCCACACATTGTCTCAGGGGTGCTAGGAAATCCTACCTGTTCTAAAGAGTGTACATTTTCCAAGTGTGGTCACCCAGACTCTGGTGCCCAAGGACAGCTAATTAATGCCAAGTGTCTAGAGCCAGAACCCTGGGTCTGTGCTTTCCATCAACTGTGGCTTTTAGGGAATCCCATCACTGGGGGAAAGGGCTGCCCATCTCTGCTCTCTGTGGAGGATGAGCCACTTCCTGCCAGGTTGGTCCTTTCCCAGAAATAATGGGACACAATTTGGATGAAAAGGAAAAGACACGAGGCCACTCATATATGAGCCTCTGTAGTCCCAGGATTATATAAGTCAGGGCCTCAGAACCAAGAGAATTCCAGTTTGTCTGGGGTTTCAAAGACGGATTTCACTTTTGTAATTTTTCTCAATTGGCACTAAGCGATGTGGAAAAATGGGCAGTGAGAGAATGAAAGACTAAGCCAGAAATGCAACCTCATCATGCCAAGCAGCTCCCACCGAACGCCCTTGAAGCAGCTGCTTACGTTAACTTCTGAAAAACCCTCCCTGAGCGCCCATGTGGGCCCTCCCTCTTTCAGACAGAAGGGTGCCCCAGCTTCTTCGTGAAGCCTGTTTACAGGGAAGCTAATGACATTTCCTCATGCAAAAGCCCACTTCTGACTCTGCAGCTGCACTCAGGCTCCTGGGGGGGAAACATCCAAATTCCAGTGCTCCTCACTGTCCATTGGAGGCCTAAACATACTCACAAATTAGTCTTTACTTTTCTAACCAGGCTGGGTCCTAATCGAAAGGCCAGCTCTTCTGAGAATTCGGAGGGACTATTACTTCCCACTGATGGCATATTCTATAAATAGCAGCGCCTTCCAGGTAGAGAGCTGCTGGCTGGCAAAGCCCTGCACTTGCATTATTCCAGAGAAGATTTAATGCTGCCCGAGGATTCTGGCAGGGAGTCGGCCGCCAGGGGCTCCAGGCTTGGAGAAAGTCACAGTGAGCCTCCCTGGAGCCCCTTCTCTGTACCAGCCACTATGCATATGCACAAGACAAGCTCGGGCCTTTCAGGAACTTAGAGCAGCGCTGTGCAAAAGAAACACAAGCGATGTATACATAATTAAAAACATTCTAGTAGCCACATTAAAAAGGGCAGAATTTATTTTACTAGTGTATTTTAATTAACCCAATATAGCCAAATTACCATTTCTGCATGTAGTTAATATAAAAGTTGAGATATTTTACATTTTTTAAAAACCCACACTTCAAAATATGCTGTGTATTTTACACATTTAAGGCATCTCAATCTGGGCTCTAACTTTTTGTTAGAATTACTTGATTTTTGGAAAATTTCATAAATTTACAGTTAGAAAGTAGGTTCACATATACACGTTCCAAATATTATTAAATGAATATTAGTTTTTAAATTTATATTTAAATTAATTAAAATTAATTAAAAATGTGTTTCCCTCAGCTGCAATAGCCACATTCAAGAGCTCACCAGGCACCCATGGCCAGTGGTTAGATTATCTGTCTAGACTTGACAGTGCAGGTCTAGAGTAAAGCAGATGTAGAGTGAACCCACCTGTAGATTACAGGTCCACCATTCATTGGTTGGATGACCTTGGACAAATTACTTAACCTCTCTGTGCTTCAGTTTTATCATCTGTAAAAGAGGGATACTAGTGCCTGAGTCTGGAGTTGCTGTATGCATTAAATGTTAGTAATGTAATAATGTAAAGTGCTTTGCATATAGTCAGTATTGTAAAAGGGTTTGCTTTAATTACTACAGACAAATATGGGAGTTGGATGCAAACACTATATTGATATATAATATGTGATATGAGCTACAGTAAAATGTGGAGTGCTATGCAAATACAAAGGAGGGGCTTCGAACTCTGCTTGGGAGAGATGGAGGGCTTCTCAGAGGAGGTGGCATTTAGCTGGCTCTTGAAGACTCAGAGTTTGCCAAGCAATCAAGAGGAGTTGGGTGGGGGGCAGACTCTTTAAGGAAATGAAGGGCAGAGGGGCGGGGGATGTGGTTCCTGCAGAGGAGATGAGCTTGGTGTGGCAGAGAAAGGGTAGGAATTGTGGGGGAGGGAGTTTGTCTGGAGATGAGGTTGGATGGGTCTAGCTTGTCATTGACCTTCAAGGGCTTAAGTCTTTGCTTGATGGTTGTCAGAAGGTGGACCCTGGACCAGCAGCCTCAGCATCCCCCACGACCCCAGCTTGTTCAAGGAGCCATTCCTTGGGTCCAAAGCAGACCTCCTGCCTCAGCATCTCTGGGGGTGTGGCCGGCAATCAACTTTTTTTTTCTATTAGAGATGCTGTAGGTTGATAAGAAAAGTCATGCATTAAATACAGGGATCCCATGTACCACCCTACTACTAACATCTTGCTTTGGTGTGGGACATTTCCTGCAATTGATAAAAGCACATTTTTATAATTGTACTGTAAGCTCGAGTCCATGGTTTACCTTAGGGTTACTGTACTGTACAGTCCCAGACTTTTAAAAAATATTTTATTCTAGTGACATATATACAACCTAAAATTGCTGCCTTTTAACCATATTCAAATCTATACTTCAGGGCTCTTAACTCCTCTTCCAGTATTGGGCTACTGTCACCACCATCCATTACCAGGTTTGGGGTGACAGAATAGCTGTCAACATTGTAACGAGCCTCCAGGCGACGGGAATGCAGGCTGGAGTCTGAGAACCACCAAGACAAAGGGAGTCTTGAAAGGGGTTTGAGCTGGGAGGTGACGTCATCAGAGATGAGTTTTAGGGGGGGGGGGGGGTCCTCGGTGTAGTGTGTCCAGACCAGCTGTACCTGTGGGTTGAGGGGAACCACCAGCCCTGTCTTGGAGCCCTGGTTTGTTTACTTGTAAAATAGAGAATTATATTGTGAAGACCAAGTGAGGCTCTGCCCCATTCGATCCATTTACCCCTCAGAAGCTAGAGCATAATTGCAAATGCAGATCTGTCAATGGCTTTCCAGGCCCTTCGGGGCAATACCAGGTTGGCTGGTAAACCTATCTAATGGGACCCCACCTTCCCACCTTCCCCTGGCCTTCTCCTTCTCCCACACTCTGTTTTGCCACCCTGACTTGTTTTTGTTTTTTCTCAGTTTTTGGATTAACAAGCCCCTTTGCACCTCAGACTTTTGCCTGTGCTGGCTCTTCCTGGGTCACTGACTCTTGCCTCTCCTCTCACTCCCCACCCTGCTCCTCTCCTTCCTCATCCATCCCATCTCAGCCCGGCTCTGAGCTGCCCAGGCCGCATCAGGTTTGTAAAGTGCCCCCCCGCCCCCATGACTCTGCCTTCCTCCTTCCTTAGGTTCGTTCTTCATTATCAAACATGTGTCCAGTAACTGCCAGGTGCCAGAACTGTTCTAATGCCTGGGAAGTCTACAGGACCTAACTAAGTGGCAGTTCCTGAGTTCTGTGGTGTATTGGACACACCTGCGCACCACTTCAAATCCTCTCACCCCTTCCTCTTATCCCAGACAGTATTCCAAACAAGCTTCCACCAGCTTCGGTTTCACACCATTGCAACCTGGCAGTGCCCTGCCTTAGACTTGGGCTTATGTCTCTTGCTTCCTGTCCTGGTGCTTCTCTGGGATGTCCATGGAGACCTGCTTGGAGCTCACCCAGAAGTACAGTTGAAGTGACACCTTATGGAGCCATCCATGCTTAATGGGGAATGGAAGCTGTATTAGTCTGCCAAAGGGGTGCTGATGCAAAGTACTAGAAATCTGTTGGTTTTTATAAAGGGCATTTTTTTGGAGTAAAAGCTTATAGACCTAAGGCCATGGAAAACCCAAATCAAGGCAGTGTAAGAGGTGCTTTCTCACCAAAGTTGCCACGTGGTGAAGCAAGATGGCAGGTGATCTCTGCCCGGTTTCTCCTCTTCTGGGCTTCCTGTTCCTCTTGAGTTCCATAGGCCCAACCTCTTGAGACTTCATGCTTAAGTGATTGTGTAGTCCTCTCTCTCCTGACATAAGGCTTGTTTCTTTCTGGGCCTTCTTTATCAGTCTCAGCTGTTCTGCTCTCTTCCTGATTTTAGCTGTAAGCTATCAGGCAAAATGGTTCTTCTCTCCCCAGGGCCTCAACTGTTTGAGCCTTCTCCTTTCTGTCATTTGGCAGGATCAAAATGACAATGCTCTCTCTTCCTATGTGTCTGTGTGCCTGTTTATATCAGATCCAGTAAGGGGGTGGAGACTCAATCTGAGTCATGCCTTAATGATGTCACTGAATCAAAAAGCCCTAAAAGTAATCTTAACCGGCAATGTAATCAAAGACCCCTCAACTGAATTTAATGCAGTCAAAGGGTATCACACCCAGATGAATAGATTTTTCAGACAAAATCTTTTTCTTCTTGGGAGTCATAAAATATTCTCAATCTGCCACAGAAGCCAATGAGGATCAAGCACCCATTGTGCTTAGCAGTGACCAGTTTGATGAATCCTTGTTTGGACTTTTCCTCCTAACCTGCTTCCTCTCCTGTATCATATCCTGGGACTGCCATACAAAGTACCTCACCCTTGATGACTTAAAATAGCAGAAGTCTATTCTCAAAGTTCTGGAGGCCAGAGGTCTGAAATCAAGGTGTTGACAGGGCTGCACTCCCTCCAGAGGCTCAGGGAAAACCTAACGTTTTCTCTTCCAGCTTCGGTGGCTCCTGGTGTTCTGTGGTGTGGGACAGCATTGCTCTAATCTCCACTTCCGTCCTTATGGGGGCCTTCCCATGACTTCTCTGTTCCTCAGCTCTTGCTCTCCTTTCTCTTACAAGGATACCAGCTGAGATCCTTAACTTAATTACATCTTCAAAGACCCCATTTCTAACTACATACACACTAGGCTTTGTCTGAGACTCTGCTTTAAGAGAATCTAGGACATGGTATTTAGGCTGATGGAATTCCAGGATGTTTTCAGGGAGAATATAGGAGATGGATTGCACATATTTTGGTATGGTCTTAAAACAAATGGATGGAAATGACAGGAATATAGTTTTCATTATTCAAAAAGTATTTATTAAGCAGTTACTATGTACTTCTTGTCATTCTAAATTCTGGAAATATAGAGGGGAAGCTTAACATTTTCCAGGATACTTTCTCAGCATAAGAATGGGCAGAAATGGCAAGGGCTTTCTCAAGAGGCAGTGAATCCCTGACTCTGGACAGGGACTTCAGTCCATTTAGTGATTCAGGCTTAAGCAGTTCTTTGACTGTAATTGTTCTTCCTGCGTTGGTAGATGTCTGTTTATTTTTTTGCTTGAAATCACTCTAGGTTTGGGTGAGTAAATTGGTGTCTGGGAAGGAATCCCCAGGAAGAGTCTTGATTTAATGTATCTCCATTTCTTTGGCAAGTTTCCAGAAATGCCACCTTTTTTGTTTTTCTTTAAGACCTAAAAGGATTTGGGTGATCAAGAGGTTATCCTAAAGGGCAAATAGTCCCTGAAAATGTTGTTGTGGTTGTTGTGGGGGCTACTGGAGACATCCAGTTCCCAGCATACCAAGCACGGGCAAGGCTCCTGGTGGATACTCAGTATTGATCTCTGAGTCTGCCTTGGATCCTGGGCTAGGAGAGCACGGGGTCATGGCAAGTTCTTTCATCTACCAGTGCCAAAGTCCACTGTGAGTGATCAGTTTTACATTCCTGCCTCTGATTACCAGCCAGTTCCTCTAGCCATTGCAGCCTAATCAGGGTGTGGGGGACTCTGGAAGCTATATTGGCTCAACTTATTTGTATTCAGATTCCTGAAAAAAAGTACAGCGAAGGACAAGGTATAACTCAATTTATCTCCATGTGTTATCATAAAAAAGCCAATTAGAGCCAGTGCAATGATGACAAATGGTGTTTCTTAATTCTTCCATTAGATAGAAATAGAAAGAGAAAAGGAAAAAAAGCAAGCCTGTAAGGCACACATCTAAGACACCTGGAAAGGCATCCCTCTCATATCTCACTTTGAACAGTGTGGTCATTTATAAGAACCTCTAAAGACCTAACAAGAAAAAATGCATCTGGGATGAACTACATATCTAGCAAATACACTATAGGTGGGGACTTAGAGTCTTGGAACTGAATGGGATAAAAGAGAATAAAGTGAAGAGATGTTAATTTTGGGAAATCAGGGAAACCTTGCTCACTGCAGAATGTGGGACTGATGAAGGAGGAAGTAAGAGAGATTTCTGAAAGTGTGGCTGACTGGATATAAATCATGGTGCTCCCTCCTCTGCACCTTCTGTTCACCAAGTTGATTAGGATACCGTCATCTTAGACACATCCTTCATATCCCAGTCCCAAGGAAACATCCTGATCCTGTGACAAGTCTTCAATATTCTTTTTAGATGTTAGACTTAGATAGCTCTAATCCTTCCCTTTCTTTCTACCTCTCTCTCTCTCCCATCTTCATTTCAATCATTCCATTCCATTCCTTTCCATCCATCCATCCATCCATCCATCCATCCATCCATCCATCCATCCATCATCTTCTTTATTTTATTATTTTTTCTTCCTATCCCCTTTCTCCTTTCCATCATTAAACATTTTCTGCACCCCTACTGAATGCTAGGGATTTATTTGTTTATCCATTATATGTGACATAATTGTATGGCCAAGGACTAGAACTGCACCTGGGTTAGAATTCTGGCTCCCCCATTGTATTAGTCAGGGTTCTTTAGGGAAACAGAACTGACAGGAAATATATTAAAATATTATGAGATTTTATAAAATTTTCTCATGCAACTGTGGGGATGCATGAGTCCAAATGCCATAGGGTAGACTTTAAGTTGGGAACTCAAATAAATGTTTTTGATGAATTTCCCAGGAGAATCTGGCTGGCTGAAGTAGAGATGGAAATTCTCTCTTCTGACTGTTGAAATCATCACTTCTTCATTTATGGTCTTCAACCATAATTGATTGGATGAGATGTCTCTCATTACTGAAAACAATCTCAATTGATTGTAGATGTCATCAGCCATAGATGCAATCAACTTACTGATGATTTAAGTCTATAAAGTGTCCTCACACTAAAAATTAGACCAGTGCCTGCTTACCTGAACAACTGGACATCATTTCCTGGCCAAGTTAACAGATGAACCTAACCATCACACCCATTTATATCTCTGTGGCATTGAGCAAGTTATTTAATGTAATTGAGGTTCATCTCCTTTGAGCTCATATATAAAAAGACCCTGTGTACAGCTGGTATCTAACAACTGCCACTTCCTATCATCCTCTATTTTCTGGATATTCTGCAGAGGGACATCATATCTCCAGGTACAGGAGGTTCCACCCCGTGGCCCTTTATTCTCTGACTCCTGAGGCATCATCCAAGGTTGTGGTGGAAAGAAGAGAAGCTTGGACTTTCCAGGGTCCCTTTTATCTCTAACACTTTGAAGTGTCATATGGATTAGGGCCTGCCAATATCACAAGCCTGGGAGCTATACTCCCTTCCCTCCATGCTGTCATCCCTTCAGAAAAAATTCCAAGAACTTTTAGGTGTCATCTCTTCTTTCCTGACTGGAGATACCAGCTTGTTGAAGGCAGGAAGGCTAGCTGGCAGAAGGTGGAAGCAGATGAAGAAAGGAGAGGAAGGAGGATGGTTGGACAGCCTGGGGTGCTGATTCTCAGGGGTGGTTGAAGCTTGGCCAAGAATCTCATTGCAGTGTCCCAAAATGGCAAGTCCTTTCTAATACTACCCCCAAGACATGGCAAAGTGCTGGAAGGACCACAGATGGAATCCGAGTCATTCAAAGAAGAGAAAGGACAAGGGTATGATAAAACAGATGGGAGGCATATCAAATGCCATATCAAACCCACTCTCATGTGTGCTCTTCAAGAACCACTGCAGAGCTTGATTTTCGATAGGAGGCACAGAGCAAGCCCCATTGTGATTTCTTTTTCTTTGGCCTATCACACAACTCCTCGTAACTGAAATGAGAGCTGTTATTTCATGAGAGTATCAAGCACTTTACATGTCCTGTTTGCATTGTTTTCATCTTTGCAATAACAATGAAGCAGACATTATTATTTCCATTTTACCAATAAGGAAATTGGGACTAAGACAGGTCCAGAACTTCTCCCAAAGTCACCCAGTTAGTCAGGCTTTGAATCAAGGGCTGTTTTACTCCCAAACCTGTGCACTTTCTTATCATTCATTTGTTCATTAATTTATTCACTCATGGAGGTGAGCAAGACAGATAAGTTTCCTCCTCACATGGAGCATTCTTGTATTATATAGATATTAAACAAGATACTAACAAACATGTTATTTATCTGGTGATACATTTTATGAAGAAAAAAGCAACTGGGATAGGAGTGGGGCATATTCAGGAAAGTTTCTTTAAGGAGGTGGTATTTAAGTTGACACAAACAAGAGATAGGAGTCAGCCCATCAAAAGATATGAGGATAGAGATATTTCATGTCATTCTATTCTATCCCATCCCATCCCATCCCATCCCATCCAATCCCATCGCTTGCATGCTATGCCATGCCATCACATTCCATTCCTTTCCATTCCATGCCATGCCATGCCATGCCATGCCATGCCATGCCATGCCATGCCATGCCATGCCATGCCATGCCATGCCATCCCATCCCATCCCATCCCAAAATAACTGAACACCATACCCATATTCAGATACAAAGGCTCTCTTATCAGTCTGATCACCTACAAAATCATGGAAACTTGGAAGTCAGGACTGGGAGGACCCTTAACTGGCATTTCATCCCATAAAATATCACCTTTCTGTGTGTAATTCTTACGTATTCCTCATCATGTAACTTGTCTTTTTTCTCTTACCTTTGATTTCCACTAGTTTGAATGTAAGTGTGGATTTTAAAAATATGTATTTTTCTTTTTAGGGTTTTCTTACCTTGTTATGTATGTGGTTTGATACCTTTTAGTATTTATGGAAATTCTTGGTGATTATCTCTCCAAATATTTTAAATATATTTTTCTCTCACGTCTACTTTGAGAATGCAAACTGTGTATATGCTGACTATTTGATATTGTCCCACAGCTCTTGAATGGACTGCTGCACCTTTTTTCATTTATTCCTTTTTTTTCTTTGTGTTTCTGTTTGGGTAATTTCTACTGATCTACCTTTGAATTCACTGATTCTTTCCTTGGCCATATCAGATATACTGATGAGCCTATCAAAGACATTCTTCAGATTGTAACCATGTTTTTTTTTTTTTATTTCTAGCATTTTAATTTACTTTTTCTTTTTTATTACCTTTTTTTTAAAAGATACACAGATCACACAAAATGTTACATTAAAAATATAAGAGGTTCCCATATAGGCCATTCCCCACACCTCCACTCCTCCCACATCAACAACTTCTTTCATTAGTGTGGTACATTCATTGTATTTGATGAATACATTTTGGAGCACTGCTACACTGCATGAATTTTAGTTCATATTGTAGTTTACACTCTCTCCCAATCCATTCAGTGGGTTATGGCAGGATATATAGTGTCCTGTATCTGTCCCTGCAATATCATTCAGGGCAACTATAAGTCCTGAAAATGCCCTCACATCTCATCTCTTCTTCCCTCTCCTTGCCCTCAGCAACTACCCATTTATCTATTTTTTCTTTTGCTGCTCATGCTTTGGGTGTGAAGTTCGTGAAGCCATTTCCTATTAGAAGGTTCTGTAGATGCTTCCCTACATTGTCTTCCAAGGTCTTGAAGGTCTTGACTCTTATATTTAGGTCTTTGATCTATCTTGAGTTGGTTTATTTTCGTTTTTATTTTTTTGGTGCACCATTCCTGGAGGTACTGCAATACAAGGTCGATGTGTGGAGTGGAGAGAGCAAGCCCCTATTCTGTCTCCTAATTCCAAAAATCCATTTAATATATTGTCCTCAGACAGAGGATGTATCAGATTCTAAACTGATAAGAACAGATATTACACTTGATCTCAGCCAAAAGATTGAGAAGCGATGAGTTGATTTTTTTAATAAGGTTTGAGATGGTATTCCTCTCTCATTCTTTTCATATGGATATACAGTTCTTCAGGCACCATTTGTTGAAGAGGCCATTCTCTCCCAGTTAAGTGTGCTTGGTGGTCTTGTCAAATATCAGATGACTGTATACATGAGGATCTATATCAGAACTCTCAATTCAGTTCCATTGATCAGGATGTCTATCCTTGTGCCAATATCATTTAGTTTTGACCACTATAGCTTTGTAGTATGTTTTAAAGCCAGATAGTGTGATTCCTCCTATTTCATTTTTCTTTTTCAATATGTCTTTGGCTATTCAGGGCCTCTTTCCCTTCCAAATAAATTTTGTAGTTATTTTTTCCACTTCATTAAAAAATGCTGTGTTGATTTTTATTGGGATTGCATTGAATCTGTAGATCAGTTTGGATAGGCTAGACATCTTAATGATGTTTAGTCTTCCCATCCATGAACAGGGAATATACTTCCATTTATTTAAGTCTTTAATTTCCTTTAACAGTGTTGTGTAGTTTTCTGTGTATAAGTCTTTTACATCTTTAGTTAAATTTATTCCTAGGTATTTGATTTTTTAATTTACTATTGTAAACAGTATTTTTTCCTTGATTTCCTCCTTAGATTGCTCATTATTTGTGTACAGAAATGCTATTCACTTTTGTGCATTGATCTTATAACCTGCGACTTTCTGAACTCATTTATAAGTTCTAGAAGCTTTGTTGTAGATTTCTCAGGGCTTTATATTTATAGGATCATGTCATCTGCAAATAGTGAAATTTTTATTTCTTCCTTTCCAATTTGAATGTCTTTTATATCTGTTTCTTGCCTCAGTGCTTGAGTAAGTACTTCTAACACAATGTTAAATAGGAGGGGTGATAGTGGGCATCCTTGCCTTGTTCCTGATCTTAGAGGATAAGATTTTAGACTTCACCATTGTACATGATGTTAACTATGGGTTTTTTATATGTACCATTTATTATGTTCAGAAACTTTCCTTCTATTCCTATCTTTTGCAGTGTTTTTATCAGGAAAGAGTGTTGTTGTATTTTGTCAAATGCTTTTTCTGCCTCTATAGATATGACCATGTGATTTATTTCTTTTGATCTGTTTATATGGTGTATGACATTGCTTGATTTTCTTATGTTGAACCATCCTTGCATACCAGGGATGAAACCCACTTGGTCAAGGTGTATAATTCATTTGATGTGTTGTTGAGTATGGTTAGAAGTATTCTGTTGAGGATTTTAGCATCTAGGTTCATTAGAGAGATTGGTCTGTAATTTTCCTTTCTTGTGGTGTCTTTGTTTGGTTTTGGTACTAGGGTAATTTTGGCATCAAAGAATGAGTTATGCAATGTTCCCTCTGCTTCTATTTTTTGGAAGAGTTTAAGCAAGATTGGTGTTAGTTCTTTCTGGAATGTTTGGTAGAATTCATGTGAAGCCATCTGGCCTGAGGCTCTTCTTAGTTGGGAGGTTTTTAATGTCTGATTCTATGTCTTTACTTGTGATTGATTTGTTAAGATCATCAATTTCTTCTTTCATCAATGTAGGCTGCTTCTGTGTTTCTAGGAATTTGTTCATTTCCTCTAAATTGTCCTTCTTGTTGGCATATAGTTTTTCAAAGTATCCTCTTATGATAGTCTTTATTTCTGTAGGGTCAGTGGTGATATCCCCTTTCTCATTTCTTATTTTGTGTATTTGCATTTTCTCTCTTTTTTTCTTTGTTAGTTTAGCTAAAGGTTTGGCAATGTTATTTATCTTCTCAAAGAACCAGCTCTTTGTTTTGTTTATTTTTTCTAGTTCTTTCTTATTTTGTATTTCATTTAGTTCTGCTCTAATCTTTGCTATGTTTTTCTTTCTTCTTCCTTTGGGGTAACTTTTTTTTTTCCCCACTAATTCCTGCAGTTAGTTATTAGATTTTAGCTCTTTCTTCTTTTATAATATATGAATTTATGGCTATGAATTTCCCTCTTATGACAGCTTTTGATGCATCCCACAAGTTTTGATATGTTGTGTTGTCATTTTTGTTAGTTTCAAGGTAGTTACTGGTTTCTTTTGAGATTTTCTCCTTGACCCACTGCTTGTCTAAGAGTATGTTGCTTAACTTCCCTATCTTTGTTTCTAATCTGGTTCTCCTTCCCTTGCAGATTTTCAGCTTCATTCCATTGTGGTCAGAGAAATTATTTTGTATGATTTCAATCTTTCTAAATTCATTCAGACTTTCTCTGTGGTATAGCATGTGGTCTATGGTGGAGAATGATTCATGTATACTTGAGAAGAATGTATATCCTGCTCTATTTGGGTGTAGTGTTCTGTATATGTCCATTAGGTCTAGATCCTCTAACATATTATTCAAGGTCTCTGTTCCTTTATTGACTCTCCGTTGAGATGTTCTGTCTAATGGTGATAATGGTGTATTAATGTCCCCCACTATAATTGTAGAAGCATCTACTCTTCCACTTAGTTTTTCCAGTGTTTGCCTCATATATTTTGAGGTGACCTGGTTAGGTGCATAAATGTTTATGATTGTTCTTTCTTCTTGAAAGACTACCCATTTTACCAATATATAGTGTCCATCTTTGTCTCTCACATTATTTTTGCATTTAAAGTCTATTTTTTCCAATATTAGTATAGGTGCTACTGTCCTTTTTTGTTGTTGTTGTTTACTTGTAAGATTGTTTTTCAGCCATTCACTTTCAACCTCCTTGAATCCCTGGGTCTAAGGTGGGTTTCCTGTAGACAGCATATAGGTGGGTCATATTTCCTTATCCATTCTGCCAATCTATGTCTCTTGACAGGCAATTTTAATCCATTAGCATTCAGTATTATTACTCTCAAGGAATTATTTATATTAGCCATATTTTCTTTGGATTTGTGTATGTCATATGTTGTTTTTATTTCTCTTTTTGCCTTTTTAGTTGTTCTTACACTGTCCTCCAACTCTATCTCTCCTGTTTTTTTTCTTTCATCCTGCATAATTCCCTTTAGTATATTTTGAAGAGCAGTTTTAGAAAATTTAGAAATAAATTTTCTATTTATCTGAGAATATTCTGCACTCTCCATCATTTTTGAATGCCAGCTTTGCTGTATAGAGTATTCTTGGCTGGAATTTTTTTTTCTTTTAGTACTTTGACTCTGTCATACCACTGCCTTCTTGCCTCCATTGTTTCAGATGAGAAATCAGCACCTAAACTTATTGAGCTTCCCTTGTATGTGATGGATCTCTTTTCTCTTGCTTCTTTTAGTATTTCCTCTTTGTCTTTTACATTGGATAATTTGACAAATATATGTCTTGGAGTAGGCCTGTTGGGATTTTACTGTTTGGGGTGTGCTGCACTTCCTGGACATGTACCTCCATCTCCCTCAATAGGTTTGGGAAGTCTTGAGCCATTATTTCCTCCAAAATCCCTTTTGTCCTCTTTTCCTTCTTTTCTCCTTCTGGGAAGCCTATAATGCATATTTTGCACATTTTGTGTTGTCTTTCAAATCCCTAAGTCCCTGCTGGATTTTTTTCTTTTTATCGATCAATTCTACTATCTGTTTGATTTCAGATGTACTGTCTTCTATGTCACTAATTTTTTCCTCTGCTTGTTCAAATCTGCTGTTATTTGTTGAGAGCGTATTTTTTATTTTTTGGATTGTGCCATTCATTACCTCATATCCATTTTCTTTTTGTGTATGTTTACAATTTCTTCAGTATGCTCTCTAAGTGTTTTCTTAATATCCTTAATCTCTTCCTTCACTTCATTAAGTTGGTCCATGATATTTGTTTGGAGAGCTTTGATTGGGTGCTTGATGTTCTGCTACTCTTCCTGGTTTTTTGTTTGTTCGTTGGACTGGACCATGTATCCCTGATTATTGGTATGGTTTGTAATTTTTTTTGCTGTTTGGTCATCATTTGATCTTGTTGGGTTTGTTCAGTTGATTAGCTTCCCCCTCTAATCTTGGGCTTTATTTATTTGCTGTTTTTTTGTGTGTGTTAAGTTTTCTATTTGACACTTTGTTCTTCTTATTCTATTTCCTTGTTGTTGTCTAAGTTCCCTTGAAGGAAGAAGATTAGGGCCAGGGAAAGCAAAAGAGGTAAGAAAAGAAAAAGTATAATAGTAATATTGATAGTAAAATTTAACAGAAGAACTGTCTACAACCTAGGAGAATGAATAGTAAACTCATGTAAGCTGTGAAGAGTTAAAGGAATAAAGAAGTGATGTGCCTACAAAGATATGTGAAACTGGTAATATAGAGAAAAATATAGTATGAATTAAAAGGCCAGTATGATGAAGAGAGAGGGAAAGAGAAAAGAAAGGGCAAAAGCAGAAAGAATTACTATAAGATAGAAAACAGAATAGAAATGTTAGAAATAAAAAGGCAGAAAAATTTGATGCTAAACAAAGAGAGGTCGAATGTAAGAGCAAGAACAGAAGGCAGAAGATAGAAAGATTTAGGAGGAAAAGGAGATAGTGTTGGTAGCCAGAATCAGGAAATCAAGGAAGAGGAAACACAACAAACAAGAAACAAACTGGCAGAACCAAATTAAAAAGGGGGTGGGAATAAAGAGGAAGGAAAGACAAGAAAACAACAAAAACAACAACAGCAAAACCAGAGAAATCCACAAGCAAGGAGTCAACCAAACACTAAGAATAAACAGACTTCCCTCTTAAGCCCCTATGGAGCTTGTCAGGCTGCCAGTACTTATCAATCAATTACCCTGCAGCTTTCTCACTGCAGATTTTCAAGTGGGTTTTAGTGAGTAAACTAAGTTAAATTATATAACAAAAGTAAACTTTTTTTTTTAGGAAAAATATGAGACCCAAGGGAAGCTAATACAGGGATAATGTCTGTTTCCCCTGTCCTAAAGTATCAGCTAGATGTTTAATTTCCCAGTGGGTCGCTACTCTAAGAGGAGCTGGGAATTGAACCAGAGACCTTGTATATCCAAGGCTGAAACTCCTCCACTGAGCCAAACCTTCCTGCTGGGTTGAGTAGCTCTTCAATCCTGGGCATTAACTCTTTGCAATTGGATAAACTGCTAATTAGGATTTGTGTCATCTTGTCGTTCCCCCCGCCCCCTGCTTTCTTTTCTAACTGCTTTCTCTCCCAGGGCAGCAGGAAGCAATAACCTGTGTGAATGTTCCCTTTTGAAATTCACATGGGACCCTGGTGACTTAACTCACCACAGAAAAAAATGACTCTCAATCTCTTTGAGATGGAGCACCCACACCTTGCTGGGAACCCTAAATATGCTCTTGGAAGTTTATTAAGCACTTCCTACTGTCCTCTTCCCTTAGGTGAGTTGCACAGGACTAGTTAATTGCCTAACTCCACCTTCTCCCTGACCAATTTTCCTTATCTCAGGGAGGTTTGGTAAATCAGGCTGCCTCAGCAGATTTGCCTCTCCCCTCTTCCTGGTTTCTCTTCAAACCAGCTGGTATGCTCCTCAAAGCTCATAAAAGGGGATCCAGGGGAAGCAGTTGTGGCTCAATCAGTTGGACTCCTGTCTACCACATGGGAGGCTCTGGGTTCACATCCCAGGGCTTCCTTGTGAAGGCAGGTTTGCCAGCACACTGCAGAGAGCCACCTGGCTTGCAAGTGCCACGGAGTGCCACCCGGCCCATAAGAGCTGTGGAAAGCCAACTCAGGAAGGTGATGCAACAAAAAGGGAGACAAGCAAAATAGCAAGAAGAGCACACAGCGAATGGACACAGAGAGCAGACAACAAGCGAGCTGCAAGGGGGTTGTAAATAAAAAATAAATACAGACACAGAAGAATGCACAGTGAATGGACACAGAGCATGGACAGCACACAAAAACCTGCAAGGTGGTATAAAAAAAGGGGGGAGCCAGACAATAGAACCCACTCAGAAGATCCCTCTCCACACTTTACCAGTACCCTCCCACTCTCAGAGTTTGTCTCTTCCAACTGACTGACTGGCAAGGGTCAGGGAATACTTCACCTTCCTGCCCTGAAGGAGGGATTCAGCCATCCCATGGTTCCAGACTCAAGTCCCAGAAACTCATGGTTTTACCTTGAACAATCACTCTTTTTGTTGCACTCTCTCCAGAGCTATGCCCTGAAGCCTCCTGCTTTGTGGATTCCCAAAGCAGCTCACCCAGGAAGGATTTTGCCCCCACTCAGCCATTTTTTGTAGGAGAGATGATGTGGGTGCACTTTGACATCATCTTGCCCCTCTGCCCCTTTGACTTTTTCTTATAGTTTTCTTCTCTCTACTGAAATTCCACATCTATCATGTGTATTTGAAATTTTCCACTAGAACCTTTAATATATTAATATAATAAAATAAGTTTAATTTTGGGGGGGGGTTCTAATAATTCCAACACCTGTGTAATCTCTGATTCTAGTTTGGTTGTTTAGTTTGTCTCTTGACAGTGGGTTGTTTTTATGTACTTTTTTGAGTGTCTTAAGTTTTTATTGAGTACCAGAAGTCTTTGTAGAACAACAGAAACAGATACAAATAATACTTATGGCTAGAAATAGGCATGCCTCTTCTGCTAAGCCATTGCTGTGGGAGTTTGAATCAATAAGATAAGGAGCTGAACTGAGTTTGGGTTTTGTTGCTGTAAGGTTACCTTCAATGCATCAGTGATTTCACATTCCTCTGTGTTATCTTATGATTAGTGTGGCAGCTGGGATGCTGAAGGTTTTTTGTTTTGTTTTGTTTTTATTTCTCTCCCCACTGATGGGTTTTTCTCAATATTCCTGCTATATCCTCAGGTGTCAGCCTTCACTATGTGTTTTGTATCATGGAGGGAGGGTCTTTCCATGCTCCTGCCCTTCCCCCAGTGCTAGACTGCTGCTGGTGGTTACTCAGTGTTTGTTAGTGCTGGGTGGCAGGAGAGTCTCTGTGGTCTATGTCAAGTGTTATTCATAGGCCCTGAGCCTGGGTCTCAATATGGGGCTTTCTCCTTGATCCTGCCCTTCTTTTCCATGGTAGTCAAAACCCACCTTGCATCTTTGGTAGTTCTGCCAAATGAGAGAATTTTCTGCTCCTTTTCTAGGGGTTAGTGACTGATAATGACATCAGTATGAAATCCTGGGCCTAGGACTATTTTCTGCTCCTTCCCCAGGGTAGATGGTTTATTTTTTTAATCTTCCGTTAACAGCAAAGGATCTTCTCCTGTGCTCTGAGGACCACAGGATCTGCTGTTTCTCCTCCTGCATCTTAAGTTTGTTTTTTTTTTTAATTCATAGGAGATAAGGTTCTGAATGGGAATTAATGCCTTGTACACAGGGCAGCTCCTCCCTCCTTCCAGGATGGCACCACTGAGGGAGGCTCTCTCTTTCTCTTTTCCTTTCTTCATATTTCTTATGAATACCCAAAGGAAGTCTGTGGAGAAAAGCCTGTAAGTTGGTACAAACTCTTTTGTTTGTTCCCCCCAAGGTTTTATGCTCTCACAGTACCCTAAATTCATCCTTCAGCAATGTGTTAAACATTTTAGTTGAATTCTTCTTAGCTGCCTCTAGAGCTCTCAGCATTTCTTCCTCGTGTACTCTGCTACAGGTGAGCCAGTTTCAGGGTCATCCTTTCCTTGGATTTCAGGCTATTGGCAGCTTTATGACCTCAGCTGTCTAATGGGCTCAAGGAATTTTATGATCTTGTAATTTATTCAGTTTTTTCTTGTTGTTAGGATTGGAGTGATACAATTCCCAGAATTTTACAACCTGGCCTGGCTCTCTATTTATCTTTATGGCAGAATACCTAGAAATATCTAGACTCACAGTATACAAATTCTCTCTCCATTCTCAATTGAAGTTACCCCAATAAAGCTTACACCCTCATCATGCTGCAACAAATTGTTCTTTTCAAGGTTACCAATGACCTCTTTGTTGTTAAATACAATAATTAATTCAGAGTCTTCATCTAATTTCACCCATCAGCAACATTTTACATAGATGATCTCTCATTCTTCATTGAAATATTTTCTAGTTTGGCTCCCAGGACATCATGCTCTCTTGGTTTTCCTCCACCCAATGCTTGCTCCTTCTTGATCTTATTTCTTGGTTCTTTCTCTTTTTCATGACCCTAACCATTCATTGTCCTGGGCTCAATATCTGGGACTCTTTTCTTATTTAACTCTACTGAAATTCTCTCATGATGTCATCTAGTCTCAGAGTTTTAAATATCATCTAGCCACTGACAACCTTCCTGGAGCTCCAAATTTATATACTACTAGATATCTTCTTTGAATGCTTATAAGATATCTTAATTTAACATGCCTAAAACTAAATCTTCCCCCAACAAACCTGTTCATCCTCCAGATCTCCCTAACTTAGTAAATGCATTCTCAGTAAAAATCCTTCTAGTTTCTCAAGCCAAAACTCTTGGATTCATACCTGATATCTTTCCAATCCTACCTAGAATCTATCAGCAAATCTTGTCGACTATACCTTCAGAATATACCCAGAACTGCTTCTTACATTCTCTACAATCACCACCCTCACCCAAGTCATAGTTACCTTTGGCCTGAATTTTTATAATACAGATTTCTCTTTTTCTGCCTCTCCGCCCCCAACCCAGTCAGTTCATAATATTGGAGTCAGTCACAATAGCAAGTACAATCATAATGAGTGATATGATATTGAGAAGGTTATAACTCTCTACATCTCATTTTTCTCATTTGCAAAGTAGGAGTGTGGTAGGCAGAATTCTAAAGATGGTCCCAAGGTTCCCATCCTCTAGTTATTTAATAAAACAGCAACCTAAGGACTGTAATGAAGAGATGTTGCAGATATAATTAAAATCCTAAGCCAGAAGACCTTAAAATAAGGAGATTAATGGAGTGGGCCTGACCCTACCAAGTGAGATAACCCTGGTATGCCTAGTAACTGTTACTGAATTCCAACTATTAGGTATGAAAAATTCTAGAAATAATTTGAAACTCTGGGATGAAGTTATCTTCCTCCAAAGTATATATATCTTGCTTCTAGCGGAATTTTAGAGTTGAAAGAGATCATCTTAGACAAGTCAGGGATGGAGCTGAATTAAATCTGTGTTTTCTATTTCTGTGGAGGTTGGCAAATCTTCAGTGCCCTTGCTCATGGGGTATAGCCCTTCAGAGGTCGCAGCAGAAAGGCTATGCCACAACCCCTTGCAAGTCTAGAATTGCAATTTTTGTCGCAGCAGAAAGGCTATGCCACAACCCCTTGCAAGTCTAGAATTGCAATTTTTGTCTTCCCAGTTCTATGAGACTGCTGAAATTTCTGTTCAGTTTCTCAAATCTTAACTGAAGTTTCTTCTTGGCTTCCCACCACTTTATCATATACCAATCAGCAAGTATCTGAGCTGATTATATCTTAGGGAGACTAAAAATAGGGTTCAGTTCCCTATGCTTCTCTTTGGGATCCTGCCCTTGAAGTTAAATAGTCTCCAATTCCTTCAAACAGAATATTTAAAAACTATTTTATCCACTTTTCCAGTTGTCTTCTGGAAAAAGATTGGCATGATATAAGCTGCCTAGGCCATAGCTGGAAACAGAAGAAATGTCACTCCTTATAAGACTTTTCTTGAAACCTTGTAAAGTGTTAACCTATCTCTTCTCTCTATTTTGACACTTTCAATTTTCTTCCCTGCCTTTTCTCTGTTTAGCACTTATCACATTTGGTATACCATATATGCTCCTTATTTATGTGTTCATTTTCTGACTCCTGCATAAAAATAGCAGGTCTAAGAGAGCAAGAATTTCTCTCTCTATTTTTTTATTTTTAAAAAAAGCTTTGGATTACATAAATGTTACATAAAAAATAGAGGGTTCCCCCCAGCATGGGACATGACTCCTGGGGATGAACCTCCCTGGCACTGAGGGATTACTACCAATCACCAGCTGGTGATGCAACTAGAAAAAGACCTCGAGTAAAAGGGGGAAATGGTAAAGTGGTAAAGGCAAATGAGTTCATATGGCTAAGAGACTTGAAAATGAGTTGCAAGGTCATCAGAACGGTTGCACTTATGCATGTCTCAACAGGATCCCAGAGACAACCAAAGTAGAATCAACCCCAGGTAGTGGTGCTCCTAAGGGCTACAGAGACACACAGTTTCTGCAGTCATGGCAGATGGCTCTAGAGTTCAGTGCCTTGGTAGTGGGCCCTACTTTGGAATTTGTTCTCTTCAGTGTGATGGAGTTGAACTCAAATGTGATCTCTACACATGCCTCTTCTGTCACTTTTACTGAACCTGTGGTTGGCCCTGGGGTTGGTGTATACTCAGGAGACTTGAATCTCTGGACTGTTCATGTGCCAGCTGGGCTCTGAGCCTCAGCAGAGTTGCAACACCTACTCTCGGGTGCATTGAACTTACCCAGGTTAGCTAACAGGAAGGTGAAGATGGTCAACCACCACACCAGGGAACTGAGAGTGTCTACAACTGCAAGCAGGAGAATTGCATCCAACAACCATGTGGGGTCTAAGCCCCCTCTTGATCTAGAGGTGGAGTGGACATGACCATCCCAGGGTCCACAGGATGGAGGAATAAAATATAGATTAGAGTGGACTTACTGGTATTATACTATAGAATTATTGTGACTCTAGCAATGGAAGAAATTATATCACTGATGTGGAGACAGTGGCCATGGGAGTAGCTGAGGGCAGGGAGAGGGAAGAAGAGGTGAGATGTGGGGGTATTTTTGGGACTTGGAGTTGTCCTGAATGATATTGCAGGGACAGATGCAGGACAGTATATATCCTGCCATAACCTACTGAATGTAATGGGGGAGACTGTAAAATACAATGTAAACTATAATCCATGCAGTGTAGCAGTGCTCCAAAATGTATTCACCAAATGCAATGAATGTTCCACAATGATGAAAGAGATTGTTGATGTGGGAGGAGTGAGGTGGGGTGGGGCATGGAGTATATGGGAGCCTCTTATATTTTTTAATGTAACATTTTTTGTGATCTATGTATCTTTTTTTATCCCCACTTGCAGCTTTTTGCATGTTATCTGCTCTCTGTGCCCATTTGCTGTGCATTCTTCTGTGTCTGTATTTATTTTTATTTATTCCCCCCCCCCTGCCCCCCGGTAGCTTGTTTTGCTGTCTGCATTCTGTGTCCATTCACTGCACACTCTTCTGTGTTTTTGCTTCTCTCCCTTTTTTGTTGTGTCAACTTGCTGAGTTGACTTTCCATGATGCTTGTGGGCCAGGTGGCACTCCGCAGTGCCCAGGCTGGTGGCTCTCTGCAGCATGCAGGTGAGCCTGCCTTCACAAGGAGGCCCCGGGATGCAAACCCAGGGCCTCCCATATGGAAGGCGGGAGTCCAACTGATTGAGCCATAGCTGCTTCCCTCTATGTATCTTTTTTAAAAAAGACAATTAAATGAAAAAAATTTTTTAAAGATTAAAAAAATAGGAGATTCCCATATATCCTACCCCTCCCACACTTTACTCCATTACAAACATCTTTCAGTAGTGTGGTACATTAGTTACAATTAATAAACACATATTGAAGCATTGCTACTAACAATAGACTATAGTTTACATTATACTTTACACTTTGCACCACACAATTTTATGTTTTGAAAAAATATATAATGGTTTGTATGTATCATTGCTATGTCCCAAGTGCCCTGCATTAAACCTATTCTTCCATCTCCCTCCCCTGGTGGCCACTGCCTTTATATCAATAACACAAGTTCTTCCATTGCTAGAATAATAATGTCTATTTTAGTCCATAGTTGCATTCCCCCTTATGATTGTTCATTCCTCAATCTTGAGGATTTGGGGATTCTGATGCCCACTCTGCTTCTGATTAAGAGGGGGATTAGATTGAATGGAGCAGATGTATGGAACTGTCTTGCTTGCAGTTGTAAATACTCTTCTTTTTTGGAATGGATGTTGTCCATTCATCATCCTTTTGTTAGTTGTCCTGGGCAAGTCCATTGAACTGGAAAATAAGTGTGGCAACTCTGCTGAGATCAGGACTCAACCAACATATGAGCAGACCAAAGATTTAAGCCTCTGGAACATATATTTAATAAGTATAAGGCTAATTATAGGTTAAAATAAAAGGGGCAGAAGATCATTTGTAGGGAAATTATAAATGAGTCTAACTCTGTTACATTGGGGAGCATATATTCAAAAGGAGGCCTACTGACAGGGTGCCAAATTTCTAAGATTGTCTGCCCAGCCTATAGTGTCTAGATGTCTCTAGAACCCTCAGTAAACCTGCTGAGGCACAGTTTGAGGCACTGTTTACTGTGGTAGTCAGTGAGATCCTGCTGAGACATGAATAAGAGTAACCTCTGGAATTACTCCTGACTCACTTTGAAGTCTCTTAACCATATAAACTCATATAAACTTTATCCCCTTTTGGCCAAGGTCTTTTTCCAGTCACCTTGCTAGTTGGTGCTTCATAGTAATCCTCGGTGCCAGGGAGGCTCATCCCTGGGAGTCATGTCCCACACGGAGGGGAAGTTATTGCATTTATATGCTGAGTTCAGCTTAGGGAGGCCACATCTGAGCAACAAAGATGTTCTCAGGAGTTAACACTTAGGCATTCTATAATACTATGCTGAATTTCAATTTCAAGAGTAAAGGTTCATAAGCACAGTCATCAATATCAAGGGTCTGTCAATGGACCATCCTCCTTCACTAGCCATTTCCTCTGTACTTGGGAAATTCTTTCTGTTCCATCAGAGAATGTGACAGAGTTCTCCAGGATGGGAATTCAATATTTTTTTCAGTTATTGTGTGAATCTCCACCCACTGTGACAATGCCCCATGAACATTTGAACACATTTATATTCCTTGTATGTGTGCCCAGGTGAACCTTCTCCCATGTATCTGCCATCACTGACACCCCACACAAATGGTTCTTTCCTGCCACAGTTGTAACCCTTCTGTGATCCAAAATTTCTTAAAAAATGAAGTCAAGGACTCTCCGAGTAAACACGGCGAAACGCAGCTACAGTTTTTTGCTTACTACATTCAGCCCGTCTGGTAAACTTGTCCAGATTGAATATGCTTTGGCTGTTGTAGCTGGAGGAGCCCCTTCAGTGGGAATTAAAACTGCAAATGGTGTGGTGTTGGCAACTGAGAAGAAACAGAAGTCCATTCTGTATGATGAGCGAAGTGTACACAAAGTGGAACCAATTACCAAACATGTAGGTTTGGTGAACAGTGGCATGGGCCCAGGTTACAGAGTACTTGTGCACAGAGCTCAGAAACTAGCTCAGCAATATTATCTTGTTTACCAAGAGCCCATTCCCACAGCTTAGCTGGTACAGAGAGTAGCTTCTATGATGCAAAAATATACCCAGTCAGTTGGTGTTCGTCCATTTGTAGTCTCTTTACTTATTTGTGGTTGGAATGAAGGACAGCTGTACTTCTTTCAGTCAGATCCATCTGGTGCTTACTTTGCCTGGAAAGCCACAGCAATGGGAAAGAACTATGTGAATGGGAAAACTTCCCTGGAGAAAAGATAAAATGAAGATCTGGAACTTGAAGATGCCATTCATACAGCTATCTTAACCCTAAAGGAAAGCTTTGAAGGGCAAATGACAGAAGATAACATAGAAGTTGGAATCTGCAATGAAGCTGGGTTTAGGCGGTTTACTCCAACTGAAGTCAAGGATTACTTGTCTGCCATAGCATAATAATGAAGTGACTGAATAATCTGGAATTTCAGATGATCTATGTACTTAAACATGTTTAAAGTATGTTTTGTTTTGCAGACTTTTTGCATACTTATTTCTACATGGTTTAATGGACAGATGTTTTTAAAATGACACTTATAAATCATAATAAACTGTCAACCCCCCCAAAAATGAAGTCAATAAAGTAGCCAAATTAATAAGAAAATGAAATAATAGTTTTAAAAATAGGAAAAAAAATAGAAAAAAATAGAAAATTTAAAAATTTGGGATAAAAAGTAATGAAAAAATATAAATTTTTAAAACATTTTGCCTTTCATCACTAAGATCTGTTGTCCTGTATGTACAGTGACACTTTTTTCCCCCAATGCCTTACTTCTTTCATTTTGTCATCAAAGAAGTTTTAGGTTACAGCAAAGTCACGTACAGAATACAGGGAACTCCTATTCAACAACTTCCCCCTTTTCCCCCTTCCCCTATTAATAACATTTTATATGTGGATGGTACATTTGTTACAACTGATGTACAAATATTGAAACATAGCAACCAACCATGGTCAGTGGTTTACATTATGGTTTACATTTTGAACCATACACTTCCATAAATTTTGATGAAACTTAACATGGCCAGTATCCATCATTGCAAGATCATTTAGAACACTCCCACCACCCTCAAAATGCTGCCTATTCCATCTGTTCTATTGCTCCTTTCTTCTCCCCTTGGGACCCATGGCAACCACCAGGCTTCACTCATTGCAGGACCAGATTCATAGTTACTTGCAACAATACCAAGAGCTTAACACACTGGTCTATCCTCCCCTGTTAGGCACTGCACATGCTCTCAAGGGACTCCCATCCCTCTATTTGAGAACATAGCAGCCTCCCCAGGATGGGAGTTGGCCACCTTCCCACTCATTATGCGGGCCTCCACCCACTGATAGAACACACTATATCAAGATGAACACATACACTCCCTAGAAACCTGCCCCAGGTGTGCCCTGTCCCAAAGGCCCCCTATATCCAACACCCTAAACTAATAATCCTAACTTGCCCTATTGCCAAAAGAGCATTCTCAATGTTGTAGTTTCAACAATGTACCCATCAATCCCCAGTGTTCACCTGCTCCCTCCTCCAACCCTCCACCCAGTTCCATGGATGGTCCAACCTCCCTCCACATCCTACCCCCCAACATACCTGCACCAACTACTCAATAGTATCACTGTACCACTGTCATTCCCCTCCACTGCATAACTACACACTTCCACCTTATCATAGATTTTGTTAATATGGGCATTGGCTCACAGCGTTCTTCTCCTTAGTTCCTGAAAATCTATCTTCCAGACAATAGATCTGTGAGGTTGCTCAATTTGCTTAATTCATATCAGAAAGATCATGTAATATTTGTCCTTCAGTCCCTGGCTTGCTTCACTCAACATAAGGGCCTCAGAATTCATCCAGGTTATCCCATGTGTTAATTCTGTATTCCTTCTTACAGCTGAGTAAAATTCCATTGTATGTATATGTCACAACTTGTTTATCCATTCATCTGTTGATGGACATTTGGATTGTTTCCAACTTTTCACAATAATGAATAATGCTGCTATGAACATTGTTGTGCACATATCCATTTGTGTCCTTGCTTTCATTTCTTCTGGGTATATACCCAGAAGTGGAACTGCTGGATCATATGACTGATCTATAGTTAGTTTTATGAGGAACCACCATAGTATCCTCCACAAGGACTGCACCATTCTACATTCCCACCAGCAGTGGATGAGGGTTCCCATTCCTCCACACCCTCTCCAGCACTTGTAGTCCTTGTTCTTTTAAAAGCAGCCAGTCTAATGGGTGTATGATGATACCTCATTGTACTTTTGATTTCCATTTCCCTGATAGCTAGTGATGTTGAGCATCTTTTCATGTGCTTTTTAACCATTTGTATTTCTTCTTTGGAGAAGTGTCTATTCAAATCACTTGCCCATTTTTTAAAATGTTTTGCTTGGTTTTTGATTTTTGAGGTGTAGGATTTCTTTATATATGCAGGATAATAGTCCTCTATCAGACATATGGTTACCAAATATTTTCTCCCGTTGAGTAGGCTGCCTTTTCACTTTCTTGACAAACTCCTTTGAGGTGCAAAAGTTTTTAATTTTGAGGAGGGCCCATTTATCTTTTTTTTTTTTTCTTTTGCAGCTCATGCTTTGGGTGTGAAGTTCATGAAGACATTTCCTATTAAAAGGTCCTGTAGATCCCACATAGTTGAGGGATGTGATTCTCCTGCTTGGAGTTGTAGTTACTCTTGATTCCCTGGTGTGGTGGTTGACCATCTTCACCTCCCTGTTAGCCAATCTATGGAAGTCCAACAAACCAGAGAGTAGGAGCTGCAACTGAGGGCCCAGCTAGCACATGGCCAGTCCAGAGATTGAAGTCTCCTGAGTATACACCAACCCCAGCACCAACCACAGGTTCAGTAAAAGTGACAGAAGAGGCATGTGTAGAAAGTTCACATCTGAGTCCAACTCCATTACACTCAGGAACACAAATTCCAAAGTAGGGCCAACTGACATGGTACTGAACTCCAGAGCCATCTGCCATGACCATAGAACCTGTGGGTCTCTGTAGCCCTCAGGAGAACCAGTACCTAGGGTTGTATCTACTTTGTCTCTGGGATCCTGCTGAGGTGTGTATAAGTGCGACCCCTCTGATGACCTCCTGACTCTTTTTTGAAGACTCTTAGCCATATAAACTCATTTGTCGTTACCATTTCCCCCTTTTATTCAACATCTTTTTCTAGTTGCATCACCAGTTAGTGATTGGTAGTAATCTCTCGGCACCAGGGAGGCTCACCCCTGGGAGTCATGTTCCACAGTGGGGAGAAGGTAATGCATTTACATGCTGAGTTTGGCTTAGAGAGTGGTTACATTTGAGCAACTTGGAGGCTCTCAGGAGGTAACTCTTAGACACCCTGCAACTCTAGGTCTAGCTGAAATTTCAGGGACACAGGCAGTCATCAGTATCAAAAGTTCATCATTGGAGCATCCTTCTTCACTGGTCTTTGCCCTTGCACTTGGGGGATTGTTGCTGTTCCCTTGGGGAGTGTGACAGAGCTCTCCTGGCTAAGAACTCAGCACTCCCTCAATTGTCATTTGTAATTGTAACTACTATGACAATACCCAACATATATACATTTTTATGTACCCTATATATATGCCCTGGAGAACTTCCTCCCAACCATATGTCCCCCATCACTAACACCTCACACCAGGATTCCTCCCCTGTCATAGTTGAACCCCTCTGTGGTCCAAAACTTCTTCAAAGATGAAACATAATATATTGCCAAATTCAATTAATAGAAAAATGAAATAGTAGTGACAGGTTTAAAGATTAGAAACAGAATACATACTAATTTAGAAAACTAAAATAAAGTAAAAATAAATTGGGGTATCAGAAAATGAAAATATCATAAAACTTTGTTTTTGATGTTTTACCTTTCATCACTCTAATAGGTGTTGCCCTGTATATAAAGTGGCAAGGCTATTTCTTTCATTTCTTTCTCAGCATCTACATCCTTCTTTTTTTTTTTCCTAATTTTTAATCTTGTCTTCAAAAAAGTTTTAGATCACAGTAAAGTCACATATACAATATAGGGATCTCCCATATATCTATTTCCCCACTTAGTTTTTCCAGGATTTACCTCATGTATTTTGAGGTCCCCTGGTGAGCTGCATAAATATTTATGATTGTTCTTTCTTCTTGATATATTACTCCTTTTATTAATACATAGTGTCCATTTTTTTCTTTTACAATAGTTTTGCACTTAAAGTCTATTTTTTTCTGATATTAGTATAGCTACCCCCCCCCCCTGCTTTGACTATTGTTTGCTTATATAATCCAAAAATTATACAAACAAACCATTCACTTTCAGCCTCTCTGCATCCCTGGGTCTAAGGTGGGTTCTTGTACATGGCATATAGATGGGTCATATTTCCTTATCCATTCTGCCAATCTGTGTCTCTTGACTGGTGAATTTAATCCATTAACACTTAATATTATTACTGTCAAGGCTTTACTTGCATTAGCCATATTTTCTTTTAGTTTATGTATGGGATATGTTGTTTTTATCTCTTTTTTTTGAATTTTTAGTTCTTCTTACACTGTCCTCCAACTCTGTCTCTCCTGTTTTTTCCTTTCTACCTGCAGAACTCCTTTTAGTATTTCTTAATGTGCATGTTTCTTATTGACGTGCCCTCTTAATTCTTGTTTATCTGTGAATATTTTGAATTATCCCTTATTTTTGAATGTCAGTTTTGTTGGTAGAAAATTCTTGGGTGGAATCATTTTTCTTTTAGCACCTCAACTATGTCACACAACTCCCTTCTTGTCTGCATGGATTCAGGTGAGAAGTCAGCACTTAATCTTATCAAGCTTCCCGTGTATGTGATTATTCTCTTTTATTTTGCTGCTTTCGGTAGTCTCTCTTTATCTTGAGCATTGGACAGTTTGACAAGTGTATGTCTTGGAGTCAGCCTGTTAGGATTTATACTGTTTGGGGTGCCCTGTGATTCCTGGACATGTATGTCCATGTCCTTCAATAGGGTTGGGAAGTTTCAGCTATTATTTCCTCCAACACCCTTCTGGTCCCTTTTCCCTTCTCTTCCCCCTATGGGATGCCTATAATGTGTACATTTGTGTTTTTGTGCTGTCATTCAAATCCCTGAGTCTCTGCTAGATTTTTTCTATCTTTTTTAATCTATCTGTTCTACTATCTGTTTGATTTCAGCTCTCCTGTCTTACACACCACTGATTCTTTCCTCTGCATGTTCAAATCTTCTGTTATGTGCTTCCAGTGTATTTTTGAATTCTTGTGTTGTGCCACTCATCACCATCAGAACCATTATCTTTTTATGTACCTTTTCAATTTCTTCAGTGTGTTCTCCCAGGGTCTTTTTAATATCCTTAATCTCTTACTCCGCTAAGTTGATTCATGAAATTTTTGAACTTCTCTGATTAGTTGTTCCGTGTTCTGCATTTCCTCCTGTTTTTTAGTTGGTTCATTGGACCAGGTCATGTCTTCCTGTTTCTTAGCATGGTTTGTAATTTTTTGTTGGTGCCTAGGCATCAGTTTATCTTGATGGTTTTGTTCAGTTGATTAGCTTCTCTTTGTAATCTAGGGTTTTATTTTGTTGTTGTTTTGTGTGTGTGTGGTAAGTTTTCACTTTGACAATTCATTCCTCTTATTCTATGTCCATGATGTTGTCTATATTCCCTTGAAAAAAAATTAGCAGGAAGCAGACTTGGCGCAGTGGTTAGGGCATCCTTCTACCACATAGGAGGTCCACAATTCAAATCCTGGGTCTCCTTGACCCATGTGGAGCTGGCCCATGTGCAGCGCTGATGTGCGCAAGGAGTGTCATGCCACACAGGGGTGTCCCCCGTGTAGGGGAGCCCCATGCGCAAGGAGTGCTCCCTGTAAGGAGAGCCGCCCAGTGTGAAAGTGCAGCCTGCCCAGGAATGGTGCCACACACATGGAGAGCTGACACACAAGATGATGCAACAAAAAGAAACACAGATTCCCGTGCCGCTGACAACAGTGGAAGCAGACAAAGAAGAACATGTAGCAAATAGACACAGAGAACAGACAACTGGGGCCGGGGGAAGGGAGGGTGAGAAATAAAATAAATATATCTTTAAAAAAAAAATTAGGGCCAGAAAAGGAAAGAGGTAAGAAAAGAAAAAATATAATAGTAATAATTATAGTAAAAGGTAGAAGAGGAACCATATAAGACCTAGGAAAATGAATAATTAACTTGAGTAAGAAGTGCAGAGGAATAAAAATTTAAAAGTGGAGTACAACAATTAGATGGGAAATCAAATACAGAAAAATATATAGGATGAATTAAAGGGCCAGAATGATGAGAACAGAGGGAAGGATAAAAAATAGACAAATAGAAAAAAATGTGAAAAAAGAAAGAAAACAGAAAAAAAGGAGGTAGTAATAAAGACAAGGAAACTTGAAGACCAAACAAAAGAGGCAGAATGTAAGAACAACAACAGAAGGCTGAAGGAGGATGAAGGAAGAAAAAGAAATAGCATAGGTAGACAAAATTTGTAAATAAAAAAGGAAACAAAAGAAGGGCAAACACAACAAAGAAGAAACAAGACAGCAGCATCTGATTTTCAAAAAGGGGGGCAGGAGGAAGAGGATAAAAAAGAAAAAAAATAGCAACAAACAAACAAACAAACAAACAAAAACCATGGGAAAACAGCCATCTCCCTTAGGCCCCTAAGGAGCTTCTCAGGCTGCCAGTGTTCATCAATCAATTACCCTGCAGCCTGCCCTCTGTAGGTTTTGCTTTTTTTGTTGTTTTTTTTTTAACGTTTTTTATTATTTATTTATTTATTTCTCTCCCCTTCCACCCCTGCCCTAGTTGTCTGTTCTCTGTGTCTATTTGCTGCGTGTTCTTCTTTGTCCGCTTCTGTTGTTGTCAGCAGCATGGGAATCTGTGTTTCTTTTTGTTGTGTCAGCTCTCCATGTGTGCGGCACCATTCCTGGGCAGGCTGAACTTTCTTTTGCACTGGGTGGCTCTCCTTATGGAGTGCACTCCTTGTGTATGGGGCTTCCCTACGTGGAGGACACCCCTGGGTGGCACAGCACTCCCTGTGCGCATCAGCACTGCACATGGGCCAGCTCCACATGGGTCAAAGAGGCCCAGGGTTTGAACTGCGGACCTCCCATGTGGTTGATGGATGCCCTAACCATGGGGCCAAGTCCGCTTCCCCTCTGCAGGTTTTGAACTGAGTTTTAGCAAGTAAGCTAAGTTACATTTTAAAAAGGAACCTTTTTTTTTTAAAGAAAAATAAGAGATCTAAGAAAAGCTAATATAAAAAGAATGTCTATATGTTCCCTGTCCTATAGTATCAGCTGGATGTTTGATAAACTGATGGATTACTTCTCTAAGAAGAGCTGGGAATTAAACCAGGACAACATATATTCAAGGCGGGAACTCCTCCACTGAGTTAAACTTTCTCCTTGGGTCAGTTGGCCTTTCAGAAAGCTATCTGCCCACTTTTTTTCAGACAGGTTAGAATCTTAATCTTTGCAGGTGGCCAGAGTCCTGCTGATTAGGCGCCTGTCTGTCCCTACCCACTTTCTATTCGAATTGCTTCCTCTCCTAGGACAGCTGGACTTAAGAGCCTATGTGAGTGGATTCCACCACCCCTCTCCTGGCCAGGTTGAGGTCCCTTTTGAGATTCAAAGGGGACCTAGGTGACTGAACTCACTGCAAAGAGACCACTCTTGACCCTCTTCCAGCTCCCTCTTCCTCCCAGGGGACCCTAAATAGGCCCTCAAAAGCTTATTGAGGATTTCTACCACTTGCCTCCCTTAGAGAGGTTGGACTTTTGATAGTTTTCAGCACAGGACTAGTGTGTTTTCTGTCTCTGCCTGCTCCCCACCCAAGTTCCTCTCCCTCACGGTGGCTGGGTGTGTCAGGCCTGAGCAGATTCCCTTCTCCCCTCTTCCTGGGGCCACCTTGGTACTGGCTGATATGCTCCCTGAAGATCAAAGGGGGCCCAGGTCACCAATCCCATAGAGAGGAAACCCTTCTCCACCCTTCTTCACCAGAACCTTCTTCCTCCCAGAGAATGCTACATTCCCCTTGGTGGCTGGTAGGAGTCAGGGGGTCTGTGGAGGCTATTTGCCTTGAGGGTGGGGCTTAGCCACCTGCTGTTCCCAGCCACAGGGATGAGAAATTCATGGTTTTCCCTTGGGCTCTTTATCTCTTTGTTCACAATAGCCTGAAGACTCCCGCTCTGTGGGTTCCCAAAACAGCTCACTTGGGTAGGATTTTGTCCCTTCTCATCTATTTTTTGACAGAAAGCTGGGAAGTGCACACCTAAGCTGAAGCCATCTTTCCAGAACCCCAGTTCTGTTGTCTTTTATGTCCATTGACAATTTCTTCCATATGTTCCCCCAGGGTCTTATTTTTTTTCTTCAAAGAAGTTTTAAGTTACAGAAAAGTCACAGAAAATATATGGGATTCTCATATATTCAGCCCTCTCCCTACTTTCACTCTCCCATATTAATAACATTTTACATGTGTATGGTACATTTGTTATAATTGATGTACAAATATTGAAGCATTGCTACTAGCCATGGTCAATGGTTTACAATATGATTTATTTACACTTTTCACCATACACTTTTATAGGTTTTGACAAAATTTAAAATGGTCTGTATTCATCATTACAAGATCATGCAGAACATGATCCAATGCCCTAAAAATGTCCTGTGTTCCACCTATTCTATTCTTTCCTCCCCCTTCTATGGAACCTGTGGTAGCCACTAAGTTTCAATTTTTGAAGAACAAGCGTTCATAGTTAGATGCAATATTGAGGGCTAGACATCATGGTCTGTTTACTTTTATTAGGCACTGCCTATGTTCTCAGAGATTCTTGCCCTTCTAACTGAGAACATAGCAGGACTCCCCAGGATGGGAGATTAATATTTTCCTATTTATTGTGTGGTCTCCACCCACTGAGCTAACACACTATGACAAGATGAACACTTATATATTCCATAGAAACATGTTCCAGGTGCACTCTATTCATATATCCCTTCTGCCACCCTGCACCAGTAACCCTCCCCTGACCTATATGTCAGAAGAACATTCCCACACTTGTAGTTTTAATCACAGACATATACATCCCCAGAATTCACCTGCTCCTTCCTCTAGCCCTCACCCCAGCTCCATGGAAAGCCCAAACCAAGTCCCCTACCCACTCCCCCTCACATTCCAGCAGCATCAAACCCAATCACACCGCTGCATCACTATCACCCCATCCACTGTCCAACCATCCCCTCCACATTACCATAGATTTTGTTCATATTGAACATTGGATCACCACTCTCCAGTCCCTTTCTTTCTCCTGATAACCTATCTTCCAGACTCCTGCTCTGTGAGTATGCTCAATTTCCTTAAGTCACATCGGTGAGGTCATTTAATATTTGTCCTTCAGTCACTGACTTACTTAACTCAACATAAGGTTTTCAAAGAAAGCAAAAGAAAAAACACAAAATAACCAAAACAACAACAAAAAAAACATTAGGTCTTCGTGATTCATCCATGTTGTCCTGTTAATACTGCATTCCTTCCTACAGCTGAGGAACATTCCATTGTATGTATGTACCACAATTTGCTTATCCATTCATTGGTTGATGGACACTTGGGTTGCTTCCAACTTTTGGCAATAGTGAATAATACTGTTATGAACTTTGGTGTGCATATATCTGTTCATGTCCTGCTTTCAATTCTTCTGGGTATATATATAGCAGTGGAATTGCTGGTTCATATGGCCATTCTATAGTTAGCTTCCTGAGGAAATGTCAAACTGTCCTCAACAATGGTTGCACCACTCTACATTCTTACGAGCAGTGGATAAGTGTTCTCTTTCCTCCACATCCTCTCCAACACTTCTAATTCTTTGTTTTTTTAATAGCTGCCAATCTAACAGGCATAAAATGTCATCTAATTTTCATTTTCATTTTCATTTCTCTAATAGCCAGTGATACTGAGCATCTTTTCATGTGCTCTTTAGCCATTTGTATTTCTTCTTTGGAGAAGTGTCTATTCAAATTTCTTGCCTACTTTTTGATGGGTTTTTGTCTTTTTATTTTTGAGGTGTAGGATTACTTTATATATGCTGGATATTAGGCTCTTATCAGATAAATGGTTACCAAATATTTTCTCCCATAGAGTAGGCTGCCTTTTCACTTTCTAAACTTCCTTGAATTGCAAAAGGTTTTAATTTTGAGGAGGTCCCATTTATCTATTTTATCTTTCACTGCTTATACTTTGGGTACAAAGTTTATGAAACCATTTTCTACTACAAGATCTCATAGGTGCTTCCCAAATTATCTTCTCGGAGCTTTATAGTCTTGGCACTTATATTTGGGTCTTTGATCCATCTTGAGTTAATTTTTGCATAGGGCATGAGATGGTGTTCCTCTCTCATTCTTTTGGATATGTATATCCAGCTCTCCAAGCACCATTTGTTGAAGAGGCCATTCTGTCCCCATTGAGTGGATTTGGTGGCCTTGTTGATTGTCAGGTGACTATATATCCAAGGATTTATAGCAGAACTCCGAGTTCTGTTCCATTGGTTAGTATGTCTAACTTTGTGCCAATACAATGCAGTTTTGTCCACTGTAGTTTTGTAGTATGCTTTAAAGTCAGGTAGCATGATTCCTCCAATTTTGTTTTTCTTTTTCAATATTTTTTTTTTGTGTGTGTGTGGCTATTCAGGGCCTCTTACCTTCCAATAAATTTCATAATCAGCTTTTCTAATTCATTAAAAAAATGCTGTTGTAATTTTTATTGGGATTGCATTAAATCTGTAAATCAATTTGGGTAGGACAGACATGTTTTTTCTCCCTCTTTTCCATTTTTTTGTCTTTGTTTATTTTTTTACTATTACATTAAAAAAATAAGAGGTCCCCATATACCCCACACCCCACTCACCCCACTCCTTCCCCCATAACAACAATCTCCTCCATCATCATGAGACATTCATTGCATTTGGTGAATACATCTCAGAGCACCATTGCACCTCATGGTCAATGGTCCACATCATAGTCCACACTCTACCACATTCCACCCAGTGGGCCATGGGAGGACATACAATGTCCAGTAACTGTCCCTACAGCATCAACCAGGGCAACTCCAAGTCCTGAAAACGCCTCCACATCTCATCTCTTCCTCCCATTCCCTACCCCCAGCAGCCACCTTGGCCACTTTCTCCACACCAATGCCACATTTTCTTAGATTACTAGTTACAATAGTTCATGAATAGATTATCAGTAAGTCCACTCTAATCCATACTCTGTTCCTCCATCCTGTGGACCTTGGAATGGTTGTGGCCATGCCACATCTGTAACAAGAGGGGGCTTAGATTCCACATGGATGCTGGATGCAAAGGACAGACATCTTGATGTTTAGTCTTTCAATCCATGAACATGAAATATTCTTCCATTTATTTAGGTCTTCTTTGATTTACTTTAGCAATGTTGTGTAGTTTTCTGTGTATACATCCTTTATATCTCTATTTAAATTTATTCCTAGGTATTTGATTCTTTTAGTTGCTATTGTAAATAGAATGTTTTTTTTTCTTGATTTCTTCATTAGGTTACTCTTTATTGGTGTACAGAAATGCTCTGAATTTTTCCATGTTGATTTTATATCCTGCCACTTTACTGGACTCATTTTTTAGCTCTGGAAGCATTGTTGTAGATTTCTCAGGGTTTTCTATGTATAGGATACTGTCATGTGCAAATAGTGAAATTTTTACTTCTTCCTTTCCAATTTGGATGTCTATTATATCTTTTCCTTGCCTAAGTGCTAAAGCTAGCACTTCTAACACAATAGTAAATAGGAGTGTTGAAAATGGGCGTCCTTATCTTATTCCTGATCTTAGAGGGAAAGATTTTAGGATTTCTCCGTTGAATATGTTAGCTGTGGGTTTTTCATGTACACCCTTTATCATGTTGTTGAGGAAGTTTCTTTCAATTCCTATCTTTTGTAGTGTTTTTATTAGGAAAGGGTGTTGTATTTTGTCAAAGGCTTTTTCTGCATCTATAGAGATCATCATGTAATTTTTTTCTTTCGATCTGTTAATGTACTGTGTTAAATCAATTGATTTTCTTATGTTGAACCATCCTTGCATACCAAGGGTGAAACTCGTTTGGTCATGTTGTATAATTCATTTATTGTGTTGCTGACTACAATTAGCAAGTATTTTTTTGTGGATTTTAGCATTCAGTTTCATTAGAGAGATTGGTCTTTAGTTTTCTTGTGGCATCTTTTTTTTTCATTTAAAGACTTATTTATTTATTTTATTATTTTTAAAGATTTTTTGTCTTTATTTTTTTAATATTACATTCAAAAAATATGAGGTCCCTATATAACCCCCATCCCCCTCACCCCACTACTCCCCCCATAACAACAATCTCCATCATCATGAGACATTCACTGCACTTGGTGAACACATCTCTGAGCACCGCTGCACCTCATGGTCAATGGTCCACATCATAGCCCACAGTCTCCCACATTCCACCCAGTGGGTCATGGGAGGACACACGATGTCTGGTAACTGTCCCCGCAGCACCACTCAGGACAACTCCAACCCCCAAAAATGCCCCCACCGCCCATCTCTTCCTCCTACTTCCCACCCCCAGCAGCCAACATGGCCACTATCTCCACACCAATGCCACATTTTCTTTGATTACTAATCACAATAGTTCATGAATAGAATATCAGTAAGTCCACTCTAATCCATACTCTATTCCTCCATCCCGTGAACCTTAGAATGGTTGTGATCACTCCACATCTATATCAAGAGGGGGCTTACATTCCACATGGATGCTGGATGCAATTCTCCTGCTTTCAGTTGCAGGCAGTCTTGGCTCCCTGGTGTGGTGGTTGACCTTCTTCACCTCCATGTTACCTGAGTGGGGTAAGTCCAATAAACCAGAGTGTAGGAGTTGCAAGTCTGTTGAGGCTCAGGGCCTGGCTATCACATGATCAGTCCAGAGATTCAGGTCCCCTGGGTATACATCAAACCCCGGCACCAACTACAGTTTCAGTAAAAGTAACAGGAGAGGCTTGTGAACAAAGATCACATCTGAGTCCACCTCCATCACACAGAAACACAAACTCCAAAGTAAGATGAACTGAGATGGCACTGAACTCCATCTGCCATGACCATAGAACGTGTGGGTCTCCGTAGCCCTCAGCAGAACAATACCTGGGGTTGTATCCACTTTATCTGTCTCTGGGATTCTGCTCAGGTGTGCATAAGGGCAACCCCTCTGATAACCTCCCGGCTCTTTTTGGAGACTCATAGCCATATGAACTCATTTGTCCTTTCCATTTCCCCCTTTTCTTCAGGTCAAAAAGCATTTTTAACTCCTGGTATTATATGTAGACTGAGATATTCTGCTGGTCTGAGTTGATCATTTATTCAAGGTCATTTTCTAGTTACATCATCAGCTGGTACTTGGTAGTAATCCCTTGGTGCCAGGGAGGCTCATCCCTGGGAGTCATATCCCATGCTGGGGGAAAGGCAACACATTTATATGCTGAGTTTGGCTTCGAGACTGGCCACATTTGAGCAACATGGAGGCTCTCAGGAGGCAACTCTTAGGCACCCTGCAGCTCTAGGCCTTGTTCTTATTTCAGGTGCACAGGCTCACAAGCGTAGTCATTAGTATCAAGGGCTCATTGTTGGACCTTCCTTCTTTTTTGGTCTTTGCTGTTGGACTTGGGGATTGTTGCTGTTCCTTTAGGGACTGTGATAGAGATCCCCTGGCTAGGGACTCAGCATTACCACAGTTGTTGTTTTTAATTGTAACCACTATGAAAATATCCAAACATTTTTATGTACCTTGGATATATGCCCTGTAGGACTCCCTGCTAACCATGTGTCCCCTGTCAATAACATCCCACACCAGTATTCCTCCCCTGCTATTGTTGAACCTCTCTGTGATCCAAAACTCCTTCAAAAGTGAAGCCCAATATATTGCCAGGTTCCATTAATAGTAAAATGGAATATAGTGGTGAGTTTAAAGGTTAGATACAGAACACATATTATTTTAGAAAAATTAAGGTAAAAATACATTGGGGTATAAAAAAACTTAAAAATGCAAAAGCTTTGTTCTTGATATTCTGCCCTCCATCACTGCAATAAGTATTGTCCTGTATGCAAATTGGCAAGGCAACTACTTCCATCTTTTCCTCAGTGTCTACGTCCTCTCCCCTTCTTTTTTTTTTTTTTTCCTAATTATTCAGCTTATCTTCATGAAAGTTTTAGATCACATTAATTCATACATACAATATACGGTACTCCCACATATCCAACATAAAACCCTTTTCCCTTCCACAGAAATAATCTTTTTACATATTCATATTATATTTACTGAAACTGATGCACAGATATTGAGACAATAGCTTTCAAATAAGGTAACACGGGTTCACATTGTGGTTTATATTTTAGACTATACAATTTTCTAAATTTTTAGTTATCTTATGTTTTACATTATGATTTACATTTCAGCCCATCAGCCCCCATACATTTTTGGTGTAATTTAACATGTCTTATATCCATCCTTGTATACACTTGTGGAACACCTCCATTGCCCACACAGCTACAATGGTTCCATCTACTCAGTATTTCCTTCCCCCTGCCCTTAGGGCCCACAGTGACAGTCAATCTTCATTGCTTGAAGGGCCATGTTCAGAGATACTTGTAACTGTGTTGAGGGCTTGACATGCTCAATTGCCCTAATGTACTGGGAGCCACCATTTTTCTCAAGAGATGCAATTCCCTCTATTTGAGAACATCAGTCTTCTCCAGGATGTGCGTATACCTTCAATCTCATTATATGGGTCTCTATCCAATGATATAACCCACTATGGCAAAACGAGCATTCACATACTTCCTAGGAGCCTGTCCTGCATCGGATTATCCCCTTTAAGCATCTTAAATAGGTAACCTTCCTTATTATATTTTTGAAAAATTTTTCTCAGCATTATACTCTCAACCAAATACCTAACAATCACCTATGTTCGTATGTTCCCCACCCTCCCCCCAATTTCTTGGGCAATATTACCCATCCTCCCATCCCTAGCCCCTCTCAAGCCTGCAAAGCCCCACCCAAAGGTAATTCTATTCCCCCATTTTATCCCTTCCTTGTACAAATACTTACCTCCAGCTGTTCATAGATTTCACCCAGGTAGGTGTCAGCTTACATCCTTCCTCTACCCCCCATTTTCTTTGAAGCCTATCATCCAGTCTCTAACTCTCTGAGGCAGCTTGGTTTATTTATTTCATATCATTGAGGTCATGTAGTATTTGTCCTTCAATGCCTGGGTTGCTTCACTCAACATAAGGTTCTCAAGATTCATCCATGTTATCACATATGTTTGTAGTGTATTCATTCTTAAAGCTGAGTAGTATTCCATTGTATGTATATACCACATTTTATTTATCCATTCATCTGTTGATGGGCATTTGGGTTGATTCCAACTTTTGGCAATAGTGAACAATGCTGCTATGAACATTGGTGTGCATATATCAGTTTGTGTCCTTGTTTTCAGTTCTACTGGGTATATACCCAGCAGTGGAATTGCTGGGTCATATGGCAAATCTATGGCTAGTTTTTTGAGAAACCACCAAACTGTCCTCCAGAATGGCTGGATCTTTCTGCATTCCCACCAGCAGTAGATGAGTGTTCCCATTCCTCCACATCCTCTCCAGCATTTGTAATTTTCTGTTTTTTTCATAGCTGCCAATCTTATGGGAGTAAGATGGTATCTTATTGTAGTTTTGATTTGCATTTCCCTCATAGCTAGAGATTTGGAGCATTTTTTCATGTGCTTTTGAGCCACTGGTGTTTATTCTTTGGAGAAGTGTCTGTTTGAATCTTTTTCCCATTTTTTAAATGGGTTGTTTTTCTTTTTATTTTCAAGATATAGTTCTTTATATATGCAGGTTATAGGTCTCCTATTAGATATATGGTTACCAAATATTTTCTCCCATTGTGTAGGCTCTCTTTTCACTTTCTTGACAAACACCTTTGAGGTGCAGAAGGCTTTACTTTTGAGGAAGTCCCATTTATCTATTTGTTCTTTTGCTGCTCGTGTTTTTGGTGTGAAGTTCATGAAGCCATTTCCTATTACAAGGTCTTGTATATGCTTCCCTACACTGCTTTCCAAAGTCTTTATGGTCTTGGCTCTTATATTTAGGTCTTTGATCCATCTTGGGTTGATTTTTGTATAAGGTGTGAGATGGTAATCCTCTTTCATTCTTTTACATATGGATATCCAGTTCCAGGCACCATTTGTTGAATAGGCATTATCTCCTAGTTGAGAGGGTTTGGTGACTTTATTGAATATTATATGACTATATATGTGAGGATCTATATCAGAACTCTCAGTTCGGTTCCATTGGTCTGTGTGTCTCTCCTTGTGCCAATACCATGCTGTTTTCACTACTGTAGCTTTGTAGTATGTTTTGAAGTCAGGTAGTGTGATTCCTCCAATTTCGTTTTTCTTTTTCAATATGTCTTTGGCTATTCGGGGCCTCTTTCCTTTCCAAATAAATTTCATAGCTAGTTTTTCTAGTTCCTTAAAGAAGGCTGTGTTGATTTTATTGGGATTGCTTTGAATGTGTAGATCAGTTTTGGTAGGATAGACATCTTAATAATATTTAGTCTTCCTATCTATGAACAGGGAATATTCTTCCATTTATTTAGTTCTTCTTTGATTTCCTTGAACAGTCTTGTGTAGTTCTCTGTGTATAAGTTTTTTACATCTTTAGTTAAATTTATTCCTGGGTATTTTTTTATTGACTGTTGTAAATGGTATTTGTTTCTTGATTTCCTCCTGAGCTTGCTTATTATTGGTATACTGAAACGCTACTAATTTTTGCTCATCGATGTTATAACCTGCGACTTTACTTAAATTTATTTATGAGTTCTAGAAGCTTTGTTGTAGACTTCTCAGGGTTTTCTATGTATAGGATCATGTCATCTGCAAATAATGAAATTTTGACTTCTTCCTTTCCAATTTGAATGCCTTTTATATCTGGTTCTTGCCTCAGTGCTCGAGCAAGTACTTCTAAGACAATGTTAAACAGAAGAGGTGATAGTGGGCATCCTTGTCTTGTTCCTGATCTTAGAGGGAAGGATTTTAAGATTTCACCATTGTAAACGGTGTTGGCTATGGGTTTTCTGTATATAGTCTTTTTTTTTTTTAAGATTTATTTATTTATTTATTTAATTCCCCCCCTCCCCCGGTTGTCTGTTCTCTGTGTCTATTTGCTGCGTCTTGTTTCTTTGTCGGCTTCTTTTGTTGTCAGTGGCATGGGAATTGTGGGTGGTGCCATTCCTGGGCAGGCTGCACTTTCATTTGCGCTGGGCAGCTCTCCTTATGGGGCACACTCCTTGTGCGTGGGGCTCCCCTATGCGGGGACACCCCTGTGTGGCACAGCACTCCTTGTGCACATCCGCACTGCGCATGGGCCAGCTCCACATGGGTCAAGGAGGCCCGGGGTTTGAAATGCGGACCTCCCATGTGGTAGATGGATGACCTAACCACTGGACCAAGTCCGTTTCCCCATATATAGTCTTTATCATGTTCTGAAAATTTCCTTGTATGCTGATCTTTTGCAGTATTTTTATCAAGAAATGTTGCTATATTTTGTCAAATGCTTTTTCTGCATCTATAGATAGAATCATGTGATTTTTTTCCTTCAATCTGTTTATATGGTATATTACATTGATTGATTTTCTTATATTGAACCATCCTTGCATACCCAGAATGAATCCCACTTGGTCATGGTGTATAATTTGTTTAATGTGTTCTTGGATACTGATAGCAAGTATTTTGTTGAGGATTTTTGCATCTAGGTTCATTAGAGAAATTGGTCTGTAATTTTCCTTTCTTGTGGTGTCTTTGTTCGGCTTTGGCACTATAGAATGAGTTAGGTAATATTCCTTCTGTTCTGATTTTTTGGAAGAGTCCAAGCAAGATTGGTGTTAGTTCTTTCTGGAATGCTTTGTAGAGTTCACCTGTGAAGCCATCTGGCCCAGGGCTCTTCTTAGTTGGGAGGTTTTTAATGACTGATTCTATGTCTTTACTTGTGATTGGTTTGTTGAGATCATTGATTTCATCTTTCATCAATATAGGCTGCTTATGTGTTTCAAAGTATCTTCTTAGGATAGTCTTTATTTCTGTGGAGTCAGTGGTAATATCTCCTTTCTCATTTCTTATTTTGTGTATTTGCATCTTCTCTCTCTTTTTCTTTGTTAGTCTAGCTAAGGTTTTGTCAATTTTATTGATCTTCTCAAAGAACCAGCTCTTGGTTTTGTTTATCTTTTCAAGTGCTTTCTTATTTTCTATTTCATTTAGTTCTGCTCTTATCTTTGTTATTTCTTTCTTTCTTCTTCCTGTGGGGTTACTTTGTTGTTTTTTTACTAATTCCTCCAAATGTGCAGTTAGTTCTTCAATTTTTGCTCTTTCTTCTTTTTTGATGTATGAATTTATGAATATAAATTTCCCTCTCGGTACTGCTTTTGCTACATCCCATGAGTTTGGGTATGTTGTGTTACCATTTTCATTAGTTTCAAGGTAGTTATTAATTTCTTTTGAGATTTCCTCTTTGACCCACTGTTTTTCTAAGAGTGTGCTGTTTAATTTCCATATCTTGGCATGAAATCTGGGTTTCTGGCCCTTGCAGATTTCCAGCTTCACTCCACTGTGGTCAGAGATATTATTTTCTATGGTTTCAATCTTTCTGAATTCATTGAGCCTTTCTTTGTGGCCTAGCATATGGTCTGTCTTGGAGAATGATCCATGTGCAATTGAGAAAAATGTATGTCCTGCTGTATTCGGGTGTAATGATCTGTATATGTCCATTAGAGCCAACTTTTCTAATATACTGTTCAAAGATTTTGTTTCTTTATTGATTCCCTTTTGAAATGTTCTGTTCAAAGTTGATAGTTGTATATTAAAGTCCCCCACTATAATTGTAGCAGCATCTATTCTTTCACTTAGTTTTTCCAGTGTTTGCCTCACATATTTGGAGGCACCCTTGTTAGGAGCATAAATATTTACGATTGTTTGTTCTTCTTGAAAGATTATCCCTTTCATTAATATGCAGTATCCATCTTTGTCTCTCACAGTTGTTTTGCATTTAAAGTCTATTTTGTCTGATATTAATATAGCTACTCCTGCCTTTTTTTGGTTATTGTTTGCTTGTAAGATTGTTTTCCAGCCATTCACTTTCAACCTCCATGAATCTCTGGGTTGAAGATGTGTTTCTTGCAGACAACATATAGATGGGTCATATTTCCTTATCCAATCTTCCAGTCTGAATCTTTTGACAGGTGAGTTTAATCCATTGACATTCACTGTTATTACTTTCAAGGAATTATTTATGTTAGCCATATTTTGTTTTGACTTGTGTTTGTCATATTTTGTTTGGTTGTTTCCTCTCTTTTTGTCTTTTTTGTGCTCTTACACTCTCCTCCAACTCTGCCTCTCCTGTTTTTTGCTTTCTTCCTGCAGAATTCCCTTTAGTATTTCTTGAAGGGCAGGGTTCTTGTTGGCATACTCTCTTAATTTCTGTTTATCTGTGAATATTTTGAACTCTCCATCATTTTTTAAATCCTAGCTTAGCTGGGTAGAGTATTCTTGGTTGGAAATTTTTTTTCTTTTAGTACTTTGACTACATCATACCACTGCCTTCTTGCCTCCATGGTTTCAGATGAGAAATCAACACTTCATCTTATGGAGTGTGTCTTGTATGTGATAGTTCTCTTTTCTCTTGCTGCTTTTAGAATTTTCTCTTTGTCTTGAGCATTGGATAATTTGACAAGTATATGTCTTGGGGTGGGCCTGTTGAGATTTATGGTGTTTGGGGTGCATTGTGCTTCCTGGACATGTACATCCATCCCTCTCAGTAGATGTGGGAAGTTTTCAGCCATTATTTCCTCCAACACCCCTTCTGTCCCCTTTCCCTTCTCTTCTCCTTCTGTGATGCCTATAATACATATGTTTGTGCATTTTGCATTGTCATTCAGGTCCTTAAGTCCTAGCTGGATTTTTTTCTATCTTTTTATCAATCAGTTCTACTATCTGTTTGATTTCAGATGTACTGTCTTCCACATCACTAATTCTCTCCTCTGCCTCTTCTAATCTGCTGCTATTTGCTGAGAGTGTATTTTTGATTTCTTGAACTGTGGTATTCATCACCATCATATCTGTTATCTTTTTGCATACGTCTGCAATTTCCTCTCCAAGTGTTTTCTTCATATTGTTAATCTCTTCCTTTACTTCATTAAGTTGGTCTCTAATATATGTTTTGAGATCTTTGATTACTTATCTAATGTTCTGCTCCTCTTCCTGGTTTTTAGTTTGTTCATTGGATTCGGCCATGCTTTCCTGATTATTGGTTTGGTTTGTAGTTTTTTGTTGCTATCTGGTCATCATATTATCTTGACAGGTTTAATCAGTTCCTTAGCTTCTTTGTCTAGTCTTGGGGATTAATTAGTTGTTGTTGTTGTGCATAAGTCTTATGTCTTCTCTTTGTCACTTTGTTCTTCTTACTCTATTTTCTTGTTGCTGATTAAGTTCACTTTGAAGGAAAATATTAGGCCAGGAAAAGCAAAATGAGAAAGAAAAGAAAATGTATAAAGTAGTATTGGTAATAAATGTTAACAGAGCAACAATGTGAGATCTTGGAGAATGGATATTAGACTCATGTAAGTTGTGTAGAGTTATAGCAGTAAGTAGAGTACCTATAATGAGATAATCAACTGAATATGGGGAGGAATATAGTATGAATTAAAAGGCCAGTGTTTTCATGAGAGAGAGAAAGAGAAAAGAAAGACAATAATATCAAGAGTGGATAAGAGACAGAAAACAGAACAAAGGTATTAGAAATAAAAAGTCAGATGGGGGCCAAAGAAAGGGAGGTAGAATGTAAGAGAAACAGCAGATAATGGAGGATAGAAAGATGTGGGGGAAAAGGGATAGTATAGGTGGCCAAAATCAGTACACACAGAAAAGAGGAAATGGAAGATGAGGAAACACAGCAATTGTGAAGTGCTCCCTGCAGCACCTATTATATAAAGAAAAGAAAAGAAAAAAAGAAGAAAAAGAGAGAAAAGATAAAAAGAGAAGAGAAAGGGGAGGCAAAGAAAAAGGAGGGGAAACAAGTAAGAAAAAGAGAAAAAAACTAAATAAATGAAAAAGGACCTTGGCTGGTACAATGGGACAAAGACCAGGAGACAATGCAATATTAGCAACCACGCCAAAAAAAAAAAAAAAAGAACCCATGTTTCAAGCTAGGAATCCTCTTTGCAGTTAAATAATACACTTAGGGATCTGACCCTCCCCCTTTCTCCTTTCCTCACTTCTCTCTCTCCCAGGGCAGCAGGAAAGCTGCCTGACAGGTCCTGTAGGAGATTCAAGTAGGTCCTTGTTGTACCAACTCAACACAGAAGACTATGACTCTTTATTTCCAGCGTGAGAGCCCCTACACCTCACCAGAAACCCCAAATTGGAAGCTTGGATAGCACCTCCTACAGTCCCTCCCCCTTAGGTGTGCTAGGAGAGGTCTAATTGATTTTCTGACTCCACCTTCTCCCAGACCAAGTTTCCTATCCCAGGACGTTTAGGTTAATTGGGTTTTCTCAGCAGATTCACCTCTCCTTTATTCCTAGACTCTCCCCCAAGACAGCTGGTACACTCCTCCAAGTTCAAGGAGAAAGAGAGAGAGAGAGAGAGAGAGAGAGAGAGAGAGAGAACAAACACAAAACGCCAAGGGCTAGGGTAATCAAGGATCTCAGATGGACCTCAGGAAGAGGTAGATTCAGGGATGGGAAGTCTATGATATTGCAGACTCAAGGTGTGTGAGTCTCTGGAGTGTGGGCCACCAGGGTTTAGGGAACACAGACCTGGGAACCACACATCTGGTTAACTGGGGGCCTGGGAGCACCACAGTGCAACACAGCCTTCGGGGATCCCTGCAGCTGGGCGACAGCCCTAGGGGTAGGGATCCCACCTACAACCTCTAACCTCTGTGTCAGAAACCCAAAATTCCACCTCTCACAAGACTCTCTTCTGTCACTCTTTCACCAAATCAATGTCCAGACACTTCCTGCCCTGCAAGCCCCCTAAACAGCCCACTCAGGGTTTGGGAACACCCCACACAACAAAGATCCCAGGGATTGCTGTGGCCCGGTCACCAGCCCTAGGGGGAGGGGCTCCACCCAGAACCTCTGACCTCCATGTCAGAAACCCAAAATTCCACCTCTCGCAAGAATCTCCTCTGTCACTGTCTCACCAAATCGACTTCCAGATATCTCCCACCCTGCAAGCCCCCAAAACAACCCGCTCAGGGCTTGGGAACTCCCCAGCACAGCAAAGCCTTCAGGGATCGCTGCCGCTGGGCTGCCAGCCCCAGGGGGAAAGGTCCCACCCACAACCCCGACCTCCATGCAAGAGACCCAAAATTCTACCTCTTGCAAGAATCTCCTCTGTCACCATCCCATTAAATTGACCTCCAGACACCTCCCACCCTGCAAGCACCTGAAACAGCCTGGTCCAGCAGGACTCCAACCCTACTCAGCCACTTCTTTGCAGGAGAGATTATGAGGTGCACTCACTTAGATGCCATCTTGCCCCACCTCCTTAACATTTATTTTATTTATTTTTCTCCCCTTTCCCCTGTTGTCTGCTGTCTGTGTCCATTTGCTGTGTGTTCTCCTGTGTCCACTTGCATTCTCTGCAGCACAAGGAATATGTGTCTCTTTTGCTGCATCTTCTTGCTGTGTCACCTCTCCATGTGTGTGGCACCACTCCAGGGTGGGCTGTGCTTTTTTTCACATGGGGTGGCTCTCCTTATGGGGTGCACTACTTGTGCATGGGTCACCCCTATGGAGGAATTACCCCTACATGACATGGCACTCTTTGTGTGCAGCAGCACTGCGTGTGGGCCAGCTCTCCACATGGGTCAGGAGGCCCTGGGGATTGAACCTTAGACCCTCCATATGGTAGGCGGATCAGTTGAGCCACATCCACTTCCCATCTTGTGGCATCTTTATGTGACTTTGGTATTAGGTTGATATGGGCACCATGGAATGAGTCAGGCAATGTTCCTTTCACTTCTATTTTTTTGAAGAGTTTAAGCAGGATTGATGTTAGTTCTTTCCAGAATGATTGGCAGAATTCACCTATGAAGCCATCTGGTCCTGGGCTCTTCTTAGTTGGGAATTTTCTTTTAAGTTTTTAAAATTATTTGTTATTAAAATATATTCATGACATTGGAGCAGGCAAAGATTTACTAAGAGGACATAATATAATTAATCATAAAAGGAAAAAGTAATGAATTGAGCTATATTAAGATTAAGAACTTCTCTTCATCAAAATACATGATTAAGAGAGTCAAACTATAAGCTACAGAGTAGAAGAAAAAATTTCCAATACATCAATCTGGCTAGGAACTCATACTGAGAATATATAAAGAACTTTTACAAACCAGTTTTAAAAAGACAGATTACCCTGTCTTTTGCTCCTATAAAAGGGAGCAAATATCTGAACAGGTACTTCACAAAAATGGATATAGTTGGGAGGTTTTTGATGACTACTTCTATCTCATTACCTGTGATCGGTCTGTTGAATTGATCAATTTCTTCTTTCATCAATGTAATCTTCTCGTGTGTTTTTAGAAATCATACTCATTATTTCTGTGGGATTGGTGGTGATATCTGCTCTCTCATTTTTTATTTTATGTATTTGCATCTTCTCTCTTTTTTCTTTGTTAGTCTAGTTAAGGGTTTGTCAATTGTATTAATCTCAAAGAATCAGCTTTTGGTTTTGTTAATTTTTTCTGGTTTTAAAAAAATTCTCTATTTCATTTAGGTTGACTCTAATCTTTATTATTTTTATTATTATTTTTTGTCTTTAAAAAAATTACATTAAAAAAATATGAGGTCCCCACATAACCCCACCCCCTCACTCCACTACTCCCCCCATAACAACAATCTCCTCCATTATCATGAGACATTCATTACATTTGGTGAATACATCTCTAAGCACCACTGCACCTCATGGTCAATGGTCCACATCATAGCCCACAGTCTCCCACATTCCACCCAGTGGGTCATGGGAGGACACACAATGTCCGGTAACTGTCCCTGCAGCACCACTCAGGACAACTCCAACCCCCAAAAATGCCCCCACCGCCCATCTCTTCCTCCTACTTCCCACCCCCAGCAGCCAACATGGCCACTATCTCCACACCAATGCCACATTTTCTTTGATTACTAATCACAATAGTTCATGAATAGAATATCAGTAAGTCCACTCTAATCCATACTCTATTCCTCCATCCCGTGAACCTTAGAATGGTTGTGATCACTCCACATCTATATCAAGAGGGGGCTTACATTCCACATGGATGCTGGATGCAATTCTCCTGCTTTCAGTTGCAGGCAGTCTTGGCTCCCTGGTGTGGTGGTTGACCTTCTTCACCTCCATGTTACCTGAGTGGGGTAAGTCCAATAAACCAGAGTGTAGGAGTTGCAAGTCTGTTGAGGCTCAGGGCCTGGCTATCACATGATCAGTCCAGAGATTCAGGTCCCCTGGGTATACATCAAACCCCGGCACCAACTACAGTTTCAGTAAAAGTAACAGGAGAGGCTTGTGAACAAAGATCACATCTGAGTCCACCTCCATCACACAGAAACACAAACTCCAAAGTAAGATGAACTGAGATGGCACTGAACTCCATCTGCCATGACCATAGAACGTGTGGGTCTCCGTAGCCCTCAGCAGAACAATACCTGGGGTTGTATCCACTTTATCTGTCTCTGGGACTCTACACAGGCCTGCATAAGGGCAACCCCTCTGATAACCTCCTGGCTCTTTTTGGAGACTCATAGCCATATAAACTCATTTGTCCTTTCCATTTCCCCCTTTTCTTCAAGTCAAAAAGCATTTTTAACTCCTGATATTATATGTAGATTGAGATATTCTGCTGGTCTCAGTAGACCCTTTTATTTAAGGTCATTATTTCTAGTTACATCATCAGCTGGTACTTGGTAGTAATCCCTCAGCACCAGGGAGGCTCACCCCGGGAGTCATGTCCCATGATGGGGGAAAGGCAACTCATTTACATGCTGAGTTTGGCTTTGAGACTGGCCACATTTGAGCAACACTGAGGCTCTCAGGAGGTAACTCTTAGGCTCCCTGCAGCTCTAGGCCATTTCCTTCTTCTGCTTGCTTTGAGATTAGTTTGTTCTTTTTCTAGTTCCTACATGTGAACATTTAGGTCTTTGATTTTAGCTCTCTCCTTTTTAAAATAAGTAATTTATGGTGATGTATTTCCCTCTCAGCACTGCTTTTGCTGTATCACATAAGTTTTGATATGCTGTGTTGTCATTTTCATTCATTTCAAGGTAGTTACTGATTTCTTTTGCGATTTCCTCCTTGACCCACTGTTTGTCCAGGAATGTGTTCTTTAACTTCCATATCTTTGTGCCTCATCTGGTTCTCTGACCCTTACTGATTTCCAGCTTCATTTCATTGTGATTAGAGAAATTACTTTGTATAATTTCAGTCTTTCTGAATTCACTGAGAGTTGTTCTGTTGCCTAGAATGTGGTCTATCCTGGAGAATGATCCATGTGTACTTGAGAAGAATGTATATCCTGCTGTATTGGGTGTTATGTTCTGTATATGTCTATTATGTCTAGATCCTCTGACACATTATTCAAAATGTCTGTTCCTTTATTGACTCTCTGTTGAGATGTTCTGTCTAATGGTGCTAATGGTGTATTAAAGTCCCCAATATAATTATGGAGGCATCTATTTCCCCACTTAGTTTTTCCAATGTTTTCCTCATGTATTTTGGGGCACCCTTGTCAGGTGCATAGTTTATGATTGTTTTCTCTTCTTGATAGATTACACATTTTCTTAATGTATAGTGTCCTTCTTTCTCTTTTACAATAGTTTTGCATTTAAAGTCAATTTTGTCTGATATTAGTATAGCTTGTCCTGCCCTTTTTTGGTTATCATTTGCATGTAAAACTTTTTTCCAGCCATTCACTTGCAACCTCCTTGCTTCCCTGAGTCTAAGGTGAGTTTCTTGTAGACAACATACAGATGGATCATATTTCATTATCTATTCTGAAAATCTGTGTCCCTTGATTGAAGAGTTTAATCCATTAACATTCAAGGCATTACTTACATTAGCCATATTTTCTTTATGTTTATACATGTATTATTTTGTTTTTTTATTTACCTTTTAATCATTTTAGATATTCTTACTAATAATATTCCTTTCTACACTATCCTCCAACTCTCTCTCCCTCCTATTTTTTCCTTTCAACCTACAGGACTTCTTGAAGGGCAGGTTTATCGTTGACAAGCTTTCTTATTTTGTTTATCTGAATATTTTGAACTCTCCTTCATTTTTGAATATCAGCTTTGCTCAACACAGAATTCTTGGCTGACAGTTTTCTTTTTTTAGCACCTTAATTATGTGATACCACTGTCTTCTTGCCTCCAAATTTTTGTATGTGAAATCAGTACTTAATGTTATTGAGCTTCCTTTGTATGTGATAGATCTCTTTTCACTTGCTGCTTTCAGTATTCTCTCTTTGCCTTGAGTGTTTGATAATTTGATAATTATATATCTCAGGGTGGGCCTGTTAGGATTTATACTGTTTGGAGTGCACTGCACTTCATGGACATGTACATCCATGTTCCTCAAAAGAGTTGGGAAATTTTCAGCCATTATTTCCTCCAACATTTTTATGTCCCCCTTCCCTTCTTTTCTTCCTCTGGGATGCCTACAAGGCATATATTTGTGTGCTTCATTTTTTCATTCAATTCCCTGAATCCCTGCTGAATTATTTCTTTTTATCTTTTTTTTCTATCTTTTATATATTCTACTATCTGTCTGAGTTCAGATGTACTATCTTCCACATCACTAATTCTTCCCTCTGCCTATTCAAATCTGCTGGTATGTGCTTTCAGTGTATTTTTCATTTCTTGCATTGTGCCATTCATCACCATCAGAGCCATTATCTTTTTAAGTATGTTTACAATTTCTTCAGTATGTTCCCCAATGTCGTCCTTTCCCCCAATGTCTTCTTAATATCCTTTATCTATTCTTTCACTTCATTAAGTTGATTCATGATATTTATTTGTTCATCCTTGATTAGTTGTTCCACATTGTGCATCTTCTCCTGTTTTTTAGTTTATTAATTAGAAACAAACTAAACTGGCCCATGTCTTCCTGTTCTTAGTATTGCTTGTAATTTTTTTTTTTTTTTTTTTTTTTTTTGGTGTCTAGGCATCTATTTATCTTCACGGGCTTATTCAGATAGTTAGGTTCTCTTGCTACTCTTTTACAAAAGAGTAGAAAGAGATGCTAATCATCAGAATAGAGTTTTATTATGTTTTGTTTTGTATGAAGTTTCCTTTTTAAAAATTTTTCTCTTTCTATTTTTTTAATGTTGCATTCAAAAAATATAAGAGGTCCCCATATACCCCCCCACCCCACTCCTCCCACATCAACAATCTCTTTCATCATCATGGCACATTCATTACATTTGGTGAATACATTTTGAGGCACTGCTGCACCACATGGATAATGGTTTACATTGTAATTTACACTCTCCCCCAGTCCACCCAGTGGACCATGGCAGGACATACAGATGTCCAACATCTGTCCCTGCTGTACCACCCAGGGCAACTCCAAGTCCTGAAAATGCCCCCACATTATATCTCTTCTTCCCTCTCCCTAGCCTCAGCAGCTACCGTGGCCACTTTCTCCACATCAATGCTACAGTTTCTTCCATTACTAATCACAATAGTTCCATAGTAGAATATCACTAAGTTCACTCTAATCCATACTCTATTCCTCCATCCTGTGGACCCTGGGATGGTTATATCCACTCTACCTCTATATTGAGAGGGGGCTTAGATTCCACATGGATGATGGATGCAATTCTCCTGCTTGCAGTTGTAGGCACTCTTGGCTCCCTGGTGTGGTGATTGACCTTCTTCACCTCTCTGTTAGCTGGCCAGGGTAAGTCCAATAAACCAGACAGTAGGAGTTGCAACTCTGCTGAGGCTCAGGGCCTGGCTATCACATGGACAGTCCAGAGATTCAGATCTCCTGAGTATACACCAACCCCAGTGCCAACCACAGGTTCAGAAAAAGTGACAGAATGAACTCCAGAGCCATCTGCCATGAAGGTTCCTTTTTGTTACTTGGTTCTACTTATTCTATATCCTTACAGTTGTCTTTGTTCCTTTGAAAAAATATTAAGACCATAGAAAAGGAAATAGAGAAAAAGAGAAAAAGAATTACCCATAATAATGTTTAAAAAGATAGAAAAGACATCACAAAAGAACTTGGAAAATAAATAAATGATTAGAGTGAAAAATTTTTATAAAAAATACAAAGAATAAGAATAAAAAATGAAATGAGAAAAAATAGAATAAAATAAAAGGCTGGAAAGATGAGAAGAAAAAAGATGAAACAAGATAGGTAAAATGAAATAAAAGCAGCAGAAGAGGGAAAAATGAAAGAATGAAAATAAATAAATAAACTAAGAAGAAAAAATAAGGAAAAGAAAACAAAGGAAGCAGGGAAAGAGATAAGGCAATGAGCAAAAAACAAAAAAAGAACCCAGGTAAAACGGATTTCTCTCTTAGGCCCCTTAGAACCCTCTTAGGCTGCCAGTGCTCATCAATCAATCACCCTGCAGCCTGTCCTCCATAGGTAAGGGACCTGGTTTTAGCAAACAAAATAAAGAATAAAATATAAAATAAAAAAAGATAAAAAATAACAAAAAACCTCAGTCTATAAGTCCCCTGTCATAAGGTGCCAGCTGGGTGCCAGACAACCCAGTGGATCACTCTCTCGATCCTTTCTCTTATGAGGTACCAAGAATGGAACCATGGACCTAGTATATATAAGGCAGGCATTCCTCCACTGAGCTACCACCACTGCACGCTGCACGGGTTAGGTAGGCTTCAGAAAGCTCATCTGGTTCCCCGCCCCTTTTCCTCAGGGGATTTGGACTTCTGATGGTTTACTGGCTCTCTCTCTTGGCTTCCTTCTCTCCCAGGCTGGTTAGGCTCCTATCTCCACCTCCCCCCCTCACTGACCTTGTTCCTCTATCTCACAGGGTGGTTGGGTGTGACAACCTGCCTGATCAGATGCCCCTCCTCTACCTGGGGCCACTTCAGTGCTGGCTGGGGTGTTTTTTGAGATTCAAAGGGCACTCAACTGGCCAAACTCACTGAAGAGAAGCCACTCTCCATCCTCTGTAAGACCTCTCCTCCTCCCAGGATGGAGAATGCTCTTTTCTACTCAGTTGGCTACAGTGAAACAAGGATTTTACTGAAGCTATTCGCTTCAAGGGTGGGCTGTAGATGTCTTTCCCAGCCAAAGACAAGAGACTCGTGGTTTTCATTTGGCCCCTTTTCCTCTCTGACCCTCTCTCCTGGATGATGCACAGCACTCTCCTGGTCTGCAGATCCCCAAAGCAGCTTCCTTGGATAGCTTTATACCCTTCCCCCACTGTTTTTGTGAGAGAACTGAGCCCTGCCTACCTCCTCTAAATGTTTTGCTATAGCCCTGACTTCTAGAACAGTGCCATGCACAGAGTATGCTCACTAAATACTTGGCCAGTGAAAGAAAAAAAATGAATGAATTAATGTTTGAATGAATAACATTTTGAGTCACTTAAGTGTAAATTTGGCTTAGAGTTCTTTTGGAAGCTGAGACAAAAGAGAAAATGGTGTGGATTGTAATACCTTTATTGTTGATGGAAGAAAGGATGCCAGTTATTCAAGAAGTACAAACTTATTTCCTGATATGACATTTGTAAAGAAATTTATTACCTGATAATGTACTGGAGGAGAATTTTATTGACATAATAAACAATGCATTAAATAGTACTCCCATAGCAGATGCAGAAGTGACTTTATATGACTCTTTTGGTTCAATTATCTATAAAAATTGATTTTAAAAAACTAATTTAATCCAGGGGGTTAAGGACTAAAAAGAACCCAAGGTAACTAGAATGGTGATATTTGTATTTCTATATGTAATTTCCAGAAATGTAATATTGAATCCAGTGACATCAACAGGGGAAACTACAACAAAAATTTGGAGGGTGACAGAGGACAGATTAATTACCTTTCCAAACCTCAGTTTCTTCTTTTTTTTTTTTGTTAAAGGAGAATAATAGAAACCTATTCTTTACAGAACTGCTGTGAATATTAAAGTTGGAATTCAAAATGCTGGCTAACAAACACGTGAATCAATTTTTCACCATTAGTAAAATGCTTTTATGTACATTTTCCATTAATCCTCACAGTGGTTCTGTGATGTGAGCATTATTATCACTCTGCTTTCCAGATCAGGAAACTACTTCCAAGAGGCCTGGTGGGCGTAGCGAGCAAGCAGAAGCTACCACTCATTCCTCTGTCGTTTGGCTCATGTGCCTGTCTCCAGATCCATGAGAAAGGGTGCTCAAAATGGCAGAAAATTCGGACACCAGGGCAGACACACCTGGTTCTGGAGGCCTTTCTCATGCCCCTGCAATTGCCACACACAGACCCAGCCAATTTCCTATTGCAGATAAAAATCCCAAGAACTGGTTTCATGTCAACACCAACCCCCAAGGCAGGGACTATATGAACTCCCTCCAGTTATGAGAAAACAACTTCTATTTTTCTTAGTAAAAGGCAAAACATTTCATTTTTTCACTCAAAAATCAATATTTGGGCTTTATCTAGAGCTGAATGTAAAGCCCCTCCTAATGTCTAATTCAATAAATTGACTCCATCCTCCGAACTTTGCAGTAGCCTCAGGGTACCAGAGTTTGCAAACTGCCTCCACAAATATCCAAGACACAGCAAATGTATCTGTCTAAATGTTAAATCTAAAATAGCCATGACTCAGGGGGAATAGCCTTCCTTGTCCTACCAGCCTCCGCGCTGGAGGCTGCAGTGTTGCCTTGGGCTACTGGAGTCCTCTTTTCTCTGGAGCAGGACTCGGGTGGTGACAGCCTGCAAGGAGGCGCTCATTTAGGGTTTTCTGTGGCAATCCTGACCTCATCTACTAGAATTTTATCTCTACTCCCAAGGTATAAGGGACTAGGAGCAAAAGAATCCTTTATTTCATGGTCTCACAGATTGGCTACTATCTCAGACAAGCCAATTCTTTAGGAAATAATATGCCAAGAAAATGCAATTACATTTAGCTGGAGCTAAAGAGCCCTACACAGTACAATGATGATGCTATCGTTTAGTCTTCATATTCCTTTGTGCCGGATATCGTATGTGCACTTTGCATCCATTACTTTACTTGTACCTCAGAGTTCCTGTATCACTCTGCAAATGAGAGACAGAGCCTTTGAGAGGCCAGTAGTTTGGCATAAGGTAACATTTCAGCAATGGGGAAGCTGAGAATTGAATCCATGGTTCTCTCTGACACCAGAAGTAGCACTCTTTCCCATTGCTGTTATTATTATTACTATTATGAATAGTAGTAGTTGTTGTAGTAATAATTGCTAGCACTTTGTCACTTTTGGTAGGCAGCCTCAAGGTCTCTCCCTCATGGTATGCATGTCCTTGCATAACCTCCATTAGTTGAGAGTGGGCTGGACCTTTTGCCTTGCTTCTAACAAACAGAACACAGCAAAAGCGATGGGGTATCATTTCTGATAATAGGCTATAAAGGGACTGCAGTTTTTTTTCTTGGTTGCTCCCTCCCCACCCCCAGAGCCTTGCTCTGGAGGAAGCAAGGTGCATGTTGAAAAAGCCCATGTGACAAATAAGTAAAGTCTCAAACAGATGGCCAATGAGGACATGAGACCTGTCAACTGCCATGTGAGTGAACTTGGAAATAGACCCTCTCCAGAAGAGCCTCGGGATCCCGTAGCCTAAGCTCATACCTTAACTGCAGCCTCATGAGTCACCCTGAGCCAGGACCACCCAGATAAGCCACCCCCAAAATTCCAGACACTTAGAAATTGTGAAATAATCAATACTTGTTATTTTTCACTTCCAAGCATTGGGGTCATTTGTTACACAATAGTTAGCTACTATACCATTTATAAAATACCCCTAGTACTAATACTATTATAACAATAGCTATTATTTTTTTCAAGATTTTATCATGTAAAAAGCACATTCTAAGTGGTTTACATGTAATAATTCATGTTATTCTTTCAATGTTGTTAGGTATATATAGATGAGGAAAAAGACACACAGAGAAGTTAGCTAAGCTGTTTAAAGTCATACAACTAGTAAGTGACAGAGCTTGGACTTGTAGCCAGATAGCATAGTTCCAGAATCTATGCTTTTAATAATTACATTATTACTTCCTCTAAATATTCCTCAGGGGAGTAATCATCCAAATTCTTATTTTATAAATTAAGAAACTAATGATCAGATAATTTAAGACGACTTGCTCCAAATTGCAGGGTCAGCAAATGGTATACCAGAGGCCCAAATCTTGGCTCTTCTGAATGAATCCCTTAGTTCCTACCTAGAAGAGTGTGTGAGAAGGTTTCATATCTAAATTCTTCTTCTGCTTCTCTCTTTTCCTTCTCTTTGTGTTTCCTTTTTCCTTCTTTCCCCCTTATTGTTGAATTACTGATACATATCATGTTCTCCTAATCCTTCTCTATGATTGAGGTCAACAAGTGGATAGAGAGAAAGGATGATTAAAAAAAGAAAGGTAACCCATGGTCCACAACTTTCTGTAGCTTGTAAATCCCCTGGGAAGAGAAACTGGTAAGACTTAACAGGTGTTTTAGTTTCCTAGGCTGCTCAAAGCAAATACCATGAAGTCAGTCAGGTTACACAACGGAAATTTATTCACTTATGGTTTGGAGGCTGGGAAAATGTCCAAATAGAGACATCATCAAGGCGGTGCTTTCTTCTGGAAGACCAAGAGCAGCTGCTGGCGATCCTTGGCTTCTCCATCACATGGCATCTGTTGGCCCCTCCCTTCTCTTCCAGGTTTCCTTGATTTTAGCTTCTTGTTTCTGTGGCTTTCTCTCTCTTTATTTGAATTTCATTCTCTTATAAAGGATTCTCGTATTAGGATTAAGTCCCATCCTGAATGGAGTGGGTCACACCTTAACTAAAATAACTTCATCAAAAGGCCCTATCTACAATGGGTTCACACACAAGGATGGATTAGATTTAAGAAAATGTTTTTTCTGGGGTACCTACAGCTTCAAAGCATCATGCCAGGTAATATCAAAACTTAAATAGTAGAATTAAAACTAATTTTTATAACATTTTATTACTTTAGAAGCATATTCAAATTCATTATTTATTTTAACCCTCACAGCAAACTAATTAGATGTTTTCCATTAACCTTATCTAACAATAGAAGAAAATGAGGCTCACAGTCATGATGAATATAAAAGGTAAAATAGAACTCATGCTGAGATCTATGACTGCAAACCAAGTGCCCTCTCCTTTACCACACACCAGCATCAGCCAGACTGCTATCAAAAAACAAAAAGGAGGACGCGGACTTGGCCCAGTGGTTAGGGCATCCGTCTACCACATGGGAGATCTGCAGTTCAAACCCTGAGCTACCTTGACCCGTGCGGAGCTGGCCCACGCACAGTGCTGATGCACGCAAGGAGTGCCCTACCATGCAGGGGTGTCCCCGGTGTAGGGGAGCACCACGCGCAAGGAGTGCACCCTGTAAGGAGAGCCGCCCAGCATGAAAGAAAGTTCAGCCTGCCCAGGAATGGCGCTGCACACAAGGAGAGCTGACGCAGCAAGATGACTCAACAAAGAGAAACACAGATTCCCATGCCGCTGACAACAACAGAAGCGGACAAAGAACACGCAGCAAATAGACACAGAGAAAGGGAAGGGAACAAAATAAGTAAATAAATCTTTTTTTCTTTTTAAAGGAGGAGTCTAGGCAGGCCAAACTCCAGCCAGTAAGAGTCAAGATAGCCACTGCTGAGTGTCTGCAGCCAGTGTCGTTCATAGTCAGTAGGTGCCATATGTTTGGAGTTCTGTGGAGGAAGAGATCCCAGAGCCAAGAGAGTCAGAATGACTTTGTGGAAGAGGGGGCCCAAGGTGGTCCTAGAGAGGACAAGCATTCCAGGCCATGGATGAGACAGTAAGGAGGTGACATACTCCCTATTTTCCTCCCAGGAAGAGTCAGGAAATCAGGCGGGGAGTGGTATAGAAGGGGGCCGTGGTTATCAATGGCTGTCTCACAAACCTTCCCAAAATCTAGAGCTGATTTCTTCATGATTTTGTGAATTGGTGTTTTGGCTGGGCTCTGCTGGGTGGTTCTTCTGCTGGTCTTGCCTGGGGTCATTCATACAGCCATAGTGATCCGGCAACTGACTGCAGCAGGACAGTCCAACATAGTCCTGCTCATTTATCTGGCAGCTGGTGTGATGTTGGCTGGGCCTCTCTTTCTACATGGCCTCACAGACTCAAAGAGGCTAGATATTCTTCTTCATGTGGGGGTATTAGGGCAGCAAGAGAGCAAGAGGGGGATTTGCAAAATCTGTTGAGATCTAGGCTCAAAATGCCCACATCACTTCCATTGCATTCAATTGCTCACAAGGGCAGCCCAGATTCAAGGAAAGGAGAAAGAGACTACTTCTTCAATAGAGTTGTAGCTAAGTCACAAAACAAAGACATGCCTACCGAAATGGGAGGAATTTGTAGCCAGTTTTTACAAAACTGCAGCCTGCCCTCTGGCCACAAATTATTCACATTTCTCCCATATGCAAAATATACTCGTTACTCTTCCAGGATCATGAGAAATCCCGATCTTATGATCGGCATTAGGGGCAGATGTGGATGACGCTTCCTTTACTAGTTGAGTGACCTGGTGCAGCTTCATGGGCATGGCCCCAATAGCAGTTTGATGTAATTGATGAATTCCAAAAAGAAATATTGGATTATTCTTGGAATCTGATCTGTACCAAGGCATGACTGAGTTATGATTAGGACTTGGATTGGGCCACGTCAGTCATTAGAGCATTAGAGCACCACCCCTTGGTGGGTGGGACTCACAGATAAAAGGTATGGCAAAGAATAGAGTTGAAGGCTTTTAATGTCGGGGTTTTTATGTTGGAGTTTGATGCTGAAGACTTAAACTGGAGCCCTGGGAAGTCAGTACACAGAGGAAAGAGAAGCCATCCCCTGGAAGGAAGGAACCTTGAAGCCAGAGTAAAACAAGTCCCAGGATCATAGGAATCCAACAAGCCTGAATCCTCACAGACGTCAGCAGCCATCTTGCTCCAAATAGACTTTGGTGAGGGAAGTAACTTATGCTTTATGACCTGGTATCTGTAAGCTCCTACCCCAAATAAATGCCCTTTATAAAAACCAACCAATTTCTGGTATTTTGCATCAGCACCCCTTTAGCTGACTAATACAGCCCCTCTGGGAAACAGGGGGCTGGCAGTACCCTCGAGTCAGGATCTTATACTAAGGCCTTGGCATATGTGTCTGCTGTATGCTGCTATGCTCTGCCCCCTGGGAGGAGTTTCCTTCATTCTTGCCCTGTATGGACACTTTGAGTGTGGACGTGATGCTGTGGCAGCAGTCCATTTGAAGCTTTCATGAACATATTGGACTGACCCACCTTTGAATAGTCAGGAACTCCTTTCTGCCTTCCTCAGTTGATCAAGAACCCTTCAAGAGGCCATAAGCTATTAGATGAGGCTTTGGTGCAGCAGAGGTAGGTGACAGGAGGCTTGTAGCAAACTTGCTCATGTTATTCACTTGTACCTTCTGGATCTCCTTGGGCCCCATCTCAAAAATATAATTTCCATTGTACAATAGATTACTGGCTCCTCATGTAAACTTATGACTCAGTAGATTGAGTAAGACCCAGTCATGATGGCAGCTCTGGTAACATAATCACATGATGTCCCATAGTTAAGTCTTGGTCCTACAAGGGCCCAGCAGCACACTAGGAGCTGCTTTTCAAATGTTGATAGCATTTGTTAAAGAAAGCGTGGCCTTCCTCCAGAGACCCATAAATCTATACTTCACAGCAACAGATGGCTCCTTAGCAGACTGGGGGTCTCCAGTTTCACAGAAGGCCTTGCATAGTCTGTTGGCCTGCCATGTACCTTTCATTTTCTTTTGTCAAGGCTTCCATTGCCTCTTTTAGAGATTAGCCCATCCTAAAATCCTTATAAATCATCACTGCCCCTTAGCTGCGGTCATTGGCTTGTGAGAAGAGGCAGAGTGAGGACAATCAATTGTGTATGCAAGCTACATTGGCTGGGGGTAGCCATCCCTGCACCACTAGCCTGCTAGGACCTCAAGACCTTAATGGCCGGTCCTCGAGTCATTGGTTTCCAAAGTGCTTACACACACTCCAGAGGAAGCTCAAAAAGATGCATTGGGGTGAAGGAAGAAAATATTAAACTCTTTAGTGGTGTTTATGTTTTTATTGAGTTATTTTAACTTGGAACTACATTTCTTTTCAATTTTACAAGCTTTATTATGTATATAAGTACATTGGAAAAGTCAGATATGTATATAATTTATAAATAAACATGTATGTATATTGTGAGCTACGTGCCCAATATTTATTTGCTTCTACCGCATGTGATAAAAGTTCTGGAATTCACTACTGTGGTCCCTGTGGGCATGGATCATCTGCCTGCCTGGAATCCTCCCATCCCCTCTTCATTCCGACTGTGAGTGGGTTTGTCCCGACTATGATTTGAAGTCCTGGCTGAGTTATTTAGCCTTGCTGGGAGGCCACCAACCCTAAAATCCCTAGGCATTTGTCAGGTCTTAATGAACCTCTGGTTCTTTAAGGCAGGTAGGAACAGGAACCCTTCTCACCTGAATCTGGGGACCAAAGTAATCAGGTTAGAGGTCTCAGTTCAAGCTTGGTGGGTAATGGTGGTGGTGGGGTTTCTCCCTGTTAAACCCATGAAGCTGATTTCTGGCCAGCAGAAGAGAGGATCCCAAGAACTTTCCATGTGGCGGGAAGAATAGCCAGAGTCCATGGGGTTCTTCCTTTACTAGCTGAGTGACCTGGTCATGCTCCCTAACCTCTCTGAGACTGAGCTCCCCCTTCGTAAACCAAGGATAACAACTCTACACTCACAAGGTTGCTTAGAAGAATGGATATGACAATTCTGGCACAGACATAAGGAATACTCCTTGAATGATTAAGAAAAGAAATGAATGAATAAACTTGTAAATAATAGGTATGATCCTGACACATCTCCAGGTTCCTGCCATCCTTCTATCCCATCATTCTGAAGTTGTGCTCTTGCTACTTCCCTCAGAAAGGATGGCTGGGAAATCAGAAAGAGCCTCCCTGGCACTTTTCTGCAGGTAACACAGGCTGTTGGATCACTGTCAGCAGTGCGGCATTTGGCAGCTTTGTCCCACGGAGCTGGCTTGCTGGAGGAGACTTCCCTGCCTGCAGCAGAGTCTTGATCTGCTTGGTAACTGTACCAGTACTTTTCAAAGCTACTGCCAAGACTGATGTCACACCATTAGCCTGGGGCCCCAGGACACAGTGGGCATTGCTGATGGACACAGCTCCTGGGCTGGTTCAGAGTCCCAGAAACGACCTTGCAGAGGGGCATGCTGGCATTCTTTCTCAAGAGAAAGTTTGGGGCAACTTTGAACAAAGTTTATTATAGCTAAATCACATTCCATTTCTTTTTATTTCTTAAATTTTTATATTTGTTTTTTAAACATTGCTTTTTTGTTCTTCCTATTGGTGTGTTAGGCAATACAGAGGCAGAAATTAATCAGAAGCAGCTCCTTGCCCCTCCTCCTCTAAGCCTTGTTCTCCTCATCTGTGAAATGGAGGTAGTAATGTTATTAAATACCTCTCCAAGTTGTGATGAGGATTGAAGAAGCCATTAACCTAGTGCTTAATACATGCATCCCAATGGTATTTGCAACAATGCATAGATCATGGAACGTGAAAAGAGAGAAGCTGGGTTCAGATTTCAGTCCTGATGCTTAAGCTGTCAGAGCTGTGGCATCTGGCCCTCAGGAGGCCGGCAGGGGAAAGCATACCTGGTTCACAGGGCTGCCGTGAGGATTAAACAGTATCCTGTTTAATCCCTAGCACAGTGGCTGGCTCCTACTGTGTCACAAATGCCCTTTGCAATTTGATGTCAGCCTACTTATTACCCCACCTGTGGCTGGGCTCTGCACATCACTCTGAATGCTTCATGCTTGTCTCCCCTCCTGGCCTCAGCACAAGCTGCCGCTTCAGCTTATTGCTGCTCTTCATAAAGGGGCAATAGTCAACAATTACCGAGAATTTTCTATGTCTCCAGCAATATTCTAAATGCTTTCTGAGCATTTTCTGATTCAGGTCTCATAATAATACTGTGGGGTGTGTGCTGTTATGAGTCTACTTTAGCAAATGAAGAAACTGAGGCTTAGAGAAGTTTAGTAGCTTGTTCCCAAATCCCATAGTCATGGCGGCAAGGCCAATATTCAAGTTTGGTCTGACCAACTCCAGAGGCTGAGCTCTGTTACCCACCATGCCTCTCAAGCTAGAGCCCATTAGGGTTTAATTCTCCTTAGAAGCTTAGTGCAAAGGGTTGGCAATATTCTCAGTCCCAGGCAAAATACCTGGAGAGCAAGGGAGTCAGGAAGCTTATTTCCTTCTGACTGAGGAGAATGAGCGTGGTGGTGGTGGTGGTGGGCAGTGCAGGGATAAACAGACAAGACAGGGAAGATGCAGGTCTAGTAAGCAACATGTACATACTCTGACACCAAAGGAACTTATAATCCCCTCTCTGTCACTGGCTTGAGGCAAATCACATCTTCTTTCCCAATCTCCATATCACCATATGTCAAAGTGGAAGCACTGAACAAACTTCTGTATAGCTCTTCTCAGTTTGCAGAACACTTTCAGATGTGTCTTAAATTGGAGAGACCATGTAGTATAGTGGCTAAATTCTGGACTGAATCTTCCTAGGTTCAAATTCTGGTTCTGCTACTTACCAGCCAAATGATTATATTAATAGGCAAGCTAGTCACGCTCTCTGAAACTCAGTTTCCTTGTCTCTAAGATGGGAATAATATTGAACTAACTCATAGATCTTTTTGTTATGATCAAGTTAGCTGACATACTTTCTGAGTCTTATAATCATTCAGTAAATAGCAGCCATTACCTTTCTCTAAAATTGGAGACTGAAATTCTTCTTGTCCCATATCTTGGTCAGTTATTGACACAAGAAGGTTTCTTAACAGGCCATCCAAAATTCAGTGGCTTAAAATGACTCCGGTGTGCAGGTCGCCCATCACTTGGCTGGTCTGGGCTGGACAGGGCTGGGTCCAGGCACTGGGCTCCAGGGTCTAGCCTGCAGGTTATATCCAGATCTGCTCCACAGGTGTCTCATCCTCCTTGGTCCAGTGGCTTCCCAGGGAAAATGGTTTCCTCATGGATTTCATTCTGGGGCTGAGCTGGGGGGTGGTGGCTACCTGGGGCCTGTTCTTCAAAGTTAGGAATTTGAATTTCCCTGAAGGGCAAGAAGAAACACATGAAGTCTCTTATTGTCTGGCCTTGGAACTGGCCACTGCCCTTTCTGCCCACATTTCATTGGTCTAAGTAAGTTCTATTGCCTAGTCACTGAACAATAATGACAGCTTCCAAGTCCCATTTTACCATTAAGGAAGCAGAACTCAGGGGTGGGAGAGCCAGTGCTTAGACCCAGTTTTCTGTGGTTTCAAATACTGTGAGATTTTCCTTAAAGAAAAGCCTATCTTAATCTTAATATTGTAGAGTTCTTGGATTCTCTAGGCAACAAATGTAAATTTAAGTTAGCATCAGTGTTCACTGATAACATTTAGTGAAGTTTGGATGAGTTAGAAAAGAAATTAAACTGGGAACAATCAGAGAATGATTAGATTTGAGTAAGTAGAGGGAGGAGGCTGAGCAAAGCAGGGCATGTGAAGAAAGAGGTTCTCAGGCCAACAGGAGAACATCTAAAAAATGTGAGCTCCATGAGGGTAAGGGTCTTTTTGTATTGTGCTCATGGCTGTATTCCATGCACAAAGAATAGGGTCAGGTAATAGTATTGGATCAATAAATGTTTGTGAAATGAATAAATAACTATTGCTAATCAAAGATAGAATAGCAGGATGATGAAGAATGAGGACTTTGTAATCAGATGTGCAAGTGAAGGCTACCTATAAACTCTGCATAAATATGAACAAGGTATTACTCCTGATACCTCTCTTTCCCTCACCAGCCTATACCCAATTCATTACCCAGTCCTGTTGACTTGACTATCTGAATATCTTTTTCCTCCATCTCTACTGCTGCTGCTCTAATCCAATTCACCATCCTCTTGCAATAGCCTTTCAATAGTTGAATAAAGATAAACTAGGTGCTATTGGATACCTAGGAAGGGCACCTAAATAAAACGAGGGAGTTGAAGACTTCCCAGAAAAACTGATTCCAAGCTGGGTATGAAGGATGAGAAAATGTTATCCATGCAGAGAGGAATTGAATGAGCTTTCTAGAGAGAGGAGTTTGCAGTAATCTCCATGTATTACTCTGGGCACTGCATGGCAGATCAGGAAAATGAGCATGGAATGGCAAGAAATTCTGCAAGAGAGGTAATAAGTGACCTGGATGATTAACCCAAACTTCTTATCACCTCCCTTCCCCTACCCCTGCAACCTAGGGAGTCAGAAAGAATATACTTGGAGGAATCATTTAAATGAAAGAAGCCTGTTGAGTTTGATGACCATGTTTGCTGAATCTATTTATTCTTTCATTCATGAAACATTTATTCTTTCTACACACAGTTTTTGAGTCTTTATTATATACTAGGTAAGTGGCCAGCATGCTAGGAGGGTATAAAACCAGTGACTAGATGTGTGGCTTTCCCCAAAGGGGACCACAGTCAATTGAGGGAGGCATGTGACAAACAGTAAGACACAGAAGTAAGTCCTATAATAGAGCTAAGCACAAAGTACTGTGGGAGAGGCTAAGGATCTGGGAGAACTGTTAGAGCAATCCTAGAGAAGGTGATAGAGATCACTTGAAAGATGACGAGGGGTGTGCCAAGGGGAGACAGGGTAAAGAGAAGGGCACTCCAGGTAGGGGGATCACGTGTGCAAAGGTATTAAGGCATGAAAGGTCCTGGTGTGTCCTGAGAACAGTAGTAAGTTCACCAAATGGGAGACATAGAAGAGCCAACTAATGAATGATAGGAATAGACCAAAAGGAGGTAGTAAGGACATCCCATAACTCCCTGTGTCTTCCCACCTCTCTACCTCACAACTGTTGCAGTGTTCCTTTCTCTCCCTTTTATCTATTTGAGCTTTCTTGCTATAATTGAGTCTACCAATTTTTGATGGACATTATTGGTAGCAGCTGATGATGATGATCTTCAATCTAATATTCCTTCCTATACTTTAAGGAAGTTATGAAACCCACTGGAGGCCTCTCTGTATTGGGTTAAGTAAAGCCAATTTCTTTCGCTTTTCCTCAGGGCTTTGGTTTTATTAGAAAAACTAATGAAAAAAGTATAGTTTTTAAAATGCAAATGTCCTTTTCTCTGGGCTTTATGACACTTTAAACTAAAAGTTTTATTTTCAACTCCAACATGCAAAGTCTGCCTGAGGGTGGTGTTAGGAGACTTCATTGAATGAATAAGGGGAAGGGAGAGTTGAGAAAAGAGCTCTGTGCAAGGTACTCCAAATGGGTGATTTTCTACAATCTTGCTAGCATCTCTTAAAGGTAGGTCTTACTCTTCTCAGTTTGCAGATAAGCAAATGCAGTCTCACTGCAGAGCCTAGGTTCTCTGTGAATCCTGCTGACTGTCCGTTACTTGTCCAACAAATGCCAATGGACTTTCAAGTCACACACTGCTATTCAAATCTCACCAAAACCAGGCCAAACAATTGCCCAACAACAACAATCATGATGACAGCAAAATACACCTACTGCCACTGTAATGCATACTGCTTTACAGTTGACAGATCTGTTTTGTTTAGATCCTGCCAGTAAGCTTTGAGAATGGCAAAGCTTGGATTAGTAGCTTCATTTTGTAGCAGAGAAAGCTATTGGGATTTCTGGGACATGAATTGTGTATGTGGTTTTTTTTAAATGGTTTGGCAATTTCTGGGTCACAGGATCTGCAGAGGGTAGCTTATTTAAAGCATTGTGGACTAATGGAGAGCAGAAGCTTAGGAGTCAAAGAAACTTAGAAGTTGTGTGACCTTCTGTCACTGTCTTCTCCTATCATAAAATTTTATATCTTGTTAAGTGAGTATAAAAATAGTTATTACTTTGCATTGTACTACACTCCTAAAAACTGACATGAGATTGGCCAAGAAAGTATGGCACACTTTGGACAAGGGAAGAAACAAAATCCCTGAGACTTTCTTTCAACAGATTAAACATAAGCATTTACCTCTTCCTCTTCCCCAAACCCTTTTAAAATGGAAGTAAAGAAATAGAAATGTATAAACCCACAAGAAAAAGTAAGTGAGATGATAACCAAAGATGAGAGATGATAACAAATGTTGGATCATCTGAAACTTGATGAAAGAATTACTAAGAGCCAGTCAAGGAAGAATAAACTGTGAAGCCCCCAAAGAAATTCAGAAGTACTCTGGAATTGGAGGCATGAGGCATAGAAAAAGTTAAGTCTGACAAAAGAGAACTGTTAGTCTGTAGGAGGAGCAGTGAGCCTCCTCTTCAGATACTAGCTTCCTATCTCTCACTGTCAGGTCACTATTTTTTCCCTCTCAAGGAAAAAGAGGTTTATTCTACAGAAAAGGCACTAGTCTCACACCACCAGAAAAATCAGAAGAGGGAATAAAAAGCTAAGCTCTCCAACCTCTTCCCTTGCTGAGCTCTAAGAAGGTAGAAGAGAATGAATAGCCCCAAAGGAAATGCCTGTAGATACTGGCATCTTTCTTTACCCAACAAACTGCTGGGACCCAGTCATCCTACAGTGAGTGAACTATAGTTGTTAACAAGCCCTGCCTATGACTCAAGAATATTCATAGCATTTTAGTGCCTTTCTTTTAATACAAAGAGTCAAGATAGGATCACTGTACACTTAAAGAAAACATCCAAGAAAGACAGAAAACAAAAAACAGCAAAAAGCAACTCAGAGGAAATAGAAACAATGCAGAAGAGAAGAAAACTTCAAACAACTATAATTAATATCCCTAAGGAGAAAAGAAAAATAGCATACCCAGGAAAAAGAATAGGAATCTTTCAATGAAAATAAATCATGAAACAAAGAAAAGTTGTTGTTAATTGTAAATACAATGGCAAAAATAATTAATTCAAGGGAAGACTTGGAAGATTAAACAGTAAGGGAATTTTGGAAAATTCAACAGAAAGATAACAGAGATGGAAAATGGAAGAGGAAGAGGAGTACGTTAGTAGATCAATCCAGAAAACCCAACATCTGACTTAGAGCTAGGAAGAGAGAAAAGAAACAAATATTTTAAGAAATAGTATAAAGTTTCTGCTTCCAGAAAGATGGATTAACCTCCTTTTTCCTATTCCTCCACTGAGTGCAACTGAAAAGCCTGATCATTATACTTAAAAGGAGCATAAGAATACTCTGAAAGGTAGAAAGAAGAAGCAAAACAACTAGGACCCAAGGAAAGACATGGTGATGAGTTTCCCATTTTCTCTTGCCCCACAAATTTGGAGCTGAAGAAACTGGAAATTCAGAAATGCTAAAGGATGCAGTAAAAACAAAACAAAAGCAAAAGCAAAAACCTCATCAAAGCCAGAAAAGAGCTGTCTAGCAACACAGAAAACTTTTAGCCAATAACTGTTCTACTCTACCCAAACACCACAGAAAAAATGTAACCCTATTGCACCCATGCCATTCAAGGCCATGAGGGGAGCCTAGACCCCCATGCTCATGAGGCTAGAATGAGGAATCCCAAAACTCCAGGCAGGGTGGTGTCAGAGAAGTTCAAATGGGAAGACTGGAATTTCACCATTGTCCATAGATAATAAGGCAACCCCCATTGTGGTGTCAGCTGAGACCACATAGGGAGCTGAAAATCCCACCTCTGCCCAGCAGTAATGAGGAGACCACTCATGGGGTGTCAATGGAGACCAAATGGGGAACATGGATTTTTAACTCCACCTGGTAGTAATGAGGTGGCACTTCCATCCTTCCCCTGCTGGGGTAGTGTAAAAAAGAGCCAGTTAAAACATAAAGTTTAATACTAATATAATAGGGGGAAATGTGAGAGGTGGAGGGGAGGTATATGGGAATCCCCTATACTTTCTATGTAACTTTTCTGTAGTCTAAAACTTCTTTAAAAATAAAATTTATTATATGAAAAAATAAGGTTTGAATAAGATCTAGAGTCTTGTAACATAATATGAAATGTCAAGTTTCAATAAAAAATCATTCATAGGGAAAATCTCAAGCAGAATGAAAAAAAAAAGACAAGAATTGCCAACACCAAATGCCAGAGACATTAGAATTATTTGACAAAGATTTTAAAGCAGTCATAATAAAAATGTTTTAATGAGAAATTAAAAACACACTTCAAATGAATGAAAAAAATAGAAAATCTCAGCAAAGACATAGAAGAAATAAAGAAGGTCCGAATGGAAATTTTCAGGGCTGAAAAATACAATAACTGAAATAAAAAGTCCAGTGGATGTGCTTAACAGCAAAATGGAGGTGACAGAGGAAAGAATCAGTGTATAGAAAGATAGAACAATATAAATCTGAACAACAGAGAGAAAATAGACTGATTTTAAAAGGAAACAAAACTCCTGGGATTTGTGGCACTATAACACAATATCTAACATTTGCATCTCCAGTGTCGCAGAAAGAGAAGATAAAGAGAGTTGGGCTGAAAGATACTTGAAGAAATAATGGCTAAAACTTTTCAAATTTGGCGAGATACATAAACCTCCAGATTCAAGAAGCTGAGTGAACCCCAACAAGATAAATCTAAAGAAATTCACACAAAGATACACCATAATTAAACTTCTAAAGACAAAGAAAAAAAACTAGTCAGAGAAAATTACACTTTTTGAATGAAAGCAGATTTCTCATTGGAAATTCTGGAGGTCAGAAAGAAGTGCCATAGTATTTCGCAAGGGTTGTAAGAAAAGAACAGTGTACTCAGAGAAAGTAGTCATCAGTGATGAAAGGGAAATCAAGGCATTCTCAGATGAAGAGAAATTTTCATGAGATGAACTAACCTAAAGGAATGGCCAAAGAAAGTTCTCTAAACATTAAATAAATGATAAAAGACATTGGAAAAGAATAAAGAACACAATATGCAAAAATGTGGGCAAATACAGTAGGTTTTTCTTCTCCTCTTGAGTTTTCTAAATTATATTTGATGGTTGAAGCAAAAATTATAGCACTGAGATGGTTATAAATGTACAAAGAGGAAAATTTAAGACAATTATATTATAAATGGGGGGAGTAAAGAAATATAAAAGGAGGTAAGGTTTCTACACTTCACTCAATTGGTAAAATGATGACACAAATAGATTGTGATAAATTGTGGATTTAATACTGACAGCAACCACTGAAAAGCTATACAAAGAGATACCTAAAACCATGACAGATAAATCAAAATGGAATTTGAAAAATGTTCAAGTAACCCACTAAAAGGCAGAAAAAAGAAAACTGAGAAATGAAAAAAAAGACTACAAACAGAGGAAAATAACAGAATTAAGTCATAACATAACATAGCAATAATTACATTAAATGTAAATAGTTTACATACATGAATTGAAAGCAAAGATTGGAAGAGAGGATTTTAAGTAATGACCCAATTATATGCTGTCTACAGGAAACTCACTTGAAATATAGCAATATAGATGAGTTGGAAACAAAAGGATGGAAAAAGATATATCATGAAAATATTAAGGAAAAGAAAGCAGGAGTGGCTACATTAATTTCAGATAATATAGACTTCAGAGCAAAGAAAATTAACAGAGACAGACAAGGACATTATATAACAGTAAAAGGGTCAAGCCACCAAGGAGTCTTGACAAACTAATATGCATACACACACACACACAAAAGAGATGTAAAGTAGGTGAGGTTAAAACTGGAGGAAGAAATAGATAAATATGCAACTATAGTTAGAGATATTATATTAGCCAAAGGGGTGCTGATGCAAAGTACCAGAAATATGTTGGCTTTTATAAAGGGTATTTATTTAGGGAAAAAGTTTCTGGTTATAAGGCCCTGAAGAGTCCAACTCTAGGTAACACAAGAGGTATTTTCTCACCAAAGTCAGCTGCTATATGTTGAAGAAATAGTGGGTGATCTCTGCCTGGTTTCTCCTTCCTTTTTCCTCTTAATGCTCCATGGTCCCAACTTCTTCCAATCTCAGCTGTAGGCTGACATAGAGCTCATTTCTTTCCAGATCTTCTCAGCTGCTCAGCTGCTCTGTTCTCTTCAGCTGCAAACTATCAGGTGAATGGCTCATCTCTCTTCCTGGGGCTTTAGCTGATTAAGCATTCAACTTTCTGTCACATGGCAGGACCAAAATGACCAAATTCTCCCCTCTTCGATGTGAGTGTCCATTTATATAGCCCACCAAGGGGGCAGGGACTCAACCCTGAGTCATGCCCTACTGACATGATCAAATCAAAGGCCTTAAATTGATTGATTAAATAAACTTAAAACCTTTGACTTTAATACAATCAAAGGGTATCATACCCAGAGGAACAGGCCAGTTTGCAAACATGATCTTTCTCTTTTCTTTCATTCACAAAAGTAATCTCAAACTGCAACAGATGTCAGCACACATCTAGGATCAATTTATAGAAAACCTAATCAGAAAATCAGCAACTATGTAGAAGAACTCAACAACATCATTAAACAAATTCAAATTGACATTTATAGAACATTCCAATGAACCACAGCAGAATGAACATTGTTTTCAAGTATCCATGATACCTATAACAATGTTGACCATATCCTGGACTATAAAACAGACCTCAACAAATTTAGAAGAAAATAGAATCAAACCAGAAACCAACAACAGAGAGACAACAGGAAGATCTTCAAAACACTTGGAAACTAAACAACAGACTTCTAAATAATCCATGAGTCAAAGAGGAAGTCTTAATGGGAAATACATTGAAATGAGTGAAAATGAAAATATAACATCAAAATTTTAAAGATACCCCTAAAATGGAGAGAAATTTATAGCACTAAATGCATACATTAGAAATGAGGAAAAGTCTCAAATCAATAATCTAAGTCCCCACCTCAAGAACCTAGAAAAAAGAAGAGCAAATAACGTAAAACAAGCAGAAGGAAAAAAAAAATAAAGAGCAGAAATCAATGAAACTGAAAATAGAAAAACCAGTCGATTAAACAGAGAGCTGGTTCTTTAAAAAGATCAATAAAATTGACAAACTGATGGGAGGGAGGGAGAAAGAGAGAGAGCACACAAATTACCAACATTAGGAATGAACCAGGGGATATCACTATGGACATTAATGACATCAAAAGGATTATAAGGGAGTACCACAAAAATTCCACACAAATAAAATTGAAAACTTAGATGAAATGGACCACATTTACAAAAATCACAACTCACCAAATATGAAATAGAAAATTTGAATGACTGTATAACTTTAAGGAAATTCAGTTTTCAATTTAAAAACTCCAAAAAAAGAAGTTTTAGGCCTATATAAATTCACTGGATAATTCTGCCAAATATTTAAAGAATAACTAACATCAATTCTACACAATCTCTTCCCCATAACAAAAGAGGTGGAAACACTTCTCAGTTCATTTGATATGAATCTGATATTACTCTGACAGGAACATTAGACAAAGACAAAATAAAGATTAAGGCAGTACAGACCAGTATCCACATAAATATAAACATAATTTTTCTTAACAAAATATTAGTGAAGAGAGTTCAGAAATACATAAAAATAATTATAAACCATGACAAAATGGGGCTTATTCCAGGGATGTAAGTCTAATTCAATATTCAAAAATCAAACAACTTAACCTCCCATATTAAAGGCTAAAGAAAAACTCACATGAGCATATTTACCAATGTAAAAAAAAAATTGACAAAATTCAACATCTATTCACAATAAAAACTCTCAGAAAAATAGGAATAGAGTGGAAATTCCTAAATTAATAATGAGCATCTACAAAAAGAAACACTACAGCTAACATTATACTTAATGGTAAAAGACTGAATGCATTCCTCCCTAATATCAGAAACAAGGTAAAGATATACACTCTCACTAAGTTCTAGCCAGTGTAATAAGACAAGAAAAGGAAATACAAGGCTGCAGATGGGAAAGGAAGAAATAAAGTTTTCCTTATATGCAGGTGACATGATTGTCTATGTGGAAAGTCCTAAGGAATATACAAACAACAACAACAAAATCCCGGAAAGAATAACTGAGTTTAGCAAGGCCACAGGATACAAGATGAACATACAAAATCAATGATCTCTCTACATATTAGCAAGGGACATGTGGGCACTGAAACTTAAAAACAATATCATTTACAATTGCTAAAAAACAAGAAGGAATCCTCGGGTATGTATCTTACATATACCAGATTTATACACAAAAAATACATAGCACTGATTAAAAAAAAATCAAAGATTTACTAATAACAAAATGTAAAACTATTAAACTAAAATCTAACCTAAACTAAAAATTTATAGACAAAATTCTTTGGGATCTAATGCTAGGCAAAATGTTCTTAGACAACACCAAAAGCTTGATCCGTAGAAGGAATAATTCATAAATTGGACTTACTCAAAATTAAAAACATTTGCTCTGGGAAAGACCTATTAAGAAGATGAAAAGAGAAGCTGCAGTGTGTGAGAACATGTGTGCAAATCACGTATCCAACAAAGGACAAATATCTGCAATATATAATATGAAGAACTCTCAAAACGCAACAGTAAAAAAAAAAAGAATTCAATTAGAAAATGGGCAAAAGACATGAAGAGACATTTCACTCGAGAGGATAAACATTGGCAAATAAGCACATTAAAATATATTCAACATCATTAACTCTTAGTGGAATATTCCAGAAGTGCAAAAAAATAAATCACCATGGTTTAATGCCACCTACTTTGTGGTACTTTGTTATGACAGTCCTAGGAAGCTAGTATCCTTTCAATCGTTCATTCAGCAAATATTTATGAAGGACTGAATGTCAATTACTGACTGAATTCTGGCAATGCAACTGGGAACAAACTAGATTTAGTACTGCTTTTCATGAAGCTTACATAGACTTAAGTCCAGGGGTTCTCAATCTGGCTGTGTGTTAGAACCACCTGGAGAGATTTAAGAAAATCCTGATGCACAGGCTGTACCCCAGATCAACTGCCTCAGAATCTTTTAGGTTGGACAGAGGAGTCAGTGTTTACTGAATCTCCCAAATGATACCAATATGCAGGCAATGTGGAGAACCCCCCACCTGAAGGAACAAACTCACGAGAAATAAATAACTACATAATTCCAAATGGTGATGTGCAATGAAGGAGACTCAGAGGGTGCAGTAATAGAGAATCAAAGGAGGGAAGGAGCATCAGCAGATGCTAGCCAAGGTGACTTCTCTGTGGAGGTGATAGTTAATGCGGTTCCTGAAGGGTAAGGATCAGGAAAGAGCACTCAAGAAGAGAGGTCCTAAGAGAAGAGAGAACTTGGCTGTGGGAGATCTTGGGAGTTCAGAGGGTGTGGGTCATTAGCTAAGCTCTGGCCAGGACCTTTCCCCAAATGTCCAGGATGTCTCCAGGTATGGTATCCCTCAGTTGAGATCTCAGGAGCTCAGGATGAGCTCCATCCTCCCGGGGGCGGGGAAGGGACACCCGGTCTAGGAGGAAGTTGCAGAAGAACAAATTGCTTTACATAGGACAATGGGAACAATTTGGTTTAATGATTTTGAGAATAGAAAAGGAAGAGAAGTGAGAGGAGAATCAGGAAAGGCAAGGAAGGGGGAGCATAGAATGAGCCACTGTGGGAGTCTGGAATCGGACCAGTGGAAAAGGCTGAGGGATTTGCCTCCCCTCCCTGCACATGGCAGCTTGCCTATGGGTGCAACTCCGTGCATTTATCCTATGGAAATCAAGAAGGGTGAGTTTCCCACTCAGGGGAGGTGCCATGTGTGTGAAACAGGAGGCAGAGAGCAGGACCCTGTAGGAAATATCCAGGCTCCTGAGACCACATTGCTGGCAGGCACGCTGCGCCCCGGGGGGCTCGTTCTCCACCCTCTCCCTTCTGCTGTCCCTGGAGATCTGACCTCTCTCATTCAGCTCTCTGCTGGCTCAGTCTTTCTAGGCTTTCTTGCTCAGTCTCCAAGCAGCAGCAGGAAGAATCTTTTTAAAAACATCAACACAATGATTTCACTCGCCTGCTGAAAAACCTTCAGCGACTTCCCTCACTGCAGATAGAATTCAAAGTCCCAGGTCTCCTTCTCCCTCTCTGCCGGCCCCTCTTCCCCTCTCCAGTCATCTCTTCTTCCTCTGCAGTCCCTACAAAGGGATACCGGAGCTACTGAGGCTCTAGGTGGGTCCCCTAACACTATCAAATTACTCAGCCTCTTGGTGTTTCCTTTTCCTTGTCTATCACTTGAAGACTGGAATAGTCTTCACATAGTCTTCACTGTTGTGAAACCTAGATGAGAAAATGCTGGAAAAGTGTGGCTCAGAGTATTCCAGGAAGGGTGGGTGTTATTTGGGGATGTTATAAATTATCTGGTGCTTCCCTCGAATCTGCCCCGAAATCCTAAACCGATGCCTCTGCCCACAGAAAAGTGTGGTACCAGGCAAGGATTTCTGTAAAAGGAAGAAAAATAACAACTCTTAAAAATAAAACTGGTCTATCTACTATAAAAAGCCATCATTAAATTGTTTGAAACCGTAAAAAAGGTCAAAGAAAGAATTAAAGCAAAGCAACCTATAACCCCGTCTACAAAAGATAATTATTTTTAAAATAGGGGATCTTTTATTTCTAGTTTTTTAAAACTCGTCGACTTAATTTCCCTGTTTGCTTTGTTTGTTTGCAATAGTGATAATCAAACTTTCTCAAAATAGTGATAATCAAACTTTGTATAAAATACAAAGAAATGCTTTGTAGTTTATAGTGATAATAACTAATACTTACAGGATGCTCACTACTGGCTGGGACATATCTCACTGAATTTCAAAATCAGCCTACAAGGTGGGTGTTATCTGCATTTTGGAGTCGATGAAGCCAAGGCTGAGAGAGGTGCAGGAGGAAACCGTGATGGCCAGGGGAGAGGGGCAGAGATGGAGGGGGAGTGCCCTGTGTGTTCAGTGGCAGCCATCCCTACCTGCTGGTCCCTGGTACTCAGAGCACTCCTGCTGCAGATTGGCTAGGGCACGTCGTCGGAAGGCAGGCTGTGTAAACCCCGGGAGGCTGGGTTCCCTGGCACGCAGCCCTTCCAGAAAGGAGCATCATTTACACAATTCCTCTTCGAACAGCCTGGTTCAAAAGTTAGAGCTCAGTTAATGCCAGGCACTGCTGCTGATTCAACAGCATGATCCTTTTACAAGGATTTCTTTTCTGAAAAGTTACTCCTGAAAGTTTAACCATGGAAATCTTGGGCATTCTCTGGCTCTCTCCTGCCCGGCAGAGTCTTTGACATGCATCTGTCACCCGCTGGTGTCTGCTGCCTCTGGTCTTGAAAGCCCCACTGTGATGGCAAAGTTCATGTGTCAACTCGGTGGGGTTATGGTGCCCACTTGTTTGGTCAAGCATGCACTGGCCCGATTGTGACTGTGAGAATATAGCATGGACTTACCATCAGTTATTTGATTGCATCTATGGCTGATTACATTTACAACAAAATAGATTGCCTTCAGCAATGAGAGAAGTTTTATCCAATCACTTGAAGTCTTTTAGAGGAGACGTGATGATTTCAGCAGTCAGAAGAATTTTCGTCAGCCAGCCAGCTTCTCCTGGGGAATTCATAGAAAACCTTTATTGGAGTTCCCAGCTTACAGCCTGGCCAACAGAATTTGGACTTGCTCATTCTCACAGTCCATGAGCCAATTCCTATTTTTTAAAAAAATCTCATTGGCATGATATTTATATACATGCATGCACACACACATATCCTGTTAGTTCTGTTTCCCTAGAGAACCCTAATACATCCATAGGATCTGGGGCAAAGTCACTGGAAGCATAAGCTCTTGTCCCAGGCATTCATGATCACCACAAGGGTAATTTGTACTTGCTCCCTAATGACCTAGCACCCCCTCAACTTGGCATATTAGTCATGACTCTTTTTGTTCAAAGTGACAGAAAAAAGCAACTCAAATAAATGGAGCAGGGAATTTATTAAACACTTACCAGTAAAGTTTAAGGGCTGACTTCAGGTGCAGGTGGATCCAGGGTCTCGCACAATGTTTTCAGGGCCCATTTTCTCCATGTCTTTGTACTGCCCTCCTCTCTATGTTGGCTCCAACTTCAGATGGCCTGCTGGGGAAGGGTAAGGTGGCTTAAATACTACCAACTCTGAGTTCAGAAGCAAGAGAGGGTGTTTTAGTCCCTTACCAAAATGAAAGGGTAACTCCATTTCCCTGGCTGGGTCTCTTTGGGAGGCAAAGACTGGGTATGATGGGAACGGCTGTTCTCTGTGAGTCCTGCATTGATATTTTTAGAACGTAGTAGGATTTGCTCTCAGCTATGGGCTAGGGTCTTCCTCCAACAGCTCAGAACTTTCTGGGTGTGGTATCACTCAATTTGGGTTCTCAAAATGTTCTCTAGTTTGAATCTCCTTCTTCCAAGGGGGTTGGGTAGGAGAGGGAGAGAAGGAATGAGAGAGAGAGAGAGAGCACTTGTGTGGGCCAGGCTGGATGCCAGCTGCCTGATGCATGCTCTCTCATTTGCTCCTAAAGGTGGTGAGAAGGAAGCGTGATTATCTCCATTTACAGGGGAGGAAATGGCAACTCTGTGAAGAGACTGGATTTAGACTCAGATCTGTTTGCCAGAAGCCTGTGCTCTGGAGCCCACTTTCCTTCCTAGGAAGGGAAGAGGAGAACCTGAAGCAGAGCCGCTATTACTAACTTCAAAAACCTGGAGGGTGGGTGCAGGCGAGTGACTCAAATGTGGGCTAACCACACAATTTTCTCTCCAAGGTGGCGTACCTTTGAGACTGAAAGGGGTGCTATGAGTAATTTTACTGGAATAACAGGCATATCCTAGGACTCTCTGAGCTATACTGGGATACCAGGTCCTTCTAAGCACGTGATGAACAGGAGGGCTGTCGGCCTTGTGTTTGCAGATGAGAAAGCCAAGGCCCAAATCACAGAGCTGGTAAGTAGATGCCTGGGAGTCTCACCCAGGTCTGTACAACTCAAAAGTTCCCTCCCTCTTTTTCCATTACAACATCCTGCCTTCTGAAGTCCTTGAATTTCACTTCTCCAAAGTACAGCTCCCTGCGGGGGTGGGGGATGGACTGGGCACTGCCAGCAGCACCCCTCCTTTGCCAGCACGTAAGAACACCATCTTCTCTTCAAAGCTGTTTATTCCTGGAGACATCCTGTTCTCACTTTCCCATATGGAGGCTCCCTCTGTGCCCAGCCCTGGGGACTGGGCAGCATGAAATGTGCTTTCCTCTTGCCAAATGCAGAAAACTCTGAAGGTTTCCATCTACTATGGGCTCCCTACTCCCCACCGCGCCCCCCAAAAAAGATATGTTGGAGTCCTAACCTCCAGTACCTCAGGGTGTGACCTTGTTTGGAAATAGATCATTGCGTATGGCACTGGTTAAGATGAGGCCATCCTGGACTAGGGTGGGCCTTTAATCCCCTTTGACTTGTGTCCTTGGAGGAGGAGAGACCCAGAGCCAGGGAGAAGGCCATGTGTCCACAGAGACAGGACTGGGAGATGTGCAGCTGCAAGCCACGGTGTGCCACACACTAGGGTGAGAGGAGGAAAGAGTTTCTTAGTGCTATCAGAGAGAGCAGAGGCCTGCTGATACCTTGGTTTTGGACCTCTCATCTCCAGGACTGGGAGGGAACACAAGTTCTGTTATTTCAAGCCACCAAGTTTGTGGCAGCCACAGGAAGCTGAGCAGCTTCTAACTGCCCCCTGCCCGTGCCTCCTTCACCCAGATTCCTCCTCACTCAGTCAGGTGTTCATCTGTTCCGTTAGTAGTTGATGAGTCCCTGTTTTATTTCTCTGAACATTTCTTGAGCAATGACTGGGCCAGGACCTCTGTTCTGTGTTGGGCATTAAGAGAAGAATAAGGCACATGTTTCCTGTCCTCAAGGAGCTCACAAGACCCTGCAGGAGGCCGAGAGGTAAACGCCATCTGTCATCCAACCCACAAAGTACAGGGAGTGTGAGGAAGGGAATGGCCATGGCAGCCTGGTCATGGAGGGGCAACGACACCTTCTTGGAAGATGAGGTAGCAGCACAGGGCAGTTATTACATTCATTTACCCACCCCCGACCCATCCTCTATCCATCTAACAGCTGTACTTAAGTACATTTGTGCTTAACAAGCCCTAATTGCTCACTGAAATGGTTCCCCAAATATCTGTGGTCTTCTAGAGGTGAGACTGCTCCAGGCACTAACCGTAGGAGTGAGCACAGCCTTATGGAACCTAGTGTCTACTGTAATTGGGTCCCTACTTGTGATGAGTATAATAACCACCTGGGGAATTTGTTAGCAATGCAGATACCCCAGTCTAGACAATTAAACTGGTAGCACAATCTCAGGCTGTTAGGAAGTATCCAGGTAGTTTGGCTGGGTCTAGTTGATTTCTAGTGGCCTTGAAAGGTGAGAAGTTGAGAGTAAGACCAGACATTCCAGGTAGGGGTCCTGCATTAAAAAAGAAAAAAATCCTGGGATCATGAGCATAAAGGGGCATTTCTGGTGGGGAGGAAAAAGAATCAATGACCAGGAAATAGGGTATATTGGATTGCAAAAGCAGTGGGTGTAGATGGAAAATGTTGCCTGGTAGAGAAAAGCTAGAGTTTGATGGCAGGGGCTGAGATCTAAGATAGCAAGTTTTGGATTTATCGTATAGATTACTGGAACTCATAGAAGGTATTTTAAGCAGGAGTCAATATTTTTTAAATCCCCATGAAGTTACATGAGCCAAGGGCCTCATCATTTCCTAAACCTCCAGAGTCTTTGTCAGGGAATGGCAACCTTCTTCATTTGGGAATAGTAACATCTACCTTACAGGGTTTTAGGAATTAAGTGAGATTAAGTGGCACGTGGTGCTTAGTAAATAGGTGTGCAGTTGTTCCCACTGAACATGTGAGACTCCAGGGACAAAGCTAGATGAGGTGTTCCCTGACTTAAATATAATCATGGGCAACATAAAATTGGGGATCTGGATACCTGGCCCCCAAGGCTAGTTTGTGTGAAAAGGATGAAATAAAGGAATACAGACTCATTTCTGTTTCTGGCCTCTCTCTACGTACTACGTGTTTGGCTCTTCATATATCAGGTTGCGTCAGGCTTCGCAATGACCCTGACTTTGGCGACACGCCTTCATAACAATGAGGAACCGCGTGAGAAAGAGATTCCCTCACAACTCTGGCCTTTCCGTTGCTGTCTCCTCTTTGTGCTCCTCTTTCTCCCTCGTTCCAAATCTCCACTCCAGGCTGCCTCTCCCGGCAGTGAGCCTGCTACAGCCAGCATCCCTGAGGACCGCCGGGCGAGCGGCAGCACTGCAGCCTCCAGGGCCCTTGCTCCCGGAGGACAGTACATGGTCCTGGGCACCTCCTCAGCCGTTTGGCTTCCAGAAGCCTACCTCTTCCTGCCTCAGCCACCTCTCCCTGCCAGTGAGGCTCTGGGTTCTGGGAATAGGATGCTCGCTCCAGAGTCCGCTTCTCTCACTAATGAATGAGCTGGGTTGGAGCCTAGAAGTCTATTAAAGTTGACTTTAATTTACTTTTTTCTTCTCCCCCTTGGCCTAAAGACTTTCCCATAATCACATTATGATTTTTTGGCTACACCTGGGTGATTTAGCAAAAGGGACATGTGCAGGAAGGAGCTAAGGCTGCAGGACCCTCTGTACAATCATCCTGCTTCTCCTCCTGCCTCATGGCTCACCTGGTCTTTGCGCTTCTAGAATCCCCAGTCAAGTACAGAGGACTCATGAATGTAGTGAATGCATGTGCCTTCATTCATTCTTCATACTGTAGCAAACCCAGATGTCCCAGGATCGCTTGTTCCATTGCTACGCACCCTCCCTTAGCTAGTACCTGCCATCTGGAGAACAGCCATGCAAGTATTCAACTCCTGTCCAGGAGGAAGGCATCAGGAACAGGATTAGGTTCCGAGGCTCATGAGAAAGCCAAGGGAATGATGGACCCGATATGATGGAAGCTCGTTCTCCTCAGGTGAGTACGGTCCCATGGAGGGCCCTGCAGAGCCTCTGTGTGGTTCCCTGACCATCAGGCACTCAGACTCGTTCAGTCTGGCTGCTACTCTACCAAGCTTGGCTTTCAGCTTCATGGTTCAAGAGTGATTCCTGGGCTCCGGCCACCAAATTTGCATCCCAACTAGCAAAAAGGAGGAGGGGCCGAGAAGGCACGCCTTCTTCCTTTAAGGACTTTTCCTGGAAGTCCAGGAGGACAACACCTCTATGGCCAGAATTTAGTTGTATGGCTACATGGCAAGAGGGTCTGGGTAAGGCAATCTGTTTTGGGCAGCTTTTGTCTACCTAAAAGTCAGGGGTCTGCTCCTAGGGCAGAAAGAAAGAGCAAATAGCAGGGCCAATTAATAGTCTCTGCCACAGAGGGGAAGGAGGAAGATGGTCTTTGCTTGTCTAGCCTCAGAGCAAAGCATCGACCCAACAGAGAGGCTTGCTTCACAGGTCTTGACCACCTCTGAGAGTGCTACACCTGCACAGCATGGTGGTGACAGTTTCTGTCTCTTTTCTCTGACTTACTAAAGACCTCTTCCACCAACCTAGTTTGGTATGGGCCAGGGTCCTGGTGGGAGTAGGGGTGGACTAGGTGTCCTGCTCCAAGAAGGGGTGGGGAGTGAGGATGCAGGAAGAGGAGGAGGAGAGCAAACCTCATCTCATTACCTTAAAAATACAGTCCCCTCAATGTTTGCACATACCTCAGCCCAGTCTAAGGGAGCTCATGTCACCTTGTGCTACAGGAACGAGCACCTGACTCCTCAGGGTAGCAGGAACTGCATTTCAGGGACTGAATCTTACTCTTTTCTGAATCCCCAATGCCTATCCCAGCATGCAAAACACAGGCGGTACTACTGATGTTTGGTGTCTGAATAGATGAATGAATGAGTGACTGGACAGACAGATGGATGGAGGAATGGAGGGAGGGAGGAAGGGAGCTCTGACCAGTTTCGCCGAAAGTTTTGTTCCTAACAAAGCCCATCAGTGAGTATTATAGTTGGAAATCTTTAATATGTAGCCTAGATTCTGACCTGTAAAACGTGAAGCCGATATAATTTGTTATTGCTTTCATCATTGTACTCAGCATTAATATACACAGATACAGTAAACATCAAAGCAGGAAAGTTGAATTCATGTCTTTAACACACACAAAGCAACATTCATATGCAGCTCCTTGAGAGGAAGATGGTCTACAATTTCAGCCCGTTCACCTAGAACAATGTGCCGGGGCCATCTGCAAGCTCCTGGGATTCATCGATGAGAGGTTCTGGGAACCTCCCAGGGACGAGGGAAGCATCTTTGAGCACTCTCCACACCTCGTGGAGTTAATTGATTCAAAGTCCTATAAACCTCAGGAGGCTAATTGCTGGCAAGAACTATGCTCACTTCCAGCCTTCAGAGGTCCGATAAGCACGGAGCAATATTCATGAGCAAAAGCATTCACAGGAGAACTAATGGATGGATTGAGGGGAGGGGAGGATAATTAAGGGATTGGAGTAGGGAGAAAAAGGCTTCTAGTGCAGCTCTGGTGAGATCAAGGAATCGAGGCGATTGTAGCTATACTTTTCAGGCTTCACATGCCAAGAACAGAGACTTCCTGATGAAGGGAAGCAGGGACAAGTTGGAGGACATTAAGAGGCACCCCCAGGAAAGAATAGTAAAAATTGAAATTATATTTTGTCCCTATGGACATTACTTCTATCGAATAGTCCTCCTTCTCCTCCAAGAAGCAAATTTAATTTGGGCTTTTTCTCAGCAGCATGCGCATATTCTTGAAGACGTTGTCCCCTAAAGAAGCTGAGGCACAGAGAGGGCAAGTAACCTGGCAGGGGCCACACTGCCAGTTTGTGCCTGGGTTGGGACCAAAAAAAACACATACAACAAAAGCCATCCTGTGGGCTAGTGACATCTCTTTCAACTTATTAGTAACCAGGCAATCAGTCTCAGAAAAATTTTGCCCCAGACAGGAATATGCCTTTTTTGAATATTTTATTGAAATGTAACAGAAAGAGAAAAATGCACGTATCCATAAATATACAGTTGGATGAATATTTGCAACCCGAGCACACCTGTGAAACCAGCCCCAGATCAAGAACCAGAATGTAGCAAAGAAAGAAAAGCCCCCACACCCCCTTCCAGGCACTACCGCAAGGCTAACACTGTCCTGCCTTCTAAGAGCCTAAGTCAGAAGCTGGTTTTTCCCCGTTTTGTCTAGCTTTGTAGTCTCTTGAGTCTAGCTTCTTTCACTCAACATTATGTTGGTGAGACTCCTTGGTATAATAGTGCGTGTGGGTGCACATTGTTCATTCTCACTCAGATAGTATCTGTTATATGAATATGGTATGGTTTGTCCATCCTGCTTTTGGGTGTTTCCAGTTTGGGGCTATTAAAATTAGCATTGCTATGACCGTTTTAGGACCTGTCTTTGAGGGAAGATGTGCATAGCCCTGGGATCCATGACCAGGAGGACATGCCTCTACCTGGGACCCGTGTGTTCCCACCAGCAGCATTGGCCACAACTACCTTCCCAACACTTACATTTCTTTAGCTTTTGCTCCATTTGCCAGGCCCTGAGGGGGGCTCTTTATTTTAAAGCACCCTATGAAATGGACTCAGGGCACGTTGTCAGTGAAGCAGCTCTCCGTCCACACGCAGGCACGTCCACACACGTGGCACACAGCTCCTCACGGGGCAGTACTGGAACTTGCCTCCTCTCCTCCCATGCTACCTTCCCCATCCAAAGAAAGGAGTAAAGTCCATGGTCGGACGTGGCCAAGGAAAATGCTTCCTTCCGGCTGCCACTCGGCTTCTCTCATTCACCCACTCAGCACATATTTGTCAGGGCCGAGCCCTGTTCTGGGCACGTCATAGGGCAGTGAGCAGCAGGGTGCCTTCCCACCCTCCCAGACCTCAAAGTCCACTTCTCTGTAAACAGTAAGAAGAATGGAAAGCATAGGCTCGAGTGCAGAAACCAAGCCCAGTGCATCTGAGTTTTCTGGGGAAGGTTAATAGGCAATCCTAAATGAAGGCAGATTTAAACCTGTTTTCGTGGCTTCGCCTCCCTTCCTTCCCCATCCCCTGTCCCACTAAACCAGGGGAGACAGGCCTAGAGAGACTTGAATGTCACACGCTTTTTCTTCTAGAAGTGAAGTGAAAACTGGGAGTGAAAAGCAGTTTCTATGTGAAGCTGCGCTTGCAGAAAGACTGGTGTTGGGAGAGGGAAGTGGCTGAAGTCAGAATGATCTATGAGAATACCTCGTTCAATTATTCATGGTGATCCTTGGAACCTGCCTTCACTAATGAAAGATACAAGGAGGAGACTCGCATAGCCCTTCTCCAGTGCAAGGTAGCATCACGTTTTCCTAATAAAAATGTTGGAGAAAAAAGCTGTTTCACTTTTCCAGAGTTGTAGGATTTTAGAGGAGGAGCATTTAACCTCATCTTGGGGGATGATGACAAATTCTGTCCTGGAACCCATCTTTGGTATAAATGAGACCTCCTTGCCTGGACTTGCACCCTCTCCTCATGTGAGGCATCCGCCCTGCTCCACCTGGGTTTTGCTGTGACGCTGTATTTGGAACCTTCCCTGTGGTTTGTTCTTCTGACTTTCAACTTGATCACAAACTCTTTGAGAAAGGCCTGGCTCCTCTGCAGGGCCCAGACAAAAACACCTGCTCTAAACTCACCTGCACCAAGCGATTCAGCAGGACTGCCTGACCGCACTCTAAAGCCAGGCCGACCTGGATTTCATCAGGTTTTTGACCTTGAGAAAGTCCTTTAACAGTCTCAGAGCCTCAGTTTCTTCACCTGAAGCATGACTGTGGTAAGACCTTGCAGTGTTCTTGCGAGCACTGTGCAAGGAACCTAAAGTGTTCAGCGAAGCCTCTGCTCACAGCCCCTTCTTCCGCAGGCCTTCCTGCCTAAGTGGACAACTTCCTTGGGATTACAGACTTTACCTATAACACGGGATCCAGACTAAATTGTACACTATTATTCATCTATATTTATTGTTGGCAAAGAGGGAAAACCACAGGATAGAAAGCAGAGGTGGGGTACACAGGTGCTGCACGGGGAGGCTTGGAGTTGAAAGAAAGAGCACAGGCTGCTCGGGGGGACTGTGATGGGTGGGGGTTCTTCCAGCTGTGCCCTGGCCAAGCAGGAGGCGGCTTCCTCATTCTACTTCAGGCTGGAGGCTGTGGACATGTCACCTTGCAGGAATCCAGGGAGTGCTGCTGCTTTGAAGGATTTTCGGAACGTTCTCCCAGACTGGAAGGGGGGCCGGCAGAGAAGTGAGTCTGTGAGCACATCAAAACCCGTGTCTGCCAGGAGTGCTGGGGAAGCAGGTCTTTTGGTCTCACTGGCTGAGTTTTGATCATCTAAAAGCCAGCACTCTGCCATTTTGCTGGCTCAGGGAAAGACGCTGAGGTTTTCACCAAAGTCACAGCAGAAATAAAGGCTTTCACTGCCCGACAAGGAAATGTGCCCACAAAGCTAAGGACTGGAGTTGTGCTCTCGGGGGATGCCTGGGGATAAATTGGGAAACTGTCTACATTTGACAGCGGCTCCCCATTCCCCCTCTTTGAGGCCAGCCCAGGGAAGCTCTGAGGTGGAGGCCACGGTAAACCTGAGGTATTGTCTGCCAGATGTGGGGACGGGACCCCACCCAGAACACACTTCTTCATTCTGATTCCTATCTTCAAAAGCTGCCCAAGTGACCTAGCTGCTCACTCAAAGTTGTGTTCACTTATTTATACCAATCTGCCTACCATAAAGAATTCTAAGCACCTTTCCAGAGCACATTCACTCTAAGATAAGGCATAAGAACTAAAAAGGCTCGAGTATGAACAAAGTTACACAGAGAGGTAAAAAAATATATAAACATGAAAAGCGTAAGGGTCACATAGGAGCAAAAATTAAACCTAACATTTTTCTCTAAGTTTCCTTGGCTGAGAAAACAAAATAGAGGACACAGTCTCTGGGAAGAAAATACTCATGTTAACACAGTAAAGGCTCTGAGAAGTCCTGCAACAGATAACAATAGCAATGGCAATGAGCAGTCCCTTATGAGCTCTATCGAGGTTCTAAGTACATTGCACACATCCTCCCACCTAATCTCCAAAGGCGTGAGCTCTGGAGATAGGGGACTGGTACCTGGCACCACTGTCACCTTCTGCTGTGACCTGAAAAAGCAAAAGTCAGGAGCCTGCCGATGACACAGCCCACACTCTCTTCTGCACCAGTCTCAGCTGGGAACCATTTCTCCAGGAGGCACCGAGAGTGGAGGCGAGGCAGAGGCCAGCTCCCCACATGCTGTCAAGTTTTACTCTCCAGTGGGCATGATTTGGGGACACCAGGGTCCAGCCATGGGCTTTGAGGTACAGAGGGCAGCTACAGTGGGGAGAGTGACTGGACTGAGTTGTCAACACCCAGGACGCAGCAGTGAAGGCAGCGGTGCTGCCCGATTCCTGCTGGCAGGCTTGTTCCAGGAATGGCCCTCGGAGTCCGCTTCCTGACCATGGCTGAGGCTGAGGCTTCTTGGCTTTTTTTCTAGGGATCATGTTCAGATGTCAGCTAGAGTTTTCTCCCACAGTCTTTCCAGGGATCTTTGTGAGCACCTAATTCCCTAGACTGAATCCCTTTCCACATAGAACACCTGAGCACCTCTGCTTCCTACCCTGAGCCCTGGCTGACACAAGTAGGTGCTAATATTCCCATTTTACAGATGAAGAAACTGAGTCACAAAGCCATTAAATCGTTTTCACAAAGTCACAAGGCTAGTAAACAGCCAGAACAGGACTCAAATTAGTTCAGATGCCCAAATCTACTCTCTTAAATGTTTGCTTTTGTTTAACTCTGAGTTTCTCAAACTAATTGGCCCCAGAAACTATAATATGTCTTGATATTCCATGGGACTAATCTTTGGCAAGATCCAGACATTGGTATTTCAGTTAGGTTTTTCCACTGTGGTTCTGGTTAAACCACTGGTGGGAGAGCAAAGGGTACATCCATGTTCACGGGAAGCAGATCCTGGGGAAATCTTTGGCTTTGGAACCTGGGGAGAAGTGCAGCATAGGGCAGGACTTCATAGAGCACTTAGCTGAGCTCAGAGTGGGCCATGTTCAAGGACAGAAATTGCAGTGAATCTTGGGGATAACCACTTCTCTATGCCTTTGTTCCTGCATCCATAAAATAAGATTAACAATACCTTTCATTCACTGATGTTATGTAATAGAGATGACATTCATGCTGCTTTAATCAGAATTCTTCCTGGTACAAGCCACAGCAGCCCAATTCAAACTAGCTCAAGCAAAAAGTCAAATACTTGGATCCCAACCTCTAGCTCACATTCTCATTCCTTCTGCTAACTTAGAGCCACATCAGTGTATTCTTCAAAACTCTCTCTGCCTTCAAGACAATTTTATTTCAGGGACTGCCTTGTCCTTCCATAGCTCTGGGCTGTGTTCACGGAGTACACTCAACTGGTTTCCTTCACTTTGAATTTTAGAAAGAAGGGACAGAGGTCTGGTTTAATTGCTCTCAGGCCACCTCTGGACAAACTGTGCAAACAGACACAACTGCATACCAAGGGGTAGGGTAGACTGTGCTAACCACACACAAACACATGCATACACACACATACACCAACACTCCTGTGATCCATGACACACGGGCATTTCGGACTCTTCCTTGTCAGGGTTAGAGGTCGTTAAGGAGAGGCCTGGGAGGCTATGGGAAAGGGGGCAGACGTATTGGGGGGAAGGGTACAGAGCCCCTCCCCCAAACCTCATTGTTTTTATGTTTTTTCATTATGAGGGTATAAATTAGGCATCCTTGGGGGGCCCACGTGTTGTCCTTTTGGTTTTCGTGCCACCTCCTTCACATCTCCGTGTCCTCCGCCTACCCAGGGGCTCAGGGCATTATGTTTCTGTTAAGTGCTTCAGGAGGACATGGAGCCTGGCCCTGCCTGCAGGAGCCATTAGGCCTGAAGGTCCCTCTGGAAAAGCTTCCACACTGTTGCCACACAAACCTTTCGGCCTCTTTGCCAGGGGGCTGGATGGAGCCGGGGTCCCCAGAGCTCTGGATCAGAGAGAGATGCCTGATTGCTCGTTAAATCACAACATGCATCAGGGTATTTGAAAGGAGGGAAAGAAAAATGTAGTGCAGCAGAGAGGCGGGGACAGGCTGGCCCTGTCACCTGCTAGGAGTGTGGCCTTGGGCAAGTCCCTTTGCCTCTCCGGGCCTGGGTTGCCTGCTCTGTGAAATGCAGAGGTTGGGTCACATGAGCCACAAAGTGCCCTTCAATGCTAAGCAAAGCACTGTGAGATAGCTGCACTCTTCTGGACACTTTATCAACACAGCTCCTCTGAACATGGAGAGAGCCTGTGAGATGCTGCTGTGCCAGCTGTGACGAAGTACAGAGAACATGGCTTTGCTGAGATTCCATCAAAGCTCTGCTCACACAAAAAAGTCCACTTGCCTTCGTCATGGTCACCTGTGTCCTGCACGGTTCCTTGGTTAAGCGCCCCACCCCTGTGCAAAGACCAGCACAGCTGGGCTGAAGGCCAAGATGGTGGCAGCAAAAGGTAGACTTTATTTCTTGGCTATTTAGGGCTCATAGAAGAGAAGAAAAATAAATTTAGTCTTTCCACCTGCAGCTGGAGAAAAAGGCACATCTGAGTGCATTCCTCTGCCTTTGGGCCCTGAGCCAGGAGATAAGTGTCTGGGAGGGGTCAGGCCCTGCAGGGTTGTGGGGTCTTGTTATTAGGCCACGTACCCCTCAGCGTGCTGAGGGTCCCTCGTCACAACTCTCAGCACCATATAGCGTAGCGCTGTTTCCTTAACTGTCTGTTCATCCAGATTGAACAACACAAGGAAGGAGACCCCAGGGAGGAGAAACGGCCAAGGTTCCAGGCTCTGGAAAGTTGCCACTGTCCTGCTTCTTGGCCTCCTGCTGACAAGGTCCTGGGCAGCCACTTTCTGAAGGTGCAGCTCACTCTTCTCTCCTACTCTCTATGAATAGTGACCCCTGCAACAATGTCGACATGTAATCCTGGAACCATGTTAGGTTACATGGCAGCAGAGAGTTAAGGTTGCCAATGGAATTAGGCTTGCTAATCAGCTGACCTTAAAATAGGGAGGTCATTCTGATCTTCTAGGTGGGCTCATGGTAATCACAGCATTCTTAAAAGTGAAAGAGAGGGAGAGAAGTGGGGAGCCGAGTGATGTGATGTGATAAGAACACAACTCACCTCTGCTGGCTTTGAAAGGGCCCATGAGGCAAGGGATGCAGGTGGCTTCCAGGAGCCAGTAAAGGAAATGAATTGTCTCCTAGAATGTCCAGAAGGAATGCAATCCTGCCAACACCTTCGTTTTAGCCTCTTCACACTCATTTCAGATGTCTGACCTCCAGAGCTGTAAGAAAATTAATTTGTGTTGCTTTAAGCCACTGCTTTTTTGGATAATTTGTTACAGCAGCAATAGGAAACTGATACATTCTCCTAGCCCCGGTCTTAGACTTGGCCTTGTCCTCTCCTTTCTCTCTGGAGGCCTTTCATTATGAAGATGCGGACAGGATAGAACTGTCTCCAGAACCATCTCAAGAATTGTTCACCTTGAGCATGACCTCTAAATGCTGGGAGAACAAAATGACTTCCTCACTCTGGCCTTTCCCGCTCTTTCTTTCTTTCCTATCTGACTTCCCTCATCCCTGGCAATTTCATGCCTAGGACACACCACCACTCTCACTGCAGGCTCATGGCATCTCCCAATATCACTGAATCCTGACTCTCCACTTTTTTTCTAGATACCTTTAGATGGGGCCTCCATTTCCATAAAAACAAAACAAAACAAAACAAAAAACCTGTGGGGTTTGCTTTCCAGAATCCATTCAGCAGCCTCTTTTATTTTTTTAATTTTTAAAAAAATTTATTTATTTCTCTCCCCTCCCCCCTACCCTGGTTGTTTGTTCTCTGTGTCTATTTGCTGCGTCTTCTTTGTCCGCTTCTGTTGTTGTCAGCGGCATGGGAACCTGTGTTTCTTTCTGTTTCGTCATCTTGTTGTGTCAGCTCTCTATGTGTGTGGTACCATTCCTGGGCAGGCTGCACTTTCTTTCGCGCTGGGCGGCTCTCCTTTCGGGGTATACTCCTTGCATGTGGGGCTCCCCTACACGGGGGACACCCCTGTGTGGCAGGGCACTCCTTGTGTGCATCAGCACTGCACATGGGCCAGCTCCACACAGGTCAAGGAGGCCCAGGGTTTGAACCGCGGACCTCCCATGTGGTAGATGGATGCCCTAACCACTGGGCCAAGTCCGCCGCCTCAGCAGCCTCTTGGTAACAGTTTCCCCAGATTCCTTGGAGTACAACTCCTGCCCTGGAATAAATGCAAATACTTTGAATGAGTTGACTCTGACCTTGACTGAAAGAGCAAGCATGGGACTCAACCCTGGACCATTTCAGTCCCACATTCTACTGGCCACAACTATTGGTTCAGTGATGCCAATTAGCCAAGTCAAAGCTAATAGCATACAAAGGCATGTGTATTACAACTGCTAAGAGGGAAGCACACATTCCTTGCTTCTCAGTTTGCAAGGAGTAAAGGTGAGGGAAGACAAGTACCACCATGTGGAGACTTAAAGTAGAGCCAACACAGAAGAAGACCAAGTTAATAAATGGAGGGTAAAATGTCCTAATGATGTCATGTGAGCTCCTGATTTCAATGCTGCATTTCTCAGTTCCTGAGCCAATACATTTCCTTTAGTGCTTAACTCAATCTCAGTTGATTTTGTGTTGCTTGCAAGCAAAAATTCTTACTAATACTTTCATCCTCTGTTAGATGACACTGTTAATCACTGCTTCACAGTAGGAGGATTGAATGTAATAAGAAACGTGGATGCACTGCAAAATGTGCTGTGCAATACAGAAGAAGGGCAGCTCTGGTGAGACCCACTGCTCCAGAGTGAATCCATTAACTGGCCTGCAGGAGGGTCCGCCTCAGGTTCTCGGCCTCATTAGCACAGACCTCTCCTCCATGAAAGATGAGGAATGCCCCAGAATTGGGCACAACTATCTTTCAAACTCAATGGGGGAATAGTGAAGTGTTTCATCAAAGGAGGAAAGAATTGGAACTTTCGTACAACAGATATTAAGCAACATAGTGAAGTGTCAGGAGGACCATGAAGCTGTGCTGTGCTGACCTGTGTATCTCACTCCAGTGAACCATGGGAGATAGCCAGCTCTGGAGAAAAAGGCACGTCTTTAATCTGTCATATCCCTTTGTTGCTGTTAACACTCGGAGGAAGACAGATGGGTTTCACTTGTTCGAAATTTCTGATGGAAAAACAAAGCAGTAATCTTAAAATGGTACCTGTGACCTGAAGAGTCCCTGTAGAATAAATAGAGGAGACTGCACATCTGCCTCCAATGGGGATGGGGTGGAGGAGGAGAGAGGAAAGGAAGAGCAAGGAGACAACGGTGGAAGAGGACCAGGACAATGGAATCAGGAAGCAAGGAAGGGTAGAAGGAAGTAATGGAGGAGAAAAGGGAAGACCAAGGGAAGAAGGAAGGAGGGGAGGAGGGTGAGAAGGACAAGGAGTGGGAGAAAAGCTCAGTGTGTGGAAGAAAGCAGCAGAAGAGTTCTATAATGGTGACAGGAAACCAGGACAATGTATCTTCTGGTCACTTGACATAGTGGCCAGCTCAACCACTGATGTGTGGATATCAGCTGCTGTTACTCCATCACCATCTGAGGATGAAAGAAAGGAAGACACTGCAGTTGGGACACACAGAACTGAAATCTCAGGGAGACTTCATGAAGACCAAGGCAACCTCTTTGGGTCAGTTATCTCAAACTTTTTGGGTCAGTTATTTCCCTCATTTGTGAAATGGCAGCAAACTAGGAGGTATGTGCTTAATAAGTACAATTCTCTTCCTCTCAAGGCTCACTGTATCCAGGGATGCACTTTCACACTCTACCCTAATATTTTCCCTAGGTAAAAGTTGTGCTTATTAACATTAAAAGGAATCAGACCAACAAGGAAGGAGCAGAGACAGCAGGTGCTCGCAGCAGAGGTGATTGCTGAGGCCCGCTCCTCCCCACACCCGTTTGAGTGCCCCAAGCCTGGCACAAAATCTGATGTCAGGTGATGAAGTAAATGGGTATCTTTGTTTCTTTTTAATTATTTTTTTTAATTTTTAAAGAAACTTTATATTACATAAGTGGTACATAAAATGTATAGGGGATTCCCATATGCCTCACTCCCTTTCCCCCCCCACACTTTGCGACATCAACAACATCCCTCATTAGTGTGGTACATTTGTTACAATTGATGAACACATATTGAAGCATTGCCACTAACCATGGACTACAGTTTACATTATAGTTTACACTCTGTCCCACACAATTTTGTAGGTTACAACAAAATATACAATGGCCTGTATCCATCTCTGCAATGTCATGCAGGACAACCCTAGTGTCCCAAAAATGCCCTCATATTACACCTATTCTTCCCTCTCCCATCCCTCAGAACCTCTACTGGGCACTGCTTTATATTGACGATAAGAGTTCTTCCATTGCTAGAATAATAATAAGTCTACTTTAATCCATTGTTCATTCTCCAATCTTGAGGATTTGGGGATGGTGATGCCCACTCTGCTTCTAATTAAGAGGGAGCTTAGATCCCATGGGGCAGAGGAATGGAACTATCTTGCTTGCATTTGGAGCACTCTCTGTTCCTTGAGATGGCCATCGTCCATCATCATCTCTTTGTTAGTTGTCCTGCTACCCTAATGTTTCAACAGGTTTTTCCAGAATCCTGCTCTGGAGTAAAACCTCCCCCAAGAATCTCTGTCAGCAGGAGGCAATTTGTTTAGCTGCCCTGAACCTCGGTTTTCTCATCTATAAAATGGGGCTAATAACTCTCCCATCTTTAGATGATTATGAGGATTAAATGATATGAGTCATTTGTAAAAAGTTCATGGTTGTCTAGGGAATCTTACCAAAAAAATTGACTGCGAGCCAGCGAGCATCCACATCTCTTATTTTGTTCTGACAAAGAAAGAGGCAGAGTCACCTCCTTGAAACTAAGTTTGGGAGCTGGATAATAATTTTTGGTGGTTAAAACTGGGAATGTGTATGTTGTCGTTCTGGCCAGGCTGCTTGGAGAGTGGGGCCTACCCTAAACCCACAGAAACTAACGTGGAGTAGAATTATACCGGTGGCATGTGATTAGGGCAATTTCTGTGGTAAGAATGTTGACCTCTAGGTGGTGCTCGAGGCTCTTACCTGCTTCCCCATCAGCCTCCCCACTCCAGAGGGCGAGTCTGGACCCAGGCAAGAATCCCCACCTCCCAAGAGGGAAGGTTATTCCTCTAGTTTGGAGACTTTGATTGGGTGACATTTTTTAGGGGTGAAGCTAACTAAGGTGATGAAAGGTTCAGAGCGTATATGTAGCTTCTGGAATCTTCCTGAATAGTGGTGGGTTGGGTTTTTGCCTCAGGATGTGCAACATCTTTTCCCCCTTCCTTCTCCCTCCCTTCCTCAAGTCTGCAATGCAAAGACACTATTAAAGTTCTGTCCTTCTCTCCTCCTCTCTCCCTGTAAGTAAAGACTTTCTCCAGCAAGAGAAGACTCATCTAGCACCTTCCTCCACACTCTCTTCCCTTCACCCCCAGTTAATTCCCTCTGTGTCCCCCTTTTTTTCCCCCAGTCCCTTCCTTCCAGCTCAATTCCCCTATAAAGCCAGAGGCAAAGGGTGTCTTGTTGTCTCTCCTGTTCCCTTTACTTTGTTACTAAAGGGGGTGTTTTGAACTGTAGTGTTTCTTTATTAGTGGAAAAATACAAATTAGGTGTGGCTTTAGAGGAAAGCACAGGCTCCAAAGATAACCGTGTTCAAACTTTTTTAGCTGGTTCTTTGGTATTTACCTTGTATCTCTATTTCTTAATTTGTTAAAATTATTTTTAATTATTACTATAATTTTAGTTTTAAGCATTATCTATTGAATTCTTTTTGTAAAATGCAACTTAAGTTCTCTTTCATCACCAACATGCCTGTACACCATGTATCACGTCCTGTCTTATAATTCTGCAGAGTATAATTTTGATTAGATCAACAACATCCAGTGTTTGTATTATTATGGCTATGGAAGTACTAATTATGACAGAACCATGTGCTACCACAATCAGTGGTATTTGGTATAATCACAATTAGTTTTGTTTAACTGTACAGTCCTTTGTTTTCCCTAGAATTAATAAGTGCTTGCTATGGTTTACTTATTCTTCTTTACCCTTATCACTATTTTGACCCAAAACTTCTCACCAATTGTCTAAATCTCTTCTCAAGACACTAAAAGCCACCAAATTTATCTTCTTGGAGAACTGTCTTCTGGAATCTTCCTCCCTGTGCCAATCTTCCCTGGTTGGTCTGGTATCAATGCCCACAATCACTGAGGGCTCTTCCTTCATGCCTCCCTCTGGATTCTTTGTCACTTGTCTTGCTCTCTTCTCCTATAATCCACATCTCCTCTTTCCTGTCCATTCTCTTGCTTTGGGCAGTCATCACACCCTCCAGTAGCTTCTTGAAAAAGGATACCAGGGAGATACATTTTTTGATAACTTAAATGCTTGAAAACGTATTTATTCTACCCTTACACTAGACTGAAAGTACATAATTCTAAGTTCAACACATGTTACAATTTCACTTGAGAATTTTGAAGGCATGTCTCTACTGTCTTCTAATTTCAAGTATCACCATTGAAAAACCTAAAGTAATTCTGGTTACTATTATTTATATATGACCTATCTTATTTTTCTCTTCGGAAGCTTATACTATGATCTTAGTCCCCAGATTTCTGAACTTTCCTGATGACGTGTCTTGGTTAGGTTTCTGGTGACCCATTGAACTAGACTCCTTGTGAGTCCTTTCCATCTAGACACCAAACCCTTCAGCTCTAGGAGATTTTCATAAAATATTTCTTAGATGATTTCCTTCCCTTTGTTTTCTATTTTTTCTTTCTGGAATACCTACTATTTGTTGAACCTCATGTACTTAAAAACAACTATTTCCTATTTTTTTATTTATTCTGCTTCCTGGGAAACTTTCTCAACTCTATGCCCAATTGTTCTGTTAGGTTTGTTTTAACAAATCAATTTTATTGTTACATATTAATTCATCCAAATTAATTCATCCAAAGTATGTAATCAATGATATTTGGTATAATCACATAATTGTGCATTCATCACTTCAATCATTACTAGAGCATTTTCATTATTTCAATAATAATAATAAACAAAAAAAAGACAAAACACCTCTTAATCTCTCTATTTCCCTTGCTAAACATAGCTGCTATTTCTGGCTATTCTTACACAATTATTTATTGTTTATTAAGTAGTTTTATTGAAATATGTCCATGTACCATATGATCTATCCAAAGTGTACAATCATTGACCATTAGCATAACAATGTGCTTTTGCCACCTCAGAAATTTCAGAACAATTTCATTACTCCAAAAGTAAAGATTCCATATCCCCTAGCATTCATTCCCCAGCCCTCCACAACCACCCATCTCATCTCGATGAATTGATCTGTTCTTCCACTCTACACAAATGGAATCATACAATATGCAACACTCTGTGTCTGGTCTCCTCCACTCAGTATCTGTTAGGTCTTTAATTTCTCCTATCGTTCTTTAAATTGCCAATAGCTCTTTTATATTACACGAATATTTCTTTCTAAAATTAGCGTCCTGTTATTGTTTTGTGGAAACATTGTTACGCCTTATCTCTGAAGACAATAGGGGAATTTCATGAAGATTTTTCCTTACATGGTGTCTGTTTTATGTTTTCTCTAAATTGTTTTGCTACGATGGCTTTTTGTGTGTGTGCATTAGAGAATTTCCTTAACCCTGCATTGGGTGTTCCTTAGCTATGCACTGATATTTAAGAAAGGGACCCCAAAAAGCCAAATGGAATTTCTGTACACACCGGTTGGGTTTGTAGACACTGGGGTTTTACATGGAATGGATCACTTTCTTCAGAGAGCTTCTGACATCAGTGTCTTTAATATTTCCTCTTCACTTGGTCAGGTTACCCAGAGGAGGATATTTGACCTCTTTCGGTGAGACTTCAGGCCTGGTTCCCGCAGCCTGGGGGTCTCGGTTTTCAGTAAGTTAGCCCTGCCCCAGCCATCTACCAGTCCAGAAACCCCCTGTTAAAGCTCTGGTGTTCCATCAGGATGGGCAAGGTGCAGGCATCCATCGGGGGAAAGGGACCTAGACAGATTCTAAACCAGGATTCCATGAGCTCTCCAGTTTTCACCTCACCTGTTCTCTCAGTTCCGGAGGCTTTCGTGAGTTCTGTAGTGTCACTCCGGTGGCTCTTTCATTTCACTCTAAGAGCTTAGGATTCAGCTTCGTGAGGCTTTCTAGTTTAATAACTACTCACTCATCCATCTGCTTTCCAATTCCGATTTTCTATCTGTCATCTTTTCTCCTATTCTCTTTGTGCATGTGAGTTTATGCCTTCTTGGAAACCCCTTTACCATTTCCGTAGTGTTTTGGGTTTTTTTTTGTCTTTTGTTTTGTTTTGTTTTGTTTTGTTTTTTGTTTTCTGAGGGCTGTGGGAGGTGTGGGGAGGAAGAAATGAATGTGTGTTCAACAGTCACCTTTACCCGGCAGGCTGCATTATTTTTTAAAGAGATAAGCAAGACTTCACTGGAATATTTCTTCCACAGTGGGCCCTCCAGACCCTCCTGGGGATGCTAGTAGTACTTTGGTGGAAAAGTTGAGAAATACTTTGAGTTTCTGTTCAGTTGTACTGCCACAAAGATGCTATTTTTACTTCTCTTTTTCCTTCTTTCTTTTCTGCCAAAGATAAATATTTGGCTTATATGAATGACAAATTGAGTCTTTTTTCTGTTTCTTCATTTTCATCCCTTGAAGCAAAGAACCCTTAGAAAGGCAATCATGCTTGACCAGATAGACTTTTTAAGAGTAAAGTCAATTAATTTAAATGTCAGTGTCAACTCATTGTCAGGCAGTAGTCCTAGAATTTTTCTCCATTTAAAATGTCAATCACCCTCTCTCTGTGATTGTTGGGAAATTGGAAATGACTTATCTAGATAAACATGCATCCAAGGTAAACTCCTAAACAATTTGATTTGAGCGGAAGGGTGGGGATGGCACAAAGTCTGAACTATGGGAGCAAATAGTGTAAATGTAAATTTATAGAAGTCACAGTAATTATGACTCTTCAACTTACAAAGCACAATGGCCATTGTTGCAGGGCAGAAACTACTGCATCTTTGGGTCCTGTTACCAGACTTGGGGGTGAGTCCAGGGTGGGACTGTTTGCTGGTCCCCAGACTCCAGAGGGTAGCCTGAATGAATGTACCCAGGGTGAACCCCCCCAGCAGGGGCAGAGTTTGTAGTGGGGGAGACCTTAACAAAAGTGGAATGCTGGCTTGAACAAGAGAAGCAGAGATGGAAGTGATTCCTGCAAGGACTGAGCAAGGACAGCTGGTGGTCATAGGAAATGATTGGGATGATGGTTCAGGACAGACGGTGAAGAGAGAGGAAGCACTGAAACCTCCTGTTTGTGGACCACCGGAGATTTTGCCGAGGCTAATTTTGTCACTTAAGGAAGCAGCCCCAGTCTGGATCGCCAGGAAGAAGGGTCACAGAAGGAGTAAATGATTTGCAAAAGAGGTATCAGAGAGCATGGATTTCAATAGAGCACTAGAAGAACATAACAGGCTTCAGAGTGTGTGGAATGACCTGGATAAGATATTGACAATCTTGTTTAACCCACCAAGAATATAATAGTCTGGTCTTGCAGCTATCCATTGATGAAATGGTTATCAGGAACCAATATATATGTATTTTTTTAAGATATATTTTTATTTCTTTCTCTCCCCTTGCCCGCCCCCACCCACCGTTGTCTGCTGTTTGTGTCCATTCACCGTGTGTTCTTCTGTGTCCGCTTGTATTCTTGTCAGCAGCACCAGCTATCTGTGGCCCTTTTTTTTTTTGCTGTCATCTTGCTGCATCAGCTCTCAGTGTGTGCGGTGCCACTCCTGGGCAGGCTGCGCTTCTTTTGCATGGGGCGGCTCACCTTGTGGGTTGCACTCCTTGCACATGGGGCTCCCCTACACGGGGGACACCCCTGTGTGGCACGGCACTCCTTGTGCACATCAGCACTATGCGTGGGCCAGCTCACAACATGGGCCAGGAGGCCCTGGACTTCCTATGTGGTAGGCAGGTACTCTATCAATTGAGCCAAATCTGCTTCTCAGGAACCAATATTGCCTACTCTTATCTCTATTTCTGTCTCTCTTTCTATGTGCATATGTGTGTGTGGACACACATATATGGAAAACTACACATACTTATACACACCCATACAGTTGATCCTCACTATTCAGAGATTCCGTATTTGCAAACATCTATTCATTAAAATTGTTTGTAACCCCAAAGTCAATACCCATGGAGCTTTCATGGTTATTTGTGGACATACACAGAACAGCAAAAAATTTGAGTTACCCAACATGCACTTTCCCATTAGAACTCAAACATGGCAACTGTCTACCTTCTTGTTTTAGCTCTCATATTGTAACCTGTTCTTTTAGCAGGATATTCAGTGCTACTTTTTTGTGTTCTTGTGAAAAGTGCTGAAGTTCTGTTTACTTCCTAAGTGAAGGCAGTGAAGTGGCTTAAGGAGAAAATAGATGGGCTAGATAAGCTTCATTCAGTAATGAATTAACAATATACATTATTATAATATGTATTAAGGTGTCTGTAAACAGCAACACACATAAAACAAAGGTGTGTATTGATCAGTTGATAAAAAAGTTGTGGGCATAGGCTAACTGGAACCTAACCTTGTACTTTTTCTAGGAGGAATGGTTCCATAGTCACTAATTTAGTGTTACGGTGATGTTATAGAACATAACTACCACAAATAATGAGAATTAACTATACCTATCCCTCCTTATGCCAGAGTTTTTAAAGATATAAACAACTTCGTTTACCAAGTCCAATTCTAAACTGTTAATTTCTAGATTGGTGAGATTATATATATAATATTTTACTTTTAAAAATGACTATTGAGATGTGATTCACATACCATACAATCCATCTATTTAACATATACAATCCAATGTTTTTTAAAATGTATATGATAGTCAGTTTTAAAAGATTTCATGACAGCATAATTCATAATAGTCAAAAGTGGAAGCAACCCAAATATCCATCAGTGGATGACAGAAAAATAAAATATTTTATAAGCATACAATAAAAAAGAATGAAGTAGGGACGCGGATGTGGCTCAATGGATTGGGCTCCCGTCTACCATATGGGAGGCCTTGGGTTCACTTCCCAGGGCCTTCTTGTGAAGGCAAGCTGGCTTGCACCCATGGAGAGCTGATGGTCTACACCCACGGAGAGCTGATGGCCTGTGCCTGAGGAGAACTGAAGGCCTGCGCCCACAGAGAGCTGGAGCAGCAGGATGATGCAACAAAGGAGACAAGCAGACACAGAAGAACGTGCAGTGAATGGACACAGAGAACAAACAGAGAGCAAGCAGCAAGGGGGAGAGGGATAAATAAATAAAATAAATCCTTAAAAAAAAAGGAATGAAATACTATTATATGCTTCTCAACATGGATGAACCTTGAAAACGTCATGTTAAGTGAAAGAATCTAGTTACAAAGGACCACATATTTTATGAGCCATTTATATGAAATGTCTACATGAAATATATAGAGACAAAAAGTAGATTACTAGTTATCTAAGGCTGAGTCTGGGAGGAAAGGGGATGCCTGCTATTGGGTAATAGGGTTTCTTTCTGGAGTAGTGAGCTTTTTTTTTTTTTTAAGTATTAGTAGAAGTTCTGGACCCTACATGGCTCAGGGAGCAATGCAATGCTTGAACAAATTATATACCACAGTCATACTTAAAGGATTTAGCATATACCAACTGAAGAGCAGGAAAGAAGCTGAATGTTTTTCAAGCCCCAGCAAAGAGAGAGAATGATAAATGGAAATCCAGACCTGGGGAAGGTCTATAATGTACGGAAAGGACAGAAGTAACAGGGCTTCCACAGACTGCTAACCAGTAGAGACCAGCTGAAGAAGCTCTCAGAGGCTGTCAGCAGACGGGCACCCCACCCTCACACCATGTCACTATGCAAGCCACTAGAACTTAGATAAGATCCTGAAATTACTTAAATTTATTTTCCATGGCTAAGTGAAAGACTGGACAGGTGAAAGGGAAGCACTAGCTATGAGGGGAACAAATATCAATCATCTTCTCCATCTTCCATTCAGGGCTTTCAAATTTGTTGTTTTTGCCTCAGTGTTTCACCCAAGTTTTTACCTCCATCTCATGAGAAACTCTAGCAGATAGGGATTGTCTTCTGAGCAGATAAGCCCTCTTCCCCATATTTGGCTCTCTGACAACACAGGTGTCCTTGTAATAATTATAATATTTATAATTACAATTATAACATCAGTAGCTAGGATGAATTCCCAGAATTCCCTGATAGAAATTCTGCCTATCTCTCTAACACTTTCCTATGATGTTTCACATAGATATCAAGTCATCATTAGCCTTACTGTGTCATATCTTGTCAGAAGATAAGCTCCACGAGGACCTTTCCTCTTCATTGACATTGCGGTTTCCACATATTGGAACTCATGAGAACTTAAATGTTTTCCACTTAAAACTCAAGTATTAGGTAAAAAACAATCTTTGAAAAGTGATGTTTCTGTGTTTCAATATGATATAACTCTCAAGGATGGTGATGGTCCTCAACTCACTCGATTACATGTTTCTACTTAAGGACCTAAGTTAAAGAGTCTCATCTTTAACCTGACATTTAGTAAAGTAAAGGAACTCTTAAACTTGGCTTTCTGAACACTTTGGTTAGATAAAAAACCTCTTGGCCTACACCAGACCATTTAGTGCTCAAAATACCACTGCATATTTTGAATTGTAAATTTCTTTGTATCTTTAAATGTCACCTCAGTGGGAGAAGGAAATCTGTGTTCTTTCCTCTGCTGCCCCAGTATAAACTGACAGATTCACTGAATTCCAGATTCAAGCAAAGTTTATGGCTTTTCAGCTCTGAGCCTGACATTGGTATTTCCACATATACTTATTTATTTTCTAATAACGTCACGAGCAAACACCTATTTGCCAGGCACCGATTTTCACTAATTCATTTAAGCTTAACGACAAATTTATAAGTTGTGCATTACAGATGATAAAGTTATATATTAATACATACTCCTACAACATCTTTATAATCAATAAATTGGATGACTTTATATTGTTTCTTGAGATATCCCTGAATATAAGGAAATTGTATTATTGCATTAGTTCAGTAATCAAGTGCAATTATTTTAAAATCTATTTCAACAATCTGTGTTTTTAACTGGAGTGTTAGTTTAGTTCATTTATATTTAATGTAACTATTGATATTACTGGATTCAGGTCTACAATTTTACTATTTGTTTTTTATATTTCCTGTCATTTCTTTTTTCTTGTTTCTTTAGAATTCAATTTTAATCTATCTATTGGCTTTTTTGGATATAACTCTGCGTTATTTTTTGGTGAATTTCCAGGGTTTACAATATATACCCATAACTTTTCACAGTCTACTTAGTTACTATTTTACTACTCCACATAGAATGTAAGAGCCTTGCAAATGGGTTCATTTATCCTCCCTCTCTATTCTACTATAGTTTCCATATTTCATACGTCTGTATATGTTATGTCCCAAATGCAATATTATAAATTTTATTTAAATGGAAATATATTTTATAAATAAAGTTTGAATAAAATAGTCTTTTATATTTAGCAATACACTTACTATTCCTAGTGCTCTTCATTCCTTTGAAGATCTGAGTTTTCATCTGGTATTATTTTCCTTCAACTTGAAGAATTCCTTTAGCATTTCTTGTAGTGAAGTTATGCTGATGATGAATTTTATTAGTATTCTTTCAAATACTCTGTAAATGTCTTTCTTTTGTATTCATTTTTGAAGAATTTTTGCTGTACAAAGAATTTTGGGTCGAGAGTTTATTTTTTCACCTTTTTAAATAAGTTATTTTACTGTCTTCTGAGCTTTATAATTTCTGATGAAGTCAGCAGTAATTTGAATAATTGTTTCTAATGTAATGTGTCTTTTTCATTTGGCCGCTTTCAATGTTTTCTCTTTATCTTTGGTTCTTAGTAATTTGATTATGATGTGCCTAGGACTGATTTTCTTTTTATTCACCCTGATTAAATGCAAATCTGTGCCTTTGTCTTTTTCAAAATTTGGGAGAACTTAACCATTGTTTCTGCCCCATTTTCTATCTCTTTTCTTCTAGATCATCAATTATATGTATATTACATTGTTTATATTGTCCAACAAGTCACTGAAGCTCTGTTCATTTTTTAAAATATTTTTTCTGTTCTTCAGATCAGTTGCTATCTACAGCCATTGATTTCTTTATTTCTTAAAAAAAAAATTTTTGAACACTGTCACAGAGCATCTTCTAATCTCCAGCTACTGAGTAAACTGGGAGTGGAATGGGCATCTCTGCTACATTTCCTCTCCCTCTCATCTCTGAAACTAGCAGAACATTGATTTCTTTTTGTCTTTAGGTTGGGTTTCTTTTTGCTTGTGCATGTCTAGTGATTTTTTATTGTATTCTGTACATTTGGTTTGTACTCAGGACATTATGAATAATGCATTGCAAAATTCTGGATTCTTTTACATTCTTCCAATGATTATTGATTTTTCTTTTAAAAAAAATTTTAAAATAGCATTTAACTTGACTGGATTCAAATTCCAAACTCTAACTCCTCTGGCATGGACAACAGTTGAAACAACTATCAAGTTAGTTCTTTTAAGCTTACCTGAGTTTCTTTTTTTTTCCTTCTTTATTTTTTTTAAATGTTACATTAAAAAAATATGAGGTCCCCATATACCCCCCACCCTCCTCACGCCACTCCTCCCACATCAACCACCTCTGTCATCATTGTGGAACATTCATTGCATTTGGTGAATACATATTGGAGCACTGCTGCACCACACGGATAGTGGTTTACATTGTAGTTTACACTCTCCCCCAGTCCACTCAGGGGACCATGGCAGGACATACAGTGTCCAGCATCTGTCCCTGGTGCACCACCCAGGACAACTCCAAGTCCTGAAAATGCTCCCACATCATATCACTTCTTCCCTCTCCCTACCCTCAGCAGCTACTGTGGCCACTTTCTCCACATCAATGCCACAGTTTCTTCTATTACTAATCACAATAGTTCCATAGTAGAATATCAGTAAGTCCACTCTAATCCATACTCTATTCCTTCAGCCTGTGGACCTTAGGATGGTTATGTCCACTCCCCCTCTATATCAAGAGGGGGCTTTGATTCTACATGGATGATGGATGCAATTCTCCTGGTTTCAGTTGTAGGTACTCTTGGCTCCCTGGTGTGGTAGTTGACCTTCTTCACCTCTCTGTTAGCTGGCCAGGGTAAGTTCAATAAACCAGACAGTAGGAGTTGCAAGTCTGCTGTGGCTCAGGGCCTGGCTGTCACATGAACAGTCCAGAGATTCAGGTCTCCTGAGTATACACCAACCCCAGTACCAACAACAGGTCCAGTAAAAGTAACACAAGAGTCATGTGTAGAAAGATCATATCTAAGTCCAATTCCATCACACTCTGGAACACAAACTTCAAAGTCGGGTCAACCAACATGGCACTGAACTCCAGAGCCATCTGCCATGACCACAGAAACTATGGGTCTCTGCAGCCTTCAGGAGAACCAGTATCTGGGCTTCTATCTACTTTGGCTGTCTCTGAGACCCTGCTGAGACATGCGTAAGCATTATCCCTCTGATGACTTCCTGACTCTTTTTTGGAGACTCATAGCCATATAAACTCATTTGTCCTTTCCATTTCCCCCTTTTATCTAAAGTCATAAAGCAGTTTTTAACACCTGATATTACATGTAGGCTGAGATATCCTGCTGGTCTGACTTGACCCTTTTATTCAAGGTCTTTTTCTGGTTACATCATCAGCTGGTGATTGGTAATAATCACATGGTACCAGGGAGGCTCATCCCCAAGAGTCATGTCCCACACTGAGGGGGAGTAATGCATTTACATGCTGAGTTTAGCTTAGAGAGTGTCCACATTTGAGCAACATGGAGGCTGTCAGGAGGTAACTCTTAGGCACCCTGCAGCTCTAGGCCTAGTTCATATTTCAGGCACACAGACTCATAATCATAGCCATCAGTATCAAGGGCTCCCCAAGTGCAATGGCAAAGACCAAAAATAGAATGAAGATCCAACAATGAGCACTTGATACTAAAGACTATGCTTGTAAGCCTGTGCACCCAAAATAAGAACAAGGCCTAGAGCAGCAGTGTGCCTAAGAGTTACCTCCTGAGAGCCTCTGTGTTGCTCAAATGTGGCCAGTATCGAAGCCAAACTCAGCATGTAAATTCGCTGCCTTCCCCCAGTGTGGGACATGACTTCCAGGGATGAGCCTCCCTGGCACCAAGGGATTACTGCCAAGTAACAGCTGATGATGTAACTAGAAAATGACCTTGAATAAAAAGGTCAACTCAAACCAGCAGAATATCTTTGTCTACATATGATAGCAGCAGTTAAAAATGCTTTTTGACCTAAATCAACGGGGAAATGGAAAGGACAAATGAGTTTACATGGCTATGAGTCTCTGAAAAAGAGTTGGGAGGTTATCAGAGGGGTTGCCCTTATGCACACCTGAGCAGAGTCCCAGAGACAGATAAAGTAGATACAACCCCAGGTATTGGTTCTTCTGAGGGCTACAGAGACCCACAGGTTTTATGGTCATGGCAGATGGAGTTCAGTGCCATGTCAGTTGGCCCTTCTTTGGAGTTGGTGTTTCTGTGTGATGGAGCTGGACTCAGATGTGATCTCTTTCACAAGCCTTTACTGTTACTTTACCAGAATTGTAGTTGGTGCTGGGGTTTAATATATACCCAGGGGATCTGAATCTCTGGACTGACCATATGATAGCCAGGCCCTGAGCCTCAACAGACTTCAGCTCCTACAGTCTGGTTTATTGGACTTATCCCACTCAGCTAACATGGAGTTGAAAAAGGTCAACCATCATGCCATGGAGCCAAGAGTGCCTACAACTGAAAGCAGGAGGATTGCATCCAGCATCCATGTGGAATCTAAGCCCCCTCTTGACATAGATGTGGTGTGGACACAACCAATCCAAGGTCCACAAGGTGGAGGAATAGAATATAGATTAGAGTGGACTTACTGATATTCTATTCATGAACTATTGTGATTAGTAATCGAAGAAAATGTGGCATTGGTGTGGGGAAAGTGGCCATGGTAGCTGCTGGGTGTGGGGAATGGGAGGAGGAGATGAGATGTGGAGGTGTTTTCGGGACTTGGAGTTGTCCTGGGTGGGTGGTGCTGCAGGGACAATTACCGGACATTGTAGGTTCTCCCATGGTCCACTGGATGGAACGTGGGAGAGTGTGGGCTATGATGTGGACCATTGACCATGAGGTGCAGCGATGCTCAGAGATGTATTCACCAAAGGCAATGAATGTCTCATGATGATGGGGGAGAATGTTGCTATGGGGGGAGTAGTGGGGTGAGGGGGGTGGGGGTTATATGGGGACCTTATATTTTTTGACTATAATGTTAAAAAAATTAATAAAGACAAAAAGAAAGTATCAAGGGTTCATTGTTGGACCACCCTTCTTTATTGGTCTTTGCCATTGCACTTGGGGGATTGTTGCTGTTCCATTGGGGAATGTGATAGAGCTTCCCTGGCTAGGAATTGAGCACTCCCTCAGTTGTCGTTTTTAACTGAAACCACTATGAAAATATCCAAACATTTTTATGTACCCTGTATACATGCCCTGGAGAACTCCCTCCCAACTATGTGCCCCCTATCAATAACGCTGCACACCAGTGCTCCCCCCTTGCTATAGTTGAAACTCTCTGTGGTCTGAAACTTTTTTTAAAAATGAAGCCTAATATATTGCCAGTTTCCATTAGTAGTATAATGGAATATAGTGATGGGTTTAAAGGTTAGATATAGAATACATATTAATTTAGAAAAAATAAATTGGGGTATCAATAAATGAAAAAATGAAAAAGCTTTGTTTTTGATGTTTTGCCTTTCTTCACTGCTATAGGTGTTGCCCTGTATGTACAGGGGCAAGGCAATTTCTTCCATTTATTCCTTCTTTTTTTTTCTTTCTACTTATTAAGTTTGTCTTCACAAAAGTTTTAGATCACAGTAATTAACATATACAATATATGGTACTCCCACATATCCAACATCAAACCCTTTGTCTCTTCCCCAGCAATGATCTTTTTACATGTTCATATTATATTTGTTGCAGCTAATGTACAAATATTGAAACAATAGCTTTCAAACATGGTTCCATTTGGTTTTACATTATGGGTTTATATTTTAGACTATACAATTTTCTAAATATTTAATTATCTTATGTTTTACATTATGGTTTACATTTTAGCCTATAGACTTTTATACATTTTTGGTGTAATTTAACATGTCCTATATCCATCACTGCATGATCTTGTGGAACACTTCCATTGCCCCACAGTTACCCTGATTCCATCTATTCAATACCTCTTTCCCCCTCCCCTCAGGGCCCACAGTAACAATCAGTCTTCATTACTTGAAGGACCATATTCAGAGATACTTGTAACAATGGTGAGGGCTTGACCCCTGGCACCCTAACCCATTGGAAGCCACCAATTCTCTCGAGAGACACAATTTCCTCTGTTTGAAAACATCAGTCCTCACCAGGATGTGGGTATAACTTCACTCTCATTTTATGGGTCTCCACCCATTGATATAACCTACTCTGACAAGATGAGCTCTCACATAGTCCCTAGAAGCTTTCCCTGTGACATATGCCCCCCACATGCACACACAAGCATCTTAAACAGGTAACTTTCCTTATTATATTTTCTAAAGAGTTTTCTCCACATTATAATCTCCTGACAATCTCCTATATTCAAATGTTCCCCCCACACTCCCCCCAATTTTATGGGCCATCTGACCCTTCCTCCCATCCCTAGCCCCCCTCAAGCCCACAAAGCTCCACCCAAAGGTAGCCCTATGCCCCCATTTTATCCCTTCCCTGTACAAATACTTACCTCCAGCTTATCATAGATTTCACCCATGTAGGTGTCAGCTCGAAATCTTCCTCTAACCCTAAATTCCTTTAAGCCTATCATCCAGTCTCTAGCTCTCTGAGACAGCTTGGTTTACTTATTTTGTATCAGAGAGGTCACGTAGTATTTGTCTTTCAATGCCTGGGTTGCTTCACTCAACATAAGGTTTTCAAGATTCATCCATGTTATCACATGTGTTTGTACTGTATTTGTTCTCATAGCTGAGTAGTATTCCATTGTATATATACCACATATTATTTATTCATTCATCTGATGATGGTCATTTGAGTTGATTCCAACTTTTGGCAATAGTGAATAGTGCTGCTATGAACATTGGTGTACATATATTGGTTTGTGTCCTTGTTTTCAGTTCCACTGGGTATATACCCAGCAGTGGAATTTCTGGGTCGTATGGCAAATCTATAGCTAGTTTTTTGAGAAACCGCCAAACTGTCTTCCAGAATGGCTGGATCCTTCTGCATTCCCACCAGCAGTGGACGAGTGTTCCCATTCCTCCACATCCTCTCCAGCATTTGTAGTCTTCTGGTTTTTTGATAGCTGACAGTCTTATGGAAATAAGATGGTATCTCATTGTTCTTTTGATTTGCATTTCCCTAATAGCTAGTGATTTTGAGCATTTTTTCATGTGCTTTCTAGCCATTTGTATATCTTATTTGGAAAAGTGTCTGTTCAAATCTTTTTCCCATTTTTTAAATGGGTTGTTTGTCTTTTTATTTTCAAGATATGGGAATTCTCTACATAGTCAGATATAAGTCTCCTATCAGAGATATGGTTACCAAATATTTTCTCCCATTTTGTATGCTCTCTTTTCACTTTCTTGGTAAACTCCTTTGAGGTGCAGAAAGCTTTAATTCTGAGGAAGTCCCATTTATCTTTTGTGTTTTTTTTTTTTTTTTGCTGCTTGTGCTTTTGGTGTGAAGTTCATGAAGCCATTTCCAATTGCAAGGTCCTGTAAATGCTTCCCTATATTGCTTTCCAAGGTCTTTATGGTGGTGGCTCTTATATTTAGGTCTTTGATCCATCTTGAGTTGATTTTTGTATAAGGCATGAGTTGGTAATCCTTTTTTATTCTTTTACATATGGATATTCAGTTCTCCAGGCACCATTTGTTGAAGAGGCCATTCTCTCCCAGTTGAGAGGGTTTGGTGGCCTTGTTGAATACCATATAGAGGTATATATGAGGATCTATATCAGAACTCTCAATTTGGTTCCATTGGTCAGTGTGTCTATACTCGTGCCAATGCCATGCCATTTTCACTACTGTAGCTCTGTAGTATGTTTTGGAGTCAGGTCGTGTGATTCCTCCAATTTCATTTTTCTTTTTCAATATGTCTTTGGCTATTCAGGGTCTCTTTCCTTTCCAAATAAATTTCATAGTTTCTCTAGTTCATTAAAGAATGCTGTGTTGATTTTTACTGGGATTGCATTGACTTTGTAGATCACTTTTGGTAGGATAGACATCTTAATAATATTTAGTCTTCCTGACCATGAGCAGGAAATATTCTTCCATTTATTTAGGTCTTCTTTGATTTCTTTAAACAGCATTGTGTAGTTTTCTCTGTATACATCTTTTATATCTTTAGTTAAATTTATTCCTAGGTATTTGATTTTTTAATTTACTATTGTAAATGGTATTTGTTTCTTGATTTCCTCCTCAGATTGCTCATAATTGGTGTACAGAAATGCTACTGATTTTTGGGCATTGATGTTGTAAACTGCAACTTTACTGAACTCATTTATGAGTTCTAGAAGCTTTGTGGTAGACTTTGCAGGGTTTTCTATGAATGGGATCATATGATCTGCAAATAGTGAAATTTTGACTTCTTCCTTTCCAATTTGAATGCCTTTTATGTCTGGTTCTTGCCTGGGTGCTCGAGGAAGTACTTCTAAGACTATTTTTTTTTAAAGATTTATTTATTTATTTATTTCTCTCCCCTCCCCCCGCCCCAGTTGTCTCTTCTCTGTATCTATTTGCTGTGTCTTCTTTGTCCACTTCTGTTGTTTTCAGGGGCACGGGAATCTGTTTCTTTTTGTGAAGTTATCTTGTTGTGTCAGCTGTCTGTGCATGTGGCACCATTACTGGACAGGCTGCACTTTCTTTCACAATGGGTGGCTCTTCTTATGGGGCACACTCCTTGCACATGGGTCTTCCCTACGCGGCGGACACCCCTGCGTGGCACAGCACTCCCTGCGTGCATCAGCACTGCACATGAGCCAGCTGCACACGGGTCAAGGTGGCCTGGGGTTTGAACTGCAGACCTCCCATATGGTAGATAGATGCCCTAACCACTGGGCCAAGTCCGCTGCCAAGACTATGTTAAATAGAAGGGATGATAGTGGGCATCCTTGTCTTGTTCCTGATCTTAGAGGGAAAGATTTTAGGATTTCACCATTGTAAATGATGTTGGCTGTGGATTTTTCATATAAACTCTTTATCATGTTCAGAAAGTTCTCTTCTATTCCGACCTTTTGCAGTGTTTTTATCAAGAAAGGGTACTCTATTTTGTCAAATGCTTTTTCTGTGTCTATAGATATAATCATGTGATTTTTTCCCTTCAATCTGTTTATATGGTGTATTACATTAATTGATTTTCTTATGTTGAACTATCCTTGCATACCCAGAATGAATCCTACTTGGTCATGGTTTATAATTCATTTAATGTGTTGTTGAATATGATTAGCAAGTATTTTGTTGTGGATTTTCACATCTAGGTTCATTAGAGAGATTGGTCTTTAATTTTCCTTTCTTGTGGTTTCTTTGTTTGGCTTTGGTACTAGGGTAATGTTGGCATCATAGAATGAGTTAGGCAATGTTCCTTCTGTTTCAATTTTTTGGAAGAGCTCAAGCAAGATTGGTGTTAGTTGTTTCTGGGATGTTTGGTAGAATTCACCTGTGAAGCCATCTGGCCCAGGGCTCTTCTTGGTTGGAAGGTTTTTAATGACTGATTCTATCTCTTTACTTGTGATTGGTTTGTTGAGATCATCGATTTCTCCTTTTGTCAATGTAGACTGCTTATGTGTTTCTAGGAATTTGTCCATTTCCTCTAAATTGTCCTTCTTATTGATATATAGTTTTTCAAAGTATCCTCTTATGATAGTCTTTATTTCTGTGGGGTCAGTGGTGATATCTCCTTTCTCATTTCTTATTTTGTGTATTTGCATCTTCTCTCTTTTTTTCTTTGTTAGTCTAGCTAAGGGTTTGTCAATTTTATTGACCTTCTCAAAGAACCAGCTCTTTGTTTTGTTTATTTTTTCAAGGGCTTTCCTATTTTCTATTTCATTTAGTTCTGCTCTTATCTTTGTTATTTCTTTCTTTCTTCTTCCTTTGGGTTTAGTTTGTTGTTTTGTTTTTTTTTTACTAATTCCTCCAAGTGTGCAGTTAGTTGTTCAATTTTAGCTACTTCTTCTTTCTTGATGTGTGAATTTATGGCTATAAATTTCCCTCTCAGTACAGCTTTTGCTGCATCCCATAAGTTCTGATATGTTGTGTTATCATTTTCATTAGTTTCAAGGTAGCTATTAATTTCTTTTGAGATTTCCTCCTTGACCCACTGTTTTTCTAAGAGTGTGTTGTTTAACTTCCATATCTTGTTGCCAAATCTGGGTCTCTGGTCCTTGCAGGTTTCCAGCTTCATTCCACTGTGGTCAGAGAAATTATTTTGTATGATTTCAATCTTTCTGACTTCACTGAGACTTTTTCTGTGGCCTAGCATGTAGTCTATCTTGGAGAATGATCCATGTGCACTTCAGAAGAATGTATATCCTGCTGTATTTGGGTGTAATGCTCTGTATATGTCTATTAGGTCCAGTTCCTCTAATATATTGTTCAAAGTCTTTGTTTCTTCATTGATTCTCTTTTGAGATGTTCTGTCCAAAGTTGATAGTGGTGGATTAGAGTCTCCCACTATAATTGTCGAGGCATCTATTCATTCACTTAGTTTTTCCAGTGTTTGTCTCATGTATTTGGAGGCGCTCTTGTTAGGAGCATAAATGTTTATGACTGTTCGTTCTTCTTGACAGATTGTCCCTTTCACTAATATGTAGTATCCTTCTTTGTCTCTCACAATTGTTTTGCATTGAAAGTCTATTTTGTCTGATATTAATATAGCTACTCCTGCCCTTTTTTGGTTATTGTTTGCTTGTAAGATTGTTTTCCAGCCATTCACTTTCAACCTTCTTGAATCCCTGGGTCTAAGATGTGTTTCTTGTAGCCAGCATATAGATGGGTCATATTTCCTTATCCAATCTTCCAGTCTGAGTCTCTTGAAAGGTTAGTTTAATCCATTGACTTTCAGTGTTACTACTTTCAAGGAATTATATTAACCATATTTTCTTTGGATTTGTGTTTTTCATATTTTGTTTGATTTTTTTTCTTTTTGCCTTTTTAGTCGCTCCTACACTCTCCTCCAATGTTGTCTCTTATTTTTTTCATTCTTCCTGTAGAACTCCCTTTAGTATTTCTTGAAGGGCAGGATTCTTGTTGGCATACTCTCTTGGTTTCTGTTTATCTGTGAATATTTTGAACTCTCCATCATTTTTGAATGCTAACTTTGCTGGATAGAGTATTCTTGGTTGGAAATTTTTTCATTTAGTACCTTGACTCCACTGTACCTTGATACCACTGCCTCCTTGCCTCCATGGTTTCAGATGAGAAATCAGCCTCCTTTGTATGTGATGGTTCACTTTTCTCTTGCTGCTTTTAGTATTTTCTCTTTGTCTTGAGCATTGGATAATTTGACAAGTATATGTCTTGGGGTAGGCCTGTTGGGATTTATGCTGTTTGGGGTGTATTGTGCTTCCTGGACATGTGCATCCATCCCCCTCAGTAGATTTGGGAAGTTTTCAGCCATTATTTCCTCCAACACTCCTTCTGTCCCCTTTCTCTTCTCTTCTCCTTCTGGGATGCCTATAATGCATATGTTTGTGTGTTTTGCATTGTCATTCAGGTCCCTTAGTCCCTACTGGATTTTTTCTTTTTATTGATCAGTTCTACTGTCTGTTTGATTTCAGAAGTACTGTCTTCCACATCACTAATTCTGTCCTCTGCCTCTTCGAGTCTGCTGTTATTTGCTTAGAGTGTATTTCTGATTTCTTGAATTGTGGTGTTCATCACCATCATATGCGTTATCTTTTTGTGTATGATTGCAATTTCTTCTGTAATCTTGCCAAGTGTTTTCTTCATATTCTTAATCTCTTCCTTCATTTCATCAATTGGTCCCTAATATATGTTTTGAGAGCTTTAATTACTTGTTCAATTTTCTCCTCCTCTTCCTGGTTTTTAGTTTATTCATTGGATTGGGGCATGTTTTCCAATTATTAGTTTGGTTTGTAGTTTTTTGTTGCTGTTTGTCATCAGCTTATCTTGACAGGTTTAATCAGTTGCTTAGCTTCTTTGTCTAGTTTGGGGTTTAATTAGTTGTTGTTTTGCATGTGTGTTAAGTCTTCTCTTTGTCACTTTGTTCTTCTTATTCTATTTCCTTGTTGTTGGCTAAGTTCACTTGAAGGAAAATATTAGGGACAGAGAAAGCAAAAGAAATAAGGAAAGAAAATGAATAATAGTAGATTGATAGTAAATTTTAACGGAGGAACCATGTAAGACCTAGGAGAATGGATATTAGAGTCATGTAAGCTCTTAGAGTTATAACAGTAAGAAAAGTAGAGTACCTATAATGAGACAGTAAACTGAATATGGGGAGGAATATAGTGTGCTGAATATGGGGAGGAATATAGTGTGATTTAAAAGGCCAGTGTGTTCAGGAGAGAGGAAAGAGAAAAGAAAGGACAATAATATAAAGAGTGAATATAATACAGAAAACAGAACAAAGGTATTAGAAATAAAAAGTCTGAAGAGGTGGCGGACTTGGCCCAGTGGTTAGGGCGTCCATCTACCACATGGGAGGTCCGCGGTTCAAACCCTGGGCCTCCTTGACCTGTGTGGAGCTGGCCCATGCACAGTGCTGATGTGTGCAAAGAGTGCCATACCATGCAGGGGTGTCGCCTGCATAGGGAAGCAGCCCCATACGCAAGGAGTGTGCCCCCTAAGGAGAGCCACCCAGTGCAAAAGAAAGTGCAGCCTGCCCAGGAATGGTGCCGCTCACACGGAGAACTGACACAACAAAAAAAGAAACACAGATTCCCGTGCCGCTGACAACAACAGAAGCAGACAAAGAAGCAGCAGCAAATAGACACAGAGAACAGAAAACTGGGGTGGGGTAGGGGAGAGAAATAAATGAATAAAAATAAATAAATAATTAACAATTTTTTTTTAAAAGTGAGAAGAAGTAGGGGCCAAACAAAGAGATGTGTAATGTAAGAGAAACAATAAATGATGGAGGATAGAAAGATGTAGAGGAAAGGGGATAGTGTTGGTCAACAAAATCAACACACACAGAAAAGAGGAAATGGAGGATGATGAAATACAGCAAATGTGAACTGCTCCCTGCAGCACCTAATATTTTAAAAAATTAAAAAAAAGAGAAAGAAAGAAAAAAAGGGGGGTGGAGCAGAGGGGCGGCAGAAGCAAGCAAGAAAAAGAAAAAAAAAAGAAAGAAAGAAAACAGGGCCTTGGGGGAATAAAGAGGAATGAAAAACAAAAAGACAAACCAACAAAATACCAGACAAAGTTTCAAGCAAGGAATCTTCTTTGCAATTAAATAAAATGCTTAGGAATCTGACATTCTCCCTTTTTCCCTTCCACACTTCCCTCTTTCCCAGAGCAGCAGGAAAGCTGCCTGAGAGTTCTAGTAGGAGACTGAAGTGGGTCCTTGTTGAACCAGTTCAGCACAGAAAAAAATGATTCTTAATTTCCAGAGAGAGAGCACCCACACCTTACCAGGAACCCCAAGTATGCTATTGTAAGCTTGGAAAGCAGCTCCTACAGTCCCTCTCCTTTAGGTGTGCTACAGGAGGGCTAGTTGATTTTCTGACTCCACCTTTTCCCAGACCAAGTTTCCTATCCCAGGGTGTTTAGGTAAATTGGGCGTTCTCAACAGATTTGCCACTCCTTTCTTCCCAGGCTCTCCCCAAGTTAGATGGTATGCTCCTCCAAGTGCAAAAAAAAAAAAAAAAGGGAGGGCGACCAGAAAGTTGAACCTGCACTCGTTTCACCCCTCTGCACCTCCCACTGAATCTCTCCCACTCACAGAGTCAGTCCAAAACTGGAGGGCTAGGATAATCCCGGGCCTCTGGGAGTGCTGGACTGGAGAAAGGGAAGTCCGGGATATTGCAGACTCAGGGTATGTAGGTCTGTGGAATGTGGGCTATGGGAGCTTAGGGGACACGGACCTGGGGACCATGCATCTAGGGATCACGGGGCTTGGGGACACCGCTGCACAACCGACAGTTTTCAGGGAATATTGCAGCCACCAGCCCTAGGAGGAAGGGCCCGCCTCCCTACAGCTTCCAACCTCTGTGCTAATAACCCGCAATTCTACCTCTAGCAAGCACTACTTCTGTCACAGTCTCTCCAAATCGATGTCCATACACCTCCTGCCTTGCAAGCCCCTGAAACAGCCCGCTCCGGCAAGATTCCAACCCTACTTGGCCGCTTCTTTGCAGGAGAGATCGTGAGCTGCACTCACTCAGACGCCATCTTGCCCCGCCTCTCTACCTGAGTTTCTTAAAGCTTCCTCCGTGCATGTGTAATTCAGGTATCAGGCATGGATTAGGGAACTTTATTTTCAGAATTCAGGGCCCCTATGTCTAGAAATCTCCTTTCTAGGATTTCCCTTCCCTCACTTCCCAGCTGCTCTGGTTGCCCTCAGCTCTTTCTTTTTCTTTAATAAAACTGTGTTTCCATCTGAGCTCTAAACTCCTCTAGAGGCACTGACTTGTCCTGCTGTCAGATAAAAAAAATGCAAAGATGGAAAACTCATCTTGTGGCACTCTATTTACAAATGTCAATGCCTGTCCAGTTTTTGCCTGTTTTTGGTCCCTCTCCAGTGCCTTCAAGTAGTTAGCTGTATAATAATTTCTGCTTATCTTGTCTGTGTATATATGTACAAATTTTCTCCAGAATTTATAGCTGTTATCTATGGGAGGGTTGGTAAATAGGAGGTACTTCACCATTACTGGAAGTGGAACTGTAAATCTCAATTCTACTGGGGAACAAATTGTTATGGTATAATCTAGGGATGGGCAAATTATGGCCACACTTATACCTTTTAATTAATGACTATGGCTAAAACATCAGAGTTGAGTATTTATAACTGACACTCACAAAATAAAATGGAGTTCAAAATCTAAAATTTTCTCTCTGGCCCTTTACAGAAAATATTGCCAACCCCTGGACTAGACAATCCTTAAATAATTTTTTTTTATTACTAGGATTTTGAAAACAATTTGATAGTGGAAAGTTTAATGTTACATTTCCTGACAAGAATGTGGGGTCAAAACATTGGGTTGCTGATTAAATGTGAGAATAAGGCGATTAAAAATCTTAATCAAGTTCACACAGGTAATGAGGCCAGGCCGGGAGTCAGACATACCTACGTCACATCACTCCAAGGTTTGTGCACCTACCACTGCACTCAGGGAACTTCCCCAGTTACAGAGAAAAAGTTTTTCTACCTCTATTTTGTGTGATGATTTGTGGAGAGAGCAATTAATATTCTGACCTGAACTACTAGACGTTCTTTTGAATCTTCTTCAAACTAAGAACCTCTTAAGGTCAGAGGCCAATTGACAGTTCCCTCCCTTTTCTTCCTTTTTTGCCCATTCTCTCCTCAGCTTTCTTTTAAGACAGACACACTGGCTTTTATTCTTTGGCATATCAATTTCCTCTCCAGGCAGGGCTGCAGGAAAGGTATGTTTCACATGATATTTACCAAGTCATAACCCTGCTTATCTTTTGCTTGCTGGCAATTTCTACCTATCAGTTACTTTGGGTAAATGACTACCCTCCTTTTCAAGATTAAGTGTCTATTCCAAATTGTCTTACTCTTACAAAGCAAAGAGGAACTTTTCAGACCAGCAATCATACGGGAGATATTGCAATTCTATTTCTTCATACTCTTCATTCTCCAGAAATATATGCTTCTTGATACAAAAGTATTATCATAATTTATTCCTAATACTGTTCCTTGGTGAGGAACAACTAGAAAAAGAAAGATGAATTAAGAGAGTGGGGAGGTGGTTGTGATTGTGACTTTGCATATAATCATTGATAAACAAGAAGAATCTCAGAAACAATTGAGTCAAATCATTAAGGGGATGTTGAATTTGGGGGCTTCTGCATTTTATACAGGGGACATGTTAGCATTTTTTAACTCTGGCTGGGGATGCATGGTTGTTGTACTCTTTTCTGTATTTACATCCAAATTTATATTTCTAGTCAAGAACTTTCCTCCAAATTCCAGTCCTGTGCATGCAGCTAGCTACCTACCATCATCTTCCTTAGTGATCCCATGTACAGCTCAGATTTAAAATGACCAAAAATGTTCAAACTTAAAATTCCAAACCTAAATGGATGGAAGGAAGGAAGAAAAGAAGGAGGGAGGGGGGAGGGAGGGAGGAAAAGAGAGAGAGGATGGAGGGAGGGACAGAGGGAGATAAAGGTAGGAAGGGAGGGAGGGATGGAGGAGGAAGGAAGGAGAAAAAAGAAAAGAAAAGAAGGAAGGGAAACACTTATTTACTTCGCACTCTTTAAAAATCTATTATCCCTTATTTGCTGGGTGCATCACTTCTGATGTTTCACAGGTCATCCCTCCCTGGGAAATTTCTCCTGAAAGAAGGGAATTGTCTTGCTCTAGTTACCTGCCACCTCCTCAGAGCAGCCACACCAATGACAGGCTGATGCTGAGATACAGAATCGTGGTCTCATTGCTCCAGTCACAGATAATTTTGACACGTCATCCCAGGTTCAGAGCTCCTTGGGGGATTCACTGAGAACTCAGTTGCAACAACCTCGTGGATCAGCTTCTCTCCCTGCCCAATGACGCCTTCCTCCCTTCTTTCCAGGGGTATCTCCTACGATTACTCTCCAAGAAAACCCTCCATGGATTGTTTTCAGGAAACCCAATTTTCTCACACATTCAATTCATTAGCAAAATCTGTCAGTTCTTCTTTCAAGATGTAGGTAGAACTCACCACTTTCATCAGTTATGCTGCTGCCACCTAGCTCAAGCCACCAACGTCTCTTGCCAGGATATTTGCAATAGACTTTGAACTGGCTTGCTGCTCTGCTCTGGCCACTTCCCTCTACAGTCTCTTTTTCACACAGCAGCAGTGTGAGCTCACACAGAAAATCAGATCATCTCATTCTTCTTCTCAAAACCCTCTTTTCCCCTGTATGTTCTGTATTTTTCAGAATAAAATCCAAAGTCCTCGTGCCAGTTTTCAAGCTCCTCCATATTCTGGTCATTGGGGCTACGTGTCCGACATGACTGAACTCGTTCCTCCTTGCTCGTCCTGTTCTGGGCCTGCTGGCTTCCCTGCGGCTCCTGAAGCATGCCAAGGACACTCCCACCTCACTTGTTCTTCCCTCTGCCTGGAATGCTCTTCCTTGATAGCTCCATGGTTTGCTTCTTCAGTTCCTCAAGGTTGCTCCTCAAATTTAAGACCGACATATCTGCTTTTGACATATCTCCCCCTTTTACCTTAAAATAGCATTCTATCTCTCTCCTTCTTTTTCTTCACAGCAGTTATAACCACATGTAGTTCACCTGTTTATTGCCTCCAACTAGAGAATAAGCTCATGGAAAAGAGGAACTTGGTCTCTCTGGTTCTCTGCAGCAACCCCTATGACTAAGAACAGTGCCTGGCTACTAGCAGGTTCTCAGAAATTTTTGTCACCTGAAAGAATGGAGGTAATTGGGGGCCACAGCTAACTGGAGGGACATGTAGGGAATCATTCAGGCCTAGGCTTGGATCCACTTTGCCGGTTATTTGCCATTCAACTTGGATGGGTTGCTAAAGGCTTTTTAAGGTCAGCTTTCTCAATTGTAATTGAAGAGCGTTAACCCTGCCCTTCCTGCCTATAAGCTTGTTGTAAGCATCATATCAAAGGACGGTTGAAGAAGAGCTTTGCCCAATTCTACAGAACAGTAAAAGATTACATCCACTATTACATATAGTCATTGATTAGCTCCTCTCCGCCTTCCCAAAAGCTTTTGAGTTGTCCCTGCTTTCACACGTCCCTCTGGCTAGAGAATCACTCTATTCATTCCATTTTTATTAATATTCATTCTTCCTTACATTCCATCACTTTTCAGTATTTTCCATATAACCACTACTTACTGAAAAATGACATTTCTTCTTAAGCATAAACATTCCTCATTAAGAATGAACATTGCTAGAGAGGTAGTTCTTTTTTTAAATTCTTTTTTATTTTTAAAGAAGCTTTGGATTACATAAATTTTATATCAAATATGTAGGGATTCCCATCTAATGCAACCCTTACCCCTCCATGCTTTCCCCTATTAACATCTTTCATTAGTGTGGTACATTTGTTACAATTGATGAACACATTGAATCATTGCTACTAACCATATAGTTGACATATGTTGACATTATAATTTACACTTTGCACTGCACAATTTTATAGGCTTTGAAAAAATGTGTAATGGCCTGTATCCATCATTGCTATGTCATGCAGGACAATTCCAATGTCCCAAAAATACCCCCATGTTACATCTACTCTTCCCTTTCCCTCCCCTCAGAATCTCTGGTGGCCACTGCCTTTATATCAGGTACAAGTTCTTCCAATGCTAGAATAATAATAAGTCTACTTTAGTTCATAGTTGCATTCTTATGTTTGTTCATTCCTCAGTCTTGAGGATTTTGAGATGGTGGTGCCAACTCTGTTTCTGACTGAGAGGGTACTTAAATCCCATGGGGCACATGGATTGAATTGTTTTGCTTGCAGTTGTAGATATACTGTTTTTATGGAATGGGTGTTGTCCATCATCATCATTTTGTTAGTTGTCCTGGGTGATTCCAATAAACTGGAGAGTAATTGTTGCAACTCTGCTGAGATTCAGGGCTCAACCAACATGTGAACAGACCAAAGATTTAAGTCTCTGTGACTTATATTTAACAAGTATACTGCTAATTATATGTTCAAATAAAAGGGGTAGAAGACCCATGTGTAGGGCAATTATAAATGAGTCTAACTCTGTTACATTGGAGAACATATATTCCAAAGTAAGGAACACAGGGTGCTGAATTCCTGAGATTGTCTGCCCTGCCTATAGTGGCGAGATGTCTCTGGAGCCCTCAGGAGACTCTGTTTGAGGCACTGTTTACTGAGGCAGTCAATGAGTTTCTGCTGAGATTTGCTTAAGTGTAACCTCTGGAGTGACTTCCTGACTTACTTTGAAATCTTAGTCATAAAAACTCACTTTGAAAAAAATATTTCACCTTTCAGTCAAGGTCTTTTTCCAGATGCATCTTGAGTTGGCACTTGGTAGTAATTCCGCAATGCCAGGAAGGCTCATCTCTGGGAGTCATGTCCCACACAGAGGGGAAGGTAGTGCATTTATATGCTGAGTTTGGATTAGAGAGAGGCCACATTTGAGCAACACAGAGGCTCTCAGGAGGTAACTCTTAGGCACAATAAAATATGAGACTAAGTTTCAATTTCATAAGAACAAGATTCCTTAGTACAGCCACCAATATCAAGGGCCTGGTTTAATGGTCTGTTCTCCTTCTCTAGGCACTGTCCATATACTCAGGGGATTCTTGCTGCTCTATTAGAGAATGTAGAAGGACTTCCCAGGATGGGAATTCAATATTCTTTCAGTTATATGTAGGTCTCCACCCACCCAGGCAATGCCCATGACTACTTGAACTTATTCAGATGCCATCAACGCATGCCCAGGATACACCCCTCCCCCACATCCCCCATCACTGATCACCACACACCACTGATCCTCCCCTGCCACAGTTGAGACCCTTCTGTAATCCAAAACCTCCCCTCAAAAAAGCCAAAAAAACTCACAAAAAATAATAAAATAAAATAATAATAAAAATAATTAAATACAAAAATAAAAATAATTTAAAAATTATAAAACACTTTCCCATTGTGTCTTTCATCACCATAATATCTATTATCTTCTATTATGGACAGTGACAATTTCTTCTGTATGTTCCCCCAATATCTTATTTTTTTCACTTTATCTTTAAAGAAGCTTTAGGTTACAGGAAAGTAACATAGAAAATAAAGGGGATTCCCATATACCCAACCCCCTCCTCCTCTCTCCTCTAGTAATAACATTTTACATGTATACAGTACATTCGTTATAACTGATGTACAAATATTGAAGCACTGCTACTAACCATGGCCAATGGTTTACATTATGTTTTACATTTTGCACCATACCCTTTTATAAGTTTTGACAAAATTTAAAATGGCTTTTATCGGTCATTGCAAGATCATTCAGAACAATTCTAATACTCTAAAAATAGCCTATATTCCATCTATTCTAGTCCCCCTTCCCTCCTCCCCCAGAACCTATGGTAACCACTAAGCTTCAAATTTTAAAGAATATGGTTCATAGTTACATGCAATAATATTGAGGACTTGACATATTGGTCTATTTACTTTTATTAGGTACTGCCTATGTTCTCCAGAGATTCTTGTCCCTCTAAATGAGAAAATAGCAGGACTCTCCCAAGAGTTCAATATTCTTTTCTTTATTGTGTGGGTCTCCACCCACTGAGATAACACACTATGACAAGATGAACACTTTCATATTCCATAGAAGCATGCCCCAGGTGCACTCTACCCTGCATATCCCCCACCCCCAATACCCTGCACCAGTAACCCTCCCCTGCCATATTTGCCAAAAGAACATTCCCACCATTGTAGTTTTAACCACAGACCTACATATCCCCAGAGTTCACCTAGTCCTTCCTCCAGCCTTACCCCCAGTTCCATGTATGGTTCAATGCAACCCCCCCCCACACACTACCCCTCACATTCCAGCACTGTTGAACCCATTCACATCACTTCACCACTATCACCCCCATCCACTGTCCAACCAACTCCTTCTACCTTATGGTAAGCATTGGCTTACCACCCTCTACTCCCTTTCTGTTTCCTGAAAACCTATCTTCCAGACTCCAGGTCTGTGAGTCTGCTCAGTTTGCAGTGAGGTCATGTAGTATTTGTCCTATAGTAACTGGCTTACTTCACTCAACATAAGGTCTTCAGGATTCATTCACGTTGTCCTATGTGTTAATAGTGCATTCTTTCTTACCACTGAATAATATTCCATTGCATGTATACACCACAATTTGCTTATCCATTCATCTGTTGATGGACACTTGGGTTGCTTCCAACTTTTGGCAATAGTCAATAATGCTGCTATGAACATTGGTGTGCATTTACCTGTTTTTGTCAATTCTTCTGGATTTATACCCAGAAGTGGGATTGCTGGATCATATGGCAGTTCTATAGTTAGCTTCCTGAGGAACCGCCAAACTGTCCTCCACAATGGCTGCACCACTCTACATTCCCACCAGCAGTGGATGAGTGTTCCGTCCCCATCACATCCTCTCTGACACATATTCAAGATGTAATTCTCAACCCATGCCCACAACATTCTTGCCATGGCACATGAAGAAGAATCTTCCACCAACATGCCCAGTCACTCTTTCTCCTTGCTCTAGAGCTACCCTTGCAATGTACAGGGAGTAACTGATGTGAGCATTAAGGCACAAGGCTCCATTGGACAACATTTTACTGGTGGATGTGGCCACTTCATTGAAAGGGGCTATGAGTCTGTCCCTCACTCTCTTCTCTCCTGTCAGTGGATAACTTGGGTGTGAGGCCCTCCTCCAGTCTCCTCCATACAGCTTCCTGGTGACTTGAGAAGTAGCTCCTGGGATCCACAGGTAGTTCTGCTGAAGTTTGGAGTCTGAGTGGGAAGCTGCACCTTGATCGGATGGCTAAGACACAGGTCCTGGTCTCCACCCCAGCTTTGGACAGAGCTGTCATTTCTTTGTTATGTTGTTGTTTTGTTTGTTTTGCTTCTGAGTATTAGTCATCTTCAGAAAGCTAACAGGTGAAATGTCTGAAGAGGAGAAGAAAACACTTTTACGAAGAACCTACCACGTGCCAAGTTCTTTACACATATCATTTCATTTCATTCTCATGTAATACACATCTCAGCTATACAAATAAATTTATTTCCACATCTTAGAAAAGCCTAGCTTCATCTTATTTTTGAGAGGTATCATTCTCTGATATATGTGGGTAGAGATGGGGGCGGGCACTCTCCTTGCCTACTCTGCTCCAGCCGTACTTGTATCCTTGTGTCCTCCCAACCAGCCAGGCACATTCCCAGCACAGGACCTCTGTTCTGCCTCTTCTTCCTGGCTGGGTTCCCAGAAAACCTCGGAGCAGGCTCTCTCACCTCCTTCAAATTTTTTTTTCTCAGATATCATCATTTCAATAAGGCCTGCTCTGACAAACCTATTTATACTTGCAAACTGCCTGCTCCCCTTTGCCCATCCTGATATGCTTGACCCCTTTTAACCTTCTCTGCTTTTACTATTTCCCATAGCACTTCTCCTGTACTTTCTTCCTTACCTTATAATTCATTTATTGTAAGATTACTATTTATTGTCCATCTGCCTTCTCTGAAATGTAAGCTCTGTGAGAGTTGGGATTCTGATTGTTTACTGATATATCCTAAGTACTTAGCACATTGCCTAGCTAGCCCATACTCAGCGTACAAAAATGCTGTTGGGTGGATGCATGGTCTCCCTCCTCTTTTTGACTGGTTGGAGCTGCAGCTCACTTCTCTGCTGCCCCTTTATCTCCACCTGGACCTCTGCTTACTTTGTGGCGACCACCTCCTGCCACTCCAGAACCACCATCTCTCCTTGATGCTGTGCTGCTGTCCCCAACCGGCATCCCTTTCCCTCCTCACTCTGGGCATGGACATTGTATCTCATACTTCCTTCAAGGCACTGGTAACCAGTTTGCTGCATACATTGGAGGAGATAGTTTGGAGGATAGGGAATGAGTGGCAATAATAGAACTGTGCAGGGATCAACTTTGAATCAAACGTGCGACCTCACTCACTGATACTAAACATAGCCCAGTCAGTCCTGATCCACGAGAAATTGTACTTCAGTTGGGTCCTCTTGAGGACCATCTTCCTGTATTTCTTCTTCCTTTGATGATCACTATCTCCTCTACACACCTTCCTGGGTTTTCCAGACCCCCCAAAATTCCATCCTCTAGGCTGAGAAGAGGAAAATTACAAATTCCTCTTACAATATTGTACAGAGTCATTTCTTTTCCTTTTTTGTGACAATCACCTTCCAAATCATCAGGGTGTTTCACTGTCCATAGCAGAAAGCCCATTAAAGTGTTGTTAGCAACCAAAAAATCATCTTGCTTAAATCTCCACCCAATTTGACATGGAGTCATAGGAGCTTTGAAGGTAGTACTTGTTTTCTGCTTTATTGGTTTTTGTAAGGGCCAGATCAAATGTTAAGCCAGGTTTTTCCCACTCGCCGGCCATCTCTGTAAGTGGAAAGCATTGATAGGATCCCTGTTCAGATGAAGACTGCAGGAGTTTTTTCCATTTGCTCTAGCAGTTCTTAACCCTGATGCATAACAGAATCACCTGGTAAGCTATTAACAATCCTGATGCCCAGGCCATACCCAAACCAATTAAGTTGGAATTTAAAGGGTAGGATCCAGACAGCTGAGTTACAACCACTGACTTAATTGTAAGGTGGGAATTATCCACTCAGGAACATGGATCTGAAGACCAGAGGGGGATACGCTGTCTAAGACTTTCTAGCCACTTCCTTGGTGAGGGTTTCAAGCACACGGATGCATACTCCAGAGACTCTGCACTTCTCACCAAAGCTATTGCCTCATCTCGGAGGGGAGCCTGCGGTAGAAACAAACCATTTCAATATAATCTTACAGTACAGGAACTGTAGATGGTTTGCAGTCATGGAGGAGAGACCTGACTATGTGGAAGGTTGGGAAAGGGTCTCTGGTGAACATCTTCCTCCTTTAGGGCAGTCAGGAATGTTCCGCTTTAACCCAGTCTTACCTGGATAAACAGACTGAGGTGCAAAAGGAATTGAGGACAGGACAGATGGATTAGTGCAGCCTTACGCCTCAGAGCAAACGTCCTCATCAAGCTGCCAATGAGCTTATAATCCCTCTCCTCTCATTAACCAGGGAGGGAATGTTCCCAGCTCCTGCTCCTGCCCTTCTAAGATGGTTCATTAGTTACTCAGCAGTCTCCCTTCCCCTGGGATTTGCTTTGAGATGACTCCATTAGGCTTTCAGCAGTGTGGTTAGACTGGAGTCTGAAATGTCCACCTGGGAATACAGGCCATCAGTGGGACCAGCAGGTTGAGGAGGCTGCTGCTGCGGAAGGTGATGATTCTCTGGCAGGCTTTTTTTTTTGGTGGTATGAAAGGGGAAGAGATATAGTGATGCAGAGACAATACTAGGTAGTCCCCAGTTTGGCTTAATTTTTATATTCTTCTGGCTAACAGAGGATGACATTTCTCAATTGTCCATTAAAGTTAAGTCAGAGTCATGTCCTGATTTAACTTGGTGAAATGACCTGATTTAAAATTGGCCAAAATGACTGGTCACCTAATCTAACTGATACACAGATATTTAAACTGACATATGCAAGCACAGATAACTCTCAAACACAGATATTTGTACATATGAATGCAGAGATAACCTAATGTTCATATACTCATCCCGCCACACACAAAAGTACAGGCACAAATGCACTGGCACATCCTTTATGCACACACAGAAACATATTTCATCAGCATATATTTTGTGCCAACATATAAAACACACCCTTTTACATGATAATGGATGGGCAAATATGCACACATAGACTGATCCAATTTCTGATCAGCCATATCACTTGTGGCCCAAGACTTAGAATGTATATATTCCCACCAATTTACTCCATCTCGAAACTCTACCAATGCCCCTTAATTGATAAAGTCTTTATGATGGGCCTGTTATTTCTACCTAAGAGGTAGAGAGACTCAAATCATTCCTTCATGGTCCTTTCAGGTTGATATCTTGGAAATAAATGTCTTATGATGCCACACACTGTGTGAGATAGGCTAGGCTTAAGCAAAGAGGCCTTTTTACTTTAACAGTTCTTTCCTCATGTTTCTGTTTTTGTATTTGTTATGGTAAAAATCTATGCTAAGTAACAGAAGTACAGTTATAACCATGGTGGACATAAATATGAAAATAAGAGCATCACTGGTGCCTGAAGTCATAAGATCTGGATTCAATTCATAGATCTGTCACTGGCTGGCTTTGATCTTGGATGAGTCACTCAACTCTCTGAGCTTCGGTGTCCTCATCTAAAAGCAGGGATACTGTGATCTCTACCTCACAGCCTTATAAGGATGCATTTCTATGAAAGTTCACTGTTAGAGCTTTAGGTGTACAAGCATGACTTGACTATCTTCAATATGTCACATGCCATGCTAGTTGTTGAAATTACAGAATGAGTAGGTCTGGTCCTCAAACTCAACAGACTTTAAGATTAGTTGGGGGAAGTGGACTTGGCCTAGTGGTTAGGGCATCCGTCTACCACATGTGAGGTCCGCGGTTCAAACCCTGGGTTTGAACCCAGGGTTCAAACCCTGATGCATGTGCAATGCTGATGCGTGCAAGGAGTGCCATGCCACGCAGGGGTGTCCCCTACGTAGGGGAGCCCCATGCACAAGGAGTGCACTCCGTAAGGAGAGCCGCCCAGCATGAAAAAAGTGCAGCCTGCCTAGGAATGGTGCCACACCCACGGAGAGCTGGCACAACAAGACGATGCAGCAAAAAGAAACACAGATTCCCATGCCGCTGACAACAACAGAAGAGGACAAAGAAGATGACACAGCAAATAGACACAGAGAACAGACAACCAGGGCAGTGGGGGAAGGAGAGAGAAATAAATAAATAAATAAATAAATCTTTTTTAAAAAGATTAGTGGAGAGAACTTGTATATAAGTGGAGGGATATATATATATTAGTGGAGGGAAAGCTACCACATTGGAGGCATTCACAATGTGCACAAGAAGCACTGGAGAAGGGCACTAAAGTGGGAGAGTGAAGGAAGGCTTCATGGAGGAGGTGATGCTTGAGCTACCTCTTAAAGGATGAGTAGGAGTTTGCCAAGTGGGTAAAGAAAGGAAGAAACTATAAGCAGAGGAGCAGCACTTGCCAAGCCCTGGTGGTGTACCTGGACTGTTCCGTGGGTTTTGGTGGGTAATCAGCCTTAATTCCTCAATTTCAGATCCATGCTTTTCTTACTTTAGTGTTTTTAAGTTCTGTATGGGTCTTGAAACTAAGGAAACTCAGTACATACCATAAACTGGTTGCCCAAAAATGTGCCCTGAAAAACTGAAAAAACTAAAATCCAAAGATCAAAAACCCATGAGAAATCCCAATTTCTTTGGACAGCCTATTTTATGAGTTTACGAATCTGAATTTGAAGCATCAGATGCTTCTAATGTATGCTTTTATGTTAAACTATAGAATACAAGAATCATTTCTGGACCACCTATCACCTGATTTAAAACGTCAGGTTTACTTTTTTTTCATGAGCTAAAGGATTTAAGTTTCAATAGCTGTGATTTGTGCGTCACTCCTGTTGGCATGTTGGAAAAGGATATTAGGGAGTTTGCAAAATAGCTGCTCAATCATGGCAATTTAGTAAATAAAGGCATGGTTTCACTTTGTTTTTGGCATGGAAGTTATTTCCTCAAACTTATTATAAGAATAAATGCCATTATTTCCCACAGATTTTGACATTTCCAAGTTGTTCCTCAACCCACTTTCCATGTCAAGCAGCCAAGTTACTCTGCAAATCTGAAACCACGCTGGGACCTGAGATACAGAGGCAAAACTTTCAAGGTATAAATTAAGTGTGCACTGGGCATTAGCATGGGGGGGCAGAGCTGGGTGGGTGCTGAGAAGGCCGTCTTCATTTGAGTGTTGTCTACAAGGTAGCCCAAAACAGTTTTGAACATTTTGTTGAAATTTCAGAGTAAGAAATCACTGAAAAGATTTTTTAGCGAGTAAAGGTTATGAATAGTATAGAATCCATTAGAACAGTGAAAGAAAAAGGAGACAAAGACTCAGAGGGGCCACCTGGCTTGGGGGAGGTCCTGCAGGTAGTCAGTGAAAGAGACCTGTCAGCCTGAATCCAGAGCCCTTATTTTCCCCTCTCCCCTCACTGAAAAGACCTAATAGAGGAGAATTAACAACATAGGGGCCACCTTTCGCCTCTTCTTAATTAATAGGCCATGTTGCAGGGGTAAGGTTTGGAGGGGCGTAAACCTGTAATCCTGCCTGCTTCTGAATCCATAGACTCAGAGTCCCCGTTTCTGCCTCTTAACGTAAATGTCTTTCACCATCTTTGTTTAATTAAGACTGAAACCTGGCACAAAATAGGTGCAAGATTAATTATTGTTGAATGAAGAAATGAATGACTTAGAATCTGACTTTTTAAATGGAAAGAAACCAAGAGATCCCATGTTTCAACCAATCCACTGAATGGATGAGGGAACTGGGTTGGTCCTTAAGAGATCCTCCAAAGGCAGGATAGGTACTGTCTCCCGACTGAGACGTAACACGGTCATGCTCTGATAATAACCACAACCGTTTATCAAGTGTGTGCCACAAACCACAGGAACAGAGCTAAGCGTTGTTGTGCATGAATTATTTCATTGAACCCTCCAAAAAGCTCTATGAAATGGGTCTCATCATACCTATTTACATCTGAGGAAATAAAGGCCCAGAGATATTAAATGATCTACCCATGCTCCCCAGGATTCAGTGGCAGAACCAGGATTCCTGAGAAAGTCGACAGACTCCAAAACCTATATCTGTCCTTGTTTCTTCCTTCATTCCTTCCTTCATTTTTGTTAATTTTTGTCTTCTATTCATTTATAACTTATACTTACCTACTTAAAAATAAACTAAGCCAGCTCAGACCATAAAACTTAGCAAACCATGTTTGCACAGAATGGAAAGAATAGAAACCTAGACTAAGAGCATAGTTCAAGATTCAGTCACTCATCAAAACTTTCATGATTCATTAATCATCTCATCAATATAATAAAGGGGGTGGAGTCAGACACAGCTTCTAGCCTCCAACAAGTTATTGTTTAAGGAGAGACACAAAGTCACCTATGACGATTTAATTATATGCAAAGTCCAATGCTAGGGATTGATTGTAGTTGAGTTCTAAATTTAACTATGCTTCCTCTAGCCAAAGCAAAAAAGTGCATAGAACAAAGTGCAGTCTGTCCTTCCCTTTATCTGATAAAAGGACTCTTGCAGATTCTTCTGATGAGAAAGCTAAACCTGGACTTACACTGTTACCGATTTAGCTGGGTTCACACTATTTATTACTGAACTTGCCACACCTCCTGCCTCCTGTGGCATGAACAATGCCTAACTCAAAAGTGATAAGCACAGCATATTCTACCATCATGGGTGATATTATGAAAACACTGGGTGGTGGGGAAGAGGTCACAGCATTTAATAACAATAATGTAACAGCAATAATGATTTCATTCTTGACAGCCTAATTTTGCTTTAGGAGTGCCTCAGTCCTCCTTCTCTGGCCTCTCCATACCTCTAATTTGGTTCCCATCTCTTTCCAACTCCCTTTCCTGTTGGAATGCCCTCTGATTTTCCAGCGCTGCCCACTCTGCTGCCCCATGTAAGCTGCCCATCTCTTAAGAACCCTCAAGTTCAAAGCCTTGTTAATTACTCCCAGGTCCACCAACAGTGACCTTTTCCCTGTTGCCATTCTCTCACATTCTCTCAAGAGTTAGCTCTTTGATGGGGTTCCTTCGAGAATAGAGCCGGCCCCATGGAGAAGCTGGACGCGTGGGCATGAGTGGGCATGAATGGTCTCCTTCCTGCGGTGCTGTGGTTTTCTTTTCAGGACCAGCTGCTTGTCCCCGGTGTTCAGCTGACCTTAGTCATCATATCACCTTCAGAACTGTTCTTGACATTTGCAGGAAGCTTTGCAATTTACAAAGCACTTTCACACATCTCCTATATGTTAACTCCCTGAGATTACATATGTATTTTAATCCTGCCTTTTTCCACTTCACTTTATATTGTAAGCATTTTTCCATCATTTTTTCTTTGAAAACAACATTTTTTAAAGGGTGCCTGATATTCTGTCTTATACATCTAGCTAAACGGGATCCATTTTTGGACAATCAGGAAGTTCCCAGTCTTTAGCTGTTATATGTCAAGCTGCACTGAGAGTCCTTGTGCAGAAATCTGGGCTCCACATCTCAGATCATTTCCTAAAGTGGGATCCCTATAAATTATAAGTCAAAGTTTATAAAACATTTTAAGCCTCTTGATAAAGTATTTGAGGTTTGGCTTTTTGAGTGAATTTTCGAGTGGATCTATTTGTAGGTATCATTAACAATATCTGGAGGGATTCTTTTTTTAATTTATTTTTTATTTCTCTCCCCTTCCCTGCCCAACCCCTACTCCCCACCCCCAGTTTTCTGCTCTCTGTGTCCATTCATTGTGTGTTCTTCTGTGTCCGCTTGTATTCTTATCAGTGGCACCAGGAATCTGTGTCTCTTTTTGTTGCGTCATCTTGCTGCATAGCTCTCCATGTGTGCAGTGCCACTCCTGGGCAGGCTGCACTTTTTTAGCGCTGGGCGGCTTTCCTTACAGGGCACACTTCTTGTGCATGGAGCTCCCCTATGCAGAGGACACCCCTATGTGGCATGGCATTCCTTGCGCGCATCAGCACTGCACATGGGCCAGCTCACCACACGGGTCAGGAGGCACTGGGTTTGAACCCTGGACCTCCCAAGTGGTAGGCAGATGCTCTATGCATTTAGCCAAATCCACTTCCCAGAGGGGTTCTTTTAACTGGACTTTATAATGACACAAAAGGATTAATTCAGAAAGACAGCCTAGTCGACAATTTATGGAGTGTCAAATACATACACAAAAGCATGGTGCTAACCAGAATTCCTTCCCATTCAGGATTGGGTGAAATTCCTAGTCAATCGTGACTAAGGAAACCACCTCTACCCTGACCCTACCAAAACCCCTTTTTTTAGTTGTTCTGCCTCTTCGTTGACTATTAACTCTCTTTGATCCAGTTTGTCCCATATCCCAGAGAAGACTGCGTTTAAATGGACCTGCCTCGGATCAGGTTTATTATACAGTTTCCATAGAACTCTTCATCTCTTTCTGCAGGGTGCACACTCTCCAACCACTATCCCTAGCTATACCTATTCCTAACTGGCTACATCCCATATGTGCAACGATGGAGCAGAAGGCCTACCACCTTTGGGAGGGCTCTGCAGAATGTCTGATTCTGTTGACTGGGGTCTGTGATTACTCTCCTCCATACCCCATGACCCTGTGGGTGTTCTGTGACACTTCCCATTGACCCACATAACCCCTAGCAATACCCTTAGAGCATTTCACTCTTCCCTACTACACTTCTATCTGGTCACCCAGTAGTTTGTTGTTTAACGGTTCAGACATTCACAGGGGGTTGCAAATGTTTGGGCAGGATTTTAATTATTATTTGCTCAGTTTTGGCACACAGGCCACTTATAAGTTCTGAAGGGAGTGACAGGGAAGAAGGGGGTAACAATGGGGGCATTTTCAGGACATTGGAATTGTCCTGCATGACATTGTGATGATGGATACATATGATAAAATTTTATCATAACCTATAAAATTGTGCAGGGCAGAGTGTAAACTATAATGTAAGCTATAGTCCTTGGCTAGTACATCACTTCAATATGTGTTCATCAATAGTAACAAACATACCATACTAATGAAGGATGTTGTTAATGTGGGAAAGTATGGGAGGGGATGAGGTGGGGCAAATTGGAATCCCTTATATTTTTATATAACATTAATGTAATCTAAAGCTTCTTTAAAAATTAAAAAAAAATTTTAATTAAAAATAAAGGTAAAAAAAGAAGAAAGTGATATTGTGTCATGGTGATTTTTGTGATATTGAATGCTAAGAATGGGTGGCTTTGTCTTTTCATGTTCCGGTGTTTCTGGGTGGTCTTTCCGCCCACGCCCAGTCTCTGTGCAGGGTGGAGGTACCTGGGACCACAAGGTCAGCAGGAGAGTGAGGAGGGGAGCAGAGAGAAGGGGGTGGTGCAGGACAAGTAATAGAGACCTCAGGACCTGCTCCTCATATTTCACAGAGGGAAAAATGCAGCATGCTAGAAACAGGGGGAGAATTTAGTTCCTGCGTTTGGAATCTATCACCAAGTAATTTATTCCCCAAAGACACTGCAGCGAGAAGGAAAGCGGGTCCGGGCAGACGCGGCAGCATTTCGGGAGGAAGCGCTCTTTGCTCACGTGACTGCGTGGGAAGACCCCTCGGTGGAAAGCAGTGGCGCGGGCTTCGCCACCAGCACCTCGACCTCCTTTGCTCCCGCGAGGAGACGCGCGGGGGCAGCCCAGGAGCTGTGGCTCACTCGGCGCCAGAAACCAAGGGTTAATCTGAGACTTTGTTGGCTTCCGTAGCTGAAGGGAAAACCGCACAGAGGAACGCGTACGCCTTCATGAAAGTTTAATCTGATTCCGTGAAAAGGAAATAACTTGGATCCAGGCTTGCTGTGTTTACTATGGAAGCCAGGGTGAGCTCCTACACAGGAGCGTGCAAAACCGTAATCCCAGAGATGGGCCTTGTGTGTGTGATGCGTAAGAGAGTATGTAAGAGAGTGAGTGTGTAAGAGTGAGTGTGTATATGGAGTGTGAGTGTATGTATGAGTGTGCAAATGTGAGTGTGTGTGTGAGATCGTGTGTCTATGAGCGAGTATGCGTGAGTGTGGGAGAGAGAAGGCAAGGGAGAGAGACTTAGAAGGAGATCAGGGTCAGAGGGAGCCAGCCAGGCTGGGGGCTGGGGGTGTCACCCCAGGGCCTGGCCAGCAGGAGGGGTATGGCTCCTTTCTCCAAATGCGGCTTTAGAAACACTAGTAGAACTACCTTGATAAGATTGGCCAAATTTGATGTTCTTCACATGAACTTTAAAACTCATTATCTGGTCTTGCAGCATGCAGAGCAGAACAAAAGAAAGTTTTAAAATAAATTCTTTAATTATCCTAAGTAAACCGTGATTATATTGCTTTTTATTCTTTTATGTTAAAACAGTTCATTTATTCAAAGTAAATATTCAAACAGACCACAATCTTTGTCAGCCTGCTATGGCATTTTCCCAACTCTTCAACACAAGGAGAAACACTTCAATTAAAAGTGGCGGGGACTTTTGCCAACCTCAAAGAGGCCCTTCTGAATCCTGACCCTGCTAATCACCATAACTAAGTTCAAGGTAATTGTTATGTAGAAAAACACCAATACCCCCCGGGTAGGCGGTTCAGGAGCCAGGCCCTAGCCAGGCTCTGCTGGAGGTGCTCTAACACGGCACCCACAAGGAACACCCACTTGCTGAAGCCCCTCCTGCTGGGTGGAGGCCGAGGGTCGCAGCCCCTACCCAGCAGGTACAGACATTTATTTCCCTGCCAGGTGAGTTTCACCCTGCGCTTGTTCCCAGTCCAGCTGATGCCGGTTGTGGGTTGTGGCTGTGATCAAATACTTAACTAACTGCTAGCTCAACGTGATGAAATACGGCGGCGACTGACAGGTGGCTGTCCTGTGCACACCCATTTGAGCCCTTTGGGAAGACTTTAATGGGCTCTCCGTGCCAGGTCCCCTGCCGAGCTCATTGCTTGCATTACCCCAATTCTCTGCAATAATAACCACCCCCAAAGTTGCATCTTATTATCCTTACTGTAATGATAATCAGAATGAAACTCAAAATAGAGTTTAAGGAACTAACTCAAGGCCATGGATCTAATTAGCGGTGGAGCCCAAAACCAAGCCAGGCCACACAACTCCAGAGCCCACCTGCTTCAGACCACGCTGCAGTAAGCCGCCCCCCCCCCCACGCCTGACGTGGCCCCAGCGTGGGGGTTGGAGCTGAGCACACTGAGTGTCTAGAGGAGCTGGCGGACAAGCCAACAGACCACCACAATGGCACTCAGGGCAGTGCTGTGACCCAAGCCGGGAGAAGAGGGACGAGGGAAATGTTCTGGAAGGGGACACTCCTGGGTTGAGTCTTAAATCTGAAGCAGGCAACTATTGGGTGTGTGTGCTGCAGAGTCTACCCACTCACGGCAGCGCATCTTACTAGAACCTTCCCTGGTGAAATGCTATGGTCAGTGTCCAGCCTGGCTCAGGCTGTGTGCACGTCTGATGGATTGACGTCGGTCCATGCCTGTGGGTTTGGATGACATTGCTGCCCCCAGGCCTCCTGAACACCATTTTAATTTTCTGCAAGGTAAATAGAGCTCTGTCAAAAAGATGGAAATTGCTGACCTTGTCTCTTTCATCAGTTTAAAGGCAACGAGAGAAGGGGGCGGGAGGGGGCGGTGGGAGGCTCCAGGGAATCTTCCAGGCACATTTGAAGTGAGAAGTGCTAAGCCTGCTATATTTAATGGCAGGCCTGGGAGTGTAGTTGAAAGCAGGGGAGCGGGCATTTCCCCTTGACTCACCCGTGCCCCGTGACACCGCCTCCGGGCCTTGCTAAGCGCTGGCTCCATCCTTACTGAGGACAGGGCCACGGGACCAGGAAAGAGTCTACGACGGGCCCTAACCTGCCAAACCCGTGGATTTGTTTTTTTCCTTTTTTCCTTCTTACTTTTAAAAACATTGGTTTTTCTTCTCTGGGGTGTCAGAGGTTCTCTGGGGACTACGGAGAGCTTTGGAAAAACGGTTCAAAACACAGAGCTGATGAGAGAGCAGGAGGAAGGGACAGACTCTAGTGGGACCAGAAGTCACACTAAAAGCTTGGGGACCTCGAGTCCTCATTTCAGACCTCATTTCCCTTATTGCCAGCTGCTTTTTTAGAAACAAAATCGTGATGACTGGTCAAGATGGCTAATTGGAAGTTATCCCCTTACACGGCAGTCTTGGATTAAAAGCTTTCTCCGTTCCCTGGGATTCCCGCTTGTACAGATGTCAATTTGATCCTTTGATGATGCGCGCACTAAGTACAGGGGTCTTCTGAGAATTGCCTGAAGAGCCTCACCCAGCTCACAGGAGCCTGGAAGCAGCTGGGATCTGGCTCAGCCCACGGAGAGGTTTCCTTCTCCGCCTACTGACATCTCATCAAAGACTTGGCCCATCAATTTCAAAATAAATAAATAAAACCAAAGCTGCGGAATCAACACTTTAAAAAAGCCTTCTCCTTGCTTCTCCGGGATGTCTAATTAATGATGTGAGTGGGCAATTTGCTGCAGCCCTTGCTGATTAATTTATCAAATGCTGAAACCTTTCTCATTTGCTTCCCGGGCCTATTAGTTAAGTGCTGGATGTGACAGGCAAGGCAGGATCCCTGGGAAACCCAGTTCCCCTTCTGGGTGCCATTCCTCTCCCTGGTTTTCCTGGGTGAATTGCCCAAGGCTGGTTCCTAACTCCCCTGCCCATGCCACCGTCTCTGGCATGAGGTCTCCAAGGCTGGCTGTGGCTCAGGACAAAGCCACAAACTCATCATCTGTCCCAGAAGGACCACTGTCACTTACATACTGCCAGCACCTCCCAGCCCACCCCTGATTAGACTCAATTTAGTGCGTTATAGCAGATCAACTTGTGTTGCTCTCTAATGACAAGCAAGACTCCCATGTGCCTAGAGTGCTATCATTTGCAAAGACTTTACACCTGTTGTGACAACAGCCTAGGGTAAGAATTATTATAATCTCCATTTAACAGTGGAGAAAACTGAGGCTTAGATAGGTGGAGGTAAATTGTCTAAGTTCACTGCATCATTTATCTAATTGTCGCAACTGTGACAACACAACATACTTCTGTAAAACTCCCTGGCATTTAGCTCCCTTCTCTGTGGGTCAGCTGATTTGGGGTGGGTTTGGTTGGTGCAATTTGGTTCTTCTGTTCCCTGGGTCTCTCATCCTCCTCCTCGGATGCTAACCTGGGTGTGTTCTAATGGTGAAGGTAGCAACACAAGAACTTAGAGCTGGAACATGGCTATTTCTGCCTTACTCTATTGGTCAGAGAAAGTCATATGGCTAAACCAAGTCAAGAGTTGGGGAGATGTGGGTCAATCAATTGGGCTCCTGTCTACCATATAGGAGGTCCAGGGTTCAATGCCCAGATACTCCTGGTGAGGGCAAGCTGGTCCATGTGGAGTGCCGGCCCATGCAGGAATGCAGCCCTGTGCAGGAGAGCTGCCCTGCGTGGGAATGCCGTCCAGTGTGGGAAAGCCACCCCACGCAGGAGTGCTGGCTGACACAGAGAGCTGGTGCAGCAAAATGATGCAACAAGAGACCCAGAGGAGAGAAAACAAGAAGATATAGCAGAACAGGGAGGTGAGGTGGTACAAGAGAGTAATAGTCTTTCTCACTCCACAGGGTCCCAGGATCAGTTCCCAGAGCTGCCTAATGAGAATACAAGCAGACACAGAAGAACACACAGCGAATGGACACAGAGAGCAGACAATAGGGGGAACAGGAGTCGGGGTAGAAATAAATAAATCTTTAAAAAAAAAAAAAAGTTGGGGAGCTGTACTCTACCTCGGGTAGTGTGAGGAACTGCATAGTCATATGATAAGAGGTCTAAATCAATAAGGGTGAAGAATCATGACCGATAATGCAGTCTTCTACAGTTGCCCAAGGGAGAAGAAGCAAAACCCCAAACCTAACCAGGATTTTATTCCAAATATATATCTTTTTCATCATACAAATCTTTTTGGAGGCACCTACGATGTGCCAGACACTTTTTAAAAGTGGGGATAGAGCAATGAACAAAAAATACAGCCTTGGTTGTTATGGAGCTTGCTTCCTCCTAGTGAGGAGAGATAGAAAAGTGACTAAAGAAAAAAATGGCTAGTGATATGGACAATGTGAGGTAGGACCTGGCAAAATTATCTGTAAAGGGTTACATAGTAAATTTTTGGGCTCTATAGGCCATGGGGTATTTATTACAACTACTCATCTCACAGTTGTAATGTGAAAGCAGCCAGAGACAGCACATAAATGAGCAGGTGTGGCTGTATTTCAACAAAACTTGATTTACAAAGACAGGTGGGATGGTATTTGGCCTGTGAGCTGAAGTTTGCCAACTTCTGATGTTTAAAATAGAAGGTTGGGACAGAATAAGCAGAAGTGGATCTTTCTGGGGTGATGAGTTCACACTGAGATCTAAATCATGAGAGGGAGTAAGCCAAATGGTGGTTGTAGGTAAGAAGGTCCAGCCTAAAGGGACAAGCTAGTCCAAAGGCCCAAGATGAGAAGGATCTGACATGGCCGAGGAGCCCAAAGAAGGCTGGAGCCAGAGGGGGAGAGGGAAAACAAGAGGAGATGATACCCAGTCAACAGATTTTGGTTTTGTTTTAAGTATAATGAGAAGTCACTGTGGAACTTTGAGCAGAGGAATGATGACCTGATTTTCAAATGATCACTCTGACTGCTGTTTCCAGAATTGGCAGCACAAGAGCAGACACAGAGAGACTAGATCAGAGTCACTTCCATAGCCCAGGTGAGAAGTCCTGGTGACTCAGAAAAAGCGTGCAATAGTGAAAATAAAGTGTATGGATTGGGAGATGTTCAGAAGGGAAGTTGGCAGAACATGCTAGTTGTGCATGGCAGGTGAAGAAATGGGATAAATCCAGGATCACTCCCAGAATTTGGATTGAGCACATGGTAGGATGGCTGTGCTGCTTATGGGGATGGAGAAGATGTATGGATAACTTTTTAAATCATAGGAACTGAGACCACGGAGGGAGAGGGTTCAGGTAAGGAACAGGAGTTGATCAAACATGGAGCCCTGAGGCATCCCAACATGTAGAGGGTGGGAAGAGAGGAGGAAGTCAGCAAATGAGAATGAAAAGAAGTGGCAGGTGTTCTTGAAGGAGAACCAGGAGAATGAAACACTACCAAAGCTAAAGGAAGGGGGAGGAGGGGTTGAATGTGTTTCCTGTTGTCTATAAATCTAGTAAGATGCAGACAAGATGTTCTCTCAGCCCCTGTTACCCACTTCCAGTGAATAATGAGAAAATCACAAGTATTTAAAGGATCCCACATATGGTAAAGGTGGAATCAAATCTGTGTAAAAAGGGTAAAAATTATTTAATTAAAGATGTTTGGAAAAGTGGCTCGTTATATATTATAAAATAAAATTAGATCCCTACCTCAAACCTACATAAAACTTTTGTTTTCATTAAACCTAAATGTGGTAGCCAGAACTATAAGTAAAAATGTAGGAAATTATCTTCAAGATTTTAGGTAGGGATGGCTTTCTTTAAAGTTTCTTGAATTAAACCATGAAAGGAAAAAATAATGGATTCAACTACATCAAGACAAAGAGTGCAGTTCAGAGGATGAAACCATAGTTAATTTTTTTCTCTCCCCTTTCCCCTGCCCTGCTGTTTTTGCTGTCTGTGTCCATTCACTCTGTGATCTTCTGCATCTATTTCTCTTTTTGTCTTCTCTTCTCATTTCCCCTCTAGGATTCACTGGGATTTGATCCTGGGGACTTCTGATGTGGAGAGAGGTTCCCTGTCACTTGTGCCACCTCAATTCCTGGTTTCTGTTGTGCTTCACCTTGACTCTCCCCTTGTCTCTCTTTTGGTGCATCATCATCATCTTGCTGTGTGACTCACTTGCGCAGGCCCTTGCATTGCCACATGGGCACTGGCTCGTCACTTGAGCCTGGCTTGCCATGCTGGCATGCCTTTACCAGGAGGCCTTAAGGATCGAACCCAGGTTCTCCCATATAGTAGGTGGGAGCACAATCACTTGAGCCACCTCCAATTCCCCAACAATTTTTTTTAAAAGAAAGACTGCTAAGAGAATGGGAAAATATATTTTCAAAGAACATAATGACAAATTATTGTATTTTGAGTATCTAAGTTCTAAATATTAGCAAGGAAAATTCAGGTACCCCAGACCTTTCCCTGAATAATGGGAAAAGAATATAAATAGAGTTTAGAGGTGGGAGTTAGGGAAAGGGGCCACTGCATTGTTCAGAGGAAAGATAATCATGATTTGAAGTAGGATGCTGGCTGAAGAAGTGAAGTGGATGATGGAAGAAATACCTCAAAGATGACATGGGCAGGGCTTGGAGATGGGTTGGTGAGGGAAAGAGGGCTCTAAAGAGGACCCTGGGTTCCAGCTTATCCAACTAAATGGGGGGGGGGCTTTCACTGAGCAGGGGGGATCCTGGAAGAAGTCTCATTGTCCGTAAAAATGTGGCCACTTCGGACTTGGCCCAGTGCTTAGGGCGCCCGTCTACCACATGGGAGGTCTGTGGTTCAAACCCTAGGCCTCCTTGACCCACGTGGAGCTGGCCCATGTGCAGTGCTGATGCGCACAAGGAGTGCCATGCCACGAAGGGGTGTTCCCCGCCTAGGGGAGCCCCACGTGCAAGGAGTGCTCCCCGTAAGGAGAGCCGCCCAACACGAAAGAAAGTGCAGCCTGCCCAGGAATGGTGCTGCACAGATGGAGAGCTGACACAATAAGATGACGCAACCAAAAGAAACACAGATTCCCATGCCGCTGACAACAACAGAAGCAGACAAAGAAGATGCAGCAAAAAGACACAAAGAACAGACAACCGGGGTCGGGGGGGGGGGGGGGGGTTGGGGGAAGGGGAGAGAAATAAATAAATAAATAAATAAATCTTTTAAAAAAAAATGTGGCCACCATGCCAACTCTGCTTCTCTCTCAAGTGTGCTGCCAAACCCACCAAGACAAGTGCATGACAATGCTAACTAAAGTAAGGGGCACTGTAGACCTGTAAACTACTATTAATTTCCCACCTTCCATCACTAATGGTTCTGCAGAGCCCTGCAACCAAATCTTCTAAGGAAATCTAGGTTTTCACTGAAGAGCAAACGAAATTAATTTATTCCATCTTGGCAACAATCAGAAAAATCAGCCATAATAAAATCCTTGGGGCAAAAAGAATATATCTTTTGCCAAAACTACAGCCCACTCAAAAGCTTCAAGTTCCAAGTTTCCAACTCAGATGAAACCTTTTACATTCCTTGTTCTTCTCCTATTTGGCAAATGCCATTGCAGTGAGCTGGGGAAACTTTTCTGAATATTAGACTTTCTGGACTTTTTGCTCTTTAAAACAATATTTTGAACAACACCCAAGAGATTCAGAAGTATAAAGACTCAAGGGGCTTAGCAATACTGACAATGATGCCTGTAAAATGTGTCAAGGATTTTTCCTACCCTCTGAGAAGACCGTGTCTAGTCTTTCCTGCCTTGGGATAAAATGGAACTTCTGGATTTTATTTTCATGGTATTACCTCATTTCCACATATCATGGCAGCTCTGAGGAATATCAAGAGCACAGTGTCCACTGCTAGGTTATGTGGTTCAACTTTCCAACACAATCCCTGAGCCTCCAACCCACCCTGAGTGTCCTCAAGGGCTGATGCTTCTGGAACAAAGCCCTTACCATGTAGCGTCACATTCATGGGCCATCGGGACCTGGCTCTGCCTTTCCCTCTGGTCTTGCCTGACTGCTCCCACAGGTATGAGTACGTTGTCCTTTGACCCTGTAGAAAGACTCCTCACCGTCATCCATGCAGATACACTGTCAGATTTGTTGGCTTCTGGCTAATTCTGTCTTATGCTCTCTTCCATAAAGCTATCCCTGGCCCCTCACCTGAGCCCTCCTAGTAACCTGGATTTACCTCTACCAGAGCACATACCACACAGCTTGAAGTCTGTAGAACCTGACATTGAATCTATAATTTTGCCACACACACCAGCTGTATGACCTTGGGTCAGTTACTGTTGTAGTAATACATTTCACCAATTATCTGCACCTCCCAGTATCCATGGCCTTGTGTATAGGCCCCTCCCACTTTGACACTGAACTAGGTCATGTGACTTGCTTTCACCAGTAGGGCACCAGTCAACTCTACCAAGCAGAGGCTTGATTAGTGCTTGTGCATCAGGGCTTGGCCTCTTGGAATTCTGCTGTGATATGAGAAACCCAGCTTTTCCTGCTGGAGAGGCCACATGGAGGAGACTGAGGCACCCTGGTGCAGCCCCTGCTGACTGCCAGCTGTGAATGAGGCTGTCTCTGACCATCCAGCACCTGCTAGGTGTGAGGAAGATGGCAGATGCATGAGTGAGCCTGGTGACTAGCAGACATGCCTAGGTGAGCTTAGCCCCAGTTGCAGAATCGTGAGCAGACAGATGCTGTTTTAAAACACTATGCTTTGGGCATGGGGAGGGATGGTTATGCAGCAATAAATAACTGAATCATTCCATAACCTGGGCTCACCTCTTCCTACTCCCTACTGTTGTCCAGTAAGGCAACATCTGGTTTTGAAACCCTAAGTTACCATACTGCTTGGCTGTACGACCATGGACTAATTACTCTTAAAGCCTTAGGTTCACCATCTGTAAATGAACACAACGCTACTCAGGTCATTGGATTTTGTGATGATAAAAATAATACGTACAAACTGCTAAATACAGGCCCTGGTATACTCTATTCAGTAAAGGAGAGTAACTATTTTTCTGTTTGTCTTTTGCTTTTCTTGGTACAGGGTTTCCTTGTTTCTAGGAATTATGAATTAATCATCTCTGAATACCCAAGGCATTCCACAGTGACTGGGACATAGTAAGGTCTCAGTGTTTATCAGATAAGGAATTAATTAATGATGTCCTTTCTGGTTTAATTGGGAGTTTGTTCCCACTCAAAAGGTTGGGTTTCCATGACCTGAGTAGAAACACGTTAATGAGTGGCCTGCTGAATGAATAAATGAATGAGCTCAGTGATCCTGATTCTACCGCTTAGAGAAGCTGAAGTGGTGCATTTAGGCTCTTGCCCCTCCTAAATGAACTGGATCCATTTCATGGTTCTCAAACTTGGTTGTACAAGGAATCAGCCGAGGAGGTTTAAACACTGCTGACACCTGGGTCCCACCCTTAAAGGGTGATGGAATTGATCTGGGATTTGTCCTGGGCATCAGGAGTTTTAAAAGCTTCCCAGGGGGTGGATGTAGCTCACATGGTTGAATGCCTACTTCTCATATATGAGGTCCTATGTTCAATCTCTGGGACTTCCTAAAGACAAACAAAGAAGTGAAAAAACCATCTCTGATCAGGGAGCAGATGTAGTACAGTGGTTGTGCACCTGCTCCCCATGTATGAAGTCCTGAGTTTAATCCCCAGTACCTTGAAAAAAAAAAAAAAAAGCTCCCAGGTGATTTCTGGGTCAAATTTGAGAACGACCATTTTAGACCATGGGTCTAAACTATAGGCCAAATCAAGATCGCCATCTATTTTTATAAATACAATTTTATTGGAAAACAGTCACACCTATTTGTTTATGTTCATGATTACTTACATATTAGAATGGCAGAGTTGAGTAATTGTGATAGTGACTATATAGCTTGCAAAATCTAAATTATTAAGTATTTGACCCTTTGCGGAAAAAGCTTGCTGATCCCTGCTTTAGACTCTCAGATCACACCTCCCTGGCTTTTCTTACCACCACAGCTACCAGCACTTCTGCTTCAATCATACATCTGACTTACTAGTTCTATTTCCAATACCATTACACTGTTAGAAAAAATTTCACAGGTGAGGGGTAACTAGCCTTTTGCTGTTCTTAGAATAAATAATTGTCTTAATTACTGTATTTGCTTTGGTTTCTATGCACAGCCCACAAATTCAGTCCTGAACGCTCCATTATGCATATAAAATTCCTTTGGACATAGTCAAATACTTCAGACAGACACATCCCTATCTTGAAATTTCCTTTTGCCACCCTTCAGCTCCTGGCTCTACTGTGCTGGATCTATAGTTTGCTGGACACCATTTCCTTCTCTTTCTCGGTTTATTCACTCATTTTTCTTACTTGTACTCTTACTATAAACTGTCACACCTTCTCTTTGCTCCTCTAGTTTTTTTTTAAATTCTTTGTTTTGCTATATTTACTCAATGTTGTCTTTCATCATCTACTGAAATTTTTCTTCTGTTGCTATATGCTTAATTTCCAAGAATTCTTTCTTCTTTTCTGAATGTTTTTCAAATCTGTACTTGATTCTTGGATAAACATCTCTTATCTTTCTGGGAATATTAATGAATAGGAGGGGCATAAGACTGGAAGCAGAGAATCAGGCAGACACCTATTTGGGTGTTATGATACATTACAAGCAGTGTAGGAAGCTTTAGAGTCTTTTCTAAGCTATGAAATACTTTAGAATAGTTGGGTGATATCTGTTTATTGAAGATTTTAAAGCATTCACCTGAAAAACCAGCAGAATGAATTGTCTTTATTTTCTTCTTCTTTTTCCTCCAGTTTCATCTTTGGTTACAAGTTTATTTGGTCCTTCTATTTCTTCTCAGATCAATTTTAGTAATTTATAATTTTCTAAAAAGTCATAAATTATACCCACAGGCAATTTTCATTTAACTGTTTGGAAGTCATCTGTATCTGATTATCTGGTTCTTATTAAAGTGCAGGTTGAGGAATGTGATGAATTTATTTCCAAATAAATATTCCACCTACTCTCTCTCTGATTTTGAGCAAGTTACTCAACTTCTATAAGCTTCATCATAATTCTGTCTTATTGTGCTAATTAAACATATAGAGTATTAAACTGGTGACACATTTAAAGTATTTAGCCAAGCTCAGTAGGTTTCAGTGCCTCTTCTCTCTCTAGTAATCTAGAGCTTCAGGGTTTCCCCAAGGAAGCCCACAAGCAATTTCAGGAGAGGAACAAAAATGCCTAAGTGCCCGATGTAGTGACTTCTAAAGTCAGTCTGAGTCAGCCATCAACAGATGAATGCTGAACACCTACTGTATGCAGGTGTCATTTTTTTTCCTGAAGGAAGCTACAGGAGAGCGGAGGGCTCTGTAACACAGTGAGGTCACCCTACTCCTGCTTATAACTCCACTGGGTTCTCATCACACCTAAATTTCCAACTCTTACCTGACCTCAAAACCCACCATCTGCCACCTGCTACCTTTCCTACCTCATCTCATTCTACTCTCCCCATTAATCAATATCTTTCAATCACCTTGTCTTTCTTTCAGTTCTTTGAACAAGCCAAGTGAGATGGTTAGTTTTATGTGTCAACTTGGCTAGGCTGTGGTGCCCAGTTATTTCATCAAATACTGTCCTAGGTGTTTCTGTGAGGTATTTTGTAGTGTGGTTAACTTCTACAGTCAGTTGACTTTCAGTAGATTACCCTCGATAATGAGGGTGGGCCTCACTTAAATAGTTGAAAGGTCCTAAGAGCAAACTCTGAGGCTTCCCGGAAAGAAATTGTACCTCAAGACTGAGGCATTAACTCTTGCCTGAGTTTCCAGCCTGCTGGCCTGCCTGATGGATTTCAGAGTTAGCCCCCACAATCACAGAGCCATTGGTTCTGTGTCTCTGGAGAGCCTTGACTGATACATGAAGATTATTCCCTGCTTTGGTCCATCGCATTAGCTATTCCCACTGCTTGGAATGCTTTTTCCCATACTGTCACAGGTAACTCCTTCTTGACATAGAGGTTTTGACAATAATGTCCCTTTCTCAGAGAGTCCTTCCGCAGGACTGCTGCATATGGTTGTCCATGTTATGTACTGCACAACTCAGGGGATATCATTCCCATCGTAGTTTATGCTAATGGTGTCTGCTACCATTATAGTACAGGGCACTATTGGCACAGGCATAATGGGTGACCCTTGTCATCCCTTATGATGCAATCTAATTAGCCTCCCAACCCAATCCTAGTCATTTGTATGTCTTCATCCTTTTTTACTTTTTTCCCACCATACTTATCATGATTTGAACTAACTACATTTAATTATTTACATACTTCTTTATTGTCTACCTACCTACACTAGAACGTAAGTTCCACAAGAGCAGAGGCATGGCTCTCTGGTACACACTGAAGCCCACTGTCCAGAAGAATGCTTGGGAAATCACAAGTGCTCAATATATATGTACTAACTCCAAAAGCAGAGACATCAGAAAGAGGCAGCAGCCAGAAAATGAGAAGTCACCAGAGACAAGTAAATAAGCTCTCTCTGTGTTCCTTTCTCCATGTGGTTTTTTACTCTGTCTCTTCCTATTTGTCCTCTTCATTTTGTTCTCTGCAAATCTGCTTCTCAGCTTTAGAACCCACTTATCAGGTAGATCACAGCTGCCTCCACATTTCCAGGTTGCAGATCAGCCATAAGGAGGGAAACATTGAATATCTTTGGAGCCTGATGCCAAATTTCATAAAGAGGTTTGAATGTGATTGTTTCAGTGTTAGGTAAGTGTCCATCCTGGTCCAGTCAGCTGTGACCAGGAGGTTGAGGCCATGAAAACATGACTGCGAGTGAGGGGTGGCCTCAGGACTTCCCTAGAGGAGAGGGGCCTTTGGGATTGAAATGAATTCCAGTGGTTTCTGATTCAAGAAGGTAGCAGGGCCCCAGTTCAATTAAGAACTGATGAGTCCAAATACTCAGCAGAAGAGGGCATGTGGTAAGGGCCTAGTCTCAGGTGGTTTTCAATCATCAGCAGGTGGCCCCTGGGCAACCATTTATCTTGATTTTCCTTATCTGAGAAATGAAAGTCCTGGGTTCAATTATTTCTGTATTCCTTTCCAACTCTGACATTTCATGATTCTTTTAACCCAACTCTCCTGGTTAGCCTTCCCTCCCCCAGGTTAATCTACCTTCACCTCCATCTTCTAACCCCCATCTACCCACTTCCATTTGGGATGGCAGTGTATCAAGAGAAATGTCAACTTTCATACCATCCACAAGAGGTCAGAGAATGCTGGGAAATACCAGAACTGATGGGAGGGAGGAAGCAAGTTGTGGTCCACCAAAAGAGATTGCTCTATACTAGGACAGAAGGAAGACCACAAAGGAGGAACAATAAAAGATGTTCAGACCTCCAGAACCAGAAAAAGTGATCCAGAGAATTATATGATTGAGAGAAAAGAGAAAAAAGTTCAAGAAGAGGCGAACTCAGCTGAGAAAATGATCAACATGATCAAGTGGAGATTATAACATTCCCAGATGGAGACACTTGACAAATGGATTGGCATAATAGGTTCTCATGTTATAAAGCACCAAGCCTTGAGAGAATGAGTGTTTGAGATCCTCCAAACATCTCTGGCCATTACCCCATTAGCACCTTTGTGCTTGTGAGTGTGCTTTGAGAGGTCTTTTCCACTGAAAGATTGTTAAACACAGAGAGCTCTGTGCAGGCTGAAGATCTGAGGAGGCTCAAATGCTTAAGTGATTCTGGCTGCAATCAGCAGCTGCTGAGATGCCTGGAGTCAGCCACAAAGTTAATTGAACATTGGGGGACTGACAGAGAATGGAGGAGAGGCACAGGGCAGGTGACCAGGGAAAATACTGGGGCTTTGGTGAACTTTCCAATTTGCTCCCTAAAGACAGAGACTATATCATTTGTGCTTCATTTTTCATTGCTAACAACAGCTGGCATGATGCCAGGTGCAGAGGAGGTGACGATGCGTTTGTATAAGAAATGTCCCTGTTGAAATGGCAATGCTTAAGGTGCCTACAGGAGACTCTCAACTCTAGAGGACCTTCCTCTGCAACTTTTTTGGTCTGACTTTCTCCCTTGGCCAACCTGGAATTCTCTCTCAGAATAAGAAATATCATGTGTGCTCTTTAAGTCTTGATATTTGGAATAACAAACAGCCAACAAGTCTTATTTTAACAATGTTGACCTTGAAAACTCTTTCAATTCTCCTCAGAAATGCTGTCATACATCTTAATCATCCTCAGGAGAAAGTCCAAATATTCTAGCTTGACAACCAATCTCAACTCACTCTGGCCTTTGGCAAATTCCTCCAGCTCAAATCTCAGCACTTTCCCAACTGTTACCTGAACCTGCCATATTTCTCCTAGCTTCTGGACATTACACATTCTTAACCTTCTTTGCTAGGATGCTCTCCTTCCTCTCATGTTAGCTCTATGTCTCACTAAGTCCTTCAGGATTCAGCTCAGATGCATACCCCCTTCTATCCTGTCACAGACCCCTCATGGACACCTGCTTCATAGCACTCACTGCTGTAATTCATGTTTTCCTTTCCTTTCATTCTAGATTGAAGGTTCTTGAGGTTAAACTACTGTCTTATACATCATTACCCTCCATTGTATGCACTTACTTTATATAGTCTATGCATTCAATAAATTATTTGCTGAATGAATAAATGAAGGAATATATGGGGTGATGGTCTACAGATCAATCCAGGAAGATGGTATAAGAACATCTTTATGCTAAGGACCCTGTTCTCATTTCTTCATTGATAGACTCTATTGAACTTCTGTAATAGAAACCATGTTCCAGACCTCTAAAATCCACAGCCATCATCAGAGCTTTTGTAGGGAAAAACATCAGCATGAACTTGAAAGCATAATGTCAGGATACCTCAAAAAGCTTACCCAGAAGCCTCATGAGAAAATGGAGATTGTTTTGTCATGGCTTCTTTTTTGACCTTGGATTCAGGCTCTCATGCTGATGATACAGAGAAATAATTCAAAATAAATTAAAGCAGTTGATCTTGTATCACCTGTCCACACTTGACATAAATTATATGTAATTTAAAAACCTTACACACTGCCGCTCTTCTCTTTTGGGGGCAAGTTGAGAATGGGGAAAATTGTGTCATGGTCCACATAGAAGTCATTGATCCTGCAATTTGAAGTTCAAGTCAAGCTTTGGATATCCAAACTCTCACAGCTGGTTATGGAAGAGTTGGGAAGGAATGAGTATGTGAATGGATGAATGGACAGTTGGACGTTTGTATAGGAGAGAAGGGCATTAGTTACAGGAGTTGATTAAACCTGGTATTTTGTTATATATTGGGGACAGGGGAGGCAGAAAAAATCAAATCTAATAACAAGTGTCCAGCCTGGAGATGTGAAGAGAAGAATGGTGATGAAAACTAGGGAAGAGAGAGGAGTAAAACTGCTTTGAGAGCACTTCCACGTAATAGGCACAGACAAGAAGGGATTCTCTCTTCCAAAAACTGAGGGATTCATTCTGACTGTAAAGAGAAGAGAAGTTTTCACCTGAGAAGATGACAATGTGCTCCTGTTCCTCCAGAAGACCTTCGAATTTGCTTTCCACAACATCCTCTGCTCAGAGGGAGAAAGTACTGAGGTGGTAGAGTTGGGGCACATGGGTGTGGGTGTGCAGCCTGAAGACGTCTCTGGTGCTCAGGAAGGGCAGAAGCTCTGGAATTTTACTTTTTAAAGCATTCTGGTTCTAGACCATGTCCCTCCAGAGTTGCAGGTATGAGTGGGAAAGTGGATAAAATCAACGAGGAAAGTCCTTTGGCATCCCATTATTAATAGCTATATTTATGGATATAACAAGTACTTGAATAAAACACTCAAAGAGAAAGAGGAGGGAGGCACTGATTTTACTGCAGAGATGAGCTAGAGGGAGACGTGGGGGGCAAATCTCCACTCTGCCCTGGCTCCTCTTAACCACCTACAACAATTGACGAACTCCAGCCCTTGCTCAGTGTGGTGTAGAATAGGGCTATGAGTGTGAAAATCATCAAGTCACATTGCACTTGTATTCATCAGGATTCCCACCCAGACCACAGGAATAAATTTATTGCTGCCAACTCCCTAAGAGAGTGGCTTATGGGCACTTTCATATTAAGCAAAAATTGGGGGCTGAAATAGTGCCAAGAGGAAAATTATCATAGTAGCATGAGCCATTTGTCGAGTGAAGTGGCCCAGAATCCAGAGAAGCAGGTGGGTCCCTGGCCAGTTGGGGAGGACCCAGCCGGAGGTCCCGAGGTGGCCCCCTTCCCCCTCCCCACCCCGCAGCTGAAGCCTGAAAAAGACCTAAGAGGAGGGCCAGGGGTCAGGTATCCAGACCCCGTGCTGAGTGAAGAAAGCCCCGGCTGAGGTGTTGGGTGCTGCCCGGATGGAGCCCTGCTGTGCCATCACAGCAGCATCAGGTTCAAATCCCAGCCTGGTCCCTCACTCACCGGATGGTGTGGGGGCTACTTAGTTAGCCTCTGGGCGCCAATTTCTCATCTGTAAAATATATCCCCTCCCCTGAGGCCCGAAGCCGCTTTAAGCCTTGGAGGCCTGCAGGCTGCAGGCTGCAATTGTCTACGTTTCTCCTGAAACCCCTTCGCCGAGCCTGTCCAGAGCTGCTGTGAGCAGATTCACCTCTCACCTCTCCAGAGCCGCTGAGACAGAGTTTTCAAGGGTAAAAGGCAGCCCTTCTGCCTCAAGTTTTTTTTCCTCCAACAGATCAGACAAGCTCATTGCCCAGGGTCTTTAAACAAACTGCTGTCAGCTCTTGGGCATTTTCCACACTGTCATTTTTTTAAAATTTTGTCTCTTATAGTTAACCTCGGAACTTCTAGAGTCGGCACAGTGACAAGTCCCTCTGTGGCCTGTCTGGACTCATCATGAGGGATAATCGGAGGCAATGACGACTAGCAGGCCCGAGCGCTGAGAAGGACCGTCAGAGAGCAAGGCTCCAGGGTGGACAACTTGCAGGTGAGGAGAAAAGCGGAGCGAGGGCTTGGGCTAGCCGTCTTGCTATCTGAGACCCGCTCCACCTGCCCTGACCTGCATTATGTCCGCATTGCGGTTGAACACTTGAGGTGTGGCAGGCACGGAGCTGGGGCCTGGAATAAGCCTTTGCCCCTCTCCAGGATAGACTCGTAGTGTAGAGGCAGCCCCCCAGACACCTGCCAGCACAGCGCGGACCTTCTCAGTGACTGTCAGGGCAGGACCCCCAGCAGGAGCTCACACCAGAGGGTGGCATCTCCGCTAGCTTCCTGGGTGAGGGAAGGGACAGCCCCCTATTCTGTGGGAAGGGGCATCTGTGTGGGAGACAGGGATGCCTAGTCATTGAGACCAGCCCTTGTTGTGCATTCTAGCTCTCAGCTCTCAGGGCTGAGAGTGATGATGGGCCTGGGGACTGGGTCAAGAGATGGGAAAATCCTCCCCTGATAGTGGCCTTGGGAAGGCACCACAGTCTGGAGACCACTCAGATCCCAGGCTCCCAGCCACTTCCCCTCCTTGTCGCTGTGGCTGTAAGGGGGCGTGCTTTTTTCCTGTCCTTCAGGGAAGTTTACTTGTACAGGAAAGATTACTCACAGTTTACCTTGGTTTTAAGATGTAATATTCAGTTTAGGTTTACAAAATAAAAACAAGTTGTGTTCTTTCTCAAGCTTTTAAGTTCTACATATATTTCTTAGGATTCTGTCTGTAATGATCTGGCAAAAATTAATGATCAATTATAAGGTGAACATGATTAATATTTAGCCCCATTTATGAATTTATCTACTGTCTTTATAATTTTGATACATTCTAGTTCCAGTGCTGTAATTGTCTGATTAACAAAATTTCCCAAATACTCAAGACTTATAAATTTAATATATTACATTAATCTCATAAACATGGAAATTCTTAAGGTATAGTAAATGTTCAAAGATTGTATATAATCTAACAAAAGTTCAATCTAAAGCATAAGCCTAAACCAATTACTAAATTACTCATTTACTTGTAATCCAAAGTTTAATTTAAAAGACCAACCTCTTTTAAATATAAAATCTCTATATGGAGCATGCATTACTTTTATAACAATAATTGATTAATAAGAACTATAGGTAATTATTCCACTTTGGGCAAAAATGTATTTGGAAAATTATGTAAGTGCATGCATTAAAATACTAACTACTGTTAACTGGAATGAAAGGACTTTGGCTGATTTTTATTTTCTTGCTCAAACCTTTGCTCATTTTCTTATGAATATATAACAATTTTTGATCCAGATAAAGGCATGATTTATAAAAACATTTTTAAGTGCCTGTTCTGGGATGGGCCCCATGCTGGGCTCTGTGGGGTGGTCTCAGGATGCTGACACCCCCAATGGGGCCTCCTTCATGGGCCACTTGAAGTCAACCCTGGCCTCATGGTACATGGATTTTATGACTCTGTGCAAAGACACTTTTTGTATCAGGCTCTGAGGTTTATCATTATTATTATTATTATTTAATAAAGAAAGTTTATACTTAGAGCCATATGTCACAGTCTCTTTGGACCATCATGCAAATTCAAGTTTAACTGAGCAAAAGCATAGCTTGGAAGTCATTCCCTCTAGGCCTGGTGGACACGTTCACTGTGACTTCGTAACTGCCTGACTGTCTGACTAAGGGCTGAATGAATAAATGAATGAATGAATTAGCACCTAGCCTTGAAGTCTCAATAAATGAGCAGATGAATGAGTATGGATAACTAATTACTTACTGACTGATTAGAGCAAGGGCAGGCTGGATAAATGGATGGATAAGTCAAAAAATCAAATGACTGGAAAGAATGTGTGCTAATTAATTAATTGGAATAAATGGTGAGACAGACAGGAGGAAAGACTAAATGACAATATCTGACTGACTAAATAGCTGACTGAAAGACTGAGGAAATTAATAAGTAAATGAAAGAATGAGTAACGGAGGGAGAGAACTAATGAAAGAATTGCCTGACTTAATGTATGTGAATTCGTTGACTGAACGATGATTGTCTAAAACAACAAGACTAAATGCCTGCATTAAATAACTGAGTGTCTGACTGACTTACGGAATGAGGGCATGACTGAATGGCTGAATCTGAAGGAAAGAGAGACTCACAGGAACTCTTTTCCCATTTCTCCATCCTAGCACTCAAACTTCAGCCCAGTCCTGCGCAGCCCCATCTCTCCATGTTCACAAATACCTTAGCAATACTGGTGCAATTACCCAAGACACTCTTTGCTGCCTTCCCAGGTGATTTCTCTTCATTTAGGTTTGTAGATGGAAACGGACCACTAGATTTTGGCCTCTTCTTGCCCTTTGAATTTTTCAACCAACTTGACTTTGTGGGCTTGAGTCCCAAGATATCTAAGAATGCTGAGTCAGACTTGTATCTTGAGGAATGCAAACCTTGGCCAGGGTCCTTCACAGCCCCTCAGGAGGCAGCTCAGACCCCAGGTCTTAATGGCTCTACCTGTTGGGTGAGGGGCGCAACTATACCAGGACCCCTGCTGGGAAGTCAGAGTTCATTTATCTCAGTGCACCTGATGTGTGTCTATTCTCAGGTCATGGAATGGGAAGGTGGGTGTAGACTGTTAGTTGGTGCACACTTGCACAGCTTCCTGGTACATTTTCTATTGAGCAGTTCCAATGTTTGCTTGCTCATCCTTGTATTCTTTCCCCCAGCTGCTCCATTACTAATGGACCCTTGGAAGGGCAGCTGAGGCTTCCAATGACCCCTGTTTGCCCATTAATTAAGAGTCTGGGCAATGCAGAAAAAAAAATAACTGGAAAGAAAGAGATCAAAATATTCTTAGGAATTATCTCTGGATGATGATATCCAAGACTTGGGCTCGAATGGAGACTGTGCCATCTGTTAACTTGTGTCTTTGTCCAAGTGGCTCAATCTCTCTGAGCCCCCTTTCTTCATCTCTAGATTAAAGGGAGATGAAATGAAATGATGTGGTAAGACATGTGTGTGAGGCCATGTCGCTCAGTGGCTAAGGTTGCCGCCTACATGTCACACAGACTGTGTTCAAATTCAAACACCAAAAATCACAAGCCGAGTTACTTTAGGGAACCTACTTAAACTGAATTTCAGTTCCTTTATTTCCAAACTATGGAGAATTAGAGCACCTATATTAGAGTTTGTAAATAAAGAAGTTAATATACGTAAGTGCTTAGTCCAATTGGTGATATATCACAAGCAACACGTGGGTGGAGGGCTCTGGGTTCTGGGCTTCTAGGTTTTTGGCTTATGTTACAGAGAAGAATTTAAGGACACACCATAGGGTAGGCAAGGGAGTAAAGAATTTATTAAGAAACAGGAAAGAGAGAAAAGTATATGGTCCTAAGCATGGACCTGGGGCATGCTGTGGAGTGAGACACACACGTGGGGGGCCTCAGGTTAGGCCTTTTAAAACCTTTACTCCTCCCTCTTCATAATGTTGGGCAGGCCCAAGATGTTTGCTGTTCTGATTGGTTACCCTACCTGTCAGTTCTCAGGGGGCCAATGGTGAGGCCTTTGGAAGGTATCTGAGGCTTCCCCTTGACAACAAATGAGATTCTCCTTCCAAATGGGATTCTCAAGGCTGGGGTCTCAAGGGATCTTTATTCTTGGTGGAAGTCTTTCCCCAGGTGTGTGTGAGGGGCTTCCAGGTGTGTTCTCATGGCCATGTGTCTCGCGGCCATAATTTCTGCCAGGTCTCAGCTGCGACTTGTTTTCCTTCTCCCTAAACTAACCTGCCTCACATCCATAATATTGCCTGACAGCTTCATCTTCCTCAAAAATGTTAACTTCCACTTTCTGGCTTATCCGAAATAGGCTGATGCTTGAAAATGTCTTTGTTGAACAAAACTCCTCCCAGTAACCTCTACTGGTTTAGCATCTGGGGATGCAGTCTCCTGTCCCTTCTCTCCTGTCAACCTGAAGTCCCCTCCATGGACAGGAGCATTTACTAAAAAAAGATGGGTGTGCGATCGAAGAATTTGTTAATTCAAAGCTTAGTGTACCCTTCTTGTTCAATGCATCAGTTTCAAATTACATAGTGGATCTGTTGTCTATTTACATTTGTTACAAGGACATTTCAGAAGGATATTTATTTCTAAAGCAAATCTCAGAGGTTACCCCCCAAATTTTAGAGTGACGATCTGACAAAACCCGTGGCAAAGAGGCTGAAAATAGATGCAGTGTTTATTTATTGGCTGCCTCTTTGGATTTTTTACTAGCTGTTGGTCTGGAATTAAAGCATTGCCTGTGAGTGCCAGGCTGAAATGAAGGTGGGGTGGACGTGACCATGGAGATAGGGGATGGCAGCCATGTGGGAAATGCCCTGCTTGTTCAAACTTAATAAACAAGGAGACATTCTAATTAGATGTCAACTTTTCCCACAGGATTTGTGGGCCCTGGTGTTTGTAGAGCAGGCTTAACCTCTCAAAGTGTCTTCACATGTCTGAATATTCTCACTCCACTCCTGGGAGTGGGACAGGTAGAATTAGACCAAATTTATTCCTCTCTCTTCTAGGGTGCCCCCCTACTCCCCTCCCTTCCAATTTCCACAATCCACTGGGTTGTAATTCCACAAGGACAGAGAATATTTTATTCACCCCATATAGTATCTGACACTTAATTGGTATTTGATAAATATCTGTTGATGAAATGAATTAATAAATGAGCGAATAGCAAATTCATTTCATCCTTCAAGGCTTGGTTCAAATGCCACGTTACCATTTCATCTTTCCTTGACCTTGCCTGCAACATGGTACAAAAGGAAAAGCAGGGGACTTGGAGTCAGGCCACATCAGTTTCATAGTTCAGTCTGTTACTAATTAGTTATATGTTGCCTGTTTCTTCTTAATTATTTTTTTCTTTTTCTTTGTCTTTATTTTTTTAATATTACATTCAAAAAATATGAGGTCCCCCTATAATCCCTACACCCCTCACCCCACTCCTCCCCCCATAACAAAAATCTCCTCCATCATCATGAGATATTCATTGCATTTGGTGAATACATCTCTGAGCACCGCTGCACCTCATGGTCAATGGTCCACACCAGAGCCCACACTCTCCCACAGTCCACCCAGTGGGCCATGGGAGGACATACAGTGTTCGGTAACTGTTCCTGCAACACCACCCAGACAACTCCAAGTCCCGAAAACGCCCCCGCATCTCATCTCTTCCTCCCACTCCCTACCCCCAGCAGCCACCATAGCCACTTTCTCCACACCAATGCCACATTTTCTTCGATTACTAATCACAATAGTTCATGAATAGAATATCAGTAAGTCCACTTTAATCCATACTCTATTCCTCCATCCTGTGGACCTTAGAATGGTTGTGTCCACTCCACATCTATATCAAGAGGGGGCTTAGATTCCACATGAATGCTGGATACAATTTTCCTGCTTTCATTGGCAGTCTTGGCTCCCTGGTGTGGTGGTTGACCTTCTTCACCTCCATGTTAGATGAGTGGGGTAAGTCCAATAAACCAGAGTGTAGGAGTTGCAAGTCTGTTGAGGCTCAGAGCCTGGCTATCACATGATCAGTCCAGAGATTCAGGTCCCCTGGGTATACATCAAACCCCAGCACCAACTACAGTTCCAGTAAAAGTAAAAGCAGAGACTTGTGAACAAAGATCACATCTAAGTCCAGCTCCATTGCACAGAAACACAAACTCCAAAGTAGGGTCAACTGAGATGGCACCGAACTCCATCTGCCTTGACCATAGAACCCTTGGGTCTCTGTAGCCCTCAGGAGAACCAATACCTGGGGTTTTATCTACTTTATCTGTCTCTGGGACTCTGCTCAGGTGTGCATAAGGGCAACCCCTCTGATAACCTCCTGGCTCTTTTTGGAGACTCATAGCCATATGAACTCATTTGTCCTTTCCATTTCCCCCTTTGATTCTGTCAAAAAGCATTTTTAACTCCTAGTATTATATGTAGACTGAGATATTCTGCTGGTCCAAGTTGACCCTTTTATTCAAGGTCATTTTCTAGTTACATCATCAGCTGGTACTTGGTAGTAATTCCTCAGCACCAGGGAGGCTCATCCCTGGGAATCATGTCCCACACTGGGGGGAAGGCAACACATTTACATACTGAGTTTGGCTTCAAGACTGGCCACATTTGAGTAACATGGAGGCTTTCAGGAGCTAACTCTTAGGCTCACTGCAGCCTAGGCCTTGTTCTTATTTCAGGTGCACAGGCTCACAAGCATAGTTATTAGTGTCAAGGGCTCTTTGTTGGACCTTCCTTCTTTTTTGGTCTTTGCTGTTGGACTTGGGGGTTTGTTGCTGTTCCTTTAGGGACTGTGATAGAGCCCCCCTGGCTAGGAACTCAGCACTTCCTCAGTTGTTGTTTTTAATTGTAACCACTATGAAAATATCCAAACATTTTTATGTACCCTGGATATATGCCCTGTAGGACTCCCTGCCAACCATGTGTCCCCTGTAAATAACATCCCACACCAGTATTCCTCCCCTGACATTGTTGAACCTCTCTGTGATCCAAAACTTCTTCAAAAGTGAAGCCCGATATATTGCCAGGTTCCATTAATAGTAAAATGGGGGAAACGGACTTTGGCCCAGTGGTTAGGGTGTCCGTCTACCATATGGGAGGTCCGCGGTTCAAACCCTGGGCCTCCTTGACCCGTGTGGAGCTGGCCATGCGCAGTGCTGATGCGCGCAAGGAGTGCCGTGCCACGCAAGGGTGTCCCCCGCGTGGGGGAGCCCCACGCGCAAGGAATGTGCCCATGAGGAAAGCCGCCCAGCGTGAAAGAAAGTGCAGCCTGCCCAGGAATGGCGCCGCCCACACTTCCCGTGCCACTGACGACAACAGAAGCGGACAAAGAAACAAGACGCAGCAAATAGACACCAAGAACAGACAACCAGGGGAGGGGGGGAAATTAAATAAATAAATCTTTAAAATAAAAAAAAAAATAGTAAAATGGAATATAGTGATGAGTTTAAAGGTTAGATATAGAATAGATATTAATTTAGAAAAATTAAGGTAAAAATAAACTGGAGTATCAAAAAATTTAAAAATGCAAAAGCTTTGTTTTTGATATTTTGCTTTCCATCACTGCAATAAGTGTTGCCCTGTATGCAAATTGGCAAGGCAACTACTTCCATCTTTTCTTCAGTGTCTACATCCTATCTTTTTCTTTTTTTTCCCTAATTATTAAGTTTATCTTCATGAAAGTTTTAGATCACAGTAATTCATATATACAATATACAGTACTCCCACATATCCAACATAAAAACCCTTTTCCCTTCCACAGCAAAAATCTTTTTACATATTCATATTATATTTACTGAAACCAATGTACAGATATTGAGACAATAGCTTTCAAATAAGGTAACATTTGTATTTACATTGTGGTTTATATTTTAGACTATACAATTTTCTAAATTTTTAGTTATCTTATGTTTTACATTATGATTTACATTTTAGGCTATCAGCCCCTATATATTTTTGGTGTAATTTTACATGTAAACCCATCCTTGCGTATTCTTGTGGAACACTTTTATTGCCCACACAGTTACATTGGTTCCACCTATTCAATACCTCTTTCCCCCTCCCCTTAGGGCCCACAGTGACAGTCAATCTTCATTGTTTGAAGGGCCATGTTCAGAGATACTTGCAACAGTGTTGAGGGCTTGACATGCTCAACTGCCCTAATGCACTGGGAGCCACCATTTTTCTTGAGAGATACAGTTCCCTCTATTTGAAAACATTAGTCCTCCCCAGCATGTGGGTATACCTTCACTCTCATTATATGGGCCTCTATCCAATGATATAACCCACTATGGCAAAATGAGCATTCATATACTCCCTAGGAGCCTGTCCTGCATCAGATTATCCCCTTTAAGCATCTTAAATAGGTAACCTTCCTTATTATATTTTTTAAAAAGTTTTCTCAGCATTAAATAATACACTTAGGGATCTGACCTTCCCTCTTTCTCCTTTCCTCACTTCTCTCTCTCCCAGGGCAGCAGGAAAGCTGCCTGAGAGGTCCTATAGGAGATTCAAGTAGGTCCTTGTTGAACCAACTCGACACAGAAGACTATGACTCTTTATTTCCAGCATGAGAGCACCTACACCTCACCAGAAACCCCAAATATGTTATTGGAAGCTTGGATAGCACCTCCTACACTCCCTCCCCCTTAGGTGTGCTAGGAGAGGTCTAATTGATTTTCTGACTCCACCTTCTCCCAGACAAAGTTTCCTATCCCAGGACGTTTAGGTAAATTGAGCTTTCTCAGCAGATTCGCCTCTCCTTTCTTCCTAGACTCTCCCCAAGACAGCCAGTACACTCCTCCAAGTTCAAGGAGAGAGAGAGAGAGAGAAAAAAAAACAAACGCCGAGGGCTAGGGTAATCAAGGACCTCAGATGGGCCTCAGGACACCGTGGATTAAGGGATAGGAAGTCTGTGATATTGCAGACTCGAGGTGTGTGAGTCTCTGGAGCGTGGTCCACAAGGGTTTAGGGGACACAGACCTGGGAACCATGCATCCAGTTAACAGGGGGCCTGGGAGCACTGCAGCACAACACAGCCTTCAGGGATCCCCACAGCTGGGCGCCAGCCCTAGGGGGAGGGGTCCTGCCTACACCTTCTGACCTCCGTGTCAGAAACCGAAAGTTCCACCTCTTGCAAGAATCTCTTCTGTCACTGTCTCACCAAATTGACATCCAGACACTTCCTGCCCCGCAAGCCCCCAAAACAGCCTGCTCAGGGTTTGGGAACACCCCACATGACAAAGATCCCAGGGATTGCCGCGGCCCAGCCCTCTTCTCAATTATTATCAGTATAATCATCATTGCCATTATCACAATAATTCCCTAAAGTGCCCACTATGTGCACTTATGCATACGGCATGCATCATTTTTTTTAATGTTGCATTGTTATGTAAGTTTTAGAACCTTGAATGCACAGATGAGGAAACTGAGTTACATGGAGGATAGACAACAGTATGGCTACCATTATCTAGAACTTACTGCTTGTCAGGCACTGTTCTAAGGATTTTTAAAGTCACCCAATCATAGGATAACCAACTGGCCCAATTTGCCTAGGACTGTTCTGGTTTTAGCTCTAAAAATCCCACATCCTAGGAAAACCCTCAGTCCTGAGCAAACCAGGGCAGTTTGTTCAATCCTCATAACAAAATATGAGATTGGTATTATTTCTCCACTTACACAGAGAGAATTGAGGCACAAAGAGGTTAGGAAACTTGCCCAAGTCCATTCAGCTAGTAAATGGCAGAACCGAGCTTCAAACCCAGGAAACACCATCCCAGGGTTTCCCAACACTACGCCCTCTGTCAGAGAGGAATGGGGAAATAGCTTCTCCCTCACGGGATGACTGGAGTATTAGATAAGAAAATGTATGTAAAACCATCTAGCATGTAGTAAAGGTATAGTGTATCACTTACTTTATTCAAAACTATTTCCTCAACTTCCTTTCTTTTTTTGTATCCAAGATCCTCAAAGAAATACAGTTGGTCTCCCTCTCCCAATCCTCCATTTGTCCCAACCAGTCCCAGCTTTGTTTTGCTTCCATCACTTGTCTAAGAAATAACTCTAGTCAAAAGTCACCAAATGACCTACAGATTGTCCTATCCATTAGTTTCTTCATAGTCCAACATCTTCTTCTCTACAATACAAGGCATTCCATTTATGTTTGTTGAATTAAAGCAACCAGAAATGAATTGAACTGGAAAAAAAATCCTAGGCATTTGACCTCTCCCTTTCTTGAAATTCTTTTCTATTTTGGTTCCCATGACTCTCCTAGTTCTTCCACATTCCCTTGTCAGACTTACTGCTCTTCTTTGTTTTTCTTCTTCTTAAATGTTGCTGTTCTTCAGAATCCTTCCCTCTGGCCTCCTCCATACTTGCTATGTCGTCTCTAAGTCATCTCACTCATTTCCCAGACTTAAATGCCATGTTTATACTGGCAAAATTCTCACTCAGACAAATATATCCAAATGCATTAATAAGGTTAGCTTAGGTTTTTCTGTGGTAACAAACACACCCCCACATCTCAGGGGCTTTCTATATGAAATACTTATTTCTTGTGCATGATGCATACACAACACAGGTGAGTGAAGGTGCTCCTCAGAGTCTGTCAGAAACGCAGATGGCCTCTACTCCGCCATTATCTACCTCCACTTCTGAACACAGGGCCTCTTAGTTCTTGTGGCAGGAAACATTGAGCTGGAGGGTTGTGCAACGATGCTTAAATACTTTGGCCTAGCAGTGACATGGATCTCTTCTGCCCCCGGCCCATTAGCAAGAACTGGTTACATGATCCGCTGAACGTCAAGGATACTGAACATGAGTAAGCTCATGGACATTTAGCGAGCAGTCAGTGTCTTTGCCACACCAACTGGCCTTATACAGAGTTTATCAAGACACTTCAGATTCAGCAGATTCCTCACAAAAGTCAATAACTCCTTCCACCAAATTGTTTCCTTTATTTTCCTCATATTAGAAAACAGGCCCGACATCAATAGAGTACGTGGAGCTGTAAACATCACAGTGATACTTGACGTCTTTTCCCACACAACAGGCTACTTGTGAAATTTACTAATTTCACTTTCTTCACTTCTCTTGTCCTTGACCTCTTTGGGTCAAAGCCTACTTGCCTGTCCTCAGTGCTACTGCTCTAGCTCAGCTTCTCATTAGCCCTTTTAAGGGTTTTTATTTTAGCCTCCTAAGTGCCTCCTGCTGCTTCCAAGCACCTCCTGCTGCTCCTACTTCTTCTCTAATTCAGCCTCCCGAAGTCTGCCAGAATGGGACTTTTGTTTGGTGTTGGTTTTCCCTAGTGTGCAGAGCTGATCACATCATGTGACTTCTTAAATATCTTTAATAGCTACAGTTTTCTCAAACTCAACTCATCTAAAACTTAACTTCTTATCTTCTCTCTCAAGCCTGCTCCTCCTGAAGGATTTTCCCTTTTTAGGTAAATGAATCCCATCCTTCCAGTTCCTCAGCGAAAACCCTTGGGGTCATTCTTGAGTCTTCTCTTTCTCTCACATTCCACAGCCCACACATCAACACACCTGACTGGCTCTACCTTCAAAATACAGCCAAAAATATATCCAATTAATTCTTACTACCTCATCGGCTCCCACTCTGGTACACGCTACCAACATAATTCACCTGGATTATTATTGCAAGTGTCATCTAATTAGTCCCCCTCTTTCTACTTTTGTCCCTTTCTCTTCATTTCCTGCAGAGAAACAAGGCAGACTCTTTCACAGTGTAAGTCAGTCTTATCCCTCCCCACAATGGCTCCCACCTCACTCAGGGTAAAAACCAAGGCCTTGTAATCTCCTTGCTGCAATCCCCCCACTACCCAACTCCCTGAAAGTTCTCTCTCAGGCTGGTGTGTCTTACTCCATGACCTGCCCCAGGCTCACTGGGCTTCCTTGCTTCGGAGCCTTTGCTGTTCTCTCAGCCCTGAGCCCTCTACCTGCAGAGCCTCAGGTCTGGCTCTCTCCCTTCAGGTCTTTGGTCAAAGACAACTCAGAAAGCCCTCCCTGAGCAGCCCATCTGAACTTGCTGCCTCTCCCCGTAGCACTCCTAGCTTTGTTGTTGTTGTTTTTTAAATTTTATCCATGGTTCCTATCTCCATCTAACACACTATATATTGCTCTTATTTCTCTCTTTTATTATCTCTCTGCACTAGAAGGTAAACGACATGGGGACAGGGATTTTTGTCTATTTTTTTACTGATATATCCTTAGTCCTCATAAGAGTCCCTGGGACATAGTACATGTTCAATAAATATTTATAAATTGTCCTGAAGATAAAGGCCAAATGTATAGTCCAGCCACCACCTATTTCTAAAATCTCTTTGCATCTTATCTTGCCTTCTTTTTTTCTAATACAACATTTCCTGAATTACATTCTGGACTTGACAATCCTAGGATATATGCTTTTAAAAAAAGTTTGTGAAATACTGCATACTCTTATCCCACCCACTGCCCCACCAAATTGGCCATGATTCATAATGCATAAAGGCATATTAAAAATCCAAGAAGTACTGCCGCAAAAAAAGGAATTTAATTTGTTTCTAAGCTTACTTGATCTAGGATGATTTATATTAGCATCTTGTGCAATCTTAGCCCCTGTTTGTGGATTTTGTGCTTGTCCAGAAATATTGGATCGCTACAGTTTCCAGAATGCAAGGGACTTTCTTTCTTTTCATTATGGTGTTTTCTCAGTCTTGAATCACCAAATCCCTCCCCTCCCCTCAACACACATATACCCACTTGCCAGAGGAAATAACTACTTCCCATTCCTGCCTTTGTCTAAGCAGGCACTTCCTCTATGAAGCCTTCTCTGAGACCCCACCTCGCTCAACTACTTTTTTCTTTTGTTTCCCCACTGTGCCTTGTCTGTCTTCCCTATTAGCCAGCTTCCCAAAGGCAAGGGCTAAATAGTTTTATCCATATAACTGCATGCAGCCTACCTCAAGCACAGAAGGTTGGCCTTCACGAATGGAAGTGACCTTCTAGGCCCTCCAAAGTTAGGCTATAAGCAGCTTCTGCCTGGTTCTCTAGGAACTTTCCATCTTGGGACACTACCTCTCAGAATCCAGCCACCATCTGTCAGTAGCCCAAATCACATAGAGAGGCCACTTGTGGATATTCTCATCAAGTCCCAGTCGAGCTCCCACCTGTGTACTAATGGTCAGCATAAAATGCCCATCATGGGACCACCCCACCCTGGACATCCAGCCCAGCAGGGTCTTCAGATATCTGCCACTGCTTGAGAGGTCCCAGGTGAGAACCATCCAAGCCCAGTCAACCCACAGAATCAAGAGTGATATAAACTTTTACTTTAAACCACTAACTTTGGGGGTAATTTTTTATAAAGCAATACCTGGAATGATCCCATTGTCCCCACCTGTCATGTAAATTATAAACAAACCTGGTTTAAAGTTAAAAAGAAACTTGGAATGTAAAGCATCTTCCTTTCCATTCAAAAACCCCTCTAAGCCCTTAGGCCTCTTGACCTATTAGCAGAAATCCCTTCCCTCCACTTAAAATGGAGTGATGATGTACCTCTTGCTAGAGCCCACACAAAAAGACCAGCTCCCTCCCAACATGCACTAGTCTCATTCTACTAGGAGGGAGGTATGTCTTTTTAGAAACCTCATTCAGTAAGTACATCCACTAGTGTGCAGTATTGAGATGTGCTCGAGAGCCTGTGTCTGGTGGGGCTAAATTGGTGGGATGCATTATCCTTTGGCTGCAGCCCACAAAACACAGTCATTTGCTTTCAGTAAGTTCATTCTAAGACTCTTGTATGGCACAGTCTCCCTTGGTCATCTCCCGAAATACTCCAAATACTTCCCACACTGTAGTAATTTGTGTGCCTTCCTTCCTTCCTTCGTAAGCGTGTGGGCTCCCAGGGGCTGGGCGTGTATTGTATGTTCCTGTACTCTGCTCATAGTTTCACAGAGCTCTTTTTTTTTTTTTTTTTTTTTTAAAGATTTTATTTATTTATTTAATTTCCCCCCCTCCCCTGGTTGTCTGTTCTTGGTGTCTATTTGCTGCGTCTCGTTTCTTTGTCCGCTTCTGTTGTCGTCAGCGGCACAGGAAGTGTGGGCGGCGCCATTCCTGGGCAGGCTGCTCTTTCTTTTCACGCTGGGCGGCTTTCCTCACGGGCGCACTCCTTGCGCGTGGGGCTCCCCCACGCGGGGGACACCCTTGCGTGGCACGGCACTCCTTGCGCGCATCAGCACTGCGCATGGCCAGCTCCACACGGGTCAAGGAGGCCCGGGGTTTGAACCGCGGACCTCCCATATGGTAGACGGACGCCCTAACCACTGGGCCAAAGTCCGTTTCCCGACAGAGCTCTTTTCATCTCATTATGGCACCTTCTTTTCATGGCAACTCAGTCAGCAATTTTGCAGTTTAATTCCCAGAAGTCAGCCTTTTCCTTCTACATTACAAGTAACATATGCTGCCACTGCCCAGTACCTGCATTATCCTTTGGCTGCAGCCCATGAAACACAGTCTTTGCCGGAAACTCAGTGTGGGGAAAGGGATGGCTGCAGGATTTGGGATCTGAAGGATCAGCGCTGGGGCTTCAGAGATGCATGATTGTCAGCGGCAGGCTTGACCCTGCTGAACTTCAATTCCCTTGTCTGAAAATAGGTGTCCCTGCCTCCCTATGTCCTTGGGACTATCAAATGAGTAACTCAGATAATCTCTAAATTATTTTTCCATTGAGGTTGAAGGTTGAGGGCTCCTCATTAATGAAAACTAGGAAGTAGAATTGGAAGTCAAAAGAAACTCAAACTCACTCTTTTGCCTAAGTCTTGTCTTTCTTACTAAATTTAGAGCACCTGGAGGGCAAGGACACTTGAATTTTTTGAGTCTTCATCTCCTATCCTATCAAGTACCCAAGTCAAACCTAAGCATTTAACAAAACCCCAAAGAGATTGCAATCCTTCAGAGAAAATGCAATAAGTCACTGGCAATTGGATACACCTTGGGAATAAAGGAGTAACCTCAATATAGTAGATCATTTTCCTTGGGATTCAATACAATTTATGATTTGTCCAATGTATCCACCAAGCACAGGCACCATCAGTTGAAGAAATCAATCATTAGGTTCAAAATACGATAATCAACAGATGCAAAATATAAAAATAACCAAACATTAAATAATGACTGTTGATATAACCATTAAAAATATCTGGCTCATATTTAACAACAAAACTAGCTCTCTGTTGCTTTTCCCCACTGTTCCTGGTTCTGCACTTGGAGACAAGACACTCAGGTCACGTTTTCATCTTCTCAGATACTAGCACATTGGACATTTGAAGTCAGTGACTGCACCTTGCCACATGTCTTCTCCTCTCCAGCCCAAACACCCCAGTTCCTCCATCTGTTCCTCATGTAGTTGTTTTCAGAATGGCTACCACTCTGACCTCTTCTCTGAGTATAATTATATTTGTTTCTGTCCATCTTAGATCACTTCTTCATTAGGAGATTGCATCCAAGAAAAAAAAAATTATTCACTTGCATGGATGAATCCAGGGAGAACACTTGGAAGCCATGACTTGCAGAATGCCATGGGAAAGACATATCTGAGCCCTGGTCAGGTTCTCTGGGTATTTGTACATCCCAGAAGAGACACTATCTCTCATCTCTGGTTAGATCCAAGGTTCATGTGAGAAGGTATACTTAGAACCAGGGATATAGGGCAACCCTAAGCTTACACAGGGATTATATGAGCTTTGCAGAGGCAAAGACCTAAAGCTGAGCTTGGATTGCAGCACTCAGTGGAAAACCAGAGTGGAAGAGGATGGGAGCAAAGGAAGAAAGGAGTGAGGGAGGCAGAGAGGAAGGAAGGAAATCCTGCTTTTTCTCAAGAAACTTCCACATTTTAAAGATTTACAAGATGGTTCAGAAGCACAAAGACCTTAAATCATTCCATCATTCATTGTACAGCATTTACTGAGGGTCTATATGGTGCCAAGCCCTGAGGAGTAGCCCTGTGCTGCTGTGATACAGATCAAAGATCATAGTACTACACTAAGGTATAGTACAGAAAAGAGGAAGTAACATTGTGATCCAGAAAACTAACCCACACTCAAGTGGACAAGGAGCAATTTTATGGTTCCCACCTGTGCTAATGTTGCCTTGGAGAGGATTTAATGGTCACACTCAGGAAAGGAGTCTCTTCTACCCCATCCCAATCCCAGCTAGCTGCAGTCTCCTTAGAGTTGATGGAAAAAATAGGGAAGACATTCTAGAGTTCATGATACTTACAGCCCTCTCAGGAGTAGGTCATGCGTATAGGATGACCACATGCCTGTCTACCCAGGCTGTGGTTTATACCTGTTATCCTAGTGTGATTCCTAATAGAACATCCTGTCACTTTTAAAATTTCCCAGTCTGGATGATAAATTATATGATCACCCTGGTGATAAAATATCTCAATCCCAGGTCTCTTCCAAGAGGAAGACTTTCTTAAACCTTTATAAAGCCTAAAGCTCACTTTCCATTCATCATCTTCCCTCATCCCATACTAGTTCTGTCCCCTTTCACCATCATTGCAACTGCCACCCCATCATTAACAACGGAGGGAGTTGCAGGTAGTGATTAGAAGATGGGCATGTTAGATGTTTATTTTTCAGGGTTTGCATCCAAGTTGCGTTTATCTTTTTCTCTTTGGATGTTTATCACCTGTTGGGCTTGTGTGTGCCATCCTTTGTGACACCAACGATATTGCTTGGATTCATCCTTGATTTCCTGAGTCCTTACCCAAATGAGGGGACGCCACCACTAGATAAGTCCTATTGTGCAAATACAAGGGAAATGAGAATACTAACTAAAACTACATCATGTGCCCTAATCACAAAAGGAGATAGCAAAACATTCTGTGACAAAATGAAATATAGGCTGTCATTGGACAGAACAAACCAGAGATGAAAAATCCAAAAAAAAAAACAAAAACCCTCAAGCTGTCTCAGAAAAGTTCATCATCTAAAAAGGGAACATAGGGGAATGCAAGGTAACTTGGAAAAGCAGTTTTGAGACATCCAATTCCCTAGTTAAAGAAAGACAGGATCTTCTAGAGGTATTAACCATTATAAAGGTGCTATCCAAGGGGGTGAAGAAGAGAAGGAATTGCAGCAGTTAAGACAATTCCATGTATACTGACTCTAAAGAGTCCACTTGCCACAGTCCTGGTTGCCTTATTTGCACTTGGAACCTCCCTTTATCGGCCACAGCTGGATCAAAGGTAAACAAATGACCCTGGGGAAATCAAGCCACAGACTGGGCTAAGCTCTCCTTCTTCATCTCTGTCTCTTTCTCAATAGTGTGGACTATGTGATACATCATTGGAGCCAGCAAGTGGTGGATGCTTGCGCTGTGGGACAATGTGGAGTCGGGGTGACTGTTATTGCCCTCTGCCTCCTCAGGCCAAGAAAGCCAGAGACAAGACACTGCAACAGCCATAGAAATAGAAAAGTCCACATTTTTGGTTACTGTCCCTTATGAGATTGAACACATCCATAAATTTTATTTCTTTTTTTTGGGTGAGGGGGAAGGTTGCAGATTTCCTTATTTATGTGTTTGTTTCTTGCAACCAAGAAATCTCTGACAAAGAGAGGAAGGCAAAACAAAGCAAGTCTGAAATGTCAAATAGCTACAGCTCTGTGCCTTGTAAATTACCTTAACCTTATTTTATGGGTGTTTTTCCTATTTAATTTTCCCCCAAGAGACTCCAGGAAACTACCCACTCCTCCCCACTAAGGGGAAGGGAGAATATTGACCTTTGAAAGTGACCCTAGCTCCCGCAGAATCATTCTTCTTGTTAATTCTGGAATGAAGAACAGCTTTTGAGGTCTGACCTCATTCAATAAGGCATTCCACTCTGTGCAGTGGTGGTGAAGCGGGCTTGGTAGAAGGGGGGTGGGCGTGGTGATGAGTGAAGATGATTATTTAGGGCAATATAGGAGCAAAGGCTGTGAACATGGTACGAAATGTGGTACGACCAATGATAAGATCCTCTGTGCCAAAAGCAGACACCCTGAACAACAGACATGAAAAAGAGGAGTCAGATCCAGCCAATCCTTTTTAAAATTTCTGTTTCCTTGTGTGTGTGTGGCTAAGAATCATTAGGGGTTCCTTAGTAAGAAAGGGAGAGAACAGAACTCACTATGCGTCCCATATTTGGAGAGGAAAATAAACCATATGTAGTTCCATTCCACAGAGTATCTCCATACAGTGTTTATCTTCATAAATTCCTGAGTTAATATCCCTCCAAGGTATTGCTCTGGCTAGATAGCTGGGCACAACTACTATAATCATTTCTTTAGGGCCCAGAGAGCTCCTCACAACACACAGACTTGGCTTAGTGGTTTCCATGGCTGACCAACATAATAGAAGTAGAAGTCAAACATGGATCCATGTCAAATTCCCTTATTTTCTCAAGGCTGAAAGGGCAAATGTGTAGACAGAATTCACAACTTGATTTGCCCTGCTGGGGAGTTCAGTTATCTTGTTTTTTATTCTTTCTCTTTTTTTAATCTCCCCCACCTTGTGGCTTTTGGCTTGCTTGCAGTCTGCTCTCTGTGTCCATTCGCTGTGCATTCTTCTGTGTCTGTATTTTTATTTTTATTTCCCCTCCCTCTCTGCAGCTTGCTTGCTGTCTGCTCTCTGTGTCCATTTGCTGCATGCTTTCTGTGTTTTGGCTTGTCTCCCTTTTTGTTGTGTCACCTTGCTGAGTCGGCTCTCCGTGGCGCTTGTGGGCTGGCAGCACTTTGCAGCGTGTGGGCAAGCCTGCCTTCACAAGGAGGCCCTGGGATGCAAACCCAGGGCCTCCCATATGGTAGACTGGAGCCCAACTGATTGAGCCACAGCCGTTTCTCTTTTTATTCTCTTTTAAGCAAATCTGATCTGATTTCCCTTTGTTACCCTGGAGTGGGCTTGGGAATCCCACCTGGTAGGTAATTCAGCAGGTGCATCAGACCACAGGCTCTGCCAGACTGCTTCGGCTAAATCCCAGCTCTAGCTCTTATTAGCCATGAGTCGCTTAACCTCTGTGCGCCTCATCTGTGAAATGGGGACAATATCATCTACTTTGAGTTATTGTGAGGGTTCAATGAGTAGGAGGTACGTGGCTTTTGAGCAAGAAGTAGCACGTCTGCCCAGCCGTGGAACTCTGATCCCGCCTTGATTTCCACGCAACATTTCGTGCACACAGGACAATGGTGTGGCTGGCAGTTTTTCGGGGATTGCAGAATCGAAGGGCCAGGTGCACAGTGCTGCTTTGTTCCCTTCCTTGACCCTGGGAGGCACACCAGCTTCATTTCATCTCATGGCTTCCTTCTCCTTCCACTTCTGATAGGATGCCAAGGTCAAAGGGACCTGTACTTGACCAGAGAACATTTTTCTGCTTTCAGGAGGAAGCCTGGGTTTTTTCCCCTTGTCCCGGGGGGAAACAGGAAAGGACTCCTGCCAGATAAAATGCAGGATACACAGTGAAATGTAATTTCGATGAACCACAAATTATTTTTAATTTTAATATATTCCAAATATTGCATGGGACTTATACTAAAAATATATATGTTGTTTATCTGAGATTCAAATTTAACCATTTGTCTTGTATTTTTATTTGGTTAATCTGACAACCCTATAACTCCGGGCCCTTCTATTTTCTTCTTACCACATTGTTTATTGCTTCCTCATTTCCCTGGCACCTCTTAACCCCATGAGGGTAGTGATTACATTGTATTCACCTTTGTGTCTCCAGAATGTGCACAGTCGTCCCCCACCCCCACCCCCAGCATAGTAGGTGCTAAATATGGATTTGCTGGATAAGTGTGTAAGTATCATTTATAGCTCTTTTCCCCTGCCCTGCCCAGGTGCCCACATGCACATACATACCAACAATTGTCTAAGGACAAAGGTTTCATTTTGCTTCTTAAGCCACCACATGGCGATTTTAGGCTGAGCACTCCCTGGCCTTCCCCTTCCGTGGCCTCATGTCATCCCAATGTGTCAGCAAGGGCTTGAGGTGGACAAAGGTCAGAGCCCTCCAATCTGTCCTGATTTGGGTCATCATTTCCTTGAGACTTCCTTTGCCTCTGCTTTGATTAAAGCTGTGTTAGCCTCGCTGCCTGCTTTTTTAGCAATTACTCTAATTAAGCTAATTTTTCTTTGTTCTCTCTCAGCAATTTGCATAAATGGCAAATTTATATATAGTGTCCCTAATTCTCTTGTAACTGCTCTGTAATTAACAGGATGCTCAGGCTAAATATAAATAAGTGCAGAAGGAAAAACAGCCTTCTGCTAAAATGCCGATAAAAGCTAGTACAGAAGGGGAGAAAAGAAAGGCAAGAAAGAGGAAAACAATTCTAAGCCCTGTTCTAAACTCATTATCCCTGATTGGGTCGCAGTTGGAGGAGACTTGCTAAAGGTCAACTACTGCAAGAGTGTCTCTCAGAGTGCCCTGCCTCCTGGAATAATTTCAGGACTGAATTGGGGCCATCTGCTTACAATAATAATACCACACAATGACTCAAAGGGGTGGATCAGCATGGGATGGCAGAGGATGGTGTGATAGTACGATGGTATGGGGTCAGTGGGTCCCACCTCTAATTCTGAGCATCTGGTCACCCTGAGTTAAGGAACAGCAAATCCCAACCCCTGGTCTCTGGGTTCTTTGTAGTCGCCTCCACGTTCAGTAATGCTATCATTTCCTAGATGTGAAAATATCCCATTGATGGAGAAATGGTTAAAAGATAGTACCAGGTCAGATTAAGACAGCTTTCTACAAATATATATTAATATACTGACACAAGGTTTATGCAATTGTCCTTTGTGAATCAGTTTGGTGAGTTATTTAAGAAGTGGTCCTTGGATCCTGGTCTTAATTCTATCACTAGCTCTGTGATCTTAGGAAAGTTGCTTAATGTATCTTGATTTCCTTTTCTGTCGATGAGGATGGAAGAGCCTTATGAAGTGGTCAGTAAGGTTAAAGAAAACAGCCTTAAAGTACTTTTTTTCCTTGTCACTTAGCAAGTCCTTACTAAAATTGAACTTTCATCTTGGGTGGTTCACATGATTCAGTCCTCATAAAATTTTCTTTGGTTCCAGGTGACCTGTTGAAATGGAGTTTCCTGCCACAGGTATGTGAATAAGAACCCTGGGCAATCCAAATCCAACTAGGCAAATCTGGGAAGACCTGCCTAAGAAGAGAATCATGCTCCCTCCAGACCTTGGAGTTGTGATCTCAGCCATTGTAACAAAGCTACTGGTGCTTCAGTTGTGTGTATATTTCCACAAAAGTCTATGGATGACCCATTTAGGGCATACCCTACCCCAGGCACAGAGCACAAGAGGTGATGCAACCCTATCCTCGGGTGGAGAGACAGACAAGTAAACAGACAACTCCAAAGGGCAAGTGCGATGCTGGTCTCAGGCTCCTGTGGGATGCGGGGTCTCTCAGTCTGGAGCAGTGGTCCCCAAAGAAGGCTGTGTCCACACCATGTGCAGGTGGTCTATTTCAGGGCGGGACAATCATTTTAGAACTTGTCTTCCTCCATTGTACATGTATGGTTTGGCGTATATTTTATATTATACAATATACATTAGAATATGCATATAATTTATTAGTAAGCAATATGCAAACATAGGAGTGCATTCTCAAAAGGTTTTTATTGAGAATGAAGTGAGACTAAAGGAGATTGCTCATTTCGACTGTGAGGACCAGGAAGGAGGGTTAAATGGGGAAGATTTCCCTGAAGAGAAACCTGACTGTAAGCTCCATGAAGGCAGGGGCTCTTTTTAACTTGTTCCCCGTCATGTCCCTATTGTATAGAAGAATGTCTGATGCACAGCAGGCACTCGGTATCTGCTTGTAAGAAAGAAATCTTCTTCTGGAAGAAAATAAGACTCGATTGTGGAGAAGAAAAGAAGTTATTCTCAACCTTGCAAGAAGGGGCACACAACCAGAAAAAGTGGCTGGTGCCCCGAACAAAGAAAAATGACACAATTTATACCCCTAAGCCTAGCACACAGGCCCTTCCTCTGTTTCTCTGTAGATAGGGCACTTCAGAGGTTACAGCCTATCAGAGGTAACTTTCCCACGCAAAAGTTTGTAATTAACTGCTTCCCCCATCACATTCCAACCGTTTTAGTTTTTACCTGCTCCCCTTTGCCAAATAAGGAATGGAATTTAGTGCTGAATTGGTATTGACTTAACTCTTTCTTGGGCCTCCTTTTTACTGCCTATAGGACTGGCTTAATCTGGTTTCCTTTGTTCTTGCTTAACCCGGGAGTGGGAGACTGAGTCAATAGGCTGCCAGGTTACATTAATTAATATTTTCTTCCTTTATGTGAAAACTAAGCTGATCTTCATTTTTTGCACTGCTGAATGAATGTGATGAAATCAGGCAAGTCGGGCAGAGGAGAGGAGATGGTCCCTGAAAACTGCCGATAGTTACATGACAGCCATGTGGCCGCGAGCTGGGTTTTTTTCTTAAAGTTTGTATGGGAGTTAGCTTGGCAGAGAAGGGGGATGCATGTTCCAGGAGTGGGGAAGGGCACTGGCTGGCAATCATTTGGGGGACTACCACAGTTTGCCATAAAATGGAGGTGGGAAGAGGTAGAAGGGCAGAGAGGCCAGTGGATTGAGGCCTCTCCGGTCAGCTGAGGGCCTCGACCTTGCGCTGTGGGTAGCAGCAAGTCACCACAGGGCTCGCCCCGGGAACAGCATGCCTGCTTTTTCAGGTGGTCACAGTCTTAGTTGGCCACGGCTGAGGTAGCAAATACCACAGACTGGTTGGCTTACACAATAGGGATTTGTTGTCTCACAATTTTGGAAGCTCGAAGTCCAAAGTCAAGGCGAGGGCAGGTTTGTGTGTTCTCTGATGGCTGTAGCGTTCAGGAGGTGACCAGCAATCCATAACTCCCTCTCTGCCTCTGTCCCATGGCCATCTGTCTCCTTCTGTCTTCTACTGTGTCCAAATTTCCTCTGCTTATACAAACTCAAGTCATGTTAGGACCTACCGTGATTCGATTTGGTCTCTTCAAAGATCCTACTTCCAAATGAGCTCACATCCACAGGACTAGGGGTTAGGACTTGAACATAGCTTTGCAGGGGACACAATTCAGTCCATAGCAGTCATTTTCCAGCAGAAGTGGAGGAGAGAGCACATTTGCACTGATAAATGGCTTTCCAGAATCTCACAGGAGCTCATTTCTTTCCCTCAAAACATCTGGCGGCAGGCCGGGCGGAGACAGCAGGTTGCCGCCTGGAACGTGGGATGGCGGCTGGGCCAGAGCGGCCAAGTCCACCCCTAGGTTCAGAGATTCTCAAGGAGGGCTCACAGGACTCAACATATAGTTACTCGCAGCTGTGATTTATTACAGCCAAAGACAGGAAGAAAAATCCACAAAAGGAAAGGTGCACGGCATGGAGCCCAGAGGAAACCATGCGCAGCCCTCTGAGAATCCTCTCCAGTGGAGTCATACAGGACGCGCTTTATTCCTCCAGCAATGGACTGTGACAGCCCGTGTGAGATGTCATCTTCCAGTTCACACAGGCCCCCTCTGCCTACCCGGTACCACGACTCCAGACCCCCAGCAGGAGTGCAGGTGTTCAGCCTAAGCCATGATTGCACAGTTCAGGCATAGTGAGTCTCTCTTATCGTTTAGGAAGATACTTATCAGTGTAAAGAACTGTTTACCAGCTGGCCAAGGGCCAACCTTGAGAGCAGGCCTCTCTAAGGGTACAGTCTCAGGTCTGCTATATTAACTCTTTAATGCTCAGTGACCTCTGGCAGTATTATAAAGGTGGCATAAGAAGGTACAAAAATGGAAGCTACCATGGGCTCACTGAAGCTGCTCAGACTTAGGGTAGACCCTAATATGGTTTTCAGCAAGTAACTTAAACTCTCTGAAAATAATAATGAAGTTTATTTCCTCAGCAGAATGGGATTACCAATATTTCATGGTTTATTTATGAGGTTAAAGGAGATACTGTTTGTAAAGTAACGCCAGTTTGTTGTGCCCATTGTCCCCAGCATGGTATCTGGCATGGGAAAGGCTTTCCATAGGCCCTGAATGATTGACTGCGGTCATTTCAAGCCAAGGTCAGCAGGGCATCTTTTAAATGACTAGAATCAAGGCTGGCATTGGTCAGAGCAGAAATTGTTCTCCATGAACGGACGTTTCCAAGGATCACTGAGCGTCTCAGAGACAATTTCTTATTTTCCCTGCCAGACAGAATTCAATGATCTCTTGTTTCAACATTACATCACTGGAGAAGCATTCAATTATTTTTTTAAAAATCCAAAGAGTGTGAGTTTTTTTTTTTTTTCATTTTGGCTGAAAGAAATATTTTCAATAATTCTGGAAGATGGAGGAAGTCTTTTTTCTAAATAGTTTCGTGAGAAATATTTTAATGATGTCAGGGAGGGATGATGCCTTTTGCACCAAATGTAGCTCATTAGAGGCCCCTAAAAGGAAGTCTTTGTTAGCATCTCCAGTGGCTGGTGAGTGCTAGTTTAGTATGCTTCGAGGGAAAAAATGAGATCTTATCTGAATTCCAGAACATTTCAAATCTTGGCTACCCTTTGTGTGACCTTGGACAAACGAGTTAAACTTCTTTTTGAGTCTCAATTTCTTTTTCAGTAAATGGGAGTAAAAATATTTCCTCCATAGTTTTGTTAAGAAGGTAAAGTAGGATAATGTATGCAAAGCTTCTACTGAGTAAGTAGTCACTAAAACTTACTTCTCCCTTTGGGGGTAAAAGTTTGATTATTTAGGACGCCAATTTTTAAGCAATAGTTTTCTGTAAAATACCAATTAATTCCAAGAGACCCTGAAAGAAAAACCTTTCTATATAGGGTTGAAAATCATAATCATGTCTCTTTCATTGTTAAGAGATGAGGTATTCACACTATACTAGGCAGTTATGGTGTGTGACAAACAGTTCCCAAATCTCAGCTGCTTACAACACACATTTAGCTCTGAATCATGTTACATGTTGTCAGTTGTGGTTTGACTGGCTGCTGTGATTCTGTTTGGCTCAGTTCCACATGTCTTCTTGTTTTGGGATTCAGGCTGAAGGAGCAGTACCTTTGTGGAACACATCTGTCCCCAAGACTGAGGAGAAGAGCAAGAGTGGCCAAGTCAGGCCAAACAACTGAATTGAAAGCTCCTGCTCAATGTGGCTGGGTCACTGCTGCTAGCATTCCATTGGCTAAAGCAAGCCAAGCCCTACATCAGTGGAGCAGGGGCGTCCACTACAAACATAAATGCAATCTACTACGTGCCCTTTGAAAATCTTTTACGCCTCCTTTCTCATGGTATCTATAAACTCTTCTTGAGTGAGTGAAATTTGACCATTTTTCTCTTCTGAATTCAGAGTAGGCTGACCATGAGGACTGGAAGTGCTAGGCACTTTATGATCAATTTCTTTTTTACCTATTTAACTCATGACATTCCCAACATATGTTAGTGGCCAATCCTTCCTTCCTTCCTTCCTTTCTTCCTGCTCCCTCCCTCCCTCCCTCCCTTCTTCCTTCCTTCCTTCCTTCTTCCTTCCTTCCTTTCCTGCTTACTTGTTTGCTTGCTTTTGTTCTTCCTTTCCTGGATGGGACTTACTACAGCTGTGGTTATTTAAAGGCCTTTTTTGATTGGCCCTGGAACCTTCTTGGAGTTGTCCCAGTATCACACCTACACCCCCTCCTTCAGCAAGAATGATCATGTATCCAGTGAAATTCATTCAATTCAAAACAACACCACCGATCAGTGCTTGGTAGTGCCCTTGGCATTGGGATGAAGGTGTAGTGGGGTGAAAACCTAGTTATGAGGACAAATGGTACCAATGTTCATAATATGGAGAGAAACTCACAAGGGTAGGAAAATGTATTTAGTGTCCTACAGATGGGGTGGTGGGAACAGAGTTAATAAGCGAAAACTGAATTGCTCCCCAGATAAAATGAATAGGAATTCAGGGATTGGAATAAACAATAATGAAGGGAAAGAGGGTGTGCAACCTAGAACCCAAAGAGAAAGAAGACTGAGAAATTCTCAATGTTGAGGAGGCTCTACAGTGTAAACAGCTCTGAGGCTCTGAACTGTCAGCAACAGCTGACTCTAGAGTTCACCTTTTGGGAAGTAAAGGAAAGCAGGGAATATCCAGTAGGAAATATTGTAGAAAAGGCCAGGAAATAGAACCAGTCCGATAGAACTGTGAGTCAAGAGCCAGATGAGAACCCTCTGTCCATGTCACCACCTCCTCCAAGGGCTGCACAGAAGGGAAGAGAACAGGGAGGGCTGTGACAGTGGCAGCCCTGCCAGGAAGACAGATGTGTGGAACAGGGATGTAAAGTCCTACTTACAGAGGAGGTGCAGGCTTTAGGAAAAACTACAAGGAGGGGTCTGTGGCTGGTGGAGGGGAGCTTAGCTGTGGAGGGGGGCCTCTAGTGAATGCCCACCTCACCTTTTCTCAATCCCTTCTGGTAACCTGCAACTGGAACAGGACAGCTCCTACCACCTGTGTCTCTGCTTCCCTGCCTGAGGACTTCTTCTGGCCCCAGTGGAGCTACCCAGCCCCCCAGCACTCAGCAATCCAGAAGTGCAGACTTGACAACCCCTAGGAAAACTCCTAGCGATAGGCTAGAGAACCTGCAGGAAAATGCCACGGCTCTCCTGCCATCCTCAGTGGGACCATTCTGAAGTCTATGCTACCCAGTCCTTTAGAAGGTCCCAGTGGAACAGGACTCCAGCTAGTAACACTCTCTTGGTCTTTCTCCCATCACTTTCTCACCTTCTCCATTCCTCACAGAGGCTTCGCCCTCCAAATGGACTTTCGGTTCCTTGTCCTAAGGTCTCTTCTGGGGGAAACTCCAAGTTAGGAGCATGGAGAGGGGTCTGGAAACACAAACAGAAATACACAACACAGCACTTGAGGGGATCTAGGGGGAGTGAGCTATTTCAACCCAGTGCCACAAGTGCAGTGTGCAAATAGCATGGGCAATTGTGGGGACCCAGTAAAGGGATGCATGGGAGGGGGGAGAAGGGAGCTTCTTGGGGTCTATGACATCTCAGTCCAATCTGCTTTCAAAAAGGAGTTGTCTTTTGCAAGAACAAAAATCATGTGAAGCCTGGAGGTGAGAATTTCATTCCTCCACTCCCTCCCTGTGGGAGAGGCACTGATTGGAAACCCATTCACAATTCCTCGCTCCTCCTGCTGTTTTGAAAGGTTCTGATATGAGGGAAAATATCCTCTCCAGGGAGCCCTTGCCCTTTCATGATTTGCCAAACACCTCCTCAGCAAGGTACCCAAAAGCCTGTTGTAACCAATTGAGATTCAAAGAGAAAGTGGAGCTAAATGAGGGGTTGGAGTGAAAAGACTGTGTTTATCGTTGCTCTCTGGCATCCTTGGCAATCTTCATGGGAGGAATTTCAGCAACTTGCTTGCTGCCTGCCAAGCAGCCAGGGGACCAGAGCATCAGGCACATCTGTTTAAATGGGGAAGAGACTCGAGATGGGGAATCAGAAGCTGTTTGATACGCTGCAAGGCTACTACCCTCAGTAGTTCTTTGATGCTTAATATCCAGGGTTCTAAGACCCATGAGACTTTCACCAGAAGGGAGATGAGGGGAGATGGCAACCATGGTCCTGTAGCCAGATTTTGTCTCGGTCCTTGGCTAAACTGCAGGAAATGAATTTCAAGAGGACGTCACATTGATTAGGCCAGTAATTTATTAAGATGGGAAGGGAAGAGAAATGGGAAACACTAACACATCATAGGTTAAGGCAGGAAGGAGCTGAAAAGTGATAAAAAGGGTCAGTTTACAGCCTACAAATGCCCATTATAGATTACAAATGCCCGGATTTACTTGCACATTGATCCATGGGGGTGGGAGGGGGAGTTGCGATATGGCAAAAGCAGGGCACAGAAAGCAAGAACAGGTCAAAAAGCGAGAGCGCCAAAGGCCTTTTTTTGGTGCTTGCTTTTTAAATCATGAATTATTCTGCCCCTCTGCTAATGGCACAGGAGGAGTCCCAGCTTTGTGCTGCTTTGATTGATTACCCCACCCATCAATCCCCCAGGAGGGCCCAATGATAAGGCCCCTGGAGAACATCCAGGGCTTCTCCTGGCTTTGGGGGGATATCTCATTCCTTATGGGATTTCTCGTGAGGATCTTCCAGCAGCCATCTTGGGGGTATCAATGTCCACGTGTACTTCTTGCCAGGTTCCAGATCTGCCTGTTGATTCCCTGTCTAGCCTGCTTCAGTCCAATGTCCTTTTTTTATGGATGAGAAACTGAAGTCAGAGAGGGAAGTGAGTGGGAGGAGTCACAGAAGGTGTGAGCCACAGACCAGAAACTATTAGCCATTTCCACTCCAGAAGGTAAAGCTTGGCCTAATTCATCTGCTCCAGAGGCTATGGTACAGGCTCCTGGATTCTAAGATCTCTCATGTGGAGATTCCAAAGGCCAGTCTTGAGGAAGTTATGACTGTAAAAAATTAAATTTTGCATGCATTTCCTGAACACCGGTCATGACCTGGCCCTGCGCTATGTCCTAGATGATGAGACATTGAAAAAAAAAAAAGAAAGAAATATAAAAACAAAATAATGGGTTCTGCACTCAAGACCTCACACATTGGTAGGAGACATAGACTTGGAAGCAATTGATTGTTATACATTGTGAAAAACCCATTCAGAGACTTGCATTTAAGTACAGATATAGAAGAGAGGAGAAAATCAGAAGGCCCATCATGGTCATTAGCATCGAGCTATGGGGCCTGGTTTTATCCTGTAGGTATGGAAAGCCACTGGAGGGTAGGCTCCATCTTCAATGGGAAGCCAACTCCTCCTTCTGTGCCTGCTTCCCACCCTCCTCTTTACCACTCTGGCTCCACAGCCTGATCCTCTCCCCAATACACCTATATCACTGTGCAAACTCCCACCTACATAGAAAACAGGCTAGGCCCAATTCACCGTCCAGGTGGGTGTCACAACTGGACTCCCTGCCCAGCCTTCCTCCTGCTCATCCCCCATCCACCCTTCCTCCAAAATATATTGAATAACCCATCTCTTCTAACTCAATCTATCAGCAACTCTGTGAAGTTCTGTCCATTTAATCATCCCATTTTCTAGACAAGAGTGTGTCAGCTTCCAAACTCTCTTGGCTGATATCTGATAATGTTATCAATGATTCATTCCAAGTGGGGAAGGCTGGCTATGACTCAATTGGTACTTGTCCTGGGAGTATTTATGTTTTAATAGAGGGGCCTGGGAAGGTAATTGTCTCAGGCCAGATTCACAGCCCTGGTTCTCAGCCTTGGGTATGTATTGGAATGGGCTTTCTGATACCAAAAAAAAGTCTCCCCTGCTGAGAAACTCTAATTTTGTAGGTCTAGGGTGGGGCTCTATCAGCCATACTTTTTTAAAGCTCCATTAGAGTTTGGATGTACATAAATGTGCCTACTGCCTCAGCTGCAAAGAATTCAAGCCCTGGGGCAAGCTGTTTGCAGTTGAAAAATTTTTAAGATGGTCTTCAGGTAGCTAAGACCATACCATGCTGTCAACAGTGGCAACAATAGGAGGAATAATAGTAAAAAATAACAGGTACAAATTATTAAACTCTCATGGGGCCAGGGCCTGTACTTGGTTCCTTAAACATACAACCTCTAAATCTCCTGACCATACAGGAGGCCGTTATTTTCATTTTGTGGAGAAGGCACAGAGATTCAGAGATAAAGCTGGTACGTACCAAAGCCTACTCCATGACAATACACCCTATTACTCTGAGTCACCTCCCACATGTCTCACTCGGTCTTTAGTGAGTGATTCCCACCCCCAGGGGCAAATATTATCATGAGGTACAGTTGGCAATGAACCTCCCTGTGCATACTGGGGACATTTTAGGACATGTGCATGCTTCCATGTATTGCTTTGTGTGTTTTTATAATTCACATAAATGGTAATCTCTATGTTGGCATTCCACCACAAATTATTTTTCATGTGACAATCTGTTTTCCATATCGGTTAATATGTTCCTTTATTTTAAGAAATATAGAGTGTTTCGTGAGCATACATAAAACATGATTTATTAAGAAATTCACCTATTGATTAGAATTTAGGTTGTTTATACTTTTTATTATTAAAAATGTTTTACTAGGTATCTTGAACATGTGTCCATGTGCTCATGTGTTAGTTTCTTTGTAGTGTATTCCCTGAAACAGAAACTGGTTGCCTAGTTCATGCCCATTTTCCATATCACCACATATTGCAAAGTTACTCTCCTTGAGAAATCTACAAGAAAGCTTCTAGAACTTATAAATGAGTTCAGTAAAGTCATAGGTTATAAGATCAATGTGCAAAATCAGTAGTATTTCTGTACACCAATAATAAGCAATCTGAAGAGGAAATTTTTAAAAAACACCATTTATAATAGTAACTGAAAAAATCAAAGGGCTTAGAGAAGCTCAACTGGTACATTTATGTTCTCAAAGAGAGGGGAGGGTGACTCTTGAGAGCATGGGTGGTTCCTAATAGGGGAGGACAGACCAGTGTGTCAAAACCTCAGCATTGTTGCAAGTATATGAATTTTGTCCTTCAAGCAGTGAAGGGTGGTAGTTGTTGTGGGCCCTGGGGGAGGGGGAGGGAGGAATAGAATAGATGGAAGAGGACGGACGTAGTTAGGGGGCAATGAAAGTGTTCTGTATGATCTTGCAATGATGGATACAGGCGATGTTAAATTTCACCAAAAATTGAAAAAGTGTATGGTTTAAAATGTAAACTATAATGTAAACTACTGGCCATGGTTAGTAGCTATATTTCAAAACCTGTACATCAGGTTTAACAAATGCACCATCCACATGTAAAAAGATCATTAATAGGGAAGGGGAAAGAGGAGAGGATGTTGGGTATATGGGAGTCCCCTATATTCTGTATGTAACTTTAAACTTCTTTGAAGACATGAAAAAAAAGTAAGGCACTGAGGAAGAAATGGAAGAAATTGCCATTGTACATACAGGACAATTATTGCAGTGATGAAAGGTAAAATATTAAAAAAATTTTTAATATTTTTCATTTTTTTAATACCCCCATTTTTTTTACTTTATTTTAGTTTTAGTTTTTCTAAATTGTTGTGTATTTTAATTCTTATGTTTAAAACTGTCATTACTCTCATTTTTCTATTAATTGAGTTTGGCAATATACTTGGCTTTATTTTTGAAGATGTTTTGGATCACAGAAGGTTTCAACTATGGCAAGGGAGGAGCATTGGTGTAGGGTGTCAGTAATGAGAGATACATGAGAGGAACTTTGCCTGGGCATACATATAAGGTATATAAATATGTTCAAATGTTCATGGGGCATTGCCACAGAGGGTAGAGATTCACACAACAACTGAAAGAATACTGAGTTCCCATCCTGGGGAGATCTGCCATGTTCTCTAATGGAACAGCAATTATCCCCTAAGTATAGGGGCAATGACTGGGGAAGAGGGATGGTCCATTGATGGGCCCTTAATGCTGATGACTGTGTTTATGAGCCTTTTGCTCTTGAGGTTGCAACTTGGCCTGGTATTATAGGGCACCTGAGAGTAGCCTCCTGGGAGCCTCCATGCTACTCAAGTGTGGCTATTCTCGAAGCCAAACTCAGCATGTAGATGCATTGCCTTCCCCCCAGCATGAGACATGGCTCCCAAGAATGAGCCTCCCTGGCAGCAAGGGATTACTACCAAGCACCGGCTGGTGATGTGGCTGGAAAAAGACCTGGAATGTGTGTGTTTGGGGGGGGGGGGGAGGAGGGAGAAAGAATGGTAGAGATGGAATGATTTGGCTAAGAGTCTTTGGGGTGAGTCTGGAGGTCATCAGAGAGGTAATGCTTGTGCATATCTCAGCAAGATCTCATAGACAGCCAGAGTGGATTCTGCCCCAAGTGGTGGGGCTCCTGAGGGCTACGGAGATACCCAGGTCCTGCAGTCATGGTGGATGACTCTGGAGTTCAGTGCCTTGACAGTGGGCCCTACGTTGGAGTTTGTGCTCCTGAGTGTGAGTTAGAGTTATGCTGTAAACCATTGACCATGGTTAGTGACAGAGTTGGACTCAGATGTAACTTCTCTACAATGTGCCTCTTCTTTTATTGATCCTATAGTTGGCACTGGAGTTGGTGGATGTATGTCCAGTAGACTTGAATCTCTTGGCTATCCATGCCCCAGCTGGTCTCTGAGTCTCAGCAGAGGCTCCTGCTCTCCAGTTCATTGGACTCATCCAGGACAACTAACAGGGAAGTGAGGATGCATGGCCACCCCACTGGGGAGCTGAGGGATCTGCAACTGCAGGTAGGAGGGTCCCATCCATTGGTTATGTGGGATCAGGGCACCCTCTCATTTGGAGGTGGAGTGGACATTGCCATCTCAGAGTCCTCAGGTTTGGGAATAAAATATGGACTAGAATGGACTAACTGGTATTGTATTGTAGATTTATTGTGAGCCTGGCAATGGAGGAAATTATATCATTGATGTGGAAACAGTGGCCATTGAGGTTGCTGAAGGCAGAAAGAGGAAACAAAAGGTATGGTATGGGGCATTTTCGGGACTTGGAGTTGTTCTTTAGTGACATTGCAAAGACAGATACAGGACATTATATATCCTGCCATAACCTACAAAAGGAGTGGGAGAGAGTGTAAACCACAATATAAACTATAATCCATGCTGTGCAGCAATACTCCAAAACATGTTCATCAATTGCAATGAATGTACCACACTAGTGAAGGAAGTTGTTGATGTGGGAGGTGTGGGGAGTGGGGCATATGGGAATCCCTATTTTTTTAATGTAATATTTATGTAATCTACATATCTTTTAAAAATAAATTAAAAATCTATTTTAAAAAATTAACAACAACAAAAAAGAGAAGGGTTGTTTTCAGCCTTTACTCATGGATAGCTTTCCCTCTTTCTAGTCTCTCAAAGGGCTTATGTAAGATTGGAATCATCTATTCCTTTGAAGGTTTTGTAAAGCTTGCCTGTGAAATTATCTTACGCTATTGCCTTTATACATATGAGTGTGTATGTGTGTGTGTGTGTGTACTTATATATATATTTGGGAATAGATTTAATTTATTTAATAGTCAATTCAGGTTTTCTTCTTGAGTCAATTTCCATCATTTTAATTTTTCTGAAAATATCAATTTCTTCTAAGTTATCAAAATAATTGTCATAATATTCTTTGTAGTACTATTTAATGATTGTTTAAAAGTCCACTTAAAAAAGAGACTTATGATGTAAACCATTGACCATGGTTACTGGTAATGCTTCAGTATTTGTTCATTAGTGGTACAACAAATGTACCATACTTATATAAGATGTTACTAATAAAGGTATGCGGGAGAGGGGAGGAGGGGAGGTATGGGAGAATCCCCTATATTTTCTATGAGACTTTTCTATTACCCAAATCTTCTTTGAAAATAAAGTGAGAAAAATAAGACACTGGGGAACATACAGAAGAAATTGCCACTGTACATAAAGTATAGCAGATCTTATGGGAATGAAAGACACAAAGCAAAAAAGAAAACTTTTTCTTATTTTTTCATATATATTTTTTATTTTTGGTTTATATTTTTATTTATTTTCTTGGCATTGATTTTGGGGAAGGTTTTGATTGCAGAATAGTCACAACAGTGGCAGGCGAGGATCACTGGTGCATTGTGTCAGTGGTGGAGGTCTGCATGTGGGGAGGGGTGCATCTGGCACATGGATCTGTGGAATACGAAAGTGTTCAAGTAGTCATGGGGTGTTATCTAGGTGGATGGAAATCACACAATAACTGAAAGAATATTGAATTCCCATCCTGGGGAGTTCTGTTACATTCTCTAATAGAGTGGGAAGAATCCCTGGAGTACATCAGCAGTGCTTAGTGAAGGAGGACAAAGCAATATGCCAGGCACTTGATATTGATGCTTGTACTTATGAACTGTTCTTGTGAAATTGAAACGTAAACTAGTATTTTATATTGCCTAAGAGGTACCTCCTGAAAGCCTCCTTGTTGCTGTAATGTAGCCTTTCTTTAAGTCAAACTCAGCATATAAACTCACTACTTTCCCCCAGCATGGGACATGACTCCCAGGGATGAACCTTCTGGCACTGAGGGATTATTACCAAGCAACAACTAGTGATGCATTTGGAAAAAGACCTTGACCAAAAGGGGGAAATATTAGATACAAATGAGTTTTTATGACTAGGAGATTTTAAAGTGAGTCTGGAGGTTATTCCAGAGGTTATACCCCTGCATGTCTCAGCAGCATCTCACTGACTGCTGCAGTAAACAGTGCCTCAAACAGGGGTCTCCTGAGTGCTTTAGAGACATCTGTACACTATAGACAGGGCAAACAACCCCAGGGATTCAGCATCTTGTCACTGGGACTTACCTTGGAATATATGATAACCTATCCCCACAATGTATCAGAGTTGGACTCATTTATAACTTTTCTTTCTTTTTTTCCAAATTCTACTCAATTTATTCATTTTTTTAAAAGATATTACGTTAAAAAAATATGAGGTCCCCATTCACCCCCACCGCCCCCACCCCACCATTCCCCCCACAATAACACTCTCCCCCATCATCATGTCACATCCATTGTGTCTGGTGAGTACATCTCTGGGCATCGCTGCACCCCATGTCCCATGTTCCACACCATAGCCCACACTTTCCCACGTTCCATCCAGTGGGCCATGGGAGGACATAAAACATCTGGCAATTGTCCCTGGGGCACCACCTAGGACAACTCCAAGTCCAGAGAATGCCTCCACATCTCTTCTCTTCCTCCCATTCCCCACACCCAGCAGCCACCATGGCCACTTTTTCCACATCAATGCCACATTTTCTCAATTATTAACCACAATAGTTCATGAATAGAATATCATTAAGTCCACTCTGATCCTTACTGTATTCCTCCTTCCTGTGGACCTTGGCTTGGTTGTGTCCATTCCACATCTATGTCAAGAGGGGGTTTAGATTCCACATGGATATTGGATGCAATCCTCCTGCTTTCAGTTGTAGGCACTCTAGGTTCCATGGTGTGGTGGTTGACATTCTTCAACTCCATGTTAGCTGAGTAGAGTAAGTCCAATAAATCAGAAGGTAGGAGCTGAAGTCTGTTGAGGTCAGGGCCTGGCTATCATATTGTCAGTCCAGAGATTCAAATCCCCTAGATATATCTTAAGCCCCAGCACCAACTACAATTCCAGTAAAGTAGCATGAAAGTCTTGTGAAAAGTGATCCCATCTGAGTCCAGCTCCATCACGCAGAAACACCAGCTCCAAAGAAGGGCCAACTGGCATGGCAGTGAACCCCATCTACCATGACCATAGAACCTGTGGTTCTCTTTAGCCCTCAAAAGGACCAATATCTGGGGTGTATCTACTTTATCTGTCTCTGAGACTCTGCTCAGGTGTGCATAAGGGCAATCCTTCTGACAACCTCCAGACTCTTTTTTAGAAACTCATAGCCATATGAACTCATTTTTCTTTTCCATTTCCCCCTTACTTTAGGTCAAACAGCATTTTTAACTCCTGTTATTATATGTAGACAGGGATATTCATCTGGTCCGCGTTGAACCTTTAATTTAAGGTCATTTTCTAGTTACGTCATCAGCTGGTACTTGGTAGTGATCCCTCGGTGCCAGGGAGGCTCATTCCCGGGTGTCATGTCCCATGCTGGGGGGAAGGCATTGCATTTACATGCTGAGTTTGGCTTCGAGACTGGCCACATTTGAGTAACATGGAGGCTGTCAGGATAGAACTCTTAGGCACAGTGCTGCTCTAGGCCTTGTTCTTATTTCAGGTGTATAGGCTCACAAGCATAGTCATTAGTATCAGGGGCTCACTGTTGGACCCTCATTCCTTCCTGGTCCTTACCGTTGCACCTGGGGGACTACTGCTGCTCCCCTAGGGACCACAACAGAGCCCCCTCTGGCCAGTAACCCAGTACCCCCCCCCAGCTGTTGTTTTTAATTCTTTCCACTATGAGTATATCCAAACATTTCCATGCACCCTGGACACATGCCCTGTATAACTCCCTGTCAACCATATATCACCTGTCAATAACATCCCATACCAGTATTCCTCCACTGCCATTGTTGAACCACTCTGTGATCCAAAACTTCCTGAAAAGTGAAGCCCAATATAATGTCAGGTTCCCTTACTAGTAAAATGGAATATAGCAATGAGTTTAAAGGTTAGATATAGAATATGTATTGATTTGGAAAAATTCTGCATCCTATCTTTTTCTTTTCTTTTTTCCTAATTATTGAGCTTCTCTTCACAAGAGTCTTAGATCACAGTAATTCATCTACACAATACACAGTACTCACACACATCCACCATAAAACCTTTTCCCTTCCACAGTGATAATCTTTTAACTTATTCATATCATATTTACTGAAACTGATGTACAGACTCCAAGACAATAGCTTTCAAACAAGGTGACATCTGTGCTTACATTGTGGTCCATACTTTAGTATATACAGTTTTCTAAATTTTTTAGTTATCCTATGTTTTACATTATGGTTTACATTATTAGTCTGTCGTCCCCTATATGTTTTTGGTGTAATATTAAATGTTTTATATCCAGCCTTGTGTACTTTCGCGAAACTCCTCTCTTGCCCCCACATTTACCTTGGTTCCATCCATTCAACATCCATTTTCCCCTCCCCTTGGGCCCACAGCGACAGCCAATCTCCATTTCCTGAGGAGCCATGTCCAGAGATACTTGCAACAGTGTTCAGGGCCTGACTTGCTCAACTGCCCTAATGCCGTGGGAGCCACCCTTTCTCTCGAGAGATACAGTTCCCTCTATTTGATGGCATTAGTCCTCCCCAGGATGTGGGTCCACCCCCACTCTCACTACTTGGGTCTCTACGCAATGATACAACCCACCCTGGCAAAATGAGCATTCAGACATTCCCCAGGAGTCCGTCCTGCATCAGACCATCCCCTCCGAGCATCCTAAACAGGTAACCCTCCTAATTATATTTTGATACTGTTTTCTCAGCATTTTACTCTCAACCAACACCTGACAATCTCCTATGTTCGTATGTTGCCCCTCCCCCCCAATTTTTTGGGCAATATTACCCATCCGCCCATCCCCAGTCCCCTCAAACCCGCAAAGCCCCACCCAAAGGCAACCCCTTGCCCCCATTTTATCTCTTCTTTGTGCTCATACTTACCGCCAGCTCATCATAGATTCCACCCCTGCAGACGTCAGCTCACATCCTTCCTCCACACCCCGATTTCCTGTAAGCCTATCTTCCAGTCTCTAGCTCTCTGAGGCAGCTTGCTTATTTCATGTCATTGAGGTCATGTAGTATTTGTCCTTCAATGCCTGGGTTGCTTCACTCAACATAAGGTTCTCAAGATTCATCCATGTTATCACATGTGTTTGTAGTGTATTTGTTCTTAAAGCCAAGTAGTATTCCATTGTATGTATATACCACATTTTATTGATCCACTCATCTGTTGATGGGCATTTGGGTTGATTCCAACTTTTGGCGATAGTGAACGATGCTGCTATGAACATTGGTGTACATATATCAGTTTGTGTCCTTGTTTTCAGTTCTGCTGGGTATATACCCAGCAGTGGTCTTGCTGGGTCATATGGCAAATCTATGGTTAGTTTTTTGAGAAACTGCCAAACTGTCCTCCAGAATGGTTGGATCCTTCTGCATTCCCACCAGCAGTAGATGAGTGTTCCCATTTCTTCACATCCTCTCCAGCATTTGTATTCTTCTGTTTTTTTCATAGCTGCCAATCTTATGGGAGTAAGATGGTATCTCATTGTAGTTTTGATTTGCATTTCCCTTATAGCTAGAGATTTGGAGCATTTTTTCATGTGCTTTTTAGCCATTTGTATTTCTTCTTTGGAGAAGTGTCTGTTTAATCTTTTTCCCATTTTTTAAATGGGTTGTTTATCTTTTTTTTTTTTCAAGATATAGGAGTTCTTTATATATGCAAGTTATAAGTCTCTTATCAGATATATGGTTGTGAAATATTTTCTCCCATTGTATGGGTTCCCTTTTTACTTTCTTGACAAACTCCTTTGAGGTGCAGAAGGCCTTAATTTTGAGGAAGTCCCATTTATCTATTTGTTCTTTTGCTGCTCATGCTTTTGGTGTGATAGTCATGAAGCCATTTCCTATTACAAGGTCTTGTAGATGTTTCCTTACACTGCTTTCCAAGGTCTTTATGGTCTTGGCTCTTATATTTAGGTCTTTGATCCATCTTGAGTTGATCTTTTTATAAGGTGTGAGATGGTAATCCTCTTTCATTCTTCTACATATGGATATCCAGTTCTCCAGGCACCATTTGTTGAATAGGCCATTCTCTCCCAGTTGAGAGGGTTTGGTGGCTTTATCGAATATTATATGGCTATATATATGAGGTTCTATATCAGAAATTTCAATTCAATTCCATTGGTCTGTGTGTCTCTCCTTATGCCAATACCATGCTGTTTTCACTACTGTAGCTTTGTAGTATGTTTTGAAGTCAGGTAGTGTGATTCCTCCAATTTTGTTTTTCTTTTTCAATATGTCTTTAGCTATTTGGGGCCTCTTTCCTTTCCAAATAAATTTCATAGTTAGTTTTTCTAGTTCCTTAAAGAAGGCTGTGTTTTTATTGGGATTGCATTGAATATGTAGATCAGTTTTGGTAGGATAGACATCTTAATAATACTTAGTCTTCCTATCCATGAACAGGGAATATTCTTCCATTTATTTAGGTCTTCTTTGATTTCCTTGAACAGTCTTGTATAGTTCTCGGTGTATAAGTTTTTTACATCTTTAGTTAAATTTATTCCTAAATATTTGATTTTTTTTATTTTCTATTGTGAATGGTATTTGTTTCTTGATTTCCTCCTGATCTTGCTCATTATTGGTGTACAGAAATGCTACTGATTTTTGCGCATTGATCTTATAACCTGCGACTTTACTAAACTCATTTATGAGTTCTAGAAGCTTTGTTGTAGACCTCTCAGGGTTTTCTATGTATAGGATCATGTCATCTGCAAATAATGACATTTTGACTTCTTTCTTTCCAATTTGAATGCCTTTTATATCTGGTTCTTGACTCAGTGCTCCAGCAAGTACTTCTCAGACAATTTAAATAGAAGGGGAGACAATGGGCATCCTTGTCTTTTTCCTGATTTTAAAGGGAAGGATTTTAGGACTTCTCCATTGTAAACAATGTTGGCTGTAGGTTTTTCATATATACTCTTTATCATGTTCTGAAATTTTCCTTGTATTCAATCTTTTGGAGTGTTTTTATCAAGAAAGGGTGCTGTATTTTGTCAAATGCTTTTTCTGCATCTATAGATATAATCATGTCATTTTTTTTCCTTCAATCTGTTTATATGGTGTATTACATTGATTGATTTTCTTGTGTTGAACCATCCTTGCATACCTGGAATGAATCCCACTTGGTCGTGGTATATAATTTGTTTAATGCGTTGTTGAATATGATTAGCAAGTATTTTGTTAAGTATTTTTGTGTCTAGGTTCATTAGAGAAATTGGTCTGTAATTTTCCTTTCTTGTGGTGTCTTTGTTTGGCTTTGGTACTAGGGTAATGTTGGCATCATAGAAGGAGTTAGGCAATGTTCCTTCTGTTTTGATTTTTTGGAATAGTTTCAGCAGGATTGGTGTTAGTTCTTTCCGGAATGTTTTGTAGAATTCACCTGTGAAGCCATCTGGCCCTGGGCTCTTCTTAGTTGGGAGGTTTTTAATGACTGATTCTATCTCTTTACTTGTGATTGGTTTGTTGAGATCATCAATTTCTTCTTTCGTCAATATAGGCTGCTTATGTGTTTCTAGGAATTTGTCCATTTCCTCTGAATTGTCATTTTTGTTGGAATATAGTTTTTCAAAGTATCCTCTTATGATAGTCTTTATTTCTGTGGCATCAGTGGTGATATCTCCTTTCTCATTTCTTATTTTGTGTATTTCCATCCTCTCTCTTTTTTTCTTTGTTAGTCTCGCTAAAGGTTTGTCAATTTTATTGATCTTCTCAAAAAACCAGCTCTTGATCTTTTTTATCTTTTCAAGTGCTTTCTTATTTTTTTATTTCATTTAGTTCTGCTCTTATCTTTGTTATTTCCCTCCTTCATCTTCCTGTTGGATTACTTTGTTGTTTTTCTAATTTCTCCAAATGTGCAGTTAGTTCTTCAATTTTTGCTCTTTCTTCTTTTTTAATATAAGAATTTTTGGCTCTAAATTTCCCTCTCAGTACTGCTTTTGCTGCATCCCATAAATTTTAGTATGTTGTGTTTTCATTATCATTTGTTTCAAGGTAGTCATTGATTTCTTTTGAGATTTCCTCTTTGACCACTGTTTTTCTAAGAGTGTGCTGTTTAATTTCCAAATCATAATGTGAAATCTGGGCCTCTGGCCCTTGCAAATTTCCAGCTTCACTCCACTGTGGTCAGAGACATTATTTTGTATGATTTCTATCTTTCTGAATTCATTAAGCCTTTCTTTGTGGCCTAGCATATGGTCTATCTTGGAGAATGATCCATGTGCACTTGAGAAAAGTATATATCCTGCTGTGTTTGGGTGTAATAATCTATATATGTCTATTAGATCCAGCTCCTCTAATATACTGTTCAAATATTTTGTTTCTTTAGTGATTCTCTTTTGAGATGTTCTGTCCAGAGTTGATAGTGGTGTATTAAAATCCCCCACTTATAATTGTAGATGCATCTATTATTTCACTTAGTTTTTCCAGTGTTTGCCTCACGTATTTAGAGGCGCCCTTGTTAGGAGCATAAATATTTATGATTGTTCGATCTTCTTGACAGATTGTCCCTTTCACTAATATGTAGTATCCTTCTTTGTCTCTCACAATTGTTTCACATTTAAAGTCTATTTTGTCTGATATTAATATCAGAAATCAGCACTTAATCTTATGGAGCTTCCCTTGTATTTGATGGTTTTCTTTTTTCTTGCTGCTTTTAGAATTTTCTCTTTGTCTTGAGCGTTGGATAATTTGACAAGTACATGTCTTGGGGTGGGTCTGTTGGGGTTTATGATGATTGGGGTGCACTGTGCTTCTTGGATGTGTACATCTGTCTCTTTCAGTAGATTTGGGAAGTTTTCAGCCATTATTTCCTGCAACACTCCTTCTGACCCCTTTCCCTTCTCTTCTCCTTCTGGGATGCCTATAATACGTATATTTGAGCGTTTCGTATTGTCATTCAGGTCCCTAAGTCCTAGCTGGATTTTTTCTATGTTTTTATCGATCAATTCTACTATCTGTTTGATTTCCAATGTACTGTCTTCCACATCACTAATTCTCTGCTCTGCCTCTTCTAGTCTGCTGATATTTGCTGTGAGTGTATTTTTGATTTCTTGAACTGTGGTGTTCATTCCCATCATATCTGTTCTTTTTTTTGCGTATGTCTGCAATTTCCCCTCCAAGTGTTGTCTTCATGTTGTTATCCTCTTCCTTTACTTCATTAAATTTGTCAGTGATAAATGTTCTGAGATCTTTAATTACTTGTGTGAAGTTCTGCTCCCCTTCCTGGTTTTTAGTTTGTTCATTAGAGTCAGCCATGTTTTCCTAATTACTGGTTTGGTTTGTAGATTTTTGTTGCTGTCTGGTCATCATTTTATCTTGACAGGTTTAATCAGTTCCTTAGCTTCTTTGTCTAGTCTTGATGATTAATTAGCTGTTGCTTTTGCGTAAGTATTATATCTTCTCTTTGTCACTTTGTTCTTCTTATTCTAATTTCTTATTGCTGGTTGAGTTCACTTTAAAGGAAAGTATTAGGGCCAGGGAAAGGCAATTGTGTAAGCAAGGAAAAAGTGTAAAGTAGTATTGGTGATAAATGTTAACAGAGCAACAATATGAGATCTGGGAGGATGGATATTAGATTCATGTAAGTTGTGTAGAGTTATAGCAGTAGGTAGAGTACCTATAATGAGGTAGTCGACTGAATATGGGAGGAATATGGTATGAATTAAAAAGCTAGTGTTTTCGTGAGAGAGGGAAAGAGAAAAGAAAGGCAATAGTTTCAAGAGTGGATAAAAGACAGAAAACAAAACAAAGGTATTAGAAATTAAGTGTTAGACACTTTGGGGATCAAAGAAAGGGAGGTGGAATATAGGAGAGACAGTAGATGATGGGGGATATCAAGATGTAGGGGAAAGGGGATAGTGTAGGTAGCCAAAATCAATTCACACAGAAATGAGGCAGCGGAGGATGAGGAAACCCAGCAAATGTGAGTTGTTCCCTGCAGTACCTTCCCACCAAATCAATGTCCAGACACCTCCTGCCCTGCAAAAATCCTGAAACAACTTGGTCCCAAAGAAACTCCAACGCTGCCCAGCCGCTTCTTTGCAGGAGAGATTATCAGGTGCGCTCACTCAGCCACCATCTTGCCCCACCCCCCCATTTATAATTTTTCTGCACCTGGTTCTTATGCTCCTTTTATTTAAACCAATAATTACCACCATATCCATTAAAAATGTGTCCCAGAGACTTAAATCTTCTAGCTGTTCTAGTCTGTTTGAACCCTGAATCTCAGCAGAGTTGGAACCAACACCTACTCTTCAATTCATCGGACTCACCCAGGACAACTAACAGAAGAATGATGATGGACAATGCCCATCCCCCAAAACAGAGGGTATATATAACAGCAAGACAGTTCTACCCATCTCCTCCATGAGATTTAAGCCCCCTCTCAACCAGAAGCAGAGTGAGCATCACCATCCCCAAATCCTTAAGATTGATGAGTTAAAAATCATAAGAGGAGAATGCAATGATAGACTAAAGTAGACTTATTATTATTCTAGTAATGGAAGAACTTTTAACACTGATATATAGGCAGTGGTCACCAGAGGTTCTGAGGAGAGGGAGAGAGAAGAAAAGGTGTAACATGGGCATTTTGGGTACATTGGGATTGTTCTGCATGACATTGCAATGATAGTTATAGGCCATTATACGTTTTGTCAAAACCTATAAAATTGTGTGGTGCAAAATATAAACTATAATGTAAACTATAGATCATGGTTAGTAATAATGCTTCAATATGTGTTTATCAATTGTAAAAATTGTACCACACTGTTGAAAGATGTGTTAATGGGGAAAAGTGGGGTAGCAGGTGGGGTGAGGTATATGGGAATTCCCTATATTTTTGATGTTTTCACTAATGTAATCTAAAGCTTCTTCAAAAATAATAATAATGAAATAACAAAATAAGATAAAACAGGGGGAAAAAAGGCAGTTATGTTTCCTTTGTTGTTCGTAGTGTTGTTTATTTGTGTCTTCTCTTTTTGCTTGGGCAATTGCACCAGAAAGCTATTTTGCAATGTTCTCAATGAATTACCTTTTTAAAAAATTAACTTTTATGATGTCTTTATGCCCCCTTTAATTATTTTTTAATTTTATCTTTATTTTTATCCTTTTAAATGTCTTTCAGTTTATTCTGTGGTTTTTTTTTGTTTGTTTGTTTCTCAATTTTGAGTTCAATAAATAGACTTTTAAGGTAAATTTTTTGTATTTTCTAACATATACCTTTTAAGATTCTAAGGACCTTTTAATTTTCATTACTCAAGTTTTAATATGTACTACCTTCATCATCATTTACTTCTAAATTTCCATTATGACTTGTGCTTTAATTCATGAATTATTAATTGTGCTTTTCAATTTCTAAAACATGCTTTATTTGATTCTTTGCACAATTTACTCAAGTAAGTTGGTGGTAACCTATTCTCCTTTACAGAGATAAAGCAGAAGTTTCCAGGAAAATAATTATGGTAGAGTTAATAAATCCATAAAGTTTAATGTGCAGTAAAAAAAAAAAGTAAGAAAGAATTTTATTACATAGATCAAGAGTACAACTATGTAGAACAATGTTTACATTGTTTACATAAACCACTGAGTTTAATCTTATTTTTTATAAAGATATTTTTTATTTTATTTTTTTTAAGATTTATTTATTTTATTTATCTCTCCCCTCCCCCCCTACCCCACCTTAGTTGTTTGTTCTCTGTGTCCATTCGCTGCGTGTTCCTCCCTGTCCACTTCTGTTGTTGTCAGCAGCACGGGAATCTGTGTTTCTTTTTGTTGCGTCATCTTGCTGTGTCAGCTCTCCTTGTGTGCAGTGCCATTCCTGGGCAGGTTGCACTTTCTTTCGAACTGGGTGGCGCCCTTACAGGGCACACTCCTTGCGCGTGGGGCTCCCCTATGCAGGGGACACCCCTGTGTGGCAGGGCACTCCTTGCACACATCAGCACTGCATGTGGGCCAACTCCACACGGGTCAAGGAGTCGCGGGGTTTGAACCGCGGACCTTCCATATGGTAGATGGACGCCCTAACCACTGGGCCAAGTCCGCTTCCCTAATCTTATTTTTATGGGCATGCTATCATTCAACAAACCTTTATTTAGTACTGAACATATGCAAAGAATACACTTGAGACTGAATCTATAAATGAGGTGGGAAAGAAATCAAATGTGGACAATTTTGTGATAGGGGCCAGGAGAGGGAATAAGGGATCAGTAGAAAGGGAGCTTCTGACCCTGGAAGATGGATGAGGGATGAGAAGGTCAACAAAGTCTCCCAAGAGAAGGTGGCTGAACTGAGCCTTGAAGGAGAAAGCAGAAGTCAGGTAGGACATGAATGGTTCTCCAGGAAGGAGGGGCAGCCTTGGCAAATGCATGGAGGACAGAGAAGACTGAGTTTGGCACAATGCAAGAATGGCTAGCAAGCACAGTAATTTTTTAATAGTTTCCAGAAATAAGACCAGAAAAATGACAGGATTCAGAATAGAGGCAGGCTTTTTAAGTAATGGCTCAAAAGTCACACTTCATCTTTCTCCATGGTACTCCAGCCTCCCCAGGACCCACAGGGCTTCCTTTGTTTCTGGGTCCAGGTGGGCTATTCCTTGACAGATGCCCTCTTGCCTTCCTCTAAGGGGTAGCAGCCTCAAAGCAAAGGAATCCTTGCACCTCCACAGGTGGGGCCCAGAAATGATGCATCGTATTTAAGTCCACACCCAGCTGGGGTGAGTCCTGCTGCAATGGTTCATATGACAGATGAGGAATTTAGCAACAGAATAGTTGAGTACTTGCTCAAAGCCACACAGCTAGTGAGTAGCAAAAATAGAATTCAGTCCTTTCAGTTCTAACACAAAAGCCCACACCTTCCTCCGTGCTCTCTCCGGGAAATGAGAGTGCCCGTTTTTCTTGTGGAATTTCCAAAGGTGATAATGAGGGTGTGCAAGCATCTCTCAACATGATCAAAAGCTTTGTAGCAGGTGTATGGATCCAATAAGATCTCGCAGGTGAGCAAAGCAACATCTAACTCATTGAGCAGTCATGTCAGGATGCCTTCAGCTAAAAATAACAGAAATCCAATCAAATGTGACTTAGACCATAGGGTTTTTATTTTTTCAACATCAAGGAGTTCAGAATCAGGTTGTCCCAGGACTGATTCAGCAGCTTGACGATGTGATCAAAGATCCAAGGGTTCCCCTCTCTTTTGAGCTGAAATTCTCAGGGTATAAATCATGTCAGCCCTCAAGGTCCCCAAATGACAATGTCCAAAAGCAAAAGGGAGGAGCAAGTGCTTTGCTTTTCATCTCTTTTTAGCATGGGGCAGAGGGCAGGGGGGGGAATATTTTTGGAAGTCCCCACCAAACACAGCAAACTTCTCTTCGTGTCTCATTTATCAGAACTGAGTCACACAGCCACCCCTGGCTGCAAGGCCAGGCAGACTCAGAAAGCAAGGATCTAGCATCGTTATCTACTCTCAGGAGAGCTTTGTTAGTGATAAGGAAGGGGGAGGTGACATGCCATTGGTTCCGCGACTAGACTAGCCGTGTCTGCCACAGAAGCTAAATGTAACACTGTGTTTTATTGCTGTTTACTGTTTTGCATTTATTGTCTGATGTTTCATACACAACTATGATTAATTTAGGAAGGGGAAACAATTACTTATTATTTAAGAAATAAAACTTGTTTGATGGAAATACTTTCAAAGCTGAGAGTCAATATTCATTCAGTTAATGCAAGAAATACTTATTGAGAACCTACTTCATGCCAAGCTCGGCACTGTGGACAGATAAAAATAATTTGTCATACAGATAATAATAACAATAATAAATTCCTTTTACTAGGAAACTTTTAACAATTCCTTGACTCAAGAATGATGAAGGTCCTTTGTTAGAGATCTTCTCCTCTAGGCGAGACAGAGCAATACTTATCCTAAATCATTTATTAAGCAATGCCCCCTTCTTACTCTTTCCCCAGCAAAGAGCTGAGCTGGACAAACAAACAGTGGAGCGGGGTATGCAGGTTTTACCCCCAGGGAATTTATGAGCCAAAGCAGACAAACACCAGGGAGCTGTAATTCTAGGAAATATCAAATTGCTGGCTTACTTCTGAAATATTCAGAGCAAACCCCAAATCTAGGTGACAGCATTCTGGACTTTCCATTTCAGGGTCTATCTAAGTGTTCCCCCATCTTTGTAGTGTCTACATTCTGTGCATAGAAGTGGAATCCCAGGTCATGATCATGTGACCACAGGGACCAGGTGCTCCATGGGACATCAGCAGAGGGAGGGGCTCCTGGGGGGAGGAGCTGGCCTCGGAAGGCCTAGGAAGTGGATGCACAGAACTGAGGGACAGGCCCTTCCAGCTGAGAGGTTCTGGGAACAAGTCTTGGGAAGGAGAATGAACAACAGCACAAGCCTGCAAGGCACCAAAAGTACAAGAAGCTTAAAAAACGTGCCCAAAGTTCACCCTGCTGGAAAGCAACAGAAATGGGTTTCAAACCAAGGTTCACCTGCCTCGTGAGCCTTCACCACCACACCAAGCATGCCTGTTAGCCTGGAATGGTGTGGCTTTGTAGCACATGCTGTATCTATGGTATTCTAGAACATTGTGATGCTCCTAAGTGGCCCAGAAAATGTTTACGTATTGAAGATACTTAAATTGTGCTTGTTACACCATTGTGGAATCTTGATTTGTGTTATTTATAGTGGCAGTAGAGTCCAAGGCAGAGAAAAAAATGTATGTCTTGGATAACGGGCCATTTCATCCGCAGACTTCTAGGAATACATTTCTTGGTCTTGAAATCAGTGATTTTTAGTTATGTATTCAACTGCCTTTATAATACCTAGTTATCACAATTCAATACTCAGGTGTTGAGAAAAATCTACCTCTTTTATACTGTGTATAGAAATAGCTCTGGAAAAATGGATACAGATTATTCTAGTTTATGCTCAATACACTGCTTTAATTTTTACAGCCCAAGTCTTTCATGAGGATACCAATTAAGAGGCATTTTTGTTTTGCTTTTCAAAGACATTTTGTAGAGATTTTTCAATAATGTAAATTTGATTTTGTCTAATCAATTCTATATAGATTAAGTAAATGTCATTGCTATTGAGGAACTTCTGTATTAAGTGATTTTTATCCTGAAATAAAAGTAAATATATATAATAAATTTTTAAAAATTATCAATCAATCAATCACTATCTGGCCCCATTTTTCCTGTACTGACATATCTCCTAGAGCAGGAACTGTGACAGAAGAAGAGCATTGTTTCAGGACTGACTTGGCAGAAATGTGCAAAATCTCCATTCCCAAGGCCCCTGAGCTGAGTTTGCCTGATCACATCCCATGTGGGGAGTATTGGACTGCCCTGATCAGCTGCAGCCCAGGTGATCAGGGCCTGTAGTCCAAGAAGATTGGGCTTTCAGCATTTATTGTCTGATGTTTCATACACATATCTTTTAAAAAAGAAAAAGCTGGGAACTGAGGGGTCTGTCCAAACTCATCACCCCTTAAGATCCTCTGTGCCTACCCACCCATGGGAGAAGCTCTTCTGGCCCCACTTCCATTTGCCACCCCCATCCAGTCACTTCACCGTTATGCAACATTTCAGCTCTTCCTCTTTCTCAAACCATCTTAGTGCCTTTCTGTCTTTATTCTCTATCTGAAACATGCCCAAGGTCTGTGATCTATGCCTTCTCCTTTGCCCAGGCCTGGAAGACAGGATTCCAGCCTCCAGTTTCCCTAGGAAAGCATATGGAACAACCTGAATAAAGGCACACTCGTGAGGGAGAGCTAAGGTCCCCGGCAAACACCAAGTCACAGAGAGCAGAAATGGAGGAGTTGAGAATGAGGAACACAAAACCAAGAAAAAGAGTGAGGTAGAAACGCACCTGACTCGGTGTCAACCAAAAGATGAAGTCTCTGAACAAGCATATCAGGAGGAGACAAGGTATGTGTGTGTGGGGGTGGGGGTGGGTGTGTGCGCGCGCACGCGCGTATATCTGGGTTGGGTGTCCTAGGCAGGAGTGTCCAACCCAAAAGCTCAAAATTCATAGTTGTGTTGAGCTGCTCCAAATGCCAGGGTCAAAAAATGAAGAAGCCCCTGAGCATGGGTTTTATATCTAAGCTTGGATCAGTAGCAAATCCTTTTGGACGTTGTACTAAACTAAGGATGGAAGATGGAATTGATTGACAGGGGTTCGCTGGAGAAAGATATCAAGAGCAAATCAAGAAAGAAAGACCTGTTGTTGATTAGGAATATTTGCCAAGGTTTCAAGGGAGGAATGAGGAATACAGCATGTGAACTCTGTATTTAGCCACAAGAATTCAGAGATTTAGAGAAGCTCAGGGTGGAGTGGACCTAAAAGTATCCGGGTCAAATTTTTACCCTTTTATGAAATCCTTGAAAGCGGGTCATCATACTGGCTCTTAAAACGTTGCTGGGTAATGAAGCTCAGCTCAATATCTTGCAAAGGAGCCCATTCAGTAGACAGATTTACCTGCCCCAAAGTTCTTTTCAAGATTGCTCCTATTTCCTTCCACCTACATTGGTCATAATTCTGCCCTCTGGAGTTGCAAAAGTTGAGGATTCTCTTTTTCCCCCATGTAGTTGTTATGCCCCCCTCAGTCTTCTTTTCTTCTGTATCCTCAGCTCTTTCATGGGTTAAGACTGTCACCACTCCGGTTTTCTTTCCCCTACTGAGTCCTCTAAGTCTAGAGGACTTACCAGGTGCTCATCTAACCAACCACTGTGTGAGCACCTTCAGTGTTTGGAGAATGCCAGTCCTTCCCAACCAGCTTGTTCCATTGTTAGGTTTCTCTGATCTTCAGACAGTATCTTCTCTTCTGGGCTTGTATCTTTTCCCCTATGAATTCTCCCTCTTTTTCCTACTTTGTCCTTTGGGGCCACCCAGATTATCCTAATTATACCACATTTGTCTCAAGGAGCAGTGGGGATGGTAAAGAACAAATGATTCAAATGATGTGAGAGATAAAATTGATGGAACTGTTCCCAGTGTGCCAGTTTTCCAGATCATTTTGCAGCCCCTTGGAGCTGAGGTGGATACCCTGGACCACACCCCATTTTTAACTAACCTTTTGGCCCATCGTTGACTATCCACCAGATCCTCCTGATGAAGATTGGTTCTGACTACAATTTTGAGTCAGAAGAAGTTTTACCACCTTTTTCTGCATTCAGTTCTGGCTGTGTGGGCAGCAGTGGCAAGATGGGGTGTCACTAAGTAAAATTAAGTTATCAAAACTGGGTGTCATAGCTTTTTGAAAATACATCCCTCATGCAAAATGTAAGATGTAGCAGCTTTCCTCCACAGGGCTGCCTGAGAATTGAGATTGTCATTGCCAAGAAAGAAGATAATTACTTTCCTGGACTTTTTAAAGAGATTGGTGGTTATAAGTGGATATGGATTTTTTGTTTGTTTATTTTTTATTGCCACCTTTGAAGTCCTGGAAGACTGATGCCCCCTTCTGACATTTTATTCAGATTGCCATTTGCAATGCAATACAATCTAATTTTTTATATCTGAATATATTCTATTTTTCTTAGTTTCTTGCTTTCTTGAAAGTTTGCAGGCATTTTTGTCATTGACCTCCAAAATAAGGCCCCAAATTACAATGCAGGATGGAACCAATGTATATATACTTGGTAGCTGTCTTTAATCTATAATTTAGTTCCATTTCTCCAGATGATGGAAGGCGTAGCAATTTGATATGGTTCATGAATCCCAAAAATAGATATTGGATTATGTTTGTAAACTGGTCTATACCTGGGCATGATTAAATTATGATTAGGGCTTTGATTGGGCCACAGAGGTAGGGTATCCAGTCCCCGCCCCTTGGTGGGTGGGGACTCATAGATAAAAGACAGAGTTAGAGTTCTAATGTTGGAGTTTTGATGCTGGAGTTTGGTGCTGGAGCCTGGGAAGCAAGCACACAGAGGAGAAGAGCAGCTGAACCCAGAGAGAATCGAGCCCTGGGGAGAGAGACAGAGCTTATGGCTTGATAGTCTACAGCTGGCCTTGTGGAGCGAGACAAAGCCTAGAGAACCTCACAGTCTATAGCTGACCTTGTGGAGAAAACAGAGAAACTGAGCCTGGAGAGTAATAAACCCTGGGAAGAGAGGAACCCAGGAAGCCTGAACCCTGGCAGACATCAGCAGCCATCTTGCTCCAATACATGGCAAAAGACTTTGGTGAGGGAAGTAACTTATGCTTTATGGCCTGGTAACTGTAAGCTGCTACCCCAAATAAGTACCCTTTATAAAAACCAACTGATTTCTGGTATTTTGCATCAGCACCCCCTTGGCTGACTAAAACAGAAAAGAATATGACTTTTGAGAATGCCAAATATGTACTAAATTTTCAAAGGCAATTTACATACCAAGTAGTTGGCCTCCCATGGTTTCCGCATGTTCCTGCATTTTCGACTATAGACAATGATATGGGTACAGTGCTTCAGTGAGGAAGATAGATAAAAGTGAGGATGTGAGCCTGTCAGCAGGGCTGTGATCTCAGGAGCAAAGAACAGTCTAACTAATTGAATTGGTAAAATTACCAAAATTTCGCTTCTGGGAGTGGAAAGCTAAATTAAATTGCTTACATACTATAAGCCAGGGAACAATTTGCCTATAGGTTCTAGGCTTAGAAGGAATCTGACCTGGAAACTCTTGGGCTGGGGGGTTCAACAAATGTGAAGGCCCCTTCAAAGGGAGATAGAAGAGGGCCTTCTAGAGATTTGGTCCTGCTGGCCAGTACACCCAGGAAGGGCCAAGTGGCTGGAACACCCAGAAAGGGCCAAGGCCAGATGCAGTCGCATCCTAAACTGGTGCTTTTGCCTCTGCCTCCAGCCTACAGTTCCCTAACTGGCCATACACATGTATGTGGGATGCCTGAGAAATGCTGCTGGGCCAGGACAAGCCCTGGAGCGTTAGTTCAGGATTTGGCTAAAAGAAAAAGATGTTAAAGAAGGATTTAGAATGTTTGAGGTTTGATAGTTGTAATTTATTCCTCTTCTTTGTTGCCTCAAATAGCCTTCAGAAATAATAATTCTAAAAACATACCTTTCTCTTCTAGGTTTTTTTGGGTTGATTTGAGAAGTGGCAGAGGAGGTGATAATTTGATCTATGTGTGTGTGTTGATTTGTTTTTTGATGCTTATGTCTTGAGAAAAGACATAAGGGTAGTTTTTTTTTTTAAGATTTATTTATTTTATTTATTTCTCTCCCCTTCTCATGCCCCCCTCAGTTGTCTGCTCTCTATGTCCATTTGCTGTGGACTACTTCTATCCTTATCAGTGGCACCGGGAATCTATTTTTCTTTTTGTTGTGTCATCTTGTTGTGTCAGCTCTCCATTTGTGTGGCGCCATTCTTGCGCAGGCTGCACTTTCTTTTGCGCTGGGCGGCTCTCCTTATGGGGTGCACTCCTTGTGCACAGGACTTCCCTACATGGGGGACACCCCTGTGTGGCACGGCACTCCTTGCGCGCATCAGCACTGCGCATGGGCCAGCTCCACACGGGTCAAGGAGGCCCAGGATTTGAACCGTGGACCTCCCATGTGGTAGGAAAATGCCCTATCCATTGGGCTAAGTCCACTTCCCTATAAGGGTAGATTGGGGCAGCCCAAGCTACTTCAGCAAAATCCAAATTTCAGCAAAGGACAGAGCTCAGAATCCCTAAAAGTGGGCTAGAATGGATATGGACAAGGAAGAGCTGTAAACATGAGTCTTCACTCCACCTTCCCTATCCTCAGGATTATGTTCCTGAAAATCCTCTTGAGTGAGAATTTCGGGTTAACCAATTAAAGTTCATAGTAGGACGTAATGGGTGTTGGTGATGACAAGGTCACTGTAAAGACCCTGACAAACATCTACATTTCCTTTTTTTAAAAAAATGGGAACAAAACACTAAGTCAAGAAAACACAAGGGGCATTTTTCACATCCTAAGTGAATGATAAGGGACATTATACTATTGATATCTATTTACCAGTTATTTATTATTAAGTAAATTTTAAGGATCTCTCTTCCCTGTGGTTTCAAAGAGATGCTTGAAAATCCTTTATAAAATGCAAGTTTAAAATATAAAGAGAGAGAAAAAAGTACAGCAAATAAAGCAATTAAAATGCACCTTTATTTTGTTCTCCAACCACCTCTTTAAAATTTATTCAGTGGAAGAAATCTTCTCTTGCCCATGGATGAACACAAGGCAAGTCCAAGAATTTTCTGGTAATTCTTAGGGGACCAGCAGTCCTAGAGTCATTTTCAGTTTCAAACATGATCTTGATTCAGTTGAGTGCCCAAAGATATTAACCAAAAAATCTACACAAGATTTGGTAGTAACTTCCTCTTTGCTTAGCTTTGTCTTAGGCCAGAAGCCCGTGGAAGGAAAGATAGAGGGATAATTGGGTTGCCTTCACTGTTTCTCAGTCTTGTTCTGCAACAGTTCCTTGGACCTCATTCTCAGCAGCTTTTGACTCCTCCAGGTTGGCAGGGAAAGAAGGAAAGGACAGAATAGAAGTTTTCTTTAGATGGCATCATCATCATCAGCTACCATAGCACTCCAGGGCTTGGCAGAAGCATGACCTTGTCAGGTCCTTCAGAAATCCTATCACCAAGAACCTTCCCTGAAGTTCCCTCAACCCAGAAAGAAGCAACTCAATTCAGACTGATGCTTCTACTCCTTCCTCAGACCTTAGGATCCAGCGTCTTAATAAAATTCCTCCCACCACTAGGAACTGCCCTATAGATTGAAACAGCCCCACACTGGCTCTCTTTTACACCTAAGAGTCCCATACTGGCTTATGGAAAACATTCCCACATCTTTTGGTCCAAGAAATACTGGGTACCCCAAACAGTAGGATCCTCTAGTTTCCCCCCTCAAATCAGCAGGTCAGCCCTTCTCTACCCCCTACATCCTGGTTCAGAGGATTCTGCCCTAACTTCTGTGAACATATTTCAAAGCTCTCAGAGTGGCTCCACTGAAGCCCCTTTCACCAGATTTGAGGGAAAGAGGTAACACCTAAAAGTAAAACAACATCTCTGAAGAAATTGCCCCACCAAAATATGTACTCCTTCCACTTCCTTAACTCTCTTCATATTATCAATGGGGAAGAAGGTCCCAGAACCCTGGAGACAGGTCCTTTGATATTTCCTTTGTAAACTCCTCATGTGGGGATCTGGCTTTGAATTTCTCATCTGTTATCTCTTAGTGCTTACCAGAGGCTTCAGTTTTAACATCCTGTTACAAATTCATTTCAAGATAATTTGTGTGCCAAGAGGAACTCTACTCTTTTCTCTCTTTGGTCTCCCATCCAAATGCTCCATGCCTTTATGATTTTATGACTCAGTCTCTAAGATACACTCTCTAAGTCACAAGATAAAATGACTCAAACCTAATCTTTACTGTCTCTGAAGCTTATAAAATACAGGATGGCTATATCAAAATATGTCTGGATATTTTAGAATTCCAGGTAAAGGGAATTCAGAATGGGGAGAGGATTTTGTGTGCTAAGAATTAAAGGGAGAGCTCTTTGAAAAGGGAGAAAATAGCATTATTCTGGGAAGATGGAGGATAGCTATACCCAGGTAAAAGTGCTGGAAAAATTAAGGTGTGTTATGGTGTTATCTATTAAGGACCTGTTATGTCCCAAGGGAAATTTGCTGTGTACTTCATATACAATATACCTTATCTTCAAAACAACCCTGTTAACCCTCTGACTAACATTCATTCTTCAGCTCCTGATTAGATGTTACTTTCTCTAGGAAGCCTTTCCTGATGTCAAAACTATATTAGATTACTATACTCTCCTAGACCAAACTATATTTGACTACTTATCACACTGTATTGTACTTGTCTGTTTCTTCTCTACCTCATCATTAGTGAGCTAGATGGAAATAGGGCTAATGTGTGTCTTTTCACCCATTATTCTGGCATAAGTCCAGCAATAGTAGATGCTCAATAAATAATTTACCTTAGGAATTAATTAGGATAGGTTAGATTATGCTGTAGCAACAAAAAAATTCCACATCTAAGTGACTCAACACAGCAAAGGCTTGGCACTTAGTCATGCAATGTCTACTGGGATCCCACAGACTCTCCAGGCAGCTTTCCTTCATGCAGTGTCTCAGCAATCCAGGATGCTTGGATCCTCTGGCTCCTTTCCATTGAGGATCTCATCAGTTGCTATAGCAGAGGAAGAAACAACTAAAGGTCATGAGTTAGCCATTCCATGGCCCACTGACCAGAACTGAGAGGAGTTTAGCAGCAGGTGAGGGCCCATGAAATACTTGGTGAGAACCATTACTGCTACCCATCCTGGTCCCAAAGCCTCAGTTTTGACCCTTCATAGCAGTATCCCAGGGTGCCAATCCCTAGAGCTGACCTAACTTGACCACACTGGTCAGGGTGAGTGGAGGGCAGGATGCTGAGAGGTAGATAGTAGTCTGAACATAGGAGAACTTCAGTGCCAGTCTGAGGAGTTGGGGCTTTCATTTTTAAACAACATGAGCTGCCATTTCTTGGATGGCCACTCTGTGCCTTAACTATTTCTATTCTTTGCAACATATCTATAAGGCTACATGCAGTAGTCATGTGGCAAAGTTAGGATTGGAGCTTGGGTGTGTTGACTTCTAAGCTATAACCTTTCAACAATGAAATGCTTGAGATAAGCATGGAATGTTCAGACCCATGTTGGGGGGGGAACCTAGGAAACTTAGGCAGGAGAGAAAAGCTAGCCACCTCCTGAAGTAGGTCTAGTGAGAAGTTATAAAGGGCTGAAGGCAATGGTGTGAAGAGGGAAGTTATGAAGGAGAAGGGCAGTGGAGTGAAGGGGGATGGCCCCTAGAGATGCAGTGGAGGTATCCTTTTTTTTAATTAGCTATCAATCACCCCCCACTCCTGACTGGTCCCCAAGAATATTGTTAAAAATTAAGGCCAAGTTGCCAATCTTTGAATTCTTTCCTCAACATTATCCCACTTCTGATAACCGAGATCTGGGCACCAGACATGTAGGGGCACTTGGTGGGGGAAGGTGAGCAGTAGCAGAGAGTAAGGTAGGGGATATGCAGATATTGGGGTCTCTGGGCACTATGCTTGTCTGCAAGGGCTTCTTGGGCTATAGTTTGGGTGGCATGGATGTATTAAGAGATCCAGAAGGAGCTTTCCTCCAAATCACAGCACCAGCTCCCACCTCCCACCAGCCCTCATACCTGGAAAATGGAAAATGGACCGATAACTGTGCCCTCCAAACTTTTGCAAAGACAGTGCATTTTAAGTTTTACACATGAATAATATGGAAGTCAAATTTCTTTTGATAGCTTTCATTCTGGTCACTCTGTTGGGTCCCTATAGGAGCTGTGAGAGAGGTGGGTGGCAGGAGGGCTTACAGATGGGAAAAATGCCAAGTCCCTGCCCTCAGGAATTCAGCTTCTGAAGGGGAGCAAATGATGTTCAGATAAGTCCGTCAGACACACCGTGTGACAAAAGTCTTCATGAGGGTGGATGGCTGGAGCAATATGGGCACAAAGGAGGAAGCTGCTGGGTACAGAGCTGGAAAGGAGATTCACTGTCACAGGAGGGGCTTGCAGGTGGGGGAGAAGCTAGGATTCAGAATCAAGGACCGTTTGTTCAGGACAGGCTCTGAAGCTCACTTCCTAGTGCTTCCTGAACAAAAGAAAAAGCCAGGGAGTCACCACCACTGAAAGCATATCCCTGTGTCTCAGGAACAATGGAGGTAGGCTTGGGCTTTAGGCAATCTGGGTCTTAGCTCCTACTCTCTGGCCAATTTGTTTTGTGACCTTGGACAAACACTTCTCCACTCTGAGCTTCAGTCTTCCTTGTGCTCCCAGCAACCTGCCAGGTAGGCAAGGCAGGATTTATTCTTCCCATCTTGCAGAAAACAGAGTCCAGTGTCAGGAAAACAGAGCAAGTAAAGAAGGAACATTCTGATTTGAGAATTGCAGTTGCCGTGTAAGGTGGAGTATCACCACCATCCTCATTTCACAGTTATGGAAGGATGCCAGAAAGATGACACTATGTCCCCAAATGTGTGCCATAGTAGAGTGAAAGCCAGGTGCTCCAAGCCAGGCCTGTCTGCCTCCAGACAACACGTCCTTTTGCTTCCTGTCACACGTTTTGAGTATAAAAGCTTGGGTGTGATTTTCAGAAAGCGTGAAACATCACCTTCCTCAGAGTGAAGATTTTCCATACTTTTAAAATTTTGTCAGACATTCTATCTCTGTTAGCTCCTCCCTAGTTCTGAGGCCATTTCACACATTGTATACTATGAAAAATGCCATGATCTTTATGTCCCCAATCTTTGAGGAATCAAAATACTTTTTTTTCTTTCTAAGACAAATTAAATATCTCATCAGTGAGGCCTAATTCAATAGTCCTCTGAAAATGAAGCTCTGTCATCATATGGGGAAAGTTTTGCATGACCTACTGGATCATGAACCAACCCAAAGCCTATAATCAAAATCATCTCGTGCTGTTAAAGTACCGAATCTTTCTTCTTCAAATATTAAATTTATAAAATCTTGAGTAGAATGACTTTGATCTAGTTTTCCAATACAGGAAATCTTAACTTAGGTGTCACTAATTCATAAAATGTGAAAATCTTGACTTGAGATAGGCTGAAGTTGACTTTCTACTTTGTCTTTTTCTAAAAGACTAACATTTGCAGTTATAAGAACCCATTTCATTTCTCATTCTAAGCTCTATAGGCACTTATTCCCAATTTTCCTTCAAATTGGTCTCCCTTCTCTCCGTTTTTATTGCTTCCTCAATAGGCCTGCCTACCATCATTTTGCAAAACAGCCTAATTGCTAAACAGCCTCCAATTTTGCAATGCCCAAATCAAGACTATATAGTGCAGCAAGATGATTTGTCAAAAGTCCGAATCTACTCATGTCAGTCACTAATTAGAACCGCTACTCATTCTCCCTTGTCTGTAGAATTAAATGCAAGCTCCACTGCAGGTATACGAGCCCCTTTATGATTTGCACATGCCCCTCTTCTCCAGTCTCATCCTTCTTAACCATCACCCTTCCTAACCACTGTGCTTTCTCCAAGATGATTTACTCTTCCTCATTCTGAAGTATCTTTTCAAGCTTTTCCTTCTGCCTGAAATGCTGCTCCTCTCCTACATCTCTGTCAATTCTCCCAGCTTTTTTCTTGCTGTAGGTTGAATTGTGTCTCTCCCAAAGACATGTTGAAGTCCTTACCCCTAGTAGTCCACATGGGACCTTATTTGGAAAGAGTGTCATCGCAGGTGTAATTAGTTTCATTCAGCTGAGATCGATGTGGGATAGGGCAGGTTATTAGCCCAATATGACTGGTGTCCTCATAAGAAGAGGAGAAGAGACACAGTTGGAGATCCACATGATAATGCCATACACAGAGGAAGAAGGCCATGTGAAGATGAGACTGGAGAAATGCCTCTGCAAGCCAAGCAACACCAAAGGTTCCCAGCAAATACCAGAAACTAGAAGAGACAAGGTTTCTGAGGGAGCCTCACCCTGCTGACCCCTGGATTTCAGACTGCTAACCTCTGTACTGTGAGACAATGAATTTACGCTGTCTGTGGCCACCCAGTTTGTGGCACTTTATGACAGCAGCCCTAGAAGCTTCTCCTATTCCCTCTACAGGCCTACGCTTGGACTCCCCTTCCTGTAGGAAGAGTTCCCTGACCTCAGAACCCTGCCTAGAAACAACTGTTTTGTGTTCTCATGGTCCCCTATCCTTGTCTCATTGTCTTAATCATAATGAACTGTCATTGCCTGTTGTTTGTCTATGTCTCCCTATGATATTATAAGTTTCCATGACATAGCCACAGTATCTTGTGCCATTGCGGTATCATCAGAAAAGCACCTGGCCCATAATAGACCCTCAATAAATACTATTTGAATGAATAAATGAACAAGTTACCATAAGCATCTTGGCCTAACTGCAGGCAAACAGTGCATATGAGGAAATGGCATCGCAGAGATTTTGGGATCTAACCCAACCACGTTGGATTCCACACACAATGCTTGGTTCATCTCTGTCTCTAGCAGCACTAGCACAGCGCTGTGGACCTACTGGGGATTCAGGGAATGTTTCTCATGAATAATACTGTAGGGCCTGCGGTCTGGATAAGGGCATGTGGTTTTCTCAGTGCTGGTGGAAAGAGACCTCAGAGGTCCCAGTGACCCAAAAGTGAGGCCTGCTGTCTCCCTGTTTGTCCTCTCCTATAGGGTCACCTCAAAAAGGATTGGGTGAAAGTCAAAACAGCTGGACAATCCCATTAACAACCAATAATCTCAGAATGCTGCTGAATGCTTTTAAAACTGAACTAGCAGTAACTCCCTATGGGTCCATTAACCTGCAGCTGAAATTAGATTATGTGGAAATAACATTAAATAAAGAGCCACAGTCCTCAGTTAATTGAAAGGCAATCTTGTGAATTATAAGATAATTCTCTTTGAAAGGCAGAATATTCCATCCCTCCAAGACCCCTTGGGACCATCTTCAGTGTCCAGCTTGAGGTTTATTTCTGGAGAAACACATTTCCTTTAGGGGCACTTTAGAAATCTATTTATTATAGAAAACAGAATGAAATGGAATAAGTACAAGCTTTGGAGTGAGATCGGGGTAAATTTAAATCTTGGATTTGCCACAAACTAGTTCTGTAAATTTAGGGAAGTTACTTAATTTCTCTGAGCCCTAATAATCTTGCCTGTTAATTGTGGAGTGGGGTGGGGGATAATGCTTATCTCCTAGTCGAGGGAGGAAAGCAGACACATGAACAGGCCATTGCAGCAAAAGGAAGGGAGTACACTTGGAGAGATGTTGAGGGAGCACCAAGGAGGAACACCTCCCCTTGGTTTCACGCTTGCTTTAAGATGGCTCCTCAAATGGCCACCTGAGCTGAACCATGGAGAATGCATAGGTGCAGAACTGGATTTAGGGGTGGGCCACTAGTAGTTCCCTGGATCACTGGCAATGTAAAGAGATGGAGTTCGGTTTACCTGGGGAGGTCAAAGTAGGGGGGACTCCATGGGACTGAAGAAAGTGCTTTAATAAAGTGCTTCAGGTGAGGGGCAAACTTGAATAATGACAACTAGGTCTCATTTTGCTAAGTGAGGTACATGTATCTGAGTCCAGAATAGACCCGTGGAGGGTCCAAGAGGGCATCTGCGTTCAGCGCCCTGTGTCCCCTGCTCAGCTGATGTACCACACAGCCCTCAGCCTCTCTAAACAAGTGCTGAACAAATATTCAAAGAACACCAGTCTGGGGAGCGGATGTGGCTCGAGTGGTTGAGCACCTGCTTCCCATATGGAAGGTCCCAGGTTCGGTCCCCTGTGTCTCCTAAAAACAAAGACAAACAACTAGCAAACAAACAAGAAAAACAACGCAGGGTTGCCGACGTGACTCTGGTTGAGGACCCGCTTCCTACCGGTTTCCCACATATGAGGCCAATCCCCAGCCCCAGTACCTCAAAAACAAAGAGACAAACAAACAAAAACCCCTCCATCTGAAGAGATGCCTAACTCCCGGTCTGTAAGCCGGCTCCTGGCTCTGTGGGAAACCAAAACTTAGAGCACTTTTGCTCAGCCCACGAAGCCCGTAGATCATGACCACTCGCTTTCCAAGAAGGCGCTGCCTCGCCTGGCTGGGACAGCCGCCCGTCCTTACCAAGGGTCTCTGCAGCCAAGCTCGCCCAGTCTGGAAACCCGTCCGCATTCTGGCCGCACCCCTCTGAATGTCAGGTTGTCAGAGTTCTTCCGTCTCTGCAGAGCCTAGAACTGAGTGCACCTGCCCAGACAGCAAGGTCAAAACCAAAGCCCTGCTCTGCCTCTGCTCACCGGGCCTAACTTTGCAGGGGCTCTTGGCAGCCTCCACTCTCTGCGCGCTAGAGGGCTGGAAGGGGAGGTGGCCTATCCTAGTGGAAAAGACACAGGCCCAGAAGATTAGCGTGACAGCTTCTTAACCTGTAGTCACCTATAAAACAAGAGTTGGTGTGAGGATTAAATGAGAGGAGGCAGGAGAAAGGGCTGCGGTATGAGCTTGACACACCGACATGGCTCAATAAATGTTAGTTGTCTCCCCTCCTTGTCTCCCTCTCTCCTTCCTTCTTTCCTTCCTCCCTTCCTGCCTTCTTTCCTTCCGCTCTCTTGTCCTCCCTCCTTTTCTCCTTCTTTCCTTCCTTCCTCCCTCCCTCCCTCTCTCCTTCATTCCTTCCTCCTTCTTTTCCTCTCTCCTTCTTTCCTTCCTCCCTCCCTCTCTCCTTCTTTCCTTCCTCCGTTCCTCCTTTCTTCCTATTAAACTCCCACATTCCCTCTCATCCTTTAGCCTGAGGAAAGCTGTTGGCGGGTTCTCTCAGGCTCCACTAAGCAGGTCTTCCTGTGCCGTTTCTTCCTGATCCACAGCTCCGGCTGGAGTCAGGACATTGTGTTCATTTCCCTCCGCCCCAGGCAGATGGCAGGGAGTGCTGTGAGTCCCAGAGGCGTGCCCTATCCCTGCCTCTCTGTCTCTGCTGAGCTCTGCCGTGGGAGGCAGCAGTAATTGAGAACTTTGCACCTGCTGTTTCAAAGCACAGGAGCATTTGTGGCCCACAGAGTCACAACGTCAGAAGGGTCCCGCATGGCAGAGCCCACATTTGAGTGGGGCTGCAGCACTGGGGACCCAGACCCTAAGGACGAGCCTGCCGCTGGTAAAAAAAAATCCCTGTACGTCGATGCTGCACTTTGGTTCATGAAGGCAGAGGAGTGGTTAACATTATCCTTTTTTTATGGATTAGGAAAGTGAAGCTCAGAGGGGCTTACTCATGTTCCCAAAATCACACAGCAAGTATTAGGCAGATGCTGGTTCCAAACCTGGTCTTCTGAATTCAAACATAATGCTCATCTGGCTATTACCTCTGTATATTTTCAAATATCTGGATTTTTAGCCCAATGTAGGTAAATGTCCCAGGAGTTTGTGATTATGTTTTCACTTTCCAGGTTCAACTTTATTTCTTCCCCACCAAACTTACCCCTTCTTCTATAATCCTCACGGGGCACCTACATCTTCACTGGGAGTACCACTCTCCACCCAACACCCAAGCAAAACTGGGGCATCATCTTAAAATCCTCCAGCTCCTCACACTCACCTACCCTGCCCCACCACCCACAATCAGCCCAGGCCCTTTAGCATGGCTTTCCACATATGTCCTTCCTCCCCCTTCCCCCGCCACTGCCCGGTCTCAGGCCCTCTCGCCTCGTCAAAAGAAATGGCCTTCCCATTCGCTGCCTTCCTGAGGAGTTGCCAAATCCATGCTCCACGCAACAGCGAGCTGAACTTCCAGTAATCACAATAAATGCCTTCAATAGCCTCTCATTTCCTAAAGGAAGTACCTTCATGGTGCAATGTCCGAACCAGTGGTGGTCGCCACAGGCTTGACCACGAGATTGCTAATCCTTAAAATAACTCTGCGAAGGCCCTCTGCCATCCGAGTTGATCTGCCCGTGCAGCTGTTCCCCAATCACCACACCACACAGCTTCCCAAGACAATCCAGGCTCTTCAGTAGCACACACAGCCTCCCTTGCACGCCGCTCTCACACATACCTCCCCGCCTGCCCGTCACCAAAGGCTCCAGATGGCTTTGTGTTCCCTGCCTCAATACGTGCTCTCCCCAAATGCCTTCCTCTTTTCAGTCACCCTTCCCAGCCCCCTCAGCCCGCTGCTAAGTTTAGAACCCATGTCTCTCCCATTCCCTGCTCTTCCCTTTTCCACCACCAGGCCCGCCTCCCATGTGAACAAACAGCAGTTCATTCTAGGTTATGATGACACATCTGCATGGACCAGGACTGGAAACGCCACTGGGGCATGCTTCAGCTGGGAGCTAACGTCAAAGGAGAGGTCTCTGCTGACTTCTGGAAACTTATTTTCAGATGTCCTTTTTTTTTTTAATGTAAAGGAAATGGGACTTGATCCTCTGGTCAGACTAATCACCGAGACTTTAAGTCAGGCCAATGAGTTGGCTTCAGAAAAACACGAGTCCCCCTGGTGAGGCACAGGCCAGGGGGGCTTGGTGTTCCTTTTAAGATAGAACACTGCTGGGCTGGGGCATGCTGTTTCTTGAGGAGTAGAACTATTTAAATTAATCTGTGTAGCGTCTCTCTGTGGTCAGGGGTCTTACTCCTCAGAAGTAAATGACTCAGTGAAACATCGGGTATGTGTGGTATGTGCACATCAGGCAGCCGGGCTTGGCAATACCAATATTGAGGACTAAAAATATCCAGAAAAAAAAAGAATTTGTTTTTACAATGTTATTAAAGCTGAAATGCCAGCTGCTAGCCAAGGTCTATGACTTTAGAACCCGAGAAACTCCCCAGCTGCATGGTGGAAGCTGGGCTTTTTAGTAGAAGCAGGTCAGTGGAGCAGAGACCTGGTTCTGGCTGGGCTCTGCAGCAGAGTCACTGGGGAACTTTGGGGTGTCCCTTGGTCTCTCTGGCCTCATGGTCCAGTTCTGTAAAACAAAGACATTGGATCAATTCGCTGCTTTCCCAATCACAGCAGGGTTTACTATATTCACATCCTGCCTGCTCTCTTATTGAATCATTTTCTTTCCATTTCATTCAAATCAGTCCTGGTTTTCAACTTTGCCATTTCTGAAAGAGTCATGTCCATAAAAGAGTGGGTTCGACTTGCCCATTCACGTTGTATCAGTAAGAGGGGCCTTGGTTTCAAGCGACTGAAGATACTTTCAGCCATATCAAGCAAAGAGAGATTTTACTGGAGGGATGTTGGGGCTCAGAGAACTTTCAGGAGGCAGGAAGATCAGGCTGGAAAGCAGATAAACAAGCGTGTTGCTCTGGTTGACCAGGCGGCAGAACCTGCTTTCTGCTGCGGTCCTGCAGTATTTGTACTCTACTCTCCACCACAAGGAATCAGGGCTGTTAGCCAACCCCATGCCACTGAGTCATCTGCTCAGAATTCAGAATCCTGGGACAGTGTCTGGTTGGCCAAGCCCAGTCCCATTCAAACCCTGTCTAACCTGGGGTAGAAGTGGGGAGAATGGAAACCCCATCCAAGTGGCCAAGAGTCCTCGGGACAAAACGGAATAAGAGGGTCCCTGATAGGAAGAGCAGAGGACAAATTGAATGATGGATAGTAAAAATAAAAACAAAAAAACAAACACATATCCATGTATCCATTAAAATATGTCTATAACTATGAAAATAGTTTATTAGTGCACCAGCTGAAATAATCTCATATACCAACTGCTGATATGCCACCTTTAGGAAGCAGTGAAGCTATTTATCTCTAATGCTTGTAGCATGTATTATATACAAGGAATAATGCTTCAGCATTTAATATATCCAAGGAAACCCTACTACATTAAAAATTAAAGGCTCATCTGTACATTTCTGCAAAAATACTGACCTTTGGCTAATTTTACTTGTTTTGTTTGGTAGCTATTCTTTACTTGCAGCTGCAGAACGTCTCTGGGTTCTGTCATTCTTTGATTATTTTAGGCTTACCTATAATTTCATCCTCACTTTCTGTGCATCCAGGCTCTCATGCACTCCACACAGTTTGGCATTTCACCAGGCTAAGTTTCAAGCAGTTGGCTCAAAAGCAGGATGGTGAACCTTTCTGAATGACCTGGGGATCCTGCCATCTCATAGTCAGAGCGTAGCTTCCTGGAACTCTCAGGGCTTTGCCAAGGAATACCTGTTCCCAGTGGTCAAGGTATAATCTCACACCATGTTCCGTCAGGGTTTGAAACAGCATGCTGTATACAAAGCATTAGACAAACTTGACTAAGCCAGGCCTTATTTGACTTTCTAGACCCGTACTTGGTACTTCCTATTAAACTACCCTATATTTCATCAAATAAATGTGTTAGCTTTGGAAGAGTAACAACCTTGTACATTTATTGGTAAGTGCCAGAAAGGCAAATGATTACCCGAAGTGACCTCCAAGGGAATGGCCTAGAATCTTCTAGAATCCTTTCCAAAACACATCATAGAAATTTTAGTTCAAAGTATTAGACTATCTTTTTTTTTTTTTTTTTTTTATTGACTTTGTAATAATATTACATTAAAAATATATATGTGAGGTCCCATTCAACCCCCACCCCCACCCCCCCTCTCCCCCCCCCCCCAACAACACTCGTTCCCATCATCATGACACATCCATTGGATTTGGTAAGTACATCTTTGGGCACCTCTGCACCTCATATACATTGGTTCACATCATGGCCCATACTCTCCTCTATTCCATCAAGTGGGCCCTGTGAGGATTTACAATGTCCGGTGATTACCTCTGAAGCACCATCCAGGGCAGCTCCATGTCCCGAAGACGCCTCCACCTCTCATCTCTTCCTGCCTTTCCCCATACCCTTTGTCCATTATGTCCACTTTTCCCAATCCAATGCCACCTCTTCTATGTGGACATTGGATTGGTTGTGTCCATTGCACCTCTATGTCAAGAGGAGGGTCAGATTCCACCTGGATGCTGGATGCAATCCTCCCATTTTCAGTTGTAATCACTCTAGGCTCCATGGTGTGGTGGTTGTCCTTCTTCAACTCCATCTTAGCTGAGTGTGGTAAGTCCAATAGATCAGATTTAGACTATCTTTTATCCTGCTATCAGACTCTCCTACCCTTCCCAGGGAAGACCTTTCCCTGGTTACATGATACTTTATGCAGGAAAATGAATTATAAAATTCTTCCTATAGATAGAGTTCTGTCTCTGTAGACATTAAATACATCTTATGGCATAATCCTTTACTGATAAATGATAAGTAACACACACACCCATGCATAGTCAGCCAAGGCCAAAAAAGAAGATTAATGGCTCCAAATATTTAGATGCTTTGTTAACAGATGTGAGTATTTGAAGTAAAGTTCTAAATCCAAAGTATGGTTGAAACTTAGCAAATGGCCCATTAAACTTTGCTCTTACCCTGAGGAATCCTAAGAGGAGGCAAAAAATATTATTATAATATAAAGAAGATAAACAAAAGAACCTGGTACACTTTCCCTGTAAATATGCATTAGAACTCCTGAAGGTCTTTCCTGGTAGAATGACAACAAAATTCTTATCAGTGGAATTCTTCCAGAAGAATATTCTGAATTTGTTTAGGTTGCTGATGGAAACAACCCTGGAATTTAAGGATTCCTGAGATATGGCTGGCTGGAAAATATCAGTTTTAGGTGTGTAATTATCAGAGTATAAGATGGAGTTATTTTACCCCATGATTAAGGTCAGGGCTCACAAACATGGGGTTATGGGCAGGCCAGATGTGTCCCCTACAGAACTAATATCCAGTCAAGAATCATCAGAAAGACCACACTACATTCTTATTTTCCAGTCCCCTTGCCATACAAAGCGCTGAATATTTCCATTGTCAGACTTGGTCCTGTAAACAAGTTGTTTTGTTTTTTGGGTTTTGGGTTTTTTACCTATAAAGTATAAATCAGACTATTTTCCTTGGAAATCTGTACTTCTGACTTCTATTAAAATATAGAAAGGAAAGATCTGGGAATATTGAGATAGGAGTCATATTTGTCAAGAAGGAGCTGAGTAGTGACTGCCCATTTAGATGGGACATGTGGTAGTCAGTTCACCACTGTCCCCTTCGGCCCTGGGTGTAGTGTACATGTCCTATTTCACTTATGTACATTAGCTGCATGTCCCTTAGAAGAATTTGATTGTATGTCCCTGGCTTTTGGGTACAACATGTACTGTCAAATTTTTACACAATTTGGCCTCATTGCCTGAAATATCCATCTCCATCTTAGACTTTTTCTGAACTTGTGCATATTCTTCAAAAGCCAACTTGAATGCTTCTGTTTTTGTTTCCTAGGCTGCTGAAAGAAAATACCATGAAATGGTTCGGCTTGAACAATGGAAATTTATTAGCTTACAGTTTTCAGGCTGATAAAGTGTGCAAATCAAAGCATCACCAAGACTATTTTTTCTTCCTGAATACCGGCTACAGGCAATCCTTGGCTACTCTGCCACATGGCAAAGCCCATGATGGCATCTGCTGGTCTTTCCCTTCTCTTCTGGGTTTTGTTGGTTTCAGTTTCTTGTTTCTGCGGTATTCTCTGTCTGTATTCATTCTGTTTATAAAGGACTCCAGTAATAGGATTAAGGTCCATCCTGAATGAAGTGGCTCACACCTTAACTAAAGTAACCTCATCAAAAGTCCTACTTACAGTGGGTTCACACCCACAGGAATGGATTAAATGTAAAAACATTTTTTTTCTGGGATATATACAGCTTCAAACCACCACAACCTCTTCTTCTGTGAAGCCATAGATAAGTCTCTAGATAAATCTAGTCTATCTCCCTCTGTGCTCTGAAGGAATTTGTATATAATCTCCACTTGTAACCTTATCGTCATATCCATCAACATTGTTGTTTATAAAGCTGCCTGTACAATTACAATGGGATCTCCTTGAACACAGGACATCTTCTTTACCTCTTTACCCCCTAGAACAATGGCAGGACTGCCAAAACTAGGATTAATGAAGAAATCAACCAACTAGACATTGGGGCTGAATTTCAGAGAATACATCTTCTGCAATTTGTATAGTGTATAAAACCCAATTTCTGACTCTCTATGTTTGGAATGTTCTCTGAAGGACTATTTTATGATCATCAGCATTCCATTTTGTTTTTAAGGAGCTTTTTTTTCTTTTTTGGCTTCAGGGTAAAAATCTTATAAAAAGTTGTTCAAAATCTAAGAAAATATGAGTCAAATATGATTGAAGATGTGGAGTTACAGGAACTAGGAGGATATGGGCAGCACAGATGCCAGTAGGAAGCTCCCTCATTTCCTAATATTGACCAGTGGCATGACGTAGTGGTAGTCAAGATAGACTAGACTATACTTAGGTAGCACTCTCCAAATCTAGTGGCTTAACAGCAAACAGTCATTGTTTGGCTGATACTGTCTGTCCACCATGAGTGGGCACAGAGTGGTCTACTCATCTTGGTCACGTAGGGAACAACATCGATGGAAGCTCCATCAACAAATGCTCCCTTGATCACTTGGGCAAAGTAAGGAGAGTCTTGTGGTGGATACACTGGTTGCTAAAACCACCACCTGGAAATGACACACATCACTTCTGCTCACATTTCACTGGCCAAAGCAAGTCCTATGGTCAGGCTTAACATCAGGAAGACAAGGAAGGACATTTCTACCACGAGCTAGGAAAAGGTAAAATATTAGTGAACCAACAAGTAGCTACCACAATTTTAGTGATTTTGCCAAAGGATCTCCATTTTTCAAAATGTAGCATCATCACCTGCTTTGTGATGATTCTCACCAGTGATTTTAAAGTAGACTTTGACCTCAGTCAGTTAGATTCAGATGTTTCCTGCAAGTTGTTTCATAAAGCAAGCCTCTCGTTTCAAACTGCCACACTGAAGCAGTAAATGAAAAGGGAAACCCAAGTCTGCCTTTCCAAGAGGCATCAATAGACAATGGCAGTAAAGTGTGGAAAATATTGTGTCTGGGGAAAACATTGGGTGCTGCGGAATGAAGTGAAAATGAAGGACATCAAACTCAGCAGTAGCAACTGAGGAGCAGGAGTGGAATCAAGGAAGAAGAATGTTCGAGAACGATCATGAAGGATCCATTGATATGTGTCCAGGGTACAAGAATGAAGAAGACAAGCAGAACCAGGTGTGGGAGCAGCATGGAAAGGCATGGGTGTGCAAGAGGGCTTAGAAGCATGTCTCTCTGGCAGGACAAGGTGGCTGGCCTAGCAATACATTTTTTATGTATTATTTACACCCATGTGGTCTTGACTAAGTGCCTTTTTCTCTCTGATTTCATCTCCCCCTTTATAAAATAAAGGGACTATAATCAAAATCCTATTTCTAAAAATAGAACTTGACAATCTGTACCTAAAATTCACCAGGAAAGTGAATTAGTAAGAATAGCCTATTTTGAATAAGAAATCTAATAAGATCAATTTGCCCTATCAGAAATTAAATCATATTCTAGAGATACAGTAATTAATTTTGCTCAAAACCTGGCATTGACCAAAGAATAGCCATATCAATTAAAATAAAGAAAAGAGAGTCAAGAATCTAATCTGTGGTATTTGGAATTTATGATAAAAGTTTCTTTTCAAATCTGTCAGAAAAAAAGTAACAATTCAACAAATGGTGTTAGGATAATTGAATAAACATTGAAAAATATTATCACTCTAATTCATACCATATACAAAAATAATACATAGCTATATTAAAGATGGGCATTTGTAAAACAAAACTTGTAAAGTATTATAATAAATATGAAAGAATAGTTGTGTTGCTCTAGATTGGGAAAGTTGTCCTGTAGAAGAGACAACACTTTTGACACCATAAAGAAAAGACTGACATATTTGATTATATTTTAGAAAATCAAATTTTCATTCAGTAAAGACAACATATCAAATTCAAAAGAAAAATATTGCAATATATAAAGCAAATGATTAATCATCAGACTATATAAAGAACTCTCTAAACATCAATTATTTAAAGCTTTCATAGAAAAATAGGCCAAGAATATGAAAGGGCAATTAATATAAGACACATAAAAGACTAATGAGTGTATGAAAAAATGCTCAATCCCATGAAATGTAAAGAGGATGCACATTGAAATAAAAAGGTACAATTTGCATTAAATTCCTAAAAAAAAAAATCCGGTTGGTTAAATCCATGTTTCAGCTGTTTGAAAAATGGATATTCTTGTTCACTGATAGAATACGCAAAATGGTTAGGATCACAGGCCATGAAGCCAGAACACGCAGGACCACATTCTGTTCTGTGTGACTTTAGTAAAGTTACTTAACTTCCCTGGGCTTTATTTTCTTTTTCTATAGTAGTGCCTACATGTAAGGTTATTATGAGATTAAATATGATAATCCATGGAAAATGCTGAACAGTGCCTGGCCTATAGTAACTGCACATTGAAGTTTAGCTTTTATTTTTCTCTTGCCAGTGAGAGCATAAAACTCTGCATTATTTTTGCAGAGCAATTTGACAGTGATTTCACAATTAGAAATGCACATGCAATTTCATCTCTCAAAATTTATCCTACAGAAATAACCCCCCACAAGCATCAAGTTATTTTTAAAAGAATATTCATCTCAGCATTTTAATGGAAAAAATGGAGAACAAATTAGATATTAATTGAATGAAAAACAGACCTATAAATTAGGGTTATAATGTTATAATATTTATAACTATGTAAATTAAAATAACGGCTACTTCCCCATTACAGAATTTTATGCAACTCTTTATTAGGAGCTAGCTTCCTATTCACTGAGATGGAAGGATCATTACATATATATTATTGTATGAAAAAAGACAACAATTTCAATAGTAAAATCTATGAAAATAACTTAAAAATATAGCACTTGTAAATTCAGTGACAATTTTCTGGAAGTAATTACATCAGGTAGTTAGTAGTAGTTATTTTTGGAGAATAGTATGGGTAAAAGATGGTGAAGGCAGATTTTTTATTTTTACTTCCATAGATTTAGTATTTTCTACAACAAATATGTATTTCTTAGGCACTTTGAAAACAGTATTTTAAAGATTAAATGATGGGTTGAGCTATATATGCACCCACTAGGTAAGCTTCTATCTCAAATATTCTGTCTCTAATTTTACTCTCTAGACAACAGGTAGCCGTGAATGAGTTTTAAGGGAAAGATTGACCTGCCCACACTATAAGAATTCCTATATACACAGCTCCTCACCTTGTTCTGTCTTGTTTCCCTTACCTACTCTTGCCATTACCTACATACTCCCTTACCCATTCTTGCTGGCAACTGGAAACTCCCTTTTGATTTCCCCTTAGCCAAGCATTCAACCCTGGAGTTTATTTCTCTCTTTAAGGTGTTTATTGGTTTTCTCTTTTAATCTGGAAATTGATTTCTGAAACCACTTCTTCCCTGTTGCTTGTTGAGCCTCCAGAGAAGTCACAGCCAAAGAACTTTATTTCCTACTCCCCAAAGATGGAGAGGTGTAGTGGGAGACACTGCAACACTTACTCAGAGTCGAGAGTTCAGCCTCTGACCCTGGCTTGCTGCTGGCCAGGTGACTCCCCCCTCCTGAGCGTCAGTTTTCACAGCAACAGCATAAGGCTGACCCCACACAGTTGTGACAATCAAAGATCCCAAGGTGATTAGGGGACACGACATTGGACTTCAAAACCTATTGATCAGAGAGAAAGAAGAGCTCTAACCTGGTGCTGCCATGCTGCTGCGTGTAAGTGACGTTGCATGCTCCAGCTCAGCCATGTCCTCTTTCATCACTGTGAAAAGAACATGCCCAACTGCCCACTGGAGAAGGAGGAGAGACCCATGGAGGACATCAGATCTTTCTTGAAGCTTAGAGCCACCCAGCCAAACCCAGACTAGGTCAGCCAGGCTCTAGCTGAGCCACAGACAGGTGAATAAAATAGTCCTTATTGTTGTATGGTTTGATTTTTACATAGCAATAGCTGAGCTGAGAAGCAAGAAGGAAAAACCACAGGTGCTACAAATAAAAGTGAAACCTAAGGGACAGCAGGGAATAGGAGCACCTCAAGAGGTGAAAGGAAAGGGAACAGCAAGAAATGGGTATGGCCAGGCTGCACCACATTCAGGTGTAGCATCTAATTGTCACCAGTGGTATGGCCTGGAAATTCTCAGCCAGGGTTTTCAAGGTGTGCCAAGGTAGCTACAACAGCATCACCTGGGAACTTCTGAGCACAGCAAATCCCTGAGCCCCACCCAGGACCGACTAAATCAGAAGCTCTGGGATTGGGGTTCAACAACTGGTGTTTTCAGAGCTGGTCTGCACATATAGTGACAGCTGCATTGGATGCAAACAAATCATTTGGATACACAGTGAAGTTTGAGAAGCACTGCTCTAAGCCGAACAATTAAAATAAGGACTGATCCAGAACTGGTAAAAACTGCAAGGCCCTGGAAAAGTGACCTCAATGGCACAAGATGCCAGGTCTATCTTGGAAAACAATCCCCCCTCAAGATGACCTCACAATCATGAATTCCAAATTACATGAGTAGACTCACCCAATGAGGAGTCAAAAATTCCACAATCAGGAGAATTCCTATCCCAAAAATTGGAGATGATAAAACCATTTGAAAGACGTTTTTCCCTCCTGAAGCCTTTCACATTTCACTGCACCAATACCATCTTCACCTGTTAGAGTCTTGCCTGTGGTCAATAAATGCTGGAGAGTCAACGATGAACATGCTCCTGTACCTGACCTCCAGCTTTCACACTGATCTTCTTTAATCTAGCCTTACTCCTTGTAATAGTCAGTTCTTTGCTGCAATAATGCTGCTAACAAACAACTCCATAATCACAGAGATTTACAAAAGAAAATTTGAGTTAAGGCTCATGGGTGAGCAGGTCGGCTGTGGTTTGACTGGGCTGTAGGTTGATTCAGTCAGGTTCCAGGTGTCTTCATCCCAGAACCCACGTGGAAAAAGGCATGGTGACCTGGGACATGCCCTGCTCACAGCAGAGGCTAGAAGTTCATGATTTAACCAAGCTGTGGGAACTCAAGTAAAACCTCTAGTTGAATGTGCCATATAACAGCTGTTCACATTCCATTAGCCAAAGCAAATGGGTTAATGGAGCAGAGTTGTGTACCCCACATTCTCTAGAGCAGTGGTTCTCAACTGGGTTGTGGCAGGGGATGGGGGGTGATTTTGTACCCCAGGGCATATGTAGCAAGGTCTGAAGACATCTTTGGTCCTCACAACACGGGGACTGCTACTGGCATCTAGTGAAGAGGATGACAAACATCTCCATGCACAGGGCAGCTCACCACAACAAAGAATCATCTAGAACCTGATCTAGAGGAAGACATTGAAAAATCACCTAATCAAGGGTGTTGGTGTATAATCATGATGCAGGGAGACAGTCAAGAGTTGGGAGGAATAACCCAATCTGCCATATGCTCCAGCCACTCTCCTCTTTGAAACTCACATTTATCTTTCTATTCCTCTGCTTAAACACCTTTGGTGTCTCCCCATTGCCCCTAAGCTCAAACTTCCTAGCAAGATCCATCGGTCCCATCATGACCTTCATCCTATCTACTGCACCAGTCTCACTTCTAATTAGTTTCTTTCTTCTCTGACGATATTCTGACTGTATGTGGGTGTGTATGAAATTTCTTGATTAAAAAAAGATAGTTTCCATATCTTCCCATGTGCTGTTTTCTCAGACTCCAAAGTTCTCCCTCTTCTTTGCCTATATCCATCTTGACCTTGTCCTTTAAAATCTCTATCACTAGTCTCCTAAGTCTCTCTTGCCTCCTCCAGTCAGGTTTGTCCTTCGCTTAATTTCTCTCTCATGTAGGACAGCAGTACTCTTTTCTTCTTCATCTCCTACACAAGCCTGTAAACCCCAGGTGGGGCACAGCCAAACCTCATTTATCACCATAGCAACTAGCACAGAGTTCAAGGAATACTAGAAAAAAACAAACTGAACTGACCTCCATGTAGTAGACAGACAGTTGGATAAATCATTAAAATGAAATGTGAGGATTTTACAACCCAAAGCAACAGACTGTGAGAGCACAGAGCAGAAGGTGTGGCCATTGCATGCTCCTCGTATTAGTAAATTCCTTAAGAATGTGGAATGTATCTGTTCTGTGGCAGGTGTAGAGCACAGCACTCTGCAGATGGCTGCTCTTTAAAAAGGTTAAATGAAGAGCTTCAGAGGTAAATTGTTTCCATCAGTCATTTACACCTTAGCATGAAGTTGACCTGCATTTCCTGCCTCTCAGAGACACTGGCATCCTAAATTTCTCTCCTTATAGAATTAGTCTTATTGAGGGTCAAGTATCTATAAGCAGAAGAGAGGAGAAGAGAGGGAGAGGCGTGTAGAGGGTGAAGCTAAAGGAAGTCAGCTTTCCAGAAAAGGCTTTCCAGTTCAGAGGTCTGGAGCCCTCCAGGAGACCACAAGCAGCACTGACAGCTCCTTCCTGGGCGGCTTGGTTAGTTTTTTGTGTGTTGAGAGACACAGCTCTTATTTGGAGAGAAGTGTGAACAAACAGACTTGAGGCAATTTCTTTTCTCTCCCGCCTCCCCCACGAACAACTGTTGCTCCCTCCTCCTTGCCTTCCCATCTTCCAGGCTGTTGCCACTCCAGGATTGCTGAGTGAAGAGCCGGGGTTCTGAGGGCTGCCTAGCTCGGAGACAGCCTGCCTCGGTTCCCTCCTCGATGAAAGTGGGCAAAGGTCCCTGTCATCGACCTTGGGGCAGGTAAAGGTATCAATTGGGATAAAGCTATAAACTCAGTTAAATGCATTATACCTTCATGGATAGCGGGCACTGTGGCTGCAGAAACATCTGCGACAGTTTGTGTCAAGGATCAGGTAAGTTGATGTAGACTTTTATTTCAGAGGACGCAGTGTCCTGTTCAGGATCTGTGCCTTTCTGATCCGGGGGCTGAGGCTGGTTTCTGGGAAGGCACCATGGTGCGGGTGTGGCAGTAGCACGCGTGCTTCTGCTGCCCTCCAACCCTGTGGCAGACATCGCTAATCACATCTGGATATCATCGTGTTCCTTTTCTTATCACAGTGCACGTAGGAGCCATTGGCAATCAGCCAGAAGCTGAACACGTGCCTGTTGTTATTGAGGAAAAATCACGGCTTTGGGCTCAAGTCTATGCAGTTTACATTCTAGTTCCTGTATAATATTAAGCAAGTTAGGATCTCCTTAAATCCGTTTCTTTCCTCATTTGGATGAAGAATATATTTTTACCTACCATACGGCATTCCTGTGATAACTAAATAAGATTAAATATTATAGAAGTACATGGTCCATGGCAATAGTAGGCACTTCAATACTCATTTTCTACCCCCTCTTCCATTTCCAAACAGGACTGCCTCTCTGTTTCCAGTCTTTATCATATACAAAATTGCAAAATATTATTATTAATACCATTCTCACAGGGTTGTCTTCATTCAAAGTGGTGCCTCTTGCGTGAGACACATTGAAATCATCTTAAAGTGAGAGACCTAAAGTCGGGACTCTTGATTGTTCAGCTCTCCTCTTCCCTTACCTGAACCAAAATGACCCCCAGCTGAAGGTGCATCCAGCCTCAGTTTCTCTTCCACCCTCTGGCTCATTCTGAGACTCTTTGGGGATAAGTGGGGAGAAGGATCATTATCTCCAAGCAAACAAAAGTGCTAGATCTTGTTTGAGTGTGTGTCCATGTGTGCACATATCGGGGGGGGGGGGTCAGTTTTTCATGTAACATGTTGCAGAAGCCCCCTCCCTTGCCATTTGTTCCATCCTGTCCGTAGGAAGTGGAAGCCAGAGCGACAGCCCAGACATACCTTAGGACCCAAACTCCTGGGTCCAACCTTCTCTCTGCACCTTCAGGTCCCCCAGGGAATGCAAGTTGGAAGAGACCAGCAGCTCCCAACCTGCTCCCCACTCCAGTTACATCTTCCTCTGCGTGGATCCCACCAGGCCTGGGTTAAGGCCCAGAGCCCCACACTTAAGGAGGAACTCGCTCTCCGGGCTGGGCAAGGGCCAGCCGTGCACAGGAGATTGGGTGCCTCCTTAAATGCTATGCCCTGAGCTCTCTGCTTGCCTTACCTGGTCTGAGTCTGGTGGGTATAGAAGGAATTTAGTAAAAGTGTAATCTGCAGTCAGGGAACGTGTGAGACCATGGCCTCTGGAGTCCTTTGGACTCCAACTCCACCGCCTTCACCACCACGCTTGCGCTGTGGGGTTTTGCTTAAGTAACTGAACTATCATTGTTTCCTTATCTGTAGACTGGAAATAATAATGGTACTGCCCCCACGCTGGGGCAGTGAGTATTAAGTTAGGGATGGTGTTATTGATAACCAAGCAAACATCCATACTAATAAAAGCGTAACTTTTATTCGACTGCGCAATATTGAAAGTAATAAAGATCCTAGGGGAAATGAAAAGGTGCCAAGCACTCTGCTTGGCATCTTAACACGTCTTCCCATTTTAAGCCTCAAAATGATTCTCTAGTCCCCACCTGCACATGTTAGGAAATTAAGAGTCCAAAGGATAAGGAACTAAGTTAGTATGACCAGGTTACAGCATTTGAACCCATTTCCCAGAAACCCCAAACTCTTTGTTTTGAAATCCCTCACCTAGATGCCTGGCTCCTCCAGCTGCCTGATCATTAGAAGGTCCCAGAGACTCCCTAAAAGCAGTTTCCAGGTCTCCACTCTTGAATCAGAATGGCCTGGGAATCCGTGTTCTTACCAAACTGGCCTGCCAGGCTTGGGCGTCACAGGAAGCTACCTCCAATTTTCTAAGTATAGCCTCATGAGAATGTGAGGGTGGAAAACCTAGCCAAAGTGATTATAAAATTGTAAGAATAAAGTGGCGTGCTAAGAAAAGGCTGGCACTTTCTAAGGGACATATAATTAAAGCCCAATAGATTAAAATTCCTTGAAGAAATGAGTAATATGAAGATTAAGGCACATCTGATATGGCATCTTGAAGGGCTACTCAAAGATTTATAGGCAAAGGATAAATCAGCTCTGATGAGAGAGAAAAAAAGGCATCTTATCACTCCCATCTTGCAGTGGAAGGTAAAGTGTGCAGAAACAGAGAGTTGGCAATAATCAAGCAAGGCCCCAGGAGGGTTTTGGCAAAACATTCAGGAAGAAGGAAAGTAAGATCCCTTCAGGTAAGTGGGAAAGGTTTGGCTGTCAGTCCGAAGTCCAGCGACTTTGCATGTCAAATTCCTTTCTTGAGGGTTTTTTTTTTTTTTTAAATCATACATAGAAAATGAGCAAAGGAACTTGGAGTAATTAGGAGGTAATGAAGTTGTCAGAATAAGCTATTGACCAAAGAGCAGACAAGGGAATAGATGAAAAATTTAAACGTTTCTAATTTAGCCGATCTGGAAGCTGCACATCTTTTGGCCATATGGGAATTATCCTCTGTGCTTAAGGAATGAGGATTTTTCTGGGCAAAGCAGGGAGCATACCAAAAGAGGAAGGAAGGAAGAATTAGACTCAGAGTCCAAAATGGTAATAGTGAAAGTAATAGATATTATCATTAATCTCTTACATCTTTATCCACCTTTGCAAAGCATTTAAACATGTATTACCTGGGTCCATTACACAAGAAACTTCAGAGGAGAAATTAACATCCACAGTGTGTGAATTAGGAACTGGAGGTCAGACCCTTAGCCTAAGGGTCATACCACTTACTAGTGCAGGGTGGAGACTGAAGTCTGGTCCTTCCCAAACTCCATGGTCTGTCCAAATTGTTGTGGGGGACACTGAGGGCAATTGGATAAAGAAGTGGACAGGCCAGGTAAACTGGATCATGTAACTAAAATGATCATACCCCCATCTTTTTTTCTTGCAGCCCTGCTTTCCTGCCCCCATGGTCCCTTCTTCCCTCTCCTCGTTGTTCAGGAGTTCCACTTGAAGGGCATGCTTCCTCTGAAAAGAGCTTGGCCTTCATTCATGTATTCTGACCGGTGCTACTATTGAGCAATAGAGGCCAAGAGTCATCATTTACTCAGCACAGACTAGGTGTCAACCCTAACCTTGGAATTCCTTCACTCGGCCTTGGGAGGCAATGACTCATCTCTTGCCGTGAACACTGAACCTACAGCTATGCATCCCTCTGAAAATTCCCTTGCTGTGCTGGTCTTCTATTTCTATGGGCTGGAGGGGTGATGGGATGGTGGCAGGACCAGCTCTGCTGCATCTCAGTCATTGTTGAAGGCATTGGCTGTCCCTCCCATTGTTTGTGGCTTTCTATAAGCCATACTATATAGAGCTCTTCTTTCTCTCAGCATTGGGTTCTAGTGACCAGTTCTGGAGCAACAGAAAACTCCCATTCAATACTGGATGACATTATTATTATTAACATCCCAAAATGATAGGCAAGAGAATCAAAAAATCTATACTGAGAGAGAGCGTTGATAGGGTGAGCCTAGATTACGAAAATATAACTCATTTGTAAATGCACTTACTCATGTGTTCATAACTTTAACAGATACTTATGAAACACCCACTATGTCTTAGAAGAGTGATGTTTGAAAAACATCTGAGAACAAGTTCCATATGTGCTTCACAGATAAAGGAAAAGATTTGAACAAAGGCATGGACAGTCATGAAACCTATAGAGAGCTGCAAGTGCTCAGCAGGATGCAGCACAAGGTGTGAATTAAAGCACATTCTGTGCAGAATGGTACAGTCATTGTGGAGGACTGTTTGACAGTTCCTAAAGAAGTCGAATATAGACTTTCCACATGACCCTGTGATACTACTACTGGGTATATACTCAGAAGAACTGAGAGCAGTGACACGAACAGACATCAGCACACCAATGTTCACAGAGGCATTATGCATGAATGCCAAAATTTGGAAACAACCTAGTCATCCATCAACCGATGAATGGATTACCAAATGGTGTATTCCCAGGATGGAGTGTTTTGCAGCTATAAGAAGAAATAAAGTTCTAAAGCATATGACAACATGGATGAACCTGGAGGACATTATGTTAAGTGAACCAAGCCAGACTCAAAAAGACAAATACTGTGTGATTGGGTTACTACAAGCCAAATATATTGTGTATGATTTTAAAAACTGTATATGTATACAGAACATTTAACTGAGAAATGTATATTTTTATTCAACTGCACTTTCTTTTTATTTTTACTTGTTTATATTTTCAATTATTAAATGTACAAAATAAAGTTTTTTTAAAAAGCCATTGATTATATACTCGGGATAGATCATATGGTAGGTGAATAATCTCAATAAAACTGCTTGATAAATAAATAATTGTGCAACAATAGTCAGATATAGCAACTATGTACAGCAGTGGAAATAGAAAGATTGAGAGGTGAACAATTTTCTCATTTGTTATTATTGAAATAATAAAAATGTTCTAATAATGATTTAAGTAATGAATACACAACTATGTGACTCTACCAAATACCACTGACTGTACACTTTGGATGAATTGTATGCTTTATTAATATGTATCAATAAAACTGATTTAAAAAAAGAAACCACATTCTGATGCCAGTGAGAGAACTCCAGCTCACACTGCCCTGAGCAGAGGGAGGTGACTGAAAAGCCTGGTGAGCTCAGTCCAAGTCCCCAGGCAATGCAGCAGGATGCTGTCCCCCTACTTTAGGGACTCTCCTTTCTTCCATCCTGGTTCTGCTCTACACGCAGGTTTTCTGCATGCTGGGGCCTCCAGCCACACCCATCTTCTATCCTTTTAGGTTCAAGAAAAGACTTGACTGGACTGGCAGAGGTTCTAGAATTAGCTCTGACCAGCTTTGGTTGGCTTGTGTGGGCATTTTTTAACCAATCACTGGTCAGAGGGATGCAATATTCTGATTGGCCAGGACAGGGTCATATGACTCCTCTGAAGCCAAAGATGATAAGTGTCTGTTGTGGATTAAATTGTGTATTCACCCCAAAAAGATATTAGAGTCCTGACCCCAGGACCTATGAATGTGAATTTCTTTGGACCTAGGGTTTTTTGCAGACGTAATCTGTTAGAGGTTTGCGATAATTAGCAAGCTGTAGCTCAGTTTCCCCTGATATGCATTGGGAAAAGGCAACCCCCCTTCCCTGTGTCTGAGGGCACCATACTTTCCCACAGGTTAAACAAAGATACCACATAGAGACAGGAGTAAAGGGAGATAGAGATCTTCCCTACCTGCATATCAGAGGGAAAGGGAAACCTTTGCTATCTTCATATCAGAGGGAGATAAAGAAACACTTTAATCCCCACAGATCAGAGAAACATCTGCTCCTGCAGCATTCCAAGAAACCATAATTCCCTAATCCACTATCCTCTAGCAATATCAGGGCAAATTTTCACCTCTAGGGCTTCCTATTGGTCCCTGCACAGTACTCAGACCCTCGACCCCCTCCTGCCAACTATCATTTCCCTGCCTAGGGAAGTTCTGTATAAATTCAAATCCCCCTGCCTTCCAGGAGTGGACTGAAGTCTCTCTTCAGACTCCCACCATGCTGGTGGGGGGGCTGAAGTCTGTTCCTCAGACCCCCTCCATTGGGAGAGCTTCTCAATAAATTGTCTGCCTGAGGTCATATCAGTCTCCATGTCTCAGTGAACGCTGTTTTTCTCCAACATAATCAAATTAAGATGAGGTCATACTGGGTTAGGGTGGCCCCTAACACAATGACTGGTGTCTTCATAAGAAAAGGTGAAGAAATCCTGCTGAAACTATTCCAAACCATCGAAACAGAAAGAACATTACCCAACTCCTTCTATGATGCCAACATTACCCTAGTACCAAAGCCAAACAAAGACATCACAAGAAAGGAAAATTACAGACCAATTTCTCTAATGAACCTAGACGCAAAAATACTTAACAAAATACTTGCTAATCGTATTCAACAACACATTAAACGAATTATACACCACGACCAAGTGGGATTCATCCCAGGTATGCAAGGATGGTTCAACATAAGAAAATCAATCAACGTAATACACCATATAAACAGATTGAAGGAAAAAAATCACATGATTATATCTATTGATGCAGAAAAAGCATTTGACAAAATACAGCACCCTTTCTTGATAAAAACACTCCAAATGATTGGAATACAAGGAAATTTTTTGAACATGATAAAGAGTATATATGAAAAACCTAAAGCCAATATTGTTTACAATGGAGAAATCCTAGACTCCTTCCCTCTAAACTCAGGAACAAGACAAGGATGCCCACTGTCGCCGCTCCTATTTAACATTGTCTTAGAAGTACTTGCTCGAGCACTGAGGCAAGAACCAGAAATAAAAGGCATTCAAATTGGAAAGGAAGAAGTCAAAATTTCATTATTTGCAGATGACATGATCCTATACATAGAAAACCCTGAGAGATCTACAACGAAGATTCTAGAACTCATAAATGAGTTTAGTAAAGTCGCAGGTTATAAGATCAATGCGCAAAAATCAGTAGCATTTCTGTACACCAATAATGAGCAAGATCAGGAGGAAATCAAGAAACAAATACCATTCACAATAGTAAATAAAAAAATCAAATACTTAGGAATAAATTTAACTAAAGAGGTAAAGAACTTATACACCGAGAACTATACAAGATTGTTCAAGGAAATCAAAGAAGACCTGAATAAATGGAAGACTATTCCTTGTTCATGGATAGGAAGACTGAACATTATTAAGATGTCTATCCTACCAAAACTGATCTACACATTCAATGCAATCCCAATAAAAATCAATGCAGCCTTCTTTAAGGAACTAGAAAAACTAACTATGAAATTTATTTGGAATGGAAAGAGACCCCGAATAGCCAAAGACATACTGAAAAAGAAAAACGAAATTGGAGGAATCACACTACCTGATTTCAAAACATACTATAAAGCTACGGTGGTGAAAACAGCATGGTATTGGCATAAGGAGAGACACATAGACCAATGGAATCGAATTGAAAGCTCTGATATAGAACCTCACATATACAACCACATAATATTCGATAAAGCCACCAAACCCTCTCAACTGGGAGAGAGTGGCCTATTCAACAAATGGTGTCTGGAGAACTGGATAGCCATATGTAGAAGAATGAAAGAGGATTACCATCTCACACCTTATACAAAGATCAACTCAAGATGGATCAAAGACCTAAATATAAAAGCCAAGACCATAAAAACCTTAGAAAGCAGTGTAGGGAAACATCTACAGGACCTTGTAATAGGTAATGGATTTATGAATATCTCACCAAAAGCACGAGCAGCAAAAGAACTAATAGATAAATGGGACTTCCTCAAAATTAAAGCCTTCTGCACCTCAAAGGAGTTTGTCAAGAAAGTAAAAAGGGAGCCCACACAGTGGGAGAAAATATTTGGCAATCAGATATCTGATAAGAAACTTATAACTTGCATATATAAAGAACTCCTACATCTTGAAAATAAAAAGATAAACAATCCATTTAAAAAATGGGAAAAAGACTTAAACAGACACTTCTCCGAAGAAGAAATACAAATGGCAAGAAAGCACATGAAAAAATGTTCCAAATCTCTAGCTATCAGGGAAATGCAAATCAAAACCACAATGAGATACCATCTTACACCCATAAGATTGGCAGCTATGAAAAAAACAGAAGAATACAAGTGCTGGAGAGGATGTGAAGGAAGGGGAACACTCATCCACTGCTGGTGGGAATGCAGAAGGATCCAACCATTCTGGAGAACAGTATGGCGGTTTCTCAAAAAACTAGCCATAGATTTGCCATATGACCCAGCAATACCACTGCTGGGAATATACCCAGCAGAACTGAAAACAAGAACACAAACCAATATATGTACACCAATGTTCATAGCAGCATTGTTCACTATTGCCAAAAGTTGGAATCAACCCAAATGCCCATCAACAGACGAGTGGATCAATAAAATGTGGTATATACACACAATGGAATACTACTCGGCTGTAAGAACAAACACACTACAAACACATGTGATAACATGGATGAATCTTGAGAACCTTATGTTGAGTGAAGCAACCCAGACATTGAAGGACAAATACTACATGACCTCAATGATATGAAATAAACAAGCTGCCCTAGATAGCAAGAGACTGAACGATAGGCTTGCAGGAAATCGGAGGGTGGAGGAAGGATATGAGCCGATGTCTGCAGGGGTGGAATTTAAGACGAGATGGTGGTAAGTATGAACACAAAGAAGAGATAAAAGGGGGGCAAGGGGTTGCCTTTGCTTGGGGCTTTGCGGGTTTGAGGGTGGCTGGGGAGGGACGGGTGGGTAACGTTGCCCAAAAGTGGGGGGAGGGAGGGGTAGCATACGAACCAGGAGAGGGTCAGGGGTTGGTGGAGAGTAAAATGCCGAGAAAATCATATCAAAATATAATAAAGAGGGTTACCTGTTTAGAATGCTCGGAGGGGAGGGTCTGATGCAGGACGGGCTCCTGGGGAATGTCTAAATGCTCATTCTGCCAGAGTGGGTGACACCATGGGGTAGAAACCCAAGTAGTGAGAGTGGGGGTGGACCCACATCCTGGGGAGGACTAATGCCATCCAATAGAGGGAACTGTATCCCTCGAGAGAAAGGGTGGCTCCCAGGGCATTGGGGCAGTTGAGCAAGTTAGGCCCTGAACACTATTCCATCTATCTCTGGAAGTGGCTCCTCAGGAAACGGAGGTTGGCTATCACTGAGGGCACTAAGGTGGAAGGGAAAATGGACGTTAAATGTGTGGAACCAAAGTAAATGGGGGGTAAGAGAGGAGTTTCTTGAGAGTACACAAGGATGGATATAAAACATGTAATATTACACCATAACATATAGGAGATGACAGACTGATAATGTAAACCATAATGTAAAACATAGGATAACTAAAAATGTAAAGAACTGTGTATCCTAAAGTATGCACCATAATGTAAATACAGATGTCACCTTGTTAGAAAGCTAATGTCTCAGACTCTGTACATCACTTTAAGTAAATATGATATGAATAGGGCGTAAGAGTATCACTGTGGAAGGGAAAAGGTTTTCTGGTGGATGTGTGGGAGTGCTGTATATTATATATATACATTGCTGTGGTCTAGGACTCCTGTGAAGAAAAGCTGAATAATTAGGGGGGGGGGGGGGGGGGAAAAAAAAAAAAAAAGAAAAAAATAGGATGTGGAATTTTTTCAAGTCAACATTCTTTATCTAAGTTCTTTATCTAACTTTATCCAAGTTCTTTATCTATCCTTTAAACTCATCGCTATATGCCATTCCCTAGTAAGGGACCATGACATTATATTGGGCTTCAAATTTCGGGGAGTTCTGGATCACAGAGTGTTTCAACAATGGCAATGGAGGGATACTGGTATGGGATACCAATGACAGATGATATATGACTGACAGGGAGCTGTACAGAACATATGTCCAGGGTGCATGGTAATGTTTGGATATACTCATAGTGGCAACAATTAAAAACCACAGTAGGGGGGGTACTGAGTTCCCGGCCAGTGGTGCTCTGTCGTGGTCCCTAGGGGAGCAGCGACAGTCTCCCAGGTACAGTGGTGGGGACCGGGAGGGAGTGAGGTTTCAACAGTGAGCCCCTGATACTAATGACTATGCTTGTGAGCTGATAAACCCAAAATAATAACAAGGCCTAGAGCAACTTTGTGCCTGGGAATTTCCTTCTGTCAGCCTTCATGTTACTCAAATGTGGCCAGTCTCGAAGCCAAACTCAGCATGTAAATGCAATGCCTTCCCCCCAGCGCGGGACATGACACCCGGGGATGAGCCTCCCTGGCAACGAGGGACCACTATCAACTACCAACTGATGATGCAACTGGAAAATGACCTTATACGGAAGGTTCAATGCGGATCAGCAGAATATCCATGTCTACATAAAATACCATGACTTTAAAATGCTGTTTGACCTAAAGTAAGGGGGAAATGGAAAGGAGAAATGAGTTTATATGGCTACGAGTTTCTAAAAAAGAGTCTGGAGGCTGGCAGAAGGTTTGCCCTCATGCACAACTGAGCAGAGTCAGAGAGACAGATAAAGCAGATACAACCCCCAGATATTGGTTCCTTTGAGGGCTAAAGAGACCCATGGGAGTTATGGTCATGGCTGATGGGGTTAACTACCAGGGCAGATGGCCCCTCTTTGGAAATGGTGTTTATGTGTGATGAATCTGGACTCAGATGGGATCTCCCTTCATAAGACTTTCATGCTAATGTGCTGGAGGTGCAGTTAATGTTGGGGTTTAAGATATATTTAGGGGATTTGAATCTCTGGACTGACAATGTGATAGCCAGATCCTGAGCCTCAACAGACTCCAGCACCTACAATCTGATTTATTGGACTTACCACACTCAGCTAAGATGGAGGTGAAGAAGGACAACCACCACACCATGGAGCCTAGAGTGATTACAACTGAAAATGGGAGGATTGCATCCAGCATCCAGGTGGAATCTGAGCCTCCTCTTGACATAAAGGTGCAATGGACACAACCAATCCAGTGTCCACATAGAAGAGGTGGCATTGGATTGGGAAAAGTGGACATAATGGACAAAGGGTATGGGGAAAGGCAGGAAGAGATGAGAGGTGGAGGCATCTTCGGGACATGGAGCTACCCTGGATGGTGCTTCAGAGGTAATCACCGGACATTGTAAATCCTCACAGGGCCTACATGATGGAATAGAGGAGAGTATGGGCCATGATGTGAACCAATGTATATGAGGTGCAGAGGTGCCCAAAGATGTACTTAACCAAATCCAATGGATGTGTCATGATGATGGGAACGAGTGTTGTTGGGGGGGGGGAGAGGGGGGGTGGGGGGGTGGGGTTGAATGGGACCTCACATATATATTTTTAAGGTAATATTATTACAAAGTCAATAAAAAATAAAAAAATTAAAAAAAAAAAAATAAGAAAAGGTGAAGAGACGCAAGACAAAGGCCCATGCGGGGAGGCCATGTGAAGACAGAGGCAGAGATTGGAGAGACGCAACTACAACCTGAGGAACACCAAGGATGGTGGGCAACCACCAGCAGCTAGGAAAAGGCAAGGGGAATCCTCCCCTAGAGCCTCAGGGAAAGATGGCCCCGTCAACATCTGTTTTACACTGGCTGACATGTGTCATTCTCCCACTACGTGCCAAGCACTGTCCTAATATTCCCTATCACAGGGAATGCTACAAAAACACATTACGTGCTCTAAAGAAATAAGACAGAGCAATGAGGTAGAGACAGACGGGAATAGTACTCTATTCTGTGAAGTTTCTAGTAGTAACATCTCTCACACACACACAATGTGCATGTTTATATGTGTGTGTGTATGTGTTAAGACTGCAAAACAGTATATTCCAAGACCTTAAATCAGTGCAAGAGAGCAGCAGGCTGAAGGAGTTCAGAGCAGAGAGAGAAGAAGGTTGTAGGAGCAGCATGTAGGATATCCTCTCCTCAGCAAGAGTATTTCTATCTGTAAGGAGAAGCAGGTCTCTGAAGGTTGCGTGAGTCAACAGCCCAGAGGTAGAATGTTGTTTAGAGCTCACACTAGAAAAGTGGCAAGAATATTTCCTTCTCCAATCACCATCTGGATTCCCTAAGAAATCAGATACCAGCTTAATGCCCTCCCACTTCTGGACTGGTCCTATCATGTGGGGACAGTATGTATCTGAGTCCATCTCTCTATGGGGGAGAAACAGACTGCTTGGACTGAAACAACTCAACCTACAACAGGTCTGAGTCTTAGAGCATTTTGGAATCATGTAGGTGACATATCCAATACATCCTGAGATAAGATCCCAAATATCCATGCTTGGACTCATCCAGAATTTGTAAAGGAAGTCTCCAAAAATATTAATGGTCCAAGGGTATAGAAGAAAAGGCCTCTGATAGAGACTTTCCAAAACTTCGATTCTTTTTTTTTTTCTCTTTTTTAAAATATATTTTTTGTTTATTTTTAAAAGATATATATGGGAAACGGACTTGGCCCAGTGGTTAGGGCGTCCGTCTACCACATGGGAGATCCGTGGTTCAAACCCCAGGCCTCCTTGACCCGTGCAGAGGTGGCCCATGCGCAGTGCTGATGCGCGCAAGGAGTGCCGTGCCACGCAGGGGTGTCCCCCGCATAAGGGAGCCCCACGCGCAAGGAGTGCGCCCCGTAAGGAGAGCCGCCCAGCGCGAAAGAAAGTGCAGCCTGCCCAGGAATGGCGCTGCCCACACTTCCCGTGCCGCTGCTGCTGACAACAGAAGCGGACGAAGAAACAAGACACAGCAAATAGACAGAGAACAGACAACTGGGGGGGGGGGGATTAAATAAAATTTAAAAAAAATTTTTTTAAAAAAGATATATAGATCACACAAAATGTTACATTAAAAAATATAGGAGGGTCCCATATGCCCCACTCCCCATACTCCCCACTTTTCCCACCTCAGCAACTTCTTTCATTAGTGTGGTACAATCATTACACTTAATGAATACATTTTGAAGCACTGCTACACAGCATGGATTTTAGCTTACATTGTAGTTTACACTCTCTCTCAGTCCATTCAGTGGGTTATGGCAGGATATATAATGTCTGCATCTGTCCATGCAATATCACTCAGGACAACTCCAAGTCCTGAAAATGCCTGCATCTATCACATCTCCTTCTCCCTCTCCCTGCCTTCAGCAAATTCAGTGGCCACTGTTTCCACATCAATGATATAATTCCTTCCATAGCTAGAGTCTCAATAATTCTATAGGAAAATACCAGTAAGTCCACTCTAGTCTATATTTTATTCCCCCATCCTGTGGACCCTGGGATTGCAATGTCCATTCCACCTCTCAATTGAGAGGGGGCTTCGATCCCACATGGCTGATGGATGGGACTCTCCTGCCCATAGTTACAGACACTCTCGGTTCCCTGATGTGGTGGTTGATCATCCTCACCTCCCTGTCAGCTGACCTGGGTAAGTCCAACAAACTGGAGAGTAGGGGCTGCAACTGCTGAGGCTCAGGACCCAAGTGGCACATGGACAGCCCAGAGATTCAAGTCTCCTGGGCATACACCAACCCCAGCACCAATCACAGGTTCAATAAAAGGGGCAGAAGCCAAATCCTTTTTTAAAACCTGGTGAGAATCTGGCCGAGCAAGGTGGTGCCTGAGGTCAGAGATGGGGTAGGCTGTCTTCCCTGAGATCTGGGATTTGAGGAGTGATTCTTCACCAAAGTCCTTAAGACTTGCCATGGATCACAGCAAAGGGAATTACTCTCAAAGTAACAGGCAAGGGCAGAGCCACAAATCTGAACCCCATGTCAAAAGCTAATGAGAAAAAGAATACAAATAAGTCAAGGAAGGTCCTGAGCGATAACCAAGAGTGGAACCAAATTGAAGGATCTTCTGCTATATAGTGTATGACTGCGTCTTAAACGTCCAGTAGGCAAGTCCTGTCCCTCCTACTAATTTCCCACATAACATTTGCAACTCTTTTCTACATACTGGCTTCAGTTTTCTCATTTGTAAAATTAAACAGTACAAGATAAAGGATCGCAGATGTATCACAGGAATTCCAACACTTGTCCTCTGGTTGCAAAGATGAGAATTGTCATTTGATCCAGGCACTCTTTTCCACCAAGCCCAGATGCTGCCTCAGAACCTTTCTCAACACTGTGCTCCAAGGAACCATGCCAGAGGTGGCTTGTTCATATGAATTAGCATGTCAAAAATTCTTTCCTGTGCAAACATGCTTTTTAATTCTATGAAAAGCAGGCATCTTTATATTAAAGGATTTCTATCATTGCAATTTCCCTTCCCTGTATAGTGCTTCCTGTGAATGCTTCCCTCATACCAAAGTGAGAAACAGCTTAGAGTTGCTGTCCTGAATATCCTCACCATGAGCCATCCCTCCCAGGATATTTAAGCTCCCAAGGTCATATGTGGCCTGAAGTCCTCGCTGCTGTGAGCCATCTCCCAGTCAAAGAAGCTATTGTGAGAAGAAAGTCAGAGGTGCTGACAGGCACCATAGTGTCTAAATCTCGGCAACTTTTACAACCAAACACGTTCTTAATTGGACTTCCACATCCTATGCAGCTTCTTGAGGAGTGTTTTCGCCTGGCATCCTTGTGTGAAGAGTACATCACAATTTTTGGTGCTAGTTTTCCTCTAGAGGAAAGAGGAGAGAGACCCCAGCCAGCACTGGTTCCATAATCTAGGTCAACTCTCTGGAGCTGGCCTTTTGTTACCTCAATTTCCTCAAGCTCATTATCAGGGGGAACCTATAAACTCTTGACTAACTGGAGCCACAGTTGAAAAGAACCCTTGATTTCCAGTAAGTTTTTCAGAGCCTTCCCCTCAAAGCACGAGAGGCAAATTAAGCAAAATAAGTTGATATAAAGCAATTCAGAACAAAAAGACGAAATGGGCATCAAAAGCATTTATGGCCTAGGATGTCTGTTGTATTATCATGTAGTTGTTGTTTTTCTTTAACACAGCAACCATGTCATTACCCATGCTTCTGTGGTTTGGCGTGCAGGCTGGGCTCAGCTGGATGGCTCATCTCTGCCCCACATTATGTTGACTCAGGAGATTGACTGTGGCTGGAGAATCCAAGTTGGCCTCCATCACATGACTGCGACCATGGTGACAGCTATCAAGGGGGCCTATCTTCACCTATTTGGCATCTTTTTTTCTCCATATGGTCTCTCTAAACCAAAATTTTTACATGACAACTGGCCTCTAAGTATGCACCCCCTTCTCAAAGCTTGCATTTATATTCTCCCTGAATCATCAGTCTGAAGACAGCCTTCAAGAAGTTGGGAGCAGCCAATTCAGTGTAAGGAAAGAGAGTCTTTGGGTCTTACCCCTGCTGTGGGGATTTGATGACTCCCACCTCTCAATTCTTTTTTTTTTTTTTTTTTAAAGATTTATTTATTTATTTAATTCCCCCCCTCCCCTGGTTGTCTGTTCTTGGTGTCTATTTGCTGCGTCTTGTTTCTTTGTCCGCTTCTGTTGTCGTCAGCGGCACGGGAAGTGTGGGTGGCACCATTCCTGGGCAGGCTGCTCTTTCTTTTCACGCTGGGCGGCTTTCCTCACGGGCGCACTCCTTGCGCATGGGGCTCCCCCACGCGGGGGACACCCTTGCGTGGCACGGCACTCCTTGCGCGCATCAGCGCTGCGCATGGCCAGCTCCACACGGGTCAAGAAGGCCCAGGGTTTGAACTGTGGACCTTCCATATGGTAGACAGACGCCCTAACCACTGGGCCAAAGTCCGTTTCCCTCTCAATTCTTTTTGTTCAGAGTTGAAAAGTAACTAGGATGCTTAGACTGGAAAAATTATTGGGTAGCCTTTATTAATTTACTTTCTTTTGTATAAGTTAAAATAGATGTTTCAGTGTTTCTCAGTGTGAGATTTCTCCAAACTTCTCCCCAGTACATAGCATTATGGAGTGTAAGCCATGAGTCAATTATAGACCTATCCTTCTAGTCCATTGCCCACATGTACTGTCTCTGAGGTCATCTCATTACCCACCTGGCTGCAGACTTCAACAGCTGTTTAATTCCCCTAAAGAATTCACTTGTACCAAAGTGTTACTGAGCAATGTGGATTAACTGACAATTATGAAATGGAGAATATTTAGATTGAAAAACCCTCAGCAAAATTAAGAAAAATATATATATCTTCTATTAGACATTTCTCTTTTATAAATTCTCTTCCCCTCTTCTGAATCCCTGGGAATTCTTTCTCTTTCTTATTCTCTCCCATGTCTCCCAGTGTCCCTGGTTCTTCTCTCACCTCTACTACATATATCCAGGTCTTTCAAATTCATCTTACCTCTGTCATCAAGAGAAATTCAGCTCCTGCCTCCTAAATCCTTGACTTTTCTCAGTAAAATATTTTATTTTCTTTGTTCAAAGCTCAGTTCATGAAAACAACAAGTTAGCAAAGGATAGAATTGCAAATACCTACCATCAACCTCACCGCCATCTTCACCCCCAAGACAGCAGCATGATGTGATACAGAAAGCCAGTACAATGGCCCAGCTCTGCTAGTTTATTTATTTATTCAACAAACATTTATTGAGAACCCCGTTCTGTGTTAGAAACTGTGTTACTCATAGGGATACAAGGGTGAATAGCCCATGTTGGAGCTTACATTCTGTGCACAAAAACAGACAATTAAAAAGCATACATATATGCATAGATTGACTTAAGTGCTGGGAAATAATCAGGGTGTTGTGATAGGAAATAGGAGAAAGGTCTTTAGGAAGCAGGAGCAATGTCCTTAGAGTGATTAAGAAAGACGTCCCAGGAATACAGTGTTTAGGCTAGAGATGAAGGATGAAAAGAGGATCCCACCCGCTTGCCCAGCCCTTGCCTCCTGCCCTCTTTCCCCTCTCAGTGAAACTAGTCCAAGCAATGTTCAAAAGAAGAGAACATCAAGGTTAAAGACTTTAAATTGGCAAATAACTTGACATATCCTAGGAATGGACAAAATCCCAAGGAGAGTGGAATGGAGTGAGCATGGAGAGGATGGTGGACGGTGTGGTTGGAGGGGCAGTTGAGCCCCCATGTGCAGCACTTCATGGGCCATGTGTGCCTTCTAGGGATCAGTCAGGGAAGCAGCCACTGCAGGTATTATGAAAAGAGGGGGTTATTATAGGAGGTACCATAAAAGGGAAGCTCAGGAGAGGTCTCTGGGACTCGTCACCTCTGAGAAGTAGTTGCACCTATATAACTGCTACCTCTATGGTGTCACAGCTAAGGGCCTGGGCTATGGCCAGCAGAGCCAGCAGATGAGAAGGTGAGCTGGATGCAGAGCAGGGTGCAATACTGCATCAGCATTTGGATTTTATTCTCATGTAAAGGAAAGCCTCTCCAGAAGCTATGATAAAAAACAACCCTCTCTGCCATCTACCTTACTTCCATTTTATCTGCCCAGCCACCATTTTCCTCCTCTATTTGATTATTACTAACACACTTCCTAAGCCCCCAGTCCCTCAAGATTTTATCTGTTTCTCATAGATAACTGCGAGTATCACACATTCTCCTCTTGGGCATTCAAGTTGTTCCCCTCCTTAGTTACAGATGCCAGTCCACACCCCAATCCTTCAGAGCCTTAATGGTTGAAGAGAAGACAGGTTTTATAGACTTAAGTTAGGACACACATCCATCACCCACTAGATGATAATCTAGAGCAAGTTCCCAGTCTATGCCATAATTTGTCCACCTACAAAAGGACATAGTAATCTCTGTTGGATGAAATTATTGAGGATATTAAATTAAATAATGTATTATAAGCAGGCAGAATATATTCAAAATATCTAAACATCGGCAATATTCAGTTAACATAAATTCACCTTTTCTTTTTTTCTGCTCTGCTGCCTGAGTTAACACCAACACAACTTTGGGGCTACTCATTGCCCCTGGACATTTCTTGTTCTTAGCTCTATCACACACCACTATTATAGCAGCCCTCATTAAACTTCTAAACAGAATGAATGCACTCTCTCATTTATCACCTTTCCTCAGTACTGAAACACTATAATTATTTTCCTCAACTCTAAAACAGGCATCACAGTAATGGTACCAGTTTCTTCATAGGATTGAATGAAATAATGCATGAAAAGGGCTTTGAACACAGGCAGGCTTGGGGTGGGGGTGGGGTGGGGGACTCAAATAAATTTTAGCTATTGTTATTACTTGAATTATTATTACATATATATTCTTCTCTGGAAGATATTCAATAAAGTTCCCTCTGTTTTGGATGGGAGACACCAACACAATGCTGGACTCAAGTGAACCCTCTTCATAAGATGAGTCAGAATCATGAGAAAAAGGTCAAGAACCTCAGTTTTCTTCTTTAGGAGAGCCCTAAGCCCACAAGGACACCCCTAAGAGGTTATAGAGTGGACCTTGTTCTCTCTCTAATTTAAAACTGAATCCAATTCCATAGGGCAAACAGGCACTTCCAAATTCCATTAATGACTTCTTTTAGGGGCCCACTATGTAAAAATAACAAAAATGTTAGCTGAAGGGACAAACCAAACATTTTCCATTCTCAGGATCACCCAACATATTTATAATTATGCTTTCAAATTCTTATGTCTTGTTTCAAAAATAAAAAAATAGATATATGATACTGTGAATTAGATGTGAGTTATCTTCACCTTGACCAAACAATGAGGGAGAAGCTATTATATCAGTTTTATAGAGGATGAAGCTAAAATGTATACATATGCATTGCTCTAGTACTGGTTACTTTGTTGTCTGAGGCAATCTAGAACACTTCCTACTACACGGAAATAGAATTGTTGGGTAAATAAATAATTTAAAAAACAAAAACACAGGTTAATTTTCAAGTTAAAAAAAAATCACCAAGTGTGATACAAAAATAGGGAATTGAAAGCTAGAGTGGTAAGAGTATTCTTATACTGTGGCATCCCTGGTGGGTAGGGTATTAGACCTAGAAAAATGCCCAAATGTTTATGAGCAAAGCATGGATTTTAACCCAAACTAGGCAGAGAAGATAAGGCCTGGAGTCTGTGATAAGTAGAAAGTTGGAACTGATACTGATGGAAGATGGGACCATCAAAAAAAAAAACCTGAATTTTAATGAAAGTGTAATTAGAAAAAACTCCAACCACCAACCCAGAGAACAACTACAAAGATTTTATCCACCCAGGGTTCTATGAAAGTAAAATGTCTCTAGTGAAAAACAAAGCCCTAAATATTAATTAGGCATGTTTGGAAAGTAAATCACCCTATAACCATAATTCATAAATCAAAAGCCCATAGATAATATAAAAAGTGGCCCCTGGCTGGTGATACTCCTGGAGCCCTTGAAAGGAGCCAAAGTAAAATGCACCAGAACCACAGGTTTGCCCAAAAACATATGAACTGCTCACAAGACAGGCAATCAGTTCCCACCGAAGATAAGTTAACAATAAAAATTTAAAAATCAATGAGGAAGTGACTCACCATGAGAGTTTCAACAATGACAATTATTAAGGAAACTATTACTTCCTAAAATTTGAGAAAATGGAAGCATACAAAATGGACCACAAGATTAGAGTGTTTAAAAGTATTTAAACAAATAAATAGAAGAATAGTAACCACAAGGAAACAATATGATATTATAAGAAAAGGCCAAGTTGCTTTGACAGATAAGGAAATAGAATAACCAGACATTAAAAATTGAGTTCTGTAAATTTAAAATCCAGTGGATGGATTAAATATCAGATTAGACATAGTTGAAGAAATGATTAGTGAACTGGAAGGTCAATCTGAACAATGAGTACAGATAACCAAAAGATAAAACATATGAAGCAAGAATAAGAAGACCTAGTAAATAGAATGAGACAGCCCATCATTTAAGTACTAAAAATAGTAGAAGAAGAAAATGGACTGGGGAAAGGCAACTTTTTTTACACTTTTTAAAGTAAAGTTAATAGATCACAAGGAATGTTACATTAAAAAACATTTAAAAAACATAAAAAAACATAAGAGGGAAGAGGATTTGGCTCAGAGGATAGGGTGTCTATCTACCACATGGGAGGTCTGCGGTTCAAACCCCGGGCCTCCTTGACCCATGTGGAGCTGGCCCATGTGCAGTGCTGATATGCACAAGGAGTGCCCTGCCACGCAGGGGTGTACCCTGTGTAGGGGAGCCCCACGTGCGAAGAGTGCTCCCCGTAAGGAGGGACGCCCAGCATGAAAGAAAGTGCAGCCTGCCCAGGAGTGGCACTGCACATGGAGAGCTGACACAGCAAGATGACGCAACAAAAAGAAACACAGTTTCCTATGCTGCTGACAACAAAAGAAGCGGACAAAAAAAAAAGAACATGCAGCAAAAGGATACAGAGAACAGAAAACTGGGGTGTGGGGGAAGGGGAGAGAAATAAATAAAATAAATCTTTAAAAAACAAAACAAAACATAAGAGGTTCCCATATACCCCTCTCCCCACCCCCCACCCCATCATTTTTGTAAATTGTATTTTTTTTGAAGATATATACATCACACACAAAAAATGTTACATTAAAAAATATAAGAGGTCCCCATATACCTCCCACACCCCCACCCCACTCTTTCCACACCAACAACCTCCTCCATCATTGTGGCACACTCATTGCACTAGGTGAACACATTCTGGAGCACTGCTGCACCATGTAGATAATAGTTTACCCTGTAGTTCACACTCTCCCCCAATACATTCAGTAGGTTAAGGCAAGATATATAAAGTCCATAATCTGACCCTGCAAAGTCCCAAAAATGCCCCCACATCATATATCTTCTTCCCTCTCCCTGCCCTCAGCAACTACTGTGGTCACTTTCTCCTCCTCAATGCTACAATTTCTTCTATTACTAGTCACAATAATTTTATAGTAGAATATCAGTAAGTCTACTCTAATCCATATTTTATTCCTCCATTCTGTGGACTCTGGGATGATGATGTCCACTCCACCTCTAGATCAAGAGGGGGCTTAGATTACACATGGAAGATGGATGTGATTCCTCTGCTTGCAATTGTTGGCACACTTGATTCCCTGATGTGATGTTTGACCGTCTTCACCTCCCTGTTAGCTGACCTGGGTAAGTCCAATGAACCAGAGAGTAGGAGTCGCAACTCTGCTGAAGTTCAGGGCCCAGCAGGCACATGGGCAGTCCAGAGATTCAAGTCCCCTGAGTATGCACCATTCCTAGCACCAATCACTGGTTCAGTACAAGTGACAAGAGGCGTATGTAGTTAGGTCACATCTGAGTCCAGCTCCATCACATTCAGGAGCACAAATTCCAAAGTAGGACCCTCTGACATGGCACAGAACTCCAAATCCTTCTGCCATGACCATATACCTTGTGGATCTCCACAGCCTTCAAGAGAACCAGCACCTAGGGTTTTATCTGCTTTGGCTCTCTCTGGGGTCCTCCTGAGGTTTGCGTAAGCGTGACCCCTCTAATGACCTCCTGACTCTTTTTGGAAGATTTTATCCATATAAACTCATTTGTTTTTGCCATTTCCCCCTTTTATTCAAGGTCAAAAAGCAGTTTTTAACACTTGATCCTATATGTAGGCTGAGATATTCTGCTGGTCTGAGTTGACCCTTTTATTCAAGGTCTCTTTCTAGTTGCATCACCAGTTAGTGATTGGTAGTAATCCCTCAGCACTAGGGAGGCTCATACCCAGGAGTCATGTCCCATGCTGGGAGGAAGGCAATGCATTTACATGCTGAGTTTGGCTTAGAGAGTAGCCACATTTGAGCAACATGGAGGTTTTTAGGAGGTAACTCTTAGGCACCCTGCAGCTCTAGGGTGAAATATGAAATAGTTCATATTTCAGGCACACAGGCTCATAAACACAGTCGTCAATATCAAGGGCTCATTATTGGACCATCTACCTTGTTGGTCTTTGCCGTTGCACTTGGGGGATTAGTGTTGTTCCATTGGGGTGTGTGACAGAGCTCCCCTGGGTAGGAACTAAGCACTCCCTCAGTTGACTTTGTAACTGTAACTACTATAAAAATACCCAACATATATATCAGAACATTTTTATGTCCCCTATATACATGTCCTGGAGAACTCATGTGCCCCCCATCAATAACACCCCACACCAGGGTTCCTCCCCTGCCATAGTTGAACCTCTCTGTGGTCCAAAACTTCTTCAACAATGAAGCCTAATATATTGCCAAATTCAATTAATAGGAAATTGAAATATGGTGATGGGTTTAAAGTTGAGAAATAGAATACATAATAATTTAAAAATACTAAATAAAGTAAAAATATTTTGGTATATTAATAAAACGAAAAATATTGTAAAGCTTTGTTTTAAACATTTTGCCAGGAAAGGTAACATTTGAAGACTTAACTATGAACTTTCCAGAATGAATGAAAAATATAAATTCTGAGAACCTAAGACCTGAGCTGGAAGGGTTAAATAACTTTCCCAAGGCCACATAACCTATATGCAGTGGAGTCATATTCAAATTGGTTCAATTTGAGTCTATAGTTCTTCATTTTAACCAGTATGCCCAGGATACAAGCAAATCTTTGGTATTCTCCATGAGGGCTCAAGTCATGACTAACTCATGGAACAATTAAGGCTGTAAAAAGCCTCAACATTTGTCTGGTCCAAACTCAATTACCATCATGAAACTGCCAAGCAATATTTTCTAAAATGCATTTCAAAAAACATTTGCCCAATAAGATGTTCTTTCATGGGTGGTGGAGGGTGGGAGTGAGGAGGGTTCTCTAGTCAAATAAGTCTGGGAAACACTTTAGATGGTATATCTCATTGTAGAAGCACAGTGTATTATAGCATATTAATCTTTCTGTTAAGTCTGAAATAAAGACATCTGTTTGACACCAGAACCAATTTCTCCCCCAAATATCAAGAACTACTGACTTTCAGAATACTCTTTGTGCATCAAAGCCCTGTATAATACTGGAGACAAGTAATTATTCAATTTCCATTGTTTGACCACTTTCATTGTTAGAGAAGTCACTATCAAGGCAGCCTTCCCTATTTTTCAAACAGGTCTTATTGGCAGAAAATTATTTTTAATATTGAAAGGCAATGGTTCATCTTCTACCCATTGATATTACTTCTACCCCTTGAAGTTACAAAGAAAATTTCTTAATCCAGTTGAATCATGCTGCAGTAACAATGACTTCGAGATTTCAGTAGTTTACAACAACAAACATTTATTTCTTGCTCATGTACAACAGATCAAAGTGAATGAAGCTCTGTTCTTTTTCTTTTTCTTTGCCAGGACGTGGCCTGAAGGAGCATCCTCCATCTTGGCCTCCTGGGCAAGGAAAAGTGGAATGGAGGAACCACACATGGTTTTAAATATCAATTGTGGCAATCACCACTTTCTCTCACATTTCATTGGCTAAAGTAATTAACCTAGCTAAACCTACTGTCCGTGAGGATAAGGAAGGGAAAACCAATATTTGGGAGCAATAATACAAACACTAAGTCTGAGTTCTCCCTCAGAAATATTTGACATTAGCTACCATGTGCCCCTGAACGTTGTCTTCCTCTGCCTCCCCAGTATCCAATTCTTTTTTTCTATCTCTCTATGATATGATTTTCAGTATCCTTGGGGTATCCTTTCTGGATATGTTCCACTTAATGTTAATAAAACAATAATAATAATACATAATTGATGAATATAAGCCAACCATGCTCTACCCTTCATAGAGATCATACTTCATAATCCTCACCACAGTCCTGGAGATAGGTATTAATATGCTTATTATATAGATGGGGAAACTGAGGCACGCCAAGCTCAGCTTAACCAAATTCATAACTGCTGGTATACAGCAGAGGCTGTCTGACTATAATGCTCAGAGCTTAACCTCTGCTAAAGACACTGCTTCCTGACCTAGCTCTGTTCCCTAGATATGTAGGAGAAGTTGAGAATGAGTTGACATCTTTCTGCTCTTAAGAACATATGCTGTGGGACATAAATGTCCAAAAGTGAGATAGAAATTCTATGACTTAACATTTGAAGACTATTTTGGCACCTCTTTTAGAAGTGCCATGTCCTCCAAGCACCTGGAAGTCCATTTGTGCATTTAATGTACATTAAAACCATCTGTGCACTCTGGGTGCAATAATCAACAAAGTAATTTATGGGCATGATCTGGG